>NC_140582.1:346435085-348935085 GCF_964204655.1 Triturus cristatus
CACATTGGCAAAACATTAACCTCAGTCACAGATCTGGGTTTAATCCATCGTTATTTTGCTCACCACGCCACCCCAGTTCAGACATGGCCATATGCAAATCAGTCTTGACCCTGTGCCTCATGGGAACAGACCAGCCCGAACTGCCAAGCCATGTCTTCCCTGGTCCGGAATCAAGCATCCTAGGACCGGTTTCAGGGTTTCACCCCTCTTCAGCCAGGATAGCTTGACTCCAGTGGCGTAGTGAGCACGGGACCCACGTCTGGGCATACCCTTCCCACATCGGGCGAACAGCAAAACACACAAGATGATGGACGGAATGTTGCACATTGGCAAAACATTCACCCCCAGTCACAGAGCTGGGTTTAATCCATTGTTATTTTGCTCACCACGCCACCCCAGTTCAGACATGGCCATATGCAAATCAGTCTTGACCCTGTGCCTCATAGGAACAGGCCAGCCTGAACTGCCAAGCCATGTCTTCCCTGGACCGGAATCAAGCATAATAGGACCGGTTTCGGGGTTTCACCCCTCTTCAGCCAGGATAGCTTGACTCCAGTGATGTAGTGAGCACGGGACCCACGCCTGGGCATACCCTTCCCACATAGGGCGAACAGCAAAACACACAAGATGATGGACGGAATGTTGCACACTGGCAAAACATTAACCCCAGTCACAGATCTGGGCTTAATCCATCGTTATTTTGCTCACCACGCCACCCCAGTTCAGACATGGCCATATGCAAATCAGTCTTGACCCTGTGCCTCATGGGAACAGTCCAGCCCGAACTGCCAAGCCATGTCTTCCCTGGACCGGAATCAAGCATCCTAGGACCGGTTTTGGGGTTTCACCCCTCTTCAGCCAGGATAGCTTGACTCCAGTGGCGTAGTGAGCACGGGACTCACGTCTGAGCATACCCTGCCAACTTATGGCGAACAAAGCAAAAACCAAAGGAAATGACGGACGGAGTGTTGAACATTGCAAACCATGTCTTCCCTGGACCGGAATCAAGCATCCTAGGACCGGTTTCGGGGTTTTACCCCTCTTCAGCCAGGATAGCTTGACTCCAGTGAAGTAGTGAGCACTGGACCCACGCCTGGGCATACCCTTCCCACATAGGGTGAACAGCAAAACACACAAGATGATGGACGGAATGTTGCACATTGGCAAAACATTAACCTCAGTCACAGATATGGGTTTAATCCATCGTTATTTTGCTCACCACGCCACCCCAGTTCAGACATGGCCATATGCAAATCAGTCTTGACCCTGTGCCTCATGTGAACAGTCCGGCCCGAACTGCCAAGCCATGTCTTCCCTGGTCCGGAATCAAGCATCCTAGGACCAGTTTCAGGGTTTCACCCCTCTTCAGCGAGGATAGCTTGACTCCAGTGGCGTAGTGAGCACGGGACCCACGTCTGGGCATACCCTTCCCACATCGGGCGAACAGCAAAACACACAAGATGATGGACGGAATGTTGCACATTGGCAAAACATTCACCCCCAGTCACAGATCTGGGTTTAATCCATTGTTATTTTGCTCACCACGCCACCCCAGTTCAGACATGGCCATATGCAAATCAGTCTTGACCCTGTGCCTCATAGGAACAGGCCAGCCTGAACTGCCAAGCCATGTCTTCCCTGGACCGGAATCAAGCATCCTAGGACCGGTTTCAGGGTTTCACCCCTCTTCAGCCAGGATAGCTTGACTCCAGTGATGTAGTGAGCACGGGACCCACGCCTGGGCATACCCTTCCCACATAGGGCGAACAGCAAAACACACAAGATGATGGACGGAATGTTACACACTGGCAAAACATTAACCCCAGTCACAGATCTGGGTTTAATCCATCGTTATTTTGCTCACCACGCCACCCCAGTTCAGACATGGCCATATGCAAATCAGTCTTGACCCTGTGCCTCATGGGAACACTCCAGCCCGAACTGCCAAGCCATGTCTTCCCTGGACCGGAATTAAGCATCCTAGGACCGGTTTTGGGGTTTCACCCCTCTTCAGCCAGGATAGCTTGACTCCAGTGGCGTAGTGAGCACGGGACTCACGTCTGAGCATACCCTGCCAACTTATGGCGAACAAAGCAAAAACCAAAGGAAATGATGGACGGAGTGTTGAACATTGCAAGCCATGTCTTCCCTGGACCGGAATCAAGCATCCTAGGACCGGTTTCGGGGTTTCACCCCTCTTCAGCCAGGATAGCTTGACTCCAGTGACGTAGTGAGCACTGGACCCACGCCTGGGCATACCCTTCCCACATAGGGTGAACAGCAAAACACACAAGATGATGGAAGGAATGTTGCACATTGGCAAAACATTAACCTCAGTCACAGATCTGGGTTTAATCCATCGTTATTTTGCTCACCACGCCACCCCAGTTCAGACATGGCCATATGCAAATCAGCCTTGACCCTGTGCCTCATGTGAACAGTCCAGCCCGAACTGCCAAGCCATGTCTTCCCTGGTCCGGAATCAAGCATCCTAGGACCGGTTTCAGGGTTTCACCCCTCTTCAGCCAGGATAGCTTGACTCCAGTGGCGTAGTGAGCACGGGACCCACGTCTGGGCATACCCTTCCCACATCGGGCGAACAGCAAAACACACAAGATGATGGACGGAATGTTGCACATTGGCAAAACATTCACCCCCAGTCACAGATCTGGGGTTAATCCATTGTTATTTTGCTCACCACGCCACCCCAGTTCAGACATGGCCATATGCAAATCAGTCTTGACCCTGTGCCTCATAGGAACAGGCCAGCCTGAACTGCCAAGCCATGTCTTCCCTGGACCGGAATCAAGCATCCTAGGACCGGTTTCGGGGTTTCACCCCTCTTCAGCCAGGATAGCTTGACTCCAGTGATGTAGTGAGCAGGAGACCCACGCCTGGGCATACCCTTCCCACATAGGGCGAACAGCAAAACACACAAGATGATAGACGGAATGTTGCACACTGGCAAAACATTAACCCCAGTCACAGATCTGGGTTTACTCCATCGTTATTTTGCTCACCACGCCACCCCAGTTCAGACATGGCCATATGCAAATCAGTCTTGACCCTGTGC
Source organism: Triturus cristatus (assembly GCF_964204655.1). Lineage (NCBI taxonomy): Eukaryota > Metazoa > Chordata > Amphibia > Caudata > Salamandridae > Triturus > Triturus cristatus. The sequence goes on from NC_140582.1 coordinate 346,438,159, forward strand.
CTCATGGGAACAGTCCAGCCCGAACTGCCAAGCCATGTCTTCCCTGGACCGGAATCAAGCATCCTAGGACCGGTTTTGGGGTTTCACCCCTCTTCAGCCAGGATAGCTTGACTCCAGTGGCGTAGTGAGCACGGGACCCACGTCTGGGCATACCCTTCCCACATAGGGCGAACAGCAAAACACACAAGATGATGGACGGAATGTTGCACATTGGCAAATCATTCACCCCCAGTCACAGATCTGGGTTTAATCCATCGTTATTTTGCTCACCACGCCACCCCAGTTCAGACATGGCCATATGCAAATCAGTCTTGACCCTGTGCCTCATGGGAACACTCCAGCCCGAACTGCCAAGCCATGTCTTCCCTAGACCGGAATAAAGCATCCTAGAACCGGTTTCGGGGTTTCACCCCTCTTCAGCCAGGATAGCTTGACTCCAGTGGCGTAGTGAGCACGGGACCCACGTCTGGGCATACCCTTCCCACATAGGGCGAACAGCAAAACACACAAGATGATGGACGAAATGTTGCACATTGGCAAAACATTCACCCCCAGTCACAGATCTGGGTTTAATCCATCGTTATTTTACTCACCACGCCACCCCAGTTCAGACATGGCCATATGCAAATCAGTCTTGACCCTTTGCCTCATGGGAACAGTCCAGCCCGAACTGCCAAGCCATGTCTTCCCTGGTCCGGAATCAAGCATCCTAGGACCGGTTTCAGGGTTTCACCCCTCTTCAGCCAGGATAGCTTGACTCCAGTGACGTAGTGAGCACTGGACCCACGCCTGGGCATACCCTTTCCACATAGGGTGAACAGCAAAACACACAAGATGATGGACGGAATGTTGCACATTGGCAAAACATTCACCCCCAGTCACAGATCTGGGTTTAATCCATTGTTATTTTGCTCACCACGCCACCCCAGATCAGACATGGCCATATGCAAATCAGTCTTGACCCTGTGCCTCATAGGAACAGGCCAGCCTGAACTGCCAAGCCATGTCTTCCCTGGACCGGAATCAAGCATCCTAGGACCGGTTTCGGGGTTTCACCCCTCTTCAGCCAGGATAGCTTGACTCCAGTGATGTAGTGAGCACGGGACCCACGCCTGGGCATACCCTTCCCACATAGGGCGAACAGCAAAACACACAAGATGATGGACGGAATGTTGCACACTGGCAAAACATTAACCCCAGTCACAGATCTGGGTTTAATCCATCGTTATTTTGCTCACCACGCCACCCCAGTTCAGACATGGCCATATGCAAATCAGTCTTGACCCTGTGCCTCATGGGAACAGTCCAGCCCGAACTGCCAAGCCATGTCTTCCCTGGACCGGAATCAAGCATCCTAGGACCGGTTTTGGGGTTTCACCCCTCTTCAGCCAGGATAGCTTGACTCCAGTGGCGTAGTGAGCACGGGACTCACCTCTGAGCATACCCTGCCAACTTAGGGCGAACAAAGCAAAAACCAAAGGAAATGATGGACGGAGTGTTGAACATTGCAAGCCATGTCTTCCCTGGACCGGAATCAAGCATCCTAGGACCGGTTTCGGGGTTTTACCCCTCTTCAGCCAGGATAGCTTGACTCCAGTGACATAGTGAGCACTGGACCCACGCCTGGGCATACCCTTCCCACATAGGGTGAACAGCAAAACACACAAGATGATGGACGGAATGTTGCACATTGGCAAAACATTAACCTCAGTCACAGATCTGGGTTTAATCCATCGTTATTTTGCTCACCACGCCACCCCAGTTCAGACATGGCCATATGCAAATCAGTCTTGACCCTGTGCCTCATGTGAACAGTCCAGCCCGAACTGCCAAGCCATGTCTTCCCTGGTCCGGAATCAAGCATCCTAGGACCGGTTTCAGGGTTTCACCCCTCTTCAGCCAGGATAGCTTGACTCCAGTGGCGTAGTGAGCACGGGACCCACGTCTGGGCATACCCTTCCCACATCGGGCGAACAGCAAAACACACAAGATGATGGACGGAATGTTGCACATTGGCAAAACATTCACCCCCAGTCACAGATCTGGGTTTAATCCATTGTTATTTTGCTCACCACGCCACCCCAGGTCAGACATGGCCATATGCAAATCAGTCTTGACCCTGTGCCTCATAGGAACAGGCCAGCCTGAACTGCCAAGCCATGTCTTCCCTGGACCGGAATCAAGCATCCTAGGACCGGTTTCGGGGTTTCACCCCTCTTCAGCCAGGATAGCTTGACTCCAGTGATGTAGTGAGCACGGGACCCACGCCTGGGCATACCCTTCCCACATAGGGCGAACCGCAAAACACACAAGATGATGGACGGAATGTTGCACACTGGCAAAACATTAACCCCAGTCACAGATCTGGGTTTAATCCATTGTTATTTTGCTCACCACGCCACCCCAGTTCAGACATGGCCATATGCAAATCAGTCTTGACCCTGTGCCTCATGGGAACAGTCCAGCCCGAACTGCCAAGCCATGTCTTCCCTGGACCGGAATCAAGCATCCTAGGACCGGTTTTGGTGTTTCACCCCTCTTCAGCCAGGATAGCTTGACTCCAGTGGCGTAGTGAGCACGGGACTCACGTCTGAGCATACCCTGCCAACTTATGGCGAACAAAGCAAAAACCAAAGGAAATGATGGACGGAGTGTTGAACATTGCAAGCCATGTCTTCCCTGGACCGGAATCAAGCATCCTAGGACCGGTTTCGGGGTTTCTCCCCTCTTCAGCCAGGATAGCTTGACTCCAGTGACGTAGTGAGCACTGGACCCACGCCTGGGCATACCCTTCCCACATAGGGTGAACAGCAAAACACACAAGATGATGGACGGAATGTTGCACATTGGCAAAACATTAACCTCAGTCACAGATCTGGGTTTAATCCATCGTTATTTTGCTCACCACGCCACCCCAGTTCAGACATGGCCATATGCAAATCAGCCTTCACCCTGTGCCTCATGTGAACAGTCCAGCCCGAACTGCCAAGCCATGTCTTCCCTGGTCCGGAATCAAGCATCCTAGGACCGGTTTCAGGGTTTCACCCCTCTTCAGCCAGGATAGCTTGACTCCAGTGGCGTAGTGAGCACGGGACCCACGTCTGGGCATACCCTTCCCACATCGGGCGAACAGCAAAACACACAAGATGATGGACGGAATGTTGCACATTGGCAAAACATTCACCCCCAGTCACAGATCTGGGGTTAATCCATTGTTATTTTGCTCACCACGCCACCCCAGTTCAGACATGGCCATATGCAAATCAGTCTTGACCCTGTGCCTCATAGGAACAGGCCAGCCTGAACTGCCAAGCCATGTCTTCCCTGGACCGGAATCAAGCATCCTAGGACCGGTTTCGGGGTTTCACCCCTCTTCAGCCAGGATAGCTTGACTCCAGTGATGTAGTGAGCACGAGACCCACGCCTGGGCATACCCTTCCCACATAGGGCGAACAGAAAAACACACAAGATGATGGACGGAATGTTGCACACTGGCAAAACATTAACCCCAGTCACAGATCTGGGTTTACTCCATCGTTATTTTGCTCACCACGCCACCCCAGTTCAGACATGGCCATATGCAAATCAGTCTTGACCCTGTGCCTCATGGGAACAGTCCAGCCCGAACTGCCAAGCCATGTCTTCCCTGGACCGGAATCAAGCATCCTAGGACCGGTTTTGGGGTTTCACCCCTCTTCAGCCAGGATAGCTTGACTCCAGTGGCGTAGTGAGCACGGGACCCACGTCTGGGCATACCCTTCCCACATAGGGCGAACAGCAAAACACACAAGAGGATGGACGGAATGTTGCACATTGGCAAATCATTCACCCCCAGTCACAGATCTGGGTTTAATCCATCGTTATTTTGCTCACCACGCCACCCCAGTTCAGACATGGCCATATGCAAATCAGTCTTGACCCTGTGCCTCATGGGAACACTCCAGCCCGAACTGCCAAGCCATGTCTTCCCTAGACCGGAATAAAGCATCCTAGAACCGGTTTCGGGGTTTCACCCCTCTTCAGCCAGGATAGCTTGACTCCAGTGGCGTAGTGAGCACGGGACCCACGTCTGGGCATACCCTTCCCACATAGGGCGAACAGCAAAACACACAAGATGATGGACGAAATGTTGCACATTGGCAAAACATTCACCCCCAGTCACAGATCTGGGTTTAATCCATCGTTATTTTACTCACCACGCCACCCCAGTTCAGACATGGCCATATGCAAATCAGTCTTGACCCTTTGCCTCATGGGAACAGTCCAGCCCGAACTGCCAAGCCATGTCTTCCCTGGTCCGGAATCAAGCATCCTAGGACCGGTTTCAGGGTTTCACCCCTCTTCAGCCAGGATAGCTTGACTCCAGTGGCTTAGTGAGCACGGGACCCTTGTCTGGGCATACCCTTCCCACATCGGGCGAATAGCAAAACACACAAGATGATGGATGGAATGTTGCACATTGGCAAAACATTCACCCCCAGTCACAGATCTGGGTTTAATCCATCGTTATTTTACTCACCACACCACCCCAGTTCAGACATGGCCATATGCAAATCAGTCTTGACCCTGTGCCTCATGGGAACAGTCCAGCCCAAACTGCCAAGCCATGTCTTCTTTGGACCAGAATCAAGCATCCTAGGACCGGTTTCGGGGTTTCACCCCTCTTTAGCCAGGATAGCTTGACTCCAGTGGCGTAGTGAGCACGGGACCCACGTCTGGGCATACCCTTCCCACATAGGGCGAACAGCAAAACACACAAGATGATGGACGGAATGTTGCACATTGGCAAAACATTCACCCCCAGTCACAGATCTGGGTTTAATCCATCGGTAATTTGCTCACCACGCCACTCCAGTTCAGACATGGCCATATGCAAATCAGTCTTGACCGTGTGCCTCATGGGAACAGTCCAGCCCGAACTGCCAAGCAATGTCTTCCCTGGACCGGAACCAAGCATCCTAGGACCGGTTTCGGGTTTCACCCCTCTTCAGCCACGATAGCTTGACTCCAGTGGCGTAGTGAGCACGGGACCCACGTCTGGTCATACCCTTCCCACATAGGGCGAACAGCAAAACACACAAGATGATGGACGGAATGTTGCACATTGGCAAAACATTCACCCCCAGTCACAGATCTGGGTTAAATCCATCCTTATTTCGCTTACCACGCCACCACAGTTCAGACATGGCCATATGCAAATCAGCCTTGACCCTGTGCCTCATGGGAACAGTCCAGCCGAAAAATCAAACATCAAGTTGCCGATCGCGAACGTGGAAAATAAACCTCCTGGCGAGATTCTCAACATGGGGAGGTCATGTTTCTCATTGCGAGTGGTCGCGTATGCTCGCGACTACTCGCGATGAGAAACTACCAGTCCGTGTTGAGAAAGCTGCCGCTTGAGTACAAATCTACTCGAGTGGCAGAAAACGACTGCTTGCACTGCATGATGCTTTTCGCAATGATAGCACAGTGCGGACAAGCATCCGGCACTGTGCAATCATTGCGAACAGCATTTCCCTACCACACTACGCAGTTCACGTAGCTACGCATAGCGCGAAGTAGTGCAAAGTGCACATCGCGTAGCGTAGCACGACTACGCGAACAATGCCCAGGGTTACAATGTTTCTCTAACAGTTTACCGACAAATGGCAGAAGTGAGATGGGACGATAGATCCCTAGTTGGGCTGGGTCTAAGTTACATTTTTTTTAGCTTTCGATCAGTATCTTTTTCTATTAATTATAATATATTTGGAAGGTTTGTATTCCTTTGCCTATTGCTTGACAACATTTTAAAAAACAGTTAGTCATTAAGTCAACCAAAAACTCCTTATGGAGGTATATGATTAGGAGTAAGAGGACGGCATAAGGTAAGGCTACGAATGGATAAGGGGTAGAACGGAATGTAAAGGATATATGGTATTGGTTGTGTTATTTCATTCCTACCTTGCTGCACTGTCAATGAAACTGCTAGTATAAGACAACATTGGGGGTCCATGAACATGATGACCACTCCATCTCTGCACCTGCAGTTTTGGACTGTTTCATCAAAAACGCCACCAACATGTTTGGTGACTAGAGCACTTGGGCCTGGTAGTGTGATTCTCTTTATGCTACTAAACATCTTTCCCCCTCTCAGTACTACACAACAAGATATGTAAAAAAGGAGCAAGGGGAAGCTTACAAAAAAGGGAGCAGAAGAAAGGTACAGACAGGGCAAAGTCAGCTGCATAACAAGTAAAATATAGAAAAAACACAGGGAAATGCAAGTATAACACAACATCCAACATGAAAAAACAAGTAAGAATGCGCAAGGGCATAATTTTAGTAGAGGAGAAAAATATGACTTGCAGGGGCAGTAGAACTGTCTGCCATGACTGCAGCGCTGACGGTGGTGGTGGTAGTCATACCGGTCACACCCGATGCGTCACTGGTGGTAGCCGGCCAGCTGCCCTTTTGGCCTTAGGTGCTTAAGAATGAAGTTAAAAAACAATGATTGTGGCTCTCTGTACTAAATAAATTTTGACAGGCACAGAATTGTCCTTTTTAAATCAGATACCCTATTCCTTGTTTCATAATCCTAAACCTCAAACTATATTATTTTGAACAATTCATGCATTTCAAAGAATGATCTTTTGCTTCTCCGCCCTCTTTTGATGAGTCCTGTTGGTTCCCCTTTGCATACCGCACATATGGGAGACTGGACTATGAGCTACATAAAGCCTGAACCAAAATAAATCAAGTTACAGAACACCCATAATATATTACCATTGTAACAGTGAGTGACATAATGATTTGACAATCGTGCCTTAAATCAGCACAAGCGTGCACCTGCGTAGCTCAAACTGGAACAGAACCCTGGCAGTATCATTTACTTGACTTCCGTTGCCCACCTACACTCCTAACTTCCTTCATCCTCCCTGTCAGGCTGGCACTATGCACCACTAATCTATCAAGGGTTTGTGTTGCCTACCACCCCCTGTCGCAAACAACCAAAGCCCATGGCAGCAGACTGTCAGATTAACGTATGGTAACAAAATATTTCTTTACATTACAAAACCCTAAACATTTACTGAAAGAAATAAAGATTAAAATAATAATAATGAACCTAACTAAAACATTATTTTAACCAATGTTTCTTTCAGTAAATGCTTAGGGTTTTGTAATGTAAAGAAACATTTTGTTACCATACGTAAATCTAACAGCCTGCGGCGCATGGTGACTAAAGGATATTATCTGTTTGTATATTTTATTAATGTGTGGCCAACTAACATAGAAGTAGTCATTTGACTTTTAGTATCATTATGCTTTTTTTTTTTAAAACACACCATTTGCCAGCGTATTTTCTAGAGGAGAAGCAAAATATGTAGTCTTGTATTGGCCTTGAAGATGAATAATGATGTCAAGTTCTGTAAAATGTAGAGTTTGCTTTTAAGAGCCATAGGATTCAGAAAGGTAAAGTATTGCAGCAGACTTGCCAATATAAGTTCATTAAAAATCATAGTGGAAATCAGCCACTTTTAGGGGGAAAACATGGCAAGTGCATGACTTTCTTAGCAGATCGTATGGTAAAAAGCAAAGGGGCTAGCAGGTATCCGTAATTTAGCTCATTCTGTATTACAAAATCTTTGTGATCAGTCCTTTTTCGACTACCATTAGAGCCTTGCAACAAGTGGAGGAGTGGTCAGGTCAGCAATTATTTGCCCCAAAAGATGGAATGAAATCTCCATTACTACCTGTATCCTTTAGAGGGTAGGTTAAAATACCATATAGCTCCAAGAGTAGTTGGGATACATCCACTTGCATGATCTCTCACCAAACCTCTGGCAGGGTTACAGATCACATAATAACTCTGGAGCTGAACATTTTTAATGATACCAACTTTATAGGTAAATTATTGCTGCAGTATACCTTCTCAGTAGATACATTTTCCAATCATTCAACAATAGGCATTTTCAGAGGTGAGATCATCAAGTTTTGGCAAAACAGAGGGGATATATTATCTTGCTGCATGTTGCTATTGGGCAAGTCTGCTAACGAAGGCCATGGTTTGTATTGTCCTTGTTCCTATCACCAGACACTGAGCCAGAAAGGCACATTAACAACCCTACCATCTAGACCTGTCTGATCCAATATAGAAGCTTCACTAACTAATTCTTGGGGTAACTCTAAGCCATTCATTAGTCGGTACATATATCTTTTTGACGGGGTTAAATCAGAGCTAAGTAGGGCATCCCTCTTCATTTTGTCTTGCCTATGTAAAGTCCTTGTGGTCAACTATACATAGGCAAGACAGAACGAAAAATCAAAGTTTGAATTACTGAACATAAGAGTATGATCAGAATGAAGAATTGTAATTCCAGCTTGGTAAACACTGATTAGACCACAACCAAAATACAGCATAACTACGCTTTACAGTTATTGAAAGGCTTACTATTTACCCCAACACGCAAAAAGCTGTGGCTCAGAGAGAGACATTTTGGATTACATTTCTCAACAGTCTTGCCCCCAGAGAGTTAAACGATAAGACAGAAATGTTATGTTTTCTATAAGATAGGTCAGTGATCAGCTAACACCAACAGTTCTTAAATTTTTAATTGAACAGTACTGGGTGACAAATCAGCCCGGGTGGTTGAACATGATGCTTGTACAAGAGAGTATTGTCATCAGCTAACACCATGTACCAGCTTATTATCAAATATGCTGTCGATGAACTACACTGGTATAATATCACCAGGATATGGGGGATCACGGGAGCACTAAAAATGGTGGTGGTACAATAGTTCTTTCTTATTTCCTTCATTGTTATTCATAAATTTAACTCGCTGTGTGATTTTTTTTTAGACTCGCTTTTTTATATGCTGGTTCTTTAGATGCACTTTTTTAAGTTCTTTTTACATTGTTGTCATGTAGGAGTTAAGATGTGTCTACATCTTGTTTTTTCATATAGTCCCAAGGTATATGTTGTTGGACAAAGTGGGTTGGTCCTAGAAGTCTGTCGTCAATGTTCAGTGGGAAACACACAACGTGAAAGGGTACTTCCCCTTTTTTAAAACATGAGCAATTTGCATCATGGCGATACAGCAGAATACAGTGTGCGTGCCACTTCTTATTAGAAGAAGAGGGACTCCTTTTCGCTAAGGTAAGAGCATTTTTGTTGATCCGAGTGGGAACAGTGGCGGGCAGACAGAACAGCATTTGATTTTGTTTTTCTCATCAGAACTTGAGCTTGACATAAGATGTAGAGAGGTCAATAGAGGATGAGAAGCCTGTCTGCGGTTGTAGCGTTTTCGAGGAAGTATTTCACTCACTAGGACTACATGAGGATATCCGATGGTGTTGTTTCTTCTTACAGTGGCTCACACAGTTGGTTTTGTTTTCAGTTGACGAGGACATGCAGAACTTTGGACTTTGGAATCAGGCAACTCGTCTTAGTTGACAAGTAATATTTCAGTTGCATGCTGGATCCTGTAGTATATCCAATACGGCATTGGAAGAGCACTGACTTTCAACTTATCATACTCGTAGGGCATGTACTCCAGTTAGTTATCATGGGTTCAATCAAAAATATGATGTGAATCATCGGTTACATTTTTTTAAAATATTGTAAACATTGTAGCCCACCATTTCACTGTAGTTCTATCCTGCTTCTCTATATTACTCCTTCCTCCTCTTTTATTTGGCATATAAGTGAAAAGTTTCAAATCAATGTAAATTTCCCACTCCTCAGGATGCAACTGCCTACTTTTCTTCTCCTTCCAACTATCAACCTGTTTTATGACCCCCTTGTTTTAAAAAAATTGTTAACTGCCTATTGCTCTGTCAGTTTGCTTGTTACCCCTCTATATATAAGGCACATAATCCTCTACAATAAGGTGCCGATTCGGATCCTGGAGAAACCGGGTACGAACCGTCGGATGGAGCATTTTCTCCGTCCGACTCGTACCCGGTGAAAAAACATTACAAAAATGCAAGTACGATTCGTATGGAAACACCATTTCCGTACGAATCGTACAAAACACCGACCGACGAAAATATACATACGAATGTGATCTGGGAATGCTCCGACGTGACGTCGGGACGCCTTCAGGCTGCGTTTCACGAACCAGGAAGTACGATCCGCACCGACGTCACCCCGCACGGATTATATTTTCCGGCTGCCAAATACTGCCGGGAAATCAGGACGACGTGCACAAGAAGCACCTGTACGCGGCAGACAGCCATGGACCCGAACCTACGTGTCATCCCGGCTCTCATAGCAGTCCACCTGCTCTACAGGTACCGACGCAGACGCCGCAGAAGGTCAGAACCACACCCAGGGGCAAAGGGGGGGGGGGGCAGGGGCAGGAAACCAAACCCCCACCCATGTCACAAGTCATACATGCCCTGCACATACCTGACCTCCAGGGCCTGGTCACCTCGTGGGGGTGGGGGCGTGTCCAGCAACGCCAGCGTCCGCCACAACGGAAGTGGGTGATGACGCGAACCGCCAACACAACAAATCCGGTATGTACCGTACACATGCCTTAAGAGCGTGGGTACGGGCCGTACCACGCACACACCTACGTCACCTCAACAATGGCGGTACGACCCGTACCCACGTTCGAAAGGCCTGGGTACGGGCCGTACCAGCATTGTTGGGGTGACGTAGGGGTACGCGTGGTCCGACCCGTACCCACGCTCAGAATGCACGGGTACGGTGCGCACCCCTACGGCACCCCATTGGGGGTCCGCACCGTACCCATGCTTTAAGAGCGTGGGTACGGTGCGGACCCCCAATGTTGGGGTGTCGTAGGGGTCCGCACCGTACCCATGCTTGAAGAGCGTGGGTACGGTGCGGACTCCCAATGTTGGGGTGTCGTAGGGGTCCACGCCGTACCCAGGCCTTCAGAGCGTGGGCACGGGTCGGACCACGCGTACCCCTACATCACCCCAACAATGCTGGTACGGCCCGTACCCAGGCCTTCCAAACGTGGGTACGGGTCGTACCGCCATTGTTGGAGTGACGTAGGTGTGTGCGTGGTACAGCCCGTACCCACGCTCTGAAGTGCTGGGTACGGCGCGGACCCCTACGGCACGCCAACATTGGGGGTCTGTACCGTGCCCATGTTCCAAAGGCATGGGTACAGCCCGTACCCAGACCCAGACCCGCAGACACGTGTATGAATGGAGCGTACTGCCACCCCACCAGTGTATGTCTGGAGCGTACCCCCACCCGTGTATGTATGGAGCATACCCCCACCCGTGTATGCATGGAGCGTACATGGCCAGACATAGGAGGGGTGGTTGCCTATCACTCCCAGCAGTGCCCAGACACAGGAGGGGTGGGTGCCTATCCCTCCCAGCAGTGCCCAGACACAGGAGGGGTGGGTGCAGAGTCCTCCCAGCAGTGCTCAGACATAGGAGGGGTGGGTGCAGAGTCCCCCCAGCAGTGCCCAGACACAGGAGGGGTGGGTGCAGAGTCCCCCCAGCAGTGCCCAGACATAGGAGGGGTGGGTGCCTATCACTCCCAGCAGTGCCCAGACACAGGAGGGGTGGGTGCAGAGTCCTCCCAGCAGTGCCCAGACATAGGAGGGGTGGGTGCCTATCACTCCCAGCTGTGCCCAGACACAGGAGGGGTGGGTGCAGAGTCCTCCCAGCAGTGCCCAGACATAGGAGGGGTGGGTGCCTATCACTCCCAGCAGTGCCCAGACACAGGAGGGGGGGTGCAGGGTCCTCCCAGCAGTGCCCAGACATAGGAGGGGTGGGTGCAGAGTCCCCCCAGCTGTGCCCATGGAATGAAAGGGGTGGAGTACCCACAGATACAATGCCCACAATTGTCAGTCAGGTGCTCAAAGACCCAGCAGAACACGAAACACATGTGTGCGAGGCTGGGAGTACACACATGCATAGTGCGGAAAAGGTAACATGTACACATGAAGTCATGTCAATATACTCCAGTCACAAGTACAGTGACCCCCAAGGATGCCACAAATGATGCAGGTGGAGACCTTGCCCAGCATGCATGGCCAAAGTTGAAGGGGTCCATCACACACCCAGCAAATGTAGACACAGCACTGCACAAATGTCTTCACAACACCCTGCAGGGAAGATGTCAGGGTCCACAGAGGAAGGTACACACCTTGGGACAATGTCACCATGCAGTAACATCTTACATGAGCAAAGTTTGATAGCAAATACCGTGTGATGGCACACAGATGACAGGGTCCACCCCACGACCAGCACACTACAACATATCCCAGACACCTAACACATTATCGCCACCCCAAATCATGGAGCAGCACCACCAACAGCAATGCCAGAAAAGCAGTAGTGTGCCAAGGAAAATAAAATAGCTTTATTCAGCAATGTTCTAAAATGTATTGTATGAAAAGTTCCATATGCACAAGGCCCATAGGGCAGTCCATAGTTCCAATCCAGGTGGGGGACATATTGGGATGCGTGTTCCCTAGCTTGCCTGCACAGTTCAGACTACCTTGTCATCCACAGGGGGGGAGCATCATGTGGTGGGGAAGGACCAGGCACCGCAGGGACAGGAGGGGCAAGGGTAGGTGTTGTGGGTGCAGGGACGGACGACTCCAACACAGGGGGTGGGGCAGCGCCAAAGGTGGATTCGAGCACGGCGCTGCACACTACTGCCAGGTTGCCCAGCTTCTCCCCTGCGCCCGAAGGAACCACAGGCCCCAAGGAGGGGGGGGTCGGAGGGATGGGTCACAGCGCTACTGGTGGAGGGTGTGGACAGGGGGGGGACTCAACTCCCCTGCCGGTGTCCTGCCTCCACTGCTTGTGGGGTGGTGCCACACTGGGGCTGATGGACACACTGGGCAGGACTGACCCTGTGTCCGACTCTTGGCCAGGAGAGCTGAGGGGAGTGGATTTGGAGGGTGGTGGTCGTGAGGAATGTGGATTCCCACTCTGGCTGCGTGTCTTCCGTTTCCCCCCCGACCCAGTGGGTGTGCCTACTTCACCATGTGTGTGCTTGCCAGGAGGTGTGCGCTTTGCCTTCCCTGGTGGTGTGGTGCCTGTGTCTGGTGAGGTGCGTGCATGGGGACGTCTGGGTGTGCTTTGGACAGGCATGGGAGTGGGAAGTGTGGATGGTTCAGGGGTAGGGGGGACGTAGTGCTGCAGGAGACCCACTGCTGCAGTCAGTGTCGAGTCTATGGACCTCAGCAAGTTGCGTTGGTCAGACTGCGCAGCTGAAATGCCCTCCATGCATGCCTGCATCTGGTTGAGCACCCGGCTGTGGCCATGGAGGACATTAAGCATCGCAGTCTGACCAACCTGCAACTGCCGCAGGATGTCCACAGACTCGGCATTGGTGGCAGCAGTGGAGACAGGGGCAGGGGGTGCGGTGCCTGGCAAGAAGGAGACACGTGGTGACCTAGCACGGCGGGAAGGGACACGAGCAAGTGGGAGGCCGGTGATCGGAATGGAGGGGGCGGGTAGTGATGGAGTGCTGGTGTCAGCTGTGGGAGCAGCCTCTGCCCCCTCGGAGAGCTCAGCCTCGGACCCGTCAGCATCATAGTCGGTAGTGGTTTGACTGGACAGGTCCTCCACTGCACTCCCGTCGGCCTCCGTGCCACTCGATGTGCCAGCCAACTCAGCACTGCTGGCACTGGTGTTCGCTCCCTCCTCACGGTCCGTGCCAGTGTCTCCCTCGTAGTCCCCCGACGATGCTGTGGGCAAGGTGAAGAGACAGGAGAAATCAGACACCTGTATACATATGTCACATGAGTCAACTCTACATAGGTCACAGTGCATAGCCTGAAAAGCAACAAGAGTAACATCTACAATACAAGGTACATATGTAGTCCCTGCAACACACAGTTTGTTGACCCACCATGCCACTGTTAAAATATGGAGAGCATGACACAATAGCAAATAACTTGATATCAAATTGTACAGAGGAGCCAGGCTCTGGGAACAATCTAGCACAGCATCTGCGACACACAGCGTAGCCAAGAAAGGGATGAGCAGGAACCATGTCTATCAACTCTTGGGACATGCTGCAAAGGTAATGGCCAACATGACTGGGTCACTGCACCTTGAGTGTTTGTCCACACAAACATCACACACTGGCCAGACCGAGCAAGGAGACTTCAGGTTTGGACATGTAGGCCTTGCCCGCACCAACCCCCCCCTACCTGAGACAATGTGATTGAGACAGAGGAAGTACTTACACCTCTTAGTCTGGGATGAAATAACATGGCCTGCAATAAATCCTGATCGCACACAAACTACCCCTGGTGCGCCTGTCCACATATATCACTGACAAACAACCATCATCAGATAGTTGTACCAAGACACACAGGCACTGGCCCCTGTGAGTATGCACCAGCTAAATTAGGTCACCCTGTACAGTGGACACATGTAGCACAGTATACGTGAATACAAATGAGGCCAGGGTACTATGCCACAGGGCCCAAACTATGCTGAAGACACAGAGAATGTCCACATTGTCTGATGACACACATGATACCTAGGAAAAGGTGCCCCAGGGGACTGTAGTGGCCACACTACTCCATGGCCTTGGATGGATATGACTGGAACACAAGCCACCATCCCTGCACTATGCATATCTCACACTCAAGCACATCATGTCAGAGGGCACAACATTCGACATGCAGGCAGTAAGGCAGTACACATGAAACACACTCCCATGTCGGGACTCAGCATCAGTGCCAACTAACATGGACCCCACAATGACAGAACTGGCCAGGGCACAGGCAACGCCCAAAAACCTGTTACACACCACCCCCACACATGATGCTGCAAGCATTGGGCACTTGGATTAACTGCCAGCCTAGATGACCTTGTGCAAGAGTGACTACACACAGACCAGGGAACACTTGGCAAGGAGGGGAAGGGAGGAAGAACAGCACCGCTTTTCTTTGGGGAACAGGATATGCACTGCACATTTAAACCCTGGCAGTGTATCCATGCAACTGCGCACTTCCAAAAGCTGGTTACACACAACAAACACACATGTACCTACCCCCTTCCTGCTGCTGCTTCTCCAGTAAGCGCCTGTCCAAGTCGGGGAAGACCACTGCCAGCACACGCTTATGGATGTGGGTCAGACGCCGGCGCCCACGGTTTTTGTGGCTCTCAGGTGAGTCCCCCAGCAGGACCCGTGCGATCCTCCGCATCCAGCACCGGATATCCTGCCAGCGTTTCCTCACCTGGGCTAGCCGCCGCTTCCGACCCTCCGTCCTCCTCACGGCACTGACAGCTTGCTTCCAGATCTCCCCCTTGGCACAGACGCCTACCTGTGAGGATGCAAAAGTGACAATACATCATCCCACCTTATCAATGATACAGAGACAAACATATTACAAAGTATGCATGTTTGAACTGGCCATAGTATGCAGCCAACTCATTGCACCTTTGTCATAGTGACATCATCCTCCTGGGAATGGGCAAATGCAGTAGGTGCCATTGAAAGTACACAGGTGGCATGAGGGGTGCAACACAATCAATGATGCAGGCTCACACTGTGCATCCCAAGCTACAACAGGAATCTGAACAGTACCCCTAAGCAGTCACATGCCCCAGCCCACTTACGCTACCTCAGCAGAGTACACAGACACACACAGGCACTGAACAATAACCTGGCATTGGCAACTGCCGCTACAAACCTCACTCTGCACATGTGCCACTAGACTGGGGGTGTCACAGATGTGGGGCTGTCTCAGCACGGCAGACATCCAGCACAGCTCCCTGCTCACATCAGATGGGCAGGGTATATCCATCCCACATGCAGCTGGGGTGCAACACTCCACATATGCACACACCCACATGACAGGGGACTCACACACACACACACCAATGTCCAGGGGATGACCACATCATTTGGACACTCTCACCACAGGTACACTGAACAGACACACATCTGTGGGTACTGGCACCTGTCACCCTGGGGGGAGCACAGACTCACATCAGGACTGTAGAAACAACATTTCCAGGAGCATTAGGCAGTCCGAAAGCGGCATGCACCATGCAGTGATCGTCACAGTAAGCACCATGCAAGTGCGTTGTGCACACAGGAACTACAGCATGCTCTCTATGGGAGACATGATCCCTTCCCCCCCCGGGAACCACTATGAAGAACCCTGCATGTGTGTCACACCTGGACACAATGCCAGAAGTCACAGTCACAAAAAGGGGCACAGTTTAAGCTAGTGGAGTCTGCACTCACCTGCTCCCCTGGTCGACCATACAGCATGGTGTACTGTGGGAGGATCACATCCACCAACGCCATATTCTCCTCCATGGTGAATGGCTGGGCCCTCTCCACAGACCTGGACATGGTGCCTGAGGAATCACAAGCAGCAGCAGTGTTGTGGAATGAAAGGATGTGCAGGCAAGTGCTCTCTCAAGGGACCTGGCTGCCTTATATCTTCCTTGCTGGCCTGTTTCATTTACAGGAGTACAGAGTGATTGGCTCAGTCACATTTGCATCCTACGTGTCCTCCAATCACTTTAAAACTACCCCAGTGACAGGCTTTGCATGGTTTTAAAATTGAGCATGATGTAATGTCAACAACCACATTGCAACAAAGTATATTGTCTCCATCCGACTTCTGCTGGCCACATGATGCAAAATTCAAACCTGAAACTCGGTCTCCATGACAACCAGCATGCATTTAGGCCCCTATACTTGTCCCTCATGTGTCCCCTATGTCAATCCTATGCTACAACACAGGTACGGTGCGTTCCACAGCCCTAGGGCACCCCAAATGCATTGCAACGGACCGTACATGTGTGTGTACGGTCCCCATCACTATGGGAGTGCTCGCGTATGCGTACACCACAGTGATACGGACCGTACACGCGTGTGTGGGGTCCCTATCACTATGGGAGTGCTGGCATATGCGTACGCCATAGTGATACGGACCGGCCCTTCACACGCGTGTGTACGGTCCGAACTACTATGGCGTACACGTACGCGAGCACCCCCATAATGATAGGGACCGTACACACGCGTGTGTACGGTCCGAACTACTATGGCGTACCCGTACGCGAGCACACCCATAGTGATAGGGACCTACAAATGCGTGTACGGTCCGTATCACTATGGCGTACGCATACGCCAGCACTCCCATAGTGATAGGGACCCTACACACGTCCTCAGAGCGTATGTACGGTGCGTTTCACACCTGACAGTGGTGACAGGCGGCACACAGGAAGGAATTGAGCTGTCATACATGGCCAAGGCTGGACATCAAGGCATTGTCTGTGCAGTACTACATGTGTCGGGGACAGGTGGGTCAGGCTGTGATGTGGCACCATACTCCTGAGGTGTGAAGCTAATTAAAGTATGATGAGCTGTGTACACATGTCACGTGTGATGGTGCCCTATGTGCCACACATCCCCTTCACTCCTTTGACATGTGTGCATGTAGTACAGACTTGGTGGGCCATGTGTCACTGGCATGGCACAGTCACCGACACCCGCAAATGTCCCTGATGCCAGGTACACGGAATGTTACCCCTGACAAGTGAATGCCCGCGTTGCACACTGTAGCTATGTCATGTGTGTGTCATGTGTTCCCATAGGTTTGCTGTAGGTGTTTGGTCAAATGCATCTGCAGTTGCTGCAATCAACATGTGTCTGTGTGTAGATGGGCATGGCACACTGTTACGCACACCAGCACACATGTGTAATCCAACGTAAGGTGTGTATGTATGCATCGACACGGAGTTCCAAAACAAGGACATATCTGCATACTCTCAATGTATGTGTGATCAGTCTTGACATGTACCCCTTGATGGCAAGGTGTGTGGTCTGTCCTTTTTACATTACATGTGACCTGTGCCTCTAGTGTTCCGCAACCTGTCTGTATGATTGACATATTTATTCTGCCCATATGCGGATGTCTGGCACTCCTGTGACGCGTCTGCCTGTTCATTCACACTGGCCCACCGCTAGTTTAATGCCATGTCATGTTGAGCCTGAGAATCCACGTTTGTGGCTGGCTCTTGGTAGGAATGTCACATGCCTGGCATACGTGTCCAGGGCATATTGCACAGACCTGACTCTGTATGTAGCATATGCGTATTGCCTGTTGAGCATGTGCTCAGTACATTGACATTGGTGGTGTACTGTACTCACTCTTCGTTATCCCTTCTAATTCACTGCAGGGCTCCGCCTCTCCCTCGAGCAATTCCGGACTTGGCTGACCTGAGGGAATATGACTGTATACGCCACTTCCCCCAAAGTTTGATTGAGGACTTGACGACACGGCTGGCACCACACCTCCAACCGCTACACAGGTATCCTACTGCACTGCAAGGTGATGGCAGCCCTACATTTCTTGGCCACGGGTACCTTTCAACATACCATTGCCCATGTCGGTGTCATGTCCCAAACCATGTTCAGCCGTGTTCTGCATGATTTATTAGAGGCCATGTTGGAGCACCTGGATGAGTTCATTAAATTCCCAACTCCTGAACAGTTGACAGGTGTCAAGCGTGAGTTCTATGCCCTGGGAGGGATGCCCCATGTCATTGGGTCCATAGATGGAACACATGTGGCTTTGGTACCACCCCAGGCACAGGAGATAGCGTATAGGAACCGCAAGCATTACCACTCCATTAATGCCCTTGCGGTGTGTGTTGCCAACATGGTGATTTCACATGTCTGTGCTCGTTTTCCAGGATCAGCACACGATGCCTACATCATGAGGCGTAGCAGGGTGCCTGAAATGATGCTGCAGCTGCGCAACGAACGAGCATGTATTGTTGGTGGGTATACTCTGGCAGTCCTGTATTTAACGTCATTTTCCTGTCTTACTGCTTCTCCTGACCCACTCTTGTCCATGATGTTTCCATGTAGGGGACGCTGGCTATCCCAACATGCCATGGCTGATCACGCCTCTCCGCAACCCCAGCACAGCTGCCGATCACCGCTACAACAACGCCCATGGGCGGACCAGGCGAGTGATAGAGAGGACGTTTGGCCTCCTGAAGAGCCGATTCCGTTGCCTCCACAAGACTGGTGGCACACTCCCATATGCACCAGTGAAGGTCTGCAAGATATTCATCGTGTGCTGCATGCTGCACAACATGGCAGTGGAGCAAGCTGTGCCACTCATCCTGGATCCAGATGAGCAGGACCATCCACCCGTGGAGGATGAAGGGCTTGGTCACGAGGCAAGTGATGTGGAGGAGGCGGAGGCGGTAGAGGACATGCGGAGTCGGCTCATACGCAACTTCTTTGCTTAGTGGTGAGTTCCAGTTTTTGAGTGTGCACGCATTGGGCCGTGTGTGGCAAGTGTTGCAATGTGTGTGTCCATCTGCATGTCTGCCAAGTGAGTCAGAGGTGTGTTTGGATGTGTCACTCGAGTGATGGTGCAATAGAAGAATGTTTTTCCAGAGTCATCATTGTCACCTAGCATGTTGACAACCTTATACGTGTCGAGTACATGCACATGCATGCGGATGTGCTTCTTTTGGCTGACTTCTGGTGTGTCTCCCATCCACAGGTACTTGCGCATGCTGTCTGCTAATGGCATTGTTGTGCTCCTGCTATTCCTCATGAACACAGCAACATGTGCTGAATCAGCATTACATGCACGGACAAGTTCGAAAATCTCCTTCGGGTAAGGGATGCAGCACGGCTTTTTGGGAGTGGTATTTGTTTTGAATGTGTGTGCACTGCTCCTGTTCATGTTTGGATACTTTACATACATGTAGAATCACCATGGGGTACATGACATGGAGCTGAATTCACCTGAATTGATGGTCAGACTTGGTGACACTCATCTGTAATGGGATTGTGGATTGTGATGGAGCCATCAATGTGCGTAACACTGCCCTCGGAAACATACGGGTTGCACCGGGTTGACATGGTGTGTGAATTCCCCATTAGGGGCTCAATGGTGTATAGCAGCCTCTCCGTGAGCAGCAGATGGTGTTTAGCTGTAACCCGTCACGTGTGTGCCAGTGCCATGGATTTCCAGCATCTGTGGTGGTAAGGGGGGTGCCAGTGTTGGTCCCACGTGTTCATCCACATGACCTGTGTATGTGTTGACAGAGTTGCGTTAGCATTCCAACACACATGACTAATAAAGGTGTCCCTCTGCCTCCAAGGTGCCTCATCTCTGCCAATGGTGGTATGTTGCCACTGTGCATGCGGCATGTCTGCCATTGTTCTCAGAGAAGGTGCATATGAGTCTATGTGAAGAGTAGCAAGATGCAAGCTGTTTGTCAGGGATTAGATTCTGTATTGTGCATGATGTCCATGGCTGTGTAGGTATTGTGGCATGTCAGTATCCACGACGGCCACTGTGCTGCATGTGAATCAATTGTGTGTGTGTGTGCCATGTTGAACCAGACATTCCTTCCTTCACATACACCTTTTGCATAGTTCCTTCCTGAGATCCTTGTCTTTGTGTGCTACTTGTGGCATTGTTTTCTTGACATGGCGCATGCTGCTGCAGGCCCTGCAGCAAGGGCACCCAGTGTCCACGCAAACGAGCTGGTGTTCATCATGGATTGCTTGCTGACATGTGCTATGCTGATCAGCAGCATCTGTGCGTCATGCGGCAGCACACTCTGCATTATGCACAAGATCCCCAGTTCCATCAACCTCAAGGCAAGAGGGAGACCATCCCCCAGGTCAACTACGACATCCGTGTCTAATCCTACCCTGCACTCTACGGACATGTGCGTTAGAAATCCCATGATACTTGTCCACATCCAGGGTGCATCTGCACAGCTCTGCTACTACATCCGGCGACCAGGCCACATCAACATCCAACAGAGATGGGGGGAGTGGATCACTGGCAGCTGCAGGATGACCTTCTCAATCCACGCACACACTCAGGATGCAGCCCACAACCACAACACAACCTTGTGGCACTGTGATCCAACACCCAATTGTGCCATCTCCATGCATCCAACCTTGGCTGGCCCACCATTCTCCACATCCACCTGACTCAAGCATGCAGGACATGGTTCTGCCACATGTCTACACATACCTGGGACTCCCACCCCACGACACTCCACATGATCCCTGACCTCTGCGCATGACTGTTGCTCTTCTAAATAGGTCTGTAGGCACAGTTGTGTGGGCACCCCCTCAGCTGGTTGGGCCCATCACGGGTGAGTATGGTGCTCCATGTCTGTCTTGGATGGTACATTGTGACCCATGTGTGTCCTGTGCCAGACTCAGACCCCAGGGTATGGATGTGTGGAGTTACTTCTGAAATCAGGCATGGTTTGACTTTACAACACACACATGTAGTGGAATAATGCAAACTGACGGCATCATCTTGTGATTGTGATGATTTTTATTGGTGCTGGGGTACGTGTTTGGGGGTGACAAGAGGTGCTTGGCGGGAGTGTAGAATCCAAAGTTTACAGGGGGAGTTGGTATCCTGCCATTGAAAGTCATCAGAGTCTGTGCCACAGTCTTTGTCAACATTGGTCAGACAGTGACCAGCAAGGCCATGCGGCAGAGAATGTCAGTTGCTGCTGTGCTGCTGTTGGGCCAGAGGGCCAGGTGCCAGGCCAGGTGACCTGGCAGATGGTGATGTTCTGCTGACTCTCACGGTCTTTTGCATGGACGACCCACCTTCCTGCGGGGACCCTCAGAAGCAGGCCTTGACGATGCTAGGGACGCTCCGTCAGATGAATCCTCCTCCTCCTCCCTCCCTGTTTCTGGTGCTGGTCTACGCCTGGTGGCACAGGGAGGGTTTGCCAGGCTTTGGGCGATCTGACGGAGTGATTGGCTCACGTCCCTGTGCACCGCCAGGAGCTCAGCCAGTCTTGCCTCCATCCGTCCATGGTGTTGTAGATGACTGGCATGATGCTCGACCTGCAGGCTCTTCATCTAATTTAGGGTCTCCACTACCTGGTCGATGCCTCTGGAGTCACGCCGGTAAGCGTCCAGGATGTTTCTGACGTGTGACATTACCGGTTCCTGAGCCAATTGGTCAGGTTCGCGCCTCCGCCGTCCTCCACTCCCATCACCCCTGCCCACTTGCGCCTGGCCTGCAGTTGTGGGCACATTGGGTCTCCGGGTCCCCTGAGGGATGGCATTTGCGGTGTCGCCTGCCTCCTCCTGGGTGCCCGGAGAACCTTGTCCCTCGTGGACAGACTGGCTGTGTTGTTGTGTGCGGGCAGGGCTCCTGGGTGTCTCCTGGGATGTGGCAGGAATGGGGGTGGTGGTTGGCACAGTTGTACCTGATGCAGGTGCTGCAGGTGGTTGGACACCAGAGGGGCCAGGTTGGTCTGGGTCATCCACGGAGTGGTGAGAGTCGTCGCTGCTGGTGGGGTCCTCTTCACGCAGAGCCTGGTCCTGTGAGTCTTCCCCCCCAGTGTTGGAGGAGATCGATGACGTTGACCTGTGTGTGAGAGAGACAGTGTTAATTGTGTTACATGCGACATCCATGTTTCATTCATTTTTGAGTTGGCAGAGTTCCTCTGGGTGTTTGGATTTGGCTAGCATTCCTCTCACAGTGCACTTGTGCATGGGTATGTCCCTTGGCCACAGCTTTCGACACTTTACCTATGTGTGACACAATCTTAGTTGATGCATCTTTTGGGAACGCAGTCAGCAGTGTAGTGAGCGGGCGTAGCAAGCCATGCAGAGCCGCCTTACGTGTTGCACTGTACGTGGCCAAATGGTGTTTTTTCCATGCTATTTGAGAATGCAGGTAGGTAACTTAACAATTTGTGACAGGGTTCTGACAAACACAGTGGGTGGGTATACTGGGTGTAAGGTTCTGTTTGTGCCTGCAGCACGGATGTACTCGTGCACAGATTGACACATGGCCCAGTGTTTATCAAAGGTTGAAGGGGGGGTTCACGCAGTGCCAAACCTTGTCTACATGCACACAGTCCACCTGCTGACGAGCGGACATGGCCACACCACCCAAGGGTGATTTGGTCTCCCTCTGTCTCCCTTTCTCCCTCCCTCTGTCAGCCTGCTCCCTCTGTCCGTTTCCCTTTCTCCCTCCCTCTGTCAGCCTCCTCCCTCTGTCCATCTCCCTTTCTCCCTCCCTCTGTCAGCCTCCTCCCTCTGTCCGTCTCCCTTTCTCCCTCCCTCTGTCAGCCTCCTCCCTCTGTCCGTCTCCCTCTGTCTCCCTTTCTCCCTCCCTCTGTCAGCCTCTTCCCTCTGTCCATCTCCCTTTCTCCCTCCCTCTGTCAGCCTCCTCCCTCTGTCCGTCTCCCTTTCTCCCTCCCTCTGTCAGCCTCCTCCCTCTGTCCGTCTCCCTTTCTCCCTCCCTCTGTCCATCTCCCCTTCTCCCTCCCTCTGTCAGCCTCCTCCCTCCCTCTGTCTGTCTCCCTGTGTCCACCTCTGTCCCTGTCCCTCTCTCTGCCACTCTCCCTCCCTCTGGGTGTCACCCTCTGTCACCTCAGCCCAGCTTCCTGGGCACACACAGTTTGCAGGTCTTTCAAAGGCCATTGGCTTGTTCATGTGGGTTTGTTTCTTCTCTGCCGGCACACATTGGGCGGAGTGTCTGAGTCTGCGCTGCTGCTGGGGCGGTGTGTGCTGACACTCTTTCAGTGTGATGCGTCTTCATTAGCTGCTGTTATGTGCAAATTGTGCCTTCATACCCATGTCATCCTGCAACGCGGCCACCATTAGCAGGCAAAACAGTACTGTGTGGGGACACACTGTTTGTATGGCTGTGCCCTAAGCCATATGGGCTGAGGGCATTGTTGTGTGCTTCAGAGTTGCTCTATGTTAGTTTTGAGGGCCACCCTCCCGGCATCGGGGACATCCTGTCTTGTGTTGGTGTTTTGTGTGGCCTGTGACTTGGCATGGCCTTGCTAGGGGCATGGGGCATGGAGGTGCTAGTGGCATGTGTGTGTTTTTGGAGTGTGGTTGTGTACGGTGCTGGCTTTGGGGGGGTTGCGTGCATGATTGGTATTTGGGTTGTATATGGCGTTCCCCCCATGTGAGGTGAGATTTTTTGTGTACTCACCAGGCTCTCGGACTCCTTCTAGTCCGTCTACTCCCACCGGCGGCAGCGTGGCCATCACCTTCTCCTCCCAGGGATGGTAGTGTACCGGTCTGCGGGACGGACCTCCTCCAGTGATGTTGGCCTGGTTGTGGTCGTCCGTCATTTTGCGGCAGACCGTCCTCCGCAGATCGTACCACCTGGCTTGGCACTCATGCCTGGTCCTTCTGGTGGCCCCAACAGCATTCACGGAATTGACTATCCTCTCCCACATGGCCGATTTTTCGGATATGCTGGTCCGTCTGACCAATGTTCCAAAGAGCTGTGGCTCGACTCTGACGATTTCGTCGACAAGGACCTCCAGCTCCTCCTTTGTGAACTTTGGATTCTTGTTAGTGGGCATGGTGTGGGGTGTGGGTGTGGATGGTTGGGGGGGTGTGGGTGTGGATGGTTGTGGGTGTGTGAGTGTGGTTGTGCAGGTGTGTGTGTGTGTGTGAATGTGATGAGGGTGTGTTTGTGATGGTGGTTGTGTGAAGGAGTGCAAGTGTAAGGTGTATTGATGTATGTAGTATGGTGCAGTGCGTTGTCTCTGTGGTCTGGCAGTAGGGGATCTGTTGCAAAGGATCATGGTTTGTGTGTGCTGGGCCTTTTTATTGGTCCATTTGTGGGTGCGGCTGTGTTTGAACTTTGGGTGGGTGTCTTATAAGGAGTGGTAGTGGTTTGGGCCTCTGTTTAGCTGTTTGTCAGTTGCAGGTCAGTGCATAGGATGTATTTGGCCTTGTTGGATATGTTTTGTGGTGTTGTGTGCCTCGAATTGACTCTCCTTGTGTTTGTTTGGTTTGTCCTGGTTCAGTACGAGTGTTTTTGGCGTCTGTACGGTGCGTACATGGGCCATATTGTTGTACAGTGCTGTCCTTTGCTATAGCTTAGTACGACTCATACATGCGCGATGTTGGGTGAGGGTGCTGGTGTGTGGGCCTGGGGTAGGGTGCGTACGAACGCGGGCAGGGTGTTGGTCCACACCGTCCATCAGTGGTGGTGTTTCGCACCGTACATAGGGGGGGCTGGGTGTAGGGTCCGTACATACACGGGTGGGGAGTTGGTACGCTCCATGCATACACGGGTGGGGTACGGTCCATACATACACGGGTGGGGGTACGGTCCGTACATACACTGGTGGGGTGGGGGTACGGTCCGTACATACACTGGTGGGGTGGGGGTACGGTCCGTACATACACAGGTGGGGTGTGGGTACGGTCCGTACATACACGGGTGGGGGTACGGTCCGTACATACACGGGTGGGGTGGGGGTACGGTCGATACATACACGGGTGGGGTGGGGGTACGGTCCGTACATACACGGGTGTGGGTACGGTCCGTACATACCCTGGTGGGGTGGGGGTACGGTCCGTACATACATGGGTGGGGAGTTAGTACGCTCCATGCATACACGGGTGGGGGTACGGTCCGTACATACACGGGTGGGGAGTTGGTACGCTCCATGCATACACGGGTGGGGAGTTGGTACGCTCCATGCATACACGGGTGGGGGTACGGTCCGTACATACACGGGTGGGGGTGCGGTCTGTACATACACTGGTGGGGTGGGGGTACGGTCCGTACATACACGGGTGGGGAGTTGGTACGCTCCATGCATACACAGGTGTGGGTACGGTCCGTACATACATGGGTGGGGTGGGGGTACGGTCCGTACATACACGGGTGGGGGTACGGTCCGTACATACACGGGTGGGGTGGGGGTACGGTCCGTACATACACGGGTGGGGGTACGGTCCGTACATACACGGGTGGGGTGTGGGTACGGTCCGTACATACACAGGTGGGGAGTTGGTACGCTACATGCATACATGGGTGGGGGTACGCTCCATGCACACACTGGTGGGGGTTCAGCGCGTACATCCACGGCCGGGGGGTGTTTTACGCGTACATGCGGGGTCTGTGGTGGGGTGTTCGGTGCGTATGCGGGCACCTGTCTCCATGGTTGCTATGGGAGTTCGGTCCGTACGGTGTTTTTTCCATACAGTTGTGAAATCGAAAGGACGGGAGTGATCGTACTTGCGCGGTCGGACTTCATTTTTTCGATTCGTACGGTAAATCGTCCGGGGATGTGTCGGACACAATTTCTGACCCGAGGACGTGTGGGGAAATTTTCCCGATGTGATTCGTATGGAGTTTTTCCCATGCGAATCGTACTTGGCAGTTTGTACGCTACTTGTACGATTCGTACGGAAAAAAATCCGGATTCAATTCAGACGGGGGAAATTTTTCCAGGATCGGAATCGGCCCCTTTCTATCCCTGCACTTCACAGAGAATGTTTTCCAAATATCATCTCTACATATGATAATCATCCATATTCTATCCTCATCCTGCTTGACCACTCTGTGGTGGAAGACATATGCGCCTCTACCAATATGCTAGAAACTCTTGTCAAACTAGGCTTCCCTAGAATAATACTGAACTGGTTTTTGCCCTAGTTTCCTGGTGATCTTCCTCCCCTTTCACCTTTCCCACCAGAAGGCATCTCACGCAACTGTGGCCTGGGTCTGCTAATATTTCTGTATAAAATGTATTTCTCCTCTGACATTATTTTGTCCTTTCTATTTAATTACCACCGCTAAATGAGTGAGACATGTTTTTCTTTCTGCTCTCCTCCTCCCACCTTGAAACTCAGACCTTGAACTACCTGACAGACATTCAAATCTGAGAGGCACTTTTCAAAATAACATGAGCAGATCACATCCAATTGCCACACTCATTGGTATTGCAACAGTGAAATGACCAGTACAGAGGATCCCCTAAGTGTATCCATTTCAGGAAAGGGACATATCTGTTATAGTAGATTAAGGAAAGAGGGGGATGGAGCAGGGGTGACTATTACTCATACATTGCATCTACCTCCTGAAGCTACTCTGTATAATATTGTTTTGAAGGGTGTACCAAAACAATGAACTAGAACTAGATGGATTTAAAAAATACGGCTACTCATTGGCTGTCATAATTGGTTCACAACTCTAGTGTACTTCATCAAGAAATAATCATGGTTATAAAGGTAAACTGGGTCTGGCCCTCACGGAAAATAGGCCATGGTGATTGGGTCACAGTTAATTTTCAGTACCCTCTTGTGATGAAAGCAATCTTATACAACTTTCAGGTTGCACAACAATATTGCACTGACTCCGAGGAGAGCATGAGGGCTGTTCCCCTTGGTTAATTTTACAAACCCCTAGCTATGACCCCTAGATTGCTTGGTCCCCCGTGGAAGTTACAACATGAACATCATATGGGCAAATCAATTCCATCTACAAATAGGTTTGCCCCACTTTCAAGTCTTAGTGAACAGGAATGACATGGGGTGGCTGAGGGGAAAAAAGGATCAATCCTGAGGCCTGAGAAATGCTAATTTTGTGACTAAGGAATGCAGGCAGAAGATAATAGAAATCCTGTTGGATTGTTTGTTAAAAATCAGAACCTGGAATGTTGCAGGGATTAAATACAAAATGATATAAATTCTGCACAATTTATGTGTTTGCAGGAAACCTAGCAGACAGAAAAACTTACCAATAATGGATTTGTTGTGAATATTCACCCCATCAATACCATCATTATATGGGCGGGCTAAGGGAGGCTTGACGACCTTAATAGCAACTACGGCCCAAGTAAGTTTTTAAAAAGCATACATCAAGTTCCCTTATATTCAACTGGTCTTCTTGCAGTTGGACAAAATGCGTCGTTTTTTACTGACAAATTTATATTATAATACTTTCACTACTGATAGGCATATGGTTGTAGAGGATCCTGATACATAAATCTATACATTTGTTCTGGGACAAGAGACAGATTGCACTTTAATTTTCGATGGGTGATTTCAACAGTAGCAAATGTCTATATTCGATGCTGAGTACTTGTGGATATATTGATGTCCAGAGGAACAACTTGGCTCATTTCCCCCACCATAGGTATGGGGAAACGATAGATGAGCTATTGTGTAAATATGACTAAGAATTACTGGAACAAGATGTTGCTTAAAACGGTCGACCGTTACCCACTTTTCAGGGGAATGGGAATTCATCTTGTGTCAGCCATACTATAATGTTTATGACCGGTATTAAAGTAATGAGGGGCATATTAGCAAGGGCCGGCGATAATTATCGCTCAGTGCTCTTAGCGTGAGGATAATTATCGCTGGCCAACTCTGAATTTTATCGCAGAGATAGCGTGCTATCAGCAGCGCTTATCTCCAAAGCGATAAAATTCAGAGCGCAAGCTGCCAATTGTGAGATTATCGCTGGAAATACAGCGATAATCCCACAAGGTTTGTCGATAGCTAGCTGATAGGGATAGACATTCTTAGCCATGATATCCACCTTACATAGGATATCATGGCTATGTCAGAAAAATACCAGACGTAAAAAAGCAGCGTTAACCGCGGTTAGCGCTGCTTTTTTTATCGCTAACAGGGTTAGCGGTATCCTTGATAATAGGAGAAATGTCGCTTAGCGACATTTCTCCTATTATTTTACTCTGGAACGCCCCCTTTGCATCTCATTAGAGATGCAAGGGGAAGCATAGAGTAAAAGGGTGCTAACATGCAAATTTGCGTGTTAGCACCCTGCTGATAGAGCGCTAGTTTTATCTCTGCTTTTTTGGCTTTTAAAGCCAAAAAAGCAGAGATAAAGCCCTTGTTGATATGCCCCTGAATTCCTTTGGTTGTAGAACATTCCAGTTTTAGTGATCATCTTCGCGATATCCTTAACTTTGAAACCTTAAACCAAGCAATATAAGATATCCCTCCATTACAGAATATTGCGGTAGCCAGGAACAATGGTAATAACCTCAAATGGACAGAAATAGATTAACTGTCAGTGCTGGGAAAGGTGGGTAAAGCCAACATTTTTTTTTTTATATGTACAGATCCCGAAGCCCCCCAGAGACTATAGTTTTGGCTTTTGGCAAGATTACATCAGATATATCTGCTAATGTAAAAGTGACAGGTAGGGGGAATAAGAAACAGAATAAAGTCTGGTTTGGTCACCAATGCACACAGGCTAATCAAAACTTGCTTTAATCAAAACCTAAGACATGTCCTACAGTAGGGATGAGGTTAAACAACATATATATATCCACGCTCCAGAAATAAATCACGGGCACTCACGGGGGTAATCCTTCTTCGGATTTATTGACACAGATAACAAAACTAACGCGTTTCAGTGGTACTTCTTCCTCAGTGTTGGCGGCCGCCGCGTTGTTGCCTCATTAAATACATTGTCATACACAGTAATTGGAAGTCAGGCAGAGCATCACAACAACGGTCAGGCATTGAATCCATATAAGCCCTCATCCTTGAGTGGTGTGTTGCGTCCTCATTATTTACAATCATAACGAGCCCCCTCTGCAAGCGCGCTGGCTGTAGACCGCCCTGTCAATAACGGGCTGCACAACAAAACTGTCAGAATAGCAGTTCAACATTAAACATTACACTGCGTGGATGCGGCGGAATACCGCATGTATTGGCCTCATCATGCCCTGTATGGGCAGACAAGGCACTAAAGAGTCAGCCCTATGATACATTGATTATCTCAACTCCAATGATCTTAACCTCAGATTCACGACTGAAATAAGCTCGGCCGATTTATTGGGGCACCAGAAGATATTATATCACATTTATCACATTTATCACATTCTGCTGCACACATAGAAAGAGCAAATCGCTGTTATTGATTGTTTATGTTTAGGAAGATGTCCCTTCCTGCACATAAACAATCGCCCCTGCAGTGCAGACACCCTTGCAACAAGGTGCAATGGTGCCTGTGCTGGCTCTACGCAGCTTTTTTAGCACCAGCGCTTGGGGAAACGCAAGGGTGCACTGTGTTTTTGTAAATACAGCGCATCCCTGTATTTTGAAAATGCCGGAGTGCAGTGTTGCAAAATTTGGTGTAACACCGCATTCTGGCATTTTTTGGGAAATATCCCCCTTAGTCTTTCCAGATTGACTAATCTACTGTTTCATACATAACAGCAGAACACCTGGCCAGGTCTGCTCCATCCATCTAACTCAAAGCTGTACATGCTGATGACCTTTAGTGTTCATCGTTGTCCCAGATGTGTCACTTCAGGTGAGATCCTATTTCAATTATGGGTAAGCGCTACCATTTACTGGTTCATTTTATCTCATGCTCTAGATGTTTACTTCAGTAGCCTGGGTTCACAGCATGTTTTTGACTCCTCCTCAAAGCCATTGGCTGGGAGGATATTCTGCTCACATTATTTTCCTTTCATTGGTGTAAACAGCCAGGGCTGCTGACTTTGGAATTAGGGATCCACGTTTGAGTCACAGCGTCGGCTCAACATCCTGTGATTCTGGGCAAATCACTTTATCTCCCTGTGCCGATGGACTGCACCAGGATACCTTCACAGGTGATTAGCTGTGCTCTGCAAACCTGAGTTTTTATTTTAGTTATTATTGAGTTTAACCTGAAAAGACAGCCCTGTCTGCTGAAGCTATAGATTGTTTCAGTTGTTTTATTGAGTCCATAGGCGAACAAT
The DNA here is from genome assembly GCF_964204655.1 of Triturus cristatus. Classification (NCBI taxonomy): domain Eukaryota; kingdom Metazoa; phylum Chordata; class Amphibia; order Caudata; family Salamandridae; genus Triturus; species Triturus cristatus. The sequence continues at coordinate 346,468,636 of NC_140582.1, forward strand.
CTTCTAGTTGATTGAGCACCGCTCACAATGTTAAAGTTAACACCAAATACTGTGTTACCTAGTCAGACTTTTAACCTTGCAGATGAAAGACTCCACCTTGTATGATTATTTTTTCCCCCCAACAGTTTACACTTTTGATAACCCCATGGTAACCATATTTTAAGCAGTCTTTTATAATCTTGTAATACCTAGGGGCAAATTTACAAGCCCCTAACCCCACAGAAACTAGGCTTTTTTTTTAAATTCCTGTGGCGATACTGGCTTTGCTTTGTTGACAAGGCAGTGTTAAGCCAATTCACATGGCTCAACGCTGCCTTGTAAATAAGGCACCTATCACGCTATACTTAGAGTGATAGGGGAGGGCAATGGGTGTTGCTGTGGGCATTCTGCCGCAACATCCATTGATTTTGATGCTGCCCCATATTTACAAGGGTGGCGTAAATATGGGGCAGCGCCAAAATTAAGACCAAAAACAACCTGGTCGTAACTTGGCGCGACGAGAACTGCTTTATTTCTCCTCATTTTTGCTGTTTCTATGTGTACTGCATTGTGCAGCACACATAGAAACAGCAAACAACAAAAAATGTGTATGTGTCCCTGCCTGCACATAAAAATGACGAGCGGCAACTTCTATGTGTGCTGCACAAAGCAGCGCACATACGGTGCAGCCCTGCATTTCAAACGTGGCAGAGCGCAGTGTTAAGCCAAGAAGGCTTTCGCCTTGCTCCGACACTTCTCTTGTAAATATAATATACCCCCTAATTTCCAATGAAGCCAGATATTGGTGTGCATGCCACACAAGTCGAACCCTTGGTGGTCTCTTTTCTGCACTTTTCTTGCATTCTTAAAGCTCATGGCTACCCAAATAGGGTTTCCTACCGCTGCAAAACAGGAACTTCTAACACCTATGCATGGAACAATCATCAGCATGGCCTCCTGCCATTTGAAGGAGCATCACATGGCATTTGGCTTCTATTTTGACATTTTATTTTTCAAGTTAATGCGTTCAAGACTCCACAGACTCACAACAATGTTTTACATTATCCCCTGAAAAGGGAAACATAGGATTCGGAATGCATAGGGGTGTACATGAAAGTGTCTTGATTCAACTTATAATGTTCAGCTAATTCAGAAAAGCTACAGTCGATTTGAACACTGCATGGCTTTGCCCCACTATTGCATGATTGTGAAAATGAATAAAATAGAGAAACTATGACTACCATAACTGTGGACTTTGATTAATGTCAGTTCTTTATAACAAAATTGGAAGAGAAGCAACTATTCGTAAACATTCATCAGTGCACAAGGGGGCGACACCCTTCTGTAGGATTAGCAACATGCATTCAGTTTTTGACAGTAATTTCGAAAAGATGTTCGACAGTATCCTTGGACAGTGGATATTCATTTCTCCTCAAGAGTAATTAACAGGCCTAAGGAAAGAACGAATATTAATGGATGTAAATACTGGGTGTGCAGTACAGGAACCAGAACCTCTTGTGTAATTGTAAAGAAAAAAAGCATCATTAACAGTATTACATCAGAACGATTCAAACCCAGAAAATAAACAGGTTCTCAGATACTCAGTCAAAGGCATCATTTTCAGTGACTTAGGGCCTGATTATGAGTATGACGGTGTTGCAGAGGGCCCCCCGCACCAGCGCCCCGCTGCAACACCGCTAAACCCAAAGTCAGCCCGCCTGCAGCAACTGGAATACTGGTTGTGCAGGCCTGCTGCGGTGGTCCCACGGCAGTGCTTTTCTAAGGCTTATAGGAGAGCCTTAGAAAGGCACTGCTGTGGGACCACCACAACCGTTCCTGCACGGACTGAAATGCACAATGTTATGCATATCATTCCATGCAGGAACAGAGGGTGCATACAGGCAGAGGGCACATCATGTGCCCCCCCTGCATGCATCCCCATGCACAGAGGCACCAGGGAGCCCTGTAGGGCCCCTTTAGTTTTTACACTGCCACCCATTTTTGGGTGGTCTCACCGCCATGAAAAGGGTTACAGTGAGGAAACTCTAAACACATTTGGTGGTCTGCAGTGGCACCGCCAGCATATTACAGCCTCACACTGCTGTGCCACCGTCGCTGGATCGGGATCCCCAGCGGTTACGGCGGTCCTGTGGCTGTTTTACCGGCATTGTTTTAATAAGGCAGGTGGACCGCCAGTTGGTACCATGGAACTCCGAACTCGTAATTAGGCCCTCAGACATTTGAGGGATTATGTTGCCTCCGATATTTGTGTATAATTGAATTTTACTGTCTTAATTTAGCAGGAAGGTTATTCACAAGACTGTAATCATCCCAACAGTAATGAGTACAAGACATTGGCATCTGGGTACACATCAATTCCACAGATAACGAGGGTGAGAATAAACAAGTAATTGAATTCTCAAGATAAATGAAGTGTTTGCATGGCTGTGACGGCTGCTATGCTGTCTGGGAAAACCTGTTCTACCCGCGTTGGTCCCAGAAAGGAGCCAAGGGCAAAGACAGAGTAATTATTTTGTGCGGGAAGAAGTTAGAATGAGAAAATAAATTGAATGTATAAATTGCACAGTTAAACTGATATTTTCCTGGGCAGATAAAATGGCCTCGCAGGTTTATACTGCAGTTTGCTGGGTTAGCACAATGGATACAGGTATACCAATCATTTCACAATCTCTCATCAGCAGGGTTTCCTCTGTTTATGAGACAATCGATAACTTCTAGGAAATCGCTGTTAAAAATGTAAACGATCTGTGTGAAGAAGTCACTGGTCGATCAAAGGAGGAAAGAAGTGAAAGCGTTCTGTGCATTATGCATTATGCATGCACATCCACAGCGCCCAAATGCAGTTATTCACGGAGATATTACAAAGCTGTCTCATCTACCGTTGGCACGTTTTGTTCTCCACTGGACCAGCTCAAGGGTAAATCATGCGAGAAGCAATGTTGGCAACATGGAAGCATCATACTTAACTTACAGCAAGCAGTTCCACGTTAAAAAAATCGGAAATGGCTCTTAATCCTAGACAGCCGCGGCCCGTGGAGGGAGTTCCGTGGGGCGGTAAGGCGGGGCGGGGGTTCTAAAAACCGGAATATGGATAATTACAGGTAAGTAAACAATTAAATAATAAAACGAATTTCGTAGCGCGTGCTGCATGATGCAGCGTGCGCTACGAAATTCGTTTTATTTATTTAATTGTTTACTTACCTGCAATTATCCATATTCCGGTTTTTAGAACCCCCCACCCTGCCCCTCCCCCGCCCAGCCTTACCGCCCCACAGAACTCCCTCCACGGGCCGCAGCTGATCCTAGACAACTGTCGAAAGTGCTCTAAAACAACACTCGCTAGCAATCAGAGCACAACAGGCGAAAGGGACGGGCATACATGTACTTGCCTATAAATCCTATAAATCTAGGATCATAATTTAAAGCACTTAGGGGCATATCATCAAGGACCGGCGATAATTATCGCTAAGCGCACTTAGCGCTAGGATAATTATCGCCAGGTAACGTGGAATTTTATCGCTGAGATAGCGTGCTATTAGCAACGCTTATCTCAAAAGCGATAAAATTCCAAGCACTAACTGCCAAATGTGAGATTAATGCTGGAAATGCAGCGATAATCTCACAAAGTTTGGGGATAGCTTGATAGGGCAAGGCATACTTAGCCATGATATCCACCTTACATAGGATATCATGGCTAAGTCAGTCTTGAAGCAGGCATAAGGAAAGTAGCGATAACAGAGGTTATCGCTACTTTGCTTGTTGCTGTGCAGGTTAGCGTGCCCATTGATAATTGGAGAAATGTCGCTTAGCGACATTTCTCCAGTTATGTCAGGGCAGGAACGCCCACTTTGCATCTCATTAGAGATGCAAAGCTACGCGTGCAGTAAACAGGCGATAATGCAAGGATTCACGCGAATAAATTATCGCCGCTTTTCGTCCGAAAACAGACGCAAAAGCGTCGGTAATTTTATATCACCTCCTTGATGATATGCCCCATATTTTCTATCCATCCACAGAGGTGTAGAGTTAAATATGAAATGAGAAATGTAAAAGCATGCATTGGTTGAAACCTACGTGCATATATTTACATTATGGGAAAGAGTTGTATGTATTCTTAATCTCATCAGTAGTGTTGGTTTTCTGAAAAACCCTTTGTACTTTTTTCTGTAAGATGTTCTCAGCAATGACACCTGATTCTCATTTCTATAGTTCATTAAATAACTTCCTAAAAGTTAAGGAATGCACCAGTGAATTAGATTTTTTTTTTTCAAACGTGATATGGTCAAATACTTTCAAACCCTCTAGTATAGTAGGGCTTAAGACGTAAGCAACAAAAGTACTATTTACAACAGAGGTATAAGTTGGACAAGTGTTGCAGGACCTGAGAGAAGCAAGAACTAGCTCCCAGGAACTCACAGGAAGAATCATTAAAAAATATACTTACAGTTCCTGAACACAGCACAGGGCAATTGTCAGGAATCCTAAATTTTAAAAGATTGATAGACTGAAATAAAGATAAAATCCACAGGAGAAACATCTGCTGCCCTATAAGGTATCAAGACACAGACATTTCTGAATATGTATCCACTGCATATTCTGGAGAGCCCTTCGTCCTGTGTGACAATAAAAATAATGACAGAGAATAATAACATATGCAACCGAAAATAACCTCAGCCTAATCCAAACCCAAATGTACGTGATGGATGACACTTTAAAATCATCCCCTCCGCTATTCACATAGATATAGACCAAACTTGGTCAACATCATAACAGTAACATACGCCTAATTTACGCTCTGCTTTCCAACAAACTAAGTGATACTTACTATGAACTACTTAGCCAAATTAAAATAAATACTAACAATTATTACTCCAAAAATTATAATAGACATCAAGCAAGCAATGATACAAACAATTGTAAAAATCTACTCCCAAACAGGTATACAAGCATTTGGAAACACCTCCAAAAATATATGCTAAGTTTAGAATGTGCAACAATCATCCTACGTGTTACAAAATTAAAAAGTAATAACTGTAATGTATGGAACAGTCACATAAATAGCTAACCACAACAAACCCCTAACAGAATATCCTTACTATCAAACCCACAGCAAAGATTAAGTCCCCTAATGGACTATTTTGAAGACACTTGGGTTGGAAAACTGCACTATTCTGGTCAAAGGCGCCAATCTCAGTTTCAAATATCATGATGGAATTTCTATGACAGCACCATGCACATCAAGTCAAAACTAACAAAGCAGTCGGAGGATGGCACAACATCTTCCAAGCCACAATAAAACATCCTGCCCTATCCCCATTTCTAGAAACCCTTAAAAAAGAACAAAGCTACCAAGAACTAAGAATTCAGCAATCCTTAACAAAAATGAAATCTAAATCATCCAAGCAGACCAAAGAAATGTTCGAAATGCTACAATGCAAACTAAAACTCTTTGTAAAAATAAAGGCCTCCACCACCTAGAAAGCTAAGTGAAAAAACTACTTTAAACCACCTGCTAATTCATATTAAATTCACATCTAATATAAACCTACAAAAAGCAACCACAATCCTAGTCAGGGTGAGAAGCAGGCAAGCCCTAAATTAACCTGTGCTGACCCTCTGGTGGTTTGGCACAAAGTAGTGGGCTCAACTTAAAGTTATTGTATAAAGTATTGATGCAACAATTCAAACAGTAGAACAGTGAGTACACCACGCAAAAAGATTCCACACCAGGTTAGAAAAGTAGAGCTTAATTTAATAACTAGAACAAGACCAAAATGACAGAAATCTAATAAGTAGACCTTGAGATAAGAATTTTTAAAGAATAAGCTGTAAAATAATGCTTAGAAGCAATAAGCACCTATTTAGGATATCTGGTTGAGCTGGACCAGGACAAAGTGAAAAGGTCAAGCCGACAGCGATCGAGCGTGGATCAGATACAGGGACCTAGTTAGGCCCACTGAAAAAATGTACCTTGATCCTTGCTGTATCTATGTCGAAGAAGATGAAAGGTGCAGTCAAGGCAATGAGTGGATTCTCGCAATGGTCACGATGTGCTGGTCTTGGTCTGCACAACAGCGATAATTCATCAACTCTGATGAGCACTGGGGCTTGGATGCGGTGTTCTCGACTTCATTGTTGAGGCTGTCATTCTCAGAGATGCGAAGACCTTGGGTAGAGTTTTGGGCAGTGTTGGTTCCAAAGTCAATGCGTTGGGTCGATTCGCGCAGCATAGGCTATGCGCCAGTTCTGGTCACATAACAGGGAGCAATGCGCAAGTTCTGATCCACAAAATGGCGCTGATGCACCGATTCCAAAGAGGATGTGTGGCACCTTAGGCCTATCTTCCAAGGATCCAGGATAGGGGTGGCACCACTTGGCAGGGCAGACCCACAGATGGCAGAGTCCAGGTGAAGTCAGCAGAAGAGTTGGAAGTCTTTCATGTCACTGAGACTTCAGATCAGGAGGCAAGCCATCAAGCTCTTGGAGTCACTCTAGGCTCACGAGATGTGGGTCCAGTCTTTCTCACCCAAGTAGGAGAACAGTAGGCAGAATAGTAAAACACAGAAAGGCAGCAGTCCAGCAAAACAGCAGTCCAGCAGAGTGGCAGTCATTGAGCAGCACATCAGTCCTTCTTCCTGACAGAGTCTTCACAGGTTCAGAAGTATACTGAAGTGATGGCGTCCAAGGTCAAGTACTTATACCCAGTTGTGTCTTTGAAGTGTGAGAGAATTCAAAAAGAGGTCTTTGAAGTGCACAGAGGTCCTCCCTTTCTTCCCTGGCTGGCAGTCTCACTACAGTGGATATGCAGCTGTTTGTGTTGGGACAGGATACAGCCTATTCAGGTGTGAGGATGTACTCAGCTCCTCCTTCTCATCCTCCGAGGAGGGCTTATCAAGTCACACCTAAGCTCCCATTGTGTGCGGCTGTCTAGGGGAATACACAAAGCCCAGCTGTCACCCTTCCCACACATGTATCCGAGGTAGGCAGCAGGCACCAAATGGCTAAAGTAGGAAAATGCCAACTTTTTAAAAGTATACCACCTGCAACAGGGGTTAGGCCCTTATCCGTCAGCAAGGCTGAGCCACTATAAGTTCAAAACACCACAGAAATGCCAGTACTGACTGCCTTTTACACACACTTAGTTGCCTTCATGACCACTATATTCAATAGAAGTGATTACCATTTATTTTTTCAATCATTAATTAAAACAGTTTTTGAGAGTGTTATAATTTGTGATTGATGTGTTGTTTTGAACTTTCTAAAAGTGGCACTTTCAGAGCTACAATTTAAAATCTGACTTCACTATAAGTTGTGATTTTAAATTGTGATTCTAGATACACCAAACTTTAAAAGTCTATCTCTTCATAATTGGGAATTACACTTAAAAGATGTAAAAAGCAAATCCCAAAGTTATCTTATTGGTGAGATAGACCTTACAGTAGTGAAAAATGAATGTGAGAATTTTTCACTACCAGGACATGTAATACCTAAAGGTACATGCCCTACCTTTTAAATGCATTGCTCCGTTCCCTCTGGGTTATCCAGGCCCACCATTCGAGTTAACTTGTATGTATAAAAAGGAAGGTTTGGACCTGCCAGGTCGAAATGGCAGTGTAGACTGCAAATACAGACTCTGCAAAGGCAGACCTGAGTCATGGTTAGGGGGCTCCTTAAGTGAGAGCCACAATGAATGCTGCAGGCCAACTAGTAGCTTTTAATTTACAGGCACTGGCACATGTGGCACACTTTACTAGGCACTTATAGGTAAAATAAATATGTCAATATGGGATGAGCCTATTTTACCATGTTTAGGAGAGAAAGCACAAGCACTATACCACTAGGTAGCAAAGGTATATTGTACAGATTCCTAAGGCCAGCATAAACGAGGTCAGAAAAATAGAGGAAATAGGCAAATCGTTGGGTGGAAGATCTCCCAAAGGCTGCCAGTCTAACAAATATTATTTAAATTATTTTATATATCATTGTAAATTAAAATGTTTAATTAAACAATAGCCAATAACACTGATAAAAAGATAATTCACGATAAAATAATAAAAAATTTAATTCATACAATAAGCCACAATACCGCATATTTTCAAAAATCCAAAGCAGCGTACTTAATATAAAAATACATCCAATACAGAACATTTATATAAAATGACAGAATAATGCAAATATAACCATAGGAAACCTTTTCCACCCTAAATAAATAAATTGTAACAACTTTCTGTAGCTGATGTCAATTAAAGTTCTCCAATGCACTAAAATATAATCCATAGTGATAGAGAAAAAGTACCCCCAAAAAGTTCAAAAGGTAAACTCACAACATTATCCCAGAGTCCTAGGACACTATAAAAAATAAATGTAAAATGTGCCCCTAGAAAACTGAAAAATAAAAGGAAAAATAAACAAAAATTAATATATAACCAGAATAATGTACTTTATAAAATGCTTCCAAAGAGAAGTGAGGGCTTCTAATCTGACCAAAAAGCTTGTAAAAAAACAACATACCTACTCTCAAATAATATACAATACAAAAATATAACAAATAATCTATAACCATATACAAACTATATTCACACCATAAAAATAAGTAACTAAAGTAACTGCACTACACATACTACAATGAGGCCAACCTCACTGAACTTCGTAACTACAAAACACAATCTAGAACAAATGTACACTATCACAGCAAACCAATACACTATTCTAAACTGACTAACTCTACCCACAATCCCCCAACACTCAAACCCCCAAAGAATAACTTAAACATAGTCTTACCTTTTCCGTAGGCCAGCATCAGGTCACTGTAACCTACAGGAACTGAAATCACCTAACAATGAAGTTAATGTATAAAAATATAGTTAGCAGGAAAAAAATGGTGGCTACATGGAAATAAAAAAAATGCTATATTAAAACTGAAATGAATGGATCTGAAATACAATAAATAAAAATATAAACTGTGGGCCTTATTTACAAGGAGTTAATGGAGTGCGGTGCCGCAAGCCATTTGGCTGCGCCGCTCTGCGTTAATTCTGAAGCAAAGGACGTGTTATATGTACAATGATATGAAGGATCTCTTTCCTCTCCCATGCGCTGGTGCACAATTAGCTGTCATGTGCACTCTTCCACCATGGTGCAAGGGTTCCAGCATCATTGAGATGATTATGTTTGTGAGGAAGGAACACCTTCCTTCACAAAAACAATTACAAGAGGTGATTTCTTCTTCCAATGTGTGCGGCAAAATGCAGCATGCATAGAAAGAGGAAACACCCAGGAGAAATGAAAACATTACTCCTTGTTGCACCTCCCTATGCCACCCCTGTGGAGGTGTAGCATTCTGAAGCATTTCCAGGTTTACAGTTTCCCGTAAATCTAGACATGCAGCAGAAGCCATGGGTGTTACATGGGAATACCCATGCAACACACATGGCACGCCCCTTTCACGCAAAGTGTTGTGCGTAAAGGAGCCATACTCACAAGGACATGAAAAGCCACGCAGGGTGGCTTTAAGTGTCCTTGTTAATAAGGGGCATCAGGTTGCACCACCAGTGTGACAAAAAAGTGACGCACCTATGGCACAAAAGGGTTGTAAATAAGCCCCTGTATGTCTTAAATTGATTTTCAAAACATTGAAAAATGTGTACAAATGTAGTAAATATATTAAAAATCATTTGTAATATATATTTTAAATAATCCAATAAAATTCATACAAAAACTAATAGCACTAATTAATACATATTAAAAAGTTATATGATATTGCAAAAATGTTTTCTTTCTCTTTTTTCAATTGGAAGTGTTGATGTGAAGCAAGTTAGATATTGTATTAAACAGCATGTAACAATGTGAACTATATATCAGTGTTTGCATTGCAAATTACATGACAACATTTATTAACATAAAAAATAAATATGTAAAATGTATTCTACAACAAAAGAATGTCAAAGAATGTATTTCCTATTGCCTAAAATAAACACATATGTAAAACAATAATAACATAGGCATATGTGTGTTAAATATTTTACAAATATGAAATAAACTATATCCTAAACTATTTAGTAAGTGTATTAATAAAATGTCAAACTACACATACTTTACAAACAAACCAATCCCAACGAAACATACAATAAAACCTATCTATTTTATCCAAATTTTTTCTACAGTATATTATTATTTAAATTACTTATTTAATTTTTATAATATTGCGCACTCACTAACACCAAAATCTTTTTGGGAACATGCGATAATTAAAAACATAATACATGCTGTTTAGATTTAGGACTTCGAAGGGGTAAAGTTCACTATTCCTACTATCATATAAACCATTTTTAGGAAATTGTTGGATACTGACGGGATCGTACTTACTATTCCCACTCCATTCTAAACCACCTTGGGAAGGTGTTAGATACTGAAGGGGTCAAAATTACTATTCCCACTCCAATGTAAACAATTTTGGGAAAGGTGTTTGTTAGACCGGGCACCATTGGCGTGGTTCTCCCTTCCATTTTTTCACTGTTGCCTCCTATGTTTTTGCTGGTCTAGATGCTTTGGGCACTTTGCCACTGCTGTTCAGTGCCAAAGTACAAGTGCTCCCTATTGTAAACTGTTGTTTTGTATTAGTGACTCCATGATTGGCTTATTTGATTTACTTGTCAGACCGTAGTACAGTGCGCCATGTGTGCCCAGAGCCTGTAAATCAAATGCTGCTGGTGGGCTTGCAGCACTGATTGTGTCACCCACAGAAGCAGCTTGTAAAATATGGCTCAAGCCTGCCATTGCAGAGCCTGTGTGCAGTCTGGGACTGCCATGTCGACTTGACAAGTGCATACACTTGCCAGTCCCTAAACCTTCCCTTTTCTACATATTAGTCACCCTAAGGTAGGCCCAAGGGCACGGTGCATTGTATGTTAAAGGTAGGACATGCCCTGATGTGTGTGGCATGTTCTGATGGTGAATTAAAGCCAATTTAGTTTTCCACTATTGCAAGGCTATCTGTTCCCATAGGCCAGAATGGGCAGTTCGATTATAACATCTTATAATCCTAACTGACCCTAGGAACAAGATCGGAAAATAAAGTTTAGTATGCCTGAACTCAGAATGTTAAAATACATCTTTTAGCGTGGGTGATTTTTACATTCTGTGTTTGAAAATACCACTTTTAGAAAGTAGGTATTTTCTTGCCAAACCATCCAGTATGCCTCTGCTAGGTTTGTGTATTCCATGTCTGGTTTGTGAGTGACAGGGGGCTGAAGAAGGCCTTGGCTCCAGCAGTCTGATGGGTCAGGGCTGGGCTGAATAACACCTGCATTGAATAGAGAGTAGGGGGAGGAGATTTCCTTTCACTGACCCGAGTCTTCATATATTAGAGAGTAGGGGGAGGAGTTTTCATTTCAGCTACCTTGGCCACATCTGCTTTCAACAATGCTGTCTCCACCTCCTGCCAGGAAGCTGCACCAGGGAGACAGAAATGGTTTTGCCTAGGCACAGACACTCTCTGCCTTCAGAGAACAAATGATTTTGCAGTATAAATATTGGGTTCCAGACCCCAGAACTATAGATCACTTCTGGGAATCAAGACAAACCCTTTGCCAAGGAGAAGAACTGTAGAAGCTGAAGAAAGATGACTGCCCCTGTGCTGTTGCTGTTTGGGGTTGGCCTGCTGTGGTTACTTTATTGCCAAGGAAAGGAGAAAAGGAACTTTGTGTGAACTTTTACTATCTTGAGGAAGATCTCCAAGGGCTTGAAGTTGAGCTTGCCTCTTGTTCTGAAATCTTAGGGACACAAAGACTTCACCTCCAGCTCCCCCTGAATTTCCTTGCTGGGAATTCTACCTGCAGTGAGGTGCCTGCTGTTGTTTTGGGCCCTCTGAAGACTGCGTGTAGCTGGGAGCTGGAAGCGTGATGCAATGAAGAAGAAGCGTGTCGCCGCAGCAGCAATTGCCGTCGCTTACCGAAGAAGCCTGTCACAGCCGTAGCTGTTCGCTGTCGCATCACCGACAAAGCATGTTGCATCACCGGAGAAGCGCGTCGCTGCCACAGAGGTTGCCGTCGCATCACCGGGAAAGTTTGTCACGGGGCCTGTCGCAGCTCAAGAGTCTACCGAGTTCACCGCACGGCTGTCTGGCATGCACGGATCGCATACACGTTGTCGCATCGCATCAAAGACGTAATTTTGTCGCATTGCACCAGATTGTTGCATGGCATCGAGGTGCTATCTTGTCGCATCGTTACCGGAACGCAGAAAGAAACCGACGCATCACCTCCCCTCTGGTAAGGAACCAACGCATCACCTCTCCTGCATTGCAGTAAGGAACCGACGCATCACCTCCCCTGAAGCAAAGAACCGACACATCACCCTCCCTGCAACCCTTTTGTTTGTATTGCATAACGCATCCAAGGTACTTTAAGAGTAAAGTGTCGCTTTTACTATCTACATTGAAATAAGCTATTTCTACCATCTGAAAGTCATATTTTTATTACAGTATTGTGGATTTTTTTCGTTTGGTCTTGTGTTAGGTCTAGTAAAGATTCCTTATTTTTCTAAACTGGTGTGGTGTCCATTTGTAGTGTTTTCACTGTATTATTGTATGCGTTCACAAATGCTTTACACACTGCCTCTGAGATAAGCTTGTCTGCTTGTGCCAAGCTACCAAGGGGGAGAGCAGGGGTTATTCAGGAGTGTATCCCCCTTTCCCGGACTAGAAGCAAGGGCCCCTACTTTGTCAAAGGTACCCACCTCTGCCAACTAGAGACCCCCATTTCTAACAGTGTTGGACACTGATGGGAATGGATTTACTATTCCCACTTCAATCTAAACCACTTTGGTGAGGGTGCTGGGCATTGTAGGGATCAGATGTACAACTTCCACTCCAGTCTAAACCACTTTGGGCAATGTATTGGACACTGAAGGTGTCATATTTACTATTCCAACTCTTATTATCCATTATTCAGTGGATCAGCTAAATATGATTAGGATCATCCAGCCATTTCAGGGCAAATCCAGATTGAACAGTGATTTTATAAAATCAAACATCTAGTTTTGGAAAAAACATTCTGGCAGGTTCCTTGTAACTCCAGATAAAATGTATAATTTTTGTGTGGCACTCTGTTGTGGAAGGAGGTTGTAAGAGTTCTCTTGGCTGGAGGGTTCTTCAAGGGGTGACATGTTGTGAAAAACCCACTGACAGGGTTGTAGGTGCAACTGGATTCCTTAAAAAAAATACCACAAAGCCTCACACACCCACCCTGGTAAAAGGAGGGGGATCTATAAATCCCTTACAGTAAACCCATAGCATTGACTTTACTTTGGGACATTACCATGGAATATTGAAAACAAAAGATAGGGATTATATTTCAATACCCCTAAATATCTACCTTTGGGTTTTAATATACCACTCTAAAATCCCAGAATAAACTTCATGTGATGGGTTTACTGAAAGGAATTTTCACAACATTCTATTTATCAGGTGCCTCAGAAGTAGGTGAATTAACCATACCCACCAGAGTGATCTCATTTGTAATGGCAGCAACTAAGTCAATTACCCCAGTCTCCTAACAACAACTTTTGAATAAGAGGGACCACACAATCAAAATTCACAGACGATGAGTTCTGAGTAGCCATCTCTAGCCAGAAAGAAATGAAAGCTTCAGGCCCAGGCTGAATTCCAATAGATGCTAATTGAAACTGTTTGCCACTTTGGGTGCCAATATTAACCACAGCCTTTAAAGTAATGTGAGAGTTTGGATAGGTACCTGCATCATGGAGATTTGTGTCGCTGCATAAAAAGGGCCCTCGAAATGATCTGATTATTTGCCATCTAATTTCACTAATGGACAATGCACGAAAAATCCACTCGTAACTATTACTCACTTGATTAGAGTTGTAAATTGATGACCGTAATATCCTGTCACCATTTCAAGTGGCTTCCGCAAATCGCAAGGCACAATCAGGAAACCAAACTTTACATTGCTTGCTTAAAGTACACTCAGTGCTCTATTGGATCTTTATTGATCTTGAAACCACATTTGACTCTCTCGATAATCAGCCCTTTGGCAGAGCCTGCAGGATCTAGGTCCCTGCACAAAACTAATGAGTGCAATGTGACAACTTCATGTTGGCTACAAGGTTACAGTTGGATTTGGGCAATAAAAAATGGTGTCAGGGAAGGTTGCTTCCCAGCTCACGTGCTATTTAATTTGTTTTTCGATGATTGCAGAAAGCATCTACTGGCACTAAATTTGGATGTTCCAACTATAGGGGAAGACAAACACTGATCCTATTCTTAGTGGATGATGCGGTATTGCTGTTCTGCACAGAGCTTTCTATTCACAAACTGCCGCTGAAGGCTTATGATAAATGTCACTAAGACAAAGTACATGTTGGACAACCCAGGGCGTAGTTTGAAAAGTGTATTAAAGTATACAGTTGCCCGTTAGATAGAGTTGACTTCTATGTTTACTTGGTGTTTAGATTCAACTCAGATCTAGCATTGGCAAAATAAAAGTCAAGAAGTTGTAGTGTAGTTCCTATTTCCCTAATGGGCTCTGCACATTCGAATAATAAACACTATAGTTTTGGCATAGGACTGAGGTCAGAATGCCCCTATCGAGTATATCAAACTTAATTACTTTGTGTGCCAGCTAACTCAGAGGCCACTAGAAACTCCTTGTAAAACAAGAAGGGAGTAGTTTCTGGCAACTGCATAAACATGACAACTTTGTTTCCCTGTAGAATCGGAACACTCTCAGAATCGTGGAAACAATAGATAACAATTTCACTCAGCTAATAGTGCATGCTTAGTTTCTTCAGAGTTTACACAGAAGAATAGACGGGCATTTCAATAAAAGGATTTATTGAACAGTATTGTTTCTCGTGTAAGAGATATGTGCTGTTACAATCACAAGACAATATGCAAGCTATATTATGTACAGCGCAAACAGTAGAAAGAATTAATACTGTGCTAGCATTATCTTTTAGCTATGACACATATATTCATATACACAAATAACATAGGCGAAAGATGCGAGTACTCATTTGATGTGTTCTCCAACTAGTTCTACCCCAGTGTGCCTAAGTGTAGGACAAGGTAAGAAGTAGGTGTTGTGTGCTATAGTCTGGTATTCCATAGTATGGTATGCTAAGTCTGATATGCCAAGAGTCCCTCTAGGTTCTAGTCATCTCATATCTTAAGAATGAGACAGGTTGGAATCTCTATCCGGTTCTCGAACTCTAACACCCCACAAAGGGAGTCAGAACACTGGAAGATGGATTCTCTGCGAGCAGGGATGACAGCATCTTGTCAGTGCGTCAAGCCGGGACACGGGCTCCTCTAACTCGTGGTCTCCTCCTTGCTTGCCGGCGTGGCGAGCAGTTTCAAGTCTTGCAGCCGAGCCGTGGCTTGCCATGGTAAGGGAAGGTATATTTGCACTTGGAAGGTGCTTATGAATGTTTGCATTAACGTAAAGTCAGGAAGAGGAAGACGTCATGAATGAACCCGTAGGGTACAGCGGTTCATGCATAATAAATGAGTTCTTGGAGAAATCAATAATCCTGGGCTAGGGAAACTCCCAACAGTTTAAGTGTCTGTTTTCTAAGAACTCGTTGTGACGTTGGGGTGGACGGATGTAGGTGACGATGCCTGTATTTGGATAGCATGGCTAATGCCTAAATAAGGACTGGGATCCTATGCCTATATAAGGGCAATGCGAATTGTGCCTATATATGGACATGTATCAGGAAAACCTATATACGGACACCTAAAGTGGAATACAACAAAGTGAATCATACCAAAGCTGCACTACAATTCAATGCTAAATGTCGGCGGAGATGAATCAAACATGCCCTGCAGGCCAATCAAGCTACAGCACAGGTTACCAATATGGATGGGGCCGAACTCTGAGGATGCAACAAGGTCTCTGGCCTCCATAAAATTGAAAATCAATTCTTGTGCCACCTAACAAAGCTTGGCCCGGGGACTCGGAAGCCTGCCCTAAGGCATGAATTGGGCATTAATAACATAAAAGCTGGTGCTGCACTCCAACCTCTTTTGTATTTGCATTGAATGTAGACCAAACTAAACCTTGCATTACACCTTAAATCGATTCATGAAATTTAGCAAACAGCAACTCAAAAAATATCCCATGTTTCAATCATATTGCAAGTTCTTGAATTGGCAGAGGATGCCATCATTTTTAGAGTTGATGATTCCTTCATACGGAAAGTAATTAAAGACTGGCTTTGACTGTTAAATTTGCAGGGAGGTAAGCTCTTTTTACGGTTCCAGGAAATTGAAATTGTCCCTTGTTTTCAGATTTAGCTGGACCCCACTTTTTCCTGGAATAGAGAGAACTTTATTTATAACGTTCACGATAGGCCTACTATCCTCAAAGATCTATACTAGGAATTGGATGAACAAGAATCAGCCTACTATTTGTATTTACAATCAAGGCAACAGCGAGATGGTCCTGCACTTTATGTTTTATGCTCTTATTCCTTGTCCCAGGAGGCTATACCTGAGCCTGCTTTTTAAGAAACACAATATGAGACACTCTAAAGCTGCTATGAATTTATGTCTCTGAACTGATTTTGAACCTATTTTTCTATGCAGCTTTGAAAATTAAACGTGGACAAGTGCATGACCACATTAAACGTCTGAACATGCCGTTTTTGGTGTGAATTGCAAAGCTGATTTGAGTTATCCAGGCTTGAGCTGCTGTTCGTAATCACAGTATATACTTGGTAGCTATTATGTTATTCTTGGTGGCATTTCATTACTGTGCAAATGTCTTGAACTACATGGGATCATTAGTGGAGTGAGCTGCAAGGTATTTGCTCCATCTCGATGAAATGAACTGAAGGATCTCACTGTATGATCTTAAATTGTTTTTCATTTTATCGGATTAATCAAGAAATTTGCAACTTCCTCAGTGCTAGGGATAGTCTTGTACCATACTATGGGGCATATTTACAAAGATTTGGCGTAGGACAGCACCGCAAGTCCTTTTGCTGAGCTGCTCTGAGGCAATTCATAAGGGCGGGAATGCACTGTATTTATAAGATTCCTGCCCTTTCTGCCAGCACCACACTGCATTGTGAGCTGAACCGATACATTTTGTATTTTGTGTTAAATATGGGAAATGGGAGGTTGTTATCTTGGGCAGCCCTGTCCTCTCTTTCCTCCCTTTACTTTTTGGATTGTAAGAGTTCACCATACTGTGCCTGCTTGTAATTAGAACCATTGTTTTTGCCTTTATTGATGACATTGTGTGTCATCCTTTGTTGTAAATGTCATCCCAAATCATGTTAAAAAATGCCATTAAGAAAACGATAATCACTTAAACAATGGGCCAATTCTATTTTTCACATTTCCTACACACACACCCTCATATCTATCTAATCTGTCTTTGTATCATATTTGTACTACTCACTTGCTTTTTGCGCCTGCCCTCTCATCCATCCTCATGTTCCCTCTCCATCTAGCTCCAATTAATTCTCCAATTGCCTATAAGCAATTTTTTGTCTCCTTCCTTTTTCTCTGCTAGTTCAAAATTCTTTCAAATACACTGCTTCCATTTTGAAATTAATTACAATAAATCATCTTTTCCAAAGCGTTTCTCAGGCAGAAATGTGACATGGTGACACTATATAAAATACCTAGAACCTGAACTTTCCCATAGAAGTGGAAACAGGCAGAAGTCATAGCTCTCCTTATGAAACCCACAGCTAAACTAAAAGAACTCAGCAACTACAGACCCATCTCACACCTTCCCTTACCAGTCAAAGTCCTAGAGAAAGAGAACAACAAGAAACGCTCTGTCCATATAGAACAGCACCACCTCCTGGACTCTATCCAGTCAGGGTTCCACAGCAACCACAGCACAGAAAACACCTTCCTGAAAGCAACAGATGACATTCAGTACATGAACGACGGGGGGAAACCACCACTCTCATGCTGCTTGACCCCTCTGCAGCATTCAATACTAGGCCTGGGCTAAAATTCTGTTCCGCTCCCGGAAATTGCGATAATTTGACATTTTCGCATTCCGTGGAGAGCGCGAAAATGTCAAAATTTCCGCAATCCGCATCTTACCGGAAATTTTTTTCTTGCTCGCGCTGTAAAAAAATACATTCTCGCGTGCGCGCGGTCACCTTACCTAAATCCCCGCGTTCGCCGACAAGTTTTCCCGATCCGGTCACGTTCTCCACAAGATGTTGGATTGTTGGTAGCCATTTGCGCTGTCTCGCGACAGTTCGCGCCCGCATTAACGTCATTTGTCGCGCGATCACGTCATTCGTCGCGCGATCACGTCTTTCTTCTCGCGATCATACACCGCGAGAGTATGAGATGATTGAGATCTCGCGCCCCTGAGCAACCGCATGGGTAAGTTGGCGAGCCGCGATCACGCAGAAAATACCGCGAACGGGCGGGGAAAAAACTTCCGCGTCTTCGCGATATTTCTGCGTGTTTGCAGAGATTTTTAACATTTTCGCGATAGTTTGCGAAAGTGAATTTCGCAAATTCCACCCACCCCTATTCAATACCATCATCTATGGACCCATTATCACCAGGACTTAGGAATTCAAGGACCTGCCCTCAAATGGATTTCCTCCTTTCTCTTCAACAGAACTTAACAAGTCAGCCTCTGACCTTACACCTCTGAACAGAATAAACTCATCTGTGGAGTACCCAAGGCCTCCTCCCTCACTCCAACTCTGTTCAACGTATACATAGCAGCCCGCACCCCCATCATAAGACCCCAAGGCATCAACATTGTCTCCTAAGCTGGTAACACACAGCTCATCCTCTCCCTCACTGACACGAACAACACTGTCACAACCAATTTCACCTCCTGCGTATCCAACATGGCTAACTGGATGAGAGAGAACTGCTTTAAACTCAACATGGACAAAACAGAGATTCTGATCTTCAGAAACAAAAGCTCTTCATAGGACTCCTCCTGGTGGACATTCAAACTAGGCCAAATGCCCACCCCCACAAGCCATGCCAGAAACCATGGCGCAATCTTAGATGACAAACTCACAATTAATAAACAGGTCAATGCTTTGCCCTTCCTCCTGCTGTCTCATCCTAAGAATGCATCGCAAGATTTTCAAATGGCTCCCCATGCTCCCAAGATGCATGGTCACCCAAGCCCTCATAAACAGTAGACTAGCCTCCAGCATGAGCTTTACGTCAGCATCCTTAATCAGCTCATGCAAAGACTCCAGACCATCCAAAACACTGCAGCAAGATCCATCCTAGACATCCCCCAGAAGTGCTCACATCACTCCCTACCTCATCAAAACTACATTGACAACTCATCCAGAAATGTTGCTCTTCAAGCTGCCCATCCACACCTACAAAGTCCTCCGCAACAACAGACCAGCATACCTCAATGACCAACTTCAACGCTACCAACATTCCAGACAACTATGCTCTACCTCTCTCACCCTCACACGCTTCCCGCATCCACAGAAGGAAATCAGGAGAGCGTGCCTTCTCCTTCATCATCACCAAGAACTGAAATGAACTCCCTCAGCACATCAGGACAGCTCCTTCACTTCTCAACTTCCGCAAGAAACTGACGATCTGGCTGTTCAACTCGGAGTGCCTTGGGACCTGCTCCAGTGCCTAGTTACCATTGCGGGTGATAATCTGTGTCATACAAATCGACATAATATAACACAAAACAAATAACATATAACATTCTGGACCATACTTACTTTCTATCACACAACAGAATGTTGCATCAAAAATAGCATTGCTGTTTTGCAGAAGCAATGACAATCTGTGCTGTGCCAGATTTACAGAGAATCAACAGCATTGATGCCATCGGCACGTTCCATCCAAAATGATTTTTAGCACACAGTCTTGCGTCATGTCTCCATTGTGAGCCAGAGGTGTTGCACATAGGATGTGCACCCAGTGGACATCATCTGCTACATTTTCATATGAATAAACAGGTGCAGAAGGGAAGGCCGCGTTATGATGTGTACTTTCACCTAAACCATATATGAAACCCGTAGGCATCCTATGCGACCAACCACTTGCCCCCTGTTTTCGCCAGAATACACTTAGCGTTAGGTATTGATATTGAAGTTGGACCAATATGGTTGCTCTAGCTTGAAGTCAAAACAAAACACAGGGGGGTTTGCTCGGGGCTGTCCCAGACATGCAGCATTTTCATGAATTAGCAGAAGTTCGATTCCTCACCATGAAAGCAATTTGGTGTTGTACATGGGTGAGCTTTTGCAACTAAAACAAATTAGCCCTGTAAGGTTGATTAGCGCTTTGGTACAGTTTTGCAACAAACGAGCACCAGTACAACCACATTATAAATCTGGACCTCTGCCCTAACTCTCTCCTCACTCATTCGCTCTCTTTTAATTGTCATCACAAGGACTGCTAAGCCTCTTTAATAATAGTATTAGTGATGTCATATCTGGTGTTTGGTGATGCGTTCGCTGAAACCCAAGGCACTGAGGGGCAGATTTACGAGCCCCTTTCGCCACTTTTGCGCCGCCGTTGTGTCACTTCTGTGATGCAGCGGCGGCGTAAAACATGCGCCACGTTGCGCCATATTTATAACGTGATGCTTCTAGGGAGATGCGTCAGTTTGTAAAGCCCTGCGCCACATGAAAACTGCATCAGGTTTCATGTGGGCGTTCCAGCACACGTGGGCCGTTCCGGCGCAGTAAAGCCTCGGAAAAGTGCCTGAGTGAAATCTACAAGATTCCACTCAGTCACTTTTCCGACACCGCTGCGTCAAAACCTTCCGCCTGCTTGAAGCAGGCGTAAGGCGTGGCCCACCACGTTATGTATGGGCAGGCCACGAGCATTGCTGGTGTTGCGTCGCGCCTGCAACACGACTTCAGCAATGCGCCAGAAGATGCGTCACGCATCTGTTTATCCTTACGCCACGATGCGCCGCATAGTAAATGCGGCGAATCTGTGGTGGCACAAGGGTAAACTTGCGTGACGCATCTTACCTGGCGCATCCCTGCTGATTTGCAGGGATGCACCAGTTGTCATGAATCTGCCCCTGAGAGGCTTAGTTATGAGCCCCTTGTGCAAGTTTTGCGCCACCGTTGCATCACTTTTAGTGAGGCAGCGGTGGCGTAAATAATGACGAAGTGACCCATCTAGGCAGATACGTCACTTCGCAAGCCCCTGCGCTACATTATACCTGCGTCAGGTATAATGTATGCAGGGTGGGCGTTCCCCCGCAAGAAAGGGTCGTAGGAGTGGCGCAGCAAAATCTATGAGATTTCGCTGCGCCCCTTCTAGGATGCCAATGCGTCACAACCTTACGCCTGCCTCATGGCAGGCGTAAGAGTGACACAGGCCCTTTCACATGGGGCTTGCACCATGTGAAAGGAACATTGCTGGAGTTGCGTCGGGTTTGCGACACAACTCCAGCAATGCGCCACTTTTTGCGCTGACATACGTCAGTTATACTGACGTATCTGTCCTTCCTTACGACATGATGCTGCGCCATATTGTAAATATGACGCATCATTGGTGTTGCAAGGAGGGCGCACTGAGAAGTGGCGCATCGCTGCTTTCACGCAGTGATGCGCCACTTCTTGTAAATAAGGCCCTGAGTACAAAATAGTATAGTTCGCAGGAGAAACAAAGCGACTGACCACAGCTACATTTCTTTTTTTCTTTAATCTTCGTAGTGTTGTGGACAATCGCGGCCTGTGGAGGGAGTTCCGTGGGGCGGTAAGGCGGGGCGGGGGGTTCTAAAAACCGGAATATGGAGAACCCCTCCACCCTGCCCCTCCCCCGCCCCGCCTTACCGCCCCACGGAACTCCTTCCACGGGCCGCGGCTGGTTGTGGAGTAAATATAAATATAAAAAACTGTTAAAATATTAGTAAATGTTGCTCCTGCGACCAAACCAGAAATATTGCTTTCTCTCCGCTTCTGTCACCAGAAGAAACAAATGTTTTATCCATACAATTATTGTCAGGCAATGTAGTAACCATGGAAGCAATGTCTGACACCTTCGACTTCCTAATGAAAATATTTACGTGACTGGCAGGATGATAGGCTTTAGAGACTGGCTTATATTGGATAAGTGCAATCCAAAACTCCCACTTAGATCTATTATAGACAAAAATAGTTTTCCAGCTGCTCATGTTTGGAAGTAATAGGTAAACAGAACTACACCGTCTATCTAAAAAATAAAAAAACATATCCTGCCGCATACAGATTTGTATCAGTTCCGCGGCTTTAACCGACTGATTTAATCGAGATATATGAGTGTTGGATACAATCTCCTTTCCACAATACGAAGGATTCTCTGTTCAAATGCAACGCCCTTTTGTTTTAGCAGTGGCCTTGCAAAAATGAAAAGTCACAACAAAGTTTGCTTCCTAAACTCTACTATGGTGGGCAGCACTGTAATTGCACCGAAAAGCAAATTAAATTATGAATAAATAAACTAAAGGAACATCTTGAAAATGAAAAGCAATTGGAAAATCATCAAACACTGGCTATAAAGAAGAAACGAGTTCTGGTTAACCTTGTTTCAGAAGTTTATTACAGAGCAGCATTTGCAAACAGAAGCAAGAATTGCCAAATCTAAAGGATCTGGCTATGTACTAAGTAAAAGGGTTTCTTCTTCCTTTATTGATAAGATTGCGTGCATGGTTGTGTGTTATGGTTAGTGAGGGAATCAGACACTGAGAGTAAGGAGTGATGCGTGTGAGGGAATGGAAGGAAAGGCGACTGAATGTCTAGGCTTTGGCAATTAATGGGCTAATTGCTTCTTGGTGATCTTCATTACTTCTAGTCTGGATCTTTCTCATCCCAGTCCTGAGAACATGGCTGTGTGTCTCACGCGAGAGACTGTTTTCTGATTTACCTGCTTGCTGAAAATTCAGTTGTCTAGTGATTGCAAATAGCTCTCATTCCCATAAACCCCCCTGCGAGACGAAGTCCTTCTATTTATACCAAGCTTAAGCTGGAGGCAGAAGGGTGAGAATTAGGGAGGTGGTTCTATCTGTTTGTTGCCTTCATAACATTTGCTTTCTTGGTACAATCTTTTCTCCCTTCCTCTCCTCTTTACCTGTGGTGTATTCCACCTCCCTGTATGAGATGACAGTTGATTGACAGTGTATGATGCACTTGCACTGGGGGGGGGGGGAAACTTGCATAGTGAGGGTTGTTGCCTCGATTGTGAATTAAGTTGTTTAGCTATTCCAGTGTCTGTGTTTCTTTCAGTATAGCGCTAGAAATGAGCTGTTTCAGGTCCATACATGGGTCAGCCAACTTCACCATTGCCCGTGTTCCAGAACCATTTCTCTGGATTCAATTTCTTATCTTCCGTGTTCATTCAAACAACACCACGATTGAGAAAAAACTGGCATATTCATTACACTTGGACTCCTCCACTTACGGTTGCTGCCTTCTGGAATTTCCTCTCTCTGTGATGTCTTGTGGGAACTCTAGAATCTGCCCTCCTCCAGGAACAACTGATGGATGATGCTGGGAGCAGGCACACATAAGACACACAGATTATGGACGAAATGCAGAGCAAATAAAACATTCACTCCCAGTCAAGAGATCTGGAATAAATCCATTGTTCTTTTGCTCACCATGCCACCCTAGTTCGGACCCATCCGTATGCAAAACAGTCTTGACCCTGTGAATCATAGGAACAGTCCAGCCCGAACTGCCAAGCCAGGTCCTCCCTGGACTGGTAACAAGCATCCTGGGACTGGTTTTGGGGCCTCACCCCTCATCAGCCAGGCTAGCTTGAAACCAATGTCACAGTGATCCCGGGAACGAAGTCTGGGCATACCCGCATACTTAGGGCAAGAAAGCAAAAGACACTTAGATCATGGACAGAATGCAGAGCAAATCAAATATTTACCCCCAGTCAAGAGATTTGGGTCAAAAACATCGTTCTTTTGCTCACCATGCCACCAAAGTTTGGACCCAGCCATATGCAAATCAGTCTTGACCCTGTGCCTCAAGGGAACAGTCCAGCCCGAACTGCAAAGCCAGGTCCTCCCTGGACCGAACACAAGCATCCTAGATCCGGTTTTGGGGCATCATGCCACATCAGCCAGGCTAGCTTGAATCCAGTGGCACAGTGATGAAAGGATGGCCTAATATATCTTCCCTTGTTGAGCAAGTCAAGAAATGCAGGAAAGTTGGGAATTATCTTTGTTTCTTGGATGGCAGACCAGCTGAAGGGACATGTCTGTTACTCTCTACTCATTGTTAGACAAGTTAATTGACCTAGCCGATAAAGGTCATATGGGTAGGAGTCTTACCAAAAATACACTTAGAGCTCAAAATGAGTGGCCAAGTATGGACTGAGAAAGGTTTGATACTGACTAAGTTATACTAATAGTGACACATCTAATATTTAACATAAACCGCCAAAGAGTCCAAATAGACCATGGGTTAAGGTCACCCTTGACATTGTTGAACCTGTTCATGAACCTTATGTGGAAGAAAAATACATTCTTGTTCATTTTGGTCATCATTTGAAATTGGGGATTGTAAAGATTGTACACCAAATCATTATGAAGTCCCTGATTGCATTCTTGAAAAACATCTTTTTAGATGAAGGGGTGCCAGAGACACATATAAATGACAATAGGGTCCAGTTCCCTTGGGAAGCAATGAAGAGTTGGCTTCATGAGTACAAAATTCAACATCATAAATAATCACTATGAGAAAGTGGATTATTAGTTGGAGTGGATGGTAGTCTACAACACATTATAATGGTACTATACTTGTTAGACCCAGTAAACTTTGCAGTAGTTTACACCTTAGCTCAAAGCCTTGTAGCTTGGGCACTGAGCACAGACTTAACTTAAGAAACTGTGTAAAGCACGAAGAACTACCAAAACATTACGAATTTAAAACATAACTCAATATTTGAATGAACAAAATGGCACTCAAATGACAAAAATCTAATAAGGTGAACTGCCAATATGAATTTTGAAGATTTGAACTGCTAGCAACTGGCCTCGCTAGACTGGGATAAAGGTAAAATTCCAGGCTGACCATGATGGAGTGCAGACTTAAAATTTTCTTGAAGAAAAAGTGGTAATTGACAAGTCACTGGTGAGCTTGCAGCAAACTGGGTGCAAGTCGGGGTTTGACGATGGTGGTGTCCTGGTGCAGTCGTAGACCACGGCAGAAAAGGTCCAAGTGGGAGATGTCAGGTGTATATGCTCATGAAATGTCTCAACATTGATCATCCTCGCTCTCAGTAAAGGCCTGTCAGTGGAGGCCTGAGAAACTTTTCTTAAAGTCAGATCTTTTTCGGCAGAAGAAACCAGCAAGAAGGCAATTCAACATTGATGGCTTTTGCTCAACTGCAGTAACGGTCTCCTGCCAGTTCAGTAGAAGAAAACCTGGCAAAAAGTTGCCAAGTCCCAGTCATTGCAGTTCGGGCAGGAGGAGTACACTCTAACATCAGTCAAGATTTCCTGGATCTTAGGAACAGAACAGCACTTGGGGTCAGGACTTAAACAGATACTTGGGGGCTTCAATTATGCCCAGTTCCAGTCTGTGGGTGGGGGAAAGTCCTGGCCATTCCCTTTCCAGAGGTGACCCTACCCACTTTTGCAGTACTTGTATTTTACTGTAAACTATCCCAGAGTGGCCCTATCTACCTCAAGGCAGCATGGCAGAACGTTTCTTCCTCTTCAAAGAGCTCCCTGTGTCCACTCAGAGGCTATGATAATGGGCAAACCCTCCCTTGTGGTCTGGAGTTGTATTCGCCTCCTACTGAGTTTGGAGGTAAGCTGACTATGAAAATAAAAGAGAGGCAGGCCTAGATGGGAGCTACTTCTGCCAGTGACAGGGTAGGCATCCTGCGAACCTAATTAAGTTACTGGGCACGCCAAGATGTCCATCCTGTCAGGGGAAGGGCAAGCCCTCTCACTTTTTCTGAGCTCTGAGAGCCACTTCACGCCTAATCAAGGATCCATTCAGCTCCTGGGTGACAGTGACAGTACACATTGACAGAAATGTACATTTGGATAAGGAAGAAAAATGACAACTTTCTAAAAATGTAATTTTCTAAATAGTAATAAAATATCTGTCTCGACCATTAAGTTAACTTTTTAAATTACTATTAGAACAAGTCCATGAGTCATTTTTCTAGCTACTCCCAAGCTGAAGTTATAAAGTGTTAGAATGTAATGCTGTCATTTCCTATGGGAGAGCCAGTCTTGCCACAATGAGAAATGGCTTTCGAGGTTTTTCACTGTCAGGACATATGAAGCATAAACTATACATTTCCTACTTTATAAACACTATGCACCCTCTCATATAAGCATTTAGAACCTACCTTAAGAGTATCTTATGAGAATTAAAAAGAAAGGTTTAGGCCTAGCTAAAAGTTTATTTTGCCAGTTTTAAAACTGCACACCCAGTCTGCAGGGGCAGGCCTGGAGATATGCTTTTAATTGTCATATTTAAACGTCGGTGAGAACAAGAACTGCAAGCCCTCTTCACCTATCTTCCTTACAGAAACCTGGATGAACTGCACCGCGGGTCCTGACATCGCGATCGCCATCCCCGAAGGCTAAAAGATCAACCAGAAGGACTGCCCCAACCACCCCAGAGGAAGCATCGCCATCGCTCACAAGTCCAACCTCGGTCTGAGCACCTACACTGATGGGCCCACAGACCTGATGGAGCACTTCCACTTCATGACACAGACCAACCCGTCTACCACCCTCTGAGGCACCCTCATCTACAGACCCCCCTGGACCCAATGCTCCTTTCGCCAACTTCATCACTGACATCATCACCCCACAAGCCTCACCTCCACCAACTACACCGTGCTGGGAGATCGCAACTTCCACCTCGACAACCTCAAAGACCCCAATTCCAATTCCCTCCTGGACAACCTCCACAACATCAGACTCAAACAGATCGTACCAGAACCCATGCACTCAGCAGGACAAACCTTCGACCCCATCTTCACAGCAGGAAACTCAATCACTTTCAGCCACACCTTCAAACTCTCATGATGGACCATAGCTGCGCCCATTTCACCTTTAAAACAAACATCACACAGAAACTTCCACACCAGCTCCAGCACAGGAGTCGGAACACGATCGCAATGACCAGCTCACTGCCTCCCTCAACAACTCTGCTCACACCACCACAGACGTCGACCCAACCACCGCCGCCCATACCCTACACAACTGGATCACCGACTGCACCAGCACCATCACCCCCCAAAAGAAAATTACGAACCCACACACCAAGAAAGCCAGCTGGTTCTCCACCAACCTCCGAGAATCTAGACAAACTTGCAGATGCCTCGAAAAGCTATGGAGGAACTCCAAAACCAAAGCACCCTCAACAACTCCAAAGCAGCCACCACCGCCCACCACAAACTCACCAGATACTCAAGGAAGAAAGCACTCCAGGACAGAATATCCACCCACGCACACAACAGCAAGGAATTCTTCAGCCTCATCAAAGAGTTCGCCCAACCCAACAGCGAGACTACCAACATCCCACCCTCCCAGGATGTCTGCAACAAACTCAGTGCCTTCTTCCATCACAAAATCAAGAACATTTCTGACAACTTTGACGACAACAACCTACACGCGGAACCCACACCCACTGTTCCCTACACCACGCAGCCGACACTTGACAGCTGGTTCGCCCTCAGCATGGAAAACACCCTGAAGACTATAAAGTCATCCCACTCTGCGGCTCCCATGGACCCATGCCCTCACCACATCTACCACAGAGCCGCAGACTAGGTCTGGGTGGTGAACTTCGCTCTGTTCGCGGAGTTTGCAGAGTTTGCGGAGTTTTCTGCACTCCGCACTTCATGCAGCACGCGGAGTGCAGAAAACTCCGCTTCACCATGTGCGAAAGGAGTTTTTTCCCGGCTCGCAATTGCGAACGGTAACTTCGCGATCGCGAACGGTAAGCTCGCGAGCTGCTGCTCAGGTAGAATTTCTACCCGAACTGCAGGGATACCTGCACAAACTGCAGTTTGCACTGTACTCCGCCACTAGTCGGAACTTCGCAGAGTTTTTTTGTAACTACGCGAAGTTCTGCGTAGCAAAACTCCGCAAACTACGCCCAGGCCTGCCACAGACAACATTGCCCCCATGCTTCGATGAATCAGCAACCATTCCTTCAAGACTTCCTCCTTCCTCGATGACTGGAAACAAGCTGAGATCAACCCTCTCCTGAAAAAACCCTCTGCTCACTGCACCAACCTCAAGAACTTCAGACCGATCTCCTAACTGCTGTATCTGATGAAAATCATTGAAAAAGCCATCAACAGTCAACTCACCTCCTTCATAGAAGAAAACAACATCTTCAACTCCCAATCAGGCTCCAGGAAGAATCAGAGCACCGAAACCATCCTTTTTGCCGCAACATTTGACGTCTGCTCTCTCCTCGCCAGAGGAAAGACTGTGGCCCTTATCCTCCTGGATCTCTCCACTGCCTTCGACACAGTCTCTCACCACACCCTAGCAAGCAGATTCCATGATGCAGGAATCCGGAACAAGGCCCTCTAATGTTTCTGCTCTTTCCTCTCCGGCAGAATGCAGTGGATCAGACTTCCTCCTTTCTTCTCGGAACCCATGCCGACCACCTGCGGAGTCCCCAAGGATACTCCATCCACCCCACCCTGTTCAAGGTCTACATGACCCCACTCACATCCATTGTCAGATCACACAGACTCAACATCATATCGTACGCAGACGACACCCAGCTCATCCTCTCCCTAACCAACGAACCAAACATCTCCAAACACAACATTCAAGAAGGAATGGGAGCATTTGCCAGGTGGATGAAGAACAGCTGCCTGCAACTCATCAAGGAAAAAACCAAAGTACTTATAATGGGCGACACCTGGAACGACACCTGGTGGCCCCCCGCCCTCGTTATCCATCCCCCCGCAGACCACAAACGCAACCTTGGAATCATTCTGGGCTCCAAACTCAAAATGGACTGCCAGATCAATGCTGTCACCTCTTCCTGCTACCACACAGGAAAACCATCACCCACGCCCTCATCAGCAGCAGACTCAACTACAGCAATACACTCTACGCTGGGATCAACAAGAACCTCATCTGCAAACTCCAGAATGCCGCCGCCAGACTAGTCCTCAACCTTACCGTGCCACATCAACCAACACCTATGGACATTTTACTGGCTCCCCGTCAAGGAGAGAATCACCTTCAAGCTTCTCACCCACGCCGACAAAGCTCTCCACAACACCGGACCCGCCTACATGAACCACCACCTCTCGTTCCATGCATCCTAAAGATCCCTCTGCTCAGTCCACCTCTCTCTTGCCACGGTACCACGCACCAAGAAGACCAGAACAGGAGGACGCTCCTTCT
The DNA here is from genome assembly GCF_964204655.1 of Triturus cristatus. Taxonomy (NCBI): domain Eukaryota; kingdom Metazoa; phylum Chordata; class Amphibia; order Caudata; family Salamandridae; genus Triturus; species Triturus cristatus. Next base: position 346,497,999 of record NC_140582.1, read on the forward strand.
CCTTCCTTGCAGCCAGTGCTTGGAACACCCTCCCTCTCCACTTCTGATAGACACCAACCCTCTCCAAGTTCTTGAAAGGACCTCAAGACCGGGCTCTTTGACGAATCACCGCGAACATCCAGAAGCTGCACCCCCCCACTCAGCGACTTGAGGCCCTTTTGGGTGAGTAGTTGCCCTTTACAAACACGTGATTGATTGATTGATTGTCACTTTAGTGGTGGCACAATATGTGCTGCAGTACACTAGTCAGAATTTATCTCAGAGACCCTAAGTACACTTTTATATTATATAAATGGGACATATAGGTAATTTAAATATGCCAATCAGGAATATAGACAATTTCAACATGTTTGAGAGATCAGAGCACGTGCAGCGGGTTCTGGTTAAACAGTGTGCCAGTGTGGAGAGTCAAAGAAACATCAGCATCAGTTAAAAAAAAGGGTTTGAACATGCATAAAGAGGTATTTTCTTACATGCCCCCCGCGCCCCAAATAAAAGGTGTGGAGCAACTCAGCCATTCCATTTGCAATTCTCACCATCAGCAGAAGAACCTTGAAATGCCTTGTTCATTGGCATTGCCAGTCCCAGATCTGTGCTCCACTGTAAAGTGTATTTGCTTTAGGGCGATGGACCAGCTTACAAGTTTGGGGTTTTCTCCTCTAATCTGCATGAGCCATCTGAGAGGTTGGTATGAACCCTGAAGTGAATTTCAAACAGGTAGGGCCACAGCTTCTTCAGTGACCAAACCACAGCAAAGGCTTCAACACTGCTCCCTGGTGTTTATGTGCCTATTAATAAAGGCAGCTGGTTGGCCCTGACCCTTATCTTTCTGCTGTGATAACACTGTCCCAATTCTAATGTTCTGACGCATTAGTTTGGACCACAAACTTTGTTTCTATTGAACAACTAGATCACTAATATTGTTATGTATGACTGAAGTGTGACACACCTGAAGCCATCCTGATGGAATAAAAGCTGTAAACAATAAAACATTTCCTTTAGAAATAAACATAGGGTTTCATTTTGTCACAGAGGTTACGATAAGCACTGTAGAAAGCAAAATTAGGAGAAATTGTTCTGTGAGTTCTCTAATATTTTAATCGTCCATCCATAAAATATTCAGACATGCAGACTGAAATATGCACGCTCAACACCAGCAGCAGCCTGCTAGGTAACTTCCTGGTGATCAACTGCAGCTTTACCTCAATGTTCTAATAAGCAAATAGAGAGCTAACATTCTGTATTTATGACACCATTGTGGCACACCTGAAGGTCATTGTGTTGGAATTGAAAGGATAAAACTGAAAGCATTTCCTGCAGAGGGTCCTGCAGTCAATGAAGAAATTAGGGAGCTCTGTAACAAGAAACATCTCTTAAAATGGCTGCACAGGGGGATAAATGCCCAAGTGTAGCCCAAATATCACCCACACACAATGCAAAGAGAGCCAAAGATAGAAGTGTGCAAATGTCATAAGTAATTTGTGCTACAAATAATCAAGTGACCAATTGGATAAAAAAAACATAAAAATTGATGAGTGACTCTTCTGATATAATTCTTTTAATATTCTTATATGACACAATTGATGCTGGATTATTAAAATTGAGTATTGCTTATGGGAAGGTGGAACTGACAGAATTTCACTCTGCAGAATTCCACAAAGTTACATAAAAGCTCTGAGAGATTTCACGAAATTCCATGAATGGGCCTAAAATGAAAGCAGGCCATGGTGTACTACACACAACCATTTAATTTCATCTGCTCCTGCCTGTTTTTCTCCTTGCGGTTTCTATCCCAATTTCAATCTAACCCAATCCACCCTATCTGATCACCCACCTCCCAATACCACCTTTTCTTTATTTATGTTTTTACTAATGTCTGACATTTCCTGTGTGAATTTACATTTCTGTGTGTTTTTTGTGTGACTTTTTTGTAATTAGTATTTGTTTTCCTTTCCTGGTCTTCTGACCCTGTTTGTCCTCCTGTTTTCTTCCAATTCACATGCCAGGCCAACTTTCTCCCATCCTGTCAATGACAGAACAAGCAGGCAGCACCACCGTCATCCCTTGTGAGTCCTGCAAGTGGGCAGGAGTGCAGCCCTGCCCCATCTTTAGTGAGGCGGAGGTGGGCGCACTCCTTTTCTGGGTGCAGCGCCACCTACCCCACATGCTGACAGCAGGTGGCAGGCCCTGTCATGGTTACACCCTACGGGAGCCTTGAGTGCTCTGGGTGCAAGTGAGGTGGTATGTACACTGCATCACTGGCATCCAGCTCACCCAGAAGCAGCTGACACACTGCTGTACAGATATCCTAGACAGTAAGCAGTACCTGTGCGACCTGCTAGGCATCACGGTTGCGGGGCTCCGTGAGCAATATTTTGGTTTTCTAAAAATTCTAAGATTAGTTTTTTCAAGTAGCATGATCACAGGTAAGTTATGTTTACGTGATGATTACATATTTATATCCACCCTAAGCAAGAAAATGACAAAGTCTTTTGCTATATTTACAGCAAATTCTTTAAGCATAGGATTAGCTAGTGCCATCCACACCGAGCCAAAAAATTACTACAGCCTTTTACCACTCCAGGCACAGTATGACAGCCTTGGATTGGTAAATTACCATCTAAGTCAACCTGGAAAGAATAAAAGCAACTCCAGACATGTGCTTTTCTGTCATTACAGCTCTTCAGATTGATGTAGCTTTGTCCAAACACGAGGGAGTATCCAGTATAAGTGAAAACAGTACCCTTTCAGGCTTAGAGTGCCGCATAATCCATGAAAAAAAGGCAGCAACGTTTAGGTGGAGAGCAGCCCATGTATGGGGCACTCTACAACACCAGCAAGACTCTAAATCTACTTACCTCAAAAGTCGTTTTTTATATGTATGTGGTGGTCGCCACTTGGTAGTTATAGTTAGGACTGTGTTTCCATTGGAAATGTCTTTATTTTATTGTCAATCACTTTGGCATCGTTAGAAGAATCTCCAAAAGCGCATGGAAAGTTCCGGATGATCCATGAAGAGGGGGCTGTGAAAAAGGGGGGTCGCAAATCATGTTTTTCCCTTTTAGATTCTCAAACAAACTTTAGACACAGCTACAGCCCAAACTACTGAACGGATTTACACCAAATTTGGCAGAAAGCTAGATCTTGGTCCAAAAAGAGTGCTTTTTGTGTTATGGTGTAAATCAATACAATAGTTTTGGAAAAGATCTGATTGTCTGCCACCACATCAACTAGGAAGTGGTGGCAACCATCGTAGGACTCTGGACTTTGTCCTGAGTCTTTACAAAAATGACAAACAATAAATAAGGGGGCAGGGTAGGGATACCAAGCACCCCTAGGCCTGGTGTTGGAGTCCCACCAAAAATGTGTTGAATTTATAGAGAATCAGTGAATCTGTGGTAAAATTATAAAACAAAAAAGCATGTGCTCCTACCGATTACTATTAAACCGACTCGGGTCGACCAGGGGGGTGCAGCATCTATATTTTAGGGGGAAGGTGGTGCATGGCCCCCCTCCCCAAGCCTCCAAGAGACCCTGGAGACTGCAACTCCCAGAGACAAAAATTTAAATAAAGGGGAGGGGGTGTGCGGTCCCTCCCCAAGCTCCAAGAGGCCCTGGGGACCCCGTTCCTCCATGGCCGATAAGGTAAATAAACTGGAGGGGGGCCCGGTGACCATCCTCCTGAATCAGAAATGAACCTGTGGACCCCATCCCTGGGGCCCTGCTTTAAATAAATAGAAAGGGCAGCCCACCTCCCTGAGCCATACAATGGCCCCGGGAGCCCCATCCCCAGATGCTGGCTCATTTACCATGTCCAGGGACCCCACCTCTGGGACACCATCAATTTCTCTGCCTGCAAGTGCAGACAGGGAAAATGGAATGTTCTCCCACTTGTAAGCAGCACAAAGTCACTCCCAACTAGGGGAGATGAAAACATTTCCTTGCCCGCATTTCCTGGTAGGAAACTGTATTGAATTGCTCCTACACAGGAGCTGCACCTGCGATGGGTGCAAACAGTGGAGCCGTTGTGGCTGTGGGGTCTGTGGGCCTCTCTCCACACCTCCAATTGTGGGGCTAGCTGTGGGGTGCCCTGGGAGGGCATAGGCATACCCCAGTTAAAAAAAATGTTGCTTCTGGCTGTAGCATGCCCCGGGTGGGCACCAGAGCTCGCCATTTATGATAAAAAAGTTACAATGCCGGTGGGGCTGCAGGAGCCCTTAGGCTTCCTATAAAAATAAGAATGGTCTTGGGTGCCCCAGGTGGGCACCAGAGCACCCCTTAAATTAAAGAAAAATGCAGGCTCCGGCATAGCCCTATAGGGCCGCTTGCAGGGTATTGGCGGGCCAATGGAGGATCTTTGGTCGCCCTACAACCCCCTATCCAATACAAACAATGGGCATCCCAGTTGGACTTGGGAAATAATAAATGAGTGGCCAAAGACACTCATTTATTATTAACTGCTCCTTTTCCGGGAAGGCTATTTGCACATAAATTGTTTTTGAGATGTCCCTAGAAGGGGCAGGTACATCACCAATTATTTTCTTTGATACTGTGGGGGGCTGCAAAGAGTTCTGCAGCCTCAGAGCAACACAAAAAAAACACGCAAGTCTTCTGGTTCATTTAACCATGAACCAAGGAGAGCTCACCATTGTTTTTAAAAGCATTCTCCAGGCTGGAGTTTGTACTCTACAGCTGGGACTGCAGTGCCACCGAAGGGCTGGTTGTATGGTTGTATTTTATGCAGGCTGAAGAAGCATCAAATAAAATACAATGCGTTTGTGTAGTTATTTTTATGACTGCATTTTTGGGGGTGTTAAATGTTTAAATGCAGACAAAGGACCTAATTACGAGTCTGGTGGTTCAAGGACTGCCAGACTCACAGGGCATGGCTGACCAGTCACCACCACAACGGTGGTCCAACCGCCCAATTACAACTTTGGTAGTCGGAACGCCATTGCACCTCTGCAACTGCCAGTGAACCACTGTTCCCTGGTAGTTTTGCTGTGGTCAGGGGCTCAGCAATATTCTGGTGGTGCCGCTGCAGCAACGCCATGCATATTACGAATATCAGTAATGCCAGTGGTGTCATGGAGGCCTTTACTCCATGAAAAGGCTGGCAGTTCTGAAACAAAGGGGGCCCTACATGTCACCCTGTTGCCCATGTGCATGGGGATGCATGCAGGGAGGCACAACATATGCCCCCCTGTGTGCATGCACCCCAGTTCCTGCACAGCATGGACTTTACAGTCCATGCCGTACAGGAACTGTGTTTGTCATTCTCATTGCGGTGCACATTTACAGAGGCACTGCCCAAAAAAGACTGCCAGACACGAGGAAACTCGTAATCTGGTGGGCAGTGCGCAACACAGGTTTGGCATCTCTTGCACAGCAAATCTCTTATAGAAAAAATATTACATCTCTGACTTGTTGTTTTCACATTTTAACCCCCAAAATCTATTAATAAAAGCAAGAGTCATAGGCATGTAGTTTATTGAAACTTTATTAAATGCTTTTTAAGTAATCAATAATACCATTTCATTAGGAACTTCAGAGAAGGCCCAGCTGGTCAAGGGAGGGAGAGCATAGGTAGGGAAAAGTGATGTCACCTTGCTTTCTTATTGACAATACTTTATTTGTTAAGCAGGCAGATATTTGGTTCATCATGTCCAGTTCCTGGCCATGGCATTTCACTACCTAAAACTGAAGCGGGGTTTAATTTAGCACTGCAGTGCAGATGGTGAAATGTGCATTTGCTGCAGGACAACAGAGTCTTCAATGCATACAAACCAAAGACGAGGTGTGTTTTTCAATGCCCACTCAGTCATCTACTAGTACTTTACTTCATCATACTTTCTTTTTGTCCAAGCCTACCCAAAAATGAAAATTGTATCTCGCCATGCTCCACATTTCTCTGCCCAAGTGACTGATCTTTCATGGCTTCTATTACTGATTTACGATTCCAATTTCTTCCTTCTGTCAACCAATGTGACTAAGCAAAAGAGTAGTACATGATCAGTGACACTCAACCATTCCATAGTTAAACCACTGCCTAGCCAAATCTCTATAACTCACTTCCCTGTAGACTGCATTCTGTAGACTGCCTTTCCCCATTGTCAAGTGAAGGTTTTTGTTAAAAATAATTTGTGTTGGATATCAGGATGTAACGTGGGACTAAGTGACTGATTTAGAGTTTGGTGGATGAAATACTCTATGATAAACATGACAAATATATCCTGTACACTGTATTTGAGTGGATCATTTATATTCTATGCACTGTGTACTTAAATACGGTGGAGGGGATATCCATTATCCTCCACGTGGGTGATGAAGTATCCCATCTGCCAGACTCTATCGCCCCTAAGTTTGATAGAACTGAAGAAGGAATCAGAGAAGAGCAGATCCATTAGAATTATAAGTTAATAATATAACATTCTACAGCTGCCTCAAAAACATGCTGCAGAGTAGCAGACCTGCCGACATGGCTCTGTTAATGTTGCATAGTCAAGTATTATTTCTGTAGCATATATGCACCTTACTCTTAAAAGGCAACTAATTAATTTATTAACACACATAAAGTATCTGTTCAGTTTCACTATGAAAACTAAAATTGCTTTTTGATTTTGCTGGTGTCCAAGCTTAATTACTTGCAGTCAGTGCTATTCCATTATATGATGCATGGGCAGGAAAAATTTGGCCCTGTGACTAATCATCATTTTCAAATTAAATTCCAATAGCCCTAGGCGACCAGTAATATTGTGCTAATGTGCCACTATAGACAGAATAAACTTGTGTTTGCAATGAGCATCACAATTTGTGTTTTTTTCTTTTTTTTCTTGACATAGCTACTTCTTCTGCTGGAGCTGGCTAGCAACCATCCCAGCAGGAAATAAATGACCACCTGTGGCAGAAAAATTGGGAGGTCATGGCTGCTGAATATCGCCGGCTGGTGGTTTTGGAGGAGGAATAGGAGGAAGCATTGGTCTCCAGCTCCTTGAGCTGCCAGCCAGGCCCACCTCCTACCCAGCCAGCCAGTGCCACACTCATCAGCAGCCAGGGACAACTCCTGCCCGGAATACCACCAGGCCCTCCTCCTCATCAGCATCTGACTGCCTCCTCCACTGTGACCTACGCGAGCTGCCTCTGCTCAGGCACGAAGGGGCGCTGCTAAGGTGCAGGCAACAGAACATGGCCCAGACTGACATTACTGAACTGGGTGCCATCAAAGCCCCTTTTTATTGAACTATTTGGGATGGAAAGTTGGGGAAAGAGTGAAAGAGGCATTTTAGGTTTTTGCTGGGTGCAGAGGGTGGGAAGGGAAGTTTGGGAAAGGGTGAAAAGGACTTTTTTGCTTGGGGAGGGCAATTGAACTGTTGTGGGTGGTGAGGTTGGGCTTTCAAAGCTAACAAAAAATAAATTGGCTTTAGTTTTTTCTTTGTTAAAATCTGTCCTTGCATTGCTAGTTAGCGTAGCATAGCATTGTGGCTTTGTGACGAGAGCGAGACAAGAAGCTGTCCTCTGAAACTGTCACACATTATACTGTACATCAACTTTCCCCCCTAGACTTTCCCCACCTGAAGTCTCTTGCCCTGTATTTATTCTTCAGTGGTTACTTTCTTCTTCCTGCAGTCCAATAATTATACCCCACCAGCAGAGTGGCACTGGGAACAGAAAACTAGTTCATTCTCTTTCACTTTATTGCTTGATGAGATTTTGCAGCACCCAGCTACGTACCAATGATGCAGTAAACTAGTTAGGTTAGTTATCCCCCTTGTCCTACACTCTGTAACTATTGGGACTACAGCCCTAGCCGGAGAGTACGCCCCTAGCTGGAAAGTACAGTCCGGGTGAGGAGAGTACGGTCCGGGTGCGGAAATTCAGGCCTGAGTGTCGACGTAAAGTTAGGAGTCGTAAGCACATTCTGTGAGTACCAAAAATCGTAAGTGCCTTCTGTGAATACCAAAAGTAATAAGTTTAGGATTTTGTCTCAGATTAGTTCTGTGAATCGGCCCCAAAGTTACTGGTAGTACAGTTACCCTGCAAGTGTAAACTTACACACCAAGTGTAACTTCACCTTTGTGAATTAGGCTACATAGTACTACCTAGTACTACCTATCATGGGACAGACATAGTTACAACTAAGATAACACTATGACGAAGGTGATGCCCCTTTCATGCCTGGGTGGGTAACTAGGGCTGTTGTGAGCTATTGTTTAGTTAAGAAGGCCCCATAACAGTGAGTTGGCATCGCTTTCATTACATCCGCCTCTCCCTTTAAGGATTAAATTCTTAAGTCACACCTCAATAGATCACATAACCTGGGGGAAGAGGGTTAGGGGTTTCATGAAGAGATGGGAATGGGGAGTCAGGAAAAGGTAAGACAAAGACAAACACAATTGTCATCGATGAGCAGCACATCATCATCACATCTGTTGTGGGAGGAAATCAAGGAATTACACAGTTAAGTTATTAAATGGATTGCAAACAGTCTATCATCCCCGAGTTCCAATTAATCTAATTAGTATGTTACCTAGGTTTGAAAAATACAAAATAGGGAGGGCCCACACAGTTCTACAAACTGTTACTGTTAAGAAAAGAAAAATGGTGCTGTATATAAATGCCAAAATGGACGTTACATCTGCATTCTTCTTCTCAGAAGGTCCTTCTTGGGTGCAGGGGTGAACTGGTCTGGTAAGCAAGAGCGTTATAAAGCATTCGCACACAAGAAAAGAAGGCCTGTGGAATGCATGGAAGGATATATCAATATTGTAGAGTCAAGGAGAGGGTAAGCTTAATGGTGGATGAGGACCAAGAGGGCAGAGCGTAGGCTGGTGCATTCATGTGCAATTAACTGAGACGTGAGAACAGTTCTTTTACCTCCAATCCCAGACAAGTAGATGCATGCATGTGGCTAATCAATTTCACAAATGCCAATTGTTATAATATTTAGCTGAGTGTGTCTACCATGTGGCATGTGTCTGGTGGAAGCCCACCCCCCCCAGACAACAACAACTTAATTAGAGGAGTTTGACATTTAGGCCAGCGCACTGCTTGGCTTTTCTGAAATCAATGCACTTCTCTGAAGTCTAAAGGACTAACTAGACCTCTTTGAGTCATGTTGTTTCCCATCAAAGTAGATTGGGATTAACTTCCTTCTTCTGGCTGCATGGAGTAGTCCGTTCCTGACTCTGAGTCTAGACCCAAATGAAATTGACAACAATCCAAGTCCTGTAAAGTGAATAATTCCTTCTGAAAAAGGAAAGAAAGTGTCTTGGATTTTCTGTAATTTGGATCATGTAGTGTGGCACATATGTACTCTTTGGAGGACACAATCTGTCTTTGCAGCCTTGGATTAACAACCAAGAGAAATATTAAGCTTTTAACCAGTTCATGTGCTCCTTTGTTCACACCAGCAAACCTTTGCAATACCTTTTTCAACTGGTCTTGTTGCAGTTGCAAACAGGATTGCTTGGCTCACCATACTGTCCACCATGCTGACTGCCTGTGTGCAAACCTCAAAAGGAAGTAGCATTTGTGTCAGGCATTTGACAAGCCCCCATTTTTCCATCTCGATTGTCATGTTTTTTCCAGTTTTATCCCTTCCTCTTTGAAGGACATAGTCTGAGATCGGTCTGTACTGCTCAAACAGATGTTGAAACATATAGTAGGTCTAGTTCCAACGTGTTAGCCCCTCCTGTATGAGGGCTTTCTAGTACTTTATTAGCATGCTGAATGATCCTCAACTGCTTCCAGTTTTTTAAAGAATGTCTATAATGAGAGCAGATTCCTGCGAGAGTTAGCCAGTATGTTGCTGACTATGCCCTCTTTTTTGAGAAAGTCCTGCACAATCAGGTTGATGCACTGCGACAAATGCAGGACCCTGAAATATCCACCATTACATAGTCTTGTTTATATTACTGCCATTGTCCATGGCAACAAATCCAACTCTGAGACCTCTGGGTCGAAGCCATTCAAACACGGGTGGAGACTCAGCAATCGGGGTGGAGACCCCACAATCGGAGTAGAGTGCAACAGAAATGTACAAATAATTACATACAGGCAAAGACATACAGGAAATGACATACAGTAAGATGAAGTCAGCCATTTTGTGATAATTCTGCTGCATTCTCTCCTCACATAAGTATCTTCCTCCATCCTGCCACTCTGTTCATCCATCCTGCTCTGCACATAGATGAGGGTCTAGATGAGAAGGCACCCCCTTCACTGAGAGTGAACTATAGATCATAATGAGAGGGTGATTGTTAAGTGCCCTTAGCCTTATGGGGCCCCTGAAATAGAGTTGAGCATTTAAGTATGCTCCAAAATCTTGCAGGACAAAGTGCTCCACATCAAGAAAGTACGTTTTGGACCAGCACCATTTTGCTTACATGTTCTAACATCATATGATGATCTTTTGCATAGCATGTGTACTTACCTCAGGTAGGATGATGATGTCCTTGCTTTGGGGATGCAAGCCAACACAAAGCCTTACCTGCTAGTAACTATGCCATACAAGGGGCTATTTGAATCACCTTGTATTCTAATGTGATGTTAGATTAGGCCCATTGGTCCTTACGCAATGCCATGTATAAGTTAGCATTCGCTGCACTATTTATTTTCTTTGTAGACCCCATTTTGCATGGTGATTGAAACTAATATTTCCTCAATTCGGAGAAATGCAGTTTGCTAAGTTTTGTTTCTGCAATAAAGACTGTTAGTACCAGTGCATAGCTTTCCCAAAAAATAAAGGCCCTCTCCAACCTGTCTGGTAGTGTGATTGCAGCCCAGTGTGAAAAGGCCTTGGACTGTGCTGAGTTGCGCAAGGTATGAGAGCAGAAACCTTTTTTTTGTCTTTCACTGACCAGCTAGATCTGCTTGGAAAATTCCACTGTGGGTGTGTTCTTAACTAACCATGAAATGTACATAATGTCTCTCTATGCTTAATGTCTCTGGAGACTGTGCAGACAGGCCCCGCTCTGAGCGTATATAAATAAACAGTTATTGGTATATATTCTCCACTGTCTCTCCGACTCTTCATTTGGTACAGAAGGCTGAAAAGTGGTCAGTGGTGAACTGGTTGGCCCTAAACGGGTCACTTCCTTCAATTGGTGCCTGAACAGGGACTCCTTCGGGCTATGACCCATCCATTTTCCACCGGCGGAAGGGAGAACGAGGACGCCATGAGGTCGGACTGACGACTCAGAGAACCCTGCACGAGGAGCTTTTTTTCCCGCAACTGCTGCCCCTGTCCCACCGGAGGGTGCCTCCCCCAGTGGTCATCCTGACTGGGGCCCTGAACGGTGAACCCTTGATTTGACTGTTTGATCCGAAGAGTCAGCAGTAGAGAACTGGTTTATCTGTACCTCTGATATCAGGTGAGTCGGTTTCTGTTCTATATTGATGTGGTACCATTGTGATTCAGTTTTGTTTCATTCTATAGGCTGTTTTGATGAAAAGTGTTTGGAAATACTTTGCCAGGTAAAATAACAATTTTCTTTTCTTTTCCTTTGCAATGCCTGGTTTTAGTAAGATTTGGAGTTTGATTTGTAGTTGTTGTTCTACAGATGCACGGTTGGCAGAATCCCAACCTGCACCTCCTTAGGGTAGTCCTAATTATGATATGTATATACAACATGGCCTTGGCCCTTTTATGTTTATTACATTGTGGCACAAATATACGAGGGACAGTTCAGAGTTACAGTTGCCTTTGACAGGCTCTTTTGATGTACAGAAGATCAGATTTCTCCAGAAACAGTTGTTTAAAAGACGTAGTAGGCAGTCTATGTTTGACTCCCTTCTGACTTGGCAGAAAGAGTCCAGACAGAGGCGATAAAAAATGGAGAGAAATGCCAGATAAGGAAAGATGCTGACCCTTACACATAAAGCTGTAGCTTATGATAAAGACAAGCAGGAGAAAGGAATAGAATGTGAAGATAGGATATTTTGGTTGCACATTGATAAGTCTTATGTGGCTCAGGAGGATGGGGATACTCTGTGGAGGCCTTGTTAGATACCCAACCTCTGCCACCATATGTCCCAGAAAGGATATATCCCATTATTGCCCATCAGCCACAACAACAACCTGCCCATGGTACATTTGTCCCTACCCCTGTCATACCTACTGCGCCAGTTAATGTACCCCATACTCCTTCTCTTCCGCTACACTCTCTGACTGCAGCAATACTCGTTACTCCTGTTGCGGTTATTCATCCTCCATTGTCATTAACTACTGATACACTGGTGCGTGGTTCGGAGGATAGAGATCTGGTCAAATTTAGAGAACGATTAGGTCCGTTAATGCGATCTGGTGTGGGGGAGGAAGAGAAGAAAGTGATACTGGATCAGGCCATATGGTGGGCTTGTAATAAAATGTATAGTCTTGAGGACATTTGGCAGGTCATGTGAGATTTTGAACCTTTCATACAGCAACATGCCCTTAAGTATATGTCTGAAGCACTGATTGACCTTTAGCAGAAACATATCAAAACGGAGGCTCCCCAAATATTTGATATTAGAGATCGCATTTATGTAACTGACATGGTGCCGGACCAAGTGTTTGGGAACATTTCAACTTTGATTACTTATAGAGGCAGACTACATGAAAAGAGTCCCACTCAAGTAACAAATTTCCCCATGCGAAAAGTTCACCCCATTTACCACCCATAAATTCCTGCAGTGACGGACTAACTTGAAGTAGCTACCAGACCGGCTGTGGCTGCCTGCTTTCACGAGCAATAGGTTTATTCTCCGTGAAAGAGGAGTGAAGGTCTGGCCCTTAAGGCTACTTTGCCTGATCCTAGGATAAATCCTACTGCCTACTATAAAGAATTGACAGAGGCTGCCTCTTCAACTGTGATGACTCTTGCCAATATCTAAATGTTTTTCGGCCTACTAGTTCCAGTTGATATTTGGTTTCAAGTGCATACCCAGGACCATGTTGCTGAGTTGGGCGGAACATGGGATGCGATTAATGGTTGGGACTGGGATAAGAAGCTAGGAGATAAACCATGCGCTGAGTTACTTGCCATGCCCTGCCATATAATAACATACATGCAGACACTTATTCCACCGAAGAAAGTTAGTTGGGACAGATTGACTGCATGTCGGCAGAAGAAAGATGAAAGTGTGTCTGATTTCTTCACTAGGTTCGAAGAAAAATTTCTGGATTATAGTAGGCAGTATATGTCTACAGAAGGGGGAGTCTGTTTGTTCATTGATAGCTTTATCACTAATCTTCTCCCCAAAATAATGTCCGGACTTCAGGCGTCTGAAAGCACTTGGTCCACGTCCTCTCCCTCTGTGATCTTAAATGTGGCACACTATTATAAGCATAGAGACAATGAAGAAAAAGACAAAAATGGCAAGAATCATAAGGATCTGAAGACAAAGGTATTATTGCAACACCCCTATCAGGATAATACTAGAGGACGGAGACCACAATGACAACTTCTTTGTACTCTGAAGAACCAGAACCTTTTGGACCTGGCGGCGCAGGGTACGCCTTAATCTCCTGGGTTCTCCTGCTCAGCTACACAGAGACACGGGACACTCTGTCGGTGTAAAAGATTCAGATTTGTTAGCTGCAGCTAGTACAGTTGTCCCAGAAGTACACAAGGTAGGTTCTCAGGAGACTGCCACTTCACTCTGTGGTGCACAAACTTTTATACCATATAGGTAACATATACATTAACCAAGTATACACCCAGCACATATAAGAAAGAGCCAATAAGGAAAGTTGGAAAACAGGACAGAACCAATAGGAGAGATTTGAAAACAAAAGTGTCAGATGACTCGAAGAAACCTCTCCTCCAACTGTGTTTGTCACCCCTCCCTCAAACTAATTCATTAACGGATTCGTAACAAACTTGCAGGTGGCGAGATTCGTTTGTGTGTGTTAGAGGACAGTTGTGAAACGACAGAATGCTAGCAGAGGACAGTGAAGGCCAGACGATAAGATAAAGTCAGAGAAGAATAGTGTGAACCAACAGATAGTTGAGACGGGGATTAGAAAAACCAGACAGGGATTAGTGTATTCGGCCAGTCCTAACACCAGCTTTGCAAATAGAGGCAGAAGGGCTATTTTAACATGAAGCTGCAAAAAAAGCAGAATAGACTTTGTTCGCCGTGCTGCCTGAGTGATGGCAACACAAAATGGCGGCGGAGCACAAAATGGCGGGTCGATTCGATCGCGATCGGAAATCGAAGTTCCTCAGACCCTCCTTTTGCCAGAACTCAGGCAAGATAGACTCATGTTAATCTGAGTCAATGTCGATAGCCATGAGGTCATCGAGCTGTTGCTGTAAAATCATTCTTATGTTTTCTGTTCTTGGTGATTTAGTTTTAGGGATGCACATAGTAGCACATAGGTCACAGATGGTGGGACCACAGTGCATACAAAGGCAACAGGAGAAAATAATGGTCAAAATTATTCCAAGAAATGTTAATGCTTTCCAACCCCATTTGGACAGTAGTCCCCAAAACCACTCCGAAAAGGACCAATCTCCTTCGTCCTGATGAATCGACTCAGAGATTATATGCAACTTGGAGATAGCTTGGTATACTGTCGGAGCGTCATTAGGTATGAAAATACAGCAACTTGACCCGATCAATTTGCACACTCCACCACGATCTGCAAGAACAAAGTCTAAGGCAACTCGATTTTGTAAGGTCATGAGACGGTCCGCATGTAGTTCTGCCGTGATATTACTTAAGGCTCCTGCAGTGATGTTTATTGTGGTCTCTACGACACGGACCAGTTGCCTTATATTTCTGCTATTGGCCATTGGACCCCAAAAAAGAAGAAATCCTTTGAGGAAATCTCCTCCCTCTTGTCCTGCTGTGTCTTTTGAATCAATAATCCCTCTGCCATATCTGTTTCGATGATGATTTGCGGAAGCGGTGTAGATAGGGGGAAGAAGGAAAGCTATATAACAAGTACCGGAGAAACCCGTTGGCAACCATGTATAAGCCCTATCATAACAAATGAAATAGGTACCTTGAGATGGCACTAGAGGAGGCGAGTTTTGAGAAGAGTAGACAAATGTGTGGGAACAGCTATTTCTTTGAATAGTGGCACCAGACTGACCATTTATCTGTAAACAGAAATTGCCTTGATGTGGTATAGTCCAAATCGGTGAAGACTTTCCTTTTTTAACTTTATCACTAAGGCTAGTGACATAATGGGTGACGTTCCAGTTAGTGTACGCTTTTCTTTCGTCAATGGAGATCTTACTATTTTCCATGATTTTAGCCATAGCTACCATTCCTTTAATCAATGAACTATGACTAAAATCCGGATCACTAACACGTGAACTAACGGATCGTCTAAATTTGATTTGAAAGGCATTGGAGAAGATAACAAAATAAGCCCAAGCAGAACCTTCATAGGAGAACGGAAGAACTAAATATGGCATTCCTTTCTCTGTGGTATGTGGCATAAGTCCACACACCCAACAGTCAGTCGTATTGACCACTAACTGGCGTTGATGCAACAACTGGACAAAAGAATTGTTGTAATTTTCAGTTCTTCTAATGAGTTCATGTTGAGGAAGGGTATGAAAGAGATGTGGAGAGACAGTAGAAGAAGAGGAAGAGGAAGAAGGAGAGACAACTTTTTGCTGCTGAACATAAATAATCCAACCTATAAAGCCAAAGCAATACACAATAGTATAATAATACATAAGGTTATATAAAAACGACGGTACATTAATTTACAGGATTCTTTCTTCATTTCATCCTTTTTCTCTCTCTTGCCTAGTGTAGTTTCCATCTATCTTTCTAATGGATGCTCACGGCAATCTTCTTCGATCACTCAATTATGATTATCTGCCGTCCTATGACACTGCAAGTCCTGCAGGCCTATTGCCACTATTCAGGTCACAATCAAGACTCCTACCGTGACCCTGCAACCGGGACAGAATACTACACAAGGGGGAAAAAAATCTTAAGTGTTCTTTGGTCTAGGTCTCAAATTGTAATGTTCTTTTCCGGGTCTGTTTTGATCTTGGAACAATGTTCGTGGATTGGTCGTATTCAAGCGACAATGTGGTGGTATTGCTTCTTGAAGAATGTGGTCGTCTTCTTTCTCAGACAGTGTCCCATTCAGGCGTGCATCGCTAAAAGGTACGAATCGTGGAACCTTCTCACTCTCAGAGTCACCAATGCCCCTGCGCACCCATTGATCGTAGGGTAAAGGCAAAGGCACATTCTTACAATGCACGCCGTGAATCCAATTTTTCTTTCCTTCGACTTTAACTGCTGTTCTCGTGGTCAGAAGTACTAAACGAGGCTTCTTCCATCTGGGCTCCAAAGTTCTCGTTCTTTGGAAATTCTTGGTGCAGACCCAGTCACCTGGTCGGATGGAATGACCTGGGTCTGTGGAAGCCTCTGGTAAAGCACTCTGAACCTGTTGATGGAGAACACGCAATTTAGTCGTAAGATCATGCAAGTAGTCAATCAACATTGGAAATGGCAAGTCTGAGTATTTCTTAGGGCGAGGGACTCCCCATACATTCGCCTGGCGTCCAAAGACCACTTCGTAAGGGCTAAGTCCCAAACGAGAGTGTACTGCAGTTTTGGTGGACAGAAGAGCTAATGGCAAAGCATCGGGCCAATTGAGTCCTGTACTAGCCTGAACTTTTGCTAACTTCAGCATTAAGGTTCTGTTGTAGCATTCTACTAAACCCGCTGACTGTGGATGATTTGCCGCATGGAACTTTTGCTTAATACCAAGACCCGCACAAACTTTTTGCATGACTTGGCCAACAAATTCGCTCCCATTGTCACTCCAGACAATGCGTGGCAAACCAAACCTGGGGAAGAATTCTTTCAGTAGAATTTTAGCTGTGGATAAGGCTGTGTTGTCTTTTAGAGGGTATGCCTCTATCCATCTTGAAAAGGCGCATACTACCACCAGAACATATTTGAGGTTGTTGCATCGCTCCATATGAATATAATCGATCTGCAACACCTCAAATGGGTATGTCGGAGGAGCAAAGTGACCTGCTGGAGTTGGGGTTCCCTTTCCCGGATTGTACATCAAACAAACAATACAATGTTTCACTATATTGTCTGCACATTTTGAGATTTGTTCATTTTGCCACACTGGAGCCAAAAGTTTGCATATACCTTTTGCACTCAAATGGGCTGGACCATGCACCATAGTAACCACTGGGAGCACATAGGCATCTGGTAACAGCCAACGTTGGTAGTCAGATAATTCCACCCAACAACCCATCTCATCTAACATTCCTGTACTTTCTCTCCACTTGCTCAACTCTTTCTCTGTAGCCTCTTTCTGAATCGCTTTTACACTTTCCACTGTATCCTCATACATTCCTCTCTCTCTAACCCAATTTGCAGGACCCGCCACATACATTCGACTTGCAACATCTCTCGCTGTCTTCTTCGCTACTTCATCTGCAAATACATTTCCTCGACCAACATCATCTGTCATCTTTTTGTGTGCACTCCACTTTACAATCGCTATTTGGGTGGGTAAGGCAAGTGATTCAAGGAGATCAGTCACTAACTGACCATGTTGTATTTTAGTGCCATGGGAAGTAAGGAAACCCCGTTCTTTCCAAAGACGCCCAAAATTAAACGCTACACCAAAAACATACTGACTGTCGGTATACACGTTTACTCTTTTTCCTTTTGACAACTCACATGCTCTTGTTAAAGCTATCAATTCTGCTGCTTGAGCTGAATTATGTCTAATACGTGCTGTTTCCACAACTGTATGTAAAGTAGTTACAGCATAGGCTGAAACTGTATCTCCATTAGGCATTTTGAAACAAGAACCATCTACCGATAGAGTTCCATCTGGTTTCTCTAGCGGTGTGTCTTTCAAATCAATTCTTCCTTTTGTCTCTTCCTCAGTACAAAAGAAACAATCATGTTGCTCCTCAACACTTTTCTCATCTGGAAGAGGCAACAGAGTAGCTGGATTTAGGGTATTACATCGTTTGATGTGTACGTGACTAGCCAAAAGCGTCAGCTCGTATCCAGTTAAACGAGCACTCGTAAGATGCTGCGTTTTCGTTCTGTTCAGTAAGGTATCCACTGCATGCGGCACCATGACAATAAGAGTGTTATCCAGCACTATTCCAGCAGACTGTCGGATAGAAATTGCTGCTGCTGCTGCTGTCGCTTTGAGGCAACTGGGCAATGCTTTAGCTACTGGGTCTAACGTAGCCGAGAAATATGCACATGGTCGCTGTTTGTCTCCAAATCGCTAAGTTAAAACTGACAATGCACAACCTTCTCTCTCATGAACATAAAACGAAAAAGGCTTACTGTAATTAGGAGTACCCAATACAGGAGCGGAACACAGAGCAGTACGTAAGTCGGTAAATCTCTTTTGGCACTCATCAGTCCATGGAAGGGGCTGAGGCGTATCTTTTAAAGTGAGTGCCAACAAAGGCTTGGTCATCAAAGAGAAGTTAGGGATCCACTGCCTACAATAAGAAGTAATACCCAGAAAGGCACGTACCTCCCTTTGCGTGGATGGCACAGACATTTGCGTAATTGCCTGAATTCGTTCTGGCGTTAATCGTCGTCCCTCCTTAGATAGGAGATGACCCAAGTAAGTAACTTCTCTATGAACGTATTGTAGTTTGGAGGGTGAAACCTTGTGATTCAGATTAAACAAATGGCGTAACAATGCAACAGTGGCATTTTTGCAAATATCTTCTGAATCAGTAGTGATTAACAAGTCATCCATATATTGGATAAGAGCAGCACCAGACGGCAAATAAAAAGCATCAAGATGACATTTTAAAGCTTGACTGTAAATAGAGGGTTTCACAATAGCCCTGAGGTGCGCGCTTAAACCGGAAGCTTCGGCCTCCAACAGAGAAGCCAAAAATGTCCCTACTCTCTTCTGCAATGGGAATACTAAAGAAGGCATTCTTTAGATCGATGACAGAAAACCAAGTCGCTGTAGAAGGTATCATTGTCAACAAAGCAGTGATATCTGATACTACGGGAAACTGTGGTACAACAATTTTGTTTACCTCCCGGAGATCAATCACAAAACGATATACAGGTGGCTGAGAAGGATCAGTGCGTTTAAGAACAGGAAGAATAGGACTATTGCATATGTTACCTCTCGTTTCCTCAACCACACCCTTCTGAATCAAATCATTAATGATTTCCAAAAGCGCTTTCTCACCTTCAGTGGAAATCCTGTACTGTGGAATGCGTGGCAATTCAACATTAGGCTTAAGAGTGACAACATAAGGTGGAATCTCAAGACAACCCACATCGTTCGGACCCGTGGCCCAAAGCGTTGCTGGAAGAGAAAGCAATTCAGGTGGAAACTGATCTTTGGATAAATACATTGGAGAAGTCAGTTTTTGTCCTAGGGTAAGATGTACACCAGAAGGAGAACAATATATCGTAGCATGCATTCTTTTCAATAAGTCCAAACCCAACAGATTCTCACCGCAACCATTCGTCAAAAGAAGTGGAGCTTCCAAATCATAAGGGCCAATTGAAATAGGCAAAGGACAAGAAACTGGGTTACAAACAGGGGCGCCAGAAAATCCTACAGAAACATTTGTTAAGCCAGACAAAGGTGCCCCAGGGAGTTTGGAATGAATGATAGAACTTCTCATCGCCCCAGTATCTAGAAGAAATGGCTCTAAAACACCCATTGTAGTGACGTTAACTTAAGGTCCATTCTGATCTACTGGAATCGACATAACTCCCTTTCTTTGTCCATGGCTGTCCTAGTTAGCATGAAGACTTTCATTTCCGTTTTCAATATAATGATCTTCATTGTAATACTTAGTAAACCTAACATTTTGCTGATCAAAGTAATTCACAGAATTGGGAGAAGGAAGAGTACGCTGTTTTTGAGTCAACACACCTCGACCTCTACCTCTGTTTGCTGACTGAAGGCCAGCACGACCTCGTGGAGCGGATACTGCTCCATTACGCTGCAATAGAACCGGACAACTATTCTTAAAATGACCTTCCTCCCTACAATAGGCACATTGATTAGGTCCTAACAAAGGTCGCAGAATATATGGCTCAGATTTTTGATACAACCTCTGAAACTGCGGAGGCTGTTGAAACTGAGGCTGAACATAGCGAGGAGGATAAGCTTGTTGCAAGAGAACCTTCGTTTTCAATTCTTTTGTCTTTTTCTCTTGCTTTTCTTTTTCTTCTTTATCTCTATTTTCATAATATTGTGCAGTAGACAATATCTGGGCAGAAGAAGAAACAGCCCATGAACTTTCAGAATCTTTCAATTTGTATGACAACTCGGGAAGTAAATTAAATACGAATTTGTCTAAGAATAATCGCTGTCCACCCTCTGTAGCCATATCTTGACCACTGTGATCAATAAATGTCTCCTCGAAATGAGTAAAGAAATCAGAGACACTCTCGTCTTTCTTCTGTTTGCATGCTGCTAATTTATCCCAGTTAACTCTTAATGCAGGCATCATGGTTTTCATTAATGTAATAATCCTACCAGGGAGTTCTGAAATCAAAGCTTCAGGCTTTGCACCACCCACTTGGTCTCTATCTGTGGCAGTTATAACATCCCAAGTAGCACCTAATTCCTGGGCGTGATTCTCCTTACGAATCTTAGCCCATATTGTCTGTGGAACTACATTTCCCATCAACATGTCAATATCAGCTAAATTCATGATGCAAGCATCAACTGTTTGTAATAATTCTTTATAAAAACCCGCAGGGTTCTTACGAGGATCTGGTAAAGTCTGCTTAAGGGCCAAACCTTCAGATCGTTTCCATGGAACATGTACCCATATACGTTGAAAGTGAGCAGGAATAACTGGATTAGCACCTACTGCTGCAACCTCTTCCTTCCATACTGGAGGAACCTCTCTCATGGGATAATTTTTCAGTGTTAGTCTAACCAACGGATCAGAATCAAGGGAAACCTGAGAGAACAACAAGGATCTATAAGAAATAAATGTCCTTACAGCTTTCTCAACCTTAGAACCCACAACAAGTCCTTTATCAAAATCAGTTTGAATATCTAACAGATCTTGTGGGATCGGACTCGAATTCACATCTTCCCATTCTTTAATAAGAGTATCGCACATTAGATTAAAAACATATCTTTGCGTAGGCGCATTCCATTGTGAAAAAGTAGGCATAATATCAGGCACACTATATTGGGGACCCCTCTTGATCCATTTACGTGCGAGAGAGTCCAACCTTTCTCGTTCTTCAAAATCTGGGAACTGACTACGAGATTGTCTTCGAGCAAAAGCCGGAGACACATTTAAAGCTTCAAGGAAAGGAGAAAAAATACCAGTGACGGTATCCGTAAGACGCTTACGTACAGACGGAGAATTAGACATAAGAATTGGCGACAAAGTATTGGGAGACCTGACAGGAGGAGAACCGACAATTGCAGGAGGAGCAGAAGGTAAAGGAGATCTAAGATCAGAAGATGAGGGCAAAGAAGTTGAAGTTAATGGTAAAACTGGCAGAGGCGGTAATACTGGAGGAGGCAAATGCGGAAGAGCCGGAAACAGGCGGAGGTACCGCTGGCGGCTGAACAGGCTGTAACAATTGGGGTGCATTGGCACTTTGTGCATAGGGCGGAGGCAACCTCAATAAATGGGACATTAGGGGATCTTCTTCTATATCTTTCTTGTTTTCAGAAGGGGAAACAGGCAACACCGGATAGCATTTATCTATCGCTATGTGATGCTGTCTTTCTGAGATTTCAGTCGCATTATCAATTTCATCATCTTTGAATTGTTGAGCAGCCTGTATAATCGTCATACCCTGTGCTTTCCTATCTCGTTTTGCCTGCTTAATTTATTTCTGTTTGGCTTCCTTACGCCAAAGGCGGAAAGAGTCAAACATTGCTGGCCGGGCTTTTCTTTTGAATAGAACTGCTTCCAAATTATCTAGCACATTAGAATCGAAACTACCATTTTCTGGCCATTTAAAACACCATCTTTCTTCGTGTAGCGGGTCCATGCCTCATTAAAGGCAATGGGGCCAACACCATGTTTTGAATAGAGCTCATATGTGGGAGTTCCAACCGAAGGAATCGGACAAGAGTCCTCAAATCGGGAATCCCTATTACAACCTAAGCAACAAAATTTTCCAAACTTAGTCAGCCGAGGCATCTCGCGATTTTACCTGACTGTTCACAAACTTCAAGGGGGTAAAACTCAGTTTACGCAGCACAAATGCACTTACCCTCGGTTTCGGTTATTGCAATAGCCGAATCTAAGGACTAGGAGTAAACAACTAAGAAAACGAATGACAAAATTGTGGGCGCGACCCACGAAAATACTTAACTAAGGACGTCTTCTTACACCAACAAAGGCCCGTCTATCATCTCGCTTTACCATACATCATCAAAGAAAGGGCCAAGGCTGGGCGGCAGTCAGGGCAGCAGTCGTTAGTAGCCGTCAGGAAGGAGTAACCGCGCTGCAAAAGACCTTCAGGCCACTTTCGACATACAGGGGTCGCTTGACGTGGCTTGCGAATCCTCCGGAATTTTCTTGCGGGGTTCCTCACGACCTTCGGGCAGAACCGGTACCACTGAAGCCGCCCAACGTTGGGCGCCAGTTGAAGAACCAGAACCTTTTGAACCTGGCGGCGCAGGGTACGCCTTAATCTCCTGGGTTCTCCTGCTCAGCTACACAGAGACACGGGACACTCTGTCGGCGTAAAAGATTCAGATTTATTAGCTGCAGCTAGTACAGTTGTCCCAGAAGTACACAAGGTAGGTTCTCAGGAGACTGCCACTTCACTCTGTGGCGCACACACTTTTATACCATATAGGTAACATATACATTAACCAAGTATACACCCAGCACATATAAGAAAGAGCCAATAAGGAAAGTTGGAAAACAGGACAGAACCAATAGGAGAGATTTGAAAACAAAAGTGTCAGATGACTCGAAGAAACCTCTCCTCCAACTGTGTTTGTCACCCCTCCCTCAAACTAATTCATTAACGGATTCGTAACAAACTTGCAGGTGGCGAGATTCGTTTGTGTGTGTTAGAGGACAGTTGTGAAACGAGAGAATGCTAGCAGAGGACAGTGAAGGCCAGACGATAAGATAAAGTCAGAGAAGAATAGTGTAAACCAACAGATAGTTGAGACGGGGATTAGAAAAACCAGACAGGGATTAGTTTATTCGGCCAGTCCTAACACCAGCTTTGCAAATAGAGGCAGAAGGGCTATTTTAACATGAAGCTGCAGAAAAAGAAGAATAGACTTTGTTTGCCATGCTGCCTGAGTGATGGCAACACAAAATGGCGGCGGAGCACAAAATGGCGGGTCGATTCGATCGCGATCGGAAATCGAAGTTCCTCAACTCGTCAGCCTCCAACGACACCTTTGGGCCAGAATCAGTGTGCTTATTGTAATGAGGATATTCACTGGTGCAGTCAGTGGACCGTGGTCTTGCAAAACACTATGATCTCAGTGGGCGGTTCTGATAATTATTTTGATGACCCTAGGGACGCACTGTACTATTGTGCCCCTTTGCCCTCACCATTGGTCCTTTTACTGTGGAATTTCCCTTCCTTCTGACATCTAATTGTGGTGAGAATTTGATGGGTTTGGACCTACTAAAGAAGTTGCCCGCCACTATCTTTTGTTCCCCTGAAGGTGTTTATATTACCATGGGCCTGGACGTGGGTACTAGACAGTGTCTATCTAAAGATGCCCCCCCTTGTACCTGAATTTGATCAAGTAACTGATGACTGTCACAAGCTTGAACTGTATTGCAAGACTCAGAGCATTTCTCCCCAATGCGGACACGTGAAGTGTAAACCGACACGAACTTTGAATGTTTTCATTACCTAGACCTAGTCTTTCTTTGCTGTTACGCCATGTTATTTTCGGATTATGTCTTTGTATATGCATTGTTATCCATTGGAATTGTGTTCACCATATTACTTCTGTAAAGCGCTCTGATACCCTATCCTGGGTCTGGTTCGCGCTCTATAAAACTTTAAAAATAAAAATAAAATAAAATAAATAAAGTACCGCCCATGTTATGGGCCACTAGTGACACTGCGTAGGTCTATTGCATATTTCTCCAGATTCTATACAGGTCAAGGACAATGCTAAATTGCCCAGCATTCCTTAGTATAAAATATCATAGGCAGGAGAATGAGCCCTTCTTCAAATTGTTCAGGATCTAATATGTGAGGGAGTTGTCGAAGAGACTACAGGTAATGTATGCAATAGTCCTATCCTTCGGGTCTAAAAAAAGTACTCTCGGATTCCTCTGATAAATCTGATGATGTATATTGTTTTGTGATTGATTTGCGAGAGATCAATAAAATAGTAGTTCCGCAATTC
The DNA here is from genome assembly GCF_964204655.1 of Triturus cristatus. Classification (NCBI taxonomy): domain Eukaryota; kingdom Metazoa; phylum Chordata; class Amphibia; order Caudata; family Salamandridae; genus Triturus; species Triturus cristatus. The sequence goes on from NC_140582.1 coordinate 346,522,318, forward strand.
CCAGTGGTTCCTGATGTCACAACACTTTTAGCAATGATTCCATCTACAGCTAAGCTTTTCTCCATTATTGATTTGAAAAATACATTCTTTAGCAATCCTATACATCCAGATAGCAGGTATTTGTTCAGATTTACACTGGCTGACAAACATTTCCGATTCTGTCGCGTTCAACAAGGCTATGCTGAAAGTCCTAGTATCTATAGCCAAACATTAAAAGGTCAGTTGGATTCACTCTCACTTCCTCCAGGTAATGTATTGGTGCAGTATCTTGATGATCTGTTGATTGCCTCTGATACGGAACAAGATTGTAAGGATAGTACGGTGAGATAATTGCTGCATTTGGCACATCATGTACATAAGGTCTCCCTTTCGAAGTTTCAGTACCGTTGACAGGGGCTTACATATTTAGGTCACCTACTGTCGAAGGAGGTTAGAAGGTTAACGGCAGAACTCATCAGTACCATTACTAAAATACCCCTTCCGGAAACTCAAAAAGATGTCCACGCTTTTACAGGCATAACTTCTTACTGTCAGCAGTGGATTCCTATTAATTCCTTACTAATCAAACATTTGCTTGCGCTAACAACGAAAGCAGTGCATGAGCCTTTGCCTTGGACACCAGGTTGTCAGCAATCTTTTGAACAATTAAAACATTTGCTTTGTTTTGCTCCAGTGCTAGGCACACCTGATTATAGGAAACCATTTGTACTGTACGTCCACGAGATGGATGGTTGTGCCCTTTCTGTCTTGACCGAGAAATTTGGTGATAGACAGAGAGCTTGCGCTTATTTTTCTGCTGTGCTTGATCCTGTTGCGAGGGCCCTCCCGAGCTGTCTGCAAGCGGTCACGGCTGTGGCCACTTCGATTAGACAATCGGCAGAACTCATACTTGATGCAAACCTCACAGTTATGGTACCTCATGCTGTGGATGCACTTTTGAATAGGATAAGGACACAGCACCTCACCAGTGCGCATCTTACTGGCTATGAATTGACATTGTTTGCTAAGCATATCACGATCAAAAGATGTGCAACACAGAATCCTGCCACATCACTACGCCCCCTTCTGAGAATGATGCAGCTGATAAACATGACTGTATTTTCCGAACAGAGGAAGAGACAAAAAGACTGGTAGACTTGACTGATGTTCCCTTATATGGCCCCCAAGGAGAGCCATATGTCAATGGCTTTTGTTTTAAATTACCATATGGCACCACTACCGCAGCTTATGCTATGTCTACATTAAACACAGTGGTAGAGACATCATGAGTCCCCTATTAGTCAGCCCAGGCGGCAGAGCTTGTTGCCCTTATAGGAGCCTGCGAATTGAGTGAAGGATTGGTTGTCAATATTTATACAGATAGTCAATATACATTCGAGGTGGCACATAATTTTGGGCGATTGTGGGCTGAGAGAGTTTTCCTTACTTTCTATGGCACTAAGATACAACATGGACATCTCATACTGGGTTTGTTATCTGCACTAACACTCCCTAAGAGAATGGCGATTGTAAAGTGTAGCGCACATAGGAAAGTGACAGATGACCTAGGTAGAGGCAATGCGTTTGCAGATCAGATAGCCAAAGAGACTGCTCGAAGCAAGATGAAGAGAATGTTTGTCGCAGGCCCAGCCAGATGGGTTCCCGAGAACGCCATGTTTGAAAATATGGTTGAGAGTTTGAAAGAGATACAAAGTGAGGCTACGATGGAAGAATTAGTGGTATGGCAGGAAAGTACAGCACAGTTAAATGAAGAAGGGTGTTGGATTGACAAGTCTGAAGAACAGAAATGGATGTTACCTGATGCATATGTGCTCTCTGTGGTTACTATGGCTAATGGTACAGCTCATATTAGTGCAAAAGGCATTTGTAAACTATTGGCCCCGGTTTGGTGTAACAATAATATTTCCAAAACTACTGTGCATTTAGTGAAAAGGTGTATGAATTGCATGGAGCACAATCCAAGAAAGTGTACCCCTACATCATCTGGTAACTTTGCACGACCTACGTTCCCATTTGAAGTCCTTCAAATGGACTTTATTGAGCTGGAACGATCTAACAGTCTCGAGTATGTCTTAGTGGTTATATGCACGTCCAGTAAATAGGTTGAGGCTTACCCCACTAAAGACAATACAGCCACCACAGCTGCAAAGAGTACTCCCTAAAGAGTATTTTCCTCATTTCTGAATATCCCGAATTATCTGGAGTGATAACGGGTCTCATTTTAATGGGAAAGTGATTACGCTAATATATTAAGGCTTGCACATTAATCAGAAATTTCATGCTGACAATCCCCTGAAGTCAGCGGGTCTTGTTGAGAAGTACAATGGTTCGCTCAAACTGAAATTGTCAAAAATTCAGGAGTCTACAGGGTTGGAATGGCCAGATGCTCTTCCTTTTGTCAACTAAAACTACAGCACATTCTAGAACTGGTTTATCACCATATGAAGTTGTGTTTGGACACCCAGAAAATATCTGGTGCGTCTCTAGGCCTAGGAAACATTCGGTCATTGAATGTCCTGTATTGCTTGATTACCTTGGGCAGTTAACAGAAAGTTTGTGTTCTATTCATCAACAGGTGCGAGACTCCTTACTTCCTAAACCAGAAGGACCCAGCCACAACATCCAGCCTGGTGGCTACATCCTGATTAAAAACTTTCAGAGGAAGAAAGGTTTGGAGCCCAGATGGAAAGGTCCTGAGCAGGTTCTGCTGGTTACACAGACGGCTGTAAAGGTTGCTGGTCGAAAGAATTAGGTCCACACAACACATTGTAAGCTAATACCTTTGATGTTGCCTTATGGCCAGTGGGTCAAGGAGGGAATAGGAGATGCTGAATGTGAGCAAGTGCCCAGATTTGTGCTTTTCAGTGACACACAATTGACCTGGATACAAACAGACAAGGAGAACAATGATGTTCTGAAGGAGACTGTTCCACCAGAAATACAGGCTATCCAGGAGCCTCTATTCAGTTATCACACAGTGCCTGGGGCTGCCTGGTACAATTTGCGGCCTCAGACGAGGATCACCAAGCCTAAGGAGAAAAAAGATTAAGAATGGACTGTAGAAGGTAGAAAAACACTGAGTAGCTGTACCAACGAGGGATTGGAACAAGTGAAAATTCTGCATTTGATTTACTTTTGTTGTTTGAACATTAGTTAGGAAACGTATACTCTGAGGGAATACCACCTTTATCAGTATGGGATAGGTTAGGAAAGAGCTTAGGACAGAGCAAGCTCCACCGCCGGTGCTCAAGAGCACCAACTAATTGATGGACGATAGGAGCCTGTACCAGTGAGGCTCAGAAGGGCACTGGGACCATTCATATTTCTCTTTGCATTTTCTTCCTTTAATTCTCTACATCTTTTTGGCAAAAAGGTCATGAGGAGGAGCAGCCAATAGCCACTATGCAACGTAGTGTGACTTGGTCAATCCAGGATTTTCCTTTCTGTCTAATGGGACTTATTCCAACATCTATAATGGTACCAATGAAGTGGCTCTTGGGATGGTACTGCCTTTGGGTGTTCCATGTAAATATGCTCGACCCAGAACTAGATGGGTAAAAAGGACATTGACAAAATAATTATGTGAAGGAGTAACAGATTTAGAAGTAAATAGCTTTAGTAATGGTATTACATTTGTATCCTCTCCTCCATTTTTACACTGGGTGGTACGGAAATGGCCAGAGGTGAGAAAGCTACAGAATATTTTGGATGTAAGTTGCAAATTCTATCCATTACTACAGTGGCGGCTTTGCTTGACATCACTACTCAGGTAGAAAGTATGGGGGTGTATTCGGAACAGACCAGATATGTAGTGGATTTTATCTTGGCAAAGAGTGGTGGTGTATGCGCCATGGTCAGTGATCAGTGTGTGGTTGGCATTAAAAATTTAGAAAAGAATATAACGCAACACATCATGGATATCCTTGATAATGTTAAAGGAATGGAAAGTGAGAATTGGAATTGGTCTCTTTTCGGCAGCTGGGATTGGTATCTAAATGTAAATTTGATACTTGTATAGCGCACTACTCACCCGCAAGGGTCTCAAGGCTCTTGTACGAATACCGCTGTGGAACCCACCCTGGCTTTCCCTGTGGGGCATCCACTCCTGGGCACCCCCAAGGTGGAGGCCAGGCATCCTTAGTGTTGTGGGGGCCGTTGTGGAGATTAAGCAAGCTATTGCCCAGAGTTGCAGAGTGGGACTCTATGATTGGAATAGGCACCGAGGCGAGAATTATCAGGTCCGTGGAATTTTTGAGCCCAAGACCCATCGAGGCAGGGAATTGAACCCTGGTCCCAGGCTAGACCTCTGCATCAGGGTCTGCCGCTTTAATCATTGAGCCACACTTCTCCACTATCTAAACGAAAATATTTATTTTATAGTGGTGTTAGTGCTCTGTTGCATCCTCATTCAATGTCTTCCTCTCTGTTGTTCCTATTGTGCCACCGTTTTCACACCCAATCAGAAAATATCGGCCCATGTTACAAATGCGGCTATGATGCTCCAGGAGGATATTGATGATCTTATGAATATTGATGAGGGAATAATGGAGGATTCATCCCTTCTTGCTGTTCCACTTTCTAATGTTGATTGTAAAGAGTGCCCATAGTTTCACTCCCATTTGCATTTTCTTTTTGTTCTGATGTTCTATTGGCTTTTGATGTGTTGATGGCGTTCTAGTAATCCTGTCCATGTATCTCTTTTCCTTGTTTATTTTTGACTCAGGCGGCCCTAAAAGGGTCACTTCCTTCAGTGACCAAACATTTTTGGACAAAGACAGCACAAAGCGTTGCCTTGCCTTGCCTTACACCATGCAGCCCTTCCATGGGAGGGCCACAGTGTTCCCATGCATCCACCCATTAATTTTGCCAAAATCCCAGAATAACAAATACATGTCTATCTGCCTTGTCAGCAAGCATTTATTCATCACCAAACTGGGCAGGTGGGAGTGATAAATATTTATTAATGCACATTATTGTTATTTGCATGTGTGATGCATTGTGCCATTCTGCATCACACACACAGATCATACAATCCTGCGATTTGCTTGTTGGGTGCAGGAAGGAACCCCTTTCTGCTCAGACACAATCCTGATCAGGACACAGGAACACTTGCTCCATGGTTCAAGCGTGCGAGCATTGTAGTTACACTGCCACATGAGCAGCAAAGCCAAGCTGTAGCATATCTGTAAACCTATCCTGTACAAATATGTATCTTTGGGTTCCATTCCTTTCATGCACCTCGGCCCACCACATTCCGTTGCTGCATTCCGTTCTGTCAGGGTATATTATATATGGACCTTAGAATTAAACTACTTGTCTTACTATACTGTTCAAAAAAAGATGTTCATGCGCGCTCATTTTTGCTCATCCATGGCTTCACTAGGTCAGCAACAGAGACTTTTCTGTCTCCACCACAGGCATTAGGCTCAAAGTGATTAAGTAAGTCCTGTGTGAGTTTTTGACATTTGTTGGCCGTATAATGTGGAGTGAGTGGACCAAGGTGAAGTCTTCACTGGCTGACATCCCTATGTAACATTTGTTTGTAAGGGCTAATGAAAATGAGAAAATGAGCCACACTGTATAGCTGAGCACATGAAAACCATGGAGAATGCATGATTGTTGTGTTTGTATACATATAATTTCAAAATGAGATTCCTAATTAGAGTCACTAGAGAAAACAAATGGCACAACCCATTGTGATGGCTGTTGCAGAGAATGCAAGAGCTGTCCACTGGTCTGAGGAACAATTCAAAACTTGAGAAGCGTTAACTCAACAAGGGCAATGAAGTACTCAACTCCATATCCCTGGTGGACTACAAGCACGTCTGACAAATGTTTAGTATGGTCTAACTTTTAACTCTTGATAGAATCCTGCGGTTAACTACATTATGAAAGGCTTATAGAGTAGTCTCAGAAAAGAATTTATGGACAGAGTGGTAAATGGTCACCAATTATCATTGACAATAGATGCTGAAACCAGATAAATGCTGTAACACAACTGGTAGCACAAGAGAAAAAATTGTCAACCAGCTGGCCACACACCTGCATACCCTAACCTCTGTTCAGGACACACACCACCCCAGTTCCCTGAATTTTTACATTGGTGAGGGTTCAGCCTTGACATATTGCAATGTTGTTCAAGACACGACAGGCTACCATTATCTTACACACAACTTCAGAGAAGTCCATCAGCACCCTTCTATTACGGTCAAGATATATGAATCGGATCTTGAGGAGACCAAAAGTGCTATTGATGATGGCTTGTGTAAATATGTACTCTCTATTGTACCTCTGCTCAGAGTGGTGGTATGTCTGGATGGTGTAAGGAGATGAGGAAGGAGTGCCTACGCTGCAGTTCCTGGTGGTGAAAAAAATGAAAACATTGTAAAAGTCCTTCTTTTCTGGGTCTAGAATTTATGTATAGCAAGCTACATTCAGTGTCAGGTAGGGTCATGTATGTAGTTTGACTATGGGTCATTTGGTATGGTTGTGAACTCTTTACCTATATATACTCATATTGTTGCTGTATGGTAAGTACTTACCCAGAACCAACATGTTCTCAAATTTGCCTGCTAACAAATGACATAATAGAGGTGATCTGCGGAAGATGAAGCTGTTGTGTGTACTCCCCATGACCACAGCAAACACATCAGTGAAGCAGCCACTTGCATCACACACAGCCTGCACATTGATTGTGTGCCTTTGGTGTCTGTTGCAGAAGGTGTCTACAGTGTGGTGAGGTGGCTGAAGTACCATAGGTGTGCAGTCAAGTCCACCTAGCACACGTGGGAAGCGGAAAATGAGACAATAATCCCTAGCAACCCTTTGCCTTCCTGCCAGTGTATGTGGCATGTCTATGTAGGGACGCACTCTCCTAGTTATGCATCACAGAACCTGATGCAGGTATCAGGACTGGCTTGCTTGTGAAATGCCAACAATGCCACTGGACACTCTCTGAAATAATTCAGTGGAACAGAAATGTAGAGCTGCTGAGATCTTCACATAGGCTGGGATTGCCTGGAAGCAGCATGTGGCAGAATCAAGATCCTGCTCCCATTCAGATGCCATGTCCGAGATGACATCAGATGGTATATAGAATCTGGAAAGCACATCTTCGCTGGACATTCCAAAGATGTTGATTCTTTGCCTGAAAATCCTCTCAACTCTTCCGCTCCTTCTCCTCAGATCATTCAATCTCATGATTAGGGGCAACTCATAAACATATTCAGTGACATACTGAAAGCTTTGAAAGAGTTTGTTTCTGGTTGCTCTTTGTTTATGGTTTCAGCCTGGCTGTGACTGGTTGTTGGGCTAACAACATTTTGGAAGTGATTGTTGCCGGATGGTAAACACAGTTCCAGGTGTGTGAAGTAGTGTTTATACTATTAGAAATGTGAGCTTTGAGTTGAAGTTTTGCTTTGTAACTAACATTCACATTTGAAGAGATTGTGAGTGAAAATACAGAACAGATAATTCAATTTAATATTATCACTGAAAATTTCAATTAAGTTACAAAATTAAATAACATTTTACTGTTGACACTTGTAGAATAATATTATTATACTACTGTGAATGTACTGTAATAATTTGTTCTACTTGTTTCTAGGGGTGGATGTTGCCTGTCTCATTAACCCCTGAATGACCCTCTCAAAATATCTAGTTACTCCTCCGTAGTCCCCTTACATTTTATCCACAGTGTCTGGCTTTTGTCCCCCTGAGTTACGTGTGCGTTCACTCATTATGTACTTCAATGCTTAGCTAAATTTTGCCACACTCTGCTGTTTCCTACATGACCTGCACACATATACATATGGGACAGGCATTGGCTTGAGACTATAATTTATTGTGCTTTTTTATTTTGGAATACTCTTTGTAGTACTAAAATATCTACTACATTATATGGTATCTGATTCTGAAATTAGGTGCAGAGACTAGCACCTCTACCTGTCCTATAAGTTCATTGTTGTGCATACTCCCCATAGTGCAGAGTCTGCCACAAGTGCAGAGTTTCTGCCTTGCATGCAGAAACTCTAACCTGAGTAAAAAAACTCCATCTCAAGTGTGGAGACTCTGCAGTCGTAAAGATAATAATCATGAGTGCCTTTGTGAAAACCAAAAAGTGGTAAACTTAGATTACAATCTAAGTTTAAGTTTGTGAATTGGGCCCGCTGTGTCTTTATAGAGAGTTTGTAAGTTCAGGATTGAAAAACAGTGACCATCTTAACATGGTAAATGCTGTACAATCAGAGACTGGTGAACAACCTGCTCTAAGGCAAAGTGTAGGATATTACTTGATAAATTAGAGAAAGTTATAAAATAGGACTGCCATTTTGTAAAGGGAAGCTCTTCAAAGTCATCTCTTGTGATCTACTCAATAATGACCCATACAAATTGTCATTCGATAATTAAAATAAACAGGTTTTTAATGCAGTGATTGTGAACACTCACATATATTGTGGAGCACAAAAGGGATACATTTTAACTGAATTGTGAATAGATATAAGATACTGCTTCATATACCCACAAGGTTGTTAATGATGCCATAAGGATGGATCTTAAAAATTAATTACAAGTATCCCTACTGTGGAGGGGCAGTGCCAGCCACCATGCACTGACGACACGGACGGCGTGAGCTCCTCACAGACCCAGAATACCCAGGCCTCAGCAGCCACAGCAGGCTTCCCGTTTTGCTCGGGAAGCCACTTTGGAATGGCTCCCATATCCGCGCAACCCGTGGGTGCCTCTGGGAGACCTACGTGGGTGAGAACTTGGAGGCGGATGACATTAATGTCTTGCCAACTCCTCAAGGTGCTGACGGGGACCGCCGCCTCGAATTTCCTGGTCATCTGCACAGGAGCGACTATTACTGGGACCTGGGAGAGCACTGAGTTACTTTTGAGGGTTGGCTTGGAGACCCGGAGTGCTGGGGGTCTAGGGACAAATCGGAAGTCCTGCCCACAATGAACAAAATGGCAGCCCCACTGGAGAAGTGAAGGCTCAGACAGCTTTACACCAGCCCCCCACTGTGCCTTTACTGAAGTACACTTCAGACTTTGAGGTCCTGAAATACTGTGGCCTTAGTTGTGGGAGTCCCCTGGAGGCCCCTTTCCGAATGGGTGCCTTTTGAACTGGCCAGGATTGATACTGCATCCCCCAGAGCCCTTCCTAAGTTGAGGGGGTATTATAAACTGTCAACCACGATTCCTGTGCTGGATTGGAAGGGGATGGTTGGATGCCCTTGTAGGGGTGAGAACACCACACCCCCTCTTGAACATGAGAGGTCACCATCCGCTTTAATGATTGCAGGCTCTCCTACTAGGACATGTGGCCCCATACCACATATTTTCAGCCTGCACCACGGACTCCCCCCTCCTTCTCCCTGCATGCTTGTGAGGTCTAAGGAGCCATTCTTTGAGGCATTACTGCCATTTATAGTGTTGAGGCCTGGTGGTGAACAACCTGGTGTTGCCCCCTTGCATCCTGGAGCCCTAATTTGTTACCAGTTTTGTGGTTACCTGGGCCACTGCTGGACTGCTAATTGATCACTTTTGAGGGGTTGCCCCTCGTTGGATCTCTGCTGGGGGGTGTTGCTTATCCAAACCTCCTTTTGTGCTCAGTGTCAGTGCTCTTATGTCTGTTCTTGGACCTAACATAGGGTGCACCCAGCAGACCAAGGAAGATGATTCCACAGTGCACCCCAAGAGTGGATTAGGCAGGGCCCTAGTGGCAGTGACATGTCTTGTATCAATATCATTGTTGTATCTGAGGAGAGGTTGAGTGCAAGATCGTTGCAAAAGATCTGGGCCTCATCCATGAAGACTCCGGGAAGATGGCTGAGAGGGTGACTGCACTGGAGGACACAGTGCAGTCCTTGGCACCAACTGTTCATTCCAATGATCATCGTCTTGTTGTGCTGGAGGCCCAAACAAAGCCTGGTTCTTCAACTTGACGACCAGGAAGGATGGGCCCGCTGGGATAATGTTCATATTGTGGGGCTTCAGGAACGTTTTGAGGGTGACTCTTTGCTACCATGTTCGGAAGATTATGTGCAGGAGGTTTTGGGCCTGGAAGGGTTGTCCAGATTCTATGTTTTGGCACTAGATCATTTAGTACCAGTGTAGTTACCTCACCCTGGGGCACCACTATGCCTGGAAATCCCCTCCTCCCACATTTTCGAGACAGCAATCACTTCTTAGAGCAGGCCTGAGCGCATAGCCCCTTTGCAGTGGATATTGTCAGTGTGATCCCAGAGTTCACTATGCACGTGCCAGAACTGGGGTACGCCCTTCTGGGATTACCCCAGGGCTGGCTGACGATCTTGTATGGCACTGGGCTACTTAGGCTACTACTGCTGGTATCACTGTGATGTTAATTATGCAGTTTGTTCTGTGGTGGCTAGGACCGCTGTTAAGCTGTTGTTTACTTCTGTTTATCCATTCTTTCAAATTTGTAAAAGCTGTGGTGGAGCTGATCGGGGAAGCTTATGCAGTATGTCATACTGTGTTGGATTCCATTTTTTTTGCCCAATCCCCCCTCTTTTCCCTACTGGCTGGCAGCTCCATTCCTCTACTCATGCCTTTCCATTATGGAACTGGTTGGTCCCCTTTGGACTGTAGTTGGCTCCTTGATGGGCCTCAAGTGTTTTGTTGTTTGCACAGGATGGTTCTCTGTCGCAGCTCTTGGGGGGCATTGGGTGTGGCTTAGTCCTGTTTGCATTTTTGCATTCCCTTTGGCCAGTGGAGGGTGTATTGAGGTGAATGTTTCCTGTTGGGAGTGGGGAAGGCAAACCAGGACAACTAGAGGAAGTGATGGATGGGGGTCATCCTAGGTTCTTATTTGGACGGATGTTGATGGTGGACCAGATTAATTTGAATACATGGAATGTGTGGACCTCTCCATCCCCTCTAAACATTATAATGTGTTGTCATATATGAGGTGCAGGAGGGCTCACATTGTGTTCCTACGGGAGACCTACCTTACAGAACCCGAGGGGTGATGCCTTCGTGGGTGCTGGAGGGGACAGCTGTATTACTAATCACAAACAAGCATGGAGTGACTATTGGAGCAAAAAAATTAATATGCTGTATCTCAACATTCTTGCCTCCTTTTATGAAGAAAGTAATTATTTATGTAAGAGGAAGCCTCACACACATAATAGTGTCATGCTTCATGTTAGAAATTGGGTTTCTAGTTGGCTAGGGTATGCACCTAAGCCAGGCAGAACCCACCACTCATGTCAGGGTAAGGGAGCTACCATCCAAGATAACCCCTGCTCACCCCTTTTGGTAGCTTGGCAGAGCAGCCAGACTTGTCCCAGGGGCAATGTGTAAAGCATTTACACAGCACTAGCATACACCAGTGACACACTAGGCACACTACAAAAAGAGACTCCAGACAAGGTTATATAAAAATACCCTTTATATTGCACATAAAACACTTTAGATCATGATCACATAAATCACTGCACCACTAGGCACTTGTCATGACATCACATAGATTTTAAAATCATTTTGACACTAGGAAATGGTCATAACAGCACAAGTTAGTGCAATCAAGTAAATACTTGTAGAGTGCACACATTATAAAAACACCATCACTGCACATATATGCAACTCCTGAGATAATGCCTGTTATCCTGACCAGTGAAAGCATATATGTCATCAATCATCACATCAAGGTCTGAGCTGGAACAGCATATACCGTATACCCCACATTGGTCATAATTGTGGTGCCAACATATATATATCACCATATCTCACATAAACAACACCTATTGCAGCACCTGCGCTCCTATTATTAGTAATATGGTACTCAGTGCAGCATGTAGGGTGCAGAAACCTCTGGGCACCTCCTACATGGATTATGGTGGTCCGTTCGACTTTCAAAACGTGGCCAACTACGACTAGGACGCGGGGGCCTCTGTCGAGGTTCCACCCCACAGTAGCCCCACACCAAGTGCCCCCAAGGTATGCAAAAAAAGGCAGCTGCCAGCGATTGTGCAGTGCAGCAGCTGCAAGGGATATGTATCTGACAGCACGGCGAGCAACTCACCCATGCTGAGACCAGTTGGGCCGCTGACCCGTCTACTGCGGTGGGCGCAATTGCTCTGAGCAAAGGGGGCCAAGCGGGACCTCATCGAGTGTACCCTTCTCGCTAGGTTAACTGGTCTGGGTTTCCAGATGAAAGGGCCCACGTTGAAAGGACACTTCCTGAACTCTTCCTTTACAGAACTCCCTGCTCACCGTATCCCACGAGGCTCTGTCCGGTGATTGGTGGTGCTCCTCCTCTGGTCTCTGGTCGGTGGGCGTCCTGCTTTGCCATGCCTATAAAAACCTCTTCGGTGGTGCTGGTGGACAGGGTGTCCGTGAATGATCCACGTCCTTTTTGGCCTCCAGGAGTGTTTCTGGGCGGCTCCAGGAACTCCGGTCGGCTGTGCCCCTAACCAAGCAACGCTCACTCCCGTCATACAGGTCTCGCTGATGAGCAGCCACGCAGGCAGACCGCCCTCGGGCTCTGCACACAAAGGGCTGGGGGCTCAACCCAGAACTTCAAACTGTATAAAAGCTTCCTGGGATCTCCAGGAGCGACGAATAGGGGGACTCTCCCTTAAAGTGAAAAGCGCCCGGCAATACTCGCCCCCGACAGTGCAGGGGAGCTCTCCAATAGCAGACCATGAGGTGACTTTTCAGCAACCCAAGATGAAGTGCTTCACAATGTGCTCAAGTTTACAAGGACCAGGGGCTTAACGGCACTCATGGGAGAGCACCGGGGCACATCGGCGGGGTGCAGACAGGCCAGCCAAAATAAGGGTCCTCAGAGCAGAGTGGCAGTCCTTATTTTAGTCCCACAGGCAACGGTTCAGCACTCCTGAGTGATAAAGCCCCAAAGCATTCTTCCCGGCAGTCCAGCAGTCCTCTGGTAACATGTGGAGTCAGCAACATCTGGTTACAAGTCCCACACAGTGTCTAAAATAATGGCGTCACAGCCCCTGTACTTATAGTCCAAAAGCCTTTGGTCTGGGGCACTTACAGCACTTTTTAGAAGTGCACAGCACCCCCATTCACTCCTAAGCCCTGACTTCTAACACACTACAGGGTGGCAGAGACAGCATTGTGAAAGTCAGTCACAGCCTTATTCAGGCACAGGTGCAACTCCTCCCACCACTCTAATTGCAGACGAGGCCTATTCATGTGCAAGGGAAACTCCTCCCACTAATCTTAATGCAGTCAAGATCTATTCAGTCCAGCGCTCAGTCCCCCAGTAAAGGCAGGACATAACTCAACCCTGCTTGTGACTGTCTAGAGTGAATGCACATCCCCTTTTCCTGTCGGTCTAATCCAAATGGTGAATACACCTCAAGGCGGGCACAAAGAGCCATAAGTACACAGAAATGCATCCATCTAAAAGTTGCATTTCTAAAATATTAATAACACATCCACTTTCACCAATAAGCAGGATTTATTAGTACTATCACAAACATACCAAACATGGCCACCCTACCCATTTCATATCAGAAGTTACCACTGAAGCACATATCAGGGAATACCCAATGCAACCCTCTAAGAGGAGCAGCCTCACAGCAGTGAGAAACCAAATAGGCTGTTTGTCCCTACCAGGACATGCCACACAGTGAAGGCACATGTCCTACCTGCTCCCTACACAGCACCCTGCTCATAGGGCTACCTAGGCACCTATTTTAGAGGTGACCTATATATAGTAAAGGGGAGTTTCAGACGTGGCAAACACTTTACATGCCACGTCACTGTAGCAGTAAACTGTGCGTGCAGGCTCTGCAGTGGCAGAGGCCTGACACAGGTTTGAAAGGCTACTTTGGTGGGTGAGCCAGGCAGCTCTGCAGGCCCACTAGTAGTATTTAATTTATAGGCCCTGGGTATATGGTATACCACTGTACAAGGGACTTACAGGTAATTTAAATATGCCAAACAGGTGTAGACAAATATTAACACGTTTACAAGAGAGAGCACATGCCATTTGGCACTGATCAGCAGTGGTAAAGTGCCCAGAGCCATAAATCCAACAAAAACAGGTCAGAAAAAATACAGGAGGAAGGCAAAAAGTTTGGAGATAACCCTAGAAAAAGGACCAGTTACTACACTTTATCATCAGCATCCTCTCCCCACCCTGGTAAGACAATGCCACCAGGGCGGACTCGACCTCCTTGAGGACTATACCGGAAGGAGGGAGCCCTTAAATAAAATGTACTGAACAAAAAGGAGGGCTACAGGTTATGCTAAAAATACCTTTGTGTTCCTAGTTTATTACCTTTATTCAGAAGGGCACTGGGTATGTTTAAAAAACAAACTTGGATGTGTATATTGGGACCAATGACTCAGACCCATTTACGATCTGCCAACATGTTTCTGCCCATAGTTAATAGCCTAAGTGTTCTGGGGCATTCCTCATGGCTGATGGATCCCTCAGACCGATTACTCTGCCAATACTAGTCACTACTACACAGTGCTAAAAGAGTGTGAGCTATGTTATAAACCCAGAAGAATCCTACCTGGGGCTGGACAAGGATCCAATGACTCCAACTAGAGAGAAAAAATGAGATCACTATTTTGGGCGATTTATTTGTGGGGGGCAAGCTATGTCCCTTCTTGGACCTCCAAGAGACAGACTTCCTGTGGAGCACTTTCAGGAAACCCTCCAACAGGCACACTGACACGAGAGCCATCTGGTTCAACGCCGACCTCCAGAACTCCAAGCACACCTGCAGAAAACTCGAGAAGCAGTGGCGCAATGATCAGACACCAGACAACCACGCAGCCCTCATGAATGCCAGACGCAAACATCACCAACTAATCCGATCCGCCAAAATAACCTCCTTCAAGGAACGCATCGACATCAACGCACACAACAACAAAGAGCTCTTCAACATCATGAAAGAGCTCGCCACCCCCAGGTCGAGCTCAAACGACGTACCGGCATCACAAGAACACTGCAACTCCCTGGCTACCTTCTTCCACCGCAAGATCGCAGACATCCACAACAGCTCCGACACCCAGATGCCGAGACCAGATGCCGACACCCCCGACTCAACACCCCCCAAACACACCGACCTCCTGCTCTCCTGGAACCACGTGAACAACGAAGACACCATCAAAATCATGAACACCATCCACTCTGGCTCACCATCCGACTCCTGCCCCCACCACTTCTTCAACAAGGCAAGCTCCATCATCGCACCCCAACTCCGAAAGATCATCAACAGCTCCTTCAAGACATCACCTTCCCGGAGAGCTGGAAACATGCCGAGATCAATGCCCTACTCAAGAAACCCAAGGCGGGCCCAAAGGACCTCAAGAACCTTCGACCCATCTCCCTGTTCCCGTTGCTGGCGAAAGTCATTGAGAAGACCACCAACAGACAACTGACCCACTTCCTGGAGGAGAACAAGGTCATGGACTACTCCCATTCTGGCTCCCGCAGCAACCACAGCACTGAAACTGCCCTCATCGCCGCCACTAACGTCATCAGGACCCTACTGGACAACGGCAAAATCACGGCCCTCATCCTCCTGGACCTCTTACCTGCCTTCGACACCGTCTGCCACTACACCCTGCGCACACGTCTTCGCGACGCAGGATTCTGAGACAAAGCCCTGGACTGGATCACATCCTTCCTCACCGGTAGAACCCAGAGAGTCTGCCTCCTCCGTTCTGATCCGAAGCCATCACAATCACCTGCGGCGTACCCCAAGGATCATCCCTCAGCCCGACCCTTTTCAACATCTACATGGCACCGCTCGCCAACATCGTCTGAACACACCACCTCAACATCATCTCGTACGCCGACGACACCCAGCTGATCCTCTCCCTCACCAAGGACCTGGCCACTGCCAAATCCAACCTCCACGAGGGAATGAAGGCCGTCGCAGACTGGATGAAGATTAGCCGGCTGAAACTGAACTCGAACAAAACAGAGGCCCTCATACTCGGCTCCACCCCCTCCGCATGGGACGACTCCTGGTGGCCGACCACACTGGGAGCTGCCCCGACACCCACCAACCACGCACGCAACCTGGGGTTCATTCTGGACTCAACGCTCTCTATGACCCAGCAAGTTAACGCTGTTTCCTCCTCCTGCTTCAGCACCCTCTCCATGCTCCTCAAGATCTACAGATGGAGCCCCACCGAAACCAGAAGGATGGTCACCCAAGCACTCGTCAGCAGCAGGCTGGACTACAGCAACGCCCTCTATGCAGGAACCATGGCCACACTCCAGAAGAGACTCCAACACATACAAAACGCCTCCGCTCGTCTCATCCTTGGGCTCCCTCGCCACAGCCACATCACCACCCACCTGCGAGACCTGCATTGGCTCCCGGTCAACAAGAGGATCACCTTCAAGCTCCTCACCCATGCTCACAAAGCACTCCACAACACCGGACCAACATACCTCAACGAACGACTGTCCTTCTACACCCCGAACCGCCAGCTTCGCTCCGCCGACCTCGTTCTCGCCACCGTCCCACGCATCTGCAGAACAACCACCGGTGGCAGATCATTCTCCCACCTCGCCGCCAAGACATGGAACACCCTCCCCGCCCACCTGCGTCAGGCCCAGGACCTGCTGACCTTCAGGAGACTTCTCAAGACCTGTCTGTCAGTAGCTGCTTCCCCCACCCTCCTAGTGCCTTGAGACCCTCACGGGTGTGTAGCACGCTCTACAAATGTTTTGATTGATTGACTGATTGAACAAGTAAATAAAGTATGCCTGTTTGCTTCACAGTCAGTCAGTCAGTCAGTCAAAATACACTTTATTCGATTTTTGAAAATCATAAAAGCCATAAAACCTTAATATATGCATTTTAAAAAATACATAGCTCTTGATTTAACACGTCGAGGCACAATCATAATATACAAGGAAACAAATACAAAGATACAAATAGGGAGTGCAAGACAAAACAGACTTATATGGTCACACTTCACAATTTTCCCAGTTCATACCGTTTCCATAGTGGGCAAAGCCCTTTTTTTTAATTCTATATGCTGCTACCAAAAAACTAGCCACAGAAAATATAGTGGGAATACTGCCAAGAGACTGCAGATAAACTAGGACTGGCCTAACTTGGACAAACCCAGCTTCTTTTAAAATGGGTAACAGATATGTGTTCCTGTCAACCCTATAAAAACTGCAAAACATCATAAAATGCATAGTGTCCTGGATGGAGAAATCATCACATTTACATGGCGGGCCCCTTTCTGGTTTGCTCCAAGACTGATAGCAGCCTAGGGTATATGGGATTGAATTAAATCTGAATTTAATTAACAAATATCTGTGGAAGGGCTTTGTTACAAGAGTAAGATAAGGCTCTAGGGACGGGGAAGATAATAACATATAGTGCGATCTGACTGATGTTTTTGTCAGTTTGTGTTCCTCACGAGCCAGTCTTGCCTTTCCCATAAAATGTATTTTAATCCAATTAATATCCTCCTTCCTAATAGAAGACGGTAAATTAAATAGATTGGGGCGTCCTAACTGAGCAAAAGTGTGTCTCACGTACTTCAACCACGGGATTTTATTCATGTTATCAAGAGACATAACATCCTGCAGGAAGGCATGGTTAAGAGATAATTCATTATTTAACCATGTCTTCAGCCAGCATAATAAGGGTGCCAATCTAAGCTTATCTGTTACATAGTCTATACCCACTTCCCCGTGGATCGAGAAGGTAGGAGTGGACTGGGGAACAGAGAGAAGATGTCTTAAAAACTTATTTTCCACTCGTTTCCTGGGTAACATACCCCCATAATGATGAACCATATGTAGCTATGGAGATACACTTAGCGTTATATATTTTTAAAAGGGCCTCCATGGGCCTTGCCCCCAACCTATTTGCAAACCCCAAAAGGGCCGATGTGGCTCTCGCCATTGAGAGATTCTTTATCTTCATCTGGGGACACCAGGTACCCCTCACATCGAATGTTACACCCAGGTAGGGAAAAGATGCAACCCTGGACACTACCTCACCCTTGCAAGAAAAGGAGATATTTTTACCCTTACTACAGTGGCGAGTCGCCACCATAGTATGGGACTTGTTGGCATTAATTTTCAGGTCCAGCTGGTCCATGAACACCCTAAATGAGTCCAACAAACGCTGGAGTGCCACCCCGGTACGTGCTAACAGGACTGCATCGTACACGTATAGGAGAGCAGGTATTCTTATCTCTCCTACACGCGGCACGTCCCCCTCCACGGCCTTGAGATGTTTGCCAAGGCCGTTTATATAGATGGTGAAAAGGAGGGGAGCCAAGATGCAGCCCTGCCGCACTCCTCTCTCTGATTTGAAATGGCTAGTACATCTTCCCTCTTTTGTAACCCTTACTTTTGCAAAAAGTTCCTGGTGGAGTGATGCCATGAAGTTCACAAGCGACTTATCAACCCCTAGTTCTAATAGGGCAACCCACAATTTTGACCTATTCACTAAGTCGAATGCCGAGGAGAGGTCCATGAACGTCAAGAACAAGGACCCCTCCTTGGCAACTGTATATTTAGATATTAACATGTGGAGGTTTAAGCACTGGTCCACAGTGCCCCTCTTTTCCCTGAAGCCATATTGCACATTTGAAAGACCTCCCCTCCTCTCGATATTTCCTCTAAGTTGATAGAGTAAGACTCTGCCTAAGATCTTAATAGCAGAGTCTAGGAGGGAGATAGGCCTATAGCACCCCGGGTCGTTGCGCTGGCCCTTCTTAAAAATTGGCACGATGACTGATGTGGCCCAGCTGGTAGGAAAGATGTTACTGTTAGCAGCTGTAAAAACATGGCTCAACACCCCTGCCCAAAGTTTTGGGGGGTGCATATAAAAGTCGCCCGGAACCCCATCCGGCCCAGGGGCTTTATTTTTGGACGTCTCCAAAATTGCTCTCCCCACCTCCACTGGAGTAAAAACTAATGGAGCACACTCTAAGGGCTCCCACCCATTGTTGGTGGTGCCCAAATCGCTAGCACCATAGACTCTTCTAAAGTGGTTAAGCCATTTTTCATCCGGGATAACACAATCCATTGCTTTATTATCCACGTCTGAAAAAAAGGATTGATTCACCGTGGCCCAAAACTGAGAGCTATCACGCAGAACGTCGTTTGACATTAGTTTCTCCCACGCCGTCTGCTTTATAGCTTGCTTTCTCCCCGTAATGGTGGCCTTGTATACCTTTCTTGCTTTAGTGATCTCGGTCCTAACTCTCGGGTTTCTTTTCAGAGCCGTCATTAGCGCCTTATGGGCTTTAGAGCACTTTACATCAAACCACCTATGCTGTTTTTCCGCCCCCCAGGTGCGTTTAGCCGTTAGAGCATCGGAAACTTGCGCACAGATACCTTCAAATGCCCCCATGACTTCATGTGCTGGGGCACCCTCCTCCTGACAAATCCCCCAAAGCCCCTCTATTTTAGGGAGTAGATCCTGCATAAAATTTTCGGGCACCACATTCATCCATTTAAGCCTTCTCCCTTGATCTACAGGGCAAAGGGCTGGTCCCGGAATGCTAAGATGAGACTTGACGCCCAGCCGTTCACCCCATATGACTACAAGCAAAACAGGGTTGTGGTCACTGTGGATTGATACTATTGCCCCATAAGACACTACTCTAGGTAGAAAAATGCTGCGCTCAGAAAAATATAATCGAGTATGGAGCCAGGGATTGATCCTTTATAGGTGACGATTCTTGCGCCATTCTCCGAAGTGCAGGCTTCATACAAATTGTGATTAGCGAGTAACTCCTCAAGGGCTTCACCCCCCTTGGAGTGCTCGAAGTGGGGTATCTGTGGGGCCATCATGTTCTCCTGATCTACTACCACACACAGATCGCTACATGGATGAACATTAAAATCACCTAATAAAACCAACTCACAGTTCGTGTGATTGGTTTGACTAAACATAGAAAGAAAAGTATCCAGGCAATCTAGGTGACCTGTTTCCGTATCTCTGTCCCAAGAATTGTAAAAATTAATAATGAGGACGTTGCGGTTCACTGAAACGGCCCATTCTACAATTAAAAGGTTTAATGAACCACTTTGAACCTGCCTAAATGTACCTTTCAAATTCAGAGAAAAGAGGGACATAAGGCCTCCCTTAGCCCTACCAGACTTACTAGGGACAGCTGGAATAGCAAAGGTAATAAAGCCATCTAACCAGAAGTCAGGAGAAGTATCCCAGGTTTCCTGGCACGCTATGATGTCATGGGCACTGATAAAGACAGCTTTCTGAATGCTCCTGCTCTGTCAAGTGAACAGCAACCAGTTATTCACCAGGGGGCCACAATTAAAGGTCAGCAGGGCCACATACTTTGAGTAACCCTAGTTTAGGTCCTTATTTAGTGTGTGTGTGTGTGTGTGTGTGTGTGTGCGTGCGTGCGTGCGTGTGTCTGTGTGTACCGTGTGACTCACTTGACACTTGGAAGAAAATTAGACATGTATCATGTTTGCAGTAGTTCACTAGTGTTTAGACACAATATCAGGTAAAATTTATCTTGTGGACAAAATATCACCTCAAACATATTGATGGTAAAA
The DNA here is from genome assembly GCF_964204655.1 of Triturus cristatus. Classification (NCBI taxonomy): domain Eukaryota; kingdom Metazoa; phylum Chordata; class Amphibia; order Caudata; family Salamandridae; genus Triturus; species Triturus cristatus. The sequence goes on from NC_140582.1 coordinate 346,542,853, forward strand.
ATATTGTGAATGTAAGTTTTTATGGGTAAGCAAAGTTTTACCATATATAACTCCATATATATGTACTTTGACAATAGATATCTTCAAGGTACGTAGATGTGGAGTTAAGAATAGCAAATCTATACTTACCTGTTTGCACTTACCTTCCTGATATTTTGGTCCACATACTTTTTGTGCATAATATTCTGTCCACACAATATTTTTGTTACTGATATTCTGTCAGTGATCTGGTTCACTCATGTGTGTTTACACTTGAGCACTTGTATTGGAATTTTCACTATACAGCTATGTTGGCATAGCGCCATAGTGCCTATGTATCATATAAATTGTGTGCATACACATTCCTGAATCCTTAATAATTTGCTGATTTGTATCCTGAATTGTGGGGGTCCTGTCCTCAAGGGGATATGCACACAGCCCTATGAAAGTTAATTTAATATGGCATTATTTGAGTATTAGGATCTGGAGACCCCTTGTTACAATTTTTTACATTCAGGTGATGCCCGTTCACAGTGCAAGAGATAAAGGATCTCAGTGCCAAAAACAGTAACCCAATCAATTAGCTACCTAAAATACAAATCTGTGATGTGCATGTCACACAATGTGTTTTTCTGCAGGTACATGAACCCTCTTTGAGACATTATGAGTCAAAACTGTCACTTGAATAAAAACACAGAACTCTCCAGCTAGTTCATTGGCTACCAAAGTAACGTTGTCTCTACTATTAACCCCTGACATTTTCTAGGCAAAAAACCCTTTAGCAGGAGGGCTGTTAACCCTGTAAAATATTTTCAAATGCAGTCACTCTGTGACCGATTATGTAAGCTAGAAGAGACGTACTGTCACCTTAGTTCATGTTGCCAATTTCTTTGCATTAGAGATTGAAAAAAATAATGCATCCGTTGACTGACTGACCCAGCTTTTCATCACGCCACTCCTCCTTATTCTACCCCCTTTATGTTGCCACACCTTGGCCCCCAATTTATCGGTACAAGTTATATTTTTTTCCCATTCCAGCACTGCAGACCAAAAAATTGTTGCTTGGCTGGTTGCTGACAAAATGGCTTAAAACGTACACTTTGGGTCAGATATATAAATACTTTTTGACCTGGATTTTTGTCACAAAAGTGATGAAAACCTGTACAAATTATTTTTGTTAATCTTGTTGCCTGGGAGTAACACAAAGCAATGCGAAGCGCTATTTTATACCTTTCTCCTTCAAGTGGGCATTCCATGGGTAATGCATGGGTGTTATCATGCAACCACACATGGGCTTTTGTGCAAAAATATATCTACTAATAATAGTAAACAGGGTTTTGCACCAAAAAATAATGCCACTTTAAAGCAAGCATATAAAGGGAAATGCTTTTATTTCTCCTAACCTTTCCCTCTTTGCATGTGTGCTGCACTGTGCAGCACCTGTCCGAAGTGGGAAAAGCTTTGAAGATAGTCTAAGCATAGTATTTTGTACTGGAATGGTACCTTCCAGTACAAACCCTAAGCAAGACTCAAGCAGACACCTTTGCACTATCATGCAAAGGTGTGTGAGTGGTGCTCGGCAGCCTGTTTGCGTGCCATTCCCATTGCTATGGAAAGAGCAGATAGTGCCACGTCTCTGTCGATATGGTGCTCTCCTTCTCTCTCCCTGTCATGCCATGCAGCACAGCAGCTTCGGTTTCTGTGCTGCGCTGTGTTGTGTGACACTTTGAAAAATCTGGGCCTCTATGTGCAGGGCCACTCGAATTATATGATTGCGCATCTGCTGCTTTTTTAGAATAATTATGGATTTACCGCATTGTCCATATACATCCATCATGTGCTGCATAATCTCCAGATTTAAACAAAAAATAGTTTCTATCTCAAAAGGATCAAAAGTTACTAAAAAAAAGGGCAACGTATTTGTGCGCAGTGGAAGGCCCTTCAAAAAGATTAACTGGCCATCCTCGAGTTGCATATCCTTGTATTTCGTTGTTAAACTGTTACTAATGAGGGGAAATGTTTGCCCCGAGAGTATAGAACCATGTGTAAAAATTGCAAAATAATGAAGTAATACTGTCAAAAATGCTGCATAATTTGGTGCTCCCCTGCCTCATGGTTCTAGTGCCCCTGTGTTTACGTCCTGGGTGACCTCATGTCCCATCCATTCAAGCTAGTGCCTGCAAGCTCTTTAATCATATCTGATATATATGGCATAAGGGACAATATAATTATCCCAACACCTTTCAGACCACCTTCATCATTTATCCCGATGATGCCCCGGGATGCGATAGATATTTTCAATGACTGCGTTACAGAAGATTTAAAAAAATTGAATTCAAAAACTTTACGCACAAACAAACAAAGGAAATATAAGGAAGTACAATACTCAAAATTGATGAGAAAACTTCAATCACATGACGATCTAATTATCAACAAATCGGATAAAGGTGGTAACATTGTCCTATGGCCACGAAAAATGTATATGGCGGAAGCACACAGACATTTGGGAGATAATGAATGCTATGTCAAAGCTACTTTCAATGACTTAAAAATAACCAAAGAAAAAATATTCAAGGACCTATCCAATTGGAAAAGAATGGGATTGCTAACCAAAAATGAATTTGATTTTCTAAAAAATGACCATCCTATTACCCCGGTAATTTACTTTATCCCGAAGGTACACAAAATGATTAATCCAGTCCCAGGAAGACCTATAATATCAGCTCAAAAGGGACTCCTAAAAAATATGTCCAAATATGTGGATTTCTTCCTACATGAACACGTAGAAAAATTGGATTCATACATTCGGGATACTACCCATTTCTTATCCAAACTACATACCATTGAGTGGCATCAAGAATATATCTTCTTGGTTATGGACATTAGCTCCTTATATACAAGCATTGGACATGCCGATGGCATAGCTGCCAATCAATATTATTTATCTAAACGCCCCAGTATGTTTTATCAACACAATGTTATGTTACTTGACATGATCAACATATGTTTAACAAATAATTTTTTTATTTTTAACAAGGAAGTGTATCAGCAGCTACGCGGGGTGGCGATGGGGGCATGTTTTTCCCCCAGCTACGCTTGTCTCCATGTAGGCTGGTGGGAGGAGCGTGTCCTCAGAGCCACCCACAAGGAGCTGTTTGACACTCATGTCATTAGATGGTGGCGTTTTATAGATGATGTGTTTGTGATATGGAGGGGAAACAAAGAATCAGCTTTCAAATTTGTTGAAACCATAAACGTCAATGCTCTGAACCTGAATTTTACGGCAGATATAAATGAAAAGTCTACACAATTTTTAGACACAGAAGTTTACATCAGGGACAACTCTATTCATACAAAACTACATAGAAAAAGCACTGCAGGTAATGCCATATTACATGCTACGAGCTTTCACCCCTATCATTTGATCAAAAGTATCCCCTATGGAGAATTCTTGCGGATCAAACGAATATGCAATACTGATGAGGATCTCAAGATATGCCAGAGTGAGGCATTTAATAGATTCATCCATCGAGGGTACAACAAAAAGGAACTCTGCATAGATATGAATAGAGCAAACACATGCAGTGCTAATGTAGATGATGATGAAACAATTCCCACTACTAAAAAGACAGAATCTGAAAATACCATCAGACTGATTACACCCTACAGCCAACAAAATAAACAAATCAAAAGGATTATTTATAAAAATTGGCCTATTGTCAAAACAGATCTTACTATGTCCCAATTAGTGCCCGAATTGCCTAATATTACTTTTAGACGAGCTCCTTCCATGAGAGATGCATTAGTAAGATCAAGTCCAGAAGTTACCAAAGCCACTAGCAACTGGCTAACTACCACCAAGAAAGGCTTTTTTAAATGCAGTTCATGTAGAGCTTGCAAATTCGGCATCAATACTCAGGAGGTTACAGGAATGGTGACATCTAATCCTATCACAATTTCCAAAATGCTTACATGCCGTACTGAGTTTGCAGTTTATGTTTTACAATGTACTTGTAAACTCAGATATGTAGGAAGTACTAAACTCCAAGTCTTCAATCGAATCCTACAGCACTTGCGAGCAATAGTTAACTCAGACCCCAGTTACCCAGTAGCACGTCACTTCAAACATGTACATAACAACAACCTTAATGACCTTAGCTACTTTGTCATAGATATGATACCCAAATCCATCAGAGGGGGCAATAGGGAGAAAAAACTGCGGCAACTAGAGTCATATTACATCTTGACTCTAGATTCCAAAATGCCTAATGGTCTGAATAACAGTGAAGAATTGCACCATTTCCTGTAAATTATTCCTGTATTATTTATCTGGGATTATTATACTGTCTTACTATCCTTTTGTATGTCTGCCATCCATGTTTTAAACCTTTATATTGTGCCATGCTATCAGGCTTTTATTGAATTTTTAGATGTGTTTTTTATCATGGGTTTTACTGGGGCTCCGGTTTTACTTACGATTTTAAACAATCTATTAATGATATGATCGCCGATACAGGCAGGTACATTTGGTTTTACACGTATTTAGCATCTGCTTTTATCTGTGCGTATTAATTACTTATAAACTCCCTATAGGCATGTTATACTATCAACTTTAAAACATATCCTTCTAGCACCAGCACGTTATATCACTTTTAGTTGGAACGTGAAGTTTATATCACAACCTCACAGGAGGCTGATAATATATGAGCAACGTTCAGTCTCATTTATTTGTTTACTTCATTTCCAGCTTTGCCTTTGTATGAGTTTTTTATATAATATATATATGCACAGTATAGGCAGTTAGCTTCTCTACATTGATTAATCTTCATATGATTTTAATATGGATATTTTATCAGGATGTATTTTAATCATTATTATTATCGGTGTTTGAATTTAATCTTTTATATACTAATAGATTTTTAGCACTTGCACTTTCACTACGTTTACATATTTATCCTTTTATTGTAAACTGCGATCTTTGCACATTTGTCCGTATACAAATACGTATTTGTAAAATCTCCAAGAATATGTTAAATAATATTGTGTACTATAGTTACTTATGAGATTTCAAAAAATTGGCGGCAACTAATGTCTGTTTTCACTGTTTGATCACCGATATAAAAGCTCTGATTGGCCGCAAGCATGTCATGTGATCAAGACAGTTGTTTACTGTCGAAACGCGTTATGCTGCTACTTAGCCAAAATTGCTGACAACCTTTGAGCAATAAAAACTGCACTGAATTCATCAACACGCTGTGGTCTGTACCTGTTCTTTCCGGAAATTGGAGATCAGACGGGACGGTGATACTTGATATATATATACATATATATATATAGATTGATAAAGCCTGCTGCGCAGGCGAAACGCGTCTCTCTTCTCTGTGGGGTCGAGGGCGACTTGAATTGTCATTAAAATCAGCCCCATATCTACAGACCGGTGTGCGTGCCTCTTCTTTGGGGAAGGTGGATTGGTGATTCATATATATATATTCACTGAAAAAACCATAGGTTTCACACACGTTATAGTTAGGAATTAGCATTTAAAAAACCTTAGAAATTCAGTGAAAAAACAAAGTGAGAGACTGATACAGATATATACATATTTAAACATTACTCACTAAAACATGTATTCACTATGATACACTTAATCAGTCAGTTAAACAATCAATTTTTCAAAAACAAATCATCCATTTAGACACTTATATACCCATTTATTCTTCCATCGACCTTGAGATATACATATATAAAACATATTTAATTTTCAGAAAAACCCACATTCACTGGATGATGTCATCAGTGATGTCATCAGTGATGTCATTTGAGATGTCATCAGTGATGTCATGAGTGATGTCACTGACCATGTCATGAGTGATGTAATATGTGACGTCATCAGCAGTGCATTGCGGGCGCGCGAGTTATAGTTAGCTGAACTAACTATAACGGGGCAATTTCATTGGTTTTTTACGAGTAAAATGTCCAGCTAACTATAACATGTGTGAAACCTATGGTTTTTTCACTGAATTTCTAAGGTTTTTTAAATGCTAATTCCTAACTATAACGTGTGTGAAACCTATGGTTTTTTCAGTGAATTTGCAAGGTTTTTTAAATGCTAATTCCTAACTATAACGTGTGTGAAACCCATGGTTTTTTCAGTGAATTTGCAAGGTTTTTTAAATGCAAATTTTTTTTTTTTTGTTTTTTTTTTTCTAACATATTTTTAATTTAATTATCTTACCTTTTATAAAGACTATGATTAAATATAAATTTTTAAAATTCTTTAATATGTTTTTTTAAATATATTTTTTAAAATAAACATGTAAAATTTATTTGCAGTACTTTTTTTTAAAAAAAAATATTTTTTTAGTACGCGTACCGTAAGCTCACGGTAAGCGTACGGTTTACGCAACGTCCGTAATCTATCTACGCTGCTTGCGTATAGTTACGCACTTTGCGTAGCCGCGCGTACTGCGCGTGGGACGCGTGCGCGCTTACGCTACACGCGCACGTTACGCGGAAGTGTCGGGGAGTGACTGTTATGCGCATGCGCGCAAGCGCGTGTCTTTTTTACGCGCATGCGTACTTTTGCCGTAAGCGCACCGTAAGCGTACCGTAAGCGTACGGTAGGTCATGTGATCATGAAACACAACTTTTGATTGGTTGAAACTACTTTCAGTTCTAGAACTCTCCTACACCACACCCATTCCCCTCATTTCTGCTTGTGATCCCTTGGGAGAAGGAGCTGGTTTGTCTTTGGGATACGATGGCAGAACAGCAGAGCTCTTCTGAGAGTGAGGCTAGCACTAGCAGCACTGTCTTGAGGCAGAGATCGAGGAAACAAAAGCCCTCTTATGTATGGGATTATTTTACTTTTCCTGAAGGCCAGCAAAAGGTAAATGCACCCTTAGTGACTTGTAAGCTGTGTAAGCGTGTACTTTCTAGAGGTAATCCTAACAGGAAGTATTCCTTTGGGAATCACACCATGAAGAGACACCTCAAGGATGTACACAGAAGGACACATGGTCATCTTTTTGGAGGTAACTCTTCAGAAAGACAAGCCAGTACATCCACAGCAGCTCAGCCTGAACCATCATCTGCAGGGCTGACTCCTTCTTCTGCAGGTCAGGTGAGCCCTTCATCTGTGGGGGGAGAATCTCCTTTTGCTGGCCCTCTGGAAATCAACCCTCGATTTCGGAAGGTTGATATTCGATGCACATTTTGTCAAGATCTAATTTGCTATAGGGAGACCAGTGTTTCCCTAGTGAACAACAAAATAGATCAACACATTTGTCGCTTTGAATAATTTTCCCATGCTTCCTTTCCTCTGTCCCTGCATGAACACAACGGTTCTTTTAAGAGCCAACCTTATCTTTCATCTTTTTTTTACATATGTTTTTAAAAACTTTTTTTTATTTTTTGTTACCGTACGCGTACGGTGCGCGTACTTTTTTTTTTTTTTTTAAAAAACCCACTAAAAATCAATAAACACATTACAAGGTCCTTGAGAGACTACAATTATTATTATTGACTTACCATACTCACTGAAAAAATATTTATTCATTTGTTATTTTTAAAAATAGTTTTAAAAATGTTTGTAGTTTTCGAAAATGTTCTATATCTATCTGGAAAAAAAGAAAAAAGTATTAATATTTTTAAAACATTTTATAATACAGTACACATATTTACATTTTTTTCCATAAAATATTTTTGCCTTATTTTTGCTGTTTTCAGAATATATTGCATTTCACTATAAATTGTGAAAGCAATTGCATTCATCATTTTACAGCGGGCAAAAAAAAATAACAATCACAAAGATTGTATTAAAAAAGCCCTGATTCTTTTTTTACTTAAACTTAACATTATAGAAATGCATAATATTCTAAAAAAATATCATCTAATACCAATACTTATTTCTTTAAAATACCGTCTGATATGTTTGTTTCAGAAGTATAATCACAATATTATATCTCAAATAACTCCAAAATACATCTGATTTCATTTCCTTTAGACCAAATAGTAATTTTAAAATTCTTTTTTGATTAAATTTCCAATGGTAATCCAATAAAATTCTAAAGTTTTATTTGTACAGATCTCACCGATTCTCTGTAACAATTCCTTTATTGTATTTAAATATATTACTACATTTCTTTTCACAATAGTCACAAAACGAAATTTCTATGCCAATTTGAATGCACACTAACTGCTCTTTTTTTTGGGCAAGTGAAAATCACTTTTACAAACTGTCACATTATGAAACCACTTTTCAGATTTTTTAAAAAGCCCATGTCCAGACTGCTACACTACAGCAAGGGCAACCAGCCTTAGTGATGCTGAATGTATTTGCATTACAGACTGAAACCTGAAAACCCCACTCGCTTGTAAATACTGTGCATGACTATACATGGCAAGCACATGGGTGTGTGCTAAGACTCTGCTTCTTCCCCCAAAAATTCGCTCCCCCTTTCCATCTAATGCAACTGTGAAATCACCAGAGCAAGACGCAATAAATCTCTGCCTATAATTCCTCTCTGCACACAGAGTCATGTTTTCACATTAGTCCCAAAACGAAATTTCTTTGCCAATTTGAAAGCACACTTACTGCTCTTTTTTTTTTCGGGGCAAGTGAAAATCACTTTTACAGACTGACACATTATGAAACCACTTTTTTTGATTTATTTAAATGCACATGTCCAAACTGTTTTTCCAGACCACCACCATGTGTATTCTCGGTGACTGCCTACACTCCAGCAAGGGCAACCAGCCTTAGTGATGCTGAATGTATTTGCATTACAGACTGAAACCTGAAAACCCCACTCGCTTGTAAATACTGTGCATGACTATACATGGCAAGCACATGGGTGTGTGCTAAGACTCTGCTTCTTCCCCCAAAAATTCGCTCCCCCTTTCCATCTAATGCAACTGTGAAATCACCAGAGCAAGACGCAATAAATCTCTGCCTATAATTCCTCTCTGCACACAGAGTCATGTTTTCACATTAGTCCCAAAACGAAATTTCTTTGCCAATTTGAAAGCACACTTACTGCTCTTTTTTTTTTCGGGGCAAGTGAAAATCACTTTTACAGACTGACACATTATGAAACCACCATGTGTAACTACAACAAAAACAATTTCCATTTCTATTATTCATTTCTTAAGTTACCACATACATCCCCTCTCAAACTGTAAACTCACCTTTAAAATTAGTTAGTTGTGAAAGAAATGTGACACTCAAACAGCAGATTATCAGAGCCAGGATCTCTGTTGTGTTCACCTCTCTCCTCTCAACAGAACCAGATAATGGCAAACTTTCCCTCTATTTTTCCACACATATACTTGTAAGTTTCAAATCTCAGTGCTTCCCCCTTTTTTTCAAATGTAATAACACATTTCTATTGGTTGAAAACCAACCCTTTTCCAAAAGTACCCTTCCCCCAACTTGACTTCTGCCTAGTACCCTTCCCCCAACTTGACTTCTGCCTGCTACCATAGCAACAGCTCATGGAACACTGCTGTGTTGAGTTAGGTCAGAAGTTCGCCAAACAATGTTTCAATTCCACAGAGCAAGAGTGCTTGACTTTTCAAACCTAACAGCAAATCCATAGTACTGTTCTTTGGTTACACATTTTTTTTTACCAATACAAAACATGCTTCTATTAATTTACACATACAGCCTAGTTTTTATTCTAGAATGGTATGAAACAGCCAATCAGTTCTTTTTGTTTTGTAAAAAATATGTATGCCTCCATTTCCAAACTGTCTTTCTTTTCATATTGCCATTCTACTGAAAGACACCTCCTGAGTGCATCCAGTTCTCCTTTGAAGATGTTCACAGTGTGGATTGTAGGGCACAGCTATGTCTTCTGGAGTGAAAAGTTTGCAGAGAAAACAGGTATGGTGAGAGACCTTGCTTTGCCAAATGTAGACATTAAATGGATTGGTCAGAGAGGGTTAAAGTGGCACCAATTGATGCCATTGGTGAAATCCTTCATTCAAATCCAACACCCTGACCTCATAATAGTGCACTGTGGTGGCAATGACCTAGGCACTTTGACTGGGGTAGGTCTGGAAATGCTTATGAAGGACACCTTTGCACAACTGTTTACACTTTTCCCTAAAACTGCCTTTGTGTTTTCCAACATATGCCAAAGGCAAAAATGGAACTGGTCCAATCATTTCTGTCCACAGATTGACAAAGCAAGAAAGCACGTCAACAAATCTGTTTCTGCTTTCCTCCGTGACTATGGTATGGGTGCCATTTACCACAACAACTTGCGTTATGACATGCAAGACATTTATAGAGGAGATGGTGTGCACTTCAATGATGAAGGGAACAGAGTCTTCCTCTTGAACCTTAGACTCTGCATCGGTACTTACTTGTAGGTACCACTAAAAATTCACTTCATAAACACAACGGCTCTTTTTAGAGCCCCCTAATATCTAAACTCTTAAATCTGCTTTTCATTTATTTATTTTTATTTTTTTTACCGTACGCTTACCGTAAGCTTACCGTACGCGTACCCCGTGATTTTTTTTAAAATCAATAAATGTTTTTTTTGTACTTTTCTGTCCTTCTTTGACCCCCTTACAAATGTTAGGGGGTCTGTAACTCTCCTCATTGCCCCCTTTCCTTGTTTTCACTCTTTTTTCAGAGTGAAATACACAAAATGGCGGCCGCCGCTTCCTGGTTTCGACCGATTCGAATGTTTACTAAGATCTAAGAGCCAATCAGAATCGCGCTAGCGCACGCCACCGTACGCTTACCGTAAGCGTACGGTAAGCGTACCGTAAGCGGGCTCAGATATATATATTGATTTAAAGGCTATTTTCTCAGAATCTACTGAACAGATTTACACCAAACCTACAAAAGGCACTTCCTTGACCTAGGGACTACCTCTCTGCCAAATTTTGAGTAATTCTGTTCAGCCGTTCGGGCTGTAGCTCGTTCTAAAGGTCCTATGGAAAAATGCATGGGAAAAACGCGTTTTGGGACCCCCCTTTTATCTCAGCCCCCGCTTGACGGATCCCCCCGAGACTTTCAGGGTAGGAGCGGAGCGTAGCGCCCCACCTATTTTGAGAAATTCGCGAGGATTCATCGACCGGCGCCAAAGTTATTCAAAATAGAATGTTGAGGTTTTCCTATGGAAACGTGGTCCTAACTATAACTACCTACTGGCGACCGCCAGTAGGTAATATATATATATAGGCACGAAGTATTCATCAGTTTTCTCCACAAACAAGAATACACGAACTCCTCTTCGTCGGTGAACACTCTTTATTTGAAAAAGTATAAGAGTCTCCCTTCTGTCATGACGCGTTTCGCCACCGGAGTGGCTTGATCACATGGGACAAACTTTGCGTATGACGCTGTTTAAAAATGCAAACACCCCTGTCACATGACGGAGAGAAAATAGAAGACATACTATCATTTTACATTTTCAACTTCCTGCTAAAAAGACAGACTCTTGATATATGCACGTAATATACAAATAATCATATCCGAATGTAGATATGACCCAATCTACCGAGTTTAACACTTTATACAAAGTCTGAATACATATCATTGTAGTGAACTCGGAACACATAAAATCATCATCTGTGCTGAAAATGGGATCATATGAAATACATGGACAATCCAAGACAATTCTAGTATAAAATACAAATCGTACATCACAGGATAATAATAATTAAACGTGCAAATATTGTCAGCAGTGTGTCCTAAGACTACTCAAAAGATGTAATCTGGATAAAATCCAAAAAGCAGGAATGTCGTATATTCAATAAAGTTACCATGTCAATCCTCTCCGAACGTACTGTAATGTTTCCTATCGATATGAGTAATAAATGATTTTTAATTTGATTTTAAAATATTATATATTTTTTTAATTTATAATTTATTCATTTAATATATATATACAATTGACGTAAAGTGCGAAAGTGCCTAAAAGTGCAATAAGTAAAGTGCTAATAGTGCCAAAGTGCAATCTAAAAATATGTGCAAATACGCAATAAATGTGCCAAATGTAAAAATATTCATAAAGCTCATACACTGGATAATACATAACGATAGGATCTCAATATTACCTAAAAATAGGATATTGGAATAGTGTAGTGAAGTGGGTGTATTTTTACTTTTCCTTCATTCTTTCAAAGCAGCATATTGTATGTCAGATCTTAAATGATGATAAAAAGTATAAGATTGCAAACACTTCGTAACATATACTACCAGACCTAAAACCACATAAGCATATAGTCCAAGGCAAGAATAGAGACCTGTGATATTAACCTGTGAGCTTTATATATATATATTCACTGAAAAAACCATAGGTTTCACACATGTTATAGTTAGCAGGACATTTCACTCGTGAAAAACCAATGAAATTCCCCCGTTATAGTTAGTGCAGGCAACTATAACTCACGCGACCGCAATCCTCTGCTGATGACGTCAGATATTACATCACTGTATTTAGACACTTATTTACCCATGTCTTCTTCCATTAATTTTTAGCTATACATATATTACAAATATTTTTTTTTCAGAAAAACACATATGTCATCAGTGATGTAATATCTGACGTCAACAGCAGAGGATTGCAGTCGCGTGAGTTATAGTTGCCTGCACTAACTATAACGGGGGAATTTCATTGGTTTTTCACGAGTGAAATGTCCTGTTAACTATAACATGTGTGAAACCTATGGTTTTTTCAGTGAATTTGCAAGGTTTTTTAAATGCTAATTCCTAACTATAACGTGTGTGAAACCTATGGTTTTTTCAGTGAATTTCAAAGGTTTTTTAAATGCAAATTTTTTTTTGAGATCCTATGTATAAAATAATATATGTACTATATCCTGCATTATGGAATGGTTAATTTTAAAAAAATTAATGTTTACATACAGTTGTACATCACAGTTATTATCTTCTACAACCCTTGAAACTTTTTTTTTTTAATGGATTTTTTTGCCGTGCGCGCACGGTACGCGTAGTCGCGGATTCGTTACGCGAAGTTCACGGAATTTTTCCGTTTCCGCCGTGCGCGTACGCTACGCGCATTCCGCGATTTTTTGAAAAAAAATTACAATTAATTTTTGCCCTTGGGGGTCCTTCTGGGACCCCCTGACAAAGGCTAGGGGGTCAGGAACTATCCACCCTGCCCCCTTTTCACGTTCTCCACCTTTGTTTTTCACCCCCTCAGACTGCGAGAGACAAAATGGCGGCCGACACTTCCTGGTTTCGACCGATTCAAATGTTTACTAAGATCTAACAACCAATCAGAATCGCGCTCGCGCACGGCGGCGTGCGCGTACGGTAAGCTTACGGTACGCGCTCGGAGCGCGCCTATAGATATATATATTGATTTAAATGCTATTTTCTCAGGAAATACTGAACAGATTTACACATCCCTGACCTGAGGGCTACCTCTCTGCCAAATTTCAAGTAATTCTGTTCAGCCGTTCGGGCTGTAGCTGCGTCTAAAGGTCCTATGGAAAAATGCATGGGGAAAACGCGTTTTGGGACCCCACTTTTTTCTCGGCCCCCGCTTGACGAATCACCCCGAGACTTTCAGGGTTGGAGCTGAACGGAGCGCCCCATTAGTTTTGAAAATTTCGCGAGGATTCGTCAACCGGCGCCAAAGTTATTCAAAATAGAATTTTGAGATTTCCTATGGAATCACGGTCCTAACTATAACTATCTACTGGCGACCGCCAGTAGATAATATCAATCCAAGACCAAGCGGGGAATTTTGAGGGAAGTCCTTTATTCACAGGTTGCAGCGTAGCATAATGCATTTCGGCCGGAGCCTTCCTCAGATGCCGCTGTCAACTCGTTATCACCATCTCCCACCTTTGAATCTCCCATGGCGCTCCCATTGGTGGGAGATCAGCTGACCCTGCTGCAATCAGGAGAAAGGTAGTTCAATGTCCGACTACAGTTCCCAGCATGCACTAGATTTGGTAAGTACCGCAGCAGGATTTGATATTGTCCTTGTGAACGCTGATATTGCCTTGCAAAGGGGGGGCCGTGTAGCAGCTGGTGATCGCGCAATAACTGTGTTCAGGTCCCCCTCAAGTCCCCTACGTCCAGCCTCAAATTCGGGAACAGGCAGGACCGCGAAGCGAGCTGAAATCATACTCACTTCCCCGTGTAATCACAGTCTGCCAATGGCAGCAGCCTCTGACAAGGTCCGTTTTTTGAGGTGGTCACTATATATATATATATAAATATATATAAAAATATATATTGTTTTACTGGCCTACTGTTGGTTTACAGTTGCAGTGGCTGCTCTTGAAAATTGTTGGGCGCATTGCACCTGGTGAGTGAAGCAAGCGAGTCCTACCGATGCCCCTCCCGAGCAGTGCTTGCGGTGGTTCTAACATAGGCAACTTTGAGAAATAATAGGGCCCAGTGGTGCCTTCTGCAGGATGATGCTCGGCAGAATTTCGGTCCTAGGGCAGAAGGTCGTTCAGGTAAGTTTGGAGGAGCACTCATGATATATTCCAGTACCTTGTAGTCTGTCCTCAGGACTGCTTGGCAAGGTGGTTGTTCTCCACATAAGCAGTGCTCCATTTTAAAATCCTGCCCCTTGCACCTAGATTGGGAAATGAAAGGTAAAGAGGCCCCACAGCCTCCGGCTGTAAAGAGCTCTCTCTTGATCAGACAGGTCGTGCAGGTTAAGGCAGGTTAAGGCGGTAGGCATATCCCCAAACCTTTGTAAATAAAACGGGCTTGTGAGAGCCGACTGTTTTTCATGTATGTTCGCCTCCTGCATGACCCCGGCAGCTGGCAGATTTCCCGTTGAATACAGGTCACTTACGTGCATCATTTTCACCTTGAAATAAAAGCAGAAGAAATGAAAAGCTCAAGCCCTGCTCTGCGCTGATGGACGCATCGGGCCGGGTGGATGCGGTGTGGCGTGCCAACATATTTTATTAGTCTTGTAAACTTTCTCTGTCTCTGCATATTTCCCTTTAAGCTCTGTTCCTGTATTTTGTATCTTTTCCTGACAGCGCTAGTCATGGATTTACAGCTCTTAAAAGGCACAACTCACAAACAACTGCCTATCGGAAGGAAATAAATAAAAGAACTAGACAGGACATGAGAATTGTATTGTCGATCCTTTATTTAGCAGCACTGTAAAGTACTTAGGGGACTTCTGAATGCCGAACAGAGACAGGCAAGACATTTATGGGCTCAGAAACAAAGGGGCATATCAGCAAGGGCCGGCGATAGTTATCGCTCAGCACTTCTAGCGCGAGGATAATTATGGCAGGCTAACGCTGGATTCTATCGCGGAGATAGCGTGCTATCAGCAACGCTTATCTCCCAAGCGATAGGAATCCATGCCTTAGATGGAAAACAGTGTGATTATCGCTGGAAATCCAGCGATAATCGCACTGCGACCAGCAATACCTTGCTGATAGGGCAGGGTGGTCTTAGCCATGTAATCCACCTCCCATTGGATTACATGGCTAAATCAGATTACAAGCAGGCGTAAGGAAAGTAGCGATAACTGTGGTTAGCGCTACTTTTCTTATCGCTCTGCTTGTTTGCGTGCAGCTTGATAATTGGAGAAATGAAATGTCGGTTAGCGACATTTCTCCAGTTATTTGGGCACGGAACGCCCACTTTGCATCTCATTAGAGATGCAAAGCTGGGCATTGTTGTAGGGGGCGCTAAATCAGCAAAACACGCGATAGAGTGTCTTTGCTGATAAGGCGATGAAATTACCGCTGCTTTTCACCCGAAAACGGACGCAAAAGCGGCGATAATTCCATAGCGCCACCTTGCTGATTTGCCCCCAAGATGGTTGGAGCCCAGTGGATGTGCAGGATTATCATGGGTTGAACACTCCTCAATGCGCTCCCATTTTGACCCAAGGACTTAGTTGCATTTTTTTATTTGGGTTTTCAGGAGCTTCTTGAACTGAACGTAACTGGCTTCGAATAGAGGCAGTGTTGTTTGACCAGTAACTGACGAAAGGTCAGCTTTCTGGAGAATGTGACTTAACGCTAGAGCGGGCAACTTTGAAGCTGTGTAACTAGGTTTGAGTCTGGCGGGTCGCTCAAGTATCCTGTGATTCTGGGCAAATCACTTAATCTCCCTGTGCCTACTAAAAATGAATGTGTCCGTCTGTAATGTAAAGGGTGCTCATGTAACGCACTCTGATCCCTTCGGGTCAAGTTTGCGCCATATAAAACTGCAACAATAAAAATTAAATTATAGAGCAGGCTATTGAAGGCAGCTAGGACCATTGTACTGGTTGGGACCATTGTCCTGGTATGCCGGTGTACAAAAGTAATGGTATTTACATGTTCCTGGAGTCAGCAGAAGCAAGTGGAGTCCCTTTAAGCCTAGCTTAACGTGGTCTCGCTAACGTACTTACAGTCTGGCTGCCTGGATTTTCACTCTTTAAAGTTTTTTTAATCACCTACTTGTGGCTGCCGCAATAAGCAATTTTACTATAGTACACTTTGGCCTTAACAAGAAAAGGAGCACACTCTTTTGGATGTTCAATTTGGAAAAAAATGATCATAAAGCACACTGAATTCCACTGGGGAAGTTATTCTCAGCAAGGCTGCTAGACCGTTTCAAAGGGTGTCATGATTTCCTCCTGGTTGGCATGTTACAATATTAATGTTGCAGTATCAGGACATCTAAGCTAGGCTACAACACATTTAATGCAGCTGTACTATAACTACTTAGCACTGTTATGTTAAGTTAAAGTTATGTTATGTGTATTTGTAAAGTGTACTATTACCCGTGAGGGTATCCTGGCACTGAGAAGGTGTGTTTACCTAGCCTTGACTATGGTAGGTTGGTTAATTGAAAAGCCATGTCCTTCAGTTTCTTGCACAGTTCAAGAAGAGAGGAGGTAGGCTCAGATGTGGAGTGGGGGGCCGTTCCACTCTTCAGGAGTGATGTAAGAGAATGCCTGTTCTCATGATCTGCTTCTGTTTATTATTGGGATGTATGCGAGAAGTAGTCGAACAGAGCACAGGTGTCAGGGTGGTTGGTGGAAGGAGATGTGACTGGCCAGGTATAGGCAGGGCCTATGTTTGAGGAGTTTGAAATGAGACTGTGTATATGGAGCCAGTTGACCTCCCTAGGATGAGGTTTTATATGAGCTCTGTGTGAGAGGTTAAGGATGAGTTGAGTACTGGATGGTTTGTAGCCTTTTAGTCAGCTGCTTGGTAAACCCAGTATAGAGGGTGTTCCCATTGTCCAACTTGCTGGTGACTGACTATGGATGGGTTTTTCTAGTGTTGCTCTGGAGGAAGTTGAAGTGCTTTCCCAGTATCTTCAGGGCCTGGAAGCAAGATGCACTGATGGTGTTGACTTGTGCGGTCATGTCAAGTTTGCTGTCAATGATTAAGTTCCTGGTGTGGGTGCTGACAGTGGGTGTGGGCTTGAGTTAGTCTGGGCAATGTTAGCAAGTGAATGCTAACTTGTATACTGGGTGCACAGCTAATTTTTTTTAATTCACGTAATCAAAAAATTGTGATACAGATAAACACATTACAATCAAATTTCTAAACAAATAAATTGTGACATTACTCAATCACCTATGAAGCCTTTATTTGGCTGTACTTAATATAATATCCAATGATAATTGAAAAATGGTCGAAAAACATACACAAAAACAGACATCAATTTTTATACATGAACAACCAAACCACAATGCTAGCGGTAGCCCTCTAGAGCAGCACCGGATTTAAAATAACTCAATATAAATGTTGGTGATATAGTCCATTCACCTTAAGTGTGCAATTTTGGTTGACACCCGCCAGCACAATGCCGTTCCAGTGACTGGAAAATACATGTACAAAAACAACACCAAATGCACCACTTAAACAATGTCATTCAAATAAAGTCCAAGTTCTTAAGTAATTTTTCGTTTTTTCAAAAAAGCTCTTCTTTATTATACAGTGAGTATTGCAATTAAAAAACAATTTTCCAACACAGCCAAAGCAGCCGACGCGTTTCGTCCACCTCTGGACTTCTTCAGGGCAAGGAAAAATTGAGAAGGATTAATAATGTCTTCACGTTCTAGGTTTCTTGTTTCAGTTCCCTCACAGTTTCAGATATCCAAATTGTGGCAGTTAGAGGTCAATGTTTTTAATGTCTTGTAGACAGCTAAAAAACCAGAGTAGCGAAGTCTTAAGTTGGATAGCCCAAATGAAGCTTGACAGAAATAATGGTGGTCTGTATCAAAATTTCATTCAAATTGTAGGGCAGCTATAGCACGGCAGAGATACCCGAGTCCGTATCTCAGAAGCGAGGTCAAAATCCACCTGTCCTGTCGAGCAGCAGCTGCCCTACAATTTGAATGAAATTTTGATACAGACCACCATTATTTCTGTCAAGCCTCATTTGGGCTAAAAACATTGACCTCTAACTGCCACAATTTGGATATCTGAAACTGTGAGGGAACTGAAACAAGAAACCTAGAACGTGAAAACATTATTAATCCTTCTCAATTTTTCCTTGCCCTGAAGAAGTCCAGAGGTGGACGAAACGCGTCGGCTGCTTTGGCTGTGTTGGAAAATTGTTTTTTAATTGCAATACTCACTGTATAATAAAGAAGAGCTTTTTTGAAAAAACGAAAAATTACTTAAGAACTTGGACTTTATTTGAATGACATTGTTTAAGTGATGCATTTGGTGTTGTTTTTGTACATCAATTTTTATACATAATCATATGGTTGAGAAAACAAAAAAGTTGTCTGATCTTCTTCGAACAATGTGCCCAATGCATTTTGGGATTAATGCATCCCTTCTTCAGGGGACACTGTAAAGATACAAATGAGGCAACACAACTAAAATGAACAATGGTAATAATATTCACATTATTCAAACAACAACGTACAGAGGAAGTAGAATACTGGAAATGCCTAAATATGTTCACACACAGCAACAGAAATGAAAAGATACACAGACCTAAAATACGTACTCACACCCGGAAATAATACGTGAGAAAGAATAAAGTGATGTTGCAAGTCGGCAGAAAAAACCCAGAAAAAAATGGTCACCCCAAGTGCAACACGACGCAGTGAAAACTGAGGACATCCCAGTGCCAACACAAAAAATGTGTTATTAAAAAGATGCTTACTGAGTAGGGTGCCGATCAGACTCCGCTATCTGTGGTGAATCCTTAATTGGGTTCTGTCTGAACTACGGCGAAAAAAAATACCTCTCAACGTACCGTTGGAAAGACAAACCAGTAATGAAAAAAACTGGTGTCAAGATGTTTTTCTGCTCGTTTTTGCCTTCTGTTCCCTTCGCTGCCCCCGTAATTCTGTGCCCATTTTTGCCTTCTGTTTCCTTCGCTACCCCCGTAATTCTGTGCTAGTTTTTGCCTTCTGTTCCCTTCGCTGACCCTGTAATTCGGTGCCCTTTTGCCTTCTGTTTCCTTCGTTGCCCCTCACTGCTCCCGCTCCAGCCACTGCGTCCCCTGCGTCCCCGCCCCTCTGACCGCCCATTCGCTGCCCCTGCCCTGCCTTCCACCTCACAGCTGCCCCTACCTCCCACCTCCCCATATATGGCTGCCCCTGCGCCTTGAGGAGAACGACCCTTGACCCTGCTAGGTAGGTCACTCCCCCCGCACAGCACCGCCAGTGTGTCCTTGCCCCAGCTACCGCTGCTGAGGAAGTTCGAGGCCCTCCTCCACCCGGAGGCTACCACCTGCGCCTCATCCCTGGTGGCCGGTGGTAGACCGCAGGTTTGTATCATCATCTGTATCTTTATTGTACTGCCATTATTGTTATTTTGGTGTCTGTGACTGCTGTTGTCTGTTTTCCCCCGGTGGCTGTATTTGGTCTGTGCCCTCTTTTCCTTCTGTTTCCCTCGCTGTCCCCGTGTTTCACTGCCCGTTTTAGCCTTCTGTTCCCTTCGCTGCCCTGTAATTATGTGCCCGTTTTTGCCTTCTGTTCCCTTTGCTGCCCCCGTAATTTGGTGCCCTTTTGCCTTCTGCTCCCTTCATCGCCCCTCACCGCTCCCGCTACAGCAGATGCATCCCCGCGGCCCCATCCCCCTGACCACCCATTCGCTGCCCCTGCCCTGCCTCCCACCTCCCGCCTCCCAGCTGCTCCTCCCTCCCACCTCCCCATATATGGGGGGCCGCGCAGCGGGCAGGCCGCGCAGCGGGCACGCCGCTGGCACACCGAAGTGGTGCCCAGGACAACCCCGTCTGCGCCTGTCCATGCCTGGACCACGCCCAGCGCCAGAACCCCTGGTCCCCGCACCCGCCACGACGACCGCCGCCACTACGATGCCGTTATGAGCGACAAGGGAACCCGAAGGTAATACACTAGGGACCTTGGGCGTTAACTTATTACAAAAAACAGTGGACCCTATTAGTTGGGGGATTAAGATAAGGATAGACACAAACTAAATAGTATTTATGTCCTCTGTCCAGCCGGAGAG
The DNA here is from genome assembly GCF_964204655.1 of Triturus cristatus. NCBI lineage: Eukaryota > Metazoa > Chordata > Amphibia > Caudata > Salamandridae > Triturus > Triturus cristatus. Next base: position 346,563,247 of record NC_140582.1, read on the forward strand.
GAATTTATTTGGCGATGCACAAAATCAGAAAGTAAAGTCAAGGGGGCACAGCCCGTGACCTACAGTGAACAAGACAAAACAACAAATATAGGCAACAGCGAGCAAATCGGTCTGTATACTTATAATCAGTGAACAGACTTGATTATAATTTGAGTGACCATTGTACATAGCATTCACAAGCATATTCAGTACATATGATCCTATTGTGTTGACGACGTTTCGATGCCGAAAAACAATATAAATGGCATCATCTTCAGGACAAATATATAAATCATGTTTGTCTTGGAATTATAAACAATTTGCCTTTCATGCTACATACAAATGACATTTGTTGGGAAAAAATAAGGGAGAGAAGGGAAAAACACTGTAAATACGAGGCCAGGCATGTTAAAAGTGGTGCGGCTCCCTCACCACTTTTTTCCACTGCAAGATAGCAGACATCCATGACAGCTTCAACAGCCAGACAGCACCAACAGACATCAACACAACAGACTCTACGCACACCATCGACCACTACCCCTGCTAGCCAGGGCCAACATGAGCATCAATGACAACATCAAAACCATGAGCACAATCAGCTCCGGCTCCCCGTCAGACCAATTCCCGCACCACATCTTCAACAAAGCCAGCAGCTCCATCGCACCCCATCTGCCCAACATCATCAATCTCTCTCTGGAGATCGCGGCCTTCCCAGAGAGCTGGAAACACACCGAGATCAACGCCCTACTCAAAAACCCAAGGCGGACCCGAGAGACCTCAAGAACTTCCGACCCATCTCTCTGCTTCCGTTCCCAGCCAAGGTCATCGAGAAGATCGTCAACAGACAGCTAACTCGATACCTCGAAGAAAACAGAATCCTGGACCCATCCCTGTCAGGGTTCCGCAGCAACCACAGCACCAAGACTACCCTCATCGCTGCTACTGACGACATCAGGACCCTGCTGGACAATGGTGAGACTGCGGCCCTCATCCTCCTGGACCTCTCCGCCGCCTTCGACATCGTCTGCCACCCCACACTACGCGCACGCCTCCACTCCATAGGGATCCGAGACAAAGCTCTAGAATGGACCATCTCCTTCCTCTCCGGCAGAACCCAGAGCGTCCGCCTCCCCCATTCCGATCCAAAGCCTCTGAGATCATCTGCGGCGTACCCCAGGGATCTTCCCTCAGCCCGACACTGTTCAACATCTACATGGCCCCGCTCGCACACGTCGCCCGACAGCACGACCTCAACATAATCTCCTATGCCAATGAAACTCAAGTGATCCTCTCCCTCACCAAGGACCCCATCACCGCCGAATCCAACCTCCACGAAGGAATAAAGGCCGCCGCCGACTGGATGAAGATCAGCCAACTGAAGCTGAACAAGGGCAAGATGGAGGCCCTCATCCTCGGCTCCAACCCTTTAGCCTGGGACGACTCCTGGTGGCCGACAGCACTGGGGGAAGCCCCGACACCCACCGACCACGCACGCAACCTGAAAATCATCCTCAACTCAACACTCTCCATGACCAAGCAAGTCAAAGCCATCTCCTCCTCCTGCTTCAACACCCTTCGCATGCTCCGCAAGATCTATAGGTGGATCCCGACAGATACAAGAAGAACAATCACCCAGGCCCTTGTCAGCAGCAGACTCGACTACGGAAATGCCCTCTATGCGGGAGCCCTGAACAAGCTGATCAAACGACTGCAACGCATCCAAAATGCCTCTGCACGACTGACCCTCGACGTACCACGCTACAGCGACATCCCCCCCACCTGAGAAACCTGCACTGGCTTCCCGTCAAACAAGAGGACATCCTTCAAGCTTCTCATCCAAGCACACAAGACACTCCACAAGACAGACCCAGCCTACCTCAACAGATGACTTTCCTTCTACATCCCCAACCGCCAGCTCCGCTCCGCCGACCTCGCACTCGCCACTGTCCCTCGCATCTGAAGAACAACCACCGGTGGGGGATCCTTCTCCCACCTCGCCGCCAAGACCTGGAACACCCTCCCACTGAGCCTACGACAGACCCAAGACCTGCTGACCGTCAGGAGGCTGCTCAAGACCTGGCTGTTCGACCAATAGCACCCCCCCAGCACCTTGAGACCTTCGCGGGTATTTAGTGTGCTCTACAAATGAATGATTGATTGATTGATTGAAGATGTATATTTACCTCTCGTTGCGTCTTACAAAGGTGGAAACACGAGTACCAGAGTCGGATAGCAATGAAAACACTGGATGCCTTGAACGCAGTGGACCTATGTATCAACCAGCTTCACTAACAAAACGAAAAAACAACTTCATGAGACACTGCATGAAACTCATAACGTAACGAGTGACCAAAATCCAAAAGACAGAGAATCCCCCAAACTAACCTGAGATCTCGCCACAACCGATTGAATCGCACCTTCTCTGCCATCCGACGTGTAAGAAACCGGCAACCGGACGCTTATTTTAAACCCGCGGTGGACAATGAGGTAGATAGAGGACTAGACTGTAACTACGAACCATGCTAGGAGAACCACATGAGTGAGCACCTTCTTGAAATAGGCAATGGTGCAATGCCACAAACGGAACGGCTGAATACTCGACATTATGGAATATATAAGTTGCACACACCCACGGTGTATTGGGCTCATTGTTATCATTGTCATTCCCCACAGAACTTTGTTTTTGATACATAGGTCCACCGCGTTCAAGGCATCCAGTGTTTTCATTTCTATTCGACTCTGGTACTAGTGTTTCCACCTTTGTAAGACGCAACAAGAGGTAATTATACATCTTGACATCATTTTTTTTCGTTACTGGTTTGTTCGTTGAGAGGTATTTTTATTCTCCGCAGTTCTGACAGAACCCAATTAAGGATTCACTACAGATAGTGAAGTCTGATCTGCACCATCCTCAGTAAGCTTCTTTTTAATAATACATTTTTTGTGTTGGCACTGGGATGTCGTCAGTTTTCACCGCGTCGTGTTGCACTTGGGTTGACCATTTTTTTCTGGGTTATTTCTGCCGACTTGATTCATCACTTTATTCTTTCTCACTTATTATTTCCGGGTGTGAGTACGTATTTTAGGTCTGTGTATCTTTTCATTTCTGTTGCCATGTGTGAGCACATTTAGGCGTTTCTTGTATTTTAACTCCTCTGTACGTTGTTGTTTGAATAATGTAAATATTTTTACCGTTGTTCATTTTATTGTTGCCTCATTTGTAACTTTTCAGTGGCCCCTGAAGTAGGGATGCATTAATCCCGAAATGATTTGGGCATATTGTTCGAAGAAGATCAGTCAACTTTGTTGTTTTCTCAACCATATGATTATGTATAACTATTGATGTCTGTTTTTGCGTATGTTTTTTGAGGATTATGCAATAATCATTGGATAATATATTAAGAACAGCCAAATAAAGGCTTCATATGTGATTGAGTAATGTCACAATTTGTTTGTTTAGAAATTTGATTGTAATGTGTTTATCTGTATCACAATTTTTTGATTACGTGAATTAAAAAAAATTAGCTGTGCACCCAGTATACAAGTGAACATTCACTTGCTAACATTGTCTATGCCAGACTGGCTGCCTCTACACTGGGGGGCACGCGTAGTAGTGTACTTCAGTATAGTTGATTTTTTGTTTTCACACTAGGTGTGCGCTGTCTCCATTTTTTGCTTGAGTAAGTCTGGCCACAAGTTGGAGCCCCATGGTGAGGAGTTCCTGCCGAAGATCACTACTTCTGTTTTGTCGATGATAAGGTATAAAAGATGGCTTTCATTCAGTTAGCAACTTCAGTCACGCAGGCAGTGTACTGGGGGTCTTGCCCACGAATGAGAGTATGAGTTGGTCATCGCATAGGAGAGGATGTTGATGTTGTGTGCGCAAATGACATTGGCCAAAGGGATCAAGTATATGTTGAGAGTGGAGCTGAGCAATGAACGTTGAGGTACTTCACAGATGAATTAACAGGTTTTCAAGGAGAAAGTTGCCAGGCTGGCAGTTTGTGTTCTCCATTAATAATGAGTAGATAGCGGAGTCCTTTCATTTCAATCTCATGATGGCACCTAATATGGATAGGGTGTGAAACCATCTCAAATGCTGCAGAGATGGCAAGGGGAATGAGGCTGCCATGTCTCCTCTGTCAAGAATCATGCTAATGTCTGTGGTGGCCATGAGTGCCACTTTTGTACTGTGGTTAGACCTGAGTCCTGATTGCTTGGCTTCAAGGAGCTGGTAGTAGCTGATGTGATTGGTGAGGTATTGGGTGATTCCTTTTTTAAAGACCTTTGTTCAGTATTGTAGGAGGGAAATGGGTCTGTAGTTGGAAAGTCTAGAGATGGTTTCTTGAGCAGGAGCATGATGGTGGCATGTTTCCAGGTGTTAGGAATGTGGCCTAGTTAATGAAGGTGTTGAAGATAGATATTAGTGCTTCGATAATTGGTAGAAGTCCTTTAGTGAAGGCTTGTTGGTGCAAGGGTCTGATGGAGCCCCCAAGTGGATGATCTTCATGGTAGCAAAGATTTCAATGGTGGTGACCACCGATCATGAGGTCGGGTGATGGGTAGTTGAGATGTGATGGTGACACAGTCCAGTTGAGGGACAAAGTTGGCATATATGGAGGTGATTTTGTTACAGAAGAATTCTAAGAGTCTGTTGCAAAGCTCTTGTGAGGAGGTGATGTTGCTGGAGATGTCAGGAGGCACAATGAGGTCTTTATGATGCCAAAGATTTTCTTGCTGCTGTAAGTGCCAGCATCAAAGCAATCTGCAAGAACTGATCACTTGGTGTTCCATATCTACTGGTGGTAGCGTTGAAGAGCTGATGTGAAGATGTCCTTACTTGTGGTGTCTTAACATGTTGTCCATTTGCTCTCCAGATGCTTGCAATGGTTTTTCATCAGCCTGACTACCTCTCTGTACCAGCTGGCCTGTGATGAGGATCTTGCCGTTAGGTTGCATTTGAGGAGAGCCAGGGTGTCGGTGCATGTATTGATCCTGCTGTTTAGGTTTTCGATCAGCTTTCAGCAAGTTGCTAATGTGCTCTAGGTGGTGCACGAAGAGGATGGAAGCCCACTCTTCTTCTGTGATGGTTTTCCAGCTGCGGCAGGAGGTTCTGGCAGGTGGTAGGTCTGTGGTGGTGCAGGATGGGAATGCTGCAATTGACGAGGACATGGTTTCTCTGGGTCATAGTTACTGGCTTGTCAACTATGACTATGCTGATTGAGGAGAAAATAGGGTCTAATAGATGTCCAGCGCTCTGGGTGGGCTAAGTAATGTGCAGGGGGAGACAAAGGTTTCCAAGGTTTTGCTGAAGGGTCATGCAGTTTGGGTTGGTGTAGTCTTCTAGGTGAAAGTGAGGGTCTCCAAGGAGGAGGAAGGTGCTGTCGTTGATGATGAGAGATGTGAGGAAGTCTGTGAAGTCCATTTAGCTAGAAAGGGTGTCCATGTAGGTGGTGACATTTTTTCTGAGTGAAACCTTATCTTTTACGGCCAAATACCTTTATAAGCTCCTCTAAAATGTGTTGATTCACTTTTTATTACAAAGTTGCCAGTCACAGCTGGGATGCCAAGCTTTGGAAGGGCATTGTCGGAACCCCCCTCACTTTTTTACATGAGGTATGACATGTACTACAAGATTACACTACAGTGCATGGCACATACTCATGATTTTGTTAAGCCAGAGCCTTTTGTGATCTTTCCAATGTAGGATCATTTTCTTATATTCGCCAGACATTACTGGCCATTCATAGGCAATGGTTGTCTTTAAAGCATGCTATTTTGCAAATATTTTTACTACTTCAATGTAAATACTAGTGTTGAGCTAAGCATTAATTTTCTAAACACTCTAAGACTTGTGAGCATTTTTCAACTTACTGACTTAGCTTGATTTCAAATGCAACTATTCCTTTGAGTATTATCAGTGCAGAATTTGCAGCAAAGTAAGTGCCAGGTCTCTTCTGGAGAGGGCACTGCAGCCTGTACCACCCGTTGCCCCTGCTAGCACTGCTAGAACAACTACTAATTATCTCACTCTTACAAGTGTGACAATTCAGTATAATCCAGGCCCCCCAATGTTATAGGAATAGGGTGGAATAATAATTAATATTGATTTATTAAACACTGATTGTTGTGCTCATCGGTAAATTAGACAGACAGGGCCACCAACTTGTGGACTGTCCCTAGTGCCATTGTTAACAATAAAGTACAGGTGCTGAGTACCAGAAACCACAGGCTCAAGTCAAGCACTGACTGTATTATGCTAATAAGTAAAAATCATGAGCAATCATTGCATGCTTTAATACCTGTACTGATTACCATTTTTTGCATTAATACAACCACTTATTATTTATATTTAAACACATAATATGTCTGCAAATTCCAGTTTTTGAATTTATTAAATGAAGCAACTTTATTTCCTAACACAAATTTTGTTACTTGTTATAAATACACAAATTTTGATATACATATTACCTAATGGTGGTCGCCATTAGGTAGTTATAGTTAGGACCTAGTTTCCATAGGAAAAGCGTTGTTTGTTTTCCTAATAACTTTGGCGCTGGTTGACGAATATTCGCGAAATTTTCAAAACTAGTGGCCCGGTCTGGTCAACTCCTGTCTTGAAGGTTTTGGGGCGATTCATCAAGTGAGGGTCGAGAAAAAAGGGGGGGTCTCAAAACACGTTATCCCTATGTTATTTTCCATAGAAAACTTTAGACAAAGCTACAGCCTGAACTGCTGAACGGAATTACACCAAATTTCGAAAAAAGGTAGCATTTGGTTCAGAAAGAGTCCTTTTTGTTAAATGGTGTAAATCCGTTCAGTAGTTCATGAGAAATTAGAAAAAAAAAAGTTTCGATATCTAGTGCAGCGGTGGGTTGGCGAACCCTCCCGAGTACGAGCTTCACTGTGGTTGGCTGCCAACACTCCAAACCAGGAAGTATTGGCAGCCATCTTGTGACTCAAAAAAACTGAAAAAAAACAAGGAAGGCCTGCTCAGGGGGTCCCACAAGAAACCCTAGGGACCCCCAAGACCCAAAAAAGCATTTTAAAAAAAAGAATTGGCTGAATTCGCACTGGAGTCGCGAATCCGGAAGAGAACATTTTTTAAAAACAAAGCCAGGCTCCCGTGCCTCATTGTATTTAAGCCCCTAGGTGGTCCAGATCCTGGGGTCATTGAAAAAAATGCGTGGGGGGGTCCCAATCCCCCCATGCTGCCCGAGGACCACCACCTCCCCAGGGCTTAATTTATGAGTTGCGGGGGGCACGCAGCCCCCACCGCAGCCCCTGGGACCACCACCCCCCTGGGGTTCTTTATTTTATTAAAAAAAATGTGTGGGGGGCTCGATCCCCCACACATGCCCCTGGGACCACCACCTCCCCCGGGCTTTTCAAATTTAACGCAGGTTGAACACAGCCCCCTGCAGCCCCAGGGACCGCCACCTCCCAGGGGCTCAGTTTAAAAAAAAATGTGTGGGGAGGGCCCGAGCCCCTCCACATGTCCCGGGGACCACCACCTCCAGGGGCACTGTATATTCAGACTCCCAAGCCCCGGGGGGCACCACCTCCCTAGGGCTTCAAACACATTGGGAGGGAGACCGTGCGGCCCCCCTCCTGGAGCCCTCGATGGCCCTGGGGACCACCACCCCCGGCTCCTGCAATGTCCCTGGGTGCCCACCCCAGGACACAGCTGTTTTCTATGAAAGGGCGGGAGCCGCGCACATCCCCGGGGGATTGGGTCCCCGGGGCCACTAGAGGCCTATGGGTCACGCAGCCCCCCACCTTTAAAATGTGGTCATGCCCCAGGGATGGGGTCCCCGGTGCCAAAATTGACCTCAAGAGGGGGGGCGGCGCGGCCCCCTTCCTGTTTTTTTTTATAAAAAAAAAAGAGCAGGTCCTGGGGGATGGGGTCCCCAGGGCCCCAATTAATGTAAAAGAAGGGGGGTCACACAGCACCCCTTGTAAAATAAAAGAAAAAGAAAAAAAGCCGGCATCGCGGTGGAGACCCCGCCCCCTCACTGCAGCACTCAGCAAACACGCCCGTGGCGCGTTGTAAGTTGGGGAATTAATTTCCCTTAAATACTGAGGGTCCCTGGGGACCAACTAGCCCACCAGGTACCTCCAGTAAGTGCCACAGAGCTGCATTGCAGAGAGGTGGTCTGAGGCCAAGCCCCTTTTAACACCTCTCGGCAATGCAGCTCTGTGGTGCTTACTGGAGATACCTGGTGGGCTGGTTGGACCCGAGGTACCATCAGGATTCAAGGGGACTTAATCCCCAAACTTAAAGTGCACCTGGGGCGCGTTTGGACAGTGGTGAAGGCAGGGGGCGGGGCCTCATGTGACAAGTGTGCAAAGAGGTGTTAAAAGGGGCTTGGCCTCAGACCACCTCTCTGCAACGCAGGTCTGTGGCACTTACTGGAGGTACCTGGTGGGCTAGTTGGCCCCCAGGGACCCTCAGTATATAAGGGAAATTAATTCCCCAACTTACAACGCCATGGGGTGCATTTGCTGAGTGCTGCAGTGAGGGTGCGGGCCCTTCGCCGCAATGCCGGCTTTTTTTCTTAATCCCCCAGGGCACGTTTGCACACTTGTCACATCAGGCCCTGCCCTGTCCCTGCACCAGCGTGCAAACGGGCCCTCTGGCATGTTGCAAGCTGGGGGATTAAGTCCCCTTGAACCCTTAGAGTCCCTTGGTTCCAAACAGCCCACCAGTTATCTCCAGTAAGCACCCATGAGGTGCTTTGCAGAGAGGTGTAAAAAGGGGCATGGCCTCAGAACAGCTCTCTGCAACGCAGCCCTGTGCCGCTTCTTGGAGGTTCCTGGTGGGCTAGTTGACCCCCAGGGACCCTCAGGATTCAAGGGGACTTAATCCCCCAACTTACAACGTGCTATGGGGCACATTTGCACAGTGGTGCTAGAAGTCGGCAGGCCTGATGTAAGATGTTAGCAGTCTTGCTGTGTGGGACTTACTGGTGGTAATAAAAGGGATAGTTGGCCCCCAAGGTTGATGTCAGTGGATAACTACTCCTCCTGTTACCTCCAGTAAATACCATATGCCACGCTCACCTTTCTCCACCACTCTTGGAACACGACTGGTATGTTATAGTTAGACATTAGCATTTAAAAAAAACCTTTGAATTGCACTGAAAACACCATAGGTTTCAGGGACGTTAAAGTTAGAAATTAGCATTTAAAAAACATTTGAAATTCACTGAAAAAACCATAGGTTTCAGGCACGTTATAGTTAGAAATTAGCATTTAAAAAACCTTAGAAATTCACTGAAAAAACCATAGGTTTCAGGGACGTTATAGTTACTTCAACTTTTCTTTTGAACAAAACCATACAAATTTACCCTTTATAGTTAGTTCAGCTAACTATAACTAGCGCACCCGCAATGCACTTCTGATAATGTCACATATTACATCATTCATGACATGGTCAGTGACATCACTGATGACATCATCCATGTGAATATCTGATGCCCCTACTCACACTCTAATATAACCTTTGATACACCCACTGTAAAATACAGACTACCATTTTAGAAACCATCGACACACCAATACTTATTGCTATATACGCACTCACTGATTCCTAGGTCTACACACACATCCACTTATTCACACATAAAGTCACTCATACATGCAGTCACTCATCAATACAACACGATCATATGCACTCATACGCCTATACAGACACTCACACACCACCACTCATCAATGGAGTTACTCACACAGCTACTCAGTCATGCAAAGAATCAATCACACTTCCATTTACTGACCTATACAGATATACACACACCACATCACTTATTCAAACAGAAACACACACATACTTACTCTCTTATACAATCACTAACACAAGTACACACTCATCCATACACCCACTATCACAATCACTGACTCTCACGTTTAGTTATTTATATACTCCAACTCTCACAGACACTGCCTTTTACATATGTAGTTACTTGGACATGTACCACTGAGACATCCATTCTCTCACCAACACACCCATACACACAATCACCCACCCATACAGCTGTTTGCACATGCACTCTTGAACCCATACACCCAGTGAATCAACCACTCACACATCTATGCACAGAGTCACACACCTCCCACCCACCCACACACAGACTCAGGCACCCATGCAAATACTCAAGCAACCAATCAATAGCCCATATAGACACTCATAGAGCTACTGACCAACACATGCAGCAGCTTAAACAACAACTGACAGACTGATACAGAAATTCACACAGTTTAGTCACTAACCCATGCATTCAGTAAGACACGTTTAATCACTCATTTATATAATCAGCCACGCGCCTACAAAATCCTCCATGCACACACCTATACACCCACTCATTCTTCAATACACCTTGGCATATTTATATAAAACATATTTAAACTTTACAGAAACACACAGTCACTGGGTGATGTAATCAGTGATGTCATCAGTTTTGTCATTTGAGATGTCATCAGTGATGTCACTGACCATGTCATGAATGATGTAAGTGCATTGTGGGTGCGGGAGTTATAGTTAGCTGAACTAACAAATTTCTTTCGTTTTGTATGAGAGAAATGTCCAACTAAGTATAACGTCCCTGAAACCTATGTTTTTTTCAGTGAATATATTACCTACTGGTGGTCGCCAGTAGGTAGTTATAGTTACAACCTAGTTGCCATAGGAAAAACATTTTTTGATTTGCTAATAACTTTGGCGTCGTTTGACGAATCTTCGCGAAATTCTCCAAAAAACATGTCTATCCAGTTCAGCTCCTAACCTGAAAGATTGGGGGTGATTCGTCAAGCAGCGGCTGAGAAAAAAGGGGGGGTCTTAAAACATGTTTTCCCCATGTTGATTTCCATAGGAAATTCTGTGACGAGCTACAGCCCGAACTGCTGAACAGAATTTCCCCAAATTTGGCAGAAAAGTAGAGCTTGGTTCAGAAAGCGACCTTTTTTTAAATGGTGTAAATCTGTTCAGTAGTTTTTGAGAAATTAGAAAAATTAAAATTTCGATATCTGGGCGGAGCCTAAGTCCCGTGCACAAGCTTCACTGTGATTGGCTGCCAACACTCCAAATCAGGAAGTGTTGGCAGCCATCTTGTGGCTTGGTAGAAGCGAGTCACTAGAAAACAGAGAAACAAAGATATAAAACAAGAAACACCCTGACCCCTAGATCTGCTCAGGGGGTTCCAGAAGGACCGCAGGGCCAAAAAAAGCATTTCGTGGTGGGGTTGCGGGTTCCCATGTTTTATTTTAATGGGGCCACCGGGTGGGCTAGGTCCCGGGGGCATTTCTTTAAAAAGAATACCGGGGGCTGGATGGGACTGCGGGTGCCTGCTGGGGTCCCCGCAGCCCCGGGGCTTCACTCATGTTGGGAGGGGGGTTGCGCGGCCCCTCTCCTGGAGACCTCCATGTACTTATAACTTTTGCATCGCTTGACAAATCTTTAAGAAATTTTCCAAAAAGTTTCTCTTTAGATTGGGGGTGATCGATCAAGGGGGCACTGAGAAAAAAGGGGAGTCCCAAAATGTGTTTTCTCAATGCATTTTCCATAGGAAACTTTAGAGAAGGCTACAGGTCAAACTGCTGAACGGAATTATGCCAAATTTTGCAGGGATCAAGGTTGTGGTTCAGAAAGCGCGCTTTTGTTGAAATGGTGTACATCCGTTCAGTAGTTTTTGAGAAATATCAAATTTTACAGACATCGATATTTGAGAATTCCGACATCTGATTGGCTGAGGGGTTACGAGCACAAACTTGCGGCGCATTGGCTGTGAACGGTTGAAACTAGGAAGTGTTGGCAGGCATTTTGTGACTTAGTCTGTCAGCTCGCATCTCTCCGTGAAGAAGCCATCGGGTGTGTAGTTTTACCTCTGCAAGGCAACACTGGCATCTGTGTCTGTGTGAGATACCTGTTTCACGCTGCCTCTACCGACATCACCAGGTCACGGCTATTCATTTAGAAGCCAGTCAGCTGGCTCGGAGCTCACTGAGTCAGTCTGTTGGCACGACCCTCTACACTACCCAAACACCCCTGCACTACCCTGAAACCTAAAACACTACCCCCATCATGACCTTCTACACTATCGAAACCCCACTGCACTACCCTAAACCGTAAAATACTACTCCCAGCACAACCCCCTACACTACACAAACACCACTGTACTACTCTAAACCCTAAAACACTACCCCGAAGCACAACCCCCCAACACTACCCAAACACCACTGCACCACCCTGAAACCTAAAACACTACCCCCAGCATGACCGTCTACACTATCAAAACCCCACTGCACTACCCTAAACCCTAAAACACTACTCCCAGCACAACCCCCTACACTACACAATCATGTCTGCACTACCCTAAACCCTAAATCTACCCCCAGCATGACTCCCTACACTACCCAAACATCACTACACTATCATAAACCCTAAATCTACCCCCAGCACGACCCCTTATACTATCCACACACCACTGTACTACCCCAGACCCTAAAACACTACCGCCAGCACGACTCCCAACACTACCCAAACACCACTATCATGACTCCCTACACTACTCAAACATCACTACACTATTGTAAGCCCTACATCTACCCCAGCATGGCCCCCCTATACTATCCAAACACCACTGCACTACCCTACACCCTAAAACACTACCACCAGCACAACCCCCTACACTACACAAACACCACTGCACTACCCTAAACCCTAAAACACTACCCCCAGCACAACCCCCCTACACTACACAATCACCACTGAACTACCCTACACCCTGAATATACCCCCAGCATGACTCCCTACACTACCCAAACATCACTACCCTATCGTAGACCCTAAATCTACTCCCAGCATGACCCCCTACACCAAACACCACTGCATTACCCTAGACACTAAAACACTACCGCCAGCACAACTCCCTACACTACCCAAACACCACTGCACTACCCTAAACCCTAAAATACTATCCCAGCACAACCCCCTACACTACCCAAACACAACTGCACTACCCTAAACCCTAAAACACAACCCTCCACACTACACAAACACAACTGCACAACCCTAAACGCTAATACACTACTTCCATCACGACCCCCTAAACTACACACTCACAACTGCACTACCCTAAACCCTAAATCTACCCCCAGCATGACTCCCTACACTACTCAAACATCACTACACTATCGTAAACCCTAAATCTTACCCCAGCACTACCCCTTATACTATCCAAACACCACTGCACTACCCTAGACCCTAAAACACTACCGCCAGCATGACTCCCTACACTACCCAAACACCACTTCACTACCCTAAACCCTAAAACACAACCCCAGCATGACCCCCTGCACTCCCCAAACACCACTGCACAACCCTAAACCCTACAACACTATCCCCAGCACGACCCCCTACACTACCCAAACACCACTGCACTACCCTAAAACACGACCACCTACACTACACAAACACCACTGCACTACCCTAAACCCTAAATCTATCCCCAGCATCACCCCCTATACTATCCAAACACCACTGCACTACCCTACACCCTAGACCCTAAAACACTAACCCAGCACAACTCCCTACAGTACCCAAACACCACTGCACTACCCTAAACCCTAAAACACTACCCCAGCATGACCCCCTACACTACCCAACCACCACTGCACTACCCTAAACCGTAAAATGCTTCCCCCAGCATGACCCCCTACACTACCCAAACACCACTGTACTACCCTAAACCATAAAACACTACCAGTCCATTGGCTGACAGTTCTGCGTTTGCGAGCCGACGGCCAGTAGCTCTCTCTGTGCGAGCCAAGCCCATGGGCGGCAGCTTTCCCTCTGCGAGGCTGCTCAATAGCCCGCAGGTCTCCCTGTGCTAGCGGGATCGCAGCTGTCACTCTGCGAACCGATATTGGGAATATAAGGCAGCTCTAAAAAGAGCCTCTGTGTTTATTAATTGGAGTTACATATAAGTGCGGATGCACAGCTTCAGGTTATTCAGAAAAACTCGAGTTCCCTGATCTGTGAAGTGTACGCCATCACTTCTGTAGATATCAGCCATATCAAAACGTATGTTGTTGTTGTAGATCGACCCCATTCTATGGTCTCTAAGGTATGCAGACACAGCTTTGTTGACATTTTTCCAAGATTTTTCAATCTGAGGACACAATTGGTTTGTTCATTTCCACTTCTGTCTTTGGCATATATTGGAATATACAAAGACAGTTTGAGGCAAAAGCACCATCAATTGTCTAAAGGTGTCCTTCATTAGCATTTCCAAACCTACCCCAGTCAATGTGCCTTGGTCGTCACCACCACAGTTCACAATCTTGAGGTCAGGGTGTTGGAGATGCAAACAGGTTTTAACCAAAGGGGGCAATTGGTGCCACTTCAATCCTCTCTGTCCAAACCATTTAATATCTACATTTCGTAAACCCAGGTCTAAGTCAATACGTCTCTGTTCTGCATAGCTCTTGCACCAGAAAACATAGCTATGTCCTATGATCCACACTAGCATTTTGAAGGTATAGCTGGAAGATATTGATAGATGTCTGTAGCTCATGCAGTCCGTTCGTAGAATAAGAGATATGTTTAAAGGTGGAGAACTCCTTTTTCACTCATACAAAACAATAACTGATTGGGAGATGAAAAGCATTGCTTACTTAAAAGTAGGGTGCGTATTAGTTTGCCGAAAAGCATCTTTGTCATTGGTTAATAAAAAGCATTTTGAACGTGGAGTACATATGATAGGATAAAAATATGCTCAGTTCAACCACACCTGCTACTTGCATTTGCAAGGCACTGTTCGAACTTAAAATAATGGTGAACTTTTAACCAGCGGGTGGGTTAAATGTTCTAGAAAATTTTGCACAAAAATATCGTTAGGTTTTAAAAAAATATGAACTTTTAACCTGCAGGTGTAGTAGAACGTTCTAGAAAGTGTGTTGATAGAATACGTTGAACTTCTCACCTGTATGTGTTCCTAAATTTTTAAACAGTTGTTTATATGGAGAGTTCAAAACTAACCAATAGAGAGAAGTTTTGCAATTTGAAAAAATCAAGGAACTATTCTGATTTGTTCTTTACACGTATTTATGTGTGGAGCAACAGGGAAATTGTGCCATTACTGGTTCCATTGTTGATGAGAGCGGTGCATTACATGTACTGTGTGACAAAGAAAGAATTGCATGCGTTTGTGACATTTGGAATCTGCATACCAACAATGAACGTAAGTTAAATTATGCTTAGTGGGGAAGGGGTAAGAGTAGAAAATTCATGTGTTATTAACTTAACAGAGATGGAACAAAACCAGTAATATTATGTGGACAATTTGTGGTATTTTTATAGTGAGTGATAGATTTCTATATCAGTCAAGTGGAGCGTTTCTTCAGAAGACATTTTTTATAAATATGTGAGAGATAAAAAATAAATGAAAATGTTCTGTGTATATTTTCTGTACGATTTTGTTCACAGTGCTAAAGTAAATGTGATTCTTAGTGAAGGTAATTGTCAGAGTGTGTTTGTCTACTGAATATACGCAGGCCTTTAAGTGGTCCGTGTCTTGCTGGTACTGAGCTCCATCACCCGTTTAAGACAGTTGCCAAATTTTTCATTCCACTTAAACATGTTAATATATGTATAGTAAAGGGACGATACATAAAACGTTTGGGAATTACACCTTTACTTACTCTGTCCAGCTCTCACCATCATTTTGTGCCCCCAGCGGTACTGTTTATAAAAATAATCTAATACAGCTCTTTGTATTATAAAAATAGCACTTCTAAGTTTATTGCCATATTGGTAGGGTATGTACTATATGGAGAATGGTGCAATCAGTTTAATTGGTATAAAACTGCACAGTGTTATGTTGGAAATATTACATATTCATTGGTTGTGATGTTATATTTTACACTGTGAGGTATATTTGAATATATGTGAAGATAGGTGTTATACTGCGAACCTGTTGAAAATGTGCACAAATTACATGGAGAGTAAATGGACAAAGTAAACGTACATGTTGCTTTCTGTATGTATGCATGGTTAGAATCATTTGATGATGTTTTAAGATATAATCTAAATAGTGTTTGTGCTTTACAATTGGGTATACTGCACTGTGTTAGTAGTTAGTGACTAGATGCTGCTAAAGGGATTATTTATTGCTTGCTCCGTCGGAAGTCGGACTTTGGACCCATCAAGAAAGTGGCGCAGGACGGTAAGTTAAGGTTGATATTATTTGATGTATTTTGTTTAATTAAAAAAATACGTCAAATAATATCAAACTTAACTTACCGTCCTGCGCCACTGTCTTGATGGGTCCAAAGTCCAACTTCCGACTCCTGCCGTCCTGCCTTTCCCGAATTCAGTTCCGAGATCGTCATCAGCTAGCAGGCAGGCAGCCTTCCTCCCTCCCCTCTGCCAATCACAACGCTCCAATGGCAGCATTGTGATTGGTGACCCGCATTGGAGAGCGCCCCACAGGCGGGCCATTTTCTCTATAGAGAACAAAGGGAGAGTGGGCCGTCCACCTCGAGGGCAGGGGGGGAGTGGCTTACCACTGTTGTGCATACTGACTGTTTGGTCGGCCCTGGGCCGACCAAACAGTCAGTATGCACAACAGTGGGCAAGCCACTCCCCCCCTGCCCTCGAGCAGGACTGCCCACCAAAAATCAGGCCCTTCTGCTTTCTCGCGGTGCAAGAAGGCAGAAACATACGATGGTAGTTATTACCATTTATGTTTCTGCCTTCTCGCACCGTGAGAAAGCAGTGGGGCAACGCCCCCACGCCCCAATGGGAGAGCCGCCACTGGCTGTTCCTCTACAAGGCAGTTAGTCGGCTTAAAGATCTTTCTCTATGATCCAGCCCACCGGCCCGCACCTCTCCTTCTGCAAACTATTGTTCGGCTCGCAGCTCTTCCTCTGCTTGCTAGCTTGCAGTTGTACTTCTGCAAGCCACACTGGAAATATACAGCAGTTCTCTCTCTACAAGATAGCCCCTTCACACTCCCTCTCGTCACATCACCGTCCCACACCTATGCCTTTGCAAGCTGGAGGCCAGCACCTTTCCCTATTGCAGTCGGCCTGGAGCTGTTACTGTGCAAGCCGGCCCGGAGCTCTCTCTCTTCCAGCCGACGGGCCGCAGGTCTTCCTGTACGATCCAGCCTGCTGGCCCGTATGTCTCCCTCTGCAAACCACTGTGGGCTCGGTGCTCTTTCAGTGCTAGGCAGTCTGCAGTTGTACATCTGCAAGATAACACTGGAAATATACCACAGCTGTCACTCTACGAGATAGCCCCTCCACGTTCCCTCTCTCTACATTAGTGTCCCGCACAAATGCCTTTGCAAGCTGATGGCCCACATCTTTCCTTATAGCAGTCGGCCCGCAGCTGTTCCTGTACGAGCCGGCCTCATCCCTTTCTCTTCGAGCCGACGACCCGCAGCTGTTCCTCTACGAGCCAGCTAGTCGGCTCGAAGCTCTTCCTGTACTAACCAGCCCGCAGGCCCACAGCTCTCCCTCTGCAAACCATTGTTCGGCTCAGAGCTCTTCCTTTGTGAGCCAACCTGCAGTAGTACCTCTTCAAGCCAATACTGGAAATATACCGCAGCTCTGTGTCTCTGCGAGATACCCCCTTCACGAACCCTTTCTCCACATCACCGTCCCGCAGCTATCCCTATACCAGTTCTCCCGCAGCTGCTTCTCTGCGAGCTAGCCCGCAGCTCTCCCTCTGTGAGCCGACGAGCCGCAGTTCTTTCTATATGAGTCAGTAAGTTGGCTTGCAGCTCTTTCTCTACAAGCCAGCCCGCGGGCCCGCAGCTCTCTGTCTGCGAACCACCAGTCGGCTCACAGCTCTTCGTCTGTGAGTTGTCGGACCTGCAGTTGTAGCTCTGCAAGCCAACACTGGAAATATATTGCAGGTCTCTACGAGATACCCCCTTCATGCTTCCTCTCCCCACATCACCGTCCCGCACCTCTGATTTGCAAGCCGACGGCCTGCAACCTTCCCTATCTCTGTTGGCCCGCAGATCTTCCTGTGTGAGCCGGTTCGCAGCTCTCCTTCTGTGAGCCCACGGGCTGCAACTCTCCCTCTATGAGCCAGTCAGTCGGCTCGCAGGTCTTCCTCTACGAGCCAGCCTGCCAGCTCGCAGCTCTCCCTCTACAAACCATCGTTTGGCTCGCAGCTCTTTATCTGCAAGCCGTCGGGCCCGCAGTTGTACCTCTGCAAGCCAACACTGGAAATATACTGCAGTTATCTCTGCGAGATATCCCCTTCATGCTCCCTCTTCCGACATTACCAGTCGTAGCTATCTCTTTGCAAGGCGACGGTCTGTACTTTCTACTATAGTATTTGGCCCACAGTTGTTCCTCTGGTAGCCAACCCAGAGGTGTCCCTCTGCCTGCCATGTAGTTTAGCAATCCTTTTGTCAGTGTCATGCACTTCTCCAATCATCCATCCAGTACTATCTACTTACCCTATTACTTTGCCAATACCTAAGCACTTATAAATTCACCATGCACTCTCTTTGCAGCACTGTAATCATTCCAGTTACTAGTTATGTTCTTATGGAATGGCCTAGCCACTAACACATGCAAAAAGAACAATTGATGGACAGAATGCAGAACAATGTCATTAATTCACCCCAGTACAGAGATTTGGGCCTAAATCCATCGTTTTTTTGCTCACCATGCCACTCCAGTTTGCACCCAGCCATATGCAAATCAGTCTTGAACCTGCACCCAATAGGAACAGTCCAGCCCGAACTGCCAGGCCAGGTCCTCCTGGACTGGAAACAAGCATCCTAGGACCGGTTTCGGGCTTTTAGCCCTCATCAGCCAGGATAACTTGACTCCAGTGGTATGGAGGGCACGGAACCCACGTCTGAGCATACTTGTCCCACTCGGGGTGACAAATGCAAAAAGAACAATTGATGGACAGAATGCAGAACAATGTCATACATTCACCCCCTGTGCAGAGATATGGGCCTAAATCCATTGTTTTATCTCACCATGCCATTCCAGTTTGGACCCAGCCATATGCAAATCAGTCATGACCCTGTGCCCAATGGGAACAGTCCAACCCGAACTGCCAGGCCAGGTCCTCTTGGACTGGAAACAAGCATCCTAGGACCGGTTTCGGGCTTTCAGCCCTCATCTGCAGGATAGGTTGACTCCAGTGGCATGGAGAGCACGGGACCCACGTCTGAGCATACCCATCCCACTCGGGGTGACAAATGCGAAAAGAAAAATTGATGGACAGAATGCAGAACAATGTCATTCATTCACCCCAGTACAGAGATCTGGGCCTAAATCTATTGTTTTTTTGCTCACCATGCCACTCCAGTTTGGACCCAGCTATATGCAAATCAGTCTTGACCCTGCGCCCAATGGGAACAGTCCAGCCCGAACTGCCAGGCCAGGTCCTCCCTGGACTGGAAACAAGCATCCTAGGACCGGTTTCGGGCGTTCAGCCCTCATCAGCCAGGATAGCTTAACTCCAGTGGCATGGAGAGCACGGGACCCACGTCTGGGCATGCCCATCCCACTCGGGGTGACAAATGCAAAAAGAACAATTTATGGCCAGTATGCAGAACAATGTCATACATTCACCCCAGTACAGAGATCTGGGCCTAAATCCATTGTTTTTTCGCTCACCATGCCATTCCAGTTTGGACCCAGCCATATGCATATCAGTCTTGACCCTGCGCCCAATGGGAACAGTCCAGCCCGAATTGCCAGACCAGGTCCTCCCTGGACTGGAAACAAGCATCCTAGGACCGGTTTTGGGCTTTCAGGCCTCATCAGCCAGGATAGCTTGACTCCAGTGGCATGGAGAGCAGGGGACCCATGTCTGAGCACAGAGATCTGGGCCTAAATCCATAGTTTTTTTGCTCACCATGCCATTCCAGTTTGGACCCAGCCATATGCAAAATCAGTCTTGACCTTGCCGCCAATGGGAACAGTCCAGCCCGTTCCCATGAGGCACAGGGTCAAGACTGATATGCATATGGCAGGGTCCAAACTGGGGTGGCGTAGTGGGCAAAAGAACAATGGATTTAACCCAGATTTTTTGACTGGGGGAGAATGTTTGCATTGTCAGCATTCCGTCTATCATTTGTTTGCTGTACCACTTTTTGCCCTAAGTGGGATGGGCATGCCCAGACGTAGGTCCCTTGCTCACTGTGCCACTGATTCAAGCTAGCCTGGCTGAAGAAGGATGACATACCCTGAAACCAGTAACAGGATGCTTGTTTCCGGTCCAGGGGGGACCTGCCTCGGCAGTTCGGTCTGGAATGTTCCCATGAGGCACAGGCTCAAGACTGAGTTGCATATGGCTGGGTCCAAACTGGGGTGGCGTAGTGGGAAAAAGAATGATGGATTTAATCCAGATATTTTGACTGGGGGAGAATGTTTGCATTGTCAGCATTCCGTCCATCATTTGTTTGCACAAGTAGAACTACAATATTCT
Source organism: Triturus cristatus (assembly GCF_964204655.1). Taxonomy (NCBI): domain Eukaryota; kingdom Metazoa; phylum Chordata; class Amphibia; order Caudata; family Salamandridae; genus Triturus; species Triturus cristatus. The sequence continues at coordinate 346,583,696 of NC_140582.1, forward strand.
GTTCACTATCCATGCAGACCTTTAACCAGCTATGAGTATTGGTACACTTCTCTAAATATCCAGTTAGTACCTATGCAGTGTAGGAATCCTCCTGTCAGTCCTATGTACTTCTCCAATCACCCATCCAGCACTATCTACTTAGCCTATCACTCCGCCAATACCTAAGCACTTACAAATGCACTCAGGCACTCTCCTTGTGGTATTGTAAGTCTTTTAGTCACTAGCCATGTATTCTAGCCACTACAATTATGCAGGTAGCACTGTTCCATTGATGAAATTATTGATCTAGTGTCTTTGGATGTATTTTTATAGATATAAATGTGAATATTTATATATAATTATTTTAATTATATTAAATTGTTTTCAAAACTTTTTTTATTTTACAGATATTTTGCATAATTATTAGGAAAGAGTAAAAATGACAAGAAAAGAGCAAAGAAAAAGAACAAAATAAAGAGATTTATTTTAAAAGAAAAAGGAAAAGAGGAATCAGATCAACTACAACATGGATCTTTAAAGAAAAAGTGTTCTGGTAAGAGAAGTAAAGATTTTTTTTTAAAACTTGCAAAACCAGTTTCCAATTTTAAAAATAAAGAACAAACAGATACAATGAGGACAGTGAAACAAAACAAAAAGAAAAATGTACAAAAAAGTGGAAAATTGGATTATTGGAAAAAGAATTATGTTGGAAGCAGGAAGAAACAATTTTCAGAAATTCGAAAAAGAATCTATAAAAGTAGAGTATTCCAAAATTTACTAAAAAAATGTAAAATATATAAAAGGAGATCAACATTTTACAGACAAAGAAGGAGATTCTAAGTGTAATTGAAAAAGCGTTTGAATTGAAAAGAAAATTGTTTATCTTAATTTTAAAAAGATTGAAGACTTTAAATACAATAATGCAGCGTATGAAGGACAAATGTAAAAGAAAAAGAATTGTAAATAGAACTAATTGTTGTAAAATATGTTCCGGGGAATGGAAGCATACTTCTAGTACAGAACCTTTTTTTAATGAAGAAAGTTATTTTCAACAAAATAGATTACTGCATGCGTTGATACCTGTGGTCATTGTTATGAAGTGAAAAATGGTTGTCCAATTGAAAAAGAAAAGATAGTTCCTAGAAATGTTGAACAAGTAATAGCTGAGGAAGTTCAAGGGAGATGTACTCAGGCTCCAGTGTTTACATGGGATTGTAGTAGTATTTGTAGTATACATCAACAATCTATTTATATTTTACTACATTTCTTAAGAGAATATGGGAGAAAAACTGTGAAACAGAAAATTAAGATATTACAAGGACTGGATCCTTGCAAAGTGAGAAAAAATACAGGGTTGCAAGGTCATTCTCTGGCTTGTCTTTCTAGGAAAGTGTGTCAAAGTCGTTTTCATCATTTGAGAATGTTAGCAGTACTTCATTCCAAAATGCAGAAGTTAGTTAGAAGATTATACTACGTAGAAAGTCCTGCATTATGTCTAAATGACATTAATACAGCTCTTTTGCATGGTTCAGTGTTGGATGTAAAAAAACATTGTGATGTTATAGAGTGACGTTCCTTTGCTGGTCAAGAGGAGTTTAGAGAAAGTGAGAGTTTGATAATTGTAGATGTTGAACAAGAGATGGAGGATAGTACTGATGTGGTTTGAAAAATAAATAAAAAAGTTTAAAGTAGTTTCTGGCAAAAATCCCAACTATGTTTGTATTTGTTGTCAATGTACTCACTATAAAATTCAAACTAGGAATGTAGATGTGTTTTTAAAAAGTTTAAAGGAAAACAATGATAAATGGAGAGAATTTGCTGCTTATCTGTTTGTGGAAGGTCGTTTTGAGTTAGGTACTGTACAATGTATTTGTAAATATTGTTACAATGAATTAGAAGAAAGCAAAATGCCAGCTAGAGCTGTCCATAATGACTTAGAATTAGTAGCTATACCTCCAGAACTTAAAGGTTTAAATACATATGAGGCCATTCTTATACATTCTGTGCACCCTTTTCAGGCTATAATTCGTATGGACGCTAACACAGGTAAGCTGCCTCCAACAGATCTACAAAGAGGTGTAAAAGGAAGAGTTGTGTATTTACCTTTAGACTTTAAGAAAAATATTGAAACTGTTGGGGTAGAAAGAGAGGATACTGAACCTGTAGTCATGCTTGTTCATGTTGGTGTACCCACAAAGAGTAGGAAAATATGGCAAGAGTTAGTAGATGTCACGAAAGTCAAAAAGGCTACATTATATCTGGCACAAAACAATATTTACTATAAAAGTGTATATGTAGAAGAAATTACTTTAGAAGATGAAACACATATTTCAAGAGGACAAATAGGAAAAGTGGAGAATTCCAGAAAAGAAGAACTGTATGAACATTATACACCATCTACATTCAAAAGAACTGACAGGAGATACTAGATTGGTCAGTACTGTTGTTAATGACTTATTTCTTTTGTTGGATCATAACCTCTACTCTGAAGTGTGTTAGGCTGTGACCCATGTGAACTAGCACATTGCATTGGCTCGTACGCATTGCACCGTGACTATTAGTCCCCCTCTTATTGTTTGACTTAGCTTACTATCTGCTACCATCAGACTAGGTACCAGCCGGTGCTGCAATAATAGCCCACAGCACTGGGCGAAATGATGAAACGGGGAAAAAAACCAACACCAAACCTGCTGCCACACGGTCACATACAAGACTACAGATCACGGACTCGCAGCCCTTACCAACCCTGACTGCTATAGACAAAATGCTTCAGCAGACTATTGGGGTTGTGGCCACCGCTATCGAGAACACTGAGAGAAGGCTCTCCATCACTCCATCTCTATGTATTCCAACACAGGAAATGAACATTTCTACTACCACGACTGAGATGCTGGGAGCCAGCTTATGTATGACATCTTCATATGTAGACCTGCCCTGTAGCCAGCTACCTGTAGAGAACGACAAGCAGCCCTACACTAGGCCCAATACTTTAATCCCGCATGCTGTTGCTGGGAATAAGCTAGACACACGAAAATCCTGCTCTAGAACTAGGAAAAAATGTAATACCACTAGGCTAAGTAAACCCAACCACACAAACCATGACCTGGTGACCCCCTCTAGTAGCTCCCCTGATACCACCACAGGGATACCTTGCTGGGTTGCCAGTATGGTTACGGAGTTACAAACGTCCCTAGAGAGGATAATAATAACACAACTAAAGCCATTAGTGTCAAAAATTGACAAACTTATCTCTGCAATTAATGTTAAAGGGGGAGACAAAATAGGGATAGCCAACACCCCAAAAAATATGGGACCCATTACCGCGGAAGCTGAACTACCCAAAATCTCCTCCCATTTAAATGGTGGAAGTAAGAAACTCCCATCACAGAGGAGTAATATAGATTTAACCACAGACACACAAAGCTTAACCTTTGCCCCATCAAAAAACGACCACCAAGACATTAGTGCCCGACCAACAACAATTTTGACAGGTACATCAGACAAAACTGTGACGAGGATGAAGGAAATTACCCAGGGGCCCAAAACCACCATACCCATGGGAAATGACACTACAATGAGAATGAGTCCTTATCAGCTCCCAACAATTAACTTACCCCCAGAAGCTCAGCCATTTGTTGTAGCACTTGTGGGTGTACCACCCTTAACCGAGGGAAAAAAAGAAAGGGAGGATGAACTCAAAAATAAATGTATCCAATGGCTAACGGCCAATATGCCCTTACCTAATAATATTTCAGGTGAAATCCTTCTTGCTAGAAGAGTGGAATGGATAGGGAGGAACCCCAAGACCATAGCAGGAGATGTGATAATCTTAAATTTCAGGGATACTAGTGCTGTGCATTATATATGCAGCTCTAAGACCTATATTCAAAACACCCAAATATCTGCAGTACATCTCTCACACTTCTACTCAATCCCCAGTCTGGAACTACCCTGGCAAAGCGTCAGACCAACAAGAAGAGGGCATTATCGCCCGCCACTCCTTGAAAATAGAGGGACATATAGGGAAAGCGGATTCATCCGTTCTTTTCCTCCCCCGATACAATCACACTGGAATAGATTTAGTGTGTTGGAGGAGGTGGATTGACTTATCCCAGAAGCAAAATTAAACTCCCATCCTATTTCTGAGATTTCTACTTGGGTAGAGACAAGGGTGGAGACAGGGGTGGAGAAAATACTGCAGGAAGATTTGAGAACTACCCTATCACTTGAACAAAGACCTAAGGAAAGGGCAATCAATGCCAATACCGAGGATAATATGGGTTCTGAGGAACCAAACAAACACTGTATTCATTTGGTCTCATGGAATATAGCTGGTATTAAAAATAAATTGCCTTCCCCGGAGTGGGCAGGATTTATGGCCAAATTCGACATCTGCCTTATGCAGGAGACCTGGGCACTCGAAAACAGCGCCAGTACGACCTTTGCCACCTACGACATCTTGGCATCATTCGCAGGAAAAGGTCGGCCTTCTGGTGGACTATCAATTTGGATAGCCACACACCTGGGAGTCCAGGCCACTCAAGTACCAACAAAATCCCTGGACTTCCAGTGCGTCCTCTTAAAACCCTTAGGTAACTCCCCAGTGGCAATAATAAATGTATACTCAAGACCTACTAAAAGTGGAAAAGAATCACCCGTAATTAGCGACCTGGCCTCATTTATTTTAGGGCTTGATCCTTCTTTTGCCCTAGTGATTGGAGGGGACTTTAACTGCCAGTTTGAACCCCTGGGTGAAGCCGAGCTGGGTGAACAGGACGAAGTTGATGAGCTGTGGCACATCCCTACTCTCGATATTGCACCAGTAAGAGCCTGGACAGCCTTGGCACTACAAATAAAATCCTTCTCCCTTGCATTGTCTTTGCGGGCATGCAATGGTAGATTGGAATCCGATCACCCAGCAGCTGGAACATTTAATAGGTCCAATAAAGCCTCCACCATTGATTATGTAATGATTGAGGCTAAAAACTGGGACAAGCTGCAGGATTTCAGAATCGAGAATAGACAGGACAGTGATCATAATGCACTGATCCTGACTCTGAAGCCAGGGTCTTTTGGCTTGAAAAATTCTGCGATTAATCCTGCGCTAGCAACTCACCCCCTCGTATTAACCAATAATAGAAGGCGGGTGAAATGGCCCCATTTGGCACAGTCACCCCAACAACTTGCCAAAATTTACGAATTGGCCACGCCATTTATAGCCCAGATGGCTGAAGGTAAAGAGCACGTACAAATACTGGGTACTCATAAACAACTAGTTGTGGCATTGGCGGATGTTTTTCATCCTGTAATCCGTGTTAAGAAACACATACCAAACACCCACCCTTGGTATAATACGGATTGCAGGAGATTACGCAGGGAACTTTTATTGGCAATTAAGTTAAAAAACAAGGCTGATATCAGAACCCTCAGGAAGGTATATAAGGAGGAATTATGTAGGAGCCGGCTGGATTGGGAAGAGGATATATGGGGAAAATTGAAGAATGCCCTGAACCTCAAGGATGCCAAACTTTTTTGGGCCTTAGTGAATAATACCAGGGGAAATAGTGCGGAATCCTTTCTCCCAAATATCGCGCCCGCAGTGTGGGAAGCCCATTTTGCGACCCTATACAGCTCCCCCTCGGGGGATGCATTGGTGCGCCAAGTCGGCGAGAGGGCACTTCATCTGGAAGGCTTTATTGGTACGTTAACAAACTTGGATTACCGGAGTGAGCCCAGTACGCGAAGACCCATGATACCTGTGGAATCTCTGGACCCCGTAGATGTCAGAGTCAGGGTAGCTCCAGAAAGTATTGTTAGAATATCAATCAAGGAAGTAGAGCATGCCATCGCCAGGCAGCCTCATAACAAAGCACCTGGCCTTGACAAAGTCCCTGGCGACCTCTTCCACTCCCAACCTAGGATCTGGGCACCCTATTTAGCAGCACTGTTTAATGCAGTACTCGAGGGAGCTAACATCCCAGATACATGGGCCGGGGCCGAAATCGTCCCTATATTTAAAAAAGGTTCCCCCTTGGTGCCCTCAAACTATAGACCGATAAGTCTCTTGGACACCTCACAGAAACTCATGGGGCGGATTATTCTGGACAGAATTCTAGAATGGGCAGATGAAAATAAAATACTAACCACCCTGCAGGCCGGGTTCAGAGCCGGGATTTCGACTCTGGACCAACTTTTTAGGTTGCAGGTTTTGTATTGGAAGACGGTAATACTGGAGGGTTGTAGCTTATACCTGGTATTTGTTGACCTACGGGCCGCTTTCGACCTCGTGCCCAGGGAAAAGCTATGGAGGGTATTGGAAGATCTAAAGCTCCCCCCATATTTACTAGAGCTCCTAAAGCGGTTCCATAAAGGGAACTACGCCCAGGTACGCTGTGGGAAGAATGGCGATTTATCCGACCCTTTCCCCGTCACCAGAGGAGTTCGCCAGGGCTGCGCCCTGGCACCCACACTTTTCAGCCTTTATATAAATGGCCTGGTAGGTGACCTGGACGCGGTCAGGGATAATGACGCCCCTCGCCTGTCATCCGGGCGGGTGCCCGCTTTGATGTTCGCTGACGACACCCTATTGTTATCGCGGACATCAACGGGCATCCAGAGGGTCCTGGATGGATTCGTAACATTCTGCGCTCTGCGTGGACTTGAAATGAACTCAGAGAAGACAAAGTATATGATCTTCGGCCCACCAAAGCGCACCCGTCCTTGTCCATCTTTGAATGGTACCCCGCTCGAAAGGGTCAGAACCTTTGTTTACCTGGGTGTCACCCTGACCGAAGATTTCGGTTGGGGCCCCCAGGTGACCAAATCTGCCCTAAAGTTGACGCAGGTAGCTGGTGGCATTAGTAAGTTTCACAGGAAAACGCAATTTAAACCAGTTTCTCCAGCCCTCGAAATGTATAAGGTTCAAGCAAGACCGACCGCTACATACGGTGCAGAACTCTGGGGCCACACTCGTGTATTACCCCTATCAAAGGCTGAATACACATTTGTCAGAAACTTGCTAGGGCTCCCCCAGAGTACACCTCTCGTCCCCCTGAGGTTAGATCTAGACCTGGAACCCATTTCTGAATTTCTGTCAAACCGACCCCTCCTATATTGGAGAAGGTTATGGACAGTGCCCGAGCTTAATGACTATAGAGCAGAATTCTTGGCTATTTGGGACCAATTGAAGGCCAAAAATATACCCTGGCTATCTCACCTTAAAGCATCAATATACCAGATAGGCCTGCCTCAACTCTGGGACTCTCCATGGGTGAGCTGTTTAGCGGTACAGAAGAAGGAGTTGCTAGTCCTACTAAAGCAGCACAAGCTAACTTTGCTATACCGCTCACAGACTATGGGTAGGCTGACCGCAGAATTCTTGCAAGTTAAGATGGCACCCAGCAGGGAGGAATTCTTAGACCAAATTCAGCCCCCGATTGCCAAAAAGTTATATACCCAGTTAAGGCACGGTTGCCTTCCAATCGGGGACTTTACCTGCAAATGGTCAGGAAGAAGTGAGGGGCTTTGTCCGGCTTGTAACGCAACCAAAGAAGATTTAGTTCATATCCTATTCTTCTGCCCTGCCTATAAAGAAATCCGTAGATCATGGCTTGTGCCACTATGTAGAAATCTAGGTTTAAAACAATGCGCACATGCATGCAGAATATTGCGTTATGACACTTCGCCCCCTATCGTATTTACTGTTTCCCGCTTTTTGCATAGCATGTGGCGTAGGAGGTCCACTTTTATTAACTAAACTATTAATGTGTAAATCTCAACCTTGATAACTTCTGTTTAATAACTTTTTACTTCTATGTATAAATATTTATGTTTTATCCTGTATGTACATATTTTATCTGTGCTTTTATGGTCATCGACCGAAATAAAGCTATCAAGCACTATTGAATTGTTCCAGATGAAAAAAGCAAAAGGAACTCCCATGAGTGTATGGGAAAAAACTTTGGAAGCTCGTTGTTTCATATGCAGTCAACCATATATTAAAAACTGGAACGCATCTTTCACATGTTTCTGCAAAGCAGTTTATGGACAAAGTTGAAGAAAGAGATGAACATTTAGAATCACAGTTAATTAATTTGATGGCATGTCAACGTGGCACTAATGAATATTGGTATCGACGTCATGGGGAACTAAAATGTATGTTAAGAAACTTAGGAACCCTTACGTGGTTTTGCTGACTGTGCATGGGAGGAGTTACTGGATTTTCTACGAGAAGCAAATTCAAATATAGAAAATATTGAATTGAAGACACCTGGAGAATTGCGTTCCCTAGATCCTGTAAATGTCTGCATATATTTTAATCATAGATTTGAAGCTATGATGTATTTCATCTGTAATAAAAAGAATCCACCTGTTGGTGAAGTTACTGATTTATTTTGGAGAAAGGAATACCAAGCTAAAGGTGCTACTCATATACATATGCTTTTATAGATCAAGGATGCACCCAAATTTGGAACTGATTCGGATGGGACTGTTTTATCTTTTATTGAAGATTATGTTACCTGTGCGATTCCGAAAACAGGAGGAGAAAATATCTTAAGACAGCAAGTTTTACGATTTCAAAGTCATCGATATGGAAATTATTGTCGACGGAAATACAAGTCAAAAGAAACATTTTACAAGAGATGTTGATTTGTTTTTCCACGTCCAGTAATTTCCAAAGGAAGAGTGAACAGTTTTATGTCTGCAGTGAGGCATTTTATTACTCGCAAATCACCAAAAAATACTTATAATATAAAAAGAACAGAAGAATCGAAATACATCATTGATAACAATCCAGTGATTTTAAAGATATGGAATGCAAATATGGACACACAATATGTTGCAGATAACTCAATTGCTGTTGCTCGCTATGTCACGCCATATATTAAAAAATCTGAGAATACAGAATTGAAAGAAATGTGGGAGGAAATTTCACAGGAGAAGACACAGCAAAAAATTATATAGCTTCAGCTTGAAGATGCCTTCACATCGAGAAATTGGATCCTACGAATGTTTGGATCGATTGAAGTCAAGAGGAATCATCTGTATAAGTCTAGGCCTTTCTGCAGCACGAAATCGAGTTTTGAAATCTGTACAAGAAAATGAATACTTGGCACTGAATGAACCAGAAAGTACAGATATTCTGAAATCGAATATGTTGGATACATACTATCTAAATATAAGTCTATACCTGGAAAACATATGTCTATATGAAATACTACAGCATTATAGTTTAAAAAAAAATGTTACAGAAAACATAAATGAAGGAAAATACGCTGTAATTGGATCTGAAGGATGTCTGGTAAAGTATGACAAAGGGTAATTTGATTAACCACAGGAAATTAAGTTGTGATACTCCAGATAAAAGAGAGTTTTTCTATTTAGCTCTTCTGCAACTCTTCAAACCTTGGCAGACTGAAATGGAATTACTTGGAGATTTTGACTGCTATGAAGATTCTTTCAATGCATGTAAAGATGGCATTGAATGTACAATTTTTCCAAATTATCTACAAATGTTGAACGAAGAGATTAATCAAGAAAGTACTATTGCAGCTGAAATTGCTAGAAATAGTTCTCAATATAGTCAGAGTTCTGCTCTACAAAGTCAAGATCCACTAGGCGAAGCCATACTTCAAAATGAAGCGGCAATAGCAATGAGTGAAGTGGAAACGTTGATGCAGCAAGCACAACAGGAGAATATTGATTTGGAAAATTTGGATGAACGTTTGAATACTGAACAGAAAGAAATATATCACCAAGTTACACAAAAGATACAACATGGATTACTGCATGAAAAGAATGATTGCCAATGTACATCATTTAGACCTATTTTTATGTACTTAAGTGGACAAGCTGGAACGGGGAAAAGTTTCTTGATTAAATGTTTGTCAAGTTATCTACAGAAAACAACGGATTCACATTTATCTTGTGTTGTAACTGCTCCAACTGGGTTAGCAGCACACAACATTAAAGGGATTACATTGCATTGTCTACTTATGTTACCAGTAGAACATGAAAATAAGTTGGAATACCACAAGCTATATGGTGAAGCTTGTTTCGAAGTTTCAAGAGTACTGAAGAAAATGAAACTTTCTGATAATTGATGAAGTAAACATGTTCTAAAACGTAATGCTTGCATTTGTACATTTGTGGATGCAGCAGATTTTAAAAACAAATTATGATGTTTTATTTGGAGGAAAACATGTAATTGTATTTGGTGATCTACTACAACTCACACCTGTGAAAGGCCAACCAGTCGTTAAAACCCTTCTTCATGAAGACACTAAAAAATCTTTGGGAAGTATTGGAAATGTGAACATTTGTAGTTATTTTTGAATATAAGAAACTTATCAAGAACATGCGACAAGCAAATGATGAAGATTATGGAAATATTTACTTCAAAATATTAGAATTGGTGTCTTAACAAAGGATGGAAAAAATGCTTTTGAAAGTCGGCTACTAAGAAACTTGTTTCCAAAAGAAAATATTGCAGCTGAAACAATCTACCGAACAATTACAGAAAAGAAATCTATAACTTGCCGTATGCCAACACTGAAAGAATGCTCTACATTCAATGAAGAACTGTTGAAACTGGAGAATGAACCGATAATGAAAATAGTAGCTATTGATAAAATAGAACATGAAGGAGTAACTATTCTTTTGTTAGAGAAATTGCAGTTAAAATTAGACTCTTTGGAAAAATCAATATCTAAGACTGCTGGTTTGGAAAAGACCTTATATGTATGTCTAAACTGCCTGGTAATATTAGTAAATGGAGCAATGGGTAAAGTTGTTGACTTTGTTAGTTATGCAAATAGAGATGGAATTGAATTTTTGATGATTAAATTTGATCAGATTGAAGAGGTGAAACAGCTTGGACGCTGTTCAGTTCGTTTCTTGCTTGTAAAAGATTTGTATGTTCGTAGAAATCAGTTTCCTGTTTGTTTAGCATATGCAGTGACTATTCATAAATCTCAAGGTTTAAGTGTTGACAGTGCTTTGGTAAATATTGGAAGTTCTGTGTTTAAGGAGGGTATGGCATATGTTGCTTTATCTAGAGTAAGAACGTTATCCAGATTGTATTTGATTGATTTTGATGAAGAAAAGATTAGTGCAGATATAAATTGTGTAAAAGAGTACAATAGGTTAAGAAGACTCTATGCTCCTAGCTTAGGTGAATATCCTTTTTATGAAAAACGTTTAATACGTCCAAAGCAAAAATATGATAAAGATTTTACTGAGGTTTCAAAGATAAAAAGAATTGAAAAGAATGATGAGTCTGGAAAGAAAATAGAAGGGAACACGGTTGCTAATATCGTACGATATCAGTATGAAAATAGTTCAGGTATCAACTGCAATGCTAATGTAATTGTCAACGTTGTGTTTTTTTAGAAAATCTACAGCATGCAATTATGGAAAATCGAGAAAAAAGATTTTGTTCTTTGTTACATTATATTTTTGAGAAGTTGAAAACTGATAAAATGAAAATCCATACTGCTTCTGATGTGCGGAACCTTCTGGATATATGTTCTGGATCTTCACAATTTACACAGAATGTACAGTAAGATGCTCAGGAATTTCTTATGTTTATGCTTGCAGTATTAGAAGATGAAGGTATACAAATTGAAAATCTGTTTGGACTACATTACAGATGGGTTCATACATGTGACAGCTGTTCATTTTCATCTACTACTAAAATGTACACTGAACGATTTATATATTTGACAATGCCAGGTTTGAAAACAGTGTCTTTCAATGATTTAGTAAAATCAGCTAATCAACATATGGAATGTACTCAGTGCAAATCAGAAATGTTGTCAACATTATTTATACAAAAATGTGGACAATATATTATTTTAATGCTGCAACATTGTAGAGCCGATGGAACAAAATTGGAAAACAAAATAAACATTTTTGTGGCAGGTCAAGCTTCAATTTCAGGACGAACTTTTAAAACAGTGGCTTTTGTTTTCCACGATGGAACTACTTCAACATCTGGACACTATACTGTAAATTTAAAATGCAATAAAGGATGGACACTATGTAGTGATGCACATTTAGAGTATACATTTCGGTTGCCTAATGAATTACCAAATTCATATTTAATATTTTTTATGTCAAAATTCTGAGAAGATATCAACATGAATTACTGACTATATTTTGGGTATTTCCACTACAAATGATTTTAGATACATCATTCACCATATCGGAAGCATGTGAATATGATTTTAGAAGTCTATCTTGGATATCCTCATTGCAAATGTTTTCAGAAACTTCATTCGGCCTATTGGGAAGGTGTGTATATGAATTCAAAAATTTATTTTAGATATACTTAATGGAAATATTTTCAGAAACATCGTTCGGCAAGTTGGGAAGATGTTGGTAATTACGGATTCAATTATTGATTCTGTTCTTTCATATTGCATTTGGAAATTTGTGTTCAAAAGAACTTAAATGCAAATGACTGCAACTTGACATTCACAAGCACAATAGAAAAAGAAACAATTGAATTCTTGGATGTGATTGTTAATGTCAAAAATGGTAAGTTGGAAAGTAGGCTGTTCCGTAAACCAACAGCGGGTAACAGTTTGTTACACGCGAACAGCTGCCATCCAAAGAACCTGATTCGCAGTATCCCTTACGGGGAACTTTTAAGGGCAAAGAGAAATTGTAGCACACAACCAGATTTTGAACTAGAAATGTCGAACATGAAAGAAAGATTTTGTGAAAGAGGATACTCAAACAAGATAATAAACCAAGCATGTGCTAAGGTAAGAACAGTTTCGAGGGATGATCTTCTAGACTCAAAAATTTCTAAAGAAAATAAAGAAGAACCAATCAGGTTCATTACTGCATACTCTAACCAGTCATGGCAAGTTAGAAATTGTTTGAAAAAATATTGGCATGTCTTAAACATTGACCCAGTATTCAAAGAATCAGTGGGAAGTCAACCAAAAATTACATTCAGAAAATGTCCAGCCCTTAAAAACCTTCTTTGCAGTAGTACTGTAAAAAATGAAGAGAAGAATTGGAGAGAAATAAAGGGATTTTATACATGTAATTCATGTAAAGCATGCAAAAACAGCGTGAATCGAAAAGAATTTTCTTTATCAAAAAGTCACAAACCATATGTGATACAAAAACATTTAACGTGCAAGTCAGATTTTTGCGTGTACGCTTTATGTTGTCCTTGCCCACTAGTATATATTGGGAGTACCATTCATCAAGTGAAGAAACGAATTTTAGAACATACCAGGGCAATTACCAATGAGGACAAGCAATATCCTATTGCTAGACATTTTAAAGAAAGACATGGGAAAAATATCAATGTCCTACAATTTTGTGCCCTGGATAGGATTCCCAAATCAGAAAGGGGCGGAGACAGAGTAAAAGAATTACGAAAATTGGAGTCCAGAATGATTATAAAATATGATACCGTCCAGCCACTAGGTTTAAATGAGGATGAAGAGATGTCGGTTCATTTGGGTTAATCATTGAAACGTGCTGATTGTAAACTCAAATTGCATTGTATTTTATCGTGTAAATAAGAAGCTACAAGTTTGTTTTTAATTATTCACATATAATCATAGTGATTGCACAATTTTATATTTTTTGTAGGAGACTAAAACTGTCAGCAGACCGCTAAGAAGATTGACTCACAGAGGCCCTAAGAAATTATGATATGGTTGGATTGAATTGAGATAATTATTTGTATAAGGATTATGGTCACTGATAATTATGGCCCACTGGGGCAGGACATGAGAAATTGCCCACAGGGGCTAAGACACGACATAAATATACATATGCATTGTAAAATATGTGCTGATTTATAATAACCGCCTTTGTGATGAATTTGGTTAAACGCCCACTGGGGCAGGACTCAAGATTCTTCTTTATCTTGGTGAAAAAAAGCACATTTGAGATATTTAATTCAGCGGCTAAAACACTATGTTTAAATAATGACCTTGATATTCTGACCATTACAAAATGGATGCCATGTGGAAAGGTCTTTGTTATTGAGTTGGGGCAGGTAGTCCTACCTTTATGTTTGGTTGAACACTATATGTTTTACGTTTTACAAACTACTGACTACCCGTGACCAAGGTGCGGCTGCACCGAAACGCGTCGGGCGTTTGTTTGCCATTTCATAAATAAAGAATCACGCATAAGGATTTGGGCTCAAGATTGCTTTTATACCAGAAAAAGCTGCGGTTGAAAATTTCAAGGAGGATCGCTACCTCGCTTGAGCCCGCCACCGCAAAAGCGGCAGGGAAATCAGCGAACTGTTTGAATATATATATATATATATATATATATATATATATATATATATATATATATATATATATATATATATATATATTCCCTACTGGCTGTCGTCAGTACGTAGTCATAGTTAGGACCTATTATCCATAGGAAATCGACAACACTCTATTTGGAATAAGTTTGGCGCCGGTTGACAAATCTTCAAGGAATTTCCAAAACTAGTGGAGCGCTCTGGTCTGCTCCTATCCTGAAAGTCTCGGGGTGATTCGTCAAGCGGGGACTGAGAAAAAAGGGGGTCCCAAAACATGTTTCCCCATGCAGTTTTCCATAGGAACCTTTAATTGCAGCTACAGCCTGAACTGCTGAACGGAATTACACCAAATTTGGCAAAAAGGGAGCCCTTGGTTCAGAGTCATGCCTTTTGGTTAAATGGTTTAAATCCTTTCAGTAGTTCCTGAGAAAATAAAAAGTAAAATCACATATATATCTGGGCGGAGCCTAACCACACATCTCATTGTGAGATCTAATTGGCTGTCAGCACTTCATCCAAGAAGTGTTGGCAGCCATCTTGGGACCAATATACATGATAGCACCTCATTAAAAAGAATTGCAGTTAATAGAAGGTTTTAAGACTTTAGTTACATTATAAATCATTTGTTGGTGGTGCCATACTCATTTTAGGAATTGTGGTGTGTTCTAAGGTGATTTTACCATGTGGAAAAGTCTTCTGCTGGGATATCATGAATCATGTTTGAGAGAAAACTATTTTCTCGTGCTTTTCCCACAGAGGTTTGGAAGGTGATCTATAAGATAAACTGAGAGCCTATTTTCTGTAAATTCACATTATCTTTCTCAGTCATGTGAGAATTAAGTCTGACATTCTCAGTAAAACATGTACATCCAACAAGGGCAGAGACTGTCAGTTGATTCCTTTGTGTTCTACTGCAGTTTCCCAGAGTGTTCTAAAGAACAACTAGAGCGCTAACAGTCTTACTTATGACAAACGGATCAACACATAGCTCTAATAAACATAGGCATTTTTAAGATTTTGTTGTTAGAGTTTGTGTGGAAGTTTGGGCTGTCTACATTTCGACCCCTGTGGTGGAGGGTAAGTGAATCCTCATGTCGGGGTCTTCATCAGGACAAGGTCATAGAGAGCACCTGCGAATAATCGAGATGTATGTGTAAAAAAGAGAGTTGTGAGTATAAGGATTGGCATTTAAGAAAGACATTCATTAGGGCAAACATCACCTACTTGGGAAAATAGCAGTGTGACTGTAATGTATGTTCAAGGACATGAATAGCTCGTACGTAGCTGTTGGAGTCAGAGGGAAGATGTATGAGAGTATATTCAAAATTCCTGAATAACCAGCTTCTTTGAAAACGGAAAAAGACGCTCAAAGTAGCACTTACTTAAGACGAACATGGCTGGGGATAAATCATTCATATGATAGGGATTGAATCCACTATGGATCTAGAGCACGAAGGGAAACAATAAGCGTGTGTCAGACAAAAAGGGAAACTGATATGTGCGGCAAATACACAATAAACTGGCTCAGGGTAAGGCAGCTAAGCAGATAATTAAAACCCGTTCAACAACCGCAGTGTTACCGCCGTGAACTCGGGCCGGCACGGGTACTCTAATAGTAGTACATGAGGTAAACCAGCACGGGTTTCTAACGGAAGTTCAATGTGGGCTCAGCAATGAGTGGCTTACTAAGTGCTACCAAACAAGAAAGTGTGCGCCAACAATCCATGATAGTCAAGAAGCCAAGAAGTCCAAACGATCTATATATTAATATGAATGAGGCAAGGAACATCCCCAATTCATTTAAAACTATGGTCCTATTGTAGCAAAACGCAGAGTTAGCTACCTGGATAATTTGCAATCGTGGAGCACAAAATATGTCAAAAAGAGGAAATGCCAAAGGGTACGTGTTGCTTTAAGAGCATTTGAAAGACGTACCGCTATTGCGCTCTCTGCAGTGACTTCTAAGATGCTCATACATAAAGAATATGTCAAAGAAATCCCTGTATCATTTGATATCTACACCATTGTATACCTAGTCATACGGAAGATTGCTACTGATACATATGGGACACTTTGTTTGTCAAAACGAAACATCTCAATTGAATTAAAAATGAACACCTTAAAATACATGATATCCAGGTCTCACAACTACCAAACTATATGCATCGCTATGTGGGCTCATATATATCCTAAACGGCAGATCACTACGTGCGCGCTTACCTCCTGTGCGGCCCGTCGGGCCCTGAGATGATTTCAGCTGGCAGGGTGCACGCTTAAGTAGTGAAGGCAGCGTGGCACGCGTGCAGCAGCAGGATGCTGCTGAGGGGCTCGTTTCTGTGTAAACCAATGAATCAATACCTTGCGAATGTCATGGATGTTTGGTGTTTAGGGATCGTATGAAAAGAGCGGGCCTAGGTGAACGTGTAAAGACATATTAATGAGCATGTGTTCCTTGCTATCGAAAAGGAAAGAAAAACGACCCAAATCTGTCTTGTCCTAGGTTGCTTTATCTTGTTGGTTAAAGAGCTGTCATTCTGCGGTGTACAGCACAAGGAAGTTGGGAACAAATATATTTACCAGGGGAACTGTTCAATATCATGGTGAATCGATATGGAGTCAATGTAAAAGGGAAAAATAAAAATAACTCACATATTCTATCGAATGTACATATTATTGCCGACATTCACATGTAACATAGTTAGACATACATTAGGTTTACAAGGGTACAAGGTTTTGAGATATATCCTATATATAGACAGTGTTATATAATACATAGCATGGCCTGATGTTGTTTAGAGCACAATAATGTTGGTACAGTTGTATTTACCAGGGGAACTGTTCAATATCATGTTGAATCGATACGGAGTCAATGTAAAAGGGAAAATATCAATAACTCACATATTGTATCGGGTATACATATTATTGCAGACATTTGCACGTAACATTGTTGGATATATATTAGGTTACAAGGGTACAAGGTCTTGAGGTGTATCCTATATATAGACAGTGTTATATAATACATAACATGGCCTGAAATCCAAACAGTGTCTCCATATTGGTGGGCCTAGTAATATATAGTATCCTATATATAGACAGTGTTATATAATACATAGCATGGCCTGAAATCCAAACAGTGTCTCCATATTGGGGGGCCTAATAAGGGGAGTTATCATGATGCACAGTGTCTGAAAGAGGTGTGTCCGATAGACACCCCATCTCATATAACAAAGAGTTATTCAGTGGACAGACCAGCTAGTTGTGAGTTTGTGCCATCTAGTTCATTGAGTCCATTCTTAACCGTGTCCAGCAAATGCATCCATTTACATTCCCTTATGTAAAGCATGGGTCCCAAATCACCTCCCCGTTGTCCTAATGACACTTTTTCAAGTACCACCCACTTCATAGATTCAGCTGTGTGTGTCTGGTTTCTGAACTGTTCCACAAGTGGTGCCCCTGTTGTGTTGCAACGGATTCTACTACAATGCTGTAGGATCCGTGTCTTGACTTTCTGTTTAGTTTGGCCAATATATAGTTGGTTGCATGGGCACTGGATTGCATAGATTACATCACTAGAGTTGCAATTAGTGTGTGCTTTCAGTTCAATGGTGTGATGTTTGTGGATAAAGGTCTTGGTTTCAATGGTTGTTTTACATGCCTTGCATTTGGTGCATTTATAGTGGCCCACCACAACGGGTAGGTTCCACATCCTTTGGATGGTCTGCTTGGATGGCATGTCCAGAAGTGAGCGGACTAAATGGTCTCTGATTTTCTTAGCTTTCTTAAAAGCATGCATTGGTTAGTCTTGAACTTCCATGATATCTGAGATCAGACCCCATTTTCCATTCCCTATTCTCTTTATTTCATTGCTCTTAGTACAGAACGTGGTCACACAGATCATTCTGCTAATGTCGCTGGGACGTTGCTTTGGCAACAAGATTGTTTCTCTGTTGTTGTACCATGCTCTTTTTCGTGCTCATTTTACAAGTCTTTTCGGATAGCCTCGTTCCATGACACGTAGGATCAGATCCTCAGATTCTTTGAAAAAATCCTCCTTCAAAGTACAATTCCTTCGTATGCAGAGGAATTGGCCAAATGCTAGGTTGTCTCGGAGGCCTCGTGTGTGATGACTGGTATACCTGAAAAGTGTATTACGTTCCGCTGGTTTTCTGTAGAGAGTGGTGTAGAGGTGGTCTTCTGCAGTCTTGATGCTGTTGTCTAGGAAATCAATAGTTTGTCTGTCCCAGTGGATGGTAAATTTGATGTCATTCGAGCAAGTATTGAGCCATTCAAAGAAGTTCCCCAGTTCGACGTCATTTCCTGTCCAGATTAGGTGTGCGTCATCAATGTACCTTCGCCATTCAGTAATGCATATACTAAATAGATTGCCATCATAATAGATGTAGTTGTTTTCAAAATTATCCATGAAGAGGATCGCTAGGTCCGGGGCAAAGGCCGCCCCCATCGCTACTCCTTTGGTCTGGCTAAAGAATTCATTTTGGAAGATAAAATAGTTAGACACCATGGCCACTTCCAGGAGGTCCACTATGAATTCTGTAGGTACATTGACCGGTTGCGGTCTTTTGTCGAGGGCTCTTCTCATATCGTCCAAAGCTGGCTGTTGTGGGATACTGGTATACAGCGAGACAATGTCTAGCGTAGCTCGTATCTGTTTTTCAGGATCAAATTTCATTTTGTCAACTAAATTGATGACCTGCATGGTATCTCGAAGATATGTTCTTGTGTTTTCGGCCAGAGGTTTGAGGAAGAAGTCCACGTATTTACACACAGGCTCCAGGAGGGACCCGCAGCCGGAGATAATGGGTCTACCTGGTGGTTTCTGCAGATCTTTGTGTACCTTGGGTAAGGTATATATGGTCGGAAGGCGTGGGTGTTCCGTATTGAGGTACTCAAATTCCTTCTCTGAGAGGAAGCCAGCCTCTTTGCCCTTTTCCGTGATTGATCTTATCTTTCTTCGGACTCCGTCTGTTGGGTCGCTGTTGGCCGTGGTGTAACTTATACCGTCCCGAAGTTGTGAGTATATTTCGGTTTTGTAGTCTTCAGTGTTCTGCACCACAATCGCTTCCCCTTTATCTGCCGGTTTGATTACAATGGCTTTGTTCTCCTTCAATGTGCTCAATGCTTCACGTTCACCTTTAGTGATGTTGTATTTCACATAACTTTTCGTGGAGTATGCTCGCATGACATCACGAATAACCACACTTTCAAAAGTTAGGATCTTGTGTGGCATCATGTGTGCTGGTGGCATGAAGGTGGACGGTGGTCGCATTCCAGTGTTTGATGTAGAGGTTATCGGCGGTGAATGTCTGAAAAAATGTCTTAGGCGAACTTTCCTGAAGCAACGGTGTAGTTTGGATTTCACATTGAAGCGGTTGGGGTGCGATGTGGGTACAAATGAAAGCCCCTTGCTGAGGATGCTGGTTTCATTAGTAGATAGAGAATGTGAGGATAGGTTGATAATAGGGCTTTCCTGTTGGTTTGGCTTCTGTGTGTTCGCCGCCAACTGTGTTACCATCTGTATGTTCTCCTCCGGGTGTTGATTTCCCCATGATTCTATGAATGGAAGCGGACTTGTTTGGGGTTCTGTCCTTCTCAGCGGCCCGTGTCTCAATTTTGCTGGTTCTGTCCTCTGCGTCCTCCTCTGTTCCAGTTGTATCCTCTACCCCTGGGGGGTCTCCAGTGGGTGTCCTCTAAAAAATGTTGTCCACTTGTTTGATTCCCCTGTGGTGGTTGGTACCATGGATCCTGGTATTGGTGGTTGCTGCTGGGTCCTGCTTGCTCACTGTCACTGCTGGTGCTATATGATGAATCAGAGAAATTAGTGAACCTCCGGTTACCTCTATAACCTCCTCTGCCTCTGTAGAAGGAACGGCCTTGGTTGTCTTGTTTGAAGTAATCTTCTTGTAAGTAGGGGTATGTTATCTTTTTGTCATAGTAGCGAACGTCTTTAGTGAGTTTATCAAGTTTCTTCGATTGGGTATTGATGTCGAATTCCTTAATGGTTTTTTCTAAACGTTCAAGTGCTTCCTTTGCGTTGGTCAGGGCAGAGTCACCATTGATCTCTTGTTTGAGGTCGCTGATTTCTTTCATCAGTTTCTCCACTTGTTCAAGAGCTATTTCCACCCCCAACACCATCCAGTGGCGTGAACAATTGTTTGCCACAAAGCTGAACCCTTCCTTAAATTTAGGATTATCTACGAAGATTGCAGGTACATTGCGGACCTTCAGGCCTGTAGGTATGATGTTTGCTTGGAGATACTTGGTTAACCCCTTCGCTGCGGCGTGAATTCCGCCGCAGCGCTGGGGGGGTTTGGGGGGTTTGCAGCGCTGCTATGCTCATGACGGAACCACGCCGTCATGGGTCACGGGCGAGCTGTGCTCATGACGGCGTGGTTCCGTCATGACTCCACCCACTGCGCTAATTGCCCGCACCGGTGGGGAATTAGCGCCGCGTGAGCGGAGCGGCCGCCAACGGCCGCAGCATGACGGAACCACTCCGTCATGAGCACACGGCGCCCGTGGCTCATGACGGAGTGGTTCCGTCAAGGGCATGCAAGGGGTTAAGAGATGTCTGTGGAGACGAGTACATGTCAGTTTTTTCTCTAACCGCTCTAGTTTATTTATTTTCTCATTGAAAGAGAAATCAATGTTAAGAATATTAGATGATAGAAAAGAAGCCCCAGAGTCCCCTTGCACTAGTCTGGTGATGTATTCCTCAGTGTAAGAGAGCATTTCCCTATCTGACATGGTATGTCTCACTTATTTAAAACAAAAAAGAGAAAACCCTCGCAAGTGTGCACTTGCTCAGAGAGTGTTGAGTTTCAGTGGGGTAACCCATAAAAACTACACGACCTGGGTCAGTATTACAGTACAATATAACAATGGTTGGTACCATGGATCGCTTTTACTTGTTCGCGTTGGTTTTTGCGTGCTCGAGGAGAAAATATTGCGCGAACTTGCGCACGTGGTCGCAATGGGCATGGCCATCTTGTTTTTCACTCTATTGCATGGTTCTGGGGCCTGATTTTCAATCCTCCCTGCATCTTCCAATCCTTTGTTTGAAGCCACTTTTTTAAAAAAACATTATTTATTATTTCTCTAACTATTTTCCTGCTTCTATATTTTTGGTGTTTGTCTACTTTTTTTTAGTTTTTTAGCTACCTTTTCACTCTTTCTATTGCCTGCTATTTATTTCCTTTACTTACTTTTTTTATTGTATTACCTTTTCTTTCCTGCCCGTCTCTCATCCCCAGAACCATGTCAAAGGGTAGGGCTCATCGCATCCAGAGCCGCAACCGCCTTCCTTGTGGAAGGCGGCGCCCACAAGGGGTGCAGGCACGGGCCTTATTTGGGGAGGTGGAGTTGGCTGTACTCATTTTCTTTGTGCAGCGCCACCTTCCCTCAACCCTGACAGCGGTGGGGGAAGGTGCGCCGGGCAGTGTTGCGCTGCTCTGGGGTCCGGCGCACCCAGGCGCAGTTGACGCACCGGTGGTCCGACATCCTGGACTGTGAGCAGGACCTGCTGGACCTGGTAGGAGTGGAGGTTCCGGGTCTTGGTGAGTAACTATTTAATTATTACTACTTTGTGTCTGTTCTTCTGCTCTGTGTTATATATTGCGAATATCTTGTTTTTCTTCCAACCAGCTAGAATGTTGCTGCTTACATTCCAGGCTAATTACATTTAAAAGTCTTCTTTGATTGTTATGACACAGGTGCTCCTCTGCGCTACTACTAATCTTACTTGTTTGCAAATTTGCGTTTGCGCTCACTTAGCGTGATTCTGTAAGAGTTTATTTTAGAGAAATTAAGTTACGTACTTCTACTGTGACTCTAGTCCTTACTTTGTCCTGTCACTAAGAGATAGGGGCGGATTGATACTTAGGTTTAGGTATTTTGTATGAGTTTGTAATTTTTTAGTGGTATGCATGATGCCCCCTCAGTTACATCACGTGCTGCTAGTACGCCAGTCTTTATTAGAACCTTTTCTAGTTTGTTCAATGAGTGGTGGTAATTGGCTTAGCACTAGCGGAACATCAGCGTCAATCAATCAACCCAAAATTTGGTGTATACGAAAAATGTAGTCATGTGTCCTCCATTTGACCATATGCATTGTTGAGGACTAAAAGAAGTGGAAATGCATACTTAATGTACAATTGGCACGCCTGGAATAGGTGGGCTAGGTGGGGTGGTACGTCGTACTTAGGCTTAGTTGTAACTTAGTATTCTGGAATCAGAATGGAATACTGGATTACTGTTGATAAATAGTAACTTAAGTCGTCGATCCGAGAATCCCCCGATACTACTTGTTGACCAGATGAGATCGGTCAATTTAGTTATTGCAATTGTTGTTTACATAAGTGTTTTTTGACTGTTCTTTAAAAATATTGTATTTGTTTGACACCATCCATCAATGTTTGTCTCTTTCTTATATCTTTCCTGTTCATCAGCACCAAGGGGCAGGCAGACAGGGAGTGGGCAGTCGGCGGGAGAACACCACCACCAGGAGGACACCAACGAGGGTTCCTCTGCTGGCCCTAGTAAGTCTTCTTGTTTTTAATAATATTTCTTATTCCATAACTTTTACTGCACCATATTTTTCAAGAACTATTGTTTCAGTTTCCCAATGCTATTTTTACGAACAATTATCCTTCGATCTGTACGGTTTCAAAAATCTTGTTACCCCTGCCTCTGCTATGATGACTCTCTGTACTACTACTACTATCAGTCTGTCTGTACTGTAGTAGCTAAGCTTGCCCAGTTGGCCACTCTTTATTTGAAATGTTGTAAATAAAACTCAGATTCACAAGTAGCTCTAGCCATTGAGTCCAGTCCTTTGGGTCGTCCTCTTGTACTACTGCTTGTCTTATTGATCTTGAGTCTTTGTTAATCTTGAGGCTTTGACAATTCACACCAACAAATGCCCAACCAGATTTATTACTATTTTGATATGATAGCCTATAGGACATACTACTACTGTTGTAGGGATTTTGCACATACAGACCTTTGCACAAGAAAATAGGATGTTGGTGATGGTAGGTTGGACCTTCCTCACACACCTCAATCAGAAATTCAGAACCCACCACAATCCCCTGCCCGACTATAGTAGTGTCTTGTAATAACTATTAGGTCTCCAAACCATCCCCCCAAGATACCCAACAAGTAGACAACCCAGAACATAACACACCCAACCTCTCAGTCGTGGAAGGAATGCACATGCACACCCTTCCTTTAATTTGCTTGCTCGTGTAAGTCCACACCAAATACCACCAAGTCTATGTAAGTTCAAAATGTTTATTTTGAATTGAGAAGCTCTGTACATTGTTCTATTATATAATGCAGCACCAACAGGAAAATCAATAACATTAAAACAATAAACATTGTTACACTTACTTACAGTTGGGAATTAAATCATGATAACTGAACAGTGGTAGAAGGCAGCACCACCATCCCCTAGGAATTTAGTTTATATAAATTTGTAAATGAAGATCTCTGAGTGAAGGGACCCCTCACCTTAGAAGAACCTAGTACTGGTAGTTGTTCCATCATAAGCTCTGCAAAGCTCTGGTTCGTAGAAGGAAATCTTCCGTCTGTAATGCGAAAAATGAAATGGTGCGCGTTAGTATATTGCAGCTTGCAAGCATTTCTCAGCCGTGCCAAAAAGTGTAGCATTTATGGATAAGCAATATGGACTAACAGTACACCAGTACTTCATAAAAAAGTGGCTTGTTAATGTTTTTGTTGACCGCTTGTACGCAGTGCGTAGACAGTAGCAGTGTGAGGAAGGTCATGTGGGCTCAAAGGTGTCTTATACTACAAGCTGCAAGGTAACGTCACATGTGCAAAAATAAAAGACACAAAGGTAAAATGGTTGCATGGCTCGGGCTAACTAAGCAAAGGCTAGAATGACCCTAGGGGGGACCATATATAACTATTAGTGTCTACTCTACTACTACCTGATTTGTACTTGTGATGTATGTTATATACTATTAACTCATTTTTCAGTCTTGCTACTGACCAATAGGGGGAGGTGTATATGATGCCTAATAAATGTGTAATGTTTTCTAGGCGCACTACCGACCACCATTGCCGGGGCCAGCGAAGGCGACGTGGAGGGAGAGGATGCGGCAGTTGCCGATACCGACGATGGAGCGGTAGGGGGAGTGCCAGCACCAGTGGCAGGCGGTGGTAAGTTAGATTCATAATCCTTAACTATCGTTGACACTACACTCACTGCAGGGGTGTACTGTATGTATACTGTGCTGTTGAGACTTAGGGCCCCATTAGGATGGCAGGCGGATTGCCCCCTCCGGGCCAGTGGTAGTCACCGGCGACCCCGCAGGGGCAAACCTCCCGCCATCCCTGTAGAAAAGAGTCAGACCCCCCATATGTCGACCGGGCGGAAAAGGGTTCAATATGGTGGCGTTGTCTGAACACACCGCCAGCCATATAATCTGCATTTTGGAATGCCTTTACGTGGCAGCATTGCCGGCCGCCACAGAAAGGCATGCGGAGTATGCTTGGGGGCCCCCATGGAGGGTACCTATGCTATGGCACCCACCTGCCTTTCAAAGCAAAACGTGACAGGCTCTGCGCGGGGCCTGTCACGTTGTGCTTGGAAAAGCACAACATGTATTTTAGCATTCTAATTGTCCCCACGGGACCCCCAGCCTTTTTAGCGTGAGGATGGAGGGTGGACAAAGTCCGCCCGCCATTTGATGTCCTAAGTAAGTAAGAGTTGTTGTGAACGTTGGAAGAGTGAACTAGACTAGACACCCTTTAATTGGCATAGGGGCGGGAGTATTGAGTAACCAATGGCCTCATCTATCTGATTTCAACTCCGCTTTGAAAGTTTTATGGAGAAGACTAAAAGTCAGATCAGATCACCTGGTGTTCAACTAAAAAGTGAAAGATGGGTGGAAGGAAGAAGGACGGGCGAGATTTAAAATGTTAGGTACTGTGCTTTATAGTGCTACTCTACCATGCCACTATGTGTATAATTAACTTGTCTTACTGTTTTTCTAAGAGTATATTTTACAATTGTCTTGTTTTTTTCTTTTTGCTCACAGCTACTCCTTCGAAAGTCAATCGGAAGGAGTTGGCCGCCAAGGCACGGCGCCGGAAGCTGGAGGCAATCCAGCAGGAATATCGGCGGCTGGTGGTCTTGGCAGAGGAGGAGGAGGAGACTGCAGCAGCACTTCAAGCCTCCTCCAGTACCCCGGCCCAAGCCACCGCCCTCCAGCGGTACGGCGCCACCGTCTGGTGGCTGCCCGCCACCACCGCAATACCATCTCTGGTACCCTCCCCACTGTGGCTGCAACTGCCGCGCCCTCAGATGCCACGTCGCCCGTCTAGAGGAGCAGATGCGTGTCTTCCTGCAATCCCGCCCCACACCTTAGTCCCTGTCTTCTGCCGCTTTTTTAATTCTTGTTTGGGTGGGTGGGAATTGGGCGTTGGGTTTTTGGACTATTTTCTGGACTTTCTTACGGACATTGGTTGGGGTTAGGGAGGGGGGTGGGTCAGCTTTTGTGGGTTTTTAGTTTATTTTTTTTAGGGTCAATTAAATCTATTTTTCTATGTTACATGCAATGTTGTCAATTTTTTGTAGGTGGGGTTACTGTTTTACATCAAACTGTTTCCTTGCTGGTGCAGGCCCGCCCATAGCCAGTGTTTTTGTGTGATTTAAATAATTGGCTGACTGTGTAAGACAAAAACAGATAGATGTGAAACCCCTCACTGATTGACTTGTCCTACTAGTACTTTCAGTCTCTCCTCTAGTCTATGCATTCTTTATCTGGACTCAGAGGGGTGTGTGAAATTGAATTCATTGAAAACATGTCCATTATTAATTCTGCCTCCCCCAAACTTCTCTTACCTTTGCTTGATGTTTAACTTAGGCACAGCAATGGCTGCATGGTGAAGATGGTTTCCTTTTTCTAACATGCCATGATTGGGGTGGTGGTGGTAGTATAATAGTAGTAGTAGACACTGGCAGGGCGGCAGCATTTGCAAAAAAAGAACATGAGACAGTCAGTCGCCTTTGAGAGACTGTTCGAGGAGTAGTAGAATGAAGTACAGTACAGAACTTACCGAGCAACAATAATATGCTAAAATAGTTTACAACAAAACATAATGGTGGTTGGGATAGCCTACTAGACAGAGTTACAAACTATAGTTGTGTCGAGTCACTTGACTAGGCCTACAGCGTAACAGTTAGTGCTGTGTATGAGGAATGACAATAAATCCAATCAATGCCGGCAATTAATGCTGAGGTATATGTTCCTTTGTTAAATAAAATCACCTCTAAAATATACTACTCATGGGTGGGCAAGCAGAAGAAGATCATTGCTCTGCCTTGAAATTGAAGTACTGTTGCTTTCGCCACATCCGCCCCTGCAAGCGTGTGATTAAGTATTGGTGTACATTTCATTTAGTCACACCTCGACAATAAGTCGCACAGCCCGGGGGAAGAGGGCTAGGGTTTGTTGAATGGATGGGAAGGGGGTTTGGGGAAAGGTTTGACAGTGAAAAACAGTACACATGGACAAACAAACGACAATCTTTGAAGACTACCATATCCATATGTTAAGGGAGAAAAAGGAAATGCATGCATGATGATGATTGATAAGGAGACCCGGATTACATACACTTCTTGTTCTGTTGTTCCGGCCTTAATACTTTTACAGTTAGCAAATAGAAATTTTAAATATTGGTAGGGATGAATCGTAAACAGAGAGCAAACCTAATGATGATAATAACAACAACAAGAACACACTGTTGTAAAGATTGTAGACAAAAAAATTAATCAAATTATTTAAAAGAAGATGAAAGTTGATACTGTTACTGTGTTATCCTGGTCAAAAATGCGGACTGGATTTGCATCTCGGCATTCCTCTTGGTCCTCTCGTCCATCAATCTTGGGTGTCGCCACTCACCACTGCCCGGCTGGAAAAATTTTTCGATTTATTTATGGTGTAGTGCAACAAGAACACTTTCCGAGGCGGCATGTATGCATCATCTCTACTCTAGTCTGTTTCCAACATTGACCTTCAACAACAACAGGAGAGAGCAGGCCCACAGTGACAGGCCTGATGGCACGTTGCTTAGCACATCCTACGTTTAGAGTACTTTTTTTTTTTTCAAGTGTTGGACAAAGGCAAAGCACATATCCATTCCAAATATAACATTTTACAATTTAAGTTAGAAAATCAATGCACTGCAGTCATCCCACCGCTACACTCGACTCCAGTTCTACACAGACATTTGGGTCTGCTGTGGTTGTTGTTGTCGTGTTTACCTTTAGGCTTTTATGCCACTCATGAAACGTCCTCCTGACTTGTTATTATTCCATCAATCATCTCCAATACTTGTACTGACTGACTGTGAAGATCGGCCTGCAGTAGAAGTAAAATTTTGTTATTACACAAAAAGAGTAGAAATATTATTGACTTGAGTCACTCTTTAGTGTGTACAGTAAGACTACTAGTACACTTTGACTTCACTTTGTGCACAACAAACAAACAACGAAAGCACAAACACCAATCGCTCAGAGTCAGGTGTCCAATGCATGCCATTAATTGTCATTACCTGTTCCTTCTCATCTTTAGTTAACGGGCCATCTTTTTCGCCATCATCATCATGGACGGTGCTGTTGTCAATCATACTCAGTGAGCAGATTAAGTCCCCTTCCTGTATTCAATTAAAAGCAATGTATCAAGCTGCAGGAGGAGTACAAATTTCTTATTTGCAAGAAGGGGAAAATTCACCTTGAGTTACGTTTAATGTGTACTGTAGAAAGACGATTAGTGCACAATGACATAACTTCATGCACAACAAACAACAAAATCACTCAGTCTGTGACTCTGCGTCCAATGCATGGCATCAATCATTACCTGTTCCATCTCATTTTCAGTTAATGGGCAGTCTCTCTCGGCTCTGAAAGGAGGATAGCTATAGTAGTCATATGATTCATGCTCCACTTCTTTTGGCGGGACTAGGAAAGTTTTTATTTTTTCTTCTATTTTCCATTATCCAATCATCATTCATGGGGGCAATGGATTTAGGCGGGAGATTCAGTATGATGGAGCGGAGGAGCTGGATTCAGAGGACTGTACTGTCAAATTGCAGACACCTGAAACTTGTATATTAAATAAGAAGAGTAGAAGACGGTGGTAATGGATTTGTTGGGATTCACAAGTTTGTAACCGGAACGACAGACACACAAATAAATGGGAAAAAAAGAGAGGAAGACAGTAAATGCAAGCCTAATTGTCAGGGAAGTATAGCTCGTCCTCAAACTCGGGGGGTTCAGCTAGTAGTAGGTAATCATGTGACACACTACTTCCGTCACCTCAGCCGCTGTCCTCATCTTCCTCCATTGCTTCATGTATTGTGTAATTCGGTGGTATGAAGTGCTGATTCATTTTGATCATTGTTAACCTCTCCATGTTTTTGGGCGAGAGACTGGTCCTTCTCACTGTTACAATGGAACCAGCAGCACTGAAAACACGTTCGGAAGAGACACTTGTGACAGGGCAAGCCAGATAGCTTATCGACAGCCTGCTGAGCAGTGGCCATTCAGACCTTTTCCTATACCAATACTGCAATGGGTTTTGATCAATGTACACCTCTGTTGGGTCGTCCAGATAGGCCTGGACCATCCGCTCAATGTTCAGGGGTGCTGCTGGTAAGCTTTCGGGCTCTTTTCTCTGTGCATCAGCCCTGTGCTTATTAATGCCTAACTGTACATACCAATCGTCTAACAATTCTACTGGTTCTAATTAAGCCTGGGCGTTGAACTACGCTCCGTTCGCGGAGCTTGCGAAGTTTTGGTAACTTCGCGCTTCGCGCAGAGCGCGAAGTTGCAGATTGCTACGCAATCTAGCGCGTAGCGTAGTAAATTTGCTTCCTCGCGCGCTCAATATTCATTCTCGCGCGCGCGGTAATGTCTTACCTTGATTCTGCGATCGCCAACTTGCTTTTCTGTCTGTTTGCGAGCGCCACGAGATTTGTACTATGGCTGCCCAAGCCCGCGAGAGTGTGCGACCCCGAACACGTCATTGGTGCGCGCGAACTGACTTCCGGCGGCTGTTTTGGTAAGATCGCATTCCTGAACATGGAAAAACTGCAATCTGGCAAAGAATATCTCGCGAGCTTCATAAAACCTTCTCTAAAATGATCATTTTGCTCAGAAAACTCCTCAGATTGTGATCTTGCTGTAGTCTTTGTGTAAGAAAGAGTCCTTTAATTTTTTTAACACTTTTTTTCAAGAGGAAGGAAGTGCCCCTGATACTACAACTTCCTGTTCCTGTCCAGCAGGCTCCTCCCACGTGCTTTGTGCATGTGTTGTTCACTTTCATTTGGATTTGGAGCTGGAAGGATCACTTTTTATGTCTGTCTGCTGCATCATACCATTTTTTTGGATTTATTTGAGGAATTTTTGATTTGAGATTTAATTTACAACAAGTAAGTTGGAGAATTGGTGTGTTTGTTTCATTGGGGCTTGTTTGTACCTACATTTTTCTGGGATTTTTATTGTTTTTAAAAATTATTGTTGTGGTGGGTGGCCTGTACTACTTTCAATATGGGCCTAGTTGTTTTTCTCTGCAATTTCAGCCAGTAGGGTACCCATGGGTCCATGTTTTGTGGTGTCTGTAGAATTTCTACATCATGTAGGGCATGGATGGCATAGGATTGAAATGCTAAACGTGGCTGTGGTGTATTTCACTGTTGGTGTGTGTGTGTGTGTGATTTACCTTTGTTGGATGTGTGTGCTTGTGGCCTAGTAGTCTTCCACTAGGCCCAGAGGTAGTCAGCCTCCAAGCTGTGGTGCGTGATTTTAAATGTACAGTTGGTGTTGTCTGGTGATTTTCCTTCACTCCATGGATGGCTTTGGATTTTGTTGCAAAAGGTGTGTTTGGGGTGCAATAGCATTTTTTGGGTGTGTTCTAAACAAATTGGGCTATTTTAGCCTGCATGTAAGGCAAGGGATTCAGCTCGCGAACTTTCGGTAACTCTGCACAGCGCGACAACGCGGACTTACAGTTTTCGTCATTTTTGCGCTCGCAATATGCGTGTTCGGGCACGCGAGAAAGCCTTTTTGTACAGTTCGCGATCCCGAACACGCAGCTTTTGCAATCTGGCAAACAATATCTCGCGAGCAACATAGACCCTTCTCGAAAACGCTTTTTTGTGCATTTCTGCACAAACAACTCCTCAGGCTGTCATTGAGCTGTAGGTTTGGAGCAGGGAGAAGCTGTTATTTGTCTGGAAAACATTTTTATGAGAGGGATTAAGTTCCACAGACACTACAACTTCCTCTTCCAGTCCTTTCCAATCACTTTTTGTGTGTTATTGTGGTGGGGGGGCTGAGCATGTGTGTGGTGGCCATTTTAGGAAGGCATGCATTGTGCCTTTGCCATAGGCGTCCATTGACTGTCTCCCATTTCTTGTGGTTGTTGTGGGTGTGTGGCGGCCATTTTGTGAAGCCATCCAAGCAGTGTGCTTGCTTTTGCCATCCGGTTCCAAGCTTGTGGCCTAGTAGTCTTCCACTAGGCCCAGAGGTAGTCAGCCTCCAAGCTGTGGTGCGTGATTTTACATGTACAGTTGGTGTTGTCTGGTGATTTTCCTTTACTCCATGGATGGCTTTGGATTTTGTTGCAAAAGGTGTGTTTGGGGTGCAATAGCATTTTTTGGGTGTGTGCTAAACAAATTGGGCTATTTTGGCCTGCATGTAAGGCAAGGGATTCAGCTCGCGAACGGCCATTTTAGGAAGGCATGCATTGTGCCTTTGCCATAGGCGTCCATTGACTGTCTCCCATTTCTTGTGGTTGTTGTGGGTGTGTGGCGGCCATTTTGTGAAGCCATCCAAGCAGTGTGCTTGCTTTTGCCATCCGGTTCCAAGCTTGTGGCCTAGTAGTCTTCCACTAGGCCCAGAGGTAGTCAGTCTCCAAGCTGTGGTGCGTGATTTTACATGTACAGTTGGTGTTGTCTGGTGATTTTCCTTTACTCCATGGATGGCTTTGGATTTTGTTGCAAAAGGTGTGTTTGGGGTGCAATAGCATTTTTTGGGTGTGTTCTAAACAAATTGGGCTATTTTGGCCTGCATGTAAGGCAAGGGATTCAGCTCGCGAACTTTCGGTAACTCTGCACAGCGCGACAACGCGGACTTACAGTTTTCGTCATTTTTGCGCTCGCAATATGCATGTTCGGGCACGCGAGAAAGCCTTTTTGTACAGTTCGCGATCCCGAACACGCAGCTTTTGCAATCTGGCAAACAATATCTCGCGAGCAACATAGACCCTTCTCGAAAACGCTTTTTTGTGCATTTCTGCACAAAAAACTCCTCAGGCTGTCATTGAGCTGTAGGTTTGGAGCAGGGAGAAGCTGTTATTTGTCTGGAAAACATTTTTATGAGAGGGATTAAGTTCCGCAGACACTACAACTTCCTCTTCCTGTCCTTTGCAATCACTTTTTGTGTGTTATTGTGGTGGGTGGGCTGGGCATGTGTGTGGCGGCCCTTTTAGGAAGGCATGCATTGTGCCTTTGCCATAGGCGTCCATTGACTGTCTCCCATTTCTTGTGGTTGTTGTGGGTGTGTGGCGGCCATTTTGTGAAGCCATCCAAGCAGTGTGCTTGCTTTTGCCATCCGGTTCCAAGCTTGTGGTCTAGTAGTCTTCCACTAGGCCCAGAGGTAGTCAGCCTCCAAGCTGTGGTGCGTGATTTTACATGTACAGTTGGTGTTGTCTGGTGATTTTCCTTTACTCCATGGATGGCTTTGGATTTTGTTGCAAAAGGTGTGTTTGGGGTGCAATAGCATTTTTTGGGTGTGTGCTAAACAAATTGGGCTATTTTGGCCTGCATGTAAGGCAAGGGATTCAGCTCGCGAACGGCCATTTTAGGAAGGCATGCATTGTGCCTTTGCCATAGGCGTCCATTGACTGTCTCCCATTTCTTGTGGTTGTTGTGGGTGTGTGGCGGCCATTTTGTGAAGCCATCCAAGCAGTGTGCTTGCTTTTGCCATCCGGTTCCAAGCTTGTGGCCTAGTAGTCTTCCACTAGGCCCAGAGGTAGTCAGCCTCCAAGCTGTGGTGCGTGATTTTACATGTACAGTTGGTGTTGTCTGGTGATTTTCCTTTACTCCATGGATGGCTTTGGATTTTGTTGCAAAAGGTGTGTTTGGGGTGCAATAGCATTTTGTGGGTGTGTGCTAAACAAATTGGGCTATTTTGGCCTGCATGTAAGGCAAGGGATTCAGCTCGCGAACTTTCGGTAACTCTGCACAGCGCGACAACGCGGACTTACAGTTTTCGTCATTTTTGCGCTCGCAATATGCGTGTTCGCGCACGCGAGAAAGCCTTTTTGTACAGTTCGCGATCCCGAACACGCAGCTTTTGCAATCTGGCAAACAATATCTCGCGAGCAACATAGACCCTTCTCGAAAACGCTTTTTTGTGCATTTCTGCACAAAAAACTCCTCAGGCTGTCATTGAGCTGTAGGTTTGGAGCAGGGAGAAGCTGTTATTTGTCTGGAAAACATTTTTATGAGAGGGATTAAGTTCCGCAGACACTACAACTTCCTCTTCCTGTCCTTTGCAATCACTTTTTGTGTGTTATTGTGGTGGGTGGGCTGGGCATGTGTGTGGCGGCCATTTTAGGAAGGCATGCATTGTGCCTGTGCCATAGGCGTCCAAACTTGTGGCCTAGTCGTACAGTAGGCCCAGGGGTACAACTCAGCAATCATCACGGCGGGTTTTTTTCCCTTGCTATTCTTCTTCCTAAGTGTACACTACACAGTACAAATACAAAAGGATCTCTGGCCTTGTCAGTCTCTTAATGGCTGGCTATACTGTTGATGTTGTTCACTGACTGCATGAAATTTAATAATTGTGATGACCACCCACGAGACACTAATAAATTATATATTATATTATGGATCTTTTGACTGATGTTCTTCTGGCTTTTTGCTTTTAGGTGCACAAAAGACAGAGGTGTGTCATCATCATCCACTGTTGTGGTGCCAGACCGACGTCCTGCTGCTGTAGTGTACACAACGTGACGTGTCAGTGACCTGACCAGGCATCTCTGCAACTTGTGCAACTGAGTGCTGTTTTGACATCTGTTGAAGATGCCCCCAAAGAAAGCAGGTAGCAGGTCCTCCGGTACCAAGAAAGTTGCCATGGAGAAGAAGGAACAGAAGAAGAAGGAAGTGTCACTTAAGTCTGGTGTGCCTCCCAAAACCTTTTTTGGTTCACCAAAAATGAGGCCTGCAGCAGCGGTGTCGGGGGGGGCAAGCTGGGGGCAGCACCTCCACATCAGTGGGCCCAACCCACCAACCCATGCCCAAGCAGATGAGTGTGGAAGAGGTAGCCAGCCTTATGGTAGAAAGCAGTGATGCTGAGCCTGAACTAAACTTATCGCTATCTCAAAGTAGTACACAATCAACGCAGGAGGGAACATCATCAACACAGCAGATAAGTGGTCAACAGCCGCAGCTACCGCCCGCAATAGTAGCTGTTCCTCCTGAAGTAGGGGCAGTTCAGGAAATTGAGCCTCATGCAGAGGAAGAAGAGGAAGCCACTCCTTTAGAAGTTGCATTGGCTTTTAAATCCCCAGCAAGGAAAAGGAGGGTTAGTACATCAAGTTCTTCACCAAGCCCCCCTTCTGATGATCTAGATGTCATTTGGAAGCCACAAACTGAGTCTGAGAGGGAAACACATCACAAGAGCAGGCATGGCAAAAGGAAGGTTCCAGAAAGCCTTACACTTATGGATGTTGATGTAGAAGAGCAGGTTGATGATGATGATGATGATGAGCCAGTCATCACAAACATCACTCCCGGGCCTGAGGAGATGGAGAGCAACATTTTTACATTATCCAAAATGGATGCGAGGGATGTAGCACGCATACCTCCAACACAGGTAACACCAACACGACCTCCAGCTTCCATATTTACATTAGCAAAGGGCCGGCAGCGTCCTACATCCAGCACAACAAGCACCACCTCAGCAGAAGTAGGTAGTGGTCCTGCACAGAGTCAAATTCAACACACACCCTCCAGTTCATCCGGCATTGGAAGTGGGAGTGGCACCTCCAGCAGGAGACAAAAGTTAAGCTCCCCAGTGTGGGACTACTTTACGGTTAGCCCAAAGGAGGAGAACATTGCTGTATGCTCCGTTTGTCATTCCTCTGTTAGCCGTGGAAAGCTTGGTACAAACTATGGTACCGGAGGCCAAATGACCCATCTGAAAAAACACCACGCAATCCAGTGGGAGGAGCACCTTAGGCTCATCAAAACTGGAACCATTGCTGTTGGGCATAAACGAGTAGAAAGTCCGCTCACGGTGGAACAGGAAGAAGAGGGAGACATTCTCTGTGCTAGTGGTAGACAAAGTAGCCCTGTCCCCAGCACTGCAGTGGTAACGCCCACATCCTCAGCCACATCTCATTGGCACAAGAGTAAGAGCCAGCCTGAGACACCAAGGAGTACTGCTGGGCCAAAAAGTGCGAAGTCGACCACAGGAAGGAATACCATGCAGCCTACCATTCTTAGCATGTTTAGTAGGCCGGAGGGGCAGTACGAACGCAATCACCCAATAGCACGTTTGTACAATGCTAAGCTGGCAAAAATGTTAGCACTGGACCTTCTCCCTTTTTCTTTTGTTGAAGGGGTGGGTTTTCTTGAGTTTGTGACCACCATCTGCCCAAAATGGAAAGTTCCCAGCCGCTACTATTTTGCAAGAGTTGCTGTTCCAGCACTACATCACGACGTGCTGGAATTGCTTGGAAAAGCCTTAAAACAGAGTGCTGTTCAGAGTATACACCTGACAACAGACATGTGGACCAGTTGCCAAGCCACTGATTACATGTGCATCACTGCACACTGGGTCTCTTTTTCGGGTGTTAAAGATAAGATATCTGACGGCGTTGTTGACACCGCTGAGATTTTTAAAGACACTCGCAAACATGCAACTGTAGCCATGTTTGCAATGGAGAAATCTCATACTGCTGCTAACATTTTGGATGAGTTTAACAGCAAGGTGTTGGAGTGGCTGCGACCAAGAGGTCTTACCATTGGTTTTGTTGCCACGGACAATGGCAGTAATGTAGTTCGGGCCATGAAAGATGGTGGGTATTTCAGGGTGCCATGTTTGGCACACTGCATTAACATTGTTGTGCAAGACTTTCTGAAAAATGAAAGCAAAGTCAGCAGCTTACTGACCACCTGCAGAAGAATATGCACACATTTCAACCATTCTTTTAAAGCCCGGAAGGAGCTGAGGGTGATTCAACGTGAGCATAAAATGCCAGTCAAAGCATTCATCCAAGAGGTGCCAACACGTTGGAACTCAACGTATTACATGCTTGAGCGTCTGTTTGAGCAGTACATACCACTTAATGCTTATGTCATGAAAAGGTCAGGGGATCCTACAGTGAAAGGCATGAGAGTTGAGATGACCCAATGGGACCTTGTCAAAAGCCTGACAGAGATGCTACTTCCTTTTGAGGTCTTCACCCGTGAAGTGAGCCGGGAGGACTGTACTATGGGCCAAGCTATCCCATTGTTGTACATGCTAGAGCAACAGCTGAAGGATGTGGCAGAAATGTACGCAGATGTGGATGACAAAGTAGAAGCACATTCTTTGGCAGACACCTTATCCGCTCGCTTATCTCACATCTCACAATACAAGGATTCAAAATAACATTCTGTCAGATCCACATTACATTACTGCCTCAATTTTGGATCCACGTTACAAATTATTGCTGCGCAGTAATGAAGTCATTCCTTTTTCAGAAGTGAATGTTGCCCAGTACAAAACTTTGATAGCTGAGGAAGCCACTGAGTTTGAAAACGAAAGGATCTTCATTAAAGGCCCGCCCCTCCAGGGCAGAAAAAGTACTGCAGGGCACCCAGAACGAAGTTCTACTTCAGAAGCCAAGAGCAGTGCGTTTGCCTCCCAGCAGTCAACACTGCCAGCAGCAATAACATCAACAGCACCAACAGGATCATCAGGCACATTTCCAAAAACGGCAGGTGATTGGTTTCTACGGAAAGGGTATTGCACATCAATGACTGATGCAAAGGCAAAAGAGGCCCAGGAAATCGGAGCACCCCTGAACATTGAGCGGATGGTTCAGGCCTATCTAGATGACACAACAGAGGTCTACATGGAGCAAAGCCCATTGGTGTATTGGTATGGGAAAAGAAGCCAATGGCCAGTGCTCAGCAGGCTGGCGATAAAGTATGTGGCTTGCCCTGTTGCAAGTGTCTCTTCAGAGCGTGTTTTCAGTGCTGCTGGTGCCATTGTTACTGTCAAAAGGACCAGTCTCTCGCCCAAAAGTGTTGAGAGGTTAACCATGATCAAAATGAATCAACACTTTATACCACCGGAGTACAAAATACGTGAATCACAGGAGGAAGAGGAGAGTGACTTTGATGACATAAGTAGTGGATTGTTAGACGTACTGCTGTCCGAACCACCAGAGTTTGAGGACGAGCTCCTCTTCCCTGACAACTAGGCTTTCAAATTGTTCTCCCTTCCTTTATTTGTGTGTGACTGTGTGTATCTGTTTTTCTGGTTCAAAATCTACATTCACAACAAAGCCATCAACAGTCTCCTTTTTTTATTTCCCTATTGGAGTTGCACGTCTGTGCATAACTGTCCACTCCACTCCTCAGGGTCCTGCTCCATGTTCCTTACTCTCCCTAAGTACATTTCAAGCAAGTCAGACATTGGATGGAGATGGAGAATAGTACAATACATGTTGCCTCTAACAGTCCCTCCATAAGAAGTGAAACGTGACTCCACCTATATTCCATTTTGTTTCCAATCCGAAAGAAACTCATCACTGACTGGCAGAAGGCTAGGCAGGCATCAGATCAGACAGCCAAAGAGAACACCAAGACAGGTAATGAGTGATTATTGTGAATGATGGTGGCATGCATTGCATTGGATGCTGGCTGACTACGAAGAATTGTGCATGCCATGAAGTAGAACTATACTAGTTTATCGACAAAGTACAAGTGACTCAGGTGTGGTGACAGTTAATGTTTCCTTGCTGTTTAATAATGACCACATTGTACTCCTACCACTGCAGGTGCCGGCCAATATCCGTTGCAATTTGGTAATATGGAATATATTATAAACTTAATCAGTCACTACAGACTGAGTTGGTGTTGGAGAATACGTACCACACGGTCACCATCATTGAGGATGCTGAGCATACTATCTTTGCACACAGTCAGTTGGATTGGAGAAAATTTATGGAATAACGGCGTTTCATGGGCTGACATAAAAGGTAAAAAGTTTGAACAAGAACCACAGCAGACCTAGGCTAGATGTCCTTGTAGTGGTGTGGACTGGAGTAGAGTGTAGTGGTATGACGGACAGTGGCGCATTGATTTAGTCACTTCATTGGGAAAATTCTAGGTTGCTGCAGTGCATTTGACATTTCTCTGGCTCGGTCAAAATGTAAGTAAGGGGTAGGGTGCCTGGCCTGTGCCGCGGTTCTCCTGTTCTGTGGCTGTGCTGGCTCCTGAATCCTGTCCCGTTGTTGTTGTACCTTAATGCTTGCTGTAGAGTAGACACACTATGTAGCCTATCCAAGCTGCCTCAGTCTGAAAGTGTTCTCTCCAGAGTGTTGTCTTGCACTCCACTGTAATTGAGTTTATTGTTGTAAAGGCTGTAATTTTTCAATACCCCGTTTGTTTTTCCATCTACACTTACAGGCCGGCCGGCCCTTTACCCTGTGCTACAGTGGGAGAAACGACTCACACGTACCTTACCAATACGCATCAGGCAGGCAGTGATACCCAAGATTGATGTGCGGAGTGTCCATGGAAGGGAGGACCAAGAAGAATGACGAGAATGATGCAACTCCTCATTTGGACCAGGATAATACAGTAACTTTAGTATCATCATTCGTCTTTACATTTATTTGCTTGCTTTTTTCTCTTTCATCATTACGACTGTGTGTTGTGGTTTGTTTGTTAATTGATCCAACTTTTTTTTAGTTTCCTTAGCTAGCTTGAAAAATGAAAGTAAGCCCGGTAGAGCATGTAATTGGGTTCGGTCTGAGCTCTGAGGGCGTCAGACAGGCAAGGCAAATTTCAATTTCGTCCCTAACTGTACTGTCTCATTGGGTCATAGTAGTTATAGTACAACTCATTATCTCATTAACCATCAAGTTATCCTCCTCAGCATGCATGCATTTGCTTTCTCTCACTTCATACTTTGATTTCTTTGATAATGGATCATGGTCGTCTTACAAGATTGTGTTTTACTTTTGTTGTGTCCATGCATATTGTCTGTTTTTCTTTCTCAAACCTTTCCCAAAACCCCACTTCCCATCCAATCATCAATCCCTAACCCTCTTCCCCCGGGCTGTGTGATTTATATTGAGGTGTGATGTGATGACTATGTACACCAATTGATCACACGCTTGCTGGGGCAGATGTGGTGAAAGCAACACTAATTGAATTTCAACTAAGGCAGGGCAAGGATCTTCTTCTGCTTGACCACCCATGCTGTAGTTTACTTTGTGTTCTGTTCCACTCCTCCTCCCTGAGTCTCAGTCAAGTGACTTTCTCTTTCTTTTTTCAAACGCTATTGCCAGTGTCTACTACTACCACCACTATAATGGCATCTACTCCGTCAATTTGGGAAACCAACCATGCAGCCATCAGTGTGCCGAACTTCATCATCAATCACAGGTAAGATAAGTTTGGTGGGAGGTATGGACTAGGAGGAGAGACTGACAGTACTATGACAATTAAAAATAACTCAGTGAGGGGTACTGCATCTATCGGTTTGTGTGTTACAAAATCGGCAGATCTTTTAAATCAAACACTGGCTGTGGGCATGCAGCAGCACGGAAACAAAGTAAACAACCATGTAACTTACATTGAATTCGGAAAACTGTAACCCACCACAAAAAACATTAACATCATATAAATAAATAGTAAGTATATTTTTAATATCCCCTAACAAAAATAAACTATCCCGCTCTGACCTAACCCACCCCCTCCCTAACCCCAACGAAACGAAAGTCCAAAGTCCCAATGTCCGTTGAAATCCCCAACGCCCACAAACCCACCCACCAACAAAAGGAATTAAAAAAGGGGCAAACGACGAGGTCCTCTATTGTCGGCGGGCCTTAAGGTGTTTGTCCACCAGGATCTTGACCCGCTCCTCCATGTTCTCCTCCCAGCGGGCCATCCGGCGGAGCAGCTGGCGGCGAAATGCCCTAAAGTTGCTTCCAGGGTGGGGGGCAGCAGTGCTGGAAATCGAGGCGCGGCGGCGGGCGAATGCCGGACCACGGCGCCGTGAAAGTGGAGGCCGGGCCTGACTGGGGCCCGGGGCATTGGAGGAGGCTGCAGCTTCAGCCGCCTCCTCCTCCTCCTCCTCCTGAGCCACCAGCCGGCGATAATGCTCGCAGATGGCCTCCAGTTTCCGGCGCCGGGCCCTAGCGGCCAACTCCTTCCTTGATGGTTTATTGGAAGGAGTATCATCTATATCAAAAAAGAAAAAGAACATGTTGGAGCCAATACTCTTAGCAAAACAGGAACACTAAAATCATTCAACACATAGTGTCACAGTATCACTAGCAAGCACAGTTCATAACATTTGGGATTTGGTGCTGGGGTAAGTATCTCTAATCCTACTTCCTTGGACTCTAACATTTGTGACCGTTTCAGACATTATTTATAAATATAATCGTACTATGTATGTACTGCGGTACACCAGTCGTGCTGTTCTTATCTGTAGTTTAGCCCAATTACATAACCTTGTTGTAGGCGGCATGCCAGGTCCATCAGCTAAGCTGGCACCCAAGAGAAACAGATTTGAGCCACATGATGATGCAGACTCACGTTACTTTTATTTACTACTACTGTCTGCAGGTGGGGAAGCTCATCTTTTTGTCTGACGCCTTACGGCCGTTGGCACTGGTCATACTCTGTTACATGAGGGCAAATGGCATGCACAATTTCACTTACACCCTGCCATGGGTACTACAAAAAAGCTGATTATTTATTTATCGGATCCAACGATCATTGCTTATATTCATATTATAGATGCTGCTAGTGCTAATACGATATACTACATCAGGTCGGTAGCGGTCGGTGGTGGGAGTGCTGCCGGTCGGTGACGTGGGAAGGTGCAGGGTGGGGATAGTAAACGATGGATTAAGGACATTCACAGGTAATTAAAGAATACATTAAAAAAAAAACATTGCTGCACACAGTAGCACACACTGCATCGCATTCGGCGGTGCAGTGCGCACCTTGAAAATAGTTTTATTTATTTTTATGTTGATTACCTGTATTTGGCCGTAACAGTAATACACAGTTTACTCGCCAGTGCCACCCACCCGTCCCCTCCCCATGTCGCCGCCCGCCAACAATCCCACCACCAACCGCTACTACAGAGGGTACTTTGCTTTCATTGCTTGTGTAACCAATATACATAAACATTAAACAACAGATAGGCCACCCTTTGCAGGCTGGCTGCCCCAATCGAAAATACATTAATAATAATAGGTAGGGAGTGGTCCCCAGAGTGGGAGGAAGGGGTTTCCGCTTGATAATATATGACGTGCTTGCAAACTACTGCAAGTGTACTGTATGCTCATAATACTACCTTGATTCCTCTAGGCTTTGCTACTGTTGCGCAGTTTCTGTTACATTTTCTTCAAAGTAAGAATCTCCAGTGACACTTTCCACCTATACTGTCTCTTGGTGATAGTACATCCAGGCATACATCCATTAAAGTAAACGTCTATCCTTTTGTATATATCTCTTAACAAACCTTAGTTGGTTTCACCAACAAACACCCATGCTTCTGCTCCTTCCTTCCTTGCCTTGGCTTTGAGTTTGAACCAAAAACACCGCTGATTCTTGCTATCTAGTACTATCCACCCATACTGTGTCGCCCACCCAGGCAGGCATTCTTTCACCTTCCACCCATCCTTCAACAACCCATGCATCTGATCTTATTACTATCAGACTCCTATACATGCTTCCAACAACATATCCTTCTCTGCCGGTCAGTCATATTGTTTATCTCGCCCGTCCTTCCACCCTTAGTGCTTTCCCTCTATGTTCAACACATCCATGAAGGTCATCTGATCTGAGTTTGTCTTCTCCATAAAACATTCACAGCTGATTTTGGAGTCAAATAGAAGAGGCCATTGGTTACTCTACTCACGCTGGTAATGCTACGTAAAGGGTGTCTTCTTCAACCGTTGTATAATGTCGCACAGTACAGTGAAATAGTGAACACAGTTCCATCTAGCTGTAATGTCAAGAAGTAATGAATATAACTTACCGCCGCCGGCCACTGCTGCTGGATCCCCCCTGGGCCCTGTGTCTCCTGCAGGTGCCGCCAGTTCGCCTGCCCCCTCCGGAATGGCCGCATCGCTGGCCCCGACGGCACTGGTGGATGGTAGTG
Organism: Triturus cristatus; assembly: GCF_964204655.1. Lineage (NCBI taxonomy): Eukaryota > Metazoa > Chordata > Amphibia > Caudata > Salamandridae > Triturus > Triturus cristatus. Next base: position 346,625,434 of record NC_140582.1, read on the forward strand.
TGCCTAGAAAAAAGCATCAAATTTTTTTTAGATGCCTATAAACCTCCCCCTATTTTAAGTGTTCACTTGGAACATTGAACAAAAAGTTAATGCGATGCAACATACATCAGCACTAGACAGTAAGTACAGTCAGTAGACAGACACTAGTAGGATATGGTTCCACTTCCTAGGGTCATCTAGTCCTACTCTACTCTTTTGAAAGTTAGCCTGAGCCATGAGTAACCCTTTTAGATTCATCATGTCGACTACTACTCTTTTGGTGCATATTATACCTGCCAGCGTATTGACATGTGCAGTAGATGCCTTTAAGGCCGCTTGACTGTTGCGTACAAGTGAAGAGGTCGAAAAAAAACCAACATATTGACTTTGTTTAGTTTATATTGCTTAGCCATCACACATACATGTTACACTTTTTGGCATGACTGCAAAATGCTAGCATCATTCACCAGTATACTATCTAACGGCTAACTCGCAGCGTTTTTCTCATATATCATAGGCGGAAGATTCCCTTCTACAAACCAGAGATTTACAGAGCATAGTGGATGCAAGATGATGTAACCAGTATTTCTACGTTCTACGGTGAGGGATCTTCCAGAATTATAAAGATCTTGGCTCTTGTTCTTGTTGTCAATCATGCACTTGTAAATGTTTACTGTTTTAATGTTAGGCTTTTTGCTGGCTTATTGACTATGGCTGTCGTAAATTAAATTTCATATTAACGATGTACAGAGTTTGATACTTGGTTCAAATAAACCTTTTGAACTTACACATAGACTCTGTGGTATTTGGTGTGGTGGAGTGGACTTACACAAGTGTGTGAGCAAAATGGTGTTTGTTATTATGTTCTGGATTGTCTCTGTCTCCGTCATCATCAACATTGTGTATCGTCTTCGTGGGGGGGTCGGGAGTGGGACCCTAATGTGAGACACTATAGCTAGTCTGTTAGGGGATCCTGGGTTCTTTGGACTGAGGTGTGATCAGTAAGATCCAACCTCCCATCAGCACCATCCTATTTTGTTGTGCATAGTTCTGTATGTGGCTCTGCAGAATCCTAGACAATAGTAGTATCATGTACTATCCGATCAAAAATACTAGTCAAATATCTGGTTGGGCATTTTGTTTGTGGTAATTGTCAAAGCCTCAACATTGAGAAGACTTGAAGAGGACAACCCAAAGGACAGGACCCAGTGGCTAGAGCTATTGGTCAATCAGAGTTTTATTGTTGCAAAGAAAACCTTCTATTAAAGAGTGGGCAACTGTGCAAGCTTCGCTACACACAGAGTAATAATAGTAATAGTAGTAGTAGTATTAGTAGCACAGAGAGTCATAGCAGAGGGAGTTAGAAGCAACTTCGAGGCAGGGATAAACAGAATTAGTAAACAGATAGTCAAGGTCAAAGAAGTAAGCTTTTGTAAAAAAGAGATTCAGAAAGTGGAACCATAATTTAGAGTTTGGGAAAAAAAAGATGCAGTAACATAACATTTAGGGAAATATAAATGTCAATCTAACCAATGGAGGACTTACTGGGGCCAGCTGCAGGAGCCTCAGTAGAGGAGAGGTCCTGGGGTTCCCCCGCCGACTCCGACCCCGTCTTCTTGCCCCTGGGTGGTGCTGATGATCATGTAAAATATAATAAAGAAAGAGACCAACATTAAGGAGTGCTGTGAGAAAAATAATAAATCATTTGGAAAAACAATAAGTCAAAGAACATTTTAGGAAACAACAAGTGCAATAAAATTGACCTATCTAATCAGATGGATCGACTACTGGCTGCTTTCTAGTGCATTTACGGATCGTCTACTTATTTATGAACACTCCAGTGTTCCTTGATCATTCTGATTCCAAATCCTAACAAAGCCTAGTAAGTACCACCTGACCTACACCACCTATTCCAGACGGGCCAATTGTTCACTAAGTCTGCACTTCAATTTTTTTCAGCCATCAAATGCATAGATGATGAGATGGAGGACACATGCATAGTTGCATACATTAGTGCATACATACAACAAATTGTGGGTTGGTTGCATAATGCTGATCTAGTTCTGCTACTGACTGACCATGCTAAGCCTACCACTCACTAAACAAAGTACAAAAGGTTCGACGGAGGACTGGGGTAAGCAGCACTCAGTGACAGAGGATGCGTCACGCAGACCGCATAAAACAATTAGTAACTACTACTAACAAACTAAACCTAGTATCCAATATCCATCCACCACTATTTCACAGTAGGACAATGGAAGGACTAGTGTCTCTCTAGCAAATCGCATTACCTAACTTCAGTTCTGTAAAGTAAACTCTTACATAATCAGCATCAGCACAAGCTAGCGCAAACTACGTTGCAAACAAGTAAGAGTACCACCGTGCACCTGGGTCCTTAAATCAAAGAACATTTTGCTTTTTGGAACGTAATACCAGCAACGCTTGGCACGCAGCAGTAATCTTGTTGTTCATCTAATTTAATATACACAATCAGTTACTCACCAAGCCCGATGACCTCGACACCTAGCAGGTCCAACAGGTCCTGCTCCCGGTCCAGGATGTCGGACCACCGGTGAGCTAGCTGGTTGTGGGTGCGCCGGATCCCAGTGCACCGGAACACGGCCCGGCGCACCTTCGCCCACCGACGGTGCCGCTCCTGGGTAGCGTACCCGGAGCCGGGCCTGCCGCCTGCTGCCAAGGTCAAGGGGAGGAGGCGCTGGATGAAAAAAACAAGAGCCGCCACCTCCTCCTCCCCAAACAGTTGCCGGGCCTGCACCCCTGCAGGACGCATTCTGCCGCAAGGCAGGCGGCGCTTCTCTGCGCCTGCAGGTCCCTTGCCCTTGGGACTTGGTGTGCCCTTGGCCATGGTTCTGGGGTGGGTGGGAGGCGGAAAAGAAAAGTCCGAAGGGGAAAAAAAGTTAGGGGGAAGAAGATAGAAAGAACTTTATAAAAGTAACAAAAACACAGTAAAAGTAGAAATAAAATGCAAAATATAAACTGAGGCAAACAGAGAGATAGATAATAACTAAAAAAAGTCAGGAAAAAGGCTTTAAAGACAAAGGATTGCTGTGATAAAGGGAGGATACAAAAGTAGGCCCAGAAACATGGCATAGAGTGAAAATCAAGATGGCCGCGCCCATTCGCGACCGCGTGGGTAAGTTCGCGCGATATTTCTCGCGAACATGTACAATTTATCGCGAACAAGTAAAATGCGTTCCCGAACACGTCAATGCACATCGCGAACACGCTATCCGCGACCCGGAACAGGAAATAAGGCATCGCGAGCGGGCGGGACTATAGAAAAACAAGATGGCCGCGCCCATTGGCGACCGCATGGGTAAGATCGCGAGATATATCCCCCGAGCATGCAAACAGTTCCCCGAACATGCTTACCGCGCTCGCGAACAAGAAAAAGCCATCGCGAACAGGTTGCCACAAGCAACTACGCAAGCTCGCGAAGCTTCGCGAAGGTCGCGTAGTGCAATGACATCTTCGCGAAGCTTCGCGAAGCTTCGCGAAGCGCGACTACGCGAACTACGCCCAGGGTTAGTTCTAATGATCCAGTTAATGTTGCTGTTGTCGATAGTGATGGTTAATGTTGTGATCCAAACGCACTGCCCTCAGCCAACAAAGTTGCACTTGATGCTGCATGCCCTGCTGCAGTACTTCTTGTGGGTTGATCTTGCGGGCTTTTAATTAGCAGCCGTTCATTTTCCAACTTACTGGCTGCCTCAGCTATACAAGTTTTGTAGCGGGCAACATCAATCTCTGAAAAAGCAAAGAATGTCTTCAGTCCAAATTTTGCACGTGGATTCAGAATTGTGGCACAAATGTAATGTTCTTGTGACTAAATTTTATTTTCTATCCTTGTATTTTCAGCTAAGCGACGGGCTAAGCTCTCCACCAAGTCATGGGCTTCCCTTTTGTCCTCTACACCTTTGTATGATTCAGACACCTTCTTCAGCTGATGTTCTAGCATTTGCAATAATGGGATAGCTTGGCCCATTGTACAGTCCTCCTTGCTGACTTCACGTGTGAAGACCTCAAAAGGACGAAGCATCTCAGTCAGGCATTTTATTAGGCTCCATTGCTCCATCTGAATGTTCAAGCCTTTAACAGTAGCATCCCCTCTTTTCCAGACATATTCATTGAGTGGCCTTTACTGCTCAAACAGACGGTCAAGCATGTAATACGTTGAGATCCAATGTGTTGCCACCTCCTGGATGAGTGCTTTGACTGGCATCCTATATTCACGTTGAATGATCCTCAGCTGCTTCTGAGCTTTAAAAGAATGGCTGAAATGAGTGCATATTCTTCGGCAGATGGCCAGTAAGTTGCTGACTATGGGTTCGTTTTTCAGAAAGTCTTGAACTATAATGTTTATGCAGTGCGCCAAACATGGAACCCTGAAATAGGAACCAAGATCCATGGCCTTAAGTACATTACTGCCATTGTCTGTGGCAACAAAACCAATACTAAGCCCTCTTGGGCACAGCCATTCAAAAACCTTGCTGTGAAACTCTTGCAAAATGTGTACAGCCATATGAGACTTCTCCATGGCGAACATGGCTACAGTTGCATGTTTCCGAGTACCTTTAAAAATCGCAGCTGTGTCAACAGCACCTCGTGCAGATAGCTTATCTCTAACCCCCACAAAAGAGACCCAGTGTGCAGTGATGCACATGTAATCTGTAGCTTGGCAACTGGTCCACATGTCTGTTGTCAGGTGGATATTGTGAACAGCACTCTGCTGCAAAGCTTGTCCAACCAATTCCAGCACATCATGATGTAGTGCCGGAACAGCAATTCTTGCGAAATAGGACCGGCTGGGAACCTTCCATTTAGGGCAGATGGCTGACACAAATTCAAGGAAACCCACCCCTTCCACAAATGAAAAAGGGAGAAGGTCCAGCGCTGACATTTTAGCCAGCTTCGCATTGTACAACCGTGCCGTTGGGTGGTTGCGTTGGAACTGCCCCTCCAACCTAAGCATGCTCTCAATGGTAGGCTGGATTACTTTCCTTTGCGGTGCTGTTGTTTTCATTAACCCACTTAGGCTCAACGACACAGTTTGTCTCATTGCGGTACTTGGTCGCCTTGGTGTCTCAGCCTGACTCTGAGTATGGCTCTTACTGCGGTGCCACTCAGATGTTACTGAGGAGGATGTGGGTGGTACCACTACACTACTGGGGACATGGCTAGAAATGCCTCCCTCTTCTTCACCTTCCACCGCAATAATATCGCTCCCTGATTCTTCCTGACCAACTTCAATGGGTTGAGTTTTTCTACTTTCTTTTAACTGAAGTAGGTGATTCTCCCACACGATAGTGTGGTGCATTCTGAGATGACTTGCTTGGCCTCCGGTACCATAGTTTGTACCAAGCTTACCCCGCCGAACACCTTGTCGACAAATTGAGCATATAGCAACGTTCTCCTCCTTGGTGCTAACAGAAAAGAAGTCCCAAACTGGGGAGGAGAACTTTCTGGCACTGCTGGATGTGCCACTTTCAATACCAGATGAACTGGAGGGTGTGCTTGGAATGTGACCCTGTGCAGCTACACTGTAACTTTTACTGCCACTACTTACTGAGATGGTTGAGCTGGATGTAGGTCCTTGGAAAATATGGCAGCTGGAGGTAGTGGTGGTGTAACCTGTGTTGGTGATATCCGTGCTACATCCCGCTCAGTAGCAGCCTTTCTGGATAGGGTGAGAATGTTGGTCTCCAATCCCTTTGGGGTGGGAGTGATGTGCATGATGACTGGCTCGTCTTCATCAACATCACCCCCCTCTTCTACATCTACCTCCATAACTCTAAGTTTTTCTGGGACCTTCCTTTTCAGAAGCATTGTCTTGTGGCGTGCATCACTCTCAGACTGAGCTGGTGGATGCCAAGTGGCATCACGATCATCAGAAGCGGGGCTTGAAGAAGAAGATGATGGACTAAGCCTCATTTTCCTGGCTGGTGGTCTGGAAGACAATAGATCTTCCGAAACAGTGGTTTGCTCCACTTTGTCTGCAGGAAGCTCGATTTCCTGAAATACCCCTACGTCAGGAGCAACAACTACTATGGTGGGCTGTTGTTGCGGCTGCTGCTGTTCTTGTTGCGGCTGCTGCTGTTCTTGTTGTGGCTGTTGCTGATCTTGTTGCGGCTGCACACTTATCTGCTAAGTTTCCGCCTGCATTGATTGCGATAATGACATTTCAACATCGCTGCTCGTTAGTAGACTGGCTACCTCTGCGACGCTAAAGACCTTGACCTCCCGGACTCGGTGGAATGGGTAGGTCACAAGGAGTAGCGTGAGCGAACAAAATTCCTACTTACAGAGGAACTCTAACTCATGTACAATCCACCGAGTACTGTTGATATCTGGAAAATTACTTTATAGGGTAGCTCCTGATCACAACAGGTACTATAGTTAAGAAACACTTGACTCACTACACACCTTAACACCAGTAGTTTTTAGATGTAGATAGATCTTTTTCCTGATTCCTGGTCCTGACGAATCGCGAGTACACTAACTCAATGCGAGAAACATGTTGACCGTTACACATATGTGAACATAGGACACTCTAACACAAGGCATTATACTCGGGCTAGTGCCATGTTCACACATTTTTAACTAGGGTAGAAGGCACCCAGAATAAAATTAATTCCTACCAAGCATTCCTAACCCTATTTTAAATCATCATCACACATCTACTCTATCTGGGCCCCACATCCGCACTTCACCATATGGCAGTTGGAGAGAAGATCTCCGACAAAGCACCCCTTTTTTAAAAGAGCCCGTTGGGTATTGCACCGCCGACCCGACGAGGAGCAGCCCAGATGATGAAGCATGACACCCACAAGGGTGTGTGAGGGCACCACAATCCAACATATGGATTCCCAACCATAGACACTATGTGGATTTAGTTGGATCCAGCCTTCTCTTTAACTCTCCTAAAACTTTATTCCAGGGGAACAGCATAAATCCTATTTCTTAACTAAAGGCATTGGGCCTAGGTTGGTGGGTTTGGACCACTGGTGCTGAGGTGCTGCTCCCAGCTTGGTTCCCGGACAACGCTGCTGCAGGCGTAACTTTTTTGGTGCCAAAATAACATTGGCCGGCACACCAGTCGTGGTTAATGGCACTTCCTTTTTCTGTTTCTTCTTCTCACCGCCAACTTTCTTGGTACAGGACCTGGTACCTTTGTTTGAGGCCATCTTCTTCAGATGTCAGGCAGGATGCAGATGCAGAACAAGTTCTGGTCACACGTTGACGTGATGCGCAGCAGGACTTCTGTCTGGCTGGCAGTACAACGGGTAGCTGGGTGATGATGATGACACCTCCTCCTCTGGCTTTTTGTGCACCTAAAAGCAAATAAGCCAGGAGAAGAACATCAGTGAAATGTTGCATTTGTTGTTGTGGTTCAGTTACTTACTACTGTACTAGTGCAAACAAAAGATATAGTCTAGCCATTTATTACTTTTTTTCAATAAGGGCTATGTTATACTACTGTGTACAGTCACACACTACACTCTCAGGAAGGATAGGAAAGTTAATAAGAACCACCAAAATAAACATTTAATGGAAGTGGGGTGGACCCTATTTGCCATTAAATTATTTGAGCATCTCATCATCCATGGAGCTGCTGCTGGCAAAGGGGGTGGATGGATGGAAGCAGTAAGCCAATAGGAAAACCATGCAGGCCTAAATGGCAAAAGCAGGACACTAATAACTCCCAAGACAAAAAAAGGCCACCAGCCACATGGACACTCACAAATCACAAACAAGCAGGGGGCCTGGGAAACACCAGGAGCTGAAAAAAGGCCTATAAAAGCCAGGTAAAGGATGCATGCTAAAGCACACTGCTCTGCCTTTTTGATGCAACAAAATGCAAATACGAACATTCACAGGTCCCAAAAAGATCTGCAGGGTGCATGCATTACACACCAACACACACCAGACACACACAACAAATGCAGGTCTTTAAGACAACCAACATCAGAAAGCCCACCCAAAAAAACACACTTGCCAACTCAATCCAATGCCATCCATGCCCTAAGTGATGTGTAAATTCAAAAGACAACACAGAAACACTTGATTAATACAGCTGTGGCCACCTGCTCAGCCTCTGAGCCTACTGGATGAAAGCAGGCCTGTTGTTGGCAGACAAGGCCAGACAAGCTTGCAGGCCTAGGCTTCAAAATGGCCACCAGCCACATGGCCAGGCCCAACAACATCAGAAAGCCCACCCCAAAAAACACACACTTCCCCAACTCAATCCAATGCCATTCATGCCCTAAATGATGTCTAAATTCAACAGACCACACAGAAACACTTGATTGATACAGCTGTGGCTACCTGCTCAGCCTCTGAGCCTACTGGATGAAAGCAGGCCTGTTGTTGGCAGACAAGGCCAGACAAGCTTGCAGGCCTAGGCTTCAAAATGGCCACATGGCCAGGCCCAACAACATCAGAAAGCCCATTGCAAAAAAACACACTTCCCCAACTCAATCCAATGCCATCCATGCCCTAAATTATGTCTAAATTCAACAGACCACACAGAAACACTTGATTAATACAGCTGTGGCTACCTGCTCAGCCTCTGAGCCTACTGGATAAAAGCAGGCCTGTTGTTGGCAGACAAGGCCAGGCAAGCTTGCGGGCCTAGGCTTCAAAATGGCCACCAGCCACATGGCCAGGCCCAACAACATCAGAAAGCCCACCCCCAAAAAACATACTTCCCAACTCAATCCAAGGCCATCCATGCCCTAAATGATGTCTAAATTCAACAGACCACACAGAAACACTTGATTAATACAGCTGTGGCTACCTGCTCAGCCTCTGAGCCTACTGGATGAAAGCAGGCCTGTTGTTGGCAGACAAGGCCAGACAAGCTTGCAGGCCTAGGCTTCAAAATGGCCACCAGCCAGATGGCCAGGCCCAACAACATCAGAAATCCCACCCCAAAAAAACACACTTCCCAACTCAATCCAATGCCATCCATGCCTTAAATGATGTCTAAATTCAACAGACCACACAGAAACACTTGATTAATACAGCTGTGGCTACCTGCTCAGCCTCTGAGCCTACTGGATGAAAGCAGGCCTGTTGTTGGCAGACAAGGCCAGACAAGCTTGCAGGCCTAGGTTTCAAAATGGCCACCAGCCACATGGCCAGGCCCAACAATATCAGAAAGCCCACCCCAAAAAAACACACTTCCCCAACTCAATCCAATGCCATCCATGCCCTAAATGATGTCTAAATTCAACAGAGCACATCGAAACACTTGATTAATACAGCTGTGGCTACCTGTTCAGCCTCTAAGCCTACTGGATGAAAGCAGGCCTGTTGTTGGCAGACAAGGCCAGGCAAGCTTGCAGGCCTAGGCTTCAAAATGGCCACCAGCCACATGGCCAGGCCCAACAACATCAGAAAGCCCACCCCAAAAAAACACACTTCCCAACTCAATCCAATGCCATCCATGCCCTAAATGATGTATAAATTCAACAGAGCACACAGAAACACTTGATTGATACAGCTGTGGCTACCTGCTCAGCCTCTGAACCTACTGGATGAAAGCAGGCCTGTTGCTGGCAGACAAGGCCAGACAAGCTTGCAGGCCTAGACTTCAAAATGGCCACCAGCCACATGGCCAGGCCCAACAACATCAGAAAGCCCACCGCAAAGAAATACACTTCCCCAACTCAATCCAATGCTATCCATGCCCTAAATGATGTCTAAATTCAACAGACCACACAGAAACACTTGATTATTATAGCTGTGGCTACCTGCTCAGCCTCTGACCCTACTGTATGAAAGCAGGCCTGTTGTTGGCAGACAAGGCCAGGCAAGCTTGCAGGCCTAGGCTTCAAAATGGCCACCAGCCACATGGCCAGGCCCAACAACATCAGAAAACCCACCCCAAAAAAACACACTTCCCAGTTCAAACCAATGCCATCCATGCCCTAAATGATTTCTAAATTCAACAGACCACACAGAAACACTTGATTAATACAGCTGTGGCTACCTGCTCTGATCCTACTGGATGAAAGCAGGCCTGTTGGCAGACAAGGCCAGACAAGCTTGCAGGCCTAGGCTTCTAAATGGCCACCAGCCGCAAGGCCCAACAACAGAAAGCCCACCCCAAAAAAACACATTTCCCAACTAAATCCAGTGCCATCCAGGCCCTAAATGATGCTTGAAAATGAAATACATTAAAAAAACACCAAAGGAACAGTTGCTTCATCATGCACACACCCATGAGGCCATGACTAGCTCGGGCCTACTACTGACTACTACTAACCACAACATTTTTTAAAAAAGGAATGATGATAGTTACCAAAAATAAATTGTAGTTACAACAACTGCAATGCCCCCAATCAAACAGACACAACAACCACTTACTTGTAAAATATCCAATAAAAAAATCCTCAAATCCAATTGCAATGATGCAGCAGACAAAAAGAGTGATCTTTCCAGCTCAAAATCCAAAGGCAGAATGAGCAGGAGATGGACAAAGCACTGGGAGGAGCCTGCTGGACAGGAACAGGAAGTTGGAGATTCTGTGGCACTTCCTCCCTCTCCCCACCTTTTTAAAAAAGGACTCCTTGCACAAAAAAGGACAGCCAAATGTCAATCTGAGGAGTTGTTTTCATCCAAATCATCATTTGCAGAAGGTATCATGCTGTCAGGACCCCAAGATTACAGATAGGTTTAATTGCGCATCGAAGACTCAAAGTTTGTACACCCCGAGCAATGGAAGGTACATGGGTGGAGCTGACTCGGAAATGGCGCCAGAAAAGGCCACCAGAACCGAGTAGCTGTTAGCGTTCTAGTGTTTGGCAGAGAACGCGCTGGAATCCTAGGTGAGGCTCGCGCTGCTTAGGAACTGCGCACTTCACCAAGAATTCTAGAGAGTCAGGTGCGCACTTCAGAGCGCTCTGACAAAAAGTGTTTCAGGTTTTGTTTGAAGGCTTTTCAGAATCAAAACTGAAGGGCTTTCGGAAGTCTCTAGATACAAGTTAGAAATCCGAGTTCAATGAAGTAGAGTGACGTGTGAGGAGAACAGCAAGTCTCAGTTTGTGAAGATTTCGCACCGAGTCGTCAGGGAGAGGAAGCAGCGTCTACAGGAGCATCTGAAGGAAGAAAAAGAAAAACGAAGCTAAGTTAACGAGTGTATATTTGTCACGTCAGAGAACTGAAGTAAATTACTGATATCAATAGAGTTATAGAACTTACTGTGAGGAAAGTGGCTTTACTGTAATTCTTCACAGAGGTAACGAGTTGTAACGGCAAGTCCTGAAAAAACGAAGAGAGAATTACAATACATGTTAGAATGCATGAGCAACTACAAATAATTAGAATAAGGTAAAACAATACTTACCACAGAAATAAGTCGTCGGACAGTAGCTAAGAAAAGAGAGTAAAATACCACCACAAAAAGAATAAGAAGAGAAAACATTAAATACACAGATGAATAATTACAAATAGGAAAATACCTCAAACTCAGTAAGTAGAATACCAAATTAAAATAGATAATACCAAGTTAAAAGAGAGCAGAAGTTCTTAACAGATAAATGTAAATATATTGCAGGTGTGCAAAAAGAAAAAGAAACTGTGAACTAAGGCAGATACCAAGGAAGATAAAACATAGGAGAGTGAAAAGAAAAATAGGAAAGTAAGTAAGAAGCACAGGGAGAAAGATTCATATGAGGCAGATAAACTTTGGGTTCTAGTTATTTACTTTTTAATTGCATACGAAGAATATAGTTAAGGAATAAAAGGCCCACACAGAAAAGAAATAAAAGATATAGAAGAGAAGCTGAGTTCTGGAATTGGCATGGTAAGTGTGAGAAGTTGGCCTGGTATATGATGTTCACTAGTTAAAGTGACCACCTTGTACCATGCCAAGCAACCCTTATGGTGTGGTTGTAAGTCAACCTTTTCGGACTAGCTGCCCTAGTGGTAGCGTAGGCTAAGCAGTCTTTGAGGCTAAACTCGTTAAAGCGTGTTAAGCAGGCTGTTTTACCAAATGTAACCCCCTTTTATACCAATGAAAGGACACCACACAGATATATATTCAAAATATATATGTATTTATTTCTCAAAGTAACCCCTAGACTCTTTATGAGCACAGGAGCACAAATCGTTAAACAAGACAATGTTATAATACACAGAAGTTGCACTTTATATGGATGGGCCCTGGTGGCCACTCAAACCATATACTAAAATAGTGGTATAAGTACCACGAACAGGAAAGGGAAAAGGCCTAGGGCCTCTAGAATCGCTGGGCCTACAAGGAGCTAACTTTAGTTAGTGAATAGGAGGTCCACGGGTCGCGTGTGCAGTGCGGAAAGTCACACACGTGCTCCCATAGGTTTTCAATGGGTGCGTAAAAGTTACAAAGTTACTGCAGAAAGGTTCTTCTGGTTAGACTACGATCTCAAGATTCGAAACACAGACACTAGAGATGATTCTCTACACTTGGGCACCGGAGTGCCAGCTTTACCTCACCCACAGGAAGCGGGTGCATAGGTCTCGAAGTGCGTCGGGTTTCTTCTATCGATTCAATGGAGCCTGTCGACAAAGATGCTGCAGGCGGTCGGTCCAGAAGAGATGCGGTGGATCCAAGAGTGGATCGGAGTTGTAGAAGACCTGAAAGCAGAGGGGACAGTGTTCACAGTCACTAGCCAGTGACCGGCGTGGCACCAGGTAGGTACCAGGCGATGTTGGGTGCAAACAGGTGAAGAGGTGTAGCTTGTCTCCGCAGCCATGTGGTCTCTGAAGGTCGACGACGTCCAGGAGTCGAGTCACGAGCTGTCCCACGCAGGCTCTCGCTGTTGGCGGTGTCGGCGACTCGAAAGAAGTAAACAAGCCTTGGCAAAGGCAGGAGTCGTGGAAGTTCAAGAAAGCTGATTGTTCTGACCAGCAAGGTCAGAGGGGCTGCTCTTTTGGAGAGCAGCTAGGGCCAGTCTGGAGCAACCAGACCAGCATCGTTGATTTTCAAATAGGTCGCCAAAATGGCCACTAGCCAACGGGCCAGGGACCGGGCAGGCGCATCGAGATGCAAAGTGTAGAGGGGCCCCACACAGATCGTGGAGATGCTGGAGGGCTCACCTTTGGTGCAGATGCTGCTCGGTGGTTGGGCTTCTCAGGACCCAAAGCACAACTTGGAGGGAGCCTCTGTTGCTGCGCTTGCAGCTTGTCGTCGGTCTTTCAAGATGGCTGGCTCCACGTGTCTCGGTGCCTCCACGGTTTCCTTCTTTGCAGGGACTGTGGATCGGGCGGTGAGAGGTCTGGAGGTCCAGGTCTTGTTGGGCTCTGGGCTCGGGCTCCGGCAGGAGGCGGCGGCAAAGCAGAAGTTCAATAGCTGGTTGGTGCTTGCGTTAGCAAGATGGTCACTCCCTGACCATAGGGGAGATTTCCTTCAGTCCTCTGTGCAGCAGAGCGTCAAAGTTCCCGTCTTCTTCTTATGGTTAAGTTGATTCCAGGATGTCTGAAGTCTTAGGACACAGCTCCTACCTTTAAGCGGATTCTAGGGGCCGGACTACCTGCTAGGTCCCTCCCTAAGGGTGGGACCAGGAAGGGGGTGGTTACACCCCCAATCCTTTGTCCAGCTCGCCCCAGGTCCGGGGCTGGTGTGCCCCAGGACCAGATTGAACTGGCATATGCACCGAGGCTCCTTGTGAGCCTCAGGCATGTCTGGTTTCTTTCAAGCCCTACCTGACCAATACACAAAATCCTGTCTGGGGTGGTGCTCGCACCTCCCCTGGCAGGAAACCCTTTGTCCACGTCTCCCAAGCTGGAAGTACTCCCAGCAGCAGGAGGGCAGACTTGTGTCTGTGGTGGCAGCATCCATTTTGTGGAGCTGAGGCTATGTCTGATTTTACCCGGGTTTCAGGTACTGTACATGTCGTGTCCCTCTAGAAGGGTGGAATGCTAACCCCGTTGCCAGAATTGGCGAGGGGTTAGTATTCCAATTTGTATGACACCTTACTCGACATGTTTTGATAAAGCCAAACCAAAGATAGCATTTAACCGCGAGGTTCATAATGCACTTAAGAGTATATGGTATGACGATATCTGGAAACAGTAGAAGGAAATGGTTCCGACCACTGCAGACAGGCTCAGCTCATGCCAGAGCACCATCTCACATGGAACCAAGCACTCTGCCTTCAGGATTGTTAAGGCCTGCCATAGGAGTGACTGATAGGTTAACATGTGTCCCATTTAAGGTTAGGTATAGGTATACTACACCTAAGTAAGAGGTGGTTACACCAACTTACCCCAGCTGAGTGATCAGCCAGTTGTGTCAAATTTGTTAGGCCAAGCCTGGGGTGGCATAATACATGCTTCAGCCCCTGGTAGGCCTTAGATACACCAATGCCCTGGGTACCTAGTGTACACTGGTACAGGGGCTCACAGGGTGATCCACTTCCAATTGGTTATGCACCTAGGGTGCATAGTGTCAATTTAGTTAGAGAGAACAGCAGGCTGGGGGTCTGATTAGCAGGCCCACAGCCTCAATATGTCAAAAACCAGTGAAGCAAAAAGCAAAAATTTGGGGTGACCATAGGATAGCAGACCCTACTCTCCTACAGTAAGGAAATAAGGCAATAGGGGTTAAGAGATAAGAGAGGTTAAGGACTAAAAGTTTATCATAACAATAACTCTTGTCTACAGGTTACCTCTTCAGCAATAGAAGTCTGCTGGACGGACTCCTGAAGGAAGCCGCAGAACAGTCTCTTCTCTCTTTTGTTATTTTATCCATTTTCCCCCTTCCCCCAAGATAGCCACTCTAGAGACTTGTCACACTAACTCTAGATTGCTGTCGGGGTGGATTTGGGAACTAGCATCTCTGTTCCTGTGTAGTTGAGTACCGTAACTAGAGTCTGACACATGCTGCTAGAGCTGATATTCTTCTCCAAATTGAAAATTTTACATGTTCGAGTTCTCGAGCTTCACATTACTTCCGCCGGATGTCGATGGCGTGTCCAAAATGACTTGATTGCGTTCTCTCGCCCCCTGTCGCATCGGATATGACGTGTTCGGGGTCTCTTTCTCCTTTTTCGCGTTCGATATGACGTGCACGCGTCCTCACGCTCTCGCTCGCAGTGGAGAATGACGTGTTCGAGATCTCAATCTTCTCATACTCTCGCTGTGCATGATCGCGAGAAGAAAGACGTGATCGCACGACAAATGACGTGATTGTGCGACAAATGACGTTAATGCGGGCGAGAACTGTCGGGAGACAGCGCAAAATGGCTACCAACAATCCAACATTTTGTGGAGAACGCGACCGGATCGGGAAAACTTGTCGGCGAACGCTGGGAGTCAGGTAAGGCGATCGCGCGCACGTGATAATGTATTTTTTTACAGCGCGAGTAATTAAAAATTACCGGTAAGA
Organism: Triturus cristatus; assembly: GCF_964204655.1. Lineage (NCBI taxonomy): Eukaryota > Metazoa > Chordata > Amphibia > Caudata > Salamandridae > Triturus > Triturus cristatus. Next base: position 346,640,807 of record NC_140582.1, read on the forward strand.
TGCATTTTCGCGCTTTCTGTGGAACGCAAAAATGCCACATTATCGCAATTTCCGCGAGCGGAACGGAATTTTGGCCCAGGCCTACATTTAAGAAAGCTAAGAACATCAGAGACCATGTCGTCCGCTCACTTCTGGACATGCCACCCAAGCAGACCATCCAAAGGATGTGGAACCTACCCGTTGTGGTGGGCCACTATAAATGCACCAAATGGAAGGCATGCAAAACAACCAATGAAACCAAGACCTTTATCCACAAACATCACACCATTGAACTGAAAGCACACACTAATTGCAACTCTAGCGATGTAATCTATGCAATCCAGTGCCCATGCAACCAACTATACATTGGCCAAACTAAACAAAAAGTCAAAACACGGATCCTACAGCATTGTAGTAGAATCCGTAGCAACACTACAGGGGCACCACTTGTGGAACATTTCAGAAACCAGACACACACAGCTGAATCTATGAAGTGGGTGGTACTTGAAAAAGTGTCATTAGGACAACGGGGAGGTGATTTGGGACCCATTCTTAACATAAGGGAATGTAAATGGATGCATTTGCTGGACACGGTTAAGAATGGACTTATTAAACTAGATGGCACAAACTCACAACTAGCTGGTCTGTCCACTGAACAAGTCTTTGATATATGAGATGGGGTGTCTATCGGACCCACCTCTTTCAGACACTGTGCATCATGATAACTCCCCTTATTAGGCCCACCAATATGGAGACACTGTTTGGATTTCAGGTCATGCTATGTATTATATAACACTGTTTATATATAGGATGCTATATATTACTAGGCCCACCAATATGGAGACACTGTTTGGATTTCAGGCTATGTTATGTATTATATAACACTGTCTATATATAGGATATACCTCAAGACCGTGTACCCTTGTAACCTAATATATATCCAACAATGTTACATACAAATGTCTGCAATAATATGTTTACCCGATACAATATGTGAGTTATTTATATTTTCCCTTTTACATTGACTCCATATCGATTCAACATGATATTGAACAGTTCCCCTGGTAAATGCAACTGTACCAACATTCTTGTGCTCTACACCACATCAGGCCATGCTATGTACTATATAACACTGTCTATATATAGGATATATCTCAAGACCTTGTACCCTTGTAAACCTAATATATATCTAACTATGTTACATGTGAATGTTTGCAATAATAATATGTACACTCGATAGAATATGTGAGTTATTTTTATTTTTCCCTTTTACATTGACTCCGTATCGATTCACCATGATATTGAACAGTTCCCCATGTAAATATATTTGTTTCCAACTTCCTTGTGCTCTACACCGCAGAATGACAGCTCTTTAACCAACAAGATAAAGCAACCTAGGACAAGATAGAGTTGGGTTGTTTTTCTTTCCTTTTCGATAACAAGGAACACATGCTCATTAATATGTCTTTACACGTTCACCTAGGCCCGCTCTTTTCATATGATCCCTAAACACTAAACATCCATGACATTTGCAAGGTATTGATTGATTGGTTTATGCAGAAACGAGCCCCTCAGCAGCATCCTGCTGCTGCATGCTCGCCACGCTGCCTTCACTACTTAAGCGTGCACCCTGCCAGCCGAAATCATCTCAGAGCCCGACAGGCCGCACAGGAGATAAGCGCGTACGTAGTGATCTGCCGTTTAGGATATATATGAGCCCACATAGCGATGCATATAGTTTGGTAGTTGTGAGACCTGGATATCATGTATTTTAAGGTGTTCATTTTTAATTCAAATGAGATGTTTCGTTTTGACAAACAAAGTGTCCCATATGTATCAGTAGCAATCTTCCTTATGACTAGGTATACAATGGTGTAGATATCAAATGATACAGGGATTTATTTGACATATTCTTTATGTATGAGCATCTTAGAAGTCACTGCAGAGAGCGAACTAGCGGTACGTCTTTCAAACGCTCTTAAAGCGACACGTACCCTTTGGCATTTCCCCTTTTGGACATATTTTGTGCTCCACGATTGCAAATTATCCAGGTAGCTAACGCTGCGTTTTGCTACAATAGGACCATAGTTTTAAATGAATTGGGGAGGTTCCTTGCCTCATTCATATTTATATATGGATCTTTTCATTTTGTTTGGACTTCTTGGCTTCTTGACTATCATGGATTGTTGGCGCGCACTTTCTTGTTTGGTAGCACTTAGTAGGCCGCTCATTGCTGAGCCCACCTTGAACTTCCGTTAGAAACCCGTGCTGGTTTACCTTGTGTACTACTATTAGACTACCCGTGTCGGCCCGAGTTCACGGCGGTAACACTGCGGTTGTTGAACGGGTTTTAATTATCCGCTTAGCTGCCTTACCCTGAGCCAGTTTATTGTGTATTTGCCGCACATATCAGTTTCCCTTTTTGTCTGACACACGCTTATTGTTTCCCTTCGTGCTCTAGATCTATTGTGGATTCAATCCCTATCGTATGAATGATTTATCCCCAGCTGTTTTCGTCTTGCGTAAGTGCTACTTTGAGCGTCTTTTTCCGTTTTCAAAGAAACTTGTTATTCAGGAATTTTGAATATACTCTCATACATCTTCCCTCTGACTCCAACAGCTACGTACGAGCTATTCATGTCCTTGAACATACAGCACAGTCACATTGCTGTTGTCCCAAGTAGGTGATGTTTACACTAATACATTTCTTTCTTAAACACCAATCCTTATACTCACAGCTCTCTTTTTACACATACATCTCGATTATTCGCAGGTGCTCTCTATGACCTTGTCCTGATGAAGATCCCGACATGAGGATTCACTTACCCTCCACCACAGGGGTCGAAACGTAGACAGCCCAAACTTCCACACAAACTCTAATAACAAAATCTTAAAAATACCTATGTTCATTAGAGCTATGTGTTGATCCAGGCACAAATGACCTATGTTAGGCCGGAAAGGTCCTATACTATGTACAAATGATGTATATATGTCACAACATCCTTTCCTTGTCCCTCACTCACTTATCCACCACCTGCTACCCACCTCTTTTACCTCTTTCTTAGAGCACTGTAAATACTTTTGCATCATGTTGCCATACATGAAATGCTTTGAATTTGAATCGCATTTGAATGCCATTTGTTTGAGATACTATTAAATTTGATTAAGGCATCTAACAACTGTATAGTGTGGATTGTGCCTTTCTAATTATTGTTTTTGAAAAATTACTACCACGACCATTGTTATATTGTACTGAAAGAAAAATTAGGGCACATTTTGAGTGACTTCTCTAATCCTCTTCTATTTCATTAAAAAATTCAGACTGAAACATGCATTTTCAATACCAGCAGCAGACATCCCTGGTGAGCAGTAGCTTTAATACAGTGATCTAATGAGCAACTAGAATGCTAACATTCTGAATTTATGGCAAATGTGTGACACATCTGAATGCCTTCTTGATGGAATCAAAGTAAAAAACTGAAAGTATTCCTACTGAGGAGACTGTAGTAAATGAGGAAATTATGAAACTTCATAACAAATAAGTCTCCCAAGATGACCACCAGAGACAAAAGAGCCCAAATGTAGCACAAATGTCACCCAGATGTAACCCAAGTATAGCCCAATGACAGAATGTCCCAGAGTGTTCTAAAGAACAACTGGAGCGCTTACAGTCTTACTTATGACAAAAGTGTGGCACACCTGAAGCCATCTTGATTGGAATAAAGTGGTAACACTTAAAGCATTTAATTTGCAAAGGAACAAAATGAGGGGGTACCATTTTACCATAGAGATTATGATTAGTGCTGCAGAAAGAAAAATTAGGGCACATTTTGACTTCTCAAATCCTCTTCTATTTCATTAAACAATTCTGACATGCAGACTGAAACATGCACTTTGAATACCAGCAGCAGACTTCCCTTGATGAGCAGTAGCTTTACTACAGTGATCTAATGAGCAACTAGAGTGCTAACATTCAGAATTTATGGCACATGTGTGACACATCTGAATGCCTTCTTGATGGAACCAAAGTAAAAAACTGAAAGTATTTCCTACTGAGGAGACTGCAGTAAATGAGGAAATTAGGAAACTTCATAACAAATAAGTCTCCCAAGATGGCCATCAGAGACAAAAGAACCCAAATGTAGCACAAATATCACCCAGATGTAGCCCAATGACAGAAGTGTGCAAAACATTTTTTATTTTTTGTGTTTTTGCAGTTTTATATATTGCAGACTTGTCAGGTATTGGAGTGCTTTACATGAGCATTGGTTACACATAAGAACAAATTCACACAAGAGCCAATTCATTTTGGTTGTAGACATGGGGAGATTAAGTGATTTGACCAGAATCACAAAATGTCGAGCTGAAGCAGAAACTCCAACCTGGTTCCCCAGTTGCAAAGTCTGCAGCTCTGGAAGTAACACCACATCCTCTCCCCTAAGTGGTCAACTGGATAAAAAAACATAAAGATAAAAAATAATTTAAAAGTGCTTTGTCGCTATTTGAAAACTCCGAAAATATGTCCTCATTTTAGTTTTTTAGAGCACTAACCATAATTTTGATGCAAAAAAGACCCTCTCATACATGTAATTTCTAAAGGAAATGCTCTATGTACTACAATTTTGATTACATCAAGATGACGTCAGGCGTTCCACACTTTTGTAATAAATATAGAATGTTAGCAATCTAGTTGTTCATTAGGATACTGTTGAGAGGCAGAGGCCAGGGGCATGGACTCTGCAAATTGAAGGCAATTTGACCACACTGGGCAGGCAGGAAGGGCAGTGGCAGCACACCAGAATATGGAGGGCAGTGGAAAGGGGGGCAGGGCAACAAACCAACAATACAGGACTGGCAAGAGAGGCTGTGGCAATATAATTGACCATTGTGGGCAGAAGGAAGAGGTAGTGGTAGTACAACCATACATGCCAACAGACCCAATTCAGCCAGGAAACGTCCAATGTTTTTAAGTTTAAATAGGCTTTATTTGATCTGTCTCCTGTCTACAATCTCCTCTTTTTCAATGTAACTCAAAGGGGGCAATCAATTCCCCAGTTTTTCTTCAAAATCTCCCTCTTACCAAGTTCACAATGTTTGCAAGTATGGTACATTGGATCATGGAAGGCAGGAGGAATTGGGGTAGGGACATGGACTCGGATAACAGAGGACAGGAGGGACATGGAGAGGTGCACCAAACTGACCCTACAGGGCAGGCAACAGGGTTTGCAACAGCACAATACACCACACAGGGCATGCGGGACGGGAGTGCAGCACAACAATCCATAGAAAGCAATAGGGAGGGGACAGGACCATGCACATGGACAACAGAGAACAGAGGGGAAAGAGGCAATGGTAGCTAGCTGACCATAATGGACAGACAGGAGAGAAAGCTGCAGCATAACAGACCATAAAGGGCAAGAGGGACGGATCAGGGGCAATACAATGGAATAGACAAGCCAGGAGGGAGGGAATAGTGGTCTGCAAATGGAAACAAAGGGCTGGTGGCAGGGCAGGAGCAGCAAGATGGCCATGGAGGTCAGGCAGGATGGGCACTAGAAGCAAGACACACCATGGAGAGCAACAGTGAGACTATGATGGCATACACACAGACCAAGGAGGGAAGGTGGAAGGGGGTCAGGGGCAGCTAGCTGACCACACAGGGAAGGTGGGAGGGGCCGTGGTAGCACAGAAGACCATGCATGGCAAGTGGGAGGGTCAGTGGCAGCACAATGGCTATGATGGGCAAGAAGGAGGGTGCGGGGCATGCACAAAGGACCATGGAGGATAGAAGGGAGGGTCAGGACCTGGGCACAGACAAGAGAGTTCAGGGGAAGGGCCCTCACAACAGACCACGCAGGGCAGGCAGGAGGAGCAGTTGCAGCAGAACAGACCAGGGAGGGCAGAAGGGTGTGGCAGTAAAATGGACCATGAGGACAGGAGGAAGGGGATAGGGGCATGGAATGTGGACAGGCAGGGTGGAGGTGGCAGGGACAGGTTACAGTCATCTGACAATGCTAGGCAGGTAGGAGGGGAGTGGCAGCTCAACAGAACACTCAGAGTAGATAGGAGTGGCAGGTCCATGGAACATGCTGGGCAAAAAGGATGGAGCAGGGGCAAGCACAAAGATATCCTAGGGCAGAGGGAAGGAGAATAGGGGCAGCAAGCTAAGCACAGTGGCTAAGCAGGAGGTCAATGATGGGGCATAGAACTGGGTAATGGAGGACAGGAGGAGTGGACTTGTACATCATGCTAAATGGAGGGCAGTGGCAGCACATCAGACCATGCATGGCAGGAGGGAGGAGGCTAGTCCCTGGATTCAGACAACAGAGGATAGGGAGGGGGCGGATGGGGCAGCAAGCTAACTTTTCAGAGAAGGCGGGAAGGCCAGAACAACGGCCACACAGGGCTGTAATAAGGGAACAGGGACATGGACTTGGACAATGGATGGCTAGGAGGAGGGAAGGCAGGAGCAGCAAGCTTGGGTGGGGCAGCACAATGCCAGGCCCTGCTTCCAACCCCCCACCGACCATTGTGATATGCATCTTACCCAACGTTAAAAAAAAACTAGAAATTTGCTGAAAAAAACAAATATTACAGGGACGGTATAGTTAGACTCAGATTTCACTCATACACAACCAGTGAAATTCAGCAGTGATAGTTACCTGAGCTAACTATAACTTATGCCCCCGCAATGTACTGCTAATGACCTCAGACATTACATCATTCATGACATGGTCAGTTACATCAGGTGTGCCGGTCATGGGGCAAGATATGCTGAAATGACATTGTGTGCATATTAACACTTGTTTTCTTTTCTTTATTGTATCAATTCCTGAATTTTCACATCGTGACCAGGTCAATATGGCCGCCAGCTTTTTGGATTAAAGTAATGCACTGCTGATGACATCACATATTACATTACTCACGACATGGTCAGTGACATCACTGATGACAATCACCCAAACAACTGTTTCCACATGCACTCTTAAACCTATACACCTAGTCAATCAACCATACACACATCTATGCATAGAGTTACATACACCCCATCCAACCACACACAAACTCAGTGTCCCATACAAATACTCAGCCAACTAATCAATAACTAATATACACACTCATGTAGTCAGTGACCAAATGATGCAGCATAATATACAACAACAGAGACAGTGATGCACACATTCACATAGTTTAGTTACTAATCCATGTATTAAGTGAGACACTTTTAATTACTCACTTAAACAGACAATCAGACAGCTACTAAATCCTCCATCCAGACAGTTATATATCCACTCAATCTTGAATACAGATTGGTATATATACAATACATATTTCAATTTCAAACTAAACCACATTCATTGGATGATGTCATCAGTGATGTCATCAGTGATATCATTTGAGATGTCATCAGTGATGTCATCAGTGATGTCACTGACCATGTCATGAATAATGTAATATGTGACATCATCAGCAGTGCATTGCGGACGCGCGAGTTATAGTTAGCAGAACTAACTATAAGGGAGGAATTTCTATGGTTTTGTACGAGTCAAATGTCCAGCTAACTATAACACCCCTGAAACATATGTTTTTTTTCTGTGAAATACTAAGATTTTTGAAATTTCTAACTATAACGTCTCTGAAACCTATGGTTTTTTCAGTGAATATATATATATCTCGAAATGTAAGGCATGTAGACATAGCAGCAAAAGACTAACATATAAATTACCAGGATTAAACACACAGAGAAAAATCAATAAATGTTTTACAAGTAATACACCATTCTGCGTCTATGTTCTGACGTGTCCGTGCAACTTAATGTACATAGGAAGTACAATTAATCCAACCAAAAAACAAATTCTTGAACATGCTAGGGCTATTGAAAAGAAAGATCCAACGTACCCCGTGGCCAGGCACTTTGCCGAATTTCACTCAAGCAATTGAAATCTGTTAAAATTCTTTTGTATTGACCATGTCGCACCTAATAAAAGAGGAGAGAATAGAGAGCTCCTTTCATAGAGATTGGAGTCGAGATACATAGTCGATCTCCAGACTAAGACCTCAGGAGGCCTAAACGCTGAGGAAGAGCTAGCAGTTCATCTGGGTTGAACAGTTCAAGCAGTGCCGAGCCAGTTGCCCACCATTTAATTATACATAGGGATTATATGTGTTTAATTATGTCTCTTCTGTTGTGTTGTTTTGAATTTATTTTAATATAACCATGAAATGTCAGTGCCCATCCAGGGCTTAATCACTCATAGAGATCATTATGAATACTTGTAATTATAGCATGATGAATTAATACTCACTGAGATTTAAGATTGCATTGAAGTTGATGCAATTGCCCATTCAGGGCTTAATTGATTGTAAGATGCATGAGTTGAGAGCTGTATATAGTTGCTTTTTGAATCATGGAAGGCCATTTAGAAATGGCGCCCAAAATTGATTATCGGCAGTGAACAGATGTCCATTTTTTAAGTTTATGAAAAAGGCGTCATCACGCAAACGTGACTGCAAAATAAAATGGCGGAGCTAAATCCATACTGTGTATAGCAGTCGAAAAATGCGCAAGCCGAAACGCGTCCCGCTTTTTACATTTTGATTAAATAAATCAATATTAAATCACACTGGAGTGCGGCACCTTCTTTTCTGACAAAGGGAGTATGAGCTGTAATTAATTAGTGGACCCGTCGCCACGGCAATCCGCACCCGTTCCAGTGTGCTGAAGGCGCATCAAAGTGCGGAATCGAGCTTGGATATATATATACATATATATATAAATATCTGTTTCCAAATGTTGCCCTGATACGAACACGCACTCCACTGCAGGTGAGTAACAACCCTTTATTGAAATGAACATTCAGCCTGGCATCCCGATTGTAAGTCCCTGGCCTGACGTGTTTGAAAGCAATTGTGCTTCTTCCTCAGAGACCCGTGTCTGCAACCAATCAATTTCATGCTCCACGTTTTCCACTCTTGTATTTCTTTAATTAGTTGGCTTCCGGCATGCCCTCTTGTTAGAATTTCATTAACAAAGCACTCTGGGACATGTGGTTCATTCCGCCATTTTTACCCTCCAGTGGGTTTGGTTGCTTGCACATAATTAAGAACACTTTCAACAGCAGCCCCTCGGTGGGCTTCCGGATGGAATTCTGCATGTTACATTATTTTCCTGCTGTGCCCACAGAGACGGATTTTTCCTCTCCTGCGGACCCTTCAAAGTTCATGGGCAGTGCGATGCTCCACGGCCTGGAACCGCCGTGTATACTTGTTTCCAAATGTTGCCCAGATACGAACATGCACTCCACTTCAGGTGAGTAACAACCCTTTATTGAAAAGAACTTGCAGCCTGGCATCCCAATTGTAAGTTTGTGGCCTGACAAGTTTCAAAGCAATTGTGCTTCTTCCTCAGAGGCCCGTGTGTGCAACCAATCAATTTCATGCTGCCATTCTGCCATCTGATTGGCTGAGTCGTTACGAGCACAAGCTTGCTGCTTATTGGCTGTGAGCGGTGTGAGCGGTTGGAACTAGGAAGTGTTGGCAGCCATTTTGTGATTCTGTTGAAGCGAGTAAGGGGAAAAAAGGGCCAAAAAAGTAGGAATGAGGAGGGTAGGATCACTGCAACCTCTGTGGGGTGTTTAAGGTGTGCTATATAGGGGGAGCGAAGCAAAATCCTCATCCCTACCGGTCTGAAAGTGCTGGGCTACGGAAATTAAGTGAGGTATTGCCTAGAGTCTGATGCTGCTAAGGTGAGCTGCTGCGGGACTCGGGGATTAAAGCGTGAGCCCAAACTGTGTGTCTTATGTTGTGGAGTCAGGTGCCCTCTCCGTTGCACCACTGCTGTGGAAGTAGTGTCAACATGTGTTTATACCCACTAGGACGAACTACTGACCCCTACTGGTCTGAAAGTGCTGGGGTATGGAAAATTGTGAGGAATGGTCTAGAGTCTCATGCTGCTAAGCTGAGGTGCTGCTGGACTCGGGGATGAAAGCGTGAGTCCAAACTGTGTGTCCTATGCTGTGAAGTCATGTGCTCTGGCCGCTGTGCCACATCTGTGCAAGTAGTGTCAGCATGTAGTTATACCTACTCAGAGGAACTTTTGTTTCGAATATTGTAAGTTGTGTATGGTGTTTAGGGGGTGCTATACAGTGAGTGCGAAGGTAAATTTGCGCGTATCAAATCAATTTGGTATTTGGAAAGTGCAAACTACTCACTTGTATGGGTCTGATGGAACTGGGGGTTTAACCCCTTCTATGCCCATGACGAGATAGTCTCGTCATGGAGCGCGGTTGCGCTGTGCCCATGACGAGACTATCTCGTCATGGACCCCACCCACTAATGAAAGGCCCGGCACAGGAGGGGGAAAGGGCGGGGCACTCAAGGGGTTAAGCTGAGCTGCTGCCGGACTCGGGATAAAGGCACTGAACTACGGATCCCTACCGGTCTGAAAGTGCGGGGTATGGAAATTAAGTGAGGTATTGCCTAGAGAGTTATGCTGCTTAATTGAGCTGCTGCTGGACTCGGGGATGAAACCTTGAGCCCAAACTATGTGTCCTATGCTGTGAAGTCATGTGCTCTGGGCGCTGTGCCACACCTGTCCAAGTAGTGTCAGTAATATTTTATACGTAGTAGGAGGAAGTTTTGTTTGGAACATGGTAATTTGTATATGGTGCTTAGGTGGTGTTATACAGGGAGTGCGAAGGTAAATCAATATGGTATTTTTGAAGCGCAAACTACTCACCGCTATGGGTCTGAAGGCCCTGGAGGCCAGTGTGGAAATTATGTGAGTTATTAAGTGAGCTATTACCCAGAGTCACATGGTGCTGAGCTGAGCTGCTGCTGGAGCAGGGGATTAAACCGTGAGCCCTGTGCTCTGAACTCATGTTTTCTGGCCGCTGCGGCACACCTAAGTAGTGTCAGAATGTGTGCATACGTACTAGGAATACGTTTTTTTTTAAACAGTGTGACGTCTGTAGGGTGATTAGGGGGTGCTACAGAGTGTAAAGTTCAATTCTGCCATTTCCAATCAATCCGGTATTTGTAAAGTGCAAAGTACTCACTCGTATGGGTCTGCAGGCGCTGGGAGCCGGCGTGGAAATTAGGTGAGCTATTGCTCAGAGTCACATGGTGCTATCCTGAGCTGTCGCTAGATTCGGTGATCAAAACGAGAGCTCTGTGCTCCAAAGTCAGATGGTTTGGCCGCTGCGCCACAGCTGTGTGAAGAAGAAATTTTGGCGAGGGTGCAGGAGTTGCCATTACCTGGCCCTAAAATAGCAGGCCTAGGTTGTCAGTTATAAGGCAGCTCTAAAAAGAGCCCTTATGTTTATTTGTTGGAGCTACAAAAAAGTGCGGATGCACAGCTTCAGGTTATTTAGAAAAACTCGATTTCCCTGATCTGTGAAGTGTACTCCATCACTTCTGTAGATATAAGCCATATCAAAACGTATATTGTTGTTGTGGATCAACCCCATTCTATGGTCTCTGAGGTATGCAGACACAGCTTTGTTGACATTCTTTCTAGAATTTTCAATCTGAGGACAAAATTGGTTTGACCATTTCCACTTCTGTCTTTTGGCATATACTGAAATGTACAAAGATAGTTTGAGGCAAAAGCAACATCAATTGTCGAAAGGTGTCCTTCATTAGCATTTCCAAACCTAGCCCAGTCAATGTACCTAGGTCGTTTCCACCACAATGCACAATCATGAGGTCAGGGTCTTGGAGATGCAAACAGGTTTTAACCAAAGGCAACAAGTGGTGCCACTTCAATCCTCTCTGTGCAAACCATTTAATGTCCACATTTTGTAAACCTAGGTCTAAGTCAATACGTCTCTGTTCTGCATAACTCTTATACCAGAAAACATAGCTATGTCCTACGATCCACACTAGCATTTTGAAGGTATGGCTGGAAGGTATGGAAAGATGTCTGTAGCTCATGCAGTTCCTTCATAGAAAACAATAATTATTTGGAAGATAAGAAGCATTGTGTACTAAAAATTAGGGTACGGTATAGTTGCGTGAAAAAGCATGTTTGTCATTGGTTAATAAAGAGCAGTCTAAACGTAGAGTCCATATGATAGGATGAAATGTGCTCAGCTCAACCAGACGTGCTACTTGCATTTGGAAGGTACATTTGGAACTTAAAACAATGGTGAACTTTTAACCCACAGATGCTGTTAAATGTTCGAGAATATGCTGAAAAAAAAAACGTTACGTTTAAACAAATCATTAACTTTTAACTTGCAGGTGTCGTAGAATGTTCCAGAAAGTGTGGTGATAAAATAGGTTGAACTTCTGACCTGTATGTGGCGTGGAATATTAAGTAGCTTTTCAGATGGAATATTCAAAAATAACCAATGGAGGTAAGTTTTGGAATGTCGATGAAGGAATGAAGTATTCTGATTTGTTCTTTACATGTATTTATATGTGGAGCAACAGAGAAATTGTGCCATTACTGGTTCCATTCTTGATGAAAGTGTTGCATTACATGTACTGTGTGACAAAGAAAGAATTGCATGCATGTGTGACATTTGAAATCTGCATACCAACTACAAAGGTGAGGTAGAGATGAACAAGGTGTGTTATGTGTTCTGTAGTAGTGATTAAGTATTTGAGGTGCTATTTTTAAGTTTGAAAGTATTTTTTTTTTCAAAATAATATACTATATTAGTAAAGTGTGGTGTTTAATATTGGTTATAAAATATGCATAAAGTTTGACCTGTTGTTAAATAAGTACTTTATATATGTTTAGGAATTTTTCACAAAGAAGAAATGTAGTTTGTCATCTTTAAAGGACTGTATGGATTTAAAAATGAGGTACAGCGTTAATTTGGGTTTGCTAATGTATTCAGGCGAGATAAACAAAATGTCCCACGTTTGCAAATTATACTTTTTGTGGAAGTAGTTGGGAAGGGGAGGGGGGTAGGAGATGTACGTGTGTTTTTAAGTTAAAAGCGATAAAACCAAACCCAGAAATGTTATGTGCACAGGTTGTGGTCTCATTTTTGACAGTGAGAGGTAGAATTGAATATAAGTCTAGGTAGGTTGTTGTACTGTGAGGCCATCTACAGTGTTTGGAGATTACATGGAGAGGAGATGTAGATAGTAAAAGTGATACGTTCCTTTTATAAGTATGCATAGTTTGAATCATTTGAACATAGGTTGAGATATAATATGAACATAGTATCTGGTTTGCATTTGGGTATAGTTAATAGTTGTAGTAGTTTGTGACTAGTGAATAATAAAAAGGTAGATATACTAAAATATATGGTAGTAAACGTATTAATGATTGTCTGTTCTTATGAAATAGAAGTGGTTGGGGAGTGTTTCTTTAGAAGAGATGTTTTATAAATGTGTGAGAGATATAAAAGAAATGAAAATGTTCGGTATATTTTCTGTATGACTTTCTTGACATTAGTAAACTACATGTGATTATAAGTGATACTAATTGTCAGGCTGTGTCCCTGTGCTGAATATACGTAGGTGTTTAAGTGGTCCGGGTTTTACCGGTGCTCAGCTTCACTATCCCTTTTGAGACACTCGTCAATTTTTTCATTCCATTTAATGTCCTTAATATACATACAGTAAAGGGACGGTATATCAAAAGTTTGGGAATTAGAACTTTGTTTACTCTCCCCATCCTCTGCTATACACTCTACAGAGTGTTTAAACGACTTTATTAATATACAGATGTCTAGCTAGTAAGGTGGTGTAGTGCCACTGGGTCCATTTATAAACCGTGCTATGGGATGGTTTATGTTTTACCCGCCAATTTGCATGTTTGAATACTTTTTGCTGATAAGCGTTCCGGAAGACACCTGTTAAAATTAAGCCCGTTTATGGGTATAGTGGCGCTACTAGGAATGGTGGGGGTTTCTGTTTGATTTCGTATGGTTAAGCAAAAGCGGGGCTGGGTGTGGGGGACGTGGGTATGTTGGTGATTAAAACACAGACTTTAGTAGTTTGCAGATGTCTAGCTACTAAAGGTGACGTAGTACCACTGGGACTATTTATAAAGCGCCCTATGGCATGGTATATGTTTTACCTGCAAATTTGCATGTTTTAATAGGTTTTGCTGATAAGCGTTTCGAGAGACATCTGTTGAAATTAAGCCTCTGTTTGGCTATAGTGGCGCTTTCAGGTTTGCTGGGGCTCTTTGTTTTATTGCGTAAAGTTAAGCAAGGGCGGGTGTGGAGGTGGTGTAGTAATACAGGGACTATTTATAAACTGCCTTATGGTATGGTGTATGTGTTACTTGCAAAATTTCAGGTTTCAATACCTTTTGCTGATGAGCGTTCCGGCAGACACCTGTTGAAATTAAGTCTATGTATGGCTATAGTGGCGCTAATGGGAGTGCTGTGGCTCGTTGTTTGATCTTGTAAGGTTAAGCAAGGGCAGGGGTGGGGGGTGGGAGAGGTGGGTATGTTGCTAATTATAACAAGACATTTGTAACGTGCACATGTGTAGCTAGTAAAGTTGATGTTGTGCCACTGGGTCCATTTATAAAGCGTTCTATGGCATGGTAAATGTTTTATCCGGAAATCTACATGTTTTAATACCTTTTTTGCTGAGCGTTCAGACACTTGTTGAAATTAAGTCCCTGTATTGCTATAGTGGCTCTACCAGGTTTGCTGGGGTTCTATCTTTGATTTCGTGAGGTTAAGCAAGGATGGGGATGAGGGTGGTGTAGTGGCACTGGGCCCATTTATGAACCGCTTTATGGTATGGTATATGTTTTACTCGCAAATGTGCATGTTTTAATACCTTTTGGTGCTCCAGCAGACAGCTACGCAAATCACACAACATTTCTGTGGATAACAAATCTTCGTGCTGATAGACACTCTTGCACTGTGGTAGAAGGCTGCCAGCGTTGATGACAAATTATGAAACTTGGTGCCATCGTACATTTAAATGGAAGCTTGGACCATTTCTTTGTTACTATGGTGCAGTCAGGGCTTTACGTGGGAAAAAACTGGGGGTGCTCTAAAAGGGGCGGGGCAACCCTCTTAAAGGGGTGTGGGCTATCCAAGTAGGGGCGTGGTCTAAATCAAGATAACTAGCATTGTGTGCTTAAGAAAATCCCCTCCAATTATCCTACATTCGGAAAACACACTCTTTAAAGGATTTCCCTTCCTCCTACAACGTGGCTCACCTAGCATGATGACTCCACTTCTCAGTAGTAAGCAAAATGAGCATGCGCACATCGATGTGCATGCTCTCACTTCAGTTCAATAAAAAAAAAAGAAAACTGACTACCTTTGCGAGGGCCAAAAATAGAGCCCGATAGAGACCCATTTCGAGGCCTTCTGAAAATAACTGCCGGTGCTCAGAGACAGCCTACTTGAAGACCTGCATCCATCCATCCTAAGCACTGCGCCATCCAACCATCTTTCAATTCATCCATACATTCCTACCTACATACATACATACATCTGTCCCTGCACTTATCCTAAGCATCTATCAGCCCACTCGCCTATGGTAAGCACTGTGCCATCCATCCAGGCATACGCCCATACATCCATACATAAATCTGTCCCAGAACCAATCCTAAGCATCTATCAGCCCACCCGTCTATCCTAAGTACTGGTCCATGCATCCATTCATCCTTCCATCCATTCATACATCCATACATCCATCCATCTAGCTATCCATTCATCCATCTGGCCATCCATCCACTCACAATTTATTCAACTATTCGTACTTATTTCTGTGCACCCTCCACTCCCGATCCTAAATACCACGTATTATATTCATCTACCCAGCCTCTTAAGGGGCCGAAAAGGCTGGCAATAAGCATTGACAGGCAGATGTTTCTGATAAAGAACAAGAAAGCTTTGAGTTGCTCTTTGTGGACCATAGTTTATCACCCTTTTCTGGTGGTGTTTTAAACAAAGGTTGATCCAGCAAAAGAAATGTAAAGCAGCTTTCAGTGTGAGACGTTAATTTAGAAACATGATGGGGCATATTATCAAGAACGGCGTTAAAATTATTGTCGCTTTAGCGGCAGGAAACTGCCGCTAAAGCGGCGATAATGGGCTTGATAATATGCCCTTGTGAATTCCCATAGCAGCCCAGGTTCTGGTGTGAAGCTGGGCTTCTATGGGAATTCACAAGGGCATATTATCAAGCTCATTATCGCTGCTTTAGCGGCAGTTTCCTGCCGCTAAAGCAGCGATGTTTTTAGCACCGTTCTTCATAATATGCCCCTAAGTGAGCCAGGCAAAGCGTGTGTTTTTGTAGCACTACAACAAGACACTGTGAAAGGTGAGAGCAGGGTTGTGCTGGAGTTGGCTGTGTGTGGTCGTCTCCAAAGGCGCAACCAGAGCGAAATTTCGGGGGAGGCTAATTCTTTCAGCAATAGGCAGAGTGGGGATGTAGGGGCTCTAAAAAGGGGTGAAAAAGAACAGAGCATCATTTACACGCAAATGGTCTTTTGAAGACCTGTGAAGTACTCGGGTGAAGCTCTGTGTGTGCGATTGGGAAGCTGTCTCAGGGAGTCCGGGGCAATGGGCGTTGCGCGCCTGGTGGTCTCTCTGCTAATCACGCCATGATGATGTTGCTCCTGCGCTGCAAAAAGAGAAGGGAAATCCTGAGAGAAAATGGTTCTCTTTAAAGGATTTCTTTTCTCCTACAACGCGACTCACCTGGCATGATGTCTCCACTTCTCAGTAGTGAGCAATGTGCATGCTCTCACTGTCTCAGTACAGTCCAATAAAAAAAAAAGGACTACCTTTGCGAGGCCTGAAAATAGAGCCCCACAGAGATCCGTTTTGAGGCCCCCAAAAATGAACTGCCGGTGCTCAGACCCCCACAGACCCAACCCCCCACTTAAAGCTTTGGGTGCAGTGTTATGTTTGCGAAGTTGTAGATGACATTGTTAGGCTAATAATGGTCATTTTTCTGTGTGCCGTTTGGTTGATAATATCATCCTAAGTACATAGATTACAATTTTTAAAAATACTATCTATAAAGTTGTCTGCGGTGGGTTGCATAGGGAGTGGTGTGGGGTGGTGGGGTGCAGTGGAGAGGTGAAAAGTATGAGGTAGTGCAGTTACATGTAAATTGTAAAGGTTTATGTAAATAATTAAATAAATACTTGCTGTATGTTCTATGGCACTACCCGTCATCCTACTGCTCCCATGCCCTGCTCCATCACGTTGCAGCACTGCCTCTGGAAGCCGTCAGTAGACCTTATGTAATTGTATGTTATTATTTTAATATATTGAACAGATGTAAAAAATAATTGAATCTATTTTTTTTTTACAGAATTTTTTTTTCGTTTGGATTAAAATTTGAAAATGCCTAGAAGAACTGAAAAAAAAGAAAAGAGAAAAAAAATATATATTTGAACAAAAGGAAAGATTTTCAATCAGAAATGAAAGTTTCTTCTGGTAAAAACACTAGACAATTTCTGAAAAAAATATTACGAACATTTAATGAAAATAACATCACACAAAGGAAAAAGATGAATTTTTCAAGTAAGGAGAAGAAGACTTCAATTTCAAATACCAGGAAAATAAAACATGATAAAGAAACAGTATCTGTTACCCGGAGACAAAAACAATTTCAAGACATTCGACAGAGACTTTTTCGAACTAGAGTGATTCAGAATTTAATGAAAACATGCTGCAAATATAAAAAGAATGTGCTGCAATTCAAACATAAGCAGCGTATTGAAACTATAGTGGATACTGCTTTCACTTTAAAACAGAAGTTATTCAGTGTGATTTTGAAGAGGATCAAAGTGTTGGATAAAATAATCAAAGTGTTGAAAGAGAAAAGTAGAAGAAAGAGACTTGTGAACAGAACCAACTTTTTAAAACTCTTTAGTGGACATTGGAAACATACTTCTACTAGTGTGCCTTTTTTTTAATGAGGAAAGTTACTTCCAGGAAAATAGTTTACCATTTGCAGTTGATACTGGAGGTCATTGCTACGAAGTTCAGGATGGTTGTCCCCTTCCAAAAGAGGAATTGGTTGGTAAAAGTGCAGAAGAGTTAATATCTGAAGAAGTGCAAGGGAAATGTGCACACAGAAGGTGAAATTTGACAATTACAGATTTTGAAGGAGATGGGAAAGTGATTAGCACTGATCAGTTTGAAGAAGAAATTGGTAAGTTTAATGTAGTGTGCTCTGAAATACCAAACTATGTTTGTGTTTGTTGTCAATGTACTCATTATAAAATTCAAACTAGGAATGTTGATTTGTATTTGAAAAGTGAAAAGGAGAACAATAGTAAGTGGGAATAATTTGCAACTTACTTGTTGGTGGAAGGTCGATTTGAGTTAGGTAGTGATCAACGTATATGTAAATATTGTTACAACAATTTAGAAGAGAACAAAATGCCTTCTAGAGCAGTACATAATAACTTAGAATTAGTAGCTATTCCAGAGTAACTGGCAGAATTGAATACATATGAGTCGGTTCTAATTCAATCTGTTCATCCTTTTCAAACTATAATTCGGATGGAGCCTAAAACAGGTAAACTGCCACCAACAGACTTGCAAAGAGGGCTGAAAGGAAGAGTGGTGTACTTACCTTTGGATTTTAAGAAAAATACTGAAACTATTGCTGGAGAGAAAGAGGAAAATGAGGCAGTAGTCATTCTAGTAAATGGTGTACCAACAAAGAGTCGGAAAATATGGCAAGAATTTGTGGATGTTTATAAAGTTGAAAAGGCTACCTTATATCTTATAGAGAACAATATTTATTACAAAACTGTAAATGTGGATGAACAAGTGATAAGTTTAGAAGATGAATGTGACATTTCAAGTGGTCAAATAGAGAAAGTGGACAAGTCAAGGACTGAAGAGATTTATGAACATAACACAATATGTCCTTTGCATTCAAAAGAAGTAATAGGAAGCAGCATTGAGTTATTTCAAATGGAAAAAGCACAAGGAACTCCAATGAGTGTATGGTAGAAGAGCTTGGAAGCTCGTTGTTTTCCACAGCTGTTTCCTACTGGAGAAGGTGGACGATATGATGACTGAACTGTACGGATTCCAGCCTCAGAATATCGGTCAACAAGATTATATTCTGAAGATCCTAGATTTCGACAGTGCATTCTATACATATTTCACCTTTTGTTTGAAAGTGATCTATCTTCTCTGTCGTATGCAGTGAACCACATACTTAAAACTGGAGTTCATCAATCACTTCTTTCTGTGAAAGAATTTGTCGAGAAAGTTCAAGAAACAGATGTAAATATAGAAGCACAGTTAATCAATTTGATGGCATATCAATGTGGAACAAATGATTATTGGTATTGTCGCCATGGAGAACTCAAGTGTATGTTACGGTTCTTAGGTACACCGACATGGTTTGTCACACTTAGCTGTGCAGAGTATGCATGGGAAGATTTGCTTGTGTTTCTAAGAGAAGTGAATTCCAATATAAAAAATGTTGAAATAAAGACTCCTGGTGAACTGTGTTCATTGGATCCTGTCAATGTGTGCAGATATTTTAATCATAGGTTTCAAGCTATGATGTCTTTTATCTGCAATAAAAAGAATCCTCCTCTTGGAGAAGTTACCGATTTCTTTTGGAGAAAGGAGTACCAAGCAAGAAGTGCACCTCATATACATATGCTACTATGGGTCAAGGATGCACCTAATTAGGAACTGATTCTGATGAAACAGTATTGTCTTTCATCGAACAGTATGTGAGATGTGAGATTCCAAGAGAAGAAGAAGATAGAAGCTTGAGACAGCAAGCTTTACATTTCCAAAGTCACCGTTGTGGAAAGTACTGCAGAAGAAAATACAAGTCTAAAGGAAAATTTTATACCAAATGTCAGTTTGGTTTTCCACGTCCAGTCATTTGTAAAGCAAGAGTAAATCCTTTTTTTTCTTCTGTAAGGCACACAATAACTCAGAACTCTCCAAAGAATACCTACAACTTAAAAAGAACAGAAGTGTCAAAGTATATCAATGTCAACAATCCACTCATTTTAAAAATGTGGAATACGAACATGGACATCCAGTATGTTGCAGATAACTCAATTGCTGTTGCACGTTATGTTACATCGTACATACCAAAATCCGAAAAAAAGAGCTGAAACAAATGTGGTAAGAAATTACACAAGAGAAAAGCCTTAGCAAAAAATTGTACAGCTTTACTTTGAAAATGCTTTCCCACCGAGAAATTGGATCCTATGAATGTTCAGACAGCTTGTGCTCTTCAAGTTTATATTTAAAGTCACGAGGAAATATTTGGGTAAGTTTAGGTCTTGCCTGCTCACGGAATAGAGTGTTGAAATCATTAGAAGAAATTGAATACTTAGCAGCAAATTAACCAGACAGTACAGATATTCTTAAAACTAATATGTTGGACACATACTATCCGAAAAGGAGTCGACATCTGGAACAGCTACGTCTGTATGAAGTACTTCAACATTACAGCTTCAAAAGAAATGTTAAACAGAATTTAAAAGAAGGAAAATATGCAGTAGTTGGATGTCATGGTTGTTTAGTAAAACATGCAAAGGGTAATCTTATAAACCACAAGAAACTCAGTTCTGAAACTCCAGATAAGCGAGAATTTTACTATTTAGCACTTCTCCAGCTCTGTAAACAATGGTGTAGCAAAAGTGAATTACTTGGAGACTTTGCCTGCTACAAAGATTCTTTTAATGCATGTAAAGATAGCATTGCATGTACAGTTTTCCCTACATATTTAAAAATGTTGAATGATGAAGTTGAGAATCAGAAAGGAGTGTGCAGTTCCTAAAAAGATGAGTGGGGAAGACAGGTCTTTCTTCGTGATGCCCTCACACACCCCAAGAGGTGTCATGATTCATCATAGGGCATTTTCCCCTTGTCAGGCCGGCGCTACAATGCCTGACGGGCTCCCAAAACTGGGGCTCTTTGGCGGGGATCTTTTGAAGAAGCAGCCACATGGTGCATGCGGGTGTGGGGGCTAAGTGGTGCACAAGGGAGTGAGGTAGTTAAAACTGGTATAGAGCAGTCCTATCGGGTCAATTTTAATAAACTAGGTAGCTCTAGTCTAACTAAAAGCAGTGTGTGGGCCCCTGTATCAAAAATAATGTTCCTCAAGGGTCAAACTAAATGTGAGTGGTCAACATGTTTTGTGCCTGATTTGCCCCTAACAGGTCAATTGGCACTTCGTCAGGACCAGTAGAGTGTGAAGGAGTGCACTACTGCCTGGTATTTAGTGAAATGAAATTAATTACCAGGGGTGGTAGCGGAGCCCTAGTAGATGTGTACTGGGGCCTTCTGTAGAACTCTAGTGCATGCGTCTTGGGCTGACGGGGCTGGCCAGAGCACGTTGTTGCTCCGGTAGTAGGCGCCGGGAGGCAACTTGCCTGCGTCCTACCCTTGCTCCTGATGAAGTTGAACAGGAAAAGACTATTACAGCTGAAATAGCTAATAAAAGTTATCAAGATAGTCAAAGTAGTGGTCAATGTAGTCAAGATCCTCTTGGACAACCAATACTGGAAAATGAAGCAGCGATTGCTATGCATGAAGTCGAAATTGCAATGCAACAAGCACACGAGGAGAATATTACATTGGAAAAGTTAGAAGAACAAATAAATGTTGAACAGAAAGAAATATATGTACATGTGAGAGAACAGATAGAACATGGTTTGTTGCATGAAAAGAAAGAATGTGTGTGTTCATCTTTTAAACTTCCTCTGATGTACATCAGTGGTCAAGCTGGGACAGGTAAAAGTTTTTTAATTAAAGTTTTGACCAGTTATCTTAAAAAAACTACTGGTTCAAATTTACGGTCTGTGGTACCAGCTCCAACTGGATTAGCTGCACACAATGTTAAAGGAGTTACTTTACATAGATTCATGATGTTACCAGTTGAGCATGATAATAAATTACAATATCAGAAGTTGTTTGGAGAAGCTTCACATGAAGTGTCAAGAGTGCTGAAGAAAATGAAACTATTAATTATTGATGAGGTGAGCATGGTCTCAAACTTAATGCTTGCTTTTGTACACTTAAGATTGCAAAAGGTATTAAAAACAGATTACGACGTTCTCTTTGGAGGAAAACATTTAGGGGCCGATTCCGATCCAGGTCGGAAGGGCACCTAACACGATCCGGCCAGAAAAACTACATGCTGTATGCGTGTTTTGCGGCTGACTTGTACAGCTGTACGAGCGAGCAAGTACGATGCGAGCTACATGAAATTCACCGACCGAGTCATTTCCGGGTTCGAACCGCTCCGTACTTTTCGGTCGTAAGCTAAATGTGGCGAGCAATGGATGCGATTCACGACCGAGCTAGTACGATGCACGCGTTGGAAAGCCTGTGCGAGCCGGAGTGTCCGGCTCGCAAATTATCCGGGTGGTTGCCTTTGGGTGTCCGCGTCGGACCCCCTGTCAACCGCAGCCCTACGACTTGGACACAGGGGGAGACCCATGGGTCTCCCCAACACAGGCATGTACGGTGCAGATGGCACCGACGCATACCCACTGTAGGGGCACACTTGTCCGCGATGTGTCCATTCAGTCAATGGGAGCCCATATACGTGTCGTACGACCGGCTCCCATTGGCTTCTATGGGAGTCCGACCGAACCGAGTCTGGCAGCATACGGCGGCATCGTACTCGCTCGGACGGGCTGCAGGACACCGACTCGGTCGGAAAACACTCCGGATCCGGCTCGGTTGGAGTGCTTTCCGACCCGGATCGAAATCGGCCCCTTAATTGTATGTGGAGATCTGCGACAACTAACCCCTGTAAAAGGAGAACCAGTGTTTAAAACTCACCTACATGAAGACACAAAAAAATTTCTGGGAAGTATTGGAAATGTGACTCTGTGGTTACATTTTGAATATCAAGAACTCACTCAGAATATGCGACAACCAAGAGATAAAGGTTATGCAAATATTCTAAAAGATGTAAGAATTGGTGTTCTAAGCAAACATGGTAAAGAAGCTTTTCAAAGTCATCTACAAAAGAACTTGTTTAAAATGAAAACACACTAGCAGAAGTAATGTACAAGCAAATGAAAGAAAAAAAGTCTGCAGTTTACTTAATGCCTACAGTGGGAGGTATTATCCATTTAATAGAGAGCTTATGTGATCCTCCGAAACTTGGGACGACACCCATATCCAGCCTTCAATACGC
This sequence comes from Triturus cristatus, assembly GCF_964204655.1. NCBI lineage: Eukaryota > Metazoa > Chordata > Amphibia > Caudata > Salamandridae > Triturus > Triturus cristatus. The sequence goes on from NC_140582.1 coordinate 346,663,886, forward strand.
GGACGACATCGTTTTACTAGCGCAAACACCAATTGGTTTGCAACGATTAATTACTGAACTTGGAGCCTATACCACCTCGGTCCAACTGACCATCAATCACAAAAAAACTAAGGTGATGAGCTTTAGCAAACATCATAAAGCTGACCGCAAATTTACCTGGATTTTGGATAAACGACGTCTGACCGAGGTGGATTCATACAAATACCTTGGCTTCCAAATTGATTGCAAACTTATTTTTAAGACTCACATGTCCCAAAGCCATACAAAATCTAAACAGCTGCAGTTTGCCTTTAAAACTTTAAAAAACAAACTTGCAGGCGGCTCCACTGGGCATCTATTAAAGGTTATAGCAGCAATTTCCTGCCTTCCATCTCACATGGCACAGAAATCTTGAATGGTAAGGATGCTATAGGCCTGAATTTGGAACAGTCAATCCTTTTTAAGAAACTTTTTGTAATCCCCCGCCACATTCCACAAGCCCAAATTCGACTCGAGTACGGTTTAAAAAATCAGATCCCTGACAAACAAGGCATACTAGCCAAGTACTATTGGACGATGCGGGACGCAGAGGAAAACACACTCGTGCATTATTGTTGGGCGGAAATTGAAAAGCAAGCTAGCTTCAAAAATTCAATTTTCGATGCTCTGAGGGCCTCCCTCTCTGCATTGAAGTTAGAGGAGGCATGGCTTACAGCACCCACCTACTCTTGTTTTAAACCATTGGTCAACAAAGCCATTAAGCGGCATTCCATATTACTAGACAAAATTGCCTTAGCAAAAAAACAAACATGCCTGGGCCGTGATCCAGTCATACCAGAGGCTGCAACCCCAACCCTACCTGCTGGATCACTTTTCGGACCAGAAAAAACACTTTTTTACTTTACTAAGGCAAGGGTCATACCCATCAAAGGACCTGACCCCAAAATGGAAGCACGTATGGCAATCAAAGGAATGTCGCCTGTGTGGAGTTTGGGATGAGTCCTTACTGCATCTACTATGCATCTGCCCCGCCTTGGCAGAAATGCGCAAAAAGGACCTTCGGGAGATCTTTAGGAAGGAACAAATAAGAACTTGTAGAGCAGCAGTGATTTACTGTCTCACGGGCTCATCCATCCCATTGTCCTGCAGAGCCATAACTTTTTAAAAAATGCAGCAAGAGATTTGGCCAACACAGAACCCGTTAACCAACTTGCGCAGCATTAGAATACCTGGTTTTGTAACCATTAAAAGTTCTGCTTACATGTTAACTTTTTAAACTTTTTATAATAATAATCACAATGTATATCCTTGAAACTTTTATTTATGGTGGTTTTTCCACCCTTTTATGGTTATTTATTAAATCAAATTAAAGTATATAGAGAGCTTATGAAATTAGAAAATCAAGAAATAGTTCACATTGAAGCTATTGATAAAATCAAGCATCAAGGAATAACAATTGATCTTTCAGAAAAACTACAGACTTAATTGGATTCTCTGGAAAAGTCTGCATCAAAAACTGCTGGCTTAAAAAAAAATTTGTCGTATGTTTAAACTCTCGGGTAATTTTGAGGCGTAATCTGAAAGTAGAAGAAGGTTTAGTGAATGGAGCAATGGGGAAAGTTGTTGATTTTGAGAAATATCAAAATAGAAATGGAATTGAATTCTTGAAAGTTAAATTTGATCAGATTACAGAGGTAAGACGGATTGCGCATTGTGCTGTACGTTTTTTGCTTGTAAAAGACTTGTATGTTCGTAGGAAACAGTTTCCCTTCTGTTTAGCATATGCAATAACTATTCATAAATCTCAAGGTTTAAGTGTAGATAATGCTTTGGTAAGTGTAGGAAGAACTGTGTTTAAAGAGGGAATGGTATATGTTGCATTATCTTGAGTTAGAACGTTGTCTGGTTTGTATTTAATTAATTTTGATGAGAACAAGGTTAGTGCTGATGTAAGAGAATATAATCGTTTGAGAAGGCTTTATGCTCCAAGTTTAGGTGAATACCCTATTTATGTGAAACGTGTTGTGTGTTCAAAACGCAAACATGTTGAAGAATCAACTATGGTTGGAAAGCAGAAACAAGAGAAAAAAAAGATGTAAAGATACAGAAAATACAAACAAGTGATGATGTTGTCGGATACCAATTAGAAAATGCTTTTGATGTACACTACTATGGTAATGTTATTCTAAACATTATATTTTATCTTGAAGATGTTTATGTTGAAATATGGAAAGTCAGGAAAAAAGGTTATGTTCGGCACTTTGTACTTTATTTCAAGAATTGAGTACTGATAGAAGTAAGATCCATTCTGCTTCTGGTATTCGCCAACTGTTGGATACATGTACTGGATCTTTAACGTTCAGTGCTAATATACAACAAGATGCACAAGAATTTCTGATGGTTATGCTTGGAGAACTAGAAGATGAAGGAATTCAGATTGAGAGTTTATTTGGACTCAGTTACAAATGGGAACATAAATGTGAACAGTGTTCATTAACTTCTAGCACTATAGTTGACAGAGAACGATTTCTATATTTGACAATACCTGACTACAAATCTGTACCATTTTCCAAATTAGTCAAAGAAGCTGATCACGAGATGATATGTTCTTGTTGTAAATCAACAATGCTATCTACCTTATGCCTACAAAGATATGGAAAATATTTGATTATAATACTGCAACGATGTAGACCAAATGGAAGAAAAGTGGAAACCAAAATTAAAAATGTTGTTGCTAGTCAAGTATCTATTTCTGGAAGAACTTTGGCAACAGTTGCTATTGTTTTCCATGCGGGAAGTACTACCACAAGTGGACATTATACAGTTTATTTAAAGTGTAATAATGGTTGGAGTCACTGCAACAATAAACACTTGTAAATGAAACCAAGATTGCCTTATGAATTACCCAACTCATACTTGATATTTCTGAAACAAAGATTTTAGATACATCTTTCGGCCTAGTGGGAAGGTGTAAAAATACTTTAAGGAATTTATACTGGATGATTTCAAAGCACATTTTTTTATACATTATTTGGCGTATTGCAAAATGTGAACAGAAACTCCAAAGTAAAGGTAAGATTTGAAGATTGGAAATAGTATTGGATGTGTTATTTGTGTTGATTTTGGATTATATTTGTGAGAAATAGGGATTTGTTTTTTTAACAATCTAGTTGATTGTTTTTTTTTCCCTGCTGTTTATGATGAAACTATACTGACATCACTGTGAATAGTGAAGTTAGGTAGAAGCTGATGACAGCAAAAAAAGGGAGAAAAATTATTTTGTGAATGTTAAATTATTTTGTATTATTTAAAAACTCACTGTAATTTGTGAAATATATTACATTACATAGCAGTTTTGCAGTTTATTTTATGTAGTTGAAAGGTTAGAATAAACAGTACTAATGACAAATAGCACAATAGTAGTTAGATATTTAAAAAAACCTTTGAAATTCACTGAAAAAACCTTAGGTTTTACAGACATTATAGTTAGGAATTTACATTTAAACAACCTTAGAAATTCACTGTAAAAAACATAGATTTCAGGGACGTTATAGTTAGGAATTAGCATTTTAAAAACCTTAGAAATTCACTGAAAAAAACATAGGTTTCAGAGATGTTATAGTTAGTTGGACATTTGACTCATATAAAACCAGAGAAATTCATCCGTTATAGTTAGTTGAGCTAACTATAACTCACGTGCCCGCAATGCACTGGTGATGATGTTACATATTACATCACTCATGACATGGTCAGTGCCATCACTCATGACATCACTGATGACATCTCAAATGACATCACTGATGACATCACTGATGACATCATCCACGTGGTAGTCTGACACACCTCCTCACACTCTAATATAACCTTTGATACACGTACTCTAAAATACAGACTACCATTTTCGAAACCATAGACACACCAATACCAGATACTAGATACCCATCCACAGATTTCTATCTATATATTGTAAGCTAGACATACACTCATAGAGTCTCTCATACATGCTGTCACTCATCATTACATCAGTATAATATCCACTAATACACCTATACATACAATCACACAGTGCTACTGATCCATACAGTTACTCACACATCTACTCAGTAATGTCAAAAATCAATCACACCCATGTACTTACCTATGCAGATATGTACACACCACATGACTTATTTAAACACACACCACCTTCCTTATTTATAGATACTACCACATACTTACTCTCTTATACAATCACTAATACAAGTACACATTCATGTATATAGACCCTCTTGCAATCACTCTCTCTCACGTATAGTCATTTATACACCCCAACACTCACATATACTGTCTAAAAACATATATAGTTAGTCACATATATACAACTGAGACATCAATTCACTAATCAACACACCTGTACACACAGTCAGCTACCCATACAGCCTTTCCGAGATGCACATTTGAATGTATACAACCAGTGAATCAGCTATTCAGACATGTATGCACAGAGTCAGACACCCCCCACCCACCCACATAGACACTCAGATACCCATACAGATACTCATACAATCAATCATTAACCCATATAGACAGTGATGTAGCTACTCACCAACCCATGCACCTGCTTACACACCAACTGAGAGACTAATATAGACATTCACACAGTTTAGTCACTAACCCATGCATTCAGTAACATACGTTCAATCAGTGACTTATACAGTCAGTCATGCATCTACTAAATAATCCATTCAGGCACTTCTACATCCACTCATTCTTCAATGGACCTTGTCTGCATAGATTTATATGAAAAATATTTAAACTTTACAGAAACACACATTCACTGGATGATGTCATCAGTGATGTCATCAGTGATGTCACTGACCATGTCATGAGTGATGTAATATGTGACGTCATCACCAGTGCATTGCAGGTGCATGAGTTATACTTAGCTCAACTAACTATAAAGGGCGAATTTCTCTGGTTTTATATGAGTCCAATGTCCAACTAACTATAACGTCTCTGAAACCTATGTTTTTTTCAGTGAATATATATATATATTCACTGAAAAAACCATAGGTTTCAGGGGCGTTATAGTTAGCTGGACTTTTCGCTCGTACAAAACCATTGAAATTCTCCCATTATAGTTAGTTCAGCTAACTATAACTCGCGCGCCCGCAATGCACTGCTGATGACTTCACATATTACATCATTCATGACATGGTCAGTGACATCACTCATGACATCACTGATGACATCTCAAATGACATCACTGATGACATCACTGATGACATCATCCAGTGAATGTGTGTTTTTCTGAAAATTACATATGTTTTATATATGTATAGCTCAAGGTCAATGGAAGAATAAATGGGTATACAAGTGTCTAAATGGATGATTTGTTTGTGAAAAATTGATTGTATAACTGACTGATTAAGTGTTTCTTAGTGAATACACGGCTTAGTGAGTAATGTTTAAATATGTAAATATCTGTATCAGTCTCTCACTTTGTGTATAAGTGGCTGCATGGGTTGGTGAGTAGCTACATGAGTGTCTATATAGGTTATTAGTTGGTTTTTTGAGTATCAGTATGAGTGTCTGAGTGTCTGTATGGTTCGGTGGGGGTATTACGTAGTGCATAGGTGCATGAATGAGTGACTCACTGTTTGTATGTGTTGAAGACAGCATGTGTGCAGGACTGTATGGGTGGATGAGTGTGTGCATGGGTGTGTTAGTGAGTGAATGACTGTCTCAATAGTGTTTTTATGAGTAACTACAAAAACTAGTATATGTGACTATTGGTGTATATAAGTGAGTATATGTGAGAGTGAGAGATTGAAAGAGTTCCTGTATGAATAAGTATGTGTTTCTATAAGTGATTGTTTAAAAGACTAAGTATGTGTAAGTTTCTGTAGAAGTAAGTGTGGTGGTGTGTGAATAACTGTATATGCAAGTAAATGGATGTTTGATTCTTTATTACCATGAGTGACTATGTGTGTGAGTTACTCTATGGATGAGTGTCATTGTGTAACAGGATGTATAGGTGTATGAGTACATATGATGAGTGAGTACATGTATGAGTGACTGTATAGGACTGTTGGTGAATGAGTGGATGTCTATGTGGATCTTAGAATTACTGAATAGGTTGTTGTAACTGGTATTGGTATGTCCATTGTTTTGAAAATTTTAGTTTCTATTTTTGAATGTGTGTATCAAAGGTTATATTAGGGGGAGAGGAGGTCTGCCACTCTATCACAAGGATGATGTCATCAGTGATGTCATCAGTGATGTCATTTGAGATGTCATCAGTGATGTCATGAGTGATGTCACTGACCATGTCATGAATGCTGTAATATGTGACGTCATCAGCAGTGCATTGCGGGCGCGTGAGTTATAGTTAGCTGAACTAACTATAACGGGGGAATTTCAATGGTTTTGTACGAGTGAAAAGTCCAACTAACTATAACGCCCCTGAAACCTATGGTTTTTTCAGTTAATTTCTAAGGTTTTTTAAATGCTAATTCCTAACTATAACGTGCCTGAAACCTATGGTTTTTTCAGTGAATTTCAAAGGTTTTTTAAATGCTAATTTCTAACTATGCCTACAGAGATAGGACATGTGAAGAAAGAAGAAAAAACGCACAGAAAGAAAACAAAGAAATGCAGAAAGAAGCAACAGAAGTCCTCAAAGACGAAGAAAAGTGCAGGAAGAAGGATAACGTGCAGAAAGAACAAACAGAAGAGCAGAAAGAAGCCTTGTTGCAAAATCATCCTGTACCCTCAACTTTTTCAGACGGATACTGGTGGTAACTTAGTCTGACTAACCCGTCCTAGAGCCAGTGCTATGTTAAAAGACACTCAGAATACAGTGAAAACACCTACATATACTAGGGAACACTATGCGTTGGGGTACCCCTGTGATTAGCATGACCTCCTCTGTAAGCCCCTAGTATATTATAGGGCAGGGGATTAAAACTACCTCTTAAAATGCGCCACAGGGCGTGTTTGCACACGTCACCTCAGGCCCCGTCCCCTTCCTTCCCCACTGTGTAAACACGCCCTGTGGCTGTTTTAAGTTGGTAGATTAAGTCCCCTTGAATCCTGAGGGTCCCTAGGGTCCAACTAGACCACTAGGTACCTCCAGTGAGCGCCACAGAGCTGCGTTGCAGAGAGGTGTAAAAAGTGGCACGGCCTGGACAACCTCTCTGCAACGCAGCTCAGTGGTGCTTACTGGAAGCACCTGGTGGGCTAGTTAGCCCCCAGGGGCCCTCAGGATTGAAGGGGAATTATTTCCCCAACTTAAAACGCGCCATAGGGCGTGTTTGCACACTTCACCTCAGGCCCCATCCCCTCCCTTCCCCACTGTGTAAACACGCCCTGTGGCCGTTTTTTAAGTTGGGAGAGTAAGTCCCCTTGAATCCTGAGGGTCCCTAGGGGCAAAATAGCCCACTAGGTACGACCAGTAAGCACCATTGCATAGAGGTGTAAAAAGGGGCACGGCCTGCACCACCACTCTGCAACGCAGAGCAGTGGCGCTTACTAGAAGCACCTGGTGGGCTAGTTGGCCCCCAGGGTCCCTCAGGATTGAAAGGGAATTATTTCCCCAACTTAAAACGCGCCACAGGGCGTGTTTGCACACGTCACCTCAGGCCCCGTCTCCTCCCTTCACCACTGTGTAAACGCGCCCTGTGGTCGTTCTAAGTTGAGAGATTAAGTCCCCTTGAATCCTAAGGGTCCCTAGGGTCAATCTAGCCCACTTGGTACCTCCAGTAAGCGCCACAGAGTTGCGTTGCATAGAGGTGTAAAAAGGGGCGTGGCCTCAGAACACCTGTCTGCAACGCAGCTACCTGGCGCATACTGGAGATACCTGTTGGGCTAGTTGGCCCTCAGGGACCCTCAGTATTGAAGGGGAATTCATTCCCCAACTTACAACTGGCCAGGGGGTGCGTTTGAGAGTGCTGCAAGGAGGGGGCGTGGCCTGCGGCGCGATGCCGGTTTTATTTATTTTATTTTTTTAAGAAGGAGGGCTGTGTGGCCCCCCTTCTTTTTCTAATTTATTGGCCCTGGGGACCCCATCCCCCAGGGCCAGCACCCTAATTTTTTTTGTTGAAAAAAATAAATTTGGCCCTCCCAAGGCCTTAATCGGCCCCGGGGACCCCAACCCCCGGGTCATGGCCTTTTTTTTTTTTATTCATTAGGTGGGGAGCTGCGTTGCCCCCCTCCACAGGCCACTTATGGCCCCGGGGACCCCATTTCCCGGGGCCGGCCTTTGTTTTTTATTATTTAAAAAAAATATATATTTATAGAAACACCTGGGACATGCTGGACAAACCGTATGAACCTATCACCATGACGATTTGCGTGATATTCATTAAAAGTTGACTATGCATACAATGATTCCACGTGGAATGTATTTACACCGCTAGTGAAGCTCTGATGTGTCTGACGCCCTACCGTGCCTAATCCCAGCGCCCCTGCCGGTGGGTACTCTCCAAGTAGACACCCTTGTCGTTTATTTATACAAACATGGGTAGCTATTGACGGGCACATTTAATACACACGCACACCAAGCCATTCAAAGGGGATTCCACAAAAATTCGACCAAACTATGCAAGAAACCCCCCTCACAGTTAATAAAACACAGATCCACCGCCGGATGTGTAATACTTTTTATTTTACTCTCTGGAAAGGAGACAAACCTCACTTGAGAGTCACAGCGTGCTCCTGGCTGAGCCCAATGCTGTGTTACACCCACCAGTGCCCGCCGAGTGCCACACACCTCTGTGTTGTATTCCACCAGCTAGTGAGTAGGCTATGACACTCTCTAGCCCATGTGCACTGTAACACCACCCTGTGAATATGTCATGCCACACTTGCCTTCGCATGGGTTATATTGCCCCATCTAACGTGCCTTCCTCGATGCCGATGTTATAACGCACAGCGCTATGCCATACATATTACAATCTGGGATCCATATCTTTGTCACAGTGCATATGCAACGTTACACTCCCCAGCACATATTTTATATTGCAACATTAGAGACTAGTTAGGTTACACAACACTGCCCTGTGCATATTATACTCCAAGGCGCATATCGCATTGCACGCGCTAGTGCCTGTGCTATCTCGCGCTCTCCAATGAATCTGTCATTGCGCACAATGTATTGCATATTATATTTCACGCCCGGTTCATCTTATATCACACTTTTTGGTGCATAGTTTATACCATATACTATTTATAGTTTTCATTTTCAATCGTGCTCTCAGGACTATGTTCTATATAACACTGCCTCCCCTACCCTAGGGTCAGGGGGTGTTTCTGCCAAGTGAGCCCAGAGTCACAGTCACAAACGTCCTCTTCTTCCTGAATAAAAGTGAGATTATGCTGCATACTTGTTCATATTTTAAGTAGTTCGCACAGACACACATTTTAAAAACAATAAAGTTCCTAATACTCACCTTCTCTGAACAGTTAGCTTGCTGCCCCATCCACCTCCTCCCTATCCTCTGTTGTCAGAATCCATGGACTAGCCTCCTCTCTCCTGCCATGCATGGTCTGATGTGCTGCCACTGCCCTCCATTTAGCATGATGTACCAGTCCACTCCTCCTGCCATCCATTGCCCAATTCTATGGCCCATCTTTGACCTCCTGCTTAGCCTATGTGCTTAGCTTGCTGCCCCTATTCTCCTTCCCCCTGCCCTCCGATGTCTTTCTGCATGACCCTGCTCCATCCTTTTTGCCCACCATGTTCCATGGACCTGCCACTCCTATCTACTCTGAGTATTCTGTTGAGCTGCCACTCCCCTCCCACCTGCCTAGCATTGTCAGATGACTGTAACCTGTCCCTGCCACCTCCACCCTGCCTGTCCACATGCCATGCCCCAATCCCCTTCCTCCTGTCCTCCATGGTCCATTTTACTGCCACACCCTTCTTCCCTCCCTGGTCTGTTGTGCTGCAACTGCTCCTCCTGCATGCCCCACGCGGTCTGTTGTGAGGCCCCTTCCCCTGAACTCTCTTGTCTGTGGCCAGGTCCTGACCCTCCCTTCTATCCTCCATGGTCCTTTGTGCATGCCCCTGCACCCTCCTTCTTGCCCATCATAGCCATTGTGCTGCCACTAAGCCTCCTGCTTGCCATGCATGGTCTTCTGTGCTGCAATGGCCCCTCCCACCTTCCCTGTGTGGTCAGCTAGCTGCCCCTGACCCCCTCCCACCTTCCCTCCATGGTCTGTGTGTATGCCATCATAGTCTCACTGTTGCTTCCATGGTGTGTCTTGTTTCTAGTGCCCATCCTGCCTGACCTCCATGGTCATCTTGCTGCTCCTGCCCTGCCCCCTTGCCCCCAGCCCTCTGTTTCCATGTGCAGACCCCTATTCCCTCCCTCCTGGCTTGTCTGTTCCATTGTAATGCCCCTGATCCGTCCATCCTGCCCTTTATGGTCTGTTATGCTGCAGCTTTCTCTCCTGTCTGTCCATTATGGTCAGCTAGCTACCATTGCCTCTTTCCCCTCTGTTCTCTGTTGTCCATGTACATGGTTCTGTCCCCTCCCTTTTGCTTTCTATGGATTGTTGTGCTGCACTCCCGTCCCGCATGCCCTGTGTGGTGTATTGTGCTACTGCAAACCCTGATGCCTGTCCTGTAGGGTCAGTTTGGTGCACCTCTCCATGTCCCTCCTGTCCTCTGTTATCCGAGTCCATGTCCCTACCCCAATTCCTCCTGCCTACCATGATCCAATGTACCATACTTGCGAACATTTTGAACTTGGTAAGAGGGAGATTTTGAAAAACAACTGGGGTATTGATTTTCCCCTTTGAGTTACATTGAAAAAGAGGAGATTGTCGACAGGAGACAGATCAAATAAAGCCCATTTGAGCTTAAAAACATTGGACGTTTCCTGGCTGAAACGGGTCTGTTGGCATGTATGGTTGTACTACCACTGCCTCTTCCTTCTGCCCACAATGGTCTTTTATATTGCCACAGCCTCTCTTGCCAGTCCTGTATTGTTGGTTTGTTGCCCCTGCCCCCCTTTCCACTACCCTCCATAGTCTGTTGTGCTGCCACTGCCCTTCCTGCCTGCCCAGTGTGGTCAAATTGTAACCTCTGCACTCTCCTACTTGCCTTCAATGTTCAGAGTCCGTGCCCCTGGCCTCTGCCTCTCAACAGTATCCCAATGAACAACTAGATTGATAACATTCTATATTTATTACAAAAGTGTGGAACGCCTGACGTCATCTTGATGTAATCAAAACTGTAATACCTAGAGCATTTCATTTAGAAATTACATATATGAGAGGGTCTTATTTGCATCAAAATTATGGTTAGTGCTCTAAAAAACTAAAATGAGGACATATTTTCTGAGTTTTCAATTAGCGACAAAGAACTTTTAAATTATTTGTAATCTTTATGTTTTTTTATCTAGTTGACCACTTGATTAAATGTTGCACCTAGGGGAGAGGATGTGGTGTTACTTCCAGAGCTGCAGACTTTGCAACTGGGGAACCAGGTTGGAGTTTCTGCTTCAGCTCAACATTCTGTGATTCTGGTCAAATCACTTAATCTCCCCATGTCTACAACCAAAATGAATTTGATCTTGTGTGATGTAACCAATGCTCATGTAAAGCACTCCAATACCTGACAAGTCTGCACTATATAAAACTGCAAATACACAAAAAATAAGTGTTTTGCACACTGTCATTCGGCTACATGTGGGCTACATCTAGGTGATATTTGTGCTGCATTTGGGCTCTTTTGTCTCTGGTGGCCATCTTGTGAGATTTATTTGTTATGAAGTTTCCTAATTTCCTCATTTACTGCAGTCTCCTCAGTAGGAAATGCTTTCAGTTTTTTACTTTGATTCCATCAAGAAGGTATTCAGATATGTCACACATTTGCCATAAATTCTGAATGTTAGCACTCTAGTTGCTCATTAGATCACTGTAGTAAAGCTACTGCTCACCAGGGAAGTCTGCTGCTGGTATTCAAAGTGCATGTTTCAGCCTGCATGTCAGAATTTTGTTTACGAAATAGAAGAGGATTTGAGAAGTCAAAATGTGCCCTAATTTTTCTTTCTGCAGCACTAATCATAATTTCAATGGCAAAATGAACCCCTTCATTTTGTTCCTTTGTAAATTAAATGTTTTAAGAGTTACCACTTTATTCCAATCAAGATGGCTTCAGGTGTGCCATACTTTTGTCATAAGTAAGACTGTTAGCGCTCTAGTTGTTCGTTAGAACACTCTGGGACATTCTGTCATTGGGCTATACTTGGGCTACATCTGGGTGATATTTGGGCTACATTTGGGCTCTTTTGTCTCTGGTGGCCATTTTGGGAGACTTATTTGTTATGAAGCTTCCTAATTTCCTCCTTTACTACAGACTCCTCAGTAGGAAATACTTTCAGTTTTTTACTTTCATTCCATCAAGAAGGCATTCAGATGTGTCACACATTTGCCATAAATTCAGAATGTTAGCACTCTAGTTGCTTATTAGATCACTGTAGTAAAGCTACTGCTCACCAGGGAAGTCTGCTGCTGTTACTGAAAGTGCATGTTTCAGTCTGCATGTCAGAATTTTTTTATGAAATAGAAGAGGATTTGAGAAGTCACTCAAAATGTGCCCTAATTTTTCTTTCTGCAGCACTAATCATACTTTGTATGGCAAAATGATCCCCCTTATTTTGTTCCTTTTTAAATTAAATGTTTTAAGAGTTACCACTTTATTCCAATCAAGATGGCTTCAGGTGTGCAATACGTTTGTCATAAGTAGGACTGTTAGCGCTCTAGTTGTTGTTTAGAACACTCTGGGAAGCTGCAGTGGAACACAAAGGAATCAACTGACAGTCTCTGCCCTTGTTGGATGTACATGTTTTACTGAGAATGTCAGACTTCATTCTCACATGACTGAGAAAAATAATGTGAATTTACAGAAAATATGCTCTAAGTTTAGTTCCAAACCTCTGTGGGAAAAGCATGAGAAAATAGTTTTCTCTCAAACATGATTCATGATATCACAGCAGAAGGCTTTTTCACATGGTGAAATCACCTTAGAACACACCACAATTCCTAAAGTGAGTATGGTACCATCAACAAATGATTTATAATGTAACTAAAGTCTCAAAACCTTCTATTAACTGCAATGCTTTTTAATGAAGTGCTATCATGTATATTGGTCCCAAGATGGCTGCCAACACTTCTTGGATGAAGTACTGACAGCCAATCAGATCTCACGATGAGATGTGTGGTTAGGCGCCGCCCAGATATATCTATCTTTTTAACTCTAATTTTCTCAGGAACTACTGAATGGATTTACACCATTTAAGCAAAAGGCACGAGTCTGAACTGAGGACTACCTCTTTGCCAAATTTGGTGTAATTCCGTTCAGCAATTCGGGCTGTAGCTGCGTCAACAGGTCCTATGGGAAAATGCATGGGAAAAACGCGTTTTGAGACCCCCCTTTTTCTCCGCCCCCACTTGACGAGTCACCGTGAAATTTTCAGGATAGGAACGGACCGGAGCTGGCCAAAAGTTTGGAAAATTTAGCAAAGATTCGTCAATCGGCGCCAACGTTATTCCAAATAGAATGTTTCGGATTTCCAATGGAAAATAGGTCCTGACTATAACTACTATATACCATTTATATACAAAAGATCTCTGCTCCATCTGTCTCCCCATGCCAGAGAATCGCCCGAGCCGGCGGAGCATGCCGGACAGAATTATAAGTAAAATTCCAATAAGGCGATCACTCTGAGGTTTTACCAACACCAGTAGAATAACAGAATAACTGTATATATTGCAGAATTTCCCACAATGCTGTGTGTGAACAAGCTTTACTGAATTAAACCATCTACTGGTGTTGGTAAAACCTCTGAGTGATCGCCTTTGTGGAACTTTTACTTATATATATACATATCCCAACACCGAGCAGTCACCACACCACTGCCGCGCGCCCCGGGTGCACATCTCCAGCAGTGGTGAACCGCTACGTACAACTCCACAGCACCCCAGCACTGACAGACACATTTCAGCTCTCCTCCTTTTTCAATGTCAGTTAGTAAACAGTACAAACACCATTTTAAAGTGAAAAAAGTGCATGACGTTAAAAAGTTTCATAAACAGCAAAGATGGCTTAAAGATCCTATGACACTGATGTGTCATTGTTGGCGGCAATCTTATAACATGTTTCTGGCACAAGATTATTGATACAAAGCGTTTGTAGAAAATGACTTCATGTTGGATTGACATGAAGCCACGGGAAGCAAAATCAAATGTTACAGGGACCATGATCATATAATAAATTATTTCATAATAATGTATCAAAATATTCATCACACCCTGTCATTCGTGTAATATAAAATTATCATTAAGCCATTTTTTACGTTTATGAAACTTTTTAACGTCATGCAGGGGTAAAAATAAGTATTCCCACTTCAGTGAGTGCAACACTAGGGAAAGTGTTGGATAGCTGAGGGGTAAACATTACTATTCCCATTCCAATGATTGCAACAGCAGGGAAAATGTTGGATACTGCAGGGGTAAAAATTACTATCCCCACTCCAGTGAGTGCAGCAGTAGGGAAAGTGTTGGATAATGGCGGGATAAAATTTACTATCCCCACTCCAATCAATGAAACAGTAGGGAAAGTGTTGGATAGCGGAGGGGTGAAAATTACTATTCCCACTCTAATGAGTGCAACTGTAGGGAAAACTTGGATAGTGGAGGGGTAAAAATTGCTATTCTCAGTCCATTAAGTGCAACAGTAGGGAAAGTGTTGGAATGCAAAGGAGTAAGAACAATACTCACTCCAGTCAGTCCACAATAAAAAAAAATATGAACTAAAAAAACATTAAAAAATATATATAGAAATATGTTAAAAAATCAAATACAAATATATTTAATATTACAAATTTAAAACAAAAATATTATAATGTTAAATACTTATGACAAATACCTACAAATATTATATGAAATTAAATAAAAAATCATTTTCAAACAAATTAATATTTTTATTTAGAAATTATTTAGAAACAAAAACATTAATTACTAAATAAATTTATTTCCTACCCTACAAAACCACACAAATCACAACCCACATTTAAATTAAACAAAAAACACTTCCATAATTAGTTACCAATTAACGAAATATTAATAATTAAAACTCATAAAAATGAATTAATTTCTCAAACTTTACCCCTATAATCTCTACAACCCACAGCAAAAATGAAACTGTAAAAAATGTATTACAAAATTAAAACTTATTTTTAATTAAAAAACAAATAGTGTTTAACAACTAATTATAAAGTAAGTAAAATTAATTTACTTCCATCCCATCACCCATATAAAAGTAAATCCCACACACAAAAAAAACAATTATTCTAAAGAAATATCAATTAAATATTTAATATTAATGAACAACTAATTAATAATTAATTATGCATGAATTACTTCCCACCCTTACCCCTTTAAGCCCCAAAACCCACACCTACAATTATTTAAACTATTTCCATATTTAATTTTCAATTAATTAATTAACAACAAATTAATAATTAATTAAACGTAAATTACTTCCCACCCTTCACCCCTGTAAACACCACAACCTGCACCTAGAATTAATGACACAATTTCCATAATTCATTTTCTATCAATTAATTATTATTATAAATTAACAACTGATTATTAATTATTCAAAAATAAAATGCTTCCCACCCTTTACCCCTATAAACCCCACAGCCCACATCTAAAATGAATTACACAATTTCCATATTTAATGTTCAATTAATTAATATGAAGTAACAACTTAATATTAATTCATTAAACATGAATTACTTCCCTCCCTTTAACCCTAAAAACCCACAACCTGTAAATAAATAAATGTATACAATTACCATAATTAATTAATTCATATTAATTAACAACTAACCAATGATTAATTACAAATAAATTACTTCCCACAATTAACTCAAGAAAACCTCAATTTAATAAATATTAATAAATATTAAAAAAATCATTAATTTGTTATAATAAATTACTTCCCACCCTTTCCCCTATAGACCCACAACCAGCAACAGAACTAAAAAACGCAAATTTTAATTCAAATAAAATGGATAACTACTAAAAATGTATTAAAAAACGTAAACAATACTTATAGTAAAAACATACATCACATACACTTAAAATATAAACTAAAACTCATAACACTAATAAAAAAATCGATATTTTTAACAACTTTATTTTTGCAAATGATATTAATGACTTTTATTATTTTTGAAAACTATGGGCCAGATGTATCAAGATTACATTTTGCGAGTCTATAATAGCGAATATTACTGATTCGCTATTATAGACTCGCAAAATGCAATATATGTAGGTTTCTGCAAATATTTAGTGATTCCTACATATTCCTTAATAGCGAGTCGTAAATTGCCTTGAGGCCCATAGGAATGAATGGGAATTGCATGCGCAATTTGCGAGTACCCAATAGGTACTCTCAAATTGCGCATGGAATTTCAAAGGTGCAAGGGTGCCAAAAGGACACCCTGTTGCACCACTGAAATATGCACATGTGGCGCACATACCTGCCCTAAGGGCATGTATGTGTGCTATATGGCACGTAGAAGAATGCAAAATTGTGCATTTTTCTAAGGATTTCCAATTTATCACCACCGTGAGTTAGTGGTAAATTGCGATTCCTTAAAGCAGAGTTGCAATTTAAAAAGCGCTTCCTGCAGTGCATTTAGAGAATCGTAAATTGCGATTCTCTAAACACATTTGCAAAATAGGTAATCGCAAAAAATGTTATTCCCTATTTCGCAATTGCCTTTTGGGATGATAAATCCCAAAAGGCTTTTTCCTGTTCACAAACGGGACAATTCTGCGAATCGGCCCGTTTGCGAACGGGAAAACGCTTGATACATCTGGCTTAATTTTGACATTTTTGACCACGATATTCTTGCTGTCGATATTTCTCTGTCATGATATTTACAGCTCGATATTCTGTAAGTAGACATTTCCAACTCTATATTCTCTCTGAATATCGTGGGAAATGGCTCCTGAACCGGCAAAATGACACTCAGTTCAATTCTTCGGAAAGTTCCCACCAGCCTGGTCCTGCCAAATGACACCATTCACTGCACCGCCTGACTGGCCCACTTACCTGCACCATGCAAGGCCCGTACACCTGTACCCTACATAGCACCACTCTCTTTGGACTTTCCCTAGCTGCTACACCATCTCGCCCCGCCACATCCTGTACTGGAGATCCCAGAAGCGTGCATCTTGCTTATCTACCATTTCTCCCCCAGGATGTTCTGCTCAGAGGCAGTCATCCTGGAGTAGAAAATGGTCATGACCCATATGTGGATGCAGGATTTTTGCCTTTTACTATGTCTCACCTGATCATGTAAAATCTGTAACATTTTACTCACTTCCCTATGAAATTACCACTTTTGCGTGATTACGTAGGCACAACAAAAATTGCACCCATACTTGAATATAAGCAACGGTGCATCAGGAAATGGAATTGAAACATTTCCTTTTGCACATAACTGATTGTAATGTTGCAGATGCTAATTAGAAACATTTTGTGATGTTGCCCAATACAAAAACACGTACTATGAAAGTTTATTACCCTCTTTGTTGCCATAGGAAGGCGTTCTTTACACCAACTCTCTTACCAGAACCCAGCTTGTAACAAATAGGGGTATACTTACAAAGAAATGGCACAGCGCTGCAAGCAAATTAGCTGCACTGTGCTGTGTCATTTAAATAAAGCAGAGATGTGCCATATGTTCAAGAATATGGTGCGCCCCTGTGTTTCCCCTAGCAATGGCGCAAAAAAAGCTGTCCAGTGCCAGCACGGGCAGCCAGCCGCCATGTTGCAAGGGTGCCTGCGCTGCAAGGACAATTGTTCAAGTTGAGGAAGGGATACCTTCCTGCACATAAACAATCATTAATGGCAATTTGCTCCCTAAAATCTAGGAGAAATGAATAATCTCTACTCGTATCGGCATTCTAACACCTGGTATTCCATAACATTAGCTTTTGGCGCTGCCTCAGCCTTGTAAATCTGGGGCAGCATCAAAAAGCAATGGGTGTTGCGGTGGAACTCCCACAGCAACACCCATTGCACGTCCCTTTGCTGCAGAGGACTGCGGCAAATAGTGGCATATTTACAAGTTGGCGTTAAGCCACACAAAGTAGCTTAGTGCCACCTTGAAAATATGGAGAATGGCGCTGTGCCACTGGAGTGTCAACAAAAGTGACCCTCCGGTGGCTGTGAGGGCTTGTAAATATGCGCCAATGATTTGCCTTTGTGTATTTAGCAATATAGGTGTGAATATTTCACTGTGGCACTCGTTTTACCGATCTCCAAATAAGAGCATTGTCACCTCCGTGGGATTTAAACTTGTGGTATGCTTGCAAAAGTTAGCGCCTTACAGTAAATATGTTAGTTTGCTGAGCTATCTTAATGCATAGTACTTGATAGTTATGCAATGCATTTCCCTGGTATTGATTAATGTCTGTACAGTTGCATTTTACAGGACTGCTCAGATTGTGGTGTCTTTCATCTTTACAGTAAAGTAACAAACATTCTTTCCAACATTATAGATAACTGAGATCGCATTTATAGTTTACTACATTTTTATATGTTTGTAACATAACTTTTATGATCTTTTCAAAGAGAACAAAGACAGCGTAGAAACAATATCTAAAAGGGATTTAAAACTTAGCAAAAAAAAAAACTTTCATGTCAATGGCTCTGTTCGTTGATTTACATATCAAACTATCATATCCTGCAGACAAATCTGAAGTAACAAGTTGAGCATCAATTTAGAGCAAGATGAAAAGGAAGGGAAGCTTCCAGTTGTTTGACATTAGATCTGAAGAGAAATTGTACGAAAAGGAGAATCCCAGTGGGAAAAATCGCTTTTATTTCTCTCTCACTTTATTCTTTTCTGGCTTTTATTTATTTACTAGATCGTAATATATATACAGTAACCTTGTTTCTAATTTGCAGCATATAGACCAGAGCCATCCTTCTATTTTTTCCTACAACATACCTGGCAACCTTACATTGTGTTTGGAAAGAAAATATTTGATAAATGCAAAAACATGATGTAAAGAGAACAACCATCTAAAAAGAATTACTATTGAGTGAGCAGTTTCCAATGCTTTTAGTGCTCTCTCCACAAATCTAGTAGCCTTTTAGTGCTACACGGCAATGTGACGGAGAGAAAAAACATGATTTAAAGGGAACAGCCATCTAAAAACAAACACTGACAAATCCAATAGGTCGGAAATTGTCTGCCAACATTTTGGCAATTGTTTTGGCCTGGATTTTGCAAAACTGCATTATTTCAGAATACACTCATACATCTAAAAAAAAAAAATTCCAACAAGTAAAAAATATTTTTGTATCTCAGAAAAACTACACATTACCATAATACTCCCTGGTCCTGCATGGAACTACTTTGTGTGTGGATGTGTTTCTTGTGAAAGGGAAGCATGCCGTGACTCATAGTGAAGTCCACCAATGGCTGAAGTGGGATACCCCTTAATCCTTGCTGGAGTGGATGGGAGACAATGTGAACACCAATCACAGTCTAATGGAGGAAGTCTGGCTGAAAACCCATTAGTAACTATGCTATGCACATACATTCATTTAGTAAAATCATTATATCTAGACTAATACAATCAATTAGTCTGGCATTGGATGAAGAAAGAAAGAAAGGAAGAAAGAAAGAAAGAAAGGAAGAAAGAAAGAAAGAAAGAAAGAAAGAAAGAAAGAAAGAAAGAAAGAAAGAAAGAAAGAAAGCAAGAAAGAAAGAAAGAAAGAAAGACAAGAGTGAAGGCAAAGAAAAAGGCCCAAAAGAAAGAAGTAAAGAAAGAAGGAAATAGAAAGAAAGAAGAATCAAAGACACAAAAAAAGAAAGACAAAAAGAGAATAACTTAACACAGAACTGTTTCAAATGGACATAATCTAGTACGCTGTAAAATAACAGCAGTCAGAAAAGAAAAACATTTCAAAAAGGAATTAACAACAGCATTGACAGGAGATGGGGGTCTGCCCTGTGCTCACATCAGACGTGTCCTGCCACCAAATCAGGCTCTAAACACAAATACAGCACTAAAATAGTAATTATAGAGTCAAAGCAAAATCAGTGGCACTGAAATGAAGGAGCTACCTTAAGTGTAAATGTGCTCCTTGTGAAAGAGCAGAATGCAGTCAGTCAAAATGAAGTTAACCAGTAGCTTAAGCTAAGCAGGCTGACCCTCTGCCACATGCTATATGCTGTGGTGGGAGGAAGCAGTATGTGAATGACACAACTACAAACCAATGACTGAAGAGAGGTGGCTCCTATCCGTAAGTATAGTATACATATTTTAGTCAAATCAAAAGGTCTTGGGTAACATCAGACCTACAAATTACTCCTGAGTGAACAGTATCTAAGGCTTTTATAACTCTATCCACAAATTCCATAGCCTTTTTCTGCTATCGGGCAATGTGACAGAGAAAAAATGTAGATATAAGCAGAGGAGACTGGAATACGTGGTTCAAAATAAAGAAGCTGCTTCTGGCAAATTCTATGTAAAAGATCATTCCAGTTGTGCATTGGAGATCAATGTATACCAAGTGATGCGAAGGGGTCCTGCTCACCCCAAGACCAATATATGTCTGCGAGGTAGCCGATCTACGTTAAATATAGGTGACATTCACAACAGTTTGCAGGGCTGCCTATCATTTTCTGTTTCAACTCTGAATATGCATGGCATGTACTGATCTACCTCGCAATACATAATTCAACTGATGTACCCGTCTGCTTCCAGTGATCTGTGCCTGTGTCCACCCATCTTCAAATGTAAAAGCACTTCATGGTAAACTGCTGTCTCCTAAACATTTGTTTCCGGTAGTTTCTCCCCTGTACTTTATTAAGGCCCACTTGCTGCATGGGGCATAAAGGGCATTAGTCTATCCATATTTCCTGACTTTGCCAAGTCAAAGCTCCAAGCTTGCAATGAAGTAACATCAAGGTGAGAGGGCTTGTCGTATATAATGGAACCAGATAAGGAGAACCTCACCCTTTTCTCACTCAAAGAAGAAATGCACAAGCAGTATGCACACTGCGAGTTTGAGGTGCTGGCAGGAAGTTCTGTCTACAAATGTCAGAATCCTCTCCAGTTCACCAACATAACTCACAATTATTAAATCTACAGCCCCAATAGGAGAGACCCATTGTGACCAGAGACCTCTGTCCCTGAGCATTCTTCAAAATGCTGGTAATAGTAGGGTTCAGAGAGAAGGCAAAAGAAGCACAGAGGCCAAGGATTCAAAAGAGAACATCTAGCTTCAAAAAGTGGGAAAATAGGTGCAGGAGTGTATATTGCACTGGTCTGCAAGATGACTGGAGTGATAAGCTAATTGTCTGTCTCCTAGAAGACTAAAAAGGACAGCACCAGATCCTGGGGAGACAAGAATACCTGACAGTCTACCCTGCAGTTGTCCACTGCCTGGATGTTATTTGCTGTTAGATAGAAAACCATCATTCCAGCCTAGAATCTTGAAGGCAGTTTGGTTCAGCAGCTGACATTCATTTCAAAGTAAAAACTGGAATTCTCTTTGATCCCTGTATTGTCAGTCTGAACTACTAGAACATTACCCTTGATCTTCTGGGCAAATTAAATAAAACTACCTGGACAACTGCCAGTTTCATACAACTGAATGCACATCCCAGTTTCTGATGAGTCAAATGATGTTGTGTAGATTTGGACCCCAGGTTTATCCCCATCCCAGCTGCTGGTATTAATTGATACTACAAAAGGATTTGGACAATAGAGGGAGACTCTGGTCAACAGTGTGGATGTCGCCAAACATTACATTACTGGAGCTACAAGTGAATGTTTCCATCACTGAAAAGATGACTACACAGTCCCTTAAAGCAGAATCCCATAATTTTTGAATATGTCAGAACAAAAACACATGTGAGTCACAGGCTGCATGAAACAAGAGGAATTACAAAAGCAGACATCAAAAACCCATTGCTCCCAGTCCTTTGACAAAAGAAAATTATAGGAAGCTTTACTCTCTATGTCCCCGTGCACTCGCAGCTAAGTTCCTTTTTCATGGGTCAACTGAAACAAACAGGACCCAAGTTCGGTTGCCCGGGTGAGTGGGAGGACAACCAATCCAGGTTGGGCGAGAACGAAAGTCCTGATATACTTAGATTTTGGCTTGAAAAAAGGGGGGTCTTGGGCACATGATGAAGAAGCTATGATCCTGAAGCATCTGTACAGTCCAAGCGGGTACCGTAAAACCTGGTTCTAGAAGCAAGTATTTGTCAGGAGGACTTTCAAGTAGGGATGAATCACCATACATTCCCCCTGCAAAGAAGCCTTCAGAGGGGCAAGGACCTTGGTGAACACCTGAGGGAAAGATATACAGCTGAAAGGCATCACTCAGAACTGACAGTGATACATAACCTCAGAGAAACTTTACTGAAAGCCATGTTTGGCAAATGTAGGTATGAATCTTGCTGGTCAACAAAAACTTCTCAAGGAAAATCATGAACAAGATCCTTTGCAGAGTGTCTGTTTTGACCAATCACAAGTCTATGACAAGTCTGTCATCATGCCTGGTGGTTTCAGCACAAAACAACAATTAAGAGTCTTCCCCACAAACCTCTAACTTCAAAGAAGGGCATTTTGAAAGCTGTTCCATAATTCCTGTACCCATGATGTTTATAAGGTTTCCTGCCCTTCCCAGCGTAACTTGCTTGAAGACTGAAAAAAAGATTATTCTTCAGGTTCTTGCACCTTATGTTAAACTTCATTCAATGACTCACCAAACAGTTTTTACCCCAAGAACGGCAACATATTCAACAGGTATGGTGTAGGTATGGTGTATGTAGCAGCCTCCAACTTTCATTTCCAAAGACCAAATTCCTTAAAACAACAATCATTTTATCATAAGACAATTTTAAAGCGTTAGGATAGTTGTGACAACCAAGAGTAATATTGCCTCTGTTTCAAAGTTGCCTCAAGTTGAAAGCAGATTTCCACTTTCAGCAAGGCTATGGACAATGGCTGCAAGTTTTTGATCGGCAACAGCAAGGCATAAACAGTATAGATCTCTACCCTCAGAGACACATACAAATCTGTAAAACATCTCTGTAAGGAAGTCTCTGTTTTCTTGTCCATGGAGTCAGAGAAACCACATCATCAGGATATAATTGTAGATCAGAAAAGGTAATATGCAGCCTTCTGCAGAGTAGCTGTTTGCACATATTTGATACACTTGGATGAGTTGACCTCCAAGGCGCTTGTTGTTCTTCTCATTCTACTTTGCGAAGACAATGAAGAGAAAACTGAGAGGAGAGGATACATTATAGAGGGAAGGAAAAATATGATGGAGCAGAAGAGAGAGACAACTCTGGGCACCTCCTTTGGTTTCTCTATACCTCTAGCAGGGACCTCATTAAAATCTTCAAATGGTCCTCAAAAAGAGGCCTTTGGGAATCAGTGTCAAGCCAAGAGGAGTGTTGACTCCCTCTTCCATCCTGTTTGTGGAGGAGGGAAATGAAATATTATTCTTTTTCTGGGAATGCCTTCAGATCTTAGCAACAACATATTGCCATAAAGACCTGAGTCCAACCACTGACATGCATGGCTCATGGGCACTCAAGTCAAACGGTGGCATCAAAACATACCATGGAAATTTACTAGGATGCCCTCAGCAGCAATCACAAAGGAAAATGTGGTACAGCAAAAAGGAAGACTGGAGATGGGCTTATCTGCCCCCGGCCCAGGCAGCTGAAGTACCTAATGAATGGGATCAAGTGCCAACACCACCATGCATGGACCATCTAGAAATTATGAATGCACAAGGGGGTGGAACCACCAACTCTCAACATTACTGCACACCAATCGAACCGGGCAATGTTTTTATACTCTACTGACCATACATCAATGGGAATATATGGTAAGCTCTATAAAAAAAACGGGGCTGAAGCATGAGCTCCCAGCATACTGACATCATTCAAAGATCATGCTGGAGCTCTTAACCCACAGGCACAGAAGCACCAATCCAAAGATGGGCAAAAAAAAGTGAGAATTGCCCTGGGATCTTTAAGACCCATGCAGAAGGCAGTCTGTTGTAAAAGGTCGAACAGAAATTACAGGAAGCAAACGATTGGAATGCAGCTGTTTAATAAGTTGAGTCTGTTTAAGGGAGGCCTTCTCCTTATTGAATAAAAATGTGAATAGGAAGCAAATGAAAGTGCAATAGTAGACAATTGTGAAATTTATGAGGCTCCTGAATTTAGGCCAACATAGGTTTGTAGAAATAATGCTATAGCTTGTTATCACCCAGCGGCAATTGGCTTGCTTAAGTGAAACAACCTACACATCATGTGACTTTGAATGAGTAGGTGGATATTATTTCACTCACATCCTAAATTTCCCTAACTTAAATATCAGAAATGAAATTATTAATTCAAATGTGCTAACATAATTCTGTGGTACACCTAAAGCCACATTGTGTATATATTATGTACATTGACTTGAAGTCCTTTCATGCATAGTTTTCTCTGTTCCCAATTAGTCTTAAAGCTGATTGCTGGCGTACCTCCACTTTCTCATGAAATTGTCAATTGACTGAATGAGTGCTGGGGGTCCTTGCTTTATTTTAACTCGTGGTCTACGTACAATGTGTGAAATATTGTGCTCTTAATTTATCACGTGCTCCTTCTCTACACTATCTTGGGCCTTGGAATTACAATCACATCTGCAAGTTATGTGATGTTTTTCAGAAAAATCACAAAAACAAGCTTTAGGGCCTAGTTTAGAGCTCGCAAATGGATTACTTCGTCACAAATGTGATGGATATCCCGTCGGCCGTATTGCATGTGAATCATATCTTATGGCACGTGTAATTACGCACACTGTAACGTCACATTTGAAACAGAGTTATTCCTACGCCAAACTATGATTCAGGCACTTAGTCTGAATCAACGTGTATTATGTGATTTGCAAACCCGTCCATTTCTCAATGGAACCCAACAATCCGCCCAGTAAATAAACATTCCAAAAAAGTTTTAGAAACTTCGCAAATATTACTAAAGCCAAAAATTAACAAAATATATTAACTATATTTACACATAATTCGCGTTGCAATAGCTATAATTTATGACATAAAACACAATAAAACCTAAAAGAACAATTAAAACAACAAAATGATATACAGCTATATTAAAAAAGACATTGAACACTTACTGAAACAACATTCTGACCTGCAGTATTCTGTTTACAGCACAATATTTATGACACCATTTTTGTGATATTTGACATTTTTGCAATGATTTGAAGGTTGTGCACTACTTCAGGGACATACGACATTAAGGGCCTCTTTTTGATGTTGGTGAGACCACCACTGACAGGCCATCGGTGGCAGTCACACGGACAGCCAGGCCATTGGTCCGATGCAGGCGGTTGGACTACAAAGGCCTGGGGGACAGACCACTGCCTTCGACAGGCTCAAGTAGCCTGTCAGAGTGGCGGTCGGACATTAATGCCTACAATGGAGGCAGTGCCTGGGCAGGCACCACCTTAGGAGGTCCATTTCCCACAGCTTTTTCATGGCAGTGCCCCCATAAACATTATGCACCGTGTGTGCCAGGCTCCACATGGTGCCTGGCACACGGTGCTTGGATGTTTGAAAACATGCCTTTTTCTACTGCAGAACATTTTCCGGCAGCAACACAAGCCGCAATAGAAAAATGCAGTTTCCAACTGCCTACATGGTGGTTTTATCAAAATATTACGGGTGGGACTTCCAACTGCTTGTCTGGTGGTCTCAATCCCGCTGAGCATCTGACGCCACTGTAGGTTTCTCAGAGCGAAAATATTTTGCTGCTTGGGAGCTCTAAGCTCTGTCCTGCACTGTCTGTCCTCTGCAGCCATCCTGTTGTGGATGGGGTGGTGATGGTGGCACTTCTTCTTCCCAGCAGCTATCCTCATCTGGCACAATAGGCAGCTTTTTCCCGTCAATATGTTAAGTAAAATTCCTCAAAATGCATGCAGACTGTGACATTCTGTAAAGCTCATCCACTTATGTAGATACATTTCAATTGGCTTTTTAAAATCCCAACTGTATGTTCAATAACTGAATGCGTGCTTTTGTGAGCTACATGAAAACGTTTTCACTGTGAGTGCCTGCATTAAAATATATACAATATCAATATCCATGGTCTTAAACCATATGCACTGTTACTTAAAATGGTAAAATAAAACCTGATTGAATTAGGAAATTAAATATGTCTCATGTAATTAAGGAGATTTTTATGTGTTAACCTACAAGCAACAAATAGTTGTGTCCAAAATCACCTCTGGGCACATGGCTGTATATTCGACAGCGGCAAAACATGTAGGAATCTAGGGGGCATATGTATCAAGCTAATTTTTACTCGCAAACGCTGCGAATCGCAAAATACAGCGTTTGCGAGTAAAAATTCGCAAAACGGGATGTATTAGGCAAAATCCCATCGCAAAATTAAGGAATTGCTAATTTAGCGATTTCTTAATTTTGCGCAATCATTTAAGAAATCGCACATTGCGATTTCTTAAATGATATGTAAAAAGCACCCAAGTTGTGCGAATTATCCTTAAGAAATCGCAAATTACCACCAACTTCCAGTTGGTGGTAATTTGCGATTTCCTTTCAAAATGCACTATTTTTAATTTTGCAAAGTGCCACGTGACGCTCATACATGCCCTTAGGGCATGTATGTGCGCCATATGCACACACATGCTCATTTCAGGGGTGCATCAGGGTGTCATCATGACACCCTTGCACCTTTGAAATTATTCTCAAATAGCGATTAGCAAATTGCGAATTCGCTATTTGAGAATTACTTCCCATTCATTCCTATGGGTCTCCTGGCCCATAGAAATGAATGGCCAGGTATTCCTTAATTGCGATTTCGCAATTTGCTAATCGCAATTAAGGAATTTTAAGAAATCGCAAAAAGTTTGCGAATTTT
The DNA here is from genome assembly GCF_964204655.1 of Triturus cristatus. Taxonomy (NCBI): domain Eukaryota; kingdom Metazoa; phylum Chordata; class Amphibia; order Caudata; family Salamandridae; genus Triturus; species Triturus cristatus. The sequence goes on from NC_140582.1 coordinate 346,690,864, forward strand.
TAAATACATCCCGTTTTGCAATTCTCAAATAGCGATTCCTTAACAATCGCTATTTGAGAATCGCAAATGGTGATGTTGATACATATGCCCCCTAGGTTACTACAAGGTTATTTTGTCACTATGTCTGTGATTAAATTAGCAGTATTACATATAACATGTAGATTTGGAGAGAGCTAATTTTTTAGATTGTGCTAGAGATGTTCTGTTGCATAGGAAAGGCATATTAGAACATGCGTCCTATCAATACATACAATCCCACGAGAAAAGTGTGCTCTTCAATAAAAAATGTATCCTGTATTTGTTGGTCTGTATTTGGAAAAATAATGTGATTGGATATTTGAAATATCATAGCATCCAGAGAATTATAGGGAAAACCTCAATAGCACATTTTGAGTCACTACTGCTGCTTTTTCTACAATTCCTGATAGCTGCCAGAGGCTAGGTGCAATGAACACAATGCCTGTACATTTATGGGTATAGCCACACGCCTTTGAGTGTGTCGGCCTATTAGTGGATGGAGCGTAACAATGAGGACTAGTATAACCTGGCTACTAAACATATACTTATCATATATTTCCTTTTCTATTTGATAAAATACAGCAATCCTAACATTTTCTTTGAGCTTCTATCTTCTCTGCTAAATTGTTAGGAGGCTCATCCTTCTCACCATCACATACAATACAGCGCAGCCATTTTGAATGAAAAAGTTGTATGCTTATCATCTAATTTCCTGCGGAGCAAGTTACTTGCAAAATTATTAATTCCCGACTATTTGCAGTTTGTGAGTGGTTCATCTATAAACTTTGGGGCATATGTATCAAGCTTTTTTGATGTCACAAACACTGCGAATCCACCAAAAAACAGTTTGTGATTGCAAAATAAACTTGTCCTATGTACAACATAGGTTTGCAGTGAAAAATAGGTCATTGCAAAATTTGCGAATACCTATTTTGTGAGGCCCCAAATTTGCGACAAATTTTTGCAAATTCGCAATTACAGACACACTTTTTGCGATATTCACAAATAGAGCAATCGCAAAGAAATGTATGAAAAATCTGCAAACTGCGTATTTACGAAATTCGCAATTTTGCACATGCATTTTACCACCAAGTCAAGGCAGGTGGTAACCAGGTGCATCCTATTTAAACAAGCCCACAATGCAACAGGGACTTCCACAACGGTAGAGCTGTATGTGATAGCCAGGAGGATGCAAATTCAAGCTGCAGCACAGAAAAGGAGGCGACAGGAATGGATCTTCAGAGTGTGCATCACTCTGTTCCAGCAGAGTGACGAGGAGATCTATGCGAAGTACAGGCTGGACTCAGCTACCATTATGGACTTGATTGATGAGTTAAAACCCCTGCTTGAACATCCAACACACAGGACCCAAACCATTCCAACCCATGTGCAGGTCCTCTGTTCACTGCACTTACGGGCATCAGGGAGTTTCCAGGGGGTGATAGCAACAGCAGGAGGGGTCTCCCAGAGTTGCCTGTTGTGCTTTTTTCCCTGAATTGTTGGATACAATGGTACAGAGGCTACATCATCACATCCAATTCCCCAGTACACAACAGGCATTGCAGCAAACAAAACAGGACTTCTACCAGATTGCCCATTTTCCCCATGTCATTGGCTGTATAGATGGAACTCATGTAGCCTTCTAACCCCCATCAAACAATGGGGATGTATTCAGGAACCACAAATCTTATCATTCCCTCAACATACAGGTCATCTGCAATACTAAATATATCATCACCGATATTGTTGCAAAATACCCTGGCAGTACACACGACTCCTTTATATTTAAACACAGTGAGATATACAGACGTCTCACTAGTGGGGATTATGGCGAGGGCTACCTGCTAGGTAAATGCATGTCTAACACTCTAATATGCAGTTAAGATTTGAAGTGAGAGGACAGTGATTAACCTTATGCCTTTCATCCTGTAGGAGACAGTGCATATGCTGTGCGAGATTTCATCCTAACACCGTACCTCAATCCAGCTAATCCAAGGGAGCGAAGATATAATCGCGCACACAAATCTACGTGCTGTGTAATTAAGGGAACATTTGGGATACTGAAGAGCCGGTTCCGCTGCCTGCATAAAAGTGGAGGAGCAGTACAATACAGCCCAGATACCTGCTGCGAGATTGTGGCTACTTGAGCCATGCTTCACAACATAGCAACTAAAAAAGGCATTCCAGTTGAACTTACTGATACAGATTCTTCTGAGGATGAGGGCCCAGGTCCATGTTGCAGACCAGCAGGTGGTGTAGAGACAGCTGCGGGCCGACAGACGTGATGAGATAACACAAAACTATTTCTAGGTGAGCAATGATGACACAATGCAGAAGATGATTTGTTCATGACTATGTTTTATTATTCCTTTAGCTGCAGGTAAATATCAGTCACACAGCCTAAACACACACTTTATGTGTGTCACAAAATGGTGCACGTGTTATGTCCACAGTGCATGGATGAAGGCCAAACAAAAGTCCACATGCAATGGGTTACTTCACCCATTGGCATTCTGCAGTGGTGACAGTTTATTTTTTGCGTGCACGTCCTGCTGTCGCACGCTCGGGGTGCTGACTGCTCTCCCTTGAGGCATCCGGTGTTGTTCCCTGCCTCACACTGCACCGTCTGTGTTCGGCAATTGGTGGGGTGATCCTGCTCCTCACTATCCCCCGAGCCCAGAAGTCCTGGACCACCTATGGTAGCTGTCTGCAGCTGTTCTACAGCATTTGTCACCTGCACCAACCCTTTGGACACATCCTGGCTGCAGTGTGCCAATTCAACCTGCATGCTCACTGAGCGGTGTGACAGCAGGGAAGTGCCATTACACTAGGATGCTTGTTTCCAGTCCAGGGAGGACGTGGCTTGGCAGTTCAGGCTGGACTGTTCCCATGGGCGCAGGGTCAAGACTGATTTGCACATGACTGGGTCCAAACTGGAATGGCATGGTGAGCAAAAAAAATTATGGATTTAGGCCCAGATCTCTGTACTGGGGTGAATATATGACATTGTTCTGCATTCTGTCCATCAATTGTTCTTTTTGCATTTGTCACCCCGGGTGGGATGGGTATACCCAGACGTGGGTCCCATGCTCTCCATGCCACTGGTGTCAAGCTATCCTGGCTGATTAGGGCTGAAAGCCCGAAACCGGTCCTAGGATGCATGTTTCCAGTCCAGGGAGGACCTGGCTTGGCAGTTCGGGCTGGACTGTTCCCATTGGGTGCAGGGTCAAGACTGATTTGCATATGGCTGGGTCCAAACTGGAATGGCATGGTGAGCAAAAAAATGATGGATTTAGGCCCAGATCTCTGTACTGGGGTGAATGTATGACATTGTTCTGCATTCTGTCCATCAATTGTTCTTTTTGCATCTGTCACCCCGAGTGGGACGGGTATGCCCAGACGTGGGTCCCGTGCTTTCCATGCCACTGGAGTCAAGCTATCCTGGCTGATGAGGGCTAAAAGCCTGAAACTGGTCCTAGGATGCTTGTTTCCAGTCCAGGGAGGACCAGGCTTGGCAGTTCGGGCTGAACTGTTCCCATTGGGTGCAGGGTGAAGACTGATTTGCAAATGGCTGGGTCCAAACTGGAATGGCATGGTGAGCAGAAAAATGATGGATTTAGGCCCAGATCTCTGTACTCGGGTGAATGTATGACATTGTTCTGCATTCTGTCCATCAATTGTTCTTTTTGCATTTGTCACCCCGAGTGGGACGGGCATGCCCAGACGTGGCTCCCGTGCTCTCCATGCCACTGGAGTCAAGCTATCCTGGCTGATGAGGGCTGAAAGCCTTAAACCGGTCCTAGGATGCTTGTTTCCAGTCCAGGGAGGACGTGGCTTGGCAGTTCGGGCTGGACTGTTCCCATTGGGCGCAGGGTCAAGACTGATTTACATATGGCTGGGTCCAAACTGGAATGGCATGGTGAGCAAAAAAATGATGGATTGAGGCCCATATATCTGTACTGGGGTGAATGTATGACATTGTTCTGCATTCTGTCCATCAATTGTTCTTTTTGCAACTTAATTATATATCCTGCTGTTTATTCAAACAGGCATGTAAACCAATATTTATCTTTTTTCTTATAAATTTCTTTGCCACTATTCAAACATTTATGTACATAGTTATACTTTCATTTGAGCTTGTGGGCATAACTTTTTGAAACGCGTCGGCATCGTTTTATAGGAAACCCATGAGGGATTTTGTCAAAGTTATGCCCATAAGTCTTAAAAAGGATTGGTGATAAGGTCCCCATCCCTGTTGACTTTAAGCATTATCCCCATGGCCAGTATCTCTCGCTAAAAGAAAAAAAGAAATAGTTCCTGCTATGAGAGTACTGTGAGGCTACTCTACAGCAAAACCAAAGACTGGTGTAACACGCCTATTGAGTATTGTGACTTTCTGCACTATTTGTATTATTATTTCACACAATTATCAAGTGTTGCTTTAACTTGTTACAGTATATGTTTTTTCCACTTGTGTTTTTTAATGAAAACATTTGTGTATCAACCTCTGTACAAGCTGAAATGAAAGTATAACTATGTACATAAATGTCTGAATAGTGGCAAAGAAATTTAGCCTGAACCAAGAAAAAAGATAAATATTGGTTTACATGCCTTTTTGAATAAACAGCAGAATATATAATTAAGTTGGCCAAATTCTCTCTTTTCCTTGAACTTTTAGAAAGTTGGTATTTTTTTGTCCTAACCACTTGGTGCCTGCAGTCTGTTTCCTAGGTCAGACATCTTGGTGTAGTTGGCAGGTGACCTTTGTGTATTCCTCCCAGACAGCCACCCAATAAAGGCCTGGGTTTTGGGAGGAAAGACCATCCAAGGCAGAGGTGGGGGGTGAAGCTGTGCACAGCCCTACTTGTACTTGAAAGACACCGCCTCTGCTCACACACAAATAACTTCACACTAGCCAATTGTGGCAGGAGACAGACTGGGACCAGGACAGGGAGGCAGGAAATCCCAAACACCTCTATGGGTGGGGGGGGGGGGGACCCCAGAAGCTTCTCCTATCTCAGAGCTAGCATCAGGTAAAAACATTGGACCCTCAAACCCACTCTTCAGCCCACTTCCGGACCAGTGGAAGACTGACATGAAGGACTGCTCTGCTACCCTGCTGTTGGAAAACTGTCTTGCTGCCCTGCTGCAAGATGGGCTGTCCTGCTGCCTGAGCAAGGAATAATGGGCCTGCTCTTTGAACCCAGAACCACCAGAGTGACTCCAAGGGATAGCTGACTGGTCTCCTATTCTGACCTACAGGGACATACCATGCTCCAGAAACTCACCCTGTATTTGCCCAGACGCAACTGGACCTGTCTATGCGCTGCTGTGGCCTCTCCTTATGTGACACCAGATCGCGAAGGGATGCCCCCCAGATCTTAAACCCTTGACTGGCATCAAAGTGCACTCCTCTTAGCTCAGGTGTGGGTTTCCTCAGAACACACACAATGTGAGGCAACTTGATGCATCATAATGCAGTAGTTTGCATCACAGCACCTCGCAGCACCTCAACAGCGGCCTTATTGGAAACAACGCAGAGTGATGCAATTCAATGCAGGACCTCACCTCAAAGTCTTCGCAGCTCCTCATTGGAACCGACACAGTGCATCAAAGACAAATGGTGCAATTCTCAGCGGGACTAACCTGGTCCCTGTGCCTGGCCCAGTCTACATTGCGGTCATCCTGAACTTCTGACTTTGTCATGGTCCAGCACGACCAGATAACCAGAGGTGGTGCTTTGTGTTTTTAGGCACTCTACTTACCTTAAAACTTTGAAATTGCATATCTCCGTTTCTACTGATTGGGTTTTTGTAATTTAGGTGTCAATTAATATTTTACATTCTACTGTATTTTGTAAAAATTATTGTGGGATTTTTCTTGTATTGTGTTTTTACTTTATTGCTGTTTGTGTGATGCATAAATACTTTACAAATTACAAATTGCCTCTAAGTTAAGCCTGGCTTCTTTAATGGTAAGCTACCAGAGGGTTATTGACAGGTTAATTTTGTGACTACTTGTGACTATTTGTGGTTCACCCTGGCAAGGATTGTAGCTGTTGCTTGAGAAGGGCTCTCACCCCCTTCACAAGCTTGCATTAAATTAAAAATCAATGGACGATCTGGGATACCTTAAAATAGTTGGCACATTGGACATGGATTCAGTATTCTACTATTTTTGTGACCCTGTTTTTATCAGCGCTCAAAAGTGCCCTATTAGCTGCATGAGTTCTTAAAAAAAACAAATAAAGCAAATATGATCATACACTCACACAAGAAAAAAAAGCTTTATTAAGTTATTTTTAGGTCTAGCAGAAATTGATTTAACTATTTTAAAGACTACCTATGCAGAGGATTACCCACATGCAGTTGTAGATATTCTTAGCACAGCCATTGGTTGATTTTGTCATTCAGCACCTCCATCTTTTCTTGGCTGAATACTGAGGACACGTGTGTTATAAGTCTGCACTTTTACCACAAGGCATGTCACAATTTTATTAATGCAATACCAAAGGGGATGATGGACGGAGCGTTAGAGCAAATCAAACACTCACCCCCAGTCAACTGATCTGGGTTTAATCCATCATCATTCTTTAGCTCACTCCACCACCCCAGTTCAGACATGGCCATATGCAAATCAGTCTGACCCTGTGCCTCATGGGAACAGTCCAGCCCGAACTGCCAAGCCATGTCTTCCCTGGACCGGAAACAAGCATCCTGGGACCAGTTTCGGGTTCATAACCGTCGTCAGCCAGACTATCTTGAATCTAGTGGCAAAGTGAGCAAGGGACCCACGTCTGGGCATACCCTGCCAACTTAGGGCGAACAAAGCAATACCAAAGGGGATGATGGACGGAGCGGTAGAGCAAATCAAACACTCACCCCCAGTCAACTGATCTGGGTTTAATCCATCATCATTCTTTAGCTCACTCCACCACCCCAGTTCAGACAAGGCCATATGCAAATCAGTCTGACCCTGTGCCTCATGGGAACAGTCCAGCCCGAACTGCCAAGCCATGTCTTCCCTGGACCGGAAACAAGCATCCTGGGACCAGTTTCGGGTTCATAACCGTCGTCAGCCAGGCTATCTTGAATCTAGTGGCAAAGTGAGCAAGGGACCCACGTCTGGGCATACCCTGCCAACTTAGGGCGAACAAAGCAATACCAAAGGGGATGATGGACGGAGCGTTAGAGCAAATCAAACACTCACCCCCAGTCAACTGATCTGGGTTTAATCCATCATCATTCTTTAGCTCACTCCACCACCCCAGTTCAGACATGGCCATATGCAAATCAGTCTGACCCTGTGCCTCATGGGAACAGTCCAGACGTGAGTCCCTTGCTCACTTTGCCACTGGATTCAAGCAAGCCTGGATGAAGACGGCTGCAATGCCAGAAACCGGTCCTAGGAAGCTTGTTTCCGGTCCAGGGAAGGCATGGCTTGGCAGTTCGGGCTGGGCTGTTTCCATGAGGCACAGGGTCAGACTGATTTGCATATGGCCATGTCTGAACTGGGGTGGCAGAGTGGGCTAAAGAACGGTGATGGATCAAACACCGATCTGTTGACTGGGTGTGAGTGTTTTGATTGGTTCTGATGCTCCATCCATCACCACCCCCTTTTGTACCGCTTTGTTCGCCATAAGTTGGCAGGGTATGCTCAGACGTGAGTCCCTTGCTCAGTTTGCCACTGGATTCAAGCAAGCCTGGCTGTAGACGGCTGCAATGCCAGAAACCGGTCCTAGGAAGCTTGTTTCCGGTCCAGGGAAGGCATGGCTTGGCAGTTCGGGCTGGACTGTTCCCATGAGGCACAGGGTCAGACTGATTTGCATATGGCCATGTCTGAACTGGGGTGGCAGAGTGGGCTAAAGAACGGTGATGGATCAAACACAGATCTGTTGACTGAGTGTGAGTGTTTTGATTGGTTCTGATGCTCCATCCATCACAACCCCCTTTTGTACCGCTTTGTTCGCCATAAGTTGGCAGGGTATGCTCAGACGTGAGTCCCTTGCTCACTTTGCCACTGGATTCAAGCAATCCTGGCTGTAGACGGCTGCAATGCCAGAAACCGGTCCTAGGAAGCTTGTTTCCGGTCCAGGGAAGGCATGGCTTGGCAGTTCGGGCTGGACTGTTCCCATGAGGCACAGGGTCAGACTGATTTGCATATGGCCATGTCTGAACTGGGGTGGCAGAGTGGGCTAAAGAACGGTGATGGATCAAACACAGATCTGTTGACTGGGTGTGAGTGTTTTGATTTGCTCTAATGCTCCGTCCATCATCCCCTTTGGTATTGCTTTGTTCGCCCTAAGTTGGCAGGGTATGCCCAGACGTGGGTCCCTTGCTCACTTTGCCACTGGATTCAAGCAAGCCTGGCTGAAGACGGCTGCAATGCCAGAAAACGGTCCTAGGAAGCTTGTTTCCGGTCCAGGGAAGGCATGGCTTGGCAGTTCGGGCTGGACTGCTCCCATGAGGCACAGGGTCAGACTGATTTGCATATGGCCATGTCTGAACTGGGGTGGCAGAGTGGTCTAAAGAACGTTGATGGATCAAACCCAAATCTGTTGACTGGGTGTGAGTGTTTGATTGGTTCTGATCACCACCCCCTTTTGTACAATTTTATTAATGCCTGACAGAGATGGGTTCACATAGGGTTGAATTATATTTTCTTCTTTCGTTTCTACAGATGGGAAACATTTTTTGGAATGTACTGTTGTTGTAAGTAGGCAAGATGCTGTTAAAATCTACCATCTGATACTATTTAGAGCAAAAGCAGAGCACAGTTCAGAAATTAAAAAATGGTTTCTTGGTTTTAGTGATGTGTGAGTTTTGATGTGCTTAAAACATATTTTCAAAGTGCTTAAGGATAAGAATAGAGCTTAGGAGGTAACTAGTGGTGGATAGAAGACTGGCTTCATGGGAGTGGCAAATTTGCTGCAGGCCAGTGCCTATGAGAAGCTAAAAGACTGTGGCAAAGTCAGCCACATGTCAGGAACGGGAAACAACCTTTACAACGCAACTTTTACAACGCTATGCTATTACAACGCATTGTTTACAACGCAAAAGCTTTTACAACGCATGCATTTACAACGCATGCTTTTATATGGTAAGTACTGTTACAACGCATATACCATTACAACGCATTTTTATTAATTTTTTTAATTATTTAATATTTTAGTATTTATCATAAATACTATATTATAAAAAATAGAAAGAGTAATTTTTGAGTACAAATAAATAAATAAATAAGAAAAATAATAATATATGAGTATTATTTTAAAAGATTAATACTTAAGTATTTTAAAAATATGAAAGAGTAATTTATGAGTATAAATAAATAATTAAATAAATAATAATAAATGAGTAGTATTATAAAAGATTAATACTTGAGTATTTTTAAAATATGAAAGAGTAATTTTTAAGTATAAATAAATAAATAAAAAAAAATATATGAGTAGTATTATAAAAGATTAATACTTAAGTATTTTAAAAATATGAAATAGTAATTTATGAGTATAAATTAAAAAATAAATAAAGAATAATAAATGAGTAGTATTATAATAGATTAATACTTGAGTATTTTTAACTTTCTTATTTTAATATTAAATAATAATATCAATTAAAGAAAAAAAGAATGAGCACTTTTGGAGTATTTAAATTGTATATAAAGTTCTATTGAGACAAGACATTAATACATAAAAGATTATAATAAAAAATAAATATATTAAAAAATTAAAAAAAACATATTTTAAAAAAATATTTTAATAATTAAACAAATATATAAAATATTAATAGAGTTATTTAAAAATAATTTAACTTTAGATTATACCAAAGCATAAAAGAAAAAAGAAAATAGAACTTACTTTAAAAAAAATTCCCACGCTTTTGTATTGAAGTCTATGTGATAAATTGTCCTTCATTTATTTTGGCAGCTTAAGAAGATACAACCCGCGGAACAAGAAAGGAAGGAGTGAAAAGAGCAGAAAAAGCAAGTTTGAAAGGGAAAAGAAATTAGACTCGAGGTAAGGAACACATTTAGTAAATTTACATATTAAAATATATATTTAACATGTTTAAATAAAAACATTAATAAAAAAAAAAATGTAAACCATTAAGGTGTTTTAAATATTTCTTTATTTGAAAAAACATACAAATAACATTTTTGTTTTATTCATTTTTAAAACATAATGTACATATTTAAAAAAATATACATTATTTATTAATATTTAAAAACATATATTTATTGAAATATTAAAAAAATAGTCCTTTTTTAACATTGATGCACGTGATGACGTCATGACGTGAACGTAAACGTAAGGCGCCATTTTGGAGAGCATCGGAGGATGAAGCAGCAGGAAGCTGATCTGCGTCCAGGTAGGAAACATTTTCACATTTATTTATAGTTATAAAGTTAAAAAAAGATACATATATAGTAAATAAAGAATAAGGAGAGGTTGCGGAATAACTAATTGATTTTAAAAATGTAAAAAAGCATGTCCACATTCATGTCATTAGTGTATGTCTATGTCGGGTCGCGAGAATGTATTTGTAACTTTAAAAAAATGTAATTAACTGTACCAGTAATTAAAGTTACAATTAAAAATGTTAATTTGAACACTTCGGTACGATTATAAATGAATTATATCTTCATTTAAAAAAAATATATATATTTGCCGTATTCTTAATTTGAGAAAAAAAGATTGTTATTTATTTACTGTTTATGCAGCAATGTGCATTTCTAAAAATGGATTGATTTTTGAAATTTTGAATAGCTAGAGATTTTTTGGATTTTTTGGGTGGTAGTTAGTTTGCAAGTTTACTACTAATTAATATCTTGCTATTGATCTTTGGAAAGATGGACAACTAATAGGGTAAAGTTGTTTTGGAAACATTGGTTGTTTAAAAAAAAAATGAAGATTTGAGAAAAAATAGGAAAAATTAGGAGACCCGACTCGTAATTATGAAAAAATGTTTTAAAAATATTTGTATGCCAATTGTATTTAAAGGATATTTAATTTTGAAGCAAAGCAGGAAAGTAAGTAGATAACTATTTTTAAAAAGAAAGAATGTTAGCGAGATTTTCCAGGTAGTCTAGAGCCACACACAACGTAAATTGTTGTAATATAGCCAATAGTCTCTCAGACATTTCCTTTGTTTTAACAGTTACTCGTGGGTTTAGACTACCTGCAAGTGTTTGTGCAAGTCTCATTTCTTGAAAACTTTGCTCCTTCTTCAAAGTTTCCAAAAAAGAGTAGAAATTCGGATGAGGTTTGCCAATTGTATGGTTGAAGGAGTTATGCCATCCCTCTATGGTATTATTTGTTTTTGCTTCTCCCTCTAAACAGCTTGTGTAACAGTTCCACAACTCCACATGGAAACGTGGCATCCTCCTGCGACCCGATCTGCTTAGGTGCCCAAACCATGTGTCCTCGAAATAATTTAGGATGGGTGCCAATTTCTCTTCATTACTTGTAAAAAAACAGATTCTGTAATAGCAGTGTAGTACTCGTCCACACTATCGGGAGGAACAAAACAAAGTGCAGTTCATTTTTTTAATTCAAACTGTAGTTTGCTATCTCGACAGTATTCTGCAACTAGGGATGTTTTTTGTAATTTACGCCAAAATGCCTGGGAAAAATGGAAAAAACATCCCTGAATTTGGGTATCCGTGTACGTTTTAGTGATCACATTGATCATGCTCAATTCAAAATCAATTATTATTTTCCTAGGACTTTGAGAAGTTTTACTTTTAATAACTGATAAAAGTTCAGAGTATGTTGCAGAAGTCTTATCAGGTAGCAAACTATATACTAAGGGGATTACATTATTGTTAATTTTTGCATGTATAGTGTAAATTTGAGTGAAAGGATGGGGTGTACTTTTAAACGTCCCATCCATCATCCAAATTTCACTATTTTCTAACTTTGCAAGGTTACGTGGGGTACTAAAAATAAGAATTCTTTTCTGAGGGTTTTGGTTATCATGCAGAAGGAAAGGTTCATCAGAAAAAGAAATAGAAAGATCATGTGGATTTCTAATGTCAGAAAAAGTATGTGGTGTAGATAATTGGATGTTACTTGCCTGCTTTTGTCTTTGAATAATTCTTCTCAAATTAGGAATTATAGGCATATTACTAGCAACATGACTGGGGACATGCTGTGCAACCTCTCTTAAAATGGATCCTGTAGAATCATTGGAGGTGCTTGCAATAGCTTTCATTTCATTTACAGTTTCTCTTATTTCTACCTCCATTGCAGAGGCAGAGTGGTTATGTTCTGTTGTTTTTACAACTAAATTATCAAGTGTAACCGCTCTGCCACTGCAATGGGTAGATTAGTATTGCACACACCTCCAATGATTTCTAGGAAAACTTATTCTTTCTTTACTATATATGTATCCTGCATGGTTTAATAAATTTTTTCCTTTCCTCGATTTTATATATTTTGCTGTTTCAAGAGTAGACATTATCTGTGAAGAGAAGAGAAGAAAAAAAAAATTAGGATGTACAAGTTAATACACTAGCTTTAATGTAACCTCTACACCATGCAACACTTTCCCTACTGCTGCACCTTCCTGGAGTTAGAATAGTAATTTATACCCCTACACCATCCCACACTTTCCCTACTGCTGCACCTTCCTGGAGTTAGAATAGTAATTGTTACCCCTACACCATCCCACACTTTCCCTACTGCTGCACCTTCCTGGAGTTAGAATAGTAAATTTATACCCCTACACCATCCAACACTTTCCCTACTGCTGCACCTTCCTGGAGTTAGAATAGTAAATTTTACCCCTACACCATCCAACACTTTCCCTACTGCTGCACCTTCCTGGAGTTAGAATAGTAAATTTATACCCCTACACCAACCAACACTTTCCCTACTGCTTCACCTTCCTGAAGTTAGAATAGTAAATTTATACCCCTACACCATCCAACACTTTCCCTACTGCTGCACCTTCCTGGAGTTGGAATAGTAAATTTATACCCCTACACCATCCAACACTTTCCCTACTGCTGCACCTTCCTGGAGTTAGAATAGTAAATTTTACCCCTACACCATCCCACACTTTCCCTACTGCTGCACCTTCCTGGAGTTAGAAAAGTAATTGTTACCCCTACACCATCCAACACTTTCCCTACTGTTGCACCTTCCTGGAGTTAGAATAGTAAATTTATACCCCTACACCATCCAACACTTTCCCTAATGGTGCACCTTCCTGGAGTTAGAATAGTAATTGTTACCCCTACACCATCCCACACTTTCCCTACTGCTGCACCTTCCTGGAGTTAGAATAGTAATTTATACCCCTACAACATCCAACACTTTCCCTACTGCTGCACCTTCCTGGAGTTAGAATAGTAATTTATACCCCTACACCATCCAACACTTTCCCTACTGCTGCACCTTCCTGGAGTTAGAATAGTAAATTTATACCCCTACACCATCCAACACTTTCCCTACTGCTGCACCTTCCTGGAGTTACAATAGTAATATTTATTCCAACTACAACTCATATTTTCTGAAATGTGGGATTTTATATTAATTATTAAATAAAAGGTTTGACTATTATATTGTTTTATTTATAACAGTGTTCATTTAAAATACCTTTTGTTGGTGGTGTTTCTTTCTTGGTTTGGCTTCTGCTATGGTTTGGCCTGCTGGCTGGAGTTTTTGGTTATTTGTTTTTCAGGTTTTTTCGACAAAGTTGCAAACAATTGTCTGTGAAAATGTAAGAAAAAAAAAAAAATAGAACAACTGTAACCACGTTGGTGACAAATGCATAATATGAAACATTTTATTTAAAGCTCACATTTTATATAAGTCAAACGACATTACATATCATACTTTCCCTGGTGCTGCACCAAACTTGAGTTACATTAATCTTTTGTACCTATAAACAACCTACACTTTCAATAATGCTGCACCTTCATGAACTTAGAATAGTAATGGATACCCCTACACCATCCCTCACTTTCCCTAGTGCTGCACCTTCCTGGAGTTAGAATAGTAATTTATACCCCTACACCATCCCACACTTTCCCTACTGCTGCACCTTCCTGGAGTTAGAATAGTAAATTTATACCCCTACACCATCCAACACTTTCCCTACTGCTGCAGCTTCCTGGAGTTAGAATAGTAAATTTTACCCCTACACCATCCAACACTTTCCCTACTGCTGCACCTTCCTGGAGTTAGAATAGTAAATTTATACCCCTACAACATCCAACACTTTCCCTACTGCTGCACCTTCCTGGAGTTAGAATAGTAATTTATACCCCTACACCATCCCACACTTTCCCTACTGCTGCACCTTCCTTGAGTTACAATAGTAATATATATTCCAACTACAACTCATATTTTCTGAATTGTGGGATTTTATATTAATTATTAAATAAAAGGTTTGACTATTATATTGTTTGATTTATAACAGTGTTCATTTAAAATACCTTTTGTTGTTGGTGTTTCTTTCTTGGTTTTGCTTCTGCTATGGTTTGGCCTGCTGGCTGCAGTTTTTGGTTTTTTGATTTTCAGGTTTTTTCGACAAAGTTGTAAAAAATTGTCTGTGAAAATGTAAGAAAAAAAACATTAGAACAACTGGAGTTAGAAAAGTAATTGTTACCCCTACACCATCCAACACTTTTCCTACTGCTGCACCTAACTGAAGTAACATTAGTAATTGTTACCTCAGCACCATCACACACTTTCTTTTATGATGCAACTTCAATGAGTTAAAAAATTATTTTTTACCTCTACACCATCAAACACTTTTGCTAATGGTAAAGTAAATGTTTTTATTTTAAAAAAATAAAGTTCTACGAAGTATTAATTAATTTACCTTCACATTAAGAAAGGTGAGTCGAGTAGGTTGAGATGAAGAAAAATTTGGCAAACGATATGTTGCTTTTGATAGAAAACCAAATTTCTGATCTAGGAACAAAAATAAGATGTTATAAGTTCGTATGTATTACAGTTACTTCAAAGAAAAAAAATAGTTTGAGTACATTTTATAAAATATTAAAATTATTTTTGATACACTGTTTGGATGGAAATAAAAAATGATTTTGGACAAAACATGGTGTTAAAATATAATAGTGACTTACTTGTAGTAGGAAAGAAAGAATGCTTCTCCAAAGGATTGCAGTGTTCTCTCAGTCTAGGTCACAGTCTAGGTGTCAGAGGGTCAGGTTTTTGCGTCTGGTCTCTCTGGTAGTTGATAATCAACTGATTGCAAAATGGTGTCTTGCTGGTATTTATAAGTTTTAGTCAGTGTCATTATTAATTTTTTTAAAAACAGCGTTCGTTGTGTTTTTTAGTATACTTTAATTTGCTGTGGAAAATGATAATTTAAAAAAGCATTAAAAGATGTGTGGTTTTCATTCATTTGCTCCGTTTTGGCATCCATTTTGGAACATGTATTTTGCTATTGTTGTCATAGAAAGTGTTGTAGGACAAGTTTTAGAAGTGGGATGGTTAAAATTGCGACTATGTGTATGTGTTTTGTGTTGAAATCCGTTTACTTGTTTTCTGATATAATCATGATTTGCATGTATATAAACTGTGGATTAATTATTCGTTATTTGTGTAAAACGTTTACATTTGGTATACCGGATTTTTTGGTGAAAAGGGAGTATTAATTTTAATACTTGAGTATTAATTTTAATACTCGAGTATTAATTTTGTGATGCATTTCAGTTAATTTACGTACAGTTTTTCTCCACATTTTAATACACTTCCCCACCCTAAAACCCCTAATTTCCCTGCATCCCGTGCCAGATTTTATTGTACTTTTTTAAAAAAATATATATATTTTGGCGTTGTAATGGTATGCATTGTAATTGTATGCGTTGTAAAAGCACTTTTAAGTATTTTACTTAGTTTTGCGTTGTATCAGTATTCGTTGTAAAATATTGCGTTGTAATAGTGTTTGCGTTGTAAAAAATGCGTTGTAAAGGTAGGCGTTGTAATAGCATGCGTTGTAACATCATACATCCGTCAGGAACGACTCACTAGCCACATGACTGGAAAAAAGTCACCAACATACTCGAGAAAAAATTACATGAGCCAATAGTAAGTTAATCCTTATTGTCTGTTTAATAAAAATCATAACAATTGAAGAACATGTTAATTAAATAAAACCAATTAAATGTTTCATCAAACTCAAAACAATTATACTACAGATATTATGAACTGAGACATTGATAAACAAATCATTAAAACAATATTTCATGTGTCTATAATCACCATGGATTCAGTAGACAGCCTCCGTGCTTACATCTCATTATTGCCCTCCACATTGGTCTGTGAGAGTTTTAAGACAATATTCTGCAAAATGACATACCGTATTAAGGCATAGTTGCCATGTGTATGCATTGCTTAGATTCACATTTCACGGGTGAAATTAAACTAAAACACTGAAATCCTATGAGCAGATGGATGTTCAATGAAATGCTTCCATGCATATAAATAACATACCATATTGGGGAATTGTTGCCATGTATATACATTGTTAAAGTCACCTTTCATAAGTCAAATAAAACTATAAACACTGAAATTCAATGAGCAGGTGAATGTTCAATAAAGTGCTTCTGTGTGCAGAGATCATTACTGCCCTCCACTTCAGAATATGGGGATTTTGAGTCTGGATCAATAAATTGTCCCCGTGCTTACATCTCAGTGCTTCACTACATTGTCCAAGTCACATTTAATAAGTCAGATAAAACTATAAACAATGTAATTCAATGAGCAGATGAATGTTCAATAAAGTGTTTCTGTGCATAGAAATCATTACTGTACTCCAGATCAGTCTACTGGGATTTTGAGTCTGGATAAAAAAGTGCCTTTATGCTCACATCTCAGTACGACACTCTACATCAGATTGTGCACATTTGGAGCTTGAATTTGGCATGTTAACATACCATGATGGGGTTTGGCACACCATATACACATCATAAAAAAACATTTGATGAGTCAGAAAAAACTTTGAACACTGTAATTCAATGAACAGATGAATGATCGATAAAGTGCCGCCATGCATACAAATCTTTACTGCTCTCCATATCAGTCTATGAAAAGTTTGAGTCCCAATATAACACGTTATCTACTATAAAAATAGAGTTAACGAATTGACTGGTTACGTGGATTGATTAACTGGAGAGGCAAAGTAATATAGCCTTATAGCCCGCCGCAGCGGGCTATACCGGCTGTTAAAGGCCCGCTGCAGCGTTAAAGGCCCGAGCCGAAGGCAAGGGACTTTAACAAAGCAGAGGGACTTTAAAAGCCGGTATAGCCCTGCTACGAAGGGCTTAAAGGCTATTAGAACATTCTGCCACTAGAGGGCAGAATGTTCTAACAAAACAAAGCCTTCAGGGAGTGCGAGGGGATTCAAATCCCCTCAGGCTCCCTGAAGCCTTTGTTCACAGCCAGAGCTGTGAACAAAGACACATTGGAATGTTGGTGCTCCGGGCTTATACCAGCCATTTTAAGCCTGGAGCGCTCCATTGTTTTCAATGGAGCTCCCAACATTCCAATGTTCTAATATAGCTTGACAGCATGTTCTTACCCCTTGTTCAATAAAAATGTGTTTCAACAAAATGTGCAGCTCCTGTGGGTGGTGGGGGGGGGGGCAAGATACACACAATATGTAGTAAACTTTCAGTCAGGAAACCACAGAGTCTTTAACTGGACGTTGACCAATTTTGTATCCATCTTGGAGTTACATCCTTTGTTCGGTATCTACCAAATCTTAGCCTGAGAAATGTATCCCTTATAAATGGTTGTAAGTGACACAGTAGATAAGGTCGGGGCTCTATTTTATAAATCGAGTTGAAGACCGACCAGGCATACCTTTTTACTCCAGTAACCTCCTTCTCCAGTAATAAAGATGAGACATTTGTTGATAGATTTATTAAGTGCTTGAAAGCCGATTTGTTTATATCCGAATGATCAAAAGACTGAAAGTTAAAAGTATGCAAGCTCTCAGATAGGTAAGATCTCCAAACAATTGCATAGTCATATTTTATGTGTTCTTGCCTGCACATATTTTCAAGAGTGCCAGGGTCAGATAAAAACAAGCAATATACACTTTACTTTTAAATGCTGATTGTCTCACAAGGGTTTGGCTGGTCAGTCCAAATTCCAGTCAGACATTAACATGTCCAATATTTTCGGAATCTTAAGAATGAATTAAAAACTTTAATTTGTAAATTGTTCAGAATTTTGGAGTCTTTGCCTCGGAAAATTACTTAAGTCAGTAGGACTACAACAGATTCTCTTACATGTAAGACAAACCTCTGATAGAGCAGTACGACTTAAGCACAGTAAGTCACATGTCCGGTTCACCTTTGATAGGCTGCTTTTAGGCTGGAAAGTGTCACTCACATGTCACTCAATCTCCGAAAGGTCAATAGGGCTGAGGTAACATCAGGCGCATGTCAAGCAAACCTCTGAAAAAAAGCGTTGGATAGTGCAAACTGTATTGACTTTTTTGTAATGAAAATGTGTTCACCATGCTTCAGTAACGTGCATCCCTGGTACACCATTTGTAGCTGGTATACACCCTTCCCTAACACAGACAACTATTATAGGACAGGTGGCAACTGTGTACGCTTCCTCATGCTCTCAGAAGAGGTAGCACACTCACAACAGCTGTGCAAGGTTCCATGTATCTGGAGAATAATCACGCGCCCCATATGGACTCACTCTCGCTCAAGCTTGTAGATTCTTTGCACTCTCAACCTCATCTGTCGTTCCTCTTTAAGTTACTAAGGGCCTGATTACAAGTTGTTCCTTAAAGTCCATCCTGTGCGCAAATCTGTTTACGCAAGGGTTACATTTACGAGTTTGGCTGTATTTAACACATCCAATATTTATCAGATGTATTCAATACCTCAACTCTTGGTAAATTTTCTGCAAGCAAAATCCGCCAAAAGTTCACGCGGGAAAGTCATGTGGTATTTACCGTACCATGCGAATTTTGGTGTGTTAAACGCCAATTCCACATGCTATTCCCACCAACTCGTAATAGGAGTTGTTTATCGCACCAATAAATAACATACTTTCTGGTTTTGTTATTTGTCAGGTGTGATATATAGCACCTAAACTCGTAATCAGTCCTTAAATGTGCTATTGCCCATTACTTTGTAATGAATAACATTCAAAATGCGTTTCTGTGTCACACTACAATGTTTACCTAGTGTTAATATATTTTTTTAGCAAACTTTTAATCAACTACTCACTTTAAAATTTACTAGTAGATTAATAAAATTCATACTTTTTACACACAATAAAGTTCAATAATAGTTTAAAATATCATAATAGAACTGAGTTTCTTGTCACCAATAAAATGTTGCAATTATATTTATCTCACACAATTGCACCTATGGGTTCCTTGTACCACAACGTATAAAACTGATTGGAATCAATATGTACTCAATCAGCTCTCTCTATATTAACATTTTAACAAGGGCTCGGCTGGCCCTCGCACAGCGGAGAATTGGTACAACTAGGATTATGTCATTAATCACAGCTGAGAGAGAGACGTAAAGCACTTTTCTGAATATGTGATCATATTTCCATAATTTAATGGCGGTGCTTCCGTGTCACCAAATGAAAGTACCCAGCCAGTACTTCAAAAAAGAAATTAAGGAAATCGCAAGGCTCATGCAAATGCAAAAATGTCATAAAACTGAAGTGAGAGCAAATAGAGGGCACACACGTGCAGCCACACATGCAGACGCACATACACATCAAAGGCAGAGAAGGGACATGGACAAACAAGGACATTTCAACCAAACTCCATCAAGGGCACTCAATTCCACATGCATCTTCCAGCTTGCCAATTTCATTCTTCCTCATCTCCAGCCTTTTAGAATGTCTCTTAAGAAACCTCACCAGCACTCTTTATTTCTGGGTCGATTGATATCACTCAGGATGTACAGAGTCATATCCTTATTGGACCTAATTCCAGAAGCCTTCTCAGATGTTAGGAGAAATAACAGTCTTAGATGCTTCTGGGCGGGCAGATTAAAAGCGAATGAGGTGGAGTGCCTAAAGCTACAAGGCCAGATTCACAGATTGATGAGGGATTTTCAGTCTTTTTGCAAGTTTATCAAAGCCCTCCAAGCAGTTCCTTCTGGCTATACAACTAAATTACTGCCTATCATTAGCAAATTACAGGAAATATATTACTGATGTGGACCGTCACAAGGGAACATTTCCTTACTATGGACTTTCTGTTTATTGTGTATTGCCTTTACACTTCTAATGTTCTCCTCTTCAATTGTTTTTCGCGTAGTTTCTTAATAAATCAGTTCTTATTCACCACTGCAAGTTGTACTTCGATTCAAGGGACGTCTTTATCTTTTATATCAAGGTTTTTCATCAACTTGATTTTTCCTTTCTCCTGCTGTGTTTTTTTCTAATTAGTTAGTTCTCTCCAGCTTTTGCCAGTTAGAATGTTTTCCTCGGCTCAACATTATTTCTGCATTTATCTGCTCTTGGGACTGAGGTTGGAAATCTTGTGTATGTTAACCACATTTCCCTCAGCTATCTGCCTGCATTTTTCACTTTTGTCCTTCGGATCTCAGCTTCATACTGGCATCCATGCTCTTTGCTGGTTGAAATAATCTGATCAACAAACACTTCCTGTTCCGTGACTCTGCTCAAATCGTGAAGGGTTCCAAGTGTTTTTCTATTTCATATTTTGGCTAATGGTCATCCCATTGTATACATTTTATGAGCCATAGAGGGTATTAGATGCAGGCAATTTTGCTTGTGACTTTGATTCCGGACTCCAACTAAGGAGTGTTGCTGTTCTTTGCCGCCACCGCCGCCACCGCTGCCAGAGTCATTGGGTAAAAAACGCTGCCTCGTGTGAGGAGGACAATTTATTTTTGAAAAGAGCACAAATTAATTACCCTTTCTCTGGTTAATCAATCTCACAGAAAATATATCAAACATATTCAGCATTCTACAAGAATCTTGACGTCTAATCAGGCGAGAAATAACAAAACATCTATACAAAAGTATATACTAAATTCCAAAGAGGAAACAAAACACCCAACACCTTGTGACATACGTTAACCCCACAAGTACATTTCACTAGTGTCCTCCCACTTATTCAGGGCGGACCACTCGGAGGTAGTCAAGGCAGTAAACTGGAAATCTATCCATCAATGTAGACCCTCTCAGAATACTGTCGCGTTGTGTGCAATCAAAAGTTCATATTTGCAGCTCCTCCTTCAAAAAAAATGTGTCTACGCACATGCGTTTCGGCCATAATCTTTGCTTGGCCTCCTCAGGACAGGGTTAATACATGACTGTGCCCACACTACAAAAAAAATATATGTATTTACAATAATTACAATCAAAACCGCGTACATGGTATTGCCAAGACACTACAAGCCTCCCGAGCTGGTGAGGGTGAAGGTAGTAGCCTGCAAAATCCCTAGAGGATCTGGTTCTACACAAAAGAATCACCGAAAGTGCAGCAAATAGTGACCAGAAGTGCCCAAAGTTAAAGAGCAGTTCTAACAAAAAAATATATATACTTCCTATTGGGGACATACCCGTGATGTGCTCAAAAATCTAAATCCCAAGGAACGGCCGAAATGAGCTAGCTTACGGACTTGGGTGCGCAACAACGGCCGGGGCTCTAATCAATCACTCCTCGTACAGTAACAGAGGAAAGTGCACGCCTCAACTATATTCATGTGTAAATCTCACTGATAGAAGGAGCCCATATACTTACACATCCGTGTAAGCTCCTCTTGACACTTAGAAATAGGAAGTGGTTTAAATCAAAGGGCCTCCGCGACAAAATCAAGGCACCTGGGGGGAAAAGTGAATGAGCACCTTAACATATTAGATTATTAAAATCTCCGTGGAGATAACAATCTTGCCAAGCAGCTTCCCAAACACCCGACTATAGTGTACGCCAGCGCTGTACCTTGGGCCCAGAAAACGGGCTCCTGTATCACAAGTGCTCTCCTTATTTCCCGTCTGCCTTAATCACAAATCTAAGGAAAGAAAACATTAAATAAATCTCACGTTCTCACTCAAACTCTCCCTCCATGAGGTCAGTCAATCCTACAGTCTCGCCTCCCGTGATATCAACACGCGCAACCCCGTAAGACAGGGACTTACTAGTAAAGAACACAGGTCCTGCACCAAGCTAGAACCCACCGCCAACGCCGTCCGTCGTGCATGGTGTCTAACAGGATACTGCTATCTATGCACCCGACGCTCAGCGAGCCGAGTAAAAATAAAAAGAGGACTATTCTAGTGGAAAGTTAAACACCCAGAGGCCGAAAAGGTGGCCATCTTGTAACGGAGGTAACTGGGCAAGCCCCGCCAATACCCACTAAATCAAGTAGGGGCGGTAAAGGCGCCAGGAGGGGCGAGGAGGAAAACGGGAAAGGGCAAGGAGGAGCCAAAGCATATCATTTAGGGTTGTGTAACTATGTTAGGATTCTATGCTTCTCTTTAATTAATGATACTACAATGTTGTAAACTACGTATGTATTTATGTAAAATATGTATAGAGTGTCCTTTTATAAGGAATGGTATTGCAAAGCCACGGCTGCCCCCCTAGTGGGTGTTGTGCACTGGTGGTGCCCGTTCGATTAGGCTCTCCGCCGGCACTATTTATATGCTTTGGCTCCTCCTTGCCCTTTCCCGTTTTCCTACTCGCCCCTCCTGGCGCCTTTACCGCCCCTACTTGATTTAGTGGGTATTGGCGGGGCTTGCCCAGTTACCTTCGTTACAAGATGGCCACCTTTTCGGCCTCTGGGTGTTTAACTTTCCACTAGAATAGTCCTCTTTTTATTTTTACTCGGCTCGCCGAGCGTCGGGTGCATAGATAGCAGTATCCTGTTAGACACCATGCACGACTGACGGCGTTGGCGGTGGGTTCTAGCTTGGTGCAGGACCTGTGTTCTTTACTAGTAAGTCCCTGTCTTACGGGGTTGCGCGTGTTGATATCACGGGAGGCGAGACTGTAGGATTGACTGACCTCATGGAGGGAGAGTTTGAGTGAGAACGTGAGATTTATTTAATGTTTTCTTTCCTTAGATTTGTGATTAAGGCAGACGGGAAATAAGGAGAGCACTTGTGATACAGGAGCCCGTTTTCTGGGCCCAAGGTACAGCGCTGGCGTACACTATAGTCGGGTGTTTGGGAAGCTGCTTGGCAAGATTGTTATCTCCACGGAGATTTTAATAATCTAATATGTTAAGGTGCTCATTCACTTTTCCCCCCAGGTGCCTTGATTTTGTCGCGGAGGCCCTTTGATTTAAACCACTTCCTATTTCTAAGTGTCAAGAGGAGCTTACACGGATGTGTAAGTATATGGGCTCCTTCTATCAGTGAGATTTACACATGAATATAGTTGAGGCGTGCACTTTCCTCTGTTACTGTACGAGGAGTGATTGATTAGAGCCCCGGCCGTTGTTGCGCACCCAAGTCCGTAAGCTAGCTCATTTCGGCCGTTCCTTGGGATTTAGATTTTTGAGCACATCACGGGTATGTCCCCAATAGGAAGTATATATATTTTTTTGTTAGAACTGCTCTTTAACTTTGGGCACTTCTGGTCCCTCTTTGCTGCACTTTCGGTGATTCTTTTGTGTAGAACCAGATTCTCTAGGGATTTTGCGGGCTACTACCTTCACCCTCACCAGCTCGGGAGGCTTGTAGTGTCTTGGCAATACCATGTACGCGGTTTTGATTGTAATTATTGTAAATACATATATTTTTTTTGTAGTGTGGGCACAGTCATGTATTAACCCTGTCCTGAGGAGGCCAAGCAAAGATTATGGCCGAAACGCATGTGCGTAGACACATTTTTTTTGAAGGAGGAGCTGCAAATATGAACTTTTGATTGCACACAACGCGACAGTATTCTGAGAGGGTCTACATTGATGGATAGATTTCCAGTTTACTGCCTTGACTACCTCCGAGTGGTCCGCCCTGAATAAGTGGGAGGACACTAGTGAAATGTACTTGTGGGGTTAACGTATGTCACAAGGTGTTGGGTGTTTTGTTTCCTCTTTGGAATTTAGTATATACTTTTGTATAGATGTTTTGTTATTTCTCGCCTGATTAGACGTCAAGATTCTTGTAGAATGCTGAATATGTTTGATATATTTTCTGTGAGATTGATTAACCAGAGAAAGGGTAATTAATTTGTGCTCTTTTCAAAAATAAATTGTGTATCAATTCCTGTATACCATTGTTTTTTTGTATAATATTACGTCCCATACCCAGGTATATTAAGGGTCAATTGGGTATAACCCTGATGTTTTTTGCAATCGTGTGAGGAGGACAGCACAGGACCACAACCCCCAGCTGCCCTAGCAGCACGCACGCCAGAAACAAGCGCCTGTAGGCGCTCAAAAGGCACACAGGGTTCCCGCAGCGCGGGAGCTCTACTCACCTGGGATTCTCTTTGTTTCAGTGTTGCTGTTCTTTGCCACCACCGCCGCCACCGCTGCCAGAGTCATTCGGGAGAAAACGCTGCCTCGTGAGAGGACGAAAGTGCAGGACCACAACCCGTAGCTGCCCTAGCGGCGCGCACGCCGGAAACAAGTGCCTGGATGCGCTCAAAAGGGACACAGGGCTCCCGCAGTGCGGGACACGTGCGGGCCCGCCCGGGCCGCACCCAGGCCATGGGCGGGCTTGTCCGAGCCCGTCAGTGAACGAAAGAGGCTGGGCTGGGCCACACCATTAACATTGGTAAACGACTGGACAATTGTTATGCGTAACAGGTACTTTGTGAATACTGTGATAAACAACGAGTAAACGTAAATCTGGTATTGGGGTGGTAGGGACTCTTGATGCCTTTCTGCTGAGGGCAGAATCGGCTCTTATACACAAGATAGAGCTTACACAGAGGCGACTGTCGTTGGAACCACAAGATGTCCAGACTAGCACTGCACAGATAGGGCTTCTTTCTTGGCAGGACGATGTTGATGAGGTTGAGTGCCAGGCCACTCATAGCGATCATAGTGAGCATTTACAGATTATAGACATAGAATTGCAGCCATCTAGATCCTCAGAAGCTAGCTATTAGCTCATCCATGCCAAATGTCACTACTAGGCGGTAGAAGGCAAAAATATGCCAAGGAAATAGCCTTGAACCACCTCCCAAGAAAAGGAAGGGCCGACCCGCATCGAAAAATAAACAGTCTCCAAAGATAATTAGGAGAAAAAAAAAAAACACTGATAGTGTTGGTAGGCTGGGACAAAGCATGCCAATAGAGACATCAGCTAATGGGCCTCTTCCGGGGCTAAACGAGGAAGAATCATGGAAAAGGTTGGAGTCAATGCTGGCAGCTTTGCTGGATCCTTTGTCCCATAAATTATCTCATATGGTGGCTAGGCTTGCCAAGCTAGAAGAGTCTATTATCAGTACTCCCACTCTCCATTTTGGTGCCTATCCAGGCAGGGATACTGGCACAGATACAGCCCCTATACGTCCGCACTCGGGCCGGAAATTCCGGCCCAGAGGCGGAGCTTCCGGCCCGGAGGCGGGGCTTCCGGGCCGCAGGCGGAGCTTCCGGCCCAGAGGTGGAGATTTTTGCCATGGCTAAATCTCCGCCACTGGCCGGAATCCCCACCTCCGGGCCGGAAGCTCCGCCTCCGGGCCGGAAGCTCCGCCTCCGGGTCGGAATTTCTGGCCCGAGTGCGGACGTAAAGTTAGTAGTCGTAAATCCATTCTGTGAATACCAAAAGTAGTAAGTGCATTCTGTGAATACCAAAAGTAGTAAGTGCATTCTGTGAATACCAAAAGTAGTAAGTTTAGGATTTTGTCTTAAGTTAATTCTGTGAATCGGGCCCATCCTCTTTTCGGACTTTAAAATGGTGCGGAAAGTGGGGTGGATCAGAAATTCACACAAGGCCCTACCAGGTGATTGTGTGGTCAGAAGTTTTAAATCCCCAGACATGGTGCAGGTAATTCAGGATAGGGCCAGGAATAGTAATATTATGGCCCAGGAGGTAAATATTCTCCCCCTTGGATATTTTTATCCACCTCCCAGAGATCATTGTCGAGTGATGGGGGATCAGATGTTCTCAGGGCTTAGAGAGGGTAGAGAGATGATCCCAACTGAAGCACCATGGCAGTCGAGGGGGGGACAAATACTTCCTTGGGTTAGACAAGGCAGCAATGAAATTCCACTTAGTAATCGCTACGGAATTCTTAATTTGCTTGAAGGAGTTGACTGACTGGGCAACTGTATGGCTCACTCAGGAGAATATTTAACCAATCTGGAGCACACCCCTAAGACACTATGACTGAACACCACCTATAAAGATTATCGCACCTCTATCAAACCCCATCTAGCTGCAGGCATACAATCAACTCTTCAAGCTTCATCAGGACACGGGGAAGTTTCTGGAGATCATAGAAACACACAACTAGGAGAACCCCAAAAGGATTTTAAGCCCTTAACTCTAGATGAGAGTGAGACTAATGTAGATGGTCATATTTTAGCCGCAGAAGCCCCAACTAAGTTTCGGGAAATGAGTGAGGAGGCAACTTGCAATTTTGCCTCGTGGAATATTGCAGGCCTACGCTCTAAGATAAGCAATCCCATTTGGTGTGATTTTATAAAACTCTATGATATTCTATCCCTTCAAGAAACCTGGTTGAAAGACCCAATTCACATTAATGGTTATAAAACTTTCCACACTTCGGCAGTGGAGGGTTTAAGTGGAAGGGTGAAGGGAGGTCTATGTACCTACACGCTAAATGTAAAAAAGATAGAGAATTATCTTGAGGAGACCTATTATCAGTTAATCATAGTGGATCTTGATAAAAGGCAACGCATGCTAATGGTAAACTTTGATAACAATATTCCCACTGGAAATTTGGGATTGATAGTAAAAAAATTGACCTTGGATGTGAGGACCATATGTACCAAAAACACAAAAGACACAATGGTTATTATGGTAGGGGATTTTAATTGACCATTATGCTCTAATGTTGATGGAAAGCAGTGTTATTTAATTCATGAAGAGAGCACCAGCACCACCCATTTTTGTCACTCTTCATTAGGGGACTTACTTAATGAAATGATATCTACTTTAGATTTAGGTTTTGCGAATGAAATCTGTGATCGGCCAGCTCCCATGGGCTACACCTTCAATGGAAGGGGCTTATTCAGCACCATAGACTATGTATTTCTGACAAATATTCATGCTTCCAAATCTGACAAATAATCATGCTTCCAAATTTTGTGGTTTCTCTGTTGGAGATATCTCACTTAGTGACCATTTTCCATTATGTTATTCCTTATCACTGTTAGTAAATAAGAAAGTGTGGCATGATAATATTGACGAGGCATTATCTAATATGACACTGGATAAGAAAAACGGTTAAACCTTGCAGTGGTCATTAGTTGATTCTTTCTTGGTTAGAAAAAAAGTGATACAGAAGTGTAAAATGGCGGTAGAGACTTGTTGATGTGATTTAGCCATTCCAGCCAACATTTTGACCCCCTTTCAGCTAATCTCAGCAGCAGTGAGGGAGGTATTATATGTACAAAACTCAAATAAAAGGAAAACCCAGGGTTGGTTTGATATATATTGCACTCAAGCTTATAAGAACCTAAAAACAGTATTACACGAGACCCCTAGAACTCTTAACGCTGTGAGACAGACAAGAGTTGATTACAGATCAGCCCTCAAGAAGAGAAAAATTGAACTACGTAATGATGCCTGGGAAGATTTACACAAAGCCTCGTCACTGGGAGACTGTTCGGCTTTTCGGAAAGCCGTTAAAGTTCCTTTTCTGAACCCAAGAGATGGCCCGTCCATGGAAATCGCCATCAGTGAGGATCTTTGGGTTAACCATTATGCTAGGGTTTATGAATCTGGTGACAATTCTGAAGCCGCCACTGTGGAAACTTTATTGGACCTTAATATGCAACATTGTAATCTCGTTTTTCCCTGGATGAAGAAAACCGAGCTATCACTACAAGCCTTTGGGGTAAAGCACCTGGCCCTGACGGGGTGCCGGTAGACTTGTTTAAAGCTAACTTTGCTTTATGGGGCCCTATTGTCACCCAAGTAATTAACACCTGTTGTTCTGCTCCCTTTTTGGATACCTGGACTGAATCAGTGATTGTGCCTATTTTTAAAAAAGGTAATCGGTAGAACCCGGGCTGTTACAGGCCCATTTCACTTTTGGATTCCCTGGTCAAAGTCGTGAGTCATATTATTTTAGAACGATTACAGGCTTGGCAAGAGGAAAACAAAGTCCTTTCCGATATCCAATATGGTTTTCGGGACGGCTTGGGAACAACTGAGCAGAGCCTAAATCTAGCCATCCTTATAGAGAAATGCACACGGGCAAAAGGGAGCAGGCTGCTTTTAGCCTTTGTAGATCTCATCCGCCGCATTTGATTCTGTGCAACATGAGAAGCACTGGGAGATTCTGGAGGCAATGAGGGTAGAAGCCCAATTAATTATTTTTCTCAGGCGCCTATATAATAACGTCCAGGGCCGAGTTAGATTCAGTCTGAGAGGAGAACTTACTGCCCCATTTCCCATCAACAGGGGGGTCAGACAAGGTTGTGTTCTAGCCCCCTTTCTTTTTAATCTTTGCATTAATGGTCTAGAACAAGCATTAATTAAGAATAGTTATGATTTACCTCAGATAGCTGGATGCCCTATTCCCGCCCTCCTTTACGCGGATGATGCAGTTTTAATGTCCCGAACGCAAGTAGGCTTACAGAGGGTGCTTGATAATTTCTCCAACTTTATGAAAGGTCTTGGTCTTCGGGTCAATATTTCCAAAACCTTTGTTATGAGGTGTGGGTGTGGTAGTCAAAGGTGCAAGGACATGTTTGTGGATAGACAAAAGATCGAGTCCACGAAGAGATTCTCGTAGCTTGGAATACTCTTTGACGAGAAAGATCTATGGACCCAAGCTATATTAGCAAACAAACTTGCTTTTGCAAGAACCACTATGGCCCTTGTACATTTCTCAAGGAAATTGGGTAGGAGACCCCCTGTGGACCTTATTAAGATATATAAAGCTAAAAGTCTCTCCACAGCAATGTATGGAGCAGGGATATGGGGCCTTGCTAATTCCTACCCACTGCAAACAGTAGAAAATACGTTCCTAAGATATATCTTGTCCGTCCCGTCTAGCACATCCTCGAAAGTCTGCCATGCGGAACTGGGCCTGCCTCACATATCAGATCTTATTAAACTTGAGCCTATTTTTTCGTGGCATAGTGTGTGGACAAAAATAGAGACCCAGCTGAATAGAGATATTCTGCTGGATATCCTGAAGCTGGAAAGGGCCTTAAAGATCCCCTGGCTAAGATATATTCGTAATTTCATGGAGGACTTCGGACATCCTGAGTATTTTTCTGACCCTAGCAGTCTATATAAGATCAGCAGAAAGGACTTAAAAAAGGAGGGTCTCCAGCATTTGGAAGCCATAAGATTGCTGTCTGAGATTTTAAAGCCCAGCGTTCAGCAGAATCAACAGATTTTAATTACTTTTAACATTCAACCATACTTGAAAGTCGTTTCTGGGGGATACAATCGTTTTTTATGAACCAGATTCAGACTGGGGATCATTCATAGAATTGTGAGTTTACCAACAATGAACGACTGGACCCGACAATTGCAACTGTGTACATGTGATAATCTTTCAGAGAAATCCACCATACATGTGTTGCTGTTTTGCAAATTCTACAGAGGACTAAGAAAGGTGTGGATTCTTTCTATTTTAAAATGCTTTGGGATTAGACAATGTAAGCCAGCTTTCATTGCTTTGCAATTCTTAGATAATGTACATATTACTTGGAAGACAGCAATGTTTTTAAAGCACGTAATTAACTTCAGGAAAAGGATGATAATTCATGTCTAAAGGACACATGGTAGCAAAAGGTGCTGCTGTAGTACTGATGAATTTATGCACTTTATGACCCCAGTTTCTTATTGCTATTTCTTTTAATATTTTATGTAGCTTTTAATGACTTTTTACTTAGTGTATAATCAATTGAATCAGCAATGTATATACAAGACGTTTCTTTCTTATTAACTATATATATGTTTTTATATGTGCTTTCATGATTGTATGAAATAGCAATCAAATAAAGCTGTACTTTTATTATTATTATATTTTCACTGGTCATCCCCAGACTTTATAATTCTGACACTTTCTTCAAGCTGATCTCTTTCATTTAGAGGTACTTAGAGCTGGGTGTTCTGATGACCCAATCGTTATTAGGAGTCAGCTTGATTTACCAAACCCCTCTTTTTCTTACAGTACTCAGGTACGCCCTTCATCAGCTTCTGCAGTGAGTTCCCTGACCTTTTTTCTGGTATGTAAAAGCCAAGAGGAAAAATAAATGGGGCACTCTCCACCCAATCTTCATTATATCAAATGTAACCCCATCCATATACACCAATTTGTACCCCTCTGGTGGTTGTGACTCCTACCTAATCATTAGGGGCTCTGGTGATCAAAGATAAAATTAGGCTTGACAACCTAACCAAAGGTGTATGTTTTGTAAGGCGGATGAACAGAATACCACCAAGTTTTGGTAAAAGGAGACACCTCACAGAAACACCCTTCAGACACGCTGAGCAGGTCATTCAATGCCCCACGTTTCATCATTGGTGTGCTCCTTTGAGTGAGAGAACAAAGGGGAGGCTGCAGTCTTCCTTATTAATGACTCCAAGAGGCATATTATCAAGGCGGCGCTATGAAATTATTGCCGCTTTTGCATCCGTTTTCGGGTGAAAAGCGGCGATAATTTCATCGCCTTATGAGCAAAGACACGCTATCGAGTGTTTTGCTGACTTAGCGCCCGTTTCCAGCATGGCTAACTTTGCATCGCTAATGAGATGCAAAGTAGGCGTGGCTGTGAAACCAACCAGGGAAAATATTGCGAAGGCAGCTTCGCGATATTAACAAGGAAGAGTAGCGATTTTTTAAATCACGTTAAGTATGCGTTAATGCAGGAATTTAACGTCTGTTAAATTCCTGACTAAGGCATACTTAACATTGGGGGTGGATTCTGTGGCTAAGACCACAGGCCCTATCATCTAGGATATCGCTGTTTTCCACCATGGAAAACGGCGATATCCACACTATCTCTGGAATTTTTATCGCCTCAGCGAAGCGCGTTGTTGATAACGCGCTAACCGGGCGATAAATTCCAGAGATAGCCGGCGATAAATATGCAAGCGCTAAGTGCGCTTTGCAATATTTATCACCGCCCCTTGTTAATATGCCCCCAAGTTCTTCAAAAGAGGCTAGTTTTGTTGTCCTGCAGTAATATGAATTGCATCTTAGTCAGTTTGTGTTTTTTATGACATCATCGTCACCCCGTTGTTGTGGTCGTCCACTCTTGTATAAGCCACGTTAGGGTAAGACTTAAAAATGTGTATAGATGACCAATAGTCTTCATTTTGTTGTGTCATCTAGCACATTGCTAAAACACTAATCCTGTTTTGACCTAATTAACCACATTTAACCTAATTGTTATGACAGGTCAACATGTTTCACTGTCATGAATATTTGGCAATTTGTAAGAACCTAAGTACCAAAAGATACTTATGTCTCCTTAAAACCTCCAGAAAGAGCAGATAAAAAGGAGTGTCAGGACCTGTGCCCTGGTTATGTATTTAATAAATTGGCCTCATGTTTCCTTTCATCTGCACTGTAATATTTCCCATGATCCGGCGGCTATTGGGATTGCATGCTATTGGGATTCAGCACAGTCTTGTGTTTTTTCTAGACAGAGGGGCATATTTACAAGGGCTTTAACTCTTAAAAAGCCAAAAAAGCAGAGATAAAACTATCACCCTATTTACAAGAGAGTGCTAACATGCCTAATCGCATGTTAGCACCCTTTTTCCCAACGCCTCACTTTGCATCTCTAATGAGATGCAAAGTGGGCGTCACTGGGCGTTCCCCGGATGGACTACCTTGCAAATATCGCTGATGTTCCATAAACTAACGTCTGCTAAAATGCAGACTAACCTATCCCTGACATTGGGGTGGATTATGCTGATACGACCCTGTGGGTCGTATCAGCAAGGTTATCGCGTTTTGCAGGGAACATCGCTGGAAAACCAGTGAAGTTCCCTGCAAAACGGCGATTTCCCTGCTATCTCTGGAATTTTTATCGCCCTGGAGTAACGCGTTGGTAATGCGTTACCAGGGCGAGAAATTCCAGAGATAGACAGCGATAAATAACAAAGCGCGCTTCTGTGTTTATTTATCGCCGTCCTTGTAGATATGCCCCAGAGTAAGGCTAGCCTAGGCGATTTCCCCGCTATCTCTGGAATTTTTATTGCCCTGGAGTAACACGTTGTTAATAACTCCAGAGATAGACGGCGATAAATAACAAAGCCCTAAGCGCGCTTTGCGTTTATAGCTGTCCTTGTAGATATGCCCCAGAGCCTGTTACAGACAGTCCTGTGAAGTAAAGCAGTGGAAATCTTATCGTCTTATTTCCCCCTCAATCCTGTAAAGCGCTCTGATATCCTCACGGGTCTGGTTCGCGCTATATAAAACTGTAAAAATAAAATAAATAAAATTACAGCAGGCTCAATCCTCCTAAATAGGTAATAGGTGTAGGGGTGCCCAGCGAGGTGGCAGCTGACTGTAGTTTTATGCATGTATTGTAATTACATTTATATAGCGCTTTCTACGCCTGACGAGGCGTCAAAGCGCTTTTTCAGCGAGTAGCACAGAACAGGCCACGTAACATGGTAGGTAAAAGATTATTAATGTTTTAAATCTTTCCCCCTTTTCGGAATCACCTCGTGCAGCGTGGGAGTCGCGTCGCTGGAAGGAATAAGGATTGCTTCGTTTCTGCTCTTTGGTAATCAGGTTTCTGCTCTGAATGCCCCATTTTAATCTATGTCAAAAAAGTGCGGCTTGTTAAATTGAATGGGCTGCGGTGAAGGCAACACAGACTTATAACACATATAACACCATTATTCATCGAGCCACTCACTTCAGTAAATACTTTTCCATACTTTAATGGAGGCAAGCAAGGGCACTAAGTTTAAACAGAATAAGCAGAACACATAGCAGGGTGCTTTTTGGAATGCAGCGCAGTTTTCGATGAATTATCAGCCTCCAACACGGTGCCCTAGATTAGCAGACTAGAGGTTATTGCCTCCCCTGGCACAACATGGCTGACACAAAATCCCCCTGCTTCAAATATAGCCACACCCATTAGCATTCTATGCTATTCTCTCTCTCGTTGTCCAAGACCTTTGGCGCCTTATTTAACAGCCTCCATGTTAATCCACATCTGACTAACACAGAAGCCCTCTGCAGATGTGAGGAGTTGTCAAATCCTGCGACACTGGCAGCTTCAAGAGGAAATTTGTAGCACTACAGCACATTTGATTTTACCAGAGGTTGGAGTTTGGAGGAGGCCATGGCTGCCACCGCAGAGGTCGAGAGTGCTTGCAGAGCAAAGCCCAGACAGACGCACGGTCGGACACATCACATAACCACTGTCAGTCATGCGAGTAAGCAACATTCCCCTCCCAGGCTCCGTGGATGGACGTTGCTCAAGGAATAAGCAGAAGCTCGACAAATAACACCCAAGAGCACGAGCTGAGCCCTGCGTCAAAGTTAATGTGTTATTGTCTAATCGGTGACAGGCTGGCTCTCTGTGCAATAGAGATTGCGGCAGAAGCACTACGATGAGCGCTGGCTGAAAGCTAATGAAGTGGCAGCAGAGCGTACGAATGCAGTGGTGATGGCTGCTACATTAAGACAGTCAGATGGGCAAGTGCACCAAGCCTCCTATGACTCAGCGGGTTGACAAGTGATGACGGATGCCCCAGATTAACTAAAAGCACGGCTGATCATCTTGAATAGTGATATGTATTATACATACTGCAGTACCTGATGCACAGTAGTGTAACAATGTGATGTGAGGTGTATTTGTAAAGCACACTATTACCCGCAGGGGTATTCTGGCGATTAGCAGGTGCGTGTGCCTAGCCCTGCCTTTGGTAGTTTGGTTAATTGAATAGCCAAGTATTCAACTTCTTGCAAAATTCAAGGAGGAGGTGGCTCTGATGTGGAGTGGGAGGCAGTTCCAAGCTTTAGGAGTGAGGTGAGAGAATGCCTCTCTTCCTGATCTGGTTCTGTATATGCGTGGGGTGTGTGTGAGTAGGAGTCCTGCGGAGCAGAGGTGTTTGGGTGATCGGTGCACAGAGAAGAGACTGTTCAGGTATTTGAGGCCTGAGCTGTGTGGTGTCTTGAAAGTGTGTATGAGGAGTCTGAATTGAACACATTTTTGCATCAGGGGCTTGTGGAGTCCTCTGACATGTTATGGTGCCACTTCTGTGCGTAAGGTTGAGGAAGAGTTTGGCTGCAAACTTCTGGATGGTTTGTACTATTCTAGTGAGTTGCTTGGTGATACCTGCGTAGAGGGTGTTCCTATAGTGCAGTTTGCTGGTGACTAGGGAGTGAGTGAGTTTTTCTTGTGTTAGTAGGTTGGCACTCGAAGATCTTCCTCAGCACCTTCAAAGGGTCGAGGCAGGATGAAGTCATGGTGCTGACTTGCGCGTCCATGTCCAGTTTTCTGCTAATAATTATTTAGAGGTTCCTGGTGTCGGTTGTGGGTAAGGGTGTGTTTTTGGGTCAAATGGCCCCCAGTTGGAGTCCCATGGTGAGGTGTTCTTGCTGAGAATCCCTACTTCTGTCCTTGTCAGTGTTGAGCTTGAGACATTTGACTGTCATCCAGTTACCAGTTTAGGTCATGCAGGCTGTGAGCGTGTTTCTTGTGTTGGGGATCCTGTCCGTGAGGGGAACTGTGAGTTGCATGTCATTGGCATAGGAGAGTATGTTGATGTCCTGCAGGGATGAAGTTGGTCCGAGGGATTAAATAAGTGTTGAAGAGGGTTGGACTGAGGATGAACCTTGAAGCACTCTGCAGGTGATTTTGCAATCTTCTGTGGAGTAAGGTACCAGGCCGACAGCTTTTGTTCTATCTATTAAGGAGGAGCAGATAATGAGAATAATGAGTCATTAGATGCACAAAGGTTGGCATACTGCTGATTTAATGAGGCTGTAGTAGAATAGGGTGTTGAATTACTTGTTATAGATACAGGACTGCAGAGGGGCCAAGCAGTTCTTGACACCACCCATAACGACACCACCCACAACCGTAACACGCACACCACACAGAGAATAGCCTTTTCAATTTTTTTGACTCGAGTAGTTAATAAGCAGTGATAGGGTCGGCATTCCTGTTAGGATGCCAGTTTGGCTATGTGCAACAGGGGATCAGGTATTTTAAAGCCCAACCCTGAGAAAATAGTTGTAGATCGGGCACTTTGCAAAAGGCATGCGGATGTGTGGAAAAGCATTTACTAAAATGAGATCTCAACTGGGGTAGTAACTCCAGGGGAATGTTCTAAGTATGGTGAGGGCATTGCGTATTAGCCAAATGACATACAACAATGGGCAAACAGGGTGGAAGTATTGTCCAGAGGAGTTGCAAGTTACTACAAACAGAATGAGATGGGAAGTGAGGCTTACATGGTGATCACATGGAAAGTCAGGGGCCTGGGCAATGTAAACAAAAGAAATCAAACACATAAATACTTGAAAACATAGAGGAGTGCAAGAATTAATATTGCAAGAAACCCACTTAACGAAATCTGAGAGAAAGAAATTGGAACACTGATGGAAAGACCAAATCATTTTCACTACATGTTCTGCATATGCTTGTGGAGTCCTTGTGCGGTTAAACCTGGTTTCCTGAATGTTGTCACTTTTAGCTCATAGACGTAGAGGGCAGATATGTGAATATCTTTAGCTGTATAGATGGGATGTCGCTCTACATAACAGGTGCTCCTACATTGTTAAGCAATTTGAACATCTAACATTGGTATCAACAGCATTAACCAAGTATCCACAAGACCCACTTATAGTGGTAATGAATGTAGCTATAGACAGATACTTTCCCTCCCCTGAGACATGACCCAGCGTGGGGACTATCTGGAAAGATATCGGCAAGGGTTGAAACCTCATTGGCCTCTGGAGAGTGCCCAATCCACTGGGAAATGGATATTCATTTTGCTCCACATTCCACAGACTTCACTCACACCAATATTATATTTTTAACTCTTCAGTGAATTAGGACAGTGTTGTGGACAGTATATTTGGCAAAATCATGGTCGGATCACAATCCCTTGACCGTCTCTTTTAAATGGGGTCGTGGGGGGCCCGCCAAAATCACCAAATGCAATTACAAACCTTGAAGTATTTGGTGTTTCAAAAAAAGCTGGCTGAAGAAATAACTTTATTGTATAAATAAAGGCTCAAAGGATTGCCCACAGATTCTGGGAGAATATTCAAGGTACATGCGTGGGGCAGATGCATCAAAAATGTCACAAGGGCAAGGAAAATATTAAAACTTAAATTAAATGGATCTTATAAAGGGTTGCAAATTCGGGAAAGGAAGGCCCAGCATCCCTCCATTGACACCAAGAAATTAATTGACAAGAGGCATGACCACAGTGAAGTAAGAGAGAGATGAAGCTGATTTGACTACAAAGAATACCCGACGAGAAGACAGAAGGAGCAGACTACATACTAGATTGGCTAATTTAAAGACCATGGGCTTAAAAAAATAAGCAGTTTGCATGCATTTCTGACAAATAGTTGAGGTTAACAAAACCGTACCAGAATTTCATGGGTTTCTGTACTATAGCTGTACGCAATTATAATTAAGGGCGTGTGAAACTACAGTTATCACCACTCATGTACCCTAATGATTGTCAAATGTGATGGAATATTGAAAATATTGGAGCAAGGGCCCTCACCGACCCCAAGAGGTGGCATGCTTCAACAACAAGCTAGCTCCACATTCAGCCAGCGCTGCAATGCTCAATGGACCCTTAACCCCTTCGCCGCGGCAGGAATTCCGCCGCGGCGCTGGGGGGGTTTGGGGGCAGGTGCGGTGGCCCTGTGCTCGTGACGGAACCACTCCGTCACGAGCCACGGGTGAGCTGTGCTCATGACGGAGTGGTTCCGTCACGTCTCCGCCCACTGCGCTAATCGCCCGCACAGGCGGGGAATTAGCGCCGCGTGGGCGGAGCGGCCGCCAACGGCCGCAGCATGACGGAACCACTCCGTCATGAGCACACGCCACCCGTGGCTCATGACGGAGTGGTTCCGTCATGAGCACGGAAAGGGTTAAGAGAGGCTTTTTGCTGGAGATCTTTTCCCAGTGTGTGCCGTTTGAATTTGAAGAATCTCTCAGAACCCCAATGTCGACTGAGTTAGTAGATTGGTAAACCAAAGATAAAAATGAACTAGGGTATCCCCTAAAATTACTTTATCGAAAAGGTCCTTGCTAAACGTTCAAAACAAGATAGGAATATGATGGGAAATAATGTCTCCTATATTAACCTAAAGGGTCAGTAGTTTCTTGTCTTATTCGTCTCACAGATCAATGGCAATTCTTCAAGACCAGATCACCTAATCTGTGAATTGCGGGTTCCAAATAGTGTCCCCCATCTTAAATCACCCTAATTAGTGAGCAATAAGACATAAGAACTTATACCTCTTGCATGTAAACCTGACTTGAAATAGAACATATGAATAAAATGTCAATTAAAAACATCTCAAATGCACCTGTTGTAGCTTATATAAATCAAGTACAAATTATCAGTGTCAACCCCAGTGTGAAAATCATTCAGCAGGTAGGACACACACAAAAAAAAAACACAGAGTGAGCCAGAACGACTGTAGGAACACTCTGTGGACATACAAGTGGGAAAACAAATTGTAAGATTAAGATATCATCACTGTTCTCCAAATCGGGTCCCTTGGAACTCATGGGATAATCAGCCACTTGTAGCACTTTATAAATATAAAAAAAGGTGCTGGTGAATTGTAAGTCCCTACCCTTTTCAGCTGCAGAGGTCCGACAATCCACTCACCCCGTCTACTTACGTCAGATATTGCCAGTGCCATACCCTGGCTCCACAATCCCGGAGATGAACGCTTAGCTCACAGGGGCATGACTACGTAAACAAACCTTTATTACCGGATAGGTTCATCATGCCTGCCCTAGGGTAGTGGTTATATATGAAAAACCTGAATGTAATAGAACCATCAGAGATCATATTATGGGCTATGAGACTTTGGGCCTGATTAAGATCTTGGCAGACAGGGTTACTCTGTCACAAACATGCTAGATATCCCATCTCCTATATTATAGTTCCATTTAACCTATGAAACTCGTAATAAAGCATACGGGATATCTGTCTCATTTGTGACGGAGTATCCCATCCACCAAGATTGTGAACAGGCCCTTAATGATGGAGAACTCAATGCGTAAGTGCTTGCGCTCTGTCCTCTAAACATGATAATAGCACTGTTTATTCACTGCTTGCTGTGTATATATATATATCCGATCTCTCGTGAGTAGCTTCAATTTCCAACCCGAAAACGAGCAAGGACCCAAAGTTGGTGCAAAGTGTTCTTTATTTGCCACCCAGCTAGTCTGCCATGATGAGTTTCAGCCAGTTGACGGCCTTGATCACGTGACACGTCTGGAACAATTTCTCCCCAATTTAAAGTGCCAGTGCATAACTTTTATGAACCAACATAGACAACAGACTATGATAGAAATTCAATGCGTAATGGAGGCTTGAACATGTTATGATTCAACCATAGTGACAGAATTATTGATCTGCATACAAAACTTTTTGTATTACATAAATATTGTAAGCTGTCTATTGCAATAAGGACACGTTTTGGTAACATAATAACTGCATAAATGCTCAATATACCCAATGTGCCTTGTTTGTGCGTTGGTTGTCATAAAGTTTATGAAGTGTGCTTTCCCTAAAATTGTGTGATATATCTAAAACCTAAAAACTCAAAGTGCTAAGTGTGTGAAAAAGTGCCATGTGCTTATTATTTGCCATTAATGATCCTGATAACATCAATAATCGGCAATAGCAAAAAAATTAATTATGTAATTACGTGTAAATACTATTTTACTAACATGAATCAAAAGCATACTTATAGTTATCTAATCAATTTGGACTATCTATCTATGACCATAGAGTATGCTATTAGATGCAGACCAGGTATGATGGGAAAATAGACATAAAGGATTAAATGTTATAATTGTCTCATTTTTGATAGCAGTTATAGGGTTCCTTCCACTATACATGATAATATGTCGCAAATCAATATGCATACATAGTATAATAGTAGAATAAAAACTCCTAAAATATATATATATATACATATATACAATAAAACCCTTGTTCTATAAATCAAATTTCATAAATATTGCAATAAATAATCATATCAATATAAATATATGAATATATAAATATATATGACCATTGCAATAAATTGATGTAAATTGTTTAGCACAGGTAAGATGGTGATAAAAGTTTTTGGAAATGGTACCGATCATATAGAATATTGTAGCAGAGCTATGTTGTCTTCTTCTTCAGCTTCCTCACAAGTATTGTATATAAATATTCTATTTATTTACAAGCATGTATGTAGGTCTTCCGTGTTGTTGAGACCTCCTGGCTGCTTAGAGTCAAATTCCAGGATGTATCTGATTTCAAGGAGTCTTAATTTGCATTCTCTATCGCCACCTCTCTTGTGTGCTGGGACGGACTCTATGGCATAGTATGTGAGATGTTTAAGATTACTGCGATGGTGGTCTCTAAAGTGCCTGGCCACCGGAGAGCTAGCATCCTTGTTAGTTATGGCCCTCATATGTTGTAATATTCTCTTGTGGACTGCCAACTTTGTAGTGCCTATGTATTTAAGTTTACAACAGCATTCCAATATATACACCGCATATTCAGATGTACATGTAAGGTGCTGTGTGATACTTTGTGTTTTGTTATTGAATGCAGTTTGGTATGTAGTGGTATTAGTACCGTACTGACAGGCTTTGCATTTCGCACATCTAAAAAATCCTTTTCTGGCTGCCAACCACATAGCTCTCCCCTGAACTTCCGGTCTGCTTTTAACTAGTGCCTTTCCCATAATAGTTGTTTTCCTAAAAGCAATGGATGGATTGGTAGATAAATATGTGCCTATTATGGGATCATAACGTACAATGGGCCAATTCCTTCGGGCAATCGCTCTTAGTTGTTTTTCCTGTTTGGAGAAACCCAGAATTAATCTTATTGGCTCGGTGAGTTCATGTTTTTCACCGATTTTAGCCTTATCATTGGTGCTATATTGCTGCAGGTCATCTCTATCCCTTTCTTTAAATTCAGTGATAGCTGCATCCACTGTTGCGGCGTTATACCCTCTTCCCAAAAATCGAGCTCGGCATTCTGCTTGTTTAACATTAGCATCTTCCTCATTGCTGCTGA
Source organism: Triturus cristatus (assembly GCF_964204655.1). Classification (NCBI taxonomy): domain Eukaryota; kingdom Metazoa; phylum Chordata; class Amphibia; order Caudata; family Salamandridae; genus Triturus; species Triturus cristatus. The sequence goes on from NC_140582.1 coordinate 346,731,248, forward strand.
TACGCCTTATGCGCAGCATTTCCCCCTAAGGTGTACTGTTAATGAGGTGGGCTGGATTCGCGCTAGATGAGTGCATGAGTGTATTACCTGCTGTAGTTTTACTAAACAGGGTTGTGGTTAGGTCATTGTTATTAATTTGGATCTGGATATCTAAAAATGTGACTTCTGTTTTACTTATTGAGGAAGTAAATTTAAGATTAACATAATTCATATTCAGTTGTATGAAATCAATAGCACTTTGTTCGGTACCTCTCCATATTAAAAATAGATCGTCTATGGATCTAAGCCATAAAATAATTCTGGATGAGAACTCTTGTTCATATTTCCTCATGAGGATCAGCTCCTCCCACCAGCCCATAAATAAACAGGCATAGCTGGGGGAGAAGCTGGCCCCCATAGTAACTCCTTGGGTTTGCTGGTACATTTGATTATTGAACATAAATAAATTGTTCTCCAAACAAAACAGTAACATGTTAATTAACCTTTTGTTGTGTTTATCAAATCTAATCGGTCTATTAGCCAAGAAATAGTCCACAGCTCTAATACCATCTCTGTTTCGAATACATGTATATAGAGATGAGACGTCTAGGGCCATTAGCAAATATTCCAATTTCCATTATACACTTTTGATCTTTCTCAAAAAGTCACTGTTGTCTTGCACATACAATTTGAGACTTTTAACATGTTCCTGTAAAAAGAAATCTATGTACCTGGACATATTCTCTAATGGTCCATTGCAAGCCGCAATTATGGGTCTACCTGGTGGTCTCTGTATATTTTTGTGGACCTTTGCGACAAAGTAAATAACCAGAATAGAAGGATTCACTTTCTTTAAATTCTTGTACTCGTCCCAACTGATTAGACCCATACTTTTCCATGCAAGGAGTTGAGAGAAAAATTGCTCCTGTGTCTGTTTATATTTCAAGATGGAGCTTTTCCTATAGCATTCTTTATCGTTTAATTGGCTGTAAGCTTCTGTAAGATACTCATCCAAGGGCCATAAGACTATGTTCCTGCCCTTTTCTGCATTTCTTATAACCACCTTATTTTCTTTTTTTTATTTGTTGATGAGTTGGTGGTAATTTCTTTGTTGGTAGGTCATTTTGATTTTGGATCTGCTTGTAATGTAATTTAATTTCTTAACTTGTGCAACAATCTGATCATTGAAGACATCCAATGCATATCGAGGCATAATGGGTACAAATCTGGACTTTGCTTTAAAAGAGGTGGTTGGTCTAGGGATTTTTTGGGGAGGGCATTGTCTGCATTGTCATTTTCCTCCTGAGAATTTATGCTTCCACTGGTATTAGCTGAGCTTTCATTCCCCATGTGCAATTCCTGCATATCGTGAAGTAAGCCTATATCTGAAACAGGTAGGCCTGGGGTTTCTACATTAATATTTGATGGTTCAGTATTTTCAATCAGATTATTAGTCCTCCTTTGTTGATGGAACTTTATGAGCTTAAGTTTTCTAATGAACTTGTAAATATCCGCCCTAGTTTGTGCATAATCAAAGTTTGATTCGGGACAATGGGATAATCCTAATGATAAGAGTTGTTGCTCAGAAATGGAGAGATTGATATTGGCCAAATCTATAATTGAATTTGCAGTGCCAAGTCCAGGACTTTCAGCAATGCTAGACCTTGGGAAAGTGTCCTTTATTTGCGGTTCCCTCGTCCTCATCCTCTCTTCTTGTTCTCTCCTGTTTCTCTGGGCTTGTCTTCACCCCCTCCTCCCCTGGGTGCTCCTGCTGCCGCAGTTACCTTGTTGCGGGGTCTTAATGTTTCTCTTCTGCTCTATTTTAAAATATCCAACTCTTCCCCCAACGTTAGTCTTACAGTGCTTTACTGCCTTCTTCTTCTCAGAGTTTCATTTTCTGATTCACTGTCTTACGCAGAGCTTAGGTCCGACATAGATTCAACTTGTTGTTGGTTTCTACCCTTCGGGTCTGAACCTTGTACTCGTCGGTTTGCTGTTGCTGCTCTCAATGAGTCGTTTCAACGTGCAAAAGTGAAAATTTGCCCATTGGCATAGTCATCTCTCTCTCGCCTGAATTTGTATATTTTCTTCATCTTTATTTTTTCTTCTTCTTTGTGCAATCTGGCTGTCATCTCATCATGTAATTTTTGTCTATTTTGGGGGCTCCCCTGCTGCTATATTTCGTTTTCTAGCGCTTCTATTTTGGCTTGTAAATCTGTCGATCTCTGTGTGCTTCACTAGTATCTCCACTAGTTTACGCAAAGGTTCTAAGTTGCATTGCGCCCACTCTGCCATCATGAGTGGGTTTGGTGCCTCATAGCTGGGGGCGATCATATTTCGGAGGCACCTGGGAATCCTCTCTACATCAAGATACCTCTGAAGAGATCAAGCCTCCCACCATTTAGATTGTTCTTGGTGCATTAGCCTTTCTAGCATGTGATAATTATCCTTTAAGCCTTTAATTTTCCCATCATTTTTTCTGGGTTGCACCATTGGTTGCTTCAAAAAGGAGGAGGAACCAAGAGCTTTTTAATGAGGTCCTACACCGTGCTCCAAGGAATACAGAACAAAACCAAGGGATGCAGTTCCTCTAGGGTAGCAAGGGAATGGGCGGGGGGAGAGCGATTAGTCTCTATAGAATGCCCTCACACACCTAGCAAGGTGTCATGCTTCATCATAGGGCTGTGCTCCTCGTCGGGCCGGCGCTGCAATGCCCGACGGGCTCCCGCGAAGGGGCTCTTTTTCGGAGATCTTTTTTAGAGACAGCCGTATGGGTGCGTGGGGGTCAGTGCAACAGGTGTAGTGAGTGGTGGTGTAGTGAGTTAAAATAGGTATGGTATTGCCAGACAATGAACGATTTTATTCTGATGGTATACCAGCCTAAGTAAAAATAGGTGATCCCAAGGGATTATAATGATCCCTAGGGAGATCAGACGGTCGACATGTTTCTTGCTCTATGCCCAAGCGGGTCGGTGGCAATTCATCAGGACCACGTGAGAGAGTGCTCAAAAAGTGTGTATCAACTCTACTACATAATTTAGTGATGCAGAAATTATCAATACATCACCATGCAATCCAATTGGGTCCCTAAGAGTAGTGGACCCGTTGTTGCGGTACCTGGAAGAGAAAGGGGACAAGGGAGGACAACACAGACACATAAAACAAAATTAGAGAATTAGGTGCTATTGGGCTCCTGAAGGGAACCATGCGTATGGTGTGGCTGCCTTATGAAAGTGCTCACACAGTGACCCAAAAACAGAGTCATATCTAATCCATATAGGTGTTTGCCAAGTAGGTAATCGGTACAGGCGCTTGGCGGATGCTCAGATATGGAAAACGTTGTGAACAGCTGGCACAGAGAATTAACAGGCGTGGGGCATGCCTTAACGTAACTTGATACGTGCGACTAGGTGCACACCATAATGAAAATATGCCACAATTATATCCTGTGCGCTAGACATGCTCTGAGGTGGATAAATAGAGGGTGAGACTACGCTCTGGTGAACAGCCCTTCGAAATAGTGACGCGCACTAATGTGAAGGTGGTTGGAGTTCGAAATAACGAAAAAAGTGAAGGCGTTAATTCAATGGATACTACTGAGCCCGGCTCGAAGGCCGGGATCGTAATGTAAGTTGTCGGTCCCGTGCGGGGCAAAGCTCCAAAACCACGTTTCGCATTCAAAAGAACCGACAATTTGAAAACTATGCTTATCAGCACCAGACCCAAACCAGCGCCACGAGCTGAGCAGAGACTGTGGGGACTCCCACCTGTGACAGGCCACCATCCATGCGGACAATGCACAGCTTGTAACCTCACCAAAACGAGTAAATCTATAACCTTCTCGGAAACTCTGAATTGGCAACAAAGATCCCATACCAATTGCAATACTCGCAATTGCATTTACTTAATCCAGTGCCCATGTGACCTATTGTACATTGGCATGACGACACGTCCAGTAAAGATCAGGATCTCCGAGCATCGGAGTAACATTAGATGTAAAAAGATCAGCACGAAAATGTGCACACATTTCTTGGAAGCTAATCACACTGCCAACGACCTCTCATGGACAGTCCTTCAAGCCTTCCCAATAATCAGCAAGGAAGCCCTCTTCCGCAAGGAACAACAGTGGATCTTTAGAATTTCGAGCCATACCAACGGCCTTAACGATGATATACCTTGGGCCACTCTCAATAATACATGAACGTCTGGCGATATGAGATGGCCGTTACATATCTAAGACGGGCATACCCACTAAGGTCCATGACTTGGGTTTTGCCAACATCTGCGAAGACCGACAGCGACTATTAGGGATAACCCTGGGCAAGACCCATGGGCTAGTTAGTCCGACATCCAGTCAAAATATAATTTACCCTTATTTTGGCTTGTCAGTCGGAAATTCAGTCAATACATAAAAACTCTTTTTATTATTATTTTTTTATTTTTATCTTCATGACAGAATCTATACCTATGTCTGTCTAGGGGATATCAAACCACATGTCAGTCGACATCCAGTCAAAATATAATTTACCCTTATTTTGGCTTGTCAGTCGGAAATTCAGTCAATACATAAAAACTCTTTTTATTATTATTTTTTTATTTTTATCTTCATGACAGAATCTATACCTATGTCTGTCTAGGGGATATCAAACCACATGTTATCCCTTCCAATTACCTACATATCCCTCACACACATTGTTTTCCTATCACGCTCGTGTTTTGCACGTAAAACCGGGCCGATTGTTCATCCCCTTTCTCGTTGAACAATAAAGTTGTTTGACACTTCCATCATGGCAGCCATGACTAGCGGTCTAGTCTCCCGCCTGTGCCACGCCCGCTCACTTCCTTTATCAGCAACACACTCCGAGCGGTGAGTTACGGAAGCCTGAGCCGCAGTAGGTCTCCGGCCGTGAATGCGCCGACACCCTGTAAGTAATCCTCCTTCCCTGGGTTCCGTCACAGTTACTTTTACTCGCCAGGCACTATAAACAATCCTTGTTCGTATTGTTTTAGGACAGGCGCTCCCTGGCCGCCAGGTGAACCCGTACTTCAAGTTCTGTCCCAAATGGGGGTGAGTTTGCCCCGCACGGGACCGACAACTTACATTACGATCCCGGCCTTCGAGCCGGGCTCAGTAGTATCCATTGAATTAACGCCTTCACTTTTTTCGTTATTTCGAACTCCAACCACCTTCACATTAGTGCGCGTCACTATTTCGAAGGGCTGTTCACCAGAGCGTAGTCTCACCCTCTATTTATCCACCTCAGAGCATGTCTAGCGCACAGGATATAATTGTGGCATATTTTCATTATGGTGTGCACCTAGTCGCACGTATCAAGTTACGTTAAGGCATGCCCCACGCCTGTTAATTCTCTGTGCCAGCTGTTCACAACGTTTTCCATATCTGAGCATCCGCCAAGCGCCTGTACCGATTACCTACTTGGCAAACACCTATATGGATTAGATATGACTCTGTTTTTGGGTCACTGTGTGAGCACTTTCATAAGGCAGCCACACCATACGCACGGTTCCCTTCAGGAGCCCAATAGCACCTAATTCTCTAATTTTGTTTTATGTGTCTGTGTTGTCCTCCCTTGTCCCCTTTCTCTTCCAGGTACCGCAACAACGGGTCCACTACTCTTAGGGACCCAATTGGATTGCATGGTGATGTATTGATAATTTCTGCATCACTAAATTATGTAGTAGAGTTGATACACATTTTTTGAGCACTCTCTCACGTGGTCCTGATGAATTGCCACCGACCCGCTTGGGCATAGAGCAAGAAACATGTCGACCGTCTGATCTCCCTAGGGATCATTATAATCCCTTGGGATCACCTATTTTTACTTAGGCTGGTATACCATCAGAATAAAATGGTTCATTGTCTGGCAATACCATACCTATTTTAACTCACTACACCACCACTCACTACACCTGTTGCACTGACCCCCACGCACCCATACGGCTGTCTCTAAAAAAGATCTCCGAAAAAGAGCCCCTTCGCGGGAGCCCGTCGGGCATTGCAGCGCCGGCCCGACGAGGAGCACAGCCCTATGATGAAGCATGACACCTTGCTAGGTGTGTGAGGGCATTCTATAGAGACTAATCGCTCTCCCCCCGCCCATTCCCTTGCTACCCTAGAGGAACTGCATCCCTTGGTTTTGTTCTGCACCATTGGTTGCACCTTGTGTTGTTACTAAGGTTTCACTGAACATTTCCTCTACTGCTGTCACTCTGTTCCTAAGCCTGTCTGCGGACATAACTGGTGGCTTGTACTAGTTTGTAATGAATGTCCCGTAATAAAAGACTCCCTGTCTGGCTAATGCCTGTAGGGTCCCCTACGGTGCACACCTTCCCTTTTGCATGTAACAATATATCTTGTACCTGGGTATTGTCGACAGTAGACTGGTAAGCTCCCTCTCCCGATTTCGCTCCTCCGAGCAGTGCTCGAGTGCGGCGCCTCTGAGCACAATATGCCGACGTCCAGATAGATTGCTTTGTTGTTCACCAGGGGGCTCCATGTATTCCGTTGCGGGAAAACTTGTTGAGTGCCCCCGGCGTCCCCGCCAACGCTGCCGTGCGAGCCCGCAGAGCAGCTGATGAAGGAAACTGGAAGACCGAATTGCAAATCCGGAGCCTGCTTGTTGGGAAGGGGGTCATCGAGCCAGAGGAAGTCACTCCAGTAAATATTCGATCTCTCGTAAGTAACTTCAATTTCCAACATGAAAAACGAGCGAGGTCCCAAAGTTCGTGCAAAGTATTCTTTATTTTCCACCCAGCTTGTCCGCCATGACGCGTTTCGGACGGTTGGCGGCCTTAATCACATGACACGTCTGGAACAATTTCTCCCCAATTTAAAGTGCCAGTGCATAACTTTCGTAAACCAACATAGACAGACTATGATAGAAATTCAATGCGTAATGCAGGCTTGAACATGTTATGATTCAACCATAGTGACAGAATTATTGATCTGCATACAAAACTTTGTATTACATAAATGTTGTAAGTTGTCTATTGCAATAAGGACACATTTTGGTAACATAATAATATATAATATATATATTTCCTACTGGCGGTCGCCAGTAGGTAGTTATAGTTAGAACCTATTTTCCATAGGACAAGCGCTTTTTGTTTTGCCAAGAACTTTGGCCTCGTTTGACGAATCTTTAAAAATAATGCGTCAGCTCCTGTCTTAAAAGTTTTGGGGTGATTCGTCAAATGGGGGGAGAAAAAAGGGTGGTCTTAAAATGCATTTTCCCCATGTTAATTTCCATAGGAAAAATTGGAACAGGCTACAGCCTGAACTGCTGAATGGAATTACACCAAATTTGACAAAAAGTTAGCTCTTAGTTCAAAAACTGACCTTTTTTTTAAATGGTGTTAATCCATTCAGTAGTTCCTGAGAAATTAGAAAAAGAAAAGTTTCAATATCTACGCACCGAGGAGGAGTCATGACTCCTCCCGAGCACAAGCTGACTTCTGATTGGCTGCCAACACTCAAAACCAGGAAGTGTTGGCAGCTATCTTCTGACTCGGTAACCGAGTCACAAGAAAAAGAGTGGAAAAAAGGCTGAAAAACAAGAAAAGGGGGCAGGGTCGAAAGACTCTGACCCCCTAGGCCTGGTGAAGGGTCCCAGAAGGACCCCCAAGCCCAAAAAAAGCATTTTATTTTTAAAAAAACGTCCGAAGTCACGCTGGTAATGCAAATCTGGATGAGAAAATTAAAAAAAATGAAGCACTTAGTTTTTTATGAGCCCCCGGGTGGGCCAGGTCCCGGGGCCAATCAGTAATTAATTTGCAAGTGCCCACGGGGCCCCCCCGCAGCCCCGGGGATCACCAGCTCCCCGGGGTTTGTTTATTCAATGCATGGGGGGTCGTAACTCCCCCCATGCTGCCCCAGGGACCGCCACCTCCCTGGGGCATTTCTAATTGTATGGGGGTCTTCGCTGGGCCCCCCAAGCCCCGGGGACCGCCACTTCCCTGGGGCTTCTTTAAATAATGCCCAAGCCCTGGGGCCCACCACCTCCCCGTGGCTATGCAAATGAAGGGAGGGGGGCCACGTGGCCCCCCTCCTGGAGCACTTGATGGCACTTGGGACCACCACCTCCCAGGGCTGGCTCCTGCAATGTCCCGGGGTGCCCACTCCCGGGACATTGCTGTTTGCAATGACAGGGCAGGAGCCGCGTGGCTCCCACCCTGTCATTGCAAACACTGGTTTGGTTCTTGGAAGCTAGGGCATTTACCCTGCTCTCGCTTCCAAGAAGCAAAGCAGTATTGCTTTTTAAGCAAGGGGAGCTGCATATCAGCAGCTCCCCTTATGAGCAGCTCCCCATCTCCAAAAGCAATACTGGCTCCCGCAGGAGGCGGGGAGCCGGCTGGGACTGTGGGGGCATCGGGTCCCTCCTAGAACCCCGTGGATTTTTTCCTACGACCCTTGGTCATGGTAATGCCTACATACCTCAAAGATACAAGAGATATTCCCTCTATACTTCCAGAAATATCTTTTGATATAGAGAAAGATTATTTGGTGAGTTTCGATGTGGTTTCTTTATACACTTGTATCCCACAGGACGAAACCCTAGAGACTATACGTATACTACTTGAAAATTACAATCACAAATCTATTACACCTGTTCATTTTATTCTCGAATGTGCAAGACTGGTAATGAAAGAGAATTTCTTCCAATTTGCTGATACTCTGTATCTCCAAATATCTGGAACTTCCATGGGAAGTGTGTGCGCACCGAGCCTGGCTAATCTGTACATGCATTGGTTCGAACAACAACATATCTTGACAGATACCAACCCGTTCCGGCATCATATAATTGTCTGGAAAAGATATATAGACGACGTGTTTGTACAATGGCGGGGAACATTTTTTCCAGTATTCTGGTTTCCCAAACCTGTCTAAATCTGAGGAATACCTTTCTTGATTTCACGGTGGAATATAGTAAAGAATATCTTGATTTTCTGGACCTTAAGATATCTCCCAAGGCAGGGGGCTTAGTGAGCGAATTATATAAAAAAACAATGTCCAGGAACTCTCTTCTGAGATTTGATAGTCATCATCCAAAAGCATTGCGTCAGAACTTACCTGTGGGACAATTCCTGAGGATACGACGCAATTGCTCAGAACTCACTAAATATGAGGAACATGCACAAAACCTGTCTAAAGATCTTGAAGCTAGACAATATCCAAAACATTTGATCCGAAGGGCTCGTAAACGAGCGGCAAATAACAATCGTGACGCTTTGCTGGAACCTCCGGTCCAAAAACCTACACTAGAGAGAATGACCTTTGTAAGTACTTTCAGTACTCTCTCTAAAAAATACAGCAAACTGTGTTAAGACACTGGAGAATCTTGAACATAGGGAATAACAAAATCCCTAAACCTTTATTCTCTTTTAAAAGAAACAGAAGTTTGAGGGATACTTTGGTACACACGAGACCACAGAACAAATTGGTTTCATATACTCAAAGGCTCTGGGATATGCCACCAGTAGAGGGCCACTATCCATGTGGGTCTTGTGCAGCATGCCCACAGACAGAACATACAACTCAAATAGACATTGGCACCATTAGACCATGGAGACTGACTGGCCACACTAACTGTAACAGTGAGCGCGTGATATACCAGATCACGTGCCCGTGCCATCTGAGGTATATCGGGATGACCTTGAGAAAGGTCAAGACTCGTATTGCAGAACATAAGAGCACAATCCGGTGCAATAAACAGTCTACGAAGCTTACATCACACTTCCTTACATTGAAACACAAAGCGGAAGATATGAGATGGGTTGTGTTGGAGAAACCATATATACCCCCTCATGTTACAGACCTAAAAACATACTTATTTAGAAAGGAGCAACGCTGGATATTTAGGGTGTCAAGTAGTGAACAGGGACTGAATGATGACATACCCTGGACCTTACTTTGAATAGCCTATAATAACTACTGATACAGCTGTAAGATTGAGAAGGAGAGTAGAGAGGTGACAGGTAGATTTTGGTTTGATTTTATACCGCCACATCCCCTCTCCCGCTCTGTATATGGTTAGTCTTGCATTCCCTCCTCCTCTACAGGGCCTTTCGTAAGTTTGTTTACTAAGACTTAGCATCTAACACATAAGTAGAACGATTGGTGATGCAATTCTGTAGGTATTTTATTTGGCCACAGAAGGATGACGTTAAGGTACAATATAGATAAAATTGGGACTAACTTAATAGGTGTTATGACGGGATTTTTAACGAAATACATTTTGTCCGCACGCATTTGTTTTGCGTGTATTAAATATAGCGAGGATCACCTCCGTAACTTAACCTATTTGAGAACTATACTTCCCATCTAACACAGCGTGCTATATGTTGCGTAATGAAGCATCACAACGTCAAGCGTGCGTTCAGACATTGACGAAAAGGGTGAGATGCCGACACTCCGCACCTCCAACTACAATTCCCATCAAACGTGGCGTGTTTCACATTACGTAATTGAACATGCGCCTATCAGGCACAAGTGAAAATAAAAATGGTGAGATGCCGGCACTCCGGGCCTCGGATTGTAGCCCTGGATGCCGGGAGCAACCGACGGAGAGGTAAGCTTCTCCGAGAATGTTCTGTTGCCATCTTGAATATATAGAAATAATGTCTAAGAAAGGTTCTGTGATCATACTAGAATTTTGGGAACCTTAAATAATATTGTATCAGTGAGCCTCATGGGCACCAGAGAGGAGTGTGCCCTAATGATAGAATTGGGTTGTCATTCACATGGTCTCAACAAACTGTATGAATCGATTGCCGTTTCAATTCATCAGGCGACTCTACGCTAACCTATTAAAAAGTCGATTTCTCTGGGACTCAGGGGCTTTATCCACTATCTACCCATAAATATCGAGTCCATGTAGAAATTTGGAATGATGGGTGTAAATGTCTTTTCAGTGGGGCAATTGGGGCCCACATTGGGTTGCTGCAAAATTTCTCGGAGCATTATGTTATAAGAAGGGAGGCACCATGTTAGGTAAATAGTTTTTCTTACTGGTGTGTTTATCCATTACCTTCATAGAGCGGTGCTTCATGCCTCGTGCTGCAATAAGTGAGGTGAGGCACACACCCTAGCAGAGCAGGGTGACAACTCTCCTGTGTTCGTATCTAAGGATTAACAGGAATTGTATGATCACTTTTCTCTTGTTTTTCACATTTTTCTCATAGTGTATAGATGTCTACTTATGGTCCTGACGAATGCCCGATCTAGTATGGTCAGTTGGGCAGAAACATGTTGGCCTGCTTTTTAGTAATCTTGGTAGTATCATGGCCTATTATGTCAAAGGCCAATTACGCTTTTTAATTTTTTAATTTTGTCACCATTGTAGCTCTAATAAAAGTATGATAGCTGCATGGTAGACAATTTTAGATCACATAAATTTACCTTTCATACACTTTATCCCATCTCCTGCAGTTGGTACATTGTTCAACATATTGAAGTGACTGAGAGACATACAGCTCAACCCTTAATACGGCAAGGGAATTTTTTCCTGTTGTTGCCACTTAGGAGGATGGTAGCTGTCACTATCCCAGATGATGAGTTTTGCCAATGGGGTCGATGATGGGATTTTTTCGGATCGCTGCAGTTTCTCTGTTGAAATTGTCCTAGCTGAATGAGAGATTCTCGTTTTAGTCACAACTTGATATCCCGCCCTTTAACTTTGAGTGGCAGGTAGTATAGACCTGTTCAACTTCTGTGTTGTTTGTACTGGTATTGGGGCTCCCCCCACAGTCCCCAAGGGCATGCCTCAGGGGATGAGGTTCCCCGAGGCAGAATTAAACAATTTAGAATAGGGAGAATTTCTTTTTTCCGCGTGCTTGGAGTCGCGACTTCATTGCATCCAGCGCGGCCCCCCAGTGTAAAAGTGATAGGTTTGTGACTCCGAGCAAAATTTATTAAATAAGAATGTGTATGTTTTTAATAGGTAAGATTCACTGTTGGGTTATAGGGTGGCTCTAAAAAAAGAGCCCTTGTGGTTATTAGGAGTTTGTTGTAGCTACATATAAGTGCGGATGCAGAGCTTTGGGTTGTTGAGAAAGACTCTGTTTCCCTGATCTGTAAAGTGCACTCCATCACTCCTGCAGATGCCCTCCATATCAAAATGTAGATTGTTGTTATATATGGTGCCCATCCTATGGTCTCTAAGGTAAGCAGAAACAGCTTCATTGTAATTTTTTCTAGCTTTCTCAATCTGTGGACAGTATTGATGTGACCACTTCCATTTCTGTCTTTGTCAAATGTTACAGTATACAAAGACAGTTTGAGGAAAAAACAACATTAATTGTGCAAAGGTGTCCTTCATTAGCATTTCAAGAACTACCCCAGTCAATGTGCCTAGGTCATTGCCACCACAATGACAATCATGAGGTCAGGGGGTTGGAGATGCAAAAATATTTTAACCAAAGGCATCAATTGGTGCCACTTCAATCCTCTCTGTCCAATCCATTTAATGTCCACATTTTGCAAAGCTAGGTCTTTGTCAATACCTCTATGTTCAGCATATCCTTTGCACCCGAAAACAAAGCTGTGCCCAACAATCCACACTGTAAGCATCTTGAAGGGATGTCTGAAAGTAATGAAAAGATGTCTGTAGCTGAGGTGATCAGTTGGTAGAATGAGAGGTATGTAAAATGGTGGACAAGATGCCGTTTTTTTTTAAAGTAGAAAATTGATTGGCTGTTTAAGAACATTGTACATTCAAAAATAGGGTGCATTTTACTTTTTTTTTTAAATATATTTCTTATTGGTTATTAACAAATGTTTGAAAGGGACTATAGAAAGGATGAGATCATATTTTGCAAAGTCAACCACACCTGCTGTTTGCATTTGCAACATTGTGTGGTGAACTTGAAAATATGGTGAACTTGTGACCTGTTAGTTAAGTTGAATGTTCCATGAACTGCTACTATGGAAACTGGCATTAAGCAGAATGGGGGAAGGGTTTAAACTTTACTGTGTACTTAAAATGTGAAATTGTAATGTATATATAAGTGAGATCTTAATAAAGTAAGATTTTCCAAGTCAGTAGTATGTTTAGAACTGGTCTATTGTTAAAAATTAGTCATATTCTTATTTGTAATATATTTTTGATTTGCGGCTCCATCGCTTTGCTGCAGGGTGGAGTCGCGACTCCAAAAAATTCCAGAACCAGTTTGGGCACTTTTAGAAGAGTAGTTGGTAAGGGTTAATATGTCTAACCAATAGAAATGTATTTTCTGAATTTGAAAAAATGTGGGAAGCAATGTGATTTATTACTTACATTTATTTGAGTAGAGAAAGAGAGGGAAACTTTGCCATTACTGGTTTTGCTTTGCTGAGAGGAGTGCATTACATTGATTTTGTGTATAAGAAAATCTTTTATGAGTTTATAATATTTTAAATTCTACAAATCAATTTGGAAGGTGAGTTATAAATTTGTGAGGTGTATTATGTGTTTTTTAATTTTTTAGTTAAATAAAAATCAAAAACTTTGATGTTTGAAATATATTATTAAATGTAGAGATGTTTATTGTAGTTTCTTTTATTGTAGTTAAATGTTCTTTGAAAAGATTCTGTATAGTACTATGTGTAGATTGGAATATGGATTAGTGATTATGATAGTTTGTTTTAGTGTGTGGATATGCACATTTGTTCAATACCGTATAATTGTAGCTGTTGATTTAAATTAGGAGGTGGAGTCTGTGAAGTTTTAAGGTTTGCATGGATTTCTGTCCTAAGTATGTTTCTACTTGTGTATGTATTTTAATATGTTTTATACATTTTAAGGTGCATGATGTATAACAAAGAGCTGCTGTTGCTTTTTATGTGGTAGGGTCAAGACTGTGAGTACTAGTAGAATAGTGATAGTGCAGCACAAAAGTGTGGTTTGAAAGATGTTCACATAAGGTGTTATTAATTAAGCATCTTTTTACTAGTGTTTAGAAAGGTATAGTTGAATGATGCCACATAATTTTAGATAGAATGGCGATGATGCTGTATAAAAGTGTGGTTTGAAAGATGTTCATATCAGGTGTTATTAATTAGGCTTCTTTTTTTAGTCTGTAGGAAGGTATAGTTGACTGGTGCAGCATCATTTTAGATAGAATGGTGACGAAGCAGCCCAAAAGTGTGGTTTGAAAGATGTTCACATAAGCTGTTACTAATTATGCTTCTATTTTGTAGTCTGTAGAAAGGTATAGTTAAATGATGCCACATAAGTTTAGATAGAATGGCAATGATGCTGTACAAAGCTGTGGTTTGAAAGATGCTCATATCAGGTGTTATTGATTAAGCCTGTTTTTTGTAGTCTGTAAGAAGATATAGTTGAATGATGCTGCATAGTTTTAGACAGAATAGTGAAGATGCAGCATAAAACTATGGTTTAAAAGATGTTTACATAAGGTGTTATTAATTAGGCTTCTATTTTGTAGTCTGTAGAAAGGTATAGTTGAATGATGCCACATAATTTTAGATACAACGGTGAAGATGAAGCACAAAAGTGTGGTTGAAAGATACAACCATTTAGGGAGCATCTATGTAGTTATTCAATCAGTAAGGTATTACTCATGTACTTATGTAATCACCCAAGAATTACTGCTACACTCCTTGAATTATGGGAGCACTACCTTTGTATTCATGTAATCACTTAGCCAGTAGTCATGCTGTTATGAGATTACCCAGGCACTACTTTTGCACACTTTTATTTATTCAGGCTCTACCTCAGTAGTCCTGCAATCACCCAAGAAGTACCCATGCACTTGGTATGTAGTCATGTCAATCCCTATACATTCTCCCTGTAGTCATGCAATCAGTGAGATGTTATCTATGTAGTTCTTTAATCCCTTTGTACTCTTTCAATCACATACGCACTTTTCTTGTACTTATGTAATCACTCAGCCAGTAGTCACGTACCTTTAAAATCACCCAGTCACTACCTTTCCACACCCGTAATCGCTCAGGCTGTATCTTAGTAGTTCAGTAATCACTCAGGCGGTACTCATGAACTTATAAAATCACCCACTCACTTGCTTTCTACTTCAGTAATCCCCCAGATATTACCCTTGCTGGCAAGGAATCACTCAGGGTCTAGTTATGTACTACCCCTAATGTTATGCAATCATGCAGGCTGTTGCTGTGCAGTCATGTAATTACCTACACACTACCCTTGCTGTCATCGAATCACCCATGCCTTTCTGTTGCATTCATGTATTCACCTAGGCAGTACTCAATGACTCATCTATGCCTTCAGGTGCTATTTATACACTTAACCATGCACTCAATGTGTATGTTTGCACTCATGAAATTAGACAGTCAGGGCCCGATTCACAGAATTAACTTAAGACAAAATCCTAAACTTACTACTTTGGTATTCACAGAATGCACTTACTACTTTTGGTATTCACAGAATGCACTTACTACTTTTGGTATTCACAGAATGGATTTACAACTACCAACTTTACGTCTGCACTCAGGCCGGAAATTCCGGCCCGGAGGTGGAGCTTCCGGGCCGGAGGTGGAGCTTCTGGGCAGGAGGCGGAGCTTCCGGCCCGGAGGTGGAGATTTTGGCCATGGCTAAATCTCCGCCACTGGCCGGAATCCCCACCTCCGGGCCGGAAGCTCCTCCTCTGGGACGGAAGCTCCGCCTCCGGGCCGGAAGCCCCGCCTCCGGCCTGGAAGCTCCTCCTCTGGGCCGGAAGCTCCGCCTCCGGGCCGGAATTTCTGGCCCGAGTGCGGATGTAAAGTTAGTAGTCGTAAATCCATTCTGTGAACACCAAAAGTAGTAAGTGCGTTCTGTGAATACCAAAAGTAGTAAGTGCATTCTGTGAATACCAAAAGTAGTAAGTTTAGGATTTTGTCTTAAGTTAATTCTGTGAATCGGGCCCTCATTTTTCACCTTGTCCTCTACTTACCCAGTGACTACCCTTGCACTCCTACAATTACCCAAGGAGCACCCATTGACTGTTGGAATTACTTAGTGAGATCTATTGTGTGTCTCAGTTTCTAGGTTTCAACATATTTCAGAAATATTGTATACATATTTCTTTTACATATCATGATGATTTGATAACATAGAGAGAAATGTATGCGTGCTTTTAACAATATGGAGACACTTATAGTTGAGTTATGTAATAGTGTGCGGCTTTGTTTTTGGCTAGGCTGAACTCTCACGCATTTATAAAAACACCCAAGTACTTACCATACAGTCTTACAATGGTACTCGCCATACAGTCTTACAATGATGCAGGCGTTACATATGCAGTGCTGTAATCACTCAGGCATTACTGCTACACTGATGCAATCATTTAGGCAGTATCTAGGCATCTGTTGCCTCTTTATGCTCCTTATTTGTTTTTTCTGTACCCCTCCTTCATCTCTGCACAATTTTTTCTTCTTTCTGCACCTTTATTCCTTCTTTCTGCACTTCTTTTGCACCTGTCTTGCTTCTTTCTGCATTCATATTGCCGCTTTCTGCAGTCCTGTTGTCTTCTTATGCACTTAACTTGCCTCTTTCTGTAACTCTCTTGCCTCTTTGTGCACCTCACTTGCCTCTTTCTGCACATCACTTGCTTCTTTCTGCACCCCTTTTCCTGTTTCTGCAGTTTTGTTCCTCTTTCTGCACCCCTCCGGCCTCTTTCTATACTCCTCTTGCGTCATTGTGCATTTCCCCTACTCCTTTCTACACTCCTCTTACCTCTTTTTCCAGCTCTTTTGGTTCTTTCTACACGTCTTTTGCTTTGTGCTGCACTTCACTTGCCTTTTTCTGTACCCCTCTTGCCTCTTTCTGCAGCTCTGTTGGTTCTTTCTGCACTGCTTTGGCTTCTTACTGTACATCTGTTCCAAATTTCTGCATCCCTCTTTCCTTTTTCTGTACCCTTCTTCCCTCTTAATGCACCTCTTTTGCGTTACTTTGACCATCTGTTCCTTCTTTCTGTACCTCTTTTATATATAATTATTTTAATAATATTACATTATTTAAAACATTCTTTTTTTCAGATATTCTCCATTAATATTAAGAAAGATATACCATGACAAAAAATCGCAAAAGAACAACGAAAACCGTACTATTTAAAGGAGAGACAAAAGTAGGAATTAGATGAACTACAACATGTTGCAGTGAAGAATACGTCTTGTGGTGAGAGAACAAAAGAATTTGTTAAAAGACTTTTTAGAACTGGAGACAATTTTGAAAATGCAGAAAATAAAAAGAATAGTTCTAGAACAAAGAAGAATGAAATGAAAAAAGAACAAAATAATGGAAAATCACGTTCTGATACAACAATCTGTGTTGAAATAAGGATGAAACAATATCATGATATGAGGAAACATATGTAGAAAAGAAGAGTACTAAAAAATGTATTGAAACATTGCAGGAAATATAAAAACATCTGTAGTTCACAAAAAGAAACACAAGATTGAAAATATAGTCGAAAAGGCTTTTGAATTGAAAAGATTGTTCATTTTAGTTTTAAAGAGAATGCGAACATTAGATAAGCCAATGCATTCTATCAAGGACATAAGTAAAAGGAAAAGACTAATTAACAGAACTAACTTTTGAAAAAGAAAACTGGGTGAATGGAAGCACACTTCTAGTTCAGAACCTTTTTTTAATGAAGAGAGCTCTTTCAAAGCAATACATTATTTCATGCAGTTGATACCAGTGGTCGTGCTTATGAAGCGAAGAACGGTTGTGCAATTGAAAAAGAAAAGATGGTTCCTAGAAATGTGGAAGAAGTAATAGCTGAAGAAGTTCAAGGGAGCCGTTCTCAAGCCCCAGTGTATACATGGGATTGTAGTTGTATTTGTAGTATACAACAGGAGTCTATTGATGTTTTATGCAATTTCTTACGAGAGTATAGTAAAACAAGTGTTAAACAAAAGATTAAGATGTTGCAAGGACTAGATCCTTGTAAAGTGAGAAAAATACTGGCTTGCAAGGTCATTCTCTGGCTTGTCTTTCTAGAAAAGTGTGTCAAAGTGTTTTTCATAATTTGAGAATGTTAGAAGTACATCACTCTGCAATGCGGAAGTTAATAAGAAGATTGTACTATGGAAAAAGTCCTGCATTATTTTTAAGTGAAATAAACACTACTCTTTTGCATGGCACAGTATTGGATGTATACAAAGTTTGTGATGATATTGAGTTTCATTTCTTCAGTATTGGAGAAGAGGGTACACAAAGTGTAGGTGTTGAAGAGGAGGTGGAAGATAGTACAACTGAGAAGTCTGTTGAAGAAATTACAAAGTTTAAGGTAATTTGTTCTGAAAAACCAAACTATATTTGTATTTGTTGTCGACGTACTCACTGTAGAAATCAAACTAGAAATGTTGATCTGTATTTAAAAAGTGAAAAGGAAAGCAATGATAAGTGAGAGGAATATGATACTTATTTGTTTGTTGAAGGTGTTTTAGAGTTGGGTATTGATCAACGTATTTGTAAATATAGTTACAGCAAATTAGAAGAGAACAACATGTCAGCTAGAGCTGTTCATAATAACCTAGAGTTGGTAGCTATTCGTGCAGAACTGGTAGATTTAAATACGTATGAGTCCATTCTTTGCACTCATTTCAGGTAAGCTGCCTCCATCCGATTTACAAAGAGGCTTAAAAGGAAAAGTTGTGTATTTACCTTTAGATTTAAAGAAATTTTTTGAAACTATTGGTATAGACAGAGAGCAAACTGAACCTGTAGTTATTCTAGTTAATACTGTTCAAACAAAGAATCGGAAAATATGGCAACAGTTAGTAGATGTCACCAAAGTTCAAAAGCCTATGTTATATCTCATAAAAATTATCTTTATTACAAAAATGTATATCTGGAAGAAGAAGAAATAGTTTTAGGATATGATAGCGAAATTTCAAGTGGCAAAATTGAAAAAAGTGAACATCTCTAGGAGTGAAGAGATGTATGAACATTATAGTGTACATCCTTTACATTCAAAGGAAGTGATTGGAAATACTATTGAATCATTCTAAATGAAGAAAGCAAAGGAAACTCCTATGAGTGTTTGGGAAAGAAGATTAGAAGCCCGTTGTTTTCCACTGCTCTTCCCCTCTGGAAAAGGTGGACGATATGATGAACGACCTGTCCAGATTCCAGCTTTAGAATATTATACAACAAGATTGTACTCAGAAGATCCAAGATTTCGACAATGTATTCCATGTATATTCCATCTTTTGTGTGAAAGTGACTTGTCTGGACTTTCATATGCAGTGAATAACCCTGTGCGTAGGACAGCGCTACGCTCGCGTAGTTTGCATAGTTTGCGAATTGCAGGTAGCACAGTGCAAAAATGCATAGCATAGCGGGCATTTTTTGCTTGCTCGCGGTCCTCAACGTCAAGTTGGTGACCGTGAGCGAGCAAAATTACATCCCAGTGAGACTTTTCCTTGTTTGTGATCAGCAACTTCAAGTTGCAGATTGCGAGCGTGGAAAATAAACCTTCTGGCGAGATTCTCAATGCGCGGAGGTCAGGTTTCTCATTGCGAGTGGTCGCGTATGCTTGCGACTGCTCGCGATGAGAAATTACCAGTCCGCGTTGAGAAAACTGCAGCTCGAGTACAAATCTACTCGAGCGGCAGAAAACGACCACTTGCACTGTGCAAAATGCTGTTTGCATTGATTGCACAGTGCGGACAAGCATCCAGCACTGTGCAATCAGTGCGAACAGCATTTTCCCTACCGCACTACACAGCTTGCATAGGTACGCGTAGCTTGTGTAGTTCAAAGTGCACTTCGCGTAGCATAGCGCTACTACGCAAACTACACCAAGGTTTAGCAGTGAACCAAATAATAAAAACAGGAGTTCATCATCAACATGTTTCTGCAAAGGAATTCATGGACAAAGTACAACGGAGAGACGATCAGTTAGAATCTCAATTGATTAATTTGATGGCGTGTCAAAGTGGTACTAATGAGTATTCGTATCATCGTCATGGAGAACTTAATTGTATGTTAAGGAACTTAGGAACCCCTACATGCTTTGTTACGCTAAGCTGTGCTGAATACGCATAGGACAATTTACTTCAATTTCTTCGAGAAGCAAATTCAAATATTAAAAACATTGAATTCAAGACAGCTGGAGAACTGTGTTCCTTGGATCCTGTAAATGTGTGCAGATATTGTAATCATAGGTTTTAAGCTATGATGTCTTTTATCTGCAATAAAAGCAACCCACCTCTTGGAGAAGTTATTGATTTCTTTTGGAGAAAAGAGTACCAAGCTAGAGGTGCTTCTCATGTAAATATGCTTTTATGGATCAAAGATGCACCTAAATTTGGAACTGTTTCTGATGAGACTGTTTTATCTTTCATTGAAGACTATGTTACATGTGATATTCCAAAAAGAGGAGAAGAAAATACCTTAAGACAACAAGTTTTACGGTTTCAAATTCATCGATGTGGAAAATATTGTCGACGGAAATACAAGTCAAAGGATAAATGTTATACAAAATGTTGTTTTGAATTCCCACGTCCAGTAATTTCCAAAGAACAGTTTCATGTCAGCAGTGAGGCATACTATAACTCGAAAATCACCAAAGAATACTAAGAATATAAAAAGAAGTAAAGATTCAAAGTATATTAATGATTACAATCCAGTGATTTTGACGATGTGGAATGCAAATATGGATATCCAGTATGTTGCAGATAATTTGATTGCTGTTGATCGCTATGTTACCTCATACATAACAAAATCTTTAAAGACGGAGTTGAAAGAAATGTGGGAAGATATTTCACAAGAGAAGACTCTTAGTAACAAATTGTACAGCTTTAGTTTGAAGATGCTTTCCCATCGAGAGATTGGATCCTACGAATTTTCGAATCGGTTGACATCTGCAACTTTATATTCAAAGTCAAGAGGAATCATTTGGGTAAGTCTAGGTCTTGCTGCAATACAAAATCAAGTACTGAAATCTGTACAAGAAATTGAATACGTAGCATTAAATGAACCGGAAAGTACAGATATTGTTAAAACAAACATCTTGGATACGTACTATCCTAAAAGAAGTCCACATCTTGAAAACATATGTCTCTATGAAGTACTGCAACATTACAGCATGAAGAGAAATATTACAGAAAATATAAATGAAGAAAAATATGCAGTCATTGGATGTGATGGACGTTTGGTGAAACATACCAAAGGAAATCACATTAATCACAGGAAACTCAGTAGTGATACTCCAGATAAAAGGTATTTTTACTTTTTAGCACTTCTGCAACTCTTTACGCTTTTGTGTAATGAAATGGAATTACTTGGAGATTTTCAGTGCTATGAAGATTCTTTAAATGCATTTAAAGATAGCATTGAATGCACAGTTTTCCAAATTATCTACAAATGTTGAATGAAGAGATTGAACAAGAAACTACTATTGCAGCTGAAATTGCTAGAGACAGTTCTCAAGATAGTCAAAGTTCTGTTCCACTGAGTTAAGATCCACTAGGAGAACCAATTCTTGAAAATGAAGCAGCAATAGCCATGAGTGAAGTACAACAAGTGCAACAAGCTCAACAGGATAGTATGGAGTTGGGAAACTTGGAAGAACAACTAAATATTGAACAGAAAGAAATATATCAGCAAGTTACACAACAGATAGACCATGGTTTATTACATGAGAAAAAAGAATGCAACTGCACAGCATTTAAGCCTATTCAAATGTATATCAGTGGTCAAGCTGGTACAGGAAAAACTTTCTTAATTAAAGTTTTGACTAGTTATCTACAGAAAACCACTGAATCACATTTATCTTGTGTTGTAATCGCTCCAACTGGGTTAGCAGCACACAACATTAAAGGGATTACATTACATTGATGCTACCAGTTGAACATGAAAATAAACATGAACATGAAAATAGGTTGGAATGTCACAAGCTATCTGTAGAAGCTTGTTTTGAAGTTTCAAGAGTACTAAATAAAATGAAACTTCTGCTCATTGATGAGGTGAGCATGGTCTTAAACGTAATGCTTGCCTTTGTACATTTAAGAATGCAGCAGATTTTCAAAACAGATTATGATGTTTTATTTGGAGAAACACATGTAATTTTATTTGGAGACCTATTAGAACTTACTCCTCTAAAAGGGCAATCAGTTTTTAAAACACTTGTGCATGAAGACACCACAAAATCTTCGGGAAGTATTAGAAATGTGAACATTTGGACTCATTTTGAAAATGAAGAACTTATTAAGAATATGCGACAAGCAAGTGATGAACATTATGGAAGCATTCTTCAAGATATAAGAATTGGGGATTTGACAAAACATGGTAAAGAAGCTTTGCAAAGTCAGCTACTTACAAACTTGTTTCCAAATAAAAATATTGCTCCGGAAATAATATACAAACAAATTGGAGAAAAGAAATCTCTAATTTGCCTAATGCCAACACTGCAAAAGTGTTCTACGTTCAATCAAGAACTTATGAAGCTGGAAAAACAACAAATAATGAAAATGGAAGCCTTTGATGAAATAGAACATGAAGGAATTACTATTATTTTGTCAGAAAAATTAAAAACTAATCTATATCTAAGACTGCTGGTTTAGAAAATAATTTATCTGTATGTGAAAACTGTCGGGTAATTTTATGGCGTCATTTGGATGTAGAAAAAGGTTTAGTAAATGGAGCAATGGGAAAAATTGTTGATTTTGTTAATTATCCAAATAGAGATGGAAATGAATTTTTGAAGATTACATTTGATCAGATTGAAGAGGTCAAACAGATTGGACGTTGTGCTGTTCATTTTTTTGCTTGTTAAAGACTTGTATGTTCATAGAAAACAGTTTCATCTTTCTTTAGCATATGCAGTGACCATTCATAAATCTCAAGGTTTAGGTGTAGACAGTGCTTTTGTAAACATTGGAAGTATAGTGTTTAAAGAGGGCATGGCATATGTTGCATTGTCTCCAGTAAGAGCATTATCTGGATTGTATTTGATTAATTTTGATGAGGGAAAGATTAGTGCAGACGCAAATTGTGTAAGAGAGTATAATCGGTTAAGAAGACTGTATGCTACCGACTAAGGTGAATATCCCGTACATGAAAAGCGTGTGGTATGTCCAAAACAAACATATGAGAAACACTCTAATGAGGTTGGAAAGAAGAAAATGAAAATGGACACTGTTGATGATATTGTAGGATACCAGTTAGAAAATAGTTCAGGTATCAACTGCTATGCTAATGTAATTGTGAACGTTGTGTTTTTTCTGGAAAATCTTCATCATCAAATTATGGAGAATCGAGAAAAAAGATTTTGTTCTTTGTTGCATTACATTTTTGAAAAATTGACAACTGATAAAACTAAAATCCAAACTGCTTCTTATATTCGGCATCTTTTGGATTTATGTTCTGGTTCTTCACAATTCACACATAGGGGTCGGTTCCAATCCGGTTCGGACAGACCTCCAAGAGCTGTCCGCAGCCCACCTTGCAACCGACTCGTACCAGGAGCCGGTACGTCCGGGCGATGAAGTACGATGCGCAAAACTGGCACAATTCCGTCCAACACATAGGCTGCAACTCCAGCAGCATTTCTTGTACGAGCTGTACTTTCGAACGCCGATTCGAGTCGCCCGAAAGCAGTTCCCACAGCAGTTTCCGGCCGAACAAGTACGATGCGCAAATCCTACTAGCCGGATGGGTCGCCACTAGCAGCACGTCACAGCATTCGGGAGAGCTGCATATCAGGTCCGATTCGCGCCACAACATGATCCTTGGATACGAGACGGACCAATTCACAATGTGTACGAGACGGAGCAACGAGCAGCAAGTACGAGACGAACCAACGATGGATCCCGTTGCACAGGTCATCCCAGGACTGTACATCTATGACCGGATCAGGAACAGATGCGCACAACGCAGACGGTAAGTCAGACACCCCCACAAATTAACATCACAAACACACAAAATGCTACACACACATATGGGGGTGACATCCCTTCCACCAGCAACAGCAAAACCACAGGGGTAGCATGGTCCTACTACCAGCAGTGACAACACCTAGGGGGATGCCCATCACCACTACCAACCACAATCATAGGGGGCTGGATTCCCTGTACCACTACCCTCCCCACTCATAGGGGGATGTATGCCTTGCACCACTCCCCTCCCTACTCATAGGGGGCTGCATGTCCTGCACCACTCCCCTCCCCACTCATAAGGGGCTGTATGCCCTGCACCAATCCCCTCCCCACTCATAGGGGGCTGAATGTCCTGCACCACTCCCCTCCCCACTCATAGGGGGCTGTATGCCCTGCACCACTACCCTCCCCACTCATAGGGAGCTGTATGTCCTGCACCACTACCTACAACTCATAGGGGGCTGTATGCCCTGCACCACTACCCTCCCCACTCATAGGGGGCTGTATGCCCTGCACCACTACCCTCCC
Organism: Triturus cristatus; assembly: GCF_964204655.1. Classification (NCBI taxonomy): domain Eukaryota; kingdom Metazoa; phylum Chordata; class Amphibia; order Caudata; family Salamandridae; genus Triturus; species Triturus cristatus. Next base: position 346,755,615 of record NC_140582.1, read on the forward strand.
CACTCATAGGGGGCTGTATGTCCTGCACCACTACCCACAACTTATAGGGGGCTGTATGCCCTGCACCACTCCCATCCCCACTCATAGGGGGCTGTATGTCCTGCACCATTACCCACAACTCATGCTGGGCTGTATGCCCTGCACCACTACCCTCCCCACTCATAGGGGGCTGTATGTCCTGCACCACTACCCACAACTCATAGGGGGCTGTATGCCCTGCACCACTACCCTCCCCACTCATCGGGGGATGGATGCCCTGCACCACAACCCTCCCCACTCATAGGGGGCTGTATGTCCTGCACCACTACCCACAACTTATAGGGGGCTGTATGCCCTGCACCACTCCCATCCCCACTCATAGGGGGCTGTATGTGCTGCACCACTACCCACAACTCACAGGGGGCTGTATGTCCTGCACCACTACCTACAACTCATAGGGGGCTGCTTGTCCTGCACCACTCCCCTCCCCACTCATAGGGGGCTGTATGCCCTGCACCACTACCCTCCCCACTCATAGGGGGCTGTATGTCCTGCACCACTACCCACAACTTATAGGGGGCTGTATGCCCTGCACCACTCCCATCCCCACTCATAGGGGGCTGCATGTCCTACACCACTCCCCTCCCCACTCATAGGGGGCTGTATGCCCTGCACCACAACCCTCCCCACTCATAGGGGGCTGTATGTCCTGCACCACTACCCACAACTCATAGGGGGCTGTATGCCCTGCACCACTACCCTACCAACTCATAGGGGGCTGTATGTCCTGCACCACTACCCACAACTCATAGGGGGCTGTATGCCCTGCACCACTAACCTCCCCACTCATCGGGGGATGGATGCCCTGCACCACTACCCTCCCCACTCATAGGTTGACCAAGCAAACCATCCTCCTAACATCTTGGCAAGATCATATGTTTGTGTGTGCAAAATGGCCACAACACAGATCCTGACATTGAACATACAATGTGACTCACATCACATGTCTGCCCAAAAGGTTGCTATGGGGTTACAAAAACACGATTTCTAGGATCATTGTGGTAATGGGGTCTAAACCCCACATCACTACAGTGAGCAAAAGGTGAGTGTGGGGTCCAAAAAACCAGCATTGTCGGATCATTTTGGTAAAGGGGTGTAAAACCCCCATCACTACAGTGACCAAAAGGTGCATGTGGACATAACAATAGCAGCATCCCCAGACCAGCATTTGTGGCTACTGGACTCGACATGACAAACAACGTAGTGGCAATGTGGTGGTTGTGTCACTTACAAACATAGATATTAGAGGCAAGGAATGCTGTGTATCACAAGAACTCCCTCTGCCATGTGCAGACAAGCATTGGCCATGACCCCTGACAATGCCAACAGTGTCCAATTAGACTATGTGAAAAGTGGGCATCATGATGTATACACACATATCTCTACGAATGGACACACAAACTATGGAATCCTGGGGAGACTGTCGATGTTAGGTGACAAAGTCACATACCATGGCAGCAATGGGACATACCAAACATGATCAATGTGCAGGATGATGAGCTACAAGATGCATGGACACTAGGGACAAACCCCAAAACAAATCCCTCCAATGGAATGCTAAAGCCACACCAATGCAGAGGCGCAGATGCACAAACACAGACAGGCAGCCACACACTGTGCGTCCTGGGTCATGGCATGGGCCCGATTCACAGAACTAACTTAAGACAAAATCCCAAACTTACTACCATTTTCGTATTCACAGAAGGCACTTACTCATTTTGGTATTCACAGAAGACACTTACTCATTTCGGTATTCACAGAAGTTAGTAGTCCTATCTTTAGGACTCCTAAATGCCTTCTGTGGATACCGAAAGTCTTAAAATTAGGATTTTTCTCAGTTTAGGGCCCTAAAGTTAAGACTCCTAACTTTACTACCACTAAATTGAGAAAAATCCTAATTTTGAGACTTTCGGTATTCACAGAAGGCATTTAGGAGTCCTAAAGTTAGGAGTCCTTACTATTCTACTACTAAACTGAGAAAAATCCTAATTTTAAGGCTTTCGGTATTCACAGAAGGCATTTAGGAGTCCTAAAGTTAGGAGTCCTAACTTTACTACTACTAAACTGAGAAAAATCCTAATTTTAAGACTTTCGGTACTCAAAGAAGGCATTTAGGAGTCCTAAAGTTAGGAGTCCCAACTATACTACTACTAAACTGAGAAAAATCCTAACTTTAAGACTTTCGGTATTCACAGAAGGCATTTAGGAGTCCTAAAGTTAGGACTCCTAACTTCTGTGAATACCGAAATGAGTAAGTGCCTTCTGTGAATACCAAAATGAGTAAGTGCCTTCTGTGAATACCAAAATGGTAGTAAGTTTAGGATTTTGTCTTAAGTTAGTTCTGTGAATCGGGCCCCATGTGTCCGGGACCACAAACTCACATCACACCTCCATAAACACAAATCACTGGCCATGGCCTGCACACAATGGGCAAAAAGTAGTTATGGGCCTCGACATGAAACAACTCCCATTTAGCCCCCATCAACACCACACACCTTGATCTGCAACAATGTGCATCAGCTAGGCACACAGGGACTGGTGATATTGCTCATGCACACATGACAATTCATGGGGTGGTGGGGGGATGCAAGGTACACACAAGTCCTCACACATCGGCTGACAACAACACCTGTGAAGGTCTGCCACACTGCACAGCATGTGGCACATCGGCATAACGTGAAAACTTCACAATTCATTCGGAACCCTGCCACACACCTACACCAATGTTGAACCAAAGGAGAGCCACAACGAACAAATGTCGACACCTTCCAACATAGCAGCAATGACCCTGATGATAGGGAGTATTCACACACACATACAAGTGAGCCTGTCACTGACAGATACCACTTAGGGAAAACAACATGATGTGGATAACACATAAGTGCCAATGGTAATCCAGAATGTGTCCCAAGTGCTTTGGACAACATCCCTGGAATTTACAACTGAAACAGCCAAAGATGACACCCTAATTACCAATAGTTTGTCATGCACCTACATCCCATAAAAGGCAGGGCAAAGAAGTTAGATGAACACAGGCCAAGTAAGCAAGTCGACAAAATAGGTACATCTGTCTGAAAAACAGGCTGCATCCAAAAACATGAAGTGAACACACACAGACATGCTCACACAACACACATCATGTGCCCAGACAATGTCACGGAATTACACAATGTCATGAGGGGACTGCACTCCTGGGGAAGGTCAGCTGTGCCAAACTTTGTCTGTGCAGGCTTCTGTCATGCCAGCACAACACTTGCCCAGTGATCCAACGATTACAACTCAAGAAAATCTCTGGTCACAGAAGCTTGTGTACAGGAGTCTTCCTTCAGTCATCTGCACATATGCAATACACATGTAAAGCAAGTTGGACTGATGACACAGATGACTTCTGTAACATGGATGGACAAACATGCCTGTCCAGTGGAGATTGTCCAAGTCAGGAAATCTTTACATGTGCCCAAATGTAAGCACAACCTATGTGCAACAGTGTATGCAAAAGATGCGAAGTAGCAACACCAAAGAGAAAATCCTGCCCACAACATGTAGCCAACATCACACCCTGAAACTGCAGCTGAGGATGTCATGGATACATATCTGAAAAGTGCACATATTTCATGGACCACATGGAGTACATCACATCAAAAAATCATTCTGTTCTACCTTTGTAACACCTGTTCAGCAGCAAGTCCATGACACTCATCATCAACACCATGTACATTTGATGCAACATTACTGGATAACAACAATTGACTTTATTGGGGACATAACTCTTTGAAACTGTTCAGACAACAATATCAAAAGGCCAATGGCCAGTCCATTTCTGGAGTCCTCACAGGGTGAGATGTGACAAGTCGTCACCCATTGCTTGCCTGCACTGCTACGGGCAGGGGACATCTCCCCTTGGAGGGGCATACACAGGGGCAGGCCAGGCACCGCAGTAACAGGATCAGGGGACAGCAGAATGGGGCAGTGGAGGGCTGGTGGGTGCAGGAGTGTCACTGGCAACTGCAGCGGAGGTGTCTGACACAGTGGGCGCCGTAACCACGGCAGGGCCCAAGTCCAATGGGGTGTGTGCTGACACCAATGCAGGGCCCAAGTCAGACGGGGTTGTTACCGGCACCACTGCAGTAGGCAGGTCAGATGGTTGGGACGGGGTCTCCACTGCAGTGAAAAACTCCAAGGGAGTGCCATGGGGCTCAGGTGAGGTGGGCAGGACAGAGGGGGACACACGGTCCCCACATCAGTGGCAGGAACAGGCTGAGCGTGTGTGGTGCGGTGTAAGTGCATGTGGTAGGAGGGGATGGCCTAAGCATTTTGGGGATGCGGTATCGGTGTGTGGGGGGACCAGGGGCAGGGTGTGGCAGGGGGACCTGTTGAGTGGTGACCTGGGGGCTGCAGGACAGAGACTTTGACTTTGAGCGGCGGGATTGGGGGGTCTTGTTCTTCCTGCTCCGGGGGGACTTGCTGTGTGGCAGGGGAACTCCCCCCTGTGCGTGGTGACTTCCTCTTCCCTTTGTGCATCTGAGCAGATGGATCGGTGGGGAAGAGGCCAAGGTCACAGAGGAAGAGCTGCTTGGAAGGGGGGGTTGCAGGTGAGGCAGGGGAAGTGCTTTTGGAGGGAGAGGCATCTGAGGTTTGCAGAGTGCTCGTGGATGCTGCTTGGGTCTGTTGTGGTGCATGCCGGTGTGTGTGTGCATTGGGCAGGTGGGGTAGTGGGGACTGTGGGTGTGGCAGAGGTAGGAGGGGCGAGGGACTGTTGGAGGAGAAACACTGCTGCCATCTGTGTGGAGGCCATGGACTGAATGGTCCGATGTAGGGCAGACATGTTGGATGAGATGCCCTCCATGAAGGACACCAGTTGAGTCAACAGAGTGGTGTGGGAATGGAGGACACTCAGCATTGCTGTCTGCCCTACATGGAGCTGCTTCCGAAAGTCCACAGACTCCACACTCAGGGAAGCAGGGGAGACAGGGGCAGGGGGTGCGGTGCCTGGACCAAAGGAGACATGTTCCCATACACAGGGTCCTCCACGGACATCTGGGATGGCAGAAGATGGGAGGGTGGAGATGGTGGTGGTGGCGGGGACAGACTCGCTAGGTGTTGTCTAGGGTCTGCTGACACCCGCCTCCACAAGGGAGTCCTCACTGGAGATGCTGTGTTCCTCAGCCGAGGTGTTTGTAGCTGAGGTCTCCTCTGTGTGGCTCCCCTCACCCTCTGTGCCACTGTGTCCCTCAAAATCCTCTGAAGCTGACCCAGTCTGGCTCTGTGGCTCCTCTTGGTCCGTGGAGCTGTCTTCTCCAGTAGCCGTCGATGTATCTGCAATCAAGCGGGATAAGCAGATCCACATCAGTCAGCTGTTTCACCTGACACATCACAGTAAGTACAGCATATCACAGAGAACGCCTTTGTATCAAGTGCCAGATATTGCAAAAAGTGAAGACATTTTTTTGAAATGACACCTGTCAGTCTGCCAGTCAACCATGCCCCTCATATCCTGCCCCTCCATGGACCCATCTGTCTGGGGCATGTATTATGCCACTTCTCATATGTGTGCACATGCACCACATAGACATATCTCAGAACTGCAGGAATTGTGATTGAAATCTGCCAGGACTAACACATGACATCTCCTGCCACTGACTCATGTGTCACGAAAAGGGATGCCCAAATCATTGTCAGTGAAATGGATATGCTTCATTCACAACACACCATGAGGTGCCCATGTCTTGATGGTCAATGCCACAATAGAGTGCATGCTGTACAACTGACATCACTGCGGGATACACATCAGCAAGTGGGATACCATGCTACGGCCCCATATGGCTAAGCAGCCAGCACTGGCTTCAGTCACAGGGGCAGTGGATCCAAAATTAAACACTCTGCACTGTGTCACAACCATTAATATGTTTAATAATGTAAGCCCTTCAGATGTCAAGTGCACAGGTACACCCAATGCTAACCACATCTTCAGGCATCTGATGATCACACGTAATACAAATGCAACAGATGACTGACTGCAAGCACCATCTGTAAGAATGATGACATCACAGCCTGATGAGAATGAATTGAGGCTGCCTGCACTGTGATGTACAATACAACATTATGCACTGTCAAGTGATTCCACACATATGCATCAACCCATTGTGATGATCCATTGGCCACACCTCAGCTAGCTGCACAAACTAAAATGACCAACACCACAGGAGTCTAAGAGGCTAGGCCACCTCACAATGACACCGAGGCAGACACCATATACCACATTTCACAATGCACTAATAGTAGGCTGACACACAGGAGTAGAAGAACAGAGTGTACTTCATGTCCGGAGTAGGCATACCTGTCCAGGAACATGTGCAACATAGGATTAACATGGACACAAGGCATGTGTCCATGCATGTGTGAAACACATGATGTACAGTCTTCTGATGCCCCTAAATTGTCGTTGCTGCTACATGGCTGTGTGTCAAAAACCCCTGGCACATATGATGTGCCAAAACATCAATTGGAACACATATCAATTGCCCACACAGAGTACATGTCTTTTTTCTGGCAATGAACAGACACATGGAAATCATTTGCCTCACTCATGAAGACAAAACAATGCACCGGTAGCAGATGCTGTTCACAACGTTAAGTTTGTACAACAGCAGGGACACACAACCCAAGTTACACAAGTCACAGACTGAATGGGGCACACCTGTGTATCAGATGAGGATGGGACATGACCTAATTTTGGAACATGACTCCTGTACAAGCAGACAGGAGATCTGTGGAAGTGTAACCAGGATGAGGGAGTGCAAAGAGCATGTGAGACATTGGACACAGAGAATGCATGCACTTACCCCCTCCTTGCTGCTGTCTGGCCTTTAACTGCCCATCCAGGTCCGGGAAGAACACTACCAGAATCCTGCGCATGTGGGGGGTCAGTGTCCATCGTCCACCCCTTCTGCAAGGAGGCGACAGCTTCAGCTGGACTCTGGCAATTCTCCGGGTCCAGCCACGAAGGTCCTGCCACCTCTTCTGGCAGTTGCGGATGCGGCATCTGTGGACCCCCACAGAACGAACAGCCCAGGCAATGGTCAGCCAGATCTCCTGCTTCTGGTGGGCATCAACCTGTGAGGATGACAAGGATAGAAAAAGTCCTTTACCACACATGCCACATGTTTGTGCATCACACAGTTGGATATACATGTATTTCTCGCAAAGGTATATGATGGACACAGGTAGTGCAGATATGGTGATTGACAGTTGTCCTGAATTTTCAACAGGGAAACATTGCCTGAGTATTACAATTAACCCTGGGCATAGTTCGCGTAGTAGCGCTACACGTAGCTACGCGAAGTGAACTTCGCACTACGCAAGCTATGCGTAGCTACGTGAACTGTGTAGTGCACTGTGCAAAATGCTGTTCGCACTGATTGCACAGTGCCGGATGCTTGTCCGCACTGTGCAATCATTGCAAACCGCATCTTGCACAGTGCAAGTGGTCGTTTTCTGCCGCTCGAGTAGATTTGTACTCGAGCAGCAGCTTTCTCAACGTGGACTGATAGTTTCTCATCGCACGCATATGCGACCACTCGCAATGAGAAACCTGACCTCCTTGCATTGAGATTCTCACCGGGAGGTTTATTTTCCACGCTCGCGAGTGGCAACTTGATGTTACTGATCGCGAACCAGGAAAAAGTCTTGTTGCGATGTTATTTTGCTCACGGTCGCCAACTTGAATCTCAATTTGGGATTCCTTAAATGCAATCGCAATTTAAGTAATCGCAATTTAGAGATTCTTTAAATTGCGATTTTTGCATTTGGGATGATGCATCCCAAATGCAAAAATACCAGTCGCAAAGGGGCAGATTCTGAGAATCTGCCCGTTTGCGACCGGTTTTTCCTTTGATGCATGTGCTTGTATGTTGCCCATCACTCCTGCCACCCCCACTCATAGGGGACCTGTTGCCCATCACTCCTGCCACCCCCACTCATAGGGCTTATGTTGCCCATCACTCCTGCCACCCCCACCCATCGGGGACCTATTGCCCATCACTACTGCCACCCCCACCATAGGGCGTATGTTGCCCAGCACTTCTGCCACCCCCACCCATCGGATGGGTGATGCGCCACACATCCATCATACACCAACATTAGGTATGTCAGCAAAATACATCCCGCCTAACATCATGACAACAGTGTGTAGTCTGTGACAAATGCCCACAACAGTGAATATGAGTTTGAACATACAATGTTCTACCATCACATGTGTGACCAAAAACTGAGTGTGGGCTACTGAAGGCAAGCATCACAATAGCACTGTGTCAATGTGCACTAACACCCCCTCACTGTGTAGAACAAAAGTTAAGTGTGGGGTTCCAAACTACAGCAAATATTGAGCATTGTGGTGATGGGGTCTAAAACCCCCCTCATCACAGTGACCAAAAGGTAAGTGTCATCATGGTCAAAGCTGCAAATGCCAAACAGCATGTATGATTCCTGTTCCCAACACATGAAACACTTTTGTGCCAAAGTAGTGGTTGTGTCCCATACCCACAGAGATGTGGTGAGGCTAACAGTGCTGTGAAAACCTAACATACTCTCGGCCATGTGCAGACAAGCACCACCTATGGGGGCTGACATTGCATACAGTGTACAATGACACAAAAGCAGAAGTGACCATCACAAAGCATACACACATCTCGAAAATAGACACACACATCAAAACATCCTGTGTAGACTGTAGGTGTCAGGTCACAAACTCCCATTCCATGGCAGCAATGGGACCTAACAACCACGATGAATGTGCAGAATGATGTGATATGACTCACAGGGACAGCAGGGAAAATCACAAAAACAACATCCAGACAGTGGCCCACGACAGCAATACCAATGCACTGGTGCAGATGCACAAACACAAACAGGCAACCTTACACTGCACATCTGACATGTGTGTGTGTGTCTCAGTATCCCTAGGCAACTACACAACACATGAAGGGGGCTGAACAACAGTGAGACAGATGTGGACACAGTGCCATACAAAAGTAACCCATCCTTGGGTCCCCCTTAGTGGACAATCAGGCATTGTGAGATGAGAGGGAGCACAACAGACACATGTGACACAAGCTGGAATGAACAGCAACTAACACAGCAAGAGACTGACATACAACAGCACTACTCCCAGGGACCATACATTGGGGTGACACAAGCATGCATGATATGTCCACTGTGATGACAAAGGTAGATGTTGTCCAAACTGTGAAACCCAGACATGTGTCCTGCTCCACAAACATACATCACACCTGCACAAACACAAATCACTCAGCATGGCCCGTCATCCATGGACAAATGGGAGGTGGGGCCATTCCATGTAAACATTCACATCTGTCCTCCCTCAACACCACACACCCTGAACTGCACCAATGTGCATCTGTGAAGCCCACATGGACCGGTGACATTGCACATACACCCATTACAAACACAGTAATGTTGGGAGGAACTAAGGTGCACAGATCATCACACAAGGACAGTCTACAACCTTGGTGAATGACAGACATACTGCACAGTATGCGGTACATGGCCATGACGTCAAAGCTCCCGTAACCTTCAGAATCCCTGCCACAGTCCCAGGACAATGCAGAAGCCAAGGAGAACCACAAGGAACACATGCTGACACCTGCCAACATTGCAGCCCTGAACCTGACGAGTGGGAGCAGTCACACACACACACACACACATGTCTCAATCACTGAAAGGTACCACCTAGGGACAACTACATGATATTGCGAATAAAGAAGTGCCTTGGGGACCCCTGACTGTGTCCCATCTGCGTCTGACCACATCATCACCACTCAGAACTGACAAATCCCAATGATGAAATACCAATTAACAGTAGTGTGTCATGCAGCCACACATTTGGCAGCCCAGGACAAAGATGTGGGATGAACACAGTGCAACTCAGCAAGCATCAACAACAGGAACATATCAAGGGAACACTGCCTGTTTATGAAAAGGGATGTGGACACACACACATGCTCACACAACACACACCATGGGCCCAGGTAATGTCACGGAACAACACACTTACTTGAGGGTACTCAACTACTGTGGAAGCTCAGTCATGCAAAACATAGTCCCAGCAGGTCTCAGTCATGTCAGCAGAACACTTGGTCAGTCAGTCATCAATTACCACCCAATGAAGGCTCTGGTCACAACAGCCTGGGTACGGGAGTGTCCCCTAAGTCATCTGCACATACTCAAAACATATGTCCAGCAAGTTGCACAGAGGACCCAGTTGCTCCTACACCAATGATGCCCACACCAGCAGGTCCAGTGGAGATGAGCCCACAGTCATGGAAATAGACAAATTGGACAATGGGAAGCACATCATATGTGCATGTGTACAAGCCACAGATGTGACCATGCAAATTAGATGTTCACAAATTGTTAATCATGACACACCCAGTTAGCTGCAAAGGATGACATGGATACTGACCAGAATAGGATACATATCTCATGGACCACATGGAGTACCTCACATCAACACCTCAGTATTCAACATTGGAAATCCAGCATTATAACTGCAAGATCATGGTAAACATCATCAACATAATGTACAGCTAAATCAAATTCACAAGGATAAATACAAATGCTTTATTCAGCCAAATTTCAATGCAAATGCAAAGTCCTTTCAAAACAAAGGCCAATGGCCAGTCCATATCCAAATTTCAACAATATGATTTGAGTGACAACTGTCACACGTTGCTTGCCTGCACTGGTAAGGACAGGGGACATTCACTCACAGGAAATTCGATTTTCGATCACGATCGTATTGAGCCTCCATTTTTTGCTCCGCCGCCATTTTGTGTTGCGCGCACTCAGGCAGCGTGACGAACGAAGTCTTTTCTGCTTTTCCTGCAGTATTGTGTCAAAATAGCCTTGTGCCTCTGTTTACAAAGCTGGTGTTAGAGACTGGCCGAGTACACTAATCCCTATCTGGTTTTTCTAATCCCTGTCTTAACTATCTGTTGGTTCACATTATTCACTTCTGACTTTATCTCATCTTCTGGCCTTCGCTGTCCTCTGCTCGTATTCTCTCGTTTCACAACTGTCCTCCAAAACACACGAACGTATCTCGCCACCTACAAGTCAGTTACAGACACGTTAATACCTTAACCTGTGGGAGGGGGGGCAAACACAGTTGGAGGAGAGACTTCTTCGGGTTACTCGATACTTTTGTTTTCCAATTCTTTCTATTGGCTTTGACTTACTTTCCAGACTAGTCCTATTGGTCTTTTATGTATGTTGTAGGTGTGTCGTTCGTTAATGTATATGTCACCTATGTACTATATAAGATTGTGCGCCACGGAATGAAGTGGCAGTCTCCTGAGAACATACCGTGTGTACTTCTAGGACAACTGTACTAGCTGCAGCTAATAAAATCTGATCTTTTACGCCGACAGAGTGTCCCCGTGTCTCTGTTAGCTGAAGCAGGAGAACCCAGGAGATTAAGGCGTACCCTGCACCGCCAGGCCCATAAGGTTTCTGGTTCTTCAACTGGCGCCCAAGTGGGGCGGCTTCAGAGGTAGTGGTTCTGCCTGAAGGTCGTGAGGAACCCCGCAAGAAAATTCTGGAGGAATCGCGAACCACGTCAAGCGAACCCTGTATGTCGAAAGTGGTCCGAAGGTCTTTTGCAGCGTGGTTGCCCCTTCCTGACGGCTACTGACGACTGCTGCCCTGACTTCCGCCCTGCCTTGGCCCTCTTTTTGGTGATGTATGGTAAAGCGAGACGATAGACGGGCCTCTGTTAGTGTAAGAAGACATCTTAGTTAAGTATTAGTGGGTCGCTCCCACATTTGGTTCTTTGGTCATTTGGTCCTTTGGTTCTTTGGTTTTTTGGGTCTTTGATTCGGGTATTGCAATAACCGAAGCCGAGGGGTAAGTACATTTGTGCTGTGTTCATTGAGTTAACCCCCTTGATGTTTGTGAACAGTCCAGTGAAATAACGATGCCTGGTCTGACTAAGTTTAGGAAACTTTGTTGTTTTGGTTGTAATAGGGATTCCCGGCTGGAGGACTCTTGTCCGATTCCTTTGGTTGGAAGTCCCACTTATGAGCTCTATTCTAAACATGGTGTTGGCCCCATTGCCTTTAATGAGACATGGATCTGATACACGAAGAATGATGGTGTTTTAAAATGGCCAGAAAATGGTAGTTTTGAGCCTGACATACTAGATAATTTGGAAACGATTTTATTTAAAAGAAAAGCCCGGCCGGCAATGTTTGACTCTTTCCGCCTTTGGCATAAAGAAGCCAAACAGAGAAAAATTAAGCAAGAAAAACGAGATAGGAAAGCACAGGGTATGACAATTATACAGGCTGCTCAGCAACTTAAAGATAATGAAGTTGATAATGCGATGGAAATTTCAGAAAGACAGCATCGTATGGCGATAGATAAGTGCAATCCGATGTTGCCAGCTTCCCCTTCTGATAAAAGAAAAGATTCAGAGGAAGATCCCTTGATGTCTCACCTATTGAGATTGCCTCCGCCTTATGTACAAGGTGCTAATGCACCCCCGTTATTACAGCCTGTTCAGCCGCCAGTTGTGCCTCCGCTTGCTCCGGCTCTTCCACATTTGCCCCCTCAAGTATTGCCGCCTCTGCCAGCTTTGCCTTCGACTCCTTTACCTTCATCTTCTTTGCCCTCTGGTCCCCCGGTAATTACTGATTTCTCTTCAGTTAGTTCGCCTAATACCTTGTCCCCTATCCTTATGTCCAATTCTCCGTCTATGTGTTAACGACTTACAGATACGGTCTCTGGTCTTTTATCTCCTTTCTTTGAGGCGTTAAATGTGTCTCCGGCATTTTCTCGAAGACAGTCTCGTAGTCAGTTCCCAGCTTCCGAAGAACGAGAAAGGTTGGATTCTCTTGCTCGCAAATGGATTGAGAAGGGTCCTCGGTATAGTGTACCCGACATTATGCCTACCTTCTCACAGTGGAATGCGCCTACACAGAGATATGATTTCAATGTTATGTGTGATACTCTTGTTAAAGGTTGGGAGGATATGGACTTGGGTTCGGTTCCCTAGGGTCTGTTAGATATTCAGGCTAATTTTGATAAGGGACTCATTGTGGGTTCTAAGGTTGAGGACGCTGTAAAGACACTTGTTACCTTTAGAACCATATTTACCTCACAGACTTTTCTTGACTCCGATCCCTCAGTTAGGTTAACACTGAAAAATTACCCAATGAGAGAGGTTCCTCCAGTATGGAGAGAAGAGGTTCCAGCAGCAGGTGCTAATCAAGCTATTCCTGCTCACTTCCAGCAAATATGGGTACATGTCCCCTGGAAAAGATCTGAAGATTTTGCTCTTAAACAGTCTCTACCGGATCCTCGTAAGAACCCTGCACGTTATTATAAAGAGTTGTCACAGACTGTTGATGCCTGTATCATGAATTTAGCAGATATCGATATGTTGATGGGGAATGTATTCCCACAAGCGTTATGGGCTAGGATTCGTAAAGAGAATCACGCACAAGAACTAGGTGCTGATTGGAATGCTATAATTGCCGCAGATGCAGCCCAAGTGGGGGGTGCCAAGCCTCATGCTTTGATTTCAGAACTACCTGGTAGGATTATTGTATTAATGAAAACGATGATGCCTGCCTTGAGAGTCAACTGGGATAAACTAGCCGCGTGTAAACAGAAGAAAGATGAGAGTGTCTCCGATTTCTTCACTCCTTTCGAGGAGACATTCATTGATCACAGTGGTCAGGACATGACTACGGAGGGTGGACAGCGATTATTTGTAGATAAGTTCGTATTTAATTTGCTTCCCGAGCTATCGCATAAGCTGAAAGACTCCAAAAGTTCATGGGCTGTTTCCTCTTCAGCCCAGATATTGGCTACTGCTCAATATTATGAAAATAGAGACAAAGAAGAAAAAGATAAGCAAGAGAAAAAGACTAAAGAATTGAAAACTAAGATTCTCTTACAACAGGCTTATCCACCTTGTTATGCTCAGCCCCAGTTTCAACAGCCTCCACAGTTTCAGAGGGTGTATCAAAAGCCTGAGCCATATATTCCGAGACCTTTGTTAGGTCCTAATCAATGTGCCTATTGTAGAGAGGAAGGTCATTTTAAGAATAGTTGTCAGGTTTTATTGTAGCGTAATGGGACACTATCTGCTCCACGAGGTCGTGGTGGCCTCCAGTCAGCAAACAGAGGTAGAGGTCGAGGTATGTTGACCCAAGAACAACGTTCCCTTCCGCCTTCTAATTCCGTGAACTACTTTGATCAGCAAAACGTTCGGTCTACACAGTATTACAATGAGGATTGTCATGTTGAAGGCGAGAATGAAAGTCTTCATGTTAACTAGGACAGCCATGGACAAAGTAAGGGAGTTGTGTCGATTCCAGTAGATCAGAATGGACCTTATGTTAAAGTCACTACAATGGGTGTTTCAGAGCCATTTCTTTTAGATACTGGTGTGATGAGAAGTTCTATTATTCATTCAAAACTCCCTGGGGCACCTTTGTCTGGCTTAACGAATGTATCTGTAGGTTTTTCTGGCGCCCCAGTTCGTAATCTGGTTTCTTGCCCTTTGCCTATTTCAATAGGCCCTTATGATTTAGAAGTTCCGCTTCTCTTAACGAATGGTTGCGGCGAGAATCTATTGGGCTTGGATCTATTGAAAAGATTGCATGCAACAATATATTGCTCTCCCTCTGGTGTATATCTTACTTTAGGACAGAAACTGACTTCTCCAATGTATTTGTCTAAAGATCAATTCCCACCTGAATTGCTCTCTCTTCCTACAACGCTTTGGGCCACGGGTCCAAATGATGTTGGTTGTCTTGAGATTCCACCTTATGTTGTTACTCTCAAACCCAATACTGAATTGCCACGTGTTCCTCAATATAGAATTTCCACTGAAGGTGAAAGAGCGCTTTTGGAAATCATTCATGATTTGATTCAGAAGGATGTGGTTGAGGAAACGAGAGGTAACATATGTAATAGCCCTATTCTTCCTGTTCTTAAACGCACTGATCCTTCTCAGCCTCCTGTTTATCGCTTTGTAATTGATCTTCGGGAGGTAAACAAAATTGTTGTACCACAGTTTCCTGTTGTCCCAGATATCACTGCGCTGTTGACGATGATACCTTCTACAGCGATTTGGTTTTCTGTTATCGATCTGAAAAATGCTTTCTTTAGTATTCCCATTGCCGAAGAGAGTAGGGATATTTTTGGCTTCTCTCTTGGAGGCCGAAGCTTCCAGTTCAAACGCGCACCTCAAGGCTATTGTGAAAGTCCCTCTATTTATAGTCGAGCTTTGAAATGTCATCTTGATGCTTTTTCCTTGCCGTCTGGTGCTGCTCTCATTCAGTACATGGACGATGTGTTAATCGCTGCTGATTCAGAGGATATATGTAAGAATGTGACAGTTGCATTGTTGCGACACTTATCCAATCTTAATCATTAGGTTTCACCTTCTAAGCTACAATATGTTTGTCGAGAGGTCACCTATTTGGGTCATCTCTTATCAAAGGAGGGAAGACGATTAACCCCAGAACGTATCCAAGCAATTGCGCAAATGTCTGTGCCATCCACACAAAGAGAGGTACGTGCCTTTCTGGGTATTACTTCCTATTGTAGGCAGTGGATCCCTAACTTCTCTCTGTTGGCCAAACCTTTGTTGGCACGCACTTTGAAAGATACGCCTCAGCCCCTTCCATGGACTGACGAATGTCAGAGGAGTTTTACTGACTTAATTGCTGCTCTGTGTTCTGCTCCTATACTAGGTACTCCTGATTACAGTAAACCTTTTATGATCTATGTTCATGAAAGAGAAGGTTGTGCGTTGTCAGTCTTGACACAGCGATTTGGAGATAAACAGCGACCATGTGCCTATTTTTCGGCTACGTTAGATCCAGTAGCTAAAGCATTGCCTAGTTGTCTTAAAGCGACAGCAGCAACAGCAACTTCTATTCGACAGTCGGCTGGAGTGGTGCTAGATAATACTCTCATTGTTATGGTGCCACATGCAGTGGATACTTTGCTAAACAGAACAAAAACACAGCATCTTACAAGTGCTCGTTTGTCTGGATATGAGCTGACGCTCTTGGCTAGTCACGTGCATATCAAACGATGTAATACTTTGAATCCAGCTACTTTGTTGCCTCTGCCAGAAGAGAAAGGTGTTCAAGAACAACATGATTGTTTCTTCCGTACTGAGGAAGAGACAAAAGGTAGAATTGACTTAACAGATACGCCATTAGTGAATCCAGATGGAACGCTATGGGTAGATGGTTCTTGTTTTAAGCTTCCTAATGGAGAGACAACTTCCACCTATGCTGTTACTACCTTGCATACAATCGTGGAAACAGCACGCATCAGACATAATTCAGCTCAGGCAGCTGAACTGATAGCTTTGACCAGAGCGTGCGTGTTATCTAAAGGAAATAGAGTGAACGTGTGCACCGATAGTCAGTACGCTTTTGGTGTGGCATTCAATTTCAGACGTTTGTGGAAAGAAAGGGGATTCCTTACTTCCCACGGTACTAAGATACAACATGGTCAGTTGGTGACTGACCTCCTTGAGTCACTTGCTTTGCCTACCCAGATAGCAATTGTGAAGTGTAGTGCGCATAAGAAGATTACTGACGATGTTGGTCGCGGGAATGCATATGCGGATGAGGTAGCGAAAAAGACAGCCAGAGATGCTACAAGTCGCATGTATGTTGCAGGCCCCGCAAATTGGGTCAGAGAAAGAGGAATGTATGAGGATACAGTAGAAAGTGTGAAATCAATTCAAGAAGAGGCTACAGAGAAAGAATTGAGAAAGTGGGAAGAAAGTACAGGAATGTTAGACGAGATGGGATGTTGGGTGGAATTGTCCGAGCACCAACGTTGGCTGTTACCGGATGCCTATGTACTACCTGTAGTTACTATGGCGCATGGTCTAGCCCACCTAAGTGCGAAAGGAATATGCAAACTTCTGGCTCCAGTATGGCAAAACGAAGGAACCCCAAAATGTGCAGACAATGTAGTGAAACATTGTATTATTAGCTTAATGTACAATCCGGGAAAAGGAACCCCAACTCCAGCAGGTCCTCCGACCTATCCATTTGAAGTGTTACAAATCGATTACATTCACATGGAACAATGCAACAATCTCAAATATGTTCTAGTGGTGGTATGTCCCTTTTCCAGATGGATAGAGGCTTACCCCCTGAAAGACAATACTGCTTTATCTACAGCCAAAGTACTTCTAAAAGAGTTTTTTCCTAGATTTGGTTTGGCGCGCATTGTCTGGAGTGACAATGGGAGCGAATTTGTGGGCCAAGTCATGCAAAAAGTTTGTGCAGGTCTTGGTATAAAACAGAAGTTCCATGCGGCAAACCATCCACAGTCAGCGGGTCTAGTGGAGTGCTATAATGGCACTCTAAAATTCAAACTTGCTAAAATACAAGCTAGTACAGGCCTTAGTTGGCCCGATTCCCTACCTTTGGGTCTTCTGTCCACCAGAACGGCTGTGCATTCTCGTTTGGGAATTAGCCCTTATGAGATAGTTTTCGGACGCCCAGCTAATATATGGGGAGTCCCTCGCCCTAAAAAGTATTCAGACTTGCCATATCCAATGTTGATTGATTATTTGCACGACCTTACAACTAAATTGCGTGTTCTCCATCAACAGGTTCAGAGCGCTTTGCCAGAGGCCTCCACAGACTCAGGTCATTCCATACAACCAGGTGACTGGGTTTGTGTGTAGAATTTCCAAAGGACGAAAAATTTGGAGCCTCGCTGGAGAGAACCCCGTCAGGTTCTCCTTACTACTCGTACAGCAGTAAAGGTTGAAGGAAAGAAGAACTGGATTCACGGCTTGCACTGCAAGAAGGTTCGTTTGCCTTTGCCCTTTGATCAGTGGGTCCGCAAGGGTATAAATGACTCTGAAAGCGAGAAGGTTCCATGATTTATAACTTTTAGTGATGCACGCTTGAATGGAACATTGTCGGAAAAAGAAAACGACGACATTCTCCAAGAAGCTGTACCACCACATTTTCGTCTGAATACCACAAATCCACAAACATTGTGTCAGGATCAGACTATACCTGATAAGGCTCATTACGATTTAAGACCCAGACTGAAGAAGAAAACTTGAGATTCTCTCTTCTGTGTAGTTTCTATCCCGGTTGCAGGGTCATGGTAGGAGTCTTGGTTGTGACCTGAGTAGTGGCAATAGGCCTGCAGGACTTGCAGTGTCATAGGACGGCAGACAATTGTGACCAAGTGATTAAGGAAAATTTGCCGTGAGCATCCATTTAGAAGATGGAAACTACTAGGCCTGGGCGGTAAATTCCGTTCCGTTCGCGGAATTTGCGGAATTTGGGTAATTTCGCGTTCCGCGGAGAACGCAAAATTGCCCAAAAATCTGCGTTCCGCGACTTCGCGAAATTTTTTGCTTGTTCGCGTTCTCAATATGCGTGTTCGCGAGATATTTCACCCCGAGCACGCAAACAGCGATCGCGAACAGGAAAAAAGTATCGCGAACAAGCAATTCCGCGTGTTCGCGGAATTTCTGCGTGTTCGCGTAGATTTTTTACCGTTTCGCGGAGATTTGCGTAACGCGATTACGCAAATTCCGCCCACCCCTAGAAACTACATTAGGCGAAAGAGAGAGAAGGAACAAAATGAAAGACAATCATTGTAAAATAATATACAGTTGTTGTGGTATAACTTTATGTGTTTTTATATTATTATGCATTTTATTGGCGTGTATAGGTTGGATTGTTTATGCTATGCAGCAAAAAGTTGTCCCTTCTTCTATTACTGTGCCTTCTTTTTCTACTATCTCTCTGCATCTATTTCATACACTTCCTCAGCATGAACTCGTTAGAAGAACCGAATATTACAATAATTTATTTATCCAGTTATTGCATCAACACCAATTAGTAATTAATACAACCAATTGTTGGGTGTGTGGACTAATGCCTCATACGACAGAAAAAGGGATGCCCTATTTAGTCCTCCCTTTCTCTTATGAAGGTTCTGCTTGGGCTTATTTTATAATTTTCTCTAACGCCTATCAAAGCCGATTTAAACGACCTGTCAGTTCTTATATTGGTGGACCAGATTTCAGTCATAGTTCATTGATAAAGGGAATGGTAGCTATGGCCAAAATCATGGAAAATAGTAAAATTTCTGTTGATGAGAGAAAAGCATATACTAATTGGAACGTCACTCATTATATCACTAGCCTTAGTGATAAGGTTAAACAGGGAAAATCTCCACCAATTTGGACTGTACCTCATCAAGGCAATTTCTGTTTGCAAATAAATGACCAAACTACTGACACCGAACAGAGAAAAAGTTTTTGTTCCCATACATACATCCACTCATCTCAGAATTCGCCGCCATTAGTGCCATCTCAGGGCACGTATTTCATCTGTCACGATAGAGCCTATACGTGGTTGCCAACTAGTTTTTCTGGAACTTGCTATATAGCTTTTCTTCTTCCCCCGACATACACTGCTTCTTCAAATTTTCATAAAAACAGATACGGCAGAGGAATTATTGATTCCAAAGACACAGCAGGACAAGAGGGAGAAGACTTCCTGAAAGGATTTCTTCCTTTTTGGGGTCCTATGGTAAACAGCAGGAATATGAGACAACTGGTTTGTGTTGTAGAGACTACCATAGACATCACTGTAGGAGCTTTGAGTAATATTACAGCGGAACTACAGGCGGATCGTCTTATGACTTTGCAGAACCGAGTTGCCTTAGATGTTATTCTTGCAGATCGTGGTGGAGTCTGTAAATTGATCAAATCAAGTTGCTGTATTTATATACCTGATGATGCTCCGACAGTATACCAGGCCATCTCTAAATTACATATAATCTCCGAGTCGATTCATCAGGACGAAGGAGATTGGTCGTTATTGGGATGGTTTTGGGGACTACTGTCCAAATGGGGTTGGAAAGTGCTAACATTCCTTGGTATGGTTTTAGCCATCGTTTTCTCTTGTTGTCTTTGTATGCACTGTGGTCCCGCTATCTGCGACCTTTGTGCTACTGTGTGCGTCCCAAAACCTAAGACACAAAGAACAGAGAGTATTAAAATGATGTTACAGCAACAACTCGATGACCTCATGGCCATCGACATCGACTCAGATTAACGTGAGTCTGTGTATCTTGCCTGAGTTCTGGCAAAAGGAGGGTCTGAGGAAATTCGATTTTCGATCACGATCGTATTGAGCCTCCATTTTGTGCTCCGCCGCCATTTTGTGTTGCCCGCACTCAGGCAGCGCGACGAACAAAGTCTTTTCTGCTTTTCCTGCAGTATTGTGTCAAAATAGCCTTGTGCCTCTGTTTACAAAGCTGGTGTTAGAGACTGGCCGAGTACACTAATCCCTATCTGGTTTTTCTAATCCCTGTCTTAACTATCTGTTGGTTCACACTATTCACTTCTGACTTTATCTCATCTTCTGGCCTTCGCTGTCCTCTGCTCGTATTCTCTCGTTTCACAACTGTCCTCCAAAACACACAAACGTATCTTGCCACCTGCAAGCCAGTTACAGACACGTTAATACCTTAACCTGTGGGAGGGGTGGCAAACACAGTTGGAGGAGAGACTTCTTCGGGTTACTCGATACTTTTGTTTTCCAATTCTTTCTATTGGCTTTGACTTACTTTCCAGATTAGTCCTATTGGTCTTTTATGTATGCTTTAGGTGTGTCCTTCGTTAATGTATATGTCACCTATGTACTATATAAGATTGTGCGCCACGGAATGAAGTGGCAGTCTCCTGAGAACATACCGTGTGTACTTCTAGGACAACTGTACTAGCTGCAGCTAATAAAATCTGGTCTTTTACGCCGACAGAGTGTCCCCGTGTCTCTGTTAGCTGAAGCAGGAGAACCCAGGAGATTAAGGCGTACCCTGCGCCGCCAGGCCCATAAGGTTTCTGGTTCTTCAACTCGGACGGGCATACATGGGGGTAGGCCAGGCACCGCAGGAACAGGATCAGGGCTCAGCAGAAGGAGGCAGTGAAGGGGTGGTGGATGCAGGAGAGTCACTGGCAACTGCAGTGGAGGTGTGTGACATAGTGGGTGCAATCACAACTGTGGGGCCCAAGTCTGATGGGGTGGGTGCCGACACAACTGCAGTGGGCAGGTCAAATGGAGTGGACTGGGTCCCCACTGCAGTGCCCAAGTCAGAGGGGGTGGTTGTAGACTCCACTGCAGTGCCCAACTCCATGGGAGCGGAATGGGGTTCAGGTGCTATGCGTAAGCATGTTAGTCACCCGCATCGGTTCTCATTACAGTCAATGGCTAAGCGTACGCACGGCTCGGTCCTGAACAGTGAAATGCGTACGCATGTTAGTCGCCCGCATCGGTTCTCATTGCAGTCAATGGCTAAGCGTAAGCACGGCTCGGTCCTGAACTGTGCAATGCGTACGCATGATAGTCACCCACATCGGTTCTCATTGCAGTCAATGGCTAAGCATACGCACGGCTCGATCCTGAACTGTGCAATGCGTACACATGTTAGTCACCTGCATTGGTTCTCATTGCAGTCAATGGCTAAGCTTACGCACGGCTCAGTCCTGAACTGTGCAATGCGTACGCATGATAGTCACCCGCATCGGTTCTCATTGTAGTCAATGGCTAAGCGTACGCACAGCTCGGTCCAGAACTGTGCCATGCGTCTCTGTAGAAGTCACCCGCGTCGGTTGACATTGGTGTGACTTTTTGACGGCTTCCACACACAATTACTTGCCAGGGACTCAGGTGCACACCTACCACACTACAGCATGTGCCACACTGTGTCCCATGGCATGTAAGGCTACATTACCTGTGTGTTTTGGGGGGCAACATTTTGTTTGTTGTGTGGCACTTTTGTTCAGCCAATCACAGGCTGTGCACGTGCTCATGGGGACAGAATCCTTTGTGTGTTGTGCACATTACCACTGTGATGAGCAACTGTACAGTTATGGTCATAAGTCATGGACACAGTTGCAGGTTGGCTATGTTTAGGACATGTCACATACAGCCTGAGTCCTGGGTGTGATGGTATGTACGTCACAGTGAGACCTATGGCCACAATTCTGATGTACACCCACAGTCTGTGTGCATGTTGTGTCTCAGATGTGGCTGATCAAATGTGCCCAATGGGAGACAGTCTCCACATCCATGTGGTTTGTGCATCAACATTGATGTTGTGTGTGTCGGCAGGACAGAGGGGGGGCCACGGTCCCCACATCAGTGGCACAATAAGGTCTGACCGGGGGGGTGGGGGTGGAAGAGCAAGTGGTAGGGGGGAGGTCCGTAGCATTTTGGGGATGGTATATCTGTGGGTGGGGGAACCTGGGGCAGGGTGTGGTGGGGGAACCTCTGGAGTGGTGGCCTGGGGGGATGGAGGATGGAGACTGTGTCATGGAGCTTCGGGGTGGGTGGGGTCTTGCTCTTCCGGGTGCGGGGGGACTTGCGGGTGGGGGCCTCAGTCTGACTGTGCCTGGGGGAGGGTGTCTGGGTGTGAGGGGCACTCCCCTCTGTGTGTGGGGACTTCCTCTTCCCCTTGGAATCTGGATCTGCTGGATTGGTGGGCAAGAGGCCAAGGTCACAGAGGAACAGCTTCTTGGGAGATGGGGTTGCAGGTGAGGCAAGGGAAGGGGTCTTGGAGGGAGAGGTATCGGAGGACTGCGGAGTGGTTGTGAATGCCTGTGTGTGTGTTTGCAAACCATCCCCTGTGAGTGTGGTATCACTCCCCTGAGGTTGCTTGTGTGCACATCTAGACCTTGGTTTGGGTGTTTGTGTGCTGCCCGTGTCTGTGGGTTTGGGTGAATGTGCTGGTGTGTGTGTGTGCTTGGGACAGGTAGGGTGCTAGGAATCGTGGATGGGGCAGGGTTAGAAGGGGTGAGGGACTGTTGGAGGAGGGACACTGCTGCCATCATGGAGGAGGCCACGGACTGATTAGTCCTCTGTAGGGCAGACATGCCTGATGAAATGCCCTCCATAAACGACACCAGTTGTGTCAACAGACTGGTGTGTACATGGAGGACACTCAGCATTGATGTCTGCCCTACATGGATCTGTCGAAGCAAGTCACCAGACTCCACGCTCAGGGAAGCAGGGGACACAGGGGCAGGAAGTGTGGTGCCTGGCACAAAGGAGACATGTTTCCGAACACAGGAGCCTCCAAGGACCTCTGGGATGGGAGCTGATGGAAGGGTGGTGATGGTGATGGTGGTGGTGGTGGAGGTGGCGGGGACAGCCTCACTAGCTGGGGTTTGGTGGCTGCTTACACCTGCCTCCACAAGGGAGTCATCCTCCAAGCTGCTGTGGCCCTCAGCTGGGGTGGATGGTGCTGAGGACTCCTCGGTGTGGCTCCACTCGCCCTCTGTGCCACTGGGTTCCTCCAACTCCTCGCCTTCTGTCTCAGTCAGGCTCTGTGGCTCCTCCTGGTCCATGGAGCTTTCCCCTCCTGTGGCTGTGGATGTATCTGGATAGAATTAGGAAAAAAAGAACAACATCAGTCACCTGCACTGACCGCACACACCACAGTGAGTATAGCACATCACAGGGCAAGCACTGGCATCATCAGCTGAACACTGCTCAAAGTGCTCACACTGTTTAGACTAATCCAATTGTCAGTCTCACCATCAACCATGGCACTCATATCCCTCCTGGACTTGCACTCATATGTCAGTTGCATGTTGGATGCTAATACCCCAATGTGCAGACATGCACCACGTACACATTTGTTGGACATGCAAGTGAACATGTAGGAGTATATCGCTATACACACATCACATCTCTTGCCACTGACTCAGTACAGGTGTCAGGATGAAGGGATGGCCAGAGTCTCCTTTCACATGCTTGGGATGCATACCAGCAACACACTATGATGTTCTCATGTGCTGATAGTCAATGTCACAATGGGGTGCATGGAGCACATTTGACCCCAATGCAGGATCACTCATAGCAAGTTAAATGCCATGGCACTGGCATGCCTGGAAAGTCAGTCATCACTGTCTCCTGTCACAGGGGCAGGGCATCCAGACAACAGTATGCACTGTGTCACAATCATAGGCCATGGGTAAAGCAAACTCTGCAGCTGACAAGTGCACTTGTCCATCCCCTGAAAACAACATATCCCGGACCCAGATGACCCCACATCATACAAAACAGACATATGAGTCTCTGCGAACACAACTCCCTGTACATGAGCACATCACAGTCTGCTGTGCATGAAACACAGCTGCCTGAAGTTCACAGTTGCATACAGCATTGTGCACTGTCAAGTGATCACACACCTATATGTCACACAGGTCTTGTCTCTTATAGTCACATCTCAGATGTCCTGCTGACCCTCAAACTCATGAACACCCCAGTTGTCCTAAAAAGGAAGCCACACCACAATGACACAGAGGCAGACACCTGAAGGCACATATCACTAAGCACAACCTGTAAGTTGATACACAGGAGTGGGATTACAGAGTGGTTCTAAATGCCCTTGAGTAGGAATGACTGCCCAGGTCTACGTGAAACAGTGTATAGCCCTGGACAGTAGTCAGGTGGCTAAGCAAGTGTGACACACTTGATATACATACTCCTGAGGCCCACAATTTGGAGTCCCCTGCTGCATGGGTGTGTTTGAAATACCCCAGGCACATGTGGCGAGTCAGACCAGCAATTGGAACATATATCAAGGGCACACACAGATCACATGTCAGATATCAGGCATTGTGTAAACAATTGACCCACCCATGAAACACAAACAGAGTCACGGTAACAGATGCTGTCCGGAAACTGAAGCATAGCTGACTGCAGGGACACAGTGCCCTAGTGACACAAGCCACAGACTGTAGGGTCCACACCTGTGGATCAGATGAGGAGGGTGCATCACACAATTGAGAGACATGAGTCCTGGACTACAAGACCTACGTAATGTGGAAGTGTTACCAGGCCAAAAGACTGCAAATAACATGTCAGACATAGTACACAGATTTGGCATGGACTTACCCCCTCCTTGCTGCTGTCTGGCCTTCAGCTGCCCATCCAGGTCCGGGAAGACCACCGCCAGATTCCTGAGCATGTGGGGGGTCAGGGTCCGGCGTCCGCCCCTCCTGCGAGGAAGCGTCAGCTTCAGCTGGACCCTTGCGATCCTCTGGGTCCAGCCTCGAAGGTCCTGCCACCTCTTCTGGCAGTTGCGATTCCGGTGCTTGTAGACCCCCACTGATCGATCTGCCCGGGTGATGGTCAACCAGATCTCCTGCTTCTGGTGGGCATCAACCTGTGAGGATGACAAAGTTAAAAGTCCATTAACACACATGCCCCATATTTGTGCTGCACACAGTTGGATATACATGTCGTCATCACAAAGGAAAATGAGTTACACAGGTAGTGCACCCATGGAAATGGACAAATGCCCTGCATGTCTGACATGTTAACATTGCCTGGGAAGTTGAAGCTTGCACAAATGCACTTTTGCTGCAGAACACCTGTTCATTACATGTACCTACACACTTTGGGGGATGAAAGTACTCACTGAATACGCTTGCCACTGGTGTACACACTGCTAGTACTGCTAGTCATACAACATGCACAATTAGGAAGGCAGTGGACTGCACACTCACCTGCTCCCCTGGTTTCCCATACAGCTTGCTGTACTGTGGAAGGAGCCCGTCCAGCAGGGCCTGGTTCTCCTCCTCAGTGAAGGCTGGGACTCTCTTCAGAGTAGGTGCCATAGCAGTAGCCAGAGGATGCAGAGACAGCAGCAGTGGTAGCAGAGATGTGGTCCAGTAGCATGTAGTGCAGGCAAGTGAGATCCCTTGGAGCCAGCCTTATATCTGTGCTGCAGAGGCAGAATCTGTGCCATGTGTCCCAAGTGATAGGTCCAACACGGTTGTATTCTATGAATCTGGCCAATCCATGGAATTGTACGACTCATACACGTCTTACGCATCATTAAAATCTTCTCCTTCATAAAACCTTAGAAATTGCAACATTGTTGTAGGCATCCAACTGAATTTCCAGCGCACAACTCGTACAAATTTTGAATCCGCATCCGTCTCCATGACAGTCCAGAGCCAATGGGTGCGCACGGCTCGGTCAACTAACTGTACAATGCGTAGTTTGAAAATCCACACGCACCCGTCTCCATACGATTCAATGGCCAAGGCGTGCGCAGGGCTGAGTCCATGACTGCACGATGCGTATGCATGATAGTCACCTGCATCGGTTCTCATTGCCGTCAATGGCTAAGCATACGCACGGCTCGGTCCATGCCTGCACGACGCGTATGCATGATAGTCACCCGCATCGGTTCTCATTGTAGTCAATGGCTAAGTGTACGCATGGCTCGGTCCTGAACTGTGCAATGTGTACGCATGTTAGTCACCCGCATCGGTTCTCATTGCAGTCAATGGATAAGCGTACGCACGGCTCGGTCCTGAACTGTGCAATGCGTACGCATGTTAGTCACCCGCATCGGTTCTCATTGCAGTCAATGGCTAAGCGTACGCACGGCTCGGTCCTGAACTGTGCAATGCGTACGCATGTTAGTCACCTGCATCGGTTCTCATTGCAGTCAATGGCTAGGCGTACGCACGGCTCGGTCCTGATCTGTGCAATGCGTACGCATGTTAGTCACCCGCATCAGCTCTCATTACAGTCAATGGCTAAGCGTACGCACGGCTCAGTCCCGAACTGTGCAATGCGTACGCATGTTAGTCGCCCGCATCGGTTCTCATTGCAGTCAATGGCTAAGCGTAAGCACGGCTTGGTCCTGAACGGTGCAATGCGTACGCATGATAGTCACCCGCATCGGTTCTCATTGCAGTCAATGGCTAAGCATACGCACGGCTCGGTCCTGAACTGTGCAAAGCGTACACATGTTAGTCACCCGCATCGGTTCTCATTGCAATCAATGGCTAAGCTTACGCATGGCTCAGTCCTGAACTGTGCAATGCGTACGCATGATAGTCACCCACATCGGTTCTCATTGCAGTCAATGGCTAAGCGTACACACGGCTCGGTCCTGAACTGTGCAATGCGTCTCTGTAGAAGTCACCAGCATCGGTTGACATTAGTATGACTTTTTGACGGCTTCCAAACACAATTACTTGCCAGGGACTCAGGTGCATACCTACCACACTACAGCATGTGCCACACTGTGTCCCATGGCATGTAAGGCTACATTACCTGTGTGTTTTGGGGGGCAACATTTTGTTTGTTGTGTGGCACTTTTGTTCAGCCAATCACAGGCTGTGCACATGCTCATGGGGACAGAATCCTTTGTGTGTTGTGCACATTACCACTGTGATGAGCAACTGTACAGTTATGGTCATGAGTCATGGACACAGTTACAGGTTGGCTATGTTTAGGACATGTCACATACAGCCTGAGTCCTGGGTGTGATGGTATGTACGTCACAGTGAGACCTATGGCCACAATTTTGATGTACACCCACAGTCTGTGTGCAGGTTGTGTCTCAGATGTGGCTGATCAAATGTGCCCAATGGGAGACAGTCTCCACCTCCATGTGGTTTGTGCATCAACATTGATGTTGTGTGTGTGTCTACGAGACGTCCATGTAGGACCTGCAGAGACAATAGTGGCCACTACCTGTGGGACTCACGGTTATTTTGTGGCATGTACATGATACGCCATGTCATGCCAGTGTCCATGTGGCAATTCAGGGACCCTGGGTATCTGCATGTCAAAGAGCAGTGATGCCTGGGAGACATCAGGCCTCACTTGTCACTGTAGTGTGTATTAGGTATAAATGGCCGCACACTGCTCGTCACACCAGCAAGTTGCCCCATGGAACTGTGGGCGATGTAGTAGCGACGGCGAGTACGCCTATGCTACGAAGTGTAAGAAGAAGTATGTGTCGCATTAGCCATCCCTGGACACGTGTTTCGAGGTAGTTGCCTCTCGTCAGCAGGGAGTAGGTAAGTGTGGAGGGGTGCCACGTGGACTGCCTGCAATTAAAAACAGGTAAAGTACCTTTCAAGGCGCAGGTGCCGGTCAATGACTCGTCAGTCGGCTAGCTCAGGAGAGCCGTAATGTATTAGGTATAAATGGCCGCACACTGCTCGTCACACCAGCAAGTTGCCCCATGGAACTGTGGGCGATGTAGTAGCGATGGCGAGTACGCCTATGCTACGAAGTGTAAGAATAAGTATGTGTCGCATTAGCCATCCCTGGACACGTGTTTCGAGGTAGTTGCCTCTCGTCAGCAGGGAGTAGGTAAGTGTGGAGGGGTGCCGCGTGGACTGCCTGCAATTAAAAACAGGTAAAGTACCTTTCAAGGCGCGCAGGTGCCGGTCAATGACTCGTCAGTCGGATAGCTCAGGAGAGCCGTAATGTATTAGGTATAAATGGCCGCACACTGCTCGTCACACCAGCAAGTTGCCCCATGGAACTGTGGGCGATGTAGTAGCGACGGCGAGTACGCCTATGCTACGAAGTGTAAGAATAAGTATGTGTCGCATTAGCCATCCCTGGACATGTGTTTCGAGGTAGTTGCCTCTCGCCAGCAGGGAGTAGGTAAGTGTGGAGGGGTGCCGCGTGAACTGCCTGCAATTAAAAACAGGTAAAGTACCTTTCAAGGCGCGCAGGTGCCGGTCAATGACTCGTCAGTCGGCTAGCTCAGGAGAGCCGTAATGTATTAGGTATAAATGGCCACACACTGCTCGTCACACCAGCAAGTTGCCCCATGGAACTGTGGGTGATGTAGTAGCGACGGCGAGTACGCCTATGCTACGAAGTGTAAGAATAAGTATGTGTTGCATTAGCCATCCCTGGACACGTGTTTCGAGGTAGTTGCCTCTCGTCAGCAGGGAGTAGGTAAGTGTGGAGGGGTGCCGCGTGGACTGCCTGCAATTAAAAACAGGTAAAGTACCTTTCAAGGCGCGCAGGTGCCGGTCAATGACTCGTCAGTCGGCTAGCTCAGGAGAGCCGTAATGTATTAGGTATAAATGGCCGCACACTGCTCGTCACACCAGCAAGTTGCCCCATGGAACTGTGGGCGATGTAGTAGCGACGGCGAGTACGCCTATGCTACGAAGTGTAAGAATAAGTATGTGTCGCATTAGCCATCCCTGGACACGTGTTTCGAGGTAGTTGCCTCTCGTCAGCAGGTAGTAGGTAAGTGTGGAGGGGTGCCGCGTGGACTGCCTGCAATTAAAAACAGGTAAAGTACCTTTCAAGGCGCGCAGGTGCCGGTCAATAACTCGTCAGTCGGCTAGCTCAGGAGAGCCGTAATGTATTAGGTATAAATGGCCGCACACTGCTCGTCACACCAGCAAATTGCCCCATGGAACTGTGGGCGATGTAGTAGCGACGGCGAGTACGCCTATGCTACGAAGTGTAAGAATAAGTATGTGTCGCATTAGCCATCCCTGGACACGTGTTTCGAGGTAGTTGCCTCTCGTCAGCAGGGAGTAGGTAAGTGTGGAGGGGTGCCGCGTGGACTGCCTGCAATTAAAAACAGGTAAAGTACCTTTCAAGGCGTGCAGGTGCCGGTCAATGACTCGTCAGTCGGCTAGCTCAGGAGAGCCGTAATGTATTAGGTATAAATGGCCGCACACTGCTCGTCACACCAGCAAGTTGCCCCATGGAACTGTGGGCGATGTAGTAGCGACGGCGAGTACGCCTATGCTACGAAGTGTAAGAATAAGTATGTGTCGCATTAGCCATCCCTGGACACGTGTTTCGAGGTAGTTGCCTCTCGTCAGCAGGGAGTAGGTAAGTGTGGAGGGGTGCCGCGTGGACTGCCTGCAATTAAAAACAGGTAAAGTACCTTTCAAGGCGCGCAGGTGCCGGTCAATGACTCGTCAGTCGGCTAGCTCAGGAGAGCCGTAATGTATTAGGTATAAATGGCCGCACACTGCTCGTCACACCAGCAAGTTGCCCCATGGAACTGTGGGCGATGTAGTAGCGACGGCGAGTACGCCTATGCTACGAAGTGTAAGAATAAGTATGTGTCGCATTAGCCATCCCTGGACACGTGTTTCGAGGTAGTTGCCTCTCGTCAGCAGGTAGTAGGTAAGTGTGGAGGGGTGCCGCATGGACTGCCTGCAATTAAAAACAGGTAAAGTACCTTTCAAGGCGCGCAGGTGCCGGTCAATGACTCGTCAGTCGGCTAGCTCAGGAGAGCCGTAATGTATTAGGTATAAATGGCCGCACACTGCTCGTCACACCATCAAATTGCCCCATGGAACTGTGGGCGATGTAGTAGCGACGGCGAGTACGCCTATGCTACGAAGTGTAAGAATAAGTATGTGTCGCATTAGCCATCCCTGGACACGTGTTTCGAGGTAGTTGCCTCTCGTCAGCAGGGAGTAGGTAAGTGTGGAGGGGTGCCGCGTGGACTGCCTGCAATTAAAAACAGGTAAAGTACCTTTCAAGGTGCGCAGGTGCCGGTCAATGACTCGTCAGTCGGCTAGCTCAGGAGAGCCGTAATGTATTAGGTATAAATGGCCGCACACTGCTCGTCACACCAGCAAGTTGCCCCATGGAACTGTGGGCGATGTAGTAGCGACGGCGAGTACGCCTATGCTACGAAGTGTAAGAATAGGTATGTGTCGCATTAGCCATCCCTGGACACGTGTTTCGAGGTAGTTGCCTCTCGTCAGCAGGGAGTAGGTAAGTGTGGAGGGGTGCCGCGTGGACTGCCTGCAATTAAAAACAGGTAAAGTACCTTTCAAGGCGCGCAGGTGCCGGTCAATGACTCGTCAGTTGGCTAGCTCAGGAGAGCCGTAATGTATTAGGTATAAATGGCCGCACACTGCTCGTCACACCAGCAAGTTGCCCCGTGGAACTGTGGGCGATGTAGTAGCGACGGCGAGTACGCCTATGCTACGAAGTGTAAGAATAAGTATGTGTCGCATTAGCCATCCCTGGACACGTGTTTCGAGGTAGTTGCCTCTCGTCAGCAGGGAGTAGGTAAGTGTGGAGGGGTGCCGCGTGGACTGCCTGCTATTAAAAACAGGTAAAGTACCTTTCAAGGCGCGCAGGTGCCGGTCAATGACTCGTCAGTCGGCTAGCTCAGGAGAGCCGTAATGTATTAGGTATAAATGGCCGCACACTGCTCGTCACACCAGCAAGTTGCCCCATGGAACTGTGGGCGATGTAGTAGCGACGGCGAGTACGCCTATGCTACGAAGTGTAAGAATAAGTATGTGTCGCATTAGCCATCCCTGGACACGTGTTTCGAGGTAGTTGCCTCTCGTCAGCAGGGAGTAGGTAAGTGTGGAGGGGTGCCGCGTGGACTGCCTGCAATTAAAAACAGGTAAAGTACCTTTCAAGGCACGCAGGTGCCGGTCAATGACTCGTCAGTCGGCTAGCTCAGGAGAGCCGTAATGTATTAGGTATAAATGGCCGCACACTGCTCGTCACACCAGCAAGTTGCCCCATGGAACTGTGGGCGATGTAGTAGCGACGGCGAGTACGCCTATGCTACGAAGTGTAAGAATAAGTATGTGTCGCATTAGCCATCCCTGGACACGTGTTTCGAGGTAGTTGCCTCTCATCAGCAGGTAGTAGGTAAGTGTGGAGGGGTGCCGCGTGGACTGCCTGCAATTAAAAACAGGTAAAGTACCTTTCAAGGCGCGCAGGTGCCGGTCAATGACTCGTCAGTCGGCTAGCTCAGGAGAGCCGTAATGTATTAGGTATAAATGGCCGCACACTGCTCGTCACACCAGCAAATTGCCCCACGGAACTGTGGGCGATGTAGTAGCGACGGCGAGTACGCCTATGCTACGAAGTGTAAGAATAAGTATGTGTCGCATTAGCCATCCCTGGACACGTGTTTCGAGGTAGTTGCCTCTCGTCAGCAGGGAGTAGGTAAGTGTGGAGGGGTGCCGCGTGGACTGCCTGCAATTAAAAACAGGTAAAGTACCTTTCAAGGCGCGCAGGTGCCGGTCAATGACTCGTCAGTCGGCTAGCTCAGGAAAGCCGTAATGTATTAGGTATAAATGGCCGCACACTGCTCGTCACACCAGCAAGTTGCCCCATGGAACTGTGGGCGATGTAGTAGCGACGGCGAGTACGCCTATGCTACGAAGTGTAAGAATAGGTATGTGTCGCATTAGCCATCCCTGGACACGTGTTTCGAGGTAGTTGCCTCTCGTCAGCAGGGAGTAGGTAAGTGTGGAGGGGTGCCGCGTGGACTGCCTGCAATTAAAAACAGGTAAAGTACCTTTCAAGGCGCGCAGGTGCCGGTCAATGACTCGGCTGTCGGCTAGCTCAGGAGAGCCGTAATGTATTAGGTATAAATGGCCGCACACTGCTCGTCACACCAGCAAGTTGCCCCATGGAACTGTGGGCGATGTAGTAGCGACGGCGAGTACGCCTATGCTACGAAGTGTAAGAATAAGTATGTGTCGCATTAGCCATCCCTGGACACGTGTTTCGAGGTAGTTGCCTCTCGTCAGCAGGGAGTAGGTAAGTGTGGAGGGGTGCCGCGTGGACTGCCTGCAATTAAAAACAGGTAAAGTACCTTTCAAGGCGCGCAGGTGCCGGTCAATGACTCGTCAGTCGGCTAGCTCAGGAGAGCCGTAATGTATTAGGTATAAATGGCCGCACACTGCTCGTCACACCAGCAAGTTGCCCCGTGGAACTGTGGGCGATGTAGTAGCGACGGCGAGTACGCCTATGCTACGAAGTGTAAGAATAAGTATGTGTCGCATTAGCCATCCCTGGACACGTGTTTCGAGGTAGTTGCCTCTCGTCAGCAGGGAGTAGGTAAGTGTGGAGGGGTGCCGCGTGGACTGCCTGCAATTAAAAACAGGTAAAGTACCTTTCAAGGCGCGCAGGTGCCGGTCAATGACTCGTCAGTCGGCTAGCTCAGGAGAGCCGTAATGTATTAGGTATAAATGGCCGCACACTGCTCGTCACACCAGCAAGTTGCCCCATGGAACTGTGGGCGATGTAGTAGCGACGGCGAGTACGCCTATGCTACGAAGTGTAAGAATAAGTATGTGTCGCATTAGCCATCCCTGGACACGTGTTTCGAGGTAGTTGCCTCTCGTCAGCAGGGAGTAGGTAAGTGTGGAGGGGTGCCGCGTGGACTGCCTGCAATTAAAAACAGGTAAAGTACCTTTCAAGGCGCGCAGGTGCCGGTCAATGACTCGTCAGTCGGCTAGCTCAGGAGAGCCGTAATGTATTAGGTATAAATGGCCGCACACTGCTCGTCACACCAGCAAGTTGCCCCATGGAACTGTGGGCGATGTAGTAGCGACGGCGAGTACGCCTATGCTACGAAGTGTAAGAATAAGTATGTGTCGCATTAGCCATCCCTGGACACGTATTTCGAGGTAGTTGCCTCTCGTCAGCAGGGAGTAGGTAAGTGTGGAGGGGTGCCGCGTGGACTACCTCGAAACACGTGTCCAGGGATGGCTAATGAGACACATACTTCTTTTCTAACACTGTGGCATAGGCGTACTCGCCGTCGCCACTACATCTACCAGAGTTCCTTGGGGCTACTTGCTGGTGTGATGAGCAGTGTGCGGCCAATTCGATTTGTTACATAAAGGCTCCCTTGAGCCATTCGGGCTGACGAGCTCTGGACCTGCACCTGCGCGCCATGAGAGGTACTCTACCTGTTTTAATTACACTTTGGCAGTCCACGCGGCACCCCTTTACACTGACATGCTCCCTGCTGACGAGAGGCAACTACCTCGAAACACGTGTCCAGGGATGGCTAATGCGACACATACTTCTTTTCTAACACTGTGGCATAGGCGTACTCGCCGTCGCCACTACATCTACCAGAGTTCCTTGGGGCTACTTGCTGGTGTGACGAGCAGTGTGCGGCCAATTCGATTTGTTACATAAAGGCTCCCTTGAGCCATTCGGGCTGACGAGCTCTGGACCTGCACCTGCGCGCCATGAGAGGTACTCTACCTGTTTTAATTACACTTTGGCAGTCCACGCGGCACCCCTTTACACTGACCTGCTCCCTGCTGACGAGAGGCAACTACCTCGAAACACGTGTCCAGGGATGGCTAATGCGACACATACTTCTTTTCTAACACTGTGGCATAGGCGTACTCGCCGTCGCCACACGATCTACCAGAGTTCCTTGGGGCTACTTGCTGGTGTGACGAGCAGTGTGCGGCCAATTCGATTTGTTACATAAAGGCTCCCTTGAGCCATTCGGGCTGACGAGCTCTGGACCTGCACCTGCGCGCCATGAGAGGTACTCTACCTGTTTTAATTACACTTTGGCAGTCCACGCGGCACCCCTTTACACTGACCTGCTCCCTGCTGACGAGAGGCAACTACCTCGAAACACGTGTCCAGGGATGGCTAATGCGACACATACTTCTTTTCTAACACTGTGGCATAGGCGTACTCGCCGTCGCCACTACATCTACCAGAGTTCCTTGGGGCTACTTGCTGGTGTGACGAGCAGTGTGCGGCCAATTCGATTTGTTACATAAAGGCTCCCTTGAGCCATTCGGGCTGACGAGCTCTGGACCTGCACCTGCGCGCCATGAGAGGTACTCTACCTGTTTTAATTACACTTTGGCAGTCCACGCGGCACCCCTTTACACTGACCTGCTCCCTGCTGACGAGAGGCAACTACCTCGAAACACGTGTCCAGGGATGGCTAATGCGACACATACTTCTTGTCTAACACTGTGGCATAGGCGTACTCGCCGTCGCCACTACATCTACCAGAGTTCCTTGGGGCTACTTGCTGGTGTGACGAGCAGTGTGCGGCCAATTCGATTTGTTACATAAAGGCTCCCTTGAGCCATTCGGGCTGACGAGCTCTGCACCTGCGCGCCATGAGAGGTACTCTACCTGTTTTAATTACACTTTGGCAGTCCACGCGGCACCCCTTTA
The DNA here is from genome assembly GCF_964204655.1 of Triturus cristatus. Taxonomy (NCBI): domain Eukaryota; kingdom Metazoa; phylum Chordata; class Amphibia; order Caudata; family Salamandridae; genus Triturus; species Triturus cristatus. The sequence continues at coordinate 346,790,501 of NC_140582.1, forward strand.
CACTGACCTGCTCCCTGCTCCCTGCTGACGAGAGGCAACTACCTCGAAACACGTGTCCAGGGATGGCTAATGCGACACATACTTCTTTTCTAACACTGTGGCATAGGCGTACTCGCCGTCGCCACTACATCTACCAGAGTTCCTTGGGGCTACTTGCTGGTGTGACGAGCAGTGTGCGGCCAATTCGATTTGTTACATAAAGGCTCCCTTGAGCCATTCGGGCTGACGAGCGCTGGACCTGCACCTGCGCGCCATGAGAGGTACTCTACCTGTTTTAGTTACACTTTGGCAGTCCACGCGGCACCCCTTTACACTGACCTGCTCCCTGCTGACGAGAGGCAACTACCTCGAAACACGTGTCCAGGGATGGCTAATGCGACACATACTTCTTTTCTAACACTGTGGCATAGGCGTACTTGCCGTCGCCACTACATCTACCAGAGTTCCTTGGGGCTACTTGCTGGTGTGACGAGCAGTGTGCGGCCAATTCGATTTGTTACATAAAGGCTCCCTTAAGCCATTCGGGCTGACGAGCTCTGGACCTGCACCTGCACGCCATGAGAGGTACTCTACCTGTTTTAATTACACTTTGGCAGTCCACGCGGCACCCCTTTACACTGACCTGCTACCTGCTGACGAGAGGCAACTACCTCGAAACACGTGTCCAGGGAAGACTAATGCGACACATACTTCTTTTCTAACACTGTGGCATAGGCGTACTCGCCGTCGCCACTACATCTACCAGAGTTCCTTGGGGCTACTTGCTGGTGTGACGAGCAGTGTGCGGCCAATTCGATTTGTTACATAAAGGCTCCCTTGAGCCATTCGGGCTGACGAGCTCTGGACCTGCACCTGCGCGCCATGAGAGGTACTCTACCTGTTTTAATTACACTTTGGCAGTCCACGCGGCACCCCTTTACACTGACCTGCTCCCTGCTGACGCGAGGCAACTACCTCGAAACACGTGTCCAGGGATGGCTAATGCGACACATACTTCTTTTCTAACACTGTGGCATAGGCGTACTCGCCGTCGCCACACGATCTACCAGAGTTCCTTGGGGCTACTTGCTGGTGTGACGAGCAGTGTGCGGCCAATTCGATTTGTTACATAAAGGCTCCCTTGAGCCATTCGGGCTGACGAGCTCTGGACCTGCACCTGCGCGCCATGAGAGGCACTCTACCTGTTTTAATTACACTTTGGCAGTCCACGCGGCACCCCTTTACACTGACCTGCTCCCTGCTGACGAGAGGCAACTACCTCGAAACACGTGTCCAGGGATGGCTAATGCGACACATACTTCTTTTCTAACACTGTGGCATAGGCGTACTCGCCGTCGCCACTACATCTACCAGAGTTCCTTGGGGCTACTTGCTGGTGTGACGAGCAGTGTGCGGCCAATTCGATTTGTTACATAAAGGCTCCCTTGAGCCATTCGGGCTGACGAGCTCTGGACCTGCACCTGCGCGCCATGAGAGGTACTCTACCTGTTTTAATTACACTTTGGCAGTCCACGCGGCACCCCTTTACACTGACCTGCTCCCTGCTGACGAGAGGCAACTACCTCGAAACACGTGTCCAGGGATGGCTAATGCGACACATACTTCTTTTCTAACACTGTGGCATAGGCGTACTCGCCGTCGCCACTACATCTACCAGAGTTCCTTGGGGCTACTTGCTGGTGTGACGAGCAGTGTGCGGCCAATTCGATTTGTTACATAAAGGCTCCCTTGAGCCATTCGGGCTGACGAGCTCTGGACCTGCACCTGCGCGCCATGAGAGGTACTCTACCTGTTTTAATTACACTTTGGCAGTCCACGCGGCACCCCTTTACACTGACCTGCTCCCTGCTGACGAGAGGCAACTACCTCGAAACACGTGTCCAGGGATGGCTAATGCGACACATACTTCTTTTCTAACACTGTGGCATAGGCGTACTCGCCGTCGCCACTACATCTACCAGAGTTCCTTGGGGCTACTTGCTGGTGTGACGAGCAGTGTGCGGCCAATTCGATTTGTCACTGTGGTGTGTGTTTGTAACATGACAGCAGTACATAGGTACTGTGACACAGCCCAATGATTGCCCATCGCACTACATGGAACTTATGTCGATATGTGGACTTGAGATGTGAGGTGATGTGCATGAAGGTGACATATGTGTCCATACCCAAGAGCACACACCTCAGTACATTGTTTATTGTCATGATGTATCATGTGATATTTTGCTTGGTCATAGCCACATGGGTGGATGAATCGACAATCTTCCTTTGTTCATCTCTGTACTGCAGGGCACCAGCTGTCCATAGACTGTTCCCAGACCTTGAAACCATGCAGGAACGCGACTGCATCTGACGGTACTGCTTCACCAGGCCAGTGATTGAGGAGTTGGCGGAGCAGTTGGCGCCACATCTGCTACCTGGCCGGACATACCCTACAGCACTGACCCCAGAGGTGAAGGTGATGGCAGCCCTTCACTTCTTTGCTACTGGTACCTTCCAGTACACTGTGGCTACTGCTGGTGGTATGTCGCAAACTATGTTCAGTCGTGTGCTACGCAATGTCTTGGATGGGATGTTGCATTTCCTTGACCTGTACATCAAGTTTCCTAGCCCAGGTCAACTCACTGATATAAAGGATGCTTTTTATACACTAGGGAGGATGCTGAACGTCATCGGATCTATTGATGGTACACATGTGGCCCTGGTACCCCCACGGGCACATGAGCAGACATACCGGAACATGAAACATTTTCACTCCATCAATGCTCTGGTGGTATGTCTTGCAGACATGTGTATTACACATGTGTGTGCACGTTCCCCCGGTTCTGCGCATGATGCCTACATCATGAGGGGTAGTCGCATTGCAACGCTGATGTCACAGATCCCAGACCAGCATGCCTGGCTTGTCGGTGTGCACTGACTGTTTACCATTGTGTTTGTTTGGCAATGTTGTATTCCACCCTCTTTCAAAACTCAGCTAATTGTTCAATTGTTTGTATGTAGGTGACTCCGGATACCCCAACATCCCGTGGTTGCTGACACCCCTCAAGAACCCTGTGACACCAGCCGAGATGCGCTACAATGAGGCACATGGTCGGACCAGGAGAGTGATTGAGCGGACCTTTGGTCTCCTGAAAAGCCGCTTCCGCTGCCTGGACAAGACCGGAGGGGCCCTCCCATATGACCCTGCAAAGGTGTGCAAAATTATCTTTGTATGCTGCATGCTACACAACATGGCAGTGCGGAAGAAGTTACCTCTCATCCAGGATGACGATGACCTACCTCCGCCACCTGTGGAGGATCCAGGCCTGGGCCACAATGCCTGTGATGATGATGATGAGGGTGACGTCCGCACACAGCTCATCAACAACTTCTTCACCTGAATGTGAGTTTACAGGGTTGTTATGTCAATGTTTTGAGTTAGCCTGAAATGTGTTGGGGCTGCTCTGTTGCTGTTTGAGTGTGTCTGTGTGCTACTTGACTGGATGCATGCAGTGATGTGTCCTTTCAGGTGGTCTGTACTCCACAATAGTGTCGAACTGCTAACTTGTTTCTGTGTAGGTTTATTTTGACATGTTTTGTGCATGTGTATTGCATTTCTCTCCTGTTCTGCTGTGCTTTTGACTGTGTCTTGTGTCTGTCCTTCCCAGGGTACTTTGCCTGTTGTTTGGTCAACACTGACCCCCAACACCCAGAATCCAACATCAGTGTGAAAGTTGTCAATTCCCATCAAGTGATGTTCCACACACCCCTGAACTTCAATTCTCCAACACTTTGTGACCGTGTGTCCACTGTAACATAGAATTACTTTGCAACTGTTGTGGAATAAACATGTTGCTGATGTGTAATGAACCTGTGCTACGCTTTGTTATGTGTGTTGTCTGTCTTCCCACATCTGACTGACATTTGCTTACCTCACCTGTGGGATTGTTACCACTGACTGTGGATAGGTGTGGTGTCTGTGCATTCCAATGTATTTCAGGTCGACATCATTGTGTGGGATGAGTTACATAGCCATGGTGAGTATATGTTGTGGTGCCATAGTGGTGTGTCTCCCTCACATGTGTCACATCACCATGACTCACATAACGGTGATCACATTGCTGTAGTATTTGGCATGCACTGTGTTGTTTAGCAGATCAACATCTCCATGACACATAACAAGTTGGAATCACAACAGAGGCAAGTATAGTGTACTGGTGAGTTTATTTACAAACATGTGTGAGGATAGTGCACAGGATGGTGAGTGCTGTGCATTGGATTTTGAATCCAAAGTCCATGTAGAGTTGGAAGTGTTGGTAGCTGAAATGTCCATAGTAAAGTCCACAGTCATCTTCTACATTGGACCAACATGAACCCTCCATGTCATGTAGGCGAGTTGTGTTAGATACAACAAGGTGAACGGTTTGCACACGAAGAACATTTTCCAGAACAGGTTTTGAGGCCCTGGAGGATGTGCATTGACATCTGCGTCTCACTTGTCTTTCTTCGGACCACCCCTCTTCTTCTTCGGGGGGGATCCTCAGGTGCAGGCGTCTGCGGTGCAGAGGACTCTCCGGCAGAGTCATCCTCCCTCCCTGTGGCACTGGCAGATCTTGCGGCAACAGATGTTGTGGCCACACAGGGAGGTGTGGACATGTTGGTGCTTATCTGCCGGAGGCATGTGAGTATGTCCTGATGCACCGCAGTAAGTATATCCCACTTTGCATCCATGCGGGCATGATGGGCAGCCTGCTCCTGTTGAATGTACTTGAGGATCCCCACTACCTGGCCGAATCCTCCGGTGCTATCCTGGTACGCATCTATGATGCGTGCCAGTTGGGGTCATCATGCAGTCCAGACCCCTCTGCAAGCCGCGCCCTCTGCCTACCACCCCTCCCAGCACCCCTAGCCACATGGGCAGGACCTGCAGCAGCACGCACAGGTGACACTGGGCCCCGTTTGGTGTTGTTACTGGTGGTGTTGTCCGTAGTTTCCTTGGGGTCCTGTGTCCCTGTGCTGTCAGTATTCTGTGTCCTTGGTCTGTCCGTGTTGGCGGGGGTTCCCTCTCTGTTGCCAGATGCTGGAGGCGTGGGTACAGGGGGTGCAGATGTTTGTACTGCTGGTGCTGCATGATGACTCATACCGGAGGTGCCAGGTTGTTCTTCGTCATCTGAAGAGGACAGAGACGGATCCACACCAGAGAGCTGAGGGTCCACCAGAGTCTGGGACAGGGACTCCTCTTCATTTGATGCTGTGTCCCCAGCACCACCTGGGCCCGATTCACAGAATTAACTTAAGACAAAATCCTAAACTTACTACTTTTGGTATTCACAGAAGTTAGGATTTTGTCTTAAGTTTGTCTTAAGACAAACTTAAGACAAACTTAAGACAGACTTAAGACAGACTTAAGACAAACTTAAGACAGACTTAAGACAGACTTAAGACAGACTTAAGTTAGGATTTTGTCTTAAATTTGTCTTAAGTCTGTCTTAAGTCTGTCTTAAGTCTGTCTTAAGTTTGTCTTAAGTTTGTCTTAAGACTGACTTAAGTCTGTCTTAAGACTGTCTTAAGTCTGTCTTAAGTTTGTCTTAAGACAAACTTAAGACAAAATCCTAACTTCTGTGAATACCAAAAGTAGTAAGTTTGGGATTTTGTCTTAAGTTAGTTCTGTGAATCGGCCCCCCTGTGTTTGGAAGAGACACACAATGTAAGTTATGTTTCTACAGGCATCAATGGTTCACATACATGACATTTTCTACTGTACGTCAGGATGCGTGCCTGTACACTGCTTTGTCCAAAGTTGTCACGGACAGAGATTGAAATTGTTATGGCACATTGCCCAGCCAACATGAAACATTTCAATGTGCATGTCGAAGTGTGTGCATGCCCAGCTCATGTATAGATTTGGCTGTACATGGCCATTACTACTCAAGGGCCATCACGTTGCTGACACAGGTGTGTCATCCCTGTACACATTTGACCTTTAAACAAGGACATACGTGCAATTCCACTGAGAATATGTTGTAAGATTGGGGCATGTGTGGTAGCAGATTTTGCTAGTCATTGTGTCTCACATTGGTGTATTGGTACGACATGGTCACAGTACGGTATGCCTGTGATCTCTTGGGGGAAAGTGTTTTTTTACAGTGTTCCTAGTTCCCATCTCATTTCATACAAGTGATGATGTCACCATTGTTAATGAGTCTTGTGCTGAGTTTTGTACGTGCATATGTGATTTGACTTGTCAATGTTCTCCATGGTGACATGGATTGGGCAAGGAAGCACTCTGGCTTTTGAATGCTCATGAAAGTGAGAGCCGTGGTGTGTGTGTTGCAGTTTGGCTGCTGTGAGTAACATGTCTCTTCCAATGCAATCCAGTTTACACCTTGTGTCTACAGTGTCTATGTCAGTGAGTGGTGTGCTGTTTGAAGGATGCATATGTTGCAGCTCGATGTTGGAGTGGAATGCAGCTCACAACAGCACCAACTGTGAATGAGACCATGCTATGGTGTCGGCTATATTGGTGTGTCCATTCCATTCACTGTCAGATGTCCTCTGTCAATGATGTATATGTGAGTTCCTGTGTGTTTTGTGCAATGTACTATATATGGATCGCCACACTTGTCATCTGCAAGACACATCTCCACAGCCAGGCCAGGGGGCACCCCTGGACACTGCATCCCCAGACAGCGACTTTGAACATATGGTTGCAATGGCTGTGTGCGCGACCGTGTTTGGGTTGGCCAGTGCATATGTGTGATTTTCATCCACATCATTTATCAGGCCCATGTGACATCTTGCCCAGGCATTATCTTTGTGAGTGACTGGTACCACGGGTGCAATGTGTTTTAGCATTGAAGGTGTGTGTATGACCAGCATCAGTGTTATTTGTTTTCAAGTCAGGTCCTCCTTCTCCCCCAGGCCAGTTATCCCATCCTGAAGCGTGCCACCATTGCAGTGGGTGCAGGTTAACTTTCAGGATGTCAGTCAGTGCAGTCCTGGTGTTTGTTGGTGCCCAGTTCCCAGCAGGGCCTTGTGTTCCCCACAACAGAGCCCAGTGTCAGACATCTTATTAGTCCATTCCCACTCCCTGTGAGGCAAGCATGGTTCAGTGTGAGCTTGCTGGGCCATGTGGGTGGGTGGGGAATGTCTGTGACTGCACCTCCCATCATGCTTTTGGCTACACCCCCTTCCCAGCATGCACATACTTCCTTCCTTTTGACTCTGCTTCCCTGTGAGGGAGTGTGACAGCAATGGCAAGATGGCTGACTGTGCAGTCCTGGTGTTTTTTGGTACCCAGTTCCCAGCAGGGCCTTGTGCTCCCCACAACAGAGCCCAGTGTCAGACATCTTGTCAGTCCATTCCCACTCCCTGTGAGGTGAGCATGGTTCAGTGTGAGCCTACTGGGCCATGTGGGTAGGTGGGGAATGTCTGTGACTGCAACTCCCATCATGCTTTTGTCTAAACCCCCTTCCCAGCATGCCCATACTTCCTTCCTTTTGACTCTTCTTCCCTGTGAGGGAGTGTGACAGCAATGGCAAGATGGCTGACTCTGCAGTCCTGGTGTTTGTTGGTGCCCAGTTCCCCGCAGGGCCTTGTGCTCCCCACAACAGAGCCCAGTGTCAGACATCTTGTCAGTCCATTCCCACTCCCTGTGAGGCGAGCATGGTTCAGTGTGAGCTTGCTGGGCCATGTGGGTGAGTGGGGTATGTCTGTGACTGCAACTCCCATCAAGCTTTTGGCTACACCCCCCTTCCCAGCATGCCCATACTTCCTTCCTTTTGACTCTGCTTCCCTGTGAGGGAGTGTGACAGCAATGGCAAGATGGCTGACTGTGAAGTCCTTGTGTTTGTTTGGCTACAAGTCCAAAGAGAACTCCTGTGCTTCACACGGCAGAACCCAGTGTGGTGTATCTTTAGGTGATATTTCACTACAGTGTGAGTCAATGCATTATACCTGGTGAGTTGTGTGGAGTTTGTATTGATGGGTGTGTGTGTCTCCACATGCTGGTAAGTATGGTCAGAGCTGTCAGTCCTCCTTCCCACCCGGCCAGACATCCCACCATGAAATGTGCTTTCATTGGAGGGCGTGCAAGTTGGCTTTCAGGATGTCAGGCAGTGGTGTCCTGCTTCTGATTTGTGCACAACCCCTACCAGGGCCTTGTGCTCCCCACAGCAGCACCCAGAGTCAGCCATCTTGTCAGTCATTTTCCACTCCCTGTGATGTGGGCATGGTTCAGAGATGTCTTGATGGGACAATTGGGAGGGGGAGCATTATCTGTGACTACAAACCCCATCATGCTTTTGAATACACTCCCTTCACCTGCATACCCACTATTCCTTCCTGTCAGTCAGCTGCACTGTGAGGTAGTGTGTTTGTGGTGGCAAACTGTCTGACAGTGTTTATTTAGCTTTGTGCCACTGCCTTGTTCTATTTGTTGGTAGGTTTGTACATGTCATGACACAGTTACAAGTCACTATGAGATGGCAGGTATTGTGTTTGTCTGACCAGCATACACATCTTGGGATGATTATCTATTGGTTACTGTGGCTTTGCTAATGGTGCATGGTTTCACTGTCCCCTTGCCACACAATATTGAGTATATTGGTTGTGTACTCACCAGGCTCTGGTATGTCTGATAGACCATGGACGCTCTCTGGTGGTAGGATGTCCCGCACCTTCTCCTCCCAGGACCTGCAGTATACTGGTTTGGCAGGAGGGCCACCACCAGTGCGCTGACTCAAGGCGTGATCTTTCTCGATGAGTTTCTTGACCCTCCTGCTCACGTCATACCACCTGTTCTGGATATCATCCTTTGTGCGCAACATTGGTGCTTGTGCGTTCACCTTGTCCACGATCCTCGCCCACATCTTTGTTTTCTGTGACATGGGGGTCATTTGGACCAATGTACCAAACAAATGTGTCTCTACTCTGATGATCTCGTCTACCAGCACTTCTAACTCACTATCTGTGAACTTTGCATTCTTCTTTGGGGTCATGGTGATGGGTGGTAGTGGTGAGTGATGTGTATGTGAGGGTGCAAGTGAGGGTGGGTGAGTGTCAGTTTTGCTAGGTATATGTGTGAGTGCTTTTGGTGAGGTGCTAATGGTGTGGAAGTTGTGTGATGGGTGAGTTGTGAGTGTGTCTGTGGTTGCTGTCTGATGGTGTTCTCTTCTGGCTGTTGTCTTGAATTTGCAAAGGATCATGGTAGTGATTGGTGCCCTTTATATAGGTGGAGTTGTGGGTGTGTCTTTGTTCCAAGTTTTTTTTTAAATATTTATTGACTTTGTCATTGCCTGTTTGTTTTTTTTTTGTATTTTTTCCTTTTGGTTTTCTAGGCATGAAGGAGACGTTCTTCTGACCGAGACGGACGCTAATGTTGACTCATGCGTGCTTCTCCCGGTCTTTCACGCTGGCTTTCTTCTGTGTTTCATACGCGTCGGTCGCGGAGATCTCCATTGATTCAGGTCCCTGTTTTCTGTGCTTGTCGGTCATGCGGCTTGGGCTCCATGCGAGTCGGTCTGGTTTTACATGCATTGCATCGTACGGCCCGGATCGGACATCGCGGGTACGTGTCAGTCGGGTTCATTCCTGGTGCGTGTCGGTCGGTGTGAATCGCATCTGGTTTCTGGGCGAATCACTGTTTTCACTACGGCTCAGTCGTATGGCTTGTATTCCGTATGTGTCGGTTGTAATTCACACGCGTTGCATCGTACTGCATGGGTCGTACGGCGCCGGTCCATGTCAGTCGGTCTCCATTCCGGGTCCGTGTCGGTCGGTACGTTTTGCGGCCGGAATCAGAATCGGCCCCTGAGTGTTATTTTGACTGTTGTAGTGTGTTTAGTTGTATATTTGGTATTTATTTTTTATTTGGGTGTTTAGTAAGATAATTTATTAATTATTACATTTTGAAAATGTCTATTTTTAGTTGTTATATAATATGTATGTCATTTATTTTAGTGGCAAGATGTTATTTTTCTTGTTACAGCATAAGCGTGGGGAGATTTTAAAAAAGAGTATATTTTCATTTAAATGTATGTTAATTATTTTAATGATATACGAGTTAATGTTGTAAAATGTATTAATTAATTTTGTTACATTAATAATTTGTCTAAATAATAATTTATAATTATTTGGCAGGCATATATAAATAATATTAAATGTAAACAAAATATCTATTTTGTTGTAAATATTAAAATATTTATTTAGATTATTCAAAGATTGTTAAATTTAAAATAAATTACAAACAGTAAAATACTCGAACATTTATTTTTATAAAATAATTATATTTAATACTTATTTAATGTAATACATTTTAATGTTAAAATATCTTTAAGTCTTTTCTAAATGTTTCAAATTATAATGTCATTGTAAATAAATAGTTGGAAATTTATTTTATATGTAATAGATTTATTTCTGAAACATTTATTTAACAACAATTTGGTAACGACATTTTTGATGATTTTTTGGAGGGATACTTTTTGTTGTTTGGAATATATTTTCTTACATTTATTAATTGTAATGTTAAACACTTTATTTGTAATATTCAATTGTTATGTTGTAAGGTTTATTAATTGTGGTAAACATATTTTTATGTTAATGTTTATTAAAAAATATATATGTTTTTAGGTTGGGTTATTGTTTTTAGAGTAACTTTTATTTTATTTACTAGATCAAAACATTTGTGTGAATTATGGAGTACTGATTGTGTATGTAAAACTTTTCGAGTCCAGCACCTTGCACAAAATGTTTTATATTGTAGTGGGAATAGTAAATGCCACCCCTTTAGTGCCCACCATCTTTCTCAAATTAGTTTAGATTGCAGTAGAAATAGCAAATGCCAATCCTTTAGTGTCCAATAGCTTCCCCACACTGGTATAGACTAATTGTAGTGGGTATAGTAAATGTCATCCCTTTAGTGTCCAACATCTTTCCCATTTTTTTTTACATTGGAGTCAGAATAGTAAATGTCATCCCTTTAGTGTACAACACCTTCTCCAAATTGGATTATAATTGGAGTTCGACTACTAAGGGGTTCATTATGATGCCATCTTAGCGGTGCTGGGACCGCCCACCAGACATGCAGCGCATTCACCACTGCAATTAGGATGTGCCCGGCATACTGGCGGACGCATCCTGGGCCTTTAACATTGCCGGCGGTGCTGCTAGGCCTTTCCAATATGCACATCCTAATATGGCAGACGGTACCTGCTAGGCACCGCTACCATATTTGTGGCCCTGCTCTGTCTGCCAGGCAATCAGTGCGATTGCCTCCGGTGGAAAAGCAGCGGAAGGACTTTGCGTCGCCGACATACCCACCGCCATCCTAATTTGGCGGTGGGTAATGTTCTTGGGGATGGTGGAAGGACCGACGGCCCGGCGGTGGCGGTCCTTTCGCCATCATAATGACCCCCTAAATGTCACCCCTTTAGTGACCAGCACCTTCCCCAAATTGGCTTAGATTGGAGAGAGAATACCAAATGCCATATCTTTAATGTCTGACACTTTCTTCACAATTATTTACCTTGTAGTGTGATTATTAAATTTGACCATTTTAATGGGAAATACTTTTAAAAAAAAATCTATTTCTATGCATTCAGAGTAGTTTTTATCATTTAATTAGTATTATTGGTGTTCAGAGAGATCAAGAAAAAGTAGTTAGTGGTATATTTATAATAAATAACATTATTATTTATATACTCTTATAACATAAAGGCATGTTTCATTTTTTATTTATTTTTTTCAAAGTTTATTTTATGTATACTTTTTGCATTTTGAAACATATATTTATAGTAAAATAGTCATATATATATTTATTAGTAAATTAACAATGTAAATCATATTTGAATAGTGTTTTCTGGTGCATATATTACAGGTTTTTGTTTCTGTTGTTTAACATTTTTTAACATTTCTTAAATTGTTTAATACGCATACTTTTAAGATCATTTTAACATACGTTTTATCATCATATATTAAATAATTGTTTATTTCTTTATACTAATATTTAATTTATAATTCAATTTTTTATCATTCTTTACAAAAAATGTTGACGTTATACATGTTTAATAAACTTATATATTTTATTATACTTTTATTCAACCTTTGTTACTTATTTTGCCATGCAGTTCTGTGGTGAGATAGTCTTTATTTTTTAGTTTCATTAAGCGGCCTCTTTCTTTAAACACTACCTTATATTTTATAGTCTATTTGTGTCATTTTTAGTTTACTTTCTGGGATCCTAGTCGCAATAAGGTGCTTCTGTTTGTCGGAACAGGTAAGTCCTTTTAAAAGTTTTTATTTTATGGTTTTGAGGGTGTAGGGGTCTAAGGGTAGGTCCACAGGCAAATTATAGTGTTGTTTGTGTTCTTTTCTGTTCATTTGGTTGTATTAATTGTAGTGTTTTTCATTAGTGTCTTGGGGCCTCCGTATTATGGCGGTCAGACCAGAGTGGATACCGGCCAACATGTAGGTAGCCGTTCCACGTGCCAAATTACGATGAGATAAACCTGCAGATGGTCGAAAACATGCCGTTTTCTATTGTGGCTTGTGCAGCGGCACAGAAAAGAGCGTCAGCACAAGCCACAAAAGAAAACAGCATGGCACAGGGTCCATGGATGTTTGCAGAGGCCCCACATGTACCATTAAAGCCTCATAGTGGAGGCCAACGGGGGATGGGCATTGGAATCATATGGCAGTGCCTGAAGAGGCAATGCCCCTATTGTAGGGATTACGGTAGGACCACAGCCCTGATGGGTGTCTTGAGCCATTGGAAGAGCAGGGGTCTGTCCCTATGACCCATGCCTCTGACCCTAATCCGGTGGCCTGACTGCTTCTATGGATGTTGGTGGGACCACCACCAAAGAGCTGTTGGTGGTGGTCTCACCGCCATCATAATGAGTCCCTAGAACTGGGTTTTTGTATACTTTTTTAGTAATGTTTCAAATTTTAAGTTGTGTGTTATGATACTTGCTTTATGATTATTGAGTGTAATGTATATGTTCTTTTGGGAATGTAGTGTTTTTGAGAGTGGGTTTTCTATTTTACTTTGCAGGGTTTTCTCTACGAATGTGAAATATAGGAATCTTTGCATCCTAATGAGGCGTCAGGACCACCAACCGAGTGTCGATCAGTCCCAGGACCGAGTCGGCGTCGGGCAGAAATAATTCCGCCCGACATCATATTGAGCCCCTATGTTTATTATTATTTTAAAAAAGGATTTGTCATGCTGGTTAAGATTATGTTATAGTTTTCTGAGAGTTTTGTAGACAGTATTTACTTTATAATATGGGTTTGGTTATCATTGCTAAGTAATCTACTCCTTTGTTGCTGATGAAGAGATTGACTTTAAATTGCAGTATGTTGTACATTCTTTTGGTTTGTTTGCTACGTTTAGGTGCAATTTGGGTTACGGATTGCTCAATTTGCTGGTATTTGCAGCTTTACTCTTTTTGTAACGCTTCTGTACATCATTAGAGTTTAGTTTGGTTTCGGCCTAGTGTGGATTGAAAGGCATTGTGTCATCCTCCCACTGCATTATTTGTTTTGGCTTGCTGTGCCAAAGTGCTGTTATAGGCATTCCAACATGGTATTTGGAATTTGAGTTGGCATCTGAGTCTGGAGGAATGCAGTCTGCCATCCCAAGTATCTTTGAAATAATTCATTAGGGGGCTTAGTTTGTGTTCATTTTGATTTTTAGAAAGGGCTTTCTATTAGTATATTGTAGTAGTTAGCTACCTCTGTGACAAGGGCATAAGCTAGTGCTATAACTATTTTTATTTTAAAGGGAAATTGACTGTTTCCATCAGTTCAGCTCATTTATTTTATTTTATAGGCTGTTTTAAATTATGGATTTGTATTTTTTTGCTCTCTCTTGTGGTCAACCTATTAAAGATTGTTAACTGAACTGATTGTTTGTATCATATTCCACACTTAGGTGCCCATTATGAGTATGGTGGTCCCAAAACCGCTGTATTCGCGGTGGTGGTCTGACGACCGCAACCTTGTTTGTCGGACTGCCTGATTACAAGTGGGGCGGTCAGACTACCACCAGGCTGCCACAACTGCCAGGATCATGGATCCTGCACCGATAGGGAAAGAAGCAGCCTATGGAGGCAGTGTTGCTGCCAGCAGTTACGACCTCTGTTTCAACTGAACTTTTCATGGTGGGAAGCCCGCCCTGAAACGGTCTAACAGCAAGGAAGAGGCCGCAAACAGGGCCCCAGGGCAACTTTACCCATTGGGGCTGGGCATGGGGGCGTGCAGTGCCCCCCCTCTGCCTGCACTGTTGTGCATGAATTGTGTACCGTGCAATGACATATTGACTGAATTGCTAAGGGGTTTAATTAATTTACTTCTCAATGCAAGTGTAGGAAAATTTTACCTTTTTTTGCTTTATCATTTTGAAATTCTGGTGAATAAAAGTGACAAAATGCTTATCCCTCTAGAGTGCTCAATTCTGAAGAAAGCATTGCGGCACAATGCAGCATATTTTGTGATACGATTAGTTAATTCTTTTGCCATTTTTACACTGTCTGCAGCTTGGTTGCATTTCATTAGTACCATTTTATCACCCAAATATAGCAAGAAGCAAAATTAAGGTGAATTTTCAAGCTTTGCAAAGGAGCGTTCCACTGCATAGCAACAAGTGTCATTGTAGGGACTGTGAGGGCGAGCAGTCCTTGATGATGGCGTATTTTTATTTTCCTGGAATGAGTGGTTCAGGCTGGAATACTCTGGTATTGCCTTTCGCTGACCTAGTTTTCATTCTTCTTGACTTTTTCTTAGTTCTGTGTTTGATGGGTTACGTTCTACCTTTCTTTGACTGCAGGTTTTGTTTCGCCTGAGGGACTGTTTTGTATGAACATGTAGGATGGCCTGTGGCTGTTGTGTCGATACTTGTAGTAAGTAAAAAACAGAGCGTGACACCTACATCACCAGATCCTGACAAAACGGGACACAGGCTGCTGGGAGAGCACCACCACAGAGCAGTACAACGCCAACACGCTACAGCAGGATGCCCTAGGCCCGGAGACAGAGCTGCCCTCCCAGGAGCCGTAGCAATTGGAGCATGCTGTGGAGAACGACGCGCAGGGGCTGTAGGAAGTAAGCCGCGCATCTGTAAACACACAATAGTGAATGTTTCCAAGCTGGGGCACTCGGGTTGTGTTTCATGTAATCACATGACCATGTTCGATGTTATTACTCTGACACCGTGCTTAAACATGCTCAGTGTTGTCATCCTTGTACCAAGGGTTATCGTCATGGTATTGTGATTTGTTGTGTTTCGTGTTGTCACCCTGGTGTTGGTTAAAGATGTCTGTGTTATCACCCTAGTGCTGAGGTTCTGTGGTTAAACATATACCATTCAATCATCCTGGTCCTGTGGTTAAACATGTTCCATGTTATCAACAAGGTGTTTTTGTTTACCCCGTGTTATAACCTTGGTGCTGTGGTTAAATGTGTTACATGTTATTTATCACCATGGTGGTGAAATTCAGTGTGTTTCATGCTAAAACTCTACTGGTTTAAAGTTTCCTTCTATTATCCTTTATCGCCGTGATGCTGCCATTAAACATGCCTTTTCTTACCACCTTGGTCTTCGACTTTATTAAGTTCCATGTTTTCACCATGGTGCTGTGGTAAAAAAAAATCATTTTATTATTCTGATGCTGTGGTTCAGCATTCATTTTGTTACCCTGGTCCTGTGGCTAAACAGTTTATCACTGTGGTGCTGGTATTTAAATATATTCCATGTTATGACTTTGGTGCTGTGGTCAATCATGTTTAATTCTATCACCTTAATGCTGTGGTTAAACATATGCATGTATTTTTTTTATCACATTGTGTGTTTATTATCATCCTGGTGCTGTGATAAACAAGTTTCATTCTGTCACTCTGGTTCTCTGATTAGCCATTTCACAGTGGCAGCACCAGATACACTGAAGTGAAGTCAATGTTTTAAATTGGCAGGTACTCACCTGTACTGAGTACCGACACTTCTTAGTTTTATCACTCTGAGTACCAGCACTACTCTACTACTGAGGAGAGTAGCAGTACTCATGAAAGGGTAGGCTCATTGGCTGTGAGGGCTGATAAACATGAGTGTAACCTGTCTCTGGCTGCCACTGCACCGCTTCTGTAGCCCTGATCTGAGTGCCAGCTGAGGTATTCAGCAGGGCTCATTTGCATAATGTCCGGTTGCTCACCATCACGCTGTGTTTGACAGAGCAGGGTCCATTCACTCCCTGTACTCTCAATCACATTCACACTATCCTGTGCACTTGTGCAAACATAGTAGTCAAGGCAGTCTGCAGACAGTGCCAATGAAGGAAGCCTTGGGAGATAAAGAGTTTAAAATGGCTTTAATCATACCTGAGTATTTTGTGTGTCTACTTATGTGTGTGTGTTTACCTGCATGTGCATGCCTGTTCTATTGTGAAAGAAAAGTGAGAGAAAGAGACAGAGAATCAAGACACTCTCAGGAGGTAATTTAAAGAAAATGCATGGTGCTTTGTGTGTGCATGTTTGCTCGCAACAAAGGTTCATAAAAGAGTAAAAGGGGGTTGGTGGTTTAATGAGTGAAAGGATGGATGAGTGTGTGAATGAGAGGCTAGCTGGATGGGTGAGCGAAAGGGTGGATCCCAAGATGAATAGCTGAATGAATGTAATGATGGAAGAGTGAATGAATGGGCGAGTGAAAGAGGTTGGATGGATAGATGGATAAATAAAAGGGCCAATGGGTGGATAAGTGAAAGAATGGATGGATGAATGAAAGGGAAGAGGATGGATGAAAGGGCGGATGAATGGATGAGTGAAAGGGGAGGATGGATGAGTGAAAGGGTGGATGGAATGAAGGAGTGAAAGGGTTGATGGATGGATGAACAAAAGGATTGATGGATGAGTGAAAGGATGGATAAAGATACGGATGAGTGAAAGGATGGATGTATAAGTTTGGGGATAGGTTTGCATATGTAATGGTGGACAGACGGAATAGTGAAAAACTGAATGATGGATGAAAGACTGAATAGATGACAAAAGGTAAAGGTAAATGGTAGGCTGTAAGGATGAATGGATAGATCAATGGATGAGACAAGAGATCTCTTCTGGGGAGGGTTGTGATCATTTGCTTAATTTGATTGATGCTCTGAGAGCTTTGGTCTGAAGTGGGGTAATTTTTATTTTCTGACTTCTCCCGTCCTCAAAGATATATAGTATGTTACCAAACAACAGCAATTAACAGTGTGGCATTAAAAAGGTGCAATTATTACAAACAAGGAAATGTTAACGTATCATCATGTGTGGCTTTCATTTTGTGTAATGAGTAACCAGTTGTGTTTGTATAAACACATTTCTCATGTGTTTTGGTAGGCGCTGCAACTATTATAGAAGTCATTAAGTATCATCATGTGTTGCCCTTAGACCCGCCCCTAGCTTCACCCACTCACCACACCTCTAGCTCATTTTTATGAGTACCTTCACTTATTTTTCCAATTAAAGCACTGGGTGAAGTAATGGCTGCCCTAGCACCGCTATCCTGTCGAAGTGACTGGGTGCGAAGTTGAAAAGTATATTTGTAATTTGCGCACGTTCTAGTCATAGCCCTTCTTCAGATTAAATGCTGCGAGGCGTCAGTGTTCCAAACCTCTCTGTGTCTGTGCACTGGTGCAAGCACCTCAGCTTACACACTCTGGCTGATAACCTGAGCGTGCATGGATCGAAGACTGGCACTGTTCTATCTCCCTGGCGAAGCATGGCATTGCACACTTTGAGGACTATAAATAAAGTCCTACCTGGGCAGATTCTATTAAAAGGTGTGGGGAGAGCACTTGCCGGCCCTTCTTACTCACTGTCACTTTCAAATAATGCATGTTTACTAGCAGTCAGCCCGTGTACATCTGCACAAAGGGTAGCCTGTATAAAGTGTGCACTGGCTTATTTAAGATATTGTATCTGGGTTACTCTATTATTTGATGAGTGTGACACTTAGTTAATGTATAAAAATTATCATGTTCTAACGCCAAGCAATTCCTTGGTGATGGTATGTCGCAATATGTTAAAGAGACAGTTAACACTAACTTAGAATGCTGCGGGCATATTCACAAGAAACTATCGCCGAGTCAACTGCACTTTATCGCAGCCAAAGTTGCGATAAATCCATCGCCCCATTCACAAGCTGGTGTTAACAGCCCACAGCACCAGTTTACCCGCGATAGCAGCCGCAAAAAACATCGCCACAGAGGACCCGCGCAACTATCGCTAATGAGATGCAGAGTGGACGTTCTCATGCCAAAATCCACGACAACATCACATCACAACATTCTCAACGACAAGCCACATCGGCGATAAAAACACAAAACAGGCAATAAGGCACGTTAGCACCAGGAAATCTACACCTGCTCTGACCTGGGCTAAAGTTGGACGGCAGCCTGCACTACAAATGGGAGACCAGCCCAGGGCCACACCCGAAGGGCAAGAGAAGACATAGAGCCACCCATCATGTGGCCCGGACACCCAAGAGGGCCACAACACCCACCGACACCACCCCAGGACCACCCCTCCCTGGCACCCCCCGACCAAAGATATGCCACATCAGCTACACCCAAACATGCACAGAATAATCTGCCTGACGTTGCACAATCACAACTGGTGACATGCATGTGTCGACACAGAAAAGAGCAGCACACATTCACTTTCGAATTAATAAATTAAACTTTATTAAAATGAACACTGAAATGAAATGAAGACACATGGCTGCTCCCCTAGGGACAATCCATAGGTCCCAGCCTGCAAGACAAAAATCATGATGAGAAGGTGTGTCCTCCGCACATCAAAGGACAGAGAGAGAGCGAAGGGGAGAGAAAGGAAGCGAGGGAGAGAGAGAGAGAGAAGAAGAGAAGGGGAGAGAGAGAGAGAGAGAGAGAATAGGAGAGGGGGAGAGAGAGAAGAAGAGAGGGGGAGAGAGAGAAAAAGAGAGGGGGGGAGAGAGAGACAGTGCCACCCCTGCGCACCCAGGCCACACTGCTCACCTGCTGCCATCGGTGTGTCTCCAACCACGTGCAGGTATGTTCCGCAGATCACCAGGTCACACATCTGAGTCAGAGCCGCCAGCTGAAACAGAGTCCAGATACATGACTGGCACAGTACACACACCTGCACAAGACAGCAGCGACTGCCCGCCCTTGCAAACCCAGGCAGAGGCACCCCAACCCCTCCCGCCGACCATCAGAGCGTGCCCGCCCATGCACACCCAGGCCTCACTGTTCACTTTCCACCACCGGCGCATAGACGGGAGGCCCCACCACATGCTGCTGCAAGCCACAAGCCCGGGCCCGCGGACATGGCACCCTCAACACCATGCAGCCGCGCCCCGCAGGCGAATAGGTCTCATGTTGAAGGACTGGGCTATTCTAAGGCCCAGCGGTGCCAGGGGACAACACCTGAAACCTTCGTGGGTTACCTGTTCCGGCGTACAAAACACAGAGACACGGGACACTTCCGTCGGCGTCAAAGATCAGCATTTATTTACTGCAGGGATACAGAAATCGCAAGAAGTACACAACGTGTAGGTTCTGGGAGACTGCTTCGAATTGCAAAAGTGGATCGCTCCTTTTATACACATTTTCGCCATTGAACAACATGGCAAACAAAGGTTACAACTCAGTTCCCACAATAAACTTCAAAAGGGTCGCACTCATGTTTCAGAAACCCGGAACATAATTACAGCAGCATTTGCCGGTTCCCAACTGTAAAAACACATTATCCCCACATTAAGCACATTCCATTCTGACTGTAAACGAATTAGGAGAAGGGACAGAAACAGATGTAAAGGAAGAACAAGGATGCACAACAGATTAGAAAAGAGTGTAGAGGGTAATAACGGAAACTTGATTGCAGGATCAAAACCCTCGTGACTAATGCATGCATGACTGAAACAATAGACTGGCACGGCAAGATGAGCCTTGAGCGGGGCCATCTGCCTTTGCCGTGTCATTTCCCCTATCATAAAAGACACCCTCAAAGAAACACGTGTCCTTCGTGAAAGCTTGGGAATCCCAGGGTCACGAAGCGGACAAGGTCCGTTCGCTGGCTACTTGAGGGCAAGAAACAAAATGGATGCCGCATCTAAAATGGAACCCGAGTGTTCGGATGGACATACCTAGGAATGAGACGATCCGTACATAGTAGCGTAGCGAAAACGCGTACACCCACTAAACTCGTCATTTGCCGTTCGTAGATACCAAACTCTTCCATATTCGAACACACCCAGAAAGTGTTGTTCCGATTCACACGGAACCTCAGACGCTCCTTTTGCCCTCATGTAGGCAAGCACTAGTCGAGATCAGAATCGATTTCGATATTCATCAAATCGTTCAGCTGTTGCTGGAACATCATTCTATCCATCAATGTCTCCTTGGTAACAGATGGCCGTCTTATACACGTTGTAGCACAAAGACTACATAAGGCAGGGCCACACTGCACACAAAGACAACACATGACTTACATCGGTCTCCTGAGGCGGAAAGCCGGGAGCGCTAAGATTTGATTTTAAAACTTTGTGATACTGTGTTCTTAATTCTCACTTACTCATTGCACTCTTGGCACTCTGAACAGCGGTAGCGCTGTAACGACACCCCCATCTTCATCGCCATTTCTCGAGGGCGAGGCGCGTCCTGAGACACGCCCCCTCTGCTGGCCACGCCCCCTACCAGGCGTATAAATAACGCGTCAGTCACTCTGCGGCGCACTTACATCGGTCTCCTGAGGCGGAAAGCCGGGAGCGCTAAGATTTTATTTTAAAACTTTGTGATACTGTGTTCTTAATTCTCACTTACTCATTGCACTCTTGGCACTCTGAACAGCGGTAGCGCTGCAGCGACACCCCCCATCTTCATCGCCATTTCTCGAGGGCGAGGCGCGTCCTGAGACACGCCCCCTCTGCTGGCCACGCCCCCTACCAGGCGTATAAATAACGCGCCAGTCACTCTGCGGCGCACTTACATCGGTCTCCTGAGGCGGAAAGCCGGGAGCGCTAAGATTTGATTTTAAAACTTTGTGATACTGTGTTCTTAATTCTCACTTACTCATTGCACTCTTGGCACTCTGAACAGCGGTAGCGCTGCAACGACACCCCCCATCTTCATCGCCACTTCTCGAGGGCGAGGCGCGTCCTGAGACACGCCCCCTCTGCTGGCCACGCCCCCTACCAGGCGTATAAATAACGCGCCAGTCACTCTGCGGCGCACTTACATCGGCCTCCTGAGGCGGAAAGCCGGGAGCGCTAAGATTTGATTTTAAAACTTTGTGATACTGTGTTCTTAATTCTCACTTACTCATTGCACTCTTGGCACTCTGAACAGCGGTAGCGCTGCAACGACACCCCCCATCTTCATCGCCATTTCTCGAGGGCGAGGCGCGTCCTGAGACACGCCCCCTCTGCTGGCCACGCCCCCTACCAGGCGTATAAATAACGCGCCAGTCACTCTGCGGCGCACTTACATCGGTCTCCTGAGGCGGAAAGCCAGGAGCGCTAAGATTTGATTTTAAAACTTTGTGATACTGTGTTCTTAATTCTCACTTACTCATTGCACTCTTGGCACTCTGAACAGCGGTAGCGCTGCAACGACACCCCCCATCTTCATCGCCATTTCTCGAGGGCGAGGCGCGTCCTGAGACACGCCCCCTCTGCTGGCCACACCCCCTCAACGCCCTGACTCCACCGCATAAACCATGTGCCTGGGCAGGACGCGCAGCGGACGAGCGCAGCGGGAGCGCCGTCTGCGCGCCGAAGGCACGCCTAAGGCAAGCCCGTCTGCGCCCGTCCGCGGCCGGATGGGGCTAGGGGCACGATTCCATGCCAAAACTACGTCCTACTCTTCGAAGGATCTTATTGCCCTCCAAGGCCATTGGCCACTTCCGGATCCCATCCGCAGACTGATCTTCTCACTAGGCCTTGCTCCTTCTTCCCCGACAGCACCCTATCCCCCGACACACGCCCCCCCGTCACCTTGCCTCTCTCCCCTTGACCCCCTCCCCCGCTCTCCGGCATTATCTGTCTTCCTACTCAATACCAGGTCAGCGGTCAAGCACCACCACGAGCTGTCTGTCTTACTCGACTCAGAGAAACCTGACCTACTGCTTGTGACCGAAACCTGGTACTGTGACACTTCCCACCCTGTTCTCCTGGCCACCCTACCCCCCTCCTATGTGGCCCTGCGAGCTGACCGGCCGGCAGGCAAGGCTGGCGGGGGGGTCGCCCTAATCGCTCGGTCGGAGTTGAACTTTCAATCACTTCCCTTTTCCCCCATACCCCTGCCGACTTCCTGGTAGTCCGCTCTCTTTCATCTTCCCCCCCTATCACCTGTCTCTTAATGTACCGCCCCCCTCAGCCCTCGCCATCATTCCTGCCGGCATTTCAAGACCTACTAGCCAACTTGGTGGTCAACTACGCCTCGGTCTTGGTGCTAGGGGACTTCAATTACTGGCCCTTAGACTCACATGAGTGCTCAGCCTCAAAAGAATTCACAGATTGCCTTTTGTCCCTCAATTTCGTGTCACACATATCCGTCCCCACTCATTCCCATGGGCACACACTGGACCAGGTTTGGTCCCTCAACCTCCCTGTGGCCTCGGTTGCTGTCTCGCCGTGCCCATGGTCTGATCATTCCCTCATCTCCTTTTCCATTCTCCGCAACCTGATGCCTAAAACTCCGCACGCCAAAAACACCTGGGCGCGGAACTGGAATAGACTGGATTATCCCTCCTTGACCTCCCTGCTCCGCAACTCCGCCCCTACTCTTGCTGGCTTACCATCTGCCTCTCAAGCCAAGGCCATCAACACCTGGCTGGCTGGAGGCTGCGACTCAGTGGCGCCCCTACGCCGTATTTCCATCCGCCGACCCAAGGACTCCAACAGATGGTTTAACGACCACCTAAAAGATCTTAAACTGAGCGCCCGACGGGCGAAGAGGCAATGGAGGAAAAATTACAGTCCCTTATCAAAAACTCACTGTTTATCAGCACTGGCCAAATACAAAACAGCAATCCTGGCTGCAAAAACCACCTACTTTTCGTCTAAAATAACTTCTGCAGAAAACAAACCCAGGGAAATCTTTGGCATAGTGAATGACCTGGCATTCTCAGACCGAACCTCGCCCCATATCCCTCCCTCCCAGCCCCTCTGCGACCAACTTAACACCTACTTCTTAGACAAAATAATTACCATCAAGTCCAACATCCCACCGCCCTCTTCCGCTTTCGTCGATCCCTCCCCCCCTCCTGTTCAATGCCCTCTTACCTCCATTCCCCCCCTCACTCAGGATTCTTTCCTAGAGTTACTCCCAAAAGTGAAGTCGGGGTCTCCCGCGGACGTCTGCCCGGCACGAGTCCTGCAGCAAATTTACTCCAGCTGCCCTGACCCCCCCATTGCCTTCCTCAACAGCTCCCTGGCACAGGGCGTAGTGCCCCCTGCGCTAAAGGCAGCTGCCATAGTGCCCATCCTGAAAAAACCTGGCGCTGATCCTTCCATCTCGGCCAACTACCGCCCCATCTCCCTGTTACCCTTTCTGGGCAAGGTGATGGAACGCCACGTCACCGCGGCACTTAGCGCCCATGTTGAGGCAAATGGGGGACTGGCATCCCGCCAAGCCGGGTTCCGTCCCAGGCATTCGACCGAATCAGTTGTGGTCTCAGTCTTAGACAACCTCAGAAAGGGCATGGACGAGAACAAACACCAGGCACTGGTCCTCCTTGATCTCTCCGCCGCCTTTGACACGGTGGACCATACCATCTTACTTACCCGTGTCAAGGCGGCCGGCATCGGGGGATCAGCTCTGGTCTGGCTCTCCTCCTTTCTGAGGGACCGCACTCAGGCGGTCCGGCTAGGCGACTTCACGGCCACTCCTCTCCCCGTCACCTGTGGTGTTCCCCAGGGATCTTCTCTCTCCCCCTTACTCTTCAATCTTTATATCTTTCCTCTCATCTTCGCACTCCAGCAGCTGGAGGTCACCGTCTATAACTACGCGGATGACCTCCAGCTCATCTTTGACCTGTCTCCTTCCCCTCTCTCTGTTTCTAAACTCCAGTCAACTATGACATTCATCAGGGACTGGATGAACCACAACCACCTTAAGCTGAACCCGGATAAAACCGAGCTGGTTCTCACTGGTGTTTCATCCAGCCCCTGGAACTCTCTCTTCTGGCCCCCCTCTCTTGGTCCCGCACCGACCCCCTCCACCACGGTCAAAACACTCGGTGTCAAAATAAATAACCAGCTCACCCTCCATTCACAAATTAGTTCCGTGGTATCCTCCTGCTTTCTCACTCTCCGCACTATCCGCACTGTCTCCCGTTTCTTTTCCCCCCAGGCACTTAAGATCATTATGTCCGCACTGGTGATATCGCGACTGGACTACGCAAACGCTCTTTATCATGGCATCCCCGCGTACAGCTTGCGTAGACTCCAGACTATTCAGAACCAGGCAGCCCGGCTGGTATACGGCCTCCCTCGTTATCACCATTCCACCCCCCTTCTCAGGGAGCTTCACTGGCTCCCTGTAAAAGATCGTTCCCTCTTTAAGATTGGCTGTATGGTCTTCCAGGCCCGACAGGGCACTGCCCCCGCTTTCATTTCTTCATTAATCAATCCTTACTTACCTGCAAGAGAACTTCGATCTTCCTCCAAGTCCCTCCTTCAGATCCCCCGCTTCACACGTAAAAAGTGGGGCGGGGCCAACTTCTCTACCCTGGACCCAACTTTTTGGAACTCACTCCCTGACCACCTCCGCTCTGCCACGCAGTATCTCCCCTTTCGTAGAGATCTGAAAACGTTCCTCTTCAGCCAGGCTTTCCCCACTTAAACCCTCTTATATCTCCTCTTATCTCTCTTTCTGGTCTTTTTCCCTCAGTTGCCGAACCCCCTAGCGCCAAGAAACCGCAAGGTGTACGCTGCGCTCTAGAAATATTTTAAATTAGAAATTAGAATAGGAACGTCACAACAACCCCTACGATCATCAGAATCGTCCAACCCCAAGTGGATATCAGGCCCCAAAACCATCCTAGAAGTGTCCAATTACCCTCGTCCACGTGTATGGACTCGGAAATCTTATGCAACTTCGAGATGGCTTGGTAAACAGTTGGAGCGTTGTCAGGAATGAAAATGCAACAGCTCGAATGGATAACTTTGCACACACCACCTCTATCTGCAAGAACAACGTCTAGAACCATACGGTTCTGCAACGTCATGTGTCTATCCGCCTGAAGTTCTGCTGTTAAATTACCAAGAGCACTCGCAGTTATGTTAGCAGTCGACTCTACCACACGGGTCAACTGTCTTAGGTTCCTACTATTAACCATAGGTCCCCAAAACGGCAAGAAACCCTTAAAGAAGTCTCCTGCTTCTTGACCGGCAGTATCCTCTTCACTAATAACGCCTCTCACAATTCTAGTTTTGTGATAGTCTGAGGCAACTGTAAAAGTCGGTGGCAAAAGATTCGCAATATAACAGGTACCCGAAAAGTCACGGGGCAACCATGTATATGCACGTTCATAACATACAAAATAGGTACCCTTGGCAGTCAGAAAAACAGGGGAAGAGAGCATCGGTAGAACATACGTATCAGTACAAGCACTGTTCCCAAGTTGTGCTCTCGGATTTCGACCAAGACCTTTCAAGCAGAAATTACCGAGGTGGGGTACGATCCATATTGGAGACGAGCTCTTAAGCTGTCTATCACCCACTGACATACTATACTCAGCCTCACTCAGATCCTTATAGGCTTGCACCTCTTCATCTGGAATAAGCGATGCATCAAAAATATCTCTATC
This sequence comes from Triturus cristatus, assembly GCF_964204655.1. Classification (NCBI taxonomy): domain Eukaryota; kingdom Metazoa; phylum Chordata; class Amphibia; order Caudata; family Salamandridae; genus Triturus; species Triturus cristatus. The sequence goes on from NC_140582.1 coordinate 346,816,301, forward strand.
TAAATCAGCAATCGCTATCGCCAAAGGCTTATGGTACGGGCCAGGACCAAAGCTTGCAGAGCGTGGCTCTCGACTGGGGTAGGAATCTAGTGCACTACGGAACATAGTTTGGAATGCTCCAGCTGACCCTTGGGAGCTATAGGGAAGAACCAGATACGGAATACCCCTATCCATGGTATGTGGCATTAACCCACACACCCAACAGTTGGTAGTATTCATCACCAACTGATGCTGATGTAGGAGTTGAACGAAGGAGTTATTCATGAATTCCGCACGTCTAACCTGTTCATGTTGGGGCAGAAGATGAAAGGAATGTGGAGAAACAGTGGTAATAGAGCTTAGTTTAGGAGAAAAAGTAGGTGAAACGGAAGGCAATAGCGACTGTATTCCGAAATACACTCCACCCACCAATAGCATAGACACAGTCAGAAACAGCAGAAATACCTGAAACAAAAAACATTTTGTTCGTACAATCTTATGCAATTTTGATCTTTGCGCCGACATCCTTTCTACTTCCAACAGCTTAGAGAATGCCATCCTCTAAAAACTGTCCGTGACGTACTTGACGCACTTCGTTCTGAGTAGCGATTATCAATTCCCAGGAGTTCCCAGGAGTCAACAAAAAGTAACCGACCTAGTGTCAGAAACCTGCTAAACAGAAGGGAGTACCCGCACGGCCCTACGGTTAACCCGGATGATAGGTTTTCCTAAACACTCAGCTTAATACAAATCTCTTGGTACACAAAGAATTGTCACAGTGGAAACAAATTTGGAAATGTAAAAGAACATACATTTGTTAGCAATTCAAACAAATTTAGCGACAACACCTATTACTTGCATGTATGATCGTCATTTAATTGATTATCCAAGTTTTCAGTCAAACAGAAGATCAGCAATTTAAGTCAAAGCCAAAAACATCACAATATCAACATTTTCAAATATATATAGGTGTAAGGTACGTGATAGGTGCAAGATTTTGGGATTAGTGCAGGGCGTTGTGAGGGAGGGAGGTTGCGAAAAATTTAGGAACATCCACAATTCGTTGAAGAACCTAACCTGCCAGTTAAATGGCCACAAAATTTAAATCAGACAACACAGAATAAGACAGCAGTTGTACATTCACTGACAATCTCCTGTGTTGATTGAAGGTAGAAGTAAGTCGACGTTTCGACCCCTATTAGAGCCAGCAAATTGGTTTGCTTGGGGTTGGGGTCTTCATCAGGACCAGGGGAAGGGCTTACACCTAGGGGCAAGGGTCAAAGATGAAAAAACCGTGAGGTGTGTCTATGGTAAACCATTATAATTAAGAGAGAAACAATGATAAAAATTACCAGCATCAGCAGCAAGCATCAAGCTGGAAAAATTGGGAAGGGGCCAGTCAGTGCTCCTGGGAAAAAGGAAAAAAGGAAAAGAGACGAGGAATACTAAAACCATACTTAAAACAACACAACGAGTGTCAGTTAAACCTGAGTTACCAGAAATACTCACCCAAGGTGTAGTATTCCAATACTCGATAAGTGAGACAAGGGAAGGCTGAGTAAATCAGCACAGACACTGATCCATTGGTGTCCAAAGCTGGAAAGAAAGGGGGATGGGGGGGGTTATTAATCTCCCACACTCGGATCCTGTCCGAGAACATAGCGCATATAAGGTTGATTAACTTAATATATTACGCGGGAAAAGGTGAGTGCGCGAAACAGAAATAAATCGCAGCGCATGTCAGGTGCGTCAATGGCCATTAACAGAACATACAGGAGTGTAGGGAAGACCATCTCCACATAGTGTGTGGCAAAACTCACTTATATAGTAACAGAACGGAGAGAGCCACTGAGTCCGTAGTCTGCAACATACCTTGAGGGCCGCGCAGAGTGAACTGACAGCTAACCCTGGGCTTCGTCACATGACTATAAAAATACGGACTAGTCGCGCGCACAACCAGAATGGTTGCGCCTTGATTGGTGAAGACTCAGGGGTGTGTGTGGTCACGTGTTCGTATGTGATTACACATCGGAACCGGGCCGGGAGTCTTGTAGCCGCATGATTGCGTAGAAGAGAGAAGGAGGGAAGCGAAACCACAGAGGCTGCAGGCAGTAACATACCTCAAGGGCCGCGTGAGTCGGTCTGACAGCTAAGCCTGAGCTGCGTCACATGATCATTTATATACCCAACAGACGTGCGTGCACCCGGTGAGAATGTGCCCTGATTGGTGGAAATTCAGGGGTGTGTGGTGTTAACTGAGCTGATGTCAGCTCGTCTAAAAGCAGGGACCTTTTGCTGGTTCTAAGAACATGACCACAGTACTAAAAAGCAATACAATAATATGGTTACTGCAGTAAATGATACGGAAACAGCCATAACATTGGGCATAATTGATACATCCCTTGTTGACGCTCAAAAAACATACGGAATAACACAGGCGAATGACACCACTAAAAGGCACAGCAATTGAAGTGCACAATGGGTTTAAATGTAATTCAAAGGACATATAGCATCACATAAAACCACAGCAAATACCTTATGTAGTGGGGTTCACCATGAATTATACCAGACAATTTAAAAGGTATAGCCCACAATATCGTAGATGTTTAACCATTATTTATCAAAGATAGTTGGGTGAAGGTTGCGTCAAGTTCATTAAGGCCACAGAGGACAGAGTCAAAACGGTCCATCCCCTTACACTCCCTGATGTTAAGAATTGAGCCGAGGTCTCCACCCCTAACACCCAGTGTTATGGCTTCAATTACCAGCCATCTTAACGATTCGGGGGAATGGCTACATGTATTAAAGTGGTCAACCATGGGTGCTCCAGGAGTGTTGCATCTAATCCTGCTACAGTGTTGTAGTATCCTACATTTCACTTTCTGGGTAGTCTGGCCTATGTAGATCTTGTTACAGGGGCAGACTATCGCGTAGATGACATTCTTAGTATTGCAATTGGTGAGCGTCTTTAAATCCACCGTGCAGTTGTTATGTTGGAACGTCTTTGTTTCAAGGGTCAAATTGCAGGCTTTGCACTGTCCACATTTGACATGGCCCGTGGGAGCTGGAAGATGCCAGAGCGATTCAATTGTTGGTCTAGGCTGTGTTTCCAAGAGTGATTTGACCACATGATCGCGGAATACATCACCACACTTATTCAAGATCCCTCCAATCTATTCATTTCTTCAAATACCCCAAACATTGATGTATCCCTTAATGAGAAGATCAACAAACTAGAGAGATTAGAGAAGAAGCTGATCCGCACCAGGCTGCACGGCCATTTTCTGACCAAGTATTTACAGTCGAATGTCATACCGGTTGGTTTACAGGTTAAAAACGAACCAGCGATCTTTGTGGATCAACCTAAGTTCAAGGAGGGCTTCAGCTTCGTGGCTAACAACTGTTCGCGCCACTGGATGGTCCTTGGAGTGGAGACTGCCCTTGAACAGGTGGAATTACTGATGAAGGAGATTGCTGATTTAAAGCGGGACATTTCTACAGATAATGCTCTAACGAATGCCAAGGAGGCTCTAGAACGCCTTGAGAAAACCATCAAGGAATTTGATGTTAACACACAAACCAAGAAACTGGACAAACTTTCTAAAGACGTCCGTTTTTATGATCAGAAATTGACCTACCCATACCTACAGGAAGATTACTACAAACAAGACCAACAAGGTCGTTTCTTCAACAGAGGGAGAGGGGCTTATCGAGGCACCCGTACGTTCACGAATTTCTCGGAGTCGTCTGGCTCCACAGGCAGTGAGGGAGAACAAGCAGGGAGCTACACAGAGTACCAACCTCAGGATACTGCCTATTACCCACCCTCTGGACCGGCTTTTTTAAAAGACCGACAATGGCGACCACCCAGGGGAAGGAATGCGAATTGGAATTGGAACAGGGGACGCGGACGCGGCCGCCTGCAACAAGCCCAGGGTTGGGACAGAGCTCAGCAACAAGGGACGAATACTGCCCAGAAGCAGGTACACTTCCCTCAGGAACCACATGGGGAAATTCAAACGAGACGTCGAGTCTATCGTTGGTAGGCACATCAAAAGACCCCATTATGAACCTGTCTGATCATATACTTACTGATGATGAACACCGGATTCTTAGTAAAGGCCTATCATATGTTCCTACAACCTATCCCAATAAATTCAACCTACAGACTGAGTTGCACCGGTTTTTTCGAAAGATACGGTTACGCTACTTCTTTTGTCAGGCTCCTGTGAGTACGACCACATCGTGTACTGGCCTACGCACTCCCTCTACATTTAGACCTACCTCTCAGATGGTTTCACATCGGATCTTGACCTACGAAAGTACTGTACTAAAGGAGGCACTAGGAGTATGCTCCACTAGAAAGTATGTCAAACACAATGTCACCTCTGCGGAACGAAAGGCCCTGGATGATTTGAGGAATAACCATTCTATTGTCATCAAACCCGCTGACAAGGGGGGAGCCATCGTACTACAGAGTGTGGATAACTATAAAGAAGAACTTTACTCCCAATTGAATGATGGCATCAGCTATACCAGACTCAACCTAAATCCCACGAAAAAGATCAGTACCATGATCCTTCGAGTAACCCAAGATGGCCTTGCCCAAGGCTTCCTTTCGAACCTGGAGTTCCAATTTTTGAATCAACCTCAGCCTCGTCTTCCGACAATCTACACCTTACCTAAGGTACATAAAAACCAGGAAAGACCACCCGGCCGCCCCATAGTCTCGGGGTGTGGCTCAATTCTTGAGCCCTTGTGTAAATACATCGATTTCTTCTTGAAGCCTTTGGCAGAGAATACAGATTCATACCTGCGGGACACGATGCAAGTTATTAATCTGGTTGATGGGATGCCCTTCGATCCAGCCACCCAAATTCTTGTGACACTGGACATTGTGTCTTTATACACAAGTATCCCTCAACAACATGCTTTGGAGGTGATTTTGAAATATTTGGAGACAAGAACCCAACCGGTGCAAGTTCCCTCGGATTTCATCATTAAATTGCTCAACATAGCAATGACGCAGAATTTCTTTTTCTTTCAAAATGACTTCTTCATGCAAACGAAAGGCGTGGCGATGGGTGCCAGCTTTGCCCCAGACCTGGCCATTCTGTATATGGACAACTTTGAACAGACCTTTGTCAGTAATATCACTAACCCATTCAGGCAAAAAGTCAAGTATTGGAAACGATATATCGACGACGTCCTGATGATTTGGACAGGCAACGACCAGGAACTGGATGAGTTTTTCCTTTGGCTGAATGATAGATCGGCTGACATTCGGTTTACCATGACCAAGGACAAGTCCAGTATTGATTTCCTTGATATCACTATCAAGGCTATGGACGACTGTCTGTATACAACCCTGTTCCGAAAAACCACGGAAAGAAACACTTTATTGAGGTATGGAAGTCACCACCCGAGAGGACTACGCGATAACCTTCCTTTCGGACAGTTCCTGAGGATCAGGAGGAACTGTTCCAGAAAAGATGATTTTTTCACGGAATCCAATGACCTCATCCTCAGACTGATTGAACGCGGCTACCCTCGGAGGCTTGTCAAGAGGGCCCGCAAGAGAGCCTGGTACAATCATAGAGACCTCCTCCTCACTCCTAAAACACGGATGGATGATCCTAACAGGCTTATATGTGTCACGACCTTTAACACCATGAGCAATGATATCCGCAAAATTGTCAATAAACATTGGCACTTGGTGTCAGCAGAACTACAGCTCACTGAACCCCCAATGCATGCCTTCAAGAAAGGCAAAAATGTCCGCGATCATGTGGTCAAATCACTCTTGGAAACACAGCCTAGACCAACAATTGAATCGCTCTGGCATCTTCCAGCTCCCACGGGCCATGTCAAATGTGGACAGTGCAAAGCCTGCAATTTGACCCTTGAAACAAAGACGTTCCAACATAACAACTGCACGGTGGATTTAAAGACGCTCACCAATTGCAATACTAAGAATGTCATCTACGCGATAGTCTGCCCCTGTAACAAGATCTACATAGGCCAGACTACCCAGAAAGTGAAATGTAGGATACTACAACACTGTAGCAGGATTAGATGCAACACTCCTGGAGCACCCATGGTTGACCACTTTAATACATGTAGCCATTCCCCCGAATCGTTAAGATGGCTGGTAATTGAAGCCATAACACTGGGTGTTAGGGGTGGAGACCTCGGCTCAATTCTTAACATCAGGGAGTGTAAGTGGATGGACCGTTTTGACTCTGTCCTCTGTGGCCTTAATGAACTTGACGCAACCTTCACCCAACTATCTTTGATAAATAATGGTTAAACATCTACGATATTGTGGGCTATACTTTTTAAATTGTCTGGTATAATTCATGGTGAACCCCACTACATAAGGTATTTGCTGTGGTTTTATGTGATGCTATATGTCCTTTGAATTACATTTAAACCCATTGTGCACTTCAATTGCTGTGCCTTTTAGTGGTGTCATTCGCCTGTGTTATTCCGTATGTTTTTTGAGCGTCAACAAGGGATGTATCAATTATGCCCAATGTTATGGCTGTTTCCGTATCATTTACTGCAGTAACCATATTATTGTATTGCTTTTTAGTACTGTGGTCATGTTCTTAGAACCAGCAAATGGTCCCTGCTTTTAGACGAGCTGACATCAGCTCAGTTAACACCACACACCCCTGAATTTCCACCAATCAGGGCACATTCTCACCGGGTGCACGCACGTCTGTTGGGTATATAAATGATCATGTGACGCAGCTCAGGCTTAGCTGTCAGACCGACTCACGCGGCCCTTGAGGTATGTTACTGCCTGCAGCCTCTGTGGTTTCGCTTCCCTCCTTCTCTCTTCTACGCAATCTTGCGGCTACAAGACTCCCGGCCCGGTTCCGATGTGTAATCACATACGAACACGTGACCACACACACCCCTGAGTCTCCACCAATCAAGGCGCAACCATTCTGGTTGTGCGCGCGACTAGTCCGTATTTTTATAGTCATGTGACGAAGCCCAGGGTTAGCTGTCAGTTCACTCGGCGCGGCCCTCAAGGTATGTTGCAGACTACGGACTCAGTGGCTCTCTCCGTTCTGTTACTATATAAGTGAGTTTTGCCACACACTATGTGGAGATGGTCTTCCCTACACTCCTGTATGTTCTGTTAATGGCCATTGACGCACCTGACATGCGCTGCGATTTATTTCTGTTTCGCGCACTCACCTTTTCCCGCGTAATATATTAAGTTAATCAACCTTATATGCGCTATGTTCTCGGACAGGATCCGAGTGTGGGAGATTAATAACCCCCCCCCTCCCCCTTTCTTTCCAGCTTTGGACACCAATGGATCAGTGTCTGTGCTGATTTACTCAGCCTTCCCTTGTCTCACTTATCGAGTATTGGAATACTACACCTTGGGTGAGTATTTCTGGTAACTCAGGTTTAACTGACACTCGTTGTGTTGTTTTAAGTATGGTTTTAGTATTCCTCGTCTCTTTTCCTTTTTTCCTTTTTCCCAGGAGCACTGACTGGCCCCTTCCCAATTTTTCCGGCTTGATGCTTGCTGCTGATGCTGGTAATTTTTATCATTGTTTCTCTCTTAATTATAATGGTTTACCATAGACACACCTCACGGTTTTTTCATCTTTGACCCTTGCCCCTAGGTGTAAGCCCTTCCCCTGGTCCTGATGAAGACCCCAACCCCAAGCAAACCAATTTGCTGGCTCTAATAGGGGTCGAAACGTCGACTTACTTCTACCTTCAATCAACACAGGAGATTGTCAGTGAATGTACAACTGCTGTCTTATTCTGTGTTGTCTGATTTAAATTTTGTGGCCATTTAACTGGCAGGTTAGGTTCTTCAACGAATTGTGGATGTTCCTAAATTTTTCGCAACCTCCCTCCCTCACAACGCCCTGCACTAATCCCAAAATCTTGCACCTATCACGTACCTTACACCTATATATATTTGAAAATGTTGATATTGTGATGTTTTTGGCTTTGACTTAAATTGCTGATCTTCTGTTTGACTGAAAACTTGGATAATCAATTAAATGACGATCATACATGCAAGTAATAGGTGTTGTCGCTAAATTTGTTTGAATTGCTAACAAATGTATGTTCTTTTACATTTCCAAATTTGTTTCCACTGTGACAATTCTTTGTGTACCTAGTTATACCCGAGTCCAGTGGTCTACCGGGTTACCCCATTGATACATAACTCTCTATAGTGCAGGCGCTGTCCTGCGAGGGTATTTATTTTTAACTATTTTTAACTCTTTTTCACTATGTTAGGCAATGAGACGCTATCATACACTGAGGAATACATCACCACACTTATTCAAGATCCCTCCAATCTATTCATTTCTTCAAATACCCCAAACATTGATGTATCCCTTAATGAGAAGATCAACAAACTAGAGAGATTAGAGAAGAAGCTGATCCGCAGCAGGCTGCACGGCCATTTTCTGACCAAGTATTTACAGTCGAATGTCATACCGGTTGGTTTACAGGTTAAAAACGAACCAGCGATCTTTGTGGATCAACCTAAGTTCAAGGAGGGCTTCAGCTTCGTGGCTAACAACTGTTCGCGCCACTGGATGGTCCTTGGAGTGGAGACTGCCCTTGAACAGGTGGAATTACTGATGAAGGAGATTGCTGATTTAAAGCGGGACATTTCTACAGATAATGCTCTAACGAATGCCAAGGAGGCTCTAGAACGCCTTGAGAAAACCATCAAGGAATTTGATGTTAACACACAAACCAAGAAACTGGACAAACTTTCTAAAGACGTCCATTTTTATGATAAGAAATTGACCTACCCATACCTACAGGAAGATTACTACAAACAAGACCAACAAGGTCGTTTCTTCAACAGAGGGAGAGGGGCTTATCGAGGCACCCGTAGATTCACGAATTTCTCGGAGTCGTCTGGCTCCACAGGCAGTGAGGGAGAACAAGCAGGGAGCTACACAGGGTACCAACCTCAGGATACTGCCTATTACCCACCCTCTGGACCGGCTTTTTTAGAAGACCGACAATGGCGACCACCCAGGGGAAGGAATGCGAATTGGAATTGGAACAGGGGACGCGGACGCGGCCGCCTGCAACAAGCCCAGGGTTGGGACAGAGCTCAGCAACAAGGGATGAATACTGCCCAGAAGCAGGTACACTTCCCTCAGGAACCACATGGGGAAATTCAAACGAGACGTCGAGTCTATCGTTGGTAGGCACATCAAAAGACCCCATTATGAACCTGTCTGATCATATACTTACTGATGATGAACACCGGATTCTTAGTAAAGGCCTATCATATGTTCCTACAACCTATCCCAATAAATTCAACCTACAGACTGAGTTGCACCGGTTTTTTCGAAAGATACGGTTACGCTACTTCTTTCGTCAGGCTCCTGTGAGTACGACCACATCGTGTACTGGCCTACGCACTCCCTCTACATTTACACCTACCTCTCAGATGGTTTCACATCGGATCTTGACCTACGAAAGTACTGTACTAAAGGAGGCACTAGGAGTATGCTCCACTAGAAAGTATGTCAAACACAATGTCACCTCTGCGGAACGAAAGGCCCTGGATGATTTGAGGAATAACCATTCTATTGTCATCAAACCCGCTGACAAGGGGGGAGCCATCGTACTACAGAGTGTGGATAACTATAAAGAAGAACTTTACTCCCAATTGAATGATGGCATCAGCTATACCAGACTCAACCTAAATCCCACGAAAAAGATCAGTACCATGATCCTTCGAGTAACCCAAGATGGCCTTGCCCAAGGCTTCCTTTCGAACCTGGAGTTCCAATTTTTGAATCAACCTCAGCCTCGTCTTCCGACAATCTACACCTTACCTAAGGTACATAAAAACCAGGAAAGACCACCCGGCCGCCCCATAGTCTCGGGGTGTGGCTCAATTCTTGAGCCCTTGTGTAAATACATCGATTTCTTCTTGAAGCCTTTGGCAGAGAATACAGATTCATACCTGCGGGACACGATGCAAGTTATTAATCTGGTTGATGGGATGCCCTTCGATCCAGCCACCCAAATTCTTGTGACACTGGACATTGTGTCTTTATACACAAGTATCCCTCAACAACATGCTTTGGAGGTGATTTTGAAATATCTGGAGACAAGAACCCAACCGGTGCAAGTTCCCTCGGATTTCATCATTAAATTGCTCAACATAGCAATGACGCAGAATTTCTTTTTCTTTCAAAATGACTTCTTCATGCAAACGAAAGGCGTGGCGATGGGTGCCAGCTTTGCCCCAGACCTGGCCATTCTGTATATGGACAACTTTGAACAGACCTTTGTCAGTAATATCACTAACCCATTCAGGCAAAAAGTCAAGTATTGGAAACGATATATCGACGACGTCCTGATGATTTGGACAGGCAACGACCAGGAACTGGATGAGTTTTTCCTTTGGCTGAATGATAGATCGGCTGACATTCGGTTTACCATGACCAAGGACAAGTCCAGTATTGATTTCCTTGATATCACTATCAAGGCTATGGACGACTGTCTGTATACAACCCTGTTCCGAAAAACCACGGAAAGAAACACTTTATTGAGGTATGGAAGTCACCACCCGAGAGGACTACGCGATAACCTTCCTTTCGGACAGTTCCTGAGGATCAGGAGGAACTGTTCCAGAAAAGATGATTTTTTCACGGAATCCAATGACCTCATCCTCAGACTGATTGAACGCGGCTACCCTCGGAGGCTTGTCAAGAGGGCCCGCAAGAGAGCCTGGTACAATCATAGAGACCTCCTCCTCACTCCTAAAACACGGATGGATGATCCTAACAGGCTTATATGTGTCACGACCTTTAACACCATGAGCAATGATATCCGCAAAATTGTCAATAAACATTGGCACTTGGTGTCAGCAGAACTACAGCTCACTGAACCCCCAATGCATGCCTTCAAGAAAGGCAAAAATGTCCGCGATCATGTGGTCAAATCACTCTTGGAAACACAGCCTAGACCAACAATTGAATCGCTCTGGCATCTTCCAGCTCCCACGGGCCATGTCAAATGTGGACAGTGCAAAGCCTGCAATTTGACCCTTGAAACAAAGACGTTCCAACATAACAACTGCGCGGTGGATTTAAAGACGCTCACCAATTGCAATACTAAGAATGTCATCTACGCGATAGTCTGCCCCTGTAACAAGATCTACATAGGCCAGACTACCCAGAAAGTGAAATGTAGGATACTACAACACTGTAGCAGGATTAGATGCAACACTCCTGGAGCACCCATGGTTGATCACTTTAATACATGTAGCCATTCCCCCGAATCGTTAAGATGGCTGGTAATTGAAGCCATAACACTGGGTGTTAGGGGTGGAGACCTCGGCTCAATTCTTAACATCAGGGAGTGTAAGTGGATGGACCGTTTTGACTCTGTCCTCTGTGGCCTTAATGAACTTGACGCAACCTTCACCCAACTATCTTTGATAAATAATGGTTAAACATCTACGATATTGTGGGCTATACTTTTTAAATTGTCTGGTATAATTCATGGTGAACCCCACTACATAAGGTATTTGCTGTGGTTTTATGTGATGCTATATGTCCTTTGAATTACATTTAAACCCATTGTGCACTTCAATTGCTGTGCCTTTTAGTGGTGTCATTCGCCTGTGTTATTCCGTATGTTTTTTGAGTGTCAACAAGGGATGTATCAATTATGCCCAATGTTATGTCTGTTTCCGTATCATTTACTGCAGTAACCATATTATTGTATTGCTTTTTAGTACTGTGGTCATGTTCTTAGAACCAGCAAATGGTCCCTGCTTTTAGACGAGCTGACATCAGCTCAGTTAACACCACACACCCCTGAATTTCCACCAATCAGGGCACATTCTCACCGGGTGCACGCACGTCTGTTGGGTATATAAATGATCATGTGACGCAGCTCAGGCTTAGCTGTCAGACCGACTCACGCGGCCCTTGAGGTATGTTACTGCCTGCAGCCTCTGTGGTTTCGCTTCCCTCCTTCTCTCTTCTACGCAATCTTGCGGCTACAAGACTCCCGGCCCGGTTCCGATGTGTAATCACATACGAACACGTGACCACACACACCCCTGAGTCTCCACCAATCAAGGCGCAACCATTCTGGTTGTGCGCGCGACTAGTCCGTATTTTTATAGTCATGTGACGAAGCCCAGGGTTAGCTGTCAGTTCACTCGGCGCGGCCCTCAAGGTATGTTGCAGACTACGGACTCAGTGGCTCTCTCCGTTCTGTTACTATATAAGTGAGTTTTGCCACACACTATGTGGAGATGGTCTTCCCTACACTCCTGTATGTTCTGTTAATGGCCATTGACGCACCTGACATGCGCTGCGATTTATTTCTGTTTCGCGCACTCACCTTTTCCCGCGTAATATATTAAGTTAATCAACCTTATATGCGCTATGTTCTCGGACAGGATCCGAGTGTGGGAGATTAATAACCCCCCCCCTCCCCCTTTCTTTCCAGCTTTGGACACCAATGGATCAGTGTCTGTGCTGATTTACTCAGCCTTCCCTTGTCTCACTTATCGAGTATTGGAATACTACACCTTGGGTGAGTATTTCTGGTAACTCAGGTTTAACTGACACTCGTTGTGTTGTTTTAAGTATGGTTTTAGTATTCCTCGTCTCTTTTCCTTTTTTCCTTTTTCCCAGGAGCACTGACTGGCCCCTTTCCAATTTTTCCAGCTTGATGCTTGCTGCTGATGCTGGTAATTTTTATCATTGTTTCTCTCTTAATTATAATGGTTTACCATAGACACACCTCACGGTTTTTTCATCTTTGACCCTTGCCCCTAGGTGTAAGCCCTTCCCCTGGTCCTGATGAAGACCCCAACCCCAAGCAAACCAATTTGCTGGCTCTAATAGGGGTCGAAACGTCGACTTACTTCTACCTTCAATCAACACAGGAGATTGTCAGTGAATGTACAACTGCTGTCTTATTCTGTGTTGTCTGATTTAAATTTTGTGGCCATTTAACTGGCAGGTTAGGTTCTTCAACGAATTGTGGATGTTCCTAAATTTTTCGCAACCTCCCTCCCTCACAACGCCCTGCACTAATCCCAAAATCTTGCACCTATCACGTACCTTACACCTATATATATTTGAAAATGTTGATATTGTGATGTTTTTGGCTTTGACTTAAATTGCTGATCTTCTGTTTGACTGAAAACTTGGATAATCAATTAAATGACGATCATACATGCAAGTAATAGGTGTTGTCGCTAAATTTGTTTGAATTGCTAACAAATGTATGTTCTTTTACATTTCCAAATTTGTTTCCACTGTGACAATTCTTTGTGTACCTAGTTATACCCGAGTCCAGTGGTCTACCGGGTTACCCCATTGATACATAACTCTCTATAGTGCAGGCGCTGTCCTGCGAGGGTATTTATTTTTAACTATTTTTAACTCTTTTTCACTATGTTAGGCAATGAGACGCTATCATACACTGAGGAATACATCACCACACTTATTCAAGATCCCTCCAATCTATTCATTTCTTCAAATACCCCAAACATTGATGTATCCCTTAATGAGAAGATCAACAAACTAGAGAGATTAGAGAAGAAGCTGATCCGCACCAGGCTGCACGGCCATTTTCTGACCAAGTATTTACAGTCGAATGTCATACCGGTTGGTTTACAGGTTAAAAACGAACCAGCGATCTTTGTGGATCAACCTAAGTTCAAGGAGGGCTTCAGCTTCGTGGCTAACAACTGTTCGCGCCACTGGATGGTCCTTGGAGTGGAGACTGCCCTTGAACAGGTGGAATTACTGATGAAGGAGATTGCTGATTTAAAGCGGGACATTTCTACAGATAATGCTCTAACGAATGCCAAGGAGGCTCTAGAACGCCTTGAGAAAACCATCAAGGAATTTGATGTTAACACACAAACCAAGAAACTGGACAAACTTTCTAAAGACGTCCGTTTTTATGATAAGAAATTGACCTACCCATACCTACAGGAAGATTACTACAAACAAGACCAACAAGGTCGTTTCTTCAACAGAGGGAGAGGGGCTTATCGAGGCACCCGTAGATTCACGAATTTCTCGGAGTCGTCTGGCTCCACAGGCAGTGAGGGAGAACAAGCAGGGAGCTACACAGGGTACCAACCTCAGGATACTGCCTATTACCCACCCTCTGGACCGGCTTTTTTAGAAGACCGACAATGGCGACCACCCAGGGGAAGGAATGCGAATTGGAATTGGAACAGGGGACGCGGACGCGGCCGCCTGCAACAAGCCCAGGGTTGGGACAGAGCTCAGCAACAAGGGATGAATACTGCCCAGAAGCAGGTACACTTCCCTCAGGAACCACATGGGGAAATTCAAACGAGACGTCGAGTCTATCGTTGGTAGGCACATCAAAAGACCCCATTATGAACCTGTCTGATCATATACTTACTGATGATGAACACCGGATTCTTAGTAAAGGCCTATCATATGTTCCTACAACCTATCCCAATAAATTCAACCTACAGACTGAGTTGCACCGGTTTTTTTGAAAGATACGGTTACGCTACTTCTTTCGTCAGGCTCCTGTGAGTACGACCACATCGTGTACTGGCCTACGCACTCCCTCTACATTTACACCTACCTCTCAGATGGTTTCACATCGGATCTTGACCTACGAAAGTACTGTACTAAAGGAGGCACTAGGAGTATGCTCCACTAGAAAGTATGTCAAACACAATGTCACCTCTGCGGAACGAAAGGCCCTGGATGATTTGAGGAATAACCATTCTATTGTCATCAAACCTGCTGACAAGGGGGGAGCCATCGTACTACAGAGTGTGGATAACTATAAAGAAGAACTTTACTCCCAATTGAATGATGGCATCAGCTATACCAGACTCAACCTAAATCCCACGAAAAAGATCAGTACCATGATCCTTCGAGTAACCCAAGATGGCCTTGCCCAAGGCTTCCTTTCGAACCTGGAGTTCCAATTTTTGAATCAACCTCAGCCTCGTCTTCCGACAATCTACACCTTACCTAAGGTACATAAAAACCAGGAAAGACCACCCGGCCGCCCCATAGTCTCGGGGTGTGGCTCAATTCTTGAGCCCTTGTGTAAATACATCGATTTCTTCTTGAAGCCTTTGGCAGAGAATACAGATTCATACCTGCGGGACACGATGCAAGTTATTAATCTGGTTGATGGGATGCCCTTCGATCCAGCCACCCAAATTCTTGTGACACTGGACATTGTGTCTTTATACACAAGTATCCCTCAACAACATGCTTTGGAGGTGATTTTGAAATATTTGGAGACAAGAACCCAACCGGTGCAAGTTCCCTCGGATTTCATCATTAAATTGCTCAACATAGCAATGACGCAGAATTTCTTTTTCTTTCAAAATGACTTCTTCATGCAAACGAAAGGCGTGGCGATGGGTGCCAGCTTTGCCCCAGACCTGGCCATTCTGTATATGGACAACTTTGAACAGACCTTTGTCAGTAATATCACTAACCCATTCAGGCAAAAAGTCAAGTATTGGAAACGATATATCGACGACGTCCTGATGATTTGGACAGGCAACGACCAGGAACTGGATGAGTTTTTCCTTTGGCTGAATGATAGATCGGCTGACATTCGGTTTACCATGACCAAGGACAAGTCCAGTATTGATTTCCTTGATATCACTATCAAGGCTATGGACGACTGTCTGTATACAACCCTGTTCCGAAAAACCACGGAAAGAAACACTTTATTGAGGTATGGAAGTCACCACCCGAGAGGACTACGCGATAACCTTCCTTTCGGACAGTTCCTGAGGATCAGGAGGAACTGTTCCAGAAAAGATGATTTTTTCACGGAATCCAATGACCTCCTCCTCAGACTGATTGAACGCGGCTACCCTCGGAGGCTTGTCAAGAGGGCCCGCAAGAGAGCCTGGTACAATCATAGAGACCTCCTCCTCACTCCTAAAACACGGATGGATGATCCTAACAGGCTTATATGTGTCACGACCTTTAACACCATGAGCAATGATATCCGCAAAATTGTCAATAAACATTGGCACTTGGTGTCAGCAGAACTACAGCTCACTGAACCCCCAATGCATGCCTTCAAGAAAGGCAAAAATGTCCGCGATCATGTGGTCAAATCACTCTTGGAAACACAGCCTAGACCAACAATTGAATCGCTCTGGCATCTTCCAGCTCCCACGGGCCATGTCAAATGTGGACAGTGCAAAGCCTGCAATTTGACCCTTGAAACAAAGACGTTCCAACATAACAACTGCACGGTGGATTTAAAGACGCTCACCAATTGCAATACTAAGAATGTCATCTACGCGATAGTCTGCCCCTGTAACAAGATCTACATAGGCCAGACTACCCAGAAAGTGAAATGTAGGATACTACAACACTGTAGCAGGATTAGATGCAACACTCCTGGAGCACCCATGGTTGACCACTTTAATACATGTAGCCATTCCCCCGAATCGTTAAGATGGCTGGTAATTGAAGCCATAACACTGGGTGTTAGGGGTGGAGACCTCGGCTCAATTCTTAACATCAGGGAGTGTAAGTGGATGGACCGTTTTGACTCTGTCCTCTGTGGCCTTAATGAACTTGACGCAACCTTCACCCAACTATCTTTGATAAATAATGGTTAAACATCTACGATATTGTGGGCTATACTTTTTAAATTGTCTGGTATAATTCATGGTGAACCCCACTACATAAGGTATTTGCTGTGGTTTTATGTGATGCTATATGTCCTTTGAATTACATTTAAACCCATTGTGCACTTCAATTGCTGTGCCTTTTAGTGGTGTCATTCGCCTGTGTTATTCCGTATGTTTTTTGAGCGTCAACAAGGGATGTATCAATTATGCCCAATGTTATGTCTGTTTCCGTATCATTTACTGCAGTAACCATATTATTGTATTGCTTTTTAGTACTGTGGTCATGTTCTTAGAACCAGCAAATGGTCCCTGCTTTTAGACGAGCTGACATCAGCTCAGTTAACACCACACACCCCTGAATTTCCACCAATCAGGGCACATTCTCACCGGGTGCACGCACGTCTGTTGGGTATATATATGATCATGTGACGCAGCTCAGGCTTAGCTGTCAGACCGACTCACGCGGCCCTTGAGGTATGTTACTGCCTGCAGCCTCTGTGGTTTCGCTTCCCTCCTTCTCTCTTCTACGCAATCTTGCGGCTACAAGACTCCCGGCCCGGTTCCGATGTGTAATCACATACGAACACGTGACCACACACACCCCTGAGTCTCCACCAATCAAGGCGCAACCATTCTGGTTGTGCGCGCGACTAGTCCGTATTTTTATAGTCATGTGACGAAGCCCAGGGTTAGCTGTCAGTTCACTCGGCGCGGCCCTCAAGGTATGTTGCAGACTACGGACTCAGTGGCTCTCTCCGTTCTGTTACTATATAAGTGAGTTTTGCCACACACTATGTGGAGATGGTCTTCCCTACACTCCTGTATGTTCTGTTAATGGCCATTGACGCACCTGACATGCGCTGCGATTTATTTCTGTTTCGCGCACTCACCTTTTCCCGCGTAATATATTAAGTTAATCAACCTTATATGCGCTATGTTCTCGGACAGGATCCGAGTGTGGGAGATTAATAACCCCCCCCCTCCCTCTTTCTTTCCAGCTTTGGACACCAATGGATCAGTGTCTGTGCTGATTTACTCAGCCTTCCCTTGTCTCACTTATCGAGTATTGGAATACTACACCTTGGGTGAGTATTTCTGGTAACTCAGGTTTAACTGACACTCGTTGTGTTGTTTTAAGTATGGTTTTAGTATTCCTCGTCTCTTTTCCTTTTTTCCTTTTTCCCAGGAGCACTGACTGGCCCCTTTCCAATTTTTCCAGCTTGATGCTTGCTGCTGATGCTGGTAATTTTTATCATTGTTTCTCTCTTAATTATAATGGTTTACCATAGACACACCTCACGGTTTTTTCATCTTTGACCCTTGCCCCTAGGTGTAAGCCCTTCCCCTGGTCCTGATGAAGACCCCAACCCCAAGCAAACCAATTTGCTGGCTCTAATAGGGGTCGAAACGTCGACTTACTTCTACCTTCAATCAACACAGGAGATTGTCAGTGAATGTACAACTGCTGTCTTATTCTGTGTTGTCTGATTTAAATTTTGTGGCCATTTAACTGGCAGGTTAGGTTCTTCAACGAATTGTGGATGTTCCTAAATTTTTCGCAACCTCCCTCCCTCACAACGCCCTGCACTAATCCCAAAATCTTGCACCTATCACGTACCTTACACCTATATATATTTGAAAATGTTGATATTGTGATGTTTTTGGCTTTGACTTAAATTGCTGATCTTCTGTTTGACTGAAAACTTGGATAATCAATTAAATGACGATCATACATGCAAGTAATAGGTGTTGTCGCTAAATTTGTTTGAATTGCTAACAAATGTATGTTCTTTTACATTTCCAAATTTGTTTCCACTGTGACAATTCTTTGTGTACCTAGTTATACCCGAGTCCAGTGGTCTACCGGGTTACCCCATTGATACATAACTCTCTAATACAAATCTCTTGGCTGCGAAAAGCACACATAAAAAGAAACTCAAAAAAGGATGTAATTGTTCGTAATGTTCGTGGCACCAGTAAAGGAAAATATAAGAAAAATTTTATTAGTCTTTGTTACGTGGACGAAGAAAGTATCGATTTCTTCCAGGTCGAGTCTGTTCTTCAAATAATTGTTCAGCTGGTGAAACAGTGTTCAGTCGATTGGATGACGATTCAAACCTCAAATTCTCTACAACTGACGACTCAACAGGTGTGTCTGACTGCAATGAATTGTCTCCTACAGGTTGAGCATCGCTAAACGGCACAAAGCATAGAGGGGTCTCAGTTTCCGTTGCCGCTATACCAGTTCTCACCCAACCATCTGTTGGTGAGGGGATCGAAACCTTCTTGGTATGGCCGGCGTGTACCCAGTTCTTTCTGCCTTCCAACCGAACTGCAGTCCTTGTTGCCAATAGCACTTGAAAGGGTCCCACAAATCTCGGCTCCAAGTTACTTTTTCTGCCAAAATTTCGGGTAACGACCCAGTCACCTGGCCGGAGCCGATGTCCAGGACCCTCTGTCTGTGCCGGCAAAGCTTCAAAGACCTGTTGATGAATTAACCTCAGTTTAGCAGTCAGATCATGAAGATAATCAATTAGCATTGGATACTCAAGACTATCAAAGGCCTTGGGTCTCGGGACTCCCCAAATGTTCGCAGGGCGGCCGAACACAATCTCATATGGGCTGAGCCCTACTCGAGAGTGTACAGTCGCTCTGGTTGATAGGAGAGCCAGAGGCAAGGCATCAGGCCATGACAAACCAGTCGTAGCTTGTATTTTCGCAAGTTTCAGCTTCAGAGTACCATTGTACCCTTCAACCAAACCCGCTGCCTGGGGATGATTGGCGCTATGGAATTTCTGTCGAATTCCAAGGCCCTTACACACACTCTGCATCACACTTCCCACAAACTCACTTCCGTTATCTGACCACACAATCCGTGGCATTCCATACCGAGGAAAGTATTCCTTAAGTAGGACTTTCGCTGTGGACAGGGCAGTATTATCCTTAAGAGGATAGGCCTCAATCCATCTGGAGAACGCACAAACAACAACTAAAACATACTTCAGATTATTGCATCTCTCCATATGGATGAATTCCAGTTGAATAACCTCAAAGGGACAGGCAGGAGGAGCAAAATGACCAGGTGGAGTGGGGGTGCCCTTGCCAGGATTATGCATCAAACACACCATACAATTCTTAACTACCCTCTCAGCACATTTAGCAATACCATCGTTCTTCCATACAGGGGACAATAACTTGCATATACCTTTCGCACTAATGTGCGACAACCCATGAGCCATAGTCACGACGGCTAATACATACGCATCCGGTAACATCCACCTCTGACATTCCGACAAGTCAACCCAACATCCATGCATATCCAACTTTCCCGTACCTTCTTTCCACTTGGTCCTTTCAGTTTCAGTGGCCTCATTCTGAATTGCTTTCACACTCTCAACAGTGTCTTCACACATACCAGTCTCCGTCGGCCACCTCACTGAACTCGTAACATACATTCGGGTTGCAAGATTCTTAGCCGTTTCTTTGGCAATCTTGTCTGCAAATGCATTACCACGACCAACGTCATCCGTAACCTTCCGATGAGCACTACATTTAACGATCGCTACCTGTTTAGGCAATGTAAGTGCATCCAAAAGATTATTCACGAGCTGCCCGTGTTGGATCTTCGTACCATGCGATGTCATAAATCCTCTTTCTCTCCACAATCGACGAAAACTATGTGCAACACCGAATGCATACTGACTATCGGTGAACACATTCACTCGCTTTCCTTTAGACAAAACACACGCTCTTGTTAACGCAATCAATTCTGCCGCTTGCGCTGAATTCTGACTCAATCTCGCAGTTTCCACAACCGTGCTCAACGTCACTACAGCATACGCAGTCGTCACATCACCATTCGGCAACTTAAAACATGAACCATCAACATACAAAGTGCCATCGGGATCTGTCAACGGAGTGTTTTTCAGGTCCACACGACCCTTCGTTTCTTCCTCAGTTCGTAAATAACAATCATGTGGTGGTACATCATCTGATTCCATATTAGTCGGCAACAATGTCGCCGGATTCAGTACATTACAACGCTTGATCTGTATATGACTTGCCAAAAGGGTCAACTCATACCCGGACAACCTTGCACTCATCAGATGTTGAGTTTTTGTCCGATTCAGGAGAGTGTCAACTGCATGGGGAACCATCACTATGAGCATATTATCCATGAACAGACCTGCGGATTGTCGAATAGACACTGCAGCTGCCGCTGCCGCTGTCGCCCTCAAGCAACTTGGCAACGCTCTAGCTACCGGGTCTAAAGTCGAGGAAAAATACGCACATGGACGCTGCTTACCACCGAATTGTTGCGTCAAAACACTCAACGCACAACCTTCTCTTTCGTGAACGTATAGTGTAAATGGCTTACTGTAATCAGGAGTACCTAACACAGGAGCCGAACACAACGCATCACGTAGTTCAGAAAAACTTTTCTGACATTCTTCCGTCGATGGCAAAGGAGTCAAGACATCCTTGCACGTGAGAGCTATCAATGGCTTCGCTAACAGTGAAAAATTCGGAATCCACTGTCTGCAGTATGACGTGATACCTAAAAAGGCACGCACATCTCTCTGAGTTGTTGGCACAGTCATTCGAACAATTGCTGCAATTCTTTCAGGGGTCAACCTTCTTCCCGCCTTTGACAATAAGTGACCTAGATAGGTTACTTCTTGACAACAATATTGTAGTTTAGAAGGTGACACTTTGTGATGTAAGTCACATAGATGCTGTAACAGTGATACTGTAGCAGTTTTGCAAATCTGCTCAGTGTCAGCAGCTACCAACAGATCGTCAACGTACTGAATCAAAGCCGCACCAGCCGGCAACACAAACGCATCAAGTTGACTCTTAAGAGCCTGGCTGTAGATCGATGGACTCTCACAGTAGCCCTGAGGTGTGCGTTTGAACCTGAAGCTGCGACCACCTAATGAGAAACCGAATAAATCTCTGCTTTCCTCAGCAATCGGAATGCTAAAGAACGCATTCTTCAGATCGATTACCGAGAACCATGATGCAGAAGCTGGAATCAGAGTCAGCAAAGCTGTAATATCAGGCACCACGGGGAACTGCGGAACAACAATTTTATTCACCTCCCTTAAATCAATAAAAAAACGGTACACAGGAGGCTTGGATGGATCAGTTTGTTTCAAAATAGGTAACACAGGACTATTACACACGTTACCTCGTGTTTCCTCGATGACATCCTTATCGATCAAATCGTAAATGATCGCTAATAGCGCTCGTTCACCATCAAGGGAGATACGATACTGGGGAATGCGTGGCAGTCGCACGTTGGATTTCAATTTAACAACATAAGGTGGTATATCCAGCAGGCCCACATCATTGGGACCTGCCGCCCACAAAGAATCAGGAAGAGAACTCAATTCCGGTGGGAGCTTATCAGTCGACAAATACATAGGAGAGATCACTCTCTGACCCAATGTAAGCTCCACTCCCGCAGGAGAGCAGTACAAAGTCGCATATAACCGCTTCAACAGATCCAAGCCCAAAAGATTCTCACCACAACCAGTAGTCAAAATCAAGGGAGCTTCTAACTCGCGAGTCCCAATTGTAAGGGGCAAAGGGCTAGAAACTGGATTGCTAACGGGGGCGCCAGAGAATCCAACGGAAACATTCGTTAAGCCAGACAAAGGCGCGCCAGGGAGTTTCGAATGCATGATTAAACTTTTCGCTGCACCAGTGTCCAACAGAAAAGGCTCAACTACGCCCAATGTAGCAACTGCGACATAAGGCCCTCTCTGATCAACCGGAACTGATACTACTCCCTTTCTTTGTCTACAGCTGTCCTAGTAAGTACCGTCCGCATCAACATCATGCTCAACATAATAGTCATCCACATGATACTGTGCAGATCTACCAGACGATGGATCGAGCCGATCAAAGCAATTTCGCGAATCTGATGAAGTGTCAAGACGCTCGTTCTGATTCTGAGTAACACCGCGACTTCTACCACGTGACGCTTGTTGAGGACCACTACGACCTCCTCGAGCCGAAACACCATTTTTCCGGTCACGCAAAACTGGACAATTAAACTTCAAATGGCCCTCACCCCTACAATATGTGCATTGATTATACCCCAACACAAAGCGAGGTGAGGAGGAGTCAGTACGCGACTGCGATCTAGAAAACTGCGATTGCAAGCGATTTGACTGTTGCGAGTCATTCTGATTCGAGCGCGGAGGATACGCTTGCTGCAATAAGACCTTTGTTTTAAGATCCTTCGTTTTCTTATCTGCGCGTTCGCTTTCTTCTTTCTCTCTATTTTCGTAGTATTGGGCCGTGGCTAATATCTGAGCAGTGGTAGAAACAGCCCACGAACTTTCAGAATTCTTCAACTTGTTGCTTAGTTCAGGCAACAAATTCGATACAAATTTATCAACGAACAACCGCTGACCTCCCTCAGAGCTCATATCCTGACCACTATGATCAATAAATGCCTCCTCAAATCTCGTAAAGAAATCGGAGACACTCTCATCCTTCTTTTGCTTGCACGCAGACAATGTGTCCCAATTAACGCGTATTGCTGGCATAAGAGTCTTCATAAGTGTAATTATCCTCTGGGGCAGATTCTCAATGAGCTGTTCAGGTTTAGCCCCACCAACTTGCCGTTCGTCAGCCGCCGCAAGAGCAGCCCAATCACCGCCTAACTCAGCTGCGTGATTCTCTTGACGGATTTTCGCCCAAATCGGTTGAGGTACTACATTACTGTTGGACTTGGCCCTTTTTGCAGGGTCATCCCTAAACTTTTTGCCTTCCTCCTGTATTTTTTCTGACCTGTTGTTGGCTGTTTTATGACTCTGGGCACCTTACCACTGCTGACCAGTGCTAAGGTGCATATGCTCTCCCTATGGTAAAATGTATACATTGATTGGTGTCCATGTTTGGCTTATTCGGTTTACTATCAGCCCCTAGTAAAGTGCACCAGGAGTGCCAGGGCTTGTAAATGCGAATGCTGCTGGTGGGCCTGCAGCGCTGGTTGCGCCACCCACAGACAGCGGCCTTGTAAAATGTGTCTAGGGTCTGCCACCGCAAACCCTGTGCGCGGTCTGGGACCGTCGCGCTGACTGCGCAAGTGCCCCCACTTGCCAGTCCCTAAACCTTCCCTTACCTACATATTAGCCACCCCTCTGGTAGGCCCAAGGGCAGGGTGCATTGTAGGCCTAAGGTAGGACATGCCCTGATGTGTGTGGCATGTCTTAGTAGTGAATTACAGCAATTTTCGTTTTTCACTATTGAAGGCTACCTGCTCTCCATAGGCCAGAATGGGCTGCTGGAGTCACTACACGCTGTGACCCCAGTGGACTCAGAGAGCATGGTAGAATGTCAAGTTTAGTATGCCTGAACTCAGAATAATAAAATACTTCTTGTAGTCAAGTTTATTTTAATATCCTGGGTTTGTAAATACTACTTTTAGAAAGTTAGTATTTACTGACCTGACCATTTCAGTCCGCCTCTGCTGTGTGTGTGTGTTCTGCCTAGCAACAGTAAGGAGCAGGGTTGGGGAATCCCCAGAGACAGGTTGGCTGCCAGGTGGTGGGTAGAGAGGTGACACCTGGATGGGTGGGAGGAGTACACCTTGACTCTTGAATAGACCTGTGCTCTGCCACCACAAAGCCGGCGCCGCCCCCTGTGGAGCGGCTGATGTCTCTGCCCTGCTGCTGAAAGGAAAGAGCAGAGTCACCATAACAAAGTGCTCCAGAACTGGACTGAGCCAGGCCTAGGCCCCCTGGCGCTAAAGAACAAAAGAATCATGGTATAAAAGAAGGAGCCTGGCTCCTAAGAAATCAGAATCCTGTTTACCACAAAGAACCTCTGCCCGACTAGAAGGAGAAGAAGACGCTGGAGGAGCTGGCCTGCTGCTTGCCTTGCTGAGAAAGGAGAGGAAGAGACTTACTGAAAAGACTTTGCTACTTTGTGCTTGAACATTCTCCAAGGGCTTGATCTGAGCTTGCCCCCTGAACTGAACCCCAGGAACAGTGGGTTCTCTGTGCTTTTGCTCGTCCTCCAATTCGAGCCGTGTGTGCATCCCGCTGAAAAGAGACTGCGCCCCTCATCGCCCCTCCTAGGGCCGTGACACTCAGAAGCTTGCCTGCCTCAAACCCGTGAGAGCCCCGCTCCGTCCAGAGCCGCTCTCTGTCCCCGGGCCAGGTCGCCTGCATCCCTGTCACCGCCTGCTACTGGAGCGCGCTGACCGCGCTATCCCCCCTCCCGCCGGAAACCGTCCGACGACTGTGATCTACGCCGGGTCACCCAGCTGCACTGACCGTGCCCTGCGACCCCGCTTCGCTATCCCCGGACATCTCAGGCCGCGCCGCCCCCGCTGTGGAGACCCTCCGGCACCGCCGTGCTAAAGGGTCGCTGGCCGCGCCTGCCTACTTGCCCACACCTGCTGATTGAGGACCCAAGAACACTTCCCAAGCTGAGAGTCGCACCGACCTGTGCCGACTCTCCACATCACGAAAGAAGTTCCAGTATCGGGCTCGGGGCCCGCAACGCCTTATTTCCCCGTTCGCAGGAGCCGATCTCTGTGAGTACTGGAACCACAAGTAACACTTGCAAGAGACTACAAAGTCTCCATTTGAAGCTAAGAACAAAGAACATTTGCCTGCTTTACAACCTGGTGGCATAGCGAAAACGTTATTGGTCTTGTGATAAGTCTGCTGAGAGATATATACCTTATTTTTACATAAAGAAACGTATTTTTATATATATCCAAGTCTGGTGTCCGTTTCTGGGGGGATTGATGTATTTACTGTGTGTATGATTGTAAGTGCTTAACCAACAACGCCTGAGGAATCGCCTTGGCTGCTCACGCCACGCACCTAGAGGGTGAGCAAGGGTCATTCGCGAGGGGTTATCCTGCGCCCTGACGTGGAGGAGAGGGTTCCTGCTTGACTCAAGGGCAACCTTGCGCCAACCAGAGATCCCCGACTCTAACATTGTTGGCAGCGGCTGGGATTTCGGATTTGCACTTGTAATTTGCATACAGTGAATTATTAATCACCAGATAGTGAGAGCAGACCAAATAACGCAGCCACAGGTTTTTCATTTTTGGAACTTTGTTGAGACATCTGCCATTACTGCAACCATGCCTAGCTCACTCTCCGCTGGGAGAGCACTCTCTGTGATTTCGGGAATAGATGAGGTGGATTGGGAGAGACTGGAAGGCTACACGATGGAGCAATTGAAAGGCTACAGTGTAAAATTCAGAGTCCCCCATGCTGGATTCAAGAGGAAGACCCAGTACACCAAGGCGTTGAGAGCCTGGAAGGAGTCACGAGACCCACGGAATGCGGGGGACATCGTTCCGCCCGACAACCTTGAGGAGCCCAGCAGAGTCCTGTCGCCAGAGGAGCTGGCAGACAGGGCAGCAGACAGGGCGCATGCAATGGAGATGGCAAAGTTGGCAGGACAAATGGAAATGGAGATGCAGAAGTTGGCCTTGGAGGCACAACAACGCCAAATGGATCATGACCTAAAAATGAGGGAGTTGGATCGCAAGATCAAGAGTTTAGACCGCTCTCCCTCTGGTGGCAGCAATATTGAGTTTTACAGTGCTGAGAGAGTAGTACGCACACCCAGAGATGTGGCGCCTGACTTGAAGGAGGGGGTTAACATACACCAGGAGGTTCAAGGGCATGAGGTAGCTCCAGTAGTGCGCAGTATCCCTGAAGGCAATAGGGTAACTGGCGCAAGGGTTCATAGTCCTAGGGGAGGGAGGGACACTCTACTGACTCTAACCGAGAGGTACAGGGAGAGGGGTTCCCCCAAAATTGAAGTCCTGGTGGGTGAGTGTGAAGACCGCCCAGAAGAGTGTGGGTTGTGGGACAGAGACAGTCAGATACTGTCTTGCCAGTCTCAGGAGAGTGGTGTGGAGTACGTGTGTGAGGCACTGGATGGTAAGGTGAAGGATAGTTTGGTTAGCCCTGCTAGGGGGCTGTGTGATCCAATTGTGGGAGAGCATATTGTAAGTCCCTGTTTTCCAGAGCTGTGCCAACACCTGTGTGAGGGTGAGTTCTCTGACCGCAGAGAGCCCACATTGGAGGCAGACCTTTTGGTGGATTCCAGAGGGTCTGGAGAGGCATTGGGGAGTGACCCTGTGGGGAGTGGCTCAGGTATCTTCCAACCCAGAATGATGGAAGTAGTGCAGAGTAGCCCAGCTAGGTCCCCTGGTAGTGGGAGGGGTGTAGGGGCTTACGCCCTGTCTCAGTGGAGAAGGAGTGAGTGTGGGGCTGCGTGCCCCCAGGTGCCCGAAACCCAGTCTCAGAGCCTGGATGGTTCTTTAAGGGAACACCAGGCAGGGAGCCTAGGCTGTCCTGATGGGCCGCCCGTTGAGGGGGATCCCCTAGTGTCTGGTGAGCTGGGAGTGTCTGTAAGCAGGCCTCCATCAGTTCTGGTGTCTGGCAGTACCGCTCCAGTTGGGAGGGTGCAGAGGTCCAGATTGAGGGGTGAGAGGGGGAAAGAGTCCCCAGTGGAAGAACCAGTGGGTCAGGGGCCAGCCAGAAGGGCTGCGTCCCCCGTGAGTGACCATGGTGACACCACTTCTGTCCTGGGGGACCTTCAGGCACTGTCAGATGGACAGGGGTCGGGAGATCAGCGCCAGGCAGACTGTCGCACGACACAGGAGTTATGTGTCACCCTCAGGGGGGGCATGCGTGCTCCCCGGGAAGTCCTGGTGCGCCAGGCGAGCGTTCTACCGCATGGGTTGGTCCCAGGGTTGGGAAGCCAGGTTCAGGTGTTGCCTGGCCTGGAGGGTGGGACTACTGTAATCAGTGTCCTGACCCATGTTGCTTCTGGGGGTACCACGCCAGTTGGGAGTGGGCAGTACTCTGGAAGGGGGTGCAGAGGGAGGGAGTCCTCGCCTCTGACCCCGGCCCAACTGACGGGTTTAGACCCTAGGTTGGAGGGCCAGGTTCAGGGTGTCCCCCCGGACCTGGACGCCCAGTTGCAGGATAGAACACCTGAACTGGTGGGCGAATTGCGCAGGACACCCGCCCCAGGTGCCCTGGCAATTCTGGAAGGGGGTACCACTCCAGGTGGGAGGGTACAGAGCCCCAAGGAGGAGGACCAGGTGTGGGAGAGGCCACCCCAGTCTTGGGTCCAGCCGCCGGGTACAGTCCTGGGGCTGGTGGGTCAGTGCCAGGATGTCATACCTGACCTGACAAGGGGGAGAATGGACAAAGGGTGCCAAGCACCTGGGGCTACTGCCCCCCGCTCCCTGGCGCCACAGAGGATTGAGAGCCCTGAGAGGCATACGGCCTGGGTCTCATCCCTGACTAATGTCAGTGGCCCCTGTAGCATTTTGCTGTCTGTCTGTTGGGACACACCTGTGGGCCAGTTAAGGTTAGGTGCTGCACAGGTGGTGTCCACAGGGGAGGAGAAGGGTTCCCCCTGGATTGGCTTGGTGGGCCCTGAGAGTATGGACAGAGGGAGTCCGATAGGTTCAGATTGGCGTAGAAATGGAGTCTGCCCCTGCAGTTGCGGGCCAGGTCCTTGTTCTATCGCCCCAAGCAGGGAAGACCATCATAGTGGTGATTGGTCTACCCTGCGTTTTGGCTGGAAGGGGGTTGTGTTGGACTTGGCCCTTTTTGCAGGGTCATCCCTAAACTTTTTGCCTTCCTCCTGTATTTTTTCTGACCTGTTGTTGGCTGTTTTATGACTCTGGGCACCTTACCACTGCTGACCAGTGCTAAGGTGCATATGCTCTCCCTATGGTAAAATGTATACATTGATTGGTGTCCATGTTTGGCTTATTCGGTTTACTATCAGCCCCTAGTAAAGTGCACCAGGAGTGCCAGGGCTTGTAAATGCGAATGCTGCTGGTGGGCCTGCAGCGCTGGTTGCGCCACCCACAGACAGCGGCCTTGTAAAATGTGTCTAGGGTCTGCCACCGCAAACCCTGTGCGCGGTCTGGGACCGTCGCGCTGACTGCGCAAGTGCCCCCACTTGCCAGTCCCTAAACCTTCCCTTACCTACATATTAGCCACCCCTCTGGTAGGCCCAAGGGCAGGGTGCATTGTAGGCCTAAGGTAGGACATGCCCTGATGTGTGTGGCATGTCTTAGTAGTGAATTACAGCAATTTTCGTTTTTCACTATTGAAGGCTACCTGCTCTCCATAGGCCAGAATGGGCTGCTGGAGTCACTACACGCTGTGACCCCAGTGGACTCAGAGAGCATGGTAGAATGTCAAGTTTAGTATGCCTGAACTCAGAATAATAAAATACTTCTTGTAGTCAAGTTTATTTTAATATCCTGGGTTTGTAAATACTACTTTTAGAAAGTTAGTATTTACTGACCTGACCATTTCAGTCCGCCTCTGCTGTGTGTGTGTGTTCTGCCTAGCAACAGTAAGGAGCAGGGTTGGGGAATCCCCAGAGACAGGTTGGCTGCCAGGTGGTGGGTAGAGAGGTGACACCTGGATGGGTGGGAGGAGTACACCTTGACTCTTGAATAGACCTGTGCTCTGCCACCACAAAGCCGGCGCCGCCCCCTGTGGAGCGGCTGATGTCTCTGCCCTGCTGCTGAAAGGAAAGAGCAGAGTCACCATAACAAAGTGCTCCAGAACTGGACTGAGCCAGGCCTAGGCCCCCTGGCGCTAAAGAACAAAAGAATCATGGTATAAAAGAAGGAGCCTGGCTCCTAAGAAATCAGAATCCTGTTTACCACAAAGAACCTCTGCCCGACTAGAAGGAGAAGAAGACGCTGGAGGAGCTGGCCTGCTGCTTGCCTTGCTGAGAAAGGAGAGGAAGAGACTTACTGAAAAGACTTTGCTACTTTGTGCTTGAACATTCTCCAAGGGCTTGATCTGAGCTTGCCCCCTGAACTGAACCCCAGGAACAGTGGGTTCTCTGTGCTTTTGCTCGTCCTCCAATTCGAGCCGTGTGTGCATCCCGCTGGAAAGAGACTGCGCCCCTCATCGCCCCTCCTAGGGCCGTGACACTCAGAAGCTTGCCTGCCTCAAACCCGTGAGAGCCCCGCTCCGTCCAGAGCCGCTCTCTGTCCCCGGGCCAGGTCGCCTGCATCCCTGTCACCGCCTGCTACTGGAGCGCGCTGACCGCGCTATCACCCCTCCCGCCGGAAACCGTCCGACGACTGTGATCTACGCCGGGTCACCCAGCTGCACTGACCGTGCCCTGCGACCCCGCTTCGCTATCCCCGGACATCTCAGGCCGCGCCGCCCCCGCTGTGGAGACCCTCCGGCACCGCCGTGCTAAAGGGTCGCTGGCCGCGCCTGCCTACTTGCCCACACCTGCTGATTGAGGACCCAAGAACACTTCCCAAGCTGAGAGTCGCACCGACCTGTGCCGACTCTCCACATCACGAAAGAAGTTCCAGTATCGGGCTCGGGGCCCGCAACGCCTTATTTCCCCGTTCGCAGGAGCCGATCTCTGTGAGTACTGGAACCACAAGTAACACTTGCAAGAGACTACAAAGTCTCCATTTGAAGCTAAGAACAAAGAACATTTGCCTGCTTTACAACCTGGTGGCATAGCGAAAACGTTATTGGTCTTGTGATAAGTCTGCTGAGAGATATATACCTTATTTTTACATAAAGAAACGTATTTTTATATATATCCAAGTCTGGTGTCCGTTTCTGGGGGGATTGATGTATTTACTGTGTGTATGATTGTAAGTGCTTAACCAACAACGCCTGAGGAATCGCCTTGGCTGCTCACGCCACGCACCTAGAGGGTGAGCAAGGGTCATTCGCGAGGGGTTATCCTGCGCCCTGACGTGGAGGAGAGGGTTCCTGCTTGACTCAAGGGCAACCTTGCGCCAACCAGAGATCCCCGACTCTAACAATTACCAAACAACATGTCAATATCGGCAAGGTTCATAACAGTAGCATCCACTAACTGGGATAACTCCTTATAATAACCTGCAGGATTTTTACGGGGGTCAGGCAAGGTTTGCTTCACCTGCAAAACTTCCGATCGCTTCCATGGGAGGTTATCCAAACTCTCTGAAAATGTGGTAGAATAGCAGGATTAGCATTAGGATCACCTGGCATCCATACTGGGGGAACTTCCCGCATAGGATACTGACCTGGTTGCGCCATCCATTCCTCAGTGGCGTCCTTAAACAATGCTCGAGGTTGCACTATAGATCGAAAAGATAACAGACGCTCTAGAGCACGTCGGACGTTATCACCTACAATCATACCAGTCGTAAATTGATTCTGAAGCTCAGTGATCTCGGGCGGTACATTATCTACCTCCTCATTATCCCACTCTTCTCTCAAGAATTTACACATTTCCTCGAACACGAATCTTTGAGTGGGCTCATTAAACTGAGAAAATGTCTCAAAGACTATACGCGAAGCGTACTTCACAGGATGCCTAATCCATTTACGCGCCATTTTCACCAACGACTCACGTTCCCTACCATCAGGAATTTGACTGCGCCTCTGAGCAACATCAGAAATATTTGACCCGAGTACTGGTCCAAAAAATGGAGAATAGAGAGTAGCGACAGCATTAAATATACGACTACGAACAGAAGGGGAAGAAGAAGGAGGTACAGGAGCAACAACATTAGGAGTAGAAACAGTAGCAGTAGCCGGGGTAACAGGAGTAGTAGTAAGATTGGGCTGATGAGATACTGGCAAAGGAGCAGTAGGAAAAAGAGCGGGTAAAGGAGGATGGACAAGTTGTGGCACAAGGGGATTTGGAAAAACAGGAGGAACGACAGGCTGACCAGCAGCCACCAAAACAACAGGTTGAGGAACAGGAGGAATCACAGGACCCACGGTATCTGGAACATAGGGAGGTGGCGATTTCAATAGATAGGACAATAATGGATCCTCTATCACTTCCTCTCCTGTCTTATCAGAACTAGACGGTAAAACCGGATAACATTTATCCACCGCCATATGATGAAGTCTAGCCCTAACTTCCTGCTCCTTCTCATCTTTGTCTCGCTGATACTGTTCTGCATTTCGCATCACCGTAATGACACCTTCTCTCTTATTTTTCTTAATCTGTTTGATTTCTTTCTGCTTGGCCTCTTTGCGCCATAACCGAAAGGAATCAAACATGGCCGGCCTAGCCTTCTTTTTAAACAATTTAGCTTCAAGATTATCTAATATTGCAGTTTCGAAACTACCATGTGATGGCCAACTAAGAACACCATCATTTTTAGTGTAACAAATCCAATATTCATTATATACAATAGGACCTACGCCGTGGCGACTATAGAGCTCATAAATTGGAGTTCCAACTGGAGGTATCGGGCATGAATCCTCCAGCCGGGAATCCGTGCTGCAACATTTAAGGAAACCAAACAAAGTACTACGGCCAGGCATCGTGCACACTGACCGAGTTTACAAACTTCAAGGGCTATCGAATTACGATGTCCTCGCAAAAATGCAAGACCCTCGGTTTTTGGCAATTGCAATCGTCAAATAAAACCCAACAACTAAGAACCAACAACTAAGAACCACAAATGCAATGGAACCATGCAAACAACAAAGTAACCTGGGAGCGACCCACAAATACTTAACTGAAAGAGCAATGGCGTCACCAGGAAGGCCCGTCTATCGTCTTGCCATACAAAGGACTACGCCAGGCGCCAAAACAGGTCGACAGTCAGGGCATCAGTCCGTCGCAGCCGTCAGGAAGCGGGAATCTTCGCGGGAAAAGTCTTCGGGCCACTTATTTCGACAACTGGATCGATGAAGCGGGGTGCACCTTCCCTCGGAGATTTCACACGAAGTTCCTCACGATCGTCGGGCTTTGGACCGGTACCGCTGATGTCGCTCCACGTTGGGCGCCAACTGAAGGACTGGGCTATTCTAAGGCCCAGCGGTGCCAGGGGACAACACCTGAAACCTTCGTGGGTTACCTGTTCCGGCGTACAAAACACAGAGACACGGGACACTTCCGTCGGCGTCAAAGATCAGCGTTTATTTACTGCAGGGATACAGAAATCGCAAGAAGTACACAACGTGTAGGTTCTGGGAGACTGCTTCGAATTGCAAAAATGGATCGCTCCTTTTATACACATTTTCGCCATTGAACAACATGGCAAACAAAGGTTACAACTCAGTTCCCACAATAAACTTCAAAAGGGTCGCACTCATGTTTCAGAAACCCGGAACATAATTACAGCAGCATTTGCCGGTTCCCAACTGTAAAAGCACATTATCCCCACATTAAGCACATTCCATTCTGACTGTAAACGAATTAGGAGAAGGGACAGAAACAGATGTAAAGGAAGAACAAGGATGCACAACAGATTGGAAAAGAGTGTAGAGAGTAATAACGGAAACTTGATTGCAGGATCAAAACCCTCGTGACTAATGCATGCATGACTGAAACAATAGACTGGCACGGCAAGATGAGCCTTGAGCGGGGCCATCTGCCTTTGCCGTGTCATTTCCCCTATCATAAAAGACACCCTCAAAGAAACACGTGTCCTTCGTGAAAGCTTGGGAATCCCAGGGTCATGAAGCGGACAAGGTCAGTTCGCTGGCTACTTGAGGGCAAGAAACAAAATGGGTGCCGCATCTAAAATGGAACCCGAGGGTTCGGATGGACATACCTAGGAATGAGACGATCCGCACATAGTAGCGTAGCGAAAACGCGTACACCCACTAAACTCGTCATTTGCGGTTCGTAGATACCAAACTCGTCCATATTCGAACACACCCAGAAAGTGTCGTTCCGATTCACACGGAACCTCAATGTGTGAGAAGTTGGCCTGCTATATGCTGGTCACTAGTTAAAGTGGCCACCTTGCACCAGTACAATTCGACTCTTATGGTAGATAGGTTTAAGACAACCTTTTTAAGAAAGCTATGCTAGTGGTAGCTGTGGAGAGCAGCCTTCAGGCTAAGTCTCAGAGGAATGTAAAGCAGCTTGTTTTACCTTATAATCTCTTGAATCACTAAATGAAAGGACACCACACAGGTATATGTATATAAAATATATATGTATTTATCACTAGACACACTCTACTAATCTCTTAGATTAGAAGAGAAGGACATATGCACAAATCAACATTTCACAACAAATTAAGCACTTATATGGCTGGGGCCCTAGGGGCGTACCAGACCATATACTAAAAAAGAGGTATAAGAAGAATGACTTGAGAATGGAGATGACCTAAGGTGTTCAGAAGCGCTGGGGCCTCACTAATCCACCCAAGGCAGGTAAGTAAAGGACCCACGGGAGATGCATGTAGTGTGAGAACACAGCCGCGGATCCCAATAGACTTCAATGGAGCAAGTCGTGGTTGGAATTTTAAAGTTTTAGGATACTTCGGGAGAGTCTACAAGCAAGTCACTTACAGGGTAAGTAGTTCTAGAGCCAACACACACAGGAGCACCGTAGTACTCGAGTTACCTCACCCAGGGAAGTCGGGTGCATAGGTGTCTTTTGGTGTCGAGTCGCGGCGTCGTTTTCAATGGGAGCCAAAGAAGACTTGCTGCTTGTGAAGACAGGAGAAGTGTCCGGTGGAATCCAAGGCTGGATTCAGAAGAAAGAAGACCTGAAAGCAGAGGAGGCAGTGTTCAAAGTCACTCGCCAGTGACCCGGGGCCAGGAAGGTGGATGCCCACAGTAGTCGGGTGATTTCAGGTGATCATGGGTGTCTTGACTCTTTAGCCACGAGGTCCAGGAGGCGTTGATGACAACCAGGAGCTGGATTCAGAGTGTCCCACAAAGTCTGCAGCTTACTGAGGTGTCGGCAACCAGATTGGAGCCAACAAGCCTTGGCAACAGCAAGTCTCGTGGGAAGTGAAGAAAGCCAGCGGTGCAGACTAGCAAGGTCTGGGGGACTCACCCAGCAAGGGTAAGTCAGGGCAGGCCTGGAGCAACCAGGGGAGTCTTTTGGTTCTGTAGAAAAGTCTTCAGGGGTCCCACAAGCCAACCGGCAAGGGATCGCAAAGACGCCTCAGGAGGATTCACTCACCAGGAGCCCACAGTCACTCGGTATGAGGTAGGCCTCTGATTTTCAGAGGAAATCCTGCTGGAGGCTTAGGCCACACGTGGTCCAAAGTACAAGTTCATAGAATTTTGTGAAGGGGTTGCACTTGACCATAGTGCAGGGTACCCAGGTATTACTGTTCCTCGTCACTCAAGGGGTCCACTCGCCTCAGCTTTGCTGGGGATTCACAATGGCCGTCAAGAAGTCAGGAAATCCACTTCTGGGGCTGCAGGAACTTCATACTCCGGCGGGAGCAGGAGCGGGAAAGTTTGCGACCGTTGATGCAAAGTTTTGGAGCCTGCCAAGCAGGGGAGTCACTCCTTGACTCCAAGGGAGATTCTTCAGTCTTCCAAAGGTAGTGGAACGTCAAAGGTCCATGATTCTTCTTCAGAGCGTCGTCCAGGGATATCTAGTTTGCAATGTCAAGGGTTCCCTAACTTATACTAAAAGGAAGGGAGGGACTGGCTCTATGACCACTCCTATGGGAAGGTCAGGGGAGTGGGTGGCTACACCCACTTCCCTTTGTCCAGTTTCGAACCAGAGCAGGGGCTGGTAGCCCCTGAACCAGTTTGAGCTGGCATATGCACAGAGGAGCCTACTGCTCCCCCAGTGCAGGACTTCAAAGCACTCTAGGAGTGCACCCACCCAGCCCCAATACACTAAATCCTGTCTGGGAGGTGACCACACCTCCCTGTGACAGGATGCCTATTGTTGGGCCTCCTCCACTGTGAGTTTCAGTCAGCAGCAGGAGGGCAGCCCAGTGTCTGTGCTGGTGGCATCCATTTTGTGATGCCAGGGCTCTTCAGGGTTCTACCTTGTTTCCACAGTGGGTACATGTCTATCCCTCTAGAAGGGTGGGATCATACTCCCACACCAGTTACTGGTGTGGGGGTATGATTCCAAAGCATTTGACACCAAACACGACATGTTTTGATGCAGCCATCCCAAAGTTAGCATTTACCGCTTGGTTATAATGCACTTAAGAGTATAAGGTTTAACCGCATCCACAAACAACTACAGAGAATGGACTCTGAGAGCTGCAGAGGGGCCCTGCTCAGGCAGAGGCACCCCCTCACATGGAAACCAAGCACCCTGCCCTCAGGATTGATAGGGCCTGCCTTAGGGGTGACTGATAGGTTTATATGTGTGTGTAAGGTGAGATATAGGAACCTATACCTCAGTGAGGAGTGCTAACACTACCTCACCCAGGCTGCAGTAGCAGGCCTGTGGTGTCAGATTTAGTCTGCTTCCCAGGGGTGGCATAATACATGCTTCAGCCCCTGGTAGGCCTGTGAAGTACCTATGCCCTTGGTGCCTAAGGTACTATATACTAGGGGCTCATAAGGTACCACAGTATCCAATCACTAGTGCATCTAATATGCACCCCAAGTCGTTTAGAGAGAACAGAGAGGCTGGGGCCCTGATTAGCAGGGTCCCAGCCAGACTATAGCCAGAAACCAGTGTAAACATCAGAAAAAAAGTGGGGGCAACATAAGTGCAGATCCTACTCTCCTACATCATGTTTGGTGCTGGGTCTTGATTACTCCATGGCAGAGGACATACCAGTGCACCCGGCACCATCTCAGGCTGCACACCCGCTCAGCCCAATGGGTGCCACTAACTCTGTGATCCTGCAAGCAATGTCACGTGGCGGTAGGCCCGCGCTGCCCGCTGGCTCTGGCCTACACTGCGGTCCAGCAGGGCACACAAAATTTGAGCTGTCCGGACGGCCGGGACGGGCATCATCGCAGCCTGCACACCTGCTCAGCAGCTTAAGGTGCCACTGACTCTGCGCACCCAAAGTCACCGTCCCGTGGTGGGGTGCCTGTGCTGACCGCAATGCTCTGAGTGCCACTAAGCCTGTGCAACCCCAGTCAGTGCCATGTGGTGGCAGGCCCGTGCTGGCCGCAAGGCCTTGGGTGCCACTAACCCTGTGCAAGCCCAGTCAGTGCCATGTGGCGGTATGCCCGTGTCGTGCGCCAAGCCTCAGATGCCACCAACCCTGTGCGCAACAACTCATGGGCCCTTTATGAATGAGAAGCGTGGAGCGGCCGTCATCCAGTCACCACCGAAAGAGGGGAATGTGACGTCGTCGGCCCCTTTTGTTGGCGGAGTCACATGGCCAGTGACACCTGTGCTGGATGGGTGTGGTGTGTGTGCAAACCTGCCCTCAGGGAGTGGCTGTGACATGCTGACCATGCTAGACCAGTGACCTGCACACCACCAGCGAGTACACCAGCGACGGGTAGCAATGATGGTCCCCCCTCGGTGCGTCATCGGAGTGGTCTGGCCTGCCGTACGTTGGACCAGCGCAGGGCTCGCCACAATGACTTGTGTGCTCGGGCGTGGTACAGTCCATGTCCAGACAAGGAAGTGACTGGTGCGTGTGTCCCTGTTGTAGTGCTCACGGTAACAGGTACACAAAATGCAATGTTGCACCCTCTGACTCACATCCCACAGGATGAACATCATTGACGCAAGGGAAGGCACTGTCCCCACAGTCATCAACACATCCATACCTGAATGATGTAAGACATGACACAGAAGTGCGTCACTGGATCTTTATTTGCACATCCAGTGAAGTTATGCAGCTGGAGTGGTACAGGGCAATGCCGAGCACTCTATACAATATTGGCCCGTGGAGGGCCAGCCAGAGTCCATCCGGGGATGACATGTATTGCGGAAGAGTAAGGGAACATTCTGCAATCTGTCCGCCGTGTCATTGGTCGTCGAACAGGATGTGGCAGTCCATGTCGCTGTCCAAGGTGAGTGCATCGGAGTGTATCGGGGGTCAGAGGAAAGTCATGAGGCCATGTGCAGCACCAAGCAGAAACAGGCCAGGTGACAGAAATGAATGCTAGTGCCTCCTGATCACAAACCCATCCATGTCCTCATCCCCGGATGTGTGCCCTGCCCCCCTGTGGGTGTTGCAGTCCGGGCTGCGGCACTGTGTGCCACTGACGCATCAGGGGCCTGGGTGGATACATCTACCGCACTGTGAGGCACTGACACACCAGGGGGCAGGGATGTGGTTGGTGTGGGGGCAGCAGCATTCATCCACGCAATGCCATGATGGAGTTTTGCAGGGCATGATAGATCCCAGCTACATTCCGATGATGTGCAGCGGTGGCTGCCATCCTTTCTGCCTCCATACGCACCATGTCCTCCATGCGCCTCCGCATGTGTGCCAGCTCACGGCTGGTATCGGTGGGGCCACTCTGAGTGGACAGCTGTTCTACTCTCCACGTCATGACTCCAGCGATGTCAGTCAGGGCTCGTTGGAGACCATGGGATGGACATAGACACCCAAGGATGACGTCCAGTTGGCAGCCATGAGTTTGAACCCCACCCGCACCTGCTGAGACATCTCCCTCTGGCCCTCCAGCACACGGCGTTGGAAGGCCGTTTGTTGTTGGGGGACTTGGGAGGCTGCCGGGGCTGTGGGTGCCTCCTGCTGGGTGGTTTTGGGTGGTGGGTGGGGTCTCCTCGATGTAGCTGATCCTGGAGGTGAGTCGCGGATGAGGTCTATGATGTCTATGAGGGCTTGTGCATCGATGCTGGTGTTGTCCTCCTCGTCATCAGTGAAGAGTGGCTGGGACGGCTCTGCAGGAGGTGTTGACGATGCCCCTGCGCTGTGAAGGGGAGATGGTGTATTACAATGTGTCCACATATATGTAGCCGCATGGTACAGGTTGACATGCAGACAGCATGCCATTGTACATTGTGACAGTCTGTGGGTCTGTGCGAGGTGCCAGGGTCATTGTGGGTGTGTACTGTGCCCTGCTTGATTGTGCATGTGTGCCATTGTGGCCATCTCCACCCGTCCCCCCAGTACCTGGTGGTCACTCACCCTGTTGCGGTTGTGTTTTGTCCTTTCGAGCAGTGTCCAGTCCCCCGACTCCGGCCACAGTATCCACACTAATGACTGTCGACACCAGCTCCTAAATGTCATCCAGCACGAGCTGTGGCGCTGGGCCCCCGCCTCCATCCATTGTCCGCTTGTGCTCTCCGACGGCATTCACATTGTCGACAATGTCCCGCCATATTGCAGTTTTGGTGCCCAATGACACGTTGGAGTTGACGAAGAGTTGTTGGTGGTGTTCCATCACCTCCGTGACTATGATCCTGTTTGCCTGCGGACTGAACTTCGTCTTCCTTGTCTTCTTGCCCTTGCCCTTCCCTATCCCCGATGTCCCGGGCTGGTCATCCGGGGTGCTTGTGGGGTTGCGCTCGTCCTCTGCACCTGCTCCTGCTGCCTCCATGGTGCTTGGGTGTAGGTCAGTTTGGGTGTGGGTGTTTTTTCTACTTTTATGGTGATTTTTTCAGCCTGCCAGGTGTGTGTTGCAGGCCTGGCGCTGCTTATCGCTGATTTCCTCATTGCGCTTTCGCCCATCGTGTGTTTTTTGGTGTTGTGGTTTGTGTTTTTATCTCCGTCATGGTGGTTTTATTGCAGACATTGTCCGCGGTGTCAGAGGACTATCGCATGGTACCGCCTTGATGTGAATTCCACATTGACACGGGGTTATTTTTCCACGATGGGCTGCAATATTGGAAGTTGCGTTACGCTACTCTTACGCTAGTTATCACATGTTCTTGTGAATATCCCCCTGCGTGTTTAATACCACAAGAGTGCAGGCTGTCGAACAGAGATGCTGCATTAGTTTAGACACTGGATCAGCAGAGTTTTTTTATATTTGTGCACCCTGATTCCTCTTAACTAGAGGTTCTTGCTCAAGCACTGTGCCAACTTTTACAAAATATTCTAAGCACTGTGGAAGAGAAGCAGCTGCAGGGGTGATGCATAACAGCTAAGTTCCTTGTTCTGTCTTTAGAGATGCAACATTATTGTGAGGAGAATGTGTAATCGCAATACAGATATAAAAACCAGACCCTGAGTTGATGTGCATCGCAGTGGCCGCCAAAGTACTTCTCTCTGCTGCCTGTTCAGCTTGTTCTTAACCTCACAGACAACAATTGAGGTTTGCAAAGCAGGCACTGTTCATTCATTCATGCTTGAGAGATGCGATTGCCCAACTGTGTAGTGTGCATCACCATGGCCCAGCACCAGAATGCTTGCGAATACTCGGGTGCCGATTCCGATCCTGTAAAACCCGGGTACAAATGGTCGTACGGAGCGTATTCTCCGTACGACTCGTACCCGGGAAATCCTCCTTACAAAGCAGCAAGTACGATTCGTACAGAAATACCATTTCCGTACGATTCGTAAAAAACTACGTGCGGCTAAAAAATACCCACAATTCCGATCCGGGACATCGTGTACGTGACGTCCGGACAGAGTCAGGCAGCGTTTTACGGACCAGCAAGTACGATTCGTGCCTACGTCACTCCGCACGGCTCATTTTTTACGGCAGCCAAAAACTGCCGGGAAATTGAGGACGACGCGAAGAAGCAGCACCGGTACGCGACGGACAGCCATGGACCCCATCCTACGTGTCATCCCGGCCCTCCAAGCCTACGACCTGGTGCACCGAAACCGCCGCGCAAGCCGCAGAAGGTCAGAACAACACCCAGGGGCAAAGGGGGGGCGAGGGTCAGGAAACATAACCCCTACCCAATTTAAAAAAACTATATTTTGTACATACATTACCTCCAGGGTCTGGTCACTTCGGGGGGCACGTCCACCAATCCCTGCGTACCGCAAAAACAGAAGTGGACGTGTATGCGTACCCGTCACCACTACAATGGTGGGACGGACCGTACCCACACTCTGAGGGCGTGGGTACGGTCCATTCCACGCGTACCCCTACATCACCACTACAATGGTGGTACGGACCGTACCCACGCCCTCAGAGTGTGGGTACGGTCCGTACCACATGTACCCCTACATCACCACTACAATGGTGGTATGGACCGTACCCACGCTCTGAGTCCGTGGGTACGGTCCGTACCACCATTGTAGTGGTGATGTAGGGGTACGCGTGGTATGGACCGTACCCACGCCCTCAGAGCGTGGGTACGGTCCGTACCACCATTGTAGTGGTGACGTAGGGGTACGCGTGGTACGGACCGTACCCAACCTATGAATGCGGGGGTACGGACCGCATCACCCATACCCCTAGGGCACCAGTACATTTGTAATACAAGGCGTACACACGCCACGAATGTTGGCTTAGGGCCTGGTGCAGCATATAACCAGTATATTCGGGTGTGTGTATGCCCAGGACAGCAGTGTACTGCACTAAGGGTGCGGGTGGGTGGGTGGCTGACTAGGATTCCCAGCAGTGGACAAAGACATGTGAGGTGTGGGTGCAGAGGAATACCAGCAGTGGACAGAGACATGAGAGGGGTAGGTGCCTATCACTCCCAGCAGTGGACAGAGACATATGAGGGGTGGGTGCCTATCACTCCCAACAGTGGACAGAGACATGTGAGGGGTGGGTGCCTATCACTCCCAGCAGTGGACAGAGACATGTGAGGGGTGGGTGCAGAGGAATACCAGCAGTGGACAGAGACATGTGAGGGGTGGGTGCCTATCACTGCCAGTGAACATTTGTAATACAAGGCGTACACACGCCACAAATGTTGGCTTAGGGCCTGGTGCAGCATATAACCAGTATATTCGGGTGTGTGTATGCCCAGGACAGCAGTGTACTGCACCAAGGGTGCGGGTGGGCGGGTGGGTGGCTGCCTAGGATTCCCAGCAGTGGACAAAGACATGTGAGGTGTGGGTGCAGAGGAATACCAGCAGTGGACAGAGACATGTGAGGGGTGGGTGCCTATCACTACCAGCAGTGGACAGAGACATATGAGGGGTGGGTGCCTATCACTCCCAGCAGTGGACAGAGACATGTGAGGGGTGGGTGCCTATCACTCCCAGCAGTGGACAGAGACATGTGAGGGGTGGGTGCAGAGGAATACCAGCAGTGGACAGAGACATGTGAGGGGTGGGTGCCTATCACTCCCAGCAGTGGACAGAGACATGGGAGGGGTGGGTGCAGAGGAATACCAGCAGTGGACAGAGACATGGGAGGGGTGAGTGCCTATCACTCACAGCAGTAGACAGAGACATGGGGGTGGGTGCCTATCACTCCCAGCAGTGGACAGAGACATGTGAGGGGTGGGTGCCTATCACTCCCAGCAGTGGACAGAGACATGTGAGGGGTGGGTGCATATCACTCCCAGCAATGGACAGAGACATGTGAGGGGTGGGTGCCTATCACTCCCAGCAGTGGACAGAGACATGTGAGGGGTGGGTGCAGAGGAATACCAGCAGTGGACAGAGACATGTGAGGGGTGGGTGCCTATCACTCCCAGCAGTGAACAGAGACATGGGAGGGGTGGGTGCAGAGGAATACCAGCAGTGGACAGAGACATGGGAGGGGTGGGTGCCTATCACTCCCAGCAGTGGACAGAGACATGTGAGGGGTGGGTGCCTATCACTCCCAGCAGTGGACAGAGACATGTGAAGGGTGGATGCCTATCACTCCCAGCAGTGGACAGAGACATGGGGGTGGGTGCCTATCACTTCCAGCAGTGGACAGAGACATGTGAGGGGTGGGTGCCTATCACTTCCAGCAGTGGACAGAGACATGTGAGGGGTGGGTGCCTATCACTCCCAGCAGTGGACAGAGACATGTGAGGGGTGGGTGCCTATCACTCCCAGCAGTAGACAGAGACATGTGAGGGGTGGGTGCAGAGGAATACCAGCAGTGGACAGAGACATGTGAGGGGTGGGTGCCTATCACTCCCAGCAGTGGACAGAGACATGGGAGGGGTGGGTGCAGAGGAATACCAGCAGTGGACAGAGACATGGGAGGGGTGGGTGCCTATCACTCCCAGCAGTGGACAGAGACATGTGAGGGGTGGGTGCCTATCACTCCCAGCAGTGGACAGAGACATGTGAGGGGTGGGTGCCTATCACTCCCAGCAGTGAACAGAGACATGGGGGTGGGTGCCTATCACTCCCAGCAGTGGACAGAAACATGGGAGGGGTGGGTGCCTATCACTCCCAGCAGTGGACAGAGACATGTGAGGGGTGGGTGCAGAGGAATACCAGCAGTGGACAGAGACATGTGAGGGGTGGGTGCCTATTACTCCCAGCAGTAGACAGAGACATGTGAGGGGTGGGTGCCTATCACTCCCAGCAGTGGACAGAGACATGGGGGTGGGTGCCTATCACTCCCAGCAGTGGACAGAGACATGGGGGTGGGTGCTTATCACTCCCAGCAGTGTACAGAGACATGTGAGGGGTGGGTGCCTATCACTCCCAGCAGTGGACAGAGACATGGGGGTGGGTGCCTATCACTCCCTGCAGTGGACAGAGACATGGGGGTGTGTACATCATTATCAGATGACCACAACTCCATGGGTGTATGTACGCATCCCTAATTTTCGACTATATTGATAGTGCCATAACCACACATCACTGACAGCAGTGTCCCACTCCCATGAGGATGGATGTCTTTCCCCCACCACATGTGGGTGTGTGGACAAATAACACATGCATACCCACCCCTGGCGGATTCAGCACAATACACACACATTGTTCATGCCACAAGACTGTATAGTCATGTCAATGCCTACAAAACTAAGAGAGCCAAAGGGAACACACACTGTCACGCACATCCCAGGACTGATAGGAATGTCCAGGTACTGGGACAGCCACCAAGATGTTGTCTCTCATGGAAGGAATAGGGTGGAGTTCCCACAGATACACTGCCCACAATTGTGAGTCAGGTGCCCAAATACCCTGCAGAACAAGTACCATATGTGTGCTAGGCTGGGATTACACACATGCATAGTGCGGAAAAGGGAGAATTTCTCTATGAAGGCATGGCAACATACTCAATACACAAGTACAGTGACTAGCAAGGATGGCACAGACGATGCAGCCGGAGACATTGCTGAGCAGGCATGGCCATAGTTGAAGGGATCCGTCACCAACAAAGGGAATGTATACACAGGTCAGCACAACAATTGTGCAACTCTCTGCAGGGAAGATGTCAGGTGCCACGGTGGAAGGGACACTCCTTGGTACAATGACTCAAAAAACAAATAACACACACGACCAAAGATCCTTTGCAGAGACCTTGTGATGGCACGCA
Organism: Triturus cristatus; assembly: GCF_964204655.1. Classification (NCBI taxonomy): domain Eukaryota; kingdom Metazoa; phylum Chordata; class Amphibia; order Caudata; family Salamandridae; genus Triturus; species Triturus cristatus. The sequence goes on from NC_140582.1 coordinate 346,859,969, forward strand.
GATCCCATGGTCCAACTCATGACCATCAGACTCGAACCTTTGCCCGAAACATAACACATTACCACAAACCCAACTCCTGGAGCATCAGCACCAACATCAATACCTGAAATGCAATAGTATTAAAAGTAAAAAGAAAATGCTTTAATCAGCATAAATAAATATTTTTTTCAAGAACACTATATACAAAGGCCAATGGCCAGTCCAGAATAGAAGCCCTTGGGGGGACACATTGGCATGCGTCTCCCCTAGCTTGTCTGCACATTTGAACCCTCAGGTTCGTCGACTGGGGGGGGCATCATGTGGGGAAGGACCAGGCACCGCAGGGACAGGAGGTGTAAGGGTAGGTGTGGTGGGTGCAGGGACGGACGCCTCCACCACAGGGGGTGGGGCAGCACCAAAGTTGGAGGTGAGCTCTGCACTGCACACTTCTGCCAGGGCGTCCAGAGTATCCCCTGCACCGGAAGAAACCACAGGCACAAAGGTGGGGGGGTCGAAGGGATGGGGTGCAGCGCTACTGGGGGAGGGGGTGGACATGGGGGGGGACTCAACTCCCCTACCCGGGGAGTGCCTTGCCCGTTTGCGGGCTGGTGACCCAGTGGGGCTGAGGCTCAGCACAGACATGTAGCTCTCCTTGTCTGACTGTGTGGCAGGGGAGCCAAAGGGAGTGCCTTTGGAGGGACTGGGTAGTGAGGCATGCGGACTCAGACTGTGGCTGCGTGTATGCCTGTGTGCCCCACACCCAGTGGTTGTGCCTTTATCCCCCTGAGTGTGCGTGCCAGGAGGTGTGTGCTTGCCCTTACATGTTGGTGTGCTGCCTGTGTCTGGTGGGGTGCGTGCTTGGGAATGTCTGGGTGTGCATGGGACAGGCATGGGAGTGGGAAGTGTGGATGGGGCTGGGGTATGGGGGGGACGAAGCACTGCAGGAGACTCACTGCTGCCGTCAGTGAAGAGTCTATGGACCTCAGCAACACCCATTGGTCAGACATCGCTGCTGACATGCCCTCCATGAACGACACCATCTGTGTCAGCAGTCTGGTGTGGCCATGGAGGACATTCAGCATCGATGTCTGGCCAACCTGCAACTGCCGCTGAATGTCCACAGATTCTGCAGTGAGGGCAGCAGGGGTGACAGGGGCAGGGGGTGCGGTGCCTGGCATGAAGGAGACATGGTGGTGCCCTGCACGGACAGAAGGGACCGGAGCAACTGCGAGGGCGGTGATGGGAATGGAGGAGGCGGTGACAGATTTTGTGCTGCTGCTAGGTGTTGTAGCAGCCTCCGCCCCCTCGAGGAGTTCAGCCTCGGACCCGTCAGTGTCGAAGTCGGTGTCGCCACCAGACAGGTCCTCCGCCTGACTCCCCTCACCCTCCATGCCACTTGCTCCCGCAGACTCGCCAGCAGTGGTGGCACCGGTGCTGGATCCCTCCTCCAGGTCCGTGCAGGTGTCTCAATCGGTGTCCTCCGATGATGCTGTGGGCAAGGTGAAGATACAGGAAATAATCAGTCACCTGTATACATCTGACACATGAGTCCAAACAAAATAGGTCACAGTGCATATCAGGCAATGCATCATGAGTAACATCTAGATTACTCCGCACATATGTAAACCCTGCATTCCACAGTTGGTTGACCCACAATGCCACTTGGAAACAAGGAAAAATAGGACTCAACAGCAAATAACTTGATATCGAAATATACTGAGAAGCTAGTGTCTGGGAATAGTTAGCACAGCAATACTAGGAAGGCAGGCCACCTCTTGTTTACTGTGAACGAAACAGTATTGGTGCACCCAAGGCTAAATAACAGACCTCAATGCTGAAGGTGTCCCCACACTCAGAGACCTGTAAGTACTTTGGAAACCCAAACGAAATACATTGTGATCCCTTGGGAATCTCACCACTTTACACAATCTACATGTTTAGAATGTGTGAATGTGCCACTTTGTGAACAGAACACACATGTGCCTGTATAAAAGAAGTCACACAAGGAGGTGCACACACAACTACATTTACACAGTCATTGTATCAGCTGCCAGCCTTATTCAAAGAAGCCACTGTTAGAAAGAAATGGGGTTGCAGTAAGTACATAAACATGGCACCACGGCGGTCTGGATGACTTGACACTCGTAAGTCAGTATCAGCAACAACCAAGGACTTACCCAAAAGCCACCACACTGTGGGAACATGTATATGTATAATCTGAAAAACAGTCTAATTCGAACTGTGTTTTTCTTTAAAATGTGCCAGCGTGTCCCCTGAAAGTGTAAAGGTGGTTTCTTGTGCACTTCCTTGGGAGACATCTGTCATGCAGGCACATTATTGTCCTTCACAACAAAACATCAAAGTCAAGCATTGAAATCATGAAGACATGTTGACAATTGTAGTGAGTGCCAAGGTACAAGACTTCTTGACTAACAACTTGAATCATGTCACCTGTCACATGGCCATCCGTACCATGATGAGACAGTTGGCAACACATCTGACCCACTGCCTGTCATGTGGAGTGGCACACATGTCCAAACACAGGACAATGCATAAGCTAATGGGCCTGCAATTGTGTTGGAATAAGGCACACCTCCACTGTGGAGACACCCTCATGGCAAGCAAGAATGTCCACACAGATGTCAGCACACAAAGACCAAACTAAGTAGCATCTGGACCACACACTGGTGCCAAAATGGATGAGCAGGAATCATGTATTTAAACTTTTGACACATGCTGCAAAGCACAAACATTAAACCCTGCACAACATCACTGGGTCACCGTATTTTGAGTGTCTGTCCAGACAATTATCACACACAGGTCAGACCTGGCAAGGAGACATAAGGTTTGGACATGTAGGCCTCGCCTGCACAAACCCCCATACATGAGACAATGTGATTGAGACAGATCAATAAGTTACACCTCTTAATCTGGGTTTACTAAAATGTGCATCAATAATTCCAAAATGTACTCCACATCACCTTGTGAGGCTGCCAACACATATTTGTGACAAACAACCATCAACAGACAGTTGATAATAGACACACAGGCACTGCCCAGTGTGAGGATGCACAAGCCAAATGGCGTCACCCTGTCAAGTGGACACATGTAGCACACTTTAGATAAATACAAATGAGGCCAGGGAACAATGCCACAGAGGCCAACCTATGCTGAACACACAGAGAATGGGCACAGTGTTGGATGACACACAAGAGTCCGAGGCAAGGGTGTCTCAGGGGACTGTGGTTGGCACACTGCTCCATGGTCCTGGAATGATCTGACTGTAACATGGGCAACCGTCCCGGCACTATGCATATTTCCCACTCATGCACATCATGTCTGTGGCCACAACATCGGTCATGCATGCTGCAAGTCTGTTCTTTTGAAACCTCACACTCCTATGTTGAGACTCAGCATCAGTGCCAACAAATATGGACCCCCAAATGACTGAACAGGACAGGGCACAGGCAAGGTACAAACACATGTCACAGACCACCCACACACATGATGCAGAAAGCAATGTGCACTTGGATTAACTGGCAGCCTAGATGACCATGAGCAATAGTGATTACACACAGACCAGGGACCACATGTCAAGGAGGCGAAGGGAGGAAGAACAGCACCGGTTGACTTGAGGGAACAGGATATGCACTGCACATATAAACCCTGGCAGTGTATCCAGGCGACTGAGCACTTCCAAAAGCTGGTGACACACAACAAACACACATGCACCTACCCCCTCCTTGCTGCTGTATCTCCTGTAACCTCCTATCCATGTCAGGGAAGACCACCGCCAGGACATGCCTCATCTGGTGGGTCAGGCGTCGGCGCCCGCCGTGGGGGCGTGGAGGTGAGTCCTTCAGCAGGACCCGGGCGATCCTCCGGGTCCAGCACCGGATGTCCTGCCACCGTTTTCTTACTTGGGCTAGGCGCCGACTGCGACCCTCCACCAATCTCACGGCCCTGACGGCCTGCTTCCAGATCTCGCCCTTCGTGTAGGCAGTTACCTGTGAGGATGACAAAGTGAGACAACATCACTACACCTGCTCCATGTCAGAGAGATGCACATTTGAACATCTTTGATATGTTGAACAGGGCGTAGGATGCTGCCAAGGAATAGCATCTTAGTCATATGGACATTGGCCTCTGTGGAAGCCCCAATGCACTACATGGCATATAAAGTACACAGGTGGCATGAGGGGTGCGACACACTCCACGAACATGGCACACACTGTGCATCACAAGCAACACCAGGCTGATGAACAGCACCTCCAAGTAGTTACATGCCCCAGGCCACTGACGCAACCTCAGCAGAGTACACAGACACACACAGGCACAGATCAATCACATGCCATTGGCAACAGCGGATACAAACCTCACTCTGCACATGTGCCACTTGCCTGTGGGGTTTCACAGGTGTGGGTCTAGCTCAGCAAGTCAGACACACAGCACGGCTTACTTCTCACATCAGATGGGTAGAGCTGTTGCCTCCTCCATGCAGCTGTGGTCCAACACTTCACATAGATACTCACCCACATGACAAGGAACATTCACACACATGAATGTCCAGGGGGAGTTCACATCACTTGGACACTCTCACCACAGCTCCACTCAACTCACACACATCTATGGGTACAGTCACCTGTCACACCGGTGGGACTTCTGAATCACCTCAGGACTATAGCCAAAAAATGCCACAAAGGATTAGCCAGGCTGAATGTGTCATGCACTATGCAACGAATGTCACAGTAAGCACAATGCAAGTGAGGAGTGCACACATGAACTACATCATGCTCTGCATGGGAGACATAAGCCATTCCCCCCCTGGGACCCACTCTAAACAACATTGCATGTCTGTCACACCTGGACACAATGCCAGAAGTGACAGTCACAAAAAAGGTGCACAGTTAAAGCTAGTGGAGTCAGCACTCACCTGCTCCCCTGGTCTCCCATACAGGCTGGTGTACTGTGGGAGGATGACATCCAGCAATGCCTCATTCTCCTCCTGGGTGAAAGGATGGGCCCTCTCCACAGACCTTGACATGGTGCCAGAGGAAGCACAGACAGCAGCAGTGTTGTCGACAGGAAAGTTGTGCAGGCAAGTGCCCTCTCATGGGTTCTGGCTGACTTATATCTGTCTTGCTGAGGGGCATTCATTTGGAGGAGTACATAGTGATTGGTCAGATTTATTAGCATCTTACGTTTACTCCAATCCCTTTCCACATACACCAGTGACAGCATTTGCATCGTTCACATTTTGAGCATCATGTCAAGTCAACAACCACTTTGCAACATTGTATTTTGTGGCCAACTGACTTTTCCAGGCCACCTGATGGAAACATTTTAACTGAAAACTCTGCATCCATGACAACCAGCATGCATTTAGTGCCTAATACTTGTCCGTTATGTAATTTTCAAATCCACACACAGGTACGGTGCATTTCACACGTACCCCTACGGCACCAGTTGCACAGTGCCTTTGACACGTACGTGTATGCACTGGTAGTACACGTACCCGTACGTGTACTACCAGTGCCTACATGTACGTGTTCGCACTGGTAGTACACATATGGGTACGTGTACTACCAGTGCCTACACGTACGTGTACTACCAGTGCCTACATGTACGTGTACTACCAGTGCATACACATACATGTACGCACTGGTAGTACACGTACGGGTCCGTGTACTACCAGTGCCTACATGTACGTGTACTACCAGTGCCTACACGTATGTGTAGGCACTGGTAGTACACGTACCTGTAGGCACTGGTAGTACACGTACGTGTGTACGGTCCGTACCACAAGAGCTCCTACGGCACCACTACTATAGTGATACGGACTGTACTTGTACGGTCCGTACCACGCGTGCTCCTACAGCCACACAACTCTAGTGATACAGACCGTACATATGCCCTCAGAGCGTGTGTACGGTGCATTTCACATGCTTACACTGTTGAGAGGATGCGCACACGAAAGGAATGGAGGTCTCAGACTCGCACAAGGATGTACATCAAGTCATTGTCATTGCTGTCCTACATGTGCAGGGCCTAGGTGTGTCAGGCAGTGATATTGCACATGTCTCCTCATATTTTTGCACAATTGATGTGTGATGACCTGTGTACACATGTCATGTGTGATGGGGCACTATGTGGCACACTTCCCCTTCACACTTTGCACATGTGTGCATGTAGTACAAACATGTCAAGCACAACATCACTGGTATGGCACAGTCACCACCACCCGCAACTGTCCCCTGATGCCAGGGACAGGGACAGGGACACTAACAACTGACATTTAACGACCAGCGTACACCGATGTGACTATGTCATGTGTGTGTCATGTGTTCCCATGAGCTTTCTGTTGGTGTTCCGTCAACTGCATCTGCTGTTGCTGCATCCAACATGTGTCTGTGTCTAAATGGGCATGGTACGCATCTACGCACACCATGCCACATGTGGATTTCCACGTAACGTGTGTCTGTATGCATCTAACTTGATATTTTGACATGAGGACATATCTGCGTCGTCTCAATGTCTGTGTTTTCTGTTTTCACGTGTACCCCTTCATCGCAATGTGTGTGATCTGTACATTTGACATTCCATGTGATCTGTGCATCTAGCTTGCCGTCAGCTGTCTGTATGAGATGACATCCTTCAAATGCTGATATGTGGATGTATGTCACTCTTGTGATGTCTCTGGCTATTCTCTGACACTGGCCCACAGCTCGCTTCAGGGCAAGTCATGTAGACTTGACAATCAATGGGTGTAGCTGGTTTTTCATAGGAGTATCACCTTGCTGGCATACGTGTCCTGGATGTATTGCACAGACCAGACTCTGTAGTTGCAGATGTGTATTAGCAGTTGAGCATGTGCTCAGTTCATTGACATTGATGTTGTTATGTTCTCACTCTTCGTTATTCATTCCAATTTTCTGCAGGGCACCGCCTGTCCCCAGACCAATGTCAGACTTGGGTGCCATGAGGGAACGTGACTGCATACACCATTACAGATTCACCCAACAGTTGATTGAGGACCTGCCAACCAGGCTGGCACCACACCTCCAACCGCGACACAGTTATCCTACTGCGCTGACCCCCAAGATGAAGGTGATGGCAGCCCTACATTTTTTTGCCACAGGTACGTTTCAATTCACCATAGCTGATGTTGGTGGCATGTCCCAGACGATGTTCAGCCGTGTCCTGCATGATGTTTTGGCAGCCATGTTGGAGCACCTGGATGAATTCATCCATTTTCCGACTCCTGAGGAGTTGACAGGTGTCAAGCGTGATTTCTATGCCCTGGGAGGGATGCCCCATGTCATTGGGTCCATTGATGGGACACATGTGGCTTTGGTACCACCACAGGCACAGGCGGTCGCCTATCGCAACCGTAAACATTACCACTCTATAAATGCCCTTTTGGTGTGTCTTGCTAACATGCTGATTTCCCATGTCTGTGCACGTTTTCCAGGGTCAGCACACGATGCCTACATCATGAGGCGTAGCAGGGTGCCACAAATGATACTGCGGCTGCACAACGAACGAGCATGTCTGGTTGGTGGGTATAATCGGTTTGTCCTGTGTTTTGCGGTATCTTTGTATCTGACGGCATCTCCTGACCCACTTTTTTACATGATGTTTCCATGTAGGGGACTCTGGCTATCCCAACATACCATGGCTGATGACGCCTCTCCGCAACCCAAGATCAGCTGCAGATCACTGTTACAACAATGCACACGGGCAGGCCAGGCGAGTGATTGAGAGGACGTTTGGCCTCCTGAAGAGCCGATTCCGGTGCCTTCACAAGACAGGCGGGTCCCTCCCATATGCACCGGCGAAGGTCTGCAAAATCTTCCTTGAGTGCTGCATGCTGCATGCTGCACAACATGGCAGTGGAGAAGGCAGTGCCACTCATCCTGGAGCAGCATGAGCAGGAACATCCACCCGTGGAGGATGAAGGGCTTGATCACGAGGCAAGTGAGGAGGAGGAGGATATCTAGAGTCAGCTCATACGCAACTTCTTCTCATAATGGTGAGTCACTGGGTCTGAGTGTGCACGCTTGGAGCCTTGTGTGGCATGTGTTGCAATGTGTGTGTCCAGCTGACTGTATGCTAAGTGACTTAGATGTGTGTTCTGATGTGTCACTCGAGTGATGATGTCATTCCACTTCTTTTAGCTGTGACCCTAATTTTTCTATTCGCATGGTGACAACATTATTCCTTTAGAGTAAATGACCATGTATGCAGATAACAATCTTTTAGCTGACTTCTTGTGTGTCTGTCATCCACAGGTTCTTGCGCATGTTGTCTGGTTGTGTCATCGTTGGCCTCCTGCTATTCCTCATGAGTATTGCAACGTGTGCTGAATCAGCGTTCCATGCACGGACATGTGGAAAAGTCATTTTGGGTGAGGATTGCAGCAAGGCATTTTGGGGTTGTTAGGTGTTTGGAATGTGTGGGGACTGCTTCTGTGCATGTTGGGTTACCATGCATACATGTCGAACACCATGGGGCACATGACATGTAGCATGACTCCCATGAATTGATAGTCAACCTTCGTGACAGTCATCTCTAATGGTTTGTGGATTCTGATGAAGGCATCAATGTGTGTATAACTTCCCTCAGAAACATACGGGATGCTACGGGTGGACATGGTGTGGGACATCCCCATAACAGGCTCAATGGGGAATTGCTGCCTCTCCGTGTGCAGAAGGGGGTGTTTGGCTCATCCCCTTAATTTGTGTGCCAGGCCATTTGGATTTACTACATCTGTGTTGTGAAGGGGATGTCCAGTGTAGGTCCCACATGTTCAGACAAATGACCTGTGTGTCTGTTCATATTGATGCATTTCCCTTAGTGTGAGCCTGAGTAATAAAGGGGTTCCTCACCCTCCAAGGTGCCTCATCTCTGTCAATGCAGGTCTCTTGCCACTTTGCATGCATCATCTCTGGCATAGTTGTCAAAGATTGTGCATATGAGTCTATGTGTAGTTTGGCTACATGCATGCAGTTCTTCATGGGTGGGAAGCTCGATTGTGCATGAAGTCCATAGTTGTGTATGTATTTGGGCATGTTGGTCCCCACGACGGGCCGTCAACGCCTGCTGAGGGTGTGTCTCCTGTGCGCGGCTCGGCCTTCTGTTTCCTGATCCTGTGTCAGTCATCTTTGGTGATTGTGCATCGATTTTCTCTGGGTGTGCCATGGGTAACCGGACACTCCTTCCTTTACATACGCCTGTTGCAGTTGTCCTTTCTGACATCCTTGTCTTTGTGTGCTACTTTTGGCATAGTTTCCAGGACATGCCACCTGCTGCTGGGCCCCTGCAGCAAGGGCCCACAAAGTGGTGGAATTCGGCAACACACACGCCTCAAAGATGCTCCTCCCTGCCTCCCTCCACCCATTCATTTGGCTGTCATCATCTTGTCTGTGCCACTGTTGGGTCCACGCGGTGCCAAAGGCAGGACCGTCAGCACATGCAATGTGCACATTGCACGACCCTCATGTCCTTGCATGGCCCACATCACACTACAGTCTGATGTTGTAGCTACCCTCCAAGCAATGTCTATCCGAAACTAAATCACCTGCTCTCAGGCATACCCTAAGCGCACACACGACACCTTTGCATGCTGAGTGTGCAACTCCAACTGCCTACACAGCGCTGCCTCGCCTTCCAGGCCCTGTCACACCAACCTGATCATGTCCCTCCTGCTCCACACCGGCTCCGTCCACCAGCAAGGCCATGGGAGTGGGGCTCAAGCCTTCAGCATGTGGTATAGTGGCGTCATCTGGCACATGGCCCAGGGATCATCTCTCAGCGTGTCAATCTTCAATGTGTCCAGGACCCCCCTCTCCACCATCACATGCGCACACAACCTCATCATCATGTTGTATGCCATTGACACCCAGGTGCTCCTCACCCTCACCAAAGACCCAGCCATTGCCATTTCCAACATTCAAGAAGGCATGAGGTCCGTGGATGAATGGCTGAACATCAGCCACCTGAGGCTGGACTTGTACAGGAATGAGGTAAGCATCTGAGGATTGTCCCCTTACAGCTGGCTCAACTCCTTTTGTCCCACCCGCAGGGGCCCTACACAAGCATCCAGTGGCCATGCACACAAGATGGTGTGCATCATGGATTTGTCACTCACATTTGCCATGCAAATCACCAGCATCTGTACCTCATGCTGCAACGCCCTCTGCATGATGCACATGATCCTCAGATAGATCCACTGCAAGGAAAGACAGACCATCCCCTAGGTCCACGACCCCAGCTGTGTCAACTACTGCCCCGCCCTCTACGGGGCAAGTACATCCAAACTCACGGGAAACTTGTCCACATCCAGGGTGCATCTGCACAACTCAGCTTCAACATCCCGCACCCCATCAACATCACCGTCCACCTGAGATAGCTGCAAGGGATCACTGTGTGCTGCAGGATGACCTTCACACTCCTCACACACACTCAGGAGGCAGTCAACAACCCCAGACCCTAAAATCAACCTTGTACGTCTGTCATTCAAGACCCCGTTGGCCCAACTCTATGCATCCGAACTTGGCCTGGCCACCATTCTTCACATCCACAACACTCCAGCATGAAGGAGATGGTTCTCACGCCTGGAAAAACATACCTGGGACTCCCTCCCCGGGAAACTCCACATGAGCCATGGCCTCTAGGCCTTCATCATCCTCTTCCTGATTGGTGTGTCCGCACAGTATTTCAAGCCCCCCCTCAGCAGCTTGAGGCCATCACGGGTGAGTATTGGGCTCCCAGGCTGTATCGGATGATACATTGTGACCCATGTGTTTCCTGTACCGGACTCAGATCCCAGGGTATGGATGGCTGGAGTTAGTTCAACACTCAGGCATAGTTTGCCATTTACCCACATGTATGTTGTGGACTAATGCAAAATGACGGCAACATCTCATGAAAAAAAAATGTTTTATTCTCGGTGGGGTGCGTGTTTTGGTAGAAAAAATAAGGTGCTCTACCGGGTGCATAGAATCCAAAGTTCACAGGGGGAGATGGGATCCTTGGTATTTGAAGTCATCAGAGTCCAGACCACAGTGTTGGTCATCATTGGTCAGACTGTGACCAGCAAGTCCATGTGGCAGAGAATGTCAGTGAATGATGTGCTGCTGTTGCGCATGAAGGCCAGGTGACCTGGGAGATGTGGTTGGTCCGCTGCCTCTCACGGTCTTTTCCGTGAACGACCCACCTTCCTCCGGGGACCCTCGGATGCAGGCCTTGACGATGTTTGGGACGCTCCGTCGGATGAATCCTCCTCCTCCTCCTCCCTCCCTGTGGCTGGTGCTGGTCTGCGCCTGGTGTCACAGGGAGGGTTGCCCATGTTGTCGGCGATCCGACGGAGTGAATGGCTTATGTCCCTTTGCACCGCCAGGAGCTCAGCCAGTCTTGCCTCCATCCGTCCGTGGTGTTGTTGTTGACTGGCGTGTTGCTCGGCCTGCTGATTCTTAATGTCTGTGAGGGTCGCCACTACCTGACTGATGGCCCTGGTGTCACGCCGGTATGCCTCCATGATGTTGCGTACGTGTGACATACTGGTCCCTTCAGCTGTCTGGTCAGGTTCTCGCCTCCGCCTGCCTCCACTCCCACCACCCCTGCCCACATGAGCCTGACCTGCCGTTGTGGGCACATCGGGTCTACAGGACCCCTGAGGGATGGCAGTGTCAGTGTTGGCTGCCTCCTCCTGGGTGCCCGGCGACCCTTGTCCCTCCAGGTCAGACTGGCTCAGTTGTTCATTGTGGGCAGGGCTCCTGGGTGTCTCCTGGGATGTTGCAGGAATGAGGGTGGTGGTTGGCACAGATGTACCTGAAGCAGGTGCTGCAGGGGCTTGGACACCAGAGGGGCCAGGTGGGTTGGGGTCATCCGCGGAGTGTTGTGAGGTGTCGCTGCCGGTGGGATCGGGTTCCTCCCAAGCCTGGGACTGTGGTACTTCCCCCCCATTGTAGGGAAGAGATCCATGATGTTGCCCTGTGTGTGAGAGAAAGACAATGTTAATGCTGTTTAATGCGACATCCATGTTTCATACATATTCTATTTGCCACAGTTCCTCCAGGAGTTGTATGTGCCTAGCATTCACATCAATGTTCACTTGTGGATGGGTATGTTGCAGGGGACTGATTGAAATGTTCTCCAGGGTGTTTGACATGTTGAATTTGGGCTTGGATGCTTCTTTGGCTGTGGCTTGATCTTGTTGTGTCACATGTCCATTGTGAGAGTGGGTAACTCCATTGGCTGCCCCGGGGGTGTGTGCTTGTGTAAGGGGTGAGTGATCATCCCTCAGCCCGATGCTGTTCAACATCCACATGGCCCCCCTCACACAAGTGGCCCGCCACCACAACCTCAAAAACATCTCCTATGCCGACGACACCCAGCTCATCCTCTTCCTCACCAAGGACCCTCACACCGCCAAAACAAACATCCACAAGGGCTGAGGGCCATCGCCGACTGGATGTGGAGCGGCCATCTGAAACAGAACTCGGACAAGACGGAGGTCCTCATCCTGGGACCCACACCCTCAGCCTGGGATGACTCCTGGTGGCCGATCGCTCTGGGGACAGCACCGACACCCACCCACCACGCACGCAACCTAGGATTGATCCTCGCATCCTCCCTCTCCATGTCCAAGCAGGTCAACGCCGTCTCCTCCTCCTGCTACAACACCCTACGCACGCACCGCAGGATCTACTGGTAGATCCCGACCAAAACAAGTAGAACAGTGACACAGGCCCTCGTCAGCAGCTGACTGGACTACGGCAATGCACTCTATGCAGGACTCCCATCCAAACACCAACGGTGGCTACAATGCTTCCGAAACACCTCCGCACGACTGATCGTCAACGCCCCCGCCACAGCCACATCACCCCCCTCCTGAGTGACCTGCACTGGCTCCACATGGACAAGAGGATCACCTTCAAGCTCCTCACCCACGCACACAAGGCACTCCACAACGCCGGACAAGCCTACCTGTACATGAGACTCAGCTTCTACACCCCCACACACCAGCTCCGCTCCGGCAGCCTCGCCCTCGCAGCTATCCCCCGCATCCAACGTACGACCGCCTGCAGGAGATCCTTCTCCTACCTCGCCGCCAAGACCTGGAACACCCTCCCAACCCACCTACGACTGACCCAAGACCTACTTGCCCTCAGAAGAATCCTCAAGACCTGGCTCTTCGAGCAGTAGTGGAACCCTCCCCCCTCAGCGCCTTGAGACCCTCACAGGTAAGTAGCGCGCCTTACAAGTACCCTGATCGATTGTTGATTGATTGACGGTGCCTGCTGGTGGGTGTAGTGTGATTTGGCAGTGGGTCTCCCAGGTGATGTATCCGTCCCCCCATGGAGCATGCTGCCATGTCAGTGAGTGTGAGTTCCTGTCCTAGATATCTGAGCTTGTTGTGTTTGTGTTATAGTTTGCAGTTGTCACAGTAGGGCCTTGTGCTGCCTACAGCAGAGCCAAGTGTCAGCTACCATGCCAATACTTTGCCAGTCCCTGTGCAGTGCACATGGTGCATGGGTATGTACCTGGGCCATATGGGCTGAGGGCAATGGTGTCTGTTTCTGAGTTGTACAATGTGTTTAGTGATCCCCACCCTCCCAGCATCCCGGACATCCAGTCTTGGGTTTGTGGTTTGTGTAGGCTGGGACATGGCATGGCCTTGCTTAGTGAATGGGGCATACACATGTTAGTGGCATGAGCGTTGTTTTTGAGTGTGGTTGTGTCCGGTGAGGGCTTGGGGGTAGGTGAGTGCATTTGTTGTAGTTGGGGTGTGGATGCCATTACCCCCATGTTACGTAAGTTGTTTGTGTACTCACCAGGCTCGGCAACTTCTTCGACTCCGTGTACTCCCACCGGCGGAAGCAGGGCCATCACCTTCTCCTCCCAGGAATGGTAATGTACCGGTCTGCGGGGCAGCCCACCTCCAGTGATGTTACTCTGGGCGTAGTCCTCATTCATTTTGCGCTTGACTGCCCTCCGCAGATCGTACCACCTGGCTTAGCATTCATTCCTGGTCCTTCTGATGGGCGCAACAGCATTCACCCGATCAACGATCCTCTGCCACAGGCGTGATTTTTCGGCTATGCTGGTCTGTCTGACCAATGTTCCAAAGAGCTGTGGCTCGACTCTGATGACTTCGTTGACAAGGATGTCCAGCTCCTCCCTTGTGAACTTTGGATTCTTGTCTGTGGGCATGGTGTGGGGTGTGGGTGTGGATGGTTGTGGGTGTGTGGGTGTGAATGTGTAGGTGTGAATGTGTAGAGGGGGTATGTGTGAAGGAGGTTGTGTGAAGGTGTGTAAGTTAAGGTGTATGGGTGCAGTTGTTTGTGTGTGGTGTCTGTCAGCAGTGGGTCTGTTGAAAAGGCTCATGGTTTGTGGGTGTGGGCCCTTTTTATTGGTCCATTTGTGGGTGTGGCTGGGTTTGAAATTTTGGTGGGTGTGTTATAAGAGGTGGTTGTGAGTTTGGGCCTCTGTTTGCCTGTTTGGATGTGCCAGGTCAGTCTTTTAGATGTTTTTTGTACTGTAGACTTGTTTTGTGGTGTTGTGCGAGGTGAATTGACCCTCCTTGTGCTGTTTTACAGTGTCCTGGTTCTGTACGAGTAGTTTTAGCATATTTAAGGTGCGTATATACGCGATGTTTTTGTACAGTGCTCACATATGCAATGTTGTTGTACGGTTTGTACATATGCGATGCTGGGGTACGGTGGTGGGGTACGGGGGTAGGGCGCTGGGGTATGGTGCGTCCAAGTCTGGGCCTGGGGTACGGTGCGTCCAAGTAGGGGCATGGGGTACGGCGCTAGGGTACGGTGCGTCCAAGTACAGGGCTGGGGTACGGTGGTGGGGTATGGTGCGTACATGTACAGGGCTGGGGTACGGCGCTGGGGTACGGTGAGTCCAAGTAGGGGCATATTGTACGGCGCTGGGGTACGGTGCGTCCAAGTACAGGCCTGGGGTACGGTGGTGGGGTACGGTGCATACAAGTACGGTGCTGGGGTACGGGGCTGGGATAGGGTGCTGGTGTAGGGCGCTGGGGTACGGTGCGTCCAAGTCTGGGCCTGGGGTATGGTGGTGGGGTACGGTGCGTACAAGTAAGGGGCTGGGGTATAGTGGTGGGGTACGGTGCGTACAAGTAAGGGATGGGGTACGGTGCGTACATGTACGGGGCTGGGGTATGGAGGTGAGGTACGGTGCGTACACGTACGGGGCTGGTGTAGAGTGCGGACATGGGGGGTACGGTGCTGACATATGGGGGTAGGGGGGGCTGTACAACTCGTATCCCGGGCACAAGTTTACCCGGATATGAGTGGTACGGCGTTCGCTCCGTACGGGGCCTTTTCCATGCGCTTGTGTTTTCGGACGGGTGGTACGGATCGTACTTGCACGCTCGGGCCCGATTCACAGAACTAACTTAAGACAAAATCCTAAACTTACTACCATTTTCGTATTCACAGAATGAACTTACTAATTTTCGTATTCACAGAAGACACTTACTCACTTCGGTATTCACAGAAGTTAGGAGTCCTAACCTTAGGACTCCTAAATGCCTTCTGTGAATACCGAAAGTCTTAAAATTAGGATTTTTCTCAGTTTAGGAGTCCTAAAGTTAGGACTCCTAACTTTACTACTACTGAACTGAGAAAAATCCTAATTTTAAGACTTTCGGTATTCACAGAGGGCATTTAGGAGTCCTAAAGTTAGGACTCCTAACTTTAGGACTCCTAAACTGAGAAAAATCCAAATTTTTGTGAATCGGGCCCTCGGACTTCAGTTTTACGATTTGTATATAAAACTGTCCGGGGACGTCTCGTAGACTTTTCCCGCAGTGATTCGTATGTATTTTTCACGTACGAATCGTACTTCGCCGTTTGTACGGGACTTGTACGATTCGTACGTAAAAAAATACGGATACGGATACGAGTTGTACGGTATTTTTTTTTTACGGATCGGAATCGGCACCATAGTATTAAGGCTGATATGGCCAGATTGTATTTGTCTTCAGAAACTAACACAAGGCCTATGAACAAGTTACATGGAGGCACTGGAGGGCCAGATGTCTTCGAGGCTGGATGTATTTAAAGTTTTAAATAATAAAACAATGTGGTCGACACAGTTAACCCCGTCTGCCCTTATTGTACATCAAGTGCAAAATGGAAAGTGTTGTTTCTTTGATGCTATTGCTTTACTGTTATGCTGCCTTCAAAATTGCCCATATCCGCAAAAACATGGAAGACCACAGCAGCTACCTTTCCTGATAAGGAAAGTTAACTTTCAATATGATTACATTTCAAATGTCTTCCAAGCTGCACTCCAGATGCAGCCTTTGTGTAATGATGCCCCTCACAAAAGGACTGCCCCAAGTCTGAAACACCCATAAAAGGGGTAGGTGTGAGGGCTCTGCACGAAAGTGTGAATAAGGTGAACAAATACTTGGCCTCACTGAACCCGTGCCCATCAACCTGCAGCGCCACCCCTACTCACCCATAGCATGTACAAAAGGGCATAGCTTCAGGAAGTCTAATCAGCAGCCATATTCTAACAAAAGTGCTCATTAAATTTGTAAAGGCAGTCCGTTCACCATCCCTATGCTCTCACCAGTGTTTGCACCCCCTGAACTCCAGCTACTGGAATGTAGGTTATACCCTTCCATTTACTTTTCGGATATTCACTTTTACTTCCCTGGCTAAATCCTGTGTCCTATTGGTGATGGTTCCCTTGCGACAAACAGAGATAACAAGCAAAAACGTAATTGAACAAATTTAAACCAAAAGAAGGAATTCAAATACGAAAGAAACAATCTTGTGTTCTGCCCTACAGCTACATTGTCAGCTTTAGCCACGCAAATGGGAAATGCTAAATACAGGTCTTCCCTGCCCACTTCAATGTTGTAAGTCTATCTTTCTCACAGACTAAGCCTAGGTTACCTTATTACAATTAATAAGTGATAACTTCAGTTTGGGAAGAGATATATGCTTCTTCCACTTAAAAGAATGGTACATTAAGCCCCTCTTTAATAGTAATGTCCAATTTTAAGTTACTATTCTAAAAATGTCACTTTTAGAAAGGTGACTTTCTGCTAGTGACTGTGGTCACATGACTGCCAAAGACTCTTCTGTTGTGTGTTGTTTATTCCTTCCAGATATGGGGACAAAAGAGACATAGGTGTGGAGGGAGTGAGTCTTTCTAACCCAATGGTGGGGAAAGAGTTGTGCCCTGCCCTGATTTCACTTCAGAGGACCTTGCCTGCAGCATACACAAACGAACCTGACACTAGGCCTGCCCTTGCCTTTCTCAACCAAGATAGTTTGGAGCCAAACACAGGGGTAGGGGAAGAACTGACGAAAACCAGTTTGGAAGTAAGACAGGTATTTCCCCCACACAAAGGCTGACAGCAGGTATAAATGTAGCACCATTAGACCCTCTCTTCAGAACACCTTTTGACCTGTGGATGATTCAGAAAAAGGACTGCCATTGTATCTGAAGAAGGAAGACTGGCCCTGTCATACTTGAACACAGAATCCACAGAAGTGCCTCCAAGGGCAAGTTGGCTAATCTCCTATTTGAGCTACAGAGGCACAACAAGCTTCCAGAGGCATTCCCTGCAACTGCCCAGTTTACCAGTCCCAACTGGACCTGTCTGAGACTTGATGCTGTCCTCTGCCTGGAGTTAGACCTGATCCCCAAGAAGTGCCCCCCCCCCCCGGTCCAGGACCCTTGGATGGCATCACACTGTACTCGTCCTGCTGCAAAAATACAAACAAATTGAAATCCAGACATTTTTTATTTTTTTTGCGACTGTGAGCATGCTCCTTGTTTCACCAATGGACACTGTGCCTCCTGCCAATGCAATGTTATGATGGCAACCTGCTGTTCACACCAAACTGCGACCGCCCATGTCAACTTCTGAAGCTCCGCTCCTCACGCAAACATCTACCTCCTCGTGGCCCCCACCAACATGAAGCTCGTGGACAATGAGAAGGTAAACTCTCCACCAGAACAAACCTGGCCCATATTTCTGACCCATGCTCCAGCGCAGTTGGCCTGAACCTGTTACTTTGACACAGTCCAGGGCTACCATATAAACGTGAGTCGGGCTTTGAACTTCCAGGTGCTAATTTTAGCTAAAAACCTAAAACTTCATAACTTTAGTTATTTTGTTGGCATGTTACTCCTACATTTTACTCTATTTTTCCAATTGGTTTGGGAATTTTATTGTGTTGTGTTTTCACTTTATTACTGTTTTAGTCACTTTAGTGGTTCATCCTGACTAGGGGTGGGCGGAATTTGCGAAAGCGACTTTCGCAATTTATCGCAAAAATGTTAAAAATCTCCGCAAACAAGCGGAAATATCGCGAAGATGCGGAAGTTTTTTTCCCGCCCGTTCGCGATATTTTTTGCATGGTTGCGGGTCGCTAACTTACCCCTGCGGTTGCTTGCGGGTGCGGCCATCTTGTTTTCAGTTGTCTCGCGGTGCATGATCGCGAGAAAAAAGAAGTGATCGCGCGACGCATGACGTCACTGCGGACGCGAACTGTCGCGAGACAGCGCAAATGGCTAAAACAATACAACATCTCATGGAGAACGCAACCAGATCGGGAAAACTTGTCGGCGAACGCGGGGATTCAGGTAAGGCGATCGCGCGCGCGCGAGAATGTATTATTTTACAGCGCGAGCAAGAACCAAATTATCGCAAAGCTGCGGAATGCAGAAATTTTGACATTTCCGCGCTCTCCGCGGAACGCGAAAATGCCAAATTATCGCAAATTCCGCGAACGGATCGGAAATTTTGCCCAGGCCTAATCCTGACAAGGATTATGTGTATTACTTCAGTGGGGCTATCACCCCTCTCAAATAATAGCCGAATTGCCAACATGCACGATTCACTATTTTCGTGGCCTCTTGGTGACTTTGGCAGACTGTTGTCTGCAGTTGCAGGGTTTATTAAACAAAGTGGGTTGACATTCAAACTTCTTCTGGTTCGAAATAAACGTGGCTCAAATGTGGATTGTTAAATGAGAGCCGTCCCCACAATGGCATTTTGAAGATGAGGGCTGATATTGGATTCCTACAAACTAACACTTGTGAGAAACAGTGCATACTTTATCATTCGGTACAGTACAATACAGACTGATAACAGGACAGCTCTTGATTCCTGCTTGCGGATGAAACATATGGTGATATTCACAATACTAATTTGAATCCTAGAACGGCCAAGTTAGCCTTCCATCCTATTGGAGTGGGTATGTTTAGTATCATTAAATTATGTAACAGTAGCGCCTGTTATGTGATTAGATGCATTATTATTATTATCATTACTCCAATGTTCCTAAGTGGCAAAACAAGTCAGATAAATGTTGCTTCAGATAAACATGCATGTATTTAATATTAGATTATGTCCAGCAGTGGTCATCTCAGTTTTCAGGATTTTTGAATTTCATTACCAGTGGTGCCTTTATCAGCGACAAATATTGACATATTTTGCAGTTCACTCCACTGCTTCTGGTAGATACATTAGGATGACACTTAATTTTTCGTCATTTTTGTAGCAAATACATTATTTTCCTTGCAGAATAATTGTAGCAGCTCTCCTGGGTTCCTTATAGGCGGGGCAGCATGAGAGAAAGTGATTTTCAGTCTCACCTCCTCCCAAGTAATACTGTTGGCAAATGCTATCCTCTCTGGATTAGCGTCCCTATCGTCACTCTTGTCACGCCTCTATTTGGTGAACTATTGGCAGTGCTTTGGGTTTTTCATCACTGTGAAGGTTTTAGAAAGAATATTATTGGAGATGTTCTTTGGATCATTTTGCTACTTGGTCTTTCAGCGCCTGGTTGTGGAGGACATAAGTACAAACTTTCTCGGCCTCCAAATTTAAAGAGAAATCTTTGGAAATTGTGTCGGTGCACAGAGAGAAATAATGTATGATCTGCTGGGGTGTTTGACAGTCGGTATTTACACCTAACCTGTGCATGCTGGGGCAGCGTTGTCCTACTGATGACCTTAAAGATGATCTTGGGGTTTGTAGGACATATTCTTCGTAGTGCAGTGTTGGCGCTTCTTCTATTTCTCGTCTGGTGTGTATTGTTCCCGATGACAAATCCAATAAGCTACAAAGTAAAATGTGACTAAAAACAGAATGTACAAGGAGTATATAAATACATTAACGTGTGCATGGTTACTCTACAGTTACACAACAACAATGTAGTAGATTATGTATTTATGCTGCTGTGTAGTTTCTGTGCCATAGTGCTGCCCCTACTCATGCCTACAAGGCATATTCTAGGACCTCCACAGTGATTGCAAACTCCTGCCGCAGCTGTGAATCTGGGCGCCTGCCTGGCCCTGGACACGTCGGAGGGGTGCAGCACGTCACAAATACCCACCGATATTTGCCTTACGAACAGGAAAGGAAGATGTTTCACTTCCTGCATGTGAATCCAACCAATCCTGGAGCTGCTCAGAAACTCTAGAAGCCGGTAACCCAGGGCTCATTTTGAGGCTGGGGCCTGCGCCTGCAATCCCTTGGCTGTTTTACAGCACCAGGATTGCAGGCTCAGAAGTGAGCATGACAGATTGGCTGGCTGTACACAGCAGGTCAATCTGTCATGCACACTGAGCAATTGAAGCAGTCATCTTGCAATGAGCAGGAATCTCTCTGCTCCGCCCCACTATCACGCTTGCGCTAGTGCGGCCAGCGGCACACAAAATAATAAAATGGTAATGACCATTTTATAATTCTGTGTGTACCTGCTGCGCTCGCAGCAGGTGGGGCGACGCTCCTCAACATTAACGGAGGAGCCGCCACTGCCTGGACAATTGATATCCATTGAAAATTGGATGGGAGATAGTACTGTTATGCTTTATTGATTCTGGTGAGAGATGGTGTACAGATCATGTTTTTCATTAGTTTGTGATGTGTTAAAGGAAGTGAGACTATGAAGTACTTTGCAAGTGTCAAGCCCTGTGCAGTTAGAATCTGTCTCAACAATCATAAATTTGATTTATAATTGTTTGTAATGAAACAGTTCACTACCGTACTATATCCTAGAGGGAGGGTGCTGCAGCGTGGACGAATGCACCGTTTCCTAAGTGTATATATTCTGCTGGAATCCCCTACAGGTTACAGACTGTGAAGTCTGCTCTAGGCATCATTTTAACACCATGACACATGATGCTTTTAGTTATGCCCTTTTTAGGTCTCGCCTGACCCAGCGCATGCGCTGGTCTGGCAAGACATTTTGTGAGGGCTCCAAAAAGTGCTACCAGGCCAGCCTAGAGCTACAGTGCATGTGCGCGGGCGCGCGCCTCGCGCTTTACCGCGATTACTTTTACTTTCGGCCGCTTTGATGTCTGATCGCGATCACTTTCGCGGCCGCACGGCTGCTTTGATGTTCTCCGTGAGGCTTCAATAGATTGCAGCAGTTAAAACAAGCATTGGCATAGGCAATAGGTCTCGCTTTTGGGACCTTATAAGTGTTTAGTTATGCAACTGTTGCATAGCTAAACACTTATAAGGTCCCAAAGGCGAGACCTATTGGCTATGCCAATGCTTCTTTTAATCGTCATGAAACCTTTTCAGAACTTTTGCAATACATGCTTGTTGCATTGGTTTTGCCTCACTGTGTCCGGCATACCAGCCTGAGTTCCGAAGTCACTTCAAGATTTGTAAAATAAGGTCCTATACTGAGTGTCTGCAGGCAACTGTATTTAAAATATGTGGGGGGGGCAGGAATGTGAATGAATGAATGGGCAACTTGTAAAGAGCAGTCTAAACCTCAGCAAGAGGTATCAAGTTGTCTTAGATATGATCTGAGCTGTGGCTGAGCTCCAACAAAGTTAAACAATTTTGCACCTAAAAATAAAGACAACTTTCTTTAAAAAATGCCTGGCTTACCAATTTTTATTTTTTTTGCATATTTATATAGCGCAAACTCGACCTGAAGGCATTGGAGCGTTTTGTACGAGCACCGTATTTACATTACACATTCAGGTATGGGGAGATTAAGTGATTTGCCCAGAATCACAGGATGTGGACGCGACCCCGAGGCTCGAACCTTGGTTTCCAGCACCAAAGTCGGCAGTCTAGCCGACGGCTCACATCCCCTCCCTGGCACAAGTGACACGATTCCCCTTAGAAATAATGCATGTGAGTATGAAGGTTTTTTGTCTTTAAAGCTGATATACGAATATAAAACAGTGTATTGCTTCTGCTTTTCAAAATATAGTCAATAGGGGCAGTAGGTCATTCTTTTTAGCACTGAAACAAACTAATCCCACCCCAGGAAATGATGTTAGTCAAAAACAAAGTGTCACTCGCGTCTAGCAAATGTTCTGATTTCAAACAACAGTGGTGGACTCAAATGTCCCAACTTCTTGCCCCAAAATCAAAAGTCTCATATTTCATTCCTGGTGCTCTAAATATCTCCAAATTCAGTAACTTCTCTTGGATAACAGGGCCATGATTTGCAATAATACATATGCTTATCAATCGGTGTCTTCATTGAGCGTACTAAATATAATAAAGTACAAAAAAATACATCCAATGACTTAGGGGCAATTCTGTCTCCATATTAAAACTAGCCTTATTATGATACATCAATAGATAAAAGCATTATTTTTATGGAGCATTTTATTGGAGATGGATTACTTTGGACACAATTAATTTTAAGTATGCAGTTCTTTATCAAGGAGCTGTGCTGCCTTTAATGAGGTCATTCAAGATGTGTTTGCACTGATGTTTCTAGTCCAGTTAGGAGGATGGCAGTTGTTGACTATTTCAGCGATACGGTGAAATGTGGTTGCATTATCTACATTCAAAACTGGAAGAGGAAGGTCGGAGGTTTCAGGGATCCGAAGCATCTGCAGTGAATTGTGTGTTGAATGCAGAATTAAAGGCTATTATATCCACTGTAATTCCTTTTACACTAAATATAAAAACCATGATTGCGTTGGTGTTACATCCAAGCTTTTGCTTGCATGATAACAAGATTTCTATAGAAAATTAGAATTCCAGCCACTTTCAGTACAGTCAACCTAGACAAATGAGGAGAATTGTTAGAATGGGGATCAAATGCAGCAGCTTGAGTATTTTTGTCCTTGTGTGAATACAGTGCCATGCTAAGGATTTTTGTTGCCCAATGCAAACATATTTTGGGGCCCCCAGTTCAGAGCAACTTAAAAAACTGTTACCCATTACTGCCAATTTAAACCTCCAAGAAACATAACAATATTTATTTGTGCTGTCACACAAAAACAGAGAAAAAATATGTATTAGCTAGGACCATGAATTCTTTAAGATGGAGCAGAGTAGAGGGAGACAGTCTGAAGTAGAGATATGGAGAGATGGGAAGAGCTTAAGATACAAAAATATAAGAGGTTTAATGAGAGAATTCAATTTCCTAAGGGGTTGCCCTGGAAGGTGGTGGTCCTGGGCAATTGCCCACTTGCCCATGCTTTAAAAAACTCCCTGTATCCATAAAGGAAAAGAAGCAATAGAGACAATAATATCAACGTATGCACTCTTGAGAGAGCCACACTTTGCCATTAGATTTCTAAATCTGAAATCTCTAACTGATATGGGCAATTCACTTGCCAATTCACTTGGCTACACCTAAATGATCTGCCCTATTGCAAAACAAATCTTCATAGGTCAAATACATTTTTCCACTAAATTGCAATGTACTAAATTGTATCCCAGACCAACTGGGAAGTTATCAAATAAATGTTAATGAAACCAAATACGACATTAAAAGTAAAGTCCATGAAAATGTAAAGGGAAGAGAGTGCGTGTGAAATTACTTCAGGGCTTGGACTGCTTAAACTAAATGTTCGAATCTGAGAAAATGTGATTTAATTCTATCATTTCATCAACTTTCAAAAAAATATCATAGATTCTATGCATAACTATGAGACAATGTGTGGTTTGGTTGAAAAGACATATATTTTGTTACATTTCCTCCAGCTGTTTACATTTCCAAATTTTGCACACACCCTGCCTGAAAAGAAGTTAGGGGCTGATTGCGTTGGGCGAGGGACCGCCACAGACAGGCTGTCGATGGCGGTCCCTCGGCCATCGTAACAGGGATCTCCGTCCACCATAGTACAATGGCTTCTGGACAGGTGACGGTTGGAAACACTGACCGCCACGGGCCCAACAGGCAGGCTTTATCCGACTGCCTGTCGGACCTCCTTGTAGTCCGAGAATAACGCCGGTGCCTGTCAGGCACTGCCATAGAGATTACAATATCCCTTTCTGCCGGTCGTTCTGGGTTGGTCAAACCGCAGCAGAATGGTGGGCAAAACAGATTTGGGGGCCTGTAGCGGGCCCCCCTAACAACCTGGGTCAAGGACGTAGGCTCTGGGGGACACCTATGGTGCCCCCCTACATATCCCTGCACAATGTGCTAGGCACCACATGGTGCCTGCCACGGGGTGCAGGGATATGTGTGGGGTGTCTGTCTTGTCTTGCTGTGGGTGCTGCAGAGCACAGCACCCACTACAGTACAAAATATGAGCAACGCGACTGCCATGGTGGCGGTTGCATCATAATTTGCCCAGTGGAACCTCCTCCTTGTAGGCAGGTGGTCCCAAATACAATTGGATGGTGGACATCCTAATGACCCACTAAGTTAGGTGGCAAAAACAGTAATATTCAATGTCTATATTCCCATTATAAGTGGTTTTAGGCAGAGTTCTAGCTCACAGACGAAACAAAATTCAGACTGCACAGTGGTGGAAAGGTGAAATTGAATTAATATCAAGTAGAGATTGTCCACAGTGTAAATTCTGAATAATAACCTTGAAATCTAATGAAGCCACCATGTTTGTTAAGTTATAGCTACATAAATTCTAAATGTTGGTCAGAGTTGAGGGGGGAATGGAAAATGGCTTCTAATAACTGTTTTGGTAATTTGGAGTAAAACTTTATGCTCTTTTAATAGTATAGTACAATTTTGACCACTCAAAAATGTGAATGACACTACAGGTAATATCATAGATATCTATATTATGTAACTTGATGACAGTTTTATAGTTAAACAGGAAATGCAAGAACACAGACAGCACTATTATGGGATTACATAAAGGCTAAGAGATTACTGATCAAATTCTAGTGCTGACCTATATACAAAGTTCATAGCTAGACTACAGATTTCCTCAGGCATTCAATAGTTCCAGGATTTATTGTAACAGAGGTTTAACCCCTTAAATGCTGGTTCCTCCGCCTCACTGCTCCAAAGTGTTGAGTTCTTTTTTCATGTCAAGGCAGTTCTTATTTAAGCCTTTCAAAATATTTTCCCACAAAAGATATCCAAGCCAAATGTGTGTCCTATTTTCCCACATGTTGAGGACGTATCTAAGGTTTGTAGACTCCCCTGGTGGGAACCAAGACAATAGCCAAAACCTAGCAGAATTGTATATGGGAAAAGAAAGTGTGCGGTGCAAGAAAGAGGGTGTTTTTCCTAAAAATTCCATCAACAGATGGTTCACAGTGCAACTATTGCCTTCCTCATAGTTTTGAGAAAAAGGTAGAGTTGTAAAAATTATTTTTAACTGTTGTTGTTCCAAACGTGATAGTGAATATTTCCTGTTTCTAATTCTTATACATACTTTAATTTTGTGGGGGGAAGACGTATGAAACCAGTGGAGGCACCCGGGACACTGACCATTTCTAAAAGTAAAAAATCACTCAGTCCATCAAGAGGTCGTTAGTGTAGGCCAATGATATTTTTTCCAAAGAAACTAATATTTGAAATCAAAAAGTAACAGAAGTAAATAGGAAAAAATAGAAATTAGTGACAATATTATCCTTTGTAAATGTTTGCTCCAAAGGTCAGTTTACAAGCGCAGTATAACATTATGTCTATCAGAAAGGTGGGCATAGAAAAATGTGTATTAGCTAGGGCCCCGACATTTTCAAGATGGAACAGAGTAGGCAGAGACAGTCTGAAGTAGAGATATGGAGAGACAGGAAAAGCTTAAAATAGAGAAATAGAAGAGGCATAGAGAGAGAAATCAATTTCCTACCGTGCCCTGTGGAAGGTGGTGGCCCCGGGCAATTGCCCACTTTCCCATGCTTTAAAACATCTCTGTATCCATAAAAGAAATGAAGCAATAGAGAGAATAATATTGATGTATGCACTCTTAAGACAGCTGTACTTTGCAATTAGATTTCTAAAATGTAAATCTCTAACAGATTAGAGCAATTCACTTGCCTCTTCACTTGGTTACCTCCTAACTGCTGTGCCTTATTATGGAGCAAACTTTCATGGTTCAAACAAATTTGTCCACTAAATTGCAATTTACTACATTGTATCTCAGACCAACTGGGATGGTTAATAAATACATTTCTAATGCAAACAAATGGCACATTCAAAGTAAAATAAGTACCATAGAAGGTACCAAGGGTGTATAGTGTTTGTTAACTGTCTGAAAACATGCGATAAACAGAGGCATCTACGAAGCTGCAGCTTATAATGAATTTCATTGTACACTGGCTATCCATCAATTAATAAGGGAAACTCTAACGAAGTATAAAGAACATGCAGTAAAGCTATGCATTTTTTAAATGTGAATATAAAGTATGGGTGGGTGAAAAATTCTGCTCTGCTGGCAGAGTTTGAGGAATTTTGACCATTCCGTGCTACGCGAGTATTGCGGTTTTCCAGCAAAACTCCGCAAAGTGAATGGGGCAGAGTTTCTGCTCGCGTGTGGCTCACCAGCGTTAAGTTGGCGAGTGTGAGTGAGAATTTGAGGCCCCTAGCATGATTTTCAGGTGCTAGAGTGCCACACGGTGACTATTTCTCAATGCAGGCGATTGGGGCAGGTCACAACAGTTCACATTAAGAAAGCTGCTGCATAAGTAGAAAATCTACTCGAGCAGCAGAAAGAAGCAGCGCCCTCTGGCGTGCCGCATGGTGCAGTTCTTTCTGATTTTAGAGCACAAAACAAGCTCCCAGCATTAACAATCAATGCAAGCAGTATGACGCGCCAAATTCCGCCTGCTTACGGAACTCTGCGTGGAATCTTGCAGAATTTTTATGTAACTCCGTGGAATTTTGTGGAGTGAAACTCAGCGATCTCCACCCACCCATAATATGAATATGAGTTTACAAATACAAATGCAAGATACAAATTACAAATAGTTATTGCTATGACTCAGAATTTTGGGTTACCAATAACATTGTGTGATGTGCAAAATGTGTTCTTTCTTGCATACTAACTTACATTTAGAAGCCAATAATGAAGGCAAATTCTATTGACAATACCTATCAATGAAATGGCAAACAATATATAATATATGATAACAATTCTCTCAATAAAAGTGGGCCCCGCTTGTGTGGGTGGACCTATTTCCAGGACTAGGAAAACACTGATCTGCAAATTTCCTGAAGTCTTTACGAGTGAAGCCAAGATCACAAATCCCCCTGAAGGCTGACATCATGCCAACTGCACCAACAACTATGTGAAGGGAGCAACCCACAAGGGTAAGGGAATTGGGGAAGAGAAAGGGAAGAGTGTCTTTCAACTTCTATGAAGTGGGTCAGTGTTGTCTGCCTTCCTTGGTTGCCAATCCCCAAGGTCGCAGCATTAGTGGAGCTGAGGATCGCTTCAATGAAGAGGAAGTAGAGGAAAGGTTATAATCTCAATTACCCTGTCCCATCAGGTTCCACCCAACTGCCACTTCCCGGTTGTGGACCTTGTCTCTAAGAGGTAATAAAGTGTTGGCGATCCTAATGACTTCTGTAGTGGTGTGTCAGTAAGTAGCACCACTGATAATCATGTATCTTCCTACCAAATGAGAGTCTGTGGTTTTGTTATTTCCCAAAGACAAAAGGAGTGAATTAGCCTCAGGATTAGTTAAACAATATCATACAAGTTACTGTTCCCTTTTAATCATTTACTTCTTTTGTGGGCTCTTCACTGTGTCTTGCCAGTTCAGAGGGACACCTTGCCTTCATTGTTGTCTTAGTTCTTCTCTTCTGACTTAATTGCTGTTGCCTTTTCATTGTGAATGTCTTTGGCTGCTGCTCTAATCTAAAAACCTAAAAAATAACTCAGGATACCATCGTCCAACAAGCCTTTCTTCAGTTGCTGCTCTCTTTTTCCTGGCTAGCACAAGCGTGTGGCAATTTGACTTACCTGCAAGTAATGACTCTGGGCCCGATTCACAGAACTAACTTAAGACAAAATCCTAAACGTACTACTTTGTGGTATTCACAGAATGCACTTACTACTTTTGGTATTCACAGAATGCACTTACTACTTTTGGTATTCACAGAATGGATTTACGACTACTAACTTTACGTCCGCACTCGGGCCGGAAATTCCGGCCCAGAGGCGGAGCTTCCAGCCCGGAGGCGGGGCTTCCGGGCCGGAGGCGGGGCTTCCGGCCCGGAGGCGGAGCTTCCGGCCCAGAGGTGGAGATTTCGGCCATGGCTAAATCTCCGCCACCGGCAGGAATCCCCACCTCCGGGCCAGAAGCCCTGCCTCCGGGCCGGAAGCCCCGCCTCCGGGCCGGAAGCTCCGCCTCCGGGCCGGAATTTCCGGCCCGAGTGCGGACGTAAAGTTAGTAGTCATAAATCCATTCTGTGAATACCAAAAGTAGTAAGTGCATTCTGTGAATACCAAAAGTAGTAAGTGCATTCTGTGAATACCACAAAGTAGTAAGTTTAGGATTTTGTCTTAAGTTAATTCTGTGAATCGGGCCCTCTCTCTTTTGTTTTCCTTGCAGGTGATCACCTTGAGCAAAAATGTCAACCCTGGATGTCAAGATGGAAGGTAGATGCAACAACAGAGTCCAGGTCACAGAAAGAGGTAAGTAGTGTCAAGCCTTGACAAAAATAAACAGGACCTCGAGATAAACAAACTCTATTCTATGGAAGTCTGAAAGCCAAGTAGTTGGCACATGCATGGGCGCTGCTATATACAAGACCGCACCCTTGATGGTAGCCACTCTCCAATACTAAAAGGGCAATGGCTATAGGAATGAGGCCAAAATTAAAAGGGCAATGGCAGTGAGTGGCCCTGAAGCGCTGTACATCAGGAGCAGAACTATAGGGAGGGGGGATCTGGGCTGACAGGAGACCTAACCAGGCAGCACAAACAGCCTATGTGGAGTGAGACATGACACCTATTACCCATCACTGAATAGTTCCCAAAATGAAACATGAAAAGTTTGTCAATATTTATGGTTTTGTTGGTAGTTGCAGTATGTGGGCCCAAGATCATTCAGGGAAACCTACCAACTACAGACATTTTTGGAAAAATAGATTCTTGGTGGAGTCTATGGTATTGTGGCTTATGTGGGTATCCTCCCTTTTTTTACCTACAATGCTCTGAAAATATCCAACTTTAACAAAAATAATAGTTTTTTTGCCTGATTCTGAGAGGGAAAGTCTTGAAATCTGCAGGGATAGCCCAAGATTATTTCACCTAGTGCTCCCGCATTTCTTCTGAAAAAACCACTTGTATGAGTAGGCCTATCACTGTGACAGGAAATACACCAAATGAAACAATTTCAATGGTTATGAGGATGTGGATTGCTGCAGTAGGAGTATCCAGGGTCAGCCAGCACCTTAGTAAATCTACCATCCTCAGACATTTAAAAAAAAACTAGAAGCCCACATGATTATCCTCACTTGTTATTACCTAGGATGCAAATGTTAAACTTTATGAAAAATCATGGATTTTCCCCACTCCTCTGGGAGTGAAACGGTGTAAATCTGTCGAGATCACTAGATGCCATATCACTCATCAATCCCACACTTTCCGGATAAAAACACAACCCAACAACTGTGGGTTGCAACATCTCCTGCAAAAGCAAAGGTTGTAAGATGCATGGAAACAAGGATAGTTTTACCTTTAGCAGGATATAGGTAGTTGCAGTTTTTGCACCCATTGTGGCTGTTGCCTAGATAATCCTACCAACTCTTGACATTTCCGAAAAACAAGATTTACATTGGACACTGTGATGGTGTGGCTTGTGTGGCTCTCACTACCTTTTCCTACCTGTAATTCCCTGCAAAGGACAATCTTATGCTAAAATCACAGAATTGTCTCATGTTTCTGTGAGAGAAAGTTCTGGAACCTGTGGGGATTGGTAAAAATCCTACCACCTAGCATTTTCACTCATCTCTTAATAAGAATGTGGATCCACCTAACACTAAGAAGGGGTACCCCGCACTACCCCGCACTACCCCAATCTTCCACAACAAGAACGGGTCAAAACTTGTTTCATGTGAAGGTAATGTGGTGTCCTCATGGCCTTCACGTGATTACAGTTTTGGTCCATTCCTATGCTCTGCATTTGTATCACCCACAGATGGAGGGTAGTGTTTTTATCAGGAAACATATTGACTGGAGGATGATGATACTTTGACTTTGGCTGTAATTCACTGTGATTATTGTCACTAAACTATAAGAAAATATTTCTTTTTTGACAGTTTCTTTCATGTTCGCAAAGCATTCTAAGTATAAAAACTTGCTGAGAATCACAGCAGGCCACACCACTGGATTCCTCTAGGTTTCTAGATTTTTGAAATGCACAGGGCAGGTAGTGTTCCTGGATGCCAGCTGATTCCAGGCTGAAATGTTCCATGGAAAGAGAGAAAATGGGCTGTTTTTACCCATATTTTTTAAATTTGATGGGCATTCTTGTATGAAAAAGTGCTGTAAACTATGCAACATCACACCATCCTGGATTCACCAGATCTCTAGGTTTGTGAAATACCCAGCGCTGTTAGTATCCCTAGATGCCGACTGAACCTGGACTGAAATTTTGTAGCCATCCACTGTGGAAAAGGAGATGAAATTGGGTCTTTTAAGCATAATTGTGATCTTTAGGACATTCTGCAGAAGAAAATATTCTAATTTCTGCACAAGCAGCACCACCCTGAATTTCCCTATGTCTCTAGGTCTCAGCATTGCCCTGAATTGGTAGGGTTTGCTGGTTGCTGGCTGATGCAGAGCTCTAAAACTGCAGCTATCCCCTCTGGCAAGTGAGAAGAAATTTAGATTTGTTCTGCCCGGTTTTGACATTTGCACTTGCATAGGGGGAGTAAACCATCTATTTTCCTCCTCTCCCTGGGGGCAGATATACTTTTTGGAGCCCAGAGTTGTGGCCTGATGGCAAGATCAGCAAGAATAAAAAAAAAAAACTGAATAGGGTGCAAGCTTGCCATTCTTCACACTGGACTGCAGCCATCACCCCCACACACCAGTCTTTCTGCCCCCTTAGGGGGAGACTGGAGGGAACACTTTCTATTTTCCTGCCCATGGAGAAGAAAGCCCATTAGGTACTGGAGACTGGTGTCCAAAAAATGTATGTTATCAGATAATCCTGGTAGATGTTAGACCTCCTAGCCTTAGGGTGGCTGGCACCCCAAACGTTTTGCCTCACTCCTCTTGTTTTGGTTAAATTTGTTTTTGTTGGCCTTGTAAGTCTGTACACATTACCACTGCTAACCAGTACTGATGTGATTGTATTCTCTTCTTTAAACATGAGAAAATTGGCTTAAACCAAATTGGTACATATAATGTACTTGTAAGTCCCTAGTAAAGTGGTATTACATGTACCCAGGACCTGGAAATAAATGCTACTAGTGGGCTTGTAGCACTTAATATGCCGCCCACATAAGTAGCACAGTAAGCCTGTCTTAGGCCTACCATTGCAGCCTGTGTGATCAGTTTTGAACTGCAATTTTTACCTGGCAAAAAAATCCCATTGTTTGGCCCAAATCTTCTTTTTGAATACATATGTCACCCCTAGGATAGGCCCTAAACATCCCATAGGTCAGTGTGCAGTGTATTTAGGAAGCTGGACATGTGCTTTTATGTTTTATATGTGCTGGTACTATAAAAAACATACCTTCATTGTTCACTACTACAAGATCTATTTCTCTCAATAGATAACATTGAGTTACCTTATTACATTTAAATAAGTAATAACTTTGAATGAGGAGCAAGCAGGAATATCGAGTTGTGTGTCTAAATAATTCTAGTTTAAAATCTTCTTTAATGGTAAAGTTGGATTTTAAGTCACAATTCTAGAAATGTTACTTTTAAATAGTTGATTAAACAAAGAGGACTAGCTTAAGTTTGACCAAAGTGTTACAGTACTCAAATTAGTTCTGTCACGGGCACCTTGTTGGTGTATTCATGAAGCCCTCACCCACCAACCTAGTTGGTGGCATGCTTCATCATCGGGCCCACCCAGTGACACCTAGTATGTCCCGGGTGTGCTACTACGCCTGATTACAGCGGAGCTGGTATATTGCTGAGAGTGCAGTGAGGTTGGGTGAGTTGTGATTTAAAACGGCTTGGTGGTGGTCCCAGTACCCGAGGGTAAATTACATTTTAATAACTGGGCCGTCACCAGCGGTTAAAAGTAAGGCTACAGGACGCGTGAGGGTGGCGAGTTACTGCCCTCTGCGTCCTTCAGATGGTCGACATGTTTCAGCCAGTGCCTTAGAGTATTCTGGCTTTCCTCATGACCGTTTTTTTAAAAGGTGTGGTGAAATAAAACAGACTTAGTGTTGTGGTACAGACTATGTGATACACTCACTAAGGCGTTTTTCAATATGTGAGAGGGGGATTCCCTTCTCATGCATACGCTTTGGGTTATTAGCCAAGGCTTCCTGGAGGGAAGCGGTAAGGGGATGACCAGTCTTCCCTCACGCGTGAGGGTGGCAGTAACTTGCCACCCTCACGCGTCCTGTAGCCTTACTTTTAACCGCTGGTGACGGCCCAGTTATTAAAATGTAATTTACCCTCGGGTACTGGGACCACCACCAAGCCGTTTTAAATCACAACTCACCCAACCTCACTGCACTCTCAGCAATATACCAGCTCCGCTGTAATCAGGCGTCGTAGCACACCCGGGACATACTAGGTGTCACTGGGTGGGCCCGAAGATGAAGCATGCCACCAACTAGGTTTGTGGGTGAGGGCTTCATGTATACACCAATAAGGTGCCCGTGACAGAACTAATTTGAGTACTGTAACACTTTGGTCAAACTTAAGCTAGTCCTCTTTGTTTAATCACATATAAACCCTCGGGGACTCGGACTAGCTAACTAGTCCTCTCTCTCCCTCTTGTTACACGCACTTTTAAATAGTTGTCAGGTAAAGGTACCAACAAGAGATTTTACTTCATAAACAATTTTACCTTTATAAATATTGTGGATGCTCTACTGGAGCATCATGAATGAATTATCATAAACATATTTTAACTTTCCACAAAGAAAACAATCTCTACAAAACCAGGTGTATTTCTTCTTTTTTATATATATAAACTTGTGCATAAGTTTAAAGGGTACAAATACTTCTTCAAGCACATTGATGACAGATGTCTCACCTACACTACTAGTCAACAATGTAAAAACCCATTTATTTAATATATAGAAACAAACAGGCCTATATATTGGGCCTAGATTTCCTCCAATCAGCAGTTAAATAGAAAATGAGTTGATGGGTTGACATTTTGATCTTTCTTGTAGTAAATCTATAAGACCATCTTCAGAACAAAACAGTCTTTTGAAGATTAACAACCCTTTCGTAAGTGGATCCATGTGATCAAAATCATGATTCGTGTCAAGAATAGATAAGTATATCTATAGATTTCTTTCTAAACTCCTTATGTTTCAGTGGATAGTCCTTCACATAGTATGAATACATTTTGAAGCTCAATCTGCTGCAGTAATAATTGACAAACCTGCACGGGATCTTCTGCCAACAATTAAGATTTTCGAAACATACATGTTTAGAAAGATATCTACAGATGTACTTATCTCTTCTTGACAAGATTCATGATTTTAAACATATGGACCTGTGAAAGACTCAGAAGAAGGGCTTTTGTGCTCCTCTACTGCCCTGCTGCCTGAGTGACAAAGCCTCTACCTGCATCTTGAACCCAGCACCAACGGAGTGACTCCAAGGGCTTGCTGGCTCAACTCCTGATCAGAGCCTCTGGGACAGAAAATGCTCCAACCACCTTTTACCCATCACCTGGACTCTGCCTACTTGCCCCTCAAGTGGTGCCACCCCAGTACTGGACCCTTGGTGGTGGGCATAGAGGTTATCTGCTTGACCAGCTCTGGTCTCTTGGTCACAACTGATGCAATTTGATGCATCACCTAGCAGCTCTGTACTGCAGGTGCACAACGCATCCTCAACACTGTATCTCACAATGCCTGCAACTAAGATTTAAGGTACTATGTTCATCTGGCCTAACTTCGTTCCTGTATCTGGCGCTCGCTCCATTGTAGAAAGCCTGAACTTGTAACATTGTCCCGGTCCAGCATGACCAGATAACCACAGTTAGCCTTTTGTGCTTTTAAGCACTACTTTTACACAACTCCGGCTCTCCGCTGGAGTCCTGCCCACTAAAGATTATGAAACTAGGGAAGGAGGGTATTGTACCCCACCTTACCTCAGTACTTAACGTAGTTATCTCAGCTGGGCAGTACCCTACCTCTTGGAAGATGGCGGTTGTTAAACCTCTCCTAAAAAAGCCCTTGCTAGACTCTGCTGAACAAAACATTACCGCCCAATCTCCCTAATACCTGACCCAGCTAAAATTTTGGAGAAACATCTGAATTCTCACCTTAGGTCCTACCTGGGGAAATATCAGCTGCTCGGTGGCTCCCAGCACGGTTTCAAAAGTGATCATAGCATGGAGACAGCATTAACCTCTGTACTCAACAACATCCGTGTGCAGGTTGATGCTGGTCACACCATGCTATTGATTCTTCTTGACCTTACGGCAGCCTTCGACACAATATCACCGCTGAGATTGGTGGAACGGCTTAAGGAAATGGGGGTGAGAGGCGGTGCCCTAAAGCTGCTAACTTCATTTGTTAATGATCGGGCTCAAATAGTAAAAATGGATCAATTCTATCTGGGCCCTAACCATATTTTCTGTGGAGTCCCTCAGGGCTCCTCATTGAGTCCGACTCTTTCTAACATTTATGTTGCCCCTCTGGCCAAGGTTGTTAGATCCTTTGTGCTGGAGGTGCTGTGCTATGCTGCTGACACCCAAATTATGGTGTTTATCACCAACAGCGCAGAGGCCTCGACCACCAATTTTAAAAACTGCATGCAGGCAGTGTCCTCTTGGATGGTGGAGAACTATCTCAGAATTAACGGGGACAAAACAGAGGTTTTGATCTTGGGAAACCAACAGCATATTTGGACAAATGCCTGGTTTCTTGATACGTTTGGCTCTTGCCCTTACCCAGTGTCCAAAGGAAAAGATCTTGGTCTTATGGTGGACAGTTCTCTCTCCCTGGGTCCCCAGGTTAATATAACTGTGTCTACTTGCTTTGGGATCATCAGGATTCTCAAAGAAATTTCTCAATTTCTTTCTTTCACTTCTCAAAAGCAGGCAGTTGTTGCCCTGGTGTTATCTAGACTGGACTATTGTAACACCCTCTATTTGGGTATTAACAAGGGGCTTGTCCATAGTCTGCAGCTGGTGCAGAATGCCGCAGCCAGGCTGGTGATGGACCTTCCTAAATCCCATTCAGTCTCGGCCTCTGTCAGTCAGCTGCACTGGCTCTCTCTAAATCAGAGAATTCTATTTAAGGCCCTTTGTCTTACTCATAAAGCTTTTTACAGTCTAGGTTCAGAAGGCATTAAAGTGCTTTTTTGACAATATGTCCGTACTAAGCAGTTAAGATTCGGCAGTAAAAAATCTGTTGGTGGTTCCTAGGTTTCAGAGAGTTAGATAGGGCAGAGCCTTCTCCGTTGCCGCTGCTAGGCTCTGGAATTCCCTCCCCTCTTCAATTTCTGGTCAAGTGTCTCATTCGCTCTTCCGCAAGGTTTTGAAGACCTGGCTCTTTACCAGTCCTCCAGTATGAGCTCTACGTACATGTCAGTCTGATGGCCCTTTCTGTAGCGCCTTGACACCTTCGGGCAAAATTTGCACTTTATAAGGCTAATATTCATTCATTCATTCATTCATTGTATTGGCTGTAATTATGTGTGCATGTGTGTCTGTTTCTGTTTCAAGCAATGATTTATGTTGTCTCTGAGTCGATATTGAGTGGTGTTAAATAGGAGATGAATCATGTCTTTTTTAAAATAATTCCGCAACAATTTGCATATTTCCAATTTTCTGTAGTTGTGCATCGGTTATGTTAAAAAGTTTATAGTCCAGTTAGTGTAGGTGTCTCCAATGTAGACAGGTATATGACTATTTTTTCACTATTTTGATTTTTTTGCTGTTGTTTTATTTTTCACATTTCTGTAATGTGGTGTGCTTCAGGGCCTGCAATTAATACAGTTGTATGACTATTTTTTAGATTAATTTTGTTGTTGTTTTGTTATGTGTGAGATTCGTTTTACTTTTCTATAATGGGATTTTTATAGGTTATTGCATTGTTTAAAGTTATATGACTACTTTTTGATTAATTTTGTTGTTTTCTCTTTCTTATTTTATTTTTTATTTTTTTACATTTGTAAAATAGGATTTGTATGGGTCAATGCATTGTTTAAAGTTATGCAACCATTTTTTAATTTTAGTTCACTTTACTTTTACTTTATTTGTATTTATTTATTTTTAGGTGCAGATGTTTGGGCTGGGAATGTTATTACCTGCCTTCTTTAATTTCTATATGATTCCCTTACAGTATCTGTGAGTGGCCATGTGTGGTGTGTGACTTACTCCTGTGCTTAGCTAGAGTCTGTTTAGGCTGTAATACCACTGGAGTATATGTGAGTATAACTTTGGTGAATTTAAGTGACTCAGAGGTTTATTTAGAGTTTGGGGCTACTCCATTACAATGTAACGAGCATCTCATCCACCCTATTACATGTTCCATAGGCTATTTTGCACTTGCTGTATGGTAAAAGGGTAATACAACACAATACCCATTTGCAAAACTCTAAAGCCTCACTCTTTTGTAGATGTACTTTTGTATTTGTGTGAAGCTCCCTGTGCCCCACCTTAATTTCCTCTTTCCTTCTTCCACTTTGTAGAAACGAGTCCCCATTTTCTACTCACTCCAGTATGTGAAGTTAAAATGTAGAAATACTTTTTCTGTCTTGTATGCACTTCTGGTGGTGAACTCCGCCGATAAAACATAGGGCAAGTATAGCATTATTCTGACATGCATATCTTTGTGAATTGCTTTTAATGTATGTGAAGTAGTGCTGCAGGAGTACTGCAACACATTCTCCTAAATGCTTTCATGAATTAGGTCCCCAGTCTCAAAATATCATCTATCATGTGTGCATTAAAGGATATGACGTATCTGCAAGCCGAATTGGTGGCAAATACAGCACAGTCACTGTGTGGACGAGAAATAAGGAAAACAAGAGGTGTTCATTGGGCTTGGGCCAAAAAGTGTGAGTAAGTACATGTAATATACACCATACGTAGGTGAGTAACTCCTTGATATTTATCAGAAAGACACACCCCTGTATTGCAAAAGGTTTTATTATTGGGGCAGCTTTATAACTGTACAAAAATAATTTTACACATTCCTTAGATTTCCTTTTGTTTCTAACAAAGCAAGATGTCATCAGTGCTAAACCTTTTCATTGGGATTTGTCTGATTTATCTACAGCAAAGTCTCAGTGTACCCAGCAATAATATTTGGATTAGTCACTAGCCTATCTTATTTTAGAAGCTAGTTTTCCTACTCCCTCCTTTGAAAATATACAATTTTAGATGAAATAGAGGTAGTCATGTCGACTGTGCAAGAATGTGTGATGACAAGTGTTTGAATATTTCATTTCCTTCCATTCCAGTGACCATCCGATTACCAAATAGAACAAAGTGATTCTTGTGATGTGCAATGTTTCCAATTTGCTACTTCTGGATGGTGGAACAAAAGACCACCAAAAGCCATTTAGTACTGCAAGTTGCACTATAAATACATTTTTGAATTATGTTTTGCATGATGGTAGTAACGGTATCATATTTTATTGACAAGCGTTTAACCTGTATGTTGTAAAAATGTAGTATTAAAAAAATGTACGCACATGATTGTATAATCACAACGGATGTGCAGTTTATGTATGAATACAATTAGCCTTAAAAAACGAAAATAATTAAAGGCACCAAGTGAGCGTGCAATAAATGAGCATAATGTGTCTGGTGCATGTGCACATTACTCAAATGTGAATAACGATTAGGCATATAACAGTTCTTAACGACTGACAATGCAAATTTGGAGTACAGCCACAAAAAAGAAAACTCTTTATATATATAATATCCAATAAAGCGATCACTCAGGGGATTTGCAATACCACCATTTAGTTTATTTTTCAGTAACGTGTTCCACCTGATGACGCAGGCTTGCTCACACACTGAAATGTTTGGAGTGACAGTCCTACATAGTTTTTAGAAAGCAAAGAGGAACTCATCATAAAATAAGTTCCATGGCAACCATCTTGAAATGGTAAATTACATAACAAAAGAATACAGTTTATACTGCAGGTTTGCATAAATCAGTTACATTCACTGATCACATTATCATATATGAATTACAAGTTTAGTAAATTTTATAAGCATTTGCCACAAATGTTATTGTAATTTCTATAATTTTGACAGTTGCTATCGAGACCATAAAGAAATTCTGCATCCATGTTGGAATGGTCAAACTTTGTATGTACACAATATGTCAAAATTCACAGACATGGACAGACTTAGTATGTATATACTGTGTCTAAATTTGCAGAAACGGACACAAATACACATGTGAGGTCTAGTGCCTGTAGCTACGCAGTGCTTCTGGCTTACAACCCTTAGTGGGCTGTATGACTTTCATACGGCATGGTGCCTCCGTGTGGTTGGATATCAACGATTCGATTCTGCTTGTCCGATTAATTTCTATTTGGCATAGTGCCTTAAAATTGGGTCCATATTTTTCTACATGTCTCATCCTGTGTAGAGTATATTGTGGTGTACACATGATTAGTTCAACTCTGTCAATTCTATCTGCTATCCTGATCTATGTTCTGGTACTGTCCAGTCATAAGCCATCAGCTTGGTATCATCATACCTCACTCTTATGTGTATATATAACACCATACTTTTTACCCCCTCCACCAATTATAAACAAATTAGATATTTACGAGAATAAATATGAAATAAAGAACTTTAAGTCTCTTATCTGTCTTGTGCAGTCTCTCATCACTGTTTTTCGTGATGTCCGAAGAAAAGGGTAGGGGAAGAGTTTGACGTGTCCACTGCTGGAGTCGGCCCCTTCCTTTCCTCCTGTTACATAAAAAAGAAAGATCACAAGTTACTTTCGTGATTTGGGTTAAAAACAAGTTCTAGTATTCTGTAAAGCAAACAGACATTGTAAATACAGGCTTTTTTAAACAGGTTTATTTTAAAACAGGCTTTTCTAAGAATTCATGGAAAAATAGAGTTAGGAATGGCTAATGTTTATTGCTTTTACACCTACAGATAGGAATTCCTATTTATCATATAGGTTAATGTTCAGTACCTCATCCTGGTTATACCCTGCAGGTGTCTTAGTCTGTAGCTTAATGATGTGCCAGGAGTCCCTTTGTCTGAGGTGGAGTGTCTTATTCCCACCCCTTATGTTCCGTTCAATTTGTTCAATTGCAAAATAAGTTAGCAACGAACTGTTGGACAAATGATACTCTGCAAAGTGCCTGGCTTCTGGATACTGAGGGTCCATGTTATTAATGGCCCTCATGTGTTCCAACACTCTCTTCTTGACTGCTAGAGTGGTATTTCCCACATACCGAAGGTTACAGGGACACTCCAAGATGTAAATGGCAAAGGTAGATCCACAGGTAAGAAATTGGTTTATTGTTTTTTCCCCTGTTGGAGTGTGGTACTGTTTATGCATGCGGCTATTGCAGAATGCCTTGCAGTGTCCACAGGGGAAGAAGCTCTTCAAATTCAAACTGGTGTCATCATGTCGGTTCGTTATATCACCTCCGACTAAGATGTCTTTGAGATTTCTTCCACATACTTCATGGACTGGTTAAACAGTATCCAGAAACACTATTCGCGGACACATATCACTGCTCCTCCAAAGGGCAGAAAAAAGGGATCTCATCTTTCACACAGAAAGTCCCGATAACTGGAACACCACGTCCAGAATGCAACTTCACATCTCCAAAACTACAATTACTCCACATAGCTGCAAACTGACGACCTCAACCACCAACCGCTCAGCACAGAGTGGGAGCACGTCTGTGACCATCTACTCGAATGGCACAGTCCTGATATAGGCAAACAATGAGAATCTAGAGGTCTTTGACTCGCTCTTCCCCTCACTCTGAAACACCCA
Organism: Triturus cristatus; assembly: GCF_964204655.1. Taxonomy (NCBI): domain Eukaryota; kingdom Metazoa; phylum Chordata; class Amphibia; order Caudata; family Salamandridae; genus Triturus; species Triturus cristatus. The sequence goes on from NC_140582.1 coordinate 346,900,243, forward strand.
CTTGCACTCGCTTCGACCTTCCCTGACCCACTATTTACCCCCAGGCAACATGTCCATCCCCTCTCGAGTCACCACCCGCATCTCCGCCCCCACGAATCACGATCTCCAACTCCCCGACGAACGTCAACCTCAGCCTCCCCCATTCACCTCCAACAACATAGTGACCCTGCCCTGCCAGCACTGAACACTAACTACACTACCCCACATGTAGGCATCAAGAAGATGAAACCATGGCACGACCCACTGCGCCCATTACCCAGGGTCCCAAACAGAGGCAGCATGGACAACACAAGCAACAACAGGCACCATAACACAGACACGCCCTCCACCTCACGGGTCGACCCTACGCATGACTCCTACTACTAGAAAGCCCACACCCACCAGCTCCAACCAACTAATGCACCCTACCAGGCCTTAACCCCCCTCACGACCCTGATACAGAGACCCATAAGAACTGTTACAGAGATCCCGACACAGAGACCCATTAGAACCAAAGCCGCAATGTCCTTAGAAGAAGCGGCTGTTCTAGCCTCAAAGTATGACTTTCCCCCCACAGCCTCCCCAAAATCCAAGATCCAAGTGATCACGGGTTTTGGAAAAGATTACCCCCTCCCTAAACCCCCCAAGACCCCCGCCCTTCCTCACCACCATACCTAGGGCCCCCCCTGGAAAGAACCTCAGCAAAGAACGGTCTTCCACAAACTGCATGCTAATAAACTACAGATCAGCCTCCAAGCATGCAACTGAACTAGCAGAAGCCACCTTCTCTCATGACATAGACATAGCGTTCATCATGGAGACATGGCTAAATGAGCTCTCTTCACCAAGCTTGGATATGCTTGTGCCCCCAGGCTTTAATATTATCAACAAAGACAGAAAAGATCAACGAGGTGGAGGTGTAGCTATCATACACAAGGACAACATGGCCATCGTGGAAATGGACACCTTCAAGTACAGCACCTTTGAATGTCTGACCACCAACACCAAGACAAAGGACAATAGAGCAATACTCTGCCATCTTCTCTATCACCCCCCCATTCAACACCTCCGCATTCGAGGAACACTTCTCCGACTTGATTGCCCACTAATCACTCCGAGACTCTAGCAACTCAAATCTTGGTGACCTAAACCTACGTTGGAATGAAGAGAACAACTCGCTAATTCAAACCCTAAACAAACTTCTCCACGACAACAATCTATCCCAACACTGCTCAGAGGAAACGCACATTAAAGGAGCAACCTTGGATGCCATTATCGCTCAATGAGACGCAGTTACGATCGACCATATCCTCCCGGTGGACTGGTCGGACCACCACATCATCTTATTCCACATCAACCAAAAAGTGCTATCCCAGCATCCCGTGCAAGACCCCCCCAAATGGGCTAGAAACCTAACCCAGATTCCCCTTGTCGTCTTAGAAGAAAGGATAAGTTCGCTCCTCCCCAGTGCCAACGAGCACCTTACCACAACTGAACTCACCTCGCTCTACAATACAAATATGGTGGACATGCTTGATCAACTAGCCCCCCTGAAATTAATTAAAGCAGAGTCACTCCTTCCAGATCATGGTTTAACTCTGACATCAACTCCGAAAGGAGACAAGTAAGAGCCACAGAAAGACGCTGGGGGAACAATCCTACCGTTATCCTCCGCGAACAACTCAGAGCAGTTCGCAGGAAGTACAACAATCACATCAAGAACAAAAAAAACATGTTCTTCTGCACCGCGCTAGACAGCACAAAAAATAGACCCAAGGAGCTCTTTAACATTATCAGGCAACAAACCTCCAAGCCTGCTGCGTCCTCAGGGCTAGCTTCCAAAGAACTGTGCGACAACTTCGCCAATTTCTTTAATGACAAGATCACCATGATCGAGCTCTCACTGGTCACCAACAACACCCCCCCACCAATAGAAGCATGTCTGAGGTGTATGATAATGCACCCAAACCCACTACCAAACCCTGTTTACTCTTCCACCCCATTCAAGAAGCAGAGATAATCAAATTGATCTCCACCTCCAATCTCTCATCTCACGTCCTAGATCCTTTACCCCCTTAATGACCAAAAAGCTGAAACTCTCCCTAGCCCCGCTCTGGTGCAATATCATAAACAGCTCCCTGAGAAGCGGAGTTGTTCCGGACTGCCTCAAAGTTGGACAAGTCACGCCACTGCTGAAAAAACCAGGCCTTGACATAAAGGACCTGAATAACTTTAGACCTGTCTCTAACCTACCTCTTCTATCCAAATTCCTGGAAAGATGTATGCTTCAACAACTAACCCAACACAGGAATAGTATCAACCTCCTTGACTCACATCAGTTCGGCTTCAGAAAAGGCTGCAGCACTGAAACCGCGATCCTCAATGTCATTGATGATATCCACAAATCACTTGATTCAGACCATTGCTGCCTCCTCATTCTCCTAGATCTGTCAGCAGCATTCGACACAGTCCTCATTAAGGCCCTTCAAGAAAGGGCTGGACTTGACGAGGTGGTCCTTCACTGGTTCTCCTCCTTCCTACACAACCGCACCCAAAGAATCAAAATCAAAAACTGTACGTCCGACCTACACCCAGTCAAGTCAAAGAAGGCTTTATTCGATTGGTTAGACAAACAATCATAAAAGCACAAGATTACAAGATACATTCACACAATTCATATGTTAAAAGTTCATAAAAAGTGTTACATAACTCCAGTTAAAAAAAAATAAAACAGTATTAAACATACAAAAGCTCTCATCTCATTAAGAGCAGTTAAATGTGATTGTGTTTCCTTTGGCTCAAAACTTTTTTCCAAAAAATAGTTATCCTAAAAACACTATGCTCATTATCTAAATATTGTAAAGCCAAAAAAGCAGGACGGCATTGGCGAAGCCCAAACTGTTTTAGAATAGGTACTGGGAGCAGGCTCCTTGCAGCAGAATAAAACCTGCAAGAGAGAATGACATGAATCGTGGATTGTGGGGAGATATTATCACAGGGGCATAGCGGAGGGTCTTGAGATCAGTCATTCGTTATGGGAAAAGTAACTAGTCTATGAAAGACCCCCAGCCTAAATCGAGTTAGTAAAAACCTGTCATAGGCACCAGACACAAAAGTTAAATAAGGTTGAATATTAAACGTGGTTAAAACCATTTGATTGCGCAGGACTGTGGGTTTTAAAATCTCAGATGACATTCTAATGCTATCCAGGAGCAAAATACCTTATTTTCTTAATTCCTTCCATGTTATTGCCCTAATGGTAGTAGGATTAATAAAATACTCTAAATGGCCAAGATCTTTAAAAACATTATAAACATATCTTAGCCATGGTATCCTCAATGCACCATCCAGTTTCAAAATATCTGAAAGGATATCTCTGTTCAATTTGGCCTCTTCTTTGGTCCATAGCCTGTGCCATAATAGCACAGGCTCAAGCCTAATCAGTCAGCAGGGGAGTCCCCCAGGGTTCAGTGCTCTCCCCGCAACCTTTCAACATTTACATGGAACCCCTCACCACCCTACTCAAAAAAGCCAACATTCCCTTCCATCTGTATGCAGACTATACACAGATCTGCTTCTAAACCTCCTCCATCAAGGACATTTAATGACTCAATGACACATTGAGAGAAGTCCAACACTGGCTGTCAAGTAACCACCTCAAACTTAATCAAGACAAAACGGAAATACTCCTCATCTTGAACAAAGAAAAGAACCCCCAAATCGTGGAATGGCTAAAAGCTATTGATGCGCTCAACGGAAACCTCACCCTGGCCGACTCTGTGAAATCACTAGGTATCACGCTAGACCCGAAACTGGACATGACCAAACACATTAAGAACTCAGCTAAGAGTGCCTTCCTTAACCCGAAGCTACTGAACAAAATAAAATCTTTCATCCCGCCCAATGATCTCAAACAAGCCACCCAAGCAGTGGTGTTGTCAAGACTAGACTATGGAAATGCAGTCCTCTCAGGAATAGCAAAATTACATCTTGCTCCCCTCAAAACAACTCTCAATGTGGCAGCGGGAATGGTCACCAGAATCAAGAAATGTGATCACATCTAACCTGCACTCACATAACTAAATTGGCTCCCAGTTGAAATGCAGGTGAGCTTCAGAACAGCCTGCCTCACGCACAAAACCTTGCACACTGGCAAATCGGAATATCTGGCTTCCAAACTCAAAAAAGCCAGTCAGACCAGGAACCTCAGAAGTTCGAACACTCTGCTACTTATCCCGCTGATAACCAGCAAACAAAAAACCGCGGCCCGGTCCTTCGCCGGGAACACGCCCGAAATCTGGAACTCTATTCCCCCTCACATCAGAACTATTCCATCTTTTGCCCTGCCAATGATTTCAGCTATCCAGAAATGAGAATAGAACTATATAAATTTGTGAGAAAGTTGAAACTAAAAAAGTGGTACAAAACAAAAGGTTCACGAACCACCAGAACAAGGTGATATCACAACCAACACCCTTGTACAGACTAACAGTAAAACTGAAACATATCTCAATGTGGGCGACATTGAATCATTACAAACCTGACAAGATCTATATAATGAGGTAGACTATCCCAATATGGCCCATGATAACATTGATGCATTTCCTGACACTATGACAAGAGACCTCATACAATTTCGAAAGAAAGAAAAATAGCTCAACCCAGAATTTTTCTAGAACACAATGGGAGATTGTCAAGCCATTATCAGAAGATGAGAACATGGTTATCCACCCAGCAGATAAAGGGGGTAACATTGTACCGTGGGATAGAAGTATGTACATAGAGGAAACACAAAGACAACTAGGAGACAACAAATTTGATGTAGTGAGCAACATGCAGGAGTATAACTACAGCATTGTCAAAATCTGGAACATGCTGAGTAGTTGGAAAGACAAAGGTATATTACAGTGGGAGGAATATTGTTAATTACAATGCGATTATCCCACACTTTTATCTCCTGCCCAAAGTACATAAGAATCCCACTGTACCACCAGAGAGACCTATTGTGTCATCAATAGGATGTGTTTCTGAACACATATCCAAGTATGTGGATTATTTCCTACGTGAGTACATAATGACACTGCAATTTTACACCACAGGCACAAAAGACTTTCTGGGAAAGATTACAAAAACTGTTTGGGAGGAAGTCTTCTTACTTATCATCATGAATGTCAACTCCCTCTACTCAATCATTGACCACACCATAGGCATTCATTATTGTAATCACTTTCTTAAAAAAAGAAGAATCTGTTTTGTAGAACACACAACAATGCTGTTGGAAATGATTGAGTTTTGTCTGTTTAACGACATCTTTCTATTTAATGGCACACTGTATAAGCAAATCCTCGGCACGGCCATGGGGACTTGTTCCGCCCCAAGTTTGCTAACCTCTTCCTAGGAGTCTGGGAAGAGGAAATCCTCAAAGAGCTGGAAAAACAAAACACAGAAAACAAAGTCAAAAAAAGGCTAAGATATATAGATGACTTGTTCATCATATGGAAAGAGAGCGAGGAGAGTGCCATAAGCTTCATTGTGAAACTTAACACCATCGATTTCAATCTTAAACTAACTCACACAATAAGCAGAGAATCTATGGAATTCCTGGATGTAGTAGTGAAAATCCAAAACTCTATAAATACTAAACTCCACCACAAAACAACTGCAGGTAACAGTCTCCTGCATGCTCTCAGCAGTCACCCCGAGAAACTGAAGTGGAGCATTCCCTTTGGGGAACTGCTGAGAGCAAGGAGGAACTGCAGTAATCAGGAAGATTTCATCATAGAACAGGAAAACATGATAGAAAGATTCAAGAAAAGTGGTTACCCGAGATGGGTTTTAGAGAAAGCCAAAGGCAAAGTCAGCCAGATCACTAGGGAACAAGCACTACAAGACAAACCTGCCACAACAGATGAGCATGATGTAAGTCATTCTTACATTCAACTCAGAATCTAAGGGAATCTCTAGGATTCTCAATCAAAATTGGAACCTTCTAGCCAGCGAGCCCACTCGTGCAGATACTTTGCCTGCACGCCCTCTCATTACATATAGGAAAGGAAGAAATCTCAAAGACATCTTAGTCAAAGGTGATATAACGAACAAACATCATGACACCAGTTTGAATTTGAAGGGCTTCTTCCCCTGTGGACACTGCAAGGCATGCCGCAATAGCCGCATGCATATACAGTACCACACTCCAACAAGGGAAGAAACAATAAACCAATTTCTTACCTGTGGATTTACCTTTGCCATTTACATCTTGGAGTGTCCCTGTAACCTTCGGTATGTGGGAAGTAACACTCTAGCAGTCAAGAAGAGAGTGTTGGAACACATGAGGGCCATTAATAACAAGGACCCTCAGTATGCAGTAGCCAGGCACTTTGCAGAGCATCGTTTGTCCAACAGTTTGTTGCTAACATATTTTGCAATTGAACAAATTGAATGGAATATAAAGGGCGGGAATAGGACACTCCACCTCAGACAAAGGGACTCCTGGCACATCATTAACCTACAGACTAAGACACGGGGAGGGCTTAACCAGGATGAGGAACTGAACATCCACCTATGTGATAAATAGGAATTCCTGTCTGTAGGTGTAAAAGCAATAACCATTAGCCATTCCTAACTTTATTTTTCAATGCATGCTTAGAAAAGCCTGTTTTAAAATACGGCTGTTTAAAAAAGCCTGTATTTACATTTTCTGTTTGCTTTACAGAATACTAGAACTTGTTTTTAACCCTAATCACAAAAGTAGGTTGTGATGTTTCTTTTTTATGTAACAGGAGGAAAGGAAGAGGCCGACTCCAGCACTGGACACATAAAACTCTTCCCCTACCCTTTTCCGCAGACATCACGAGAAAGAGTGTTGAGAGACTGCACAATACAGATAAGAGAGTTAATGTTCTTTATTTCAAATTTATTCTCGAAAATATCTAATTTGCTTATAATTGGTGGAGGGGGTAAAAAGTACTGTGTTATATATACACATACGGGTGAGGTATGACGATACCAAGCTAATGGCTTATGACTGGACAGTACCAGAACATAGAAAAAAGGGTAGCAGATAGAATTGACAGTGTTGAACTAATGATGTGTACACCACGATATACTCTACACAGGATGAGACATGTAGAAAAATATAGACAAAATTCTAAGGCACTGTGCCAGATTGGAATGAATCGGACAAGCAGAATTGAATCGTTGATATACAGCCACACGGAGGCACCATGCTAAATGAAAATCATACAGCCCACTAAGGGTTATAAGCTAGAAGCACCGCGTAGCTACAGGCACTAGACCGTACATGTGCATTTGTGTCTATGTCTGCGAATTTAGACACATTATATACATACTAAGTCTGTCCATGTCTGTGTATTTTGACATATTGTGTACATACAACGTTTGATCATTCAAACATGGATGCTGAATTTCTTTGTGGTCTCGATAGCAACTGTCAAAATTATAGGAATTACAATAACATTTGTGGAAAATGCTTATAAAATGTACTAAACTTGTAATTCATATATGATAATGTGATCAGTGAATGTAACTGATTTATGCAAACTTGCAGTCTAAACTGTATTCTTTTGTTATGTAATTCACCATTCCAAGATGGATGCCATGCAAATCATGTTACGATGAGTCCCTCTTTGCTTTCTAGAAACTATGTAGGACTGTCAGTCCAAACATTTCAGTGTGTGAGCAAGCCTGCGTGGTCAGGAAATACGTGTTACTGAAAAATAAACATGGCTTTATTGGAGTTTAACTAACAATTTGGAGACAGGCATGCTCCGCTGGAGTTAAGCGATCCAACTGCCTCAGGCGAGGTGAGACAGCAGGAGCTCATGGATCAAATATATATATATATATATATATATATATATATATATATATATATATATATATATATATATATATATATATATATATATATATATATATATATATATATCACACCCAGGACTGCTTCACTGACAAGCAATCAAGAGGACACAGTGGGGAATTAATGGAGAAACCAATTTATTCACAGCTGATGGGCATTATGCATTTCGGCGTGAAGCGCCTTCCTCAGATGCCGACAGCGCAGGGTTGGCACACTTCCCTCTTATGAATATTCTGCTGCTCTCCAATTGGTCGAAATAGGACTTGTCCCACATGGTTGTTCGCTCTATAGTCCCGAGCTGTAGACTTCAGTGACCAGCATGCAACACTGTGGTAAGTACCACTAGCGGGACAAATTACAGTTCTCATAACCGCTGATGTTCCAAGCAAAAGAGGGGGGTTAATGCTTTGGGGAACCCCGTATTTCATGTGTCCATTGGCTTCCCGAGTCCCCTATGTCAAAGCCCCAATTTCAAATGCAGTCAGGACCATGAATCGCTGATTCAGTAATGACGATTCCCCATGAAATCATGGACTGCCTTCTAGCAGCGGCCACTTGCCTGACCTGATTTTGAGGCGGGCCTGTGGATTCTAATACCTTGGCCGACTTCTGCCATGATGCTGCTGCAGCGGAACAGGGGCAAATTATTTACAGATCCTCCAGATCCTCCCTGCGTCACAGATCCGTCACCACACTTACTCATTCACACACACATTCATTGGTGGGGCCCATAACACCAACACTCACACGTCTCACTTGTATCTGCACGCAGGAGGACGGTGAATCTGCTGGACATGTGGGGGGTACCTTATTACCTATAGGGAAGACATTTTTATTACAGAATATACATATTTACATCAACCCCTATAGAATCCTAACCTTAACATCAAGGTACTCCACCACTTGGTCGATGGACCAATTAGTTGGACTGGTTGATGGTGATTTAGAACCAGCTAAAACACATTATAGCTTCAGAATCCTCTAGGAACCTAATGAAAGAACCACAACTCATTATTTCTGTTAATCAATATTTGGTTTATCTAATTCATCTTTGCAATTATATATTGAGCATTTCAGTCAATCAAATATGAATTTCAGTCTATCAGCACAAATTGCAGGACATTTTATACATTTACCTATTCTTGCTATCGGTTTATTTTCCAATTCAATTGGCTCTGCATAACCCAAATTCTTTGCTCAATCATCCCAATCTGAAGCAGGCCAAGACTCAAAAGTCCGGGAAAGTTCTTTGCTCAGCACGACATTGTCCCAATGATCTCTAAAGGACCAAGCAATCCTGCAAGCGAATCGATCACGGAAATTCGGAACACCCCTTTGGAACACACTCTCCTCCGGACAAGATCTGCGACCCTTGTTTTTTTCTCTCTATTCTACTACCCTTTTATAATAAAATTCTGAGTAACATGAAACATTTCTCAGACTAAGAAATGATATGATTGGTCCATTTGGCGAAATTTGTAATTTGGTCCAGTTTTCCCACTGACGTTAGTTTCCAGAGAAGTTGCTGGGTCACTTCCTCAGTCTATATCATACTCATGCAACATTGTTGAATCCTGGTCATGTGTGCCTGTTGTTTCCTCTGGTGATTTTCACTGACTGAATTTGGCAGTCTGCCATGTTCCTATCCTTGACCAGGAACACTGTGCTCTGAATTGAGGATGCCTGGAGATCTTTTGAGCCATCCGAGTCTGCACAGAAGACATCGCGCTCACAAGACGGGGGCCACTTCCGAACTCCATTTTGAATTTCATGGCTTGGTAGGCCCAAATGCCAACTTGAGCAAAACAAACACAAAAGAGTAATTAATATGCGGAAATGAAGATTCTAATGTTAAACCCTCACTAATCCCATTATGTATTAATATTTTCCTAGCTTATAGCGACATTCAAAGCAATGATACTCACTATTTGGCATCAACAGGAACGCGAGCGTCACCAAAGCAACATAAATCATGCAATATTCTATTACCTCACATACTACTATTAATAGGCGTACCACAATTAGTTATTAGAGTTATTCTGCCATGCAAATAGGAATGAGTCCCGCATGTAATTTGTGTTTACCAAAAATGCATGTTGTTGGTTAGTGTAACACAGCACACAGTTAATTAAAATTAAAATATAAGTCGATTAGGTAATTATTATTTTCATGCAAAATAGAAAAGGTATACAAAATGTTGCTTTACCTGCTCCCTCATTCCCCCTTGGGTGATTTTTAATATCACCATAAATTTCCTTACATTTTGATAAAATTTTAATAGAAATGAATTCCGTTCTTTTAAGTTTTGTTAGGTCACATGATTATTTCCCCTGTTTCATCCTCTCTTGTCTTTTTATACGCATTCTCTTTCCATTCTTCTAATTCTATATCTTCCATTTCTCTTTCCTTTCTTTCTGTTTCTCTTTTCTTATCAGTTTCTCTTTTTATATGATTTTGTAATGTTCTTCTTTTGCTACATAAACATCCTAGACTCAGAATTAATACTAAAAATATCACACATGTTACTGGAATTAAAATCTTACCAATAAATGTACTACCTAATTTTAGTAAAAAGTTTTTAATAGTAGAAAACCATTTTCCAATCTTCTCCCAAACACTTTCAACCTACAATGGAACAATCCTCGTGCAAGTCAGTTATATTCTCAATGTATGTCTTTTAAGTCTTGACTTTCGTCAGGAATATAAGTACAACAATGTTGCACCTTCAGCATTCCACAGACTCCTCCCTCTTTGGCCAAAATAATATCAAGAGCAAGTCGATTTTGCATCACCATGGCTCGCATGGCAACCATTTCTGTATTTACTAATAGAAATCCTCCAGCAGTGCTTGTCGATAAGCGATCCACTACTGTTGACAATTTCCTAATTTTGTGTGCATCCAGAGATATTCCAACGGCTGATATCAGTGCTCCAAAAATATCTCCTACAATTTCTGACCAACTCTCCCTCCTTCTACGTGTTCGTTGTCTACCTATCTCATGTGCACCATCTTTTCCCCGTCCACATGAAATATTTTTGAGAAGACCAGGCCTAGGTAACATGTGCCATACCAATGGTCCGGTAATCGATAATAAGCTTTGTTCCCACAGATAAAATATAATCCAGGGAATACCGGATCATTTCCTCCTTTAAATCCCCATCCACCCATGATTCTATAAGTATCATGGCAGTAACTCGCACCTATGAAGTAGTTATCATACACAGTTTGATTTCTTCTAATACACAATTTCCCTTTCTGAGGCCAATCTAAAGCCATAGCTGGACTAGTTTCTCCTTTCAAATGTTTTTCTCTTTCAACATCCCAGACTGTCTTTGCTTCCTTTCCCTCAGGTATCTTCTTTTGCATTTTGATTCTCCTTTCTTCTACCATATCTAGAAACGTTTTTTCTTCTCTCTTCAAACTATAAGTGAGATTATTTCTAAATACTGATTCTAAAGATAATTCTCTAGTTTCTGGGAAAAACTCTATTCAGTTCAGGAACTACAGGTACTTGTGAAAACTTTTTATCTACATCAGAAAAATAATATTCTAGTTTCCCTGTTTTATAAAACAAACTTGCTAATACACTGCATGTTATTCCATATGTTACTGGAAGTTGATGGTAAGTAACTCCCTCAGACACTGATGCAGGTAACTGCATGCAGACGTAGCAGTCTCTCACATCTATTGTTTTTACATATTCATTCAACAATTTTGAGAAAACATTGTTAGAAAAATCAGTTATGGACCTATCTTTATGTAAGTAAGTTCGATCTATTCCTTTAGTCGGATAAATATCATGAGTCTTTTCTATATTAGACTTATTCTCGCTATGACCTTCTATCGTCTCAAACGTTACTTTAAATGAAACTATTAAAGCTAACGCACTCCACAGAAGCATTAGTAATCCTGTACAACAGCAACACACTGTGCACCATCTTCGAAGGAACACACGTGTAGATTTTCTACTTTCTGTGTTTGCCATTTTGGAAAATGATCAGTGTCTTTTGACTGAGCCTCGTCTACACACAACTAGTTTCGTCTAAACCCAAGGCTCTAGGCGCCTACTTGGTTCTTTTCAGATATGTCTCTTGTTCGGTATTTTCAAAATTCTCTTCTGGAACACCTTGGTTTCCTCAATTTGGCATTTGATCGTCTTTCACTTTGCTCTCACACTCTTGATTCAGAATTTCCTGAACATCCGTCTCTTCCCCGATGTCGGACAAGATAATTCTCAGGATTTCCGATTCTTCGTCTTCCTCAACCACTTCCGGTATAGTCACCCCTAGGCTGTCTGCTGCCTCTTGTACTTCAGGAAGTGCCACGTATGACCATTCTGGTGACTTATACTTCTGGTTAGGTTTCTTAGTCCGTTTTCTTTCCTCTGACGGTGTCTGTTCAATGTCTTTTGATTTCCCTTGGCTAGACAACTCATTCACTTGTTCAGCTCTAGATGACCTTACTTGTGTCAATCGGTATCTCAATCTCTTTATCTTGTTTGGCTAAACTTCCTCTTTGCTGGCCTTTACAACTTATTTCCTTTTCACTTCTCTCAGTTCTCCATGCTCTTTTTCTCAGAACTCGACCTTCCTGTACTTCTTCGTCACTGTCCTCAGATTCAGTTCCACCCTGACTCTTACTTTCAGTAGTTTTTCTTTCCACAACTCCCTTGTTCTTGTCTACTTCTTTCCCTCCTCGTGTTTCTTCCACACAATCTTCCTGCTGACTAACTGTCCCTTCTTCTACCTGGATGTGTTCTTTCCCAACACCTCCTCGGGGTTCTTCCGCATCAATCTTTCCCTCTCTCTCTGTATCTTGCACCTCACCATCTACCTCTGTGATTTCAGGTGGAATTTCTCTTGTTTTTACATGTGGAACTTCTTTATCAAGAATTTCTTTGACAGTCTCTTCACTGTTTTCATTTACTTTTTCATGTACTTGTACTTGTTCAGTATCTGACTCTGAGCTAGTGTCAGAAATCTGTAATCTTCTTCTTAATGGTAGATTTTCTGGTGCTATAACTGGACTTGATTCTAACTCCACCCTTTCAGGAGTTGGTCTTGTTCTAGTTTCTTCTGAATCCTACTCAGAACTTGTATCAGATTCTTCAAAGTATTCCTCTTCACGGTTATCCACTGGATTTGGAATTCGCAGGGTATGACTGGCATGAATCCAATTCTTTACTCCTGCACATTTCACAGCTTTCGTCGTGGTCAAGATTACATGACGTGGTTTACCCCACCGTGGGACCAGACAATTTCTTCTTCTATGCACTTTAACTCTCACCCAGTCACCTAGACTTAGATCATGAGCTGGCTTCTTTTCAAGAGTGGTTGCATCCGATCCAACCTGATGAAACACAGAATGAACGGAATCAGCCAACCCCTTGAAATAATCCAACACCAAGTCATCAGATATAGGCAATAGTTTGTTGACAGGAATAAAAACATGTCTCATTGCCCTCCCCATTACTATTTCATGGGGACTCAATCCAGTATTCCTATCAGGGATAGATCTAATGGTCATGAGCACTAGAGGCAAGACATCAGGCCTTTTCAAACCTGTGGCTAAACATATTTTTCCCAATCTATTTTTAATGGTGCCATTTACTTGTTCCACCACACCAGAAGCCTCTGGGCGATAAGCACAATTAAGTTTCTGTTGTACATTCAATGCTTCACAAATTAGTTTCATGATTTCATTATAAAATGCTTTCCTCTATCTGATTCGATCGTGACTGGAAAAAAAAATCTGGGAATGAATTCTCTCAATAGTAGTTTTGCTACAGTAATTCCATCACTTCTTCTAGTTGGGTATGCTTCCACCCATCTAGAAAACAAGCAAACTACCACTAGAACATACCTTAATCTATTGCAGGGGGGCATTTCAATGAAGTCAATCTGCATTCTTGTGAAAGGCCCTCCTTCTCGTCCTATCGTTCCTAGACTCACCACTTTTTTCCTTCCAGGATTATATTGCTGACATATAAGGCATCTCTGACATAGGCTCTCAGCTACAAGTCTAAACTTGGCATTATACCATGTCTGTTTGAATAGTCTGATCATAGCATCTCTTCCTACATGTGCTTGTCCATGATACATCTGTGCCATGGTGGAAACCATTCTATCAGGCATGACTGGTCTTCCATCCCGATAAACCCACACATGATCTGTCTCTCGGGGTGCACATCCTGCTTTTATCCACTGTTTTCTTTCCTCGTCTCCTGCTTCTTCTTGTAACTGCCTCACCTCCTCCCATGTGTTCACAGTGTTAGTAAAAAGCAAGGGACATGAATTCATTTCTTTTTCCCTGCCACGATTTACTGAATTATGGTTTTGTGCACAATATTGTGCGATGTCATTGGCTAACTTGTTTCCCGCTGATATATAATTGTCGGACTTCGAGTGTGCAGCATATTTTACTACTGCCAATTGCTTAGGCAGCTGTATCGCCTCAAGCAACTTTCCAACCACTTCAGCATTCCTTATTGGAGTTCCACTCAATGTCAAAAATCCTCTTTGGGACCAAATTGCCCAAAGTCATGCACCACACCAAAGCCGTACTGACTATCGGTAATCACAGTGACTCTCAGATTCTTTCCCAACTTGCACGCTCTTGTTAATGCAAATAGTTCAGCAACCTGGGCCGATTTCACTCCTTTCAGACAAGATGCTTTCAGTACAGCTGCTACAGTACACACTACGTAAGCTGCACTCAAAATTCCCTCATCTGTTCTCAAGCATGACCCATCCACAAACATCACATAGTCACTTTCTTGCAGTGGTACATCTTTTATATCAGGGCGTGGCTTGGTACAAAAATCAAGCACTTCCAAACAGTCATGATCCACATCATCCCTGACTTCAACATTCTCAGCATCAGGTAACAATGTTGAAGGGTTCACATTAAGACACCTCACAAGGCTCACATTCATTGCACCTAAGATGACTTTCTCATACTTAGTTAGACGACTATTTGTCATAAACTGAGTGCGACTCCTAGTTAAAAGGATCGCTACGTCATGAGGCACAAACACTCTCACAGGATATCCCATCACAATTCCTTCACTTTGTTCAAGACTCTTACAAGTAGCTGCTACAGCTTTCAAACAACCAGGCAATGCCACAGCTACAGGATCTAGTATAGCCAAAAAATATGCAATTGGTCTTCTCAATTTTCCATGTTTCTGTACTAGTACGGAAAGCGCACATCCATTTCTTTTGCTGCAATAGAGCTCAAATTCTTTCTCATAGTCTGGAATGCCAAGAACTGGGGCTTCACACAAACCATCTCTCAATTGTTTAAAAGTCTTCAACTCCACTTTATTCAATTCAATGGGGTCTTTTACATCACTCTTTGTCAAACGTACCAGAGGTTTTGCAATCAATGAAAAATTACTAATCTACTGACGGCAATATCCAACCATTCCAAGAAACATTCTCACCTCTCTCTGAGTCGTTGGGGCTCTCATTCCTTTGATTATCCTGATTCTATCTGCGGTCACTTTTCTTAGCCCGTTTTCAAGTTTATGGCCTAAATACTGTACTTCTTTTTGATAAAATTGTAACTTTGATGGGGATACTTTAAGTACTCCATCTGCTAAATGATTCAGCAATGCAACAGTATCCACTATGCAAGCTTCTCGAGTTCTCGATGCCACCAATAGGTCATCGATATATTGGACTAGTACCGAATATTCGGGCATTTTTAAATCTTCTAGGGACTTCTTCAGAATCTGATTAAATATCGATGGGCTTTATGTACACCCCTGTGGGATATGGCACCATGCCAAGGTACGTTCGCCAAACCGAACCGCAAAAATCTGTTGGCTATCAGGGTGCAATGGAATAGAAAAGAAAGCATGACACAAGTCAATGACTGTGTACCATTCTGCATCATGAGGAATCTGATATATAATCACAGAAGGATTTGGTACAATGGGACAACATGATACAACAATTTTATTCACCTTTCTCAGATCGTGTACTATCCTGAAAGTTCCGTTTGGCTTTTTCAGACCCATAATTGGCGAATTGCATGGACTGCTCATTATTTATCTCAAAATACCTTGTTCAATCATTTTGTCTATTATGGGAGTAACTCCTGCAATTATCTCGGGTGTCAATTTATACAGTGGAATATTTGGGTAACTTACTCCTTCCTTCACAGTAATTTTTACGGGATCTACATTTTTCATTAATCCCACATCTTCTCCCGTGAAATCCCATACCTCTGTTTTCACTGTTCTCTTCAATTCCTGAGGCAATTCCTCTGGGACAAATACAGCAAATGCCTCAGTAACCTCAGGTTCCATATTAGCTATAACCATTTTGTACAGTACATCCTCATCAGGAGTCTCAAAGGCTATGCCAT
Source organism: Triturus cristatus (assembly GCF_964204655.1). Lineage (NCBI taxonomy): Eukaryota > Metazoa > Chordata > Amphibia > Caudata > Salamandridae > Triturus > Triturus cristatus. Next base: position 346,916,475 of record NC_140582.1, read on the forward strand.
CAGGAGTACAGAAAATTGTGCAGTTCATCTTACACAACAAGTCCCGTCCTACCAAATTTACAGGGCTGGTATCGCACACGACAAAACAGTGCATCTCGGAAAATGTCCCTATTTTGACCTTAACTAGTTCAGTAAGATATATGTTTTTATCTGTCTGTTTGAAATTCCAACTACTTGGATTGTCTCATCCGAGAAAGTAAGATTTTTAACGTCAGCTGATCTAACAGTTGAACGAGCAGCACCAGTATCTACTAGGAAAGTAATGTTTTCATCATTTATCTTTCCATCCACAAAAGGGCCTGTCTGGTCTACTTCCAGTGTAGCGCCAAGTACGCACTCTTCTTCCCCTCCCGGCACCGTCAATAAGTCTCTTCTGACTCACTCTCATCTCGTTGCAGCCAATACTGCGAAACAGCACTAGCGCGCGGCAGCTTAGTTACCTGTTCTTCATGGAAGAATCATGTCTCATTACTGTGTCTCTGAGGGTTTACGCTCTGTGGAAAAGGCGGTTTTGGCACCTGACACTGTTGGGCAACAACCTGCTGCTGTCGCTGTGGTTGACAACTCACCTCATTCTGCACCTGTGGATTCAATGATGCATTATCGCCATTAGCACTTGGGGGTAATTTACACTCGGATTTCCAATGCCCTATCTTTCCGCAGTTATGACATGGCCACTTCTTTTTGGCTTCTTCCATACTAATCTGTCCTTTTCCCTTCCCAATATTGGGTTTTTCTTTTATATGGCTCATGCCATTTGCCTGTTCAATCAGTTGGGCTTCCTGTCTTTCTGCCACTTTTACTTGAGCCCACATGGCTTTTTCTTTTAACTTACGTTGCTTGCCTTCAATCTCATTGCTAAAATATTTTGCATGCCTCAACACTTCATCTATCTTTTTATTCTGCCAATCCACAGTATGCTGTTTAATCATTTCACTTACTTCAGGACGCAACCTGTACAAAAATCGAAATACAAAATGACTCAAATCTTTCTCACTCAAATTTTCATCACCACTGTATTGTTTAAAAGCCAATAACAATCTCTCATAATAGGCATGTACAGATTCTTTTACTACTTGGTGAGTTCTATCAATCTTTACCCAATCAGTTTCTTTTGGAGGTATTTTATTTTTCAGAAAGGTAACTACCTGTTCATATTTTCTCATTACCTCTGGATCAGGGGCACCTGTTTTAGGATCTCTAGGGTATTCTTGAGTAGGCCAACCTATTGTAATTTTACATTCTGCCCATAAATCTGCTGGCACAATTATGTCAAATAGACTGTTCAAATCAATCCACCGTACTTTTGATAATTTGATAAACCTGTCTACCTGCCTATACCACTCCACTGGCTTCTCGCGCAAACGGGGAAAGTCATTTGTAAATGATAAAATGTCCTGTCTAGTCCAGGGGACATGCACATAGCCTCCTCCTGGAATCTCCCTCATGGGACACTCAGTTACCACTTTCTCCTTTTCTCTTACTGGGAAAGCTGCGAACGTTTTGTCTGTTGCATCGTCCTGTTTTCAAAACCACCTGCTCTTCCATTTATCTACATCGCCCCATTTTCTCAGTAAAACAATTAGCTCTTTAATTTGAGTTATTCTTCCTGTAGTATTCAGATTCTCAATGTCCTTTTCAGCAAAGTCTACTCTGTATGGTTTCTGTAATGACTTTATTTTTTCAAAATCGATACCCATTTAACTCGCTACTTCTTCCAATTTTTCATGTAAATTTCTCGCTCTCCATGTTATACTTTTACATAGAAACATTAGTTCTTCATCCTGATATGCTTTTAATTTTTCTGTGGGAATAGTTTCTACTATCAATTGTTCTAAAGTTATTTTTAATTTTGCCACATCTAACGGTCGAGGTCCGGCATCTTTTTACTGTAAACTCCTTAACCATTCGCTTAGTTCATCGAAAGTGGGACCGACAGGAATTATTTCATTCCTCACTCATTCTGGACTCTTTGGTGATCCTGGTCTGATTCTGTTGTCATTAGTGTTTTATTTGTTTGACTCTGATTCACTGTCAAATTTTTAGGAGTACTTAGTTCAGAAGTTCCTACCAATTTTCCCTATGGATTTTCTACTGAATTCCCTTGTTCCATTTCAGCTTGTTTATTACTGTTGTAAGGGATCGTTAGACAATGCTCACTATCCTTTTGTTTATCAAAGACAGGCATTACTGTTCCTATTGTTACAGGAACAGTTACGGCTTCCATATTTTTGGTCAATTTCCTAATCTTTTCAATTAACTCCAGAGTAGTTCTGGCTAATTCAGTTGAGTTTTCATTTGTCATTCTATCAGGTTGGGCATTTTCTGATTCTCTAAAGGGATTATTTTTCCCTACCTCAGGCGGTGATGGCTCAAATTTTATATTTTGTGGTGTCTCTTTTACTGGCGCACTTGGTGTCAACAACGTGGAATTTGGTTGGTACGGGGGAGGATTTTTATAAAACATGTCCTCGAGTACATCATCCTCCGACTCATTCACACCATACTTGTAGCCTTCTGACCCTGTATTGTTCCTCTTCTCTGTACATTTTCTACTACTAGTCTCATCAGCATTTCTCATAGGGAACATTCCATCAGCCATATTTGCACTCTGCCATCTTCTCATTCTGTCATCATGATTCTCCTGTCCACATGGTCTACCAAACATGTATTTATACCTTCTGCCACTCCGCTGTCACTCCCTTTCATACATCTCATCTTCTCATTCTGTTAATGCATCAAACTGAGTAGGTCTAGGTCTCGGTTCTAATCTCATCATCCTTTCTCTTAAGTTCCTTAATACCGCTAAATTAAATGAACCATGTTCTGGAAACGCTAAAACTCCATCAGCTTTTGTATACTTTGCCCAATTATCTAGCCAAATACATGTATGATACCCATGTTTCGCAACCTTGAAGGATGCGGGCGATTTCGGAGGAGGAAGCAACTGTCCCTCTCTAGTCACAATCGGTTTATCCTTTTTAAATAAATTCTTGATCTTCCAAAACCATGACTTTTTCTCTTTTTCTGGTGGATCGTAATACATCATTTTCCTTTTTCTTCTACGATTATTCTGTTGTCTTATCCAATCATAGCGCAACTCACACTAACGCACCAATCCGGAGCGTTAACATCACCCTGTAATTTTCCACTCCTAGCGCGGCGTACACTAGCCCACCAATCCGGAGCGTTTACGTCTCTTAATGGCTGGCCAATCCGAGCGCGGTCTTCCTGACGTCAGCTTTCTCGCTACTCCTGCTTCTGCTGAACCCTCCTTTACAAGATTTATCGGCAAACTTTCTTTATGTTCTCTTTTACTCAAAATCTGTTAGTAACTACATAAAAACACTACCATTGTCCGCTTCACAAAACCAAAGAAATAATTTTGACATTTTACACAAGAATTCCGTATTTCTCTCAGCGCCTACCTCTGCCCTACCACGGAATTATTCCATTTGCTGAGAAAGTAGCACTTCCCTCTACCTTACCCCTCTAGCAAGCATTAGCTGACCGTTTCTCTGGAGATAAAACACATGTGGAGACTACACTGCTCCTGAGAATTAAGGCCAGAGTTTCACGATAAAACCGAATGCTATTTCACTTACACACATTCATACAGAAAATGTAGTCCATTTGCACAAGAATTCTGTATTTCTCGAGAGCAGCGCTTACCTCTGCCCTTCCAGAGAATAATTTCATTCGTCGATAAAGTAGCACTTCCCTCTACTTTACACTTCTAACAAGCTTATGGAAGACCTATTACCTTTCCAGTGATAAGCGTAATCAGAGCTCTTAATTGACTCCTGTTACTTAAGACCGAAATTTCACAAGTGGCCTTCGCTACCCATACACCACTTTCACACAGAAATGTCCCTACCGATAAAACGCGACGATGTTACCAATCCGAACCCAGACAATGTGTCGTGCGACTCCAATCGTCACACGTTTTCCCCGTATACCTACAGGGCAACAAGACAATACACCGTGCGACTTCACTTGCCACATGTTTTCCCCATGTACCTACAGGGCATCCAACTTCCTACATCCCAGAACTCTTCAGAAACAACATAGAACGCGACGCGACTCAACATAGAATGTTAGAACAGAAATCAATAATCAACCAAACATCCGCAATCAATAATCAAAAATCAATAAGCAATAATCACCAAACCAATGCAATAAAACCATAACTCTGCTACCAGACAAACTGCTGCAGCGGAAAAGGGGCAAATTATATACTGGTGCTCCCTGCGTCACAGCTCCCTCACCGCACTTACTCATTCACACACACATTCATTGGTGAGGTCCATAACACCAACACTCGCATGTCTCACTCGTATCTGCACGCAGGAGAACGATGAATCCGCTGGACATGTGGGGGGGTACCTTATTACCTATAGGGAAGAAAATGTTATTACAGAATATACATATTTACATTAACCCCTATAGGATCTTAACCTTAACATCAAGGCACTCCACCACTTGGTTGATGGACCAATTAGTTGGACTGGTTGATGGTGATTTAGAACCAGCTAAAACACATTATAGCTTCAGAATCCTCTAGTAACCTAATCAAAGAACCACAACTCATTCGTTCTGTTAATCAATATTTGGTTTATCTAATTCTTCTTTGCAATTATATACTTAGCATTTCGGTCAATCAAATATGAATTTCACTCTATCAACACAAATTCATGACATTTTATATTTACCCATTCTTGCTATCGGGTTATTTTCTAATTCAATTAGCTCTGCATAACCCAAATTCTTTGCTCAATCGTCCCAATCTGAAGCAGGCCTCGTTTTTTTCTCTCTATTCTACTACCCTTTTACAATAAAATTCTGAGTAACATGAAACATTTATCAGACTAAGAAATTATATGATTGGTCCATTTGGCGAAAATTGTGATTCCCACTGACTTTAGTTCCCAGAGAAGTTGCTGGGTCACTTCCTCAGTCTATGTCATACTCATTCAACATTGTTGAATCTTGGTTATGTGTGCCTATTGTTTCCTCTGGTGATTTTCACTGACGGAAGTTTGGCAGTCCTCCATGTTCCTATCCTTGACCAGGAACACTGTGCTCTGAATTGAGGATGCCTGGAGATCTTCAGAGCCATCCGAGTCTGCTAAGAAGACATCGCTCTCACAAGACGGTGGCCACTTCTGAACTCCAATTTGAATGTCATGGCTTGGTAGACCCGAATACCAACTTAAGCAAAACAAACACAAAAGAGTAATTAATATGCGGAAATGAAGATTCTAATGTTAAACCCTCACTAATCCCTTTATGTATTAATATTTTCCTAGCTTATAGCGACATTTAAAGCAATGATACTCACTATTTGGCATCAACAGGAACGCGAGCGTCACCAAAGCAACATAAATCAAGTAATATTCTATTACCACACATACTACTATTAATAGGCGTACCACGATTAGTTATTAGAGTTATTCTGCCATGCAAATAGCAATGAGTCCCGCGTGTAATTTGTGTTTACCAAAAATGCATGTTGTTGGTTAGTATACCACAGCACACAGTTAATTCAAATTAAAATATAAGTCAATTACGTAATTAGTATTTTTATGCAAAATAGAGAAGGTATACAAAATGTTGCTTTACCTGCTCCCTCAATGCCAACAATGCCTCAGGCCACTTTGCTGGACGGGTCCTCTTTAGCGCGTTTGCCGGCAACACGCGCAAAATATCACACCCAGGACCGCTTCACTGACAAGCAATCAAGAGGACACACCGGGGAATTAATGTAGAAACCAATTTATTCACAGCTGACGGGCATTATTCATTTCGGCGTGAATCGCCTCCCTCAGATGCCGACAGTGCAGGGTTGGCCCACCTCCCTCTTATGAATATTCTGCTGCTCTCCATTTGGTGGAAATAGTACTTGTCCCACCGGATTGTTAGCTCTATAATCCCGAGCTGTAGACTTCAGTGACCAGCATGCAACACTGTGGTAAGTACCACTAGCGGGACAAATTACAGCTCTCATAATATATATATTAAAAATCCATATCCTCTTCCATTGAAGGAGACAAGGGGACACGGTGGGGCTTTCAGGAACCGTTTATTTCAGACATTGGCATGACACGTTTCGGCGAAGCCTTTATCAAATGCCACGGGTGCTGCGAGTTCCCTGGTTTCACTCTGGATTTCCTCCTCCTACAGGAGGGTGAGGCACACCTGAGCCATATTTAAATAGAGTCCATTCAGTCAATTCTGTGAGTAAAGACTGCGATTTTCAACATGCAGTTTGTTCATTACCTGAATGAATATCTCTCTCAGCCAGATTATCGTTTGCTTCAAGTAAGTGGCTGAATAAAGTTGGTTCAGGCGCAGAGTCGTAGCGCTATACAGAGCAATAAACAGTTCCTGTGCCCTCACTGCCAACCACTTATTCTCGCTGGTTGCATGCTCGGAGATGCTGATATATATATGCTTTAGAAGTAGACCCAACTTACACCCAACCAGAGCAGACATAAATGGGGTTGTTTCATAATGCGGATTTACTGTGAACTCTCAAACAATGCTTTTTAAATTCATCCCGTATGTATCCCTTGTTTGCCTCATCCCAAACCTCATTTTACTACTATGATCTCCCTAATCCCTTTCTAGGGACTCTTCTCTCCTCCATCTCTCCTTTTACCCATCCCAAAGCTCATCTTACTGCTATGATCTTCCAGATAACACTTTCTAGACTCTTCCCTTTTCTATCCCTCCATTATCATATTCAATCCAACTAACATCATATTTTCCTATACTAATCCACCACTGATCCTTTTTGGGTTCCAGAGTAGTGTGATTTTAGCCGAAAAGTGCGTTGACGCCTGGTCAGGGGTTGCAAGGGCTACATAAATACACTTGCAATTAACATGTCTGTGCTATGTCAGCGCATAAGAGGCCTGTGCGTGTCTTTTTGGTATCTTGAGTGCATATATTAATTCGAAATATCCCGTGTTAATGCATGTTTTGGTGATAGCAGATCTCATAAACACGGGGCAGTAATTGTCTCGTTGTGTTTCCGAAATCTGCTGTAAGAAAAAAATGCATTACCTCGGAGATAATTTGAGTGAATGAACGCCCTCAAGCGAAAAAAAAAGAGCAAAAACCCCCTCTGAGCTGGCGAGGGGAGAAGACAGTATCAGTCGAGGTTTTAAGAGTGGCAAAGATGACTAAATCAGTCATAAATGTGTGCATAAGAGGAGTCATGTTTGAAAGACATAAATGCAATGAGCAAAAGATATTAATATACAAATAAAAAAGGTGGACAGGTTTCCTTATCCGTACAAGTATAATTTATGCTTTCCAAACTTAACATGTTTGAGCAAACACAGGTAAGTAGTTGAAAACTACCACTCCACGGTAATGTTATACATATAAGTGTTTCCACTACACATTTCGTAAAAACTACAACTAGTAATAGATGGGTTTTAGAAAGAACGAATTTTGCACGTGCTGAAACGTAACATAAACTTTGTTCGACATACAGTGGATTGATTTTTCCATAATTCTTTCTGATTTGGCGCATCCGTCCTTGCTGTGTGCGTTATGATGCACTTGAAATGACGTGTGTTAGGCAATAAATACATCCTAAACCCGAGTTTTGCGTGAAATGTTTTGCTTTTAGCGCTCCCTTAAATTGGATGCTTGCCCCATTTCTTGACCTTATCATGTGAGAAAGGCTGTAAATAATGAAACTTCTGGGTAGATATCTGGTGCTTGGTGGAAAAAGGTGCAGTCGCTGTCTGTGGCTTGAATTTTTTATGGAATCCAGAAAACGTTAAAAGGTTTCTACCCATCAAGTCAGCGCTTCATATTTCACAGAATGTCAGGCAGATAGTCACAACACATTGCTTTTTCGTTCTTATCTGGAGAAAGTCATATTCTACCGGACCATGACTACCGACATCAAGCTCAAAATGATTCAAGTATCATTTAGCGCACACAGTACTTCATCTATATCTGGGCAAAACCGTTTTAACTTCCCATAAACTAGGTAAGCACTGCATACTGTATTTTCTAGGATTCACTGAAGTTTATTCTTACTTAGAAGTGTAAATCTGATTCACCCGCCGTACTTCCTTAGTTCTCCCATATAAACGTCATTCCATCATATATACTGCATTCACTCACCGACCCCCGCTTCTGCTAATCGAGCACTCACTTTCCTTTTTTTTTTTTTTAAACACATTTTATTTATCAAATGACACATATGGAGCAGAGTTCGGTAACCCAGAGACGTCCGCACGATCAAGATTCAGTATTATGACTTCAAGGAGAAAATGAGAGCAATACATATGAAAAAATGTCAAATGAAACACCCCCAGCACCCACCTCCCCCCGTCGCACTAACAGCCTCGTACACAGCAGCTTAGCTGTAACTCTCTTTCCTTTTTGATTCGTCAGAACTGTAAACATTTTTATATATTATTTGTCTTGATGCTACAAATGAGAGAGGGCATGAGATTTTATTTTTCCATAGTCCCTTCTAAGGATAAATTCACTACTACTACCAAAATGACATACAAATCTGTCAAAGTCTATAGATGCCATACATAAGTCTAAGGGTGAAAAAGTAACTCCCCCTTAAGGGTGCCATTTTTGAGGTCAGATAGTCACTCCCCAAATTCTTTAGTTGACATTTACCTATAAAATGCAAGCTGCTCTGCATCACATACTGGTGCTTCTACACATGCAAATTGCGAAGTTAACACATTATTTAAATAAGGTTGTTCATAGACTGGTTATTGATTTCTCTACGTATAATTACAAACATTCTTTAGAAAGTTCTTTCAGCTTATCTGAGACTTGGGACCTCAAGCCAGTCTATGGGCAGAGATCCAATTACCTTGGAAAATTGCTAAAATGTACCACTTTCAGAAAGCTGAAGAGGCTTTATTCAAGCCAGTGCTCAATGTTAGTGGAAGCTCCATGTTCTCCAAAATTTAAATCGTTTCTTACCAGCTATTGGTGAATTGCTTATGGTAATAAATGCTTCTATTACTTACTGGTAAGAGCCCTCATCACCGCCACTCCCTGCCTGTAATTGGTCCAAGAGGACTACACCCCCCAGCAACTAACGCGCCTGGAGGCACCAACGTTTGTCCATCGCACCCGGAGGTGCATAAAGCAGCGCGGGCTGCACGCGGGGAGCCGAGGCCGTATCAGGGCCAAGTACGGGCCAAGGGTGGGACTGTCTGCGCCCGTCAGAGCCCAAAAGAGGCTGGGCTAGGCCTGCTCTGTTGGTTTTGCAGTCTCTGTGGGAGCTTTCTGGTGACGTGAATCAATTTAAAGAAAACGGACAGAGACATTTTTTACACAGTACTCTTCTTTACTACTTTCCCTACTTGTGGCCGTGATTTTAAACCTGCAAAGAAAAAAAAACTGTGTTCTGCATAATGGCCAAAGGGAATCAACTGAGGAACAGGGAGGGGACACCCAAGATCCTGCAAAACTCCACACTCGACTGCTTCTTGACAAAGGCTGCTACAGTCAAAGACAAGGAAATATTGGCAGTTGAACGTTGACTATCCCTAGGGGGTAGCTCCCTTATTACTTTGAACCAAGACTTAGTGAAATGTGGGCTGTCTAAGTACATTGATCACGGGGATCCTGAAAGCTTAAAAGTACCAGTTACACCCCCAGTCGAACCACTACTACCTCCCGTGAAGCCTTTTCCCCCAACCCAAGTCTATGCTATCTGGCCCACCCGCTAAAAGGAAGAAAAAGCAGAAACATCTGGAGCCCTCAGTGGGTGCAAAGACTAGGTCTAAGAAAAAGTTGCAGGAACCACCACAAGGAACTATTAGCACTCATTCTGCTCCAACTATTGTGCAAGAACTTCAACCTTCCCCGGCAGTCACCCTAGCCCAACCCCTGCAAGACATAGACTTTTCATTAAATCGGTTTGAAATAATATCAACTAAACATCTTTCACCAATTCTGTATAGACTAGACAGGCTGATGTGGGAAATGTATTAAAATCCATCACAAGTCATCTGGAAGGGGTGGGGAAAGAGAGAGCATTGCCTTCGGTCTCCACCACCATGGGGGGGAGCACATGGATCTGTAGGTATCCCAAATAGGATGGGAAACCAAAACCACATGAGCCCAAAATTTGCTCCAGCAGGGGTTGCTGGGATTAGCCAGGATAAATCTCAACCAAAAGATGGAGCATTGAAGCAAACTAATCAAACAAGCGGAAGTGGGTTCTCTGGGGGTAGCACAAGGCCCAAAACCCAGAATTCTGAAACTAATCTATGGGGAAATGGCTCAAGGGTTAATGGCACATTGAGACATCCTTTTTGTCAGATAAATGCCGTAGCTTATCCTTACAAACCACTATATGAGGTTAAATTGGATCTCCTGCCCGAATGCGACCCATATGTTGCAATATTAATTAATATCCCTCCGCTTAAGGACAACTCACAAGAAACCACAGATCAATTGAAAAATAAGGTATACCATTGGCTATCCCAAAATACAGAGTATGTAAATTCTAGTTATTATGATATTGTGATGGTTAGACGAGTGAGCTGGGTGGGTCCCCTATGCAAGTCCACTCATGGAGATTGTATCGTGATAAATTGCTGAAACCCAGATCTTGCAGAGTTTTTAATCAGGAGTTTGAGAAATCAATCCAGATGGGGCCTAGACTGTTTTCTACAGACATCTAAACCCCTGCGGCCCAGCTAACATATGAAAAGCCCGACTAACACGGCATGAGCAGATGAGGAAGGAGTAATCCCCTTTTGTAACCAGTAACAGTTATGAGGCACTAACAGAACTGGATCAACTAGATTGATTAAAGCCTAGTAATGTCACTTATATGACGGGCCAGGGTACTCCCCAGGCCGGTAATCCTGTGGAGGATCAAACACGACTCATCCCTAAAGAAATAGAGAATCACATCTCGGCTAGCCCACCTGAGAATAGGGCTCCCACCATAGACACAATAAGAGATAGCTCCCAAACAAGACATACCGGGGTGAAGTAATATTGCTGATTTTCAGCTGAACATCATATCTTGGAATAGTGCAGGGTTGTGCTCTAAACTCAATGAACTGGAGTGGCGCTGATTAGTGGATAACTGCCACATCTGTCTGTTCCAAGAAACATGGTTCACTGAACAGATTCACGGGGTGGGTTTTTCCACATTTAGCCCAGAAGTGAGACAGTCCTCATCTGGCAGACCTGCAGGTGGGATGTTGATCTGGGTTAAGACGACACTAGCCTGTAAAATTAAGCGCCTAGACATACACTCGAAGGAGATTCTTGGAATTGATTTGGTCTCGTTCAAAAGGGACATTCATGTTAGGATAATTAACATATATAACTGGTTTAAAAGCTCCCAAAAAGCCCTCTGATACCATGACAATACTAACTAACTTCCTTGAATCTGCCAGAAATTAGTGATATCTGATTATAGCAGGTGATTTTAATACAACATACAAGCAGTGCTTCAAATGGGCCGGTACTCACCGGTACTGAGTACCGGCACTTCCAAATTGTTCCACCTTCAGTACCGGAACTTCTATTGGCCAGGGAGAGTACCAGTACTCTGGGACAGTAGCCAGGCTTATATTACGAACGTGTAGCATTGCTGTTTTTGATGAGACTGGCTATCAGGCGCGCAACGTCCATAGAGCTCAAAGGGATTCAGCCCCCCCACCCCGAGGCCCCTTCCCCCTCGTGTGTCTCACCCTGGGCTGAGGCAGCTTCTGGCGACTGTCTTATTGCAGCCGCACCCGAGTACGTCACAGGTCTTTAAAAGACCATTCACTTGCTAACAAGGCTTTCTTGTGTTTTCACCTCTTCTTAGAGCCCCTGCATCTCCACACATATTGCTGGAAGAATCAGCCCCCCCCCCCCCCCGGAATTTTTAGTCGGCCCCCCACCGAAATTTGACTCTCGTTACGCCTCTGCTGGCTACGAAAGTAGCCATGAATGTGTGCATTGACAGACGATCCTAGATGGCGGCAGGTACCGATAACGCCTTGATTGAAACAAAACCTGCTGAGATTTTCTATTTACATAGCTTCTCTCACTCTTCTGCTTCGCCACCTAGAGATCCAGGTGATTACATCACAGAACCTCGAGGTGAAACAGGCGTCCTGTCGTAGTTCGGCAATCATGGGAAAAGCAGTTTCAGAACATTTGCTAGTGAAACAAAATATTTGCTCAAGGAACTTTCTGGTCAGGACTCCTTTTACTTTTGGGCAGTCAGCAGGCAGCGCTACCCACACAATCCCAATGTAGCGCTGCGCGCTAAATCCCAAATTGGTATGAATTTGAGAAACGTTTGTGCACCTTTCTCTTGCAGTTATAATGGGGCTGTATGAAACATGGGAAATGATGACATTGGGTGCTGAGTGCCTGTTGTCAGGCTGAGAGTGGAGGGGGATGCCACTAATCATCAGGGTAAACACATACATTTAAAGTACAGCTTGGATATTGCATTTGTAAAAATCAGTTTTAGCGAATGATGTGCGTGTTAGTGTCTGTGTGAGAACCTACGTGTATGTGTGTCACAGATGTGCACTATGAGCTGATATGGAAAACAGTTATTCTATTTCAGCAGATTACGCTGATAACTTTTCAGTGCAATAGAGTTCTGTGCTGCATAGGCTGCTCATCAACACATAATGAATAGGGCATGCCCAATGGAATTGTGAATACTACTTCATATATTGGCACGGTGAAGTTATAGTGCCACTATGCATAGCACTACATAAAACTCCTACATAAATAATTCAATACTTACCATGAAAATGCAACCTTATATCTTATATCAACTATGCAGTTTATATAATTTGTATTTCGGTGCCATTGTCGGTGAAGTAAAATACACACAAGCAATATCTATTTCTTCATCAACATTCGCAGATGTACTCCGAGAATATCTTGGTCTCATTGGATGCTGGCACCTTGCCCCGCCCCTAACCCCACCCAAAGTCCCGCCCATGTCCACAGCACAATTTTATGAGTACCTGCACTTATTTTTTCCCATTTAAAGCACTGCATACGAGCCTGTAGAGTATGTCCAGGAAAGAGTTCAGGAGGAAGAAGAAGCCAAAGGCATCAAAAGGCTGCAGATTCCAACCCTTAAAAGATATACCAGTGTTGGGCAGCAGGTTCTATCATTTACTCTTGCCCATAGGGTGCATGCCTGCATTGGGAGGACACACTCAGATGCCAGTGCAGATTACACTTTTAAGAGGGGCGACTTTAAAAGCAGAATTGACTTCATTGTGGTAGACCCCGATCTTTGGCCACAAGTTAATGATATGTCCATCCTCAATCGTGAGGACAGTGATCACAATGCATTGCTCTTAACTCTCTCTGGGCTCCCAGTCTTACAGCCTCAGTACAATCTATCAAAGGCGCCTGTGGTAATGACCAACAATAAAAGGAGAGTCAAGTGGGAAAAAGTAGTTACTGATGGCACGCTTCTCCCTAAAATCTATAAAGAGGTGGCTCAGACTCTTGTGAATATGAGTAATGCTAACAAAAATGATGATAACATTCTGGCTAGTTATCAAGTTTTGTTGAACAACATTTTGCCCTATTTTAGTAGTCAGGGAAGGGCATTTTCGCTTAAATTTAATAATGTTCCATGGTATTACGAGGCACGCAGACAAGCAAGAGCAGAATTAATGGTGGCAGTAAAAGTAGGTTTAAGGCCTGACATAACTAACAAAAAGAGCCTTTACAAGAGCACACAAGTGCTGGCAAAACGAAGCTGGGAAAAAGAAAATTGGCGTATCCTGGTCGAGGCATCCAGGCAAAAGGATTGTCGGCTATTATGGCATCTAAAGGGGTAACCCATCAGGTTAATGAAGAAGATTTCTATATACAGCCACACATCTGGGAAGAGTACTTCCAGGCTTTATACTCTGAAAAGGATTGTGGGTTTGAGAGTGATGAGGTGGAACCAACCGGGGCTAGTAATGAAACGCTTGACGCAAATGAGGTGGTGAGCTTCTCCTTAACGGAGACTATGAATGCTATTAGCTCACTAAAAACTGGGAAAGCCCCTGTGCTAGATAGGCTGCCGGGGGACCTATATAAATCTGAACCCAAAATATGGGGCCCTCTGCTGCACACAGTTTTTAATGCCATTGCATGTGGAGGAGACATCCCGGCAACTTGGAAGGGTGCCGAAATAATCCCAATATTCAAAAAAGGGGGACCCTGCAAATGATATGCCTATCAGCTTTATAGATGTGTCCCAGAAAGTTGTTTGCAAAATGATTTGATCACACATTCAAAACTGGATAAAGGATGATAGCATTCTTTCACACCTGCAGGCAGGGTTTAGAGCCTCCACAAGCACCCTGGATCAGGTGTTTCATTTTCTCTTGCTGATATGGAAAGAGGTCAAGCTTAAGAAGGGTCATCTTTATGTAGTGTTTGTTGACCTTAAAATGGCATTTAATTCTATTGATCGTACCAGGCTCTGGTTTGTTTTGAGGGATCTGGGACTCCCCTTGGCCTACTCCGAGTTTTAATTTGTCTACACCATGATAACTATGCCAGAGTTAGATGGAGCCTGACTGACACTATACCGATTATGAAAGGAGTCAGCCAAGGAAGTGTGTTGGCCCCAACCTTGTTCACTTTATACATAAATGAGAGCATAGGAGAGTTGTATGATTGTGGAGGTGACCCGCCCAAACTGGGATGCAAGCTAAAACCGTCCCTTTTATCCGCCGATGATACATTACTTATATAAAAAAAAACAATGGGCATTCAGAATGTTTTAACGAAATTTGCGACAGCTTGTAAATCCAGGGGCCTCGAAATAAATTGCTCAAAAACAATATTTATGGTTTTTAATCCATACAAATCCACTAAAGGGAAAGTGAGGCTTGAAGCTCAACTATTAGAACAGGTTAAGGAGTTTGATTATCTGGGCATCAAAATTAGTGACAACCTGGCATGGACCCCCCAAATCCAGTAAAGTGCCCTAACTCTTCAGCATGTGGACTGTGCAATTGTCAAAAGAGTCAAATGCTCAGCTTTTCACCCCATTTCTCCTATTCTTGAAATACATAGGGCCAAAGGCCTGGGCACGGCTCTTTATGGGGCTGAATTGTGGGGACTGGAGCATATTAACCAACTATAAGTTACTGTAAAAAAAATCTTAAGAGCTCTTTTAAATCTGCCAAAGCACACACCCTTATTACCCTTACGCCTCGACCTAGGTTTAAAGTCGATTTCCCATTTTGCTGTTCTGAAGGTGCTCATGTTTTGGATAAGACTTTGGACTAGTAACACCCATGTACCAGTGAAGGATGCTGTAGAGGAATTAATAATCCTCCAAAAGAGATCAGGACTCCTGCCGTGGTTTGCGAAAGTCAAAGATTGGCTATTAAAATTGGGATGACCTGCAGTCCATCACAAAAAAAATGAAACCACAGTTAAAAATAATGTACTGGAACCTCATTGATACCCTTGGCATTGAGTCCAGGTCCCTCTGCACCTTAACCACAATTATTTTAAAGGTCAAAAGCTGTTTTAATTTTGATATGTATGTGGATGATGTTGAACCACCCCAGGCATGAGCACTTTACATACAATTACGATTAGGCACTTCGGGCCCGATTCACAGAACTAACTTAAGACAAAATCCTAAACTTACTACCATTTTGGTATTCACAGAAGGCACTTACTCATTTTGGTATTCACAGAAGGCACTTACTCATTTCGGTATTCACAGAAGTTAGGAGTCCTAACTTTAGGACTCCTAAATGCCTTCAGTGAATACCGAAAGTCTTAAAATTAGGATTTTTCTCAGTTTAGTAGTAGTATAGTTAGGACTCCTAACTTTAGGACTCCTAAATGCCTTCTGTGAATACCGAAAGTCTTAAAATTTGGATTTTTCTCAATTTAGTAGTCCTAAGTTTAGGACTCCTAACTTTAGGACTCCTAAATACCTTCTGTGAATACCGAAAGTCTTAAAATTAGGATTTTTCTCAGTTTAGTAGTCCTAAATTTAGATTTAGGACTACTAAATTGAGAAAAATCCTAATTTTAAGACTTTCGGTATTCACAGAAGGCATTTAGGAGTCCTAAAGTTAGGAGTCCTAACTATACTACTACTAAACTGAGAAAAATCCTACTTTTAAGACTTTCGGTATTCACAGAAGGCATTTAGGAGTCCTAAAGTTAGGACTCCTAACTTCTGTGAATACCGAAATGAGTAAGTGCCTTCTGTGAATACCAAAATGAGTAAGTGCCTTCTGTGAATACCAAAATGGTAGTAAGTTTAGGATTTTGTCTTAAGTTAGTTCTGTGAATCGGGCCCTTCACCTCTAAATGCTATGAGAAGTAGGTGGGCAAAAACTACTACTTCCTCTGTATTTCCGTCCTGCAACTCTACCCCTGAAACTATTGAACACTTTCTTTTTTTCTGCCCCGCATGTGCCAATCTGAGGAAAACCTGGATTATCCCTGCATGTCGGCTGATGTAATTTTCTCGCCACTCAGACGCTCTTTCTGTATTTAGCTCTAAAACAACCAAATGGCTTGTTTTTTCCATATCCAGATTTC
Organism: Triturus cristatus; assembly: GCF_964204655.1. Classification (NCBI taxonomy): domain Eukaryota; kingdom Metazoa; phylum Chordata; class Amphibia; order Caudata; family Salamandridae; genus Triturus; species Triturus cristatus. The sequence continues at coordinate 346,933,044 of NC_140582.1, forward strand.
TCCTATATGCATGGTGGCAGAGTTCTAAAGTGGTTACATAAAGCATCATTGCTGGACTATAGGGTTATCCACAGTGAGGGCTTAGACTGTGATCCAAGTGTAAATAATGATGCATGTTAAATGTTGCAGCTCCCGTTTTCTAAAAAAATAATATTTTTAAATTTTGACTGGATACATTTGTAATTCTGTTCTTTTTAACACTTTGAAATTATGCATTGAGAATTATTGTTATGTGTATGTGATTTTCTGACCTGCGTATGATCATGCTATTGATCGAATAAATAATAACAATACTGGTAAGAGCATTACTCTTAGTCCTCCTTCCTTGCCTTCCTTCAATACAAATTAGGATTCCCTGCCTCCATCCACCCATCCTCTTCCCACAAATAAAAGCTCCTTCCACTTCCTCCTGTATGTAAACAATCCGAATGAGAAACTCATTTGTTCTGTACTGGGAGGGTGGGAGGGAAATTTGAAGTAAGGCGAGGGAGAAGAACAAGGAGTAATGCCATTACTGGTAAGTAATAGTAGCATTACCTCTGCATACCTCCCTCACCTTCCTTCAATACAAATGCGGCATAGCAAGTAAACAGACAGGCAACTGAGTTGCAAAAACACAAAAATATAATTTATTGCATCATCCCAACACAAAGCTGCTCTATTACTTCAATAGATAATAGAACTTTCTGACCAAGAAGATTATCAAGGCGTTCCAACTTAGCGATCCTATAATGACTAAAAAAGGAAGAAGGAATAGCCCATGTAGCTGCCCTACAATTCTCATCAATTGAATCACCCTGTAGTTTAGCCACAGTAGAAGCCATGCTATGTGTAGTCTGTCCCTGATTTGCGGAAGGGGGAACTTCACCTTTCACCTCACACACCAAGAAAATTAAAGAGCGTATTCATCTATTCAAGAACCATGTAGTTGGCTTCTCCCCTTTCCTTGCAGGCCTAAAATTCACAAATAAAGATTCCCCTTTCTGAAAGAGTTTCACCTTATGTGAGTACACTCTGAGAGACCTCCCAATATCCAAACAATGCAGCCTGCGATCTTAGTAAGTAAAAGAAAGAACGGTAGTAAAGTGTATCCTACCGTGGAAGATTTTAAAAAATGGATATTTGCAAGCCAAAGCACCCAAGTTCCCTAGTAGCCTAGCAGATGTTATAGCCACCAAAATACATGTCTTGAAGGTCAGAGTCTTTAAATGAAGTTGATAAAGTGGTTCAAAAGGGGGGGGCAGTTAAGACACCCAAAACCAACTGAAGACTACAACTCGGAAAACTTTGAGAAGGCCTAAAAAAAAAGATTCAACATACCCTGGAAAAACCTAAGCATCGAGCTCTCCTCATCCTTCAACTTTTGCCATGAGCCCCAAAAGACCCAATAGCTGCCAATTGAACAGTCAGAGTTGCCACCATCAAGCCCAAGCTAGTGCCATCATTCAAACATTGCATAAATATAAAGAGTCTATCTGAGGTTGGATCAACCCACTTCTTCAGACACCATCCAGAAAAAAGCCCTTCAATGTCTAGCAGATAAGTGGAGATTGGAAGATTTATGTGATGCCTTTAAAGTAACTACCAATTTCTAAGGCACACCAAACATAGCTAAAGGAAGTCGAGAGGTGATGAGACAGCTGGTAATCTCCAGACCTGACCCTTCTTCATTAATTCTACTAGTAGAAACCAATTTGCCTGTGGCCAATGAGGAGCAACCAAAATCACCTGTGCCCTGTCCCTTCTGACCCTCACCAGAAACGATCTGGTCAGAGGTAAGGAAATGCATATATTAGAGTGAGAGGCCAAGGACAAGTTAGCCTGAAAATACCCCCCCCCCCCATGCAGAAGGTCTGAAACTTGGCATTCACCGGAGAATCAAAAAGATCTAACCACAGCTGACCACAAAGTTGAACAGAGAGGCTAAATAGAGCAGGGTGAAGACAGAAATTCTGGGAAGAAGTGTGTTCCCTGCTCAGGGGATTCACCCTCAGATTCTCTTCTCCCTGAATGTAGATTGCAGTCAGGGACAACACACAACTCTAAGCCCATTTGAAAATGTCCCATGTGATCAGGGTCAAAGACCTAGATCTGGTCTCGCTCTGCTTGTGAATAAAGGCTTTTCTTACCACATTGTTGGTACAAACTGAACCTGCTTCTCCCAACAGTAGAGGACAGAAGTGCAACAGGGCAGGATGGAGAGCCTTCATCTCTCTCCAGTTCGAAAACATCTGAGAGTCCTTGAGAGACCAGAAACCTTGTCCTGTTGAGTGTTCAATCAGACCCCTCAACCTGAAAGTTTGGCATCCATTGTCAGCACCACCAGAACAGGAGGAGGAAGGGGATGCCCCTTCATGAGATGAACGTTATTCAACCACCATAACAGATCCCTTTGAACCTGTTTTGGCATTCTGATGTGATCCTATAGACTGTGAAATACAGTAGAGCAATTGGAAAGAATCTTTCTGAGAAACTTGTTTAGGTGATACCTGGCCCAAGGGACTAGAAAACCTGCTGATGCCAGGTGGCCTGGACCCTTAACCATTAACCTTAGCCTTTGGCTCCACCGGACTCAACAAGTCGTGAACCTGGGCCTTTAGCCTGACCAGTTTTCTTTCTGACAGACCCATGATTCCCCCCTGTGAGACTGAAAATGTGCCCTGAATGAACATTATGTCCTGGGATGGAACCAGAAAATAATTTTCCCAGTTTGCCAGGAACCTGTGGTCCTGAAACACCTGTAGGACCATTTCAATGTGCTCTACCATCTGGGAACTTTATGAAGATTGCACATGCAGGTCGTCCAGGTAAGGATGAGTGAACATCTCCTCTGAGTGAAGAATCGCTTTCAGCAGGGCAAGGACCTTTGCGAAAACCCTTGGAGAGGTTTTGAGACCAAAGAGAAGAACATAAAATTTGGAAATCTTCTTCTCCCACTGATAATCAAAGACATTTCTGGTATGGAACCGCAATTGGGACATGAAGGTAGGCATCTTGCAGGTCCAGGGATGCCAAAAAATCTCCTGGACATACCATTGGCAGGATTATAATCAATAATGGGACAAAATACAGCTGAAGCCTTTTGGACTAAGAACAGGATGGAGTAGGCACCTTTCCCTATCTCCGAGGGAGGTACCCTGCAGATAGCTCCTTTTGACAACAATTCTCTGACTCCATCTAGCAGAGCCTACCACTTCACTTTGTGACTGGAACTTGGGTATGACGAATGCCCATATCCAGGGGCCTTTGCACAAACTCTATCACATATCCCTTTGTCACAACATCCAGGATGCATGGATCCCTCACATCCTGTATCTTAGCCTGCTGGAAATGCTATATCCTTCTTCCAACCGGCAGACAGCTGGGAGAATGTCAATTGTCAAGAGCTCTTCTTTGCTGGACCCTTGTGGCTAGGGACATTGCATTTGGGCGAGAACTTAGGTTAGAATCTCCATCTATGAAATTATAAAGAACGAGAGTCACACTTCGGTGAAGACTTAGAGGATCTAATCCAACTTTTTCCTGCCGAAGAGACTCCCTTGTCGTGTGATTGCATTCTTTAAATGCTTTAGAAATCATAGCATCCAATTGTTCCCCAAAAAGAGACTGCCCTTCAAAAGGAATTCTCAGCAGAGAAGACTTTTCTCCTGGATCTGCCTTCCATTATATCAACCAGAGACCCTTCCTGGCTGCAATCAAGGCACCTGTGGACACAACAGAAGAGCGAAAAAGGTCAGAGTAAATGTCTACTTGAAGCCTCGCTTGTTGCTCCATTGCAGCTAAGAGGTCAGAACACATAAGACCCTCTTGCACTGCCACAACCAGTTTATCAAAGTCTTGAACTAATTTTAGTGCTGAGTATGCTGAATAAATGCCAGCTTTCAGCACCAGGTTTTCTGCTGAGAATGCATTTTTGAGGCTTGAATCCACCTTCTTATTCTTTGCATCAGTGGGCGTGAAATCCCAAATATTATCAAGTTTCAGTTTCACAGAATGAGGAACAGCATCCTCATCCTCCAATAGGTGCAACTTCTGCAAGAAACCTGGAAACGAGTTTTCATATACCTCCTTCCTCTTTCCCATCACCCTATGTTTTACTGGACCATAAAGGACATTGATAATGTGGGTGGTTTATTATATTGAGGAAATAGAGCTCCACCATTCTCTCCTGACTGAAAAGAAGGAAAACCCAAGTTCTCCTGAACATGAGCCACAATGTCACACATTTCCTCACAAGACGCATTTTTGCCTCCTAAAGAAATAGATGAAACCTCCAAGTCTGAGGCAGTAGAACCATAGTCTGGCACCACAGACTTCCCTTTAGCAAGCTTCACAGACTTTGGCGATTGAGTCTGCATTGCTCTGGATACCGCAGCTTTGATCATGTCTTGAACCTCTTCTCTGGACATGAATGGCAGAACCCCACCCTCAGGTCTCCTTGACCTCGCAGGCCTCTTGGCTGAGATATCCCCCTCCACAGAAGAAAAGGTAGTCAACAGCACTTGCCTCTTCTTAACATATCTTTTCCCCTCCATCCTCACAACCGAAAGAGGAAGCAGCAAGAAACCCTCCTATAAAAACTAGTAGCTGGTGTTTCGAACTAACCAATAGAAAGAAGTCAGCACACTCCCCCAAATTCAATAATCGAAATCCATAAACAAAAACACAAAAATAGTTAAATAGAAGTCTAAACAGGCTCTTACCGACTCTGATAGAGGGAATAAACTGCCTGCCACCGCTTTGTTCAGCCAAGCGCTGCCTAGCAGAGTCTTGACGTGGAAGTACAGCCCTAGTCACAAAGGATCCCCAGACTTTATTGCAGCGTCCATTGCCAGCTCTCTTCCCCCATTACATGTGGAGAACCAGGAAGCGCTTCCAGACTGAGTACCACTTAAGCCTGGGCGAAGCACTACGCTACGCTCGCGTAGTTTGCGAAGTTCGCGCTACTTCGCACTACGCGAACTGCACGTAGCACAGTGCGAACACGCGTAGCGTAGTGTTGCGTAGTGCTGCGGTCATTTTTTGCTTGCTCGCGGTCCTCAACGTCAAGTTGGCGACCGCGAGCAAGCAAAATGGCATCCCGGCGAGACTTTTTCCTTGTTCGCGATCAGCAACATCAAGTTGGCGATCGCGAGCATGGAAAATAAACCTCCCGGCGAGATTCCCAACGCGAGGAGGTCAGGTTTCTCATTGCGAGGGGTCGCGTATGCTCGCGACAGCTCGCGATGAGAAACTACCAGTTCGCGTTGAGAAAGCTGCCGCTCGAGTAAAAATCTACTCGAGCAGCAGAAAACTACAGCTCGCACTGTGCAAGATGCCATTTTCAATGATTGCACAGTGCCGGTTGCTTGTCCGCACTGTGCAATCATTGAAAACAACATCTTGCACAGTGCGAACATGTTACTACGCAGTTCGCGAAGTGCTACGCGTAGCTCGCGTAGTGCGAACTTCACTTTGCGTAGCTTCGCGAAGTGCCACTTCGCGAACTACGCCCACCCTTAGTACAATTGCGTCGAAGCTCCGCTTCCTGCTCAGACAGAGGTGAATCCTGAAGACGAATGATGATCCTTCCAGGCCCACCACGAGGGACGATGCAGGTAAGTTTGATGGAGACAAAAAAGAACAGGAGGAAGGGGGTGGGAAGAGATTTTATTTGGGAGAAAGGGTTGTCTGATTGGTGGCAGGGAAGCCTAATTTGTATTGAAGGAAGGTGACGGAGATATGTGGAGGTAATGTAATCTGCCCATTTTGTTCATTCGGATTGGTTATAGAAACCTTTAATTCTGAACTCTACTATGGTCTCACGCCTACTGTGCAGAAAGTTGGATGACGTTGGGAACATACAGGGCTCTCATTACTCTGTGGAGTGTCCTTTAAAAAGGACCACTTTCCAGTGAACAGGAGAGAAGGGGCTGCGATTAGAAAAGAGGAAGCTGAACCTGGAAAATAAAAAGGTGGATCTTGGGAGGCAAGCTGATTTATGTCCCAAAGGTTTTGAATCTGCAGGGAGCTCAGAGGCAGAGCTCCAGATTTAGACACACAAAGAGAGACAAAGAAGGCTCATGTAGAGAAAATGAAGCAGGTCGATTTGGGATGCCCTGAGGTGAAGTCAAAACAGCAGTCTAATCATATGCTGATTAATAATTGAGTTATGGGTAAAGCTATACCCCATATTCCTAGGGAGGAACAGATAAGGAAAGTCCTTGGGGGGGGGATATGATTGCATTAAATGGTTTCAGTTGTAATTTGTATTAGCTAGGTAATCTGATTTGGGGTATTGAAAGTTTGAGGAAGTTAATATAAATAGTGGGCACAGAGGTCATCTTAGAAGATGAGGTAGAAAAAGCTCATTTACACTACAAACATGAAGCCAGCTCTTTTGCGGAAATATTGCTACAACTCTGAGAAGCACTTGAGTATGTCAGGCCAGTTTTTGAGGCATTTCTAGGCATAGCACTGAAATGATTGCATGACTGAGTATACAATATTTTAAGGCCTATAAATGACTATATAATCTCAACAGAACAGAGCATACTGAGAAATTGTTTCATAGCGTTTCACCAATAATGTGATAATATCTGACTCACTTACATAAGGAAACTTTCTAGGGGTGCCAGTCACGGAAAGCAAATTAGGGAATACAAGAAAACATCATTAGAGAGTAGGGTGCTCAAAAGTGTGAGTCTGATCCCCCATTAAAAAAAAAAACTATTGCTACGAGGAGATTCCTAATCCTCTGAGATATTTCAGGACAGTTCCAATGTGTGATCAGCAGATTACGCACGCGTCTCTTCAACAACTATATACACTAATTGAGCTATATTCCTAGTGTTATAACATGCAACTGACTAGATACACATACATCTCTGCAGTGGGAGCCTTATCACTCTAAACTATGTAAGAATGTAGTTTGTAATAATACAGTTAGAGAGACCAGTAACTCTAACTGATTTCACTGAGCCTGCCCTTCACAACACCAACCCATTGACTATGTCCCCTTTTCCGCCAACTTGACTACTTGCGCATTACATGAACAGCATTTAGTTCAATTTCCAGCAGCATTTGGTGACATCTAGTGTCTAAAGAGTATCCCCTAGCTGGCATCTCGGTGTCAGGAAAGTGTACTCATGATAAAAAATAGGAGAGATTACCAGCATATCCCCCCCCCCAACAAAAACACAGAAGGTGCAGTTGTGGCACCCAAACCTGATTGAGGAACCTGTGCCAAGACTTCTTAGAGAGAAGTACCGTGTGGTGGCCACAATGTGAGGAGATAACCCACGATGGATGGAGTGACATTTTCAGTGCGGCACAGGCAGAACACCTGAGGCCCTGAACAGTGGTAGAACTTAATATGAAAGCCGGGCCTGCACTTTTGAGTTCCAATAGCTGGCTTGTGACTGTGCCTTGGGTTAGAGTGACCACACTTACTAGGTGGACATTGTTTAGCACCTTGTACATTAAGGAAGTAAGTCCATGAGTGGAGTTATATGCAGGACTACTAAATGAAGTTAGAGGAGAGGGGAGAGGGAGAGGATGTAGCCTTACCGCTAGAGCAGTCACCCTCGAAGCTGGGGAACCAGGTTCGAGTCTCAGCAACAACGCTCAACATCCTGTGATTCTGGGAAAATCCCTTAATCTCCAAAATCCTGTGATTCTGGGAAAATCACTTAATCTCCCCGTGCCTAACAAAAATGAATGTGTCCTTCTGTAACGGAACTGGTGCTCATGTAAAGCGCTCTGATACCCGATGTCTCAGGTCTACTTTGCACTATATAAAATTATTTTTTTTTAAAGTGACAGTTTCAGTAGTGTACCAACACTCTTGCTTTATTTCTAGGTACCTGGAAGTGTAGTTCCCTTAGCAGAACATATGTTTGGACAGTTTCTGAGAATGAACAGGTAACCCTTTCCCCACCAAATGAATGAAATATTTGCCTATGCAGGAGATTTGTCAAAAAAGAATGAGTGAAGAGTCTTATTACTGTTCTGCTCGATTGTTAACAGGATGGTTAGCACAGGTTCTGTAGATTAAGACAATTGCTTTCTACTGTCTTGCCCCCTGAACTCTCTACTATGGGTGAGCACAGATTATATACCCGAGGAGAAGTTAACCACATAACTTTGATCACCACTGTGGTAATAGCAGCCTTGAATTATGAGGTCCTAGCATCTTTACATGTTACAGATAGGCTTCTAAAATGCAGAGGATGCTAATAAAATGTTAGAGAGTGATGTATGACCCGGATATAGGAGCATCTCCTTATCATTCCTACGAAGGGGCTAAACTGGCACATGCTCTGCTGCTCCAAAAAGAATTCCCAAGTGGTTTGGGTAGAATTGCTCCTAGCTTGAAGGAGTGACATTTTCAGTGTGGCAAAGTCAGAACACCTGAGTCCCTGAACAGTGGCAGACCTTGATATGAAAACTGGGCCTGGACTTTTGAGTCCAAAAAGCTGGCTTGTGACTGTGCCTTGGGTTATAGTGACCACACTTAATAGGTGGACATTGTTTAGCACCTTGCACATTAAGAAAATAGGTATGTGCGCAGATTTCTCTTGTAGGAGTCCTAAATGAAGTTAGAGGAGAAGGCAGGGGACAGTTTTGGTAGTGTATCAACACTCTTGCTTTATTTCTAGGTATCTGGAAGTGTAGTTCCCTTAGCAGAACATATGTTTGGACAGTTTCCAGAATGAGCAGGTAACCCCTTCCCCACCAAATTAATGTAATTTCAGTCTATGCAAGAGCTTTGTCACCAAAGAGTGAGTGAACATTACTGTTCTGTCTGATTGTTAACACAATGGTTAACACAAGTGCTGTGGATTAAGAGAATTGTTTTCTACTGGCTTGCCGCCTAATCTCTCCACTCTGGATGAGCACAGATTAAATACAAGAGGAGAAGTTAACCACATAACCTTGATCACCACTGTGGTAATAGCAGCCTTACATTTTGAGGTTTTAGCATTTTTACACTTTACAGATAGGCTTCCAAAATGCAGAGGATGCCAATAAATAGTTAGATAGTGTTGTGTGACCCAGATTTATGAGCATCTCCTTATCATTCTCAGGAAGGGGTCAAACTGGCACATGCTCTGCAACTGCAGAAAAAATTCGCAAGTGCTTTGGGTAGAATTTGTTCTGGCTTAAATTGATTGGAAGTGCAAGGCATTTAATTTGATTATGTAATATATCAGATTATTTGTCTAAAGCATATTTTTAACATTAGAGCTCTGCTATGGATGAAGGAGTGCTACCTAGACCTCTACTACAGTACGCTCTGTTAAAATAGCATTTCAATTTACTCCCTGTGCATCCTCTGTTAATTTAGGATTGGCATGATGAGGAATGTCACCAGACTGACAGTTGGCGGTTTCAAATATTAATAACAGGTATATTGAAATTTGCTTCCAGGACTCCAGAGCCACCTATCCTGGCATGTACATGCTGGGTAATTTGAGGAGGTAATAGGTAGTTTTCCAAAAATAAATGACTAACACAGCCTTTGTGTGCCATATGTTATGTGTATTTGTAAAGCGCACTATCATCCGCAAGAGCATCCCGTGCTGATCAGGGGTGTGTGCCAACCCCTGGCTGTGGGAGGTTGGTTATTTGAAAAGCCAGGCCTTCAGCTTCAGCTTCACAAGAAGAGGGAAGTAGACTTTGTTGAGGATTGGGAGGTAGTTCCATGCTCTAGGACCGAAGTAACAAAATGTCCATCCTCCTGATTTGGTTCTGGGCATGCGTGAAATGTGCACAAGTAGGAGTCCTGCACAGCCAAGGTGTCTTGGTGGTTGCTTGAAAGAGATGTGGCTATACAGTTAGGTGAGGCCTAGGTTATATAGTGCCTTAAATATGTGTATGAGGAGTTTGAAATTATCCTGTTTGTGTATCAGGAGCCAGTGGAGCTTCCTGAGGAGTGGTGTGATATGAGTTCTGGGTCGCAGGTCGAGAATAAGTCTGGCTGCTGAATTCTGGATGGTTTGTAGTCTTCTAGTGAGTTGCTCGGTGATCCTGGCATAGAGGGGGTTCCCCTAGTCCATCTTGCTGGTAACTAGAGCATGAGTGACAGTTTTTCTAGTTTAGCTTGGGAGAAATTTGAAGATCTTCTTCAGCATCCTCAGGGTGTGGAAGCATGATGCAGTGCTGACATTGACTTTTGCAGTCATGTCCAATTTGCTGTTGATGATTATTCGGGGGTTCCTGGGACGGGTGCTGAGTGTGAGACCAAGTTCAGCCGGTCATCAGTTGGAGTCCCATGCTGAGATGTTCTTGCGGAGGATCGCTACCTCTGTCTTGTCGGTGTTGAGCTTGAATCCATACAAAACACTGACTGGACAGTGGTTGTAGCTAAACCTATCCAGATTCTACTTAATAATACATTAGTTTAAGGTCTGGGGAGAGCCTTTGAGTTGAAATGTGAAACAATGTGTAGGTTTGGTTAAATATCCACGCAAAATATAGCATCAGAATCCATATGTCTGCCCAAACTAATTGAGTGGATGGACATGTAGCCAATTCTTTAATGCCCTTTCATCGTCAGGATGTCAAAAAAATATGGCTACGGTGGTGACAGAGTAGTCACCACTTTAGCCAAACCCATGGACGGTCTGCATATAAATAGGGCAGACAGACCATTGTGTTCATGGAAAGGGAACTCCATTGGTGTTGCGACAGTGTTACCTCTTGGCCCTATAATCATATACTGCCCATCTTACACCGTGTGCCTAAAAGAGGGCAAAGCAAAAGGCACAGATGAAAGAAGTTGCATGGTGACAATGTACACTTGAAATATTATCCACTTTTCAAATCAGCACGTAACACCAACGAATGGTTACTAAGAAAAATCTGAAGAGGAAGAAGTACTTCTCATTATAAATGCAACTTGACCAATTGAATTATTTTCGACGGAGCAAACCCTTCGGGTACTGGTAGCAGAACACATTCTGTCCCCTTGACCACAGGCAACACTAGCACCTTCACCAGGCTCACACATATTGGTTGTTAATATTGATCCTCTCAACATCCTATACATGAAATACTTTTCTGATACTGGTAAATGTCCAGTGCTTTGCACTATAAGCAATAACCCTGCACCTCCTTGCATGCTTTGGAATTAATTGTGAAACTCTCATCTAGCTCTAGTCTACTAAAATAAAATAGCTATACACCAGTGTAAATCTAATGTAAATTTCTTACTGGAAATTGCTGCTTTGCTTTCTAAGTATTAGATCAGCAGTGGGGTATAATTAATGGCAATAGCAGGAAGCCCAATCACTAGCTTTTTCACTCCATTCAGCCACTACCTCGTTGTCACTGAATGACAGATTTAGCAAGAGCTACACTCGCATGTCTGTGGCTCAGACTACAGATGAATCAGTCAATGCTGCAATGCTGCAGAGCTGCTAAATCCCTTTGGGTCCATGTTATTAGCTGGCTACATCTCTGCATTCTACTACTCCCTTTGAATGAAAGTTCACGCAGTATCTGCACTTGTGCACAGCTCCTGTTGTACTGTCTTTCAGTGAGAATGGTTAGTATATGGAGAGCTACATCAACTTAATTAGTCCTAACGTGTCCAGAGAGACATAGCACTGGCTGTGTCAAAGATGGCGAACACTTTAATGCTTGTAGATAAAATAAAGAGACTCTTTTCCTGTACCCCATGAACCATAATCCATCTAGGAAACATATGTGCTGATATGCCAAGCAGTGTGCTCCTCCCTCCCCCCAGTCAAGACTTTGGTTACAGGCACTCACTTTTAAGAAGGGACCCACAAACTGGATGTTGGATAATTACTTCGCAATAGTCCCCACATCAACATGATGATTGTTATAGAATGGAATGGAGTAAGAAGGTCAAGAGAGACAGAGAACAGGCATAGCACCTCTAAGCCATAGGTTTTAAATTATTTTTGATAGTACCTGCAGATTGGACTGGAAATTAGTATTTCATCACACAATCTATGATGCAGAATCTTGCAAAGCTTCTTTGGAGTCAATACTTAGTATAGTTCTAAGGGCATGTTTGAGCAGATCGGATACTACAGCTCCCTTCCCTCAGCACGGCATGACTGGTAAAGGGAGAAGAACAGAGGCAACAAAGGCGTTCAGACTTAATAAACAAAAGATTGCTGCTGATGGGTGAAGTCTAGAACTACCGATTGTGATAAAGTCGAAATCACCACTGCCAGCAGGCAGTGCCAGACTTGTTGGAGTAGCAGCATTGTCCATGAGACTTTTTCCTACATCTAGCAAGCAAAGGAATTGGCTAGGAGCTGTCACAGGAATAGAGGAAGATTCAGAGGTACAAGTACTTGTGAACCCCCAAAAGGCCATGTTGTGATATCTTCCCAAATAGTTTCTGTAGACTCACGGCTTCATGTGCAAAGCAAGAAAATGATCAATTAGAGCAGATGAAGCTTTAAAATGAAGATGATGATGAATAGGGGGAGTTAAGACTTGAAGACAGGTGTGTAGGAAGGGAGTTTACCATAATCCGCAGATCCTTGCAAGTAGGAAGGGAATTTACAATAATCAGCAGATCCTTGTAAGTAGGAAGGGAATTTACCATAATCAGCAGATCCTTGTAAACTGGTGATACTCAATGTAGGGCCTGGCGGCCGCATGCAGCCCTCCTGCCTTTCACATGTGGCCCACTGGTGAACAGCAGCACTGAGCTGCTGTTTGTTTGAGAGAGCACTGACATTCAGAAAGACATTAAATAAACGGGCACGCGCCAACTGAGTGTCCTGCACTACTTAACTTTAGGAACACATTTATGTTTTAAGACTTCTTGCAACAAACGTAAAAATATGGTACGGTCTCTTCAAAATTCATCAAAGTTTATTTCATTAACATGCAAAGCGTTTACCTTCCTACATAAGATTATATTAGTGAATTGAGAAGGTCTTTTTAAAGTGATAGTTTTCAAAAATGAACGTTGACACCCAATAAACCAATCCAACGAAAACAACAATTCCTCTCGGAGGATATTAATAGGTGGGTGCTGAAATAATATATGCACCATCCAGTAAGAGAAGGACTTTCTCATATGTATTAGAGACTGTGAACAAATGAATAATACTAATGTTACCTCCACAGGCAGACGGCTGGAACCTGAGCACAGAGGTAGAACACACCCGTCATTTCCAAATCTGGTACCAATTTAGGAAAGCAGGTATTTTTTTGTTTTGATGTTTTAGGATTTGATTTTTTCGTCAAGAGGGTTCCTGTTGTTAGTTATTTTCTTGTCACATTTTGTTGATACTCCCCTCATAGATCGTTCTCTAAAGGCCCCTTTTCTTCATGAACGGGAAAACTAGGATAACTATATTGAAACATGATGCATTCATTTAAGGCCTTCATCTCCAATATATCCTAGGGAAATGCCCACATACCCAAGAGTCAACAACACTCTAACCTTCGTTCTTCAATGAGATCTCTGTGCTTGTCTTCAAACAGTGCTGATGAATACAGATGCAGATGTGGCAGATTGGGTGAGGCACTTTTTGAATTTATCGAGTTTGCTCCCCGAGTCACAAAAGTAGTTTTGCTCATTTCAGGGTGAACACTGAATTGTGCTCTTGAATGCTAGTAGCTATCTTCAGTCAGGCAACTATGCTTTCAAACAAATATGCCAACTGTGCCTCACAGACGTTGAACCCTCTCCATGTGCTTGGCCCTTGTGTAACCAGGAACTACTTATGCAAAGTGGCCTTCGAAGGGTTAGTTATTTGTTTGCCAACCCCTGCAGCAATGGGGGATCTGAGAATTGTCCACAAAGTAAACAAGCAGGAACAAGTACCATAAAGAGATGAAACCTCCTTTTCGGCTGAGACCTCTCTTGAACCCAGCTCTCACTCTATTTTCTTTTTTTCAAATGTCATCACTTCGGTACGATGTGCAATGTGCATTCATCAATCCTTGCCTAGGATGTGTGATTTATTTGTATTACCTTATCTTTTCCCATATACAGAGTATGAGAAAAATGAACATCAGTTCATTATTTGCATATAATTCATGCACTTGCTCTGCCAAAATGTTTCCAAATTTGTAGTATTGTACTCTGCATTTTTATTATTCAGTCATAGGAATTATCATTTTATCAATTGCATACAGAGTTATCAGGTGATATACAGATTACTTGTGTTTTAATTCGGATACAGCAAAGGATTTTGTTGATAAAAACTTCACCTAATCAATGTTGCTTCAACTTGCACAAGCGGCTGATTTAAGACCTACAGCAATGATATTCTTGTATACTCACACTTCTTAGAAGTTAGTTCTGTTTCGGATATTATATATCTTTAATTACTGGAGAAAGTAAGGTATTTAAAATTTGGGCTTAAGGCCGTAAATCGTTAACTTCTCTTAGAGTTTTCAGCGGATTTGGATATTTCCAAAGCGTTTGTTACAGATTCCCCTAGCCTCATTTGCAGTTTGGACAAAGGTCAGAAAACTAAACATTGTTATTGTTATTGTTAGAGACATTTGTAAAGCGCAACTGTTACCCTAGGGTGTCCTGGCGCTAATCAAGTTATGTATTGGTGTTTGTGTATGGTGTTAACATTGTGTTATGAGATTTTTTTTATATTAAATCATTTTCTTGAATTGGATTGTTCGTGGAATTATTTTTTTTATGTTCTTTATAACAGGTTTTCCTCCATTCTTCAGTTTTTTCGGAGTTTTCTAGGTTTAATAGGTGGAAACATACTGGAGAATACGTTCATATAACAATTACTAAAAACAGTTTTCAATGTTTGTGAGGAATGTGGTGTATTATATGGTGTAGTTGTGAGACCTCACCATGTAATACACTCACAAAACCAACTTGGGTCCAGCCAGGCTCATTGGTTAAGATTCTTGCTCAACCCTGAATAGCTGTGACTTCGAGCAGCAAGGCTTAAACCACGGAACTAGTGTAAAGCATTAAGAAGCACATAGCAACAGAATAAGAAAGTCACTTAACATGAAAGAAAGCTAACACAAATTTATACAATTAGAGACACCAAGATCAGCAGAATCTACCAGAGGGTTCCAGAAGTATACATTTTTAAGTAAAACATAAATCTCAGCTTTTTTAGTTCAAAGTACAAACAAGCATTGGTGACCGGAAAGCTTAGAAACCTTGAAAAGTTTTCAAGAGTTGTCTTTGACTACTATGGCCCGGAATGGGTGATACATTCAGACAAGGAGAAGGTTAGGGGGCCAATAAGGAGTATTTGAACAACTAATTGGTCATCAAAGCAGTCTCAAATCTAGTTCCATACTTGACACAAGACTGCCGTAGACTTCAATGGAGTGGTCCTGATGCTGAGGCTTTAGGATGCTATGGATGCTGAAAGATGCTCTGGGTGCTGTATGGTCAATGGGGGTCTTCCTAGGGTACTCCTCAATCCACAGGTAAAGTGGTGCAACTTTGTCCACAGGGATGGGTGTCACCTGAAGTCCTCTTCAAGCCAGCAGAATTCCAGTCAGTACTGGGCTACTTGTCGGTTACCGAACGTCCAGCTATATAATTTGCCGAGGGCGAGAGTCCATCATGGGTGAGTAATCTGCACTCTGATGACTCTCCAAGGTTTGCCAGACTTGGGTGCAATAATTGAGCACAAAGGAGGGGTCTTCTTGGCTACACATTGATGGAGAATGGTGATTCAATGCAAGTGGCTACCAACCAGCCAGAACGAGCTACTTCAGCTTTTATGGCTCTGGTGCTGGAACAAGGAGTCAGCCGACTGACACTTTGAGTTTACCATTTCTTTCTGGGCCTCGGGAGTGTCTATTCCATGAGCCAGGCAAAACAGAGACAGTTCTCTCATAGCAATTGGTGCAGTCATTTTTGTCAGGTCCAGAGGTCAACAGAACAGTCCTTCTTCAGTCTTATCTCCATCCTAGATATGATCTGAGGTTCAGAGTGCCAGGGGTGCCATAGTCATGCCCAGAAAGTGCCCATGGAGGATGAACCTTTCACTAGCCAATGGGCTAATGGGTCCCCTCCCGCCTTATAATGATGTCTGCTATCTGTGGCATTTTAGCAATCCCAGATTACACTATGTGGCCTACTCTCAAGATGTCTTAGCCCCATTTGGCAACTGGGTCTTCCTCTCTGGTCCCACTGCCAGCTGTCTACCTCGAGTGTTGATGCTAATTGCCCATCAAAAATGGCTCGTCTTTTAAAGCTTGCCATTTGTGCCAACACCCTGTATGGCTTCCTGCAAGGGGGAGGTAACACCTCCCGCTGTAGCAGGCCTCTACTGTTCTAAGGCTGATGAGTCATTGGCACTCCTCTCCAGGAGGGCAGAAGGTTGTCTGGCGGCCAGCAACTGTGAATGGCCACTGGAAAAACTGGACAACAGAGTGGCAATTTTCTATAAGATGCCTTCCCTTAAAAGTGACATTAAATTGAACTTGGGCATCAACTCAGGTTTATTGGCATGCTTCATTTGTTACCTTAATGGACTATTTTAGGTAGTGCCATTCGGAAGTTAGCAGGGCTAAGATGTCAACCTGCAAACCTGTAATGGCTAATGGTGCTAGTAGCCTTTCCTCAGTAACATTGACAATTCAGGGGGCTTTACTGTTAGGACATAAGAAATGTATGAGTCCCACCTACGAATATACAGTTCCCTGCTTTGGGGCTCAATAGGCCTCACTTAGGAGAGACATATATATTTTTAAGGGAAGTTTGGGCTTTGTAATCATTTAAATGTCAAACTCGAACTAAAAGTTTAAAACCGCTCTTACAGGCTGCTTTCGCAGGCTCAGAGACATTTTGTATTTTTGCCACAGTGTAGCACAGTCAGTGCTGCAGCCCTGAGTGGACACTTTAACTTAGAGAAACTGGGCATCAAAGTCCCACATACTACGGACTTATAAGTAAGTTTATTTATGCCAATTGGTAGAAGCCAGTACAGCTTACAATTTGTACAGGGTTAGAACACCTACACTGAGGTCTGGTCAGCAGGCCTCAGTGCACTCTTAAAGTCGACCAATCAGCAGCATCAGTCCAAAACTTTGGGTTTGATCTTGCAAAAAGAGGCTTTTCCTAATAATGCTTTGTTGTATAGATGTGCTGGTAAAGCACACCCTTTAATTTAGCCCAAAAACATAATGATTTCTTCCCAGGCTACTACTCAATCAACTTTTCATAGTAGATAACAGATGCAGCATGCACCTTTTTTAAAATGATCTCTTTTAAAATTACTTTCATCCATGAAATAGCTTATTGTGGTAATGCAGTCCATATAATGAAGGTGCACCCGGCACATAGCAGAGGGGTGCCCTTAGTCGCGGTACGGGCAGGAGCAGCCAAGGGTGGAAAGTTGTCCTTCTTTGGTGTCGCCACAACGGAGGGGTCGCGCCCCAGACGTCATCGTGGGCCGCCCAAGGGGGCAGCAACTTTATAAGGCCCCGCAAGGCGAGGGATCGGCCTCTTTTTCCCTTCACTGAGCACCGGGATCCATCACACCGGATTCGCACAAGGTCCAGATGTGCGTGCATGGGGCACAAAAGGTGAGCCCGGTAGATGGTGGGGGCACAGTGGGGGGGACGACCAATAGCGTAGCCACGGAGCCAATGTGTAATATAGCCTTATTTATATTATTTTGTTTTTCGGTAGAAAACAGATTGCAGAGAAATATGCAACTGTCTCACGACCGAGAATAATTCCTATTTTATGTTTGTTTCATGTCGGGACCACCTCGGGAGACGGAGAAAGCACGATTCCAGGAAGTCGACCTGCGGATCCAGAGGATGTGGGCCATCAAGAAGCACGAGGCAAGCGAGCTGAAGAGCGTCATGGCGGCCGGGAGACATGGTTCTAGACGCCGGTGTCTGTTTGGTATCAGCAGGTTTGTTGTGTGCCAAAATAGGGAGCACGCGTCCAGGGCTTAGGCAGGGACGTTTGGCACAGTGAGTGGAGCCCAGCAACAGGGGTAGGCATTGAAATCATCCAGGAGACAAAGTTATAGTTGTTAGATGATATATATATATATATATATTGGAAATAATGATTTAGTGAGCAGCATTCACTATTGAGTTTAGATATGTTAAGGGAAATTACTGGTAGAAGTTTACATTCTTTTGTTTGGTGAATTAGCTTGAACAGAATGTACAATCAAATGTTCCATATCAATCCCTTTAATAGAGAAAATTGCATGGTGCAGCTAGATAAAGCGGGGGAGGCCGCGTGGCAGACTGGGATCCGGTCAGAGGTTTCCGATGGCAGAGCCGAGGGACTGCGGGTTTGGTGGGGAGAGCACCGCCGATTACAGGCGGTGCGTCCACTCTACAAAATGCAAATGACCCTCATCAAAATGAGCCGTTTATGATTTAGGTCCTGTTAGATAATTCTCATCCAACAGCGGGTAGCGCGGTAAATGAAGGCATCGTTGATAGGAAAAATAAAGTTCACTGTTGTTTATTCGGGAGGGAACATGCAGTCTTTCGGAGGCGGTGATAGGTTGTGAGGCACTTCGGCCTTTCCTGCGGTGCAACCGTAGAAATGATATCTGCTCAAAGGCAGGCCATGCTTAATTCTCAAGAGGGACTTCGTTGTTCCCGCCCCTTTAATTACACAGTAGACGGTGTATTATATTTCACAGGGCACGGCTTATCCTTTCTGATTCATGAATCCTCCCATAACCACGCTGGGACAAATTATTGGCTCCTTTAAATATTATTTTTGAAGCAAATGTGTCGAGAGCTGCGTTTGCAAGAAGATGGTTTAAGAGGGTGTAAATACACGCTCACTATTGTTTTCTCGCTTCCACGTGTAAATGCGGTTAAGAAAGGGCATACGGTTTAGAAAGGATACGTATCATGAACATGAATCGAAATTACTCATTAACCAGCAAATGAATAGCGAGAGATCCTTTAACGCTAAGAAGTGTGCGGTTGCGAAGTATATTTGCAACTGTCGTTTCTACTCTCAGCTGCTCGCACATAGAGAGGATACCGACATTTTAAATAGAATAGTAAAATGCGATCAATTAAAACGTCCGTGTAATTGCTAACTAAATACGTCAGGGTATTTTCCTGGACCATAATTAGACAGTGGCCACCGCCATCATTTGTGGCAGCAATTTCGAAAACATGTCCATGATGTGAGGCTAAGAAATGGACGTGGCTGACGTAACAAGTAATTTAAAAATGAGAAACTCCATCATTTATTATTGTAAGGATATTCACACCGAGCCTTTCATTGTGTATATCAAAGTGAGCTAACTTGCGGGCAGGCCTGGGACGCAGGCCGGTCATCTGGGATCCTGGATAGCAGCTTTAAACCTCCAGGCTAGGTTCAATACGCTTTTCATCCTTCCGAAGTCGAATGAACCTCTACCGAATTAGCTAAGTAATAGCTGCAGTATTCGCGGTTGTGCTGAAACATCCGATGACTGGTGTGAAGCTCAGTTACATGGAAGGCTGGGCAGTTATTATCCAACTTATCCGGTAAGGCTGCCGGGTAACTTAAATTCAAAAACAGGACGTGGTCTTTAACACAGGGCAGTAAATTTAACTGTTGCACTCACATTAAAACAAAACAAATCAGGGTCTCCAAACATGTGGGAAAGACGGCTATGGTTTTAGTCTCAGCCTGCCTAAGGTCCAGCGTTATGACATGTTAAGCACACATGCCCAGATGTTCTAAGTATTTTGACTCCGTTTACTGATGGCATTAGTATCGGCACCGCAGCACCTTTGGTTAGGGTGAGCGTTACATCATTATCTAACCGGAGGTGCACATGGGGTAACGTTAATTAGACGACAGCTGCATCCGGCCCTACCGTATATGGACTGGTTGGTTAATGACCTCACAGTCTGCCAGCCGCTACATTTTATCAGGCATATTAATCAGCAGTGATTCAGAGGTTGGGTTTAGTGCTTTGTGCAGTGGCAATAGATGCCCAGCAGTGCAAATGATTTGGCGGTTTGTATCCCGCCCTACCGTATATGGACTGGTTGGTTAATGACCTCGCAGTCTGCCAGCCACTACCTTTAATCAGGCATATTAATCGGCAGTAATTCAGAGGTTGGGTTTAGTGCTTTGTGCAGTGGCAATAGATGCCCAGCAGTGCAAATGATTTGGCGGTTTGCATCCCGCCCTATGGTATATGGACTGGTTGGTTAATGACCTCACAGTCTGCCAGCCGCTACATTTGATCAAGCAAATTAATCAGCAGTGATTCAGAGGTTGGGTTTAGTGCTTTGTGCAGTGGCAACAGATGCCCAGCATTGCAAATGATTCGGCGGTTTGCACCAAGCTGGTTACCCTCCACTGGAAGTACTTAGGTTAGCCAGCTTCACGCGAGGTGCCACAAGCTTATTTCCGAAATGAAGGAAAGGCATTTGTAAGCCATCCAATGACGTTTGGCGATATATTGAGACAGAAATTCACAGTTGGCCCCCCTCGAAATTCAGTTGCAATGTGGGGAAGTGTTAAGATTCAGTCAAGATTAAGGGAGTTTGACTAATTTACCAAACATTTATAGGCAGAACCCCTTCTTTTCTTTTAAGGTCTGCAGTCGTTAGTGAAGTCTGACGGCGCGCAATATAATCACATAAAGGGCACCTTTGGGCTTCCATTGACTCGTGAGGATAGCTTCCTCCTCATCTCAGTTCCTATTCCCTAAGCGACATTGACCCCCTTTTAACCAACGGGATGGTAAAGGAATGTATAGATGAACAGGCCTTAAGAGCGATGGGATGCTCCTTGACAACAACATAGATATTCCCAGCAGCTTCACAGGGGGAAAAGATTCCTAGGAGCTACAGGTACGACGGTAGTCACTAGTGAGGTGGTTATGCCTAGGGGTCGCTGCCCATAAAAAGAATATGCAGGGGAGTCTTGGTCAGGGTCTCACATTTGGAGCGGCAGAGCGGGGCAGGGGATAGTCGCTCTCCGCGGATCTGCTTCCCTGTAGAGTAGGAAATTCACTCTATCTGTAACCAGAGAGACAGGGAAAGGTCATTGGGAGACAGTCAACATTCAACCCCTATTTCAGAAAAGAAAGTTGGGTTGTGCCTCACTGGTGACAGGGGTTGCTGGTGGAGCTTACCAACACCATTTTTCTTGGCGGCAGTGCGAGATGAATAGGTGGGGGGGACCGATGGGTACAAACAGGGTCTTTATCTGGAGGCAGGGTTCTGCACTCAAGACCTTAAATATACTTCGGATTCATAATATTGGCGGACGCTTCTGGGCAAACAGAGTCCCATGACTTGTTTTCTTCACAGCAAAAGCCTGCTCCTGAGTAGAGAGGTGACACAATTGGAGGGCATTGGTTCTCAACACAGAAGTTAAATCTTCATGGGCCACAGGAGATAATTTACAATGGCCCCAGGGCGAGGCTCTCCCAGGCACTCGCTGGGCCCCAGTCAGAGGGGCAATTTGGCCTTAAGGTGGCCATCTAGATCAGCGGCCAACAGCATTTTAGTGGGACGGGAGTCTTATTGACCTTTAACGATATGGGCGGCTAATGCATCCCAGCTCTTTTGCAAGGGAGGGACACAGGTCATTCAGTGGTGTTACTAGGTATAGTAGGTGAGGTTTCGATACTAACTACGGTCGACCCTCGCTGGTCAGGGAAGTTGGAGCAGGGGGGTCTAAAACAGAGGATAGCATAGGGTGGCCGGGGCTCTGGTTTTACTTTACTCACCTGGCACTGGTGTGCAATTCACTTAGGCAGCATGGGAGCTCAGTTACAGTAAGGGATTGGCATGTTTCATCATGAGGACCCCGCGCTGGTCTTAGTGTCTACATCTTGCAGACATCTAGGGACGAAGCCAGAGGCGCCTTGAGTTGGAATAGGGATGAGGAGGGTTCCTCACTTCCTTATTGAGCACTATGCAGGCAAGCCCACAATCCTCCCATAAAGGAAAGGCGGTACTAACTGAGTGACACTAGGGTTGCAGTAGAATACGGCTTCCTTCCTGCAGCGCTCCACTGGGGTCAAAGGTCATTGGTATGCCCGGAGGGGAAACCACTAGGGACCAAGGGGTGGAGCAATTGACTCTGGGGGGAGGGGAATGGTGCTGCTTAGGCACTAAGGAAATGTGGTGAATTAACCCCCGATGAGTAAGTGTTATCACCTGGATCAGTTTTTTCATGGGATTCCGGACACGAGTGCAATGTCACTCAATAAGCACCCTTCTCACAAAGCACAGGCCCACCTGTGTCTGCAGCTAGGTTTACGTCAGGCAAGGTATGGACTCCAGGGTCAGGTAAGCTGAGCGTAGCAGCCAGTGGCGGGGTCTCATCTGTAGGATACGAAATCTTAGGTAAGCTACGTGGATGGCATGAGGACGCAGAAGAGTATATCTACCCATAGACCCCAGGGGCCCAACAGGTGTAGATTTTTATTAGCCCACTTGTTGGGAGGAAGCTGAGCTTGGGGGGAGGAAGTCTTACAATAACGCAATGGAGCGAACTACGCGGCTAGGAGGGTCCATAGCCAGACAATAAGGTCGATATGGCTTCCAGTTTATAAGGTGCAGTCGTAACCAAGTAGTAAACGGGTACCTATGGGAGAATCTGAGGCAGAAGCATATCTTTAAGCACCCATAGTGTGGGGGTGCAGGGATGGAGAGAGGCCCCTGAGGGAGGGGGCACTTTTGGCCATACGAGAACCAGCAGCTCCGTTTTAGGCAACAGCACAAACGTAGTGGTGTTAAAGAGGCCCATCAGTGGTAGCGGGGGGAGGGCGAGTTCGACAGTGACCGACTCGCCCTGTGGCGGAATTTCTTGCAGAAGAAATGGGGGCTACCCCAAACGTGGACTGATTTACTGGACTTTCCCCTTGGAATGGGGTTGATTAATGTGGGCACTGGGAAGGCAGGAGGGGGGACTGACCTGCTGGTGGTCATGGACCTTTCTGCCCTACCCCGGGATGCCAGAAATTGAACATTTTGGGGGATTTTGCCTAGTGGTAGGTATCCCCTGGCAGGGATGGACCGCGATGTGGTGCCCTGGAAGTTACTAATAAAGGGATGCCCTTGGTTTAAGGTGAGGGCGATGAATAAGGTAAAGGGGCCTGCTGGCACTTGACATTAACCTTTCGGAAATGTTCCTTTGGAAAGGAAGGTCGAGATACTGATGTGTTGCTTGCACAATCTATGAGCTGTTCATCTGCCCTATGTCCTGCTTCTCAAAACAATTATGTATGATCTGGCTGATCTTATGAACGGTGTTCTCATAACAATGTTTGCTTAACTATGACGAAGGTTGTCACTTATCATTTCACAATGAGTGGTATCTATGTGATTAAAAGGCTACGCCCTTGGTTAAACCACAGTAATGACTATTGTCCATCTCCTTCGGAGTGATGCAGATGGGGCGCAGCGAGTGGCACGTGTGAGTGCACTATGAAGGCGCACCCGGCACATAGCAGAGGGGCGCCCTTAGTCGTGGTACAGGCAGAAGCAGCCAAGGGTGGAAAGTTGTCCTTCTTTGGTGTCGCCACAACGGAGGGGTCGTGCCCAAGACGTCATCGTGGGCCGCCCAAGGGGGCAGCAGCTTTATAGGGCCCCGCAAGGCGAGGGATCGGCCTCTTTTTTCCTTCACTGAGCACCGGGATCCATCACACCGGATTCGCACAACCACCCACCCACCCTAGCAAGAAGGCAGAATGTGGCGGAATCTGCGGAATTTCTTGCAGAAGAAATGGGGGCTACCCAAAACGTGGACTGATTTACTGGACTTTCCCCTTGGAAGGGGGTTGATTAAGGTGGGCACTGGGAAGGCAGGAGGGGGGACTGACCTGCTGGTGGTCCTGGACCTTTCTGCCCTACCCTGGGATGCCAGAAATGTAACATTTTGGGGGATTTTGCCTAGTGGTAGGTATCCCCTGGCAGGGATGGACCGCGATGTGGTGCCCTGGAAGTTACTAATAAAGGGATGCCTGGTTTAAGGTGAGGGCGATGAATAAGGTAAAGGGGCCTGCTGGCACTTGACATTAACCTTTCGGAAATGTTCCTTTGGAAAGGAAGGTCGAGATACTGATGTGTTGCTTGCACAATCTATGAGCTGTTCATCTGCCCTATGTCCTGCTTCTCAAAACAATTATGTATGATCTGGCTGATCTTATGAACGGTGTTCTCATAACAATGTTTGCTTAACTATGACGGAGGTTGTCACTTATCATTTCACAATGAGTGGTGTCTATGTGATTAAAAGGCTACGCCCTTGGTTAAACCACAGTAATGGCTATTGTCCATCTCCTTGGGAGTGATGCAGTGGGGCGCAGTGAGTGGCACGTGTGAGCGCACTAATACTTATTCATAAAAACGTCACGTTTCATAAAAACAGTTGTTACGTTTTTCAAATTGGTTATTTTGTGAATTTATTAAGTATTATATAGTATGTGGTGTGGTATACATTTTAACATTATGAAGGTAAATATAAAGTTTTTTGTGTATATTTATTACATGAGCCTTTTATGGTTATGTGTTCATATAGACTGGATACATTTTTCAAAGGGGTTATTTTTTGAATTTATTAAGTATTATAATATGTGATGTGGTATATATTTTAATATAATGAAGCTTAATGTAAAGGTTGTTGTGTATATTTATTACATGAGCTTTTATGGTTATTTGATTATATAGACTGGATAGTTCTAGTAGTCTAATTTAAGTTTATTTTTTTATTCAGTAGCTTGATTTTGAATGATAACAAGAAAACTGTCCTTGTGGGGCAACGCAACTGCATATTTAGCTCTCATTGAGAATGAAAATGCAGATTGTCTTTTTTTCTGCTTATCACATTGACATCGTTCTCTAATGGCTGGTCCCAATGGCATTGAGATGAAAGTAGAAAGGGGTGGTTTTCAGTGGCCATGCCAGCCTGCTATCATAAGCCTTTGGCTACCTGGCATTCATTGCTCTTAATGGAAACAAACGACGGCCAAGGTTGTAAAGACCATATGCTATGCCCTCAATAGTTGGCAAGGATTATGGAATTGAACATATGGCATTTGAAGTCTCTTATCGGAAAGGCTACGAAGAACAAGACATAATAGTAACAATGTATTAAAATACTGCGTACAAAAATATACGAATAACAAGAAAGAAACATAAGAACTGCTGCACTGTGTTTGCTGTCTTTAGCAGATTGGTGCACATCACATCCCACTCAACAGCTCGTAACATGGGATAGATTCATTGTAAGTGTGTCCATTTATAAATCATTGGTTTATTATAGTTGCTCACTTTAACAACGTGGGCTATTACTAATAGTTGTAAATAATACAACTGAAAGTCTAGATGCCTCATTTACTTTTGAGTAGTAATTGATAGTGAATAGCACTCGTTACAACGCATGTGTTTACAAAGCATGCCATTACAACACAAGTCGTTACAAAGATGCGTTGTTACATCACATGCCATTACAACACAAGTCGTTACTACAACTTGGTGTAGGGGGGGCACCGGAGTTTGGAATAGTATAATTTACTATTCCAACTCCAGTGTGTGCAACAGTAGGGTAGGTGTTGGATTGAAAATCTAACATCTTCTGCCTCCTACAGCAAGTCGTTGTAACGACTTGCGTTGTAATGGCATGCGAAGTAACAGTGCGGCGTTGTAACGACTTGTGTTGTAAAGGCATTACAATGTAATGCCTGCGTTGTAATGGATGTTTTCCATTGATAGTTGATAGGAACTGGATTATTGGTTGAATGGGGTAAAAGCCCACTTCAAATAATAATCACAGTCCTTGCCAGGGTTAACTATAAAAGTCACTAAATAAACGTATGCTTAACTGACTGGTAGCTTGGCACACAGTCATGCTTAGCTCAGAAGTGGATCACTGACAAAATATTGGATGCACAAAGATTGTGTGGACAGAAGATCATGTCAAAAAATATTGAGAAATAAAATATCTATTAGGTAAGTGCAAATAGGTAGGTATAAAGTTACTATTCTTAGCTCCACATTTATTATCAAGTTACATATATCTGGAATTATATAGTAAAACTTTGCTTACCAATAGAAACTTACTTTCACAATATTTTTGTCCAGATATTCTTGACATAATATTTTGGCCACATTATATTTGTCCTCTGATAAGTTTCTCTAAATACCCTTAGGGTCAATGTGTAAAGTATTAATGCAGCATTCAAACTGTTATAAAGTGAAAACACAACATAAAATAAAGAATGTATATTTTAATGAATAAAATGACATCAAATTCATGAAAACCCAACAGTGGATCTAGAGCTGTGAGTTTTTAAAGTCTGAGGTCAAAATATTGCCAAAAGGTGCAAAGCATCAACTGTGGGCCTCTGATCATGCCGAACTGTGATAAATCCACAAGTTAAGGCTGGCCATGATGGAGTGTGGGACAGATACAGGACCAGGATTGCCCCTCTGGAAGTTTTACCTTCTTGCTTCAATACGAGGACTGTACAGCACAACTCTGTGGGGCTCTGCATTTCTCTGCATCAATCTGTGATGCTTCCTGTTTCTCTGCATTGGATCTGGTGAT
Organism: Triturus cristatus; assembly: GCF_964204655.1. Classification (NCBI taxonomy): domain Eukaryota; kingdom Metazoa; phylum Chordata; class Amphibia; order Caudata; family Salamandridae; genus Triturus; species Triturus cristatus. The sequence continues at coordinate 346,959,526 of NC_140582.1, forward strand.
TCTTTCACTTGGTAGTTGCATGGCTCTGAGTTGCTCAGCACCAGATCCAGTGAAGTCTTGACCAAGGATATTTGTGGTAGAGCTATGGGGAGCTCTGCATTGCTCTACATCATTCTGTGTTGTATCCAGTGTTGTATCCAGTGAGGCTTCCAGTCGGGAGCTGCACATCATACAGGGATCTTCGACATTTGTCCTCAGATCTCATGAAGTCTTGGTTAGGAGCTTTATGGCAATGCAGGGCTCTATGTTGCCTGCTACATCAGATACACTGAAACCTCTAGTTAAGTAGGCAGAAGTACACTCTGACTCTAACTAAGATTTCAGGACCCCAAAGATAGCACTTGGGGGTCAGAACTCGCTCCCACAGAGGTCAGCAGAGGGGACTAGTTTAGATCCAAATCGGTCTGGGCAGGTGGGAAGCAGAAAAGGCCACTGGAACTTGTTGTATTCCTGCAGTAAACACGGGGGTCTGAAAATTGACAATTGGAATCACTTCTGGGGTTATGGGATAAGGGTAGCAGGTCCAGTCTTCTCCTGCATCTCAAGCATCAGAGCAGTCATTTTCTGAGTCTTCACAGATCCAAGAGTGTTCTGATTTCTGGTTCTATATATGTCACTTTGTTGCCTAATGCAAGTTTGTGGCTGGGGAACACTCCTTTGTCTAACTCTAAAATTGGGTCTGGACAGTTCTTTCCTGTTCCCTGAATTTGGCTCCAGTCTGGTTAGTGAAACGTAGACAGACAGGCCACGGAGTGATCTGCATCTTCCAATAATATGATTTCCCACTTCTTAAGTTAGGAAGGGCTGGGTACAGAGCCGAGGCTACCCTTTTATTTTTATTTTTTTTACACCAACTTTGCCAAGGGAATGGAGCACTCTGCGGGTTTCTTTATAATAAGGACATTTATTATCAATATTCCAGTACAAGCTTGCTTGAAGACCCGTTTTCTTGATGAATCTGTTTCTACTCATCCCAGGGTCGTGTGCTGAAGACCCGTTTTCTTGGTGAATCTGTTTCTACTCATCCCAGGGTCGTAGGCTGATCGAACTATGTGATCCTATCTCTGGTAGGATTTATATTTTTTGATTTTGGGCTTCCTCTGCCTCTTCACTACACTCTGGTTGCTGTACCACACGTGTGCAAGTAGTGTTATTATGCGTTTATAGTAATTCTGTAGTTATGCATTAAACAAAGCATTGTGGTCCCATGGAGCGCCACCTCCCAGGCACAGGTTATACAATGTCCCGGGGTGTGCAAGCGCAGGACATTTATGTTTGCTATTACAGGGCGGGAGCATTGCTTGCACCTTGTGATAGTAAATTCTTGTTTGCCTCGTTGAAGCGAGAGGAGGAACACCTTGTATCGTTTCAATAAAGCGGAACCGGATGGTAAAAATGGAGGGGAAAAAATGAAGAGGGGTCTCAGCCGTTCATTTAAATTAGCCCACTGTTGGGTAATGTTCCGGGGCCAATCCGATTATTATATTGCGGGGTCTCTGCAGCCTGGGGATCTTAATCTCACATGTAAATTAGGCGCTGGAGGGCACAGAGACGTTTCGCAGACTAGGGGATCGACACCTCCCCGGGTATTGTTTTCGAATTGTTCGGGGGGCTTCGAGGCCAACTCAAGACTGGGGATCGGCAACCTCCGGGCCTTTATTTAAATATGCAGGGTGGGCCTCGCCAGTCCTTGAATCCACGGTGGCCCTAGGCAGTGCGTTATTGGTTCTGAAATCACACGGGCAGTACTCATGGTGTTATAAGGTGATACACTCATAGAACTCTTGCTATTGAACAATTACCCAGGTTTCATTTATGTAATAGTCTGTTGGTTTATATTTGGTAGGTGAATCGGAAAATTAAACAAAATTTCCCTTATAACCTACTATCAACCACCGATTTTCACAATAAACTACAGACAAGTGTTGTTTGAAAAAGAAGACCCATACACTGAGTTATTTATTGGTAAAAAAAAATAACTTTTATTAACACAACACAAATAAATGGAAATGTAAGTTTATTAGAACAACAGTAAAACATGAAAGAAGTGGGGGGGGGCTCCTCCGGAAGCAGTGTACAAAACCTGCAAGACAAAAAAGAAACATAAGTATGTGTGCCATGTCTAAGAGAAAAGATAGTGAGAATGAACGGAGGAAAGTGAGAATGGGACAGAGAGTGAGTGGGTGGAAGGGAGAAGGGGAGGGAGAGTGAGAAGAACAGAGAGAGGAGGAGACAGAGAGCCGGCCTACTGCACCCAGCCCTCACTGTTCACCTCTCAGCACCCGTGTGTCTGGGACGCTGGGGTCCGCAAAAAAGAGTGCGGTCCAGCAAGTCCTTAAAATGAAACAGAGATATGAATGAAGCCAGAGTTTACATTATTATCTATGGCAACATCGTTCCCTGCACCTGTGCACCCAGGTTGCTGCACCCCAGCTCCTTTCTCCACACTGTGCTCAATTGCAGCTCCTGTGCGCCGAGGCTTGAATGCTCACCTGCCACAACCGGTGTGCCGCTATCATGGTGGCCCAGCAGGTCTCCGGTCGGGGACGGTGTCTTGATACCACGGTGGAAGGTGTCAGAATGCCCAGGGCATCAGCACGGGGTGAGCACCCGCTCCACCCATTTTGGCTCCACTAACCCAGTGTCTGAAATGGGAGAAAAAATATAATGTTGGAAAAGTCGTGAGGTAAATGAAGGTTTCTTTCAACACCAGTTGAGTGCATCCTTCCTTCTTGAAGTACGATCTTCGAACTGTTAGTGGTAATCGTGGTTCAAAGAGGAGTTGGAGTGCACGAGAATACACAAGGTGAAATAATAATATGTTATGCCAACGTTCACATAAAAAGGATCAGAGCACATGGTAGAAGCGTAATGTGGGCATGTAATGCCATTGCGCAAGCCTGTGTGCATGTACACTTAGTAACCAGCTCACTACAGTGCCCCAAAAGCCAACGCCACATCTCTGTAGGGCAGCGCTGCCCGCTGGCTCAGGCCTACAGTACAGTCCAGCAGGTCCTTAAAATGAGACAGAGATGTGACTGAATGAGGTCAGAGATCACATCGGTACGCAGGGTAACATCGGTTGTTCGCACCTTTGCACACAGGCTGATGCACCCCACCCCTCCCGCAGCACTGCGCTCAACACGTGTCTGTAGGACAGCGCTGCCCGGTGGCTCAGGCCTACAGTACGGTCCAGCAGGTCCTTAAAATGAGACAGACATGTGACTGAATGAGGTCAGAGAACACATTATTAAGCAGGGCAATATCGCTTGTTTGTACCTGCACACCCAGGCTGATGCACCCCACCCCTCCCACAGCATCGCGCTCAATTGCAGCCCCTGTGCACCCAGGCCCAACTGCTCACCTGATGTCATTGTTGTGTGTCCAAACACGACGGGCAGCAGGGTTCACAGTTCAGGTGCAGTGTTGATTGCGACGATGGTGTACGCCTTATGGATCCCTTTTTTTATTGCACATTGTGATATGCGAGGTGGATGCGGCCATATCACCTGAGGCAGTGTAGAAGAACTGGGACATGTGGTGTCGTCGTTATCCTATTTACACGTACGCAAAGTGGGCTGGGCTTGCGTACGCCAGGTGAGTGTAGGGGTGTGAATGATAGTTCCGGGGACCTGGGCGTTGTTCAGTTCCTGCCTGGCCAGGAAGTGTCCTTATGTGTGTTTCTGTTGCAGTTTTGACATCACAGAATGCGCAATTTACATTAATGTAGCATGTACCGGGAGGGCGGCAACTATCGCTAATGAGATGTTGTTCGAAAACATTGAATGGCCAACATCACGTATTGTTGTCAAGGTTGTGGATATGCGCAGACACTCATGTCAATGGTGTGCGGTATTATTGAAAGTGTTGCTATCGTGAAGTGCACACATGTGAATGTGCTCGGATGGAGGGAGGATCAGCAGTGAGGCTACGTCATAAATAGTGATAACGTTCATTATAAACAAGCAATGCATGCCAAACGTGAATCTGAAAGTTTCACATATGACACACTACTATAATGGTAAAGCCTGACAACAGAGAATACAGCAATACAAATGTACACATTACTGTTTACTGTTTCTCACATGTGATCTAGGATGTGCACTCTGCCCGTGGCTAATGATACCCCTTCGGGCCAGCAATACCCAGGCCGAAATGCAGCACAATAATGTGCACACACACACACACCAGGGGCATTGTGTAACACACATTTGATTTTTGATGTAATGTTTGAGATGCATGGCCATCACACCTGGATGGCTAATGTACAGACCATGAATATTGATTAAGATGATCGTTGCATGTTGTGTGTAGTAGAAGATATGTGTACACAGCAAAAAAAAATCAAAAAAGCTCTCTAAGCAGAAGGGGTGTGTCTCATCAAACGCTGTAGAGAGAATGACTAAAATGGGTGGGGTCCTCCAACTATTACAATGGGAAATGTTATGAACTAATCAAATGCCTTTTTTAAGGTCACATGACAATCGCGCATCGAGGGCACAAGGAGGCCGCACCCGACAATATTTTGAGAAAATATATTTACCATTAAATAAGTTTATTACAGTTAGAAATATATAAATGTTTAAACTATTTTAGATTATCGCTTGCTCTCATATACAGTTTAAAGTTATTTAGATATAGTTTTGAGACATAAAAAAAAACAAGGGAATGGCGTACCCGGAGCGACACCATACGTCTATGACGTAACACAGGGCCTGGCAGCGTGCCCTCGTCGCATACGCAACGCGTAGCGGGCACGACCCCATACGTACATGAGGTATTGCGTGGTTTGGTACTGCGTAACCGTCGGATACCTATGTAGCAGCTGGTGCGAACTCATACGTATATGATGTTACGCTGGACGTGGTGCCACGAATCCGTCGAATACGAAATGCAAGTTTAGCAATATGGCGGATAAGATTCGCGTGGTGATGGAGCCTGGTACACTACCGGTATGAGAGTGCAGTTTTCTCAAAAAAAAAAAAAAGATATGCATATTTGTTGGGGAAGATATAAAACATTAATAAATTTTTAAAGTTACAAAAAAAGAAGTATAATAGAGTTCCAAAGTATTACAAAAAAATAGAAAAAATATAGATTTTATGAACATTCAAATATGAAATTAACATTTAAAAAACCTTCAAAATTCACTGAAAAAACCATAGGTTTTACAGACGTTATAGTTAGGAATTAGCATTTAAAAAACCTTTGAAATTCACTGAAAAAACCATAGGTTTTACAGACGTTATAGTTAGTTGGACATTTGACTCATATAAAACCAGAGAAATTCACCTGTGATAGTTAGTTGAGCTAACTATAACTCGCTTGCCCGCATTGCACTGCTGATGATGTCACATATTACATCGCTCATGATATGGTCAGTGACATCACTGATGACATCACTGATGGCATCTCAAATGACATCACTGAAGACATCACTGATGACCTCATCCACGTGATAATTTGAGGCACATACTGATGCCCTAATATAAACTTTGATACACCCATTCTAAAATGCAGACTACAATTTTTGAAACTATACACACAGCAATGCCACATACCACATACCACTCACTGTTTCCTAGGTCTACACATACATCCAGTCACTTACACATGTAGTTACTCATCAATACAGTAGTATAATATGCACTCATACATCTATACATGCAGTCACACTCCGCCGCTCATCCATAGAGTTACTCACACACCTAGTAAGTAATGCAAAGAATCAATCACATATCCATTTACTCATGTATACAGTTATACACACCAAGTCTGTTATTTATAGACATACCATATCACTTATTTAAAGAGATACTAACACATATTACTGTCTTATACAATTACTGATACAAGCAGACACTGATTTATACACAAACTCTTCAAATAACTTACTCTCATGTATAGTCATTTATATACTCCAACACTCACATATAGTGCCTTAAAACATATGTAGTTAGTCACACATATACCACTGAGACATTCATTCACTCACCAACACACCCATACACACAGTAACTCATCCATACAGCCCTTCCCAGATGCGCTTTTGAATCCATACAACCAGTGAATTACCCACTCAGACATCTATGCACAGAGTCATACAACCCCCGCACCCACCCATACAGACACTCAGGGACACATACAGATATTCAGACAATAAATCAATAACCCATATAGATACTCATGTAGTTATTCAGCAACCCATGCAGTTGCTTACACACCAACTGAGAGACTAATACAGACTTTCACACAGTGTAGTCACTAACCCATGCATTCAGTAAGGCACATTCAATCACTCACAGTCAGTCACTCACCTACTAAATAATCCCTTCAGGCAGCTGTAAATGTATTCATTCTTCAATACACCTTAGCATAGATATATATGAAAAATATTTAAACTTTACAGAAACCCACATTCACTGGATGATGTCATCAGTGATGTCATCAGTGATGTCATTTGAGATGTCATCAGTGATGTCACTGACCATGTCATGAGTGATGTAACATCATCAGCAGTGCATTGCAGGCGCGCGAGTTATAGTTAGCTCAACTAACTATAACAGGCGTATTTCTCTGGTTTTATATGAGTCAAATGTCCAACTAACTATAACCTCCCTGAAACCTATGTTTTTTTAGTGAAGTTCAAAGGTTTTTTAAATGCTAATTCCTAACTTTATCGTCTGTAAAACCTATGGTTTTTCAGTGAATATATATATGTATATATATTTCTTTTTTATATATAAATCTATATATATACATACACATACACACATATTCATTGAAAAAAATTAAGGTTACCAGAATGTAAAAAACCTTAGAAATTGACTGAAAAAAACAAAGGTTACACTGACATTATAGTTAGGAACTGGAATTTTTTTTAAACTTAGAAATTCACTGAATAAAAACAGAGGTTAAAGGGACGTCATAGTTAGAAAACTAGAATTAAAAAACTTAGAAATTCACTGAAACAAATCAAAGGTTACAGGGACATAATAGCTAGGTTCACAATTCACTCATACAAAACCAGAGAAATTCAGCCATCATAGCTCCACTCTAAGCAACAGTGAGGAAAATGTTTCCCAGAGGTAGTGTTTCTTCCTTATAGCGGAGGTAATTAAATAAGCAATCATTCCTTTTGCCACACCCATCCATCATTAAGGGTCCAACGGATTCTCCAAATATGTCAAGAAATAAGGATGATGAGGGCATTGGTGATGTTGAGACTGGACTATTGCAATGGCCTTTCAGTCATACAAACAGCCCAAAAGCCTAAGGTTCAGGCTCCTGCACATCAACACATCATGTCCAAGGCTCTGTCCTCTTGAATTTTCACCTTCAATGTCTGAAACTCAAAGAAAGTTTCCTAAGATTTAGCTGAAAATAAAAGGCTGACTTCTTCAACAATATATGTGGGCCAATTGTGTAGTAACCACCAAAAACTCATCTTGCTTGTTGCATGGACCAGCATAAGACGGACCTCCACTGTTTCCAGTATCAAAGTGTTATCAACGCAATCATTCAAGATACATCACAATTGTGAGAACAATGAAATTCTAGCCCTCTGCCTGTCTGGTATATCTCCTCTGGCCATGATAGTCGGATGTATGCTGGAATAACGCATGTCTTTACCATGCATGCCTTTACCACACATATGCCATTACCACACATGTCTTTACAGTGCATGTCCTTACCACAAACATAAATAGGGATCCATTATAAGTACCATTACCGCGCATACCATTAACACACATACTATAGCATGCACACCTATACTACACAGTTTTTTCTATAGAAAAATTATAAAAAATGTTTTTTTTTAGATATGCTAATAAATGTTAACATATACTAACACATATATATAGTAAAAACAAGAAAAGTTTTATATCAAACAGTATAATTATGATGTAACATATTAGATTATCAAAACATTTCTAGGAAATAAAATGATTTTGCTTGGCCCATCCCCACGATTCATAACACAACACAATGCAATACATTGCAAAACCACACAATGCATCGCAAAGCCTATGCAAATATTTCAAACTGTATAATGCCACGCAACCCAAGCCAAAACAACTTTACACTACACAAATTTGTAAAACATCATTTTAAATCGATGCAACACAACGCAAAATATGGCAACCCTGTAGAATTTCTTTCTTCCATTTTCTAAAAATAAATAAAAATAAAAAACATTTCTTACCATAGTGGAATTGTTTTATAGAACAGTTTAACAGTTTTACCATGTATATATTTGTCTTCTGTTGATTTCAACATAAGCTATCATCCTTACCCAAACCAAAATGGCTGTCACATTCTAAGAAGAAGTTAAAAAACCATTTTTTTCACAAACAAAATATTTATACATTACGGGCCTGATTATGATTGTGGTGGTCAGGAGACTGCCTTGGTGTCAGTGGTGGGGAAACCACCAACAACTAGGTGGTCCGACTGCCCAAGTACGAGCATGGCAGTTGGACCACCACAAGACCACTGCCACCACCACCTGAATCCTGAAGTGGTGAGGATGGCAGGGGGATTTGATGCTGTCAGCAGAAAGGCATGGAGGTGTTTCTGCCCATTTGGCATCATGGCTGGGGGCACATGTTGTGCCCCGATGTCTGCACTTTTGTGTGTGCACTGTGTGCCATGCATGACATGGTGCCTGGCAACAGTGTGCACACAACACTGCAGGTACTGCAGCGTGGCGGCATTGCCTTAAGGCTCACTTTATGGACCAATTTGCTAAACAAGAATAAATCACTCTTTTAGTACACTGCACTAACAACCTTTATTTCTCTTTTTTTTAACAGACCAATGAAAATGGAGAATCCAAAACATGCTAACTACTTACAATCAAGATGTGGGAACAAGCTGTTGAATTATGGTAATTAGGTTCTGAAAAGGAGCATACATTTGAATTTAATACCTTCATTAATTATGCACCAGCATGCAATTAATTGTAAGGAGAGATTAACTGAGCCCAGAGTCATTGGAGGTGTGTTCAGTGTAGCAAGGTAGGTTCCTACTGCATGGTTACCCCCACTTTTTGCAAGGTGCTACGCTGCTTTTTCACTAGTCAGACTGGGGTCCTGCTCACCACAACCTCAGACTATCTGATTTCTCCCTTAAATTGTGATATTAAGTACTTAGATACATCCCAGATTGCATACTGAGGTACCCTTATCAGTCCCTATCATATGGTACTAAGGTACCCAGGGCATAGGTACCCCAGAGGTCCCCCATGGGCTGCAGCAGGTATTCTGCCAACCATGGGAGACCATTCAAAATGGAACTACAGGCCTGCCATTTCAACCTGTGTAAGTTGGTGCTAGCACCACTTACTAAAGATATAGGTTTCCTATATCTGGGGTCACTGCACTTAAAACCTATAAGTCACCCCTATAGCAGGCCTTATCAATCCTGAAGGCAGGGTGCCTTTGTCTAAGTGTGAGGGTGCCCCTGCATGAGTCCATTCTCTGGGGTTGTAAGTTAAGCAGCCCTATACTATATAGAGGGGCACCACTGTAAACGGTGTTGGAGGTATGATTCCAAGCACTGGAAGAGCACTCTGTTAGGCTGTCAGTGTTCCTGGCACCAGCCTTCTAGACCCAGACAGCACAAAATGGTTGCTGCTGACCAGAGACACAATTCTGCCCTCCTGCTGCTAAGCCAAGCTTGAGCAGGGGAAGGCAGAACGATAGGCATCCTGCCACAGGGAGGTGAAGACAGGATTTAGTGTATTGGGACCGGGTGGGTGGGCTTGCCAGCGCCACTAAGTCTGCACGAGGAGCACATTGGCTGTCCCAAAGCAGAGTCCAGTTCAAACCAGCTCTGGGAGCCGTTGGCTCTTGCTCCGGCGTGAAACTGGACAAAGGACATGAGAGTAACCCCCCTGTCCAGATCCTCCCCTGGGAGGGTCCTCTAAATCATCCCAACCCTTTCCTTAGGGTACTTAAGGGCCTACCCGAGGGTGGGTCCCTACATTTGTCGTGGGACAAGATTCAGATCAGCAACCACTTCTTCTACCGTCTGGACTCTCTGGACTTCTCTGGACTTTGTTTGGGCTTGACTTCATTCCCCTTTCAGTCTGCTGCATTGTCTGTGCCTGTGCGTCATACAGGAACCTTTCAAGTCCTGTGGGCATCAAAGCCACCTGAAGGAATCTTCCTTGAAGTGAAGGAGTCACTTTCCTGCATTCGCAGGCACCGCAACTAAGTCGCCAGTCTGCTGATCCTGAGCTCCTCCGGACTCCGTAAGGTTTTGCAACACAGGTGATGGTTCTCCACAACCCGCGAGGCCTGTCCTGCCCTCTTACCAAGTGTGAGGCCAGTATCCCTCATAGGGGCTGCAATAGCCGAACCCCTGTGCACAGAATCAACTTGCAGTTGTAAATGCTTGTTGGCTTCCTTCCACCAAGATCTTCGGTCTTAGTAGCCCCAACCTCAAGCATATCCAGTGACCAAAGTCTTCATCCACATCTAATTGTTTGCACCGTGGTCTGCATCTTTTGGTGAGCTGCTCGAGGCCCTCTTGTGACTCCAGTGTCTCCGGCCTGTGGATCCTGTTGAGGGTCATCATTGCTATTTCTGGGCTCCCCTGATTGCTCAAGCCTTGCCTGACTCCCATTCTTCTGGGCTTTACTGGTCTCGACTAGGGGTGGGCGGAATTTGCGAAATCCACTTTCGCAAATTATCGCGAAAATGTTAAAAATTATCGCAAACACGCGGAAATATCGCAAAGATGCAGAAGTTTTTTTCCCGCATGTTCGCGAGATTTTCTGCATGGTTGCGGCTCGCCAACTTACCCATGTGGTTGCTCGCGGGCGCGGCCATCCTGTTTTTAGTTGTCTCGCGGTGCATGATCGCGAGAAGAAAGACGTGATCGCGCGACGCATGACGTCACTGCGGGCACGAACTGTCGCGAGACAGCGCAAAAGGCTAAAAACAATACAACATCTCATGGAGAATGCGACCGGATCAAGAAAAGTTGTCGGCGAACGCAGAGATTCAGGTAAGGCGATCGCGCGCGCGCGAGAATGTATTATTTTACAGCACGAGCAAGAAACAAATTATCGCCAAGCTGCGGAATGCGGAAATTTTGACATTTTCGCGCTCTCCGCGGATCGCGAAAATGTCAAATTATCGCAATTTCCGCGAACGGAATGAAATTTTCTCCCAGGCCTAGTCTCGACATTGCACCTTCTTCCTTTTCTACGTGGGCTGCTGTTGCTAAGGCTTGTTGGTGATCCCGCTGGACACCGATCCATCAGCACTCCACATCCGATGTGGGACAGTTTGTGCACAGCTCCTGGTCTTTCTCAGCATCACCTGGTCCTCACAACTGCAGAGTCAAGGTAATCGTCATCTCTCCTGCAACACCGAACGTTGGAGGGCATTCATCTTCCAAGTCTCCTGGTCACTCCTGAGTGACATAGACTCTGCCCCCTCTGCTTGCAAGTACCTCTCATCCAGAATCCACCTTCGGATATCACCGGACACTTTCTTCCTCTTCAGCAGTGGCTCTTTCATGAAGTCCTCCATTGGGTTTGATGCCAGTTTCCGACACCACTTCACAACTATGCACCCGGCTTCCCTGGGGTAGGTAACGTGGGTACTAGGGTATCCACGGGTGGGGTGGCTCTCCAAACTTTGGTCTCCCACAGGGTTTCCTCAGGGTCCACTGGAAACCATCCTTAATCTTTTAAAATCCAACTCCAACTTACACGTAGACTTGTACGGAGTACGCGGTCATGTTCCCACACTACACAAGCTCTCCGTGAGGTTCCTAGTCACTCATCTTGGGTGGTTCCTTGGGTCCCCATCACTTCTACAGCCTCTCAACATTGTCTTGACCTGAGTTGCGGTTCTTATACCCCTTTCTTAGTATACTGTTTGGTCCCCCCCTGGGGTCCACTGTGTATTCTATGCTATTTACTGTATTGTTGTGCAAAGTATTGTGTGAGTTGTGTATATCTCCAGGTAGGACATATTTCTATGTGTTAGAGAGTATTATATAATAAATATATATTATTATAAATACCATGTGTGGTTCTTGTTCACTTAATCTATACTTTAAGATTACATACTGGTAAGACAAGCTGCTTAACACTCCTTCTGGACTAAGCCTCAAGGCTGTTCTTCCCAGCTACCACGTAGAGAGCTTTCAAAGGATGTCTAAGACCTCTTAAATCACCATAAGGGTTGTCTGGACTGGTGCAGGGTGCCCACTTACATAAGTGGATATCATATACCAGGCACGCTTCTCACATTCAGTATTTTACATCACATTGCAAAGGCAGAGCTGTTACTCTGGGTAACAATGTAGAAAGGACCACAGAGCATAACCACTCTGCCTCTGCAATGGAGATCGAATTTAGGGAGTACATCCAACAAATAAAATACTAGCAGTCACCTCCAATGAACCCTACGGCTCAGTTTTAAGGGAGGTAGCCAAAAACATCTCCATGCACGTTGCTAGTATTGTGGCCACCATACCAAATTTAAGGAAAATGGTTTCGAGGCAAAAACAGGCGAGTAATCCCCAAAGAATAACACCACAATCCTACTCTGATATTAACACACAATGAACTCACAGGCGCATATTTACAATACAGTGGCGGAGCATGGGTTAGATCCAAAATAGCTAACGCCTTGCGACATCGCTTTAGAAATGCAGGGATGCAACTATTTACAAAAATACAGTTCACCCCTGCATTTCTCCCTGCGCTGGTGCTAAATTAAGCTACCTAATGTCAACGCAGGCACAATTGCACCATAATGCAAGGGTGCCTGCATTGAGGGAATGATTGTTTAAGTGCAGGAAGGTGTACCTCCCTGTACATACACAATCCAGAATGGCAATTAGTAACTTCAATGTCTGCTGCATTGTGCAGCACACATAGAAGTTGCAAATTGTCATTTTTTGAATGATTGTTTATGTCCAGGAAGGGACACATTCCTGCACATAAACAATCATTCATGGCGTTTTGCTGTTTCTATGTGTGCTGCACAATGGAGTACACATAGCAACAGCAAAAACAGGGAGAAAAAAAGTATTTCTCCTCATTTCGCCATGTTAAGACCAGGTTTTTCCTGGTCTTAATTTTGGCACTGCCTCCTATTTACGCCACCCTTGTAAATAGGGGGCAGCGTCAAAATCAATGTGTGTTGCGGTGAAAAACCCACCGCAACACCCATTGCCCACACCTTTCATTCTAAGCATAGTGTGAAAGGGTGCCTTATTTTCAAGGTTTATTTACAAGTCTTAACACAACCTTTTAAATAAGGTGAAGCCCCTATCACCACAGGAACGTCACTTTTAAATGTGATGTTCCAGTGGCGATGGGGGCTTGTAAATACACCCCCACAGTTTCTTTTACTAATGAACCTTTCCTACTGTATGAAAATGAAAACCCTCTCAAACGATTACTAATCTTTAGCACAACCCATAACTTATTAACCCTGGAGAATACTGAAATTTGGATGATGGATAAAAAGTTTAGTCAACACCCCATCCATTCATCCAAATTTTCACTATTCATGCCAACATAAACAACACTACTGTCCCATTAGTGTACAGCTTATTACCAGACAAGCAATCCTCAACTTACACTGAATTTGTATCAGTAGTAAATTCTAAAACAGTAAATAAGAGTCTTATGTAATTACCAAGGGCCTGTTAGAATTGGGGGTCTCTGGTTGGCACAGGTAGGCACTTGTGACAAGCAGAGACCCTCTCCTCTAGTCAGGATAAGGGGATTACCCTCTTAAAATAACCCCTGCTCACCCTCTAGGTAGCTTGGCATGAGCAGACAAGACTTATTTCAGAGGCGTTATGGGTTAAGCATTTGTGAACTCACACAGTAATCAGGTGGCCCACCACAAATGGACTCCACACTAGGATTATCAAAAATAACTATATTTTATATCAGCCTTAGCACAAGACCATATAACAACAGTCTGTGCGATTCGTATTCCTCGGTTCGGCCCTTACGGTGATGAAATGAACCCAAAGAGTCTGATGCCCGCAGCGAACGCTTCTGTCCGATGCGCTCAAACCTGGAGTGCGAGTCGTACACAGTACCTTAGATGGAAGAGTTCATCACGGACGAAGCGGTGAAAACAAAAGCGTTGCACGCGGCGATGTCCTTCTTTCACGGTGCAAGCTACGGCTCGTGGAGGCCCAGAGTTGCGTTGCTTGAGGGGACGGTGCTTTGTGCGGTGCGGTTGCTGTTCGTTGCGGCGTATGAGCCGTACCTTGACAGTTGATGCTCGGGTAATCCTCTGAGCGCGGTGCAAAGCGGACTGTACGCTGCAGTGGTGCGAGATGTACCCAGCCGCTCTACGCGCCGCAGCCTCCCCACATCAGTGGCAGGGTGCGCGTTGCGTAGTGCGGTTCAGAGGGGAAAAAGCGAGGTGCGGTGCGAAGTCCTTCCCTCACGTTGCGAGCTACGGCTCGTGGGGGCCACAAAGTCGTGTTGTTCGGGCCGGACAGCTTGGCACAGGCTTCCCAGTGTACGAGTCGACCTTGATGAGGCGCACACCTCTCTCTGCTTCAGCGCTACGGGGAGAACAGCGTTTTTCAGCAGCTCCTCTCAAGGCGGGTGAAGTCCACTGGTTCTGGGACTTCGTTCAGGGGGCAAGCTCACTCACAAGCCCTTGGAGATTTTTAAGCACAAATTGGAAAATAAAGTCTTTGTAGTCTTTCTCCTCTCCTTCAGCAGCAAGGCAACTACTGCAGGCCAATCCCCCAGGTCAGGGACAGTATTCCTCCTTACAGCTTTCCCAGTTCCTTCTCGTCGGGCAGAGGTTTCTTCTTGTCAAAGCAGGATCTAATCTCTTGGGCTCAGGGTCCCAATACTTATACTGCAATTCTTTTGTCCTTTCAGGCCAGGGGGCCTTTGCCCAGTTCAGCCCAGTTCTGGAGTACTTTCTTTACAGGATTCTGGCTTTTCTTTTCAGTGTGCAGGGCAGAGACATCAGACGCTCCCCAGGGGGTGGAGCCAGCATTGTGGCGGAAAAGCACAGCCCTATTCAGTGTCCAGGTGTACTCCTCCCACCCATCTGGATGTAATCTTTCTATTCACCACCTGGCTGCCCAGCCTGTCTCCTGGAATTCCCCAGCCCTGTCACTCACAGAAACCAGACAGCAGATACACATCCTAGCAGAGGCAGGCTGAAATGGTTAGGCAAGCAAAGACCAACTCTCTAAAAGCGGTATTTGCAAACACAGAATATTAAAATAAACCTTACTAAAAGATGTATTTTCTTATTCTGAGTTCAGGCCTACTAAACTCAAATTTCTACCATGTTCTCTGAGTCTGCTGGGATTATAGTGTGTAATAATTCCAGCAGCCCATTCTGGCCTATGGAGAACAGGTAGCTTTGCAATAGTGAAAAACAAAAAGGGCTGTAATTCACTATTAGGACATGCCACACACATCAGGGCTTGTCCTACCTTATGCTTACAATGCACCCTGCCCTTGGGCCTACCATAGGAGTGACTAACATGAAGTTAAGGGAAGGTTTAGGGGCTGGCAAGTGGGTGCACTTTCCCAGTCAGCATGGCAGTACCAGAATGCACGCAGGCTCTGCAATGGCAGACCTTAGACATATTTTACAAGGCTGCTTCTGTGGGTGGCACAACCAGTGCTGCAAGCCCACCAGCAGCATTTGGATTTACAAGCCCTGGGCACTCCTGGTGCACTGTACTAGGGTCTGACAGTAAACCAAATAAGCCAAACATGGAATCCAATCAATACAGCAATTTACAACAGGGAGCACTTGCACTGTGGCACTGGTTGGCAGTGGCACAGTGCTCTGAGCAGCTAACACCAGCAAAAACATGAGGCACAATGACAAAAAGTGGAAGGGAGACCCACACCAAGGTGCCAGGTCTAACACGTGTCCCCTCCAGCTGAAATCTGGGGAGAACTACCCTACCCCAGGGAGTTCTCATCACTAAGGTGGAAAAATCTGGACAGGCCGTCAGCATTGGCATGATCTGAACCAGGGTGATGTTCCACCGTGAAATCCATCCCCTGTAGGGAAATGGACCACCTCAACAGCTTAGGATTTTCACCCCTCATATGCATCAACCATCTGAGGGGCCTGTGGTCTGTCTGAACCCGGAAGTGAGACCCAAACAGGTATGGTCTTAGCTTCTTCAGTGCCCAGACCACAGCAAATGCCTCACGCTCAATAGCACTCCATCTCTGTTCCCGTGGAAGTAACCTCCTGCCAAGGAAGGCTACAGGTTGATCTAGGCCCTCCTCATTAATCTGTGAAAGAACAGCTCCCACACCATGCTCTGAAGCGTCTGTCTGTACGATAAACTCTTTGGAGAAGTTGGGAGCCAGGAGCACGGGCGCCATGCACATAGCAGCTTTCAGGGCCTCAAAAGCTTTCTGACAGGTGTCAGTCCAAATCACTTTCTTGGGCTGCTTCTTGGAAGTCAGCGCTGTCAAGGGGGCAACAATGTTGCTATATCCCTTGACAAACCTCCTTTAGTACCCAGTGAGACCTAGGAAGGCTCTCACCTCGGTTTGGGTTTTGGGCGACTCCCAATTCAGGATGGTTTACATTTTGGGTTGTAGGGGTCCCACCTGGCCACTCCCAACTTGGTGCCCCAAGTACACCATGGAACCCTGCCCGATCTGGCACTTACTCGCCTTGATCGTGAGGCCAGCCCTCCGCAGCGCCATCAACACTTCCCAGAGGTGGCGCAGGTGTTCTTCCCAAGTGGAGCTGAACACTGCGATGTCATCCAGGTAGGCAGCACTGAACGAATCCAGTCCAGCCAACACCTGGTTGACCAACCTCTGGAAGGTGGCAGGGGCATTCTTCATACCAAAGGGCATAACCCGGAACTGGTAGTGCCCATCTGGGGTGGAAAATGCGGACCTCTCTTTGGCCCCATCGGTCAAGGCGATCTGCCAGTACCTAGATGTTAAATCAAACGTGCTGAGGTACTTGGCAGCCCCTAGCTGATCTATGAGCTCATCAGCTCTGGGGATGGGGTGTGCGTCAGTCCTGGTGACCACATTGAGTCCTCTGGAGTCCGCACAGAACCGGAGTTCGTGTGTGGCTCCCGGCGCTGCAGCCTTTGGGACCAAGACCACTGGGCTGGTCCAAGGACTGCTTGAGGACTCAATTACCCCTAGTGCAAACATCTTGGAGACCTCCTCCTTGATGCACGCTCGCACCCTGTCAGGCACCCTGTAGGCCCTGTGCCTCACAGGTGTACTATCCCCAGTGTCTACATTATGGATGCACCAATCAGTGACACCGGGAATCAGGGAAAACAGATCAGAAAACTGTCCCAGCAACTGGCGACAGTCATTCTGTTGCTCAGGGGTCAGGGTGGAAGAGAGAATGACACCATCCAATGATCCATCTTGCTCCTTGGCTGACAGGAGGTCAGGAAGAGGCTCGGTCTCCTCCTCCATCCCAGCATCTGTTGCCAAGAGCATGCCCACTTGGGACCTCTCCAAGTGGGGCTTCAGGCGGTTGACATGCAGGACCCTCAAGGGGTTCCTGGGAGACCGCAAGTCCACCAAATAGGTAACTGGACTCTTGCGCTCCACAACCTCAAAGGGACCGGTCCACTTATCCTGGAGCGCACAAGGCTCTACTTGGGCCAAGACCCACACCTTTTGTCCAGGCTGAAGCTCAACCAGAGTGGCATTCTGGTCGTACCACCACTTCATCTCCTCCTGGCTGGCTTCCAGATTCGCCTCTGCGAGTTCTCTGAAACGCCTAGTCTGGTTCCTAAAGGCCAGCATGTATCTAAATACATCCTGGGGATGTTTCCTGGGAGATTGCTCCCAGCCTTCTTTGACCAGACTTAGAGGTCCTCTCACTGGGTGGCCATACAGAAGCTCAAAGGGGCTGAACCCTAGAGACTTCTGTGGCACCTCAAGGTAAGCAAAGAGTAGGCATGGTAAGAGGGCGTCCCACTTACGCCTCATAGGTTCATCAAGACCCATTATCATGCCCTTAAGGGTTCGGTTGAATCTCTCAGCCAACCCATTTCCATGGGGGTGGTAAGGTGCGGTAAACTTGTAGGTTACACCACACTCTTGCCAAAGGGACTTCATATACTTGGATATGAAGTTGGGATCTCGGTCAGACACCACCTCTAGAGGGAATCCCACTCTGGAGAAAATTCCCATCAGTGCACGTCCCACCACGGGGGCCGTCACTGTCCTCAGAGGGATGGCTTCCGGGTACCGGGTGGCATGGTCCACCGGGACCAGGAGAAACCTGTTGCCCATGGCTGTCCTGGAGTACAGTGGCCCCACAATGTCAATCCCCACTCGCTCAAAGGGGGTACTGACCACAGGGAATGGTTGGAGAGGAGCCTTCTGCTTCCTCCCACTCTTTCCACTTGCCTGGCAAGTCTGACAGGTCCTGCAGTGAGTGTCTGAACTCCTGCACATTTGAGGCCAATAAAAGTGGGTGACAAGCCTTTCAAAGGTCTTGTCCTGCTCCAAATGTCCTGCCAATGGCACATCGTGAGCCAGCCCCAGTGGGCAGGCTCTGAAGCTCTGGGGTACCACCAGCACACGGGCTGACCCAGGCTCAGCAACCTTAGGCTCTGAATACAGGAGGTCGTTCTCCCAGTAAATGAAATGTGACCCAGACTGATCACCTGCGGCCTGGTCTGCAGCCTGCTGCCCCATACCCACGAGAGAAGGGCATTCTTTCTGCGCCTTGCAGAATTCCTCCCTGGAGGGGCCTCCTTCTTGCTGCCAATTGGTCAGCTCAGGCAAGTCCCCCAGTTCAGCTATCTGTTCCCCCGTAGGCTCCAGGGCATCCCCCTCAAGGTCTGCCTCCTCCTGGACCGTGGGAACTTCAGGGGCTGGCTTCCTGCGCCCCCTGCCTCTTCTCTCTAAGGCCGGTCCCTGGGCCTCCCTCTCAGGCTCCAGGACCTCTTGAGCACCTCTACTTGCTGCCATGGACCGTGTGGTGGCACACGCCCAATCAGGCATACCCAACATCTCCAGGTGAGCACTCCGCTCCACCTTAGCCCAAGGTGAGCTCTCCAAATCGTTCCCTAACAGACAGTCTACAGGCATGACGGGCCTCACAGCTACCTGAAGAGTACCAGAGACAACCCCCCACTCAAAGGGAACCTGAGCCACCTTGCCATGACTCTCTGTGTTGTCAGCGGCAACAACCGGATAGAATGCTCCTGGGACAACCTGCTCTTGAGACACCAGGTGACACTTGACAGCTGTCACACTGGCTCCTGTATCTCTCAGAGCTTCAACCCTATGGCCATTGATGGTCACCCACTGCCTGTATTTTTTAGTGTTATCAGGCAGCTGGGTCTTGGGGACCACCTCACAGTCTCCTAATGAGACAAGGGACATCTCTGCGGGACCCCACCCACCTTGGACACCCATCTCTCCACCCAGGGCTACACTAGCCGTCTGCTGGGGGGCTGCACCAGGGGGTGCTGGTTTACCAAACTAGCGACACTTGGGATTACTGGCAAAATGACCCAGCTCACCACACTTGTAACATTTTGGGGGCCCTCTTTGAACAGGGGGACCTGTCGGGGCCCCGGTCGGTTTCTGGGGGGGGGGGGAGGCTGAGAACCCTTCCCTTGGTTCCCTTGGGGATTACTTTGGGGCCTCTTTTGGAACTCCCTCTGTTTACCCTTGTCCCCCCCACTCTTCTGCTGGGGACCCTGCCCACCCTTGGCGGAGTCTCCCACGTGACCCTTGTGGACCCTGGTACTGACCCAGCGGTCCGCCTCCTCAGCAAGCTTCCTAGGGTTAGTCAGCCTACTATCAATCAGGTGCTGGCGTAGCTCAGGAAAACAGTTACTGCACAAGTGCTCCCATGCAATTAAATCAAGAAGCCCTTGAAAATCATCAACATTGCTACCCTTTACCCAACCATCCAATGCTCTGCAGAAAAAAGTTACATACGTACTGTTAGGAATCTTTGTGCAGCCCCTGAACCTTTGCCTATACAACTCAGGAGTTAACCCATACCTGGCCATCAAAGCATCCTTCATATGGAGATACGAATTATAAACATCTGAAGGCAAGTCTAGCAGTGTGTCCCGCCCCTCACTCAGGAACCGTCCCCACAACCCCGCTCCCCAATCCTTCTCAGGTACCCGGTGGGAGGACATGGCTACCTCATAGGCCTTGAACCACTGCCCTATGTCATCATTTTTAAAGAATTCCTTTACCACATCTTTTGGTATGTACACCCTTGATTCTACCTGCACTGGCGGTGTGCTGCCACCAGAGGGAGTAAGCTCTAAACTCTTAACCTTCAGCTCCAATTCCCTCAACGCCATATCATGCTCCATTTGGATTTTTCTCTCTTCCAGAGCCAGCTTTTTGCTTTCCAGCTCCAGTTGCCCATTTAATTTGAGCTTTGCCATCTCCATTTTGTGCAGCCTGGTTTCTTTCCTGTCTGCCAACTCCTCTGGTGACAGGCCTCTGCCAAAACCATTGATGCTCTCTGCCCGCTCAATTTCCACCACATCTTCAGAGTCTTTCCTTGACTCAATCCAGGCCCTCAGCGCCTTGAATAGATCTGGTTTGTTTCTACATCCAGCATGGGGAACTTTGAACTTTCTGCAAAAGCCCTTCAGCTGGGCCTTGGAGTAGCTGTCTAGTCTCTCCTCTTCCTATTCAACGTCTTCACTTTCAGAGACTACAGGTGCTGCCTTCTCAACAATGAATGAACCAGGCATGACTTTAAAAAAATGGAGATTTCCAGCAAAACAAGAATCAAAAAGTACGTGATTGCGCTATTGGTCTGCACTCACTACGTAGTGTTCACCAATCACTGTATATGTACCCTAAATGTAAATTCGTAATCCTCACCGCTGACCACCAATGTTAGAATTGGGGTTCTCTGGTTGGCACAGGTAGGCACTTGTGACAAGTAGGGACCCTCTCCTCTAGTCAGGATAAGGGGATTACCCTCTTAAAATAACCCCTGCTCACTCTCTAGGTAGCTTGGCGCGAGCAGACAAGACTTATTTCAGAGGCTTTATGGGTTAAGCATTTGTGAACTCATGCAGTAATCAGGTGACCCACCACAAATGAACTCCACACTAGGATTATCAAAAATAAGTATATCAGGCTTAGCACAAGACCATATAACGACAGACGTATCCACAATACTATGAGCAATAACAGAATTCTTGTGTAAAGCGTATTTTAAAAAAGTCTGTGCGATTCGAATTCCTCGGTTCGGCCCTTACGGTGATGAAATGAACCCAAAGAGTCTGACGTGCGCAGCGGATGCTTCTGTCCGATGCGCTCAAACCCAGAGTGCGAGTCGTACACAGTACCTTGGATGGAAGAGTTCGTCACTGACGAAGCGGAGAAAACAAAAGCGTTGCACGCGGAGATGTCCTTCTTTCACGGTGCGAGCTATGGCTCGTGGAGGCCCAGAGTCGCGTTGCTTGAGGGGACGGTGCTTTCTGCGGTGCGGTTGCTGTTCTTTGCGGCATACGAGCCGTACCTTGAGAGTTGATACTCGGGTAATCCTCTGAGCGCGGTGCGAAGCGGACTGTACGCTGCAGTGGTGCGAGATGTACCCAGCCGCTCTACGTGCCGCAGCCTCCCCACATCAGTGGCAGAGTGCGCGTTGAGTAGTGCGGTTCGGAGGGGGGAAAGCGAGGTGCGGTGCGAAGTCCTTCCCTCACGTTGCGAGCTACGGCTCGTGGGGACCACAAAGTCGTGTTGTTCGGGCCGGACAGCTTGGCACAGGTTTCCCAGTGTATGCATCGACCTTGATGAGGCGCACACCTCTCTCTGCTTCAGCGCTACGGGGAGAACAGCGTTTTTCAGCAGCTCCTCTCAAGGCGGGTGAAGTCCACTGGTCCTGGGACTTCGTTCAGGGGGCAAGCTCACTCACAAACCCTTGGAGATCTTTAAGCACAAATTGAAAAATAAAGTCTTTGTAGTCTTTCTCCTCTCCTTCAGCAGAAAGGCAACTACTGCAGGCCAATCCCCCAGGTCAGGGACAGTATTCCTCCTTACAGCTTTCCCAGTTCCTTCTCGTCGGGCAGAGGTTTCTTCTTGTCAAAGCAGGATCTAATCTCTTGGGCTCAGGGTCCCAATACTTATACTGCAATTCTTTTGTCCTTTCAGGCCAGGGGCCTTTGCTCAGTTCAGCCCAGTTCTGGAGTACTTTGTTTACAGGATTCTGCATTTTCTTTTCAGTGTGCAGGGCAGAGACATCAGACGCTCCCCAGGGGGTGGAACCAGCATTGTGGTGGAAAGGCACAGCCCTATTCAGAGTCCAGGTGTACTCCTCCCACCCATCTGGATGTAATATCTCTATTCACCACCTGGCTGCCCAGCCTGTCTCCTGGAATTCCCCAGCCCTGTCACTCACAGAAACCAGACAGCAGATACACATCCTAGCAAAGTTGGGTTGAAATGGTTAGGCAAGCAAAGACCAACTCTCTAAAAGCGGTATTTGCAAACACAGAATATTAAAATAAACCTTACTAAAAGATGTATTTTCTTATTCTGAGTTCAGGAATACTAAACTCAAATTTCTACCATGTTCTCTGAGTCTGCTGGGATTATATTGTGTAATTACTCTAGCAGCCCATTCTGGCCTATGGAGAACAGGTAGCCTTGCAATAGTGAAAAACGAAAATGGCTGTAATTCACTATTAGGACATGCCACACACATCAGGGCTTGTCCTACCTTATGCTTACAATGCACCCTGCCCTTGGGCCTACCATAGGGGTGACTAACATGAAGTTAAGGGAAGGTTTAGGGGCTGGCAAGTGGGTGTGTTGCATCGTGGAAAGTCAAATTCCCCCTTCGTCAGAGACCAAATATCGCAATAACACATTCACTCAAATACATTCATTGGTGGGGCCCATAACACCAACACTCACACTTCATTGATCTGTTTCCCTAGAGCGATAAGTTTCTAAACGCTGACATGAAAGAAATATCTTTTCACCTAAACCCTAATGTGCATTGAATTCTTTTATTAACTACAAACCTTGTGATATTCCCCTCATTTGGCGATCAATCAGTTAGTTGTTTTTTTAGTTTGGCAATTCAATTCATTTATTTATACTCTTCTCTTAATCTAATTTCTTCAAATAATCAACACAACACGTTTGTCAATTAATCAAAACATCGTTTATCTAATTAAATTGCAAATTTTAGAAAATCATCGTCCAAACCACAGAACATCATATTTACCTAATCTGGCTATTAGTCGTCCTCTAAATCAGTCAAGTTGTGGAAAAATCTTTAAATTCATCAAAGTTAGGCCGCAATTCAGTCTCTCAAAGATTCAGGATAACAGCTGTCCAGCAGTGTCACCATCCTCTCCGTCAGCATAACGTCAGGAAATTCGCAGCAAGACAAATCGAACAACAGCTTCTTTGCAAGCAAGCCAGCAAGCCCTGAACTCGCTATTCTACCGACTTTTATAATGATTTTAATGTCAAAATGTATCAAGAATGAGTTTTAGACAGTCCTGATTGGTGAATTTGGGGTCACTCGGTGAAGTTCTCACATAGTCCGTAAGATTAAGTCATCGCACTTGCTGGTTCCGGTTTTAAAGACAGTTCATTGTTTGAGGTCCTGGCAACTCTCCCAGTATGACCTTGGAGGGTACATCTCTCCTGGGGTCAGGACGAGGCCATTGTTGCTGGCGGTGGCGCAGGCGCACTTCACTCAAAACCTCGTGGGACAGTAGCAGTCACGTCGTGCGTCTCATTCGGCTATCTTTACGAAGGCCCAAATGGTCAACTTAAGCAAAACAAACACAAAAACGTAATTAAAACATTGAAATGGCTAGTAAAATCACTAATTCCCCTATGTGTAAGTAATTATCGTTTATATTCACCCAGTGATGTAATCTGGTGCAACTTTGAATTACATCACAAAAGCAACATATATCATGCAATATTCTAATTTTCTACTATTATTATGCGTACATATATTAGTATACAATTAGTTTAGCCATGCAAAATGCAAATCCCACGTGTAATTCTTTTGTTAATATAATTGGTGAGTTATCACTTCAAACAAATTAATAATATTACCATTAATTGATTATTCGGATTAATATAAACATGCAAAATGGGGGGGTATACAAAATGTTGTACTACCCGCTCCAGCAGGTGCACTTGCCCAGTCAGCATGACAGTTCCAGACTGCACACAGGCTCTGCAATGGCTTAGACATATTTTACAAGGCTGCTTCTGTGGGTGGCACAACCAGTGCTGCAAGCCCACCAGCAGCATTTGGATTTACAAGCCCTGGGCACTCTTGGTGCACTGTACTAGGGTCTGACAGTAAACCAAATAAGCCAATCATGGAATCCAATCAATACAGTAATTTACAACAGGGGTCACTTGCACTGTGGCACTGGTTGGCAGTGGCACAGTGCTCTGGGCAGCTAACACCAGCAAAAACATGAGGCACAACGACAAAAAGTGGAAGGGAGACCTACGCCAAGGTGCCTGGTCTAACAGGGCCTTATTACGAGTTTGGGGGTCCTCCTGTCTGCCCACAATTGTCACGCAAAGAGAAGGACAGTAAAGCCCGTTGTGCACCCGCTGGCTGGATTACAAGTGTAATCCATGGCAAGTGGGCGGTGCTGCAGCAGTCTCACTATGGTGGGAAGTTAAGCTCATAGAAGAGACTAGCATGTAACTTGCTGCTGTGACAGTGCCTGCAGCATATTTTTGCATGGTGTGGCATGCATACCACACTGTGCAGCAACGGGGTGCAATTACAGGGGGTATAACATGTGCCCCCCACATCCAGCAGCTTATTCGCCTCTCTGCAACCTTTTGTGGAGGGCTCACCTCCATGAAAATGCCAGTGAGAAGGCAACTTGTTGTAATATGCTCGGCGGTGCCGGCAGAGGCGCTGTCAGAATATTCAGGCCGGTTGCAGACCACTGGCCCAGTGGAATCCTTGATCCTGACGGAGCCAGTAGTCTTGTGGCGGTCTGAATGTCACACTCAGTATGCTGGGGGCAGACTCACAGCTTTGTGTTTTGTACTTCCTGAGCGTGTGGATGAATTCTACACACCATTTATACATCAGAATACTTAAATCAAAATGAAGAAAAAAAATTGACTCCACTCCTAAATTATTTCAAAGACACTTGGATTAGCCATCTAAGCAAGGAGGAAGCCTAGGTTTCCAATTGACTAATTAAACTGTTACATGACCTGTTTACAGAGAGGTGCAAAAACAATAATTCCATACAGGGATGGCATAAGTCAGTCAAGAAATCTATTGGAAGATCTCACCCTAACCTTTATCATTATCTGGAAATTTTGAAGAAAGTATAAAGTTTCCAGGAAAGGATAATTTTGCAATCACTCTCAGGTGATCTAAATCCTCGTATTTCTAAAAAAAAAAAAAAAAGTAAAGAAATGTCTGATAGACTATTGGCCAAAATCCATCAATTTCCATTAATGTAAGCTTCAGACTACCTAGACAATATTGTATACATCTTAAACTACTAACATTAACCGAAGCCCTTGAAAATTACTCCCCTGTTTTAACAACATTAAATTAAATTGATATTTTAAAAGTTTATTTTTACAAAGTGAAAGCCTAGTTTATGTTCCGACCTGTAGTTGTCTTCTTTCTTCGATTCTTGGTGATATTTCATAAAACCAAGAGACTTCCGCACATACAGAGGAGGCCCCTGAACAGGATATAGGTAGAGAACAACAGGGAAATCAATAATACTTTCAAAGAACAAATTCTCTACCTGTACGGATCACATTGAGCAATAAGTTACTAATTAATAGTAAACTAACAACACTGGCATGAGAATGTGATCACACCACACATAGATTAACAAAGTTTATCAATTTTTTATTTTATTTATTATTGCTTCGTCAAATTTTGTTTTTAAATAAATATGAAGATAAAATAGACATCAAACACATCCCAAACCTCACTCACTCAAAAAATCAGACATCCAAATTCATAACCTAACATACACATACGTCCAAAAATATCAGGCATCCCATAGTACAATATTCATAACTAGATACAGGTGAACGGGTCCCCCAACAACAGGGTTACACAGAAGATATTATCCACCTTGCACAGAGTATCAGTGTAACCAAAAGAAAAATAACATAAAGGTCAGCTAGATAGTCAGGGTGTAGTTCATATCCATGAAGTGGCAAATGTTTCTCAGAGGGGGAGATTCAATCATAAAGCCCCACGTTACTAATCCAGCACCGACGCGCGTTTCGGTGTTAGACCCCAGTGTGGGTCTCACCTTCCTCAGGGAGCATGAACCAAACAAAATGGTGGTGGGACGTGCCTAGAACAAGTAATGAACAAAATTGATACACTCAATGTCCATGTTGCAATTGCATAAACTTTACATGATAAAAAAATCAGAACATGAGTACATGATGTACAGATTTGTATTCAATAATTGCAAAGTGTGGTCACAAAGGCACAGGTTGAAAGTTACAGATACAAATACATTAAAATGAAAAAGTATGCACGCACACTAAAGAGAAAAAAGAAGAGATCCAGAGTGACATGCAAAAGAATATGGGATTATATTTCGCCAGACGGGATATCCATCACAGCTGTGACGGAGTAACCCATCCGTCGACATCTAAATAAGGCCCTTAGTCACCAATATGTCTAAAACTGTAATGTTAAATTTTTCTTACCTGACTGCAGCTCTTCCTTGCATCCAATCTTGACTGCAACGCTACATCAACTGTTGAAACAGAAGCAAAATAATTTATGTCAAGCCGGAATTTAAAAAGAAAAAAGGACTATTTTTCCCATTAAACTCAAAGGGAATCAATGGGAAAATGTTTTAAAAATGATAAAAAATATGTTATGGACTATTTAAAATATATGTTGTATTTTCATCAAAAAAGTTACATTTTTTACTATTTAAGAAAATGTTATCAGATTTTCACAAACGGCCTTGTTACAATTTTGGGCGGTTGCGGAAAGGAACCGCCCGACCTTAGGTCAGCGGTTCCGACTGCAGTGTTATGATGCGACCGCCCATATGAAAAGGCCCACAGCACAAGCTTCCATTGAAAAATTGATGTTTTGAATCATTACAACACCATGTGGCAGGTACCTCACGGTGCCTGCCACACAGTGCAGGGATGTTAGTGGCCCCCGCAGGCCCAAATGCAGAGGGCCAGGGGGAAGGGGACCCTGCTGGGGCCCCCAATATTCCTTTCAGACAGCCTTTCCATGTCAGAAAGGCCGCAATGGAATGGCGGTCGGAGACCGACATCATAATCCCGACGGCGGAGCTGCCGTCATTAAGGGATTATGTAGACTTCAGAACGTCGGAATCCCTCCGCATGTTTAAACTCATCCTAATATGGCAGTCAGACTTTAAACCTACCATGTCGCTGGTCGGAGGCTTTGTGCCCGACATCATAATCAGGCTCATAGTATTTGAATACATATTTTAAATAATAAACCTGATTTATTTTTCATCTTTGACAATAAAATCACAAAAATATTTTTATATTTGTAAAAATGTATTTTGATGGTGTTTTTTTTTTTTTTTTTTACATATTTTACTTGTTACTCCTACTTTTAGCTTACTTATGCATGATGCCAAATGTGTAATACATTCATGGTTTAAAAATGAATACTCAGGTATTAAAATTGATGCATGAGTATTAATCCACTTCCCTACCCAGAACCCCTATGTCCCTTGTATCTCATCCCCAAAGTTTAAAAAGTATTTTTTTAATTATTATAGTAATAAATAAATACCCTATAAATTCATGTCTTAAAAAGTAATTCCTGAGGTTTAAAAATCATATTCAAAAATATATTTTTAACCCATCGCTGCTAGGCCTTTTTTCCCCTGTGCTAAGCCTGTTGGTGCAGTTTGTGCTTAGGCCCCTGTAACGTTTGACCACATAAGGTAGCCACGCCAAATTTGTGTCCTTTATTTCCAACATCATGGGGATTTTAAACGTACCCAGGGTTTGATGATTTCCATGGAGTGGACCCAGAAAATAGGTCAAATATAGCTACATTTACGTTTTTGGAGGAAAGATTTGAAAAAAGTCCTGCAGATGAAAGCTTCTGTTTTTTTCCCTGTAAATGGTATCAACAAAGGGTTTTGGTGCTAAAATCACCATCTTCCCAGCTTTCAGGGACAGACTGACTTTTGTCAGAAAACCCATTTTTTTTACACAGTTTTGGCATTTTACTGTGACATAACCTATATTTGCTATTTTTTGTGCTGAAAACTTCCTTCCAGTTAATGGTAGAAATGGGTATAAAAGCAATAATGGATCCTGGAAAGCTATACATTTTAAAAAAGTAGACAAACTTCTGAATTCAGCAAGGGTCATTAGTGTAGATCCATCAAGGTTTGTTTATAGAATCTAACAGTTGAAAATAGGAAATATTGAAAATGAGTTGAAAAAACAGCAATTGTGCCAATGTTTTCACCTGTAATTTCCTCTAAGTGTGACAGATTTTTTAAAGCAATATACCGTTAGATCCACTGGACCCTTCTGGTTGTAGGGATAAATAGGAGGACTTGTAGGTTCACCAAAAATCAGACGGACCCGGAGCCAATAACTGCAACTTGCAATGGTTTTTCCTGTGTACCGGGTATATAGCAATTCATTTGGGAAAATATAAACAGTGAAAATTCGGTATGAAAGAAAAAATGTATTTCTGAAATGGTAACAAAATATAGAGTTTAGAAACAGTAGCTATTGGCACATCTCTGACATTTTGGGTACCCATACTAGCATGTGAATTATAGGACATTTTTTAAAGTGATTTCTTTTTTACACATTGTCTTACATTCGGAAGGCAGAAATGCTTTGAAAGTCAATAGGTAACAACAGTTGCTCTACAATTCTGTATTCCCCTAAGTCTCCGATAAAAATGGTACCTCACTTGTGTGGTTAGGCCTAGTGCCTGAGACAAGAAACTGCTCAAAATGCAACGTAGACACTCCACATTTTTACAGTGAAAATTGACTTTTTTTTTGCAAAGTGCCTAGCTGTAGATTTTGAAATCTAGCTCTGCTGGAACCTAGGGAAACCTAGCATACCTATATATTTTTAAAAACTAGATACATAGAGGAATCCAGGATAGGGATACTTGTCTGGCTCTCACCAGGTTACCCATATCCTCTCCATCAATTAGATGTAAAATGGATCGGTTTAATTATTGATACAACCACCATCTATCATCATTATGACCACACATGCCAAAAGCCATTAGTCACATCAACTTTATACACCCACCGTAATTAAACTGGATAATCCCCTCACGTGGCAGGTATCTTCTGCCGGTACAAAATCCCACTCAGTTCAGGTCAAGGTCTACAAAATATATATATATATATATATATATGGTCTGACATCAAAGCACGTAGTGCTTTAGTACACTGCATTTGATTATAAGATCATAATTGCATGCCAAGCTCTAGTGATCAATCCAGAACCTGTGTCCCCAAAAGTGAAGAGTTGCCTGTTTCAGCACAGTTAAGCAAATTATGCTCATATTGCTTGTCAACGTATTGTGCAGTATAGTTGGCATAAACATCACCCAAACCGCTCATGCATAAGATCACAGGGTCGCTAAAGACCTTTCATCAACCCACATGCCTACGTTTTTGGCTCTTCCCAGTCACAGGCCTTTGGCCCACCCGCACAAGTGAGGTATCATTTTACTCAGGATAACAAGGGGAACGCTGGGTGGTAGGATATTTGTGCTGGCATGGTGATCCCACACAAAAATGTATGGAAAAAGTGATTTTCTTCAGCTAAATTTGAGGTTAACAGGGGATACTGGGTAGGGAAACATTGAGGGATCCACGCAAGTCATACCTCACGAGACTCCCTAGCGTGTCTAGCTTTCAGAAATGTGTGGGTTTGGTAGTTTTCCCTGGAGGGCCATGAGCCCGGGGACAAAAACCCAGGTGCCACCCTGGAAAAGCAGGTCATTTTATGGTTTCTAGAGGATTCTAGATGCGGGGTTTGTGGAATTTTGTGGATCCATGCAGATTCCAGAACTTTCCATCACAGAAATGTGAGGTAAATGTGATTTTTTTTTACAAAGTTTGAGGTTTGCAAGGGATTCTGGGTAACAGAACCTGGTGAGAACCAGACAAGTCACCCCTTGGCATCTAGTTTTCAATAATGTATAGTTTTGGTAGGTTTCCCTGGGTACCGGCAGAGCTAGGGTTCAAAATCCACATCTAGGCACTTTTCAAAAAAGGGATCAGTTTTCACTGTACAAATGTGGTGTGTCCACATTGCGTTTTGGCCCATTTCCTGTCGCGGGCATTAGGTCTACTCACACAAGTGAGGTACCATATTTAGGTCTCGTCTGAGCCAGCGCATGCGCTGTCTCAGGAGAGACATTTAGTAAGTGCGTTTTCAAAGTGCTACCCATCGGCTTCTGCTGGCTTAAAGCTTGCGTTCACGCGAGCATGAATGTGCACGGCTGCCAGCTTTCAGTGCCCGAGGCGCCATCTGGAGCATGATTTCTGCGTGCGCACCACTCGCGTGTTTGCCGGCGCGCGTGCGCACCCCTGCTTTCACTTTTGCCGTTTTTTTTACCCCTGCTTTCACTTTTGCCGTCTTTTTTTTTTAACTACTTCAAATGCAAAGCATCTTGTTTTTCCTGCATGGCATTCCATACGGAAGAAGCCTCCTGGACGAAGGATGCCTCACATGTTCGCTAGAGCGAATAAACGCCTCTTGTGCTAGTGCGCTGCTTGGATCAGTGGGAAATTAGATTCAGTCCACCTCGCAGCTGCGCGCTTCTTCTGTTTACCCTCGCTCCTTCTGTTTAATTTCTTGCTCCCTAGCTCTGTTTGTTGGGCATTGCTCTTGCCGGAAGTCCTCCCTGAATCCTGGATGGGTGTTGGAGTACACCCAGAGTTCACGTTTTATTTCGAAGAGTTCCGTCGCAGCTCTTTTGATTGAAGTCTCTGGCTGGGAAGGAGGTTGGCGAGAGGTAGGCGTTTTCATTGACATTTGTGCGAGCTGATGCCCGTGACATTGAAGCACACGCGAGCCTCAGGTCTATTTTCACACATTTTCACGCTACTTGCACAAGGCAGGCCGCGCTCCCACCGTGATACCCATTCTACAAATCATTACTTTTCAAACACTCTCATAGCGGCTGAAGAATAACAGCCTCAACGAAGCGCGGCCTGCGTCCGCCCCATTAAACCCTGAATAGATGTAATCGCCGGGCATTCACAGCGTTGCGCTGCGTTTGGCTCCCCGGTGATGGCTCGCACCGTGTACAATTATGTCTTATTTTTAGAGCGGGGGCAGAGAAGAGGCAGTAACCCTCCCCCCCAGAGGCGCGTGATCCCTGTGTGATCATGGACAAGACTAGAGCGGCGCTGTACACCTCCATTTTATCTTCAGCCCTAGCCATTGATTTGAACCAGGTCTGGATCCCGCGTGAGTAGCTACCTCGACCTTAGAGTTCAGGGAGCTGGCCAAGTGAACCACTAAAATACCACTTTATTTGTATGACTTTAAAGGCCCAACAGAAAAAGACTCCTCTGTGCTGAAATATGACTGACGTTTTGGAGGACTCCTACCCATGGTACACAGACTATGGCATTTTATGCTTTTTTTGCACTCGACTTCTTAATTCTGTCTGCCTCTCTCTACAACCCCCTCCACCCAGACCCCCCCCCCCGGCTTGTGGTCCTCTCTGCCATTCTTCACTCTTTCTTCCTCTTGCTTTCCTTCTGTTTCTTGCTCTCTATCGCCCACTCTTTTCCAGTTTTCTGATTGTTTCTTCGTGTCTCTCCTTCTACTCTTTGTTTCTGGGTCTTTCCTGCCGCTCCATGTTTCTGCTCCCCTCGGTTCCACTCTGTGTGGGGGTCCCTCTCTCCAACACACACTCGTTCCTCGCTCCCCTTATTCCCATCTCTCATACCCTTGCCCCTCTCCTGTCCCATTGTCCCCTCTCCCTTCTCTGAATCCACTTTCCTTCGCTCCCTCCCCCATCTTTCCTATTCTCATCTTTACTCCTAATGTAAATCAATAAAAAGCGCATTATTGATCTAATTTGAGGCTCCTCGTTCCACCGGTTTCTGCTTCTTAACAAATTTCTCCTTATTGCCATGGTGGGTGTACTTTTAGGGATCAGGGGTCTCGCCCTGCAGACCCCACACATGCCAGGAGGGGCATAAGGCAGTCAGTGGGGTGGGGGTATCTGTTGGGAGCTCCTGCCTCCCTCTGCTCCTGTCCTGCTGAGGATGGAGACAGCTTCTACCAGATATACCCTCTCATTACTGACATCCTAGTTGTTTGTGTTGACTATTTAAACATTTTGAGGAATCCTATCTCCCGAACCCCAAGGGCTGGCGAACAGTGGCCCACTGTGCGCACCGTACAATGTTAACCATTTACTCCCACGCAGGAGAGGACGTCCTGACAGTCAAATGACCACGCTTGTTTTACTTGGTTCTGCCCCAAGCTTCTATACATATACTGGCCATGTGCATATCGCCCCTTTGGCAGGCTGCTCCTTGCATGTATATTGCTTCATTAGCCCCAGCCCTTCTATCCCATTATTTTTCATACTGACTGAAATGGCCTCTACCTAATAGAAAGCTCCAGAATGTCCAGCGGTCATGCACAGGTTACTGTACCCGTGTGTTGTACAAAGTAGGTATGTTCCTACAAGTATCTTCCTGTGTTCTGTAAAGAATGTTGTCATCACTTAATAGTCATTTCTCCTAAACTTACTCGGCAACACCCCAATCTTTACTACTAGGATCAACTCCACCTCGCTGAGGCAGGACTCTCCAAGAAATGCTGAAAATGAAAACCCTTGCCGCCCCACCCGAACTGGTGAGAGAATTGTTAATGGAAAATATATCAGAAAGCTACATGAAAAGGTACATATAAGGAACAATAATATCATGAGTTTTATATACTTTTTATAACGGCCAACTCACGTTTTTCACTACCCTATGTTATATAACTGTTGCCCAATTCATGGTTCTCAATTCACCCACCTCAGATGAATGGAGAAGGGAGTCTGACTTGATATGATTCGACACTCATAACCTCAAAAAACTGCATTTCTTGGAAGCAAGCATGAGCGGGTATTACACAAAAGAAATTAAAATAGTTATACATTTTTCAACAAATCATTGTGCGAATGCGTGGCAGAATAACAATGCTACTGGTCCGTTTGCTTCCTGCATATCGTGATTCTTGCCCATCCGATTCCTGCTTGCACTTTATTTTTATTTATTTATTTTTTCAATTATTCCAGTGTTGCCCCACCAGCATCACACTGTTTCCAGGGAGGTTGCTTCTATTGCTGTGCACAACACTGTGCACACATTTTTTTCTATTTACAATTCTAAAATGTTCTTTCACCATATTGGAATAGTGCATAAAATATGTCACAACAACTGCCACTGCATCACGCAGCAGACACACACATATGCACAGAAGGTCAACAATTTTGCAATGCTTTTTTATTAATAAATAGCATTGTGGGATGGCCACCCAGGTGTGCGCATACATGATCCTATGTTGTGACTAACCAGTGCCAATTTGTATTTAATTTATTTTCTAATGTCAATACAAACACGCTCTTGCAAAGCTAACAGCTTTAAAAGGTGAGTACTACAATTGCTGTTTATATTGTGGAACATGCTGCCTCATTCCTTGCTTCTAACAATTTCCAGGCAACAATAGAAATGTCAAGATACCTGTAGTGATTAATGATCCTCAGGTATATCATTCCATTTTCTTTAAAGTGATTCCATTTAAATGCTCGATGGACTAATTTGCCAGTGAAAAGTACACTCTGTCATCACAGGATCATATTCATTTCTTTTTCTTGTATATGTAACCAATAAGAAACCAATCCTTTTTTGGCAAATTGTCTGGCTTTTATGTGCTAAACTGCATTTTCAAATGCCTGTGATTAGATGCATTATTAAATCAATCCTTTTACTCATTCATCCATGCATGTATCCATCCATTTTTTCAATCACCCGCAATCCACCATTTCACTCACACACTATCCATCCATCCATCCATTTACCTTTCACTCATCCATCCACCCTTTCACTCAGCCTTCCATCCATTCATTCATCCACCCATCCACCCTTTCATACACCCATCCATCTGTCCTCCCTTTTACTCATTCATTCAATCTTTCACTCATCCATCCTTACACCCATCCTTTCACTCACTCATCCATCCATCTATCATCCATTTATCAACCCATTTACCACGTCCATCCATCCAGCCTTTCGCCCATACATCCAGCAACTCTTTCACTCTCATCATCCAACCTATCATTCATTAATCCATCCATTCCACACCACATAATTCAACACTAAACCACATAATTCAACTCTACACAATTACACTACACGCCACATCCATCCATTCCACACCATAGAATTCCACATCATGCCACACAATTCAGAAGGACACCACATAATTGATTCATCGAGCATAGCCAATAAGTCTCACCTTTGGGACCTTTTAAGCGTTTAACCATGCAACAGTTGATGTTGTTGCAACAAGGATATTGTGCTACATAACAAAATACTTATAAGGTCCCAAAAGCGAGACCTATTGGCTATGCCAATGCTTGTTATTGGAGGTCTTTGGGGTATGCGAGGTGGGTGGAATTTGGTGGATCCACACAAATTCTAGAACTTGTGTTTTTCTTTTACAAAGTTTGAGGTTTGCAAGGAATTCTGGGAAACAGAACCTGGTGAAAGCCAGACAAGTAACCCCATCCTGGATTCCCCTGGGTTTCTACTTTTAAAATATGTATAGTTTTGGTAGGTTTCCCTAGGTGCGGGCAGAGCTAGGGTTCAAAATCCACAGCTAGGCACATTGCTAAAAAACAGTTTTCACCGTACAAATGTGGTGTGTCCACATTGCGTTTTGGCCCGTTTCCTGTCCCGGGCACTAGGTCTACCCACACAAGTGTGATACCATTTTTATTAGAAGACTTTGGGGAATGCGGAGTGGGTGGAAGTTTGTGGATCCACACAGATTCCAGAACTTTCCATCACAGTAATGTGAGGAATGTTTTTTTTTAACTAAGTTTGAGGTTTGCAAGGGATTCTGGTAACAGAACCTGGTAAGAGGCACACATGTCACCCCATCCTGGATTCCCCTTGGAGTCCAGTTTTAAAAAATGTAAGGTGTGCTAGGTTTCCCTATGTGCCAGCTGCATTCTGGGCAGCCCACACCTCATGCACAAAAAGTATCCGGCATAATCGCTGGTGCCTAGTAGGCTCTCTGCAGCCCCCTGGGGAGTACATCAGGGGCTATTGCCCCATCTCTCTCCTGAGAGGGCAGAAAGACTGTGGCATTTTTTGGGAGGTGGTGGGGGCATTGGCATATCCCACACCCCTGAATTCATAAAAAAATATTCTCTGATGCCTATTGTGCTTTCTTCCCCCCCCCCCCCCCGGGAGGCAGATAAGGGGCTCTTGCCCCTATCTGCTCCCTGGGGGCAGAAAAACTGTGTCAATTCTTTTGGGGGTGGGGGCATTGGCAGCCCCCACCACTACGTACAAAAAAAATCAAATCCCTGGTGCTTAGTGGGCTTTCTGCCCCCCCTGGGCAGAACTTGGTCTACTGCCCCATCTGCCCCTGTGGAAGGTAGACTTTGCATTTTTTTGGGGGGGTGGGGGCATTGGCCTACCCATCTTGGGCAGCCCCCACCCATAAATTGAACTTTAAAAATATCCCGGGCTTCTAGTGGGCTTTCTGCCCCCGGGACTCAGATTAGGGGCTACCTAGGGGGCAGAAAAACTGGAATTTCTCTGGGGGAACGGGTGGGGGCATTGCCATGCCCAGTTTGGGCAGCTCCCACCCCATCATCAATAAAAACAAAAATCCTTGGTTTCTAGTGGGCTTTCTGCCCCCCATGGGATAGAAAGACTGTTTTGCCACAAAAAATTAGGGAGTAGTAAAGGCCCTCCCCCAAGAGGCCGCTCCACCCTCCCTGGTATCTAGTGGGTGGATCCCTCCTTGGGGTTTGCCCTCCTTGAGAGATCCTCAAGCAGGGATCCAGTAGGGAGGGGATTCTTCCCTTTCTAATGATACCTCTCCAATCTTTCTATGTGCTTGGGGGGCTGAAATAGCCCCCTGAGTACATAGAAAGTGAAATTGGAATGAGCATCTTGGCTCATATCAGTTTCAGTTTCACTGAAATGACATCAGCGCTGATCCTCATTTCAGGGAAACCAGAGGAGCAGCCTCCGGAGCTGGGGAAGCTGTTCCACAGCACCCGAGGCTGTTGGGGAGGAAAGGGGAAAGGGAATCCCTCTGGTGCAGGCACCAGAGGGATTCCCTGTGCCATGTGATCGGACGGCCAGGGTCCATCGGACGAACATGAGCACTGGTGCGCCCGGCCATCCGAAGGGGTTGAGAATATATATGATATTAAAAATCCTCAAATGTCATGTTTTAGTAATTATTATTTGGGCATTAACATTAATGCCTGAGTATTAATACACTAAAGCTTTGTGTTGTAGTTTGAAAAATATTTTAAAAAATAGGTATAATAATAAATACCCTATAAATATTTGTCTTAAGCATTAATACTTTGGTATTAAAATGTATTCCTGAGTATTAATACACTTTCCCGCCTAATACCGTTATATCCCTTGCATCCCATCGCTAAAGATTTGCTTTCTTTTTGAAGATATTTTTAATAATAAATGTAATATTAAAAACCCTATAAATTCATGATTTAGAGATTAATATTGAGGCATTAAAATGAATAATGGGACGAGACGCGGTGCCATTGAATTGCGGGTGCGGTGCAACTGATAAGCAACGGTAGTGCTTCGAAATAAGGGGTAATAGTCAAGCACATCCCCCTTTTGGTCTGGTGCAGGCTGGTATGAAAGCCCCCTGCCGACACCGGCCAACCCGCATTACATAAAGTATTGTCCAGAGAAGCAAGTGATTGAACCCTAAGCCCTGATGAATTTGCCACAATGTTTGTGAATTGGAAATGAAACATGTCGACCTTCTTGGAAAAGGTTAGCAACATGAAGTGCTTTTAATTTGAGTTAGCTCACGTTTTCAAATAAAGAGGGCAACGTAATAGTGAGTCATAACTCGATTTCAAGTTGCATTGAACATATTGTTCTCTGCATATCACGGGTTCTATATCTGGGGACAAGTTGATTTCCTTTTTTCTGCCTTTCTTGTCTTTTTCTTGGACACCATTTCCTTTGTTTCTGTGAGTGGGCAACCAATGATGATATACGTGGGCATACTGGTGAGAACCTGCTGGTAGCCTCCCTGGTGTTGCATACGTGAGGTGTCCTCTCACTCTTTCACTTATTTTTTAGTAAGTGTTTTCTACTCACATGTTTTGGGGGAAGAAAGGTGTGGTGAGGCGGCTTGATTGACAGTGACTTTTCTCTCCTTACTTTTTTTTTTTTTTTTTTTAAACTTTAATTTGAGAGTATTGAGACTGCTGAAACTGGACAGGGTGCCTAAAATTGGTTGTAAAAGGAGAAACCCATATTGAAAGCAGTGCCTAGAAGTGTCATTTGAGTAACCCTTGTAAGCCAGGTCTTTGTAGTATTGATGAGCATTAAAATGAATGCCTGTGTATTAATACACTGCTCTGCCCCATATCCCTATATCCCTACAAAACAATTCTAGTTTAACAAGATATTTTTTTTTTAAATGATACTAGTAAAAACTACAAATTCATATCTTAAAATGTAATACTAGGGTATTAAACTTAAAACACTTCCTCACCCAATACCCCTGTATCCCCTTACATTTTGTCCCTAAAACTTTGTTTTTTTTAATGTTAAAGTAATTTGCAAAATGATTCTTATTTATATATATATATATATATTTATATTTAACTATTAGTAAATATATCGTATATAACTATTTATTTCATTTTTTTCCAGTATCCATCCTTACATAAATGTACCTATATACTTACTCAATGATGTGTGATGACATATAAATAAACCTATAAAAACATTACAAATATATATTTGTAAAATTCAACAATATACATCACTATATTTTAACAAACACCAGTTCATACTTACATATACTTACCTTTAAACATACCCAATAATGTGTGGTAAAGACATTTGTGGTAAACGTATATCCCAATAATGCATGGGAAAGGTATGCGTGGTAAAGCCATTCGTGGTAAAGGTATATGCAGTGTAATGACATGCATAGTAACAGCTTATGCATTGTAATGACACAGTAGTAAGTGCAATGCGTTGTAAAGGCTGTGTGATAATGGTTGTTTCCCATTATAGTCTGTCTGAGACACCTCACTTTCTAACATGCAAAAAGTGTTTCAAGTGACAAAGAAAAAAAGTGCTTTAGAGAAAATTTAAATACAATTACATTTTAAAAAAAAAACATTTTCAAGGTGAATTTATCCTCTCACGAGAAAAAAGAGAATTCTTCATTAAAATAATTATTTGCTGTTTTAGAACAGGCAATTTGTATTGCAAAGGAAGACTCTGCATTTGTAATAGTTGGTGCCAGTTAAAATGTGTGGCCACTATTTTAGAAAATGTATTATTTCACGTAAATCCATGTTTATCTTAATCCAAAGCCCCTTTATATGTAAAGGGTGGGTGAAGAGACCAAGGTGGGTATGTAAAACCACAAAAAAAACATAGCAATTAGAGGTAAATGAGACACAGGATTTTTATTGCCGCCAAAAGCGAAAAGAGTAAAACTGTGGATGACCAACGAGAAAGAGTTCAAGTTAAGAGGGGCAAAGATAAAGAAGGAGCATGAGACAGAGAATGTGCATACAGCAGGGGATGCCAGAAAGAGGAATGTGGGGCAGAAGACACAGCATGAGTAGAGGGGAAACAAAACATTTGAAAAAAGAGAGTGCATTGTTTGAATTAAAATGTAGTAGGATGTGAACTCATATTGTTGGAGATGGGGAGCCAGTGAAGTTTAAAGAGGCAAGCAGTAGGGTGAGCAATGCAAGTAAGATGGTGAATTAAGTAGGTAGGGTTTTAGAGAACTTGGAAGGATGGTATAAACCAAGCAGGGATGTAGGAGAGTAGGGTCTGCAATCCTATGATCACCCAGATTTTTTGCTTTTGCTTCATTGGTTTACGACTTTCCCTGGCTGTGGGCCTGCCAATCAGACCCACAGCCTAGCTGTTCTCTCTCGAAATTAACACACATGTACATTAGGTGCATCCACTAATTGGAACTGGGCCGCCTTGTCAGTCCCTGTCTCAGCATACCACAGGTATCCAGGGCATCGGTGTACCCAGGGCCTACCAGGGGCTGCAGCATGTATTATGCCACCCCTGGATGGCCGCCCAAATCTGACACAACTGGCTGCACGACAGCTGGGGCAAAGTGGTGTAATCACCCGTTGCTGTAGGTGTAGTATTCCTACACCTAACCCTAAAATGGACACATGGATTCCTATCAGTCACTCCTATGGCAGGCCTTATCAATCCTGAAGGCAGAGTGCAGGGAATCATGTGGGACGGTGCTCTGGCGCGAGCTGAGCCCGTCGACGGCTTGCGGAACCAAGTCCTAATAGCCGTTCCATGGTGACGCGGGCCAACTACTTTGAAACGCATTATAATCCTTGCGGTTATTTGCTAACTTTGGCATCGCATCACCTACACATGTCGAGTAAGGTGTCATACGAATTGGAATACGAACCCCTCGCCAGTCCTGGCGACGGGGTTAGCATTCCCCCCTTTTAGAGGGGCACGACATGGAAGTAACCTTGAACCCCGGTTAAAGTTGACTCAAGCCTCAGCATCACAAAATGGATGCTGCCACCAGACACAAGTCTGACCTCCTGCTGCTGGGAGACCTTCCAGCGAGGGGAGCTTGGACAAAGGGTTTCCTGTCGAGGGCGGTGTTAGCACCATCCCAGACAGGGTTTGTGTATCCCAGGTAGGCAGGGCTGAAAGGAAGGTGATTGCAAGTGGCACCCCGGTGCTCACTGTGCATAGCCCGGCTCAAACCAGTTTCGGGGGCAACCCTGCCCCTGAGCCGGGGCGAAGCCGGACAAAGGATAGGGGTGTCACCACCCCCCTCCTGGCCCCACCCATAGGTAGGACCTAGTCACGGGCCAGCCCCTTTTCTTAGAATAAAGGTAGGAGCGAGTCCCCTTCCCAAATGGGATAATCGGATAATTCTGAATCTTGAATTACTTTCCACGAAAGGAACTCTTGACTATTTCTGAAGACTCTCCCTTGTGGCTAAGGAGTAGCCACCCTGCACCGGCAGGCACCACCTAAGCGCTTGCGGTTTGCTGTAAGTCTCTCCTACGGATCAAGACTGCCCAGCTCGACGAGACCCGAGTTCCCTGCCATCTCTGACCTCTACCTGCATCATCAGCCCAGCTGAGAGTCGTAGGTGTGACGAGACCTGCGGTACCGGCCATCTTCAGAACCTGCATGACGCTTATCTAGCACGCCCACCGAGGGACCCTCGAGTGAGTGCACCTAGGGTTTGAGAAGCCCTAACCCTGAGCAGCTCCAGCACCGAAGTCTGCCTCCCCAGCATCCACGAGATCTGCGTGGGGGCCCTTCCGCTCCTTGCTGTTCACCGCGTTGTCCGACCACTTGCCGACCGGCTTGTGGCCCTCTTCACGACGCACCACGATTGTTTCATCACTAGTCTGGTTGCTCCAGACTGGCTCTTGCTCCCCTTCAGCAGAGGAGTACCACGGACCCTCCTGGTCCACTCCAGACGCCATCTTGACTCCACCGCGTGGGCTTGCCACTGCCAAGACCTGCTGCCCCACTCCTGGGCCCAGCATCATCGACAGCAGACACCTTCGTGGGACAGCTCGCCCTCCATCCTGGTCGCCGCCGCGCCTCCTGGTCCGAGGAACAGCCGAGTCCGACGTCATCTACTCACCTGGTCGAGGTGACTTCAGCCGGTACCCTCCTGGTGCCCACACGATCGCTGGCTAGCGATTGAGAACTGAGTCCCCTCTGCTTTCAGGTTTCCTTCATCCCCGATCCAGGCTTGGATCTCGCTGAACATCGTCACTGGTCGCCTGCCAGCAACTTCTTCTTTCAGGCTCCTGAGACTACAACGAGGACTCCCGACATCTTGCCGAACCTCCCGCAGCCGCAGCCTCTGGGCTAGGTAACTCGAGCATTTCGGTGCTCCATCGCAGGTTCGCTCTACAAGTGTCCAGTTCTTTTTTCGTTTAGTCCCACTGATCGGATCACTCCGGAATTAGTAACTCCAGACTCTTACCATTCGCATTTCACTGATAGTGTAGATGGTTTCTCGTGCCCCTCGGGCATTTGTGTAAATTGTGCAACTGAAGTATTTTCGTAAGAGTTTTGTAGTGTGCTTAGCTCCCTGACTCATAAAGAGCCAGGGTAGTCTTGTTATAAATAAATATCCTTTATTTCCATAACAACTTGTGTGGTGTCCTTTCACGTGGTGTTCAAGGGGTAAATGTGGTGGTAAAACAGCTGGCTTAACACGCCCTCTAGAGTTTAGCCTAAGACTGCTCGTATCCACGCTACTAGGATAGCTGGTCTATAAGGTTGACTTACAACCAATCATCAATAAGGGTCGTTTGGAATGATACACAGTGATCACTAGAATAGTGAGCACTACATATCAGGCCAACTTCTCACATTGGTGAGCAGCGGTTGGGATTTGAGCTTGCTGTTGTTTTACCACACACGTATCCTAAGAATATCGAAGTGAAAGATCACATAAGTACCCAGGTACATATAACTTAACTTAGAATACTCCGAGTTCTACTGAACCGGCTGTTGTATTGTAACAGGGCTTAGCACACCCTGACTACAACTCTTAGCAAGGGATCAGTAGGTAAACACATAGTGTAGGTAGGTGCATCACTTACACCTCACTAGAAAAGCATGTCGGTCCACAGAGAGTCTGCGGAGACTCCCTTAGTGGTCAGTGACCCTCCACAGGTCGTGTCACGATATGCAGCTCTTAGCTTCAAGGAGATGAGACAACTGTGTGCCTCCAGGAAGCTAAACCAGGGTTCTAACCCTACCATCGCAATTCTGATAGGTCTCTTATAGGCGTACGATGCTAGGAGGTCCTCTAACACAGGTCCCCCCGATGCTGATGGGAACATGCCTCCCTTAGAGGGAACCCTCGGTGACCCAGACCTCGACCTCCACACAGAGGACGAGGAGGAGTTATCAGAAGACGAGGCAGACAAAGGTCCAGTGGTAGTCAGCAGGCTTACAAGGACCAACTTAAGCAGGCATGAGAATGGAACTGGGGGAGCCCCGGGCCCACGCTCAAGCAGGCCTAACCTTGGGAACGGACGAGCTAGGTCTCTCTCCAGAGGCTCTGGCAGATCGGTTCATACACATGTCTCTCAGGCATCTTC
Source organism: Triturus cristatus (assembly GCF_964204655.1). NCBI lineage: Eukaryota > Metazoa > Chordata > Amphibia > Caudata > Salamandridae > Triturus > Triturus cristatus. The sequence continues at coordinate 347,001,924 of NC_140582.1, forward strand.
TCAGAGAGGAATGACGTCCCCTCAGAGAAGGGAGCATGAAGCGAAGATGAGGGAAGTCAATCTGAGGATCGAGCGGGAAGAACTTGCCCTCGCCAAAGAAAGACTTGCCCTGGCCCGAGAGCAGAAATTAAGTGGGTTAGATCCCACTGGTGGCAGCATTCTCAATAGAGAGAAAGACAGGGGTATAGACACTAGACACCTGAGTAAAATAGTGCCCCCCTTTATGCAAGGGGACGACATCCATAAGTGGATAACTGCTTTGGAGAGGGCCTGCACTGTCCAGTGCGTCCCCCCAAGTCAGTGGGCAGCTATACTGTGGCTCTCCTTTGAAGGTAAAGGGCGAGACAAGCTCCTCACTACTAGAGCTGAGGATGCAAACAACTACCAAGTCCTGAAGACCACACTGATTGATGGGTTTGGCTTAACCACGGAGCAGTACAGGTTGCTGTTCAGGGACACCCAGAAAATTCAGTCTCAGGATTGGACTGACTTTGTCGATTGTGCCACTAAGGCTTTGGAAGGCTGGTTGCTGGGTAGCAAGGTTACTGATTACACAGGATTGTACAATCTTATCATGCGAGAACAGATTTTGAACAACTGTCAGAACCAATTGTTGCATCAGCACCTTGTCGACTCGGATCTGACCTCTCCCCAAGAATTGGGAAAGAAGGCAGACAGATGGGTCAGAACAAGGGTCAAGCAGAACCAGAACCAGGGTGGTCAGAAGAAAGCAGACCAAAAGGGTAGTAACAAGAACGAACAAAATGACCAGAAGTCTTCGACAGGTCCCTAACAAACCAAAGAGGGTGGGGGTCAGGCTTCACAGAAGAAGAAGACTCAAGAAGGCCAGTCAAAAAGGTGGTGCCAATACTGTAAAAGTAAGACTCACTGGTTTAGTGAGTGCACCAAGAAAGGAGGGCAAACTCCTGCCACTGCAGCCCCTAAGGCACCTGCACCCCCTAGTACAGTCAGCAGTGGTAGTGCGCCTCCCAAGGCATTAGTTGGGTTAACCTTGGGAACCGAGGGGAGTGACGACTTAGTCAGCACGCTCACTCAGGCCGTCCTTGTCTGTACAGGGGATATGGATATGTCCCCTGATGCCAGTCCCAATACTTTGGGCAAATACAGACAGACACCTTTGATCAATGGAAAAATGGCTCAGGCCTACAGGGACACTTGTGCCAGTGTCACTATGGTGACGCCTAACTTTGTGGACCCTGGACAGATCATGCTAGGTACCGATTACCTAGTGACCAATGCCAGCAACGTCACTACCAATCACAGTATGGCAGTTGTTGATTTCTCCTGGGGAGGGGTAAGTGGCCCGAAAAAAGTTGTGGTTAGTTCAGACCTCCCCGTAGAATGTCTGTTGGGCAATGATTTGGAAACGTCACAGTGGTCAGAAGTGGAGCAGAGGACTCACATGGAAATGTTAGGCTTGCCAGCACATGTCCTTGCTGTGACCAGGTCACAGGCCAAAAGATGCCCCACTGAACAGGTGCTGGATCCTGGAAGAACGGACCAGACACCTTCCAAGAAGAGGAGCAGTAAGGGTAAGGCTTCGCCTTCCCCCTTGCCCCAGGTCGTGGATCAAGTCTCTGAGGAGGCTGACCTTAAAGAACTGAGGGAAACTGAACCGAAAGAGCTTGAACCTGGTCAGGTTGAGTTTCTGGGCTCAGGGGGACCCTCCAGGGAAGACCTGGGGAAGGCACAGTTAGACTGCCCCTCGCTTGAACCCCTCAGACAGCAGGCTGCTGCTGAGGCTGCAGGGAACGCCACAGGTACCCACAAAGTGTACTGGGACGATGGACTCCTGTACTCCGAGGCAAGAGACCCCAAACCTGGCGCGACCAGGAGGCTGGTCATCCCCTTGTCTCTGAGAGGTTTCCTTCTTACCTTGGCCCACGAGATTCCCCTTGCAGGTCACTTAGGCCAGAATAAGACTTGGGACAGAATTGTTCCACACTTTCACTGGCCCCACATGTCCGAAGATACGAAGGAGTTTTGCCGCTCCTGTGTCACTTGCCAAGCCAGTGGTAAGTCAGGTGGCACGACAAAGGCCCCCTCATACCACTACCGGTGGTGGGGGTACCCTTTGAACGAGTGGGGATCGACATTGTCGGACCAATGGAACCCCAGACAGCATCAGGGCACAAGTTTATACTGGTGGTGGTGGACCACGCCACCAGGTATCCTGAAGCTATTCCCCTTAGGACCACTACAGCACCTGTGGTGGCACGGGCCCTACTTGGAGTGTTCTCCAGAGTGGGCTTCCCTAAGGAGGTCGTCTCAGACAGAGGTGCAAACTTCATGTCGGGATATCTGACTGCAATGTGGAAGGAGTGTGGTGTCAACTACAAGTTCACCACACCCTATCACCCACAATGCAATGGGCTTGTTGAGAGATTCAACAGGACCCTAAAAGGGATGATTCACGGACTACCTGAAAAGCTTCGGCGGAGATGGGATGTCCTGATACCCTGCCTCTTGTTCGCCTACAGAGAGGTCCCGCAGAAGGGGGTTGGCTACAGCCCTTTTGAGCTTCTGTTCGGACATCCTGTAAGGGGACCCCTGTGTTTGGTAAAGGAAGGATGGGAGAGACCTCTCAGAAAGCCGGCATCAAACATTGTGGACTATGTGCTCGGTCTCCGCTCGCGGATGGCGGAGTACATGGAAAAGGCATCTAAAAACCTTGAGGCGAGCCAAGAATTACAGAAAGCTTGGCACGACCAAAAGGCTGTCCTGACTGTGTACCAGCCTGGACAGAAGGTGTGGGTGCTGGAGCCAGTGGCCCCAGCAGCACTCAAAGACAAATGGTCAGGGCCCCACACGATCATTGAGCAAAAGGGAGAGGTCACCTACCTGGTAGACCTGGGAACTCCCCAGAGCCCCCACAGGGTGCTCCATGTAAACAGGCTCAAGGCATATGTCGACAGGGAGGGCATGGGCTTGCTCATGGCCACAGATGAGGGACAGGAGGAGGAGAGTGACCCTCTCCCGGACCTGCTCTCTCAGAACCCTGACGATGGGTCAGTAGATGGTGTTGTCTTTTGTGGCAGCCTCTCTGGACATCAACAAAAGGATTGTAAACAGGTTCTTCAATCCTTTCGACATATGTTCTCTCTGACGCCCAGTCAGACCAAGTGGTGTACCCATGAGGTCGACACTGGGGACAGTCTGCCCGTAAAGAGTAAAATCTATCGGCAACCTGATCATGTCAGAGACAGCATCAAGACGGAGGTGCAGAAAATGTTGGAGCTGGGAGTCATTGAACCCTCGGACAGCCCCTGAGCTAGTCCCGTAGTTCTCGTGCCGAAACCTCACACCCAGGGCGGTAAGAAAGAGATGAGGTTTTGCGTGGACTACAGAGGTCTCAATGCAGTCACTAAGACTGACGCCCACCCGATACCAAGAGCAGACGAACTTATCGACCGGTTGGCTTCGGCCAGCTACTTAAGTACGTTTGACCTGACAGCTGGGTATTGGCAAATCAGGTTAGCTGAGGAGGCCAAGCCCAAAACAGCATTTTCTACCCCGGGTGGGCATTATCAGTTCGTGGTAATGCCCTTTGGTTTGAAAAATGCGCCTGCCACCTTCCAAAGGCTGGTGAATCGAGTTCTCACTGGGTTGGACAACTTCTGTGCGGCGTATCTGGACGATATCGCTGTCTTTAGCTCCACCTGGGAGGATCACCTGGTCCACCTGAGGAAAGTATTAGAGGCCCTGCAAAAGGCAGGCCTCACTATCAATGCCACTAAGTGCCAGATAGGGCAGACACAGGTTGTATACCTGGGCCACCTTGTAGGTGGAGGCCAGGTTCAGCCATTGGAGAGCAAAATACAGGCCATCCAGGACTGGGCTCCTCCAACCACCCAGACTCAGGTTCGAGCTTTCTTGGGCCTGACTGGTTATTACCGGAAATTTGTCAGAAATTATGGATCCATTGTGACCCCGCTAAACGACCTGACAAGTAAAAAGATGCCAAAAAAAGTTCAGTGGACAGCAAGCTGTCAGAAGGCATACGATGACCTAAAGCAGGCCATGTGCACGGCACCTATCCTAAAGAGTCCAGACTACTCCAAACCATTCATTGTCCAAACAGACGCTTCGGAGCTGGGTGTGGGAGCTGTTCTAGCTCAACTGAATTTTGATGGTCATGACCAGCCCATAGCTTTTATCAGCAGGAGGCTGACCCCAGAGAGAAGAATTGGTCAGCTATTGAGAGGGAGGCCTTTGCTGTGGTTTGGGCCCTGAAGAAGTTGAGGCCATACTTGTTTGGCACTCACTTCAAGATTCAGACCGACCATAAGCCCCTCTTGTGGCTAAATCAAATGAAGGGTGAAAACCCCAAACTACTTAGGTGGTCCATTTCCCTACAGGGGATGGACTTCACAGTGGAGCATAGACCTGGCACTGATCATGGCAATGCAGATGGGCTCTCCAGGTATTTCCACTTAGAGCAAGAAGACTCACCTGGTCAAGGTTAGCTTATTGTCCCAAAGTTTGGGGGGGGGTCATGTAGGAGAGTAGGGTCTGCAATCCTATGATCACCCAGATTTTTTGCTTTTGCTTCATTGGTTTACGACTTTCCCTGGCTGTGGGCCTGCCAATCAGACCCACAGCCTAGCTGTTCTCTCTCGAAATTAACACACATGTACATTAGGTGCATCCACTAATTGGAACTGGGCCGCCTTGTCAGTCCCTGTCTCAGCATACCACAGGTACCCAGGGCATCGGTGTACCCAGGGCCTACCAGGGGCTGCAGCATGTATTATGCCACCCCTGGATGGCCGCCCAAATCTGACACAACTGGCTGCACGACAGCTGGGGCAAAGTGGTGTAATCACCCGTTGCTGTAGGTGTAGTATTCCTACACCTAACCCTAAAAGGAACACATGGATTCCTATCAGTCACTCCTATGGCAGGCCTTATCAATCCTGAAGGCAAAGTGCAGGGAATCATGTGGGACGGTGCTCTGGCGCGAGCTGAGCCCGTCGACGGCTTGCGGAACCAAGTCCTAATAGCCGTTCCATGGTGACGCGGGCCAACTACTTTGAAACGCATTATAATCCTTGCGGTTATTTGCTAACTTTGGCATCGCATCACCTACACATGTCGAGTAAGGTGTCATACGAATTGGAACACGAACCCCTCGCCAGTCCTGGCGACGGGGTTAGCATTCCCCCCTTTTAGAGGGGCACGACATGGAAGTAACCTTGAACCCCGGTTAAAGTTGACTCTAGCCTCAGCATCACAAAATAGATGCTGCCACCAGACACAAGTCTGACCTCCTGCTGCTGGGAGACCTTCCAGCGAGGGGAGCTTGGACAAAGGGTTTCCTGTCGAGGGCGGTGTTAGCACCATCCCAGACAGGGTTTGTGTATCCCAGGTAGGCAGGGCTGAAAGGAAGGTGATTGCAAGTGGCACCCCGGTGCTCACTGTGCATAGCCCGGCTCAAACCAGTTTCGGGGGCAACCCTGCCCCTGAGCCGGGGCGAAGCCGGACAAAGGATAGGGGTGTCACCACCCCCCTCCTGGCCCCACCCATAGGTAGGACCTAGTCACGGGCCAGCCCCTTTTCTTAGAATAAAGGTAGGAGCGAGTCCCCTTCCCAAATGGGATAATCGGATAATTCTGAATCTTGAACTACTTTCCACGAAAGGAACTCTTGACTATTTCTGAAGACTCTCCCTTGTGGCTAAGGAGTAGCCACCCTGCACCAGCAGGCACCACCTAAGCGCTTGCGGTTTGCTGTAAGTCTCTCCTACGGATCAAGACTGCCCAGCTCGACGAGACCCGAGTTCCCTGCCATCTCTGACCTCTACCTGCATCATCAGCCCAGCTGAGAGTCGTAGGTGTGACGAGACCTGCGGGACCGGCCATCTTCAGAACCTGCACGACGCTTATCTAGCATGCCCACCGAGGGACCCTCGAGTGAGTGCACCTAGGGTTAGAGAAGCCCTAACCCTGAGCAGCTCCAGCACCGAAATCTGCCTCCCCAGCATCCACGAGATCTGCGTGGGGGCCCTTCCGCTCCTTGCTGTTCACCGCGTTGTCCGACCACTTGCCGACCGGCTTGTGGCCCTCTTCACGACGCACCACGATTGTTTCATCACTAGTCTGGTTGCTCCAGACTGGCTCTTGCTCCCCTTCAGCAGAGGAGTACCACGGACCCTCCTGGTCCACTCCAGACGCCATCTTGACTCCACCGCGTGGGCTTGCCACTGCCAAGACCTGCTGCCCCACTCCTGGGCCCAGCATCATCGACAGCAGACACCTTCGTGGGACAGCTCGCCCTCCATCCTGGTCGCCGCCGCTCCTCCTGGACCGAAGAACAGCCGAGTCCGACGTCATCCACTCACCTGGTCGAGGTGACTTCAGCCGGTACCCTCCTGGTGCCCACACGATCGCTGGCTAGCGGTTGAGAACTGAGTCCCCTCTGCTTTCAGGTTTCCTTCATCCCCGATCCAGGCTTGGATCTCGCTGAACATCGTCACTGGTCGCCTGCCAGCAACTTCTTCTTTCAGGCTCCTGAGACTACAACGAGGACTCCCGACATCTTGCCGAACCTCCCGCAGCCGCAGCCTCTGGGCTAGGTAACTCGAGCATTTCGGTGCTCCATCGCAGGTTCGCTCTACAAGTGTCCAGTTCTTTTTTCGTTTAGTCCCACTGATCGGATCACTCCGGAATCAGTAACTCCAGACTCTAACCATTCGCATTTCACTGATAGTGTAGATGGTTTCTCGTGCCCCTCGGGCATTTGTGTAAATTGTGCAACTGAAGTATTTTCGTAAGAGTTTTGTAGTGTGCTTAACTCCCTGACTCATAAAGAGCCAGGGTAGTCTTGTTATAAATAAATATCCTTTATTTCCATAACAACTTGTGTGGTGTCCTTTCACGTGGTGTTCAAGGGGTAAATGTGGTGGTAAAACAGCTGGCTTAACACGCCCTCCAGAGTTTAGCCTAAGACTGCTCGTATCCACGCTACTAGGATAGCTGGTCTATAAGGTTGACTTACAACCAATCATCAATAAGGGTCGTTTGGAATGATACACAGTGATCACTAGAATAGTGAGCACTACATATCAGGCCAACTTCTCACATTGGTGAGCAGCGGTTGGGATTTGAGCTTGCTGTTGTTTTACCACACACGTATCCTAAGAATATCGAAGTGAAAGATCACATAAGTACCCAGGTACATATAACTTAACTTAGAATACTCCGAGTTCTACTGAACCGGCTGTTGTAGTGTAACAGGGCTCAGCACACCCTGACTACAACTCTTAGCAAGGGATCAGTAGGTAAACACATAGTGTAGGTAGGTGCATCACTTACACCTCACTAGAAAAGCATGTCGGTCCACGGAGAGTCTGCGGAGACTCCCTTAGTGGTCAGTGACCCTCCACAGGTCGTGTCACGATATGCAGCTCTTAGCTTCAAGGAGATGAGACAACTGTGTGCCTCCAGGAAGCTAAACCAGGGTTCTAACCCTACCATCGCAATTCTGATAGGTCTCTTAGAGGCGTACGATGCTAGGAGGTCCTCTAACACAGGTCCCCCCGATGCTGATGGGAACATGCCTCCCTTAGAGGGAACCCTCTGTGACCCAGACCTCGACCTCCACACAGAGGACGAGGAGAAGTTATTAGAAGACGAGGCAGACAAAGGTCCAGTGGTAGTCAGCAGGCTTACAAGGACCAACTTAAGCAGGCATGAGAATGGAACTGGGGGAGCCCCGGGCCCACGCTCAAGCAGGCCTAACCTTGGGAACGGACGAGCTAGGTCTCTCTCCAGAGGCTCTGGCAGATCGGTTCATACACATGTCTCTCAGGCATCTTCTCAGAGAGGAATGACGTCCCCTCAGAGAAGGGAGCATGAAGCGAAGATGAGGGAAGTCAATCTGAGGATCGAGCGGGAAGAACTTGCCCTCGCCAAAGAAAGACTTGCCCTGGCCCGAGAGCAGAAATTAAGTGGGTTAGATCCCACTGGTGGCAGCATTCTCAATAGAGAGAAAGACAGGAGTATAGACACTAGACACCTGAGTAAAATAGTGCCCCCCTTTAAGCAAGGGGACGACATCCACAAGTGGATAACTGCTTTGGAGAGGGCCTGCACTGTCCAGTGCGTCCCCCCAAGTCAGTGGGCAGCTATACTGTGGCTCTCCTTTGAAGGTAAAGGGCGAGACAAGCTCCTCACTACTAGAGCTGAGGATGCAAACAACTACCAAGTCCTGAAGACCACACTGATTGATGGGTTTGGCTTAACCACGGAGCAGTACAGGTTGCTGTTCAGGGACACCCAGAAAATTCAGTCTCAGGATTGGACTGACTTTGTCGATTGTGCCACTAAGGCTTTGGAAGGCTGGTTGCTGGGTAGCAAGGTTACTGATTACACAGGATTGTACAATCTTATCATGCGAGAACAGATTTTAAACAACTGTCCGAACCAATTGTTGCATCAGCACCTTGTCGACTCGGATCTGACCTCTCCCCAAGAATTGGGAAAGAAGGCAGACAGATGGGTCAGAACAAGGGTCAAGCAGAACCAGAACCAGAACCAGGGTGGTCAGAAGAAAGCAGACCAAAAGGGTAGTAACAAGAACGAACAAAATGACCAGAAGTCTTCGACAGGTCCCCAACAAACCAAAGAGGGTGGGGGTCAGGCTTCACAGAAGAAGAAGACTCAAGAAGGCCAGTCAAAAAGGTGGTGCCAATACTGTAAAAGTAAGACTCACTGGTTTAGTGAGTGCACCAAGAAAGGAGGGCAAACTCCTGCCACTGCAGCCCCTAATGCACCTGCACCCCCTAGTACAGTCAGCAGTGGTAGTGCGCCTCCCAAGGCATTAGTTGGGTTAACCTTGTGAACCGAGGGGAGTGACGACTTAGTCAGCACGCTCACTCAGGCCGTCCTTGTCTGTACAGGGGATATGGATATGTCCCCTGATGCCAGTCCCAATACTTTGGGCAAATACAGACAGACACCTTTGATCAATGGAAAAATGGCTCAGGCCTACAGGGACACTTGTGCCAGTGTCACTATGGTGACGCCTAACTTTGTGGACCCTGGACAGATCATGCTAGGTACCGATTACCTAGTGACCAATGCCAGCAACGTCACTACCAATCACAGTATGGCAGTTGTTGATTTCTCCTGGGGAGGGGTAAGTGGCCCGAAAAAAGTTGTGGTTAGTTCAGACCTCCCCGTAGAATGTCTGTTGGGCAATGATTTGGAAACGTCACAATGGTCAGAAGTGGAGCAGAGGACTCACATGGAAATGTTAGGCTTGCCAGCACATGTCCTTGCTGTGACCAGGTCACAGGCCAAAAGATGCCCCACTGAACAGGTGCTGGATCCTGGAAGAACGGACCAGACACCTTCCAAGAAGAGGAGCAGTAAGGGTAAGGCTTCGCCTTCCCCCTTGCCCCAGGTCGTGGATCAAGTCTCTGAGGAGGCTGACCTTAAAGAACTGAGGGAAACTGAGCCGAAAGAGCTTGAACCTGGTCAGGTTGAGTTTCTGGGCTCAGGGGGACCCTCCAGGGAAGACCTGGGGAAGGCACAGTTAGACTGCCCCTCGCTTGAACCCCTCAGACAGCAGGCTGCTGCTGAGGCTGCAGGGAACGCCACAGGTACCCACAAAGTGTACTGGGACGATGGACTCCTGTACTCCGAGGCAAGAGACCCCAAACCTGGCGCGACCAGGAGGCTGGTCATCCCCTTGTCTCTGAGAGGTTTCCTTCTTACCTTGGCCCACGAGATTCCCCTTGCAGGTCACTTAGGCCAGAATAAGACTTGGGACAGAATTGTTCCACACTTTCACTGGCCCCACATGTCCGAAGATACGAAGGAGTTTTGCCGCTCCTGTGTCACTTGCCAAGCCAGTGGTAAGTCAGGTGGCACGACAAAGTCCCCCCTCATACCACTACCGGTGGTGGGGGTACCCTTTGAACGAGTGGGGATCGACATTGTCGGACCAATGGAACCCCAGACAGCATCAGGGCACAAGTTTATACTGGTGGTGGTGGACCACGCCACCAGGTATCCTGAAGCTATTCCCCTTAGGACCACTACAGCACCTGTGGTGGCACGGGCCCTACTTGGAGTGTTCTCCAGAGTGGGCTTCCCTAAGGAGGTCGTCTCAGACAGAGGTGCAAACTTCATGTCGGGATATCTGACTGCAATGTGGAAGGAGTGTGGTGTCAACTACAAGTTCACCACACCCTATCACCCACAATGCAATGGGCTTGTTGAGAGATTCAACAGGACCCTAAAAGGGATGATTCACGGACTACCTGAAAAGCTTCGGCGGAGATGGGATGTCCTGATACCCTGCCTCTTGTTCGCCTACAGAGAGGTCCCGCAGAAGGGGGTTGGCTACAGCCCTTTTGAGCTTCTGTTCGGACATCCTGTAAGGGGACCCCTGTGTTTGGTAAAGGAAGGATGGGAGAGACCTCTCAGAAAGCCGGCATCAAACATTGTGGACTATGTGCTCGGTCTCCGCTCGCGGATGGCGGAGTACATGGAAAAGGCATCTAAAAACCTTGAGGCGAGCCAAGAATTACAGAAAGCTTGGCACGACCAAAAGGCTGTCCTGACTGTGTACCAGCCTGGACAGAAGGTGTGGGTGCTGGAGCCAGTGGCCCCAGCAGCACTCAAAGACAAATGGTCAGGGCCCCACACGATCATTGAGCAAAAGGGAGAGGTCACCTACCTGGTAGACCTGGGAACTCCCCGGAGCCCCCACAGGGTGCTCCATGTAAACAGGCTCAAGGCATATGTCGACAGGGAGGGCATGGGCTTGCTCATGGCCACAGATGAGGGACAGGAGGAGGAGAGTGACCCTCTCCCGGACCTGCTCTCTCAGAACCCTGACGATGGGTCAGTAGATGGTGTTGTCTTTTGTGGCAGCCTCTCTGGACATCAACAAAAGGATTGTAAACAGGTTCTTCAATCCTTTCGACATATGTTCTCTCTGACGCCCAGTCAGACCAAGTGGTGTACCCATGAGGTCGACACTGGGGACAGTCTGCCCGTAAAGAGTAAAATCTATCGGCAACCTGATCATGTCAGAGACTGCATCAAGACGGAGGTGCAGAAAATGTTGGAGCTGGGAGTCATTGAACCCTCGGACAGCCCCTGGGCTAGTCCCCGTAGTTCTCGTGCCGAAACCTCACACCCAGGGCGGTAAGAAAGAGATGAGGTTTTGCATGGACTACAGAGGTCTCAATGCAGTCACTAAGACTGACGCCCACCCGATACCAAGAGCAGACGAACTTATCGACCGGTTGGCTTCGGCCAGCTACTTAAGTACGTTTGACCTGACAGCTGGGTATTGGCAAATCAGGTTAGCTGAGGAGGCCAAGCCCAAAACAGCATTTTCTACCCCGGGTGGGCATTATCAGTTCGTGGTAATGCCCTTTGGTTTGAAAAATGCGCCTGCCACCTTCCAAAGGCTGGTGAATCGAGTTCTCACTGGGTTGGACGACTTCTGTGCGGCGTATCTGGACGATATCGCTGTCTTTAGCTCCACCTGGGAGGATCACCTGGTCCACCTGAGGAAAGTGTTAGAGGCCCTGCAAAAGGCAGTCCTCACTATCAAGGCCACTAAGTGCCAGATAGGGCAGACACAGGTTGTATACCTGGGCCACCTTGTAGGTGGAGGCCAGGTTCAGCCATTGGAGAGCAAAATACAGGCCATCCAGGACTGGGCTCCTCCAACCACCCAGACTCAGGTTCGAGCTTTCTTGGGCCTGACTGGTTATTACCGGAAATTTGTCAGAAATTATGGATCCATTGTGACCCCGCTAAACGACCTGACAAGTAAAAAGATGCCAAAAAAAGTTCAGTGGACAGCAAGCTGTCAGAAGGCATACGATGACCTAAAGCAGGCCATGTGCACGGCACCTATCCTAAAGAGTCTAGACTACTCCAAACCATTCATTGTCCAAACAGACGCTTCGGAGCTGGGTGTGGGAGCTGTTCTATCTCAACTGAATTTTGATGGTCATGACCAGCCCATAGCTTTTATTAGCAGGAGGCTGACCCCCAGAGAGAAGAATTGGTCAGCTATTGAGAGGGAGGCCTTTGCTGTGGTTTGGGCCCTGAAGAAGTTGAGGCCATACTTGTTTGGCACTTACTTCAAGATTCAGACCGACCATAAGCCCCTCTTGTGGCTAAATCAAATGAAGGGTGAAAACCCCAAACTACTTAGGTGGTCCATTTCCCTACAGGGGATGGACTTCACAGTGGAGCATAGACCTGGCACTGATCATGGCAATGCAGATGGGCTCTCCAGGTATTTCCACTTAGAGCAAGAAGACTCACCTGGTCAAGGTTAGCTTATTGTCCCAAAGTTTGGGGGGGGGTCATGTAGGAGAGTAGGGTCTGCAATCCTATGATCACCCAGATTTTTTGCTTTTGCTTCATTGGTTTATGACTTTCCCTGGCTGTGGGCCTGCCAATCAGACCCACAGCCTAGCTGTTCTCTCTCGAAATTAACACACATGTACATTAGGTGCATCCACTAATTGGAACTGGGCCGCCTTGTCAGTCCCTGTCTCAGCATACCACAGGTATCCAGGGCATCGGTGTACCCAGGGCCTACCAGGGGCTGCAGCATGTATTATGCCACCCCTGGATGGCCGCCCAAATCTGACACAACTGGCTGCACGACAGCTGGGGCAAAGTGGTGTAATCACCCGTTGCTGTAGGTGTAGTATTCCTACACCTAACCCTAAAATGGACACATGGATTCCTATCAGTCACTCCTATGGCAGGCCTTATCAATCCTGAAGGCAGAGTGCAGGGAATCATGTGGGACGGTGCTCTGGCGCGAGCTGAGCCCGTCGACGGCTTGCGGAACCAAGTCCTAATAGCCGTTCCATGGTGACGCGGGCCAACTACTTTGAAACGCATTATAATCCTTGCGGTTATTTGCTAACTTTGGCATCGCATCACCTACACATGTCGAGTAAGGTGTCATACGAATTGGAATACGAACCCCTCGCCAGTCCTGGCGACGGGGTTAGCATTCCCCCCTTTTAGAGGGGCACGACATGGAAGTAACCTTGAACCCCGGTTAAAGTTGACTCAAGCCTCAGCATCACAAAATGGATGCTGCCACCAGACACAAGTCTGACCTCCTGCTGCTGGGAGACCTTCCAGCGAGGGGAGCTTGGACAAAGGGTTTCCTGTCGAGGGCGGTGTTAGCACCATCCCAGACAGGGTTTGTGTATCCCAGGTAGGCAGGGCTGAAAGGAAGGTGATTGCAAGTGGCACCCCGGTGCTCACTGTGCATAGCCCGGCTCAAACCAGTTTCGGGGGCAACCCTGCCCCTGAGCCGGGGCGAAGCCGGACAAAGGATAGGGGTGTCACCACCCCCCTCCTGGCCCCACCCATAGGTAGGACCTAGTCACGGGCCAGCCCCTTTTCTTAGAATAAAGGTAGGAGCGAGTCCCCTTCCCAAATGGGATAATCGGATAATTCTGAATCTTGAACTACTTTCCACGAAAGGAACTCTTGACTATTTCTGAAGACTCTCCCTTGTGGCTAAGGAGTAGCCACCCTGCACCAGCAGGCACCACCTAAGCGCTTGCGGTTTGCTGTAAGTCTCTCCTACGGATCAAGACTGCCCAGCTCGACGAGACCCGAGTTCCCTGCCATCTCTGACCTCTACCTGCATCATCAGCCCAGCTGAGAGTCGTAGGTGTGACGAGACCTGCGGGACCGGCCATCTTCAGAACCTGCACAACGCTTATCTAGCACGCCCACCGAGGGACCCTCGAGTGAGTGCACCTAGGGTTTGAGAAGCCCTAACCCTGAGCAGCTCCAGCACCGAAGTCTGCCTCCCCAGCATCCACGAGATCTGCGTGGGGGCCCTTCCGCTCCTTGCTGTTCACCGCGTTGTCCGACCACTTGCCGACCGGCTTGTGGCCCTCTTCACGACGCACCACGATTGTTTCATCACTAGTCTGGTTGCTCCAGACTGGCTCTTGCTCCCCTTCAGCAGAGGAGTACCACGGACCCTCCTGGTCCACTCCAGACGCCATCTTGACTCCACCGCGTGGGCTTGCCACTGCCAAGACCTGCTGCCCCACTCCTGGGCCCAGCATCATCGACAGCAGACACCTTCGTGGGACAGCTCGCCCTCCATCCTGGTCGCCGTCGCGCCTCCTGGTCCGAGGAACAGCCGAGTCCGACGTCATCCACTCACCTGGTCGAGGTGACTTCAGCCAGTACCCTCCTGGTGCCCACACGATCGCTGGCTAGCGGTTGAGAACTGAGTCCCCTCTGCTTTCAGGTTTCCTTCATCCCCGATCCAGGCTTGGATCTCGCTGAACATCGTCACTGGTCGCCTGCCAGCAACTTCTTCTTTCAGGCTCCTGAGACTACAACGAGGACTCCCGACATCTTGCCGAACCTCCCGCAGCCGCAGCCTCTGGACTAGGTAACTCGAGCATTTCGGTGCTCCATCGCAGGTTCGCTCTACAAGTGTCCAGTTCCTTTTTCGTTTAGTCCCACCGATCGGATCACTCCGGAATCAGTAACTCCAGACTCTAACCATTCGCATTTCACTGATAGTGTAGATGGTTTCTCGTGCCCCTCGGGCATTTGTGTAAATTGTGCAACTGAAGTATTTTCGTAAGAGTTTTGTAGTGTGCTTTGCTCCCTGACTCATAAAGAGCCAGGGTAGTCTTGTTATAAATAAATATCCTTTATTTCCATAACAACTTGTGTGGTGTCCTTTCACGTGGTGTTCAAGGGGTAAATGTGGTGGTAAAACAGCTGGCTTAACACGCCCTCTAGAGTTTAGCCTAAGACTGCTCGTATCCACGCTACTAGGATAGCTGGTGTATAAGGTTGACTTACAACCAATCATCAATAAGGGTCGTTTGGAATGATACACAGTGATCACTAGAATAGTGAGCACTACATATCATGCCAACTTCTCACAAGGGAGACCAAGAATAAAGAATTTTTAATAGTTTCATTATACAAAAAATAAATTTGTACGGAAGTAGTTTAAAAGAATTATAAGGTTCAATCCAATGCAGCAACAATTGACAAGATATGGTTATAAAGTGTGAGTAAAGCAGAAAATCTTGGCTGGAAGGGTAAGTTAATGGTAAAAGGGAAATGTAATGTTTTGAGCTGATGTAAAACAAACTAGTAAGAAGTAGAGAAACAACAATAGAGGATGACATAGAAGAGAAAGGGCAAGAGAGAATAAAACTATAAGCATTTTGCTTTTTGTGGGATTAATAGAGCAAACATGGTCATGTATCTAATACTGAACTATAGACAAACAGTAAGATGTAAGAGAGTGCAATGAATCAGAGTAACAGGGTAAATGATGAAGATCTAGGGATTATTTGTTAAAAGGCTGGTATGAAAACCAAAGAAGGTGAGCTCACAGTTGTTTTTTTTAAGCCTGGGCAAAGCACTACGCTACGCTCGCGTAGTTTGCGAAGTTCGCGCTACTTCGCACTACGCGAACTGCACGTAGCACAGTGCGAACACACGTAGCGTAGTGTTGCGTAGTGTTGCGTAGTGCTGCGGTAATTTTTTGCTTGCTCGCGGTCCTCAACGTCAAGTTGGCGACCGCGAGCAAGCAAAATGACATCCCGGCGAGACTTTTTCCTTGTTCGCGATCAGCAACATCAAGTTGGCGATCACGAGCATAGAAAATAAACCTCCCGGTAAGATTCCCAACGCGAGGAGGTCAGGTTTCTCATTGCGAGTGGTCGCGTATGCTCGCGACCGCTCGCGATGAGAAACTACCAGTTCGCGTTGAGAAAGCTGCCGCTCGAGTAAAAATCGACTCGAGCAGCAGAAAACTACAGCTCGCACTGTGCAAGATGCCATTTTCAATGATTGCACAGTGCCGGTTGCTTGTCCGCACTGTGCAATCATTGAAAACGACATCTGGCACAGTGCGAACAAGGTACTACGCAGTTCGCGAAGTGCTACGCGTAGCTCGCGTAGTGCGAACTGCACTTTGCGTAGCTTCGCGAAGTGCTACTTCGCGAACTACGCCCAGGGTTAGTTTTTTTATTCCAAATTTCATGCCCGGATACACCGAATCAGGATAGCTGGAATCTTATAAAAGAAAAGTGAACTTAAGATGGTGAAAATTCTGCCATGAAGTCAATTCACTGACATTGAAATTTTAAGGTGACATTTGGACTGCCAACATTTTGTGAACATTCACATACTCATAACTCTGTGAAGATCTGTGATGCTTCCCCAAGATTTGTGCAATTGTTGGTACAGACTTGTAAAGTCAAAAGTGAGATTGCAACTGTTCCCTACTAACCAGTAACCTGGGTACTCATTCTATGATAGAGAATTGGTGTCCCAAGTTCCCTTGATTCTCAGGTGTCACTTGGATAAGCAGTGGAATGAGACACAGGGATGTAGGATAAATGGGAAAAGGCCTCTTGCCGAATTATTGGTTTTTAACTTGTGTGTGCAAGGATTGACTAAGACGAAAGATGCTGATGAGCATTACCGGTTGTTGGAAATGTGTCCTTTCTACAGGATCACCCAGATTTTTGCCTTCATTAGCTGAACCTCTTTTTTGGCAGACTCTTGCACTTTACTCCTGCTAGCCAGTAGTAGGATGCTTTAACCTTCCTTTTAAACATGATAAAATCAGCATACACCTAATTGGAATATAAATGTATTTTAAAGTGCCCATTATATGGCACTATATGTACCTAGGCCCTGTAAATTGAATGCTACAGGTGGCCTGCAGTACGCATTGTGCCACTCACTATAGTCACTATGTAAAATATGTCTACAGGCCTGCCCCTGCAGCTTGTGTGTGCAGTTTTAGACTGCCATTTATTTCTGACCTGGCAAAATTGATCTTTTGTCAGTTCTAAACCTTCATTTTTAGTTCCCTGTAAGTCACCCCTAAGATAGGCCCTAAATGCCAATTGGGCAGAGTGCATGATATTTGATAACTTTGGGTCTGACTGACGTCCAGCCGCAGTTGCAGTCCCAAGAAGGTTCCTAACATCGATGGATTTTTGCCCGCTGTATTGAGATGCACTCAGGCTGATTCACCCTCCGTGTCGACAGAGTGTTTCTAGCCATGGTTGCGGCACACCGCTGCCGACGTGGCAGACTCCAATGCTGGCAAATAGTAACCCCCGTTGCATGCACATTCTCACACTCCTTCTTCGTCCTTGCCCCTCTTAACTTGAACTCTTTCTCATTGGTCATCCACTTTTTGTACACTATATTCATTTTTTACACCGTTTAAAATCCTGTTCCTCATTTACCTCTACCTACTTTGTCAGTGCGGCGGTTTCTGGCCGAGCAGATTTAGATGTCTCAGTTGTGCTGGTGGTCTCCTAGTGGGGATTCCCTGATAGAGATGGAGGGAGTCCATCGTGGTACGCGCTCATCAATGCACCATCACTGTGAACATTGGAGATGCTAGTAGAACACACCTGATGTCCAGTGCCAAATGGAAACACCTGCATACTACACTATAAAACACACTCCATTCCAGACCATTCCACAGCACCACAACATTTTCTAGCAAAGCTTTATCCAGTGAGGATATTTTGTTTCTTTCCCTTGTTTCTTGTCCCTTTATCTACTTTCTTTTATTGCAGATTTCAACATATGGTAAAGTGTCATGTAGTGATCAATCCTTATTCAATGCTCTTTTCTGAAACTGGTTTGTGTAGTTTAATCAATGCTTTTCTCTTCTTCTGAACCAACTGAATTGATGTCATGAGTTTCACAAATCAAACTGTGTTGACCCAAACATTGTAAGGTATGACAAATACTGTGTTGAATATAAGTGGTAACAGCAAAAACTTGCTCTGCACTTTTCACATGATGATTAATGCCAAACTCCATCCGAATTCTGTAAATGTCTGTTTTGAAGTCAGCTAGGCCTTGGAATTGTCCAATACACATCTCAACTCTCCACTGTGCTAGGTTCAATGGTTAAGAGAGGTTAGCTAAACTTCCTAATCACTTACTAAACATTTCAGGATATCTCATGACCTGTTTATTTCAAGATATATTGTTTAAAATTGCTAAACATTAACGTAATATGTTCAATACCACTGAAAGCTATCATCATACTAATCTCAACCGTTTTTACTTCTAGGTATCTACATTGTTTGCCTCAAAGGAATGCATAATACATACTTTCACTAATAAAAATGTTCTCAATAGGTCCAACTACCAGGCTACATGGCCAGGAATCTGCCAATGAAGAGAACTCCACTCCAGCCTCGGGTCAAGCCTTCATTGAGGACAACACTCCTGGTAATCTGGATGATGATGAGGATCCTGGTCCACCTGCTCAGCCTCCCACCTCAGCTGTAACACCTCAGCCAACCGAAGTCTCAAATTCCTATGTTCCTGTCAGAGTAACACTGATCATGTGCCCCCATTCTTGGATAATGTTTAGACATTAGCACCACCAGCTCACCTAGTATCCAGTCAATTGGGTCCCACTGGGCCATGGACACCGTGTGGTGAGATTAGGGGTCATGGGAGGGTCGGCATAGTGAGACCACAGTGCTCACTCTCACCCAGACCACCATAGACCAAATCTTGGGAGCCTGTCATCACTTCCAAGACATGATGGGCCAGGCACTCACCGAGCTCCGGGAGATAAAGCAGTTGCAGAAGGAGCTCAATTACCAGATAGGTTCTCACAACTCTAATATGGGCTCCCTGTCTGGTGCTACAGGATATTTATACCCATATGTTCAGGGAATTCTCAGCACCATTCTACAATATCTGGCCCATCTACATCTGCCACAACCACAGGAAAGGAGCCGCTGCATCAGAAAAACCAGCTGCAGCCACGCCAGTGCCTGCAACTGTGGATCCCCCCTCCTATCCACCGGAAAGGATGTCCAGCCAAATCATCAGGAGGTGAGGATGGCAAGACTTCTTCCACCACCAGCAAGATACCCCAAACCAAATTTCCTACAGTGTTACTGGCATTCACTCTGTGGACTATTTCTGACACATTTACTTTTCTGAGGCCAGTTGTATTTTGGATATTGGACTTCAAACAATTTTTACTCTTCAACTATGGTTTCACTCGCCATGACTGACTTCTTCCTTTTTTGGTTTGCTTTTGCATTTTCACCCTCTTTTTTCTTCACATTTACTTCAATAAATTCACAACTCAAAAACACATTGACTGGTTTTGTCTACCTTAACTCTATCAATGCATTTGTTTCCCTTCATCATACTTTACAATGACAAACTTCAAAGTGTTGTGTAAATATAGAAAATTAGCAAGTAGATAGTGTGTTTGTCAAATCCCCAACCATGACTCCCAAATGTATATACCATTAAATCATCCACAATGATGTTTAGTCCATTAGACCATTAATTGTCTGTCAATATTTTCACTATCATAGCAATCCATACATGACACTAATACTCAGTGTCAGCATTCACTTTTCCAGTTCCAGACCTTGCCAATATGGAAGAAGGGTATATATCCAAAAGAAAAAGATTGAATAGGTAAATAGTCATTAACTCATGTCACCAAGTGGAGCCAGATCTTCTGGCTCACAAAAGAACTCCCACATCAATAACTCCAATAGCCAGAAAAAACAGGGCAGTACTACGTTATGTAGACACAGGATCATTCCAATCCACTGTTCCAGGATCCGGTGGAATGTCACAACCAATTTTCAGTGGTGTGCCGCAAGATGTGTGTCCTACAATGACGACACACATCAATTGCTAAATACACATTACACACAATAAGGATTTTGCGGAAGGTGACCCTTTCTGCACAAAAAACAACACTGACTACAACACAGGCACACTTGCACCATAGTGCAAGGATGCCTGCATTGGTCCTTGGCTTCCAAATTTGCACCAGCACAGGGTAAAAGGACAGGAATGAGTAGCACTGGATAAATACAGAATATTCCTGCCCTTTCCCTGTGATGCAGGGGAGCACAGTACGGTGACGTGCTTCTTTGCACTGAGCCACAAGGCTCATAAATATAGCCTTGAAGTTTTGCATTTTCAGGCAGTGGAAAATCCCCAAAGCCATTTTTCACTGCAGCAAGGCTGGATCTCCCATAGAAAAACAATGGATTACATTATAACTCGTTATGCAGCATAGCCTCTGTTTAAGACTAGCTACAAAAATGGTTTAAGGACTTACTATATTAGGAATCTAAAATCCAACCTAATGGCCTAATGGTACCCTTGAATTTTCATTTACCATTTTGGAAATGCCACTTTTAGAAGGTTAAGTGGCGAAACAACTGCTATCTGATTTGTGATCATGAAAACAAGATCATCTTCATTCTTCTATTGGAAAAAGAAACTTTACTATGGACTTTCTTTTTTACTAAAAATAAGCAGTACTTTGGATGTTATTTCTGATTGAGATGTTCACAAATATATAAAATTTTTCTCACGAAGAACGATTGTTCCTTTGATCACTTGTTTTGATGCTAATAACTGTTTATGTCATGGTTAAAAATGTTGTACACTTGGATTAAGTGACATAATAGTAGTGCACTTTGAACTCCTGGAGAGGGATCCAGGTTTTTTCGCCACTTAAGTATTCAGGAGGCTGTCAGAACCTCCTACAAGGTACACACTTTCATGGCATAGTTTTTGAATAATAGATTGCTTCATTTAATCCGATTACATTGGAGTGCACGCGCAATATTTTTCTAATATTTTTCTTGACTTTTAGAAGGTTAGCATTTTTCTGTCTAAACCAAATGCACACTTCTGTCAGTGTCCTGGGTCATATGACTGTTAATGGCTCTCCTGTGTGGTGATGTGTATTGCTCGCAGACAGTGGACAAAGTATCTGAGTCTGGGGAGACATGGGTCTTCCTGACAGGATTGCTGGGGAAGACCTGTGCCCCACCCTGATTACACTTCAAAGGCTAACTTGGCGCCTGTACCCAGCCCTTTCATGACTTCAGAAGAAGCCTACCCAGTCACTGGGAGATGTAGCTCGCACCTGGGCCTGCATGTTCTTTGCTTTACTAGCCAGGCTGGAGCTAAACCCAGGGGAATAGGGAGAACTGACTGCAACCAATTTTAGAGTTAGACAAGAGGGTGTCCCCCAGCCACAGGCATCCCAAAACATGAAAACAGAACACTCTTAAACCTGTGACGATCAGGAGAAGGACTTCCCTGCTCTCTGAGAATGTTGAAGGAAGACTGGACTTGCTTGGATTTAACCCAGGACTCCAGAAGTGACTTTGAGGTCAGTTGGCTGAACTCCGGTTTGAGCTACAGGGCCACAACAAGCTTCCAGAAGCCTTTCCTGCTACCCAACTGGACTTGACCTAGTCCCCTCAGTGGGAGTGAGTATTGTCTTCAGAGTCCTGGACCCTTGACGAGTTAGAGTGTACTTCTTTCAGTGATTAATTTGAGCCTGGGAGGCCCACCGACATTCATTTTTAGGTATCAGCACTTATTTTTCCACATCAGAGGAGACAAGAGAGGAAGAAATATACAAACCAGAAAGATGGAGGAATAAAAAGATAGAAAAAAATTTCACAAATGGAGAAAGCAGGAACCTGCAAGAGTAAGATAAATTGGCAGGAAGTGTCTGGTAGTGAGTTAAAAGAAATGTAGTCGATTTAAGACTGTGCAGCTTGCTATTTGGCATGACAACATTTAATTGCACTGGCTGTGATCTTCAGAGCTGAGTTTTGGATACCAACACTCACTCTTCTACAAATTATGCACTGACTTCTCCTTGCCTTACTAAAAGTTTCACCTAACCTGATGCAAGGAGACACAGAGGCCTGCAGAACTCCTAACCAAAGATGTCACAGGATTCAATGCAGCATTATGCAGAATGGCACAGCGCCCAGCAGAACCGCACCATGCAGTTTCTCACCAAAAGCTTAACCACATGCGATGCAGAGACCCGCAGAACGGCTCTTCAAAAAAGTCACTGGGTCCAATGCAGAACAGCGAAGCGCAGAATGAGGCAAAGCCCCGCACTGCTATGCCACTCAGCTCCTGATTGAGGGTTTCACCAGATTTGGCACAGAGCGATACAGAGCCCTGCACAGACATGCAGTACATGTATTGAAGTCAGAAAGTAAAACTCCCAGCAGACCTAGTCCTGTATCAGGCATGCGCAACATTGTGGTATGCTTGAACTTTGTCCTGGACTCGTGCAACCAGATAACCGCGGTTGGCGCATAATTTTTTGTGCCGCTACTTTAAAACTTAAACTTTAAGAATTCATATCACCGGTGCTACTGACTGGATTTTTGGTGTAATTTACTTTATTAAAATTTACTCTATTATTCTGAATTGGTTTCGTTTTCTCCTTGTATTGTGTTTTCACTGTATTATTGCCCTAGTAGACTGCACTGTGTGTGCCCAGGGCCTGTAAATTAAATGCTGCTAGTGGACCTGCAGCACTGAGTGTGCCACCCACACAAGCAGCCTTTCAAAAGTGTCACTGCAGTGTTTGTTTACTGCCATAGCAACCCGGCAAGTGCCCCCACTTGCCAGGCCCTAACCCTCCCTTTTCTCACATGTAAGGCACTCCCTCAGGTACGCCCAAGGTACCCCCCTGGGCAGGGTGCTTTGTATGTGAAAGGTACGACATGTCCTGGTGTGAGTGACATGTCCTGATAGTGAAATACTGCCAATTTCATTTTTCACTATTGCAAGGCTATCTGTCCCATAGGCTAACATTAAAGTTGCTTTGTAACATCTTACAAGTATAACCTTCCATTTGGACAAGATTGAGAAATGGAGTTTAGGCTCTCTGAACTTAGAATGTAATAACACATCTTTTTAGGGAGATGGCTTTTAAATTGTGTGTTTGAAAATGCCACTTTTAGAAAGTAGGCATTTTCTTATTTAACCATCCTGTATGCCTCTATTGGATTGTGTATTGGCTGTCTGGTGTTGGAGTGAATGGGGCTGGGGGTGTGCATTCACTGTAGACAGTCACAAAGGGGAGGTTGAGGTTTGTCCTGCCTTTCCTGGGTGACTCATAGTTGGGCTGAATAAACCTGGTCTGCCTTTGGAGTGATGGTAGGAGTTTTCACTAGCACCTGATTAGGTAGTGTCTCTGTAAAATGCTGTTTTCACCCCCTTAAGTGAAGCTGGGCTAGTGAGGGTAGAACTAGTTTGGACTGGGCTCAGAGACCCTTGCCACAAAGAGGACAAGTAGAATTGTGTGATACATTTGGGGGCCCTGACCCCAGGGCTTTAGAACTCTTTTTGATCAAGGAACCTATCAAGAGCAATAACGGGAGAAGCTGTAAGGAGGAACTACCACTTTGCTGTGTGCTTGACTGCATTACCTTGCAGTGGCTGCTTCTGTCATGGGCAGAGAAAGGACTGGTCTGAGCATTCTGCAACTTCTTTGTTTGGGTTTCTCCAAGGGATTGAGGTAGAGCTTGCCCCCAGTTCAAGAAGTCTCAGGAATAGCAAAGACGTCAAATTCATTGTTTAACTTTGCCCTTTTCATCAAGTTATCCAGAACTTTTTGTCTTCCTCCTGTATTTTTCTGACCTGTTGTTAGTGGTTTTATGACTCTGGGCACTTTATCACTGCTGATCCTTGCTAAAGTGCATGTGCTCTCTTTTGTAAACTTGGTAAGATTGGCCTATACCTGTTTGGCATATTTAATTTACCTGTAAGTCCCTTGTACAGTGGTATCCCATACAACCAGGACCTGTAAATTAAATGCTACTACTGGGTTTGCAGTGCTGCTTGTGCCACTCGCCGAAGTAGCATTTCAAACTTGTTTCACACCTCTGCCAATGCAGGACCTCCGTGTGCAGTTTACTGCCGCCGTGATGTGGCATCTAAAGTGGTTGCCAGGTCTGCAACTCCCCTTTTACTACATATAAGTCACCACTAAGGTAGGCCATAGCTAGCCCATTGGGCAGGGTGCTGTGTAGGTAAAAGGTAGGACATGTGCCTTAACTGTGTGGCATGTCCTGGCAGTGAGAAACAGCCTATTTGGTTTCTAACTGTTGTGAGGCTTCCCTCTTATAGGTTTGCATTGGGGATTCCCTGATATGTGCTTCAGTTGTAATTTCTGATATGAGAGGGGTAGCGTAACCATTTTTGGTATGTTTGAAATAGTAGTGATAAATCCCGCTTATTGGTAAAAGCAGATTTGTCATTACTATTTTAGAAATGCCACTTTTAGCAGTTGGCATTTCTGTGTGCTTATGAGTCTTTGTGCCCTGCCTGGATGGGTATTGACTGTCTGGTTTTCACTGACAGGAGAGAGGGGATGTGGTTTCACCCAAGACAGTCACAAGGGAGGTCGAGGTCTGTCCTGCCTTTCTTGGGTGACTCAGCACTAGGCTGAATTTAGTGTAGAAGGAGGAGTTTCCCTTGCACCTGAAAAGGCCTGGTCTGCATTTGGAGTGATGCGAGGGGTTGCACCTGCGCCTGCCTTCTACAATGCTGTCCCTGCCCTCTGCAGTATGTCTGGGGCCAGGACTTATAATGTGAATGGGGATGTTGTGCACTTCAAATATGTGTTTGAAGTTCTCCCAGAACAAAGACTTTTGTACTATAAAACAGGGGTTGTGACCCCATGAAAAAGAGAACACACTGAGTGACTGTACCTGGCCAGAGGACTGCCAGGAGGAACTGACATGGGACTGGATAGCTGAAATGCTGACCTGCAGCATGTTGGACTAAAAGAATGACTGCTACTCTGACCACAGAAACATTTGTGCTGACCTACCTGCCTGAGCCCTGTTGCTGGTGCTACCAGTTTTCTGCCTCCAAGGAGCGGACATGATTGCCTGTGTGCTCAGCTCCAAAACTAAAGGGTGAGCACAGTACCCGCCACCTTTCTATTTTTAAAAGGGCTTGTGGAGCACTGCCTTTTTCCCTTTAAGAGCACTCTTGTGTGCTGACAGCGCATGCAACGCTGCCCTGCCTGCGTGAAGGGGAGAGCTAATAAGGACAAAGCCCTCTCCCTCTTCCCTGCTTGTGATGGCCGGGTGTGGCCCAGAAACTAGGGAACCGAAACTAGTGTGGCGTCAGTTGCAACTGGGACCCTAGACCAAGAAGTTTTTGTTGCATCTGATGCTTGGCTCCGGGCATGGCCAAGGGAAGCACGAGCCTCCCAGCTGCACCAGGCAGATGAGAAATGAAATGCTGCAAGCATCATGTCTCTCCCATGGGAGACCCGCTGAGGGCTCTTCAAGCAGTGGTAGTGCTCCGCCCCTTCCCCTTTCCGGCTACAGAGCTGACCGTAGTCATTCTGCTGCTGGAAGTCGCTTCCGCATTTCGGAACTCTGCTTCTTCCCCACGCAGAGCTCCACTGGAGGTACGGCAAAGGTGCGGGCGTTGCAGCTGCACCGTGCGGGCGGCTGCTGCCCTGGGGGTTTTGTTTGCTCCCAACTGAAGTGGGTGGGGGCCCAACGAGGTCTCCCCGCTGCCTGGGGTGGTGTGGGTGTGTGCCTATCTCAGTATGCTTGTTTCCGGTCCAGGGAAGACATGGCTTGGCAGTTCGGGCTGGACTGTTCCCATGAGGCACAGGGTCAGACTGATTTGCATATGGCCATGTCTGAACTGGGGTCGCGGAGTGAGCTAAAGAATGATGATGGAATAAACCCAAATCAGTTGCTTGCAATGTTCAACACTCCATCCATCATACCCTTTGGTTTTGCTTTGCACACCCAGCTGTGGCATAATGTGTGGGGGCCCTTGTGCAATCTTGTGGGGGGGACCCACCAAGAAGGCCCTAATATGAGGTGCCAGACTCCAAAATCGCATGAGCACCTCCTCACCTAGGGGAAAACTACTGTAATCCCCCTAAAAGGCACGCAGGAGTTCTGGTGCCATAGGGGTTCATGGGGGATTATCCTGTAAGGGGTCATAGGAGTACATGGAAGTTGCACCCTATAGGCACAATGATATTTGAGATTATTCCTTTACACTGATGTTTGGGTGTGTCAGGTACAATGATGTTTGGCAATTAATATGTACCCTAACTACTGTATTCTACGGCTTACATGGGATGTCATGATAACTGTCTTATGGCAAAGTGATTTATAAATTGTGCAACTTACAAGTATTTTCTGAGTTGCACTATATGCACTGTTATGACCATTTCCTAGTGGCACAGTAATTTGTGTGATTGTAGTTAAATGTGTTTTGATAAATAATACAAAGGATATTTTTATAAAACCTTCTGTGGAGTCTCTTTTTGTGGTGTGCCTAGTGCGTCACTGGTGTGTGTGTTGCTCGAACTCTTTACTCATTGCCTCTGGGATAAGCCTAACTGCTTTGCTAACCTACCTAGGGGGTGAGCAGGGGTTATCTTAGGTATGTAAGTCCCTTGCCTTGATTAGAGTGGTGGGCTCTGCCTGGTTTAGGGGCATTCCCTAGCCAGACAGAAACCCAATGTTAAACATTCATCTCCTACCAGCACTGGGAACTGTGTGTTTTGTGCTGCAACAGAAAAAAAGCAACCCAAAGCTGTCAACATCCCCTCGCCATCTCCTTGTCCTGAAGGAACTACAGAGGGCACCGCCACACTTCACACCGCAACCCTGGTCTCACCAATGATGATGCCCGATGCTGCAACCGAGATGCTGCTTGCACCGTGAACTGTGGGCACCGCACTTCCCACCGCCTCACTTCACACCACCACCCCGGTATCTCCAATGCTGCGCTCCACGCCAGCACTGAGGTTTCGGGCAATGCTCGTAAGTTACACAACGCACCGCCCCCTTCCACACCACAACTTTGGCCTATCGACATCGGCACCATCGACTCCAGTTCGCAGCCAATGACATTGCTTCAGCCACAATGACAACGCTGCCTGCACCGTGACCTGCTAGTTCCGCAATGAGCATTACACCACTTTGCACCATAGTCCTGGGCTTACCGACGCTGCTGGCTGACTGTCACTGAGCCGCTGCCTGTACAGCAACCTGGGGTCATTGCATACTGCACCTCTGCACAGTGCACCACAGCCCGATGCCCTCCGATACCAGCGCTCCTGACTTCAATTGCACGGAGTTCGATCTGCAACGCATGTGACTTCAAGGGCCTGAATGACTCCTGCATTGACCTCTGGAACCAACACCTATTAACGCCGTCTCATCGAGGCTCATCGCGAGGCCACCAATGCCCTGCATTATTAAAGGTACTGTTTGCAGGTGTTCCCGGCATCGTAGTTGGCCAGCAACACCGCGGTCAGTCAGAACTGTTTGGATTTGTTGTTCACAATGGCGTGATAGCCCTGGATTGAGCTATCGACTTCAAGGAACTTGATTATTGATATTTTTAAGAACTGTATGGTGGATTTTTATCGTTTTTGGTCTTGTTTGCACAGAGAAAATATTGGATATTTTTCTTAAACTCATTTGGTGTCCTTTTGTAGTGTTTTCACTGTATTAAACCTGGTTATGTGCAAATGCTTCACACACTGCCTCTGAGATAAGCCTGACTGCTCATGCCAAGCTACCAAGTGAGTTAGCAGGGGTTATTTTAGAAGTGTATCCCCTTATCCTGACTAGGAAGAAGGGTCTCTACTTGATCAGGGTAACAACCTACCAACTGGAGACCCCCATTTCTAACACTGGTTGTCAGCTGTGAGGATTGGACTTGCGTTTGCACTTGACCTACAGTGATTGGTGTACACTACTACCATATCGCAGACCACTAAGTACCACATACTGTTTTCTTTTTGGTCTATTTTTGTGTTCCCATCTTTTTAAAAAAATAGACTTCCTACTGCATCATGACTGATTCAGCAGCATTATCAGTTGCGTCCCTAGATGCAGCCTTTGTTGAGGGAAGTTTGGAAACCTACAACGTAAAGGAGTTGAAGGCTATTTGCAAAAACCTAAGAGTCCAATTCAGAGGCCTCATCAGGAAAGAGGAGCTACAAAAGGCGCTGAGGGACAGACATGCCATTGGGTAATCTGGAAACCTTAGTGTGGAGGCGGAGGAGCCTATTCCTAGGGTAGGAGTGCTGTTGGGGGGAGGGCCCTCCATGCCAGGCAGAAGTGGTTTGTGCCCAGGGGAGCTGGAGGACAGAAGGGAAGCTAGAAGGTATCAAATAGAGCTGGAGAGGCTAAAGATGGAATTACAGAAGATGGTTTTAGACAATGAGCATGGTCTCAATGAGTTGGAGTTAAACAGTAAATCCAGCACAGATGGTGGCAGCAATTCCTCAGTGCACTCTGATAAAATAGAACACATTCCCAATAAAATAGGAAAGGAATTTAAGAAGGGTGATGACATACAAAGGTAGTTTCAGGGCTATAAGGCATCTATCCACATGAATGGTGTCCCTGAAAGGAACAGGATTGTGGCCTCGTTTCTCAGAAGAGGAGTGGGACACTTTGTTGGCTTTAGGTAAGGGGAGCAACCTCGCCTACACTGACATGAAGGAGGCCCTTCTCACTAGGTATGGTGTCACTCCTGAAAAGTACAGGGAACAGTTTAAGTCCAGTAAGATAACTGATTCCCAGACATGGTTGAAATGTGTGGATTCTTTCTGCAAGTCACTGGATGATTTGGTGAAAGGCAGCAATGTCACAGATTTTCAGGGGCTGCTCAATTTTATTTTGTGGGAGCTATTGTCTAGTCTATGTTTTGCTGAGCTCTGCCAGCACTTGACTGATAGTAAGCTGACCCCAGGAAGATTGCTATGGGGGCATACCACTGGCTGAGTACCAGGCTCCACAAGAAAGTGCATAGGGATACTCCACCAAAGGTAGGCAGGGTCTCCAGCAAAGGAGTGGGAGGAAAAAGGGTAAAGGAAAGGGGTTCCCTAAAGGACCCTAAACTAGTACCCAGGGAAAGCATTCCCATTAGCCAGGAGATAAGAAACAATTGGTCTCTTCAGGGAAGTCTACAGGGTCATGACCCTGCAAATGCTTTGCCTATGAGCAAGTGGGTCACTTAAAGGGGGATCACAAGTGCCATTAGAGGGCACAGCTGCCCACTGGTAGGAAGTCCAAGAATTTGGCTAGTGTAGCACTTGGTGTGTAGGGTTACCCGGAGGAGGTTGGGGATCCCACAGAAATGACCCTTGTCTCACTAGGGGACAGTGAGATGGTCCCAGGAAACCAGGTGCATGCAAACAGTAAGAAGTACAGCGCATGGGTGACCATCAATGGGAGAAGGGTAGAGGCTCTCAGAGATACTGGAGCCAGTGTGACCTCAGTTTGGTGTCACCAAGTCTCTGAGGAGCAAGTAGTCCCTCGGACTAACCACCAAGTAGTTGCTGTGGACAACTCAGAGCTCCAGTGTAAGGTAGTGCAGGTTCCCTTTGAATGGGGGTGGTCTCAGGTCCCTTGAGGGTGATTGTGAGCCTTACCATCCCTGTAGATTGTCTGCTGGGTATCAACCTGGAACAGTCTTAATGGAAAGATGTGGAGGTCCGGTCTCAGTTGTAGATGCTTGGCTTGCCAGAGTGGGTATGTGTGACCACTCAGTCCAAGGCAGCATGTAAGGGTGATCAGAAGAGCCTGGATCATGGAATAGTGGCCAAGGTGCCGGCCAAGAGAAAGGGAAAGGCCGTGGGAAACCCACCCCTGACGTTCCTATGGTCCGGGAGGAAGCTGACCTTGAGGGGATGCCCCAGCCCCTACTGGGGAGTAAGTGGTTGATCTGGGGGACCTATCTAAGCTGACCCATTGGCAGCACGGAAGAGGTCCTACCGGAGAAGGGTTCTGTAGAGTGCAGAAAGAATGCAAGTCTCTAGAGGGTTTGCAGCAGCAGCCTGCAAACCAAGCAACTGGTGATCAGTCTGGATCACACTGGATCTACTGGGAGAATGGTCTTGTATACAACGAGCCTAAGGTCGCTAAGCCTGGGTCAGCCTGTGTGCTGGTGGTACCTTTGAATTTCAGGACCTTCCTACTTGGTCTGGCATATGACGTGCCATTAGCAGGATATTTGGGACAGGACAAGACCTTTGACAGGATTGTCACCTACTTCTTTTGGCCCCAAATGTGAAGGCATTCTGATGATCATTGTAGGTCTTGCTAAAATTGCAAGGCAGGTGGCAAAAGTGGGAGGAAGTGTAAGGCTCCTCTCCAACCATTTCTGGTTGTTGGTACCCCTTTTGAGAGGGCAGGGATGGACATTGTGGGGCCCCTGGACCCCAAGACAGCCATCTGGAACAGGTACACCCTAGTCTTAGTGGAGCATGCCACCCGGTACCTGGGGGCTATCCCTCTCAGGAAAACGACGGCTCCAGTGATGGCTCAGCATTAATGGGGATCATTTCCCAAGTGGGGTTTTCCAGAGAGGTGGTATCTGACTGGGGTACCGATTTCATATCAACGTTTATGACATCCCTGTCGGAGGAGTGTGGTCTAACCTACAAGTTTACCACTCCTTTACACCCCCAAGGTAATGGGTTGGTGGAGAGATTCAACCAAACCCTAAAAGGCAGGATCAATGGCCTATCAGATCCCATGAGGCATAAGTTGGAAGTCCTCTTACCATGCTTTCTCTTTGCATACAGGGAGGTACCACAGAAGTCATTAGGGGTCAGTCCCTTTGAGCTTCTGTATAGGCCCCCTGTGAGAGGACCTCTCAGTTTGGTAAACGAAGGCTGGGAGACATCTCCCAGGAAAACTCCCTAGGAGGTATTTAGCTACATGTTGGCCTTCAGGAACCAAATTTTGCGCTTCAGGAAACTCACTCAGGCAAACCTTGAAGCCAACTAGGAGGAAATGAAATGCTTGTAAGAACAGATTGCCACTCTGGTAGAGTTTCAGCCTGGCCAGAAGGTGTGGGTCATAGCCCCAATAGAGACTTGTGCTTGTCAGGACAAGCAGACTGGGCCTTTTGAGTTGGTGGAGTGTGTTGGAAATGACCCTTTTTGCAGTGTTATCCCAAAACTTTTTGCTTCTTTCTCCTATTTTTTCCTGACCTGCTGTGGTTGGTTTTAGGACTCAGAGCACTTTACCACTTCAGATCAGTGCTAAAGTGCATATGGTCGCTGTGTAAATTGTATTATGGATTGATGTTACCATGATTGGCATATCTGATTTACTGGTAAGCCCCTGGTAAAGTGCACTGAGTGTGCCCAGGTCCTGTAAATCAAATGCTGCTAGTGGACTTGCAGCACTGGTTGTGCACCCACACAAGTAGCCCTTTAAAGGTAACCCAGACCTGCCACAGTGTCTGTGTGCAGTCTAGCACTGCCATGTCAACTTGGCAAGTGCATCCACTTACCAGGCCCTAGCCTTTCCTTTTCCTACATGTGAGTCACCCCTAAGGTAGGCCCAAGTTACCCCTGAGGGAAGCATACAGTGAAAGTAAAAGGTAGTATATGCCCTGAGGTGTGTGTCATGGCCTGCTAGTGAAATACTGCCAATTTGTTTTTTCACTATTGAAAGGCAATCTGTCCCATAGGAAACCATGGGAGCTAATGTATAACATCCTATAAATATAACTTCCCATTGGGACCAGATAGGAATATAAAGTTTACTATGCCTGAACTCAGAATCTATAGATGTATCCTTTAGTAAATGTGGTTTTTACATTCTGTGTTTGAAAATACCACTTTTAGAAAGTAGGTATTTTCTTGCTTAGCCATCCTGTGTGCCTCTGCTAGGATATATATTGACTGACTGGCTTTGGAGTGACAGGGGCTGGGGATGTGCAGTGGCTCCAGAGAGTCTGGAGGAGTCAGGGCTGGGCTAAATAGACCTGGGCTTCATTTAGAGTAGTGGGGGATATATCCTTGCAACTGAATGGGCCTGGTCTGCTGCAGACAATGCTATCACCGCCTCCTGCTGGGAAGCTGGGCCAGAGAAGACCAAACTGGTTTTGACTAAGCACAGACACTCTCTGCCTAAGAGGACAAAGACATTTGGGGTATAAATATTTGGGCCCAGAAGTTTAGAACTCTTTTGGAACCAAGAAGACTTGCAAGAAGAAGAGCTGGAGAAGCTGTGGGAAGGGACTACCACTTTGCTGTGTGCTTTGATGTGTTGGCCTGCAGTGGCTGCTTCTGTCTTGAGCAGTGAAAGAGCTGGACTGAACTTTCTACAACGTTTTTATTGAGTTTCTCCATGGGCTTGAGGTACAGCTTGCCCCCTGTTCAAGAAGTCTCAGGAACAGCAAAGACTTCAAGTTCTTCTGCTATCGGCATCTATGATGCCGCTGCTGACTCCGTGTCCTGAAGGAACTTCAGAGGGCATCGCTGCATGCTGCACTGCAACCCTGGCCTCACCGACGCCACCCGATACCACCACTGAGCTGCTGCATGCACTGCGACCTGTGGGCACCGCACTTTACACTGCCTCACTTCATGATGCCGCCTTGGTATCCCGGACGATGCTGCTCCACGCTGACACCGACGCCTCTGCTTGCACCGTGGCTCAAGGGCACCACTTGTAACTTACACGTCGCACCATCCTCATCCCGCACCGCAGCCTTGGGACACCAGGGCCATGGACTCTAGTTCGTTAGGCAAGGGCAGCACTTCAGCAACGATGATGGTGCTGCTTGCACACTGACTTGCCATCACTGCATTACTTCATACTGCAACCCTGGTCTCACCGACACCACTGGACGACCATCACCAAACTGTTGCCTGCACCGTGACCTGAGGGCACAGCACGTCGCATCACTGCACTTCACACCGAAGCCCCAACGCCCGCCCATGCTGGCGCGCCCGACTTTAACCACGAGGAGTTCGATCTGCAATGCGTGTGACTTCAAGGGCCAGATGACTCTTGCACTGACCTCTAGAACCGATGCCTGCCGACGCCGGCCCTTCGGGGCTAATCAAGAGGTCACGGAAGTCCTGCATTTCTAAAGGTACTATTTTGCCGGTCTTCCCGACACCGTATCTGGCCCGCGTCGCCGCGGTTAGCCAGAACTGTTTGAATTTGTTGTTCACGATGCCGTGATAGCCCCAGACTGAGCTATCGACTTCAAGGAACTGTATTTCAAGTCTATTTTGATTATTGAAAATTTCTGAGAACTGTATGGTGGATTTTTATTATTTTTGGTCTTGTTTTGGATATATAAAAATATTGGATATTTTTCTAAACTGGTGTGGTGTCCTTTTGTAGTGTCTTCACTGTATCACTGTTGGTTATGTGCAAATGCTTTACACACTGCCTCTAAGATAAGCCTGACTGCTCGTGCCAAGCTACCAAGGGGGTGAGCAGGGGTTATTTTAGGAGTGTAACTCCCTTTTCCTGACTAGAAGGAATGGCCCCTACTTGGACAAGGGTGCAAACCCTTGCCAACTAGAGCCCCCCATTTCTAATAGAGCGCAAAAGTGATGTCACCTATGTGATTAGTTTTCAGACTCCCAGGAATCCTTTGAGGGTCCTCTATGTAAACCACCTCAAACCTCATTTTGAGAGGTCTGAAGTAAGCATGCTTTTGGTGACAGATCATGGGGCGGAAGAGGAGAGTGAAAATCTTCCTGACCTCCTGTCTACCAAGGACCACAATGGGTCAGTGGAAGGTGTGAACCTCTCCCTTACACTGACCACAGAGCAGCAGAATCACTGTCACCATTTGTTGTAGCAGTTTGCCACCCTAGTCTCCCTGACCCCAGGAGTCACCCATTGATGTACCCATGATGTGGACACTGGGGACAGTCCTCCTGTGAAGCTCAAAATTTACAGGCTGACAGACAGGGTCAGAGCCAGCATCAAAGAAGAGGTTTCTAAGATGTTGGTGTTAGAGGTGATTGAGCCCTCCAACAGTCTTTGTTCCAGCCCAGTGATCTCGCTCCAAAAAGCTGCAGCACCCAGTGCTACTCCTGAACTATGGTTCTGCGTGGACTACCATGGTATCAATGCCGTCACCAGGGCTGATGCGCAGTTTTCTAGTCCCTAGTATACTGCACTGTGTGTGCCTTGGGCCTGTAAAATAAATGCTGCTAGAGGACCTGCAGCACTGATTGTGCCACCCACACAAGCAGCCTTTCAAATGAGTCTCAGACCTGCCACTGCAGTGTCTCTGTGCAGTTTTTACTGCCATGTCAACCCGGCAAGTGCTCCACTTGCCAGGCCCTAACCTTCCTTTTTCTTACATGTAAGGCACCCCTCAGATAGGCCTGAGGTACCCCCCCTGGGCAGGATGCAATGTTTGTCAAAGGTAGAACATGCCCTGATAGTGAAATACTGCCAATTTCATTTTTCACTATTGCAAGGCTATCTGTCCTATAGGCTAACAATAACACATGCCACTTTTAGAAAGTAGGCCGTTTTTTGTTTAACCATTCTGTGTGCCTCTGCTGATTTGGATATAGACTGTCTGGTTTTGGAGTTACAGAGGCTGGGGATGTGCATTCACTGTAGACAGTCACAAGGGGTAGGGGTTAAGGTGTGTCACGCCTTTCCTGGGTGACTCATAGTTGGGCTGAATAAACCTGGACTGCCATTACAGTGGCTGGAGGAGTTTTCATTAGCACCTCAATAGGCAGTGTCTCCTCTACACAATGCTGTCTCCACCCCCTTTAGTAAATCTTGGCCATAGAGGATGGAACTGGTTTGGACTGGACTCAAAGACCCTTGCCACAAAAGAGGACAAAGAGAAACAGTGGTATAAATATTGGGGCCTTGACCCCAAGTCTTCAGAACTCTTTTTGATCAAGGAACGTGCCAAGAAGAAGAGCTGGAGAAACTGCAAGGAGGAACTACCACTTTGCTGTGATGGCCTGCAGTGGCTGCTTCTGCCTTGGGCAGAAAAAGGACTGGACTGAACTTTCTGCAACTTCTTTGTTTGAGTTTCTCCATGGGCTTGAGGTAGAACTTGCCCCCGTTCAAGAAGTCTCAGGAACAGTAAAGACTTCAAGTTCATCTGCTGTCAGCACTGGGAACTGTGTATTTTGTGCTGCAACAGAAGAAAAACCAACCCTGCTCCGTCAACGCTGCCGCTGCCAGCTCCGTCTCCTGAAGGCACTGCAGAGTGCTCCATCACACTTCACACCGCAACCCTGGTCTCACCTAAGACGACAACCAACACAGCTACTGAGCTGCTGCTTGCACCATGACCTGTGGGCACTGCACTTCGCAACACCTTGCTTCACGCCGCCGCCGCACTGGTATTCCCTATGACGCCACTCCACACCGGCATCACAGCCACTGTTTGCACCGTGGCTTGAGGAACCGCTCGTAGGTTACATGACACTCCTTCCCTGTCCCACACCGCAACATTGGCCTACTGATGCCAGTGCAATCAACTCCCGTTCGCAAGCCGATGACAGAGCTTCAGCAACGAGGACGCTGCTGCCTGCACTGCGACCTGCTAGCACTGCAATGAGCCTCATACCACTTCGCACCACAGCTCTGGTATCACTGATGCGGCTGGACAACCGTCACTGAGCCACTGCCTGCAACGTGATGTAAACAAAAAACAGTACGGCTGACCAATGTTGAGCACGTCAATTTCAAAGTCAATGTTCAATTTTTGGGTAGGTGCAAGGACACGTCCAGAGCAGGCCGTACTTGTGCTCTACTGGAAACCAGATATGCAAGCTTTTTGGAAAAAGGACGTTGCACCAAGAAAAAGTCTTTTCAAGCAATCCAATTTTTGTTCTTTTATTCTTTATCAACTTTTAAGAATTTCAGACTCAGCCAACGCGTTTCGTTCCTTACAAACTTTGTCAGGGCCAAAATGATTGCTTAAGGACAACCTCCAAAACTTTCAAAAAGTAGTCAACTTCCAAATTGGTGCTGGTTATAGTTGTCCAAAATGTATGTGGCCTCTTAAGTGGTCAAATGGTATATGTACCACTATGTATATCATCGAATGATTCAATTGTAAACAGGACTCCCAAATAAATCCATAGAGAGCGGTATTAATAGTAAGTCAACATTGTAGTTGCATATTTAGTGCCAATGAAGTTGACTACTTTTTGAAAGTTTTGGAGGTTGTCCTTAAGCAATCATTTTGGCCCTGACAAAGTTCGTAAGGAACGAACTGCCTGCAACGTGACCTGAGGGCAGCGTACGCCGCACCACTTCACTCGCACCACAGCCCCGACGCCTGACCACGTCAGTGTTCCAGACTTCAACCTCACGGAGTTCAATCTGCAATGCGTGTGACTTCAAGGGCCCGATGACTCATGCCTCGACCTCTGGATCTGAAGCCTACCAGCACCAGCTCTTAGGGGCTCATCGTGAGGCCAGCGCCACCCTGCATTTCTAAAGGTACTGTTTGCTGGTCTTCTGGACACTTTAGCTGGCCTGTGATGCTGCGGTCTGCCAGGACTGTTTGGATTTGTTGTTCACGATGCTGTGATAGCCCCGGAGAGAGCTATTGACTTCAAGGAACTATATTTTAAGTCTATTTTTGCTTATTGATATTTCTAATAACTTTATGGTGGATTTGTATCATTTTTGATCTTGTCTGCACAGATCAAATATTGGATATATTTCTAAAACTGGTGTGGTGTCCCTTTGAAATGTTTTCACTGTATTGCTGCTTCTTATGTGCAAATGCTGCACACACTGCATCTGAGCTAAGCCTGACTGCTAGTGCCAAGCTACCAAGGGGGTGAGCAAGTTTTATTTTAGAAGTGTATCCCCTTATCTTGACTAGGAAAAAGGGTCTCTACTTGGACAGGGAACAACCTGCCAACTAGAGACCCCAATTTCTAACATCCTCCTTCACCAAACAATCCAATTTCTTACACAGGTGATGCAAAGCGCAAAGATGGAGGAGCAGAGAGGGGGAATTATTGTGTTGGAATTGCATCAGGACATCACAAGAAAAAGAGTCCATGAATGAGACATTTGAGAAGTTGCAGCAAAGAGAACCCCAGTTACATTTCTTGTGATTATGCAAAATGATATGGAAAATTATACACTGTGAAAAGCCATCCCTTTAACAGTGTCATACCACAAAGCTCCACCCTCACATTTATTCCTGATATTGTAATGGAGAGGTGGCTGTGTGGAAATAAACACATGTTATGTGTACCCACCAGTAAATGAGCCAACTTCTGAATTTCTCAGGGGTTGGGAACTGTAGTTGTCAAATTTTCATTGTTTGATTAATTAAAAATCATCAATAATACAAATCCTAACTATCACCTTCAAACCAAATAAAACATATTTTATAAACTGGCAAAAGGCTCTGAGAGAAACTTATCTTCCACCCCAAGATTTCAGCCTCCACGGATCAGTTGGTAACTCAGATTTAAAACATACATAAGGGGTAAGTGGTCCACGTTGGGACTGTAATGTCCTTAGATCAGTCAGACAATCTAAATTAATGTAAGACAATACATCTAAGACCCTTTCTTGAATGAACTTAAATGTTTTATTTTTTATTCCTATAGTGGGCCAAGACTGTAGTATAGAAAGACAGAAGACAAAGTGATATAGCCTCCTTGCAAGTACAGTACTCAAGAGATAAAAGCCGAGTGTTCAAAAGGATGCGACGAGGGTTTCCAAACTTGCACAACAAATGAGTAATGAGTAAAAGACTTGTTCTTGTAATTGCAAAAGTTTCAATTTGGGATTGTTGTTGTTCCCTTACCTCAATGCCATTGAAGATCTTTCGTTGGGAGGGTCAATAGTCTTGTAGCCAGGATGTTTCTCCTACATTTCTGACTTAGTGGTACTTTCAGACAGCTTTGTAAACCTTTAGGGGCATATTTACAAGCCTGTTGCGCCACTTTTGCGTCACTTTTCCCATGTTAAAAGTGATGCAAAAGTGGCGCAAGGAGGGGCTTGTTAATCTGCCCCTTAGTGTCATAAGAGGGAAGGATAATTTTTAACTGTTCTTGTTATAATAGGCTATGTTTATCAACTTCCCTGGATTTTACCATGACTCTTTTTTTGGTAGTTTCATAAATTCTGAGTTTGACAAGATAATGGCTTTAATTGTCTCTAATTCAAGAGCTAAATCAGCACATGCCCAGTGTAGATGTCTGATCCAGTTAATAACTGGGCCACTTAAGTTGTCCTGCAATACTTCTTTCAGTGATCCTGCTTTGGCATGGAATATCTGGTGGTAGTACTTAAGGAATTGGGGCTTTTATGCAAATTCTTGTTTTACCAAGCCGAATTCCTGGCATATCTGAGTGCATCTGATATAGTGAGATAGCTGGAAAATTATTTTGTAGGCGACTGATTGCATTCTGCCTAGCCTTGAGTCAATTTTTGATGGAAAATCTTGTTGGTATTTCAAGATTACTGAAATCAGTTTGGCCTTGCGACGCAACAAACTTACAACAGCTCCTCCAAAGAACATCTGCAGCGTGAGTCTCAACACTGCACCACCGATATCCATGGTGCCCTATTCCGACTCTGATGCAGCCCCTGCCCTGCTTGACTCCTGATCCTTGGGCCTAACAGTTCTTGCCATCTCACGCCTGGTGAGTGGTGTCCATGCTACGGTGCAGGCAGTGTTGATGCAGGAAGGTGCAGGTTACGACTGCTTTGAGGCATCCGTTTTCTTGTTTCACAGCACCAAATTCACCTCCAAGGCTCCAGGACAAGGTTTGGCACCACTTGGAAGGTCAGGACTTACAGTAGAGGAGGCCAGGTGCTGGTTGCAACATGCAGATGAAGTCTTTAATGTCCCTGAACAGTCAAGCATTTGGAGAACCTTTAGAAAGAAGGGTGCAGAGAGCAAAGTTCACTCCTCTTATTTCCAGTCAAGAAGCAACATCAGCTGGCCACCACAGCAAAGCAAGCAGCAAAGTGACAGTCCCTCCTGGCAGCACAATAGCTCTTCTTCTTGGCAGAATGTCCTTTGTCCAGAAGTTTTCTGAGTATATGGTGTTGAGGTCAAGTACATATGCCCATGTTAGCCGTTGAAGTAGGGAGACTTCAAAGAAACGTGTTTGCAGTGCATAAGACCCTTTCTTTCCTGGGCCTGGTTTCAGGCATACTACAAGGGGTATGCAGCCCTTTGTGTGGGGACAAGCACAGCCCTTTTCAGGTTCGTGTCAACTCCTCCCACTACTCTATCACAGGAAGACGCATCAGCCTTGTGATGGGCCATCAGGATATGCAGGGCACTCCTCAGCTCCCTATATGTGTGACTATCCAGAGTGAATTTACAAACCCCAACTGTTATTCAAACCAGATGTGTATTCTAGGAACAGGCAGAGGCACAGAATGGATAAAGTAAGAAAATGCCAACTTTCTAAAACTGGCTTTTTCAGACCTGCAATCTAAAAACCAACTACACTAAAAGATGTATTATTAAATTGTGAGGCCAGAGACACCAAACTCCAATTTTCTATATGCTCCCAATTGGAAGATACACTTGTAAAGTGTTACAAGGCAGCTCCAATGCTAACCTATGGGAGAGATAGGCCTTGCTGTAGTGAAAAACAAATGTATCCGGTTCTTTTCACCTCCAGGACACGTAAAACTTAAAAGTACATGCTCTACATTTTAAATACACTGCACCCTGCCCATGGGCTACCTAGGGCCTACCTTAGGGGTGCCTTACATGTGGTAAAAGGGAAAGTTTGGGCCAGGAAATTAGATGAACTTGCAAGGTCAACATGGCAGTTTAAAACTGCATACAAAGGCTTTGCAGTGGCAGGCCTGAGACAGGTTTGAAGGGCTACTCATGTGGTTGGCAGTCAGAACCATAGGTCCACTAGTAGCATTGTATTTACAGGACCTGGGCACACATTGTGCACTGTACTAGGTACTTATTAGTAAATAAAATATGCAAGTCGTGGAGAAACCAATCATACCATGTTTTAGGGGAGAAAGCATATGCACTTTAGCACTGATTAGCAGTGGTAAAGTGTCCCAGAGTCCTAAAGACAACAGAAAGAAGGTCAGAAAAACAGGTGGAGGAAGGCAAAAAGTTTAGGGATAACCTTGCAAAAAGGGCCTGGTCCAAAAGATGTATAGACCAAAATTCAATGTCAGATTTAAATAAAAAGCCAGGCAGACCATTGGCGCCTGGAGCACCATTTTCGCGAATTGACTAGAGAACTTATTTTGCGTTCTCTTATTATTGAGTTGGGTGGAAGGAGACACTAAGGTTATACTTATGTCTACTCTGGTTATTACTGCTGATTTGTATTGGTCTTTTATGTAGACCAGGCATGTTTACTGCAATATACAATTGTCTTTTTTATATACTGTGTCTTGTAGGCTGTTGAAGTAATACCAAAATTGTAATTGATATCTACTCCCCATTAGTGCGTAGCATTTTAACCACTCCTCATCATACTAACTTTTCATTGCCTTCCCAAGGCTCTTCATGTACTGTCTCCTGCTTTACATTGGTGTGGATTTTCTTTTTTCATTAGTTTTGTCTTGTCTGTAAGCCCTGTTTGCTTTCCTTAAGGATGCTTTGGTTCCTCTCATATCTTTATTGAGCCAGGGTTCTCTATCTATTCAGTTGCGTAACGAAAGTTTAAGGGGTCCCCCTGCAATGTCCACGGAGGGGCCCCCGCTCCAGAGTTAATACAGAGAGCTCAGGCCTAAGTACTGTGCTGAGGGTCATAATTTCTGGAGGGAAAAGAGATTGTAAGCCTGCAGGAAGTGTAGCACTTTTCACTTACTTTCCAGTGGCCGGTTGGGTACAAATGTATTTGTGTCTGGAGGTTCAACTTAAAGTCGCCCATGAGTAGAATCTCGTATGTTGAAAAGCCATATGGCATTTCATCCTATAACCCATTGAAGGCTATTATTATTTCTTCTTTAGGTTCTTCTTCTTCTAAACCCCTAAATGGGCTTCCATGTAGGCTGTTTTTTATGCTGGTTGGAAGATTTCCTAATATCCGTCTCTTGGCAGTGACCTCTGACTCAAGGTTTCTTAGATGCAAATGACGTCCCATCTTAAAAACATTTAGCGAATCAGTGTTGCAGGGAATTTGTCTTTACCCCGTCACGTTCCACAATATTAGGATTCATTGAGTTGTATGTAGGCACTGGTCATGGTTAATGGTGGGATCGATGTTAGGTATATGACCCCTCTTTGATGATAATAAAGGCACCAGCCAGCCCCACTCTGGCTCTGATTGCTCTTCATCTGAATGTATTGAGACACATTTCCAGTGATTACTAGTATTAAGGTAAATGTCAGTAGTGACTGCAACTTAATGGGGTTGGTGGGGTGGGGTGAGCAGAGTTGGGGGCGGGGTGAGCAGAATGCAGGGGCAGGGGGAGCCAGAGGGGGTCAGGGGGGAATAAAAAATAAAATAAATGGACTTTACTGGGTGCCACCGGCTGCCGCCTCTCCTCCGTTTTCCTCTCCACGCCACAACAGGAAGTACACAGCCTCCCTGAATCCCCTGGTAAATCACAATGCTGCCTTACAGCAGCATTGTGGTTGGTCTAAGCACCATGGTTCGGTGCTCAGAGGGGGACAGGGAGGCTGTGCATGTTCCCCACCAGGCTGTGTAATGCAGTCGGGTGGGGAGTATGCAGAGTGCGCAGGATTGTTTGGTTGGCCCAAGAGGGCCGGCCAAACCATCCTGAGCACTTTAGAGTGTGCTTAACACTCCTGTCCTGCTCTGGCCAGCCAAGCCCCACCTGCCTCACCCGCACCTAAGCAGAAAGGAAAACTAAAATGATAATAACATTATTAGCTGGTGGATGTGCAATTCTAGTGTCCTAGTTTTGATATTTGAAGTGTACTCTTTTTTTCCCTTTAAAATGCTTTTTCCCTATGGCCGTTTGTTCATCTATGACTCCACATGGGTTCAGAAGCACCAAGGTATATCTCTCTAGTTCCATGGACTTGATGTCTATACCCCACAGTGCAAATGTTTGCTTCTACGCGAAGATGAGCGTTGCTGTAACCCTGGATGACCAGGGCATTATTGTAGGATCATTTTCAGGCGTGTTTCTGCAGGCAGAAAAACGAATTCAAGTTATGTCTACTGATTTTATGTATCTTAATGTTGGAACGTGTTGCAGAAAACATAGGATATTTGCTCTGTTTAGTGTATCTTGCCTACCTCTTAAGATACAATTATGTAATTTGGGCTGAAAGTTGTTTCCAGGAGATGATTCGCTGGCCAATTGCTAATGCTATCACTTCCAGCATGGGACTCTAATTGATCGCATTGTGAGGGCAATGTAAAGAGCCCAGAGGTATTGACGCTGAAGACAGTAGAGCAATGTGTAGTTGCTGCAATGGATTGATAGCCTGATTCACGGAGCGCTTTAAGGGCCAATGGAACTGATGCTGTATCGCAGGTCATCAGGATGGAGCTCACTGTTGTAGGTGGGTGGTTTCCTTTCTTAACAGCGATCGGGGCCTCTTTTTCCTGTGACGTCATTTTGCGGGCTGTGGTGTTATATCCCTATTTAAAACTGCTGGCCCTGCTTGTTCTGATGTATTTGTACTTGGCGTGGTTGACCTGGTATTTAACTTTTTTAACTTTTATTGAGTATTTAAAGTGGCAGAATATTCTGCTGATGGTTTAACTGTGTTACTACCACCACTTGATGTCATTTCCTCGGTTGGTGAGCCCTTCATTGTCATTGCTTATTTAAATATTGAGTAGTACGGTCTCCTATTGGTAACATTTGGTTACCTCTGCCTTTTTGGGCACTATCCGATACTGCTGCATATCCTTATTTTATTAAATTTTTCTTTTGCTTCTTTTCCCTCCTTATTAAAATGTAAGTTGGTTATGTTTAATTCTTGCTAGCCTTTAGGTTTGAACATTTGACATCCCACAGCCGTGTCCGTTACAGTTTCCAATAGGCCTGGGCAGTGAACTTCACTCCGTTCGCGGAGTTTGCAGAATATTTTGAACTCCACTGAGTTCGCAGGTTTAAGAAAAACTCCGCTGCACATTGTGGAGTGTTTTACCTGCTCGTACTCGCCAGCTGTAAGTTGGTGAGTGTTAGACCTGGCATCATTGACGTGGGTCTCCCTTCCTCTCTACTCTCCCTATCTTTTATATTGGCTGGATTTAGATGTTCTGGGTGCCGTGCCACATCGCAAATGCTCCCTGTATATAAATGACTGTATAAATAAGGATAACTATAATACCTACATCGCTGTAGCCTGTTTCAATAGTGAGTTACCTTCCATTTCACTGTCGCTACTGCGAAACGATCCATTCTCATAGAACAGGATGGGCCGGTTAAAGATTGCTTTCTATCATCCTATCGGGCCCTAGGAATCTGATAGGACCCTCGAGTTTGATACGTATATGCTCAGCACATTGAGGGGCACCTTTTAGTAAGGACCGTTTATATATTGCATGTGTTGGAATACCTTCTCTGAAAACGTGGTAGTTTCTTGCCTAAGCTTTACTGTAGGCTGTTGCGCGTATGTGTATTGGCCGTCTGGTTTTGGGGCAGCAGGGCCAGCTGGGTCAGACCTGGCTGGAGAGAGAGATCAGTATTCAGAGCATGGGGAGGGGTGACTCTTTGATCCGAGCAGGGTCGTGCCTGGCAAGGTGAATGATGGCTCCACCTCCCACTTGGTGTCTGATAGCAGACCCCCTCATTCTGAAAGGGCAGGGTGTCACCTCGTAAACCAAGTGCTCCCCGACTCCACCGAACTGGTTCTGACCGGAGTCATTGATTTGCAACCTTAGAGAACAAAGACCTTTTAGGTATAAAATGCTGTGCTGGAACTTTGGCCAGGTGTGTTCCTTGTGGATGTCAAGACGAATCTCTGTCCGAGTGAGCAAAGGAAAGGACTTTGCAACTTTCATCAAGCTTGCCGAAGAAACTACCCGAGGGCCTAAATTGAGAGCGCCTCCTGCAGAGTCTCAGGGACATTAGACTTCACCCAGTCCGCCGTTGGAATACCTGTGTGAGTTCTGCTTGCAGGTGAGGCCTCCGTCGAGTAATCCAGAGCCTCTAGTTCTACTGTGAGGACCGCGGACTGGGCGCTTCTGAACTTTTGCTGAACCTGTGCGGGCCACTACAGCTAAGAGAGAGCTGCCGCCGCTGAGTGCCCGCCTGACTCTGAACCTTTGAACCTTCTTGCTAAACCTGTGTGGACCCCTGCAGCTAAGAGAAAGCTGCCGCTGCTGAGACCCCACCTAAATCTGAATCTTCAAACTTTTCGCTGGATCCGTGTGGGCTGCCGCCGCTAAGAGAGAGCTGCTGCCGCTGAGAGCCCACCTTAATCGGCACCTTCGGACCTTCCGCTGAATCTGCGTGGACTGCTGCAGTC
The DNA here is from genome assembly GCF_964204655.1 of Triturus cristatus. Lineage (NCBI taxonomy): Eukaryota > Metazoa > Chordata > Amphibia > Caudata > Salamandridae > Triturus > Triturus cristatus. The sequence goes on from NC_140582.1 coordinate 347,045,987, forward strand.
GAGAGAGCGCTGTGGCCACTGAGTGTCCACTGTGGTGCCTGCCTGGTCGAGACCCTAAATTGTCCCATGAGCTGCCGCAGCTAAGAGAGAGCTGCTGCCACTGAGTGCCCGCACCCTTTGCTACTGTGCACCATCGTGATTCGTCCCGTGGGCTGCCGCTGCCAAGTGAGAGCTGCTGCCGCTGAGTACCAGCACCCTTTGCTACTGTGCACCATCGTGATTTGTCCCGTGAACCGCCGCAGCCAAGAGAGAGCTGCTGCCGCTGAGTGCCCACACCCTTTTGCTACTGTGCATCATCGTGATTTGTCCAGTGGGCCGTTGAAGCCAAGAGAGAGCTGTAGCCACTGAGTGCCCACCCCTGGTGCTATTTTTCATCCTCGTAATTTGCCCCGCGGGCCGCCTCAGCTAAGAGAGAGCTGTGGCCGCTGAGCGCCCGCACCATTGACAACTTTGCATCCTTGGGATTTGTTCTGTGGGCCGCCGCAGCAAAGAGAGAGCTGTGGCCGCTGAGCGCCCGCACCATTGACAACTTTGCATCCATGGGATTTGTTCTGTGGGCCGCCGCAGCATAGAGAGAGCTGCTGCCGCAGTGAGTCCACCATGGAGCTGCATGACGAGAGTCATCACCACCACCAGCCTGGGCCGCCGCAGCTGCGCGCTGCTGCCACTGAGTCCCCGCCTGCCCCTGAGTGCCCGAACCACTGTGGGTGCATGCTGCGGACCTCAGTCTCCAAGACCTGTGGTTGCTGGGAGTCCGCCTGTCACCATCTCCACTTCTTCCAGAAGCTGCGTGCTGTAGTCCCTTTCAACGACAGGTACCTGGTGCGCAACGGGTCATGTAGGCCCCGGCCCTGAACACAGCCCGTGTCACGCTTTTGGTGAATACGTTGTTGTCTCTTTCAGTCCCCACGGGTTGACGTGAATTGTAGTTGTTGAAACGCTTTGAGAGTCTTTGAGTTAAACTGTTGGATAAAGATATTATTTTTCTATATCTACCTGAGTTATGTCCATTTGTGGTGTCATTACTGCCTTATTGTAGGTGGCCATGAACGCTTCACACACTGCCTCTGAGATAGGCCTAACTGCTCGTGCTACGTTACCACAGGGTTGAGCAGGGGTTATCAAAGGGGGTAGCCCACTTGCCCTGACTTAGGAAGAAGGGTCCCTATTTGGATATTGGCGCCAGCCATGGCCAACTAGAGACCCCCATTTCTAACAGTGAGCAAGGAAAATTCAACGCTGGACTGCTTCCCAGCGATATTTCTCACCGCGGATGGTTGGGGATGGTCACTACAGCTTACTTTGGGAAACATTCCATTTGCGTTGAGGAAGCTGTTGCTCGAGTAGAACTCCTACTCGAGTGGCAGAAAGAAGCTGCGCCCTCCTCAGTTGCGCATGATGCCCTTCATGCTGATTTTACAGTGTGGTACAAATATCCAGCACTAAAAATTGATACGAACTGCACGAGGTAACAAACACCACAGAACTACGCGTAGCACAGTGGAGTTTTTTCGTCACTTTGTGGAACTCTGCAAACTCCGTCCAAGCCTAGTTTCCAAGCATATAGCTGTGGTGGAGCTATGTGGGCCGGTGTGAGAAGTTGGCCTGATGTATGATGTCACTAGTTCTAGTGTACACCTTATATCAGTCCAAATACCCTTATGGTGATTGGTTGTAAAGTCAACCTTATAGACCAGCTATCCTAGTGGTAGCATGGACAAGAGCAGTCTTAGGCTAAACTCTGAATGGCATGTGAAGCCAGCTGTGATACCATATATAATCCCTTGAATACCAAATGAAAGGACACCACAACAGATATATATAAAATAAAGTGTATTTATTCTAAGCAAACCCTCAGCACTCTTTATGAGATTAGAGGTAAGTACAACACAGTCTTATTTATGCATACATTAAGTCACACAGGTAAGTAATACAGTTAGGCCCTAGGGGCCACGCAAACCATATACTAAGTAAGTGGTATAAGAACCACTGTCACGGAAATAGAATAGGCCTAGGCCTAGGGAATCGCTGGGGCTACACTACACTAGCGTTAGTTAGGAAGTGGGAGGCCCACGGGATTAGTGTGCAGAGTGGAAACACTCACGCGTAATGCGTAAAAGTCAATAGCAATATTACAGTTTAGAAATAGATAGATTTAGGACACTTCCGGAGTAGCTAGGAAGTTGAGACTTGAAAACTAGACACTAGGATAGTCACTATCCTGATGAGCACCGGAGTACCCAAGTTACCTAGCCCACAGGCTGCGGGTGCATAGGGGTGAAGATGCGTCGTTTTCGTCGTCGACTCCTATGGATGCCTGAAGAAAGATGCTGACAGGCAGTCAGGGGAGAGTGTCCGGTGGATCCCAAGGCTGGGATCAAGAAGAGAAGAAACCTGCAAGCAGAAGGGACAGAGTCAAGGTCACTAGCCAGTGACCACGTGGAACCAGGAAGGAACCAGGCGATGTCGTGAAGAGTTGCAGGTGAAGGTGAAGCTTGTCGCTGCAGCCAGGAGGACCAGGAAGCGTCGAGGACGACCAGGACCAGGAGGCGAGCTGTCCCACGAAGGCTCTTGCTGTCGGCGGCGTCGAAGTTGGACTAGGACTCACCAAGCCTTGGCAAGCGGAACCCACGAAGAACAAAGGACTTGCTTCTGGTGCAGACCAGGAAGGTCTGGGGTGCTTCTTCTTTGCAGAGAAGCGGGAGCCAGTCTGGAGGAGCCAAACCAGCGCAGAAGATTTCAGGGTGCGTCGTCACAGAGGCCACTAGCCAGCGGGCAAGCAACCGGACAGACGCGGCAAGCAGGAAAATGCTGAAGGGCCCCACGCAGGACTCGTGGAGTGTGGGGGGCTGATCTTCGGTGCAGATGGTGCTTGGGGTTGGGGCTTCTCAATCCCCGGTGCACAACTTCGAGGGTACCTCAGAAGCTGCGCTGTAAGTTACTAGCCACTTTTCTCAGGTAGCCGGTCCCACGTCGCTCGTCGCCTCCACGGATCTCAGCTCTGCTGCAGATGTGGATGAGGGTCGGAGAAGTCTGGAAGTCAAGGCTCTGGTCGGGCTCTGCAGTCGGTTCCTCGTAGAACGGTCGCAAAGCAAAGGGTAGTCTCTTGATGGTGCCTGTTTGCACAGGGTAGCCACTCCTTGGCTACAAGGGAGATTCTTCAGTCTTCTTCTTTCGTCGAATGTCGAAGGTCCAGAGTTTCTGTTCAAGTTGCAGGTTCAGGATAATCTAAAGTCTTGAGGCCCAACTCCCACTCTTATACTAATCTGGGGGGCTGGGATACCTGCTAGGTCACGCCTTATGGGTGGGACCTGGGAGGGGGTGGTTACACCCACTTCCCTTTGTCCAGTTTCGCGCCAGAGCTGGGGCTGGAGTGCCCCAGCACCGGTTTGAACTGGACTATGCAAGGAACACCTTGTGTGCCCCAGGCATGTCTCATTCCTTTCAGCCCACCCTGCCCCAATACACTAAAGGCTGTCTGGGGAGGTGCTAGCACCTCCCCAAGCAGGAAACCTATTGTCCAGGCCTCCCTGGCTGGGATCACTCCCAGCTGCAGGAGGTCAGACTTGTGTCGTGGCAGCAGCATCCATTTTGTGATGCTGAGGCTTTGGTCAGAGGCTAACAGTTGAAGTATGATTTTAACATGTCTTTCCCTCTAGAAGGGGGGAATAATATTCTCATGTCCAGAAATGGCATGGGGGTATGATTCCCTAGTGTTAGACACCTTACACGACATGTTTTGATAAAGCCAAACCATAGTTACCATAACCGTCTAAGATTATAAGGCACTTTAAGAGTATATGGTAGGCTATATCATAGAACAGCTATGAGGACAAGGTTCCGAAAGCTGCAGACAGGCTCATCTCATGCTAGAGCACCATCTCACATGTTACCAAGCACTCTGCCTCCAGGATTGTCAAGGCCTGCCATAGGAGTGACTGATAGGTACACATGTGTCTATATGTAAGTTAGGTATAGGAATACTACACCTAAGCAAGGGGTGATTACACGACCTTGCCCCGGCTGAGTGATCAGCCAGTTGTGTCAAAATGGAAGGCCAGGCCAGGGGTGGCATAATACATGCTGCAGCCCCTGGTAGGCCTAGGGTACACCTATGCCCTGGGTACCTAGGGTACACTGTACAGGGGCCAATAAGGTGATCCTATCCAAATGGGTTATGCACCTAAAGTACATAGTATTAATTTAGAGAGAGAACAGCAGGGCTGTGGGTCTGATTAGCAGGCCCACAGCCACATCTAAGTCGAAAACCAGTAAAGCAAAAGCAAAAAGTGGGGGTGAACATAGAAAGCAGACCCTACTCTCCTACACAACCCCCCCCAAACTTAGGGACATTAAACTAACCTTGACCAGTTGAGTCTTCATGTTCTAAGTGGAAATATCTGGAGAGTCCATCTGCATTGGCATGGTCAGTCCCAGGTCTATGTTCCACTGTGAAGTCCATCCCCTGTAGGGAAATGGACCACCTAAGAAGTTTGGGATTTTCACCCTTCATCTGATTTAGCCACAAGAGGGGCTTATGGTCTGTCTGAATCTTGAAGTGAGTGCCAAACAAGTATGGCCTCAGCTTCTTCAGGGCCCAAACCACAGCAAAGGCCTCCCTCTCAATAGCTGACCAACGTTTCTCTCTAGGGGTCAGCCTTCTACTTATAAAAGCAATGGGCTGGTCTTGACCATCTACATTCAGTTGTGAAAGAACAGCTCCCACACCTAACTCAGAAGCATCTGTCTGGACAATGAACTCTTTGGAGTAGTCTGGACTTTTCAGAATAGGTGCACTGCACATGGCCTGCTTCAGGTCATCAAATGCTTTTTGACAGCTTACTGTCCACTGAACTTTCTTTGGCATCTTCTTGGAGGTCAAGTCATTAAGTGGTGTCACTATGGACCCATAGTTCTTAACAAACTTTCTGTAGTACCTAGTCAGGCCCAAGAAAGCTCTGACCTGAGTCTGGGTAGTTGGAGGAGCCCAGTCCTTTATGGTCTGGATCTTGCTCTCCAGTGGTTGAACCTGACCCCCACCAACTAGGTGGCCCAGGTATACAACCTTGCTCTGCCCTATCTGGCACTTAGTGGCCTTGATAGTGAGGCCTGCCTTTTGCAGGGCCTCTAAAACATTCCTCAGGTGGACCAGGTGATCCTCCCAGGTGGAGCTAAAGACAGCAATATCATCAAGATAAGCTGCACAATAATCATCCAACCCAGTAAGGACTTGATTCACCAGCCTTTGGAAAGTGGCAGGTGCATTCTTCAAACCAAAGGGCATTACCACAAATTGATAATGTCCTCCTGGGGTCGAGAAAGCAGTTTTGGCCTTTGCACTCTCAGCTAGTCTGATTTGCCAGTAGCCTGCTGTTAGGTCAAATGTGCTCAAAAACTTAGCAGCTGCCAGTCTGTCAATGAGCTCATCTGCCCTAGGTATTGGGTGGGCATCTGTCCTAGTGACAGCATTGAGACCTCTGTAATCCACGCAAAACCTCATCTCTCTCTTACCATCTTGGGTGTGAGGTTTTGGCACAAGGACTACAGGACTAGCCCAAGGGCTCTCTGAAGGTTCAATGACTCCCAGCTCCAACATCTTTTGTACCTCAACTTTTATGCAGTCCCTGGCATGGTCAGGTTGCCTGTAGATTTTACTCTTCACAGGCAGACTGTCACCAGTGTCCACCTCATGGGTGCACCAGTTTGTCTGACTTGGGGTCAGAGAGAACATATGTCTGTAGGCCTGCAGAACTTGTCTGCAGTCCTGTTGCTGATGGACAGTGAGGCTGTCAGAAAAGACCACACCATCAACTGAGCCATCATCAGGGTTCTGAGTCAACAGTTCTGGGAGAGGGTCACTCTCTTCCTCCTGCCCCTCATCTGTAGCCATGAGTAGCCCCATGTCTGCCCTGTCAACATATGCCTTCAATCTGTTGACATGAAGCACCCTGTGGGGGCTTCTGGGAGTCCCAAGGTCCACCAAGTAGGTGACTTCTCCCTTTTTCTCAACAATAGTGTGGGGTCCAGACCATTTGTCTTGGAGTGCTGCTGGGGCCACTGGCTCCAACACCCACACTTTCTGTCCTGGCTGGTAAACAGTCAGTACAGCCTTTTGGTCATGCCAAGCTTTTTGGAGTTCTTGGCTTGCCTCAAGGTTTTTAGAAGCCTTCTTCATATACTCTGCCATCCTGGAGCGGAGACCAAGTACATAATCCACTATGTCTAGTTTGGGTTGTCTGAGAGGTCTCTCCCATCCTTCCTTCACCAAACACAGGGGTCCTCTTACAGGATGCCCAAACAAAAGCTCAAAAGGGCTGTAGCCAACCCCCTTTTGTGGGACCTCTCTGTAAGCAAACAGAAGGCAGGGTAAAAGGATGTCCCATCTTCGCCTAAGCTTGTCTGGTAATCCTTTTATCATTCCCTTTAGGGTCTTGTTGAATCTCTCAACAAGCCCATTGCACTGTGGGTGATAGGGTGTGGTGAACTTATAGTTAACACCACACTCCTTCCACATTGCAGTCAAGTATCCTGACATAAAGTTGGCACCTCTGTCAGAAATTACCTCCTTTGGAAAGCCCACTCTGGAGAATACTCCAAGCAGGGCCCTTGCCACAACAGGAGCTGTTGTGGTCCTCAGGGGAATTGCTTCTGGGTACCTGGTGGCATGGTCCACTATCACCAGTATGAATCTGTGCCCAGAGGCTGTCTGTGGGTCCATTGGTCCTACAATATCTATGCCCACTCTTTCAAAGGGGACCCCCACCACAGGTAGTGGTATGAGGGGGGCCTTTGTGGTGCCACCTGATTTGCCACTGGCTTGGCAGGTGACACAGGAGCGACAAAACTCCTTAGTATCTTCTGACATATGGGGCCAGTGAAAGTGAGGGACAAGCCTGTCCCAAGTCTTGTTCTGGCCTAAATGTCCTGCAAGGGGAATATCATGGGCCAAGGTTAGAAGGAAGCCCCTGAACTTCAGTGGTATGACCAACCTCCTGGATGCACCAGGCTTGGGGTCTCTAGCCTCTGAGTACAGTAGCCCTTCATCCCAATACACTCTATGGGTACCTTGAGCATTCCCTGCAGCCTCAGCAGCAGCCAGCTGTCTGAGGGGTTCAAGAGAGGGGCAGTCTAATTGAGCCTGCCTCAGATCTGCCCTTGAAGGTCCCCCTGTCCCAAGAAACTCAACCTGATCAGGTTCAAGTTCTTCTAGGACAGTTCCTTCAGGGCTCTCAGAATCATCCTCCTGGGAGGGCTGATCCACCACCTGAGGCAGGGGGGAAGGCACAGCCTTAACCCTACTGCTCTTTCTCTTGGGTTGTGACTGGTCCATAGTTTCAGGATCCAGCACTTGTTCAGTGTTGCACTTTTTGGCCTGTGACCTGGTCACAGCAAGGACATGTGCATCTATCCCCAGCATTTCTGCATGGGTACTATACTCCACTTCAGACCAAACTGAAGTTTCAAGATCATTGCCCAGTAAACACTCTACAGGAAGGTCTGAACTAACAACAACTTTCTTGAGGCCAGTTACCCCTCCCCAGGAGAAGTTAACAATAGCCACACTATGGGAGGTAGTGGCATTGCTAGCGTTGGTCACTAGGTAATTCTCACCTAGTATGATCTGTCCAGGGTCCACAAAAGCAGGTGTCACCATTGTGACACTAGCCCCAGTGTCCCTGTAGGCCTGAGCCATTCTTTGGTTGATAAAAGGTGTCTGTCTGTACTTGCCCAGGTTACTGGGGCCTACAGTAGAGGACAAAGCTAAGTCCCCATCACAGATCAGAACAGCCTGAGTAGGTACTCTGACTAGGCCAGAGTCCTCCTCAGTTCCCAGGGTTAACCCTACTACACCCTTTTGCTGGGAACCACCACTTACAGCTGAACTAGGGGGTACAGTTGCCTTAGGGGCAATGGTGGCTGGGGGCTTATCCTTTTTGGTGCACTCACTAAACCAATGTGAGTTGGACTTACAATAGTTGCACCATGGTTTCTTTTGGCCATCTTTCTTCTTATCCTTTTTGGAACCACCCTCCCCCTGAGCCTTTTGGGGGCCTGGTGAAGACTTCTGGTCTTTTTGTTTCTGCTCATTACCCTTCTGGTCTGCCTTTTTCTGATCACTGCCCTGGTTCTGGTTTTTCTGCTTAACTCTAGTCCTGACCCATCTATCTGCCTTCTTTCCCAATTCTTGGGGAGAAGTCAGATCAGAATCAATCAGGTGTTGATGCAATAGCTGGTTTTGACAGTTGTTAAGTATTTGCTCTCTCATGATCAAATTATACAATCCTGTATAGTCCTTAACCTTACTTCCCATTAGCCAGCCTTCCAGAGCCTTAGTGGCACAATCTACAAAGTCAGTCCAGTCCTGAGTCTGTGTCTTCTGGGTATCCCTGAACAACAACCTGTATTGTTCAGTGGTTAGGCCAAACCCATCAATCAGAGCACTCTTCAGGACAGTGTAATTATCTGCATCCTCATCACTAACTGTGAGGAGCTTGTCTCTTCCTTTCTCAGAGAAGGAGAGCCACAAGATAGCTGCCCACTGACTTTGGGGTACCTGCTGTACTTTGCAAGCTCTCTCCAAAGCAGTTATCCATTTGTGGATGTCATCCCCACACTTGTAGGGAGGGACAATCTTGCTCAGGTTTCTATTATCATAGTGCCTGTCTCTATCTCTAGGAATGTTGCTGCCACCAGTGGGTTCTAACCCACTTAACTTTTGCTCTCTAGCCAGAGCAAGCTTCTCTTTGGCAAGGGCAAGTTCTTCCCTCTGAATCCTCAGATTAGCCTCCCTCATTCTGCCTGCATGCTCCTTTCTCTCAGGTGAAGTCATTCCCCTGTGAGAGGAAGCATTAGAGATGCTAGAGACATGGGAGTGGATGGATTCCCTTGAAGGGGATCTGTCCCTCCTGCTTCTCTGTGAATGCCTACTTGTGGGTCTGTATGGGGGGACCCCATGCAAACTCCCATGTAAACTTAAGTTAGCCTGGCTAAGTCTCCTTACTTGGCTCTGGCTGTCTACCTCCCCATCTGAAGCCCCATCTGACTCCTCTGTGGTGGGTAGACCCTCCTCTGTGCCTAGGGCACCTGCCTGAGATGCCCTCTGAGCATCATACTCCTCTAGGAGTTGTCTTAACTGAAGGAGGGTAGGGTTTGCACCCTGTTTTATTCCTCTGGAGGTACACAACTGTCTCATCTCCTGGAATGTTAAGGTATCATATCTAGAGGGGATCTTTTGCAGACCTGATCCTCCTGAGAGAGCATCTACTTGATCTACTCTCAGAGACATGATCTAGTGAGGGTGTGGTGTGTGCACCTACCTACACTAGTTGTATCTACTAAACCTTTCTAGTAGTTGTAGTCAGGGTGTGTTATTCCCTTCAACCTACAACTACAAAGTCCAGTAGGACTTAAGTATAATAATCTATGTTATATGTACCTAGACAATATCTGTGTGATCTTTCAATTTAGTATCTCAAGATTACAATGGTATTACAACAGCAAGCTCAGATCCCAACCGCTGCTCACCAATGTGAGAAGTTGGCCTGATGTATGATGTCACTAGTTATAGTGTACACCTTATATCAGTCCAAATACCCTTATGGTGATTGGTTGTAAAGTCAACCTTATAGACCAGCTATCCTAGTGGTAGCATGGACAAGAGCAGTCTTAGGCTAAACTCTGAATGGCATGTGAAGCCAGCTGTGATACCATATATAATCCCTTGAATACCAAATGAAAGGACACCACAACAGATATATATAAAATAAAGTGTATTTATTCTAAGCAAACCCTCAGCACTCTTTATGAGATTAGAGGTAAGTACAACACAGTCTTATTTATGCATACATTAAGTCACACAGGTAAGTAATACAGTTAGGCCCTAGGGGCCACGCAAACCATATACTAAGTAAGTGGTATAAGAACCACTGTCACGGAAATAGAATAGGCCTAGGCCTAGGGAATCGCTGGGGCTACACTACACTAGCGTTAGTTAGGAAGTGGGAGGCCCACGGGATTCGTGTGCAGAGTGGAAACACTCACGCGTAATGCGTAAAAGTCAATAGCAATATTACAGTTTAGAAATAGATAGATTTAGGACACTTCCGGAGTAGCTAGGAAGTTGAGACTTGAAAACTAGACACTAGGATAGTCACTATCCTGATGAGCACCGGAGTACCCAAGTTACCTAGCCCACAGGCTGCGGGTGCATAGGGGTGAAGATGCGTCGTTTTCGTCGTCGACTCCTATGGATGCCTGAAGAAAGATGCTGACAGGCAGTCAGGGGAGAGTGTCCGGTGGATCCCAAGGCTGGGATCAAGAAGAGAAGAAACCTGCAAGCAGAAGGGACAGAGTCAAGGTCACTAGCCAGTGACCACGTGGAACCAGGAAGGAACCAGGCGATGTCGTGAAGAGTTGCAGGTGAAGGTGAAGCTTGTTGCTGCAGCCAGGAGGACCAGGAAGCGTCGAGGATGACCAGGACCAGGAGGCGAGCTGTCCCACGAAGGCTCTTGCTGTCGGCGGCGTCGAAGTTGGACTAGGACTCACCAAGCCTTGGCAAGCGGAACCCACGAAGAACAAAGGACTTGCTTCTGGTGCAGACCAGGAAGGTCTGGGGTGCTTCTTCTTTGCAGAGAAGCGGGAGCCAGTCTGGAGGAGCCAAACCAGCGCAGAAGATTTCAGGGTGCGTCGTCACAGAGGCCACTAGCCAGCGGGCAAGCAACCGGACAGACGCGGCAAGCAGGAAAATGCTGAAGGGCCCCACGCAGGACTCGTGGAGTGTGGGGGGCTGATCTTCGGTGCAGATGGTGCTTGGGGTTGGGGCTTCTCAATCCCCGGTGCACAACTTCGAGGGTACCTCAGAAGCTGCGCTGTAAGTTACTAGCCACTTTTCCCAGGTAGCCGGTCCCACGTCGCTCGTCGCCTCCACGGATCTCAGCTCTGCTGCAGATGTGGATGAGGGTCGGAGAAGTCTGGAAGTCAAGGCTCTGGTCGGGCTCTGCAGTCGGTTCCTCGTAGAACGGTCGCAAAGCAAAGGGTAGTCTCTTGATGGTGCCTGTTTGCACAGGGTAGCCACTCCTTGGCTACAAGGGAGATTCTTCAGTCTTCTTCTTTCGTCGAATGTCGAAGGTCCAGAGTTTCTGTTCAAGTTGCAGGTTCAGGATAATCTAAAGTCTTGAGGCCCAACTCCCACTCTTATACTAATCTGGGGGGCTGGGATACCTGCTAGGTCACGCCTTATGGGTGGGACCTGGGAGGGGGTGGTTACACCCACTTCCCTTTGTCCAGTTTCGCGCCAGAGCTGGGGCTGGAGTGCCCCAGCGCCGGTTTGAACTGGACTATGCAAGGAACACCTTGTGTGCCCCAGGCATGTCTCATTCCTTTCAGCCCACCCTGCCCCAATACACTAAAGGCTGTCTGGGGAGGTGCTAGCACCTCCCCAAGCAGGAAACCTATTGTCCAGGCCTCCCTGGCTGGGATCACTCCCAGCTGCAGGAGGTCAGACTTGTGTCGTGGCAGCAGCATCCATTTTGTGATGCTGAGGCTTTGGTCAGAGGCTAACAGTTGAAGTATGATTTTAACATGTCTTTCCCTCTAGAAGGGGGGAATAATATTCTCATGTCCAGAAATGGCATGGGGGTATGATTCCCTAGTGTTAGACACCTTACACGACATGTTTTGATAAAGCCAAACCATAGTTACCATAACCGTCTAAGATTATAAGGCACTTTAAGAGTATATGGTAGGCTATATCATAGAACAGCTATAAGGACAAGGTTCCGAAAGCTGCAGACAGGCTCAGCTCATGCTAGAGCACCATCTCACATGTTACCAAGCACTCTGCCTCCAGGATTGTCAAGGCCTGCCATAGGAGTGACTGATAGGTACACATGTGTCTATATGTAAGTTAGGTATAGGAATACTACACCTAAGCAAGGGGTGATTACACGACCTTGCCCCAGCTGAGTGATCAGCCAGTTGTGTCAAAATGGAAGGCCAGGCCAGGGGTGGCATAATACATGCTGCAGCCCCTGGTAGGCCTAGGGTACACCTATGCCCTGGGTACCTAGGGTACACTGTACAGGGGCCAATAAGGTGATCCTATCCAAATGGGTTATGCACCTAAAGTACATAGTATTAATTTAGAGAGAGAACAGCAGGGCTGTGGGTCTGATTAGCAGGCCCACAGCCACATCTAAGTCGAAAACCAGTAAAGCAAAAGCAAAAAGTGGGGGTGAACATAGAAAGCAGACCCTACTCTCCTACAGCCGGGACTACTTTGTTTAATGCTTTTAAACAGTTCTTTGTTAAGTGCTAGTTTTTTTATTTGTGAGAGCAATGGATTTCAGGGCAAGTGCTGTATCCGACGATGAGTGCTTGTCCTGTTTGGGTTCGGCCCAGGCTTCGTGATTGTCTGTCATTTCCTTTAGATTCTCCATCAGGAGTGCTAACATATCAGGAAGAGTGCATAGTTTGTCCACAGTGGGAACGCAGGCACCATAACGTTTGGCCTTATGATCATTTGCAGTGTTAATTGCGTCTTAAAGTGAACTTTGGATTCAAATTTGAGGTATTACTTGCCATTGATTGTATTAAATCTACCTGCAATTTGAGTGTATGGGATTGCCAAGTCAGTGCATTAGTTACTGTGAAAAGGGCTGAATTAATTTATATTAAGATGGTATGATCTAATTTATGAGGAGGAGTTTCTTGCAAGATCCAGTGGTATAGTCATGTTTCTGAATTCTCCTAGTGTGTTCTCGGTTTCGTCCAGCAACCTTACGTCGGCGTCACTTAGTTTAAAGCTAATGGTACAGCCCATATTGTCCTCTCATTGGCCCCCTTCTAGAACACCGTCTTGTGTGAAAATGGAGGATATCTCTATTGTGAGTATGTCTGGTAGTTTCTGTAATTTGACCCTGGTATGACGCATATGAGTTGTCTCTATCGTTGGACTGTGAGATGCATCTAACTAGTTGCCCCTAATTGTATCTGTCTCGAGGGCGAACCCCTTATCTTTGTCCTTGTTATCAATGTTATAATTGGCGCCATTCTCTGTATTCTTGTTATATTGAGAGTTCAAGATATTTGTTGCTGTGTCCTTTCTTTTGTTTAGAGAGACACAGTTTGCTGCTTGAGCTTCCAGCCTTTGTGTGTGGGTCAATTGTCTTGAATCGGGAGCCAGTGTGTGATTGAATGGAACTTTTTCCTTTGGATCTGGTGGCCCTCCTGTTTCTTCCTGATCTGGCATGGGCCATGTGTGCGAGTTTCTAGTTAGATTAGAATACTGTGGGCTTTTTACTGGATCAGCGGCAGTTGGTCAGGTTAGAGGTGCTGGGTAAAATATATGAGCCAGCGGTGCTGGACCACCAACTGCGGCCCCCTGAATTTTCTTTTATGGTGCGCTGGATTGCACTGGATAGTAGTCAGGATGTTGAGCAGATAATCATGCTGCAGATCATTGGTTGCCCCCAAGCGTCCCTCCTGGTGGCTGTAGGGTTTTTTGTTTGTTTTGCAGTGATTCCAGGTGTTCCCTGGCAATTCCAATTTTACTGCCAGCAGCATATTGCCAAAGTGGCCTCTTCTGTTCAGTTTATTATTGCTTATTGTTGCGTTCATGAACTGTGCACTATTCATACATGCTTATTTACATGTATATGGAATACGTGAAGCGAGGGGCGGATCCTTCGCTATGGCGGAGGAGCGTCACCCCACTGCTTTTAAGCATTGAGAAACATAAAATGACAATAACTTAAAGTTCTTATCATTTTATGTTTCCTGTCCTGCTGCTTTGCGGCACAAGTGTGGGCGAGGCTGCTCGGCTCTCCGAGCATGGCAGGGGCAGGGTGTTTTGCTCACTCCTAAGTGCACGATGACTGTTTGGTCGGCCCTCTCGGGCTGCCCAAAATGGTCATGCACGCTCCCCTGTTCTACATGCAGGCTGCATCACAGCCCGCATGGAGAACATGCCCATACGTAGAGCCTCTGGCTGAGGGACGTGTCACGGTGCTCAGACCAATCACAATGCTCTAGGTGCGCTGTGATTGGCTTAGGGGAGGGAGCCTGGCTGCCTACTTCCTGTTCCTGTTGGAGGCAGGAGAGCAGGAAAGCAGGAGCACAGAAGACACGGGACCCTGCCTCGAAGTAAGTTTTATTTTACTTTTTTAATTTCTGATCCCCCCTCCCCAAGCGACACCTGATCCCCCCACAAGCACTCCCTCACCCTGCGCCTGCCCACTCACCCGCGAGCCATGCCGCTGCGACTGCATGAAGCAAGATGTGTGAAGCACAACTAAAAGAGCCACAAGTCACAGAGTCATGCTAAGTCATGCAAGGCAAATAGGCTTGGAGAGTAAGCTGCAGTAATCTGCTGTAGCCTGTTAACTACGTCAAATGGATTGGAGATCGTGTGGCCTCCACTTACCTCCTCTCAGCTGCCACCTTCCCCCTCTGACAGGCCAGCTGAATCTCTTTATTGCACTTTGATATTATTGAATGTTGTTAGATGAGGAGTTGGGGATCCGGGAGTAGGGTGTGTGAGCCCATCCCCTTCCACGGCTAACCAAGTACAGCTGGGCCCTCTTCTCTAATTGCCCATCATATGGCAGAGGACTGTGCCAATAGGTCCCCACCAATGGGCTCAACAGGCATGGCAGCCCCTGTGGCAGAGCCGTGGCCCACCCGACTGGCCTGACCGGCCCGATCGGCCTTCATTTCCACGAGGATCTCTGCAACAACTCTGCTTGACCCAGTAAAAACAAGGTGGGCCATAGACCCACAGGGCTGTGAGGTGCAAGGAGCGCAGATGATCAGTGTGCGGGCTGCACAGCTTTCTTGGCCCATCTGGGCCTGTATTAAACATACAAAGTATTTTCCCTGTTTGTGCCGGGTGCACCTTTTAAAAGATGCCTAGCAAAAACAAGGAAAATATGCCGTATTAGGATGAATGCGCTGCCCCAGGAAGCTGTGAACTTGAGCTGCCCTATGGGTACTGCCTTCATGTGAAAACCGGAGCAGCTGCTTTGAAGCCGCTCCCTGTATCACAGTGCAGGCGGCAACCTGCCTGCACTTTTAAAGGGGATTAGAGGTCCCCTTGCAGACGTTTGAAGTGAGCGACTGCACCTGCCTGCAAGGGGATATCTGGGTAGTCAATGGGGCCCCTTTCCCACCCCAAAGGGCTGCCAGATGGGGTGCACTGTCAGCTTCTTTTCTTCTGCGCCCACATCTGTAATATGGCACGGGTGCAGAGACAAAGGGACTCCCCTGTTTGTGTGGGGCCACACCTCCATGTAAATGAGGGATCTCCCTCTAATGTTACCACTAGCACCGTATGTGCTACAGCACTATCGGTATTACAGAAGGGGACGCACAAGAGTCTGCGGCTCCTTCTGTAATACCAAAGGGCACTTCCGTAATATGGCTTCTGATGTGGTAGTGCTCGGCATTCCACTGCAGAGAAGTCGCCATTGGAGGTCAGAGGGCAGGCACAACCAAGGGTTTGGGGACTGAACAATAGGGAATAAACTTTGACCTCTGTTGAATCGCTGGACTTGATGCCACCAGAAGTAAAACTGACATGGAATGAGATGAAGTAGAATGGAATGGAGTCTTTGAGCTAGTAAGTATTTGTTCTTGTTAGTTATCCAGTACTGTGGCAATAACATGAAAGCCGACCTTTAAACTTAAAATCAGGTTGTAGGGAATATTGGCACAGAGAGATCTCAGTGTTGTAGCTTCAATATTCGTACCCTTTAGGAGGTAGATTCCAATCATACACAAGTATCACTTCAAAGTGACCTCCAATCATACACAAGTATCACTTCAAAGTGTATAAATCCATTGCGCTCCAGTACATTTATATTTTTTTTACAAAATGGTTCTTTATTCATAATCTTCTTAACTTATTTTGTGTATTTCAGTATCTAAACAGCCAACAACATGTGTTTAAAAAAAACCTTTTTATCAAGGCTTAGATATATGTATCTGCAATTTGATTTTTGAAGTATTAAACATGTAGTGGCTCAAATTCTTTCCAAGCTTTAAAGTCTCCTTTTGTTATGCAATGTCTGCTTTCATCGGCTCCCTCGTTCAATCTTCTACAACATGAGGAACATTTTTTGTACTTCATTTCTGGCTACATACACCCACCTTACATTAATGAAGTTTTCATCCAGCTGTGAGACTTCTCATCAATATTTACAGCCCTTTAAGCCTCAACTGTGTTGTGTAGTGAGTAATTTGTGACAGTGGTTCACAGTTTATGACACCAACAGTGACTTGCTTTTTTCGTCATCAGACTTTAAAGCAGAGGAAGACCGAGAAAGGCAGAAGGGGAGACAGAACTAGGAAGGTACATGTAGGAAGGTAGAATCTGACTACATGGTTGCCTCCACTTTTTTCCTGGTGTTTTGCTAGTTTTTGACTTAGTTTGGCTGGGATCAGGCTATTCAGGACCCCAGCCTCTCTGCTTTCTCCCTTGAAATGATTCCCAGTACTTTAGGTACACTCCAGATTGGATTCTGAGGTACCCTTATAAGTCCCTAGTATCGCTTTATTATACAGTTAATTAAAACCGTAACATGCAAATCATATTATTAAAAATTCAAGGATTAAAATATAAGGGTTAATAAAAGATTGTGTATACATTTGTAAATACAAAAATAAAAATCAAATCCAAGAGCAGCATTTCAAGTTAATGACAATATATCACGATTGGCCATTTGGTTAAAAAAAAAGAAGTGTATAGTATAAAAGACAGTAAAAAATGTCACAATGCTTATCACAAAGGGTTTAACTTTCATCGACATTCATATATGCAATAAGAATAGAGTTTGTCAGTTTCTTAATGCTGGGCATTATGCAGTGCAGTTAAAATAATTTTTACAAACTTCCCAGCTCTTGCTAAAACTTGGGCTGAGTTATTACTGAAGCACAAATCAGATGCTTCCCTGCAGTGTCTCAATAACTTTTCCCGATAAACTGGGGCCAGTAGGCGTCGGCGATCATTGGCAAGATGAGGGCAACAACATAACAGATGTAACCAGGACTCATGTGGATAATTACAGAGCCTACATGCTGACCATTCCTCTGAGCCCACAGCGGGTTAAAGTCATGAATTGGAAGGGCTAACAGCCTCATATAAATGATTTTATTGCGAGTCAGTGGTTGAAGAGAATAGATAAAATATGGTTGAGGTTTCCCCTTAATGTAAGAGTCGTTCAAAGCTGCAAGGAGTGGTTTTTTGGGAAGCCGAGCAACATCTCTCTCAAGTGATTTGGCTTTTTATTGTTTTTTTCCACACTGACAAGGAAATGATTGGATTAGAAAAGTTGATAATTTCAATCTTTAATGTAGAGATGGCCACGTGCAGCTGTCTGTACCAAGGAGAGAGTTCCTCCGTGAACACTGTTTGTAATTGTTCTTTCATGGATTGAGCTGGTGCACGTAGAGTGTAGATGTAGAATTTAATTAAGTCTCCCAGGCAATGAAGATCTGCACTTGCCAGGCCCAGCTCGAGTCTCAGCCGCGTCCTCCTTGCAAGCTGGGGAGCCGAAAATATTTTCTTGTAGGCCATTATTTGATATTTCACTGAAAAAGTATCCATTTTGCCAGGGAAAGCCAGGTGACCATAAGACACTGCTGTGAGCTGTTTGGCGCGTAGAACCCTTAATATTGACTCGGCTGTGGGGCTGTGCAAATGCCGATTCAAGCGCCTCAGACTGTATATAATCCCTGCTCCCTTAGGTCAAAGATGTTCGAGATGGAATACTTGATTTGCCTTTCGTTGAACCAAACTCCTAGATAATTATAGCTGGTACAGGTTGCTATATGTAGACCACCTGCTCACCAAGACAGATTTTTGTTTTTTTTGTATTTCCCAAAAATCATGACTTTGGTTTTTGATTCGTTCATCAGAAGATTGTTTTTTATATTATATGTGTTAAGGGCAGTGAGCGCTCTTTGTAGACCTATTTTTGTATGGTCCATGATAATAATGTCGTCAGCGTATTGCATAATCTGTAGTCGTATGCCACCCAATTTTGGGGCGACCAAAGTTGCACCTGCCAATTCTTTAGGCAGATCAGCAGTATAAAGATTAAATAGTAATGCAGCTAATACGCAGCCTTGCTTTAGACCATTTTTAGTTGTGATTTTTGCAGATACTGTTGTGGCACTTGTTTTAATCCTCACCCAGGTTTTCTGGTGCAGAGATATCAGTGCAGAGAGAAGTGCAGATGGTATCCCCCAGGAGTTTAGTTTGTTCCATAGCGTCCCTCGATGGAATGCTGCACTAAAATCCACAAAACAGCATAATAAAGGTAGATTATTGGCCAAAGTGACTCTCCACGATAAGTAGGACAGCGCTATTATATTATCCGTCGTGGAGCAGCCTGATCTAAAGCCTGACTGAGTATGAGGAAGGATGCTGTTTTCTGTGACCCAGTTTTCAAGTTCTACCAGCAGGACACGAGCATATAATTTGCCGGATTTGAGCGGTTACCCTTTTTATGAAGTGGATGTAATATTGAGCCCTGCCAGGTGGATGGAATTGTGGCTGTAAGAAAAGTTTGCTTAACCCCTTCTGTGCCCATGACGAGCTGGACTCGTCATGGAGCACAGTCGCGCTGTGCCCATGACGAGTCCAGCTCGTCATGAGGCATTCCCTGGGGAATCCCTCTGGTGCGGGCACCAGAGGGATTCCCTTTTACTGAAAATAGCCTCGGGAGCTGGGGAAGAGCTTCCCCAGCTCCTGAGCCCCCCCCCCCTGCTTTCACTGTAATGACGATCGGCGCGCAAGTAGCGCCGATGTCATTACACTGAAACTAAAATGAGCCAAGAGGCTCATTTCAGTTTCACTTTGTACGTGCTCAGGGGGCTATCTCAGCCCCCTGAGCACGTAGAAAGACGGGAGGGATATCGTTGGAAAGGGGAGGATCTCCCCTTTCCAATGGTACCCCTCCCCAGTGGATCCCTGCTTGGGGATCGCCACAGGAGGGCGATCCCCAAGCAGGGATCCACCCTCTAGACACCAGGGAGGGGGGAGCGGCCCCTTGGGCAAGGGCCTTTGCTCCCCCCAAATAATTTTGGCATAATTTAGTCTTTTTGCTCCCCCTGGGGGGCAGATGGGGCATTGGCCCCCAATCGCCCCCCCCCGGGGGGGGCAAAAAGACCACTAGGCACCAGGGAATTGTAAAAAAAAAAAAAAAAAAAAAAAAAATAGGGGTGGGAGCTGCCCAGAACAGGCAGGCCCATGCCCCCACCCCACCCCCCAATTAGCACAGTCTTTCCCTTCGGGGGGCAGAAAGCCCACTATACACCAGGGAAACGGGCACGCCAATGCCCCCACCCACCCGCCACCATTACAGCCTTTCTGCCCCCCCTGGGGGGCAGATGGGGCATTGGCCACTAGACACCAGGGAATTAAAAAAAAAAAAAAAAGAATAGGGGTGGGCCCTTGCCTGTCACGGGTACTTGGGCCTCTTACACGATTGAGGCACTGTTTTTATCGGGAGACCCGGGGGAACGCTGGGTGGTAGGAAATTTGTGTCAGCCCGGTGATGCCACAACTTTCCCACACAAAAATGTGTGAAAAATTGTTTTTTTCAGCTAAATTTGAGGTTTGCAGGGCATTCTGGGTAAGGAAACGTTCGGGGATCCACGCAAGCCATACCTCCCTGGAATCCCCCGGGTGTCTAGTTTTCACAAAATGTACGGGTTTGGTAGGTTTCCCTAGGTGCCGGCAGAGCTAGGGTTCAAAAACTACAGCTAGGCACTTTGCCAAAAAAGGTTCATTTTTCACTGCGAAATTGAGGTGTGTCCACGATGCGTTTTGCGCCGTTTCCTGTCGCGGGCACTAGGCCGACCGACACAGGTGAGGTACCATTTTTATCGGAAGACTTTGGGGAACACGGGGTGGGTGGAAATTTGTGGATACACGCAGATTCCAGAACTTTCCACCAGAGAAATGTGGAGAAAATGTGGTTTTTTTTGGCAATTTTTTAGGTTTACAAGGGATTCTGGGTAACAGAACCTGGTGGGAGGCAGTCAAGTCACCCCATCCTGGATTCCCCTGGGTGTCTAGTTTTCAAAAATGTATAGGTTTGCTAGGTTTCCCTATGTGACGGCAGAGCTATGGTTAAAAAACTACAGCTAGGCACTTTGCCAAAAAAGGGTAATTTTTCGCTACAAAATTGAGGTGTGTGCACCTTACGTTTTGCGCCGTTTCCTGTCGCGGGCACTAGGCCGACCGACACAAGTGAGGTACCATTTTTATCGGAAGACTTTGGGGAACACGGGGTTGGTGGAAATTTGTGGATCCACGCAGATTCCAGAACTTTCCACCACAGAAATGTGGGGAAAATTTATTTTTTTTGGCAATTTTTTAGGTTTGCAAGGGATTCTGGGTAGCAGAACCTGGTGGGATGCAGTCAAGTCACCCCATCCTGGATTCCCCTGGGTGTCTAGTTTTCAAAAATGTATAGGTTTGCTAGGTTTCCCAAGGTGCTGGCAGAGCTATGGTTCAAAAACTACAGCTAGCCACTTTGCCAAAAAAGGGTCATTTTTCACAGTGAAATTGAGGTGTGTCCACGTTGCGTTTTGCGCCGTTTCCTGTCGCGGGCACTAGGCCGACCCACACAAGTGAGGTACCATTTTTCTCGGAAGACTTTGGGGAACGCGGGTGGGTGGAAATTTGTGGATCCACGCAGATTCCAGAACTTTCCACCAGAGAAATGTGGAGAAAATGTGTTTTTTTTGGCAATTTTTTAGGTTTACAAGGGATTCTGGGTAACAGAACCTGGTGGGAGGCAGTCAAGTCACCCCATCCTGGATTCCCCTGGGTGTCTAGTTTTCAAAAATGTATAGGTTTGCTAGGTTTCCCTAGGTGACGGTAGAGCTATGGTTAAAAAACTACAGCTAGGCACTTTGCCAAAAAAGGGTAATTTTGCATTGTGAAAATGTGGTGTGTTCACGTTGGGTTTTGAGCCATTTCTTGTCGTGGGCACTATGCCTACCCCTACAAGTGAGGTACCATTTTTATCGGGAGACTTAAGGTAATTCAGATTTGTAAAGGAACTGTTATTACCTATTGACTTTCGATGCATTTCTGCCTTCCAAATGAAAGATACTGTGTAAAAAAGAAGTCATTCTAAAAAATGACTGATAATTCTCATGCTAGTATGAGTATCCCAATTTTGGAAATGTGCAAATATCTACTGTTTCTAAACTCTATATTGTGTTCCCATTTCAGAAATACATAGGTGTCTTTCATACCGATTTTTCCATGTACATATTTTTACAGAATAATTACTATATACCCGGTACATAATAAAAAACCATTGCAAGTTGCTGCTCAGTTTTTGGCTCTGGGTTCGTCGGGTTCTTGGTGAACCTACAAGTCCTATATATCCCCACAACCAGTAATGTCCAGCAGATGTAACGGTATATTGCTTTCAAAGAGCTGTCAAAATTAGAAGAAGTTACAGGTGAAAACGTTGACACAAAAGGCGCTTTTTTTCAACAAATTTTCAATTTATCCTATATTTAACTGTTAGTTTCTATAAAGAAACCTTGATGGATCTACACAAATGACCCCTTGCTGAATTCAGAATTTTGTCAACTTCTCTAAAATGTATAGCTTTCCAGGATCCATTATTGCTTTTGTACCCACTTCTACCATTAACTGGAAGGAGGTTGAAAGCACAAAAAATAGCAAAAATAGGCTATGTCCCAGAAAAATGCCAAAACTGTGTAAAATATTTTGGGTTTCTGACAAAAGTCTGGTATCCCCTAAAAGCTGGGAAAATTGTGATTTCAGCCCTACAAACCTTTTTTTGATAACATTTGCAGGGTAAAACCCAGATGCTTTCATTTGCAGCCCGTTTTTCCCATTTTCCCCCCAAAAAACTACATTTTGCTGTATTTTGGCTCATTTCTGTGACCCCTCCAGGGGAATCCACAAACCCTGAGTACCTTCAGAATCCCCATGATGTTGGAAGAAAAGGACGCAAATTTGGCGTGGATACCTTATGTGGTCAAAAAGTTACAGGGGCCTCAGCACGCACTACCCCAAATAGCCAAAAAAGGGCATGGCACAGGAGGGGGAAAAGGCCTGGCAGCGAAGGGGTTAAAGAGAGGTGTAATGAGGTCTGCCCAGAATGATCGATTTGATTTAAAAACTGTAGCGGGTATTCCATTTGGCCCTGGCGCACCATCATTCCTCATGCGACTAATGATCTTAATTACTTTGGCTTCCGAGATGCCTAGGCCCTGGGTGTTTTCATTATTTGGTGCTTGAGGCGAGGAGAGAACTGACAGCTCCCCTGTCCCACTGCTGATGAGCTGATTGATGTGATTCACCCAGACATTCTCAGGTACCCCGTTCTCTTTAGACTGGCCACTATTACTGACTTGGATGATATATCTCCAAAATGGAGCTGGATTTTTTTCCTTAAGAAGAGATAAGATGTTGACCCTTATAAGTTCCTAGTATATGGTATACTATGTACCCAGAGCATAGGTACCCCAGAGGCTGCAGCATGTGTTATGCCACCCCTGGGAAGCCTTCCAAAATGACACCACAGGACTGATACTGCAGCCTGGGTAAGGTGGTGCATGCACCCCTTACTGAGATATAGGTTCACTATATCTCTCCATATCACTGCACGTATAAACCTATCAGTCACCCCTATGGCAGGCCTTACTAATCCTGAGGGCAGGGGGTGCTTGGTTTTTTGTGAGAGGGTGCCCATGCATGAGCATAGCTCCTCTGCAGCCTTCATGAATCTATTCTTCGGGGTTGTCTGTGATGCAGCCTGACCATATACTCTTAAGTGCATTATAACCTCACTGTAAATGCTAACTTTGGGATGGCTGCACGGAAACATGTCGTGTTTGGTGTCAAACACCTTGAAATCATACCCCCACACCAGTAACTGGTGTGGGAGTATGATCCCACCCTTCTAGAGGAAGAGATATGACAGCACCGGTATACCCAATACCAGTCACAGAGCCCTGGCATCACAAAATGAATGCTGCCAGCCACAGACACAAGTCTGGCCTCCTCCTGCTGACTGAAACTCCAGGAGGGGAGGCATGGACAATAGGTTTCCTGTCACAGGTAGGTGTTATCACGTCCCAGACAGGCTTTAGTGGATTGGGGCAGGGTGGGTGCACTCCAATAGTGCTTTGAAGTCTGCACTGGGGGCACATTTGGTGTCCCTGTGCATAGTCCAGCTCAAACCAGTGTCAGAGGCTACCAGCCCCTGCTCTGGTGCAAAACTGGACAAAGGAAATGGGTGTAGCCACCCCTCTTTCCAAACCCTCTCTTAGGTGGGTCCCCTGAGTTAGTCCAACCTCTTCCTTGGGTATAAAGAAGGAACCCCTGACTACAGAACTTTAGATATCCCTGGACAAAACTCTGAAACTGAATCCTGGAACTTCGACAATCTACCCGACGCTAGATGACTGAAGAATCTCCCTTGGAGTAAAGGAGTTACTCCCCTGCTTGGCAGGCACCAAAGACGCATCTGAGCGGTTTGCATCTCTGAAGCTCCCGCCAGACTCCAAAGTATTTGCAACACAGGAGGTGGGTTTCCAGACTTCCCAGAGGCTGACTCGAGTCCCCTGCAAAGCTGAGACCCATAGCCCTTGTGGGTACTGTGGAACCGGTACCCCTGGACACCGTGCACATTTGCAAGTGCATTAGCTTCTCGACATCCCTTGAGGCTGTGCATTGGGTGACTTGTAGCCCAGACCTGAAGCACCTTTTCCACTGAAGATTGCTGGCCTACACTCCACGTGTGTTCCGTGAGTCGGCCCTTTGTGTTTTTGCTTGAGGTGCCTTTGCGATCCCTGGTCCGTTGACTGGTGGGTCCCTGTGAAGGCAACACTAACTTTTATTGGGCTTCCCTGGTTGCTCCAGACAGGCCCTGACTTTCCATTGCTTGGGGAGTCCCCAGGGCTTTGCTGGTCCGCACCGAAGCATCTTTCCTCTTCCTGCATGGGTTGCTGTTGCCAAGGCTTGTTGTGTCCAATCCGGGCACTGATGCTGCAGCAGTCGACATCCTTTGTGGGACAATTTGAATCCAGCTCCTGGCTGCCATCGACGCCTCCTGGTCCTCGTGGCTGAAGAGTCAAGCTTCCCTTCCTCGCACCTGAAGCACCCGACATCGGTGGGCATTCCACTATCATGCCCCTGGTCACTGGCAAGTGACCCAGACTCTGTCCCCTCTGCTTTCAGGTTCTTCACATCTTCGATCCAGGTTTGGATCTCTTCAGACACCCCACCTACCGGCAGCAGCACTTTGCAGCATCTCGCCATCGAAAACGACGACGCGACCCGACACCATTTGACCCCTATGCACCCGGCTTCCCTGGGTGAGGTAACACGAGTACTCTGGTGCTCCTGTGGGTGTTGGCCCTAGAACCATCTAAGTCCAAAAGGGTTTATTCCTAGTCCACCTCTAAGTGTCCTTAAACTTTAAAATTCCAACCGCGACTTTCCCCATAGAAGCTAACGGAGCTCGTGGCTGTGTTCTCACACTGCACACGTCCCCCGTGGGCCCACTGTCACTACCTTGGGTGGTTCCTTGGGGAGGGCGATTCTACAGGCTCTAGGCCTTGTGTCTAGTCAAGTCGTGGTTCTTATACCACTATACCGCTTTCTTAATATATGGTTTGGTCCTATCGTATATTGTGCTAATTTACTATGATATATTAAGTGTAACATATGTGATTTGACCTCTAGCCTCATAAAGAGACTAGCAGGGTGTGTTTAGTAATAAATACATATATTTTATATATATATACCTGGTGTGGTTCTCCTTTCATTTGGTCATTCAAGAGGTTATAGACTGGTAAAACAAGCTGCTTTACATTCTTCCAAAACTTAGCCTGAAGGCTGCTCTCCATAGCTACCACTAGGATAGCTTTCAAATAAGGTTGTCTTTAACCTATCATCTCTAAGGGGTTGTTTGGACTGGTGCAAGATGCCCACTATAACTAGTGGACAGCATATACCAGGCCAACTTCTCACAGTACATCGAGGAAACTGTGGCATGGGGAGAAAATTGGGAAGAAAAGATCTTCTGTGAGTGGGGTCAAGAGTATGGTAGTGTACCGTGGTGAAAGAGACATGAGGTGGAAGAGGAGCTAGACAAGTTGCGTGTTTGGCAACTCTGGAATGTGTCAGCACGGGCGTTGGGCTCCTGGGAAAAAAGTTTTGCCCCTGCACTTAGATACTTATTTATTTAATACAAATGAACCACTTGGTCTGAGGAACGTATCCACTTTGTCACTGTGCCCGCTGGAGATCTTCCATTCAGGAGTGCTGTTTGAGAAGAACAACATGGTAGGTCCGGCATTCCTACTGACTTTTCCATCTCAGAGAGAAACAACTAATGGGTAATTGACACAGGCAGAGAGACCGGAAGAGATAATGGTACAGACTTTTGCTAACAGCAATATGCCCATCGGAATATAGGGTAACGTATGATATGTCCATCAGATTATACAGTAACACAGGACTTTAAGTGGGATGAAAAAACTGGGGGTCTCTCAAAGGAGCGTGACTTATGCAATTAAGGGTGTGGCTTAAAACCATTTGAGCTAAAAAAAACTTAGCATAGTGTGCTGCCCCACTGGTATTTTGCTGTTTCTGTCATTGCATCCAGATATATAATACAGCAAGCAACATTATACCTACTACAAGCCAGGACTATTGGCCTTGTCAATGGTTATTAGTTACATAAGATAAAGAAGCAACAACTATGGCCTTTTATACATGCGCGCAATTCCCATTGGGTTATAAAGGGCTTTAGCCCCCTCACCCCTTGTGGGTTTCAGCTCGGCTGCTGCAGCTTGAGCTGCTGTGGGCTGGGCTGGACAGTGTGTGGCGTCCAATCTCAGCCACATCCAAGTTTTTCACAGGCCTTTATAAGACCATTTACATGGTTTTGTGAACTGGTTAACACGGATTTGTGTTTTTTCAATGGAACCAGTACCCCCTGGGTCCGCACTCTGCCTATTCTGTGCATTTGTATTTTATTTTTACTGCCACAGTGAGAGAATGGCTTTCGTGAAAAGGCATCTCATGAGTAGGGATGCCACATTTCTTAGAGAAAAATACCGGCCATTTGTTGCTGTTAAAAGAGTCTGCAAAGGTCTCGCCTTGAAACAAAATCGGGCTGTAAATTAAATGGTATGTATTCATTTGTAACAGGACTTTTCTGTCTTTGTTTCCTTTAATTATTAGTCATGAACCATTAATACAACTAAACCTGGGCGGAGTTCATGAAGTTCTGCTACACAGAAACGCCGCGAAGTGCCAAAAAAAATCCGCCGTGCTACGTGAAGCTCCGCAAGCGGCAGAGTGCGGTAGATAAATGCTGTTCACAATGATTTTCAGTGGCAGATGCTTGTCCGCATTGTACACTCATCGCGAACTGCACCATGCACAGTGCAAGCGGACGCTGCTTCCTTTCTGCCACTCGAGTAGATTTTTACTCGAGCGGCATCTTTCACAATACGAACAGACAATTTCTCAATGCTAGCGGTCGCGAGCATACGCGACTACTCGCAATGAGAAATCTGACGGCCCGTGTTGAGAAATCTCACCGGGAGGTTGATTTTCCATGCTCGCAATCGCCAACTCGATGTTGACGATCGCGAACAAGGTAAAATCTCACTGGGAGATGGATTTTCCTCGCTTGAACTCGACAACTTTGACGTTGACGAACGCGAATGAGGAAAAATCCCCATTCCGCTACATGAAACAGAGTTTTTGGGAACTCCGCGAGCTACGTGTAACGCGGAGTGCGGAAAACCCCACAAACTCTACGAGCGGAGCGGAGTTCACCGCCCAGACTTAAATACAACCCTAGATCACATTTAAAAGTGCTATTCATATTTGCTGTTTGAAGTATGCACAAATAAGTGCTAAACATACCAGCTTTAGGCGATTTCGCTTATTTTTGTACTGGCTGGGACGTCAAAATACCTGTGTTGCAGGTAAAAACCCCGACCAACTGGCAACCCAAATCAGGAGACTGAAAGTTTGTTGCAGGATCAGCACATTATTTATTTCCTCCACCCTCCATCCATGATTGATGCCATTATAGCAATAGTTTGACTTATATCTGAAACCCTACGGAAGCCATCAATCAATACAATGCTGAGTTATTTCAGGTGTCTGGGTATACAGCCTGCATTCAAAAAAGTCCCTTCTCATTCTCACTGCTCACCCTTCACTTTCATGTTCACCCTGCACTCACAGCGATCACACTGCACTCACACCATTCACCTTCCTCCTACCCTACTGACAACAGCACACCACTCACTTATGCCCCTTGCCATGAACTCACAATGTTCTCTCTCTGCTTACCCTATGGTCACATGAGCACACCGCCCACCCTGCACTCACAATGATCACACTGCAGTCACACCACTCACAATGCACTCAAACTTTTCACCCTGCACTTACATGAGCACACTACTCACCCTAC
This sequence comes from Triturus cristatus, assembly GCF_964204655.1. Classification (NCBI taxonomy): domain Eukaryota; kingdom Metazoa; phylum Chordata; class Amphibia; order Caudata; family Salamandridae; genus Triturus; species Triturus cristatus. Next base: position 347,073,487 of record NC_140582.1, read on the forward strand.
ACTCATGTGACACTTCACTCACCTATCACTCTCACTGCTCACTCTGAAATCTCACTCAAATAAGCACATCACTCACCCTGCATTCATTCCTCCCACTCTTCGCTTTCACCCGCACCCAAACTTATATGTCACATAATTCATCCGGCAGTCACTCCTCTTCCCCTACTCTCACACTGTCACATTGCTTACTGTGCACTCACATAGGCACTCCTGTCACTCACACAGCTCACCCTTCACTCACATGGGCACAGCACTCACCCTGCACTCACACCATGCATACAAGCACAGCACTCACCCTGCAGTCACACCACTCACCCTGCACTTCCTCCTTTCACCCTGCACTCACACAGACAAACCTCTCAGCCTGCATTCATACAGGCACTCTGTTCATTCTGCCTGCACACTGGGACAATAGTCGGCCGGAACTCATAGGGACAAATCAATCACTCTGCAGTAACTCTTCTCATCTTGCACTCACCAGTCACTCTCACAGATCACCCTTCACTCTTGCCACTCACCCTACACCACACCACTCATCCTTCAATTACACTGCTCACACCATCCTGCACTCACTCTTTTCACTCTGCAAACACTCCTCTCACCCAACACTCACATGGGCCCACCTCTCACATTGCATTCAAGCAGCTCATCCGACACTCACATCGGCACATTTTTCACCCTACACTCACACCACTCACACTGCACTCTCTCACAGTATTCACCATCACCCAGCACTTACATGAGCACACTATTACTCTGCACATATAAAAATTACTTACCTCTCATGAATATGGACATATTTCTACAAAGACTAACTGAACACCTCAATACCTACCAGAATACATAACAGAATACCTGCTCTTTCAGTAGTTCTAGATGCTTACTTAATTCCATCTACAACAACGGGCATGGTGCAAGGGGAGAGTGGACTGAGAATGTGGGGTGGTGCGAGGAGGGAGATTAGGGCTGAGGCTTTAGCGTATGGTGACGGATTGAGGATCATGAGACAAACTTCAAACATTCCTGGCTTTCCATTCACCACAATACTTAATTCCTGGACTTGTAGGTTGTTTTTTTACATTGCAAGTTGCGTCTCAAAAACCCAAAAATGCAAAGAGTTACTGGATAAGATCCAAAGTGTTACTGGATAAGTCAAGCATTTCATAGGATCAGCTGGATGCTGTGATATTACATGTTAGAATGTGGATTAGTTAATTTTCAATACTGTAACTGCTTGATCCACATGTGAAACCAAATATAAGCCCCATACAGCTATTTTAAGGAGGTGTACATTTAATTCAGATCATATTTGTTACAAACATTGACAAGGCACTATATTATTATTTTTGAATAGCGTATTGAGAATATGCTTTAAGCTTCACTAAAATGCAAGGAGGGTATGGTAGATGCAGTAGGGCAAGCTTTTCTAACACAATAAAAGCAGATTGACTAATGGAAGTGTGAGTGGCAGGGTGTCTGTGTGCGAGTGTGAAAGAGTACAAATGTACAAAATAGTGCAAGAGATATAGTGAGAATGTGTGTGTGTCAGTGTATTTGTATTATGCATGCAAGTGTGCTGCTGGTCTGGCAAACTGGAGATTATTCTTGCCTTATTTACAAAGGTACTAATAGAATATGGATGGGAGGTGATACCTATGGCAAGCTGCAGGCCATGAATGCTGACCCTCGTATACCGGATGGAATTTTTAGAGGTACTCATGGTTGTGGCTGAAGTATCCATGGTAAATTTTCAGCACTGCCATATTGAATGTACTCCTTAGTCTAAGGAGCTCACCCATAAAAAAATAATTACCACGGTATAGTGGAAGTAATTTCTGACTTACGACATTTGAAATAAACAAGATCTACTCATAGGAACGAACAGGCTTCCCTGGTGCATCATGAAAGTACTGGAATATTTCATGAATGCCCGGTAGGGTCTGTGGTATTTTAGCAAATATGATCCCAAAAGTTTCAAACAATTCTCAGGGGAGAAGTCTACTCTCCCTTAAATCATCTACAAGAAATCTGTTAACTTGTTTTGCTTGCTGGAAGTTGGAGGAAGTATCACACCCCACCACTTACATATATCTTTTTCCTCATAAAATGTGTATGAAATTAGCTCTCACACTATTCCTGAAATGCCTGTCATGCCCCATTGCTGGGAGCGGGACTATCTTTAGGGAGGTAGAACCGCACCTGGCATTGACTTTGGTGGAGGCCGCTGTGTTTAAAAATATTTTTTTGTTTAAAAGCACATGAACTTCCTTTGCATACGGTAGTTTTCTGGCAACAATAAAAACACCAAGATAACTCTAGTAATTAATGTGCCTACTAGTGAGAGTTCAGAATTGTATCGAGTTCCAGTTTTGGCTCATTGCAAAGTAGCATGGAGGGTTAATGTGCACGCAGATTACAGAACTGGGTGTGAGTGAACTATGAGCAGCAGTATAATGAGGAGGAGAAACTGGAGTCCTATACAATGCCTCAACTTAAGGGTATTTGCAAAAGTTTCAAGTGTTCCATTAGAGGTCACACAAGAAAAGAAGAACTGCAAATGGCGCTGAGGGCCTGGTTGGCAACTAGGAAGGCTAGTGGGTACCCAGAGGAGGAGCATGATGATGTGGGAGTGGAGGAGCAGAGCTTGAAAGGGCATGCTGTGGATCAGGTCCTGTATGGGAGGAGGGGGCCTACCAAGGCAGGCAGCCGTGTTTCCTCTGAGAATCTGTCCCCAGAGAAGCTGGAAGACAGGCGGAAAAAGAGAGGCAGTTTCAGTTGGAACTTGCCAGAATCAGGATGGAGGGGGAAAAGATGACCCTAGCTCAGGAGGTGAGCTTAACGGAGTTGGACTTGAACTTGAAGGCCAAGTGCAGCACAGATGGTGGCAGTGTTTCATCCAAGCAGTGGGAGCGAATGATGCTCTTGCCAAATCATATAGAGAAAGAGTACATCATGGTGATGATATCCAGAGATGGTGTCATGGTTATGAGCAGTGCTCCACATGAATGCAGTTCCTGAGAAGCACTCGAGGCCAGGGATCTGGAATCACTTCACAGTGGAGGGGAGGGATACATTGCTGGCCCTAAGGGATGCACATGCACTCACCTAACCAGGCATTACGGCAGCCCTACTTACCCGCAATTTACGACTCGCAAATGTGAATGTACAACAGTGTCTCAGACACTGTTTGCGATTCCCAATGGAGTCGCAAATTACATGCCTCATTAATGTTCATGAGGCAGTCGCAATTTGCAACCCCATTGGCAATGGTTAGCACTCACAGGGATGGTGACCTGCTGGGGTCAGCAGTTTGGGACTGCTTTGTCAATAAAGCTGTTTTTTTTTTTATTCAGCCCGTTTTACTTAAAGGAAAACGGGATGCATTTAAAAAAGTAAAAATTTAACTTTTCAGTTTCATTTTGTAAGGTCCCTGGGACCCCTTCCCATTTGCGAGGGCCTTACCACCCTTCTGAGAAGAATGGCAAACGGCGAATAATTTGCGACCGCAACTGCGGTCGCAAAACATTTATACATGGGTTCTAGACTCGCTATTAGGAAGGGAAGCCCTTGGCAAGCCCCTTTCTAAAAGCGAGTTGCTAACCCTATTTTGGGAGTCGCTAATTCATCAGCGACTCACAAAATAGGGTTGGTACATTGGCCAGACGTTTTTAGCGGCCACAAACGGGCATAAAACCCCTTTGTGACCGTAGGAAACGGTCGTAGATCTGGCCGATAGTGACATATAATTGCTAATTTAAAAAAATATATACACAACCAATTAAGCGTATTGTATTTGAAAATACCTGCATCATTTTGAGGCGATACAAATCCCCTTTAAAGAGGGGTGAGTCTTTTAACAGCCCAGAGGGGCGCATTGTTTGCACGCACTCCTATTCATGTGCGCTACTGACATCGAGGCTCCGCTCAGAACCTGCAAGGGTACTTGCACCTAGAAAAGGGACCAGAAACCTCTATTCTCACCCCTTACACCCCTCCCCACCCCTGAGCTTCAACCAGATTCCAGAGCAAAGAAGAAATGATTCGAGAGACGCACAGAAACGAAGCTGCCTGCTACCCGACACGCACAACACTGTCAACAGCTTCCTCGGACAGCGCATGCTCAGAACAACGAATGTGCAATACGGGTACTGTATAAAGCGCAGGCGATGTCTCGTGAAGTACTAAAGAGAACTGTGATTCACTAGTCTTCACCCGGCAGCGGCAAAATGTATTCTGGCCAGCGAAAAAAACATTAAATATTGAAATGAGGCACATGTACATTGGAAGAAATACTGCAGGTGTGCAAATTAGCGCGCAAAAAGTCAAATCACTTCACTTTGGCACGTAGACCGAACCTCAATGAACTGTTTTCCCTTACTTTAAAATACCTGTAACACGCCCTCTCTATCTTTTTCTGGGAGCATTCACCTTAATGTCAATTTTGGTAAAAATTAATAAAAAAACGAAAACAACATTGCGCCGACCCCATATTAATAACACAGCCATCATTTCAACTGCAGATTGCTGCCCGATTCCTTGGAAGCAACGAACATTTAAATAGGTTTTTTCATGAAGCGAGAGACTGGAATCCGAGGCTGGTTGGTTTCCGAGGCTACCTTTCCTGGATAGTGACTGGCTGTGATGGCAGCTGAGGAGGAGGAGGTGCGGCCATCCGGCGATGCCTTCCCCTCTGAGGCTGGTACCTCACTTAGGCTTACCACCCTCTCGTGATAGTGCCGAGGATGTGGGGAGGCGGCAACTTCTCACAGAATTACCTTCAGCCAATGTCTGGGCTCACTGCTCCCCCTGCTGACGTCAGTGTGACCCTCTGGAACGCCGTGTTATAAGGAGGTACCTTTCAGAGTAGCTTTTCCACATCTGCCGCTTGTTCTCTCAACGCTGGACTGTGGAGGGACTTCCACTAACCGACCGCAAGGAGGCGCACTCCGCTTGGGAGGAGCCCGGCAACAGCTGACGGGGCAAGCAGCATCCACCATTCACAAAGTAATTGAAATCTTAACTGTATCAACTCGCAAGGAAGTACCTGTGTTGCTGGGGCAGCGGCAAGACGGCCAGGTCATCTCCTAGCCTCCCAAGCTCCGGATCTTTAGGCATCGCTCTCCAGTTGTGACACATTTTCTAGCCCTGCTTGCTCTGAACTTGGGCACTTTCGGCGCGCCGAGGAGAAAGTGTCCAGGGATGACCTCACTTCCTCCAAACGGTACCATGGAGAGCAATAATAGCGCCTTCTCCCTGGGAGAGGGATTGGGCTTGGCCTGGATGGGAAACACCTCTGCCTCCCCCCAGGGCAATACTTCTGCCCCTTTTGCCCCCTTAGCCAACCAGTTTGTGCAGCCATCCTGGCGCATTGCCCTCTGGTCCCTGGCCTACGGCTCTATGGTGGCAGTCGCTGTGCTGGGCAACTTGGTGGTCATCTGGATCATAGTGGCTCACAAGAGGATGCGCACCGTCACTAACTACTTCCTGGTCAGCCTGGCCTTCTCGGACGCCTCTATGGCAGCTTTCAACACCCTGGTCAACTTCATCTACGCACTGCACAGCGAGTGGTACTTTGGGGAGGCGTACTGCCGCTTCCACAACTTCTTCCCCATCACGGCCGTCTTTGCCAGCATTTACTCCATGATCGCCATCGCTGTAGACAGGTGAGCCCAGCCAGGCCAGTAGTACACAAGGAAGGGGCTCACGTATGTAGCAATGGAAAAGGCGCATGCTTGAAAGGTTTTGGGAGCACGTGTATGAGGTATCAGGAGGGGAACATTCAAGAAGTGTTTGGGCACTTCAATTAAGTGTTTAAGGGGCACATGTATCAAATGTTATGACACATTGGTAAGGGTATCATGCAGGGTCACAAGTATGAAATGTTGGGGCACATGCATGAAAGGCACAAGTAGCAAATGTTCTGGCACACCTGTGTGGGGTATCAGGAAGGGACACGTCTATAAAGCGTTGGGGCACATGCATGTATTGTTAGGAGGGGCACATGCACGAAGTATTAAAGGGAATAAGTGTGAAGGTTTGTACAATGGCATGCATTTGACTAGTTGGGGCAGGGCACATTCATTGGGTATCAGAGAGGGGCACAGGCATGAGATGTTAGGAAAAGGCATTTGCATGTGATATTTGGGAGGGACGTGTGTACTGAGTGTTAGGGAGGGGCACATTTTGGAGTATTGGGGAGATGGACATTTATGTAGTGTTGGGGCAGGTGTGTAGTAGATTTGGGCGATGGCACGTTCTGGGGGGATACATTTATCAGTAACAGGCAGAGGCACGTGTATTAAGTGTTAAAATGAGGCACATGTAAAGAGTATGCGGGAGGCACACATGTCTGAAACATTGCATAAGTGTACATGTGTGGAGTATTAGGAATGGTACATGGATGAAGTTTTGGGGGATAAATATATGGATAATTAGAGTGGGGCATTTGAAGTATTATGGAAGGCCATGTATATTAAGTGCTAGGGATGGACACACATATCGATTATTAGGGAGGGCACTGGTAGAAATTGTGTGGGACACATGGATGTAGGTTTGTGAGAACGTGTGTGCATTGCTGGTGAAGGACATATATTTAAAGTGGTGGGTAAAAGGGAAGCAGATCTATAAAGTTTTGGGAGACACACACTGTATTATTGGGCACATGCATTAAGTGATGGGTGGGTTTATGCCCGGAGATTTGAAAAACTGCTGGTAGATTCAATTGTGTAGAGTGTTGCCGTATAGCACGTATTTCACTTGGGAGAATGACACATGCGATGTTTTTTTTAAATGGGACAGTTTTTTTTTTAAGGGGACAGGTTTATTTTTTTTGTAATGGGACAGGTTTGACATTTTGAGGATTGGCACTTGTGTTATTTATGCCCCATGTCTGTGTATACTTTGGGGGCATGGTCATTTTATGTACGTTGGGGGGAAATGCCATATATGAGGCATGTATGCAATTTTAGGGAATGCAACACGCGTGCAGTTTTCAGCAAAGGCGCGTGCGTGCACTTTGGGGAAATCGCACGTGCAAAAAGTTGTGCAGCAATGCACGTGTATGAAGGCTGGAAGACTGGTGCGGAGTGTCGTGAAGTTCTAATAAGACGTGACTGTGATGTTTTGAAGAATAATACACAAATGATGAAGTTGAAATTGACATATGTATTGCATTTTGGGAAATAGTAAATGTATGAGATTTACGGGGTATACCTTATGTTCCGTGTAAGGAGTTTTGGGGAAGGGCAGGTGTGGAGTTTTCTAACTGCGGTGATTTGTTGCCGGTTGAGGGCTCTGACCAGCATAACTGTGGACGCTCTTATGAGAATAGATAACGGATAATTAGTCACCGAGTGAGGTATTTGAGTGCGGTACTAGTGTTATCTGATATAGGGTTTGCAAGGCATCCATCAGATTGTGTAAATCTTTATTTCTTACATTATGGCATTTCTGATCTGTGTCCATACGTTGACTTTTGAGTACCGATTTCACCCAATACAAATAGAGTTTAAACTAACTAACTTTATCGTTAAGGGTGGTGGTGTGTGTGGGGGCGGGGGGGGGGGGGGGACTGGCATATCAATGTGTAGGGCTGATAGCAGCCGAAAGGCGGTCAAAGTGCGACAGCAGCGAGTCTTATTCCAACAAGTCACTTACTGTTCGACCAGATTCATTGTGTGACTTTGCACTGAGAGTCAGTCCGGTTTGCACGCGCAGAAGAGTGCGAGGCGCTCGCTTACTTTGGGTCGGTGTTTTAATAGGTATGTTTTTCAGAATTCGCCAACGCTCTAATGTTTGCTGCCTGGCTATCTTTGCCCCGCCCGCCCAGCAACCGCACTCCTCCGTTCTACGCTTTCTAAGGCAGGCAGTGACGTTCTTTCAGGCACGCTGACAGATGCTCCAGCTGTCTGGAAGTGACACTGCCCCCCCGGCAGGAATCGCTGCTCGCAGCTGCCACCTATGGGTGACGGCCAAACATGAAGCCCCCTCGGCACAGCAGGCGCCCTTCTCGTTCAGCAGTAGGGCAGAAGTCAGAGGGCAGCGGGTCTATTGGCGAAGCCAGCATGTAGGCGCTTCGCCGCTGTGTTCGAAGGCTCGAATGTCGTCCTCGGGACTAATAACTTTATACGAAGAAGCGCTCGAGACAGAAAGGGGATGTGTTTTTTCTATGCAGTCACCGTCGAAGTTCATCTCTCCTCTGCATCACTAGCTCTCGCTCTGCATGACATTATTGTTAAATTGTATCTTGCAGACGGGTTGTCTTGTACGGCTGTCGATGTCGCTGCAGGCGTACGCTGAAATTGTCGGACCACATATAGCTTCAGTGGTTTTAAAGATTCTGGTAATTTGAACACCACTGTTTGCGCTGCACCCCGCACCCGCACTCACACATGTTCTGTCAGTCTGTGCAACAGACGTATCCCAGAGGGGTCCGCGCTTTGCAAGTTCACATTTGCCGCATGAGACGTTCCTCGGGGTGTCTACGCATTTTCGATCACTACAACGTCGAGACACAAGTAGCTCTTCACATGGTCTCGCGCGGTCCATTCCGCAGCCGTTTAAACATGTAATAACTCACGACGACGGGATCTACAACTGCATTAGCCCCGTCCACCATTAAAAGTGATGGAATGTGAGACCCCCGGATCTCGTGCATGTCTTATGGAAAGAGGAACAGAGTTTTACGAGATTCTCTCTCACATAAGGTGACCAGATAAAACAAAAAAAAATGAATAAAAGAAAGGGAACATTTTGCTCAAATAGAAGAAAGACTACATTTTTCATCAACGGAAGGGCACAGAATGACTTAAATGACAGAGCTCATCAACCGAGCACAGAGAGAACGAGGCACTAAGGGGCAGATTTACAAGCCCCTTGCGACACTTTTACGCCGCCGTTGCATCACTTTTTGTGACGCAGCGGCGGCGTAAACCATGCACCACGTTGCAACTTATTTACAACGTGACGCATGTAGGCAGATGCGTCACGTTGTAAAGCCCTGCACCACATGAAACCTGCAACAGGTTTCATGTTGGCGTTCTGTCGCAGGGTGGGCGGTCCTTCGCAGGAAAGCCCCGTAAAACTGACGCAGTGAAATCTACAAGATTTAACTGAGTCAGTTTTACGACGCTGCTGCGTCAAATCCTTACGCCTGCTTGAAGCAGGCGTAAAGAGTGACGCACCACGTTAAGTATGGGCGGCCCCTGTGCATTGCAAAAGTTGCATCGCGCTTGCGACGCGACTCCAGCAATGCGCCGCCCGTACACCACAAGATGCGTCATCCATCTGCCCCTCCTTGCACCATGGTATGCCGCATTGTAAATGCGACACATCCGTAGTGGCGTAAGTGGGGGATTGCGTGATTCATCTGTTCTGGCGCATCCCTGCTGATTTGCAGAGATGCGCCAGAAGTTGTAAATCTGCCCCCAGGTGAATAAACCCTGGACGCCTGGTCACTTCACTCACACAACCTTTCACTGCTTGCAAAACAGTGGCGCGCAAGGGTGCCATGGGACCTATTGCCCCCACTGCTGGTTAATAGTAAACAAAACTGCAACAATTGAAGTGCTGTGCGCCCCTCCGACTAATGGTCCCCTTGTCACCACACCTGCTGTCAGGGCCGGCTTTAGCACTGATGGCGCCCGGTTCGACAATCATTTTTGGCGCCCCCACACCCCATGACGGCCTCCTCGGATTCTCCCACTACCAACGGGCATAAGTGCCCCTTATCCCTCCAATCACAAGTTACTGCTAAACACAGCGCCTTCCCCTGAGGTCGTGGCCCCCTCCACAGGTCAGCGCCCAGTGCGGCTGCACCAGTCGCACTGCCCTAAACCGGGCTCTGTCTGTTGTGCTACTTAACACTATGCCCCTGCTGCAGAGCAGTGCCATAACGCAAAACGAGGCCCCCCGAGTCCCTCATATCGCACATATATTCATTGGCCTTGGGCCAAATAGGGGGGGCGCCTCAAGAGCTGGAGGGCGCCAACAGGGGCATGTGTTACACCACTTATGCAGAGGGATATATGAAAACTCAGTCAAACTGATTTATCAGTCCGCTTTTAGACAAACACACGCATTACTCACCCGATACATACATCACTCTTAACTCACCCAGATATTACCACCATTCCCTCCTCTAGCGTATGAATGGCCCACAAAGAAGCATAGTGGGTCGATGTAAAACATATAGACAAACGAACTAAGCACTGGTTGTGCAAAAGGCAAGCCCGATGTCACAATGCCAAGAGGCCCCTGCAGTGTCAAACGCAGCAGCGACCCCGCTGTTGTGCAGTGTAATGAGTGCCCGTCAGTGAGCGATATACCCGCACTTGCCTCTTTAACAGGGGCCTGAAAGGTCCGTTACGGAAAGTTGTAGCCTCCTGATGTTAAAACTATCGTTACAGTATTCTCGTGTCTATGCGCTACGAAATTATATGCTCTGCAGTCGAGTAGTGCTGTTCTTCACACGCGACGCTTCAGTAATGGGGAATACTAGGCAACGTGTATCTAGAAATTACTTTTGATCACCTGTTGCGTCTGCACACGCTACCGCCGCGCATCGTTTGGAAAACAATTGCCGACTCGTAAGTGCGCCCTACATCTTCGTAGACCCGTCTTCCTGGAACGCATTTGCAGAGGGCTGCCACACACGCAGAGATTCCTGGAAAGAGCCCAGGAAGTTTAACCCTTGCTGCGTCACCAGCACCTTTACCAGCATGTGGGAAATTCAGAAACCCCGAGGATAATAAATGAATCTTGCTTAACATTCATTATTCTCCCTACGAAACGAACCTTACATTTTCAATGATGTTTCTACTGTGAGGTTTTCTCTTTTTTTGTGTTTAGAGCACAACAATTTTTTCCTTTCTCGTTCCCACAGGTATAGATAGGAACTGCCTTTCCACTGATAGGACACTGCATTCCGCCTTCCACTGAGGAAAAGATCTCTTATAAAGTCCTGATGTTCCATCCCTCTTAGCCTTAGAGCTATTTGTATAGCCGCATCTTAATTCATCGGTAAGGATGGAAGTCCTGACACGTTGTAAAGCTGTCCCACCCCCGCCATGTCTTCATTTGTCTCAATACCTCCTGCTGAATTCATCGTTTTACCAACAGTTTGTGTGTTCCTAACCTGAAATGAAGCCTCAAACTGCATACTGGGGGCTCTCACGTGTTACCTTTGTTGTGAGCCCTGAGATGTGAGGCTATACATTGTTCTCACTACTCCACAGTCCCTAGTAAGTAGTCCCCTTTGACTTACTGCATTACTTTAGCAGGTAACAGTTTCCTATTGTTTTTGAGGTGTTGAGATGCACACAGGGAGTTGCCTAACAGTCAGACCGTTAATATCAAGTACAAAGGTGCAGGGTAGATGCACAAGAGAGGAGCTAGAAAATTAAAATACCCCAACTTTGAACCAAAGTTCTAATGTCACAAAGAAAGTGAAACAGGTACGCCCGACCCTCCCTAGACAAGTTACCATGTCTCTTCCATCCAAACATCTATCCATTCATCCTTTCACCCTTCCATCCACCTACTGATATCCACTGTTTCGCCTCTACTTTCTGTCATCCATTTGTTCTTTTATTCACCATTCAGTCTTACACATTCCATCCATCCATCCATCCATCCATCCATCCATCCATCCATCCATCCATCCATCCATCCATCCATCCATCCATCCATCCATCCATCCATCCATCCATCCATCCATCCACCCACCCACCCACCCATCCATCCATCCATCCACCCCCCCATCCATCCATCCATCCATCCATCCATCCATCCATCCATCCATCCACCCACCCATTCATCCATCCATCCATCCATCCATCCATCCACCCACCCATTCATCCATCCATCCATCCATCCATCCATCCGTACATACATACATCGTTTCACCCATCCTTTGACCAATCCACCCTTTCACCCATCCTCTGACCCATCCATCCTTACTCCCATACACCCATGACCCACACATCCATGCACCCATTCTCCCACCCACACATTCTTTCATCCATCCATGCATTGTTTCACCCATCTACCTTTCCAATCATCCTTTCACCCACTCACCCACTCATCCTTTCACCGATTCTCCCACCCATTCATCCTTTCACCCATCTATCCTTTCACCCATTTATCCTTTCACCCATCCACCCTTTTACCCATCCTTTCACTCAACCATGCATCACTTCACTCATCCACCCTTTCACCCACCTGCAAACTTTTCACCCATCCACCCATTTTTTCATCCACCCATGCATCCTTTCAACCATCCACCCTTTCACCAATCCTTTCACCTACACATCCAGTCACCCATCTACCCTTTCATCATCCTTTAACTCACCCATCCACCTTTCATCCATCCTTTCACCCATACAGTCATCTTTCTACCCGTCCATTCTTTAACCCATCCTTTCTCCCACCCACAGAGCCTTTCACCATCCACCCTTTTACCCTTCCACGCTTCATTTCACCCACTAACCATTTCATCCATCATTTTACCAACCCATGCATCCTTTTACCCATCCACCCTTTTACCCAGTCTTTAACCCACACATCATTTCACCCATCCAGTCCTTCACCCATCCTTTCACTCACCCATGCATCCTTTCACCCATCCTTTCACCCCCACACATCGTTTCATCCACCAACCATTTCACCCATCCTTTCACTCACCCATGCATCCTCTTACCCATCCACCCATCGACCAATCCTTTTACTCACCCATGCACACTTTCACCCAATCACCCTTTCACCCATACTATCAACCCCACGCATCCTTTCATCCATCAACCATTTCACCCATCCTTTCAGTCACCCATGCATCCTTTTACACATCCACCAGTCAACCAATCCTTTATCTCACCCATGAACCCTGCCACCCATCCAGCTATCCTTTCAACTCCACGCATCCAGGGCTGGACTGGCCGTAGCAGGCACCGGCGTTTACTCGGTGGGACACCAGGGTGGTTGCCGGTTTTGGTCCCCTGGCAGGCCGTTTTTGTTACCGGAGGCCGGCAATATCGGCCCCCTGTATCAAAATTGTCCGAAACCGGCCCTTGGAAACAGGTCAGCTCTGTCGGGAGAGCTGGCAGAGCACTTTGCCAGGGCCGGTTTCGCTTCCCAGTCCGGCCCTGCACGCATCCTTTCATCCATTCAAAATTTCACCCATCATTTGACCAGCATGCGTCCTTTCACTCATCCTTCCTTTTAAGCTTCCATCCTTCTTTCCCTTATATATCCACCCATATTTCTTTGGTTAATTATGAGCTTTAATCTGCAGATTTGCAGACAAAAGAGGCCCATAAAAAAAAACCACCCCAGGTGTAGCTGCTAAAGCAGGACGTTCTCAACGCCCCTGTAAGCGGGGGTCTCCTCATATTTAATTTTTAAAATAAAATATAATGTTTGCAAATAACATATTCAATCATTACTGTAGTAACCCTCACCTGTATCTGCTTGCAACATAGTGCAACGGTGTTTGCAAGATGGGCCCTACAAGCTGTCCAGAGAGGTTATTCCTATTTCCATTACTTACTGCTCTTTGTGTCCATGTTTGTCGTAATGGGAGCCCACCAGATGAAGGTTTGCCAGGGCCTCCCAGACTCTTCTCTGATGAGGCACAGGCGGACCCTTTCAAAATGATGGACCCACTGGACACTGATTGAGAATGGGAGGCTTGATGAATATAACCTGGGGCTGTTCTGTGGCTTATTGGACATCGCTTGGACCCAGATCTGTCTAGACCTAGCTGCTGCTGTTTGCTCACTGTGTGCTTTCCCCTGGCTAGGGCTCTGATTGAGGCACTGTGAAACTCTGCTTGCCTGTCCTGCTGCTGCCCTTGCCCTGTGTTGAATTCGGTAGCCAGATCAAAGACAACCAAGATTGCATCCAGTGCCGTGAAAGTATGCTCTACAACTCACTACAAGCCTGGAGGCGGGCTGCTGAAGAAGTTACCTCGTTGACTACCAGTGTTCACGCTACTGGGTGCATGTCACAACTGAAGGTGTGCAAACTTGGATCATTTGCATTCGCGTAATTACAGGAAATCTCAACAAAACAGTTACATTACATATAATTACTAATAATTATGTGAAATACTAAGCTGTCATTTCACACTATATTTAAGAGCCAAATGCCTTCTATCATAATTTTTGGGCACGAGGGCCAATTTAAACGAAGCACCATGAACAACTGCTGCTCACCTTCTCATGTTCTTGCGTGTTTGAGGTCAAATTCTACCACAAATGGTTTATTCGTGGTAATTGTTTCCCACAAATGGTGTGTAATTATATTAAGTGGGTTAATGGCGTAAGTTTAGGATTTTTGCGTAATAAACGTAATGCGAAATTTCCCAAATTGTGTTAATTATGCTGGCGCAAGTTGATCTACTGCGTCATAAAATGGTTGGAGGTTGAATGTTTGTTATCCATATACAATGATGCTTTTAATAGACAGGAAACCCTGTGAGTATGGCTGAAAGGCAGCTTCTCACACCACTAGAGAGCTATCTTTCTATCTAATAGCTTTCACAAATCTGTATTCAGGCTGTTCTTTGCAACGCACTTCTACTTGTTTTTTAAGAAATATCTTTGATTCAAGGTTTCACATAAAATACGATGGATGTCAGGAGGGCATTATTTGTGAGTATGCTATAGGCCAGATGTACAAAGTTTTTTTCATACGCAAATGGCCTAATTCACAGAATCAGTCCGTTTGAAAATAAAATCAGGCATTTTTTCAGTGTGCAAAGGTGCAAAATTGGGGGCCTCCGACCGAGGCCCGGTCCCGAGGAGCAGTACTCCCAAAGATGGGGAGCGGCAAAAGAGGGTCTGCCCTCCCCGCTCCCCAGCCTTTATAGTTCCTATTTGTGCAATCCGGTTTAGACCGGATTGTCTGACTATGGGACCTCCGGGGAACCGGAAGCACTTGAAGTGCTTCCGGTTCACCCGCAACCGTGCCCATGAGAGAGAAACCCAAAGGGGAGGTGCCAGGAGGCACGACCTCTCCAATATGCGGGGGACCGGCGCGACGGCCATAGTGGCGGCGTGCCCGAGTCCGTGCCCGCCTCGGCAAATTGATAACCTATTACCGAATTGCAAATTGGGTTTGAGATTCGGCTTTAGGAACGAGCGTGTTTAGAGCGTCCCTTCCTACTACCAAATTTCAGTGGTATGTGTGAATGTTTTGCAACCAAAATGCTGTCGCAAAACATTTGCATTTTACCTCCTACTTTAAGTAGGTGGTAACTCATGCACAAAGGGGTAGGAGTCCCTAATGGACTCCATTCCCTTTGTGTCAGTTTTTTAAGAGCAGACTGTGGTCCCATGGACACTGGCTACTATTAAAAAATGAAAAGAAAACCTTTCATTTTTCTTTCTGAAATGTATCTCATTTTCCTTTCAGGAAAATGAGCTGCATTTAAAACAAAAAAAATTGCTTTATTGAAAAGCAATAACACGCATGGTGGTTTGTTGCCCCCAGCAGCCGATCTTCCCTATGATTTTTGCAATTTCCAATGGGTTGCAAACAGAGACCAACCTATTTAATATTAAGGAGGTAGGTATATGTGCCATCCACTGGGAATTGCAAAATGTGTCCAACACACATTTGTACATTGGAGTTTGTGATTACCATATAGTAATTCGCAAAATGTGCTATTGGGTATTTGCAAATGGTTTTCTATGTACATCTGGCTCCAAGTAATTATATTTTATGTGATACTGCCTCAGAGAAAGTCTCAAAACCATTGTCGGCGTAGCATCACAATAAAGTAAGGCTTAAAAATGAAGGGGCTCTGATCTGACCTTTCTGCTTGAATGGGCACTTTCTCACACTCAACTTACTGTTTGTATTTTTAAGGTGCAAATTCAATTAGGTTTTTTCTTGGTTTGAGCTTTTGGCTGGACAGTACAGTTTGCATACAAAGTTATGAACTTTTGCTTCTTTTAACTTTTGTTTCTTGATCGTATTACACTGTTTATTATGGGATAGACACTCATATATATATTTTGTTTAGGTTGGTGTGAGCAATTGGGTTGTTGGTAGGCCAGGGGTGAAAACCTAATTAAACAACAGCTAGAATCCTTGTCAGAATGAACCACATAAGTCACTAAATTAACCTGTGCTTATCCCCCTGGTAGTGTGGCACAAAAGCAGTCAGGCTTACCTTAGAGGCAATGTTTAAGTATTTATGCAGCACCCAAACAGAAATAAAGTGAAACACAAGAAAAATCCAAACCAATTAACAAAATAGAGTAAAATGTATTAAATTATTTGACTTCAAAACGACAAAAAACAATCAGTAGAAACAGAGTTATGAACTTTTAAAAGCTTTTGTGCAATCTACCACCTAAAAGATCAAAGCTCTAACTGCGGAAATCTAGTCGTGCAAGACCGGGCAAAGTTATAGATGACAGCAAAGGAGCATAGTTCATATACAAGCCGTGGATTGGGCCCAGTCTCAGCTTATGTTCAGACTTAAAACATATTTAAAAGAAGGTAAAGTTCAGCGGGGCAAGGCAGTTGATGGTGTCTGAGAAGGAGACGTTGTTATCAGTGAACCACTGGATGAAATTGCAGTGAAGAGTTCTAGGTTCAGATTTAGTCACTTGTTTGGAAGTCAAAAATCTCCAGTGGGACGAAGCTGCAGGCTACATCAGACAAGGGCTCCAGGAGGTCAGATACCCTTCTGTGGAGAAGAGCGTAGCTGGAGCTACCGCAAAGTTAGCCCAACTGGTAATGCACTTGGGTGGATTTGCAAGCAGGTAGGCCGCGGTTTCCTGTCTGTTCTCAGAGCACTTTTTTGACAGAAAATATTTTAAGTCCCAAGTTTTGTATTTTGGCTGACTGGGTTCCTTTAGCACCACTTTCAAGAGCCCAAGACTGGAGGGGACCAGTTGAAGGGTCAGGACTCACTCCGGGATGGATCTAGGTGGACTTTAAAGTTGTGGAGCTTTTTGCCCACGGAGTTACTCTGGTGGTCCTGGGCTCAGGTGGAAAAGCAGGTCTCAAGCAGCAGGGCAGACCTCTTAGGGCAGAGGCAGGTTTCAGACACAAATCCAGTCCTCTTAGAGCAGCAGGGCAGTCCTCTGAAGTACACAACAGACCTCAGGCAGCAGGGCAGTCCTCCAAGAGTCCTCTGCAGGTCCAGAAGCTAACTGAAGAGTGTGCCTCTGGTCCTATTATGGTACCTGTTGCAAGCTTTGAAATGGAAGAAACTTCTAGACCCACCCCCTCACAGGTGATCCTAGAACTTCCTGCCTCCCTGCCCAGGATTTCCCTGCCCAGGATTTCCCTGCCTAGACTCCACCTGGTCTGGGATCACAAAAGTCTAGTGTGAACATCTTTGTGTGTGTGCTGAGTCAGTTCTTTTGGAATGTAAGTTGGAATGTGCAGAGCTCTGCCCCTCGCATCCTGCCAGCACACAGTCCCTCTTTGTGTTACTGTCTGGGGGGAATACACAAACTTCCAACTACACCTAGTCATGTGACATTGGAAATAGACTGCAGGCACCAAATGGTTAGAACAAGAAAATGCCAACTTTCTAAAAGTCAGAATTGTGACTTAAAATCCGACCATTGAAGCGGGGTTTAAATTATAATACATTAGACACCAAACATGATACTTCTTGCTCGTTTTGCAGGGGATTCAGCGGAGGAGCTTACCTGTTTCCTACTTTGCCCCCAATCACTGCTCGGCGCACCCGCTTCGCGGGTGCCCCTTCGCCTGTCTCGAGGAGCGGACCATAATCCACGCTTGGGAGGAGTCCGGAGGAGCTAAACCGGCAACAGGCGTGTGGCTGCAGCGGGGCTGCGAGCGTGCGGGGACTTCATTTCCCAGAAGTCCCTGCCAGACCAACGACGAGCTTCCGGTCCGCTCTCCCTGCTGCCCCGCCCCCCGCCCTCCTGAGGCTTTAAATCTACATTTTACTCCCGCAGCGCGGGACGCAGCCCGGGCTAAGACTGGGCAAAGACAGGGCCGTTTGAGGCCGTTCGAGGTCTGTGAGGTCCGGTCTGGGCTACCCCCTTTTGTATTGTTCAAACTAGTCTGTGCGAGTGTAATTGTTATACAATTTATTTATTATTATCATATCCACACAGTAAGGTTGGGGGTTGCCCCTGTTGGTTGTTGAGCTATGTCTAACAGGTTAACACGGAGCAAGGCCCCAATTGGTGGTCTTCCTATCAATGGTCCTATGGACGATTTTATTACTCGTACCAATACAGCTATAGACCATGAAATTTCCAAACTCCAGACTCGTGTTTCCCTGGAATTGGCGTCCGCTAGGAGATTGTCCCAGGTAATCGATTTGTCGAAAAAATCTTCCCTGGGCAATATAGCCACAGCGGTTACCCCGCCACGTCCAGCTATCCCCCATTGTATAGTTACACATGTTGATGTCCACCACACTCCGGCTTTCTCTGTACTACCCCCCACATTGGAGCCACTGATTCAGGATAGTGCTGCGAACCTGTCCATAACCCCTCTTAAGCAAGATACTGGTTCTAATAATCCTACCTCGGCAATGTTCTCCTCTAGGCACACTCTTAGTAGAGCCCATCAAGCTAAAAGAAAATGCACCTCTCGGTCTGCTTACCGTCGTAAGAAGGCCAGAATTGTGACTACTGAACATCTGAATGCGACTAGTGCTCCGGTCTCAAATCCTATAGGAGGGGGTGTGACCGGGGAACATTCACATTTTGAGGGGGTTAAAGATGAGCCAGCTCCTGCTTCCTTGACCACCTCCTTGGTTATTGAGGCAGGAGAAGAGGGCATACATGTTGAGAGTGGGGACAGGAACGAAGGGGAATTTATAAGTTTAGTTTGGGAAACCCTTAAGAAACTTCTTTCTCCTCTTGATCTTAGACTCTCACGCATTGAGAACCATTTACTCGAGATGGAAAAGAGCATTATTGCTCTGGCCACTCTCGGCCTGAGAAGTCTAGAAAACCAGGGTTTTCCTGTTGCTGAGCCTCTTCCCCATGATAAGATCCCTCAAGTTCCACAACCTTCCCCTCCTTTACCAGTTATCGCACGATCGGTGCCTACATCGGGGCCTGCGGCTGGGCATCATAGCTCAACCGCCTCTATACCTAAAGCTCCTAAATGTCCCACCCCCCAACCAGTAGTTAAACCTAATATAGGTGTGTTACATAGACCCCCTCCTAGGGAAGCGGTGCTCCAATCAACCAAGAGCCCTCCTGCTAAGAATAACTTTAGAGGGGGTTTTATCGATCTCCCTCCTGAGGCTAATGAGTATGTGGTTGTGCTGACGAATGTCCCCCAGTTAGGAAATGGCCAATACGAGAACCATTGGTCTCTGAAGAATAAGACAATCCATTGGCTCAATGCGAATAGACCAATCCCTAAGGGTCAGAGAAGTAGAATTTTAATGGTACGTAGAACCCCCTGGGTGGGCCCCTCAAGGAAATCTAGCGCTGGGGATTGCATAGTGGTGACCTTTGAAGATCCTTTCATGGTACACCACATCTGTTCCTGGCCCATTGGCGAAGGTTCTCTCGTTATACCTAGGCCTTTGTCCTTCTTTTATCCACCGTGTCTTAGGTCTACACGTGATGAGGACTGGTCTCTAGTACACCACCGCAACTGGAGGAGCCACTCCAAAAAATCCCAAGTCTTCCCCATAAATTGGAATGTTTTTTCCACTTCTAATCGGTTTACTGGGCTTGAGGAGGTAGATTGACTGACATGTCAACCTGTTCCCCAGGATCCTTTACCACTGGTACTAGGGCATAATGAACTATCTTCCTCTCCTTGTGTGACCGAACCCTCGGCTGTTAGCCCACCAACTTCAGAGGGAATGCTGTCTGTTCCATCTATGGAGGCGGCCTCGATTACGCTGTATTCTTCTGATTCTCAACCTGTAATGGACCAACTGGCCCTACCTTGCCCGTTTCCCACGATCTCAATCCAGCATGTTCCTTTAGCTAGGAAGCTGACTGATGTAACAATGGCTCCCTATTACCATCAGATTGAGCCATTATCTAGGCCAAATAGATCTGCTGCGGGGGGGGCAGGTCCTGTGATCAAATTGGCCACATTAGATGACCCTCCAAGACAGACTACCTCTGCCGACCCCTTGATAAAGATCATATGTTGGAATGTGGCAGGGCTCGCCCGTAACTTCGAACTTCCAGAATGGAATGCCTTTCTGGCCCCCTACAACATCTGTCTTTTGCAGGAAACCTGGTGTCTTGAGCCTAGGCATAGAGTGGGCTTCACGACTTACTTTGTTCCAGCTTCCCACCAAAATGGAGGTAAAGGTCGCCCGTCAGGTGGCCTTCTCATATGGGTTAACATTGCTCTAGGTCTAAGTGTCACTCAAAAGCCCACGCATTCTCCTGATCTCCAGAGGATAACCATTCTATGCCCAGGGGGTAGGAAGTTGGAAGTCTTCAACCTTTATCTAAGGGGGGCCAGGGGCGGGTCATCCACATTATCCTCTACAGGTCTGGGCAGCGATTTAGCCGCCTGCAGTATCGACTCTTATGTTCTTCTGGCAGGCGACTTTAATTGCTGTTTTGAGCCATTGGCTGTGGAGGATATACTGGATACTTGGGATGAGGACACAAGGAGAGGTATTCCCATCCTGACCCTAGATCCGATTCCCAAGTGGACCCAGAGTGCGGTAGACATCAACGCGCTGTGTATGGAACATGACTTAAGACCAACTAACGGCCGATCTAAATCGGATATCCTGGGTGCGCACACTTACAACCGGATAGGCCGTACCTCCAGAATAGACTATGTTGTGCTGAATTATAATTTGTGGGCATTCCATTATGATATGGAGGTCATTGCGTCTTGTGATATTGACCACAATCCTCTCTCCTTATCATTGATTCCGCCCTGGCAGGTGGGAAATCAAAATAAGTTTCCCTATAAGTGGAAAACCTCCCATGAGCTTGTCCCCTCGGCCTGTGGTAGGCGCCTAAAATGGGCTAAAGTAGAAGCGGATGAGGGAAGGATGGCACAGGCAGGGACCGCAATGTTAGCGGCAGGACAGCGCCTGGATGCCCTGGGTGTCTCCAGCCAATCTGTTTTACCTTTATTCACAGAAACCATTGTGGTGCTAAGCGATTTGTTTATTATACCTCAATCCAGCGCAAAGGTTTCTGTGAAGGGTGCTCCCAGGGCAAGAAATAAATGGTATTCTTCAAAATGTCGGGTTGCCAAGGGGGAACTTATTACCGCAGTTAAAAACAAGGATCCAGGCACTATCAGATTGGCGAGGAATCTCTATAAAAAAGTTGTGGCAGAGGCGAAGGAGGCCCATGACTTTAGCTTTTGGTGGGATTTAGTGGAGGCAAGTACCAGAAAAGACTCCAAGGGGTTCTGGGATCTGTTAAGAGCCAGGGACAAACCCCTTGATTCGCAGTTCACTTGTAATATTTCTGGCGATCTCTGGTTTGCCCACTTTTCCAAATTGTACTCTGTTCAAAGTGGGGTACCCATCCTTAAAACGGGCCTTCATGCCAGCCTACCACCTGAGATTTCTACCAATGCCTCCCCCTTCAGCATAGAGGAAGTAGAAGGGGCAATCAGTCGCATTGTTTCTAGTAAGGCTGCTGGTCCTGATGGAATTCCGGGGGACTTGTTGAAGAAATATCCATCATTGTGGAGTAGATTAATTGCCGCTCTTCTGAATGAGGCGGTGTTGGGTGGTTCACTTCCTGACTCATGGAGTGGTGCTGAGGTCGTCCCCATTTTTAAGAAAGGCAGTCGGGACGACCCAGCTAACTATCGCCCTATTAGCCTGCTTGATTCAACGCAAAAGGTTGCGGGCAAAGTGGTTCTAGGTAGGATCCTGCAGTGGGTTGAAGAAAACCAGGTTTTGTCAGATTTCCAGGCAGGTTTCAGATCTGGGATGGGTACTATCGAGCAGACGTTCCGTCTCTTAATGATTTACTGGAAGGTGGTTGTGCTGGGTGGGGGCAGCTTGTACTTGGTCTTTATAGACTTGCGAACTGCCTTCGACCTGGTCCCTCGAGCCCAACTATGGAATGTCTTAGATAGGTTGGGCATACCTCCCTATTTGCTGGCCTTGCTTATAAAGTTTCATGAAAGCAACTTTGCCCAGATTAGATGGGGTACCCAGGGGGATAAAACATCTCGTATCTCCGTAGACAGGGGCGTCCGCCAGGGTTGTGTGCTCGCCCCCACTCTGTTTTCTCTATACGTTAACGGAGTGGTGGAGCATCTGCTTCAACAGCCGTCAGATGCACCATCCTTGGCTGGTAGGAAAGTTCCTACGCTCCTGTTTGCGGATGATACCCTCCTAATTTCCAAGTCACCAGTAGGTATCCAAAAGTTGCTTTCTAGCTTTAAGGCCTTTTGTGATACCAAGGGCCTGTCTATAAACATAAGCAAGACCAAATTCCTCGTTCTTAATCCTCCCAGGAAAACGGTTGTTCCCCCTACCTTGGACTCTGTTCCTTTGGATAGAGTCAATGAATTTGACTACCTTGGTATTCGTTTGTGTGCCAATATGAGTTGGAAGGCGCACCACCAGAAGGTGTTTCTGACACACAAGAGAGTTTCAGGGGCCCTGCTCAAGGAACATCGTGCCTCAGCTTTAAAACCTATAGGGGCACTGCTTGATATCTATAGGGCAAGGGTGGTGAGTGCAGCATTGTATGGTGCTGAACTGTGGGGTATACAGAGTGTTGACACCTTGACATACCTCGAAAACAATTTCCACAAAGATCTTATGAGGTTACCCCATAGCACCCCTACTATTCCTCTTTTGTTAGACACAGGCACACGCCCAATTTGTGAGCAAGCTAGGCTACGTCCTCTCTTATTATGGGCCAGGATATGGAATGTCCCTGAACTGAGTAGTTATGCAGATGCCCTTAGCGAAATTCTATCCTTATCTGGCTGGCATAAGGTTACCTGGCTCAGGGAGGTTAAGCGTCTCCTTTTGGACCTGGGATTAGGAGATGCCTGGGCAAATAGAACAGCACCCTCAAAACAATTGCTTAAGAAGATCTATTGGCTCTGGGTGGATAATGAGAGGTTGCGTAACCCTAACCATTGTAAATCTGTCGCCCAGTTTTTCTTGGTTAAGGAGATCCCTTGCAGAGAACCCTACTTGGATTCAATCCTTAACCCGGGTGACAGAGCATTATACTTTAAATTTAGGGTGGGCGTTCTTCCATTAGGTCTGTTCACGTCTACTTGGAAACCTCCATACCAAACTATACCCTATTGCCCCTTTTGTGATTCTAGGGTCGAGTCTACAGCCCATTTGTTATTTGAGTGCTATGCTTATTCTGTGCCCAGGTCGAGATGGTTAAAGCCCTTATGTAGGTGTCTAGGCACAAGATCCTGTCTGGAAGCTTTACGCATATTACGCTCAGACGCCCGTCCCTTCTATGCCTGTTGCTTGGCTAAATTTTTGGGCTGGGCTTGGAGGATAAGATCTGTAAGAAAACAGTTGTTACAGTAATGTACTCTTTTTAATTTTTTTAGATATTAGACAGTCATGGAATTTAATAACTTTTTACCTTGTAATTGTATATGTGTTATTTATTGATTGTTATATGTTGTATTGTTGTGCTTTTATGACAAACTGTCGAAATAAAGCTTTGTGACTGACTGATACTTTACCTGTTCCCAAGCAAAAGCTATCCCTTATTAAGTGTAATAAGATAACCCAGTCTTATCGTATGAGAGAGTTAAGCGGCATAGTAGTATAAATTAAATTTTGTAGTCGTTCACTACCAGGACATGTAAAACTTGAAAGTACACGTCCAACTTTTTAAATATCCTGCACTTTGCCCTACAGACTGTTTATTGCCTACCCATAGGAAGACATATGTATTAAAAAGGGACTTTTAGGCTTGATGAAAGGGTATTTTGCAAGTCGAATTGGCAGTTTAAAACTGTTCACCGGCTGCAATAGCATGCCCAAGACTTGTTTTAAGGGGCTACTTAAAAGAGTGGCACAATAACTGCCGCAGGCACACTAGTACCATTTAGTTTACTGGCCCATGGTGTACAGTATACCACTTTACTGTGAACGTAAAAGTAAACTAAATATGCCAATCAGGTGTAAGCCAATTTTACCATGATTTAGGGAATGAGCACATGCACTTTAGCACTGGTTAAAAGTGGTAAAGTGAGAAGAGTCCTAAGGCCAACAAAAATTAATTCCACAAAACAGGAGGGGAGAAGTCAAAAAAGTCTGGGGGAAGACCACACTAGGCTTGATAGGACTAACAGATACCTTGTTCTTATTCCTCTGTGCTCTGTTTTAATGTCCCTCGTTTCACTTCTTGTTTTGTTTACCTGTATCTTGCAAATGTATTCTTGATAACAAATGGCCACTCTTGGTGATAAATGAATTAATATATATGTCTGGATACTTTCTATGAACATGCTAATAACATAGGGCCTCATTCTGATGTCGGGCGGTGACACTGTAGCGGACTGGAACCGCCCGACCATAGGTTGGTGGTTCCACCCGTACAATTTGGATTCGACCACCCATAGGGTGGTCAGAAACATCCATTTTACAATGGCAGCTTGTGTGGTGGGCAGAAAAGGAACGCAGCACAAGGTGCCATTGTAAAATGGATGATTTGATACCTCCCTGCACTGTGTGGCAAGCACCTCATTGTGCCTTCCACACAGTGCAGGGATGTTTAGGGGGCACCATAGGCCCCCCAGGCCCCAAAGCTGAGGGTCAGGGGGGAAGGGGACCTGCTAGGGGCCCCAAAGTTACTTTCCGACAGCCTTTCCAGGTCAGAAAGCCTGACATGGAAAGGCTGTGAGAAGGTGACATTGTAATCCCGCCGTTATTAATGGGTTTAACATGCCGCTCCTCTTCCAACAGGCTCTGTTTATTTTGTCAGGGAGAGTACTGACACTTCTCAGGAGAACCCCAATACTTTTAATTGGAGAGTACCGGCACTTCTTAGAAACGAGCAGGTACTCTAGCACAGAGCACCTGCACTTCTATTTTTCCATTGCAAGCACTGAATATTGTTACGTATAACACAGGTCAGTATAGCAATATGAAGGTTGTATGTCAGAATAATGTTAAAAAATGTAATCTACGAGAAATATTGTCTCCTAAATGTCATTTATAATCTAAAAATAAGTTTATTAGTTGTAGATTTTCTATCTGTAACTCCTGAATGACAATATTTTCTTAAACAATAGATCACAATATTTCTTGCAGGCAATATTTTGGTTATCATATTCTTGTGCAACACCAACATAGTAAAATTGCAAGCACATTTAAGCATTTAGGTCTATATGTATGAAGAGACAAAATATAAAACAAGGAATAATATTACACCCCAACTTTTTGTGACTAGTTTCTGATTTTGGTGTGTAAACAATGTACTAAGAAGTCATGTTGCAAAATCTGCAGTCACAAAGGGTCGGAGAACAGCCTGTCTGCTTACTATGAATTAGACAGGTCACTATTTGCAATCCTCTGTGATTGGTTTAAAACCCAGGGATGGTGGTCTGCAGGAAGTAGCAGACTGCATAACTGTTTTTACATCCCCAAACACTCCAGCACAGTTACCTGCTTGCCCTTGCTGAGTCCAGGCTCGAATTTGTGCTCCTTCGTGTGTGCCATATTTGTTGTGCCTGCCGCCTCCTCCCTCCCGCCGCCGCGTTTGCAATCCTGTGGCCGCAGTGTGGAGGGAGGAAGAGACTACATTACCCAGGCTCCCTGCTTGTTACCACCCCGGAAGCACCGCGATCCCATCTCCAGCGCCCGGAGGCGTTTACATTTCTGACACTCTCCCGGTGGAGCGGGTGTCACTCCAGCACAGTTACCTGCTTGCCCTTGCTGAGTCCAGGCTCGAATTTTTGCTCCTTCGTGTGTGCCATATTTGTTGTGCCTGCCGCCTCCTCCCACCCGCCGCCGCGTTTGCAATCCTGTGGCCGCAGTGTGGAGGGAGGAAGAGACTACATTACCCAGGCTCCCTGCTTGTTACCACCCCGGAAGCACCACGATCCCATCTCCAGCGCCCGGAGGCGTTTAAATTTCTGACACTCTCCCGGTGGAGCGGGTGTCACTCCAGCACAGTTACCTGCTTGCCCTTGCTGAGTCCAGGCTCGAATTTTTGCTCCTTCGTGTGTGCCATATTTGTTGTGCCTGCCGCCTCCTCCCTCCCGCCGCCGCGTTTGCAATCCTGTGGCCGCAGTGTGGAGGGAGGAAGAGACTACATTACCCAGGCTCCCTGCTTGTTACCACCCCGGAAGCACCGCAATCCCATCTCCAGCGCCCGGAGGCGTTTAAATTTCTGACACTCTCCCGGTGGAGCGGGTGTCACTCCAGCACAGTTACCTGCTTGCCCTTGCTGAGTCCAGGCTCGAATTTTTGCTCCTTCGTGTGTGCCATATTTGTTGTGCCTGCCGCCTCCTCCCTCCCGCCGCCGCGTTTGCAATCCTGTGGCCGCAGTGTGGAGGGAGGAAGAGACTACATTACCCAGGCTCCCTGCTTGTTACCACCCCGGAAGCACCGCGATCCCATCTCCAGCGCCCGGAGGCGTTTAAATTTCGGACACTCTCCCGGTGGAGCGGGTGTCACTCCAGCACAGTTACCTGCTTGCCCTTGCTGAGTCCAGGCTCGAATTTTTGCTCCTTCGTGTGTGCCATATTTGTTGTGCCTGCCGCCTCCTCCCTCCCGCCGCCGCGTTTGCAATCCTGTGGCCGCAGTGTGGAGGGAGGAAGAGACTACATTACCCAGGCTCCCTGCTTGTTACCACCCCGGAAGCACCGCAATCCCATCTCCAGCGCCCGGAGGCGTTTAAATTTCGGACACTCTCCCCGCGTCGCGGGACCGCGCGCGGGCTGAGCCTGGGCAGAGGGCGGGCCGTCTGTGGCCGTCCGGGGCTGAATGAGGCCGGGCTGGGCCACCCCTCGTGCTTCCACGAAATCAATACTGATTACAACACTAAGTGTAAGATATTTAAGTTTTTGCATCACCAAAAATTTTTAACACTGGTATTGCCTTGTACATGGATTGTGTATAACTCTTTGCCCCACCTATCCGTGTGTTAATTATGTCTGTTATGTCGCCAGCAAAATCAACTAAAGGCAAGAATACATCTATAGGTGGCCCACGCAAAGGGACATTAGACCACTTCCTGGCTAAAGCCGTTTCGAAGTTAGACCACCAAATAGCGGACACTGAACGTCGCCTGTCTTCTGGCCTATTTCCCAACAAACGCTCATCTCTGGGCCTCATTCAAACAATCCCCTCCCCCACACCACAACTCATGGCTTGCATGCCTATTCAAACTAGCGACCCGGGTATCCCCTTACTACTACAAGATCAGTCGTTGATAATGGATACTCCAAGGGAACTCGCGACTAGTATAATAACATGGACCCTTCCTCATATTCCATCTTGGAAGAGGTTCCACCAAATAGGCCACCTAAGGTAAAATTAAAGCTTAAGAAAAATAACAAACCCCATAAAAATTCAAGACCAGGGGCTATAGTCAAGAGAAAACGGGGGGGGGGGGTGAGGACATGAAAGATAGCCGTCCAAAAACACCAAGATTACATTCTAGCCCAATACAAGATAAAAATGCTCAATCAGCCATTGTGCCTGATCTAACGGATGGTTTAACTCAGAAAATTGAACATTTAGTTAAAAGCTTATTATTACCGCTATCTGAGAGAATTAAAAGGCTAAGTGAACAATTAGATACCTTAGCAGCAGTATCTACCTCGAACACCAAACTGCTGCAAGATCTGGTTACTCTTCAAACCATCGAAAGTCAGAAATCTTCTGGCACCAGCTCTCTAGGTGATCCTTTATTACCATCTAAAGTCAACACACACCTTCCGCTTAAACCGGTTAGCGTGTTAACTCCCACAGGAGAGGGGAAAAAGTTAGCCCCACCTAACATCTCAGGATATAAAACTATAAGTAACAAGAGGGCACTCTCCCCGAATAACGCTCTGAAAGGAATGGCTAAGCATATTGATTTACCACCTGAGGCGGCTCCCTATGTTGTCATACTCACAGGAGTACCAGAATTGACCTCAGGAAAGAAAGAGGGGTTTACAGAACTTAAAAATAAAGTAATCTATTGGCTAAGTAAGAATAGACCTTTATCTGCTAATATTAACGGTGAGATTTTATTTGTGAGAAGGCTGTCTTGGCTAGGGTGTAGGCCTAAGGACATAGAGGGTGATATTGTAACTATTAATTTCAAAGATCGGAGAGTAGCCACCCATATAGCGGATTGGTTTCTTGAGAGAGGAGGGGAGGGAATATCTACTCGACTTCTGAGCTATTTCTACCCCCAATCTCTCCTCATCCCCTGTAATAATAGACCTACTCGTCAAATATCTAGAAATGTCAGACATTTTCCATTGTCTCAACATCCCAGTACATTCAGTCGCCGGATTGACCTTCTCCCTTATCCATCCCTCTTAGATGGGCCTCATCCTTACCAACAGAAACACACATACAATATACCTCAGTATTCACCATGGTCTGTTCCTGTTACAAATCGTTTTGAGGTACTGACAGACCTAGATGATCTGGATTGACAGTCGGAAATTAACCTGGAAGCCCGTTCGTATGAATCCCCCATTGTGGCACCTAATCTTCATGTTAAAACTGCAACCCCTGGCAGTGTCGTTAACAACCACTGCGATCAGGGAACCTTAATTGACGAGGCAACCAAAAATCAGGTTCATATCAATCTTGATAAATCCTATACTGGACCCCTCCTTCAATCTGATTCCCTTATTGACCCTAGTCCTCTTCCTACCTTAAATTCCATATGTAGAGACATAACCACCAATGATCTCTCAATAAGGAAGACATTGGTTGCCCATAATATCATCTCATGGAACGTTGCAGGTCTTCTTAATAAAATTTCGCACCAACCCTGGTTAGACATAGTGACTAATTATAGCATCATCTGCCTTCAAGAAACGTGGGCCGTAGATGAACTACATATACCAGGTTATCAGACTTTTCATGCACCTGCACAAATAAGCCCACAGGGGAGAAACAAAGGAGGCTTGATTATATATGTCTCCATAACACAGGGCATAAGAGTTATAGGACATATATTTACTGAGTACTACCAGATTTTAGCAATTAGTTGGGGCCATGTAAAACTTCTGACCCTTATTAATTTTTATAATAACATTCCAAGTAACAGCCTAGAAAGACAGATGGATAAACTTATGCAGAGTGTTGACACTTTTAAGTCCCAGAAAGAAGATGAGTTGGTCCTCATTTGGTTGGGTGATTTTAACTGTACAATTTGTCCACATGGCTCCAAAGGCATTTGCGGCCTTGGAGAACATAAAGATGATAACCCAACCCATTTCGTCCATTCTAATTTGGGAAATTCTTTTAATAATATCCTTTTTTATCTTAATTGGTCTTACATCAATGAATTATGCACCCCAATTATCCCCTTCCAGCCAACCTTCCATGGGCGGGGTTGCAGTTCAATCATAGATTTCACCCTTATATCCTCATGTAGTGCAAGGTTAATTTCTAATTGGGAAACACATGATGTTTTTTTCCTTAGCGATCACTACCCAATTTCTTTCAATCTGAAAATTAAAAACACCTATCAGACTTTTACAGATAAGTTTAACTACCATCCTAATATTAACTTAGCCACAAAAATGGCTATTCTATAAAATGGGACCAGGTAAATCCTTCAGATTTCATACATAACTTACTGGAAATCTCCCAACCTGATATACTTGTCTGTTTAACAGAAACTGAGGAGTCTTCAGAAATTATGACTTCCTTTCTAAAAATTCAACGTGACCTTAAAAAACTGTTAACTAGAGAGCATCGATCTAACTCGAAAAATAACCCAGGTTGGTTCGATAAAAGTTGCACTAAAGCACTCCAAGCTCTCAAAAGGGCATTGCACGAAACTATAAAATCTCCAGCTGAGATTCGCAAAACCAGAAAATCCTATAATTTGGCTGTAAAAATGAGGAAACAAACACTGAGGAAAGAGGCCTGGTTGGCCCTAACTGATGCCTCTAAAGCTAAGAACAATACAGCCTTCTGGAAAGCGGTTAATGCCCCTTATCTACAGAATAATCAAACAGATATTATAGATACAGCCATAAATGGGGAAATTTGGGTAAAGCATTTTAGAGATCTATATGATAAAGCTGAAAATTCCAACTATGGTAACCTTCTGCTGGATGGGGTACTCATCCAGCAGCCTGCAATCTCATTGAAACCATTTCCGCTAGGCATAACTTTCTCCTGTTTGGAGCTTAAAAAGACAATCAAAGACAGCCCCTCAGGCAAAGCACCTGGACCGGATGGAGTTCCGACAGATGTATATAAAGCTGAGATCGATCTCTGGGCTCCGTTGTTAACCAACGTTTTAAACCATTCTAATCAACATGGTCTTCTACCGTCCTGGTCTGAAGCCATAGTCGTTCCAATTTTTAAAAAAGGAGACAGAAACGACCCCATCTGCTACCGGCCAATATCACTCTTAGATGCATTGATGAAGGTAGCAGCCCGGGCAATTTTAAACAGAATACAACTTTGGGCAGAAGAAAATAAGGTAGTATCACATCTACAATATGGATTTAGCCCTGGCAAAGGCACCATAGAACAGAGCCTAAACTTGGCCTTAGTCCTATCAAAATATACTCAGGCAAAAAAGGGAAAACTATTCATTACTTCTGTGGACCTGAGCTCCGCTTTTGATTGCGTGAACCACGAGATACTATGGTCTATTCTGTGTGAGATGGGCATAGATTTTAATATTCTTCAATTTATAAAAGAATTGTACAGGGATGCAGGAGCTAGGGTACGCTTTGGTAATAAAGGGGAGTGCTCCGATAAATTTTCCATTAAGAGAGGGGTGCGGCAGGGGTGCATTTTAGCGCCCCTGCTTTTCACCCTATACATAAATTCTATTGGCAAACACCTAACGGAATCACAGTATGATTATCCGATGATTCGGGGAACTCCGGCCCCATTACTCCTCTATGCTGATGATGCGGCCATCATGCCTCGAACTAAGATTGGCCTTCAGAGGGCTGTCCATAAATTTGCAAATTATATGGAGGAACGAGGGCTAAGAATTAACATCTCAAAAACATATACTATGGCCAGTGGTTCGGGAACAAAGAAAGTTGCTTGCTCAATCTTCTTAGACAAAAAGAGGATTGAGACCACAGACCAATTTTCCTATCTTGGAATAAACTTCGATAGGAAGGGAAACTGGCACGCAGCTATTAATGCCAGAAATCTAGCCTTCATCCGAGAAATAGGCGCCCTGAAAAAGTTCTCAGCCAAACTAGGTGGTAGACCAGTGAAAGAGCTGATCGAAATTTATAAAGCTAAATGCATTTCTACCGCCATATATGGAGCTGGTCTTTGGGGAATTGAAAACCCACATCTGATAAAAAAATCAGAAAATCAGTTCCTACGTTACTTATTAGGTGTATCCAAAACAACAGCAACATATTTTATACATATCGAATTGAGCATGTTGTATATCTCAGATGTTATCAAAATTGCGCCTATACTTCTATGGCATAAAATCTGGGTTACGCTCGAGACTTCATTAAACAGAGACCTAATTATAGATTGTCTCAGTCTCGATGGATTATCCAACATTAAATGGCTCACCTATGTAAAAAATATGTTGACTGATCTCGGTCACCCTGAGTTTTTCGTGAGGCCATCAAGTTTGGAACTGGTGTCCAGAAAAACGCTAAGAGAAATGGCTCTCAATCATCTAACAACTAAAAGATGGAATCTGGAAAAAACTAAACCAACAGTAACCGATTTCCAAAAAATAACCACGCATGAAGGCCTCCAAAGGTACCTCTTAATCCAGCCAAACTGTTATGCACGAACGCTATTGACCCGTCTCAGATTTGGTAATTTTTTCCGTATTATTACTTTTCCTGCCTGTAATACTTGGTGTAATGAAATTTTATTATGTCCTTGTGATAACACTTCTGCTCAATCAAATATTCATTGTATTTTATTTTGTAAATTTTATCAGTTGCCCAGGAGAGCCTTTCTGAAACCAATCTTAAAGGCCTGGGGAATTCGCACTTGCAAACTGGCCATGATCAGGCTATTACAATTAGAAAATGAATATATTATTTTTGCAGTAACCAGCTTCTTAAAATTGGTCATCAAGTTTCGGAACTCAATGCAACCGTCCTAAAAATGTACTATGCCTTTGATTATTTTAATGTTTTTCTACCTGTTCTTATCTGTTTTTAATATTCATCGTATTTTATGAAATGTATGCTTTTATGATTTATGAAATCGAATAAAGCTTTCTTGACTGACTGACTGACATCCCCAAACATATATTTAGAAAAAAAAAATCAGCCCAAGTTCCATGAAGCAACCAATGCTGCTTAAAAAAAGTTTCTAGTTTGGGAAGACATTGGAGGGAGCAGGTAGTGAGACCATTTCTTGCTCCCCCAAGGTCAGACAACACGATTCTAAAGAAAAAGGGGTTCCATGGGAACCTTTCCTATTTGTAAATCAGTTACCAGTTCCTTGGACGAGTTGGTAACTGGTCAGTGGTTTGTGAGTCGGGAATTAATTTCTTACTCAAAAAATGTTCTTAGTCCATTTCAGATTGTTTTGCAAATCACAGGGTTTAGTAAGCAAAATGGTTTAGTACATCTGACCCTTTATAGTTTTATTGCTTATTGATTCATTGACTTCTTTCTCCCAATGGTTTATTTTCTATACATGTTTGAAACTCATATAAGCCCTTGAAACACAGACGCAGCAAAGCAGAAGAACAATCAGATGATAGTACATTTTTAAAGAAATTTTAGTAGATATCAGAATCCACCAAACAACAAGATACTCTATGCACATTGTGGGGGTCAGATGATCAATGTATGAGCTCATGCCCTCTTTTTACAGATTGTATTTGAAAACTAAGGATTTACACAAGACAAAAACCTCTGTTCACTCCATTATTATAACTACCAGATCTGTCTGGTACCCTAGTCCATTTAATAAAGATCATTATCTATGAAGAATTGATCATTTAGCTAGATTGTAGAAGTAGCCGCTGGACTCATCAATAGCATCCCTCTGATTTATCACCTTTCATATTCCTTTGGGGTGCTCTAGGATTGATTGGGAGTTTTCTGCCACTAAGTCCAGAAAAACATAGGACAGATCACATGAAAATAAATATAATCATGGCTACTAGAATAATGAAATGTCAGTGTAAATTCAATAATATCTAGAGCTTCTGTCACATTATTCATTTTCTGTTTCATAATCTTCATATTTCAGAAATCTCAATAAAAGTTGCCTGCACTGTCACCCGTAACCTGCTTATTCCTTTTTTCAGACTTTGAAGGAGTGATATTCACTCCCTTCATGTCATTAATGCCTCTATAAGAAGTACTTTTATTTCTTTATTAACTCGCGTGGTTTATTTTCCTATTGCAATTCTATTATGAGGTCAGAATGTGCTGATTAAAAGAACATTAGGTCATTACTCAGATATAATAATTGATTAGTGATGAACAATGTCATCACAGTGCCATTTAGTTAAGTGCCCACTGCCCTAGCCTGTGCCGCAATGTGCCTTTAAATGGGTGCGCTGGGTGCAGATTAGGTCACTGCTCCCTATTACAGTAAATGCACTGCCCCGAACATGGTAGTGAACTTGTGCTGGTGCTACATGTGTGCCTGCATGATCTGTATTACAGAAAGGGATTGCACGAATCTGCAGTCTCTTCTAAAATTCTACAGTGCTCAGGGGGTGCAGAACCTGGGCACACTTTCTATAATATGGGCAGAGTAGGGCAGAACCAGCTGAATGTATGATCTTGTCCAAAGTAGATGTGGAATGTGTTTCAAAGTCACATTTTGGCCAAGGGACATATTTTGTAGTTACTGGAAACTTCGCCCATACAAGGAAAGAGAAGCACCCAGCTTCCTCTGGCCTATTGGCAAACTATTGCATCCTGGGTTTGGTGGTTTATATGTTTACATTGTATTGCCCATTAAACAAAGTGAGCTTGACTAACAAGTCATGAGGGGCTGAAGGTGGCTTACATGTCTTGAGTCACTTCATAGTAACTATGTTAGGAGTCAAAGGGATAGCAGGTGAGGAAGGGAGAATTTATTTTAGGAATAAGATGTCCACAACCCTGGATGAAAAATAAATTGCACGTCTCCTTAGTCTCTGGGCTCATACTTCTGTATGTTCCAGGACCTCCTCTTACTTGCAATATCCTTTTAAAATATGGTTAGGGGTACTTTATTCCATACATAATATAGCCTTTAAAATATATGGTTGAAGTGATTATATATTTTTTTAGGATACGATTTTGTTAAAGGAATGTTTTAGCCACACAGTCAGACATAAGCAATATATTTTATGCTTCGTGAAGCAATGTCCCATTGGAAGTCCCTAAACCTAAAACCTTTGCAGTGCAACCCTTCCATGCAGTGCTGAATTTGAGCCGGTGGTTACCGGTGGGGCCACCAGCACTTATTTTGTGGAACAGCACTCATTTTCTACAATAGTTTTTTACTGAGTGCAAGAGAAGAAAATCAAACAAAGTGCACAGACGGAGGCAGAGAAAGACAGGAAAACTGCCACAGAGAAGAAAGCAGTAACCTGCATGAGTGAGATAAAGGGGCAGGAAGTGGCTGGTAGAGGATTAAAGAGGCATGAGGTGGATTTAAGACTACCAGCCTCGGTATGCAGAGTGCCAATGTTTAACTGCATCAGCCACAGACTTCTTAGCAGAGCTCCAGGCACTGGCAGCTCTTCCTTTTATAAATTAAGCACTGCCTCAATGCTAGTTTTCAAATTAAAACTACATTGCCCCTGATTTTCACTGCTATAAAGGGAAAAAAGAAGAGATATACCAGGGACTGACCAAACTCATGGTAGATAAAGGAGACCAAGCTGGTGTCATAATCAACCTCCCAGTTGTGTGAATATATCCGCCATACATATGGCAGGAACAGATTGTAAATTTCTCATAACTTTGGTGCTGCTGAACATTACATCAAGTCACCCCTTATAGAGGTTTCTGAACTGTGTTTTCCAATGACAGTGTGTGATTTTGAAACCATTTTTTAATGCAGTCTGCCTCCATTTCTTCTTCTGATTTTGCATTTATTGATGTTAAAATGGAACACCAATTAGGGGGTGTTTTTTTAAGAGCAGGTCTAGTGTCTTGTCCATCTTTTTCAGTACCTATTGCCAAAATTGGTGCTGTAAAAAGGGAAACTTCTCACAATGGCCGTATGACTGTTGCTCCACAGTCACATCCCCTGCAGCACAGACCTAATGCTGGTCTATTGATTGCACACAGTATTAGTTGGCACAACTATATAAAATAGGGGATTCATTGTACAAACCATTCAGTGTTAGCAGCTCTGCATCCTTGAGTCTAGACGTGCATTATGGTAAGGCAGAACTTGTCCGGTATCATGAGAAGTAGCTCGTATTCCTATGTGCATTTGAAGCCAGAAAGATGGACATCAGCCTAGGGCTGTAAGTATGGAAAGGGCTCAGAGAGAACATGTTTCCAGACAACAAAAGTCTCATATATCTAATGAAAGCGGAATACACAGCCAATCTCACTTTGAGTATCATTTAGTACAGGGAGCATGAAGGGCTACAGTTGAGGTATAACCAAAGTTATAATTTTTGCATACTATATGTTAGACCTGTCAGCCTAAAGTGGCCTTCCCCAAACGTTTTTGTTTTACTTCTCCTGTTTACTGAATACGTTTTTGCTGGCCTTAGGAGTCTATGCACTTTAACTTTGCTAATCAGTGCTACATTGCTTGTGCTCTCTCTCCTAAACATGGTAGAATTCACTTATACCCACTATGCAAATTTCATTTATTTGTGAGTCGCTACTAAAGTGGTACCACATGTGCCCAGGTTTTATTAATTTAATGCTACTAGTGGGCCTGCAGCACTTATTGTGCAACCTACTTAAGTATCCATGCAAACATGTCTCAGGCATGCCATTGCAGCCAGAGTGCGCAATTTTAAACTGCCATATCAACATGGCAAATTAAACCTTTTGCCTGACCAAAATCTTCCTTTGTAATACATATGTCACGCTTAGGGTAGGCCCCACACAGCCCATAGGGCACGGTGAAGTGTATTTAAAAAGTTGGACATGTACTTTCAAGTTTTACATGTCCTGGTAGTGAAAAAACCCTAAATTCATTTTCACTACAGTGTAGCCTACCTCTCCCCTTGGATACCAATGTGTTACCTTATCACATTTAACAAGTGATAACTTTCAATTGGGAGCAGGTAGGAAAGTCGAGCTTGGTCTCAATTGTTTTTAATTTAAAATCCCTCTTTAATGGTAAAGTTGGATATTGTGTCACAATTCCGAAAATGGCACTTAATGGCACTCTTAGAAAGTTGGCATTTTCTTGTCCTAACCATTTGGTGCCTGTATCCTAGATCACCTGACTAGGTGTAGCTGGCAGTTGGTCTTTGTGTATCATTCCCAGATAGTCAGACAAATTGGGAATCGGTTTTGGCAGGATGGGCCATCTCTGTCAGGATGAGGGGGAGGAGGAGTTACCTACCACACTCGCACATCACAAATGCCTCAGCACACTCACAAAGGGTTTCACACTAGTCTTTTGTGCCTCCAGACAAGCTGGGGCCAGGGCAGGGAGGTTGGAAATTTCAGACACCTCTCTAACAGGAGGACTCTAGTAACTTCTTCCACTTCAAAGTGGGCACCAGTTATAAATATCGGACCTTCAGACCCAACTCTTCAGATCACCATCGACTCCAGCCCTGGGCAATAGAGCTAGCCATCGACGATGAAGCATCTCAGTTCAAGTCCTCGCAAGCCACGACAGCTTCTGCGACGCTGATGCAGCCCAACACCGCCCCAGCATGATACATATCTTCCACTACAGCGCTGCATCACGGCAGATGTCTCCAAAAATTATAAAGTAGGCCCTCATGCAGTTCAGTGCAAGCACACAAGTGGAGATGAAAGGATACACCCAAACAGCCAATAGCATTAGGTGAGGGCTTATTACTTCACTGGGCTGAGTATAGATATGTTTGACAAAGACGCAAGCCAATCGCTGAAAGGGGCTATTTGAAGAAAGCTAATGATTGAAAAGTGTGTGCTCAAAGCCCACTGTATGTATATTGTAAGCAATACACACTTTAAAAGGATGATGTTTAAGGTCTTTTGTCTAATGCAGAAGGTCTGTTATAGTTTTGACCACTTCTATTCATGTGAGCATTTCTATTATTATAGTACCTCATGTCCTCTGGGCTTCAGCTTTAAGTTGCTCCTGTAGATCCTACAAGAGGATGCAGCTTTGATTTTTCTGATCTAAAACTCTGCAGTGAACTTCATTTCTGAGCAAGCATTATCCACCATCACTTTGCATTTATAAAAAAACATTAAATATTTTCTTATTCTGCAAACTAGTGCTCCGATCCACCCTCCTTTTGCACTAGTCTTTTCTATTTATAACTACATTTTATCTCTTCTTCTTCCAATTGCAAGATACCCTTAGGGTTGAATGCTGTGTTTACAAACAATAAATGAAAGAAATCAAATCATATCAAAATAACCATTAATCTCGCAGGCCATTCACGAATACCTGTGAAAAGTCTGCAAGTCAGTTTACTACATTTACAATCTTACACTGCTCTAGGGACCCTCAAACCTTATCCAGGTCAATCTCTCATCGAGGTGTCCAGCTTAATTTTGGCTCAACCACTCTACCAGTGATAGTTTTCAGGAGAATTTTTAAAAAAAAAATAAATGGTAAGATTAACTGGTGGGTGTCACGACCAAGTTCCACTCACCTGACTGCCAGACTTCTGTGGAAACAAAGATTATTCACCAGAGGATGTGAAGAGAGAGAGAGATAGAGAGAGAGAGAGAGAGAGAGAGAGAGAGAGAGAGAGAGAGAGAGAGAGAGAGAGAGAAAACAGGAGATATAAGGAAGCACCTTTCTTTGACTGATCTCCACCCTCATGGCCAGCACTAATCTCTTTATGGAATCTAGCACAATAGGGACAACCTTCAAACAAATTGTACATAATAATTAAAACCATATACGGAAAAAAAAATTACACTACAATACCCAGAAAGCATCTGTTTTGACATGTAGCAAATTTGATTTTACCTACAGAAAACTTTCAAAAGTAATTCATCCTCTCTGCTTACTGCACTGAATGTTTCTTTCATTTCCATCTACCCCTACAAGCTCTGCAGTTTAGGCATGTAAGATACATGAGGATTTTACAATCATAATAAGATCAGTGAACCTCAATATTCGTTACACATCACAACCCAAAATCACTGTAGGAAATTGGGTTTTTGGTTGAGGGTGTGTTAACCCATCTCAAACAACAACCACAATCCCTGTCTGGTTGAGCCAAAAAAAGTCACTAAATTAACCTCTGCTTAACCTTCTGGTAGCATGGCACAAAAGCAGCCAAGTTTAACATAGAGACAATTTGTAAGGTATTTATGCAACACTCAAACAGTAATAAAGTGAAAACGCATCGCAAGAAAAATCTCACTCCAATTTAGAAAAATAGAGAAAAGGTTAATACATAATTTGACACCGAAGCAAATTAAATCCAGTAAATAAAAAACAGACGTAATCATTTTAAAGGTTTTTAGTGAAAAACAAAACCTAAAATATCAAAGAACCAACGGCACGGATCTAGTCGAACGAGACCAGGAGAAAGTAAATGAGTTGGTCCTACCGTTAAGGAGCGCGGTTTGGATACACAAGGTGACTTGGGCCTGGTGTCGACTTTCTTTCATACTTAGAAGAAATTTTGAAGAAAAATGTCTGAGAAGGTAAATGTCAGTGGGACACGGCAGCCAACGGTGTCCAAGGAGGAGCCGTCATCAACGGGGAGCAGCTGAGCAAAGTAGTGGTGAACATTTCTACTTTTGGACTTTGTCACATTTTTAGAAGTCGAAAATCTCCAGTGGTACAACGTTGCAGGCTATAGACAGAAAGGGCTCCACAAGG
Organism: Triturus cristatus; assembly: GCF_964204655.1. Taxonomy (NCBI): domain Eukaryota; kingdom Metazoa; phylum Chordata; class Amphibia; order Caudata; family Salamandridae; genus Triturus; species Triturus cristatus. The sequence goes on from NC_140582.1 coordinate 347,112,527, forward strand.
CCGGATGCCCCTTCTGAAAGCAGCAGCTGAACATGATCTATTGCTGAGGAAATCATTGTAGCAGGAGCTTCTGCAAAGTCAGGTCGACCAGCAATGCACCTTGGGTTGATTGGCGAGCAGGTAGGTCACAGTGTCCTGTCGGAACTCAGGCCAAATTTTGGTGGAATTTTTTTAAAGTACCAAGTTTTAGTTTTTGGCAGTTTGTGTACCGTTTGCACCACTTCCTAGGGCTGAGAACTAGTAAGTACCACGTGTAGGGCAATACTCACTTCAGGCAGGGTCCAGTTTTAAGGTTGTTTAAGCTTGTTGTGTCCCTGTAGTTCAGAACCGGAGGCATGCCAACTAGCTCTTGGAGGCACTCTGGCAGTCCTGGAATCAAGTGGCAAGGCAGGCCACAAGCAGTAGGGAAGTCCTCTGAGGGTACAAGAAAGGCTTCAAGCAGCAGGGCAGTACACTAGTAGCAGCAGGTCAGTCCTCCAGAGTACAAACAAGCATTAAGCAGCAGGGCAGTCATCTGAAGTACAAGGCAGTCCTTCTGGGGTTCCTGCGCAGGTCCAGGAGTAAACTGAAGAGTTGGTCTGAGGGCCCAATATTTATACCCAGTGCCTGCCTTTCAGTCCGAAAAACTTATAGACTCCTCCCACATTGGTTCTGGAAATGTCCTTACTTTCTTGCCCAGGCTATAGGAGGTCTAAGGTGACAATAGGCTGGTGACAAGTTCTTGGTAAGTGTGCTGAAGGCAGCCACTTTGAAATGTAAGTGGAACAGTGAACAGCTCCCCCCCTCTAATCATGGCAGGATGGCACATCCTGCTAATACCTAGTTCCCCTTTGTCTTACTGTCTGGGAGGATTTTCAGAATTGTGATTTACAATCCGACTTTACCATTAAAGAAGATTAAAAATACAATTCCTTTCAGATCAAGCATGACTTTTCCACCTGTTCCCATTCAAAAGTTAGCACTTATTAAAGGTAATAAGGTAACCTACTATTATACTATCGAAGAGGTAGGCCTTGCAGCAGTGAAAAAAGAATGTAAAAGTTTTTTAACACCCTGACATTTAAAGCATAAAAAGTACATGTCCAACTTTTTTTAATACATTGCACACTGTCCTATGGTTTGTTTAGGTCCTTTCCTAGAGGTGACATATGTATTAAAAAGGAAGTTTTAGGCTTGGCACAAGGTTTATTTTGCCAAGTTGAATTGGCAGTTTAAAATGGCACACAGGTTTCAATGGCAGGCATGGTTCATGTTTTTAAGTGCTGCACGAAAACTAGCTGCATTTAATATACAGGCCTTGGGTACAATTAGAACCACTTTACTAGGAACTTATATGTAAATTGAATGTGCCAATTGGGTGCCAGTCAATTTTACCATGTTTAACAGAGTGAGCGCAAGCAGGTTAGCATAGGTTAGCAGTGGTAAAGTGAACAGAAATCTAAACCCAACAAAATCAAATTCAGAAAACAGGAGCGGAGAAAGCAAAAACGTTTGGGGGTGACCCTACAGAAAGGGCAAGTTCAACAATTAGATTTAAGTGTCAAATTCATATTAAATCAAAAACAAAAAAAATACAAAAAGAACACAAGAATCTTTATCCTTGCAGGTCGTGTTATTGTCTCATTGCAATGGTTATCCCAACTGAGGGGTTGATTCCGATGTTGTTCGAAAGGGCTCCAAATTGGATTTGTGTTTACCAAATTCAATCTGTAGCCCTTGTTTTAGACCGAATCGTACACACCTCCAAATGATCGAGTACGATGCCTGGAAACTGGTAGGGCTGTCGTACAGCTCTATGGACTCAGTTTCCGAACGAATGAGTACGATAACCGATTTGGACAGCCGTTCTGATTTGGTGTCTTCAGAACTAATTGGCTACCGGAATCTGTGTTTGGGGGCCCATAGCAGGTCCCCCTTCCCCCGGGGCCCTTCAAATCGGGCCTGTGGGGGTACCCAAGGGACCCCCCTTTCCAACCATGCACAATGTGTCAGGCACTATGGAGTATGTGCCACAGGGTGCACAATTTTTCCCAGCCACCCCTTTCTTCAATTGGAGACTGTGTTCTCGTTTGGAACCGAATCATATCCAGAAGCACCCATATACATCCAAATCGCTCCGATTGGGAGTCGTTCGGAAAGCATTCCGGGACCGATTTAGTAGGAATGCTTTCGGACAGAGTCATCCAAAATGCAATATCTCTTTTTTTACTTCGTGAAGCCACAAAAAATAACCTGAAAAAACCTCACTAGGGACATTGGGGTGTTATTTATAGATATTTCATGAGAGCTAAGTGCTGCAGTTGTGCCCAAGTTAGGGTCATAGGATAAACAATAATTTTACTAAGAGCTGTTCCCCAGGGGCATGCCTTTTGATCCATAACCTTCTCCTGAAATATGCAGCATACCAGCAGTGACAATGCAAATAGAGAAGTAGAGCGAAGCATCCCTGCTGACTCCTTGCAAAAAGCAAATGGCTATTACAAACTGTGGCCTACAATAGCTGTTGCATGCCATAGAGTGCTCTATTCCAGAATATATATTTGTACAGCAACATTCCTTAGGTTGGTATCTAGGACAGGGTAATTGTATTAAATTTAATTTGTTTTTGACATCAATTGGTTATTGTGCAAGGTGACCCTCCAGTCTGGAAGCCTTGTGCATGAGATGCGTACTGAGATGACTATCGTAGATAGAGAACCTAAGGTGATAAAATCTAAATTTTATATGTGTCATATATGGAGCTGGATTGTCTATCTTCAAGTTAGCATTCGATAACAAAACAGGGAGTGAGGGTTTAAGTTTAATCTTTTCTTTGCCTTAGAGGTAATATCTGGCTGTTATTTTCACACAAGCAAGTTTTGTACATCTTCATATGCTAGAGAGTTAATGTATTCTGAAAATGGTTCTAAAATATTTTGGCATACCCATCTTGCCCTTGATATTTTTTAAGAATTGGATGGCAACCTCTATTTTGCTCATAGTTTGGAAATAGCTGTTTAGTCTGTTGCATTCGGGAAGGCATATTACGTAGACTCATCTCATTTTGTTTCATTTTTAGACGGCAGTGTTGAGTAATATTAATCCTAGTGAGATCAGGACGTGGTATTAAGTGTATTTTCACATGAATACTTTAATTTAATTAAATGTGCAAGTAAAGGTCAAGAATGTTTGTCATGTCATCCAGTCTATAGGGTACCAAACAAAACACAAGTTCTTGTAAAAAGTCCATAGCACACTAGACAAAATAGCAGGATTATCTGATGAATTACAAAAGCTAATTCTTGTAGTCCTTTTAGCATGTCTAACTGCTGGTGAATGGCGGTGGAGTCTGGCACTGGCAGCAGTGATTGGTGTTACCAGGGAGAGCGGGAGTGCTGATATGCATCTCTGCAGGGCATTACCTTTCCCATATAGTAACAATATTTTTTTAAAGTACATTTGGGGCATTTATTCCCTGGATTTATTAGGCCGCTGTGAATATTCCAGATCCAAAATTGACCCAAAGACCCAACATTTGTGAAGGTCCCCAGGCAATATTGGAGAATAGTTTTTAAAAATGTTGCCCTACCTTGAGTTGAATGCTGTAATATATAGCTTTAACAGATATTGTAATATTAGGTCTCACCTACGCAGCGCACATGCGCTGCATAGGAAAAAGACCTTTTGAAATCGATTCAGTTTTGCAGTCAAAAACGTGCACACATTGCATTGCTTTGAATGGCAACGCGTGCACGTTTGGCGATTCCCTTGCGGGAGCGAGCTTTCAAAACATCTGTTTGTAATTAACAGATGGTTCCTGCTCGCTCCCGCAAGGGAAGCAGGCGCAGGCCCCCTCCTCTCTCCCCTCCCCCTGCTGCCTCTCGTCAAACTTTTTCTTTTTTTTTTACTTTGAGCGCAAGACGCGCACTTGTTCCCTTTGATAGCATTCATCTTTCACATGTTTTACACTATTCTGCCACCTTGTGGTGTAATGTGGAACAACATGCAGTGTTATCACAGAGCGTGTTTGTTAGTATACACGCCTTCAGGTGACGCTGGGTGGGACGGATGGGAACCTATAAAAGACACCAAACTAGTGTTACTGCAATTTCAGAGGTTCACTTGTCATCAAGAGGGTAGAGGAGCAGGGAGCCTAGAAACATGGTTTATAAATGGCTTATCAAAGTAGTTGTCCGACTGGGGGTTTAGGATGCCCGGGCATCAGAATCCAGAGTATAACAAGAGATTAAACCAAGTACAGATCTCCTGTTTGATATATGTAAATAATATGCAAAGCAAGCTATGCAAAATTGTCTACCTTATTTCTGAATGCACACTAAGACTTGCAGCCATGAGTTCATGAGTCGGCTGGCAGCACATAGCAATCTGCTTAAAATCCCTGCTTTCACCCAGCTTTGCCACGTACAGTTGGCACAAATGCAACAATAAGCTGCTCTAATGCCCCCAAAATCCCTGGTGCAACCGGCCAGTACAGTATTCCATTTCGGCATCATGAGTCTTTAAGATCACTACACTGGTGACGTGGGAGGTGGAAGTAACACTGGCAGTGACACCGACTGACTGAGGATGCACAAGTCTGAAAAAACACTAGGCAGAAATGGATGATGACACCCAAGTTCAATGTTAATGACATGGACAAAAATAAAAGCGTCATCAGCAGACAGCCCAGTTAGGGAAAACAACTAAAACAACATCTACCTTATAAGAAAAAATGTGATGTTCAATTTACACCCATGTCTAAATTCAAAGGAGAATCTAGGCTTGGGTAAAATTATTCAAGTTCCAAAGACATTAAAAAGCGATTCAACTCACAATTGAAAAAATAGTTAAAAAAAAAAAACACATACACATGTGAAACCTGACCGGTGGTTCCGATAAACATGCATGCTTCATGGGTGCAATAAGCATAGGGGTCTACTTTTTCTTCATTAATACATATTTTGTGGAAACACATTTTGTGCCTTGGCAATGTCAAATGCACATTCCCCAATTTTCCTTGGCGCGTTGGCCCGTGGCCTTTGCCCTTGCACCTGCTTGGTATTCCCGGCGCGTGCGCTCTGGCACACACTCTCAAGGGCTGAGAAGAACGAGAGCGGTATTTACAAGCCACAGCTCCGTCTCTGAAATGCGAAAGCTCCCGGCAGGCAGAGCTGCAGTGGGAATAGCCTTTCTCTGAGCTGCCTCTACCCCCTGGAAAACTCGCCCTGAGGAAATGAGGACCGAACGTGCACTTCAACTCTTCTGGCCGGACTGTCCGTTATCCTCTGACTGAACTGTAAAGAAGTGCTGGGGGCTTTAGGGCCACTCTAGTCTACATAGAACACGGTTACTTGTGTACTTACATTCTCTCTCATAACTTACCTCTAAATTATAATCCAATCCGACCCCCCCTCCAATGACAGAGTTCCCTTTTCTCCATTTACCTCCGCCTCCTACCTTTCCTCTCTCTCTCTGTTTCTTCTCCTCCCTCCAATCTCCCACCCTTCCTATGCCTTCCACCTCTTTCCCCTCCTCAGTAGTCTCTCCCTTCCTCTTTCTCCATTGTTTTTATCTCTCCTCTCCAACTCCTCTGTCCCCTTCTCTCTTCCTATCATGTACGCTCTCTCCTCCTTCCCTCTCCATCCACTCCCTTCGATGCTGTCCCTGTAATCTCCCTTTCCTCCTACTCTGTCGCGCTCACCGGTCTCTGCGCTTTACTCTTCTCCAGTCCTCCTCTGGCCCCTGTACTCTGTACCCATTCTGCCTCTACTTTGCCTTATCCTTAGATTATTGTAAGACTTACCGTTTCTGTTACTAAGTAAAGAGCAACTGTAACTCTAGGTACCCAGGCACTAATTAAAAAACAAGCATTGGCATAGCCAATAGGTCTCACCTTTAGGACCTTATAAGTGTTTAACCATGCAACAGTTGATCTTGTTGCAGCAAGGATATTGTACTGGATAACTAAACGCTTATAAGGTCCCAAAGGCAAAACCTATTGGCTATGCCAATGCTTGTTTTTCAATTTCTAATGTGAATCTGAAATAAACTGTCTTCTATCAATCTTGTCACATCACCTGTAGCCACCACCAAGGCAACACACATATGCCAGTGGTCTCAGCCGCAGCACTCCCTGAGGACTTTGCAGCCTAGTAAAGTACTCTGCATTCTGGCAGTGAGAGCTAAAGGCACCTCCCATCGGAGGATTTTTCAGCCTTCCCTGTCCCAGATCTAGGTCCAGGCTCTCCAGTCAACGGGCCAAGGCACTGAGCACCTGAGCGACACACACAGAAAACCGGGCACACAAGCAATAGAGACCTTCGCGACCGACGCGTATCAAACACAGAAGATAAGCAGCGTGAACGAGGCGGAGAAGCCCGCACGAGACAACAGCAGCGTCCGTTTCCGTCACATGAACGTCTCCTTCATGATTACAAAATCCAAAGGAAAAAAGACAAAAAAAGGACCAAACATGCAATGACAAAGCCAATAAATACCAAATAAAAAAACATGGGACAAAGACACACCCACAACTCCAACTATATAAAGGACTACAATCACTGCCATCATCCCTTGCAAACAGGAGACACAGCCAGCAGCAAACACCATTACACACAACCACAGACACACTCACAACTCACACATCACACAACCCACACACCATCAGCACCTCATCCAAAAGCACACACACATACAGCCAGCAAAACCAACACCAACCCACCCTCACACCCATCCCTCACCACCACCACCACCCATCACCATGCCCCCAAAGAAGAATCCAAAGTTCACAGATAGTGAGTTAGAAGTGCTGGTAGACAAGATCATCAGAGTAGAGCCACATTTGTTTGGTACATTGGTCCAAAGGACCGCCATGTCACAGAAAACAAAGATGTGGGCGAGGTTTGTGGACAAGGTGAATGCCCAAGCACCAGCAAGGCGCACAAAGGACGATATCCAGAACAGGTGGTATGACGTGCGCAGGAGAGTCAAGGAAATCATCGAAAAAGACCACGCCCTGAGTCAGTGCACCGGCGGTGGCCCTCCTGCCAAACCAGTCCACTTCAGGACCTGGGAGGAGAAGGTGCGAGACATCTTACCACCAGAGAGCGTCCATGGCCTAACAGACATCCCAGAGCATGGTGAGTACACAAACAACATACCCAAGATTGTGTGGCAAGGGTCCAGTGAAACCACGCCCCGCAAGCAAAGCTAAAGTAACCAATAGATAATCATCCCAAGATGTGTATGCCAGTCAGACAAACACAATACCTGCCATCTCATAGTGACTTGGAACTGTGTCATGACATGCACCAACCTACAAACAAATAGAGCAAGCCAGTGGCACAATGCTAAATAGACACTGCCAGACAGTTTGCCACCACAAACACACTACCTCACAGTGCAGCTGACTGACAGGAAGGAATTGAGTGTATGCAAAAAGCATTATGGGGCCTGTGGTCACAGAGAATGCCCCCCCTCCTGATTGGCCCATCAAGACCTCACTGAAACATGCCCACATCACAGGGAGTGGAAAATTACTGACAAGTTGGCTGACACTGGGTCCTGCTGTGGGGAGCACAATGCCCTGCTAGGGGTTGTGTGCAAATCAGAAGCAGGACACCACTGACTGACATCCTGAATGACAACTTGCATGCCCTACAATGGAAGCACGTTTCATGATGGGAAGGAGGACTGACTGCCCTGACCATACTTACCAGCAGGTGGAGACAAACCCCCCCTCAACACAAACTCCTCACAACTCACCGGGTAGACTGCATTGACACACACTTCATTGAAATATCAGCAAAAGATACCCCATACTGGGTGCTGCTGTGTGAAGTACAGGGGCTCTCATTGGACGTGTAGCCAAACAAACACCAGATTTCACAGTCAGCCATCTTGCCATTGCTCTCACACCCCCTCACAGGGAAGCAGAGTCAAGAGGAAGGAAGTATGTGCATGCTGGGAAGGGGGGTGTAGCCAAGAGTATGATGTGAGTCGCAGTCACAGACAATCTACACCCACCCACATGGCCCAGCAAGCTCACACTGAACCATACCTGCCTCACAGGGAGTGGGAAGGGACTGACAAGATGTCTGACACTGGGCTCTGATGTGGGGAGCAAAAGGCCATGCTGGGAAATGGCCAACCACAAACACCAGGACTGCACAGTCAGCCATCTTGCCATTGCTGTCACACCCCCTCACAGCCAGGAAGCAGAGTCAAGAGGAAGCAAGTATGGGCATGCTGGGAAGGGGGGTGTAGCCAAGAGTTTGATGGGAGTCGCAGTGACAGACATCTACACCCACGCATATGGCCTAGCAAGCTCACACTGAACCATATTCACCTCACAGGGAGTGGGAAGGGACTGACAAGATGTCTGACACTGGGCTCTGTTGTGGGGAGCGCAAGGTCATGCTGGGAAATGGCCAACAACAATATCAAACTCTGTCCGTGACAAGCTGGGAAAAAGCAGTGTACAGGCAGGCATCTGTTTGAAAAGTAGAAAATGTCATGTTTGTGAACCATCAATGCATGTAGAAACATAACTCACATCGAGTGTCTCTTCCAAACACAGGTGCTGCTGGGCACCCAGCACCAAATGATGAGGATCCCCTGGCCCAGACTCTGGCAGACACTGAGCTCTCTGGTCCGACTCTCTCTCTGTCCTCTCCAGATGACGACGACCAACCTGGCACCTCCGGTGTGAGCCATCATGCTGCACCAGCAGCATCAACATCTGTACCCCCTGTACCCACGCCTCCATCATATGGACACCGACAGGGCACCCCGCTAACATGGACAGACCAAGGCCAATGAACACCCACAGCACAGGGACACAGGACCCCCAGGAAGCTACAGCAAACACCACCAGCAACACCACCCAAGGGGTTCCAGTGTCACCTGTGCGTCCCGCCGCTGGTCCTGCCCGTGTGGATAGGGGTGCTGGGAGGGGTGGGAGGCAGAGGGCGTGCCTTGCAGAGGGGTCTGGACTGCATGATGACCCCCACCTGGCACGCATCATAGATGCGTACCAGGATAGCACTGGAGGATTTGGCCAGGTAGTGGGGATCCTCAAGGACATGCAACATGAGCAGGTCATCCAACATGCCCGCATGGAGGCCAAGTGGGATTCGCTTACTGCGGTGCATCGGGACATACTCCAATGCCTCCGCCAGATCAACACCAACCTCTCCACACCTCCCTGTGTGACCACAACATCTGTTGCAACACCATCTGCCAGTGCCACAGGGAGGGAGGAGGACTCTGGCAGAGAGTCCCCTGCACCGCAGAGGCCTGCACATGAGAATCCCCCTCGGAAGAAGAGGGGTCGTTCAAAGAAGGACATGTGAGATGCAGATGTCCCAGCACATCCCCCCGGGACTCTAAACCTGTTCTGGACAATGTTCTTTGTGCGCAACCCGTTCACCTTGTCCAATCGCACACAACTCGCCCACATGACATGGAGGGTTCATGTTGGACCAATGTAGCAGATGACTGTGGACTTTACTCTGGACATCTCATCTACCAGCACTTCCAACTCTAATGTGAACTTTGGATTCCAAAAACAATGTACAGCACCCTCCATCCTGTGCACTTCCCTCACACATGTTTGAAAATAAACTCACCAGTACACCATACTTGCCTCTGTTGTGATTCCAACTTGTCATGTTCAGGGAGATGTCGATCTGCTACACAACACAGTGCCTGCCAAATACTGCAACAATGTGACCAACGTAAGGTGAGTCATGGTGATGTGACACATGTGAGGGAGACATACCACTATGGCACCACAACACATACTCACCATGGCCATGTTACTCATCCCACACAATGATGTTGACCTGAAACACATTGGCATACACAGACACAACACCAACCCCAGTCAGTGGTAACAAGTCCACAGGTGAGGTAAGTAGATGTCACTCAGATGTGGGAAGACAGACAACGCGCATAACAAAGCGTAGCACAGGTTCATTACACATCAGCAACATATTTATTCCACAATAGTTGCACGGTAATACTACGTAACAGTGGACACACGCTCACAAAGTGTTGGAGAATTGAAGTCCAGGGATGTGTGGTACATCAGTTGGTGGGAATTGACAACTTCCACACTGGTGTTGGTTTCTGGGTGTTGGGGGTCAGTGTTGACCAAACAACAGGCAAAGTACCCTGGGAAGGACAGACACAAGACACAGTCAAAAGCACAGCAGAATAGGAGAGAAATGCAATCCACATGCACAAAACATGTCGCAAAAAACCTACACAAAAACAAGTTAGCAGTACTACCCTACTGTGGAGTACACACCACCTGAATGGACACATCACTGCACACATCCAGTCAAGTGGCACACAGACACACTCAGACAGCAACAGAGCTGCCATAACACATTCCAGGCTACCTCCATACATTCCCATAACAACACTTGAAACTCACATTCAGCTGAAGAAGTTGTTGATGAGCTGTGAGCGGACGTCACCCTCATCCTCATCATCACTGGCATCTTGGCCCATCCCGGGATCCTCCACAGGTGCCGGCGGTTGGTCATCGTCATCCTGGATGAGAGGCACCTCTTTCCGCACTGCCATGTTGTGTAGCTTGCAGCATACAAGGAATATTTTGCACACCTTTGCAGGCTCATATGGGAGGGCCCCACCGGTCTTGTCCAGGCAGCGAAAGCGGCTTTTAAGTAGGCCAAATGTCCGCTCAATCACCCTCCTGCTCCGACCATGTGCCTCATTGTAGCGCAGCTCGGCTGGTGTCACAGTGTTCCTGAGGGGTGTCAGCAACTATGGCATGTTGGGGTATCCGGAGTCACCTACACACACAAAAATGAACAAGTGGCTGAGTTTTGTAGGAGTGCGGAATACAACATTAACAAACACACACAGAAACAGTCAGTACACACCGACAAGCCAGGCATGCTGAGCTGGCATCTGTGACATCAGCATTGCAATGCGACTGCTCCTCATAAAGTAGGCATCGTGCGCAGAACCAGGGAACCGTGCACACACATGTATGATAGACATGTCAGCAAGACATACCACCAGAGCATTGATGGAGTGGTAGTGCTTCCTGTTCCGGTATGCCTGCTCATGTGCCTGTGGTGGTATCAGGGCCACATGTGTCCCATCAATAGATCCGATGACGTTCGGCATCCTCCCAGTGTATAAAAGGCATCCTTTATCTCCGGGAGTTCAGCTGGGCTAGGGAACTTGATGTAAAGGTCTAGGAAATGCAACATCCCCTCCAAGACATCGCGTAGCACCCGACTAAACATCGTTTGCGACATACCACCAGCAGTAGCCTCAGTGTACTGAAAGGTACCAGTAGCAAAGAAGTGCAGGGCTGCCATCACCTTCACCTCTGGGGTCAGTGCTGTAAGGTATGTCCGGCCAGGTAGCAGATGCAGCGCCAACTGCTCCGCCAACTCCTCAATCAGTGGCCTGGTGAAGCGGTACTGTCTGATGCAGTCGCGTTCCTGCATGGTTGCAAGGTCTGGGAACGGTCGATGGGCAGCTGGTGCCCTGCAGTATAGAGATGCACAAAGGACGATTGTCAGTTCATCCACCCATGTGGCCATGACCAGGCTCAATCGCACATGATAGATCATGACATTACACAATGTACTGAGGTGTGTGCTGTTGTGCATGGACACATATGTCACCTACATGACCACCACCTCACATCACAATTCCACATGTCCACATGCGTCCCATGTAGTGCAATGGCCAATAATCTGGCTGTGTCACCCAACCTATGTACTGCTGCAACGTTCCAAACACACACCACAGTGACTAGTGAGGCCTGATGTCTCCCAGGCATCATAGATCTTTGCCATGCAGAAACCCAGGGTCCCTGTATTGCCACATCGACACTGACATGGACATAGCGTATCACGTACACACCACAAGGCAAGCGTAAGTCCCACAGGTAGTGGCCACTGTTGTTCCTGCCGGCCCTACAAGTACGTCTCTTAGACACACACACACCATCAAGGTTGATGCATATATCACATGGATGTGGAGACTGCCACCCATTGGGCACATTTGATCAGACACATCTGAGACACAACATGCACACAGACTGTGGGTGCACATCAGTATTGTGGCTACAGGTCTCACTGTGACGTACATGCCATCACCCCCTGGACTCAGGGTGTATGTGACATGCCCCAAACATATCCAACATGAAACTGTGTCCGTGACTCATGCCCATTACTGTACAATTGCACATCACAGTGGTAATGTGCACAACACACAAAGGATTCTGCCCCCATGTACACGTGCACAGCCTGGGAGTGGCTGCACAAAAGTCCCAACCAACAAACCATATGTGCCCCCCCCAACACCCAGGGAATGCAGCCTTACATGCCATGGGACACTGTGTGGCCAATGCTGTAGTGTGGTAGGTGTGCACATGTGTCCCTGGCCAGTAAATGTGTGTTGCATCCATAGAATAGTCTCACCAATGAGGTCTGACGCGGTGGGCAATGCGCAGGCATTGCACGGTTCATGACCGAGCCGTGCGTACGCTTTGTCACTGAATGCAATGAGATCCGACATGGGTGACAATGCGTACGCATTGCACGGTTCATGACCGAGCTATGCGTACGCTTTGTCATTGAATGCAATGAGGTCTGACACAGGTGACAATGCGTACGCATTGCGCGGCTCATGACCGAGCCGTGCGTACGCTTTGTCATTGAATGCAATGAGGTCCGACGTGGGTGACAATGCGTATGCATTGCACGGTTCATGACCGAGCCGTGCGTACGCTTTGTCATTGAATGCAATGAGATCCGACATGGGTGACAATGCGTACGCATTGCACGGTTCATGACCGAGCCATGTGTACGCTTTGTCATTGAATGCAATGAGGTCTGACACAGGTGACAATGCGTACGCATTGCACGGTTCATGACCGAGCCGTGCGTACGCTTTGTCATTGAATGCAATGAGGTCCGACGTGGGTGACAATGCGTACGCATTGCACGGTTCATGACTGAGCCATGCGTACGCTTTGTCATTGAATGCAATGAGGTCCGACGTGGGTAACAATGCATACGCATTGCACGGTTCATGACCGAGCCATGCGTACGCTTTGTCATTGAATACTATGAGGTCCGTCGTGGGTGAATATCATGCATACGCGTTGGGCAGGCATGGTCCGAGACAGGCGTACGCCTTGGCCATTGAATCATATGGAGACAGGTGCATGTGTCTTTCCAAAATACGAGTTGTACAGTCAGTTGAACGAGCCGGGCGCACCCATTGGCTCCGGACTGTCATGGAGACGGATGCAGATTCAAAACTTGTACGAGTTGTGCACTGGAAATTCAGTTGGATGCCTACAACAATGTTGCAATTTCAAGTGTTTAATGAAGGTGAAGATTTGAACGATGCGGAAGGCGTGTACGAGTCTTACATTTAAATGGATTGGCCAGATTCATAGAATGCAACCGTGTTGGACCTATCACTTTAGACACATGGCACAGATTCTGCCTCTACAGCACAGATATAAGGCTGGCTGCCCCCCAGGGAGCTCACTTGCCTGCACTACATGCTACTGGACCACATCCCTGCTACCACTGATGCTGTCTCTGCATCCTCTGGCAACTGCTATGGCACGTACTCTGGAGAGGGCCCCAGCCTTCACTGAGGATGATAACCAGGCCCTGCTGGACGGGTTCCTTCCACAGTACAGCAAGCTCTATGGGAAACCAGGGGAGCAGGTGAGTGTGCAGTCCACTGCCTTCCTAATTATGCATGTTGTCTGACTAGCAGGACTAGCAGTGTGTACACCAGTGGCAAGCATTCTCACTGACTACTTTCATGACCCAAAGTGTGTAGGTACATGTAATGAACAGGTGTCCTGCTGCTAAAGTGCATTGGTGCAAGCTTAAACTATCCAGGCATTGTTAACATGTCAGACATGCAGGTGATGTTTCCTTCCCCATGGTTGCACTACCTGTGTAACTCATTTGCCTTTGTGATGATGACATGTATATCCAAATGTGTGCTGCACAAATCTGGTGCATGTGTGTTAATGTACTTTTCACTTTGTCATCCTCGTTGGTTGATGCCCACCAGAAGCAGGAGATCTGGCTGACCATCGCTCGGGCTGTTCGTTCGGTGGGGGTCTACAAGCACCGGATCCGCAACTGCCAGAAGAGGTGGCAGGACCTTTGGGGCTGGACCCAGAGGAGAGCTAGAGTCCAGCTGAAGCTGTCACCTCCACGCAGGAGGGCCGGACACCGGACCCTGACCCCCCACAGGCTCCGGATACTGGCGGTGGTCTTCCCGGACCTGGATCGGTAGCTGAAGGCCAGACAGCAGCAGGAAGGGAGTAAGTCCATGCCTAATCTGTATACTATGTCTGACAAGCCAATTGTAGTTTTTTGGCCTGGTCATTTGTATCTGTTCCCATGACTCTGGTGTGTGTTTCATGGGTGGGTCAATTGTTTACCCAATGACTGAGATCTGACATGTGATCTGTGTGTGCCCTTGAGATGTGTTCCAATTGCTGGTCTGACTCGCCACATGTGGCTGGGGTATTCCAAACAAACCCATGCAGCAGGGGACTCCAATTTTGGGGCCTCAGGAGTATGTATATCAAGTATGTCACACTTGCTTAGCCACCTGACTACTGTCCAGGGCCAAACACTGTTTCATGTAGACCTGGCCAGTCATGGCTCCTCAAGGGCATTTAGAAACACTCTGTAATCCCACTCCTGTGTATCAAATAACAGGTTGTGCTTAGTGACATGTGCCCTCAGGTGTCTGCCTCTGTGTCATTAGGGTGTGGCTTGTTATTACATACAACTGGGGTGTCCATGATTCAGAGGGTCAGCATGACATCTGAGATGTGACTGTGAGATACAAGACCTGTGTGACATATAGGTGTGTGATCATCAGACAGCGCACAATGGTGTATGCAACTGTGTCCTTCATGCAGCTGGGTTACATGCATGGCAGACTGTGATGTGTTAATGTACAGGGAGTTGTGTTTGCAGAAACTCATGTGTCTGATTTGCATGATGTGGGGTCTTCTGGGTCCTGTATATGTTGTTTGCAGGGGATGGGCAAGTGCGCCAGTCATCTGTAGAGTTAGCTTTACCCCTGAGCTAGGATTGTGAGTCAGTGCATATTGTTGTTGTCTGGATGCCCTGCCCCTGTGACAGTAGACAGTGTTGACTGACTTTCTGGGCATCCCAGTGCCAAGGCATGTAACTTGCTATGAGTGATCCTGCATTGTGTTCAAGTGTGCACCATGCACCCCATTGTGGCATTGCCCATCAGGTCATGAGAACATCATAGTGTGTGTTGCTGGCATGCATCACAAGAATGTGAAATGAGTCTCTGCCCATCCCTTCATCCGGACACCTGTACTGAGTCAGTAGCACGAGATGTGCTGTGTGTACAGTGACATACTCCTACTTGTTCACTTGCATGTCCAAATGAAGTGTGGGTGGTGCATGTCGGCACATTGGGGTGTTAGCATCCAACATGCAACAGACATATGTGTGAAAGTCAAGGAGGGATATGTGTGCCATGGTTGATGTTGAGAATGACAATTGGCTTATTCTAAACAGTGTTGGCACTCGGAGCTGTGATGCCCAGTGATGTGATGAACTCCCTGTGGTGTGTGCAGTCGGTGCAGGTGACTGATGTTGTTCTCTTACTTCCTACTCCTATCCAGATACATCCATGGCCACAGAAGGGTACAGCTCCACAGACCAGTAGGAGCCATAGAGCCTGACAGGGACAGAAGGAGAGGAGTCGGGGGGACCCAGTGGCATGGAGGGTGAGTGGAGCCACACAGAGGAGTCGTCAGCACCATCACCCCCAGCTGAGGGCCACAGCAGCTCTGAGGATGACTCCCTTGTGGAGGCAGGTGTCAGCAACCACCAAACCCCAGCTAGCGAGGCTGTCCCCGCCACCACCACCACCACCACCACCCTCCTATCGGCTCCCATCCCAGAGGTCCCTGTAGGCTCCCGTGTTCGTGAGCATGTCTCCTTTGTGCCAGGCACCGCACCCTCTGCACCTGTGTCTCCTGCTGCACTGAGTGAGGAGTCTGTGGACTTACTTAGACAGATCCATGTAGGGCAGACGTCGATGCTGAAGGTCATCCATGCACACACAAGTCTGTTGACACAACTGTCGTTCATGGAGGGCATTTCCTCGGGCATGTCTGCCCTACAGAGGACCAATCAGTCCATGGCCTCCTCCCTGACGGCAGCAGTGTCCCTCCTCCAACAGTCCCGCACCACTCCTACCCCTGCACCACCCACAATTCCTAGCAGCCTACCTGTCCCAAGCACACAAACACCCAAACCAAGGTCTAGACGTGCACACAAGCAAGGGCAGGGAACTGATACCACACTCACAGGGGCAGATTTGCAGACATACACACAGTCATCCACAACCACTCTGCAGTCCTCCGAGACCTCTCCCTCCCAGCCCCCTTCCCTTACATCACCTGCAACCCCATCTTCCCAGAAGCTCTTACTCTGTGACCTTGGCCTCTTCCCCACCTACCCAGCAGATCCTGATTACAAGGGGAAGAGGAAGTCCCCACACACAGAGGGGAGTGCCCCTCACACCCAGACACCCTCCCCCAGCCACAGTCCGACTGAGACCCCCACCCGCAAGTCCCCCCGGAGCCCGAAGAGCAAGACCCCCCCCTCTACCACGCAGCTCCAAGGCAAAGTCTCTGTCCTCCATCCCCCAGGCCACCACTCCAGAGGTTCCCCCGCCACTCCCTGCCCCGGTTTCCCCCACCCACAGATACACCATCCCCAAAATGCTTAGGCCATCCCTCCTACCACTTGCTCCTCCACACCTGGTCAGACGGTTAGTGCCACTGATGTGGGGACCGTGTCCCCCCCCCCGTCCTGTCAACCTCACCTGCCCCCCATTCCGCTCCAATGGATGTAGGCACTGCAGTGGAGTCCACGACCACCCCGTCTGACTTGGGCACTGCAGTGGGGACCCAATCCACTCCATCTGACCTGCTCACTGGAGTTGTGCCGGCACCCACCCCATCTGACTTGTGCCCCACAGTTATGACAGCACCCACCACTTCAGTCAGCTCCACTGCAGTTGCAAGTGTCTCGCCTGCATCCACCACCTCTTCACTGCCTCCTTCTGCTGCGCCCTGATCCTGTCCCTGCGGTGCCTGGCCTGCCCCCATGTATGCCCCTACGAGGGGATGACCGCGGTCCTTAGCAGTGCAGGCAAGCAACGTGTTACAGTTGTCACTCTAGTTCACTCCTTGGCATTTGGACATGGACTGGCCATTGGCCTTTTGTTTGAATGGACGTTTAACTTTGAATATGCTGAATAAAGCTTTTTTCTTTATCCCTGTGAACTTGATTTAGCTGTACATTATGTTGATGATGTTTAACATGCCCTTGCACCTGTAATGCTGCGTTTCCAATGTTGAATACTGATGTGTTGCTTTGAGGTACTCCATGTGGTCCATGAGATATGTATCCTATTCTGGTGGGTATCCATGTCATCCTTTTCAGCTACCTGGGTGTGTCATGATCAACTATTTGTGGACATCTCTGTGAACATTTCATTTGCATGGTCACATCTCTGGCTTGCACCCATGCACATATGATGTGCTTCCCACATGTCCAATTTGTCGATTCCACAAACTTTGTGCGCATCACCACTGGACCTTCAGGTGTGGGCATCATTGGTATAGGAGCAACTGGGTCCTCTGTGCAACTTGCTAGACATATGTTTTGAGTATGTGCAGATGACTTAGAGGAGACTCACGTACCCAGGCTGTTGTGACCAGAGACTTCATTGTGTGGTAACTGATGGCTGACTGACCAAGTGTTCTGCAGACATAAGTGAGACGTGCTGTGAATATGTTTGGCACAGCTGGGCTTCCACAGGAGTTGGGTTCCCTCAAGTAAGTGTGTTGTCCCATGACATAGCCTGGGCCCATGGTGTGTGTTGTATGAGCATGTGTGTCTGTCCACAACCCTGCTCACACACAGGCAGTGTTCCCTTGATATGTTCCTGTTGTTGATGCTTGCTGAGTGGTACTGGGTTCATCCCACTACTTTGCCATGAGCTACCAGATGTGTGGGGGCATGAAACACTACTGTTAATTGGTGTAACATCATTGGGATTTGTCAGTTCTGAGTGGTGATGATGTTGTCAGACACAGATGGGACACAGTCAGGGTTCCCCACGGCACTTGTTTATTTGCAAAACCATGTAGTTGTTCCTAGGTGGTACCTTTCAGGGATTGACACATTTGTATGTGTGTGTGACTGCTCCCAATTGTCGGGTTCATGGCTGCAATGTTGGCAGGTGTCAGCATGTGTGCCTTGCGGTTCTCCTTGGCTTCTGCATTGTCCTGGGACTGTGGCAGGTATTCTGAAGGTTACGTGAGCTTTGAAGTCATGGCCATGTACCGCATACTGTGCAGTATGCCCGTCATTCCCCAGGGTTGTAAACTGTCCTTGTGTGATGTGTCTGTGCACCTTAGTTCCTCCCAACATTCCTGTGTTAGACATGGGTGCATGTGCAATGTCACCTGTCCATGTGGGCTTCACAGATGCACATTGTTGCAGTTCAGGGTGTGTGGTTTTGAGGCTGGACTGATGTAAATGTTTGCATGGATGGTCCCCTAGCTCCCGTTTGTCCATGGATGAGGGCCCATGCTGAGTGATTTGTGTTTATGTATGTGTGATGTATGTTTGTGGAACAGGACACATGTCTGGGTTTCCCAGTTTGTACGACATCTGCCTTTGTCATCACAGTGGAGGTTTCATGCATGCTTGTGTCACCCCAATGTCTGGTCCCTGGGGGTAGTGCTGTTGTGTGTCAGTCTCTTGCTGTGTTAGTTGGTGTTCATTCCAGCTTGTGTCACATGTGTCTTTTGTGCTCCCTCTCATCTCACAATGCCTGATTGCCCACTAAGGGTGTCCCAATGATGATTTACTTTTGTATGGCACTGTGTCCACATCTGTGTCACTGTGGTTCAGCCCCCCTCATGTGTTGTGTAGCTGCCCGGGGATACTGTGACACACACACACATGCTGTGTCAGATGTGCAGTATGAGGTTGGCTGTTTGTGTTTGTGCATCTGCATCAGTGCATTGGTATTGCTGTTGTGGGCCTTTGTCTGGATGCTGTTTCTGTGATTTTCCCTGCTGTCCCTGTGAGTCATATCACGTCATTGTGCACGTTCATCCTGGTTGTTAGGTGCCATTGCTGGCATGGAATGTGAGTTTGTGAGCTGACACCTACAGTCTACACAGGTTGTTTTGATTAGTGTGTCTATTTTCGAGATGTGTGTATGCTTGGTGATGGTCACTTCTGGTCTTGTGTCATTGTACACTGTATGCATTGTCAGCCCCCATGTGTGGTGCTTGTCTGCACATGGTAGAGAGTGTGTTTTCACAGCACTGTTAGCCTCACCACATCTCTGTGGGAATGGGACACAATCACTAGTTTGCCACAGAAGTGTTTAATGTGTTGGGAGCAGGGATTATACATGCTGTTTGTTATTTGCAGCTTTGACCATGATGACACTTACCTTTTGGTCACTGTGATGAGGGGGTGTTTAGACCCCATCACCACAATGCTCAACATCTGCAGCTGTTTGGAAGACCACACTTAACTTCTGTTCTACTCAGTGAGGGGGTGTTCTTTTTACATTGCCACAGTGCTATGGTGATGCTTGCCTTGTGTAGTGCACACTCATTTGTTGGTCACACATGTGCTGTTAGTTACATTGTATGTTCGAAGTCATAATCACTGTTGTGTGCATTTGTCACAGACTACACACTGTTGACATGATGTTAGGGGTGATGTATTTTGCTGACATACCTAATGTTGGAGTATGATGGATGTGTGGCGCATCACCCATCCTATGAGTGGGGGTGGCAGGGGTGATGGGCAACAGGTCCCCTATGAGTGGGGGTGGCAGGGATGATGGGCAACAGGTTCCCTATGATTGGGGGTGGCAGTAGTGATGGGCAACAGGTCCCCTATGAGTGGGGGTGGCAGGGGTGATGGGCAACATAAGCCCTATGAGTGGGGGTGGCAGGGGTGATGGGCAACATAAGCCCTATGAGTGGGGGTAGCAGGGGTGATGGGCAACAGATCCCCTATGACTGGGGGTGGCAGGGCTGCTGGGGAACATAAGCTCTATGGGTGGGGGTGTTAGTGGTGCTGGCCATGCAACCCCTATGGTGGCCTGTTGTTAGTGGCCAGGATGTGGATCCCCTGTGTGTGTACCATTTTGCGGGTACGTGTCATTTGTTTATGTGGTAGGTGTCTGACTCACTGCCTGCGCCGTCGGCGTCGGTTCCTGAGCCGGTCATAGATGTAGAGTACTGGTATGACCTGCGCAATGGGATTCATGATGTGTTTGTGTTGTACACGCTGCTTGTTGCACCGTCTCGTACCTGCTGCAAGCTGGCCCGTCTCGTAGCCGTGGATTGAGTTGTGGCGCCAATCGTAGCTGATATGCTTGTTTTCCGGATGCTGTGACGTCCCGTACGTGGCGACCTGTCCGGCGCTTAGGAAGTACGCATCGTACTTGTCATGCCGGAAACTGCTATGGATACTGCTTCCGGGCGACTCGGTTCACCGTTAGGAGTTACGGCTCGGACGGAGAATGCAGCTTGAATCACAGCCCACGTGCCGGTCATGTTTTTGGCAGGTATGCGCATCGTACTTCCTCTGCAGGACGGACAGGCTACGGGTACGTGTCGGTCGCACATTAAGGCTATGGACAACTGTCGAAGAGCTGTCCGACCCGGTATCAGAATCGACCCCAAAGTGTTCAATGATCTTTTTTCAAAAAACATCACTATACACTTAAAGAGAAGTTCATCTTTTGCTTTGTTTTTGGATTTCTAAACATCACTACTGAATTTCACAACATTATCCAGTTCTAATTTCTCAGTGCAGTTCACAAAGACAATTACATTTATCAGCAGTCTAAATATTGATTCCATGTGATTCAGTCTGCAAACAGAAGAAATTATATAAGCCTTCAAAACAGAGATTTGAGTATGGTAACTACTTCTAACCTTTGAAACATATTGAACTAAATTTACCATTTTACTTCGACCACATCCTTCCAAGCCCTGGAATATATTTGTTTGTTTCTAATGTGTAAGCCATTAGCGATTTTGACTAACTAAACTACATAGCACCCTTTCTTTTCCCCACAGTCCTACTTTCTCTTCCCTTAATCCTGTACTACTCCCTGTGCTGAAACCTCTCTTTCATGTCTTTTGTTGTTTTTTAATGTGATTTTCTGGTTCATAAATTTGAATTAACCCCTTCCCCGCTCATGACGGAACCGTTCCGTCATGAGGCACGGTTGCCGTGTGCTCATGACGGAACGGTTCCGTCATGACACGACCGTTGGCGGCCGCTCCGCCTACGCGGCGCTGTTTCCCCACCTGTGCGGGGGGACAACGCAAATGGGCGGAGTCATGACGGAACCGTTCCGTCATGAGCACAGCTCAACCGTGGCTCATGACGGAGCGGCTCCGTCATGAGCACAGGCCCACCGCGCTGCCCCCCTGCCCCCCCCAGCGCTGCAGCGGAATGTCCGCAGCAGCGAAGGGGTTAAAATAATAGCTCGGACCCCAAAGTTAGTCTGGGCCAGGGTGGCCTACTATCCCAGATATATGTTTCACTACATTTGTTCATTCAGGCATATGATTTCTCTGATTGCCTCCTCATATAGATTTTTCCACTATTTTAACTGCTTGAAATTTTAATTTGTGTACAGTATTCTTAAGCTCATTATGCTGTGAGCACTTTTATTCTCTGTGAGTGCAACTTTAATGCTACTTTCCAATGTACCAACGTAAAGATTTGCTAATGGCGTTTTAAGCATGTACCCCCCAAAAAACTTTTGCCTGTAATATTTTTTAAGTGTATGTTTTCACCTATTCCAAAATGAGGTATCTCACTAGCTTTAATAATGCTGTTACAACAGCTACACCGTGAACATAGAAATGTCTCTTCCATTTGTGTTTATTCCTTCTTGGTATACATTAGTCTACCCTTTAAATCATCGCTTCATTTATGGGAGAAGAGTGGTTAATTTCTAATTCCCATTGTATTCAGGTCACAATGTAAAGTTATATCTACAAGTTCTCAGCTGATCTGGGAAAACTCATTTGTGCTCTTCCAACAGGTTATGCCAGTTTGAACAGGTCAACCTGTGCCTTGAATCAAAAATCTCATTGATAAAGCATGTGGTCAAGGCACAAACTACTGCTAATATGTGCACAAAGATGTGCAGAGTGCCTTTCATAACACATGGCCAGCTGCCACAGAAAAGAACCAAAGCCTTGGAAACAGGACCTGATTGAAGGACCGTATGAGTAAAGTCCACAAGCTGTGGTGATGGAATGGGATATCCGTCATCACAACAAGTCTGAACCCTGATAGGCTTATATCTTTGGCACCATTTGACAAATGTTTTCGAAATGTTCCATAAGAAAGTTCATCCACCTCCGCTCCTTATTTGACAGTTTCAAAGTGATCCGTCAAGCAGGGGGGATTGCAAAATGTGTTTTCTCCATGCATATTTCCATAGAAAAATTGAACAGTGATACCACAAAATCATATGCACAAAACTACACTAGTTTTCGCAAAAAGCTAGATCTTGGTCCAGAAAGAGTGCTTTTGTGATTTAGTGTAAATCCATTCAGTAGTTTTTGCGAAATTAAGGTTAAAAATGTATGTATATATAGAGACATGGATTCACTGTGGATCCTTCCCAGTGAATCCGCAAATCCTGTCATGCTCTAATTGTAACTAACCACAGTGGATCCCCAGATTTGCATGGCCAACCGCACATTGTGATTGAAAAGTTGCGGTCACCATTTTAGGAATTAGGGACTTGAGTTCTACAAAATAAAGTTGAAAGTGATAAAAAGGGGCAGGATAGGGGTACCCTGGGTCCCCCTTCCCCGTGTCAAATGTAATTTGTTTTTTTACTGTTTCAGGGATCCAACCCACAAAAAATAAAGGGTCTGGTTACCTTGAGGAGGGGGGGTGGGCCAAACCTTGCACTACACCCGACCCCATGCCACACACGTAATCAATCAATAAATCAGGGGTTTGTAAAGTGTAGCTACTCACCCATGAGGGTCTCAAGGCACTAGGTGGTGGGACGGATGGCTCCCTTGAGTGCTGGGGTCATCGGAAGAGCCAAGGCTTGAGGTCCTTTCTGAACTGGAGCAGTGTATGGACTTGCCGGTGGAGGGGGAGGTTGTTCCATGTCTTGGCTGCGGGGTAGGAGAAGGGCTTTCCTCCCGTTCTGGTCTTGCAGATGCATGGGATGATGGGCAGAGGGAGATCATCTGATTGGAGGTGTCTCTTGGGTGCTTGGAAGTAGAGGTGGATGTTTAAGTATGCTGGTCCAATGTTGTAGAGGGCCTTGCATGCATGAGTGAAGAGCTGCAAGGTTATTCTTCTTTTGACTGGGAGCCAGTGGAGATCGCGGAGGTGTTGGGTGATGTGGTTGTGACGGGGGATGTCTAGGATCAGACTGGCTTTGGCGTTCTGGATGGTCTGGAGTTTGCTGGGTAATTTATTGTTGATTTGTTGATTCCAGCGTAAAGAGAGTTGCCGTAGTACAGTCCGCTAGAAATGAGGGCATGCCTGACCATTTTTCTGGATTTGATGGGATCCATCTGAACATTTTTCGGAGTATGCAGAGGGTGTTGAAGCAGGCCGAGTATATGGCGTTTATCTGGTGGTTCATTGTGAGCAATGGGTCAGGTTTTGTGCGTGGTTCATCGGGGTGGGGGAGTTTCCGAGGGCGGGGGGCCACCAGTTGTCATCCAATGCGGAGGGGGTGGAGCCAAGGATGAGGACTTCTGTTTTCTCTGAGTTGAGTTTCATGCAGGTCTTCTTCATCCAGGTGGGGACAGCTTTCATCCCTTCTTTGAAGTTGTGCCTGGTGATGTTGGGTTCTTGGGTGAAGGTGAGGATAAGCTGCATGTCGTCGGCATAGGAGATGATGTTGAGCTCATGGTTTCTGATGATGGTTGCGAGGGGGCCATGTAGATGTTGAAGAGGGTGGGGCTGAGGGAGGATCCCTGGTTCACTCCTCATCTGGTCTCTCTGTTGGTTCCGTGAGGTAGGCAGGAGTGTGACTCACTGAGTTCTGCTTGTGAGATATGAGTATACCCTGTCAAGAGCTTTTACGCGGATATCGGCATCATGGAGTCTGGTGGCTAGTGTGTGGTGGGAAACGGTGTCAAAGGCAGCTGAGAGGTCCAGGAGGATGAGGGCTGCTATTTGGCCCTGGTCGAAGAGGGAGCTGCAAATACTTTATGTTGAAAAAACCCCACAGAAACAGAAATTCACTAAGAAAACCAAAGTTTGAAATTACTAAGGCTGGGCGCAATGCTACGCTCTGGCCGCGGAGTGTGCGTAGCTTTGCCTACTTCGCGATCTGCGAAGTAGGCGTAGGGCAGGCAGGCTACGCACACCCATGGCGAAGCGAGTTGCCCGCCACCCGCCTCCCTCCCGCCCGCTTTTAGAATGCGGTAAGAATGATCCTAAACTTTTAAAAAACAAGCTTAAAGTAATTTAAATAACTTACCTGAGCTGCGGCGTCCTGGGGCTCCCTCTTCCTTCTCTCGCTGACTTCTTCCTCACAAATGCGCATGCGCGGCCGCCCGCATCCCAGGGAGTGCAACAGTAGGGAAAGTGTTGGATAGCAGAGGGGAATAATTTACTATTCCCACTCCAAAGAGTGCAACAGTAGGGAAAGTGTTGGATAGCGGAGGGGAATAATTTACTATTCCCACTCCAGCAAGTACAACAGTAGAGAAAGTGTTGGATAGCGGAGGGGAATACTTTACTATTCCCACTCCAGGGAGTGCAACAGTAGGGAAAGTGTCAGAAAGCGTAGGGGTAAAAATACTACTATCACTCCAGGGTCAGCAACAGTAGGGAAAGTGTTGGATAGCGTAGGGGTAAAAATGACTATTCACACTCCAGAGAGTGCAACAGTAGGGAAAGTGTTGGATAGCAGAGGGGAATAATTTACTATTCCCACTCCAATTAATGCAACAGTAAGTAAGTAAATCTTTATTAGGTTATGATCAATGATAACCATAAAAGTAAACATACATAAGATAACAACTTACAACTACAATAAGACAATTTCCAAAATAGAAGCTATATCAAAAACATAGCAGCATAATCATATACCAATCTGTACACTTTGAGGTTAAATTCATCCAAGATTTGGTCTATGTTTAAAAATACATTTTAAGAAGGTGCTAACAGTTTTTGTAACTAGGGGATTATTCAAAAATTGCAGATATAGCATTGCAGGGCGACATCTATTAAAACCAAGCGCTCTAAGCAAGGGTACTAACCATAGTTTACGGTGTGGAGTGTAGTACTTGCAAAAGAGGACTGTGTGCAGTGTTGATTGTTGTGATATTTCATCACACGGGCACAAAGTTAACGAGTCATCCCAGTTGTTTCTTGTAGGGAAGGCTACCAACCTATGGAAAGAGTTAAGTCTAAAGCGTACTAGAAGGAACCGCTCAAATTGAAAGTCGACATAAGTCAGATATGGTTCCATCTCCAAAGTGGTCATGACTGCCAGGGAGTGTTGAACGGATGGTTTGTTTTTCTCCCTACTCAGCCGGAGTTCTTCCATATGCGACAAGGCCTTTATTTTAAGGTCTTTCTTTGGGATTTCGGCAATAGATTCGGGATTTGTGTAGTATTTGTCTAGGCCTAGATCTGTAAGGAGGTTTTTTACGTACAGCAGCCATTCTATTTTTTTCACTTGCTCCAGAGACATACAATCAGCCACTATCTCTTTAGTGAGTGTATTTTTTGTTGCTGTCCAAATACGTCGCCACAGCATTAGGGGTTGGATTTTTGCCAGATCCTCAATGTGAGGGATTCCAAGCTCAACGTGGCAGGCATAGGTCGAGGCCCGCTTAGGGGCCATCAGAAGAAATCTCATAAACTTATTTTCTGCTCTCTGTAGTGGGGTTGTGTTTTTGTGCCCCCACAACCCTGCTCCATAAAGTGCGGTAGATTGACACTTTGCCTTGTAAATGCGAAGGAGCTCTGCTGGTGGTCTCTTTCCCAGTTTTTGGGAAAATATTATGAGAGCAATTGTTGCTCGCAGTAGTTGATGTTTACGGGCCTCAATTGCCGCTTTCCAGTTGAGTTTGTCATCAATCATTACCCCTAGATAAGGATATTGGGAAGTCTGTTCTAGCCTCTCTTTATCAAGGGATATAGTCCTCCCCCCTTTCTGTCTCTTGCCTGCTCTCATTACGTAAGTTTTTTTAGTATTAATTTTCAGATCCAAACTACCCATAAACCTGGCATATCTGTCCAGTGCTTTTTGTAGTTCCCGCGGGGTGCGTGCCAAGATCACTGCGTCATCCGCGTAGAGGAGTGCGGGGACTGGACGATTGTTTACTCGAGGGAGGTCCTGGCAGCCTCTCAGCATCTCTGCCTCGAGGCCATTAGTATAGAGTGAAAACAGAAAGGGGGCCAGGACACAACCCTGTCTAACGCCCCGCTCCACCTTAAATGATTCTGATACTTCTCCCCGTGTTCCAAAACGAACCCTAGAGGAAGCATCAGAATACAATGCACGGAGGAGGTTTACAAGGGTTGGATCGAAACCTATATCCGTGAGAACTGCCCAGAGTTTTTGATGGGAGACGCAGTCAAAAGCTGCCGAAAGGTCGACATAGACCATATATAGTCTTCCTTGCTTTGCCGACACGTATTTTCCCAATATGAGGGCAAGGTTCAAGGCCTGTTCCATGGTTCCGAAACCCTCCCTGAAGCCATATTGAATATCAGATAGTATTTTTTGGTCATCCGCCCATTCCTGTAAGCGTTGGAGAAGGACTCTCCACAGTACCTTTCCAAGCGAGTCCAGTAATGAAATTGGGCGGTAGCAAGTGACCTCCTCCCTGTTTCCCTTCTTAAAAATAGGGACCATAATGGAGTGAGTCCAAGTTTCCATTAGTCCACATTTCATAGCCGCATCAAAGACCCTCTTTAAAATTGGAGCCCATAAATCTAGGTTAAATTTAAAAAAGTCCACTGGGACACCATCCGGTCCTGGAGCTTTTCCGCCTTTACTCATTTTAACAGCGTTTACCACTTCGGTGATTTCAAAATTTATAGGTATGGGAAATAAATTATCTTGTGAATTCTGATTAGTCTCCTCTGATTGTTCAACTCCTGGTAGCCTACCAAAGACTTTAGAGAAATGATTGACCCATGCAGAGCCCTCTATTGTTACTTCTATTGTTGGCTGATCATTTAGATTTGCCAGAAAGGGTGTTTTCACTACCTTCCAAAACTCTGCACTATTTTTATTCCTGGCGGACTCATATAATTGATCCCAAAGTGTTTTTTTAATCTCCTGTTGTCTTATTTTACAGGCTAGTCTATATGACCTTCTTAGGGCGCGGATCTCCTCTTTGTCTCTGACAGAGTTCGTCAGGGCTTTTTTTAGGGCTTTATGGGCCAAAGTACAGTCTCTATTAAACCATCCTTTCTTCCCTCCCTTGCTCCCTTTCTTCTTATGTTTTAGACACTCATTTACTTTAGCCAGGATTTTACTGAAGTTTTCCAGGACTTCCTCCTCATCTATCTCCTCCTCTAGGCACTTCATTACGGCGGGAAATACCGCGTGTACCACCTTCTTTGTCAGATCTGCTGGATCTATCTTGCCCCAACCTATGGCATAGCCATTAATTTTAGTTAAGGTTAAGTTATTTTGTGCAAGTGCAGTCAACAACAGATGGGGGGTTAGTTTTCCCAAATCCATCACTAAATCAAAGGCCAAGGCAACATGGTCACTTAATGTGTTAGCAACTAATCTAAATTCCTGCGCTTTGCTCACGGAGGCAGCTGAGACAAGTATATAATCAATAGTTGACTCCCATCCCCTACCCACGTAAGTTGGCTGTAATTGTCCGGTACTAATATCTGTTTTATTTAAAATGACTAATCCTAATTCTGAAAGTAGGTCGTTTAAAAAATCCCCTACCCTGGAATGGCTAAAATGGGTGATGTGAGTTTCTGTTTCGTCCACTATGCCGCAGATCTTAGTATTTTCCACGGCACAGGGGTGATGGTTAAAATCACCTCCCCAAACAATAGTTGGGGCGTTTGAGCCTTGTGTTTTCTTTTGGAGGGAGGAAAGTTTATTCCGAAGGGCCCCAAGAGTGTTTATTCTCTCGGAGACAGGCAGATTATCATAGGTATTAACCAGGAAGATCGTGTTTTTATTTGGGAACAATAGCCTCAGAATTTGATAATTAGGCTGTAGGGTAAGTTCCTTGACTTCTAATCCTGGTATGGTGTTTTTTATATATAGCGTTAGGCCTCCCTTGGCCCTACCATATGAGCCTGCAACTGCTGGAGAGAAATATGTTTTATACCCTATCATGTGCAGTTCATTAGTGGTCCACGTCTCCTGCAAGGCTATAACGTGGTATTCCTGCAGAAAGTCCATTGCACTTCCGTCCATTATTTTCGAACGTAAACCCGCTATATTCCAGGACACGATTTGTAATGTTAGGGCGTCCTTACTGGAGGCGCTAATGTTTTTAACACTGCCTATCTCTTTTACAGGTAAAATCTCCCGGATTTCCAGAGAGCAATTTCCCGGATCTAAGGATCCACTACGGGAACTATTGCCGTCAGTCATTATATCGGCTCCTCCAATAAAGGGCGAGCTAGGAGATTGTAGGTGATTGCCTTTTTCAGGTTCTTGCCTATCTGTGTCGGCACTTATTTTGACTGACTCTTTGGGCATGACAGGTGCAGGAAAAGTGGATTTTTGGGTCGAGGACTCAACATCAATAAGTCAATCAACACTTTCCAGATCGTAAAGTGGGAGAAAATAATTAGAGGTAGGGACGCTATATTCCTGGTAGGGATAAAGGTTCGCTTTGTGAGGTGGTGCAAGGGGCCTTTGATGGTAATGGGCGTTATTCTGTGGACCCCTGAAAAGAGATGGGTTAGGAATAAAATTACAAGGATGAGAGAAAACGGGTTGATAGTTGGGTTCCTTCCAGCCTACAAAATGGTCTTTTACGGTATTCGATTTCAGGTGAGAGATCAATTCTTGTGGGTAAAAATAGTTAACATAATGGGTAAGAATGCCATCCCCCCCTCTAGCTTCATACCAGTCACCAACATATCTGACGGCTCTATGATCCCTAAAATTTATGATTATAACATCCCCCTTCTTGTCTTTTGGTCTTGAACCCACCCAAGACGTGCGTCTTACCATTAAAATTTCTCCGTTTATGTGCGCTGGTAGGGGTCTGTTTTGTTTTAACCAATATATTGTTTTGTTTCTTAGGGCGTAATAGTCCTCCCTTATTCCTTCTGGCAGTTGTGGTACTCCCGTCATTATGATGGTATATGGTGCTGATTCTGGGGGTAGATCCACTCTTCTACTCGGGGGGGTGGAAGGTAGCTGATTGGGATCCTCACTAATTACCTTCTCTTGTCTATTATTTGGAGGGATGTTATTAATAGTTGTAGGGGTTTTGTTCCCTGCTACTTTTTCAGCATTTCCTGTTTCATCGTTTTTAGTGATATCAGCCCTCTCTGTTTGTTTTCTTGATACATTACCACGGGGATTGGTGGGACCTTTGCCTTTATTGTCTTTAACTGACTTTCCCAATGATTTTTTACCCAAAACGTTGTGCCTGTTTGCCACGGTACCACTAGTTGATGGTTGTTGTAAGGGCCTGATGGGAGAGACCTCTGAGTCAGGCAAGATGTTTTTTGTCTGCACTCTAGCTAGTTCGGTTAGAGCTATGCTATTCTCTTGCTGTTTTTTGCCCAGGTTATCAAGGTGCAGGGTCATTAATCTAGTTCTCTCTAGGAGAGGGAGTAAAAGAGACTTAAACATGATCTCAATTTTATTAAGTAATTCGCCCACGATATCCTGACCAAATGCGAACCCAGTGATAGTGGTGGTTGTAGGTGGATTGGTCAGATCCGTGGGCCCTAGGGATGTTAGCTTTTTGGATTGTGATTTTGCTTTCTCCTTTTTTGTCCTAGATGAGCCTCGCCTCTTTCTTGCGTTAGGCCTAGGATCAGGAGGGCCTACACTCGATGGGGACGATATGTCCAAATTTGGAGAGTCAGATAACCCAGACAAGGTTGAACTCAGTATATGGACAGGGTTAACAATCACAGGAGAGCAATTAATTTCAGTGTTCAATTCCTCCCGTTCAAACATGGAGAGGGAACCAGGTACACTTATCTCCTTTGCTACCGCCCCGGGGGAAGGAACATTCCCAATTCTCCCCAGGGAAGATCGTTTACCCGTTAACAAGTCTAGTGATAGTCTCTTCTCCGTGTCCGCAATTTCCTTTTCCAAAACAGTAGTCACACGTTTAAAAAAATGATCGATAGTACCTGTCACCACACCTTTAGAGGTATTTACCACTAGGGTTCGCGGTTTCCCAGGGCATGTAGACATTTTCAGAGACCGTAGTAGAAATATTAGGGGGGTAGCCCGGCCCGTCCTCAATCGTCCTCGGACGGCCTCAGACGGCCCGCCCTTTGCCCGGGCTTAGCCCCGGTCTGCGCCCCGCTCGCGTCCCGCGTACGCGGGAATGGGTGTCAGATATATCACCTGAGGGGGAGGGGCCGGGAAGAGGCACCAGGTGCGCTGTGGATTTGCGTTGCAGGGCAGCCCGGGCCTCGCCGTCCCGGGACGGATATGTAGTTCCAGAGTGTGTTGCGCTAGGGAAGCGCTTCTTCCAGTCCTTTTAAAAAGCTCCAATAAAACTGCAATTTAAAAAGGGGATTTCAGTCACTCCTCCGCGGTGTCATCAGCATTTGCCAGCATCCACAGTTCCCGACTACGAACGGCGCCCGCGAAGCGGGGGCCGTGAGTCGTTTTGAAGAGCCAGGTAACGAGGGGAGGGGCCGGGAAGAGGCACCAGGTGCGCTGTGGATTTGCGTTGCAGGGCAGCCTGGGCCTCGCAGTCCCGGGACGGATATGTAGTTCCGGAGTGTGTTGCGCTAGGGAAGCGCTTCTTCCAGTCCTTTTAAAAAGCTCCAATAAAACTGCAATTTAAAAAGGGGATTTCAGTCACTCCTCCGCGGTGTCCTCAGCATTTGCCAGCATCCACAGTTCCCGACTACGAACGGCGCCCGCGAAGCGGGGGCCGTGAGTCGTTTTGAAGAGCCAGGTAACGAGGGGAGGGGCCGGGAAGAGGCACCAGGTGCGCTGTGGATTTGCGTTGCAGGGCAGCCTGGGCCTCGCAGTCCCGGGACGGATATGTAGTTCCAGAGTGTGTTGCGCTAGGGAAGCGCTTCTTCCAGTCCTTTTAAAAAGCTCCAATAAAACTGCAATTTAAAAAGGGGATTTCAGTCACTCCTCCGCGGTGTCCTCAGCATTTGCCAGCATCCACAGTTCCCGACTACGAACGGCGCCCGCGAAGCGGGGGCCGTGAGTCGTTTTGAAGAGCCAGGTAACGAGGGGAGGGGCCGGGAAGAGGCACCAGGTGCGCTGTGGATTTGCGTTGCAGGGCAGCCTGGGCCTCGCAGTCCCGGGACGGATATGTAGTTCCGGAGTGTGTTGCGCTAGGGAAGCGCTTCTTCCAGTCCTTTTAAAAAGCTCCAATAAAACTGCAATTTAAAAAGGGGATTTCAGTCACTCCTCCGCGGTGTCCTCAGCATTTGCCAGCATCCACAGTTCCCGACTACGAACGGCGCAGTAGGGAAAGTGTTGGATAGCGAAAGGGTAAAAATGACTATTCCCGCTCGAGGGAGTGCAACAGTAGAGAAAGTGTTGTATAGCGGAGGCGGATAATTTACTATTCCCACTCCAAGGATAGCAACAGTAGGGAAAGTGTTGGATAGCGGAGGGGATAACATTTCTATTCCCACTCCAGCAAGTGCAACAGTAGGGAAAGTGTTGGATAGCGGAGGGGAATAATTTACTATTCCCACTCCAGCAAGTGATTCATTAAGGAAAGTGTTCGATAGCGGAGGGGAGTATTACTATTCCCACTCCAACAAATAATTAATTAATTAAAAATAATTTATTTCCCACCATATTCCCCTATAAATGACACCACCAATGTCATAAAACATATTTAATAAAAAAAATATTTAATTAATAACAATTAGCAAGCAAGTTAAAAACAATTATTTATAAATTAATTCACACAATTAATATTATAAAATACCATTGAATAAATGTTATGTAAAAATATTAAAACATATATTAAATTAAATTACTTCCCACCCTACTCACCTATCAACCCACAACCCGCTCCTAAAAAAATGACACAATTAACATAATGAACAATTAAATAATAATTATTAATAACCATATAATAAATATGAATAGTAAATTAATTTCCACAATTAACAATATAAAATAATAAATACATAAATATTAATCAATACAAATATTAATTAATTAATTATAATTAAATTACTTCCCACCCTACTCCCCTATAAACCCACAACTAGTTCCTAAATAAATGACACAATTAACATAATTAACAATTAATTATTAATAATTAACAACCAACTAATAAATCATTAATAATACATTAATTACCACATGTATCAATATAAAATATTAAATACATAAATATTAATTAATGAAAAATATTAATTAATTAATTATAATTAAATTACTTCCCACCCTATTCCCCTTTAAACCCACAACCCGCTACGGAAGTAAAACACTAAATTTTATTTAAAAAAAATAATAACTTCTAAAAATTGAACACATAAATTAAAAAACAAATGCAATACTTAGACAACAAATTAGAACACATACCTTTAAAATACATACTAAAATACATAACACTAACTAAAAAAACGATATTTTTAACAACTATATTTTTGCAAACAATATTAATGACTTCGATATTTTTTCAAACAATATTACTTATCTTAGACTCAATATTCTTGACCACGATATTTTCACAGTCGAGATTTTTGTATCACGATATTTTGCACTCGATATAAGTGCAAGTCGACATAAAAAAACTCAATATTATGTCTGTTTACCACTTCACAATGTAAGGCTCCAAGGCTTTAATATCCATATGTTGCTAACTCATCAATCCAGCGATTTATATTAGGATTATGGAATTTGACACCTGGTTTTATAATAGGATCAACTGGGACAAAATGGGAATAATTAAATTAATGAAGATTATCTGTAAGTAACCCATGCTTTACCTACACTTCTCCTGCCTTTTCTCCATTGATGGAATGCCTAAGCATGTTGAGAACTTTATTTTGGCACACTTCTATAAACAGGAAAAACGAGATTTTAGAATTTAAAAACGACTATTATAAATATCGCCTCATTTCTATGCATAGTTTGCTCTTGACAGCCCACTCAAAAGACAATTTATTTTCTTGAGACAAATCCAGTCTATATAAAGAAATTAAAGTCGAAGAAGTAGCTAACTTTGCTGCTCTACAAATGTAAATCAGTAACATCCTAGCCCACTCAGGCCACAAGGCAACCATGGTTGATCGACTCAGAATTGTGTCTGGAAATCTAATACCTGGTCTCTGGTAGGATGGAGAAAACACTGATTTAATCCAACGTGCCAGTGTGACCTTGTTTAACTAGTTTTGACGGGACCAGATTTAATGAACAAACTAGTCAAGTTTCCAAGTTACTGATCTCTTTGGAAGGGGGAATTAACCCTGTGAACACAATTTGGAACAGATCTTAGCACAATGTTATCCTCAAAAAGCCTCAGATAAGGTTATCTGTACAGAAGAGAAACTTGTTCCCCTACTCTTCTAGGTGTTGTGATTGCTATTGTTAGACTTGGCCCTTTTTGCAGGGTCATCCCTAAACTTTTTGCCTTTCTCCTAGCCTTTTTTCTAACCTGGTGTTGGTGGTTTTAGGACTCTGGGCACTTTACCGCTGCTGTCCAGAGTAAAGTGCGTGTGCTGTCTGTGTTACATATGGTAAGATTGGTCTACACCTGTTTGGAATATTTCATTTACCTGTCAGTCCCTTGTAAAGTGGTATCTCATATACCCAGGGCTGGTAACTTAAATGCTACTGGTGGCCTTGCAGCGCTGATTGCGCCACCCACCAAAGTAGCCTCTCAAACATATCTCAGACCTCTGCCATGGCAGGGCTTGCGCACGCAGTACGACTGCCGCTATGACGTGGCACCTAAAGTTTGTGCCATGTCCGTGACCCCCCTCTTTCTACATGTCAGTCACCCCTAAGGTAGGCCCTAGCTAGCCCTAAGGGCAGGGTGCATTGTAGGTAAAAGATAGGACATGTACCTCAAGTGGGTGACATGTCCTGGTAGTGACAAACAACCATTTCGGCTTCTCACTACTGTGGGGCTGCCCTCCCATAGTAATGCATTGGGGATTCCCTGATAAATGTTTCACTGGTAATTCCTGATATGAGAGGCGCAGTGTGGTCAAGTTTGGTATATTTGGAATGGCGATAATAAATGCTGCGCAATGGTGTGCGTAGATTTATTTTAACTATTTTAGAAATAGTTGGCATTTCTGTGTGCTATGTGTCTGCCTACCTGATGTGGATTGCCTGTCTGGCTGTTGGGTGACAGGGGCTGGTGAGGTGTGTGTGGCTCCAGGATGGGCAGGGTGAGTCAGCGCAGGCTGAATGGGAAATCTGCATTTGGAGTAGTGGGAGGAGAAGTCCCGGGTCCCTGAATAGACCTGTGCCTACCTATGTGAATGCTGGCTCCGTCCCCCTGTGGTGTGTTTGATGGCAGAGCCCCCCTTCCCCAAAGGAGGGTGTGGGCACTGTACACAAAGTACTCCACACCCCCCAGAACTAGTTTCAACTGGTTTCCCCAGCTCTCTGCCAGGACAGAACAAAGAGAATCTTAGTATGAATATAGGGGCAGTGACCCCATGAAGGGTGTTGTTCCTGTGCTTGTTCGGACTGTGGTAAATAATTTTCCTTTACCTGGACATAATTTGATACAGAAACATAATTAAATAGCTCAGTAAAATGAGAGGCAGAATCCGTGGTATTAGAGGTTCGGAATGGGCTTTATTCCAATAATCGATTATAATCGGTTGCTCCAAGTTCCATCACCACGGAGGTTCAGGAAGTGAAGTACACACTTTATTGACAAGAAGTAACCTTTATAGTACATACATTACAATGAAGCGAATGCAATAGGCGTAACAATTGATAAGGAAAATAAAGATTTGTCTACGTAACCAAAAATGGGTGGAACAAGGAGTAAAAAGGAACATAATTGGTTCTGATGTCACCTATAGGTGGATCTATAAGATAATACTTGGCATAGATGCGCGCGCAGCAGTATGACGTGTGATTGACGTGCAACTAGGGGGTGAAGGGGACTTGACATTTAGCTCTACATGTGGAGACAAAAAGTCTGGGGGGTCAAGTCAACCTAATCCCAAATCATATCTAACATCCTATGTTTAAAGAACTATGTTATCCATAAAAGAAGGACTCTCGGACAGAATCTATTCTATACTGACTGTGCGTGCGTGTACAAGCGTCTAAATGTCTACACTGAAAGCGAGGGGGTAGGAATATTCCATGGTAACAGGGCTATGAATTACTTGCATGAGGACAGAGAAGTCGAGCCTTTTGCTCGGTAGCTGGAAGAATGTTTACTTAAACTACTAGACAGGAATGCATCGGCTGAGGGGGAAGCAGATAACTCGAAGGCGAAATACAGTTCTTGGCAGAGAATAGGCTGATGTCAGGCTTCATGAGCCGCGCAGAGGATGAGACAAAGTTCATGGTCACAGATGCAGGCTCGAACTGGAGTTTTCAGAGGCAGAAGGCAAGAGGAGTTTGATGACAGAATCAGGGCCTACTTGCCTGGACTGTAAAATGGCATAAGTGAACCATACAAAGCCGGTGGCCTTTCATACTTAGGAATGGAATATCCAGCCTATTCATGGCGGATCTGACAGAGGACACGTTGACGGTGGACGCACATGTATTTGCGTCTTCATAACTAGAACTGGAGGGAACGTACATGTACTTGTGACATGCACATAGAACCGTTGGGGTCCAAGATAGGGGACATAACTGATCGGGAAAATCCATATTTCCACATTCCCTCCTTGTCCCCTACTTGCCCGTTAAGAGATATCAATCTTCATCAATCCATTGATCTGTTAATATAACATCATTTGTTCTTCTTCCTTCTTCCGGGACGAACGAGATCTTGGTGGTGGAATACACGATGTGGTACACAGACCACAAATCGCTGGTCCACATTGTAGACATAGACAGCAACTGAATAGTATGAGAAGGCCAATACCTAGGAAGGATAGAACTCTCCATCCCCAGGCTGATATCACACTCCAAAACCAACTGGACCAAGTCCAAGTGCCTGGGTTCTGGTGTATCTGGTTTACAATCTTATGAAGGCGAGTTATGGCTTTATATACTGATGGCGAATTTTCTGGTATGAATACGCAGCAGCTTGATCCGATGACCCTACAAGCTCCGCCCCTATCAGCCAGGATGACGTCAAGGACAAGACGATTTTGAAGCACAACAATCCGCATGGCAGACTGCTCTTCCGTTAAATTGCCTAAGGCGGAAATAGTCTCATTCACTACTGCTTCAAGGGTTCTAGTTAATCTACGTATCAGTTTACTATTAGTAACAGTACCTATATAGGGAAAGATGCCTTTATTGAAATCTGTGTATTTTTCCCATGCTGTTTCAGTGTAATCTACAATTGGGAGATCTCTCCGCTCTCTGTTGTGTACTAAATGAATATTTCTGTAATAATCAGGAGGAGCTAGAAAAACAGGTGGCAAAAGGAATGCAATGTAGCAGGTACCATCCCAATCTAGAGGTAGACGCATATATGCAGTCTGACCACATATAAAGTAGGAGTGGTGATAAGCTCTAAATGAAGATTTGCCTTGATCACTGAATTCTACTATAGTAGTGCATTTACTATGGCCCATATGTATGGAACCAACCTTTCTTACACATAATTCACCCTTCGCTGGGAATACTGACATGGTGGGCAAGACTAGTTCAACTTCGGATACGACATTTAGAATCATGAGATTAGGTGTAAAATTACCTAATCCATATACTTCATTTTCTAGATCAGTTCCTGTTCTCTTGGGGCGACCCTCCTTGTCAGGGTAGCAGACCTTGAGTAAAACTAGGTTCAGATTTCCCCATACCCACTGATCCTGGTAAACTGCTGTGTCTGAGTCTATGGAATTGATTAAACTAAACCATGCTCCACAGGATCCATTATGTGTAAATGGGTGTGGAAAGAATGGCAGGACTCCTTCATAATTCTGATAGGGAGGGAGTCGGCCACACACCCAACAATTAGTGGCATTACTAGTCTGATGGGAATGATGTAACATACTAATGAAAGTGTTATTGCGCAGCGCAAGTCTATAAGATAATTCATGCGGAGGTAAGTCACTAAAAGAATGTTCAGCAGTAACATTATAAACATGTCTAGAAATAGGGTAATATATGTACAACAATATGCTTGCAGTAATTATTAAAAGACTCAAGAAAAACAAGATTATTAATGTCACTATGCAATGGCTACGCAGTGATTTACAATACGCCTGTCGTTTCATCATTTTTCGCGACTGTCCATAATTCAGATCTAGAGGATACATGTCAGAGACAGATTCAACCGCTTCACCTTGGAGAGGACTTAAACAATCAAATCGTCTGACGTTCTAGGCCTCAACTTTTCTTTGTAGAGTTCGGTTTCAGTCTTTTCAACCAAAGGAAGTTTTGAATCAGTCTGTGAGGGAGTGCAGGGCACAATGTCTATATCCGAGGATTGTCCATGAAATTTCTTGATATGGCTTGAATGAATCCAGCCCTTGCGGCCCTCGATCTTCACGGCTGTTCTTGTGGTCAGCAGAACCAACTTGGGTGTCTTCCACCTGGGCTCCAGCGGAGTCTTTCGGTCGAAATTTTTCACAAACACGAAATCACCCGGAACTACGTCATGGGGTTTCACCTCAGTGTTGTCGGGAAATGCTGCAGCAACCTGTGAACGACAAGATTGTAGTGCAGACATCAAGGAAGCCAAGTAATCTGTCAGCATATTGCAGTCAACATCAGTTATTTTGCGTGGTATGGGCGTCCCCCACATATTTGGTGGTCTGCCGAAGATCACCTCATACGGGGATAGCCCTGTTCGAGAGTGCGCTACCATTCTCATGTAAAAGAGTGCAACTGGTAATGCTACTATCCAGTCGACCCCTTTCTCTCTGCATATTTTGGACAGTCTGATTTTCAGTATCTGATTATGTCTTTCTACGAGACCTGCTGCCTCGGGGTGTCGAACACAGTGGAATTTCCACTGATATCCTAACAGAAGTGAAACGTGTTTCATTAATTCGGATGAGAACGGCTGGCCGTTATCTGAGTAGACAACACGTGGTAAACCGTATCGTGGGAAGAATTCTCGAACCAACTGTTTGGCAGTAGTCGGGGCAGTGTAATCTGAAACCGGGTATGCCTCCGTCCAACGGGACAGAGCGCAGACGACTACGAGAACATATTTGAATCCTCGACATCGTTCCATCTGGATATAATCCATCTGGAGCACTTCAAAAGGGTGATCAGGAGGATGAAATCCACCCTGTTCTACGGGAACGCTTTTTCCTGGGTTAAACTGGCAACAGATCATACAGGTACGGACCTTTTGTTTGGCTGCTGCTCGTAAATGTTTATTGAACCAAATGTGTTGAATGCTGTCTAGCATAGCTTTTTCTCCTAGATGCGCTGGACTATGTATAGTGTTAATTATAACTTGGACCATTGAATCAGGGAGGAACCATACAGACTTTTCCTTCATCATCCATCCTTGGTCCGTTTGGATCCCTCCTAATTCAGTCCATTTCTTTATTTCGTCTGATGTAGCATGTGTCTGTATGTCAATTACGTCAAGGGTAGGATCTTTAACTGTCATACAATGTGTCGGTGTCGGGACTATTGTCTTTGTCATGTCGGGGGTTTGAGTTTGAGCAGTCTGTTTAGCTGTTCTGTCGGCCAGATCATTGCCTTGGGAAATGATATCAGTAACCTTCGTATGAGCCTTACATTTCATAATTGATATTGCAGTGGGTAGATGTATTGCATCTAATAAAGCATGAATGAGGGGTCCGTGCTGAATGTGGGCACCGTGGGAAGTTAAATAACCCCTCTCTCGCCACAGCACGCCGAAGTCATGTACAACTCCGAATGCATAACGTGAGTCAGTGTATATGTTGACTTTTTTATTCGTGGCTTGAATACAGGCTTGTGTCAGAGCGATAAGCTCTGCGGCTTGAGCTGACAAAGTATTTATACGATTAGTTTCAATGACTTCAGTATCTGTGGTGACTGCGTAAGCAGCCACTAACTCTCCTGTACTTATTCTCATACATGAACCATCTACATACAACGTCAGGTCTGGATCTGACAATGGGACATCTGTCAAGTCTTGTCTGGGTTTTGTCGTTATAGTAATAACTTCAATACAGTCATGAGCTAGTGGGTCTGTTCCGGTTACTGGCAAAAGTGTGGCAGGATTCAATGTGTTACAGCGTCTGATTTCTATATGTGGCTGAAACAATGTAAGTTCGTACCCTGTAAGTCGCGCTATAGTCAAGTGTTGTGTTTGCGTTCTATTTACAAGAACCTCTACCGCATGTGGTACTTGAACTGTCAATGGGTGTCCTAACACTATGGCATCGCTTTGTCTGATTGCTAAAGCTGTTGCTGCTACTGATTTCAGGCATGCAGGCAAAGCCTGAGCTACAGGATCTAATGTACTAGAAAAATAAGCACATGGTTTGTGTGCTCCTGCTTGTTCCTGTGTGAGTACTGACAAGGCAGTACCTTCGCGTTCTGTAACAAAGAGTGTAAACTGTTTTCTGTAACATGGTGTTGCTAAAACAGGTGCTTGACATAAAGCTTTCTTTAGGCTTTCAAAAGCTTGTGTATGTTCCTGAGTCCAAGGGAGAACAATCGATGTGGCTGCCTCCTGTGTTGTCAACTGAATGAATGGTTTTGCTAGAAATGCATACTGAGGGATCCACTGCCTACAATATGAAGTGAGGCCTATGAAAGCCCGTACCTCCTTTTGTGTCTTGGGTATTGGCATGTTAGCTATTAACTGAATGCGGTCGGGTGTAAGCTGCCTTCCCTCCTTGGACAGCGAGTGTCCAAGATAAATAACTCGCTGGACACAGAATTGCAGCTTAGAAGGGGACACCTTGTGCCCCTTTTCGGCTAGAAATTGTAAAACTGTCAGTGATGCTTTTTCACATTCAGGTTCGCTTCGGGCGGTGATCAGCAGATCATCGACGTATTGAAGCAGAGCAGTGTTAACTGGCATGTGGATACTATCGAGTTCTCGTTTCAGTGCTTGGCTATAGATGCTGGGGCTTTCTGTAAATCCTTGAGGTGCGCGTGAGAATTTAAAGCTACGTCCATTTAAACTAAATCCGAACAAATATTGGCTTTCCGGATCTATTGGGACGCTGAAAAAGGCATTCTTGAGATCGATTACAGTAAAGAATGTTGCTTCGGAATCAATAGCTGTCAGTAATGACGAGATATCTGGAACCACAGGGAATTGTGGCACAATGCATTTGTTTAACTCGCGCAGATCAATAACCAATCGATATACTGGCGGGGCCTTAGGATCTGTTCGTTTAAGAATCGGAATTATCGGTGAATTACATACATTGGAGTCTGTTTCCACAACTACTCCTTGGGCAATAAGCTCGTCAATGATTTGTAGTAAAGCCACTACAGCATCTGGTGGTAACTTGTATTGTCGCATTCGTGGTAGTACCACTCCTGCCTTTAATGTGACTCTATATGGTGTAATATTCATGCAACCAACATCAGTAGGGCCTTGTGCCCATAGACGTGTAGGTAAAGTCTGCAGTCGGGGATCCATGTCTCTAGACACATAGTGACCTTTAAAATCACGTAAAAACAACCTTACTCCTTCCGGAGAACAACATATTATGGCTCCTAGAGCTTTTAATGTTTTTATTCCTAGCAAGTTTTCTGGACATGATTTAGTAAGCAATAAATCTGTAGTTCGGGTCAGAGGTCCTATCGTAAGTGGCAGAGGTTGTGACACTTCATTAACAATAGGTTTTCCTGAAAAACCAAGGGAAATATTCTGTGAGCCTGAGAGGGGTGCCCCTGGAACTTCACTACGTTTTATAGTTGTTCGACTTGCCCCTGTATCGAGTAAAAATTTCCTATCTTGGCCTAACAATTCACTATGTACATAAGGTCCTTCTTGATCTACAGGAATCTCGATAAGCGGTAAATCAACTTCCCTCTCTAGGCTAGTTCATGCGTAACGCTGATACTCAGGATATTCATACTGTGCGGTCTGATACATTTGTCGTGTTGTTGTCTGTGTGGCAGCAACAGGCAACAGTGGTGCAGCTGGCACAAACTGTATTGGCTGTTGTGCGGCTGGCATGGCCTGGGCATGCTGCGGAGCTCCTTGTTCGTTCTGCTCTTGTCTAAATGGCCGTGGTCTTTCTTGTGTTTTACCTATGGCGATATTATGTTTTAGAACTGGACAATCGTGTACATAATGACCTGGCTTTTTACAATAATTGCATGTCCCTTTTACAGGTCCTGCTGAATCGGAATGTGTCATACCCTTTTTATGTCCTTCAGCTGGAACTGTCTGGGAAACTAACATTTTCATTTTCGTGTCTTTCATGCGTCTGTGTTCATTTTCTTGTTCCTCTCTAATTCTATTGTGGTGGTACTGTAACATTTGTAACATTTGTGATGGAGTGTTACCTTGCCAGGTACTCTCGAATTTTAATACTCTATTCTTTACTGGTGGCAGGGCATTTTCTACTAATTTTGTTACAAACAGATGTGGGTATGATTCGCTACTTGCTTTTATGCCACTATTTATACCAAAACATTTCTCAAATCGGGCATAGTAATCACTAGTGTCTTCATCTTGCTTCTGTTTACAGGCTGAAATTGTACCCCAATCTTCCTTTTTCGTCGTTAATAAACGTGGCAGTACCTGTACTAATAAACCTGGCAGTGCTTTAGTTTTATCCCCAAGTCCTGCTCCTGCAGTTCGGGCCTTTTCTTCCGCTTCTAATACTGACCATTCTATCTTTTGGTCTCCTACCTCCCACTCTTTTTCCTTGAGTTTCTCATAAATACCAGCAGGCATCAATACCTTTAATATTCTCATAATGTCGGGATAGGTATACTCTCCCATGAGTAACATGTCTTTAATTTCTCGGTGAAAACCCGCTGGATCTTTGTCATGACTGGGTACCACTTTTTTCATTTGTAACAATTCTATTTTCGATATGGGCGTATATACAAATACGCGCTTGAACTCGTTGTCCTCGCCTTTTATTGGGTGCACTTCTCGTAAGGGATTCTGTCTATCCATGTGATACGTGGTTCTTTCCTTGACAGGCAATGAGGCATGCTCTGTGCATACAAAAAGAATATACTGCTTTCTTGATTCTAGAATTTCTTTAATTAATTTAGTACCTGCACCTCTCCATTTATTCATAAGCAATTCAGTCAGTATGTCAGGTAAGGGACCAGGGTCCGAATGCTGACTTCGATATAGTATAATGAGTTGTTGAATCATATAAATCCCAACCAACCTCTGTTCATCTGGGGTAAGATTCAAAAATGTGCGTACTACTGTATCATCACTATATTTTCCGGGACTGTCCACCCAATGGACAGCTGCCCTGGCTAAATCTTGTTCATCCATAGAATCGAGAAAATGATAACCCCTTCGTTCTTGGAGTAGTTTGTCGGCGGTTTGGAACGAATGCTCGTTAGACCTTATATTGATTATAGGTATTTGGAAATTCCTGTTATTATCTGGACATATCGGACGTATCGAGTCAGTAAGACGTCTATTATTATTACAAGATCTTCCTCTACCTACATAGGCTATGGTGTCTGACTGTCCTGTGAGCAGTCCTGACCCTTCTTCCTCGCTTTGTTCGAACTCGTCTACCTCTAATCTTTCTTCGAGTAGGCGTTCTATTTCTTTACGGATCTTTCGGCACATGGCTATTATACAATTTTGTTTATCATGTCTCCCTTCTGATATATTCTGGCTCCATCTTGTAAGAACTCGCATTGCTTCCGGGTCTACCCCCGGTCGGTCTTGATTTCTGATCACACAGTTTATGAGGAAACGTAACAGTTCCCCCTGTATCTCTACTTTCTGGTATTCCATAGCTCTGTTAATACATTCTGGATCTCGCCCTGTTTGGACAAAATGATATATATTATCTAGATGCGCAGTCATTCCTGGTAACTTTCCTAAATACACTGCGGCTCGTCTGATACGCAATGATGCCAGGGTC
The DNA here is from genome assembly GCF_964204655.1 of Triturus cristatus. Lineage (NCBI taxonomy): Eukaryota > Metazoa > Chordata > Amphibia > Caudata > Salamandridae > Triturus > Triturus cristatus. Next base: position 347,155,930 of record NC_140582.1, read on the forward strand.
ATTTCGTCCTCTTTGCCGGGCACAGGGTCATATCTACAATCTATAAGAAGTTCCTTCAGCGTACGGGCACTTATGAGTTTGGGTGTACGTGAATGTGCTGACTCTTGAAAAGTAAGTTTATTTATTCTGGGTGGCGTAGAGAAGATATTGGTAGCACCTCCCGTGGCCCCATCTGGGGTGTCGGGTGTGAAAGGATTCGTCGAACGTGACACAGCAACTACAGGTGTGGACACAGCTATAGAAGTAGCTGTAGGAGCGGATGCAGAAACAGATGTGCTTGCCAGAACTTGTGACTCGATTTGTTGCTGTAGGGATATGTGTGCTGGATCTTGGCGTTGGACCTCCCCGGTATGCGATCTATGCGGGGCGGAATTTGCATATTCGGGAGCTGCGTCATCTAAATATGAGGAAAGAAAAACATCTTCTGCGGTTCTAGGATGCCCCTTAGGATGCACCTTTATTGGGAACAATGGGGGTGGCAAGTCTTTCGGTATCTCTGGAGTAGCCTTAGGTAATCCTTCGGCCAGAAGGGGATACATACCATTCATAAGGGCGTTTCTTTGTCTGTCTACTTGTTCTGATTTCACTCGGATACCTTCCTCAATTAATAGATTTTCTTGAACTTTATTTGAACTTTCTTTATTCCTTTCTTCCTGTCTACGTGCTTTTTCTGTGCGTCTGTGAGATTCTTTACGCCATAACTCAACGGCGTCTTTCTGTGACTGTCTGACTTTCCTTTTCCATAACTCTTCCTCGACTTTCATGATGCACTCTGCATCCCAGGTTCCCGCTGCGGGCCACCTCTGACTTTCTGGTAATCCCTTGGTGTAGTCTACCCATAAATCAAGAAATAATATAGCGTCTAAGCCATGTTTGTGATACATGAAATGCCCTGGAGTGTCCCTAGGAGGAATAGGGACGGCTTCTTCGAGAACCCCTTTTCTAGTAGTAATCTGTCTTAATTTCGAAAAGAACGGCATATTGACAACTGATCCGATACTTAATCTTGAACACACTTAATACAAAAGCACAATAATGAACAACCATTCATACCACAATATGCAAGACGTTTAACACATTAAATATTAAACATTAAAACATTTTTTTAACCGTTAGAATAACCAACAATGATGATCGTCTGCATAACTAATCACCAAGCTTAATTCTTTGACAATAACTAGATACTTCGGAATACTTGATATACTGCTAAACAGTACAGATACACTGCTAAAACAGTGCAGACCGGATTTGTGTACCCAAACCCGTCTTGACCGGCACAACCTATGTGCACGTCAGAAATGCCTCCCCAGCAATGGTACTCACCGGGTAGCTTCGGAAACGGAAGGCCTCGGTAACTTGAACTTGAACCGGACTGGACTCGACTCGACTCGTCGGACACTGGGCTTGACTTCGAGCTGGTGGGTCTCTGTATACCTCGGATCTTGCTCTCTCAGCTAGGCTCTGGTCGGGATACTTCGCACTTCTCACCGCCTCGTCTGGGTGTTGATCGCAGTCTCAGTCGCCCCCGCTTGACCGGAGGGAGATACAGGAAATCCTGCTGGTACGCGTTATTGTCCGTCCAGCTGTGGCAGGAGACCGGGCCTGCAACGCACCGCCGGCGCGTGAGATGAGAAAGTGTCCCTATTCGGGCGCCATTCATGTGGTAAATAATTTTCCTTTACCTGGACATAATTTGATACAGAAACATAATTAAATAGCTCAGTAAAATGAGAGGCAGAATCCGTGGTATTAGAGGTTCGGAATGGGCTTTATTCCAATAATCGATTATAATCGGTTGCTCCAAGTCCCATCACCACGGAGGTTCAGGAAGTGAAGTACACACTTTATTGACAAGAAGTAACCTTTATAGTACATACATTACAATGAAGCGAATGCAATAGGCGTAACAATTGATAAGGAAAATGACGATTTGTCTACGTAACCAAAAATGGGTGGAACAAGGAGTAAAAAGGAACATAATTGGTTCTGATGTCACCTATAGGTGGATCTATAAGATAATACTTGGCATAGATGCGCGCGCAGCAGTATGACGTGTGATTGACGTGCAACTAGGGGGTGAAGGGGACTTGACATTTAGCTCTACATGTGGAGACAAAAAGTCTGGGGGGTCAAGTCAACCTAATCCCAAATCATATCTAACATCCTATGTTTAAAGAACTATGTTATCCATAAAAGAAGGACTCTCGGACAGAATCTATTCTATACTGACTGTGCGTGCGTGTACAAGCGTCTAAATGTCTACACTGAAAGCGAGGGGGTAGGAATATTCCATGGTAACAGGGCTATGAATTACTTGCATGAGGACAGAGAAGTCGAGCCTTTTGCTCGGTAGCTGGAAGAATGTTTACTTAAACTACTAGACAGGAATGCATCGGCTGAGGGGGAAGCAGATAACTCGAAGGCGAAATACAGTTCTTGGCAGAGAATAGGCTGATGTCAGGCTTCATGAGCCGCGCAGAGGATGAGACAAAGTTCATGGTCACAGATGCAGGCTCGAACTGGAGTTTTCAGAGGCAGAAGGCAAGAGGAGTTTGATGACAGAATCAGGGCCTACTTGCCTGGACTGTAAAATGGCATAAGTGAACCATACAAAGCCGGTGGCCTTTCATACTTAGGAATGGAATATCCAGCCTATTCATGGCGGATCTGACAGAGGACACGTTGACGGTGGACGCACATGTATTTGCGTCTTCATAACTAGAACTGGAGGGAACGTACATGTACTTGTGACATGCACATAGAACCGTTGGGGTCCAAGATAGGGGACATAACTGATCGGGAAAATCCATATTTCCACAGGACGCTGGGGGCTGCTGCTGCTGGGCTCCAGGAGGAATCACCACATGGGGCTGCCTCTCTGCTGGAGGGCCCTGTGTGCTGGCCTGCCTGAGCCCAGCCTTGTGCCCCCTGACCTTTAACCAGGACCTAGCGCCTCGTGTAGCACTTCTATTGTAGATTTGCAGCACTGGGCTGCGCCCTGGAGCTTCCCCTGCACAGCATTGGGAGCGGGTGCCCACCCCGCGTTTCTGCCAGGGTCTAGCGGGAGCCCCCGCCCGCTGTTTGGTGCCTCCCTGAGCGGGTGCCCACCCCACGTTTTGCCATGAAACCAAGCGGAAGCCCACCCTGCTGGTTGTGCTATAAATAGCGGATTCCCACCCCGCTTCCGAGGTTTTTATTTGATGGCAGGTGCCCACCCCGCATTTGCCTGATAAGTAAATCACCACTGCGACCTGGGGAAGAGGAGCACCGAAGAAATCAGGAAGTCTGGCGCCTGTGCCTAACTGTGGGCGGGCAGACCGGACGTGAGGAGGTGCTGAGAGGTGTGGCTGTGGTTGGCGGGACTCTCAGAAGAAGGAGGTGCATCGCTCATGTGAGCCGGAATGCCAGGTGGAGCCTGTTTTCATGCGTACAGGAGGACGGGCTGCTACCCCGCCTCCGTGAGCCCCAGGCGGAAGTCTGACCGGGTGAAGAGGCGAATTTCCGCTCCCGTGTCCAGAGGAGAGGAGCTCCAGCTGTGAAGCGGGGATCGTGTGGTGAAGGGAGAGTCCCAGTTGTGCTGCACTGTCCAGAGGAAGCCTCCCCCGAGAAGGTCCTGCGCACCGGCCCTGAGGAAAGAAGGAGCCTCATGGGCTCCTCTCTGCTGCTCCCCACCTTTGCCCCAGTGAGTGGAACCCTAGAGATCCCGGGGAGTGGGGGGCTGCAGAAGGCACCAGGGGGGCCCACGCTGATTTTCTCTCAGGGGGCTGAGGCATATTGGTGATAAGAGATGGCACAAGGGGGAGCCCAGTGAAACGAGGACCCCAAGGCACTGAGAGTGCCAGCGCTGTTCTTTTCACCTGCCCTGCTGGACAGAGGGCAGCTGCAACGGTTGGCCGTAGGCTTGTTGAAGTGTGGAAATATGGATTTTTCTGATCAGTTATGTCCCCTATCTTGGACCCCAACGGTTTCATGTATAAATCACAAGTACATGTATGTTCCCTCCAGTTCCAGTTATGAAGACGCAAATACATGTGCGTCCACCGTTAACATGTCCTCTTTCAGATCCGCCATGAATGGGCCGGATATTCCATTCCTAAGTACGAAAGGCCACCGGCTTTATATGGTTCACTTATGCCATTTTACAGTTCAGGCGAGTAGGCCCTGATTCTGCCATCAAGCTTTTCCTGCCTTCTGCCTCTGAGAGCTCCAGTCTGAGCCTGCATCTGTGACCATGAACTTTGTCTCATTCTCTGCGCGGCTCACGGTGCCTGACATCAGCTTGCTGCCTGCCAAAAACTGTATTTCACCTTCGAAATTATCTGCTCCGCTCCCTGCCCAATGCATTCCTGTCTAGTAGTTTAAGTAAACAGTCTTCCAGCTACCGAGCAAAGGCCCGGCTTCTCTGTCTTTATGCAAGTAATTCATAGCCCTATTATTATGGAAGACTTTTGCCCTCGCATCTAGTGTAGACACTTAGACGCTTGTACACGCACTAACAGTCAGTATAGTCAGTATAGAATAAGATTCTACTCTAAGAGACCTCTCTTTTGGATAACATAGTTCTTTAAACATAGGATGTTAGATATGATTTGGGATAAGGTTGACTTGACCCTCCAGACATCTGTCGCCACATGTAGAGTTAAATGTCAAATCCCCTTCACCCCCTAGTCGCACGTCAATCATACGTCATGCTGCTGCGCGCGCATTTCTGCCAAGTATTTCTGCTGACATTGCGAAATTCTTTCATGGAACCACCCTATTATGACATCATACCTGATGACGTTCTTTAGTTACACCCAGTTACGCCCACTTTGGCTACGCATGTATGTTTTATCCTTATTATCAATTGTTACGCCTCCTGCATTTGCTTCACTGTAATGCCTATTGTATAAAAGTAATTACTTATCAATAAAGTATGTACTTCACTTCCTGAACCTCCGTGGTGATGGAACCTGGAGTCAACGATTCGAATGGTCCATTGGAATAAAGCCCATTCCGAACCTCTAATGTCACGGATTTTGCCTCTTATTTTACTGAGCTATATTTATTATTTTTCTGTATCAAATTAAGTCCCGGTAATTAAATTATTTACCACATGAATGGCGCCCGAACAGGGACACTTTCTCATCTCACGCGCCGGCGGTGCGTTGCAGGCCCGGTCTCCTGCCACAGCTGGACGGACAACAACGCGTACCAGCAGGATTTCCTGTATCTCCCTCCGGTCAAGCGGGGGCGACTGAGGCTGCGATCAACACCCAGACGAGGCGGTGAGAAGTGCGAAGTATCCCGACCAGAGCCTAGCTGAGAGAGCAAGATCCGAGGTATACAGAGGCCCACCAAGTTCCGAAGTTCCGAAGTTCCGAGGTTTCCGATGTTCCGAAGTTTCCGAAGTTTTCGAGTCGAGTCCAGTCCAGTTCAGTTCAGTTCCGTTCCGAGGCCTTCCGTTCCGAGCTACCCGGTGAGTACCATTACTGGGGAGGCGTTCTGGCGTGCACATAAGTTGTGCCGGTCCAGACGGGTTTGGGTACACAAATCCGGTCTGCACTGTTTTAGCGGTGTATCTGTACTGTTTAGCAGTATATCTAGTATATCAAGTATATAAATTCAGAATAATTCAGTTAAATGCCGAAGATTATGTCTTGTGATTAAGTTTTCTTAGATCGTCATCATCATTGTTGCTCATTTAAAACGTCAAATGTTAAATGTGTTAATACGTCCTGCATATTGTGGTGTGAATGACTGTTCATTATTGTGTTTATTGTATTAAGTTTGTTCAAGACCAAGTATCAGATCAGTTCTCAGTATGCCGCTCTTTTCGAAACTAAGACAGATCACAACTAGAAAAGGGGTACTCGAAGAAGCTGTTCCCATTCCTCCTAGGGACACTCCAGGGTACTTCATGTATCATAAACATGGCCTAGACGCCATATTATTTCTTGATCTATGGGTAGACTACACTAAGGAATTACCAGAAAGTCAGAGGTGGCCCGCAGCTGGGACCTGGGATGCAGATTGCATCGTGAAAGTAGAGGAAGAATTATGGAAAAGGAAAGCTAGACAATCACAGAAAGACGCCATTGAATTATGGCGTAAAGAATCGTATAGACGTACAGAAAAAGCACGTAGACAGGAAGAGAAGAGTAAGGAAAATTCAAATAAAGTCCGAGAAAATCTATTAATTGAAGAAGGTACACGAGTGAAATCAGAACAAGTAGACAGACAAAGAAATGCCCTTATGAATGGTATGTATCCCCTTCTGGCCGAGGGATTACCTAAGGCTACTCCGGAGATACCAAAAGACTTGCCACCCCCATTGTTCCCAATAAAAATGCATCCTAAGGGGCATCCTAGAACAGCAGAAGATGTTTTTCTTTCCTCATATTTAGATGAAGCAGCTCCCGAGTATGCTAACCCCGCCCCACATAGACCGTCTGGCGGGGAGGTTCAACGCCAAGACCCTGTATCTGTATCCCTACAGCATCAAATCCTGACACCAGTTCCGGCAAGCACATCTGTTTCCACGTCTGTTCCTACAGCTGCTTCTACAGCTGTGCCCACACCTATAGTTGCTGTATCGCGTTCAACGAATCCTTTCACGCCCGATACCCCAGACGGGGCTACCGGAGGTGCTACCAACATTTTTTCTACGCCACCCAGAATAAATAAACTTGCTTTTCAAGAATCAGCACATCCACGTACCCCCAAACTCATAAATTCCCGCACGCTTAAGGAACTTCTTGTAGATTGTAGATATGACCCTGTGCCCGGAAAAGAGGACGAAATGATCATGGCATCACTACGTATCAGACGAGCTGCGGTGTATTTAGGAAAGCTACCAGGAATGACTATGCATCTAGATAATATATATCATTTTGTCCAAACAGGGCGAGATTCTGAATGTATTAACAGAGCTATGGAATACCAGAAAGTGGAGATACAGGGGGAACTGTTACGTTTCCTCATAAATTGTGTAATCAGAAATCAAGACCGACCGGGGGTAGATCCGGAAATAATGCAAACCCTTACCAGTTGGAGCCAGAATATATCAGAGGGGAGACATGATAGGCAAAAATGTATAATAGCCATGTGCCGAAAGATCCGTAAAGAAATAGAACGCCTACACGAAGAGAGATTAGCGGTAGACCAGTTTGAACAAGATGAGGAGGAGGAAGGATCAGGACTGCCCACAGGACAGTCAGAAACCATAGCCTATGTAGGTAGAGGAAGATCTTGTAATAGTACTAGATGTTTCACTGACCCGATACGTCCGATATGTCCAGATAATAACAGGAATTTCCAAACACCTATAATAAATCTAAGATCCCCCGAGCATTCGTTCCAAGCCGCTGACAAATTACTCCGAGAACGAAGGGGTTATCATTTACTCGATTCTATGGATGAACAAGAATTAGCCAGGTCAGCCGTTCATTGGGCTGACAGTCCCGGAAAATATGGTGATGATACAGTAGCACACACATTTTTGAACCTCACCCCAGATGAACAGCGTTTAGCTGGGATTTATATCATTCAACAACTTCTTATACTTTATCAAAGTCAACATTCCGATCCTGGTCCGTTACCTGATATATTGACTGAATTACTCACGAATAGATGGAGAGGTTCAGGTACTAAGTTAATTAGAGAAATACTAGAATCAAGAAAGCAGTACATTCTTTTTGTATGCCCAGAACATGTCTCACTGCCCATCAAGGAAAGAACGACGTATTACATGGACAGACAGAATCCCTTACGAGAAGTACACCCAATAAAGGGCGAGGACAATCAGTTTAAACGTGTATATGTATATACGCCCATATCGAAAATAGAATTGTTAGAAATGAAGAAAGTGGTACCCAGTCATGACAAAGACCCAGCGGGTTTTCACCGAGAAATTAAAGACATGTTACTCATGGGAGAGTATACCTATCCCGACATTATGACAATATTAAAGGTATTAATGCCTGCTGGCATTTATGAAAAACTCAAGGAAAAAGAGTGGGAGGTAGGAGACCAAAAGATAGACTGGACAGCATTAGAAAATGAAGAAAGGGCCCGAGGTCCAGGTTCAGGGCTTGGGGATAAAACTAAAGCACTACCAGGTTTACTAGTACAGGTACTGCCACGTTTATTAACCACGAAAAAGGAAGACTGGGGTGCAATCTCAGCCTGTAAACAAAAGCAAGATGAAGACACTAGTGATTTCTATGCCCGATTCGAAAAATGTTTTGGTATAAATAGTGGTATAAAAGCAAGTAGCGAGTCATACCCACATCTGTTTGTGACAAAATTAGTTGAAAATTCCTTGCCCCAGGTGAAGAATCGAGTATTAAAATTCGAGAGTACCTGGCAAGGTAATACCCCATCACAAATGTTACAAATGTTACAGTACCATTACAATAGAATTAGAGAGGAACAAGAACATGAACAGAAACGCATGAAAGACACAAAAATGAAAATGCTAGTCTCCCAGACAGTTCCAGCTGAAGGTCATAAAAAGGGTACGACACAGTCCGGTGATTCAGCAGGACCTGTAAAAGGGACATGCAACTATTGTAAACAACCAGGTCATTACATACACGATTGCCCAGTCTTGAAGCGTAATATCGCCACAGGTAAAACACAAGAAAGACCACGGCCACCTAGACAGGATCAGAATGAACAAGGAGCACCGCAGCATGCACAGTCCATGCCAGCTCCACAACAGTCTATACAGTTTGTGCCAGCTGCACCAGCGCTGCCTGTTGCTGCCACACAAACCACGACACGACAGCTGTACCAGACCGCACAGTATGATTATCCTGATTATCAACGATACGCATGAACCAGCCTAGAGAGGGAAGTTGACTTACCCCTTATCGAGGTCCCTGTAGACCAAGAAGGACCTTATGTACATAGTGAACTATTAGGCCAAGATAGAAAATTTTTACTTGATACAGGGGCAAGTCGAACAACTATAAAACGTAGTGAAGTTCCAGGGGCACCCCTCTCAGGCTCACAGAATATTTCCCTTGGTTTTTCAGGAAAACCTATTGTTAATGAAGTATCACAGCCTCTTCCACTTACGATAGGACCCTTAACCCGAACTACAGATTTATTGCTTACTAAATCATGTCCAGAAAACCTGTTAGGTATAAAAACACTGAAAGCTCTAGGAGCTATAATATGTTGTTCTCCGGAAGGAGTAAGATTGTTTTTACGTGATTTCAAAGGTCACTATGTGTCTCGAGACATGGATCCCCGACTGCAGACTTTACCTACACATTTATGGGCACAAGGCCCTACTGATGTGGGTTGCATGAATATTACACCATATCGGGTTACACTAAAGGCAGGAGTGGTACTACCACGAATGCGACAATACAAGTTACCACCAGATGCTGTAGTGGCTTTACTGCAAATTATTGACGAGCTCATTGTCCAAGGAGTGGTTGTGGAAACAGACTCCAATGTATGTAATTCCCCGATAATTCCGATTCTTAAACGAACAGATCCAAAGGCTCCGCCAGTATATCGATTGGTTATTGATCTGCGCGAATTGAACAAATGCATTGTGCCACAATTCCCTGTGGTCCCAGATATCTCGTCATTACTGACAGCTATTGATTCCGAAGCAACATTCTTTACTGTAATTGATCTCAAGAATGCCTTTTTCAGCGTCCCAATAGATCCGGAAAGCCAATACTTGTTCGGATTTAGTTTAAATGGACGTAGCTTTAAATTCACACGCGCACCTCAAGGATTTACAGAAAGCCCCAGCATCTATAGCCAAGCACTGAAACGAGAACTTGACAGTATTCACATGCCAGTCAACACTGCCCTGCTTCAATATGTCGATGATCTGCTGATCACCGCTAGAAACGAACCTGAATGTGAGAAAGCATCACTGACGGTATTACAATTTTTGGCCGAAAAGGGGCACAAGGTGTCCCCTTCTAAGCTGCAATTCTGTGTCCAGCGAGTTGTTTACCTTGGTCACTCGCTGTCCAAGGAGGGAAGGCAGCTTACACCAGATCGCATCCAGCTAATTGCAAATATGCCGATACCCAAGACACAAAAGGAGGAGCTGGCTTTCATAGGCCTCACTTCATATTGTAGGCAGTGGATCCCTCAGTATGCATTTCTAGCAAAACCACTCATTCAATTGACAACACAGGAGGCAGCCACATTGACTGTCCTCCCTTGGACTCAGGAACATACACACGTTTTTGAAAGTTTAAAGAAAGCTTTATGTCAAGCACCTGTCCTAGCAACACCATGTTACAATAAACAGTTTACACTCTTTGTTACAGAACGCGAAGGTACTGCCTTGTCAGTACTCACACAGGAACAAGCAGGATCACACAAACCATGTGCCTATTTTTCTAGTACATTAGATCCCGTAGCTCAGGCTTTGCCTGCATGCCTAAAATCAGTGGCAGCAACAGCCTTAGCAATCAGACAAAGCGATGCCATAGTATTAGGACATCCATTGACAGTACAAGTACCACATGCAGTAGAGGTTCTTTTGAACCGCACACAAACACAACACTTGACTATAGCACGACTCACCGGTTACGAATTAACATTGTTTCAGCCACATATAGAAATCAGACGTTGTAGTACATTGAATCCTGCCACACTGTTACCTGTAAATGGAACAGATCCACTTGCACATGATTGTATTGAAGTTATCACTATCACGACGAAACCCAGACAAGATTTAACAGACGTTCCATTATCAGACCCAGACCTGACGTTGTATGTAGATGGTTCATGTATGAGAACAGGTACAGGAGAGTTAGTGGCCGCTTATGCAGTCACAACAGACGCTGAAATCATTGAAACAAATTGTATAAATACCTTGTCCGCTCAAGCAGCAGAGCTCATCGCTCTGACACAAGCCTGTATTCAAGCCACAAATAAAAAAGTCAACATATACACTGATTCACGTTATGCATTCGGAGTTGTACATGACTTCGGCGTGCTGTGGCGAGAGAGAGGTTATTTAACTTCTCACGGTGCCCACATTCAGCACGGACCCCTCATTCATGCCTTATTAGATGCAATACATCTACCCACTGCAATATCAATTATGAAATGTAAAGCTCATACGAAAGTTACTGATATCATTTCTCAAGGCAATGATCTAGCTGACAGAACAGCTAAACAGACTGCTCAAACTCAAACATCCGACATGACAAAGACAATAGTCCCGACGCCAACACATTGCATGATGATTAAGGATCCCGCTCTTGACGTAATTGACATACAGACACATGCTACTCCAGACGAAATAAAGAAATGGACTGAATTAGGAGGGATCCAAACGGATCAAGGATGGATGACAAAGGAAAAATCTGTGTGGTTCCTTCCTGATTCAATGGTCCAAGTCGTTATTAACACTGTACATAGTCCAGCACATCTAGGAGAAAAAGCTATGCTAGACAGCATCCAACACATTTGGTTCAACAAACATTTACGAGCAGCAGCTAAACAAAAAGTCCGTACCTGTATGATCTGTTGTCAGTTTAACCCAGGAAAAAGCATTCCCGTAGAACAGGGTGGATTTCAGCCTCCTGATCACCCTTTTGAAATCCTCCAGATGGATTATATCCAGATGGAACGATGTCGAGGATTCAAATATGTTCTCGTAATTGTCTGTGCTCTTTCCCGTTGGACAGAGGCATACCCGGTTTCAGATTACACTGCCCCGACTACTGCCAAACAGTTAGTTCGAGAATTCTTCCCACGGTACGGTTTACCACGTGTTGTCTACTCAGATAACGGCCAGCCGTTCTCATCCGAACTAATGAAACACGTTTCACTTTTGTTAGGTTATCAGTGGAAGTTTCACTGTGTCCGACACCCCGAGGCAGCAGGCCTCGTGGAAAGACATAATCAGACCTTGAAAATTAGATTGTCCAAAATTTGTAGAGAAAAAGGTGTCGACTGGGTAGTAGCTTTACCCGTTGCACTCTTTTACATGAGAATGGTAGCACACTCTCGAACAGGGCTATCCCCTTATGAAGTGATCTTCGGTAGACCACCAAATATGTGGGGGACGCCTATACCACGCAAAATAACTGATATTGACTGTAATATGCTGACAGATTACTTGGCTTCCTTGATGTCTGCACTACAATCTTGTCGTTCACAGGTAGCTGCAGCTTTTCCCGACAACACTGAGGTGAAACCCCATGACGTAATTCCAGGAGACTTGGTCTTAGTGAGGAACTTTGATCGGAAGTCTCAGCTGGACCCTAGGTTGAGGTCGCCTCAGCTCGTGTTATTAACGACGAGGACAGCCGTGAAGATCGAGGGTCGAAAAGGCTGGATACATTCAAGTCATATCAAGAAATTTCATGGACTACCATCAGATGTAAACGACACACCTTGCGTGTCTTCCCCGAGTGACTCTAAACTTCCTTTGGTTGAATTAAATAGTCGTGAACTATATAAACTAAAACTCAGGTCTAACCAGTCAGGCAATTTGATTGTTTAAGTCCTCTCCAAGGTGAAGCGGTCGAATTTGTCTCTGACATGTATCCCTTAGACCTGTACAGAGAAAGAAACAAAAGGATAAAACTGAAACGACATGCGTACTGTAAATCACTGCGTAGTCATTGCACAGTGACGTTATTAATTCTGTTTTTCCTAAGTCTTTTAATAATTACTGCAAGTATATTGTTGCACATATGTTATCCTATTTCTAGACATGTTTATAATGTTACTGCTGAACATTCTTTTAGTGAATTACCTCCGCATGAATTGTCATATAGATTTGCGCTGCGCAATAACACTTTTATTAGTATGTTACATCATTCCCATCAGGTTAGCAATGCTACAAATTGTTGGATATGTGGCCGACTCCCTCCCTATCAGAATTATAAAGGAATTCTACCTCTCTTTCCATACCCGTTCACACACAACGGCTCCTGTGGAGCATGGTTTAGTTTAATTAATTCCCAAGATTCGAATTCTGCAGTTTATCAAGACAACTGGGTATGGGGAAATTTGAACTTAGTTTTACTTAAAGTCTGCCACCCCAACAAGGAGGGACTTCCCAAAAGAACAGGAACTGATCTAGAAAATGAAGTATATGGATTAGGTAATTTTACGCTTAATCTTATGATCCTAAATGTCGAATCCGAAGCTACTCCAATTTTGCCCGCCATGTCAGTATTTCCAGAAAAAGGTGAATTATGTGTAAGAAAGAATGGTTCCATACATATGGGCCATAGTAGATGCACCACTGTAATAGAATTTAGTGATCAAGGCAAGTCGACATTTAGAGCTTACCGCCATTCCTATTTTATATGTGGTCAGACCGCATATATACGCCTACCTCTAGATTGGGATGGTACCTGTTATATAGCATTCCTTTTGCCACCTGTTTTCCTAGCTCCTCCTGATTATCACAGAAATACTCATTTAGTACACAATAGAGAAAGGAGAGATCTCCCAATAGTCGATTACACTGAAACAGCATGGGAAAAATACACAGATTTCAATAAAGGTCTCTTTCCCTATATAGGTACCGTTACTAATAGTAAGCTGATACGTAGATTAACTAGAACCCTTGAAGCAGTAGTGAACGAAACTATTTCCGCCTTAGACAATTTAACAGAAGAGCAGTCTGCTATGCGGATTGTTGTGCTTCAAAATCGTCTTGTCCTTGACGTCATCCTGGCCGATAGGGGCGGAGCTTGTAGGGTCATCGGATCAAGTTGTTGCATTTTCATACCAGAAAATTCGCCATCTGTATATAAAGCCATAACCCGCCTTCATAAGATTGTAAGCCAGATACACCAGAATCCAGGCACCTGGACTTGGTCCGGTTGGTTTTGGAGTGTATTATCTACCTTTGGATGGAAGGTCCTATCCTTCCTAGGTATTGGCTTTCTCATACTATTCAGTTGCTGCCTATGTCTACAATGTGGACCAGCGATCTGTGGTCTGTGTGCCACATCGTGTATTCCACCACCAAGATTTCATTCATCCCGGAAGAAGAAAAAAGAAGAACAAATGATGCTATATGAACAGATCAACGGATTGATGAAGATTGATATCTCTTAACGGGCAAGTAGGGGACAGGGAGGGAATGTGGAAATATGGATTTTTCTGATCAGTTATGTCCCCTATCTTGGACCCCAACGGTTTCATGTATAAATCACAAGTACATGTATGTTCCCTCCAGTTCCAGTTATGAAGACGCAAATACATGTGCGTCCACCGTTAACATGTCCTCTTTCAGATCCGCCATGAATGGGCCGGATATTCCATTCCTAAGTACGAAAGGCCACCGGCTTTATATGGTTCACTTATGCCATTTTACAGTTCAGGCGAGTAGGCCCTGATTCTGCCATCAAGCTTTTCCTGCCTTCTGCCTCTGAGAGCTCCAGTCTGAGCCTGCATCTGTGACCATGAACTTTGTCTCATTCTCTGCGCGGCTCACGGTGCCTGACATCAGCTTGCTGCCTGCCAAAAACTGTATTTCACCTTCGAAATTATCTGCTCCGCTCCCTGCCCAATGCATTCCTGTCTAGTAGTTTAAGTAGACAGTCTTCCAGCTACCGAGCAAAGGCCCGGCTTCTCTGTCTTTATGCAAGTAATTCATAGCCCTATTATTATGGAAGACTTTTGCCCTCGCATCTAGTGTAGACACTTAGACGCTTGTACACGCACTAACAGTCAGTATAGTCAGTATAGAATAAGATTCTACTCTAAGAGACCTCTCTTTTGGATAACATAGTTCTTTAAACATAGGATGTTAGATATGATTTGGGATAAGGTTGACTTGACCCTCCAGACATCTGTCGCCACATGTAGAGTTAAATGTCAAATCCCCTTCACCCCCTAGTCGCACGTCAATCATACGTCATGCTGCTGCGCGCGCATTTCTGCCAAGTATTTCTGCTGACATTGCGAAATTCTTTCATGGAACCACCCTATTATGACATCATACCTGATGACGTTCTTTAGTTACACCCAGTTACGCCCACTTTGGCTACGCATGTATGTTTTATCCTTATTATCAATTGTTACGCCTCCTGCATTTGCTTCACTGTAATGCCTATTGTATAAAAGTAATTACTTATCAATAAAGTATGTACTTCACTTCCTGAACCTCCGTGGTGATGGAACCTGGAGTCAACGATTCGAATCGTCCATTGGAATAAAGCCCATTCCGAACCTCTAATGTCACAGATTTTGCCTCTTATTTTACTGAGCTATATTTATTATTTTTCTGTATCAAATTAAGTCCCGGTAATTAAATTATTTACCACAGAAGAGTCCCTGAGGGGGGCTCAGGCCATTTTTCCTCAGTTGCGCGGCCATTGCGGGCAACTGCAACATTGGGGCACATTTGTTGGGAAAGTCCCAGTTGGGGCCCAGAGGCACAGTGAGTGCTAGTAGCCACAGTATCTGCACAGCTGCACCACAGTTAGCGGCAGCTGCAATGTTTAGGCCAGTCCAGTGCAAAGAGTCCCAGTGGGGACCCAGGAGGCACAGTGGTGCCAGAGCAATTGCGCACTGGTGATTCTGCAGCTTTGGCAGCCAGCCCTGACATTTGGGACATAGGGCATTTGAGCCCTCTGAGAAGGCCCGCGGGCCTGGGGTCAGTTTGAGTGTGTGAGGCCCCGAGTAATGCATAATGTGTTTATGCTGGGGTGGCCTATTGCATAATGTGTTGTATGCTTCCAGTGATGCAGACATAATATGTTTATGTTGCAGGTGATAATACTGAGGTCAATATTCTACCAGTAGATACTGGTGGTGTTTTATATTTACTTACCTGTTCTGTATATAATCCCCTGTGTATATTGCCTAGTTCTAGTTGGCACAGTCTAAATGTGTGATTATGTTTCTAATGTGTTTATGATAATACAAAGGCTATTTTTATATAACCTTGTGTGGAGTTTCCTTTGTGGTGTGCCTAGTGTGTTGCTGCTGTGTGTGTTGCGCTAACGCTTTACACATTGCCTCTGGGATAAGCCTGACTGCTCGTGCCAAGCTACCAAGGGGGTGAGCAGGGGTTATCTTCAGTGTGTAACTCCCTTGCCCTCACTAGAGTGGTGGTTTCTGCCTGGCGTTGGCGCAAGCCTTAGCCAACCAGAAATCCCATTTCTAACAGCTACCAAAAAGCATGCTTTCATCCAAAAAAAGTTTTTTATCCACTTTCCCTGAACAAGGGGTTCTTGAAGGGAGGGCAAACCCAGAGACAGACCCCAAATGAGGATACAACTCTTATTCTAGGCCTTAGTAAATCAAAACCCTTGAAAGGTCAAGTAACCATAGATTCTTTAGCCAATAAATCAGTCTACTGTTATCTAATTGGTTTAATACTGACCAATGTAATTTTCAAGGTGACTGATGAGAGCTTCTTTTTAAATTCTGCTTGTAAAAACAGCAAAACACTTTCAGGAGCATATGAAACAGGAGCTCAATCATTAAACTGAAATCTTTTGTTAAAGGAAGACCAGTGAGGATTGCATGACTTTCTAGTAGATTCAGGCCTTGAAGGCTGAATAGAAAAAAGAAACAGGTAATGTTAAAACAAGTCTCATGAGGAGTGATCTTTCAATCTTCACACCAATAGCTTGGGAGGCTTGCAAGTGCCCTTCAAAAGAAGAAGCTGATATAAAGGTAGAGGGGACAGGGGAGTCAACCATTCGCTGTCTGTGGCCATCAGATGAAGGAGGGGGAAGCAAGTTCTCTAAATCCCTCTGAATCTTTGCTAGGGCACTGTGAAAGAGGGCAACTGGGAAAAGGCATACATGAGCACCACTGGCCACTGACACAGAAGAGCATCTGCCCCTCATGCTTGCGGATCTAGGAACTTACAATAGAACAGGTACAGAAGGGTATTCTTGTCCATCACAAATAAATCTACTTCTGGAAACCCTGGAATTTTTAGCAAATGCGATTAAGAACTAAGGATCTGTGTGAGTATTCCTGCAAGGGTTGGAATATGTGTCTAAATTGAAACCCACTGACATTGTCTTTCCCTTGAATATGAACTTCTTTGAGAGTCATAAATTTTATGCCTGTCCCATGACGAGCCTGAGGCCTCAGAAGATTCAAACTGAAGGTTCAGATAACTCTTATTAACCAAATTGGCTAGACCAATCACCACTGGCAAATCTTTCAGACAGTGCAAAAGAATGAAGGTCTCTCCACACAGCCAACATTTCCCTCAAACTGGAGAAATGCAAAACTTCGTACTTGAACCATGTCCTCTGAATTGGTCTTGAATTCAGTGTTGTTTCCAAAACCAAACTGTTAAGATTTGATTTAATGATTTTAACAATTTGAAGCTTCCTTTATATTTTGCAAAATAATAGGCTTTTGAGCAAACTACGGTATGGGACCAGTGCTCCTTCAGTTGCTGGGGGACAACAAACACAGGGCTGCCATGATGTATGTATGTAAAGAAGCACATGCTGAAGGAATCTATTGCTGCACGCTGGATGCCACAAAGCCCGTCATACGCATTTTGTCAGTTGAGAACAACTTAATAGAATGTGTGCAAAATGATCAAAAACGTAAGGTGTGGGGGGCCTGTGTTAAATCAACAAAGGGCTTATGACCATAGATGTAATCAAGCGCACAAATCACAGAAGCGCGGCTGGTGCTATGCAGATGCAGACGTTCAAACCAATTATTGTGGACATATCTTGTTCAGGACATGGCCACTGGAATTTAGAGACACAGTACATGCACGCATGAAGGTAAAAACACAACACTTTGGGCATCATTACGATGTTGGTCGGTAAGCCTCCGACCTTTCGTCGGAGGCTTGCCGACCGACATGGTAGGTTTACAGTCCGACCACTGAATTTCAATGTCGTTGGTTGGAGTGTAAAACGGCTGATGAATCTGACCCAAGTCCGATGGGCTCAGATAGACCGTCGACCAGTCAGAAATCATCCATAATCCCTTCAGAACAGTGTTTCCTCCATAGGGATTATGATATCAGTTTCCAAAAGCCTTTCCATGTAGGCCTTTCTGGTCAGTCGGTTCTCACACAGAAATGGTGTTGGTTGGCGACTTCGTAATAGGAGCCAAAGTGGCCAACCCGTCTACAAATACACGTAGAACATGGATAAAAAGTTGTCATCTTTGTCAATACTAGGATGCTGTAACCTGGTGTAAATCATATTCACGCTGTTCATACATGCATCCTTTCAGATATCAGATATATTAGTACTTTAGAATTGCAGGTTTTGTGTAAGCGCTCTATTGTATAACTCAGAAGCCCTGAAAATGTACTTTGAATGCAGTAGTTGATTTTAAGTAAACACATCAGCTATTTTCTTTTTCAGGCATGTATAAAATATTATAGCAAACACATTAAAATGCGTCAACTCTGACAAGGAAATGTTTTTGTGCTACATTGACATTAAAAACAGAATTCATGAAATGTAAAAATATGATAAATTTGAGAAACTGTGCTTCTATTTTGAATGTGTAAAAACATACCATAGGATTAGTATTCTAATGTAGTTGATTGCAAGGTAGGAGGTCAATACTAATTAAACTACCTCATTATCATAACTGTTTATCCTACCTCACGCATTAAATGGTGGCTTTAAATATTCTGAATACGCTAGGGAGTAATAAGATACATTAAACACGTCATCATCAAAGGTGCCTATGTCGTACTTGCTAATGAACACCGAGGAGGCTATTTATGGAGATGGACACGTTTTATTTACACATCTCTAAATGAAAAGGGAGGGGTAATACTATTTTAATCTCAGAACGTATTACTTCATAAATCGCTAATTCATGCAGCGGCTCTTCGTGAATTTTGATGTAGTTTAGTACACTAAAAGGTAAGCATACAGGAAATGAAGAATTGTGTTTGCAATCATTTTGCTTTATCTCACTAGTGTATCTCGCCTAGGCATGCCATAGTATTTTTTCCTGTCTAATGTTTGGTATCGTGCAACTAATCCTGTTGTAAACGTGTATTATTCACTACATAAAACCAGTCGTGAGTTAAACATAGCGATCTGAAGTTTCTTTCAAATATTTTTGGATTGCTGCATTTCGTGCACTCAAATAAAAAAAAGAAGTGGTTGTGTAAGACAGGCTGAAAATGTGAAATGAGCTAAATTTGTTTTTTTCTGGAAATGTCAAATTTGTCATGTAAAACTATTTCTTTTTTAAATGTTAAATATTTGACATTCGAACTGTGACCAATGTATTGTTATCTCTCTTTTATCTTTCTTAATTCTCACAATTTTCGATCCGGTGTGAAAGAAAGCTTTAACTGACTGGCCAGTAAAAAAAAAAAAATTAGCATGTACAAAAGTAATAATTTGAGCTGCTTTGTGTCAGACCCATTCTTTCATTGCTTGCTTGAAGTGTTATTCCCTTCATGCAACAGCCTTCATGAGTTTAGTGGTGCAAAACCTTAGGGGAGGGAGCATGATTACTGTTCCACCAGATCACAAGTGTAGTAGAATAAACAGGCTCCGCCTGTCTGCCCGCCTGCTGCTCTCTTAGTTCAGCGCTCTGCTCGAGCGCCGCCTGCCTGCCTGTGTGAGACCGCGTGCCTGCCCCCTGCTCTGCCTCCTGTACCCCGTGCAACTGAGTGTCCCCCCTTTTTCTATTCTGTACCCCGCGTGCTGTGAGTTGTGTTGTGCGTTTTAAACTTTTTTACGGGCTTCCAGCCCCCCTGCGTCTTCCCGCCGCTGCCTCCCGTGCGGCTCCGCCCTCCGCCCTCCGGCACCCATTGGCTCTCCCTCCCGCCTCCCAGCTGACCCCACCTCCCCTCCCTCCCTCTTATGGTGACCGATGCGCGGCCGCGCCGCTGGCGCGCCAAAGGCGCGCCTAAGGCAACCCCATCTGCGCCAGTCCGCGTCTGGACCGCGCCCAGCACCAGGACCCCTGGCCGTCAACGATGCCATCCCACCCGTCTGACTTACGACACCGCCACCCTCCTCGCACTCAACACCAGCCGGAACAATGCCTGCCACCCGGCCAGCCCGAAACGCACCCACAGACCCTTTACCTGCCTAGCCTGCAAGTTCACCTGCATCCAGACCAGCAGCGCACCTGCCAGACCAGGCCCCAACACCAAACACCTCAAGTGCATCCTGCTCAACACCCGCTCCATCCACAGGCACGCCGTCGAACTCTGGAACCTCCTGGACGTGACAGCACCGGACGTTGCCTTCCTCACAGAGACCTGGATGAATGCCTCCTCAGCTCCCGACATCGCCATAGCCATCCCGGACGGCTACAAGATCATCCGACGGGACCGCACCAACCAAACAGGAGGAGGCATCGCCATCGTCCATAAAATCACCATCCGCGTCACGACCAACTGCGACGACTCCCTCACCACCGCCGAGCACCTCCACTTCCAGATACACACTGACCCCACGACCACCCTCAGAGGCACCCTCATCTACAGACCCCCAGGACCGCGCACCCACTTCAGCGAAGCCATCGCAGACTTCATCAGCAAGGTCGCCCTCACCTCCTCAGACTACATCCTCCTAGGAGACGTCAACTTCCACCTGGAAAACAAGAATGACAGCAACACCACTGCCCTACTGGATAACCTCGACAACCTCGGACTCAAGCAACTGGTCACCACCCCCACCCACTTTGCCGGACACACGCTTGCCGCCGTCTTCTCCTCTAGCAACCACATATCCTTCAGCCACTCCACCGGACTACACTGGACAGATCACAGCTGCATCCACTTCAACTTCAGAAAAACAGATCCCCCGAAGATGCTGGAACAAGATCACCACAGCCCAGCTCACCACCTCGCTGAGCCAGTACCCTTCCACCCACACCACGAACCCCAACAAAGTAGCCGGCAACCTCACACATTGGCTCACCGATTGTGCTGACACCCTGGCCCCACTGAAGAACCCCCCTACCAGAACCGGCAACAAGAAAGCCACGTGGTTCACCGACGACCTCAAAAACTCCAAGAAATCCTGCCGGACCCTCGAGAAAGCATGGCGCCACGACCAGTCAACAGAGAACATGACAGCCCTCAAAAATGCCATCCGCAAACACCACTAACTGATCCGCACCACCAAAAAGACAGCGTTCAGAGAAAGACTGGACAACAACACCCACAACAGCAAGGAACTCTTCAGCATCGTCAGGGAGCTCTCCAACCCCAGCGCCAGCAACAACGACATCACACCCTCACAAGACCTCTGCGACTCACTGGCCCTGTTCTTCCACAACAAAATCGCCGACATTCACAACAGCTTCGGTTCCCAGACCACGCACCCCACCACCGAACCCACACCCGCCACCACCACCCTCCGCGCCTGGAACTCGGTGAGCACAGAAGACACCATCTGCACGATGAACACCATCCACTCCGGCTCCCCATCCGACCCCTGTCCACACCACATCTTTAACAAAGCCGACGCCATCATCGCCCCCCAGCTGCGGAACATCATCAACAACTCCTTCGCATCCGCCACCTTCCCGGAGAGCTGGAAACATGCATAAATCAGCGCCCTCCTGAAGAAATCCACCGCAGACCCCACCGACCTCAAGAACTTTCCGCCAGAGCCAACCTCCAAGAAGGAATGAAAGAAGTCGCGGAATGGATGAAACTCAGCCACCTGAAACTGAACTCGGACAAGACGGAAGTCCTCATCCTCGGATCATCCCCCTCCACATGGGACGACTCCTGGTGGCCCCCGGAACTGGGCACCGCCCCCAAGCCTACGGACCACGCACGCAACCTGGGCTTCATCCTGGACTCCTCCCTCACGATGACCAAGCAAGTCAACGCCATCACGTCCTCCTGTTTCAACACCCTGCACATGCTCCGCAAGATCTTCCGATGGATCCCCACCGAAACCAGGAAGACGGTCACCCAGGCCCTCGTCACCAGCCGTTTGGACTACGGGAACGCCCTCTACGCGGGATCCACGGCCAAACTACAGAAGAAACTGCAACACATACAGAACGCTTCAGCACGTCTCATCCTGGACATCCCCCGTCACAGCCACATCTCCGCCCACCTGAGAGACCTGCACTGGCTCCCGGTCAGCAAGAGAATTACATTCAGACTCCTCACCCACGCAAACAAGGCCCTCCACGACACGGGCCCCACCTACCTCAACGACCGCCTCACGTTCTACACACCCACCCGCCAGCTCCGATCCGCCAGCCTCGCCCTCGCCACCGTCCCACGGATCCGCAGAACCACCACAGGAGGAAGATCCTTCTCCTACCTGGCTGCCAAGACATGGAACTCCCTCCCCACCCACCTTCGAGATTACCCAGGACCATCTCACGTTCAGGCAATTATTCAAGACCTGGCTCTTCGAGTTGCAGCAGCACCCCCCCCCCCTCCCCCCCCCTCAGCGCCTTGAGACCCTCCAGGTGAGTAGCGCGCTCTATAAATACCAATGATTGATTGATTGATTGTAGAGTTTGAAATTATCGAGAACATTTTTAATGAATGTGCACCTCTGATGAGACTTAAACATACATTTATGCAAAAATTGTACCAGGCAATCATATTTACACAAGCTTGGCCTAATATGCTGAGACACTGCCATCTTAAGGGTAACAAAAGCTACAGCATTTAAACTTGATCTTGACCTTTTTAACTGACTCCCCACCCCAATGAATAGCACTGTTCCCAAGTTTTGTTATACATATGTTTCAACTTCTACAAAGTTCATTGTCAACCAATAAAGACACTTACTTTATTAGGAGGTTAGAAATGTAGTTTATATGTGGGAAAGTAGACTTGAAGTGGAGAATGATTCATATGAAATGTAGAAATGATATAATTTAATAGCAGTCTTAAAAGTTGCTGTTTGTGGACTATTGTATTCCTGCGAGAAGATGGGAAGTGAAAGCGTTTCCATGAGAGCATCGATAGCTGGTTGGTCAGCAGAAGAGAGAAGAAGCAACATGAAGATTGCAACAATAATTTCACTTGTCTATAATAGTACATATTCCTAGAGTAGGTTACCACTCCATCCCACAACTTGCAATTGAGACTCTTTCTATTTTACCCTTACTCCACACTGTTTTGAGATTTTACCGAGTTTCTAGAACCTGTCTTTAAGGGAAGTTCTGCCTTGACTGATTATTGATTTATTGAACTGACTTTAATGCTGAAGCTTTATGCTTTTATTCTCACTCTTTTGAACTAGAATGCTTTATGGGTTCTGACTCCTTTCTCTCCCCATTCCTAGAACAGAGATTATTTCCTTTGTGGAATGTGTTTAATGCATTTTACTATGATTATTTGATTTACTAATATTGATTATCGATTTCTGTCCATGTGACTATGAAAAGATGACTTACTAAAGATCTCAATAATAAAACCCTTTAACTCATAGCAAACTCTCATTGTTGATGGAAAATAGATTAGTAAATTGTGCTAGTAAATTGTGATTAAAATTTCATGTCATGTACAGCTCCAGATTAATCTCACTCAACGTTGAAGGTCTATCCACCCAGAAAGAGATAGTGGTGATTGACTCTGATGATCATAAACTGAGATTTTCAATGAAAACGAATCCCTGCTCCAGCACAAGTGTCTCAGTGATCACACACTGAAATATGCATGGTGTAAGAAAACAATACCCACTTTTACAAGATGCGGATCTGCACCATGGAAAACCATGGATCCTACAGGTATGGAAGTGGTTTAGGGGTGTCAGGGATCACAGCTGCGACCCCTTGCTTGCCCTTGTGACCCCTGGCACTGCCTTTACAACACCTGGCCTCAGAGGCTGGCAACCACAATGACAAGAAGCGAACAGAAGTTTAATGGTGCTATAATGTGCACTGTTATAAATGGGGATTTCTAGTTGGCAGTGGCTTGCACCGTGTCCAAGTAGGGACCCTTCCTTCTAGTCAGGGTAAGCGAGTTACCCACCCAATATAATCCCTGCTCACCTCCTTGGTAGCTTGTCATGAGCAGTCAGGCTTATCTGAACGGCAATGTGTAAAGTATTTGTACATAAACACATACAGTAACAAAGTGGAAAACACTACAAATGGACACCACACCAGTTTAGAAAAATAAACACTCATTATCTAAACCAAACAAGACCAAAACACAAAAATCCAATATACAGAGCTCAAGATATCACTTTTTAAAGGTTTAAGCAATTCTGTCCGTAGAACTCGATGGATACGGTGATTTTAGCACAAAGTGCCTTTGATGCGTCAACATCCAAGACAAAAAACAGCTGCAAAGAAGAGAAACATTGGAAAACACAGCAATGTGTTGAATCTTGAGTCCCAGGGGAATAGAGGCGTCAGTTCTGGTGCACACAGAAAAATTGTTGCGTCAATTCCTTACTGCGAGGAGAAGCGATGTGTCAAAATCGGAAAGCGGACCTTTCTGTGGGGCGATGCGCTGGAAACTTGGCACACAGGTGCAATGTGTAGAAAATCCGGATGTGCTGAGGTTGATGCTCCCAGCGGCAAACAGGTGCTGCATCGATCCCTCGGCCACAACATGGTGATGCAATGTTTTTTTTTGTCGCACAGCTGGACCTGCATCGAAGTTGGAGCGGGTGTCTCGGATATTAAAGACATGTTGCTTGGGACTCAGGCTGCTGAAAACTTGGAGCCACAATAACCAGCATGGGTTCTATTCTCCCAGCAGCGAACAAAAGCTGCGTTGATCCTCTGGCAGTAGTGTGATTTTCTTCTTCTTTCTTGAGCAAAGCCACCTCCAAGGGCTCGGAACTGGAATTGACACCGCTTGGCAGGTCAGAACTCCCAGCAGAGGAGTCCAGGTGCTGCAGGTGAAGTGTTTGATGCCCCTGAGACCTCTTACCAGCAGGCAAGCACACACAAGCCCTTGAAGAATCTTTTCAAGCAGTATTCAAAGCAAAGTCTAGTCCTTTTCCTCTCCAAGACAGAAGCAGCAACTACAGGCCAACCACGTAAAGCAACAGAGCAAAGGGTCTATACTCCTACTGACAGCTCTTTAGCTCTTTTTCGTGGCAGAGTCACCTGTTGATCCATAATTCTTCTAAAGATTTAAGGTCATAAGACCAATACGTATGCCCCTTTTGGCCTTTGAAGTAGTCATAGTTGAAAGGAAGGCATTTGTAGTGCACAGATCCTGCCTTGCCTTGTCATGACTCCAGACACACTAGAGGAGCTTGGATACAGCATTGTGAGAGGTCAGGCACAGCCCTATTCAGTGTCAGTGACATGTCCTCCCACCACTCCATCTCAAGAAGGCCCATCAGCCTGCTGATGGGCAATCAGGATATGCAGGGCACACCTCAGCTCCTTTTGTATGACTGCCTAGAGTAAAAGCACAAACAGCCCAACTGTCAGTCTAAACCAGAGGTGGATTCAACAGGCAGGCTGAGGCACAGGATGGTAAAGCAAGAAAATGCTCACTTTCTAAAAGTGCTATTTTCGAACACGCAACTTAAACACCCCCTTCACAGAAAGAGGTGTTTTTAAATGCTGAGTTCTACATGGGTTCTGCAATGAAGTTCTTTACAGAAGTACAAAGTTTCCATAATGCAAGAAGGCAATGCTGTACAAACAAATAAACAAGAACCTACTTCCAAAAAATAAAGCTTTTGATATTTATGCAGTCAGACACGGTTGTGTTGCTGTTTCAATGTGACAATGTTGACCCTACCCTATTTTTTGTTAAGCCTTTTAAGACTTTTATTTAGTGCTTAATTTGAGGCATGGTTTCTTGCTCAGCATCAACACTTTATTGTCAGCATTTATGACAGTCCATCATATGGTGATGCTGTTTGTCTAATCTGGAGATGAGCCCACACGGTTGTCTGTTAATTCAATACACCTTAAAATGACTAATACCTGCCATCCAAGCCATTCTTATAGATCTGGTGGCCTTGAATTGTGTGAATAGTCACACTTCTAGAGCGTGATCGTTAGTACTTGTGTTGGCACTGCCATTTTCAGCGCTGGCAGGGTAAGTGTGTGGTGCATGCTGCAGTGGACCGAGGGCCATAGCACTTATGTTTTTTACAAACTGAGCACTGCTTTTTTTCCTTTTCATCTCATGCAGCAACACCACCTAGGCTCCTGTTTCTCCCATGCCTTTACCAGGCAGAGGACAGGTACCTTTCTTTCCCTTCTTGTGTTCAAGTAAAGCTCAGTCGAAATCCCTGTGCTCTTGTGTGCTTGTGGGATTTTCCTCTGCTTCTCTGTTGCCTTGGTGATGATCATGCTGGCACATGAGTAATTTGAAATATTTTAACCGTTTTGACTTACAACAGTGGTCTAAACTCGGCACCTTGATCTTCTTCAGGTCAACTGAATTTTTGCCGCTGTTTTATAATGCAGCATAAATCAATATCAAATTCCAACACTGGCTATTATATTCAATCAATAGAGTGAGTTTAGGGGAATTTTTAAAAGCTTTATTTATCTTTTTCTTTAAGTTTAGTGGTTTGAGATTTTTTCACTTTATTGAAGGTCAAAATATGTTAATCAGTTTACAGAAATGTGAAGGAAAATGTTGGTTAGCAGCAAATAGAAAATATTACGGCATGCTCCATGAAGGAAATTTACCGATATTTCTACTCTACTCCAATAGACCCTAACCTATCACAATCGATAAAGACTCCTTTAAGAAAAGTTTGAGAATTTTAAGGAGCTTTTAGAATAAGCATTTAGATTTTAGTGAACTTCTCATGAAGAAACCTCGTCTGAGTCTTCTCTCAATCAGGAATTACTCACAACAGATAGTGTTTTTAAAACTTTCTTTAGGTATACAGCATACCTAAAGAAAGTTTTAAAAACACTATCAGCAGTAGCTTACAGTGTAGAGGTAAAAAGACAGTCACAAGAAAACTAGCCTAGAGCAGTCTGATCAGCATAACGTTTTCAGCGCATCCCTAAGGAAAGGGTGGCGGAAGAGCTTTTGAACCATCTCTAACTAGCAACACGTATATTAAACACCAAAATGTATGTTTCCATATTATTGAGTGTTATGTCATCATAAACCAATATTGAAAGGATCATCTGATGGTCTGTCGCATCCTTCTTCATTCCCACAGTAACATACGAGAACAGCGAACACTATCTTCAAGCGGCATGCTAAGTTACAATTGCCTATGTATGCTGGTTTCACATTGGGTTGCCACGATAACCCTGTAACTCACTCTATTAACTATTCCGAACTCCACTGCGTGACAATGAACTAGTCTAAAGAAGAAATATTCTAGTTGCAACTTCTATGGATCTACATCATGATCTTCACATTCCTAAGCATACACTTATTGTTTTATTTATTTAGAAAGTTTTACATAGCGCGAACAAGATCCTGAAGGATATCTGAGCGCTTTACAAAAAGGATGGAAGGAGGGTAGTACATACAATATCGACATTAAGTAGGAATAAAAGCAAGAATAATCACATAATTACAAGACGAATGGGTCAAAGGAGAGTAATACAATAAGCTGGTACATAGCGGAATAAACGGGGGGCACACTATGAGATATAGAAGAGCAGCATCCAATGATGGTCCAATGGTTGTAGGATAAATGACCATGAGCAGGTGAACCTAGACCAATTAAGGTAGGGATTTGTTCATTAAGAATCTTTTGACTTCTAGTTTGAAAGCAATCGTTGAGAAGATTCTGTGTATATCCGGTGGCAGAGAGTTCCATATCTTTGGAGCAGCGCCGGAGAAGGCTCGCTGGCAAGTTCTCCTTTTCCTAAAGATTTGTGGTTTCAAGAGGAAAGTGTTAGTGCTTCTTGAGGCTCTACCCCCGTGGGATAATTCAAGTTTTTACACTAGGTACCAGGGAGTTTTGAAGTGGAGGGCTTTGTGCGCCAGAACAGCAATCTTTAACTGGATTCAAGCTTCATAGGGAAACCATTTAAGAGATTTTAGGACTGGCGATATTTGCACATTTCGTGGAGCCATGGTGTATTTGGGAAGGCCACAGAGCGTAGCGCTGCCACAGTCTAATCTCAGTAAGACGAGCGCTTGAATAATATACTCTTATTCATTATTAAAAACAAATGACAGCTGGAATCTATCCAAATGCAATGAGAACATGCAGCTTAGGAAGGAAGGAAAATAATTGTCAGGATCAGCACATTCTACGAGAATGACATGTTTTTCTAAAGCGAACATGAATGTTTTACTTTAATACTGCACTGTGCCACATTCTCTTATAACACAATAAAAAACACAAATAACAGAAATGCAGAGAAATAAAAAATAAATGAGGCCTAGCATAACTTTATAATGAAAACTTGATAGAAATAGATGCTTACAACAAAATATATCAGGCTAAACGTGTTACATCTTAATTTACACATTTAAAGAAAGCCACATTTTCATTTTTCTGTTTCTTTAAGCATTACTTCTGCTAACGTTTTACAAGTTAACTGCATTATTTTCAAGCTGTATTTTTTGGTTTATCAATCACAAGGTTACCTGCTGTACCTCAGAAGCATCCAAGGTAGTACAGACATTGTCTGCTTGGATTCCTGCTTAATTTTGCCATGATTTGGGTCTTTATTTTAGATTAGAATTCAGATCATTCATCTATAAGACAATTAGGGATTTTCATTACTCCTACCACCATTTTCTTATCTCTATTTATTTTTAGTCATCATTCTGCTAATTGGAACTAAGGATTCCACAGCAATTTTGCCTGGCATAAAAAAAAGAGGGTGAGAATGGGCAGTAACATTATTAGACTGTGAAGTTCAACGGAGATTAGTATAAAACAGGTATTACAAGTCCCTAAATGAGGGAAATTAATACTGCTGAACCCTTATATGTAACTTCCCCAAATCGTTCCCGACAGAAAGTTAGATATATAAACACATATGCCCCTTCCGTCATCTTGCTGCAGTATTACACAAGCCCATATTCAACCATCTACAGATTATAGGGTTAACAGTATCATTTTTTCTTTGAATACATATGCAAAGCTCCAAAGCAATATTCAAGAATTGTCACCTTGACCCTCGATTAAAGGTCTGTCTCCTTTCTCTTGGAATATCATGACCCACCTTCTGGACACCTTGGTGATGCCAAGACTATTTCTCCTTTTTGGAGAGACCAATCAGTTTGTCTTTTGCTGATTACTCTATGTGACAAATCATCCAGCAATGTGTAAATGTCACTTTCTCGTAGGACCTGAATTCCTCTGTAGTAGAACCCCTGAATCTCCTCCTCACAAGTTGTTGAGAAATGCTGCGAGTGCACCCCTTACAATGTGCACTTTGTTGGTCGAATACCCTGTGGGGAAACCCTACACATACCCCTTCATCATTCAACACCCTCTTTCGCCTCAGTGCTTCTAACTTGCCCATGTGGTTTAATATGCAGTATGGTCAGGACTATTAGCAGAGATGCCAAAGCTTGAATATGTATCAAATGTTCGTGCTACCTCACCTGAGAGTCCAAGGTCCTAATGACCTCTGAGATGAAGCACATGATTGATTTCTCTCTAGTGTAATTGTATCTTGACTGCAAGATAGTTCTTTACAAGAACCTAAAAGTTTGGTAGGACAGCTTATTGGACTTAATTTTTCCACTCTCAAAAGATATACATTTGGCAGAGTTGTCTTTTTTGGCCAGACTCCTCTGATCATTGAGGCCATACAAGGTTGGTTCCCACATGACTTCTTTCTCCAGGGGAACACAAAAACTGCCTACTCCATCAAGAGGGAAGCTGCATATATTACTCAAAATGTGCCCCACACGTGCTGATTTAGCTTCAATCTCTTATGACCATTCAGAACAGGAGTACCAGATGTTTTCCAGCAGAGATGTAGAATCACAGGAGGATCCTGCAGTATGTTTCGTGCTCATTGCACAAGTGCTGGTGGAGGGGCCCATACAAGAATATGTGTCTTCCTTTTTAACCATAAGAGACACACATTCCCTTTTCTTTCTAAGGAGGTGTCATTTTACACAAGACTCCCTGTTTCTGCAGACTGCTTAAACATGCTACATTAAACTCCCCAGTGCTCCAGTGCAGTTCAGACGTCTCCTTATCCATTTTAACCACGAGCAAAAGCTACAGGTTCATCAAGAAGTTCTGAACATTTATTCCAATGATGTGGCAGTCTACCACTCCCCACCAAGATCTCAACAGATCCCATCTTTGCATGCCCAATGTGTGTCTACATGCTTCTCTGCTGCACTTCTACTACCTGACTCAACAATAGCAATGGAGCCGGCCTATCTGCCAAAATGCTCTTCCTCCCTTCTCCTGAAGGGAATCTGTCCTTAATGGCCCTGTTGTAATATCCAAACTGACCTTCCTACACTTGTTGTGACAAGATATGGTGATTAAAGGCTCACAGATAGGATGAAGAGCCTTTGGAACATCAGCACTTTTAGTGGTCTCATAATGAGTTCTGTTCTTGCATCATGAGGGTGTAACTTGAACATTGGACAGTTGTCAGTGTCACAAGAAACTTATGGCCTGATCTCCAGGATTTTTGTGTAGGACCCAGGTGTGCAAAATGTGCCATCTATAACCTAGATTACATGATTTGTGGTCACAGATGGAATATACAGCAGTGGAAATGTTCTCAGCTTGCTAGATATTAAAATGAAAAGTGGTCAAAGGGTAGGTAAGTCAGAATTTGTGATACATGACATAGCCACTGGACATATTGGGAAAATATACACACAGTTGGACCTATGCTAATTTTTACACATTTCCCATTTGCCACCCGAATGCATGCATAGAATGAGTCTAGAACATTTGCAATACGTGTGCATCGGGAGTAGTTCAGGGTGATGAGATTTTACCACATGGAATCTATGTTGTCAATGTGGTGCAGCATAATATATGCATATTTCTCCTCATGCTAAACCTTTGACTTGGCTGCCTGTAGACAATCCCCTAGTATACAAATAAGGGAAGTAGTAGTCTGCCTTGATATCTACAATTTTCTTTGCGTACATATAGGACTTTTTTTTAGACGCAAAAAACATAAATAATATATGCCATTCAATCATTATTTTAGGACCCAACTTTCATTGTGCTTATCATATAATTAACAGAGCACTGTTGTAACAACTGATACTATTAGCCAACTCAAGGATAGTATTTTATTGACTGCCAATTCTAAAAGTTTCAGATCATACTAGTGTGCTTCTTTTGTGTGTGCTGACTGTTTTAGCAGTGTTCTAGCCTGTAGTACAATACAACAAATGAACTGAATGCGTTGTTTATTTTTTATGTTGCAATGCTTTCAGAGTTTCAAATCATGAACAGAAAAAGAGGGCATCAGATTGGGAGTGCTTCGACCAATTATAGATAAGGCAGGTAAAGAAAGTTAAATGTTTGTAGGACTAGGAGAATTACAATAAGTGACATTTTTTTTGTTCTTCTTAACCAGGCATATTTTCAGATTCTTTTCGAAATGCAGGAATTTTCAGGTGTCCCAAACACCATGGTGAATTGTCTTCTAAAGGCGTTTGATGGAGAGAGTGGGGTTAGTGCGTTTGTGGGCGTTATAGGGAAGTGCACAAGCTGAAGGGAAAATACTGAAGGGAAAATGTTAACTGAGTATTTCCCAAAGGTAAACATTTTCTTTGCATAATTATTAGCTGGACAGTTTGTTTTTACAGAAGCTCAGATCTGCCTCTGGTTCTCTGTTTCATTTGTGTAGAAGGGGAACTTCCTAGAAGCTTGACTTGTTGCTGTGTATCATCTGTGCATCTATTATAGTCAACTATGTGAATCTGAAAAACCTTTGCCAGTGCTGTAAAGAGTGATTAGTCCTGGGTGGCTTCTGTATTGCATTTCTTTGAACTAGTTTATCTCTGTCCATTTGGACACATTTTGAGTGTTAAAAGAAAGATGTTGCCATTG
Source organism: Triturus cristatus (assembly GCF_964204655.1). Lineage (NCBI taxonomy): Eukaryota > Metazoa > Chordata > Amphibia > Caudata > Salamandridae > Triturus > Triturus cristatus. The sequence continues at coordinate 347,187,741 of NC_140582.1, forward strand.
TGATATCCATATAAAAAGATCCCAATTTTTTGGTTAAGTCTCCCAATATAGGTGGTGTGATCAACTATATTAAATGCCTTAAGTGACCTAGCTGGATAAGACAGGCTTCAGAATTATCATCCAGGTCTCAAACATGACTATCACACATATTCAATATTGAAGTTTCAGTCCTGTAAGTAGGACAGTAATTGGATTATTAGTGGACTCGAAGATGGGAAGATAACGTAAGCTGGAATTTGGCATCTGATTGAACAATTTGGATGATACTTTTAAAACTTTATCATGTGACTCTGATCTTGGCTAGTATTTTACATAGACAAATTGGCTCATGTGAGCGTGAGGCAATGATGGTGATAAACATTTTTCCCAATAACATTGACGTATAGTGCTCTTGGAAATCACTCATCAGGGGGGAACGTTTTTTTTTAGATAGCTATAAAAATTACTTTCTCTTGTGGCACAGTTTGGGAGTTGGTTTCCATTAGAGGGTTTTTGTTTTGGGAGAGTTTTATATAGCGCCAACCAGACCCGACGGTATCAGAGCGCTTTACATAAGCACCAGTTGTGTTACAGATGGACACGTTCATATTCTTTTTGTTAGCCATGGGGAGATTAACAGATTTGCCATGATTCACAGGATTTTGAGGGTCCGTGCCAGGGCTCGACCCGGTTCCACAGCTTTAAGGTCGATTGCCTTAGCCATTAGGCCACACCCTCTCCCCTTTTGTGGTTGATATATATTTTCTATAAACAGTTCTGTTTGGACATCTATTATTATGTTCTCTATTTTAGTTTGAAGGTAGTAAAGCAGGATTCCACAAATGCTGTGAAGGTTCAATGTTTGTGAGAAATATGTGCAAATAATCTCCTGAGAACACCACTGAACTACACTCATTGACTACAAAAAACTTCTCACCAACTTTTACGCCTCACCAATATCAAGTGTCACCAGCCGCCACTCGTTTGGACTAAGTTCCTTTTGAGATTCCTCATACAAGATTGCCATTTTGCTGTTCGTACCACATCTAAGTGATTGTAGTGGTGTGTTAGAAAGCCTACTATGTTCGTGATTTATGACTAAATAATGCATATTTTGCATGTTTGTTGTATCAATTTTCTGTTTTTTTCCTTATCGCTATAAACAAGAACAAATAATGCCCACATCTGTGTACTAAGATTTATTTACTTGCCTGAGTCAAAAATCTTAGAAGTAACAGGCAGAAGTAATATCTATGCTGACCTTTCACCTGCCACACCTCGCTTTCTTTCCTCCTAACTTTGCCCCTCCCATCACCTGCCATGCTGTTTTCTCTACCCTAGTGATGCACACCTGTCGTTGCACCCCCATTACTCTTATATCAACAGCCAAAAAATGGGTTCATAGTGTTAGTCTGATGTGAGACACTTTATCTACTCTGCCCTAATTCATTTACGTCTGATGGAAGACTGGTTGAATATGGTCTCTGAGTTTTGCTACTCAAATTCATCCTCAGGCTTCTCCTGGTCAGACCAGTCATTGTGGCAGGTGATGGCTTGGAGCAGGAAATAGGCTCAATATGCAGAAGCCGTAAATTTGGTATGTTTCTTTTTCACTTGTATTCTTTGAAGAAGAAGGGGATGAAATTCTGTTCTGCTCCAAGTTGTCTATTCTCTCTCCTTACAATGATGGACGAAAAAATAATATTGATACATGATGAAAGAAAGTTGGATTAATAGTGTTTCTATTTACTGAGAATCAAGTGCCCCATTAGAGCACTTGACTCTCTCAGGATAGAAAGACAGAGCAGCTACGTCCTTCTCAGAGGAGGTGTTGTGAGCTAGTATCACAGTCTGCAGGTACGCAACAAACAAAATCTAATACATCAGGCCAGTATTTCATTTTCATTTTAAAAAGGAAAAATACTTCACTGTGCGTATACTACTGAATGCGGCACATTAATTTCCAAATAGTTATATGATGGTAGGTGGAAATACCGAAGGTGATACTCTCCTAATATTTCATACCAATAGTTAGCCTGGAATCCTAAGATGGCAGGCCTAGTGGCTTTGTCAGTCTGTCACCACATTAATAAAAAACAGAAATATGCATGGAACAGCAATAAATTGGGATGGATGACATCATCGTATATCTCACAATTATATTTATTAGGCCTTTCATGAGTCACTGTTAAACTTGCGATTATCACTAAAGAATATTTAAACATTTCAATGGCATTTATTAACTGATCGACCGATTGACTATTAGTAATAACTTTATGTTAGAAAATAAAACTTTTTGATGGTCTTGATTAGGACATATAACATGTCATTGTTAATTTTTTCCTTGCGTCGCAATTTCAATTTTAATATATGCCTTAGAATTTTTTCTACTTTTAGCATGCTGCAAGGCATCCTTAGGACCAAGAAACAGGAGCCTCTGTGCTTCACAACGGTTGGGATAAGGCTAAGCCTGGGCAAAGCACTACGCTACGCTCGTGTAGTTTGCAAAGTTTGCGCTACTTCGCACTACGCTAATTGCACGTAGCACAGTGCAAACACGCGTAGCGTAGTGCAGCAGTCATTTTTCACTTGCTCACGGACCTCAACGTCAAGTTGGCGACCGTGAGCAAGGAAAATGACATCCCAGCTAGACTTTTTCCTCGTTCGTGATCAGCAACATCAAGTTGCGAGCGCGGAAAATAAACCTCCCGGCGAGCTTCTCAGCGCGGGGAGGTCAGGTTTCTCATTGCGAATGGTCGCGTATGCACGCGACCGCTCGCGATGAGAAACTACCAGTCTGCGTTGAGAAAGCTGCCGCTCGAGTAGAATTCTACTCGAGCGGCAGAAAACGACCGCTTGCACTGTGCAAGATGCAGTTTGCACTGATTGCACAGTGCGGACAAGCATCCGGCACTGTGCAATCAGTGCGAACAGCATCTTGCACAGTGCACTACGCAGTTTGCGAAGCTACGCGGAGCTCACGTAGTTCCAGGAGTGTTTTAAAACTGCCACCAATCTCTCCTGGGGCAGTACACTTTACCCCTAGGAAACTTAGGGAGTCATAAGAGGAAACTCTTCCAGGGGGTCTCCTGCATGCCTAGCATCCCCCACAGCACTTCAAAAACTGTCAGTGAGGACCCTGCCCTCTCTGGGGGACCACCGAAGATGAATATACACATGTAATGCCCCTTCCCAGGACTTATTAGGTGGTTTTCAGCAGGCTTTATATTTGTTATTAGCGGACTTACTACTTCTTTAGGTATTGGTGCCCAGGGCACTCACATGTCCTATTCTTGTTAGGGAGTGCGGGGGTGATAAAGACCCATCAGCCTCTATCAGCTCCCTCTCAACCAGTCCAACTACATCAAGCCGGTTCAAGAGCCAGCAATTTCTCTCCTCCCACCTGCATGAAACGATGGTGGAAACATCTGATTGAGAGTGCCTGCCTCGCACCAGACACAGGCACAGGGGGCCACAGAATGCACCCATCTCAGTCCTGCTGCTCTATTCTGTCCCATAAATTTCATGGCTCTGTTCTTCAATCCCCAGGAAAATGAAGTCACCAAGGGACTGTCAAATGCTATGCGTGTGTCCTTGTGTCGGTTCCCAGGGAGATAGGTACCCTGTGGAGCAATTGGAATGGCTGGGGAAACTGCGCCCCATCCTTCACAAGTTGTCATCAATAATGTAATTTCAGATGTTATTAGGAATGCTATGAGTGCAATCACTGAAAATATTGTGAGTGAAGTAATAGTGCGGGTATAAGCAGTGCATGGTGAGGGTGGGAGTAATAGTTACTTTAGGTCACAATTCTAATTACTTCAGATAACTATAGCTGATGCATTTAAGTGGTTTTGTTAGTTTAAACTGTTATATTTTAACTGACATTTTTACTTAACCATAATGTTCCTTTAACCTTTATTTTTTTCAGGGAACTTCTCAGAGTTGTTTTCATGTAAAGTTATTACAATTCCTAATTATAATGGCATTTCTTTCAGTGAATTTCAGGGCTTTCTAACGTACAGGAAGGCAGACCTACCGGGTTTGTTAAAGAGCCAGCACACCAAAATATCAAAAAGCAGACCTATTGATATTAGCAAGAGGTCAGCACATCCACCTATATAAAGCAGTCCTATTGACTTTGTCAAAAAGTCACCACAATAATTTAGCAATCGCCATATTCCAAAATAATTGTTACAAATGCACACAGGGCAATGCATAATAATAATAAAAAAACACTCTTCAGGCCACAAAATGCAGCCAAAGAGTCAACGACAAGGAGCCTCCCACACTCCAACTGAAAAACATACAACTGCAGGTCAGAGCGTGGTAAAAGAAATTGGTAAGCTCTACTGGAGTCATGCATTCAATGACTGGAGATTTAGGGCCTTATGACGATGGTCCGACTGGTGCATTATGATTTGACCACCGTGCTGGTGGTCGGAAAGTGCTCCATACCACGGTGGCCTGTGGCCAAGAGAAAGGTCCACAGCACAAGCTGCCATGATATGGAGAAGCTCCTGCACATCCATACACCGTGTGTCATGCACCATGTTGTGCATGCCGCGTGCTGCATGGAGGTGAGTGGGGCCACTACATAAGCCTACAGTGGCCTATGATGGACGGGGGCCCTGTCTGGGGCCCCAAAATATGTTTCTGACAGCATTTTCATGGCAGTCTTACTGACATGAAAATCCTGACATGAAAAGACTGCCGGAAAGGGATATCATAATCCCAACAGAGGTGCCTGTCTTGGTACCGCCCCTATGCGGGAATACGATTCCGGCTGCCCCGTCGAGATCACTGATTGTTGCAGAGGTGGCAGTCTTCCCCCAGCCGCGGTGAAGCCAGCGGTTGGACCAAAGGGCTGTCACACTTGGGCTGCCAACAATGGCCTGTCGGTGTGCAGTTCGACAGCCCTCATAATAAGGCCCGTAGTGTTGTTCCTAATAACTTTCCCGGGAGGCTGCTGTGCAACCCCCCACAACACTTTGTGCCCCTTCTTGAAGCAACACAACAACAACAATTGTTATATAAAAGCCCATGGGGAAAGCAGTAAATATTTTATTACCTGCCTCCCTCTTTCAATAATGAAGTGGTAAGACAGCTTTTCTTTTCTTTGTATGTTTACTTGGGTGCCCCAGATGAGGTCCCTGAGACACTCTATGTCATTGGGCTGTGGAGATGGGGTTCGGTGGGGCCATTGGATGGCTTAGGAAGGGGGTCCCCACTTCCTCTCCCCAATTAAAAAATACTTCAGTTCCAGTGGATTGGGTCTCCCCAGCCATATTAAGGCTTGGAATCAGGATCCCCCCTCCCCAATTAAAAAATGTTTCACCCTGGCTAATGGCCTTTTAATGGCCCTGAGAGGTGCCCACAACCCCCCCTTCACATAAAAATCAAATTGGCCAGGGGTATGTGGTCCCTGGGTCTTTAAAATGGCTCATGAAGGAAAACACATCCTCCTACCCCAGAAATTAAGCTTGCACCAATTCCCTCAGCCCTGGAACACCCCTTGGGAAAAGGGTGGGAGCCTTGCCTTTTTTTTTAAATGTTAACATGGCTCCACAAATCCTCCGTAGATCTGCTGTACCATTAAAAAAATACTGTTTTTGGCCCTGGTGGGGTTCAGGTTATTCCTACTTAAAAATCTTTTCAGGACAAAGGCACTAAGCCCCTGAATCTTAAAAGGGCTGCAGCAACATCTTTCTTGAGTTTGGGGCAGCCAATCGGATCTAATCTTTTGATGTGTGAGGTCTGTGGATCCAGGGGCGTAACACAGGCCCCCACAGCCACCCTGCAGTGCAGGGGGCCCCAAGCTCCAGGGAGCCCCCTCAGCACAGCACTGTGGCCGGAGAGCTCCTGCTTGAGCCCGGGTGGGACCCTCTACATGCCTTGCAGGGAGGCCCCCTCAAGTTTCGTTACGGCAGTGCGTGGATCCTCTGTCATACAAAATACACATACATTTTGAACTTTTGTTTCTCAAAACCTACTGAATGGATTTACACCCAATCACAAAAAGCACTCTTTCTGGGTAAAGATCTAGGTTTCTTTAAAATGTGGTGTAATTACGTTAGCTGTTTTGGCTGCAGCTGTGTCTAATTTTTCCATGTTTCCTATAGGAAATCGCATGGGAAAAACATATTTTAGGACTCCCTCCCCTTTTCTCGGCCTCGCTTCGTGGATCACACCAAAACTTTCCAGGAAAGAGCTGCGGTGATGATACTTCTTAGGGAACATTTTGGGAAGGTTCATCTAATGGTTCCAAAGTTATAAACAAACCAATAAATCTATTTCCTATGGAAACTAAGGGTGGTTGGAATTGGCAGAATTTGACAACCCCTTGTTTCTATTGTAGCGGGGAGCGCCTGTCAATTTCAGCCTATTTCAGCAAAATTGTTTTCTCGCAAAGCTCCAGAAAGGCGAGTTGACGAGTATAATCAAGATTTGGCATTCCCTATCACGATTTTCTAACACAGGCGGTCATGTGCGTTTGTGGTCAGAGGGCTGCTTCTCATGTAGATTTCTACTCGAGCAGCAGCAAAATCAACGCTTGTGCACCACATGGTGCAGTTCGTGCTGTACACGCTACTAGTTCTAAATTGGAGCAAGAGAAGCGCAACGTGCATATTCTCTGCCCGTGGGCAGTACTCCGTGTAGCCTCACATAGTTTTTGTATAATTCCACAGAATTCTGAGGAGTGAAACTACGCAAATTCTGCCCACCCCCCTAAACTTGGTACTTACTATAAATGCCCAGTGACAGATATGGCTAAACAGTGGTGTATATACATATTCAAAAACATACATATGCATAGATTCAGACATTCATTATGTTAAAATTAGGTGACTTTCAACTTTCAAAATATACTTATCTGCGCAGATACCTATGAAATAAGGGTCTTAAAATGTTTATGCAATATAGTGACTCCAATGATACTCCATTGATGTAATGACTCCGAATATGAGCATGCAAACTAAAAGTAATATACCAATGCCGGAGATAGACGCATCAACATATTTTAATTATATTGGATTTATTGTAGTAAAATATGTGACACAGGTTAATAGAGAGAAATGATATAACCGAGGTACAATGAACCTGAATAACTGAGAGGATTCTGTTTCACAGCAGGCAGATTACAAAATAAATGTTATGTTTAATATTCGTGTCATTGCGCTAATTCCATTTTGAGAGATTACCAGGATTTTGGAGGTTCTATTGTATGAATGTTAATCACAGCAATGTTCATTTGAAACACTTGACTATTAAACTCATGACATTTATCAGTTTCAGGCGCTCCAAGTTAATTTAAATAGAACTTTGCCTGAAATGTTAAATTTCACAATTTGAGTTTGCATTACTATATGGTAATTTAGATTATTGCTAATCCGTGAACACTATATGCACAATACATTAAGCATAATAAGAAATATAAATGCCTGTTTTGGGAGGATTATGAACTTTCACAAAACCTCAACAAATAATTTCTTTAATTAATAGGATCATGGATGGATTTTTTTACTGCAATAGGTTTATGCCAAACATTAAAACCAGCTATGTTTTCTAGATCAAATAGGCTTTTTCATGCTGAAAAATTATATTTTTATAAATAGGGTGTTTCAGTAACTTAAGCCTTGCCCCAGGGGTATTAAGGATAAAGCAACATACGTATATTTTGGTTGCAAGTGCACTCCTGCTTGAAAAGCATAAACAATCAACTCAGTTAGTGTAATTCATGAAGGTGATAAGAAAGAATTCAGCAATTATATCTAGATTGCGCGTCTGCACCTCTGGCAGTGTTAACTTCCAATATAGTGTTCTATAGGCCATGGGCAAGCCCCTGTTAAAGACACAAATGCCCCAGTCATTGGTTCTGTCAAGGTCTGGACTGGAGCTGACTCCTACAGGCTTGGTTGCAGAACTACCATCCAGGGTAGGGCAACTGGACTTTAACATAAATTTCACAAAACGCTCCCATGGAATTCTGACAAAAATTAAGAATTTGTCCCGAGTTTCTTATTCGATGAAAATGACTTTGCTGCTAATATTTGTAATTGGAAAACATGTACAATCATCTTGCATGCCTGAATACTAGCCTTTACTGTCATTTTCACATTTAAGGCTCCCCAACCTATTCCATTGTTGGGATTCAATCTTGAGAAGTCGGTATGGACTGACCTTGAGATAGGCTCTTCTCAATCCATGAGTCATTGGTAAATGGTAAAGCAAGACCTGGTGGCTCTCTCCAGCAGAATGTGCTTATTTCCCATACAGTGGGTGAGGAAATGAATGGGCACCATTTTCTTGCATGCTGAGCTCAACAAATGATCGGCACTGTTCAAATTCAGTCTATTAGAGGTTTGATGACCTTCCTGACACATCAACATTACAACTTTCAGGCCCAATATTAGGCCACCTATAATGCCAAATAATCCCTATAGTCAGCTGATTGTAGCTCGTTATAGATCAAGCCATATACATGGAGTTGGATCTTCTCTTAGAGAATGGTGTAGCTGCAGCTATTCATCATCTTAAAACTGTAAAGCAACTGGTCTACAATCTGATTTTTACAAGACTTTTATGAACTTGTTTTTCCTGCTCTGACCACATTATTCAATCATTTCATAACTGGTGAAAGAAAAATAAAGTTGGGCTGCACGATGTGAGCTCTGTTATAGCCTGCATATAATTGCTGATTTTTACCACCGAAATGCAGTTTTAAAGCCTTTTCTGCATTTGAATTTGAAATTTGATGTGCCCTGGAGCTTACTACATGCTTTTTTATTCGTGTTGCTGGCATTGGTGAGCTTGCTTTTGCTGCTTCCTTGTTCCAGGCAGAGACCTGTATTTCTGGTGTCTGCCTGAGGGAAATATCTCGAAAGTGGACAGTCCTACTAAGTCTGGGGCTGATTCTTAAAGGTACTGTTTTGCCTTCTGCTTTAGGATTTAAAGACAAGGTTTGCTTTTCTTGGCACCTGGAAATTATTAATCCTGCTTTCTGAGCATCACCATTTCACTGCCTTCCTGCCTGTTTTTTCAACAGTTGTTTTCACAAAAATTGAGGATTTTGTCTCTTGTTTTTGCATTTATTCAATTGTGCCACTCTTTGAGGGAAATGTATTTTGCAACTACATACAATGGATGCTAAGGTCACACAAACTCCTCATTAAAAGTTAAAACAGGTATCTTCTCCACCTCCTGCCAAAATAAAAATGGTGGACTCAAACGCCAAATCTATGGCAACATTTTTGGAAGAGATACTAGCCATACGTACTAACACAGACACCAACTTTTCTGATAGTAAGCACTTGCAGAGAGATGTGATGGCTTTTACGATGCAAACCTCTGATAACACCATTATAATACGAGATAACAAGGTTGCAAAAGACCAAATGTCTCCACTGGTTAATCTCATTATGCCTATGAGGAAATAACGTCCTTTTTTTTTTTATTAAGAATGTTATTGAATTTTAAGGGTAAACAAAAGAAGAAAGATAAAAGCATTGTCAAGGCAATACACATATTTTAAATAGTACATAAGTATTCAATATATAACTGTAGATGAGAAAACAATAGAAGAAAAGAGAGAGAAAAAAATAAAAGAAAGGAGAGGAAAGAAAGGAAAAAAAAAGATGCAAATGCATAGAATGAAATATGAAATTAAGAAGAAGAAGTAGTTTAAGATACAGATGCATGTGTAGCAAGATAAGATGTGAAAGGTAACCAAAGAAGTTCCGATTTAATTTTCTGAAATAAAATAGAAGAGGAAACAGTAGCAATTCTGTGTTCATCACAAATCAAATTCCACCAAGACAATGAGAATAACTTGGAATTATCTTTCCAACATGACAAAATAACTTTGAAAGCTAATGCAATAAATAGATCGAATAATAAAGATATAGGAGTAAAATCATCTAAATCAGGAGAAGATGAACCTAGAAAAATATTTTGCAATGATAACGTAATATCACATTTAAAGATTTTCATGCATGTAGACCAAATAGAAAGCCAAAAGGACAATACATTGGAACATTCATAAATTTGATGTCTTAAAGTGCCAGTAAATGTAGAACAAGACCAGCAAAGAGGTGAAGAGGAAGGGGAACATTTGGATATACAAACAGGAGTAATAACTGCTCTATTGTAAATAAAGTAGAGCGATTGAGTTATACGAGCAAAAGCAGAAATTTTGAATAACTTAGACCATAATTTATCCCAAGCAGAGACCGCTATTGAGAAGGATGCGTCCGTTTCCCAAGCTAATTCTGTCGGGGATTTAGGTCTTTCAGTAACATGAAATGACAATAACTTATAAATATGTGCGGCTTTAGGTTTGTGCGCTTGAGAAATATTACACAGTGGTGTGGGAGGAATAAGTGAGGTGGAAACATTGGAGAGATCAAAAGAAGCTAAGTGGGACTGCAATCCTGTAGAAATTAAAGTATATTCATGGAGGAAGGTGACAGGTAAATGATATCGCAATTGTAATTCAGGGAAGGGAAGAACAGAGTTTTGGTGAATTCATTGATGAACAAAAATAATTCCCTTCTCCTTCCAATGTTTGTAGTACAATGATTTACGTTTGTATTTGATGTATTTATTATACCAAATAGTAGAGGATAAAAAACATTGTAACAGGTCTAGACCATCAACGAGTATGTTATATAGTAGATTTTGGGAATATTTTAAAATAGGATTATTTGATATGAAAGTACAGTTAGACATATAAATTACATTGCGAAAAGAAAAATCTTTCAATAAGGAGCATTAAAAAAAAATCCATCTGGGTATAGGGATATCAGCAAATTCGTAGGATAGGGCAAAAAAATGTCTAATCAAAAATGCAGAATGATGGGCTTTAAAATCAGGAAAACGCACGCCTCCCTCAGATTTGGGGTGTTTAAGTTTAGTAAGAGAAATGCGTGGATGTTTTTTATTCCATAAAACTTTTGTACAAATGGAATTAATCTGTGAAAAATATGAAACAGGTATTTGAAAGGGCAGCATAGCTAATGTATATAGAATATGGGGAACAATCATCATTTTAATGGTGTCCAATCTACCCCACCAGGACAAGTGGAGATGGGACCAAGAAAGCAGGAGAGATTGAAATTTGGTAATTAGAGCATTAAACGTGAGTCTAATTGTGGTTGACAAAGTAGCAGAAAACCAGAAACCAAGGTATTTGATTTTTTTAGGACACCAAGTGAAATTAGTATCATCAAACATGTATTGGTAACATAGGGAATTCAACGGCAATACTTCTGTTTTTGAGAAGATCAACTTATATCCAGAAATACTGGAGTATAACTGAACCTCGTCCAAAAAGGGAGGAAGGAAGAGGAAATAACTTCTTAACCTAGAAAATAGGAATCGCCAATATAACTTATGTCTTTTCAAACTACCAGAAAATATTGAGGAACAAAACCAGAGATCTTTTCTGGATAATCTGTTAGAAATGGGAATTCTGGTTTGCTAGGGCAGGCACCTAAGCCAGGCAGAAACCACCACTCTAGTCAGGGCAAGGGAGTTACACGCTGAAGATAACCCCTGCTCACCCCCTGGTAGCTTGGCAGAGCAGTCAGGCTTATCCCAGAGGCAATGTGTAAAGCGTTTGCGCAACACACTCACACCGCAGCGACACACTTGTCATACCACAAAAGAAACTCCACACAAGGTTATATAAATATAGCCTTTGTATTAGCATAAAAACACATTAGAACATATCAAATATATACACTCTGCCACCTGGCACTTGGTATGACTTTACAGGGATTATATACACTACAGGGCCAATCGGGCCACTGCCATAGCCATCATAATTCACAGTTATTAAATACAACCAGTAACTACTAGTAACATTGCACTTAGCATAAACACCTTGGGCATGAACATCATAGTCTTACCTAGGACAGCATATTATGCAAAACATAATCAGCAGTAGTGCAGTGCATCATTTCCACAACACCTCATGCCCCTCTTAGGCATAACCATAACTGCACAGTATGCCACATATTATAGCCACATCAGCAAGACCATAACCGTGTACTGTATGGCATAAACCCCATCAGCAGCAGTGCACATTATAGCAACATCATCCCTCTATTTAGGCACACCAACCACATATCACTGTGCCAATGGTAATGCATAAAACATAACTTATATGGGGCAGGGGCGTGTAGTTGTCCCCTCTCCGTAAGGGTGGTGGTGATTCCCTTGGCCCTCCTGCCAACACAAGGCTTTCCACTAGCCCCCTGGTCTTTGTCTTTAATTATCTGTGCCTAATTATCTGTGCCTAGCCACCACATGTTTCTTCAAAAAGGGAATAACCTGTGACTTCTTTTGGGCTTTAGGAATGTAATGAGACCATACTCCATTTTCATCAACGTACAATGAATTATACAATACATTCAGAATGTGGTGAAAAACAGACCACCACTGTAAAGTACTACTCCAAGTTCAATATCAACATGTATAAAACTTTCACAACGTGGAAACCCATGCACAATGTAATCTTTTGTGTGTATACACTCTTTTTATAAAATGATCATGATTATTTGAACCATCTGCACTCTCTCTGCCTGTGTGCCTGAGATAGTGGTGCCCATTCTCTCTAAGTACCACATCTATAAGGTTGTTTCACATTCATTAAGTATCCTTCTGTGAATAAAATGTAATATATCACTCTCCTTGTTCATCCATACATCTTAACTGATATTCTGATATTAGCATCCAAATACTACATTTCTATTTATCACATCCTACCCATAATTAGGGTGACGTTCCAACAGTCTTCGACAATGTTATTTGTATAATATCCTGATCTCCTATATGTCCACATTCTTCTCCTGCAAATAATTGTACCACAAATAGCTGTATTAGTATCCCACTAACCCCGATTTATTGTCCGAAGCCCTGTTTCAGCTTCCATCACATACCTGTCTGCGTGTATGCTAACAGTATGGCTCCCTACGGTCGTGTTGCCGTGAGTGTCGACCTGGAAGTGGAGCTTACATCCTGATCCAGTCTATATGAATCCTCACCTATCCCAACCACTAGACCGTCTTCACCCTTGTTCGTTATGTTATTAGTCTTGCATACACGGAAGAGCCTCCAATGTGGCGGTTTCCATGGACTTAACTCATGTCATTCATTGATGTGCCACGCATCCATTTAGATATCCATGCCATCTTTCGGGCACCACGTTTCTACCTACTTCCCTGTCGTCTGCTGAACTGCCACTTGTCATACCGTCATTAGTGTTGTATATTGAATTCACCATGACCTTAAGCTTTTTATTACATTTCCGGTCAAACGTCATCATTATGGATATATGCATCAGCTGTCATTACATATTAATCTTTGTCTCACATTTTGAATCTCATTATCACCAGTGTATTATGAACATATGCCTCAGCTATTATTATATACTTTTCTTTGTCTCACATTTTGGATCCCATTATCACCAGTGCATTTACATGATAAAAGCATACTGTATTCTTATTCACATCCATTAATATGAATTTGAGAAGAAGATTTTTTATGAAGTATAACCAAAGATATGGTGAGGCTCTCAGAAGATTGGCGGACAAATTAGAGCAAATGTTTTACAACCCGTAGGTGACATTGTTATCAGATTCATTCACAGTCTTATGCCATTAACCATAATCAAGTGAATATCCCCTAAGAAATATTGTAATTGATGGTCTGTGTTGAGACCTCGTTCCACCACCTTAAGAAGTATTATCCACAATGCTTCTTTTTGCCTCAAATTTAGTTCCCTGTTTCTCCCTCTGGGGTTTTGTGTCAATAAGTCAGTACCGTAGAAGACAAATTGTTTATGCTGCCCCTGTGCCTCACAATGCATTGCAGGGATTGCCATTGGATATCTTGCATCCTGCTGTTTAAGGGCTCTTATGTGTTCCCCAAATCTCTCCTTCAGAGCCCTGATGGTACTGCCCACAGAAAGACTTTTATATTTGCATTCAATTATGTAGATGACGTATTTGGAGTTACAGTTTATATTGTGTCTTATCATATAAGTCTTGCCATCTAGTCTTCTGAAATATTTCTTCTTATCAATTTCCCATCTACATACCCCACAAGATCCTCATTTATGGAACCCCAAGAAGTATTGTGTGAGCCAATGTCCTGTATTGCTATCATAAGGGACACTAGGAATCAATATTGATTTCAAGGTCCTTCCTCTTCTAAATGAAATTTTCGGTTAGCTTCTGGTGCATGCCTCTAGCACTTTGTTCACCCTTAAGACACCCCAGTGTTTATTCATACTCTAGGTTAGTATTTTGGACAAACTGTTATAGTTAATCACTACTGTTATTTTTTTGTGCAGATGGTTCAAATAATCATGATAATTTTATAAAAAGAGTGTATACACACAAAAGATTACATTGTGCATGGGTTTTCACTTTGTGAAAGTTTTATACATGTTGATTTTGAACTTGGAGAGGTACTTTACAGTGGTGGTCTGTTTTTTAAAACATTCTGAATGTATTGTATAATACATTGTACATTGATGAAAATTGAAAATGGTTTCATTACATTCCTATAGCCCTGAAGAAATTGTGGGATATTCCCCTATCAATGAAACATGTGTTGGCTGAGCACAGAAAATTATCAAAAGACCAGAAAGAATCTCTTTGTGTGCTCATTACTGATGAAATGATTATTTAATTAAGCGTGTGCTAAGAATTGAATGAATGTTGTAAGGACCTACGGGTCTTGATTTTGGAGTGGTTAGGGTGATTCTCCTCCTCTGGAGCTCCGCATAAATATTGATGTGAAAACTGATTAGGATGTTTAATGTGAGCACCAGAATTCTCCTAGAGTTTATTCACCCCATTTGTGTAGTATCATCTTGTTCTGATTCAGAAAGCTGTCAGAAAAATTGCAACACCCGTGGTTGAAGGACATAAAGTTTATATCCACCAAGGCTTTGCAAAAGAAACTGTTGTCATGCGCAAAACAATTCTCTGACCTACGTCCTCGATTAAGAGAAGCTGGATATAAATAAGGCCTGTTTGATCTTGCAGTAATCCATATATGGAAAAATGATATCTCCAAGTCCTTCACTTCCCCATCTGATTTACTTGCTTATCTTGATATTCATGCTCTGCTGGCAGTGGAATCTCAGTCTTCTATAAATGTTTCTTGATATATGTTGCTGCTTAACTATTCATATTTTGTTTTTCACTAACGGGCTATGCGCTTCTCATTGGATTCCTGGATTGTACCTTCGTAGTTTCACTTCTTAATTTTATGTGTTCTGTATTCAAAAGTTTTTCATGGTTGTCTGTCTTGTTTATGAGTTTGTGTTTGTTATTGGGCTACTTATTTGTTCAATTCCTTTCTTTTGGTTTCCTATTTATACCTCACTTGTCATTGTACTTTTCTGTTTAGGTAAAGCTAGACAGTGCATGCACTGACTCTTTGAAACCTGCTGTAATCAGTCTGTGGGCATCAAGTCCATCCCCTTTCTTGCAATTGCTTTTTATTTGTCTATGTCTGTGCTCAATACTGCCTCTTTGTCCCTCCTTTCTCTCTTCTGTTCCTCCAACAGAGCAGTGAGTTGGTACTGTCTCATTCCGCTATGGTTCGTTCTCTGCTCTCTGAGGGACTATTATTTTTTTTGGTTTCTTGCTCTGTTACTGTTTGTCTGTGTTCAGCTTCAGCACCCTAGCTTCTGACATTTAAATAAAGCATTTGTACTCCCATCCCTCTTAACACCAGAGTTGTGTTACTGCTGCCTCCCTTGCCGTGCCTCCCGCTGGGTGGCTTGTTAATAATTGTTGACATACTTTATCAAGCGCTGCACCCGTTTCACAAGCCCTGCACTGGTTGTGCTTTTATTGTTCTGTATTTCCTCACTCCTCAGTCCCACTTTCTGTGCTCTCCCTACCCCTCCCAATCAGTCAGAAGGTTCCCACCTGGTCTACCTCACAGCAGAGGAGGGGAGCCAGGGAGACGAGAATGAGGGTGTGTTCTAGCCTGCCTCAGAGCAGGGGGCACTGCTGACTGTGCCTGCTCCTGGTAGCTGCCCCAGCCGCAGACTGGCTCTGGTTTCTGCACAGAATGGCAGTTTTTTTGTATTATATCTATCCATCATATATTTCTGCAGGCAGACTCTCTCCATCAGCGTGGTGCCCTTTCATGAACACCTTGCTGGTTTTGCTTACCTTATCATGATTCTTCCCCTGCTCCTCCACCCCACTCTCCCAGCTCTCTCCCCCTCCCATCCAAATATTATCTTTCTCTAACAGTTTAACTCGAAATTCTCAAAGCGCTTCAACAACTACAATTCACGTCAACCAGTAGAGACTCCAAAAGGCAATACGTATTCACCAGAACGTGACACTGACTGAGTTTAAGGCCGGGGCCTACGCAACCCGTTGCGCAGCAGATACCTGTCGGTGAAAGCGGACACAGCACACAGCTTCTCGAAGAAGTGGAGACGGTGACAGGCGGACTCCCCTCGACCACAAGTCTTGGCTGCAGAGGTCCGTAGCGTGGACCCACAATGGTATGGGCACTCGGGGACAGGCAGGCTCTCAGCGGCATACCATACTCTCTTAGCTGTGGCGGCCCACAGAACATATCCTAATGTTGCGAAGTTGACAAAGGTGCGGGCACTCAGCGGCCACAGCTCTCTCTTAGCCGCGGCGGCCCACAGGACGAACCACGATGATGTAAAGTGGCAAAGGGTGTGGGCACTCAGCGGCAGCAGCCCTCTCTTTAGCTGCGGCGGCCCACAGAACAAATCACGATGATGCAAACTGGCAAAGGGTGTGGACACTCAGGGGCAGCAGCTCTTTCTTAGCTGCGGAAGCGCACATGACGAACCACAATGATGCAGATGTTGGCAAGGGTGCGGGCACTCAGCGGTGGCAGCTCTCTCTTAGCTGCAGCGGCCCACATGGATCCAGCGAAAGGTTCAAAGGTTCAGATTCAGGCGGGCTCTCAGCGGCGGCAGCTCTCTCTTAGCTGCAGCGGCCCACAAGGATCCATCGATAGGTTCAAGGGTTCAGATTCAGGCAGACTCTCAGCGGCGGCAGCTCTCTCTTAGCTGCAGCGGCCCACACGGATCCAGCGAAAGGTTCAAGGGTTCAGATTCAGGCGGGCTCTCAGCGGCGGCAGCTCTCTCTTAGTTGCAGCGGCCCACACGGATCCAGCAAACGGTTCAAGGGTTCAGACTCAGGCAGGCTCTCAGCGGCGGCAGCTCTTTCTTAGCTGCAGCGGCCCACACGGGTACAGCGAAAGTTTCAAAGGTGCCCAGTCCACGGTTCTCACAGTAGAACTAGAAGCTTTGGATTACTCGACGGAGGCCTCACCTGCAAGCAGAATTCCTCACAGAGGAATTCCGACAGCTGACGGGGTGAAGTCTAATGTCCCTGAGACTTCTACAGGAGGCGCTCTCAAGTCAGGCCCTCGGGTAGTTTCTTCGGCAAGCTTGGTGAAAGTTGCAAAGTCCTTTCCTCTGTTCACTCGGACAGTGTTTCGCCTTGATATCCAGAAGGAACACACTTGGACAAAGTTTCAGCGCGGCATTTTATACCTAAAAAGTCTTTGTTCTCAAAGGTCGCAAATCACTGATTCCAGTCAGAACCAGTTCGGTGGGGTCGGGGAGCACTTGATTTACGAAGTGACATCCTGCCCTTTCAGAATGAGGGGGTCTACTATTAGATGCCTAGTGGGAGGTGGAGCCATCATTCACCCTGCCAGGCACGGCCCTGCTCGGATCAAAGAGTCACCCCTCCCCAGGCTCTGAATACCGATCTCTCTCTCCAGCCAGGTCTGACCCAGCTGGCCCTGCTGCTCCAAAACCAGACGGCCAATACACCAGTGCAGGGGACGGATAAGCCACTAAAGTTCTCCCTGCAGAAGACTTGACATCGCTTCAAAACTGCAGAAGGCAGCTGACCCGCCTCCACGGCTGGGCCGTCCTGTTCCTGCTCCTCAAACAGCTGATGTGCGTGATTGGCACATGTACACATGCAGTTCCCTTCCCCATGAGTGGTGTATATGCACCACTTGGCTCAGTGGTCAAGAAACCACAAACTCCCCAAAGGCATCTGCAAATCTGCATGTTACAGCTAGTGTTCATTTTATCATCAGGCGTTACACTCTAGGTGCTGGGGCAAGCGGTGCATTTTACTGTCGGCCTCCCTCCCGTAGCAAAGCAATAGCTTTAAAATGTGTGTACGTATACTTTAGGAGGAATAATGCATTTAGGATTCTGGGGGTTGGGAGTATGCAAATATATTCCTTGCACGCATTGTATGTATTTATGATTTTAAAAAAACATTCTGGGAGTTGGGTACCGGCGGGGGAGGGGCATCACTGGTGAATCTGATTCAATGCAACTCCACTATGTGCTAATTCCTAAGTGTGAAGAGGCCCTTTGGGGCTTTATTATTATTACTGCATTCGTATGGTGGGGAGTTTGCGAGTGTTTAGGACATTGTATACCTGCCACACTTTCTAGGGAACACCACCCACCTCCTAGCAGAACATGCATTTGCAATGCAATAGGTCTCACATTTGCAAGAGTGTAAGCTATTTGCCATTGTAAATGATAATTTATGTATTTTCCAAACCAATACATAAATCAAAAGTATTGTCATTTACAATAGCTCAAACTCTCCCAAATCTGAGACCTATTGCATTGCAAATGTTTGTTTAATTTAATATGGATAGTGGTTGTCAGTTAAATATTATCTCACTAAATGTTAATGATCTTCTACATCCATTCAAATGACACAAAGTTCTAGATTATTTATATAAATGTAAAGCTGACATCTGTTTTCTACAAGAAATACATATAGTTGACACTATCCTGGAATCTCCAGCTAAATCATAGGTAGAAGTTACAGTGTCTTCACTGTCTTTGGGTCGCAAAAATGGTGTTGCTATCATTTTGGCTCACAAATTACAGTTTGCCATTTTTAATCCTGAAGCTGAATTAGATGGACTGGATGCTACATTTATGCTCATATTCAAATTTACAAAACCTCTCTCCATTTAGTTAATATTTATGCTCCCACTCAAGATGATCCCCAATTTTAGCAAACAATTTCATATGCCATCCTATCTATAGGACCTTTACCTATTATTAGGGGAGGTGACTTCAGTATAATTTACGGCCCACTTTTTGATCGAATTCCCCAAACGAACTTTCTTCCTACAAAAGCATATGCATTGTTCAAATCCTTTTTATCTACTACGTAATTTTTAGATCATTGCGGCTCGGACTCCCAACTGACAAGGACTTTAAATTATTTTCCAAAGCTCATTCTATATACTCACCTATTGATTATCTGTTATCCTTCAGACATTTCATTCATATGATCTCCAATTCTAAAATAGAACCCATCATTGTGTAAGATCATGCTTTAATCTCTCTTTCATTAACCCTAGCTAACGTCCCTCAAAATTCATATAGGTGGAGAATGAATGCTGATACTTTACTTTCTGATCAAAATCAATTCAAATTGGCTAATGCTGTTACAGAATATTTCCAAAATAACAAATTTGAAGACACATCCAAAATTAATAATTGGGACGCTTTTAAAGCTTATATATGAAGAGTTTCCATCTCTACAATGGCACATGAGAACAAATTATTTCACTCCAAAATGTCATTACTAGAGAAACAAATTACTACAGCAGAACAACAGTTTATCTCTTCCAATGATATACAGTTTAAATTAAAGTTGCAACCCCTTCGATACGAATACAGCACATTGCTTTGTAAACGAGCTAATCTTTCCATGTGTAGACAGAAAGTTAATTTCCAGTTTGATGCAAATAATGCAGATTGTATATTTGCAAATTACCTACCAATTAAGCGAGATAAGATACAGATTCCTGCTATTCGTACCCCAAGTGGTCACTTATTTCTTTCTACCAATTAAATAGCTCAAGAATTTCAAGAATTGTATTCAAATCTATATAGTAATCTCCTGTTTCTACTGATGATACAATTAGTCAATTCCTTTTCCATTGTAATTTACCGACACTATCCCTTGCAGATAGAAATAGTCTTGATTCTCCCTTAACTATTGAAGAAGTCCACTCTGCCATTAAGTCCTCAAAGTTCAAAAGTGTACCTGGTCCTGATGGACTCCAGCAGAGTTTATAAAATGTTTTCTACTCGACTAGGCCCAGACCTCCTATCCTTGTTTTAACATTTTGCTTTCAATACCTCTGTTGAGGGTAAATTTGAAGATGCCCGATTGCTGTACTTCCCAAACCAGATAAAGACCGTACGCTAATTTCTAACTTTCACCCTATTTGCCTTATTTATCAAGACTACAAAGTATATGCAAAAGTAATCGCACTTCGACGTTCCTGTGTTCTCAATCAGCTTATTCACCCAGGCAAGGCTAGTTTTATAAAAGGACGTGTATTTGCGCACACTACAAGACTTGTATGTCATACTATTGCTTCAGCATACAAAATAAAGCACCCTATTGGTCTTTTGGCTCTAGATGCTAAAACATTTGACAAAGTTGATTCGAAATTTCTATTGAAAACTTTGGAGGCATTTGGTTTTGGAGTAACATTCCTTTCCATGGTTAAAGCTTTATATACTACACCTCAATCTGCTATTTATGTGATTGGTTCTACTTCTCAGTCGGTCGCCTTATATAGGGGTATAAGACAAGGTTGCCCACTTTTGCCCCAATTATTTCTACTGGATATTGAACTTTTATTGTGCCTCCTATGAAATTCACCAGATAATACAGGAATCAAAGTTAATAACATTGTTTTAAAAACTTCCTCCAATGCTGATGATGTTTTACT
The DNA here is from genome assembly GCF_964204655.1 of Triturus cristatus. Taxonomy (NCBI): domain Eukaryota; kingdom Metazoa; phylum Chordata; class Amphibia; order Caudata; family Salamandridae; genus Triturus; species Triturus cristatus. Next base: position 347,208,546 of record NC_140582.1, read on the forward strand.
TTATGTTAGTAGCCCCATGACCTCTATACCCAGTATTGTGCGCACTATACCAGATTGTTTTGCATTTTCTGCATACACATTAAATATTAATAATACTGATTTTTTTCCACTGAATGTTTATTGCACTCCAGACATGCTTAGTAATACCAACATTATTTGGAAGTCATTTTCACCAAAGTACTTAGGGATTTATTTTAAAAACCCATATAAAAGCACTGTTGATAAAAAACCGTACAAAATTATACAAATGATCTTCTGAGAATTTATCTTGGTGGGGGAAATTAGAAGTGATTAAAATGGTGATTACTCCTCAAATATTATACATGCAATCAATGTTACCTTTGTCATTTCCCACTTCTTTTTACATGTCCATCAATACAATTCTTATTAAGTTTATCTAGAATAATAAACTTGCAAGAATTAAACATAATACATTATAACTTTCCAAACTAGAAAGTGGCTTTGGTCTTCCTGGTTTTCAAAAGTATCATTTTTCTTTTTTAGCTGCGCGAAGTGTTCATTGGTTGACATGCCCAGACATTGACACCATGTCAAATTGGGTCCAAATTGAGAGGAATGTTGAAGCTCCTTTTTCTTTAACTGCAATCCTTAACATGGACTTCAATAAATTAGGATCAAATTCATCAATACTAAGGGGCTGATTCTGATCCGGGTCAGCAAGCACTTCGACCGAGTCGGATCCGGAGTGTTTTCTGACCTAGCCGGACCCCTACAGTCCGACCAAGCGAGTACGATGTGTACGTATGCTGTCGTACTCGGTTCGGTCGGACTCCCATAGAAGTCAATGGGAGCCAGTTGTACGACGCGTACATGCGCTCCCATTGACTGAATGGGTACGTCTCGAACAAGTGCGCCCCCTACAGTGGGTACGCGTTGGTGCCATCTGCGCCATACATGTCTGTGTGTGGGGGAGACCCATGTGTCTCCCCCTATGTGCGAGTCGTATGGCTGCGGGTGTCAGGGGGTCCAACGCAGACCCCCGAAGTCCAACTCCGGTAGCTTTTGTGAGCCGGACACTCCGGCTCGCACAGGCTGTCCGACGCATGCATCGTACTGGCTCGGTCGTAAATCGCATCCATTGCACGGCACTGTTAGCTTCCGACCGAGACGTATGGAGCGGTTCGGACCCGGAAACGACTCGGTCGGTGAATTTCATGTAGCTCGCATCGTACTGACTCGCTCGTACAGCTGTACGAGTCGGACAGAAAACACACGTACGGCTCGTGGTTTTTCCGGCCGGATCGCGTTCGGTGCCCTTCCGACCCAGATTGGAATCGGCCCCTAAATGTAACAAAACATTCTCTAACTACGGTTGATATGTTGTTTCATAATAAAATTATCTATTCCAAAGAAGCATCATCATGGTACAGTTCTAACATCAAATTACAACCTCCTATCTCCTCTTGGTCTCCATGGATTGATGCTGGGATATTTTATGTTTCTGACATTTGTCATAATAACATGTTTTTAACCTTTTCAGATCTATAATCCAAATTTCATATTCCAAATTCTGCATACTATCAATTTGTCATCTTGTGTAACACAATTCTCAATACCTATATTTGCTCCATTCTTCACTCTTCTTGTTCAGATAGGGAGCTTATTTCAATTTACATAGATTCTCTGACCATATTCCCTCTAAAACTTTTAAAAAACAAATTATTTCTAACTCTGCCAAATTCACACAGCTATGTCACCTTCAGAATTATAGTCTTAATACTAATTATGATACACTAAATGTGCCACGAATTTGGCTCAGCAACATTTCTGGTTGGTTACATTTGTCACTTTGTCAATCTAATGAATTTTTCTTACACAACTGTTATAGGACTTCTGTTAAATTACATGATGTTCACCTTTCTGATACACTAGATTGTTGGCACTGAATTCTGCTTCTGGTTCGCTGAAACATATGTTTTTTGACTGTCCGCTTATTTTTAAATTCTGGTCCAATGTTTAGAAAAAAAAAACTGATATATTTAAATGTGATATACTATTAACTTTTAACATTATTGTGTCCAAATCTTTCTCCCTTCCTATACATATAGCATACATGGATATGAAATTGCTTGATCTTCTTATTTCACGTGCAATCAAAATAATTACTATAAATTGGAAGTCTGATGATCTTTTATCAGTGCAAGTCTGGTGTGATTTCATTCTTTATATAAGAAAAGGAATTTAATTTTCTTTTAACATAACTAAGAAATCTCCTTTGATTTGTGCTCTTATATGAAAAACCTTGGATGAATATATCCCTAATTGACTGGATATGAATATGCACGTCTTCTCAATCTTTTTAATTTAGCTTTTCATATGTAGCCCTATATTTGATTATATTTCTTTTTCAAGATTATTATTATTTCAACATATTTCTTATTATACAATTCTATAGCATATGCATACCATTGTTATAAATGTGTTCTGTGTTTTTGATGATATTTTTTGTATGTTTCTTGTTCATTTGGGTACAAAATTCAATAAAATATTATGAACAGAAAGAAAAGTGAAGTTTCCTCCTTCTTTTCCTTTTGGTGTCCTTGCCGATTTTTGTAAGCTTGTGAAGCCACTCATATACCTACACTTCTACAAAGAAAGTACACCACTCAAGGTAGACTGCAAGGTTCTCCTTAAAAGACTGGTAGCCAACATGTTAGCACATTCACATGTTTTGATTCATAAAAACCAGAATGGCTTCATATCTAAACAGCAGATAGCTACAAATACCTTTTATAAACATTTTCTTCTTTTTTACGCCCTTTCTCAAGCAGATTATAATCTGAAGATGTCAACTTTTTGGATGGAAAAGATTGCCATTTTTTTGTTCTCTCCTAATAATATCAGCACACATAGAAAAGGAAGTAATGAGGGGGAATAAAGATATTTCTCCTTGTTACTCCTCACCTGGGAAGGTGTAGCATTTTGACACTTTCCCAGGTCCAGCACTGATGGTAAATGTGGGAATGCACTAAAAGCTCTGGGTTGATGCATGGGGACAACCATGCTCCACTCATGGAATGCCTACCTAGAGCAGGGTAACAAAATGCATCAATATGCGCTGCACTGCATTGTGTTACTCTGGATTTAACAAGGAATGCAAGGTGGCCTTGCATTGCTTGATAAATCAAACTTAAGAGTTGCCTCTCTCTTGTGCCCCATTGCATGGTACAAGGGCGATGCAACTCTTTCAGAAATATGCCCCCAAAACTTGTTAAGTTATTATGAGTAATTGGAAAGAAGATACATGGACCATGGTACCATTTCATGAACCTGCACAAAACTTTCCCAAAACAAATCACCACACCAACTCCTTCCTGGAACGTTTTGGAGTCTAGAGGTGGGGGCCAAGACAAAGGGTAAGTCTCAAAACATTCATTTCAGATGTTTATTTCCATTCGGTTGGCAGATACAGAACACAAGACTGATTGGAATTACATCAAATGTTGTAAAACATTTGAACTTTACTCAAAAAGCCTGCATTTTTTGATTTGGTGTAAATCACTTAAGAAATAACAAAATGGGGGGGTTCAGGAGTGCCGCACTTTTATCTTAGGGCGAGAAAGCAAAAGACACACAATTGATGGACGGAATGCAGAACCAGTGGCGTCACTAGGGTTGGTGTCACCCGGTGCGGTTAACTCATGGTGTCACCCAATCACGACTTACCGCATGGACCTCCTCCGCTCCGAGTCCGCCAGTGGACACAGTTGGTAAATAACGGGACCATACAGAATCCTTAGTAACGTTTGTAAATGTAGGTCCTATATTTACAAAATGTGCCTGTTAACAACAGTGTGATAATGACTCATTAATCAGGTTTACAGTGGGCTACCTGCTAGTCAACAGTTTATTGGAATTTATAATATCATATGTATGGTACTTTTTACTGGTGTGGTGTTCCCACTATCCAGCAACACGATATATCAGTGGTCGAAGTGGGGGAAAAAAAGTAGGGGAACTGTGGGCGGAGAATCAGAGGGCGGGAATAACCCAAGGATTGGATCAGTGGGCAGAGCCAGAGGCGTGGCCAGAATGCGCAAACATCCCAATTTTTTGTATTTGTTTGGTTTCACTGCCCAGTTTTATCAACCAATGGATACACATGATTATTTAAGGTTATAATGAGTTATTGACAGTAAAATGTATTCACAAAGTGGGATATGCTTCTAATCACAGAATGTCCCCAAATACTATAAAATGTGGAAGCACCAGCCATTTGTCTCCGAACCATGGAGTTTCTGTCATCAGCACTTCTCCCTTTTTCAAAACAGCAGTTCAAACTGCTCGGACAGGCGAGGGCGACGGCCTGGGGGGTCAGAAGACCTCGCTGATCCAGATCGAAGGGCGGAGGAGGTGGAGCGGCCAGAGGGAGTGCCCGGATAGGGCTCTGACTGGTGCCTCTCCTGTACTAGAGGTGTGTGGAGAACTTGGAGGGCTATCGGGACTGGAGTGGCCTACAGAATTTTACTGTACCGCATGGACAATTGGACCTTGGGACAGGGGATGTTCTTGGTCTTCCTCGGACCTCCCGCTCCTTTGCACGCAAGTAATGTTTGGGGATTTGGGTATTGAGCACTCTGCTGAGTTGGGGTGGCGGGCAGTTCAAGGTCCGTATGGCAGGGAGGCAGGGAGGGGGTCGGGGGGACATGGGTTGTTTCAATGTTCTTTTCAAAAGTTTCTGTTCATGGTGACAACAATGACACTTAGACTATGCAGTACATGCACTCAATATACAAAACACGACCTACACAGGTATATCCGTAACGTTTGGTGCCTTCTGCCCCAGCCACTGTAATGACTGATACAATGCATGGGACGCCAGTTAGGAACACTGTAACGCTGGTGCAGCCTCTCTCTCTTCTCACGTGGAACGTGCTAGGCTTGGGAGACAAAATCAAGCGAGGTCTGGTCCTGCATGGCATTAAGAGGTGCGCCCCGGCGGTGGTCTTGCTGCAGGAGACTCACCTTACCGGCACTGCTAGTAGAGCGATGGATAGATGGGGGTATAAGATGCTGGCACACTCCGAATTCTCCTCAGGGTCCCGGGGGGTGGGCATAATGGTGCGACGACAGTCCCCCTTAATAGTACATAAAGTTAAAACTGATGGATCAGGCGGTTTGCAGCATCGTCACCCAATGGGAGGGGTGGCCCCTGAATATAGTCTCTGTTTATATTCCACCTGCACTGCATGCCACGGCACTCCCGGCGCTTAGCGCGTTTTTGCTGGATCTGCCGGAGGGGAAGTTAATACTGGGCGGCGACTTTAACGCTGTAATAAACGACCTAACTGATCGATGCCCTGCACGGGCGGGTGGCGTGGGAGTATCCCGCCTCGGGAGCTTTATTGAAGCACTCGGGCTAACGGATTTATGGCGGCTCTATCACCCAACAGCACAACAGTTCACATACCACTCGGGGGTTGTTCTGCTTGGGTTTTCGGATCAGATAGAACCCGCTCATCAGAGCCTCACTAACCCAGCCAGAACGTTACCCCCTCCCCCTCCCTAGGGCCTATTTACAATAGGTAACCACATATATCTACCACCTAAGGACAGGGAATTCCTACTCATACATACCAAGACCTCTTATAATCGGCGGCCTCGCGATCCCATACGGATCCAGACCTCTCTACCCAGACGGCAGTCTCAGCACAAGTGGCGGCCTCGCGATCCCATACGAATCCAGACCTCTCTACCCAGACGGCAGTCTCAGCACAAGTGGCGGCCTCGTGATCCCATACGAATCCAGACCTCTCTACCCAGACGGCAGTCTCAGCACAAGTGGCGGCCTCGCGATCCCATACGAATCCAGACCTCTCTACCCAGACGGCAGTCTCAGCACAAGTGGCGGCCTCGCGATCCCATACGAATCCAGACCTCTCTACCCAGACGGCAGTCTCAGCACAAGTGGCGGCCTCGCGATCCCATACGAATCCAGACCTCTCTACCCAGACGGCAGTCTCAGCACAAGTGGCGGCCTCGCGATCCCATACGAATCCAGACCTCTCTACCCAGACGGCAGTCTCAGCACAAGTGGCGGCCTCGCGATCCCATACGAATCCAGACCTCTCTACCCAGACGGCAGTCTCAGCACAAGTGGCGGCCTCGCGATCCCATACGAATCCAGACCTCTCTACCCAGACGGCAGTTCATACAACAGTTCATCCTATGATCACCATAACATACAAAAAGGGAATCAGTCTCACTATTCATCAGATCACACAAGGACTGCCAGTTCGAGCATAGCCTGCTCTCCGGTTCGAGGGGCTCCTCTCTCCCTTATTCAGTTACCACTTACCTGATCAGGGTTAACATCTGTTCATGTAGCCGCAGCTGACTAGAAGAATAGGCTACCCTCTCATACAAGAACACGCAGCACATGTTGGTTCACTACAGACTGGGTACTTTATTACTCATTACATACGCAATCACATAACATTACAATATAACACATAACCTGCAAAGAAAAGTGAAAGATTAAGTTGTGCACTCTAATAAGAAAGGGTCGACATCACCTTAGTAGTGTGTAGCCTGCACTCAGTGGTCATCTAGGTCCCCTTCTCGTCTGTGCCTCGGCTCGCCTGGAAGTCACACCTCCGCAGTCACGGATACACGTCTGCACCACTATGCGCTGTTCTCTTCACCCTTCTCCGAGTCACTGGGACCTCTTCCTTATCGGCTACTCTCTCCTCTCTGGCTATTCTGCTAGGAGAGTATCTGTCTCTCGGTTTTTCTCCGCCTTCAAGATGGCGTCTGTCTTCCCTGGAATAAGTAGTTGCTTTACTGCTAACGGCTAGATGCCGCCTACGGACTGAACATGTAACTGCCTCAGACTTTCACTAATATAGAGGTGCGTTTCCTCATGGAAAATTCCGGCCCGTAACCTGCCGCCCACCAAATTCTTGTACCTCCCCGTACCAAGGACACGTTCCCAGCCGGCCGGCCTGATGTAGTGTCTTCGGCATGAAGAAAAATACAATCCTTCGATAAGGGCCGGCCTGAACCGGTTCTCTCCAAGCGAATAACACCTCATAACTAAAACATTACATTTGACCTAGAAGCATCCCAAGCTGCCGGAGCAGAAAGAAAGATGGAGTCTCTCCCGTTTGAGGCCTACCAGGCCTGAATTCAGCACGGCTCCATGAAATACCCTCACTACAGGACAGGTTATCCCTAATACTAACGAATCTATCCCCTAGGCTATGTGTGCAAGCCCTGATCTATGGGGAAGAGCACAGGATCATGTCGAAGTGCCTAGTAAATAGGCTCCATTCACTACTCTAACCCTTAGACTTGAATGGTAAGAGACTGAAGTCACATTCAATCACCTTTCCTCACAAGAAGGCCGGGAAAATCGAGCAGAACAGGGGTACACAATAGTTTAACTCGGATAGACTACTTCCTGGGTTCGGCTGGCAGTCTCAAGAATGTAGACAGTATAGAGATCAGACCCAGGGGCATATCTGACCACTCCCCGATACTCCTACAATACACTCGCTGCCATCTAACAAGACGCCGCATCTACCCGATACACCCAGGCTATCTCCAGCTCCCGGCTGTCCACAAATCAATCGCGAAGGCGACGAGCCTTTATTTTCATGAAAATGCAGCCTCTGTTGACTCCCCAATTGTCCTTTGGGAGGCATACAAAACTGCCCTTAGGGGGCAGGCTATGGCCTCCATTGCGGCTTACAAGCGCGAAAAACACTTAGAGCTGGAGTCATTAGAGCTTGAGCTACACACGGCGGAAGTCCACCAGGCCCAAGACCCAACTCCTGAAGCTTCCCATAGCCTGCGTGTAGCGCAGGCACGGTACAGGGAGCACCTCACGGAGCACACCAGGCAGCGCTTGGAAGCCACGAGGCACAATATTTACGACGTTGGTGATAAAACTGGAAAGCTGCTAGCATGGCTTGATAGAAGGGATAGAGGCGCTAGGTGGATTGCGCAGCTTAGCACTGATGAGGGACAGATGACGACTGACCCGCGTGAAATAGTATGCGTCCTGGCAGGGCACTTTTGGGCGGTCTACTCCTCCGCTTCCTCCATGACAGTGGAGGAGGCGCTGACATATGTCAGCGACCTTGACATGCCCAAGCTCACCCCGGAGGCTAGGGAAACCCTGGAAGCTGAACCCACGGTGGAGGAGATACAGGTGGCAATCGGCGAGCTGCAATCCGGTAAAGCGTTAGGGCCAAACGGGGTTCTGGTTGACCTCTACAAGAGGGCGGCTAGGACGCTTGCCCCACATTTACTGAGTATGTTCACTGACAGTTTGCAGAAGGGCGAACTCCCGCCTGATCAGCGCACGGCCACCATAGTGGTGATACCGAAATTGGGTAAACCAGCTGATAAATGTACCTCCTATCGTCCCATATCGCTGCTTAATGCGGAAGCTAAGATCCTCGCAAAATTGCTGGCCATCAGGCTGACACCACACCTGTCGGAAATCGTGCACCCAGATCGGTCTGGCTTCATGCCCGGCAGAAGTACGCCCCATAATTTGAGGCGATTGCACGGGGTGTTGGCTCCGACGGACCGTTTGCGAGAATCGGCGGTGCTCGACATGGTCGAATGGCCCTTTATTTTTGCAGTACTGTCACACCTGGGCTTTGGGCCCAAATTCTGTGCCTGGATCCGACTCCTTTACACCAAACCATTGGCCCACGTTACTGCCAACGGACATATGTCGGAGGATTTCCCCTTGACGCGCGGCACACGTCAGGGTTGTCCCTTATCGCCATTACTTTTCGCCCTGGCGCTGGAGCCGCTAGCGGCTTGGATACGCTGGGAGCCCATGATACGGGGCCTTAAATGGTCCGACGGCTGGGAGGACCGAGTCTCCCTATACGCGGATGACGTGTTGCTGTACCTGTCCTCCCCTAGATGCTCTATATTAGCACTACTCAACATCTGCGAAGTCTTTGGCAGAGCGTCGGGATATACGATAAACTGGTCCAAGTCGGTCCTGTACGTACTAAATGGCCCTCCACCGCGGCTACCCACGGATTGCCCGCTCCGGATGACGGAAGGGTCATTTAAATACTTAGGCATATATATTACGGTGGATCAGGCGGAATTTCTCCGGTGGAATTTGCGGCCCCCTATGGACCGCCTCAAACGGGATGTTCATCACTGGGGAGCACTGCCAATAACCCTGTTGGGGAGGGCGGTGCTCTTCAAAATGATGGCTCTGCCTCAGTTTTTATACGTGCTGGAAAATACGCCGTATCAGGTGCCACCGGCCTACTTTCGTGCCATTGCTGCACAGGTCTCTAGCCTCCTATGGAGTAACGGGCCGGCACGAATCGCGCAGGCTAAACTAGTCCGCGGTTGGTATGATGGGGGGATTGCGCTCCCCAATGTCCAGCTTTATTACTGGGCGTCACAGCTAAAGGTAGTCAATCAATGTCTCCACGCGCCGCAGTCTGACCCAGCATTTAAGGCGGACAGGGACATATTGGGCACGAGGGGTATGCTGTCGCCCTTATACGATGGAAGATTGGCCCCGAAGCTAATTGGCCCTCTGAGACAGACCGTAGTCATCTGGCATGCAGCCCAGGCCAAACTGGGGTGGCGGGGGGGACGGCTCAGGAATAGCAGGGGCTTTGATGGCTGGGACAGCATCGGGATCTCGGTGGTAGGCGACATGTGGCAGAAAGGGGCAGTGGTCCCATTCACACGCCTGCAACAACAATACGAACTAGCACCCTCTGAATGGTTTCGCTATACGCAGATTAAACATGCCCTGGTATCAAAGTTGGCACCTGGCGAGGAGGTTCCGGAAGCATCTCCCTTGGAGGACAGGTTGCTGATGGATTATATGCCAAAGAAGGCCATGTCTCTCACATACCGCAAGCTTGTAAACAACCTGCCACACCCAATGGGACCCCTGCGGGAGAAATGGGCCGATGATGTAGGCGAGTTCGACGATCCGGAATGGAGGGAGGCGCTAGCTTCGCCGCGTGAGGCAGGTATACCCTCGAGGCTACGGTTGGTACAGCTCCGGATTCTGCACCGCTCATACTACACCAGACACACGCTACATAAAATGGGCAGAGCGCCGCACCCTTTCTGTCTGCGCCGTTGCGGGGAGGAGGGTACCTTCTTTCACACCATCTGGGATTGCCCCATAATTCAAGACTACTGGAGGCGGGCGATGCGGACGATGTCACAGTCAAGGGGGGTGTCATTGGTGCCAGAGCCCAGGCGCTGTTTGTTAAATGTGTGGGAACCTAATGACCTCAACCGTCAGGCTCAGGGCTGGGCCACGCTGGGGATGGTGACAGCTAAGCGGAACATAGCCCAAAAGTGGGGGGCGGCGGAGGTACCGTCGCTGTCCGCATGGGGAAGGGACATGGTTGCAGCCATGGTGGCTGAGCGATCAACATTCATCAGGCGGGGATGCCCCCGTAAATGGGAGAAGGTATGGGGGGCATGGAATAAATTTAGAGGAGGCATATGCGACCCACCGCCAGTGCAGGATGATGACACCTCTGACTGGGGGCGGAAATGTGGGGTGTCGCTACCGAAAATGTAAAACTGTGTAGGAAGGGTTGCAACTGCTTGGATGTAAAATCATGTGCTGTACTGCCAAGTGTTACAGGACAACTGTACAATCAAATGTCACTTTGATTCGGTCAAAGTAAAACAATAAAAATGTATTTAGTTTGCAAATGTTTTCTAAATAATATTGGCTCTGCCATATTTGACTCATAATGCAAGATCTGCAGCATGATCTGACCATTTAAACTAATAAATTGTTTGTAGCTCAAACTTATCAAAAGTTAAAAAAAATGTGACTTGTGTTGCTGCAGAGTAGATGACAGTTAATAGCTCACTGTTCTATGTTAGGATTTTAACTTATAAACTGCAAGTAACAAAAGGATCTCTCTGACAAAAGCAGTAGCCCACTGGCCTATTTACATTATGTGCACTTTGTGATCTGCATGGTACATGTTCTTTGCAACAGGTACATTAACCCTCTGAGCTACCTTTCCATGAGTCAAATCTTCCATTAGACAAAATTCCGATCTCTCTCTAGGAAGAACATTAATCATCAGAGTCATCATGACATTTTTATTGTTACCAAAAATTACTGGAGGCCAGGAAGGAGGCAGCAAGTGCTTTTAAAACCATAATATACTTGCAAAAATGATGCCTCCACCTAAAGTCAGCACCTGGTACGGTCACACCGGTTGCACCGCCCTAGAGCTGGCCCTTCTCAAGGGTCCTGTGATCTCAGTGACAGGGTCACTGTTGTTCTAGGGTGTACTGCTTTATAGGCCTGCCCGGAAGACTGGAGGTGAACTTCAGTATGAATATTGGTGGACAAGCCTTGAAGGTTAACCTACACTTGTCATGCTAGGGTCCACCTACTGGTGCTACGACACCGGGGCTTCTAATGTCTTGCGAAGCCTTCTAAGGTCTAGCATGAGATAGTGCTCTCTCAGGAGAGTGGTCGGACTGGTTATTAAGGCTGAACCTGGTTTCCCAGTTCCAAATTCAGCAGCTCTGGCCATAGTGCCACATCCTCTCCCCCACTGAACACCATACTGCCCCACTGAGAAAAACTCAGATTGCCTTCAACTACAACCCAATTGTTGCCGGCTATAAACACCTGGATGCGGCTAAATTAAAATTACGCACTGGGCAAGAGCAATATGTGGCCTAAAAAAAAAAAGTGACAGCATCCTTGAAAAAGCAAACAATCATAGGGAATGCAACATTTTGCAAACCATGTGAAATGTAAGCAGGAACAACATGGTTACCTTAAAGCTTTTACACTCACTGTTCAGAAATCAGTGAGTGCTTTTGCCTGAAAACTTAAGGACATGACAACAGGGCCCTGAATGGACCCATTTCAATGGCCATTGCTTATATCCGTACAAAACGTAAGCAGTATGGTAAAAAAAAAAGACAACATCCCTAGATACAGAGCAGCAGTACACATTTTGTTTTTCAATCCTCACATTGCAGTACCTCCAGGATTGGTGCACTAGTTCCAAGCCCAGGGAAAACAAAGCCAAGACAACAAAAATAGCGCTTCACTGGCAAACTCTGTAAAAGTGGCGCTAATGTGTTTGGGTGTGAATAAACTCAATCTGGCCAGTTTGCTACCACTCTGTCTTACTTTATTTAGTTATTTATTTTTCATATTTTTAAACTTTTATTCCAGATGCTGCACTTTGGAATTAAATGTCAGAAAAATACGACATTGATTTCCGGCAAAAGTGATTTTCATTTTTTGGATCCATTTCACAGGGAAGCAAATAAAAGAAAGGAGAGGAGACAGGGCGCGCTGCGCACAGGCACCTCCTCCTCCTGAAAGGTTAGGATGCTAGGCGCACACCGGCCCTGTTGGTGTCACCCCATGTGAGGGTGTCACCTGGTGCGGTCCGCACCCCCCGCACCCCCATAGTGACGCCACTGTGCAGAACAAATCAAAACATTCACCCCAGTCAAGAGATCTGGGTTAAATCCATCATTCTTTTGCTCACCATGCCACCCCAGTTTAGACCTGTCCATATGCAAATCATTCTTGACCCTGTGCCTCATGGGAACAGTCCAGCCCAAACTGCCAAGCCAGGTCCTCCCTGGACCGGAAACAAGCATCCTAGGACCGGTTTGGGGTTTCACCCCTCTTCAGCCAGGATAGCTTAATTCCAATGGCACAGTGAGCCCAGGACCCACGTCTGGGCATACCTGGCGCACTTAAGGCTAGAAAGCAAAAGACACACAATTGATGGACGGAATGCAGAACAAATCAAAACATTCACCCCCTGTCAAAAGATCTGGGTTAAATCCATCATTCTTTTGCTCACCATGCCATCTCAGTTTAGACCTGGCCATATGCAAATCAGTCTTGGCCCTGTGACTCATGAGAACAGTCCAGCCCAAATTGCCAATCCAGGTCCTCCCTGGACCGGAAACAGGCATCCTAGGACCGGTTTTGGGGTTTCACCCCTCTTCAGCCAGGATAGCTTGATTCCAATGGCACAGTGATCCCAGATCCCACGTCTGGGCATACCTGGCGCACTTAGGGCGAGAAAGCAAAAGACACACAATTGATGGACGGAATACAGCACTTTTATCTTAAACACAAAAGTTTCACCTCTAGATAGATATCTATAGCAATGCTGCTGAAACCTCTAATAAAACTGTCAGAATGTTTTACTGAAATGGATGAAGGAGATGTTTGAGAATTCATAGAAACTGACTGCATTTTAGCTTTTTTAGAGCACCAACCATAAATTATGTGACAGAAAGAACTCCCTCATTGTGTTCATTTGTAAAGAAAATGATTTAGGTTTTACAGTTTTGATTCCATCAAGATGGCTTTCGGTGTGCCACACTTTTATTCTAAATGCATAATGTTAGCACTCTAGAGAAAATGTTTTCTTTGAAATATGGTTCATGAAATCCCAGCAGAGGGTCAACATTTTCTACATGGTAAAATTACCTTAGACCATTCCACAGTTCCTAAAATTAGTATTGCAGTGCCAACACATTATTTCTATTGTGACAGAAATCTGTAATCACTCTTTATATGTGCTCCTTTTACCACACCTGACATTCATAGCAATGCATTTAAATGGAGTCCATGTCACCAGTCCTGTAATGGTTGCTACAACATGTTGCCCATGTTGTCAGTCAATCAAGGTGGGTCCAGTTGGGACCTGTCCTCATACCCTAGTTGTCAGGGTGTACTCACCTCACTCCTTTTTATATTTTTGTAATTAATTTCAGGATGTAGGTGTTATGTCCATGAGCCCTTTTATGGCTGCCACAACACATTGTTCATGTTGTGACCAGCAAAGCAGGATTGATAAGTCCATCCCCTTTAAAGTGGCCAATCAGAGCATATATGGGCACCAACATTTCAGATATACCTAACATTTTAGCCCCTTCCTGCCCAACCTTCTTTATAAGCACATTTCTCCAAAATTGCTCAACAGATTTACACCACGTATTGAAAAGCACACTTTCTTAATAAAGTTCTAACTTTCTGCCAAATTGGTGCAATTCTGTTCAGTCATATTTTATGTTGTTGTGATAAACTCTTCCAATCAAAATTAACATGGGAAATCAATGTTTTGATACCCTCTGTTTTCTTGCCCCCCACTTGACATATTACCCATAAACATTTCAGGATAAGCTGAGGTGGATGAAGGTTAATTTGGAAAGTTTTGTCAAGATTTATCAGACAGCATCAAAATTAAAACTCTCTACCAATTTATATTAAGTGCACTAAACGATAACTGGTGTATTACAGTGAATGTTGGTATTTTTTTAACATTCACTCATGTCTCAATCCAAAATCTAAATGTACTGTAATTTTAACCATTGGCAGTTATATACATATAAGGTATGTGTGTGCGTGTGCATGTCTGCATGTACGTGCATGTGTGTATGTGTGTGTGTGTAAGAAATGTATATTATAAATGCAGTCCTTGCCAGGGTGAACCACACAAGTGACTAAATAAACCTGTGCTTACCTTCTGGTAGCTTAGCACATCATCCCCTAGGTTTATCTTAGAGGCAAAGTGTAAAGTATTCATGCAGAACACAAACAGTCATAAAGTGATTGCAAAACACAAGAAAATTTCCAAACCAATTTTGAAACAGAAACATAAAGTAAATGTTAATAAATCAAATGGCACCAAACCAACAAAAATCGAAAAAGTAGAACCAGAGTTTTACATTTTTAAAGTTTGTCATGTAAATATGATGCCAAGAAGCACAAAGTGCCATTCATGGTCATCTAGTTGTGCTGGAATGGGTCAAAATCAAAACTTCAGGCTGACTGTGATAGCGCCAAGTCAGATACAGGCGCCAGGTTCATCCTGGTGGAAAATTGACCTTCTCATTCAGTTCAGTTACAGTGTGAGTAGCATCATCTAGGGCTTCGTATTGGTGGGGGACAAAAGGAGATTATTACTGCAGCAAACAGCAGATCATAGTTTGTGCTTTGCATTGGCACGAGATGCGGGCGGTGGTTTCTGAAACTAAGGCCAGGCAGCCTAAGGAGCTTTACATTGGCAGAGGACAAATGTATTTTACTGATGCAAAAAGCCTAGAACCTCTGAATATTCACCTGGAGAATGCTGTAAGTGTTTTTAAATTGTAAGGGTTTTAATTAACCAACAATAAAGTTCTTATACCCCTATACCCCAATACCTGGAGTCCTTTCCTGTCCAGCTCCTGCAATTTGCAGGTTGAAGAAGTACAGCCAAGGGTCCTGGATCTTTAAAGGCAACTCCTGAGGGTCAGGGCTAATTCCAGCAGAGGCCAGTAGCAGGATCAATGCAGGTCCAGCTGGTGCTGGTTAACTGGACAGTTCCAGGGAAGGCCTCTGGAACCTTGTCGTTTTCCTGTAGCTCAAATAGGTGGTCAGCCAACTGACCCTTTAAGTCACTTCTGGGATCCTGGGTTCAAGGCAAGCAGGTCCAGTTTCCCTTCTTCAGGCATCACAGTAGTACTTCTTCTGAATCTTCGTAGACCCCAGAGTGTTCTGATGGGGTGCTCCAGCTTGTATGAGAGGGACACTCTCTTTGTCTAACCTAAACTGGTTTTGGTATGGTCTTCCCCTGGGTTTGATCACATAATTTTGAAAGAGGTAAGTTCTATAAGTGGGGGTTTGTAAAAAGAGTCTTTTCTATTGAAAAGGAAGTAGTGGCTGTCGAGACAGCAGTTCCAGTGAAGGGCATTAAAGTTACCACATTTACCATGTTTTACTGATCTGCTGTTAGTGCGCTTTCACTTGAGCCACTTTGATCAAAAATTAAAAAATACCCTAAAGCAATTATTTAATATTGAATTGATTTCAGTTGCATGACCTCCGTCGACTTGCTTATTTACTGAGTGATCAACATTAGTGTTTTTCCTTGTGGCAGCTGTTATTGTTTTTGCAGAAGTTGAACTGACAGTAGAAGCTCATTGCACATTACTCATTTTCTGGGAGTGTATTGCAGTTTGATGGTCCTGTTCACTTTGTCTTAGCTTTAAATATACCCTAGTGCTTTGGAAGAAGTGTTATTCTGCTCCCAGTGTCTCTGTAGTCTATGTAGTGAACTGGTAGTAGGTATTTGAAGATATCCTGTTGCTGAGAAATTCTCAATAAATACCAAGAGAGGTCACAATGTAGCAGCCAGGTGTGTGGTAGCTAAGGTTCTGGCTACTATGCTGGCACACTCCAGAAAAGGCAGATTTCATGGTGGATTCCATCCGAACTGGGATGCTCCGTTTTGACATTTGCATAACCCTCACGGACCATATGTTTGTGACCCTAAAAGCATTGCAATTTGAAGTCTTCAAATGTTTAGCATCTAGCATCTTTCATGAAGCATGTAACATGCCTTTACTCCTGCTTCTGAATTGCAACCTGCAGACGCAGAAGTGCATCAAGTATCTGGCTGCTTGCACCATGCAGCTGCAGTCATCGTATTTAGCAGCCCATACGTGTGGCACCATTACCAATCGCAGGTATGGCCAAAGACAGTGAAGGAGCGGAAGTTAAGGGGAGAAACAAAGTTGGAATATTTCATCTCTACCTTCCTTACAAGTGCAGTAATTAATTCTCTCACCATACAAGGTATTCCACATATTTCTTTACTTAACTAATAAGCCTAAAATATACCAGGTGAAAAAAAGCCACACTTATTTGTTAGACTTGGCATCCTTGGCGTGGTATTCCCCCATACTTTTTGCTTTCACTCCTCTATTTTTGTTGAACCTGTTTTTGTTTAAAGTAGGACTCTGTGCACTTTGCCCCAAATAATCAGAGGTAAACTGCTTCTGCTTGTCCCTTAAACACTGAAAAATTGGTATGCCCCGATTGGCACTAGTGATTTACTTGTACGTCCCAGAATATGGCACATAATGCACCCTGGACCTTATTATTAAGTGCTGCAAGTGTCCTGCAGCATTTTCCACCCATTAATGTAGTAGAGTAAACATGTCTTTGACCTGCCACTTCAGCCTCCAGTGCAGTTTTGAACTGCCATTTCTACCTGACAAAATAAACCTTTTTGCATGGCCTAAATCTTCCTTTTAAATATGTATGTCACCCCTAACAAAGGCCCTAAAAGGTCATAGAGCAGGGTGCATGGTATTCAGAAAGTAGAACATCTGTGTTTAGGTTTTTTTATGTTCGAACAGTCAAAAACCTAATTTTTTTCCTATGGTAAGGCTATCTCTCCCATAGACTAACACTGGGTTATCTTATAACACTTAATATGTGATAACTTCAGTTTGAGAACCGATAGAAAACAACTTCTTCCACTCATTTGAATTGTAATATAAAATACTCTTTAATAGTAGAGTTGGATTTTAGGTTAATATTCTGCAAGTTCCACATTTAGAAAGTTGACATTTTTAACAAGGCGTAGATGGACCCTAGCCGGGCACCACAGCGTGCAGACAATCTCTCTACGAGTTTGTGTTTCTCAAAGCCCAAAGGCCCCCCAGACTTTCGTGCGAGAAAGTCCCTAATTGCATGATACTTAAAAACGTCATTCTGGCTCAAATTAATTCTCACCTGAAGTTCTTCAAAGGTCAAAACCCCACTGGGGGAGTGCAGGCCCCCGTGGTGTTCAGGGTCACATAATTGTGAATGGCTCTCCTGTGGTGTGTTGTGTATTCCTACCAGACATGGGGACAAAAGTCCTTGGGTATGGGGCTGGGTGATTCCCTCCTGAGTAGAATGTTCTGGTGGTTAAATGCAGCCCTTCTGGATTTTAAAAAGGTAGGCTAAGGGCAGTGGCAATCCTCTTCTGGATATCTGGGGCTGCCTGCTCCGCCACTGAAAAATGCAGCTAACATCTAGGCCTGCCCCCATTCATCCCCCTACATAGATTTGAGTGAAACCCAGAAAAGAAGGAAGGTTAGACAAAGGTGCATCTCACATCCAGTCTCTGTCTGAGTATAAGAAAGGCACCCTCATAACCTCTCATCAGAAAACTCCTCGACCTGTGGAAGATTCAGAAGAAGGTCAATCTGAAGAAGGAAGACTGTATATGCTTGACTTGAACCCAGGATTCCCCAAAGTGACTTCAATGGTCAGTTGGCTAACCTCCTATGTGATCTACAGGGACACAAGCTTTCAAATGCTTCCCCGGCTACTGCCAACCTGACTAGTTCCCACTGTACCTGACTGAACTCTGCTTTTGGCCTCTGTTGTTGTGAATCTTGATCTCCAAGAGGAGCCCCCCTCCCCAGGTTCTGGACCCTCGGCTCCCATCAGAGTATGCTCCTCATGCCTCAAAACTGAACTCCAGTTTAAAATCCAGAAGTTTGGAGCCCTTCACAAGTACGCTCCTCACATCTGCTCAGATTGTCATGTCTTCTGCAAATGCGAAGTTTTGATGGTGACCTGCTCTGCATGCCAAACGTCAACAACCTACGTCTCCAGAAAACAGCTCCAGAAACAACTTGCCCCTCATGCTGACAACAATCTCCTCATGCCCCCTACCAATGAAAAGCTCCAGCTTGGACTTTAAGAAAGTGAACTCTTCAATGGAATGAACCTGCTCCCTGTATCCAATCCATGCTCCATCTCACCCAGCCTGAACCTGTGACTTTGACCAGTGCGACCAGATACCAGTGAGTGATGCTTTGTGATTTCTTGTGCTATTTTCAAAAAATCTTTATAAGAAACATAACTCCACTTCTGCTTCTTGGATTTTTGACATTTTGGTGTCATTTTATTTTTTAAATTGTACTCCATTTTTGTTAATTGGGATTGTTCTTATCTTATGTTTCCACTTTATTATTGTTTGCGTGCTACATAAATACTTTACACATTGTCTCTCTGTCAAGCCTGATCTGCAAACCAGTGGTTATGCACAGCTTTATTTAGTAACTATTGTGGTTCACCCTGACAAGGCTTGTGTTTATCACTAAATCCTCTAAATCCATTGGTGCAAGGAGATTAGTACTGTATAATATATCATTGTTTTATATCACAGTGATGAACATTACGGATTGAACACTTGTGGTTTTCACAGGACTTCCTCTATTTTCAGTGTAGTGTGTGAAGCCCTTTTAATATGAAGCCCTTCGCCCAAGAACAGCTCTTTCCTTTACTGACTTAATAGCTATTATGTTATTGGTTGAGAACCTATGGTATTGGTTGAGGCTAATGCAAATGAGTCTTGGAATCTGCATGTATCATCATTCAGAACTCTTCTTTGTAAACAGTTTCAGATCAAGTACTGAGATGCTGAAATTGGAGTGGGGCATGTCTAGGTGGTATTGCTGTTTGATATTAATGCCGTTCTTAAGGTGGGTGGCAGAGTGAAGCAGTAATTTCAGAAGTTGCTCTAACCCTTCTATGCTAATAACCCTATGTGTTGCTGTCTTTTTAAGTGTCTCCCCCTTGAGGAATACCATAATCATAATCGAGAATCTGTTAATCTGATGCTACATCAATCTGCAAGATCCAAATCAGATTTGAAGCCTTGCAAAGAAAGTATTCATCCTTGGATCAAAAAAAGATAGAAACTGGATAAATATGTGTAAATTCCAGGTGACCCTGTGCAACACTATTCTGGGTGTAGTACATAGTATCTTCATTACGGGAAATACACAGAAGGGATCCCTCATTATTCAGCAATGGAGAAAATGATTGAACTTGGGAGATGGGATCGGAGATTGAGTCCCTCAACCTTGCTGGATGCCCACTTATTAACATTCAACTATTTCTCAGAATTGTAAATTGACAAAGACAACCATTCTGTATAGTGCCAAGCCTCGCTCTGTTGGGTTATCAAATTCAGGGTTGGACTGTACTGCCACCGAATGAGAGACCTGCAACAAAGTCATCGGTTAGTGACACTACGAACCTGATTTTGCAAGTCACTTTGATTGGACAGCAAAGAAATCAGTTATGCCACTCAGTGCCATCAATCCTTAACCACAATTGAATGTTTACATCGTAGCTCAGTCTCTTCTTTTCATACTGCAGAAGCGAAGAGATTGTTACAGTGCATGCTAATGTGATTATACAGTGCTGTCTCTCAGGCATTCTTACTTTGAGTGATAGAAGACCGAGTAGTCACCTCTCTCCCTTCTTATCTCATCTAGAGAGTCAGTCTTTCCTGACTGTAATCCCAGTCCCCCAGGGATATATGATTGGAAAAAGAATGTATAAAAAGTCGGCTTTTGCAAATTATGTCCTGCTATCTTTCATGAAACCTGTTGCATCAGGGCCAAACCCATTAACAATAATTTCATCACTTGTGGGTTGCTATACAAGACAAAAAATAATGAATGCAACATAACAATGTGATCACTCAGCCAGGCTTTACAATTATTTGAATGGCAGTTGGAAAGCAAATGCAAACGCACAGAAGCTGATGCCACTGCTCCAGTGGGATTGGAAAAAAATGATTTTTCCATGTGGAGAATTCTCTTCCCCTACGCCCACGCCATTTGTAGGGGTGTTCCCTCTTCATTCCCAATCTGTATCAAGATGTGTATGTTTTTCATCTTTGTTTGCCAGGTGATTGAATCAGACGTTAATTCGCTAAACAGCCCCACCCCTACCTCAACTGATGTAGTAAAATGTTTTGGTATATATTTCTTTTTGTACAGAGGACTGTACTATTTGGTGAATAAATATTCTCCTTCAACTTGGACATTTCTAACAGTTAGTGAGTGGATGAGTAGTTAATTATTATTACCTATTGCCTTTATCCACCAAGATTATGAGTTTGAGAATAGTATTCTTACTCATATTAAAACATATCTAAGCATATTTAAAGTCTTTGAAGCACAGTCACTTTTTGTGTTAAAGCCCATTGCTTTATTTGTAATAAAGTATGTCGGCTACTTTGATGCCAGAAAAGCCTTTGATAATGTTTTACATAGGAGATTTTCATTTAAGATGACGTGCCATCTCAAGGAGCTAATTGTATAATGGCGTGCTGCTGAAACTCATTTTAGGAAGAAAAATGTAGGTTACAAAATATAAGAACTTGGGGGCATATTATCAAGGACGGCGTTAAAATTATCACCGCTTTAGCGGCAGAAAACTGCCGCTAAAAGCGACGATAATGGGCTTGATAATATGCCGAAGAGAATTCCAATAGAAGGAGCCCATGTTCACACCAGAACATGGGCTTCTATGGGAATTCTCCAGGGCATATTATCAAGCCCATTATCGCCGCTTTAGTGGCAGTTTCCTGCCGCTAAAATGGCGATAATTCTAACGCCATCCTTGATAATATGCCCCTTGATTTGGTTATAAGTGGATTAGTTGAAAGGGGCATTTAAGAGGATGTGCTTGTATACTATGCTGACACACTCGAACGATGTTTAACGTAAGCCATCAATAAAACTAAAGTTTGGTTTTCAAGCCTTGAAATAAATTTAACAAAATGATAAATAGGATACATCTAGAGCGCAGGAAAGATAGAGACTTGTTAAGAATGAGGCATTCAATTTAAAATCCAAAACGATGTATAGTGTGAAATGCTGTAGCATGAAGTGGAACTTTGTTATCTAAACACGAAATAACTGGAAAACATGATCAGTGAAAGTTAAGCGTGTGCACGTTGAGTCTAAAATTGTTATTCTTCAGGCTGTGATACCTTTCATTGAAATAAATGAAAATAAAACTGCCTCACTCAAACCTAAGTCAAATAGAAACATCATCCTGGAGTCCTTATGAAGTCAGCTAAGATATTTCTGTGATTACCTTAGGAAGTCACCACAAGTCATCCTGAAGTATGGGTATAGGGTGAAATATTTAAATGAGATAATTCAAGAGTCTTCAGAGGCACTACTCTAGGATTCGTTTTTGATTACTTCAGTGGAAACCATGTGATGATCTTGTACTACTGCAAGATGATCTCAAGATGATTTCAGGGTTGGGCTGGATTACTCCAGGATGGATTCCTGATTGCTTCAGTGGAAAACATGTGATGATAATGTACTACTCCGGGATGATCCCATGATGATTTCAGGATTAGGCTGGATTATTCCAGGATGATCCTATGAGTATTTCAGGATGGGCTGTATTATTACAGAATGTTCTTGTGGTGACTACTATAAGAATGTACTACTCAAAGATCATCCCAGTATAATTTTAGAAGGAGACTGTACTAGACAACGATGACTTCATGATAGGGATGTATTACCATAGGATGGGTACGGGCTGTATTACTGCATGGCGATTTCAAGATGGGGATGGATTGTTTTAGAATGATCTTGAGTAGTAATAGGTAAACTATGTTTGACCTAGTGTACAGGGGAGGCATCACAGAAGACAATAGACTGGTGGGAGGCTCGATGTGACTCCTCGTCTTTCTTTCCTAATCAGCAGGACGAGTGGCGAACAATCTACGAAGAAGACGAGAGCCCCATGGGCTCTGGATACTTCACCTTTAACTGGAAGACAACAGAAGCTGGCCCCACCCCCTGGCATGACGTAACAGCCACTGCACCTAGAAGAGAGGACGAGCCCCAGAAGGAGGTGTGTCTATTCACCGACGCACGAGAAGAGAGTAAAGAACGCCGAGAAACAGAAAGCGGGTCGCGAACCGAAGAAAGAGGTACACGGACACCAACCAGCGAAGAAGGCGCCGGGAATCTGAAGACGTCGGGAGAGCCCAGGGAAGGCCCGTAACATGCTTCATCCCGCCACACTCCCGGAGGAGCGTGGCTACTCCAGCCATTCCCACGACGTGGAGTAAGGTGGAAAGGAGAGAAGAAGACCGGTAAATTAGAAGACGCCACCAGAAGAGAAGAGAGTCTGAGAATCCATTCAACTCCTCTATCAATCAATCATTGGCATTTATAAAGCGCGCTACTCACCCCCCCCTAAGGGTCTCAAGGCGCTGGGGGGGAGGGGGTTATTGCTCGTACAGCCAGGTCTTGAGCTGCCTTCTGAAGGAGAGGTGGTCCTGTGTTAAGCGGAGATGGCTGGGGAGAGAGTTCCAGGTCTTTGCTGCGAGGTAGGAAAAAGATTTGCCTCCGCCGGTGGCTTTGCGGATGCGGGGGATGGCTGCCAGGGCTTGTCCGGTCGATCACAGGGTGCGGGTGGGTATGTAGAAGGAGACGCGGTGGTTGATGAGTTTGGGTCCTTGGTTGTGAAGGGCTTTGTGTGCGTGGGTGAGGAGTCTGAACATGATCCTCTTGCCTACTGGGAGCCAGTGAAGCTTTTCCAGGTGTCCGGAGATGTGGTGGTGGCTCGGGACGTCCAGGATGAGGCGTGCGGCGGCGTTCTGGATTCGTTGGAGTTTCTTCTGTAGTTTGATCGTGGTGCCGGCGTGGAGGGTGTTGCCGTAGTCCAGGCGGCTGGTGACGAGGGCGTGGGTGACGGTCTTCCTTGTGTCGGTGGGGATCCAGTGGAAGATCTTGCGGAGCATGCGAAGGGTGTTGAAGCATGCTGATGTGACTGCGTTGACTTGTCTGGTCATGGAGAGGGAGGAGTCCAGGATGAAGCCCAGGTTGCAGGCGTGGTCGGTGGGTTGGGGAGTGCTGCCTAGGGTGGGGGGCCACCAGGAGTCATCCCATGCGGTGGGAGTAGGGCCTAGGATGAGGACTTCCGTCTTGTCGGTGTTGAGTTTAAGCCGGCTGTCCGTCATCCAGTCCGCTACTTCCTTCATTCCTTCGTGTAGTCTGGTTCTAGCAGAGGAAGGGTCGTTGGTGAGGGAGAGGATGAGTTGAGTGTCGTCTGCGTAGGAGATGAGGTTGAGTCCGTGTTTGCGTGCGATGTTTGCCAGGGGCGTCATGTAGATGTTGAAGAGGGTAGGGCTGAGGGAGGATCCTTGTGGGACGCCGCAGATGACCTTGGTCGCTGTTGATCTGAAGGGGGGGAGGCAGACTCTCTGAGTTCTTCCGGCGAGGAACGAGATGATCCAGTCCAAGGCCTTGCCTCGGATGCCGGCGTTGTTGAGGCGCTGTATCAGGGTGCGGTGGCATACTGTATCGAAGGCTGCGGAGAGGTCAAGGAGTATGAAGGCCACGGTCTCTCCCTTGTCGGTCAGGGATCTGATGTCGTCCGTGGCTGCGATGAGGGCGGTCTCGGTGCTGTGGTTGGCCCTGAAACCGAACAGCGAGGGGTCGAGTGATTCGTTGGTTTCGAGGAAGGTAGTCAGTTGAGTGTTGACGGTTTTCTCAATAACCTTTGCTGGGAACGGGAGGAGAGAGATGGGTCGGAAGTTCTTGAGGTCTGTGGGGTCTGCTGTCGGCTTCTTGAGGAGGGCGTTGAGTTCGGCGTGTTTCCAGCTCTCGGGGAAGGTGGCGGTGGTGAAGGATGTGTTGATGATGTCTCGGAGATGGGGGGAGATGATGTTGTCGGCTTTGTTGAAGATGTGGTGGGGGCATGGGTCGGCGGGTGATCCTGAGTGGATGGAGTTCATCGTGCGGGTGGTTTCCTCGGTGGTGATCGGGTTCCAGGTGTGGATGGTGGTGCTGTGGGGGGTGGGTTCTGGTGGTGGGTTCGCGTTTGTTGTGGTGAAGCTGTTGTAGATGTCGGTGATTTTGTGGTGGAAGAAGGCTGCGAGGGAGTCGCAGAGGTCTTGTGAGGGGGTGATGGCGTTGTTTTCGGCGTCGGGGTTGGAGAGTTCTCTGACGATGCCGAAAAGTTCTTTGCTGTTGTGGGAGTTGTTGTCAAGTCTGTCTTTGAAGGAAGATTTTCTTGCGGCGCGGAGGAGTTGGTGGTGTTTCCGGGTGGCGTTTTTGAGGGCTGACATGTTCTTGTCGGTCTGGTCGAGGCGCCAGGTTTTCTCGAAGGTGCGGCATCGTTTTTTGGAGTCCTTGAGGGTGGAGTTAAACCAGGAGCTTCTTTTGTGGTTGGCTCCGTTCGCTCGGGTC
The DNA here is from genome assembly GCF_964204655.1 of Triturus cristatus. NCBI lineage: Eukaryota > Metazoa > Chordata > Amphibia > Caudata > Salamandridae > Triturus > Triturus cristatus. Next base: position 347,233,389 of record NC_140582.1, read on the forward strand.
TTCAGGGGAGCCAGGATGTTAGTGCAGTCGGAGATCCAGCTCGTGAGGTTGTTGGCTGCTTCGTTGGGGTCTGAGGTGCTGGTGGGCGGGTTCTGGGAGAGAGCTGATGTGAGTTGGTCGGCGGTGATTCGGTTCCATTGTCTTCTCGGTGGTTGTTGAGCGCGGTGGTGGGTTGTGGTTTTCCTGTAGCTGAAGTGGACGCAGCTGTGGTCCGTCCAGGAGAGTTTGGTGGTGTGGTTGAAGGAGATGTGTTTGCTGGAGGAGAAGATGGGGTCGAGTGTGTGTCCGGCATAGTGGGTGGGGGTGTTGACCAGTTGCTTGAGTCCGAGGTTGGGGAGGTTGTCCAGTAGGGTGGTGGTGTTGTTGTCGTTGTAGTTCTCCAGGTGGAAGTTGAGGTCTCCCAGGAGGATGTAGTCGGCGGAGGGGAGGGCGTGTACGCTGACGAAGTCTGTGATGTCTTCGCTGAAATTGGTGCGTGGTCCGGGGGGTCTGTAGATGAGGGTTCCTCTAAGGGTGGTTTTGGGGTCGCTGTGGATTTGGAAGTGGAGGTGTTCAGCGTCGGAGAGTGTGTGGTCAGTGTTGGTTGTGATGCGGATGGAGCTCTTGTGGACGATGGCGATGCCGCCCACGGTGCGGTTGGTGCGGTCTTTCCTGATGATTTTGTATCCGTCAGGGATGGCTATGGCGATGTCGGGTGCCGAGGAGGGGTTCATCCAGGTCTCAGTGAGGAAGGCGATGTCCGGGGCTGTTGAGTCGATGAGGTTCCACAGTTCGATGGCGTGTCTGTGGACGGATCGCGTGTTGATCAGGATGCACTCAAGGTTGTGTCCGGGGGTGTTGTTCTTGTGGGGTGCGTTGGGGGTCCGTAGGCAGGTGAATCGGAAGTTGCGACAGGTAAAAAGACCATGGGTGCGTCTCGGGGTGGTGCGGCAGCAGCCCGGCGCTCTGCTGGGGTTGAGTTTGGTCAGGGCGGCGGTGTCGTAGGTCAGGAGTGGGAGGTGTGGGTCACGGGGGCCAGGGGTCATGGCGCTGGGCGCGGTCCAGGCGCGGACGGGCGCAGACGGGCTTGCCTTAGGCGCACCTTTGGCGCACGTCTGCTGCGCGGTCTCGCAGGAAAAGAGGGAGCAGCAGTAAGAATCACACAGAATCGCACAAAAGAAGGCAGGCAAGCACTGGTGGCGCTGCGGGGGCAGGGGAGCGACCTACCCTAAGGTCAAGGGTCGCTACCTCTGTCTCGCAGCGGCCGCCATATATGGGGTAGCCGGGGAGGAGGGGTCAGCTGGGAGGCGGGCGGCGGGAGGGTAGGCGGGGGAAAAAACGGCGGGAAAAGCGGCGAGGGCAAAAAAGCGAAAAAAGATGAGAAGCGAGAGAAATGAAGCAAAAGGGGAACCGGGCACTAAAAGGGGGGCACAACAACAACCGGGCACTCTGGGGGGCACGCACTCGGGAAACAAGGAAAAAAAGGGGGCAGCACTCACAACAACAGCCCGGCACGCACTCGGGGAACAAGGAAAAAAAGGGGGCAGCACTCACAACAACAGCCGGGCACGCACTCGGGGAACAAGGAAAAAAAGGGGGCAGCACTCACAACAACAGCCGGGCACGCACTCGGGGAACAAGGTAAAAAGGGAGCAGCAGTCAGAATCACACAGAATCGCACAAAAGGAGGCAGGCAAGCACTGGTGGCGCTGCGGGGGCAGGGGAGCGACCTACCCTAAGGTCAAGGGTCGCTACCTCTGTCTCGCAGCGGCCGCCATATATGGGGTAGCCGGGGAGGAGGGGTCAGCTGGGAGGCGGGCGGCGGGAGGGTAGGCGGGGGAAAAAACGGCAGGAAAAGCGGCGAGGGCAAAAAAGCGAAAAAAGACGAGAAGCGAGAGAAATGAAGCAAAAGGGGAACCGGGCACTAAAAGGGGGGCACAACAACAACCGGGCACTCTGGGTGGCACGCACTCGGGAAACAAGGAAAAAAAGGGGGCAGCACTCACAACAACAGCCGGGCACGCACTCGGGGAACAAGGAAAAAAAGGGGGCAGCATTCACAACAACAGCCGGGCACGCACTCGGGGAACAAGGAAAAAAAGGGGGCAGCACTCACAACAACAGCCGGGCACGCACTCGGGGAACAAGGAAAAAAGGGAGTAGCAGTCAGAATCACACAGAATCGCACAAAAGAAGGCAGGCAAGCACTGGTGGCGCTGCGGGGGCAGGGGAGCGACCTACCCTAAGGTCAAGGGTCGCTACCTCTGTCTCGCAGCGGCCGCCATATATGGGGTAGCCGGGGAGGAGGGGTCAGCTGGGAGGCGGGCGGCGGGAGGGTAGGCGGGGGAAAAAACGGCGGGAAAAGCGGCGAGGGCAAAAAAGCGAAAAAAGACGAGAAGCGAGAGAAATGAAGCAAAAGGGGAACCGGGCACTAAAAGGGGGGCACAACAACAACCGGGCACTCTGGGGGGCACGCACTCGGGAAACAAGGAAAAAAAGGGGGCAGCACTCACAACAACAGCCGGGCACGCACTCGGGGAACAAGGAAAAAAAGGGGGCAGCACTCACAACAACAGCCGGGCACGCACTCGGGGAACAAGGAAAAAAAGGGGGCAGCACTCACAACAACAGCCGGGCACGCACTCGGGAAACAAGGTAAAAAGGGAGCAGCAGTCAGAATCACACAGAATCGCACAAAAGGAGGCAGGCAAGCACTGGTGGCGCTGCGGGGGCAGGGGAGCGACCTACCCTAAGGTCAAGGGTCGCTACCTCTGTCTCGCAGCGGCCGCCATATATGGGGTAGCCGGGGAGGAGGGGTCAGCTGGGAGGCGGGCGGCGGGAGGGTAGGCGGGGGAAAAAACGGCGGGAAAAGCGGCGAGGGCAAAAAAGCGAAAAAAGACGAGAAGCGAGAGAAATGAAGCAAAAGGGGAACCGGGCACTAAAAGGGGGGCACAACAACAACCGGGCACTCTGGGTGGCACGCACTCGGGAAACAAGGAAAAAAAGGGGGCAGCACTCACAACAACAGCCGGGCACGCACTCGGGGAACAAGGAAAAAAAGGGGGCAGCATTCACAACAACAGCCGGGCACGCACTCGGGGAACAAGGAAAAAAAGGGGGCAGCACTCACAACAACAGCCGGGCACGCACTCGGGGAACAAGGAAAAAAGGGAGCAGCAGTCAGAATCACACAGAATCGCACAAAAGGAGGCAGGCAAGCACTGGTGGCGCTGCGGTGGCAGGGGAGCAACCTACCCTAAGGTCAAGGGTCGCTACCTCTGTCTCGCAGCGGCTGCCATATATGGGGTAGCTGGGGAGGAGGGGTCAGCTGGGAGGCGGGCGGCGGGAGGGTAGGCGGGGGAAAAAAACGGCAGGAAAAGCGGCGAGGGCAAAAAAGTGAAAAAAGGCGAGAGAAACAAATCAAAAGGGGAACCGGGCACTAAAAGGGGGGCACAACAACAACCGGGCACTCGGGGGGGCACGCACTCGGGAAACAAGGAAAAAAAGGGGGCAGCACTCACAACAACAGCCGGGCACGCACTCGGGGAACAAGGAAAAAAAGGGGCCAGCACTCACAACAACAGCCGGGCACGCACTCGGGGAACAAGGAAAAAAAGGGGGCAGCACTCACAACAGCAGCTGGGCACGCACTCGGGGAACAAGGAAAAAAGGGAGCAGCAGTCAGAATCACACAGAATCGCACAAAAGGAGGCAGGCAAGCACTGGTGGCGCTGCGGGGGCAGGGGAGCGACCTACCCTAAGGTCAAGGGCCGCTTCCTTATACCAAAAAAGTACAATCTGGCATCAAGAAAGAGAACTATACAAAGAAAAATAAAACCTTACTTAAGCCCACGAAGAGACGTGTCTATCCGTTCTGATCCGCTAAAAATGGTCTACAACAAATAGTACATTTGCTTGTCTGAACACAAGTAAACATCTCACTATTTGTCGTGTCACAGAAAACAGAAGAAGAAACTGGAAAAGTCAGACTTGATGTAGAATTTATTTCAGCTTGACACAGGAAACAAATTTACCTGCAAGGACTTCAGGATATGTTCATGTTACTCCAAGATAATTCCACGATTACTACTTTACAAGTTTTCTGTGGTTGCCACTTTTATTATTACAACTTAACACTGGTATGTTAAGCTACTGCACTAAGCAGAGAGCTACTAATAATATTTTTGCGCTCATTTTATTTCTGTTTCACCTTTACTCTTTCATTATTATCTTTGTCACATTAATCAAGTCATTTTGTTGATGGCAGATTTAAAACAGTGATTGTAAGTGAAGAGGTTAGTACCATCAGTGCAGGTTTGGTTTTGCCTAAGTGGTTCTGCATGTAGGAGACTGCTCAAGAAGTATGCTGTGGTTGAGTGTTTGTACCTAAGCCTCTAAGTGGTCGATAAGTAATCCTCAAAGTGGTCTTTTTGAGTGGCCAGGCGGGTGCTGCAGTTCAGTGTTGATGTGGCTGAGGGCTGCTGTAACAGACTATGTAACATAGCAGTGGTGAGAGATTGACCTTTGTGGTTGTGAGCTGTATGAGTAGATGATGGACTGTAGCTTGATCAAATGATTTCAGGGGTCACATATTTTGTGAGTGAAGAAAGAAGTGTTTGGACTCCAGCAGGAGGGTAGCCAAGGCATGCTCAGTTATCGCAACAAGGGTCGGTGAGGCAGAGGGGCGAATTTCCATGCTTGAAGACGATCTGGCTATGCAAAAAGGGCTCACAGAGGCACTTAAAAATAAGAAGGATGATGCAATTTGGACAATTTCTGATTTAGAGAACCGGATGCGACGGAACAACCTTCGGATTCTGGGTATCCCATAGGGGGTAGAAGGTGGGGGACATTTGCCAGTTTGTTATAGAACAGTTCATAGAGGCTTTTCCAGAGTTAAAACATTGGGAATGGAAAGTTGAACTACAATGAGCACACCGGTTTCCTTTTAAAATTCGACAGCAAACTGGACAGTCCAATGTGCAACCTTGGGCTATTTTGATTTCCCTAAATCATTTTCTTGCTCGAGAAGCTCTATTTGATTTGGCTAGGCCAAATAGGAAAAGAGTGGGGAAGGGATATGAGTTTTTTGGTAGGCCAGATTTTTGCCAGGCGACAGTTGAGCGGAGGTGGCAGCTCTGCCAATTGATCTCTCTGTTTCAAGAGAAAGGGGCACAAGCATTTTTGCTTAATCCAGCAAAGCTGAAGTGCTGTATCAGCGTCAGACAAAATGTTTTGTCTCTGAAGTTCAAGCTAGAGAATTTTTGTGTTCAATCTAAGTAAACTTGAATCCTATAGCTCTTATTCGGGCTATCCCTTTAGGGCTTGATATAGGCTGTTCTATGCTATGAGATGACTTTTGACCGTGCAATGAGTCTGAGCTGTTTTTTTTTCTTAAATTTGCTTTTCCACTTATAGGGAGGGGGGACTTCCAGGGGGGACCTCCAGCGCCTCATCACCAGAGACCTATGGTCCCTTTGCCGTGTGAATTGGGTGGGGGGATGATTGGGAGGGAAAAGGTAGAGAGGGTAGGGGTGGGGGGTTGGGGAAGGGTGGTGTGGGGTTGTTGGGGGGTTAAGTGAAAACATTTCAAAAGTATCATGTTTTGTTACTAAAATGTTTTCTTCTTTTGATTATGGATGCGGTACAGTTCAAATGTTGATATCGATGTTTTATTTATGGCCAATTTAGGTCTGCGTATTTGCTCCTTTAATGTATGTGGGCTTAAAAATTATAATAAAAGGAAGAGAGTTCAAGCTGAATTAAGGACTAACAAGCCCGATATAGTATGTCTGCAGGAGACTCATCTTCCTTGGGTTAAGTGGCAGGCCTTGACTGATTTAGGGTATGCTGTATTAATAGCATCTAAGCAATCTAACATGGTCAGAGGGGTTGCCATTTTGGCTAGACCCATGGTGGTGACAACAGGGCGCCAGTTGGTAGATAACCAGGGTTGTTGGGCTATTTTAGAGTGTCTAGCTGGGTATGCAAGATTTACACTATGCACAGTTTATGGTTCAAATCTGGACAAAGCTTTGGTTCTGGAATATTTGAACGGCGAACTAGCATTATGGTGGCCCACACCATTAATTTTATGTGGGGATTTGAATATCAATGTGTCTGGTAATATGTTACAATCAGAGATCCAGGATTACAAGGGCAGAACGCCCAAAGTTTTTAAAGCATTAAGTAACCTGCTTATTGACCATGGGCTGCTTGATGTGTGGGCCACTTTACATACTCAAGATCCAGGATTTACCTTTTTTCCTCCCCCCATAATAAGCTGGTACGACTAGATTATTTTCTTACACCTCTAGCGTGGGCTTCTGATTCTACGATACAGGTTTATCCTAGGGTTACGTCTGATCATGCTCCAGTGGCAATCAGTATTCCTAAAGTGGCGACCTTTAAGTCCTCCAAGGTTTTTACCATGGACAGGAAGCTTTTGTTGGATCTTTCATTTATCAACCACATGAAAGGCTGGATAAAAGATTATTTTCAAATAAATAGACAGTCAGCTTCGTGTGATATGGTTTGGGACGCGTTTAAAGCCTGTTCTAGAGGTGAAGTGCTGAGTTACTGTCTTTTTTTACAAAAACAGGTAAGCGTGCCATTTTGGAATTATATAGTCAACTCAAACTTGCTGAAGAAAGGCTATCTTGCAATATCGCGGCTGGTATTGATTGAACTGAGGTTCTGGATAACCTAGCGCAATGTAAATCTAATATAAATCAAACATGGTCTCAAGAAATTGCATATAAGTACCAGGTCTATAAGAAACAATGCTATGAATATGGGGAAGCTATGGGCAGGTGCCTCGCCCAGAAGATTAGAGCAAGAGAATCCCAGCAAAGAATTCAAGTTATTAAAAACAGTGGAGGCTCACTGGTGCATGATCCACAAGAGATTCTGAAGGTTTTTCATGCCTTCTATTCAGATCTCTATACAGAACAAGGGCCCGCTGATCTTCCTTTAGATTTAGGACTCCCCCCCTGCCATGGAAACAGCTGGGATGTGAGGACATTGAGATCTTAGACAGCCCTTTTACTAGTGACAAGTTGGAACAAGCCCTGAGCACCATGGTAGGCGGTAAGGCCGCTGGTCCTGACAAACTTCCTATGGAAGTGTATAAAGTTTTTTTTCAAGATCTTAAGGAAGACATGCATGGCTACGTTTCAGGCAGCTCATTTGGGTGTCGCCCCTCGAACCTGGAGGGAGGCTAATATAATTATTTTTAAGAAGAAGGACAAGCCCGCTGATCTCCCCGGCTCATACCGTCCAATCTCACTGGTTAACTGTGATGGCAAGCTTTTTTGCAAAGATGCTTGCTAATAGGCTGGCGAAGGTTGTGTCTCCCCTGGTTTCGATACGTCAACACAGCTTTATTCCATGGCGGGAGACGGTTAATCATATAAGTCGAGTCGTGACCCTTCTCGACATCACGCAGGTCGAGTCTAGGACTCTGGGACTTACCCTGCTCGATGCCAAGAAGGCGTTTGATCGCGTGGCCTGGAACTTCCTATGGGGGGTTCTACAACATATGGGATTTGGCCAGGGGTTTGTCCGGGCTTTGAAGGTTCTGTATCAGTCACCCACAGCCAAGATCTGTAAAATGGGATATAGCTCTAAGGATATCTTGATATCCAGAGGTACGCGACAGGGGTGCCCATGCTCTCCGCTCCTGTTCGCGTTATATATCAACCCTTTCATAAATATGCTAGAGATAAATCGCCATATTCCACCCTTCATGGTGCATCACAAGGACTTCTCCGTATTGGCTTATGCCGATGACATCGCGGTGTTAACAGCTGACCCAGATTCAGCCCTACCTGAAATTGAATATCTAGCTGGTAAATTCGGAGCTGTGTCAGGCTATTAGCTAAATACAACCAACACTCAAATTGTCTGTACAGACCACACTCAGGTTAGTGATGATAGAGTAGTTGAGGAAGCTACTTATTTGGGTATTAAAATTAGGCCTTGCCTAAAGGAATTAGTTCAGGTTAACTGGGACCTTATTCTGGGCAAGACTAAGGCAGCATTGGAGAGCTGGGAGACCTTGCACCTTTCCATAGTTGGGAGATCTAATCTTTTGAAAATGGTGGTTTTGCCTAGGGTGATGAATTTCTTTAGAGCGGTGCCCTTAGGGATACCAAAACCTCAGATTCAATACCTTCAATCACTCTGCGCCAGGTATCTCTGGGCTCCAGGGAAACCTCGGAGAGCAGTTCGATTTATGACTCTTCCTCTGGGCAGGGGTGGCTGGGCAGTACCAGATTTCCTTTTCTATCATTTATCTTGTCTGTTGGCCAGTATGCGTATTTTATTGTCTGGGTAAGAAATCAGCAATCCGGCGGAGGCACCTTCCTTCTACCAGATGGTTCTTGGCCCTGTAACATATAATTCTTTGTTTAGCAGGGTTGATGGTAGTTATTATAAAAGGACTAGTTTCAAAATTCTGTGGGCTGCTTTTGGGGTTTGGAACACAGTCCGAAAACTTTTTCCTATCCCCAGGGTATCTTTTTATACACCAATGTCGGCGGACCTAATATTGCCATCTATATTTTGGGATCATATTGTTTTGGAATGGAGAATGAAAGGTATTATTTGGCTGGGGTACTTTTTTTCATCAGATGGGGTGTGTGTTTCCTTTTCTAATTTAAGGGATAAATATAAAATACCGAGTACCCAGTTTTTTAAGTTCTTACAAATCCGCGATTTTCTAAGGAAGCATGCCTCAGCCCTTATAGAATAGTCAATGCTATTAGCCGTAAGGAAAAGATAGGGTCTTTGTATCAAATACTGTTAGCAAGCAGGGCTGATGACCTTGATAAAGTTAATGTTAGGTGCAGAGATGCTTTGGGAGTCAACATGGGTTCCGTTGAAAGTTCTATAAAAATTGCTCTGAAAGTTTGTCTTGCTGCTTCACTGCGGGCGCAGCATTATAAAACAGTTTTTAACCTCTACCGCACTCCCACTGTAATGATGAAATGGGGTAGGACAGAGAATAGTTTAAACGACGGGAAATGTTTTCGTTGTAGGACAGATAATGCTGACATTTGACATATATTTTTTGTATGTCCTAAGCTCTGTCAGTTTTTGGGTCATATTGAAATATTTTTGTCAGTAGTTATTGGAAACCCGGTCCGAATCTCAGCTAGCATGATGTTATTAGGGATAGGGGAGGAACTAAATGATGGTCAACCTTTGTTTAAATTCCGCTATTTAATTTTTATTGCGACAGCAGTGGCACGGCTTTGTATAGCTGCTTCTTGGCTGTAGGCTGAGGCACCCCCTTTTGAAATGTGGCGAGCAAAGTTTTAAAATATCTTTAATTTGGAAGTTAGTCTTTACTCTGTCAAAAGACCCAGCAGGCGTAAATTTGGTCTTACCTTTAGGAAAGCCATGATCAACCACATTGGAGGGTAGTATTCTTTGTGTGTTTATGTTTTGTGTTCTCTTACGTCATGTAATGTTTTGTGAACTATGTACCATATCTTGTCGCATTATTATCATGTTGTTTTTCTTCTTTATCTGTATGGCTTTTTTATTGATACTGTGGTTCAATAAAGAATTTTTTTTTTTTTAAAGAAGTGTTTTGAGTGACTTTAGTATGTACTGTGAGGGAGGTCTAAACATCAAGAGATGCTGGATGTGTGTAAATGATGCCTTGAGTTCAATTGGCTGAGAATGATTTGATAGATACAGGTGAAGACAAGCATTGTTTGGTGGTCACTGATGTTCTGAGTGAAAGCTGTGAGTGACTGCAGGTGACTAGTGTAACTGGGTTGTGTTATGAATGTAGATGTGTAGTGAGTGTGTGTGACTGCAAGAATGTTGCAAGGACTATTCAACCAAATGTGAACTATACTGCTGGTAGGAGTGGGAAAGGATATGGGGGTGACCAGTGTTGGGGATGAGATATGAGTTGTGAAGGGCCTAGATAAGTAATGCGTGGAGTGGACTACAATTAATGTGAAGCAGTAAATGAGTGTTACAAAATAGATGAGCTTTGAGTGATGGCAGGCAGGGATATGAGATGTGAAAGAATGTTGAGGGCCTAGGTCACCCTATGAGGCAAAATAAGGTTATGCATATCTTTGGGTGATATGACTGAATAGCTCATCTGATTGATTGCATGGCTGAGTGATGTTTAAAATGGCTGAGATGGGTGAATGTTGTTAGAAAGTTGTGCAGTGAGTGACTGCAGCTCATTGCTGGTATGAGTAAAGAAATGTGATTATGGTTATGGTTGCTCTTGGTTGGTGTGGTTGACTGTTGTTGTAAATAGCTGAGAATGAATGATGCATGTAACTGAAGGATAGTGGTTTGATTAACAGGTGTTAAAAGTTTTGAGGTAGTAAGCAAGTGATAAACGAAGCAAACAAACAAATAAGTGTTAACAAGAGTTCTTGAGAGGAGTGGTGTACTGACTTAGTAGTAAACCAACAGATCTGAATGGCTGCTGAACACATATGTAGTGAAAGTATTTTTATGAATGGTCAAGGGATTCAAATGCCAGAGTAAGGTGGTAGGTGTTGAAGTTAGTGGTTGAGATGAGAGGCAGTTGTATGGATGTATTATGTGTTTGAATGATACTGTGAGTGGTTGGTGCCGGTAGTAAGTACTGTTGCAGCTTCCTGAAGGCTAGAAAGTGGAGTGAGTGAATGATTAATTAGGTGGAGCTACAAGTGTGTATCATAGTGTTGTTCTGAAGGGATGACTGGTATTGCATATGGCTGAATGTATATTGTGAGGTGTCAGTGAACGAGTGATGGAGTCAAGTGATATTCCATCTTGTGTGTTTAGTTTCTCAACTGGTGTAATGGGAGGATGGGAGTCAATAGTGTATATATTTATTCTAAGGGTGAGTTATCAGTTTTTGCTAATGTTTGTGTGTTGTGCTGAAAGTAGCTAAATGGTGCTCTGTTAGGGTGTTATAGTGAATGAGTGATTAATGTTGTGATATAGTTATATGAGTAATGATAAAAGTGATTGGAATGTGCCAGTAGCATGTGGAAGCATGAGTTTTGTTGCACCTGATTAAGGGCCTAATACAAGGCTGGCCAGGACTGCCAGACTTACGTGGCAGGGGAGTGGCTTGGCGGTCCGCCCACCGTCGCACCAGCAGTCCGCCCCCCCAATTACAACTCTGGCGGTCAAACTGCCATTACCACTGCAACCACCAGGGAACCACCATTCCCTGGCTGTGGCATGGTGGTCAGGTGCCCAGCAACATGCTGGGGGTGCCGATGCAGCACCGCCATGCATATAAGAAGTTTCAGGACCACCAGCAGTGTCATGGAGGTTTTTACTTCATGAAAAGGCTTGCAGTACTGAAATAAATGGAGCCCTATGGGGCCCCCTTTGCCCATGGGAATGCATGCATCGAGGGACAACATGTACCCCCCTGTGTGCATGCACCCAAGTACCTGCATGGCATGGACTTTACAGTCAATGCCCTGCATGAACTGTTTTTGGCATTTCCATTGCGGTGCCCATTTTCAGAGGCAATGCCATGGGACTCCCAAAAAAAGCCTGCCAGACAAGAGGAAACTCTTGATCTGGTGGGTGGTGCACACATGGGTTTGGCAGTGCAGGTGTGAGCTGCCAGCATGGTGGTCTGCTCCTGCACTGCCGAACCCATAATCAGGCCCTTAGTGTGAAGTTTGGGGGATGAATGCTGTGAACAGGCGGTGTGTGAATGAGTTATAATGAATGAGTGTTGTAGAAGACTGATGTTAAATGAATTTTGTAAGCAATTAGCTTTGTAACTGCCCGATGTGAGTGTGTGGATAAGTGATCCTGCCGGTAGTGCAGTGGAGTTGTGGTACTAGTGTCTCTACGCAAATAGATGGCACGGTAATAGGGTTCTGAATTGTATTGATTGTTGAACAGTAGGGCAAATGATATGGGTATAGAAACGAGTCAATTGTGAGTCTATATAAGAGGTATGATGATTTAAATCGTGAGAGGGAGCAGTGTTGTGAGTGCACAAATGTTCTAGTGGTGTGCGTAAGTGAAGCATAGTAACATCAAAATGGTGAGTGAAGGGTGATGTAAGTGGGTATGGTAAATGCTTCTGGTGTTGCAAAAATATGTGACTGACTGGGGTGAACGAAAGGAAGGGTGGTGTTGATTGGATGTTGGCAAGTAGTCAGAGCTTCTTAAGAGTTACTGGGTGATCCCAGTACTAAACAATGCCAGGCAGCTTAGTGGTACTATGAGTGCCAGAGGCTTAGCAAAGTGACATGGAAAGATGTGAGTGGTGTTAAGTGGCAGCAGAGGAGTAGTTTTTCGAATAAGGGGCAATAATCTCATTCTGCATCAGTCAGTCAGTCATAAGCTTTTATTCGATATGCAAGATATCTTGTAAGCAGAATAAACATACAATCATTACAGTGTATAAAATAAAAAAAAAAAACAATGCTACAAGAAGCCAGTAATAAAATTCATAAAAAGGTAAAAGGACATGAAATGCCCGTTATTAAATTAGCTAAAAAGAGAATTAAACAGCTACTGACAATCTCTTACAACGAATAAGCCAAAACAACTTTAAAAATTTTGCTATTCCACACACTATAGGGGGGGAAGTGTCCGTGGTTAGGATACGCAAGGCTACTAGGTGGCTACGTGTGCCCATATTTCGACAGAGGGGTTTCAACCAGGAACTCCTAGGCCTTGCGTAATCCGGGCATTCAAATAAGACATGCGCAATGGACTCAACCCTACTCGGGCAACATGCACAGTTGGGAGAAGTACGGGCCGCAGATGACCAACTCGATACCACTGCACCTAGGGGGAGGGATCCAACTCTAAATTTAAAATAAAGGGCTCGGTCAAAGGGGAGAGTGATCAAGTCCAGGTAGGGTTCAAAAGCCACAATGTCTTTAATTTGTAAAAAGGCGACAGTGGACTTGCAGTGGTTAGAGTTTGTAATTAGACGCTCCACACACCATTTCCAGTAAAGCGCCTTAACAACTTCTTTTGGAGGGGCTGAGCATGATGACCAACAGCCTCCTAGTCCGATCTTCTCCAGAAGCTTTTTAGTTTCTCTTAACCACTTTATCTTAGCCCAGCCCCCCAGACTCATTATTTCCCCCAGGGCATCAGCATAGGATTGTAGTTCTTCACCCCTCCAGATTCGTGTCCATAACAGGAGCGGGCGAAGCTGGGCCTGATCTTTAATGTTTTTACAGCCCGTGTCCAACCGCACTGGTACAGATGGTGTGCTCAGTGGAACGGAGATAAAGGATTTCAGTAACTTGCTCTCCGCTGTCTCTAGGGCGTCCAATCGGCAGTGGCCCCACAGTTCTGCCCCGTACAAGGCTGATGACACTACTTTGGCCTTGTAGATATCAATTACTGGGGTAAGTGATCTCCTAGGAGAGGCCCTGAACTCCCTCATGAGAGCGCCTCCTACTCTCCTATGGTTGAGGACCATTTTATCAATATGATTAGCCCAAGACATCCTATCCATAATCCGAATACCGAGGTAATCGAATTCGGCTACTTTCTCTAAGGGGATCGAGTTAAGTGTGGGTGGACGGCCCAATTTCTTAGGAGGATTTAGGACTAGATATTTTGTTTTGTCCACATTTATTATTAGTCCTTTTGCAGCACAGAACTCCTGAAAACGCGTTAGTAATTTCTGGAGGCCTTGAGGGGTCTTCGAGATCAGGAGCGTGTCATCCGCAAAAAGCAGGGTGGGGATACGGACTCCTCCGAGACAGGGGGCGTCGGCTGGTTCTTGTTGTAGATGTTTTACCACCCCATTCACATATAGTGAAAATAGGGTGGGTGCCAAGACACAGCCCTGTCTTACGCCCCTGGACACTGGAATCTTCTCAGTGAGTTCTCCGTTTTTACCCCAACGGACCTGAGCAAAGGTATGGGCATGAAGGCTAATGAGAAGGGACAAGATGTAAGGGGGTAATCCCAACTCATAAAGTACCTTCCAAAGATCTTCCCGGGGGACTAGGTCAAAGGCAGTCTTCAGGTCTATAAAGGCCAAATAAAGACTACCCTTGCCCAGTTCCACCACCTTCCACCCCAGTAGTGCCAGCCTGAACACCTGCTCTATTGTCCCCATACCAGCCCGAAAACCTGCCTGAAAGTCTGATAGGATTTTATTCTCCTCCACCCAATGGAGAATCCTTCCAAGGATAGCTTTACCAGCTATCTTTTTGGTGGAGTCAATCAGACTTATAGGGCGGTAGTTCCCCGGTGTTTCCCTGCACCCTTTTTTATAAATCGGGACCACCACCGCCCCTTTCCAGGATTCTGGCACTGCCCCTCCCATCATGATATCATTTAGGAGAGCTGCTATGACCCGTGCCCATTCCGCTGGATATGCCCTCATAAGGTCCCCCGGAAGGCCGCCTGGGCCCGCTGCCTTGCGAGGGGCTACCCACCCTATAACCCCCTCAATCTCTAACGGAGTGAAGAGATCATAGGCATGAGGTTCAATTGCTCGTGTGAAGTCCATCCCCACGTTACGATCCCCATCTAGGGGGAGGTATAGGGTCCCAAAATGTTTTACCCAGCTTTGAGGCGGGATGTTGCAGGATCTCACAAATGCATCGGGGTTTTTCCGTGTGCTTATGAGATGCCAAAAGGCCCTTGAGTCCCTAATTTTACTGGCCTGGAGCAGGTCTTCCCAGTATTTATCTTCCCACTCCCTCCTGGCAAGTTTAAGGGACTTATTGTAGGCCTTCCTTGCTTCCTGTATCACACTACGGGACTTGACTTTGAGCGCCTCAACTAACTTAGCCTTATAAACCCTGCATGTTTGAGTATACCAACCATCGACTGGTTTTTTAGAGTCTTTGTTACCCGACTTGTTATGGTATAATGTAAAGACGTTAGTTAAGGCTTCTACCAGGGAGACAAAAAGCCCACTCACTCTACCCACCCCTTCTAAGGAGGTTCCAAGGGTTGTTACCGCGTGGTTTAAGTCGAATTGAATTTCCCCTACCTTTGCCTCTGATAAAACCAATTTGGCCCATTTTATTCGTCTACCACAAGGGGAGACTTCAGAGTCATCCGGGGGTGCGGCTACCCGGTTAATGTTATCCTTACTTGAGGGGCGCCACCACTGGACCATACTTAAAGAGAGCAAGTTGTGGTCACTTTCAGTCGAGGGGACCACCTGCATGTCCCTTACATAAGGCCATAGGTATACGTCTATTAAAAAATAATCTAACCTAGAGGTATGTCCTGGCCTATTGTACGTGTGGGCACCCAACCTATCCGAGGATGTCCTCCCGTTTGCTGCCCTTAAGTTGAATTCAAGGCTCAGGGAGTATAACTGGAGCGCCACTTCTGACCACCTTCTAATCGGTGGGATTTCCAGTACCGGAATCCCCAACCTGGTCTCCTCCTCGTCTTGGTCGAGGGAGACGTCCGAGCCCAAGGGCTCGAACGTACAATTCATATCACCAGCAACCAATGTACGAGACTTATATGGGGTATTATTTAGCAAGGTCTCGAGGAGAGATATTACAGGAGACTTTCTCCCGCCCACGGTTCCCCGGGCATAAACATTATAAACATTTAGAACAATTCTTCCCCTTTGATCTATTAGGGCGATGTTTTGTATGTCAGGGGAACCTGTGGGAAACTCCACGATTCTGCAGTCTAGAGAAGCCGCGACCCAGATGAGAAGGCCGCCCTCTGGTCGCCCTCTCCCTGTTTCCGAAACCTGCGCAGGGGAGAAATAGGAAGAAAAGCCCACCCTATGGACCGGTACACAGCTCCATGTCTCTTGGAAAAGGCACAGGGAGTGCTCATCAACCGAGGCAGTAAAATCCGGTAGAGCCAGTTTTCTTGCGATCCCTGCGACATTCCAGCTGAAAACCTTAAAGACTAGGTCCGTCACAGCTGAAGTGTCGCTGGGCGCCAGAATGCCCCTGCCTATGGACCTCCTCGAAGGAATATGAGGGGAACAGGGATCATGTGGGGTGGATATAAAGTCGCCTATCCCACTTGTAAGATTTCTTTTGGTAGGTAATACTCCAGCTGGGTCTGCTCTACTCCCAATTTCCAGTCAGATAGGCCCTGATGCCCACAATTGGTTCTCCCTAATATCCCCTGAGACCCCAGCCCAGTTCTGGCCAAAAACAGGGGGACTTAAACTTCCTCCAGTTGAGCCAACAATTTGCCTGGGGTAAAAATAGGAAAGATCTACCACTTTAACCCCCAGAGCCCCCATACTTTTAATAGGGGTGCAAATCGATGGTACTACTCTTGGGTCTTGGAAATTTATGATTATACAATCCCCCTCCTGCGTTTTTTTCCCCTGCCCTACCCAATCCACTCTGCGGACACTTAAAATAATACCATCCACACCCAGCGGGATTGGCTTGTTTGCCTTCAGCCAGTGGATACACTTGTTCTTGAGTGATTGATGGTTTTCCAACAGGCCTTCCTTTAGAGGGGGCACATTAACCATGACTGCAACAAAAGGTTGACAGTCTGGTGGGAGGTTTACTGGGGGGATCCGTCGTGCTGGCTTACTGGGGGCCAGTGAGGGGGTAGATATGGCGGTAGGTTGGGGTACAGACCTAGGGGCTTTCTCTAGCGCTAACCCGTTAAAATTGCTACGTGCCCCTGGTTTTTGGGAGACTTCCATTTTGCCACTAACTAACTGTGGCTGCTTTTGTTGAAGAGGCTTAGGCTTATTTTTGTCAGGCTCTATGTGAGTTGTTGAACCCTTATGTTTTGGCCCTGCTTTGGGACGGGGGGGAGATATGAGAGCTGGAATTAATGGACTATTGGGAACAACCTTGTTAAGACATATTGGGTGCTTAGGGTCTCTCTGAGGTAAAGGCTCGTTCCCCTTTGCACCCAGGTCCTTGTTTTCAGTCACTCTAATTATTTGTTTAAATGTTGTTTTAAGTGAATGAAACCCGTCAAGGGTTGATTGCTCAAGTTTGTCTAACCTTTCCCCTAGACCCTTGCCTTGTGTTAGCAACGGTTTCAAGAGGCTGTATACCTTCTCAAAAATATTTTCAGCCGTTGCTGAGTCAAGGAGCTTTGAAAACTTAACAGTGTTTGCGTCTGGGTGTAGCCCCTTGGAAGAGTTCAGAACATCCCCATCTATGTCAGTTTCATTCGATATAGGCTTACCCCTTGTGGTTCTCGTACCAGATCCAGAAGGCTTTCTTAATCTTTGGTAAATAGCGGCCTGTCTCACTAGGCAACCCTTTTTACGTTTTCGTGGCTTTTTGCTTAGGGGCCTATTCTCCTGTCTAGTGATTGGAGTTTGGGAGTTAGGGGAAGACCTAACCATCTCCCCTTCTGGTAAAGCTAAGGGCGCAGTGAGCGGTGTTGAGGGCTCCAGATCACTGATAGCTTCGCTTGGGAGATTAGTTAATAATGATGTGGACAGCTTACCAAGGCCATCATCTTCCGCTGTAACTATAGGGAAAAGAGCAGCCAAATTTTCCAGCCTACCTATATTTTGCTCTATACCAGCCAACTGGGGGGGTCCGTGAAAACACCAGGCACACTAGGTGGAGAAACGGGTTGAACCTGGGCACTGGCCGGTATAAACGATTGAGCGTCGACCCCCAAGGATGAACGTCTTGAGGGGAGGTAAACCTCAGATAAACGCCTCTCAGACATGGCAATCTCCTTTTCAATCACCGCCGCCACCCTGGTGATAAAGCGGTCCATAGTTCCTATGATAGGGCTCGCGACATTTGGCCCCCTTTCGCCTTCGTTCCTTAACAGCTTTCCAGAACGAGTAGACATAGTTTTCCGGAAACAAAGCGGGGACACACACCCGGCGTATGTACTCACAGTTGCTGGAGAGAAAAGGGACGTGGCCCAGCCCAGCCTCCTTCGGCCTCTGACGGCCACAGACGGCCCGCCCTCTGCCCGAGCTCAGCCCGGCGCCGCCCGCGCGCGCGTCCCGCGACGCTGATGAAACTTCTGCTTTTATTCTGCATCATTATGGACACTTTCTCAGTCCTGAGCTTCTAAACTACAAATGTTTGATGAAAGGTGTAATGGTCTAATCAATTCAACGTAAGCAACCAAGGACTACCAGTCATATGATCACAGAGGACTGGAAGCAGAAAACATAATGCCATGGAATAATGTGGAATAACTGGTTTTGTCCTGAATGGATGAGAACCACTGTGTCACCCTAAGTGGTACAGGTACGCCCAGGCATGGATCCGTGCACACTGTGTCAATGGAATCCATCTATAGCTGGCAGAAGAGCTCTAACGTGGGCAAAACCAATCCTGGGTTGCTTGTGTTCTGGTTCAGGGAGGTTCTGGCCTGGCAGTTTAGGCTTAACTGTTCCCATTGGAGTAGGTTCAAGACTGATTTGCATATGGCTGGTTCCTAACTGAGGTGCCATGGTGTGCAAAATGAAGATGGATTGGGGTGCCGCTGAGTAATTGCCAGTGGCCAAGAATAATTCAAGCATTCCATCCATCACTTTTTACATACTTCATCTGACAGTTGTCTTAAGGCTTGATTTAGAGTTTAGAGGATGAGTTACTCCATCAGAAACATGATGATATCCCATCCATTTTAGGACCAGGTTAGATAGCCAGAGAAAATGTGGCTACTGGAACTGGTGAGTGCATCAAGGGAACAGATACTCTGCAGTGGAGCTTTTTGATGAGTAACAGAAATAAACATACCAAAGTTATCATAAAAAAGCAACAACCATGCACGTCTAAAGGCTACAGAACGAGGAATGGTGACACTGTGGAGCTCTCATTCAGAGACAAGGCCCAGCTGTGTGGCACCTGCCCTGGATAGGACATGTCTTCTAGACACCTTATTATGTGTGCTCTCCAACATCCAACAGCGCCTGGTCTCTTCAGACACCATATTTGAATTTTGGAATGAAAGCCTTTTCTTCCTTCGAAACACTGCTTTAACTTTGCATTGGAATGTGTGGGAGGTGGAAAATATTTTGATTGCAGCCGCAAACTTAGCTTTTTTCTTCAAATAATAATAAATCTCACGAAAAGTTGACATGACTTTACTGATTCCATAGGCCATCCTGTCATATACCCCTTTCAACTCTCTTTCAACTAAATCCCTGGACATTTATCACTTAATTTTACCCATCCCATCATCAGTTGCTGCTCTCTGCTGCCAACAATTCGGTCTAGTTCAGATCAGATCAGAGTGATACATCATAGTGATACAGTGATTGCACAGTTTACGTTTGTAATTCATACATGACGCTATAGTATATTCCATCTGTAGTCAAATCAAAAGCTTTTAATATGAACTTGTCCACTCAAAAATGCTTCAGGTAAAGGGTGAATTTAGCAAGACCAAAAAATGATCTCTCACATGGGACAAAACCACACACTGCCCAGCAGCCAAGATTGCCACTGTTTCTGCCAATTGTTCTAGGGAGTGGCAAAAGGTGTGAGGGCATATCATTGTAAAAGTTGCAATGTAAATACATCATAGATTATCTGGAGAAGTTGTCAGCTGGTTTGTTTTTAGGTGTATTTTTCACAAGTGGTATCGATTTTCCTGATGAAGTATTTGCCTTTGGCTATGGATTTCTGAATGGAGGGTTCTAGAATTACTGTTTATATGATGCTGATGTATTTAGCAGGTCACGTTAAAGAAATCCTTGATTTGATTGTTACCACTTGCAACAATGTTTATGGCCTGTCTTGCCAGTGTAGCTGTTGCCAGACAATTATGTGAGCATCACTAGAGAGGATCTTTGACTCCTCCCACATGTTGGGAGCTAGAAGTAGATGTTTTGATTGGTAAAAAGTGTGTGTGCTTCCACGAAAAAGTGCTTGCCCTTTTCACAGTAATGATTATTTTGTTTATTTCTTCAGCTGCCTAAGGTTGAACTTTCAGGGGCACACACATGACATTGTAATGCTATTAAAGGGCCTCAGCTAACTAAACAATTTATGGTGGTTTTCTCTGGCAGCAGCACAAAGGGACGGGTCTGTCATTAACCAGTCTTTAAGTCTAGCTTGACAATGCATTCATAAGCCATGCCTACTGACATTGCCAACACTTGTTAGGCATGTTTTTAGGTATGGTTAGACTTTGGTTAGTGTCTTGTTTGCCATTGACACTGAAGTGTTTTTAGAAAGTTAAGGTCAGAGTCTTTTAGATATTTGGCTCAGCATTTTGTTGGACTTAATAGTATTTGCATTTCTCGGCTTCTTATGTGTTTTGGATGTGCATGTCTGTTTTTAGGTGTTGGCTAAAGACAGCTTCAGTTGTTGTTAGCCAGACCTGTTATTTATAACATACATGGAGTGGGCTTTGGATCATCCCCTTCATCATGCTAGCATGGTTTTGTTGTCTATCTGAGTAGTTTCCCTTGATTCCATATGTTTCCTCCCTAATCATGTATTTGCCCTACGCAGGTGCATTTCATTCTCACTGTTCTGTTCTGTGTCTGCTTCCACTGCACACCCAAAGGGACTCTTTTTCTTTTATGGTAATCAATACTTGGAAGTCTACGTATTTCCTATTCCTCACTCATTTTTTTATTCAACCTTTTGCACAGATTTCATTTTCCCTGCTCCCCACCCATCCTGCTCCTTTTAAAATATTGTTATTGTTATATTTTGTTTTACAATTTATCAATAGCTACCAACTGTTGCCCATGTCCTTTCCTCGTCTTTCCACCGTGCTTACCGACCCACACCCCTGCACACTCCTGTGTTTTCAAATTTTTAAAATATTTTTTTCTTTTTGTATTTATTTGTTACGACAGCTAAGAGATATCAGACCATTTGGGTTCTTTATTCTGCTTTCTCCCCTATTTTTATACCTTTTAATTTACTTTTCTGACATGGACAAGCGACATGAAGGAATGGTAAAATGGCTGACCAATGTCATATGAAGATGTTTGGGGTAAGGTACTCAGAAAGGGCCTCAAGACTAATGTCAGGTGGTGATGAGTAAGGAATTAAGGATGATGGTTAGCTTAGCTCATTTTTTTGAGTGGGGGTGGGTAATTATGCTGAAGGTTGTCCGTCTCTGGTATATAAAATTAAGTAATGTGAAAATTTTATACATTTCATGAATTTCACCTGGCGTAGAATTTTGAAATCTTGCAAAATTTTATCGCACTATTACATTATTGTATAGGCCTATATTTGCTTTCTTCCTCACTAATAATGAAAACACACTACAAAGGTATAATCTTAGCAGGGACCTATGTTTTGTTCTTCAGGTAAGGAATTTAGGTTGATGGTTAGGCCAGCTTTAGTTTTTTTGGGTGGTGGTGAGAATTTGTTACTAAACATCCCTGGCTATTACAGTTTTCTGCACTTAGGAGATTTATGAAAACAGCAGCATGCAATCTTTTCGATATAGTGTACCTAAGAACTGAAAACTACCCCAAATTGCCCCACTCGTCTTCCCTGGGGCTGCTTCATCACTAAATTGCAAGTCTCAGCCAGCAGTGGCCAAAAACCTCTCTTATGATGATGCTACTGCTTAGCAATGCCCACAGCTAGGCAACAAAGTGACAGGACTGGGTTTGAATGTTTTAAAATATAGAAAAGTCAGAGGCTAGGGTAAAAGGACTGGAGTTCACCACCTGCCTTTTGGCTTTGTCACTGTTTTGGTTTTATCATGTATTTTGCAAAACATGGTTAGGAATCCTGTCAGGCCCACGTAAATCTAAAACAAGTGGTTAAAAAAAATATATGTTTTTGGTCTTAAAAAACACACATTGCCATATTAGTCCTTGGCTCTTAAGGCTCTTAAGTATGGATGTTCTTTTGGTAAAAGGGAAGATTGCTGTCATTGAAAGCGAAGTTAGCCAATGTGTAAAGTGTGCTGCCCCATGATGTATACTGTAGTGGATTCATTCAAAATGACAGACCTATGTTTGTAGAAGACTGAGGGAAAACATCTATAAGTAAATATAAGGCACATATAATTTGAGCTATGGGTCTTGGTGGCTCCCCAAGGTGTACTGAGATCATATTGTGATATACAGGGAGTCCAATTGAGTCTAGGATGCGGTCATGAATGCAAATGATCCAGCAGTGAAATTAGAGGGCCTTATGTTGGTGACGTTTCTTAGATTAAATGTCTGCTATCACCAAGCACAGCACTTAAAGACTGGAGTCATCTAATCAGCTGTTCCAAAGCCTCTTCCTTAAATATAAATGTTGTTTTCAGAGAGTTTCTCAGCTAAATGGCATACTGCTGACTCTATTTAAAATGCCCCCATATCTTTTCACTCAACAATTATGTCACAGATAATCACATAAAATTGGATCGACATAAAAAGTGATAGCGTGGTTTGTGATCCAGATATTATCATGTGATGTAAGTACTGTAAATGTGTGACATTTGATTACTATGGGTGATGATGGGGGCCAGATTTTAGCAGGTGCTAACTTTTTTATGCTATTTTTCTTTTTAGCATTAAAAATGACAGTTCTTACTATTACATTATTTAATCATATTCCATTTATTAATCTCAGAAGAATAGAAGACTGAGGTTGCATTCGAAGGATTTTATTTTAGCCCTGATGATAACTAGAAGTCCATAAGAATATTTACCTCACTGAGCCATTTTGCGGATGTCAGAAGAGAAGGTGGGCAGACAGAATGAAGCAAAACTGTTGGGACAGCAAAATGAGTATGACAAGGAAACACGACTATGAGAGGGGATTAAGACAGAAGAGGACAGTTATGGATGCTTTGAAGGAGGGTGTTATTGGAGAATTTTGGAACTAAATGACTGGTGTCATACCGTGCCCAAATAAATGTATGTTTGTATATGGTATTTCTAGCCAAAAGGCAGCGGAGTGCTATACATGCTCAAAGACAAGCATACGTCAATGAGTAAGTGGGCTGTGGGTGAATAAATGCTTTGTGAAGTGTTCTTTAAATAGCTGAGACTTCAAATCTTTCCTAAATTGGAGCAGCACTTGGGCGATCCTGATGAATATCGAGTTGTTGGTACAGCTCCTGGTGAAGAGATGTAAAATGCATGCTGTCTTTTTGCTGTTTATACCCTTAATCTACAGTCATCTAGTGTCCTGGTTGCTGTGGGTGATCCAAGATCCACCAACGATGGTGAGCTTGGATGCAAAATAAGCAATGGTGCTGCTTGTGAAGCTGAAGCAGGCTGGCAAGGGCAGTAAATAGAGTTTCATCAGGATGGGGTCGTGATCATATTTCTACAGACCCAGAATAAGACATGCTGCAGTATCTAGGATTCTCTTAAGAGGTGCCAGTGCGCGGTCTGGAAGGCCAAGTGGTAGGTTTGTTTTTATATCCATGTGTTACTTGAGGATGCGACTGGTGTCCAGGATAATTCCAATTGATTTGGCATTCTGTCAAATTTGAGGTTCATAGTCGTCCAGGGTTTTGTCACTGAGCCAGGTCTGTACTGTATTATGTTAAGTGCTCCTGGCAAATAACAGAAATTCTGTCTTGGTTGGGCTGAGCTTGTGGTAGGAGGTAGATATCCAGGTCTATATGATGTTTGATCACAGCTTTAAGCATTTGATGACTGAAGCAGAGGAGACTTTCAAGCAATGTTGTGTGTCACCAGCATATTGGTGAATCTTGATCCTGTTATCTGAGAGCAGAGCACAACGCTGCTGTATGTATAGGTTGAAGATGACAAGAGGAACATGGGGCATGCTACTAGTAATAGGGATCTTTTGTGACTTGGTTCAGCCTATGCCAATAAACTGGTGTTGTTTGGAAGGGTAGGAAGAGAACCAGTGAATGACATTGCCAGGATATCACATTCAAGACTCTAGGGTGCATATGAGGCTGGGATCATTGACTGTCAAAGACAGCTGATATGTCCAGCAATATCTGGCAGGGATCATCTTCATCTATAATCAAGAGGGCATCATTTACGATGTGTAAAGCAGCAAGATTTATGCTGCAGCAACAAACTGATAGTTGTGCAGGAGATGGTTAGCTTGGAGACAAAGACACATTTTTAGGCCTTGCCTGAGACAGCGCATGCCCTGTCGTTTGCAAGACATTTTGTTTACAGGAGGCTTGGAGCCTGCCTTGTGCTTTCTGTTGGTTGGCTTCATGATCACTCCTATTTCCTTGCTTCTTTTTAGTCAGCCTGTTCCGGCTTCTCTTCCTCTTTGTGCATTTGGTCTTCCCTGGAGCTGACCCACGAACTACTTCCTTGCCCTGTGTCCTTCCTCAGCTCTCACATTCAGAGCTACTTTTTTTCTTTTAGTTGCAGCACTCGATAAGAGTGAATGTGTGTGCAGGCCACCCCTGTTCCACTCTGTGTTCATTTCCCCCTCCTATGTTCTTGCTTGCTCCTACCCCTTCCCTGTCACTTCTTGCCCTGTTCCTCCCATCCCAATGCTTGAGCCATCCCTCACGTTATTGCGTGCCTTGTCCCTCCCACTCTCCTAGTGTTGTTGCTTTCCTTGTCCCTCCCACACTGTTGCTTGCCCTTTACCTCAAGCCCTCCTCCAGCATTGCTGCTCGTCTCATCACTACCTGCTATTAGGTCTCGCCTATGTAAGAGCTATTGGCTTTATCAATGTTTTTTAGCCATGATATTCAGCATGGCGAAAGTTTTCTTTAAATCTGTACGGCGTGGCCAGCAATGATTATGCCACAGTCCTTTTTTTTCTTCGGACTTTCAGCCATGCTGCACAGCAGTTGCACTGCTGCACACAATGGTTAAAATACACTGATGAAGCCAACACCTCCTGCATAGGTGAGGCCTACTGGCTTGGCCAACACTTGTTCAATGATCTTGCCAATGAATAGTAGGTGAGAGATGGGCTGGTAGCTGGCAAGGTCATCAAGGTCTAATGTAAGTTTCTTTAGAGATGGGAGTACATAGCTTGTCTTAGGAGCTTCTGGGAAGATGCTTTGAAGGAGGGAGGTACTGAAAATGGTAATAAGTCGGGGTAAGAGCATCTTGAGGGAGAGCTTTGATTAAGGACACTGATAAGAAAGAATCATAACAAGGTCAGTGAGATCTGGTTTGCAGCAGTTTGATTGACAGGTGGTCAGACAATACTTACACTGGGTAGATGTTGAGACCAATCTTAATAGAATGTAGCTAGGACGAGTAGGGGCAGAAGTAAATTATAGATGAGAGAACAAAGGAGTTGTCATTCCTTGATGGGCGAAGATATCCATGAGAAAAGATAGGTCTGTGAATTCAGGGCATAAGCACAAGGGTAACCAGGCGATGGGTCACAGGTGGGAACAGGTAACAGGAGGAGGAAGGGAGGAGGTGCAAATGTTCTTACAGCTGACAGTTGACAGGGGTGAAAGGGGACATGCCAGATGGGAGGTGTAGTGTAAAGTTGACCAGAAAGTGTATGAGATGTTTCATGGGGAGGGTTGGGACTAGGGGCAGGTGGGAGCAGGGGATCGGCAGCAAGTGTTGGAGGGAGTTGGGTGACACAGGAGAGAGAGCACAAGAGGGGACAAGGACAGACCTACGATGCCCCCATTGTAATTCAGGGGACACGGATCTGCATCATGTGTTATGGTCCTGCACAGCCCTGTCGGACTACTGGTGTGGGGATGGAAGAGGCACTTTGAGAGGTAATGGAACTCACCGATATCTTCGCTTGAGAGACTTGCGACCTGGGTATCTTCAAACGCAGGAAGAAGTACATAGTACAGACCCACTTCACAGATGTGGCCCTTTTACTAGCTAAATGAGCACTTACCCTTCAGTGACATGCTCAAGCTGCCCGCAGGTGGCAGCATGGCAAGGCTTGGGGCCCGATTCACAGAATTAACTTAAGAGAAAATCCTAAACTTACTACTTTTGGTATTCACAGAATGCACTTACTACTTTTGGTATTCACAGAATGCACTTACTACTTTTGGTATTCACAGAATGGATTTACGACTACTAACTTTACGTCCGCACTCGGGCTGGAAATTCCGGCCCGGAGGCGGAGCTTCCGGCCCGGAGGCGGGGCTTCCGGGCCGGAGGCGGAGCTTCCGGCCCGGAGGTGGAGATTTTGGCCATGGCTAAATCTCCGCCACTGGCCGGAATCTCCACCTCCGGGCCGGAAGCCCCGCCTCTGGCCCGGAAGCTCCGCCTCCGGGCCGGACGCTCTGCCTCCGGGCCGGAATTTCCGGCCCGAGTGCGGACGTAAAGTTAGTAGTCGTAAATCCATTCTGTGAATACCAAAAGTAGTAAGTGCATTCTGTGAATACCAAAAGTAGTAAGTGCATTCTGTGAATACCAAAAGTAGTAAGTTTAGGATTTTCTCTTAAGTTAATTCTGTGAATCGGGCCCTTGGTGCGCAAGTGGGGCAAAGTTGAAGGTGAAGCCCTGCGATATGAGGAGGCAAGCAAGCACTCAATCTCACAAATATACAGCACACTTTTAACACAATTGTGTCAATAACTTGCATGCATCAGTTGGTTTTAATCGAACCACTTTCTAAACAATTCTGCTTTAAGCAGTTTTGAGGCCTAGTATGTGTAACTATGGCTTGATACTACATTTGCACTAATCAATATTCATTTTTGTTTATTTTAAAATCTGCACATTAATATTCCACATATGTCTTTTCTATATTAATTTGCGTTTTCCTCAAAACAACTCACATTTTTTTTATATCAGCCTTTCACACCATCATAGTGAAACCACGCTGATTCCATCTGTACGCCTGTACTCATTTAAGATGTACCGCGTAGTCAAAGAGAACTGCCCGGTAGAAAACTCAGGTTTACCTGTAGGGAAACTCTCGGCCTCAGGGTGAAGGTCAGGGTAAAGGTGCCCCTTGCACAGTCAAGCAATCGAAAGAGATTGAAGTGTAAAGCAGAGAGATGGACTGCAGCAAAGCATTCACACTGTAAACAAGCAGACTCTTCAATTAACTCCAGCTTGCATTACACTTCTTTCCAATTCTCCTCCAGACCAGAGAACACTTTGAGACCCTTCTCTTCAGACAATATCTCCTGCTCTCATCCTGCTGCTGGCACCCCCTTGCCTACTCACAAAGAAGCCAGCTGCGTCACAGCTTTATTCGTAATCCCCTAGCACTGATAGACAATACTTCAAGCAGTCATTGTTATGACCATTGTGGTTTAGGTTAGAATGGCAGAAGAACATGTCTGAGTATTCTGACCCTTTGACCTTGAGCTCAGAGAGATTCCCATCTTTGCATTCCTGTAGAGTCCTATCTCTTCTTTCTCTTTTAGCTGTACAAAAGGGAAGCAGCTGAGAGACATATTGCATTTCCTAATCTGGTTTGAATGAGATGGCTCTCCTAGGAAGGAGCCTGTAGTGGTCACATCCTCCCTACCCACTCGACTCACAATAAGGGGTTGAGTGGATTAGACATTACAAGATGGCGCTTAATTCCAACGCTGCGTACAAGCAATATTGTTGGAGGCAAGAACACGATATGGAAATCCATGAAACCAATATGTGCAGACACAGCCACAGGGCTTGTAAGTATTGATGTTTCACACCCTAGAATGTATTTGCTGCATTCTAAAATCTCCAGCCTTTCATAGAAATAAATTGCAGGTCAGAGTCAATAACAGGCCTCATGTCGCCTCACATTGTTGTATTTGTTTCTTATGTGTGTCACGGGAGAAAACGAACAAGGTATTTTTTATACCGTTTGGCTCAGCGCTGGGAATAGAAAGAATTTGTAAGCCTGGAACCTGGACACCGGACATATGGAGGGCAGTGCAAAAAAAGGGCAGAGTCGTGGAGGGTGTAGTCGTGAGGGTCAGAGTCCATGGCCGTCATTCTGTACATTATTCTTTACAAACTCTGCATCAAATAAATTGGCGACAAGCAACAAAAAATGTTAGCAAAAGTATTCATGTTCAATCGGTCATAAACAGCCAGACTTCTTAAGAACCCCGGGCTTTAGGTGTGACGGGTCCCTCCGGGTCTAAGACCCTATCGGGCCTTACATTCTTCTACCTAGCTTTACAGCCAAAATATAAATCGATTTCTGAACAATAACAGTAAAACCCATTAAGGTAAACCAGGACAGTGTTCTAGTTCCTCCCTACATGTCACATGTTGTAATGAATCTTGCATTACCTAAGAGCGCTTTGCTTTTTGAAGGTTGCCGTGTTTCTATGATTGTTTTCATGCAGCATATTACCCTTGCTTAGTGCGTACTCTGAAATGAGTTGCTTCTAGATGTGTGCGTGTGTTCAGGTTCTGGGTGGGTGTATGTAGAGGCCAACGACTGGGTCCACTGGAGTTGAGGCTGAAGGCACTGCAGGTTTTTCCCCATGCCTGTCAATGGTCCATAAAGGTGTTCAGAACATGTGCTCTTCCAATTCTTGGCCTCTCTGTGGAACACGCAGAGCATCCATATTGCAAGCCATTTGTAATTGTCGTTCTATGTGCAAGTGTGTGAAGGAAGTACACAGCTGTTAAAATATAGAGTGGGCGAAAGTAAAAGAAAACGGAGTGCTTCCAATGAGTGAATTGCTATGTGTGGGGCTATGGTAAAGCTGATGCAAGGAAGTACGTGCAGGCAAGAGTGAAAAGAGGGTAGTGAAGTGAAAAGAGGGTGCTGAGATGTGGTGTGAGATATGCAGAGGAAGGATTTCAGTGCTGAGATGTGGTTTGAGATATGCAGAGGAAGGATTTCAGTGCTGAGATGTGGTGGAAGCTATGCAGAGGAATGATTTCAGAAAGTTTGCGGGAGAAAATGTTGTAAGTGTGTGACATAGTGGGAGACTGCTGAGACATTTTGTGCAAAGGGAAGAATTGGAATGATTAAGACACTCCCGAAACCATTAACCCTGCCACAAACTTTACTGCTATTTAATTCACTGCCTCAGATCTTCAGAAATATAAATATTTGTTTAATTCTAGTTATTCATAACAAAATGATTGTTGCTACTCATTTATATGACAATTCTTAAAAGCATTTGCAAAGCCAATAGGTCTGACTTGTTTTAAGTGCATATCTTTTATTGTGTGATATGTCTGATGCAGCTACAGAAAACTCACTATGAGGCAGCGAAATGCTGGTCGAGTGGCATGCTATGGGAAACACAGGATTTTAGGTCAACAGTTTTAAACCACACCTTTAAATCCATTGGCCATGCCTCCTGGAAAGGATTCCTAATTTTGATTCTTAGGCTGCTCCTCTTTAAGAGACCCCCCACTTTTATCATCCCGCCTAAAACGCTGTAGGCACGTACTGCAAATATTTGTCTATATCCAGGGATGCTCATGATATAGTGCTTGTAGGATTACTCAGGTGGTTGTCTCATTTGCTGGATAGATATGTGTACGCTAATCATAAGGTAGCTAAGAGTGTTAATGTTCCTGCTGCAGAGCATAGCATGTAAGCACCCTCTGCAGTTTTGCATTTCAGGTATTTTAGGTAAGGTAGCTCAATGGATTTATATTTTTTTTCAAGGGTCCTTCTGTTACCTCCTGTTTGAGCACCCCAATCCTCATAAAACAGCTCACTGACTTAAGTGTCTGTTTAGTTCAAGGTAAGTTTATTGAGATAAAAGAATACATTAACACAGTAAGTACAATATTAATGAAAATGAAGAAATTATATACAATAAAGCAATTCAATTTTGATAAAACACAAAGGGCATGAATGTAAGTCCAATAAACATATCATATACAAGAAAAATAACAATACCACATAAAAAATCGGTGAAAAAATAGATAATTATACTCAATGTTAATATACCGATTACAAATCAAATATAATTAAACTAGATAATATCAACATGGAGGAAGTCATGGAGGTTTAGTCACTTCTTGTTAAAGAGGGGTAAGTGACAGAGAACATTGGGCACTAGCATCAAGAGAGAGCGTGACAGGCGCCCATAAATCCAAACGTTTTGATGCCATGTGCATCGGGTACACAAATGTTGTATCCAATCTATGATTGTAGCAAACAGCATACCACCATGCTTGAAACAATAGTTTAGTAAAGTCTTTCCAATTCTTAGTTATTTATTGAAAAGCAACTGCTAACAATAAGTCTATTATCTTTACATTGGAATTACAATTCTCCCAAATAGGGGATAGACTTCCCTAGAAGATATGTGAAACAGAGAGATGGTGACAAGAATCAAAAATCAAATTAATTTGAAACCATACTTTTTCCCAAAAACATATGAACAGATTTGCATGTACAGAGCAGATGATGTAAATCAGCATGTGGTGAAGAGCAAGTCCAGCATTCCTCTGAGAGATCAGCATGTCTTGTATTGAGAGTAAGTGGAGAAAGTAGGAGCCTATTATATATAAATAAGAGTGTTTGTATGGTACTTGCAGCTCTAGAGGACTTCCTAAGTTTAAGCCACATTCTATCCCAAAACTCCACAGAACAAGAGATTTCGAGATCCTTTTCCCAGGATAATTCCACCTTGGTTTTTCCTCTTGGAATAGGTGAACTATGTAAAAGTTTATATATGGCGGAAGCCCTAGAGTTATTAAGGAGGAGAACCCATAGTTTAGCTGCAGGGACATATTCAGGTGGAGTAGAATGATGAGAATCTGTGTATTGTGCGCTGGCAGTTTGAATAGCATGTACCAAGAAGGAGTATTTAAAGCGAAAAGAGGCAGGCAGGTCAAAAGAGCTGCTGGCGTGTACAAAGGACATAATCTTATCTTGGACATATAATTGACGAACCCAAATCAGACCTCGTTGCCTCCAAGATTTCCAAAATATAGGTTTATTATTTATTAAAATATAAACGTTGTGCCATATAGTGAAATTGAGAAAGGAGGTCCAATCGTGAAAAGTCAAGGAGGAGAGAGACGGTATAATCTTAAATGTATGTTTAATTATAGGAGTGGACACAGACTGGGGTTTACGTGTGAAATACAGATATTCTTGGAATGAGAATGGGGAAATGAAGGATTGTTAAAGCGTGACCCAAAGAGGACAACTTATATAGGATTCAGAGAGCCATCTCGAAGCCTGATGTAATAAAAAGGACTTATGATAAGTAGGTAAATCAGGGAAATTCACACCACCCTCTGATTTTGGGTGAACCAATTTTGAGACAGACATACGTGATTTCTTGTTACTCCATAAAAAGGAGGATAAAATGGAATTACATTTTTAAAAATATTTTAAGGGGATAGAAAGTGGAATATTAGAAATTGTATATAAAATTATAGGAGAAAGCATCATCTTTATGGTATCCAGGCGGCCCCACCAAGACAAGTACAAAGGATGCCATTTGCTGTTAAGGAGGACAGTCTTTGTGTGCAATTATCCATACAACGTGATATGGTTCCTGAAATGGAAGAAGTAAAATGTAGACCTAAATACTTAATGTATTGGGGACTCCATGTGAAACCCAAAGCAACAAAGTCAGCCTGAAAAGTATATTTTGTGAGAGGCAGAATTTCGCATTTATCTTTGTTCAATTTATATCCAGAAACATATGCAAAGGAATCAACCTCTTCTAAA
Organism: Triturus cristatus; assembly: GCF_964204655.1. Classification (NCBI taxonomy): domain Eukaryota; kingdom Metazoa; phylum Chordata; class Amphibia; order Caudata; family Salamandridae; genus Triturus; species Triturus cristatus. The sequence continues at coordinate 347,264,762 of NC_140582.1, forward strand.
AAGGCGGGAAGAGAGAGCTGAGGTTGCGAAAGAAACAAAAGGACATCATCAGCATAAGCTGCCATTTTGACGTTAGTCTCTTTAAAAGTAACACCATGAATGTTGTCATTCTGACGAATTCTTAAGAGAAAAGGTTCTAAAGCAAGATTAAAAAGAAACGGAGAAAGTGGACAGCCCTGTCGGACACCTCTACCAAGTTGAAAATAGGAAGAAATACCGCCGTTTGCGCATACAGCCGCCCTCGGGTTAGAATACAAAATAGATATTAGAGCAGTGATTTTTGGACCAAAACCAAACCACTTAAGTTTATGAAAAAGGTATGACCATTCGACTCTGTCAAATGCTTTTTCTGCATCTAAAGCTATCGCTGCTAAGGAGTGAGGAACATGTGAAGCCTTGGAAAGAACATAAAAAACTAAGCGAGTGTTATCCGTAATGAGTCGGCCCTTAACGAAACCGGATTGTTCTGCTCCTAATAAGTCAGGCAATTGAGATTCCAAACGCGATGCTAGGGCTTTTGAAAATAATGTATAATCTATGTTGACGAGACAAATAGGTCGATACTTTTTGCAGTGTTGTGGATCTTTGCCATCTTTAGGTATACGACATATAAGGACGTCTGAGAAAGAGCCAGAAGATTCTCCTGCTTGTAAGAAAGTATTTGTGAAGGTATGTAATTTAGGAATAAGTGAATGTGCAAAGTGAGTAAAGAATTCCACGGTGAATCCATCCGGGCCAGGGGCTTTATCTTTTTTGAGTGTTTTTAAGGCAGTGAGAAGCTCCTTCTGCGTAAGGTCAGATTCTAAAAGTGAAAGATCTGGACGTGTGTTGGGAGTGCATTGGATTTCAGACAGAAATTGAGAAATGGAATGGTCAGAAGAGAGATTTTCAGATGTGTATAATGTTTTATAAAACTGGAGAAATTCATTGAGGATATCTTCATCCTTGAACTTCAATGTATGATTTCTATCAAAAATAGATTCTATATTAAGTTTGTTGTGTTTAACCTTTAAATAATTAGCTAGCAATTTCCCAGCTTTATTTTGGCCACCATAACATTTTGCACTACACTTCAATAAATAGTTAGAAGCATTATTAATTGTATCTTGGTTAAACTGGAAGAATAATAAGAGTGCTCCAATCTCTATATTTTGGCTAAGAGGGCATTAGTGATTTGTTGCGCCTTTTTTCGTTTTCTTGAGACAAATCTAATAACAAAATCTCTGGCTGATGATTTAAATGCATCCCACACCACATGAAAAGGTATAGTATCTGACTGGTTGAAAAGGAAGTATTTATTAAAAAAAGAAACAAAGGAGGACGTAAATGCCGAATCTAGAAGTAGGGCATTGTTGAAACGCCACTTTCGAGACAAATTAGGTTTAAGCAAAACATCAAGATTAACAGTGATAGTAGCATGATCAGATATTAAGATAGAGCCAATATCTGCTGCCACTAGTGATTGAGATATATTGTGGGATATAAAAAAATAATCCAATCGTGATTGAGTACGGTGTGTCGGGGAGTAGTGAGAGTACTCCCTCAATGTAGGGTTACAAAGTCTCCAAGCATCTATAAGTTTGTGTAAAAATTTGATGAGATTTGTGAGGGACAATGGGGATTGACGAATTCCAATCGAGAAAAGGGTCAAGGATTTCATTGCAATCTCCTGCAAGGATAAAATTATCATCGAAGTGTTGCGTAATTTGTTGGGCTAGGAAAGTCCAAAATGAGGAATCGCCAACTGTAGGCTAGGCCTGGGCGGTAAATTCCGTTCCGCTCACGGAATTTGGGTAATTTGGGTAATTTCGCGTTCTGCGGAGAACGCGAAATTGCCCAAAATTCTGCTTTCCGCGACATCACAAAATTTTTTGCTTGTTCGTGTTCTCAAAATGCGTGTTCACGAGATATTTCTCCCCGAGCAGGCAAACAGCGATTGTGAACAGGAAAGCAGGCAAACAGCGATTGTGAACAGGAAAAAAGCATCGCGAACAAGCAATTCCGCGTGTTCGCGGAATTTCTGCGTGTTCGCGGAGATTTGTTACCGTTTCGCGGAGATTTGCGTAACGCGATTACGCAAATTCCGCCCACCCCTACTGTAGGCGCATAAATATTCAATAAAGAGATTGGAGCATTATCTACCACAAATTTAACAAATATCCATCTATCGACTGTATTTGCACATTGCGATAATATTTTAATAAAAAGGGATTTGCGAAAGAGAATAAGGACTCCATTACGTTTACCATCACCTGGGCAAAAAAGGACCTCCCCCACCCAACCTCTTTTAAGTGTTGCAGATTCTTCAGCCGTCAAATGAGATTCTTGTAAACAAGCAATATCTGTTCCCAATGTAACTAAATGAGTCAAAACTCTCTGTCGCTTAATAGGTGAATGCAATCCTCTGGCATTCCACGAGACAACTTTTAAAGGCATAAACTAATACTGTATATAAGTAATAAACACCGATTGAAACAAATCCTTAAACAAGTTAAACTGTGCCAAATAACAAACCAACTGTATATTAAATAAATCAACTGAGATAGAAAAGAAAAAAGAGAGGAAAGAAAGGTACAATAAATAGATATTGTTTGAAATGTAAAAGAGTAACGTGAAATAGGGAAGAATGTTAAGGTGAAAATAGAAGAAGACAAAACGTTCAGAGTAAGATAGAGATAAAAGAAAAAGAACATAGTACAAGAGAAAAGAAGACTGCATAGGATCAGAGACTTACAGACAATCCAGGACATATGAAGGGTGGAGGGTGTGAGGCCACACGGAACAATGACGTGTCCAAAGCCCATGCGGGAAGACGGAGAGGAGAACAGAATCAATGGACACTGGAACATATGGGGAGGAATAACACGAAAATATCTGTGAGGAAAAAAAGGAGATCAATCATATCAGTGAAAAAGAAAGATTAACATAAAATTGCTTTGTTTACTGATTATCAACCCACAAGCAAACCAATAACAGAATTAAAGCTTGTAGCGGGAGCAAAGACATATCAGAAACCAAAAATGTTTATTTGGTACTTGATGAAGAAGTATCCATAGAGTCGGCGTGATAGGAGTAGAGGAAACTCTTGAGCTTTAGTGGATCCTCATAACTACTAGTTTTGGTATTGATGGTCACCTTAAATAAGCAAGGATGAAAGAGGCCATATCGTGCACCTATGGAATGGAGTTGCGGTCTTAATGCCAGAAACTCCTTGCGTCGATCTGCAGTTGATTTAGCATAGTCTTGAGAAAAAAATAAAGAGGCCCCATACCAGGTAATGCGATTCATTGCCCTGGCCGCAGATAAAATTTTGAGCAAGTCAGTGTATTCTAGAAAATATAAGATCACTCCTCTTGGCTTTCTTCCTGAGGAGGAGGGCTTAAAAGATGGTGTCAGGCCCAACCTATGAGCTCTCTGAATATTAAGAGGAGTACCTTCCTGTAACTTGAGAAGCTTTGGGATGAAGGATTTAAAGAAGGCAATTCGATCTGTACCTTCCGTTCCCTCAGGCAAACCGTAAATGCGAAGATTATTTCTCCTGCTTCTATTTTCCAAATTTTCAATTTGTTTATGTAATGTTGACACCTGGGAACATAAGGAATCCACTTTGGAAGTAGAAGAATTTAAGGAATCGACATTGTGTTCCAATGCAGTAACACGTTCTTCCACATTTGACCATCTATCAGCGAGAAGCTGTAGTTTAGAGTTGGTTTCTTCAACAAATGGACGCTAGGCCCTGATTTCTTCTAGCAAGAGGTCCATTGTGACTGAAGTAGGTTGTTTAGGAGGTGAAGGAGGATCCTTCTTCAACCGTTTACTCGATGCTTTGGTAACACCAGAGGCTGAAGAAGTAGTAGATGTCGACGCACCTTTAGGTGAGGCATTGGTTGATTCATCCATGGATAGACAGCTGTAACGTGAACTGGTGCATATTATGAATCTACGTGTGGAAGATTTAGGATGAGAAAAATCTTTAGTTACTCTTCCCATAAATTAGGATAAAGTTTTAATTAGAAAATCAATACCAGTGGTAACGCATCTTGCAATAACTCAATACTTAGTCTGTTGGTGTAATATAAATAAATATATATGCAAAAAGATGCATAAGATCAGGTACAGTTCAGTAAAATAGCCACAATGTTATAAATAGACACGGAGCATAAACAGCCATTGAGGTGCTCAAAGGGGGCAGACATAAATTATATATAATCAACTTTATGCCATAAAGAAGTGCCACCAAAGACATGCCATGAATATGTCTTTCATTTGTTGCAAGATGTCACAGGCTGGTGTAAGAAATACATGGTCAGCATGAAGAAGAAATCACAATGAATGTAGCAAAGAGAAAAAAAGAATAGGTAAGGACCACCTCACAATAGGGGCAGAGCAAAGCACATGTGGTGATATAGTCAGCGCACTGAGGTGAGTTGGACCACAGAGTCTCACAAAATGGCAATCATTAATTCGTCTGGCCGCATCAAAACACGTTCATGAGCTAGGCTGTGAGTGCGAGTGTCCCATTAAGGAGGCAGATAAATCATTCTTTCAACGTTGCAAGCAGCTGCCGGATAGAGTAACGTACATTGCGTATAGCGCGTTGGAAAAACAAAAACTTTGTCGCCTTTAGCGTGTTGAAAAAAGAAAAGCTTTGTCAGCGGGAGCATAGAAAATGGCGGTCGCGAGCATAGAGAAGCCGCGCCGCAACTCACGCAATAAACAGAATTGCCGGCAGGGCACCAAATGATGCAATAGGCAGATCCCTCGACGCCTCAGGATTTAGGACGAATAATCCTCCAGTTTTGAGTCCATGAGTGCAGAAATTACTGCGTCCGTGCCGCCTCCGCTCTCGTCAGCCCAGGAGAGCTACGGACCAGCCGCCATCTTCGTTGGGCGCTAGCCACGCCCTCCAAGTGTCTATTTAAAAAAAGCGTGACTAAAATTACAAGGCATGAGAATAAATGTGTAGGTTTTTAACTCAATCTTTCAGCATTCTAAGGCTGTTATTTAGTACCAGCTTCCTGTAAATTGCAAGGTATGAGTTTTAATGTAATCTTATATTGTTCTAAGTTTTCTTTTTATTAATAAACACTTTTTATTCAGTGCCAAAGGTTCAGTTTACATTGTGTGACACATACCTGAACAATAATATAGGACATACACCCATAGATAAGCATATCTAGCATTTCTACAGTGCATATGTAAGCCAGCATAGCTCACATAACCCTTAAGCCTCAGAAATTCAAAACCACTTTAAAATGCATGTTTATATGTCATTACCCCCAGGTCCATCCAGTCCTCATCCCGTTCATACTACACAAGTGTGAGCATCTATCTCACCGACAGAAAAAAGAAAAGAAGGAGTGCTGGTACACCCCTTCCCCTTCTATTGGGAGTACCCAAAGTTCTGTCCCAATTCCTTCGCTCCCAGGAGCTGGTCTTGCCTGCTCTGTGTGCGGATCAGGTGGATGGGAGTGATCTTCCGTGGTCATTGCTGGATTTTTGCCGTGCGTTACAGATCTATGTGGACCATACTTGTCTCTTTCGGCAGTCTGACTCCCTGTTTGTTTCCTTTGGGGTGGCCTCCAGCGGGTGCAGGGCTTCCACTTCCTCCATTGGTCGCTGGTTGAAGCAAGTCATCATGTTGGCCTATTCCCTTTCAGGCTCCCCTTCTCTGGCAGGGGTTCAGGGTCGTTCAACCCCGGGGTGGGGGCTTCTTGGGCAGAGGTTTGTGGTGTGTCCCTTTCTGAGATTTGTAGAGCCGCCAATTGGGCATCTGCTAATACCTTTGTTAGGCATTACCGGATTCAGAATGTTCTGGGAAATGATGAAAACTTTGGTTTGGGGGTGCTTCGGGCTGTGTCCTCCTGAGTCCCCTTTTTTTTGTTTCTATTTGTGCTGTTTTCAATAAATTGTTGGGTTTGCTATGGCTCTGTGCCCTGGTGGTTTGTTGTGTGATGATGGCCGGTTTGTGCTTGGGTATTCTCACTTGTGTAGTATGAAGGGGACGAAGACTGGAGGGACCTGGGGGTAATGTCCTATTACTTACTGGTAATCATCATAACTCTAAGACCCATTTCCTTGTCCCCTTCATAACATCCCTCTCTCCCGGGCTTCGTGGCCCTCATCGGGGCTTGGTGGTTCAGGAGGAATGCTAGGTAGAGTACGGTTATGTACTCCCAATAGAGGGGAGGAGGGGTGTACCAGCATTCCTTCTTTTCTTTTTTCTGTGGGTGATATAGATTATCTCACTTGTGTAGCATGAAGGGGACAAGGGCAACGGGACCCGGAGTAATGAAGATTACCGGTAAGTAATAGGACATTAAGTGACATCCCACAGGGTGTACCTTTGTTTCCTCATTTGGGCAGCTCTGTGTTGAGTGAGGTGTGCAAATCCTCCAGGTGTGCTCCATGTGACGTCCAGCTGATCCCAGCCAGGGCACAGGTTGAACACAAAAATAAAATGAGATTGTCCTCGGAGTGAGACATTATGCATCCAATCTTGCTGGAAAGCAAAATAAGAACCTTCAGTAGCGTCTCAGAGTGAAGCACACTGAATGTGTGAGGGCACAGCTAAATGTTCCCCAGCTTCAGCACTGGGTCACTGCCAATGATTTGCGGGTGAAGTCCTGAAAGCGGGATGAATTTCAGGAATAACTCCTGAATTTAGTCTGTCTAATTCCCATTCATACTGCATAGAGTTTATGTGGGGTATGTTTTTTCATAAACAACAGAACTGCGTGAAACTCAAACTATAATGCACATTAACTCTTTTATCCACAACAAACACAGCTTTTATCAGTGTGCCAGGTGTTGGCAATAGTGGTATTATCCAGAGGATGTAGAAGGCTCAAAGGATTATGTATATTCCACGACATAGGACTCGGCACATACTTTCTTTCCTCCATTGGGATGCTGGCATATGGCTAATTAACCCCTTCGCTGCCAGGCCTTTTCCCCCTCCTGTGCCACGCCCTTTTTTGGCTATTTGGGGTAGTGCGCGCTGAGGCCCCTGTAACTTTTTGATCACATAAGGTATCCACGCCAAATTTGCGTCCTTTTCTTCCAACATCATGGGGCTTCTGAAGGTACTCAGGGTTTGTGGATTCCCCTGGAGGGGTCACAGAAATGAGCCAAAATACAGCAAAATTTAGTTTTTTGGGGGGAAAATGGGAATAACGGGCTGCAAATGAAAGCTTCTGGGTTTTTCCCTTCAAGTGTTATCAAAAAAGGGTTTGTGGGGCTGAAATCACAATTTTCCCAGCTTTTAGGGGATACCAGACTTTTGTCAGAAACCCAACATTTTTTACACAGTTTTGGCATTTTTCTGGGACATAGCCTATTTTTGCTATTTTTTGTGCTTTCGACCTCATTCCAGTTATTGGTAGAAATGGGTACAAAAGCAATAATGGATCCTGAAAAGCTATACATTTTAGAGAAGAAGACACAATTCTGAATTCAGCAAGGGGTCATTTGTGTAGATTCATCAAGGTTTTTTTATAGAAACTAACAGTTAAATATAGGATAAATTGAACATTTGTTGAATAAAAAAGCCTTTTGTGTCAACGTTTTCACCTGTAACTTCTTCTAATTATGACAGCTCTTTGAAAGCAATATACCGTTACATCTGCTGGACATTACTGGTTGTGGGGATATATAGGACTTGTAGGTTCACCAAGAACCCGACGAACCCAGAGCCAAAAACTGAGCAGCAACTTGCAATGGTTTTTTATTATGTACCGGGTATATAGTAATTATTCTGTAAAAATGTGTACGTGGAAAAATCGGTATGAAAGACACCTATGTATTTCTGAAATGGGAACAAAATATAGAGTTTAGAAACAGATATTTGCACATTTCCGAAATTGGGAATACTCATACTAGCATGAGAATTATCAGTCATTTTTTAGAATGACTTCTTTTTTACACAATGTCTTTCATTTGGAAGGCAGAAATGCATCGAAAGTCAATAGGTAATAACAGTTGCTTTACAAATCTGAATTACCCTAAGTTTCCCGATAAAAACAGTACCTCACTTGTAGGGGTAGGCATAGTGCCCACGACAGGAGATGGCTCAAAACCCAACATGAACACACCACATTTTCACAATGCAAAATTACCCTTTTTTAGCAAAGTGCCTAGCTGTAGTTTTTTAACCCTAGCTCTGCCGGCACCTAGGGAAACCTAACACACCTATACATTTTTGAAAACTAGACACCCAGGGGAATCCAGGATGGGGTGACTTGACTGCCTCCCACCAGGTTTTGTTACCCATAATCCCTTGCAAACCTAAAAAATTGCCACAAAAACCCTTTTCCCCACATTTATCTGGTGGAAAGTTTTGGAATCTGCGTGGATCCACAAATTTCCACCCACCCCGCGTTCCCCAAAGTCTTCCGTGAAAAATGGTACCTCACTTGTGTGGGTCAGCCTAGTGCCCGCCACAGGAAACGGCGCAAAACATAACATGGACACACCTCAATTTCGTAGCGAAAAATGACCCTTTTTTAGCAAAGTGCCTAGCTGTAGTTTTTTAACCATAGCTCTGCCGGCACCTAGGGAAACCTAGCAAATCTATATATTTGTGAAAACTAGACACCCAGGGGAATCCAGGATGGGGTGACTTGACTGCCTCCCACCAGGTTCTGTTGCCCAGAATCCCTTGCAAACCCCAAAAATTGCCCAAAAAAACACATTTTCCCCATATTTCTGTGGTGGAAAGTTCTGGAGTCTACTTGGATCCACAAATTTCCACCCACCCAGTGTTCCCCAAATTCTTCCAAGAAAAATGGTACCTCACTTGTGTGGGTCGGCCTAGTGCCCGCGACAGGAAACGGCGCAAAACGCAACGTGGATACACCTCAATTTCGCTGTGAAAAATGACCCTTTTTTGGCAAAGTGCCTAGCTGTAGATTTTGAACCATAGCTCTGCCGGCACCTATGGAAACCTAGCAAACCTATACATTTTTGAAAACTAGACACCCAGGGGAATCCAGGATGGGGTGACTTGACTGCCTCCCACCAGGCTCTGTTTCCCAGAATCCCTTGCAAACCTAAAGAATTGCCAAAAAAAACGCATTTTCCCTACATTTCTGTGGTGGAAAGTTCTGGAATCTGTGTGGATCCACAAATTTCCACCCACCCCGCGGTCCCCAAAGTCTTCCGAGAAAAATGGTACCTCACTTGTGTGGGTCAGCCTAGTGCCTGCGACAGGAAACGGCGCAAAACGTAACGTGGACACACCTCAATTGTGTACCGATAAATGACCCTTTTTTGGCAAAGTGCCTAGCTGTAGTTTTTGAACCATATCTCTGCCGGCACCTAGGGAAACCTAGCAAATCTATACATTTGTGAAAACTAGACACCCAGGGGAATCCAGGATGGGGTGACTTGACTGCCTCCCACCAGGTTCTGTTACCCAGAATCCCTTGCAAACCTCAAAAATTGCCCAAAAAAACTCATTTTCCCCATATTTCTGTGGTGGAAAGTTCTGGAGTCTACTTGGATCCACAAATTTCCACCCACCCAGTGTTCCCCAAAGTCTTCCGAGAAAAATGGTACCTCACTTGTGTGGGTCGGCCTAGTGCCTGCAACATGAAACGGCGCAAAACGCAACGTGGATACACCTCAATTTCGCTGTGAAAAATGACCCTTTTTTGGCAAAGTGCCTAGCTGTAGTTTTTGAACCATAGCTCTGCCGGCACCTAGGGAAACCTAGCAAACCTATACATTTTTGAAAACTAGACACCCAGGGGAATCCAGGATGGGGTGACTTGACTGCCTCCCACCAGGTTATGTTACCCAGAATCCCTTACAAACCTAAAAAATTGCCAAAAAAAACACATTTTCCCCACATTTCTCTGGTGGGAAGTTCTGGAATCTGCGTGGATCCACACATTTCCACCCACCCCGCATTCCCCAAAGTCTTCCGAGAAAAATGATACCTCACTTGTGTGGGTCGGCCTAGTGCCCGTGACAGGAAACGGCGCAACCTCCCATTCCTTGCAAAAACATTGGAAAAATGCGTTCTCCACCAACTCAACAAACACATTGATGAGTTTAATCTCCTCGACACTTTTCAATCAGGATTCAGGAAAGGCTGTAGCACGGAAATAGCTATGCTCAACGTCTCTGACGATATTCACAAGGCTTTAGATGAAGGTGATATCTGCCTACTCATCCTTATTGACCTATCTGCGGCATTCGACACAGTAAATCATCCAGCGCTTCTGGAGACCTTGTCAAAGCGCTCCGACGTCAATGGCACAGTACTAAAATGGTTCACCTCCTTCCTTTAACACCGCTCACAACAAATTAAAATCAACTCCTGTCTCTTGAAGCCAACAAAAGTCACACTTGGGGTCCCGCAAGACTCGATCCTCTCCCCGGCCCTCTTCAATCTTTTCATGGAGCCCCTCACAATCATCTTGAAAAAAGCTGGAGTGAATTACCACCTTTACGCTGATGACACCCAAATCTATTTCAAAATCAAGTCTCCCAGCGACATCCAACACCTCAATGCCACTCTGACCGAGATCCAAACTTGGTTCAACGCTAACCACTTAAAGCTCAACCCAAATAAAACAGAACTAATCCTATTCTTTCCAAAAAGCAACCATCGTCCAATCCAAGAGTGGCTCAGGAATGTGGTCGCCCTAAACTGCCCCATCGTCCTATCCGACTCAGTCTCTAGGCATCACCCTTGACAAGAACTTATCCTTGGAGGCCCACATCAAAAACTCTACAAAAAGTGTTCTTTTATCTCTAAAACACCTCAAGAAATTGAAACCTTTTCTTCCCCATGATGACCTCAAGACAGTAGTCCAATTCCTAGTTCTCTCTAAAATCGACTACGGGAACGCCATCCAAACAGGGACTCCAAAAGCTCACCTAGCCCCTCTAAGGGCAGTGTTGAACATGGCCTCTCGACTCGTATCGGGAGTAAAAAGATTTGATCACATCACTCCAGCTCTCAACTCCCTCAACTGGCTTCCCATGGAAGGGAAGTGTATTTACAAACTGGCCAGCAAAACACACAAAACCCTTCACTCTCCGGCCCCTAACTACCTGAACAACAAACTGGTAAGAGCAGGTCAATCCAGAATGCTGAGATGCTCCAACTCACTCCTTCTTATTCCTCCGAAACTGAAAAAGAAAACCACACAATACCGATCGTGCTCTGACAATGCTCCCATGATGTGGAACGCTCTCCCTAGAGTCCTCAGATGCAACCCCTCCTTCTCCTGTTTCAAAAGGGACCTGAAAATCCATCTCGTTAACAAATACTTTCCTTACCAACGTCAACTAACCTAGACTTCAATATCCTAGTTTACTCCTCTCTCTTGACATTCAAGGATAGTTGGTGACGGTACTGTGTTAACCACCTTATCTTCCATGCTGTAATTTTTTTATCCTTTACTGCCTGCCTACTATGTAATGCAATTTCCATCTGTTTTCCTTTACAGTATGTATGTAAAGCGCTCTGATACCTACGGGTCATGCTAGCGCTATATAAAACTTTAAAAATAAAATAAATAAATAAAAGGCTATAAACAAGCTACTTCTACTTATGAGGGTGTAGGGGCTGAAGCCACAGAAACAAAAAACTTAAAAAGCGTATGCTGAGTTATCCATTTCGTGTTGTGCTAATATTCCTCATGCTCTACAGATGCTAATGTTGTCTGGCTGAAGCAAACTACATCCAGGAAGTCTGTGGGCAGAAGGCGGCTGATGATTAATGCTCGAACTCAGAGGAAGAAAGGAAAATGCTCAGTGGTGGCAAGCTTAAATGAGAAGGTGAGCCTGGCAACCCTTGCATTTGCGACAAAAGCAGGAGAGGCGCTGCTAGCAGTGAGGGAAGGAAGCTTGTTGACTGTGTGGGGCGCTGACCCCTGGGGGCCTGGCTTCCTCTGTTTTATTGTTGACTCTGGTCCTTGTGGCATTTTTTTTTTTTTAGTCACTATAACAATTTAAAAGGTCCAGTGGGAGAGAAGCCAGTTCTTCCCCTGCAATATAAGATCTGAGCTGAGCGCAGCCGGGCAGAGATATTGAACATAAGTCTGGGCTTTAAAGACTACCTGGCTCAGATATAGTGCTGTCACTGAAAGAGATTCCAAGATCTCTAAGGCAAAATGGGAAAAACATCTAAAGCAGTAAAATCCAATGGTTAAAATTGACTCTACAATAGGTCTGAAAGCTAAAACACGATTGGCCCAATCAAAGACTGTGTCAAACGTGGCCAGAGCTGAGTACAATTTGAAGCGACCTGGCATAAACTCGAGCTTTGAGAGCTCGGAGGAAGAGCCAACAGAACTCCATCAGGAATTTGGAGTGAGAGACCCCGGCGCAAAGAAGGGAATGGGTGGAGTATCAGAAGAGGAAAGGAGACTGGAGAAAGTGCAGATATCTGATTTAGCTGCTGGGGAAGAGAGGAGTGTATGAAAAACTTTAAAGAGTTCCCATTATTCTCAAAGGGAAAGGCACCTCACACTATTCACCCTATACCTGCAAAATTACTGGCAAAACAACAAAGACCCTTGGAGGGGTCTTTTGAGGATGTACCAACTAACCCTTCTCCAAATGCGCAAGCACTCGCATGACAAGTAGCTATTTTAGAAGAAAAAGATTTTTTAAAAATGCTCATAAGGTCAAGATTACCTCGATGGATGTCAAGCCCCAGGAATAGGCATTGCAGTCATCGCCACGGGCCCAGGCTCAGTTAAAGACACCTCCGCACATTCAAGATTACCACAACAGCCAACTCAACTTCAGCCTCAGCCCCAATCTCCTAGCAAAAGAGCATCGGAAGCTTCAGAACAGCCAGAACAGATCCCAGAAAAAGACACCATTCAACAAATGGACATAAAGACCATACTGAATCTTATTTTAGAGGAAATAGGAGAAATGAAGATATCTCAAGTGAACAAAATAGCCTTTCTCCACCAATGCCTCGGAAAAATCGAGGAGGCTGTGGCTAGATTTCCAGCTAGAATACAAGAAGCGGAATCAGGGATTGCACATCTGGAAGATCAAATGAACCCCATGCACCAGAAAGTGAATGAAGCAACAAAGGAAAAAATTGCCCTAAAGAGTAAACTTGAGGAACTCGAGAATCATTCTCGACGTGCAAATTTACGCATAGGTGGGGTGCCTGAGGGGAGTGAGCTGTCCCAAACACTTCAATGGGTTGAGACTTTTATTAAGAAGAGTGTCTTGCCTAAATTTACTGGAGACCTCACTATAACAAGAGCACATCGAGTCAACTCACACCCGTTGCCAAATTCAAACTTTTCACGTACAATTTTGATCAACTATGCCGACTACCGTATCAAAGAAAAGATTTTAACTAAGGCAATCCAGCAGAGGCAATTTGCTATCAATGAGGTTTCTAGCTGTCGGTTTTATGCTGATATGTTGGTAGTAGCCACACGCAGGCGTAAAGAGTTCGTTATCTTTTTAAGGCCCAAGGTGCGCAGGCTTAAATAGCTCAGCAATCGAAGCTACGAGTGCTTGTTAGAGGCAAGTTTCATATGTTGATAAATATAGAGGAAGCGCAGGATCTGCTAAGAGAAATATCTTCTGTAAAATAGAATTATAGATTGTCATTCAGGGTCTCCAAGGTAGGGGAGCAGGGTAACCCAGGGTGCAGCACCAGGGGACCCCAGTGAGAGCAGTAGGGGAGGTCGAGATGTGACTTGCTGGTCCTTGCACTTCTCTCGGGGTAGAAGGAGGGCAAGAAGGGTGGGAGCAGGCGGGTGGATGGCATCAAAAGAGCAGAAGCATAGTTGAGAGGTGGGAGAAGAACAGGGTTTTGAATCCAGTATTATCATTTTTGGCTACAAATCATAGAAATGGGTTTTAAATGTCGAAATATTTCGGTTAATGTCAAAGGAGTTTAAAAAAAAAAAATATGGAGGGCTAATAGGATTGCTGGCTTCCTTTGCACCACAAGTACTTTTTCTGCAGGAAACGCATTTAGAAACAAATTCACCAAAACTTTTCATTCCAAGAGCATTTTCGAAAGTGTTTTTTGCCTCAGCAGGGCTGGCAATGAGAGTAGCCATATATTTTTGTAGGGGTTTGGACTGGAAGTTTGTACAAGTGCAGAGGGATCCTCATGGACGATGGATATAGGTAACGGTGAATTTAAATGGGTCTACGTTAAAATTTGTCAACATTTATGGTCCAATTTTTGACAATCCCTTAGCCATGATGAAGATCAATGAATTACTCAGAGGAGCTTCAGGGCAGATTATTTTTGGAGGGGATTATAATTATATTCAAGACTTGATAAAGGATACTTCAAATAAATATAAGAAGCAACTAAAGCTAAAGATTAAGAAAATTCTAGTACAATAATACAAGATCATCAGTTAATTGATCCATGGCGTAAAGCCCACCGGGAAGCCCTCAAATATACATGCTACTCCTGTCAATTCCAAACCGCATCTCATATTGACTTTTTAATAATATCTCGCTCCCTGAAATATATTGACTCAGAAATAGGGGCCAACTCATTCTCAGACCATTCTCTGGTCAAGTTAGATCTAGAAGTTGAGGAGGGAAGGAGGACAGGAACCAGGTGGCAGATGGATCGACTCCTCCTTTCAAATCAACAATGGGTAGTAGGCATAAGGGAATGTACACAAGAGTTTTTTATGGTCAATGAGGGAACAGCAGACCTTTTTTCAGTATGGGGGCTTTTAAGGCGGCAGTGCATGGGCAAATGATTGCTTTTATGGCCGCTCAGTCCACAAATCGAAGCATTCAAATAACCAATCTCCAGTGGGCAGTTGATATTGCTTTGATCCAGAAGAATGCCTCTTTACAGGGTGATGGATCTGCTGTAAGTCAGCTTGAAAAAGCAAAAAAGGATTTAAGAGAGTTTTTTTGCTAGAAGAAATGAATAGCTCCCGGACATTCCAACAGTGAGCTTATGAAGAATGTCAAATGGTAGGCAAACTGCTAGCTTGGTCAACCAAGGTAAAACAGGAAGCAGCTTTCATTTCTGAAGTTATAGATCCTAGGACCAGAGTTACGGTGTTGGATAAGGATAGGATTGCCAAGTATTCATTCATAATTTCGAGGGAGTAAACCTCCCCCATTTGTCAATTACCCAGGTCGAGAAAATTCTTCTTGATATAGCAGTAGCAGAAATCTTGGCAGCCCTAGATAAAATGGCGGGAGCAAAAGCCTGTGGAAATGATGGGCTACCAATAGAACTCTACAAGGTTTTTGCTAAGGAATTAACACTATTTTTGACAAAGCTTTTTAATTATATAAAGGCAGATGGTTTGGTTCCCCCAACTTTCAAAGAATCCATAATTGTTAGTTTCGTGAAAAGGGGAAAACTCCTAAGGATATTAATGCTTTTAGAACAATCAGTCATCTCAACTCTGACTATAAAATTATAATGAAAATCTGGGCACTGCATTTTACCCCTCTAGCACAAGTAGTGATCTATAGAGACCAGACGTGGTTTGTCGCAGGGAGGTTAATGTCAGCAAATACAGGGAGTACAGGCACAATAACAGTAATCAAACTCCGTGCTTGTCATGATGGTAGACATAGAAAAGGCGTTCGATCTGGTCAATTGGGATGCTCTTTTTTATGGTTTGGGTAGGTATGGGGTTCCCCCCAGGTCATAAAAATGGTATGGAAAATTTACCAGGGAGCGCAGGCTTAGGTCTTTATTAATGCAAACTTAGCAGGCACAGTAAATGTGATTCGGGGGACCAGACAAGAGTGCCCGCTCTCACCTGTCTTATTTACCATTTTTATCGAGCCCTTGGCCACGGAAATTCACAATAATATGACAATTAGAGCACCAATATCAGGCATGGCAAAATTAGAGTTCTTCGCAGATTACATCATTCTTTATCTCAGTTCAGAAAGCCAGAATATAGAATGAGAATTAGCAGAATTTGCTCAATTTGAATTGATTCGGGGGTATAAAATTAATCAAAATAAGACTGAGATTTTAACCATCAACACGGAGAGTGACTTTCTCCCCGAAAGTCTTAAACAACAAGCCCGATCCAATTCGATATCTAGGGATACATGTCACTTATCAAAGGGGGGACTTTATAAATTAAATTATGAAGCCATGCGGAATAAAATTAAACTGCTAGACGATTGGTCACTATTACCTCTCACATTGATAACTGTGTGGCCCTTATCAAAATGTTCATTCTACCTATGCTTATTTTTCTCTTCACAAATATACCGATAACAATTAATACCATCCATTTTAAAGAGCTTGAAACAATGTTCAGAAAGTTTGCCTAGAGCAAGAAGGTACTTAGGATCAAACTCTCGGTGTTCCAAATGGATATTAACCAGGGGGGCTTGCGCTTCCTCAAATTCATACATATTATGAAACCGCTATTTTAGATCTGACCGCTCATTTAGTGGACTAGTGCCCTAGTTTCCCAGCCACAATACCGACCTTTGATTGTTACTTTGTGCCTGATCCCTGTAGAATCTGCTTGATGAGGAACCTTTCATTAAATGGAATTCTGGTCTCTGTTACCCTTGAGACCTTCTACTACTAGCTACCATCAGGACAGACGTACAACCAACAATAAGGTTGGTTTTATTACTATCCATCAATGCATTATGTGTTTTCATGTCATGGTTGTATTCTGGAGTACTAATCTCTCCGATTCAACCCTTTTCCCTGCTTTCCTATAGGACCGTACTCATAGGAATTTAGGTAACTCTATCTCTTTTTTCTTTCAATACTTGCATGGACTTTGGACTGGCGACATTAAGGGGGGGATAGGCCCACAAATTCACACTTGCACCATGCACAAGTCACCATTTTAAGTATTGAAAGTTGCCATGCTGCAGGGCATTAATGACTGTTTAGTTTGTCACAATACCATACAACCACATTAATGCTGTCACAATGATGTGACACAATTTCACTAGTGCTTTCCAAACACAGTTTTGTTCTTCATTTGATAAAGACTCTTTTTATACAAAAAAGCTTTGACGTGTTAGACATTATGTTTATAACAACTTGGGTTTCCACATGTGTTAAGAAATCATGTGCACCGTGCTGCTTTTCTCTTATTTTACAAGTCACAATGGGTGTCTGCCAATGGCGTTAATTGTCTTATACCCACTTTGATACAATTGTGTATCTTATATAGTTCTTATCCCTGAAGAAGTCGCTGTGTACTTCATGGTAGCGACGAAACACGAATTGGTTAGGTTAAGACTCTGTACCAAGGAACGCACAACAAGGACAATAAATACTGGAACCACACAAAGCAGTGGATGAATAGTGTTTCCCACTTTCCTGCACTCATTACTGTACTAACTTAAATCTATGTCCCACTAGCATGTGCAGGGAACCTTGGAGTTCTTTGACTATATACAGATTATATATTTTTTAAATAGATATAGTCTCCCTTCAAGTGCTGGTCCAACTATATATTAACTGTATTGATTTGAATATCAATTGATGTTTGAGACATTTGATGCACATATATATATTAAGAAAAAAGAGAAAAATATTTTTATACAAAACTTTATTTAATAAATATCTATTTTGACATATATGTTTGACTTCTTATGAAAGTTTTTTGAAAGATTAGAAATTGTCATGCCTGCATAAGTTAGAATCCACCTTGCCCAGGGGTTCTCTTTCCATTTTTGTTTCTCGGCCTTAAGCCAAGGGATCCAGAAGAGATTAGATGCCGAGGCAGATGTAGCTCTGTTCGAGATTACTAGACAAGGGGTAAATCTGGCAAGGTCAAGAGGCGAGGAGACATTTATAGCAATTGCCTACCTTGTAGCACGCTCCCTGATACTTCAGAATTGGAGGTCTTCGAAAATACCTACTTATGTGGGATGGCTAAATAAAATAAAACGAACAAGGAAATTTGAAGAGGCGTATGCAAAGAGAGGGTGGTACTAAAAGGTTCACTGCTGTTTGGAAATACATGGTGAAGTTAGAAATCTTGCAGGAAGAAGAAGCCCATATTGCATTGCAAAGTCATGTCTAGAATGAAAGAGGGTTGACTTAATAATTTTTTTTTTTTAAATGCACTTGAATACTGCACTTAGCATGAGTTGCCTAGGAAGATTAACTCCTTGTGTGCTTCGGACGGCCCCCGGCCGTCTTACATCATGGTGGGAGTGTGCAGAGGTCGGCCCGGGTTCGTCCGAACTCCGCCCACTCAATAAAACGGCCGCACAGCGCAAAAATTCACGCAGTGCGGAAAGGGTTAAGGAAAGTTTGCACTGGATGCACTTTAGCACTTTAGCACTGCACTTTAGTATTAACTATGGACATTAAATACTATATTTTATAAGTTTTGTATTCAACTGGGATGTCGCCGGAATATGCCACACTGCACTTTACAGTATCAGCTGTATCTAAATGTTCTATATGTTTAAGAATGAATATTGGTCAAATTGTGTTTTTAAAATGCCCTGTTTTTATCTATGGTTGTAAAAATGTAATATGCGTTTTGCTCTAAACTCATCATTTGTTTTTTTAATATTTCACACTCATCATGTTGAAACCACGCTGGTACCATCTGTACGTCTGTACTCATTTAAGATGCAGCTCATAGTCAAAGAGACCTGCCCTCTAGAAAACCTAGGTTTACCTGTAGAGAAACGCTCAATCTCAGGGTGAAGGTGCACCTTGCAGAGTCAAGCAATCGAAAGAGATTGAAGTGTATAACAGAGAAAAGAACTGCAGAACAACATTTACACTGTTAACAAGCAGACTCTTCAATTACCTCCAGCTTGCAATTACACTTCTTTCCAATTCTCCTCCAGACCAGAGAACACTTTGACACCCTTCTGCTCAGACAATATCTCCTGCTCTCATCCTGCTGTTGGCAACCCCCTGCCTGCCTACCCACAAAGGAGCCAGCTGCGTCACAGCTTTATTCGTAATTCTCTAGCACTGATAGACAATACTTCAAGCTGTCATTGTTATGGCCATTGTGGTTTAGGTTAGAATGGCAGGGGAACATGTCTGAATGTTCTGACCCTTTGAACTTGAGCTCAGAGAGATTCCCATCTTTGCATTCCTGTAGAGTCCTATCTCTTCAGTCTCTTTTGTGTGTACAAAAAGGAAGCAGCTGAGGGACGTATTGTATTTCCTAATCTGGTTTGAAAGAGATGGCTCTGCTACGAAGGAGCCTGTAGAGGTCACATCCTCTCTACCCACTTGACTCACAATAAGGGGTTGAGTGGATTAGATGATCACAAGATGCCGCTTAATTCCAACGCCGAGTACAAGCAATATTGTTGGAGGCAAGAACACGATATTGAAATCCATGAAACCAATATGTGCAGACACAGCCACAGGCTTGTAGGTATTGATGTTTCACACCCTAGAATGTATTTGCTGCATTCTAAAATCTCCATCCTTTCCTAGAAATAAATTGCAGGTCAGAGCCAATAACAGGCCTCATTTAGCCTCGTATTATTTTATTTGTTTCTTATGTGTGTCGCAGGAGAAAACGAACAAGGTATTTTTTATACCGTTTCGCTCAGCGCTGGGAATAGAAAGAATTTGTAAGCCTGGAACCCAGACACCGGACATAGGGAAGGCAGTGCAGAACAAGCATTTGCAATGCAATAGGACTCGCATTTACGCGAGACCTATTGCATTGCAAAAAGGGAGTGCCGGCGGGCGAGAAGGCACGGACTGCAGGAGGGTGGAAGAGGGAAGGAAATAGTGCTCACAATCAAAATAAAACATACTGTGCAACACTCGAAGTAAAGGGGCCAGTAGCCATAGGAGGATACAAATTACGACATGGCCATCATGAGGAGGGACTAACAAGCCTAAAACCAATTAGAAGGCAGGATTAAGGAACGACAAAGACACAAGCCAATAAAAAAGATGGGTGGAGAGTGGGTGGAGCTTCCAAGGAACTTCCACTCCATACTGAATGTCTTGCAAAGCGAGCAGCGCATGCGCACTGCCGCTATAGGCTCGACCTAAAAAAGGCACAGTCATGGAGGGTGTAGTCATGAGGGACAAAGTCAATGACAGTCATCCTGTAAATTATTCTTTACAAACTCTGCCTCCAATAAATTGGCGACAAGCAACAAAAAATGACAGCAAAAGTCATAAACAGCTAGATATCTTAAGAATCCAGGGATCTAAGTGTAGCGGGTCCCTCCGGGTCCAAGACCCAGTAGTAATTAAACTCTGACCTTCAAACAGGTCTCTATCGAGCCTTATATTCTTCTACCTAGCTTTACAGGCAAAATAAAAATCGATTTCTGAACAATTACAGTAAAACCCATTTAGCTAATCGAGGACAATGTTCTAGTTCCTCCCTACATGTCGCAGGTTGTAATGAATCTTGCATTACCTAAAAGCGCTTTGCTTTTTGAAGGTTGCCGTGTTTCTATGATTGTTTTCATGCAGCATATTACCCTTGCTTAGTGCGTACTCTGAAATGAGTTGCTTCTAGATGTGTGCGTGTGTTCAGGTTCTGGGTGGGTGTATGTAGAGGCCAACGACTGGGTCCACTGGAGTTGAGGCTGAAGGCACTGCAGAGTTTTCCCAATGTCTGTCAATGGTCCATAAAGGTGTTCAGAACATGTGCTCTTCCAATTCTTGGCCTCTCTGTGAAACATGCAGAGCATCCATCTTGCAAGCCATTTGTAATTGTCGTTCTATGTGCAAGTGTGTGAAGGAAGTACACAGCTGTTAAAATATAGAGTGGGCGAAAGTAAAAGAAAACGCAGTGCTTCCAATGAGTGAATTGCTATGTGTGGGGCTATGGTAAAGCTGATGCAAGGAAGTACGTGCAGGCAAGAGTGAAAAGAGGGTAGTGAAGTGAAAAGAGGGTGTCGAGATGTGGTGTGAGATATGCAGAGGAAGGATTTCAGAACGTTTGCGAGAGAAAATGGCGTAAGTGTGTGACAGTGGGAGACTGCTGAGACATTTTGTGCAAAGGGAAGAATTGGAATGATTAAGACACTCCTGAAACCATTAACCCTTCCATAAACTTTATTGCTATTTAATTCACTGCCTCAGATCTTCGGAATTAAAATATTTAAAATTCTAGTTATTCATAAAAAAATGATTGTTGCTACTCATTTATATGACAATTCTTAAAAGCATTTGCAAAGCCAATAGGTCTGACTTGTTTTTAGTGCATATCTTTTATTGTGTGATATGTCTGATGCAGCTGCAGAAAACTCACAACGAGGCAGCGAAATGCTGGTCGAGTGGCATGCTATGGGAAACACCGGATTTAGTTTAACTGTATTAAACCTTTATATCCATTGGCCATGCCTCTTGGAAAGGATTCCTAATTTTTATTCTTAGGCTGCTCCTCTTTAATAGACCCCCCACTTGTATCATCCGCTTAAAGCCCTGAAACCACGTACTGCAAATATTTGCCTATATCCAGTGATGTTCATGATATAGAGCTTGTAGGGTTACTCAGGTGGTTGTCTCATTTGCTGGATAGATATGTGTACGCTTGCTGATCACATGACTGACTTATCATAAGGTAGCTAAGAGTGTTAATGTTCCTGCTGCAGAGCATGACATGTAAGCATCCTCCCCAGTTTTGCATTTCAGGTATTGTAGGTAAGATAGCTCAATGGATTCATATTTTCATTGCAAGGGTCCTTCTGTTACCTCCAGTTTGAGCACCCCAATTCTCATAAAATAGCTTATGACTTAAGTGCCGGTTTAAAAAGCCTGAAAAAAATTACAAGGCATGAGAATAAACTGTGTAGGTTTTTAACTCAATCTTTCAGCATTCTAAGGCTGTTATTTAGTAACAGCTTCCTGTAAATTGCAAGGCATGCGTTTTAATTAAATCTTCTATTGTTGTACGTTTTTTTTTTAAATAAACGCTTTTTTATTCAGTAGCAAAAATTCAGTTTGCATTATGTGACACATATCTGAATATTAATATAGGGCATACACCCATAGATAAGCATATCTAACATTTCTACAGTGCATATATAAGCCAGCATAATTTACATAACCCTCAAGCCTCAGAAATTCAAAACCACTTTAAAGGGCATGTTTATGTGTCAGTATATGACACCCCACGTGGCGTACCATTGTTTCCTCATTTGGGCAGCTCTATGTTGAGTGAGGTGTGCAAATCCGCCAGGTGTGCTCTATGTGACGTCCAGCTGGTCCCAGCCAGGACACAGGTTGAACACAAAAAGAATTAGATTGTCCTCGGAGTGAGACATTATGCATCCAATCTTGCTGAAAAGGAAAATAAGAGCCCTCAGTAGCGTCTCAGGGTGAAGCACACTGAATGTGTGAGGGCACAGCTAAATGTTCCCCAGTTTCAGCACTGGGTCACTGCCTATGATTTGCAGGTGAAGTCCTGAAAGCGTGACGCATTTCAGGAATAACTCCTGAATTTAGAATGTGTCTAATTCCCATTCTGCCTGCATAGACTTTATGCGGGGTATGTTTTTTCATAAACAACAGAACTGTGTGAAACTCAAACTATAATGCACATGAACTCTTTTATCCACAACAAACACAGCTTTTATCAGTGTGCCAGGTGTTGGCAATAGTGGTATTATCCAGAGGATGTAGAAGGCTCAAAGGATTATCTATATTCCACGACATAGGACTCTGCACATACTTTCTTTCCTCCATTGGGCTGCTGGCAGATGGCTAATTAACACCTCTCTCTTCACATTACAGTGTACATGAGCCACCTGTACGTTAATGTCTCTGTTTATTGTTTTTAATTTCAAAAGAATTTTATTGTTTTAAGGAAGCAAATAGGGACATAAGATACAAGCAAAAGTGATACAATTAATATCAGACAACGACAATAAATATGTTCGATTAAAATTAAATAATAAGCAACCACATCATTGTCAATCATTAATCTGCAGATATCAGATAAATAGATTAATTAAGGAGAGAAGAAACAAGTTGATATCCGGCAGAAGTAATTATGAAAAGTATCACCATCAGATAGCAAATTAGGGATGAGAGGAAAAAAGAAGGGAAGGAAGAAAAGACGGAAAAAGTGGAAAAGAGATGAAAAAAGAGAAAGAAAGACAGGGAGGAGTGAAGGAAGAGAAGAGGATTTCCAAAGGAATCACCCAACATACAAGACAACATTAACCAGACAAATCAAAAGGATATTGATCCACCAACCCCTTGGAGACCAGGTCCATGTACGTATCTAAAGCTTTCCAAACACCAGTACATATAGAGGGAGAAAGATGAGCGTGGTCAACTGACGTATGAGCACTTCGTAAAAAGGAAACCCAAGCCCACCAAGTATGGTAAGAAACTGAAGAGAAGGATTTCCACTCCATGAGAATTACTTTGAATGCAATAGTCAATAAGAGATCCAACAATTGTAATTCCATGGAATCTAAAGGCAGAGGGACTGGGGCCGCCAACGGACCTAAAAGGATTAATGGAAAAGAAAGTTGGAAATCAATATTAAAGATTAGCATGAGATGTTTGTGAATTAAATCCCAAAAGGGTTGGAGAAGGGAGCAATCAAAGAACATATGTTGAAAATCGCCTGGTAAAAGGCCACAACTCCAACACAGGTTGTCTTCTTTGAGATTTAGAGAATACAAACGAATGGGAGTCCAGTGAAGAAGATTAATAGAGAAAAACTTAGACTGCATTAAGGAGGGGGCGATTTTGTTACGAAGAGAAAGTTTACCAATACCTTGCCATGTGTCTGAAGAGATAGGATCGGTAACACTATGATCAAAATGATGCAACCATTTTTGCTGTGCAACAGTTTGGGAAGGAAGTGTAGAGGACGACAAGAATTTGTAAATCCTAGACGCTACATGACCAGTCCTGATCCATAATTGAAAAAGCGTAATCGTAGGGGAGGAAGGATGAAGGTGCACTTTAGCCAGTGCTACCTTTATCTTAAGAAAGGTATAAAAGTCTAAGTTAGATAAAGAAAATTGTTGAGCTAGGGATGAGAAAGGGAAAGGATCATTGTTAGAGTCATAGAGATGTTTAACAAGTGAGACATTAACTCTGGATCAATATTGATTTTGATTTTAGAATTCCGCCAAATAGACGACCATCTAGTTTTATGCAGTGGAATTGCCACTTTCTTATCCACTTTGCGGACCGCAGCAATAGTATCTAAAATAATAGATCGAGAGAATGGAATAGAAAGAGTATTCGTGGTTAAAAGAGAGGCAGTCGGCATCGGGGAGGCCAGTGCTTGTTCTATTAATAACCAGGATGGAACATGAATAGAGGGAGAAGAAAACCAAAGAGCACCCTGGTACGCCAGAAAGGCAGTTTGATACTTCCCCCAATCAGGAAAATTACATCCTCCTATATCATAAGATTTCCGTAAGAATTTATAGGCAATTCTAGCCCTTCTGTTATTCCATAAGAATTTGGAAGTAAGTAAATCAAGTTCATGAAAGAAGGAATCAGAAAGCCTTACTGGAAGCATAGAGGAAACAAAATTAATAATAGGTGTTATCATCATTTTAAGAGTCTGCAATCGACCCCACCAGGAAATACGCTTCGGAGACCAAGTTTCTAAAAGGCGTCGCACCTTAAGAATAGTTTGAGACTCATTATAAGAAGCCGTAGCGTAGAGAGTGGAACAAAAATAGATACCCAAATATTTTAGTTGCTTGGATTGCCACTTAAAACCCGCCGAACCCATATGGGAAGAGAAACAATAAGCATTTAAGGGGAACATCTCTGTCTTATCTTTGTTCAGGGCATATCCTGAAACCTTTGAGAAAAGAGAAATCGTATCAGAAATAGCAGGGATGGCCAATGCAATATCCTCAGAAAAAATAAGAACATCATCCCCATAAGCAGCTGATTTTATCTGATGAGACCCAAAAGAGAATCCCTTAATGTCTGGATGTAAATCAATCATTCTAAGAAGAGGATCAATGGATAACAAAAATAAAAGAGGAGACAAGGGACATCCTTGCCTAGTACCCTGGCGAAGGTTAAAAAAGGACGAAGTAGCTCCATTTACTCTGATGTTAGCTCTAGGTCGGGAGTAAAGAGACATAACCATACGGATAAAGGAGTCACCAAGATTGTGTGCACATAAAACAGCTCGTAGAAAAGGCCAAGAGACCTTATCAAAGGCTTTTTCAGCATCAAGGGCCAAGGCCGCCGCCGGGAGATTGGAACGCTTAGCAGACCCAAGAATGTGAAAAAAAGTACGGATATTATCACGTGCAAGACGACCCTTTACAAAACCTGTTTGAGAAGGATGAACCAATTGAGGAATAGGAGATTCTAGACGTTTAGCTATGATTTTAGCAAAAATCTTAGCTTACATGTTAAGAAGAGAAATAGGACGAAAATTGTTGGGGTCCGAATGATCTTTTCCTTCTTTGGGAATTACTACAATAGTAGCACCAGCAGCAGAACCAGATACAGAACCATCTTTAATAAAAGCATCAAAGACGGATTGAAGCTGCGGCACAATCTCAGATATAAAGGTTTTATAAAACAAAATAGGATATCCATCAGGACCTGGAGCTTTACCGGAGCGAGTAGCTTTAATTGCAGAAATAATTTCATCAGAAGTAATCGGGCCATTCAAAGAATGATTATCTTCCTCCGATACAGTTTTCACAGGAACTGTCTTTAAGAACTCTTGACATTGTTCAAAAGAAGATTGATTAGAGGGGGTATATAATTTATTATAAAAATCTCGAAAGACCTCAAGAATTTCTTCAGTCTGAAATTTTTTCTTACCAAGATGATCAACAATAGAAGAGATTTGGGAAGATTTATAAGAAGATTCCTGGAACTTTAATGTAGCCGCAAGCATCTTGCCAGCACGGTTTTTCAGCAACAACTTCTTCGATTTCTGAGCCTGAAAACCTATATGAGCTCTCTTAGTGACTATAGTATTGTATGTATATTTTAAATTCTTAATAGATTGAAGGCAAGATTTATCTTTAGATTGTCGAAAAAGAGATTCCTGAGTTTTAATCTCAGCTGCTAAGTCCGTGAGTTCCTTTTTAATGGCAGCATTTCTCCTTGCCATACATTTGATGACCTGACCACGGAAAGTGCATTTAAAAGAGTCCCAAAGAACAACATGGGAATCAACTGAACCAACATTCTCACGGAAAAACGTCTCAATAGCATTGGAGAACTCCCGAACTTGGGAATCATCATGTAAGATTTCCGTGTTTAGCCTCCAAGATCGAGGCCTCGCTCTAGGGGTAAAAGACAAGAGTGTGAACGTCACCGCGGCATGGTCAGAAATCAAAATAGGATGAATAAACGGAGATGAGGAGGATTGAACAAGAGAGGAGTGAACCAAAAGATAATCAATACGTGAAAAAGAAGAATGGGGGGACGAAAAAAAGGAGAAATCACAGCCAGTGGGATTATGAAGACGCCAGACATCCTGAAGATGGATAAGAGAGCACATGTTAGTCATTTGTTTATGTGATTTAGGGGGACGAAAATGAAAGGCAGAATTCCTATCTAGGATAGGATCCATTGGTAAATTAAAATCTCCACCTACAATAAGATTACCAGAATGAGGTGTGTCATTTAGCTTTTTGGTGATTACTCTCCAAAAAGATGGATAATCCTTGTTAGGGGCATAAATATTCATGACAAAGAGATTAGCATTACCATCAGTCAACTTAGATAATAACCAACGTCCCTCTGTATCCTGTTCAGAGGAAACAATAGATAAACCCGAATGTTTGGAAACCAAAGTAATTACTCCGTTTCTTTTGCCACAAGCATCTGAACAAGCAACATCAGAAACCCATTCTTTCTTCAAAAATAGCGCCTCTCTGGCAGAGACCTTTGTCTCTTGAAAAAGGACTAGATCCGAAGAAAGGGATTTGCAGTAATCTAATATTTTTGACCTTTTAACTGGGTGATTTAAACCTTTCACATTAAGGGAAAGTATATTCAGTCCAGACATAGAGCCAATAAAAGGGAAAAATGATATTCTATACTTGATAGAGGATATACAACAACCAACCAAATTCGAGCCCAGACACCAGACAACAACAAAGAACAGGGAGAATCCAAGGAGGAAATCCGAAGAGAAAAGGAGAAAGAAGAGGAAAAAGAAAGCAGGAAAGGAAACAGAAGAAGAGAGAGAAGAACCAACAAGAAAGGTCTGAAAAAGACCAAATTCATACTAGGGGGAACATGGGAAGATGAG
This sequence comes from Triturus cristatus, assembly GCF_964204655.1. Classification (NCBI taxonomy): domain Eukaryota; kingdom Metazoa; phylum Chordata; class Amphibia; order Caudata; family Salamandridae; genus Triturus; species Triturus cristatus. Next base: position 347,291,917 of record NC_140582.1, read on the forward strand.
CAAGGGGACCATCACGAGGAATAAATACAATCAGCATAAACAGCCCCAATACATTACATAACTGACTATACTTAACTAAGAAAAAGAAATATCTGAAATATGAACTAGAATTCATTAGCGTATTCCAAAAACAATTCATTATGTAAGTCTAAACCGGCGACATGTATATACCAACTTGATAAATAGGAACAAATACATTATGTCAAAAAGAATGGAGAAAGCAGAAGAAGGAGATCTAATGTTAGAAATGAGGAAATGATGAAAAATAAGCTAATAACTATCTCTAATATGAGGTAGCAACACAACCTACACACACCTCGTGAAGAGCAGGAAAGAATAAGGAAAAAGAAATAACTTTCCACAGAATACTCTAAGGTATAGTATGAAGAGAATAAAAGAAACATAAGAACGTAAAGGATGAAATAGCTGATCAGGAAAACAATCAATGAAGCCCTTTGGAAGATAAATAGAAGAAGCAAGTATATACTAAAAAATGTAACATTTAAAGAGAGGCATCTAGTTAATTATCCAAAAATATATAACACTTGTTATACTTAATTTAATTTAAAGAGGCAAGAGTATCTAAATATATAACTAAATAAGTAAAAAGAACATGAGACAATAAAATGCAATATAAATATGGTAAATTGGACCTTATAGAGATAAGCAGTTAATAATAATAAGGAAACAGACCAATCAGTGATATAGCAATGAAATAAAATATAAAAATTGGCTATACAGAACTTAAAATTAACTCTATATACAGCAATTAATATATATCTATGAAGCAATTAATGCACACTAAACCATAAAACAGTACAGATAGTAATCAATAACATACTCTATAGAGACAAAAACAACAAAAGGAAGAACAACACGCGAGAATATCAAATTAAAAATACTACAATGGAAATAACATTAATGGAAGTCAGGGAGAAAGGAAGAACAAGAATGAACCAGACCCTGACACGGATAAAAAGCAAGCAAAGAGCAAAAAGATTGACCTATCAGGAAACAATACTACGAATAGTAGAAAATACATAAAGTAGACACACCAGAGACAATGGTCCCTTCATCATAGAGATACGAAGGTATCCCAGAAAAACACAGCCCACACTGAGCTACACCGTCACGCACAAGAAAAACCGCAACAGTACGCCAACAACAATGGACAATAAGACCACCACACAGATCTAAAAAAGATAAACTTAATAGATCTGAATAAGAGAAAGCTCATTGCAGTTATATGTAACCCCATCAGGTGCCAGAGGAACCAGGGGCAAGCGACGCTTCCACTTGAAGATCCATCTGCAGCTCCATCTGATTATCCAGAAACAAGGCCAAATCAGCAGGTTCATCAAAGATTCTGGAACGACCTTTGAAGGTAATACGGAATTTTGAAGGACCAGAAAAAGAGAAGGGAATGTTCATCTCAGAGAGACGCTTCCGAAGATTAAGAAAGCCCTTTCTCCTTATTACCGTGTCCCTGGCAAAGTCCTGAGAAATTGAAATGCGATGGCCATTCCATGAGACAACCTTAACCTTCCGCATATGAGCCAGAATCTGTTCCGTATGTTGATGACGCAGTGGCTTAAAAATTATCGTTCTTGGTTGCGTGGCAGATTTAGAGCGAAATGCGGGAACACGGTGTGCCCGTTCCAACTCAAAGTCTCTTTGGAAAGAAATTTGTAGCGTGGAAGGAAGCCACTGATATAAGAACTCAATCATAGACGGTGCATCCTTCTCAACCTCCTCCGGAAGACCAAAAATGCGCAGATTGGATCTGCGGTTACGATCTTCTTGTTCAGTGAGATCTCTCCGCAATGCCGCCATTGAGCGTTCCAACTGACCAAGAGACCTAGATTGTTTTTGCATAGTATCCTCTGCACCACTAATACGAGTTTCTTTGGCTGAAACACGAAGGGAAAGAGCCTTAAAATCATTCCTAATGACTGCCACCTCCACTTGCAGCAAATCTGTGTTAGTCTTGGTAGACTGCGCAATGTCATGAACATCATCAAGGCGCGTCAGAATAGTCTCAAGCGTGGAATTGGTGTCTTTGTGACCAGTGTCAGGTGTAGGAGACACTTGTTTGGACCTCTTAAGAGAAGCTTTAGAGTCCTTTGCGTCTTTAACATTTGGTGACAAGCCCATATTTGCAGCCATAGAGCACACAGCCACAGCGAGGCCAAAATACAGCACCGCAGAGAAATGAAGGGAAGGAAAAAGCCAAAGGATACTAGTATATTAGTATACAAAAAAGAAATGAGTAAAAAAAAAATGGAAAGCGCACTTTCAGCAACCAATACAGGATAATAATACCGGCAGGCTTACATGATTAAGGAGAGGAATCTCATGACAAAAATACCATGACCTGCAGGTATCAAAAGAAACGCCTTCCGAAATAAAAAAAAAACCAAGAAGCGGGGTGTCATAGAGCAAAAAAACACCAAATAAAGGCATTGGAGGCACTCTGAAGAGAGGTATAGTAAAATAAAATCCAAAAATAGTCTCACCATAGGTATCAATGTAACGTGAGTAAGGAGAGAAAACCAATATAGACTTCCAGCAATACGGAAATAGTCACCAGCACCTGTTTATCAGCATTCCTGGCAAAACCGTGGAAATAGCGCTGTCGTGTTGTGGAGAAAAACGTATCTCCGTCAATTAGGAAAACAAAATGGCGGCCGCTCGTGAAAACACCGAGCGCCACCTCAGAACAGCAGAAATGCAGGCACCGGCAGCTTCAGAAGCAGGAATCCCTCTCAGGTCACACACGGCAGCATTAGGGATATGAGGTCATCTTTTCAGCAGTTAAGGGGCAATGTGAAGCGGTAAATAATCCTCCGACGTCCTCGCTCAGCACAGAGCTCAAGCGCAACCCGCCATCTCGTAGCAGCGCGCAAGCCACGCCCCACTCTGTTTATTGTTTTTGACACTAGAAGACAACACTAATATATTGCCTTCATTTTCTGGATCTTTTTTCAATTAAGAATATTTACAAGTGAGATACATTTGCTGTTCTGTATTTGATACACCCTCTAGACAGGCCATCATATATACCTATTTGTGTTTTGTTTCCTTTCTTTTACTGCTGTGTTAGCACACACAATTTGTGTCAACTTTGTCTATTTATAGGGCAACAACTGACCCCGATGTGCTCAGTTTGTAACTTACTCTCTAGTTATGTAAGTAGATGAAACAGACAATATAACTATGCAAACAGTGTTAACAATGTGCCCTTATGGACAGTGTTAGTTTCAACATACATTACCATCTTCATTCACCACAACATGCATGGGGTTTACTGCATCTGTAAAATGCTGGGCAGACGCGTTTCAGCCTGACGGCTTTCTTCAGTGCCTGTTCCACTTCCGTGATGATGTTACACCTGGGGGCCTGATTATATCTCTGCCAGTCCACTCCCATTGGAGTGTGATATTACGCCCATTCTGCCTTGCCGCTGGCTGCGCCGATCTTGACCGCTGTCCATGCCGGGTTTTGCAACAACCGTTGCGTGAGCACATTCAGTTATTCAACTCATGTACACCAAGTGGTGTCCCAACACTGCTGGCTACGGGTGCCATATATATTATGTGTATTCATAGTAGTATTCTGTCAACAAGAAGAGGTACGCAAAGTAAACATTTGTATATATAATCTTTGTAAATTAGTAGTAACAAATAAATGGCTATTAGGTACATATCAGTCAGGTTAATGTAACAGATGGTACCAACTAGGTATAACTTTAGATATGTGTATCAAGTTTCACACAGCATTGTGAGCTGGTTTGGATCAGCAGGAGGGCATGCATCATGTGAAGGAAGCAGGGTCCATTAGAATGACATTTTCCTGTTGAAGAAAGTGGGATCTTAGAATTATTTTGGCTTATGGTAGGAAGGCTCACGTTCTTAATTTAAAAGTGTGAATTTTAAGTAGCTCAAAAATATGATTATGATGGGGTATTCTAGGGTTTAATATCAGCTGGCTAAGCGTAAGGGGATGGGTGAGATGTAACAGGGCGATTAGACCATAGGTTTTATTCCATGAATGAGCTCAAACAACAAGATAAGAAACTTGTATTTCTCCCTGTATCTAGCAAAACCTGTGTGCCTCACGTCAATGTTTATTGCTGATTGACAAGCATAGAAGTTTGACAAACGTGTGTTAGGAACATTAATAATCTTGTCAAGAAGGGAGAAGGCATTTGGGGAATACCCACTATTAAACTACTGTTGAAATACAGTTCATGCGTCAACAACATGCTACTAAGAAAAACATAAAGCGGCATAGAACATGCCATGGACATTTTTTTAACATTAAGGGGTCTATCAGTATGGCGGGCAGAGGCACCACCGCGGTGCTGGCGGAAAATGCTTTTTTCCGCACGCCAGCATGGTTCTCATGGCCGCCATAGTAGTATGGCCAAACATAGCCCATTTCCCGTCCGCCGCGGTGCGACGTGAACCGCCATCAAAGTGTGCCCGCAACAGTGGTGGGAGCCAATGGAGATTCACCGCCGTGCGGAAAGACGTCCCGACCGCCATACAAATCAGCATGCCCCAAACAGCCAGTCGCACCGCAGCGGAGAAACCACCCAACCAGAGACGGCGGAAGCACGACAGCAGAGTGCAAATCAAGAGTCCCGGTCCCTTCCACCTGGTCCTGACCGCAATGGACCCAGCTCTACACGTTTTTCTGGTGCTGTATCTGAATCATTACCAGCAACTCATGGACCGTCACGGACGCCGCCGCCGCAGGTACGCAATAACACAATCCCGCACACAACCACAACACACAACTCATGGGCTGATATAGGGTTCCTGTCCACACCAGACACCCTGGTGGGGACAGGAACACATCCACAAGTGTACCACACATGTCCTACCTGTCACTAAATCACCCCTCCACTTCCAGGTCGCCCATCTACCGCGATGATTAAGTAATGTCCTGGTCACGTCACCGCAGCGGTGAAGACGCGGGAAAACATGCGCACAATGCAGAAGGCAGGGCCAGCACCAGGCATGGGCAATGCACAAAGACCACAGGGCCACACCTCCACCCTCCACACACTGGCCCCCCCAACATGAAGGGACATGCCATGTGCCCCTCTTGTGCCCCCCAGCACAACAACAAGCCATGTGAACCCACACCCTGCACCACACACCAAACAACTAGGGAGACAGCCACAGCAGGAGTGGCTGCAGAGGAACACACAGCACAGAAGCACAGGGCCACGGCAACCCACACATCACCACACCACCACACACATGGCAAGAAAACTGATTCTAAGCACAAAATGAACACACACACAGATAATGAACACTCACTCCACTGGGCATACAGCCTGCCAAGTCACACAGACATACCCTACACTGACACACAGCCACATACACAGACCACATGCCAGTAGCAATGGAGCACAACCTATAGCAAAGCTAAAGTGAGGTGCACACAAATGGAAGGCCAAGGAGATAACCACCAAGCATGTGTACATCACATGCAAGACAAGGAACATATAACAACACCCTCAACCCATCAAATCACACATGGCTGGCACAGTGAGTGAGGTCAAACCACAGTCACCTCAGGGCAATAACTCAGCAAGACAACCCATGTCTCGGAACAGGGATGAAAGGAAGGCCCTGAAGTCAAACTGTGAACAGCCACACATATGTATCCAACTACTTGACAGGAGTATGTCAGCAGCACTACACACAGGGCCAATTGACACACTCCTTGACTGTCAAACGCAAGTAGGAATCTTCACACATACCCCCATCACACCTGCAGCACCCAACACCAGTGTCAGACACACAGAAGGGTGTCAATAATGTCCAGTCAACACACAGACAAACAATCACACTCCCCGGGTGTATCCACAAACATCACACACACACACACACACACAGGGATGCCAGAACCAACGTCTGCACAAAAACAACTGCCAAACACATACCTCAACAAAACCACACACAGAACCACAACAAGACCAGAAATTACTTGTGCAGCCAAACTGTGGAAAGGCAATGGGAGCACAGACATAACAGGAGTGCACAACCTCATCAGTCAGGAACAATGCACAGACAACATACCACAACACAGACAAGAAGTGCACCATCACAAAACAAACATGGACACAAACTGGGAGAAATGGGCCCACAATGACACACAGACAGACATACCACACCACCCATCAAGTCAACATGATGTCACAGTGAATCACATGCCTGCACATGCAAAACAATGACAAGAGACAGCACAAATATGAGAGGAGAAAACACCAAGGACGCATCTAACACACGCACAGGAAATAGAATAGACCTAAGTTAATGTGACAGACACACAAATAAGGCTCACCACACTGGCAACATACATCTTAATGAAACACACCACACCAACAAAACACACACACAGACATGCAAATAGAACACCACACACAGAGAATCTGTCAGGTGCAAGAGACAACACAGCCCAAACACTGCACACAGCCACATCAAACACACAACAGATGCACATGCCAAACACAGCATGACATCAGGGGATGTACACCAGGCAAGAGCAAGGCTGCATACACTCACAGCACTGCATGCAAGACAAGCAGTGTGTGCACACAAAACATACCAGTCCCACACAGATATGAGTGACACACCATGAACACCCACAACAACAACCAAAACAGCACACTGACAACATCACACTCTGGATGTCAAGCAGTACCTCAGCAAACACACATACACCTAACCCAACACCCACAGATTCACAAGTCTGGGACACCTAAGTGGAAACAACCTGACCAGAGGACTATGCAGCAAAAACAGTTGAACTGCATATGAGCAACCATGACTGCTGAACAGTATAAGAAAATCACATATAACCAATTGGGAATATGTCCTGAGTGGCACATTCCTCCTGTGCAAAGATCTGCACCACAAAGCACAGTGTCACAAATGAAGTAATGGGGAGGTGCACACACAGGTAACACAAGGGGACAGCTGACATGAAAGTGAAGTGGTGTGTACCTCAGTAGAGGACATGGCAGGAGTGTACCATACACAAATAGATGGAGTGCAGACTCACAATGGGTAGGCATCTGAAGCACAGATAGGGGATGGTATGACACCACACGCCATACTGGAGGCAATAAAGCCCCATGTGACAGCAATACATGAGAAAATCACACCCACAATGTCAGTGTGGTTGGGCAGGTATTAACCCTGGGCGTAGGACTACGCTACGCTCGCGTAGTATGCGCAACTACGCGCTACACAAATTGCATGTAGAACAGTGCAAAAACGCATAGCGTAGCGGGCATTTTTTGTTTGCTCGCAGTCCTCAACGTCAAGTTGGCGACCACGAGCGAGCAAAATGGCATCCCGGCGAGACTTTTTCCTCATTCGCGATCAGCAACATCAAGTTTCCGATCACGAGCGTGGAAAATAAACCTCCCGGATAGATTCTCAATGCGGGGAGGTCAGGTTTTTCATTGCGAGTGGTCGCATATGTTTGCGACCGCTCGCGATGAGAAACTACCAGTCCGCATTGAGAAAACTGCTGCTCGAGTACAAATCTACTCGAGTGGCAGAAAACTACCGCTTGCACTGTGCAAGATGCCGTTTGCAATGATTGCACAGTGCGGATAAGCATCCGGCCCTGTGCAATCAGTGCGAACAGCATTTTCCCTACCGCACTATGCAGCTCGCGTAGCTACGTGTAGCTTGCGTAGTGCGAAGTGCACTTTGCGCAGTGTAGCGTAGCGCTACTACGCAAACTGCGCCCAGTGTTAGCAGGTATGCACAGTGACCACAAACAGCATCAAGACACATGGATGTCCAACAAAACACAACACTGACTTTCCAGTGACATACTCTGCATACTCACAATTGACAAAAACAACAAGTAGGAGTCAGCCAGAACTGCAAGGACACACCAACACACCGCACAGTGCACAACATATAACACACATATGTGCACACAATCACAATCACAGGGCTGAACAATCACACAAACAGGCACTCCACTCCTGGGTGACACATGTGTGTAGTTGACATTGCAGGGGCACACACACATCAACACTCACGACAAAGTCACCCCCTTCACACTGCACACTTCTTGACCACCCAAGTGCAGACATTAAAAGCAAGCCAAGTGACTAGGATGACTGACCATCACAACATGACTATACACCTACACTGCTGGGCACACATAAAGTAAGAACACACATACATGATGACCCTAGCCAGCCTGCCTGCAATCCTGTCGATAGAATCCCACTATGTGCTGGCAGTGCACCCAAACCTGACATGTGTACAATATAGCTAACAGTAACAAAAAATGACAATGATAACGACATTTCATCTAAGACCACCATCATTGCACCAACAAACATCAGAGTCAGGAAGAACTGAAGTCCCTGTCACCCCTGTAAAAATAAGAAAAAGTGAGACAAGCCATTGGCAATGTTGAAGTGGCATGCAGCGCATGTGGCACAGTAAAATATACCCACACAGCAAAAATGTTATTCAGTAAGGACACTGAAAAAACAGACAACAGGAGCAACTGTCTTTATTCACATATTGCACAGATAGGCAACAATATTAGACAAGAACAAGGCCAGTGGCTAATCCAAAGTGCAGAGTATGTCCATGAGAAGCTGCACAGGGAATAGTTTAACACAGCAATGAGCAACAAGGCCAGTGGCCAATCCAATGTGCAGAGTATGTCCATGAGAAGCTGCACAGGGAATAGTTTAACACAGCAAGGAGCAACAAGGCCAGTGGCCAATACAAAGTGCAGAGTATGTCCATGAGAAGCTGCACAGGGATAGTTTAACACAGCAAGGAGCAACAAGGCCAGTGGCCAGTCGAATGTGCAGAGTATGCCCATGAGAAGCTGTACAGGGAAGGGGAAAACAGCAAGGCAGTGGCCAGTCCAAAGTGCAGAGTATGTCCATGAGAAGCTGCACAGGGAATAGTTTAACACAGCAAGGAGCAACAAGGCCGATGGCCAGTCCAAGGTGCAGAGTATGTCCATGAGAAGCTGCACAGGGAAGGGTAAAATAGCAAGGCCAGTGGCCAGTTCAAGGTGCATAGTATGTCCATGAGAAGCTGCATAGGGAAGGGGAAAACAGCAAAGGCCAGTGGCCAGTCCAAGGTGCAGAGTATGTCCATGAGAAGCTGCACAAGGAATAGTTTAACACAGCAAGGAGCAACAAGGCCAGTGGCCAGTCCAAGGTGCTGAGTATGTCCATGAGAAGCCGCACAGAGAAGGGGAAAACAGCAAGGCCAGTGGCCAGTCCAAGGTGCAGTGTAAGTACATGAGAAGCTGAACAGGGAATGTGTGTGACTGTAGCCTGCCATGGTCAGCAACACAGTCAGGGGTGTAACAATGGGCAGTATAGACACCGCTGTGGGAGATAACTTAGATTTAGGGTGCAAGAACATAAATCAGCATTCAGAACAGGAAAAGAAAATGCACCCTGAACTGAGCATTTCTCAAGTGCTAACCATGGCTGCAATGACTTGCAGTGGATCATACTGGAGAAAATTACCAGCAATATGAGAGGTGGAGATCTTGAGAAAAAAATAAAATTAAGGGAACAATGGTATATTTGTAAGTTAAACACGGTCCAAAGTGGCCTTAATTCACGTAAAGATTGGATGGCTATAATTTCCTGAGAATAGCACCCAGTGGGCTATGGGTCTAGAACCAATGAATACTGCACCCCATTGAGCACTAGTTCTTGGCTTTTAAGTTGCTGAAACTATGGGATATGGCTCTAGAAATAATGAATACTGCACCTTTTTTATCACTAGTTCTTGACTTTTTTAGTTGATGATACCACTCTCGTAATAGGGAAGGAAAAAGTCATTTGTATTTATTATTAGATTGTGCCTTATTAAGATCTGTATCAGGTATGGTTCAATTAAAATGTATTTGTGAGATAACATTTGAGCCGGGAACAGCGGAATAAATTTAACCATCCTTGGAGGGGAGAATTAGGTGAGAGGAGACAAGGTTTACAAGGGAGTGTGATCACTGCATGCACTAAATAAAGTTGGATTTCTCTCTATCTACATCGGGGGTCATTTTTGAAAAAATTAGAAATAAGAGAAGTAATACAAGAAATAGCACATGGTAGAGCTGTTCGCAATGCTTAGAATAATACATGTCCACTTTAGATTACGAAAGCACGTTAGGCACGTAGATTAGAGTGAATGAAAACCAGGGCTTATATAGCGCGGGAATCGTGCAGGTAAAAAAGATCATTACAAAAACTCGGACAGAAGAATGGGCCGCCAGTTTGGTTACTCGGCAAGGTGAGCAGGGTGAAGAATCAGAGAATTCCTTGTTTTGTGGAGGAGAAGATAGGGATAAATGGGTGTTAGGACACAGACATTTTAGTCAGAAGTACTGTCTGTGTCAGAATTCAGGATAGAATGCCGGTAACAATTTGTTAATAGAAAACGGGAGAAACAGACAAGAACATATAACCCGTTCGTTAGGAGTGGGAGATAATCACACTAGGTCAAAAAACAAGATGTGTTTATATCCCCCTGTAATATGATTTAGTAATAAATGTATAAGAGAAGGAATCTTGCCCAAGGCGTTGATATGTTTTTTCTATTTGATTAATGATAAAGAGAAAACCAGTTGCTTTTATATAAAAAAACATTTGTTAATACTACATAAAACTTAGATATCAACCCGCCAACTTAGGGGGTAGTAAACTTAAGCGTATACATGTTTAACTGATGTAGGCTTTTTTTATATTTTAGAGCAAGGTACAATATGCTCTGATGTGAAAAGGAACAGACGAAATTCGCATGAGGAACAGATTTCTATAGGATAAGCATTCCTTGATACGAGCTTTAAACAACAGGCGCACATATGGAATATTAGCGGGTATACTTCACTATTGATTTTAATGAGGTATGTATTTTCTTTAGGGATAAGGGATAGTCTATTATAAGTGATGAGGTAACATGATTACGAATAGCCTAAGTGGGTTTTAATTTTATCACCAATATAGCCCAGAACAAGCCAGATGCTTGGGATGGAATCATAAAACATGGGAAAGGCCCAGCGCGCCGTAGTGGACTCATCTAGGAGATTCATACCAGTAAGTCTTCAGTATCTAACATGCGTCATAATATAACCAGAGGGAGAAATTAAATAAAAAGAAATCCCCATAAAACTAAACAAAAAGCAGAAAGTACAATGACGTTTTTTATGTGTGTTCCTAGATTAAGGAAGTACCAAGCCTCATAGATGGATGGAAGAGCATAACAATTTTTATCAAGTACAGTCTAGAGTGAAACGTCGTTCATCTGCCTATTAGTAAGTTGAAATACACCCCCTATATAAAAGCAAGATGGGAGGTGAATATGAATAGCAAAAGAGTGTATTGGAGTGTTATGAGTGGGTGCAGTGTCATGTGTAAATATATGCATTTTTAGTAATCAGAATGGCTACATATTACTGATTCGAGTAAGTAAGGGTATTTGTGTGGGGCTTTTGGCATGGTGAAAAGGCACTGATGTGGCTTGGTGGCCTGCGGGTTTGTCACTAAAGTGTTTTTCATTTTCTTTTTTTTATAAAAATTGTGGTCATTTATACAAAGACTATGGTGTTATTGACTGTAATTTTATGAAGCGTTGTTTGATTGAATTCATGAAATGTATTGATGTTTATGGAACAATGATATGTAAGGCTATTATTTATATTTCTATATATCTACATGTTTACATTATAGATTTTTAAAGGACGGGAGTACATAATATAACGGTCTTGATAAAGAAGGTGGAATGAGATAAAGCCTTCGAAACACGTCGCCGCCTTTTTCTGTTTCCACAAATCCATCTATACGAACATCACCCTAGATATTAATGATATACAAGGCACCAGGGTGTTTGTACATAAGTTTAACTGTGGATTATGGTTATTTATGACAAAGATTACTGTCTCTTTTAAATCTCATGTTATGATATTTTGAAGCATTGTGATTAATTGTTTTTAGTATTGTTACATACTTTTTCATGATGATTCTATGGAAAAATAGTTTTAATTTGAAACAAATTCCTTTTTTCCTTTTTAATCTTGTATAAAATAATAAATGGTTTTAATAAATCACAATCAGTACTTTACGAACAATAGGTGTTTATGCCAATACATTGTAGCCAGCAGTTGAGCGGTGACCTTTATGAATGGTGAGTGTGTGTATGGAGTTGGAGTTTGGCATATGAAAGAAGGTGCGAACGAAACAGTATACTAAAATATTTCCAGAGGACAACATTTTTAACCGCTGTGGGAGAGACAGGTGTGTGAGGGTCACTACCGCTCAGAATTGACTAGCAGTCAGACTGGGAGCTGGCTGTGTGTCAGGGACAGTTGGAACACTTGACCGGGGAGAGAGAGAGGCCCAGCTGAGGTAGAGGCATTAGTGGCTTGGGAAGCTGGAGGGCTGCTTGGTCCAGGTGGTGTAGTGGCACGTGGAGGTAGAGTCATGCTGATGTGAGACACAGTGTGAGTGGGAGATTGTGGAGGGTTGCCTTTCCACTTCTTGGGGACTCTAAAAGGCTTCCCTGTATTGAGATTAATGGGAAGCGGAGTGGACACAACAGGCACGCTCACCACAAAAGCTGCATCAGGTGCAGATGGTGGCCCTCCCTCTGGGGACATGCTGGATCCAGTGGTACGATTGGCCTGCCCTTGCCTTTGCCCCTCCATCCAGTTTACCAGGTGTACCCCACAGTGCCCTCCTTTCCCTGCTTCACTGGGCTTGGGATGGGAGTCGAGGTTGTGGGTGAATCTGCCTTGGAGCTCTTCTTATGTGTACTCTTAGCAGGCACAACCTTCTCAGTGGGCACGGAAACTGTCTGCTTGTCTCTGCGAGATGGTTTTGGGCCAGGAGATTCCTTGGCTGGGGATGCCTCTGAGGAATGTGACCCTGAGGTCTGCTCCTTGGCTTTGTGGCCCTTGGTGTCACCTGACGGGCTTTTGTCTTTGCGCTCTGGGGTGGCTTTAGGTTTCTGTGGGGGTGGTGTCTGCACCCTGGACTGCTTGGGCTGCTGCACCGCACCTTGCTTGCAATGGCCCTCTACATGGCCTCACGCTGGTGTACTTTGAGCTGCAAGCATGGGAGACAAGAGGGGGAAAACATCAGTGACACAGTGTTATGTACCAAAATCTCTCAGGACACTAGCATGATACTGACTCATCACAAATCCACAGATATGTCTAACAGAGACAAGAATGCATCTCACATGATACATCATCATAGGAGAACCACACGTAAATGCATGCAGGTGTGAGGTGTGCCCATCTCATACACATGCAGGATGCCAGCACAGAAAGCCATGTGTAGTCTGCCCACATCTACTATCCATTTCTGAGGTAGAGCAAGACATACATTATCTATCAACAAATGTTTGGGGGTAGACTCACTGTGTCCAACACTGCACAGCCCTCAATGTCCTTGTCCTGTGAATGGCTCACTGTGTCATGGATGTCACATTGAGGGACATGATCTCACAAACATACCCCTTTCTCACAAAGTCTGTCGTGTGCAATCTACAGGGCTGACTGTGCAGGCCAGGTGGGCTCACACTGAGATTGACAACAGGGACCCACACAGCCATTCACCTAAGCAATCACTGTCCTGACTCCTGCATTACCAACTCTCTGCGTCACTGTATGGCTGACAAGACAATACATGTCGCTCTAATCTTGATGTGCAGGCTGGGAAACATATGATATAGGCCCTTACCCCTGGAGACAGCATGTTAGGCAGTACATGCCACGACCACACACTCTCAGGCACATACTGCATCTGATCAACTACATGTGTGCCCCTCATGTGTGCCCCTCTTGCACTCTCACTCACACTGTTGAAGACTTACCACAACATTTGGGGCACCATATAGCCTTGGATACTGTGTGAGCACCTCGTCCACCAGGTCCTCCCGCTCCTCGCTATGAAGGGACTGGCCCGGATCTTCTCAGTCCTCACCATCACTGTGGCCATGTGACAGCAGCAGCGGCAGTGGGTGGTGAGGGTTCTCAGACAACAGTCCCGGGAGGCAGCAGCAGGTGAGGGCTCACAGGTAGCAGTCCCTAGAGGCAGCAGCAGGTGTACACACGTATAGCCCCCTGGGGTTGTTTCAGTGGTTCTAAGCTGCTGCAATTGGTGTTCCAGCTCGGCCTTTTTCAAATGCATCCAATGACTGGCTCAGCGGTGGCAGAGCACGCCTACCGCGATTTTCAAAATTGCATTAGGCTACCGTGAGTGCGCTTCCCATTGGCTGTAAGGGCAGGGTCCATGGTGGTGACACACCGCAGGGGCCAGGCGGAAGCTACCACGAGTTGTGTGCCATACAATGACATGAGTGACGGGGATTTGGGTGGCAGAGCATGCCAACCGCCATTTGGCAAAACATACATATCTATCCGTACCGCGATGGTGCTTGGGCATTGGCAGTGACACACCGCAGGGGCCAGGCGGCAGCTACCGCGAGTTGTGTGCCGTACATTGACATGAGTGACCAGGATTTTTGTGGCGAAGCATGCCAACTGACATTTGGCAATACATACATATCTATCACTACCACAATTGTGTCTTAGGCATTGGCAGTGACACACCGCAGGGGCCAGGCGGTAGCTATCGCACGTTGTGTGCCATACATTGACATGAGTGACTGGGATTTTGATGGCTGAGCATGCCAACTGCCATTTGGCAATACATACATATCTATCACTACAGCGATTGTGTCTTGGGCATTGGTGGTGACACACTGCAGGGGCCAGGCACTAGCTACCGCGAGTTTTGTGCCATACATTGACATGAGTGACAGGGATTTGGGTGGCGGAGCATGCCAACCACCATTTAGCAATACATACATATCTATCACTACCGCGATTGTGTCTTGGGCATTGGCGGTGACACACCACAGGGGCCAGGCGGTAGCTACCATGAGTTGTGTGCCATACATTGACATGAGGGACCAGGATTTGGGTGGCAGAGCATGACAACCGCCATTTGGCAATACATACATATCTATCACTACCGCAATTGTGTCTTGGGCATTGGCGGTGACACACCGCAGGGGCCAGGCGGTAGCTACCATGAGTTGTGTGCCATACATTGACATGAGTGGCCATGATTTGGGTGGCGGAGCACTTTGACAGCACCTATAGACACATCATGCTGTGTCAATGGCAAACGGGCAGTCATCAACAGTGCACAGTGGCCACATGATTAATGGCACATCATTGTTCACACAATGCCTATGTGACATTTAACACACTGCTGACTACACATGCCATGTTTGTGTATGTGATTTGGTACATTGGCATGTACTCCCTCACATGTCACCTGTGCTATTGATGGGCATGTACACAGAACAGTGTTGTCATGGACTCTCCAATGTGTACACATGTCAATGTGTGAAAGTTCAGTAAAGATTCACAGCGATGTATGTCTCAATGAAGAATGTGCAGATTTGACTGCTTTCTTTTCCTGGATCATGCACACACTTGTCGTTTACGCTCAGCCTGTGGTCATTGTGTTGTTGATGCGTGCCATGTGCAACTTACGCATGAAGGTGTGTCAGGTACAGCAGCTAGGTATGAGACAGTAGTGTTCCAGTTTTACACATATGCTGTATGAAATACTCTCAGGCTTGCTCATGCTAGATGTGGCCATATCCCTATGTGCATTCTCATAGTCAGATGTTGTTTTGGAGGTACTTGCTGTGTGAAAAGGGACAAGTGTAGAGTAGTGTAGCAGAAGGTGTCCCTACATGTAAGCTGCTCTGTAACTCAATTGTGATGACAGTCATTGTTATTGTTGTGGAAGTCAAAACGTAAGATGTTGTGCACATCTAATGGTGTATTGCATTGTCATGTGTCCACTTTCATCTCACCTAGGAGGACACCAAATCTGTATCGTCTCTTCACATTGCTGGCAGACATGGAGAATGAGGGGATCATCCAGAAATTCCATCTGGAACGAGCCACCCTACAGAACCTATGTGCTATGTTGGAGCCCCACCTGCAGCCTCGCAGAACATATCCAACAGCTTTCACCCCAATGTCTAAGGTGATGGAGGCCCTGCATTGTTTTGCCACTGGATCATTCCAGAACACGGTGGCTGGCGCAGGTGGGATGTCGCAACCTATTTTCAGCATGGTTCTGCGTGATGTTCTATCTGCTATGATGATCTACAAGGACAGATATATCCATTTCCCCAGGGGGCCTGAATTGGCAGCTGTGAAGGGAGAGTTTTATACCCTTGGACACATCCCCCATGTTGTTGGTGCCATTGATTGCACCCATGTTGGGCTTGTTCCACCACAGGCACGTGAGCACATCTACAGGAATAGTAAAAGTGGTGTGCCAGGCAGATATGATCATCTCGCACGTGTGTGCCAAATTTCCAGGTTCAGCCCATGACTCATACATCCTGCGTAACAGCATTGTACCACAGCTGATAGCTAATCTGCTTCCTGAGCATACATGGATTGTGGGTGAGTATGCATAGTCAAATAGCTTGCTGTGTGTGTGACATGCTGTCCTCTGCCACAGTAACATTACAAGGTATCTCTGTGTTTCTCACACCTAGGTGACTCTGCATATCCCAACCGTCTTTGGTTGCTGAGTCCACTGCGGAATCCCAGGACGCCAGCTGATGTCCGCTACAATGATGACCATGGGAGGACACGTCGTGTGGAGGAGCGTACTTTTGGTCTCCTGAAGTCACGAATTCGCTGCCTGGACAAGACCGGAGGTGCACTGCTGTACTCGCCCAGGAAGGTGTGTCAGATAGTAGTGGCATGCTGCATGCTCCACAACCTGGCCATTCACAAGGAGATCCCCCTGATCCTGGATGATGATGACCAGCCAAGGCCCAAACCAACCCATGTCCAGTTACTAGGACAGTGGAGAGGAGGAAGGTGTCAACCTACGTCAACAGCTCATCACCCTCTACTTCACTTGAAGGTGAGTGACGATGTACAACGGACACATTGTCTGAAGATGTTGCTGTTGTTGTGAGGATGTATGTGAGCTTTGTGATAGCAGATGGTTGTTGACTCAGTGGTGGCTGACAATGTTACTGGGACAGGGTATATTGGAGCATCTACAGGATGTGTATGTGTTGGCACTGTTGCTGATTGTGATGTGTGCATGATGGATTAGCTTGATGGTAAGTGTTGTGTGATGTCTGTGATGCCCTCCCAGACTAGTGAATCTTATTCTGTTGTGTTTTCCTAGGTCTCTTCAGGCTCTCCTTGACCAAATACATTCCATACTCCTGGTACATTGTAATCATGGTGAAGACTGAACATCCTGGCATAAACACGGAGCAGAAACAATGACGTGTGTAAGGAGTGTTTATTTACGATGTTGAAATGAGATGGGGTGAACATTTACATTGATGTGATTAGTGAAGCAGTGAGTTGACAGTTATGTTAAATGAGACAGTAGTCACCACATAGATGTGGTGACCCAGTCCAACAGACTGATGCCATTCACAAGGCAGTGTGGGGAAGGATAGTCCAAAAAGTCAATGCAGTAGTGAAGAGGGTTGGCTTCATGGCTGGCTCCGTGACTGACGTTTGGCAGGTGCTTTGCCACGGGTGACTCCCAGGGATTTCTTGGGACGGCCCCTTTGTCGCTTGGCAAGGGGGGCCTCTGCTGTAGGCCCAGGGGGGTCTGAGGACTCACCCCTCTCTGTGGCACAGGGGAGGATGTTGAACTGTCATCCTGTGGCTCACCATGGGGGTGTGAAGGTGTCATTTGTGGCGCAGGCCTGTCCCTCAGGACCGCAACTAGCTGGCCCAAGAGGTCCATGATTTGTCCCATGCTGGTGTCCATGGACCTCATCAGCAGGAGGAGCTTGCGGGAATCTTTTTATGACCAGCCCGTTCGTCCCTGGGCCCGTTCATATGCCCCAAGGACTCTGTTTATGTTGTCCAGGGCTTCGGTCTCAGGCTCTGGTCGTCTGTGAGTGACCCTGCTCCTCCCACCTGCCCTGCTGCCATGGACCTGTTGCCTCACCACTGTGGCCCTCCGTATCCTCTCCCTGTCCTCCTCAGTTGGTGGTGTGGAGTGATCATCCTCTTGGACAGGGAGGGTGTTGTTGGCAGGACTGGTGGTGGTGGTGGAGGAGGCACAGGCCATAACAACAGGGGTCTGTGTGGCTGTTGGTGTTGCTGCAGATGTGGTGGGGGGACAATGGGGTCCTGGGACCGGTTGCGCCCTGGCACACCAGATGGGCCGGCTCAGAGCTCCTCGTCCTCTGAATCCCGGGAGTCAACATCCGAGAGTTCAATTTCCGGGGGGGGGGGGGGGGGGGGGTGGGGACTGGCTCTTCAGGTTGCTGGTGTTGTCCTCTGCAGTCAGTTATTGGTCACCTGTGGGACAGATGGGAAATGGTCATTGTAGTGCACCCCGCAAGCTTTGTGTTAGCTGTGTATTATTCACTGTTTGTACACCACACAGTTGACTGATCATCACATTGTTAGTATGTGCACTACTGTGCCTCCTGACATGATGTTGAGGTACATGCATTACTTGTCCATGGTGTGAGGTGTCAAAACATACCATGCGCCACATGCATGTTTTGTGATTACAGGGACAGGTTGCCATCTAGGGACTAGCGCAACAAAGATTGTCTGTGACACCTCTTTGTTGATTACTCTGCCCTGGCAGACGTTACATCTGAGCATGAACTGGCCATTGTTATCTCATGCATACCTTTGTCATGTCATATGCAAATCTGAATTTGTACCACCAACCATGCTTACTTTGTTTTCATATGGTCCTTGCTGCTCTGGCCACATGGCACTTGCACATGGCATTCAGTGCTGTGCATCATTGTGCACAGACTTTCTTCTACATGTGAATTGGTTTGTCACATTTGCTTAGCTGTCTGCACACTGTGAGTGGCAATAGGATCTGTGTGTATTTTTGTGTGATGAGAGGGCTGGTGTTGTCATATGACACCATGCTTTTTGTGAGGGATGGCTGAGTGCATGTACTGGCTACTTGCCTTTTCTGTTTTCACATTTGGGTTGGATTTGTGATACATCTGTGTGTGTGTGTGTGTGTGGTGGAGGCTTCTATCCTGCTCAGGGGTGGGACAAGAGGGCATAATATGTCTACCTACCTGTTAATTTGAAGTCTAGAATGCAATGGCTGCCATATGCATCTTGGTGGGGGTGAGTGCTCCATCTTGATGAGCTGGTGAACAAGGGTGCCTGGTGGTAGTATTATTGCAGTCTTCCCACCCAAAAACAGCCTTCCCTGTTAAGATGGCTACCTACCTGTTAGTTTGTTTGTAGTGAGACAATGGCTTCCAACTGCTTCTGGGTGTGGAGTGCTCCATCCTGCTCAGGGGTGGGACAGGGGTGCCATGGTGGGAGTTATAGTGCAGGCCTCCCACCCCCAAACAGCCCTCCCTGGGAAGATGGCTATCTACCTGTTAGGTGAGGAGGAGCCATACAATGACTGCCACATGCTTCTGGGTGGGGGGAGTGCTACATCCTGCTCAGAGGTGGGACAGGGGGGCCTGGTGGGAGTTGTAAGGCTGGTTGCCTGGACACATACAACCCTGTAAATGTTGGCTACCTTTGGGGTGATTCAGATGGAGTGAATGTTACATCTGTGAGACCTGTGTTGGGTATTGTGGTGCAGATGTATGTACTTGGGCCTGGGAGATGTAGCTTTGTAGTTGTGCAAGACAGTACATAGCAGTGTAATGGTATACATTTGCTGGTACTTACCAGCCTGCACTCCCCCGGCTATTCCAGTGAGACTCTCTGGATGAAGTATGGCAAGCACCTTCTCCTCCCATGCAGAGAATGTTTTGGGTGCAATGGGAGGGCCACCGCCAGTCCTCTGAGCCAGCTCACGGTTCTTGCTCCTCTTCTCTTTCACAACCCTCTTCAAGTCATGCCACCGCTTCATGATTTTCTTTTTGGATCGCGGGGTGGTCCCTACTGCATTGACCTTATCGACTATCCTTTCCCACATTTGTGCTTTTGTGGCTAATGGTGTCTGTTGGACCAGGATACCAAACAGTTGTGGTTCTACTCTGATTATCTCATCTACCATGACTGTCAACTCACTCTCAGTGAATTTGTGTATTTTCTGGGCTGCCATGGTGTGTGATGTGCAAAGGGGTCATGGGTGCAGGGGTGTGAGTGGTGGGGGTGGTGGTGATGTGTATGGTGTGTGATCTGCGAAGGGGTTAGAGGTGCAGGTGTGGAAGTAGTGGTGGTGCTGTGTGTGGTGTGAGTGGTGATGGTGTGTTGATTTCCTTATCCTTGGTTCTCAGGGTTTGGGCTCCTGTTGTGGAGTAGTGCAAAAGATTGTGGTCAGGGAAGGGGCTGGTTTTATACTCAGCTATGTGGGTGTGTCCAAATGGGGTATTGCTGTCAGGTGTGTTGTGTGGGTTGTCCTGGGATTTGTATTTTTGTAGTTGCCATGTGGTTGTGTCATTGGGGTGTGTTCTGTGTTTTTGGGTGCATGGCTAGTTTGCTGTGTGCACTTTGTGGCCTTGTTGTGAGCTTTTTCTGACGACCGCCATATTTGTCACGGTGCGTCCGCAGTGGTGGCTATGCTACAGCTCTTCCGACGGTTCTCCCATTCATCACTATTTTAGACCACAGCGGTCGGTAACAGCAGAAAATGCCGCGTTCACATCGGGGATATCCTAATTTTCCGTGCGGTGTCTCCGCTGTCCTGGTGGCAGTTTGGTTATTTTCCGCTGCAAATCTGACAGCCGCGGACAGTTTTTGGCCTTCTCCGCCCGCTAGGAGCATTTTTTCTTTACCTCGTTCCGCCGCGGTTGTTTTTTTGGGTGGTTGATCCTAATTGTACCGCCGGATTTGCCGCGGTACAGGCGGGCGGTTGTTTTCCACTACCATGGCGGTCAGGGTGGTTTTCTGACCGCCATGCTAATGGGCCCCTAAGTAATATGAATCCAGCTAAAGTGGCTGTGAGTGTAATAAAGGGCTCTAGTTGCTTACTAGAAAAACGTATGGCCCCTAGTTTAATAGCAAAGGCCTACTGTAACAAGATGTTTATAGGAATTATGATAAGAGAAGACCTTGGGACAGATAATGATACAAATTAAATAAGTTCTATTTTAGATGAGTTTAGTGTTAGGCAATAAAAGGCCATATATTGTTGGTTAGCAGCAAAGTACTCAGATTTTAGATAAGAAAAGCAGTGAAAGATTGGGGAAGGAGAGGAACACATGAATAACAACTACCTAAATGGTATGAGAACCCAAAGGAGAAGCTCATGTTACCGTAGGGGGTGGTTTATAGGGAAAAAGGAGAGTCACAACTTTGAGGAACAGAAGTGGTTAGAGTGACCAAGGTAAACTGGAAAGCACCAGGTTAATGAAAAGTAGCAAACAGTGAGGTATGCTGGGACCCACGTGTCTTTAGTAACATGCAATACTTTGTGAGGTGTGAGTTGTCAGTAATGTTTGGGTCAACATATCGAATGCAGAGGAGATGTTAGGGATAATGAGTCTGATAGAATATTTTGTATGACATGTGTAGGTGAATAAGAAGACATGAGCACTGTTTCATTGGTTTGATTACGTTGCAGCCAGTTGAGTAGGGAGATAGAGAATAAGTAAACAGTGAATCCGTTGAAGGCTTACAGCTCTAGAGTTTTGGAGAGTATGGGAATTGAGAAGCACTTTAGTAGATAGATGGGTAAGCGGGATCAACTGAAGCTGTGAGTCCTTTGGCTCAGAGCTTTAATAAATAAAATAGTTGAAAAGGGAAGAGAGGCAAGACAGAATTCTGGAATACAGGACAATGATCTTCATGAGTTGGGGAAGAAAGGGTCAGGTGGAGCAGAGGACAGAGAAGCCAACTTAAATGTTGATTTTCATTTATTTGGCTGGTGATGGCAGTAGTGCATCGAGAGAGGAGGCGTATGAGGTTTTGGAGCTCTGATGAAAAGTATGGTACACTTGTGTCTAATTTTTGGTAATTTAACCCGCCAATATCACTTCAAGTTTTTTGCAGAACTCTCATTCAAGTATTAGCTATTTGAATATAAAAAATCCAGAGAAGGGCTATCTATATGCTTCATACATCTTTCGCTTGAAATGGGAGGTACTGAGTCCCCTTGAAAATCACAATATAATAATGAGCAACATTAGTCAAACAAATGGTGTATTTTCTGAAAATGGCTTATTTAAATGACCCTTTTTTAACATGCATCCACAATCGAGCATATGGTAAACTGCAACTTGTGTTCAATATGTATCTTATTTATACTTTTTAAAATAAAGCTTAATATTTTATGTTTTTGACGGATGCATTATTTTTTAACTTACTGGTACTGGTAGCTAGTAATTTTCTATAGCATAGCTCATCCTCTTTGACATGTTTGTGAGAAATCCAATGTTCAAATTATCAAGTTGAAATTATTTGCAGAAAAATCTGTTTGCAGTTCGGAGGCGAGGGGCTATTATTGTGAACAGGAAGTACATGACTATTAGAAGCAGAGGGTACTAGAGCTGGGTAGATAGGGCCTATTGTAGAAATATGACATGCACCATAATGTGCGAGATATATGGTGGAGGATTTTTCTGCTTTATGTCACTTCCTATGCCTCAAACTTCTCTGCACATAGATATCCCGTGGATTCTTATGGGTATGTAAAATGTGGCTTTGTGTGTCCTGGAAGTTATGGCTGAAATACAAAGGAGTACATATCCAATTTTTGTGGTTGTTTATTGTTTGTGTCACACTGTACCTGCTGCGTGCTGAAAGTTATGTTGGCCTTGAACGTTTAGCAAGTGGAAATATAGCTTGCAGCTGGTGTGACGTTAGGCAGACTTTTCAGTGTGTGTAGAAGTCCTTACTGCAGATTTGATCTGACTTGGCTGAGGGTCAAGTTTTAAACAGTATGGCAGTCCTGGAGTTTATTTTTGTTTTTGTATTGTTCTTTTCTCTGAACAGCTATCAAGGGTACATTAACCTGTATGTTTTGTTTTGCCATTTGCAATTAGTTGTTTGTTATCAATCCTTTTGGAGATAACGTGGATTTTGCCCATCTGTGGTATGTGTTGGTGTGGTATTAAGAGGGCTTTGTGTGTGTGCCATTGAGCCATTATCACTATTAATTTGTTGTGTTTTTGAGATCTCTGTATGCACTTTCGATAGACATTGTCTTCAGACACTTTTCTAAAATGATTAATTTATGGCAGTCATTGGATAAAGCGCGGGGTTCTAAACTGTGAAAACCTCTACTATTTTAATTTTGCCCTCTGGGTTTTGGACCTATGCTGTGAACCCTTTAATATAGTATCACCTGTAATAAGCTCTAATTTAAAATGATTTTGAGCTGTAACATTGAGTGGCCACCTTTCAAAAGAAGGTCAACTGCTGTACAGGGTTGGAGTGGGAACACAAAGCAGCTCTAGCAAGTTTTCTCAGACCAGCCCCCCGCATGGTGCATGATTCATAGCAAGCGAGCAAGCCTTACCACTACAAACTCGGCTTGGGGAAACCCCGAGCAAATATTTTGGAAAAAATTGCAAAAATTATGTATTCTACAACCTACAACAGAAGGACCTAGACGTGGACTGGATTTCCTAAAATACAAAAAAAAATTGTATAGCTAATTTCTATGCAGTCCTCAGTTATACATACTTCCTAAAATCCACAAAAATCTGCTAAACTCACCTTTTGGTCCAATTGTTTCTGCATGTGGCTCAATTCGTGAGTCTTAGGGTAAATACGTGGACACATTTCTACAACTGATAGTACAGCCATAGGATTCTTAAATCAAAGATTTTACATTTTTTTTAAAAAATAGCAACCTATCAACATTGATATTCAATGTGAATCATGACTATGCACAATTGCTGTCAACGCACTGTATACCTTCATTCCACATGCAGAAAGTTTGGAAGCAGTTAAATGAGCCTCATTAAAACAAGAAGAACTTGAAGCTAACACAATTTTTCTGTTAGAAATATTACATTTTACATTATATCACAGTTATTATGAGTGGAACAATTGGCTTTTCGTTCAATTAAACAGAAGATCAATGGATTTTAATGGGGCTACCTGTTATGCAAACACTTTCATGTCAAAATTTGAACATGACTTAATTTTACAGAATCAGCAGTGGAAAGATGGATTATTATTGTATGTACGTTTTATTTATTACATTTTTGTACTTTGGTATATGTCAGTTGAAAATCTACATATACACATTACTGACTTAAAGAAATCCTCATATACATTTTACCCACAAAATTCGAAAAGCTGAGATTGCCTTTCTGAATATATTTATCAAAATTAAGGGTGGAACAATTTGTACCAACAGTTTTTTTTAAAGCAGACTGGTAGGAATAATGCTTTGCATTTTCAAAGTTTCATACAATGCCATAAAAACAACGTTTACCATATTCTCCATTTAAGAGTTGGAAGAGAATCATTTATTATACGGCACCTTGTTTACCAACTATTCAAGAGCAGAAAGCAAGAATCCGCTCACACGGATACCACTACTAAACCGATTTTGAAAACAGCTCAAAACAGGCTATTTAATATCACCAGGCATGAGTTGTTAAAACAACATTCAAAAATCACTTTGTGGAGATTAGTATTTGTTTCCAAATATTCAACAGTGAACACTAATATCTAAAGGTGCATATTAAAAAGATGGGAATTTCTCACAAAACAAGAATGACTACTAGAAAAAACAATCAACCAATCAATCAATAAGCGCTCTACTCGCCCGTGACGGTCTCAAGGCGCTGGAGAGGGGGGTCAGCAGTTCTATTTCAGCAGAAGAGCCAGGTCTTGAGGGTCTTCCTGAAGGTGTTCAGGGAGGGGGCGTGTCTGATGTCAATCAGGGTCTTGTTCCAGGTCTTATCAGCGATGTAGGAAAAGGATCTCCCCCCTGCTTTGGTTCTGTGGATGTGTGGGGTTTCGGCGAGGACGAGGTTGGCAGATCGGAGGTTCCTTTTAGGTACGTGGAGTATGATTCTGTCATTGAGGTATTGAGGTCTGGTCTTGTGTAGGCATTTGTAGGTGTAGGTGAGTATCTTGAAGGTGACTATCTTCTCGATGGGGAGCCAGTGGAGCTTCCATAGGTGTTGGCTGATGCGCTTGTGTCGAGGGATGCTGAGGACAAGTCTGGCGGCAGTGTTATGTATAGTCAGGAGATTGCGGAGTAGGAACTTGTTTATGTTGGCGTAGAGGACGTTACCGTAGTCCAACCTACTGGTGACGAATGCGTGGGTGACAGTCTTCCTTTACTCAGGGATGTCCATTTGAAGGTCTTATGGAGGATTCGGAGGGTGTTGAAACAGCTGGAGGCAACGGTGTTGACCTGTCGGCTCATGGAGAGGGAGGAGTCAAGTATGATGATGAGGTTTCTGGCGTGGTCTGAGGGAGTCTAGGGGCTGCCGAGGGCAGTGGCCCACCAAGTGTTCTTCCATGCAGATGGGGTGGTTCGAGGACGAGGACTTCAGTCTTCTCCGAGTTGATCTTTAGACAACTGTCGCTCATCCAAGCTGCGACGTGTTGCATTCCTTCCTGGAAGTTGAGTCCTGTGGTGATGGGGTCCTATGTGAGGGAGAGGATGAGCTGGGTGTCGTCGGCATAGGCTACTATGCTGAGGCCGTGCTGTCCGACAATGGCGGCGAGGGGGGCCATGTAGATGTTGAAGAGAGTTGGGCTGAGCGATGATCCCTGTGGAACTCCGCAGTTGATTTTCGTGGGTTCAGAGAGTAAGAATGGCAGTCTGACCCTTTGGCTTCTGTCACTGAGGAACAATCGGATCCAGTCGAGGGCGGTTCCTCATATGCTGGCATCGTGTAGTCTGGTTGCGAGAGTGGGGTGGGAGACTGTGTTGAATGCTGCAGACAAGTCGAGTAGAATCAGAGTTGCAGTGTGGCCTTGGTCGAGGAGGGTGCGGATGTCGTCTGTGTGGCGAGTAGGGTGTTCTCGTTGCTGTGGTTGCTGCAGTATCTGGATAGAGAAGGGTCGAGGATGGCGTTATCTTTGATGAACCATGTTAGTTCTGCGTTGATGGTCTTCTCAGCGACTTTCGCCGTGTAGGGGAGGAGCGAGATGGGCCGGTAGTTCTTGAGGTCCATGGGGCTGCCGAGGGCTTCTTGAGCAGGGGACTAACTTCTGCACGTTTCCAGTCATTGGGGAAGGTGATGGTCTCAAAGGTGGTGTTGATGGTGTGTCATAGTTTGGGTGCGATGGCAGTGGTGGCTCTGTGGTAGAAATGGGGTGTGCAGGGGTCAGTGGGAGCCCCTGAGTGGATGCCTCTCATGGTTGATGCAGTCTCTTCGGTCGTGACCGGGGTCCAGAAGGCGATAGTGGGCTGGTTGGCATTGCCGGAGGGCGTGTTGGCTGCCGAGTCCGGTGTGAGGTTGTTGAAGTTGTCGTAGAGGTTTATGATCTTCAGGTGAAAGTATGATCCAAGCTTGTTGCAGAGGTCCTGGGAGGGAGTGATGGTGAATGGTGAATTTCTGGATGATGCTATGATTTATAAATGTGGCAAATCACCTGTGAGGGTCTCGTTGCACTGGAGTTGCTAACTGCTTTGTGGAGAAAGTAGTGAAAAATTAGGCAAAAGCAGGAGAAAGCCCTCAGAAAAAAGGGAGAGGAAGGAGAAAGCATCAGTAAAAAATTAGACAATAGAAGGAGAAAGCACTCAAAAAAACACTGGAAAGGAAGGAGAAAGCAGTAAAAACCAAGGAAAAAGCAAGAGTAAGCATTTTTTTAAAAACAGGGAGGATGAAGCGTGGTGCAGCAGCACTGGGGAGCTGGGCCTGGTACCTGCTCAATGGGATCGCTCCTCAGCCTTCATTAAGTGGGTCCTGGGAGGAGGGAGGGCACTAGGAGGTGATGGTCGGGGCTAAGCAGGAGGCAGGAAAACAGGTGGCAGGCGGGAGCGGCAAATGAGAAAAAAAACAAGGAGGATCAGTGAAACGCTAGGGAAAAGAAGAAGTGCTCAGACAAACAGGGGAGAGCAAGGATAACACAGTTAATAATGAGGCAAAAGCAGGAGAAAAGCACTCTAAAAAATGGGGCAAAGGAGGGAGAAAGCAGTAAAGAAACTAGGCAAAAGCAGGAGAAGAACTTTGAAAAATGGGGGAGAGGAAGGAGAAAGCAGTAAAAAAACAAGGCAAAAGCCAGAAATAGCACTCAAAAATAGGGGCGAAAAAAGGAGAAAGCAGTAAAAAAAACAGGACAAAAGCAGGAGAAAGCACTCAGTCAAATTGGTGAAAAGGAAGGAGAAAGCAGTAAAAAATATGGAAAAAGAAGGACAAATGAGCAGAAAGAATAGCGGTGCAGCAGCACGGGAGAGCTGAGCCGGGGTCCTTCTCCTGATTCATCACAGGTCCAAGAGTGCTCTGGGGAGACGTCTGTTCACTCCATATTTATGCCCAGTGCCAGTCTGTAGGGCCATCATTTGTCCAAACTCCAAAACCAGTTCTGGATAGTTCCTCCCCTCCCACTGGGTTTGGAGCCAGCCTAACTAGAGAGACAAAAGGGGGGCAGGCCTAGGTGTGAGCTTCCTCTGCCAGTGACAGGGGAGGCAACATTTGAAGCTCAGGGAGGGGCTGGGCACAAACCCAGGCCATCCTGTCAAGGGAGGAGACCCCCTCAACAACCCAGCGCTATCGGTCCACTGTCTGGAAGCCATCAGGGGTCAGCTGACAGCTTCACACAGGCAGGGAAGCCTTTTGATGTTAGTCAGGGAAATGAGTTTCTAAAAAAGCCATTTCTAAAATAGTATTTACTTGGACTTTAAGTTACTATTAAAATGAGGAGTCCTGGAAGTATTTGCCTAGCTATTTCCAAACTGAATCTAGTACCTATTAGATATAATAGTGTAAATGAGTGTTACCCAATGGTTTCAAACCATAGTGAAAAACAAATTTGGAAGTTTTTCATTGCCAGGACATGTAAAACATTAAATATACATGTCCTACCTTTAAAAACCATTCCCCCTGCCATATGGACTTTTAAGGTGTACCTTAGTGGTGACATAAGTATTAAAAAGGAATGTTTCGGACCTACAAAAGGATTATTTTGCCATTTCAAACTGGCAGCTTTAACACTGCACACCTAGTCAGCAATTGCATGCCTGGAGACCTGGAGACATGCTTTGCATTGTTACGTTAGTGGTGGCACAATATGTACGGCAGTCTAATATTTACATTTAACTTACAGGAACTGGGTACCCTTTTGTTCCATATACTAGGAACTTTTCAACATCTACCTGCAGCCACTAATTGCTCTCCTGAACAGGATGGACTGCCTAGTGTACAACTATGCCGATGACACCCAGATAATCATCCGGCTGGATGATGGTCCAGGAGCATCCACTAGGTTACAGGACATATTGAAAACTACAGTCAATTGGATGTCCGAGAACTCCTTGAAAGTTAATCCGGATAAGACGGAAGTATTGCCCATTTCCATCTCGGGTAACCCTTGGAGTGAGAAATTTTGGCCTAGGGAGCTGGGCGCACCACCAAAACCGGCAGCTGCAGTCAAAAGCTTAGGCCTATATATGGATAATAAATTATCCATGGAAAAACAAGTTGCCACTGTAGTAGGCACCAGTATAGGCCTCTTAAGACAACTAAGGAAGATCTCTGCCCTACTCTCATTCCCTACTTTGAGACACGTGGTCTCAGCCACAATTCTGGCTAGGCTGGACTACGGGAACTCCCTTTATTTAGGTTTGCCACAGCGGCTGCTGGACAAACTACAGGGAGTTATGAACGATGCAGCTAGGCTGATATTTAAAAAACCCAGGACTGCCCATGCCTCTCCCCTGATGCAGGAGCTGCACTGGCTGCCAATTCGTCAGAGAATTGTCTTCAAAGGACTGTGTATCGCTCACAAGGCTCAGTATGGCAAAGCACCAAAATACCTGAAATCCCGACTATCCCCCTACACACCGGGTAGGACTTTGCGTTCGTCGGACGCCACTCTTCTGTCTCAGTCCCATTTTAAATTGACCACGGTGGGGGGCCGTGCTTTTTCCAACACGCTCCCAGCTTTATGGAACAAATTGGATCCAGAGCTCAGGAAGGAAAGTAACTTACTTTCCTTCAGAAAAAAACTAAAAACGGTACTGTTCAAACAAGCATGAAGCAGATCTTAGGTGCACAGCTGGTTTCAAGTGAATGTAACATCTTTCACGTAAATCTGGTCAGACAGCGCTTAGAGACCCCTGTGGTTATAACGCGCCATATAAATTAAATAAATAAATAAATAAATAAATATGGCAATCAACATGTTTTGAGGGGCCAGCACAAATGCACTGGGGCCTGGTTAGCAGTCCCCTGTGTTCAGTGTCAAATAACTCATTAGCATCTGTTAAAAATGAGGGTGACCATAAACAAAAAAAACATGTGATTTCGCTGCTTGTAGTATTCTTATTCTAATGTAATGGAAACGATGATTTGTGCTTTTTAACTAATATGTTTTATGTACAATATATTGAATTTCAAATGTCATTCCCTATATACCAGTAGCCAATGAAGCACTTTCAATTGTGATTTTATGTGGCTGCACTTTTAGAGGTTCAGGCATATCTTCATCATTTGACACATCAAAAGTAGGCAAAGTCACAAATCTAATTTGTACACGTTCTATACAATTGAGTAGAAATAACGTAATTCATTATGAAGCAGTCCTGATGATGCCTGCCAATTTGTTGAGAATGTTCACTACTAATGTTTAGTAAAATGTGTCAAGTGTCACTACAGACCAAGTTGTATGTGACTTTATTGCTGATCTATAACCATTGAGGTAAGAATGTTTTCTCTGATGATGGACGATGTAGTTTCTGTAATTGGTTGGAATCTTTGGTTTTGGCATTAGCAAGAGATTTAGAATTGTTTGCTTTTGTGATTTTGGGACAGAACATACTATAATTGATGTATTAATCACACATGTGAGGTTGGAGCAATAGTTATGATTGTTTCATGCAGGTCTCAAAACATATGTCTGAAGAAATGTTTGAAATTGTTGTCCTCAGCGCTAGTCTCTATAGTTCTTGTTCCCAAAGTGCGAATGCCATGAGTGATACTTACACAGTAGATTTTACTATATCTGATTAAGGGGATGAGACAGTATTGACTCTGATGTTCACTGAAAATTGTGATATTTTTGATTCAAAGAATAAAATTAGGTATTTGCAGTGTTACAATGAGGCACATGGGACATTTTTCAAGGTTTTCAAGTTCATCACTTCCTGTTAAATGCCAAAGATCTCTCTAAATTTGTTTTGTGGATTAAATATGTAGATGATTCATGTCTAATGGATTTTTGGCACTCTGTATACCATAATAGTATGCCTGCCTGTGTCTCTTGGAACACATTTTATACAGACTAGTTTCCATATATGTAAATACTATGTGGTTGTATGACTGCATGCACCTGCCACTGAACTGTGTTGTTTACAAGTCGCGTCTGGCAGGACTAGCTCGATGAATCTATATTGACCAGTAACCTTTCATGATGAATATAAATATGTACCGAATGGTTTCCAGTCGTCTTTCCCTAAATATCTTTGAAGCATCTTTACAGAGGCAATGAGTAATTAAGGATCCAAGACTTAAGACCAAAGAACTCAAAGACGCACAACCTAAAAAAGGAAGTAATTGAGGCAAAACACGCCAAGCCAGTGGATCTATCTATTCAGTACTCCACGTGTGGAATTGATGGTCGGCACTGATGAGTGAAAGCGCTGATAAGAGTTCAGTTTTTTGGGAAATGATTGTATATACAAGTAGACAATGTTCAGCAGGGGGATAGTGCAGAGACATGCTGGAGACTCAAATGAACAGCATTAGTTGCAATTTGTTTCAAGTCTCCAAGCTGATATTTTTGCTGCATGAGGAAAGTGGTGGTTAATATTGCCATGCAACGACCTATCACTGGAGGACGACAGCATATTTTAACTAGGCCTGGGTGGTGAACTTGGCTCAATTTGCAGAGTTTGCAGAGTTTTTTTGTGCTACGCGGAGCTTGCACAGTTCCGAAAAACTCCACTCTGCATAGCGAAGTGGAGTTTTATCCTCACTCACACTCACCAGTGGTAAGTTGGCGACTGCAAGCGAGGAAACTCCAATGCTAGACCGCTTCCCACAAAAGTTTTGTCAATGCTTGCTGTTGTGGATGGTCGCTACCGCTCGCACTAAGAAACCTTCCGCTCGCATTGAGGAAGCTTCCGCTTGAGTAGCACTTCTACTTGAGCGGTATAAAGAAGCAGCTTCCTCTTGCGCTGCAGGGGATGTCATTTGTGCTAATTTTACAGAGAAGGACAAACACCCAGTGCTAAAAATCAGTGCGAACGGCGTGGGATAATGCACTTTGTCGTTCGCAGAACTCTGCATAGCTTGGTGGAGTTTTTTTGTCCCTTTGCAGAGTTCCGCGTAGCAGAACTCCACAAACTCCACCCAGGCCTAGTTTTAACTCATGCTTAGGATCAGCACGGAGCAGGAGTTGGCAGAATGTACCATTTTGAAGATCTGGAACTTCACAGGCATGTCTTGCTTTAGCTTTTCACTGCAGTAGCAAGTGGCATGAATTGTGATTTACATACAATCTCTTTATACAACTGAGATTGAAGAACTAGTGAAGTTAGGTCGAGTAAGTAGTAGCCAAAGAGATAGAGAGGGAAAGGTAGTAATCAAAATGAGCTAGCTACTTGGATTATGTACGTGTTATATGTGTCTGTTTGGGAAAAACCAATTGTTTTTTTATGAAGGCCCTCACCCACCAACCTAGTTGGTGGCATGCTTGATCATCGGGCCCCACCCGAGGCACCGAGTGTGCCTCAGGTGTGCTTAGACGCCTGGTTACAGCGGAGCAGGTTGTGTCAAGTGAGTGTGCAGTGGTGGTGTTTCGAGTGGGGTTTTAAAATACTGTCCTAGAGGTCCCAAAAGATTACTTTATTAGTGGGCCCTGGGCAGGGTTGAAAAAAAGGCTTTTGTGCGTGGTTGGAGAGACTTATGGTCTCCCGCGTCCAGTGTGGTCAACTAGTTTCAGCCAGGCCTTATTTGTTAAACTGGCTTTCGCCAGGACCTATGTGTGAGGGGGTGGATCAAGGGACTCACGTGTTGTCAGTGCCTTTATGTGAAGCACACGCTAAGGTGCTATAATTGTAGGAGGAGGTTTCCTCTCAGTTTGTACTTCCTAACTTCGGAGGACAAACTTCATGAGTCTCTGGCGGGGATCCGAGACTCCTATGCACTTTGGCACTGTCTCTGGATCCTCTGAATCACCTGTGATTTACACTGGCATTGCATTTACATTTTATATAGAGAGATGGAGGTTATTTGGCTGTGTATTTGACCATAGACCCACCAATTCCACTCATATTCCTGCCACCTACAACACATTTTGCAGTAGGCAGCAGTGCTGTTCAACAACATTTGTAAAACTTAAATGAACTGTAGAATTGTTTCTTGTATTCAAATTATTGTGAGTTTGTTTAAATACACTTTTATCGTTCACAGCTTACACATGTTTGGCTTCAGCAAATCAGACAGCTTTCTTAAGGCAATAGTACCAACTATTTCTCAAGATTGTTGCATTTGTTATTCATGGTCTTATAGGTCACCTCAGACCATCTATCATGTTGAGTAGCATGTAATACTACACTAAAAGCAAGCAGACTTAAACAATTTAAATAACAGGAAGCATATTTGTAATTTATTGGAATACAATACGTTTTTCGAAAGTGGATGAGTGGAGTTGATATAGGGTTCCTTTGATTACGTAACCAAGTAGATATTTAATGTCAAAAGTGTCCCTTTCTGCCGCAACCTTTGAGACTTTGGTTAAACTCCACCTCTTTCTTTGCTCCCTTTTATTTGAAGCTTCCATATGTGCTGCATATGTTCTCGAGGGAAACATATGCAAGCAGGTTTCTTTATATAGTGATGAGAGGATATAGTTTAGGGGTACCAATTTACAATTTCATTCATGTTTTAAAACTTATCCTTGGGGATCTGTGTTGAATGTTTCCTTTTTTACACTGTGGTGTGTTGCTAATTTCTTTTTCGGAAGAAACAGCCTGTCATCGCAACGTGGTAGTCAAATATTTATGTGAGGGTTTCACTAGAGGACACTTTATATTCAGGAACAAGAAAGCACCAAACTGTAAAAAGTGCAAAATATTTAATTGAAAATTACACATCATTGTGATAGTGCAACATGTCCCCTAGCTAGCACTAACTACATTAATGTAGGAGTGAGTGTTTACCCCTCAAATTACACCAAAGTGACAAAAATCCAATTAGTGGAATCAGAGATATGATTTTTTTAAGATTTATGGGAAAATAGCAGCTAAAAGCACAAGGTGTTATTGATAGTCTATAGTTGCGTAAGGCTGGGACCTAGGCACAATTTGAAGCTGACATTGATGGATCGCAACATATACACGAGTCAGGCCTCATTTCGGTCAAGGATTTTAGCTTTTGACTTAGGGCCTGAATGATATCTTGGTGGCAAGCACACTCTGTCAAAATGGTGAGAGAGTATGACTATCACCAAGATAATGGTCCGCCCACCCAATTTTGATGTGGGTAGAGGATAGGTTTTGCTACTGCAGTGACTAGTCAGTCTCCGCCTTAGCCAGACATCTCAAACAGCCCGATGGAGTATGGGCAATTGGAGAAATGGCTATATGTCAGTCATCGCCAGACAAATCCAGGTGATGAGACATTAAAAAGGAATAATGCTCACATCGCCATGGAAAATGAATCCGTAGCGAGGGGGCATTTTCTTTTTTTTCCAAAAAGAAAATCCTGTTTGAGGATTTTCTTTTTGAAAATACATAAGTAAACTATTTGGTGCAGGGCTCAATCATGTAGCTGGAGCCCTGCACCAAACAGCAAAAAGCATTGACAGAAACCACAGTGACAGTGATTCCTGCCAATGCTTTATAAATGACCACCAGCTTGCCGATTATTTATAAATTCAGGGGATGGAGTAAACTACTTCCCCCCCCTTCGCAGAACGAAAGTCCATCCTCTGAATTATAAATTGGGCCCTTAGTCTTTTAGGTCCAAATCACACACAGAAGTTCACTTCTAAACCCCCAAGAAGTTTAAGAGAGGCACTTAGATAATCACTGGGGGCCCGATTCACAGAACTAACTTAAGACAAAATCCTAAACTTACTACCATTTTGGTATTGACAGAAGGCACTTACTCATTTTGGTATTCACAGAAGGCACTTACTCATTTCGGTATTCACAGAAGTTAGGAGTCCTAACTTTAGGACTCCTAAATGCCTTCTGTGAATACCGAAAGTCTTAAAATTAGGATGTTTCTCAGTTTAGTAGTAGTATAGTTAGGACTCCTAACTTTAGGACTCCTAAATGCCTTCTGTGAATACCGAAAGTCTTAAAATTAGGATTTTTCTCAATTTTGTAGTCCTAAGTTTAGGACTCCTAACTTTAGGACTCCTAAATGCCTTCTGTGAATACCAAAAGTCTTACAATTAGGATTTTTCTCAGTTTAGTAGTTGTAAAGTTAGGAGTCCTAACCTTAGGACTCCTAAACTGAGAAAAATCCTAATTTTAAGACTTTCGGTATTCACAGAAGGCATTTAGGAGTCCTAAAGTTAGGACTCCTAACTTCTGTGAATACCGAAATGAGTAAGTGCCTTCTGTGAATACCAAAATGAGTAAGTGCCTTCTGTGAATACCAAAATGGTAGTAAGTTTAGGATTTTGTCTTAAGTTAGTTCTGTGAATCGGGCCCTGGGTTTTAAGTGGAGGGCAACAGTAGGGTTCAGTCTAGGTCAATTTGCCAGTCAGCTATGTACTTCAAGGAAATGGCCTCTTACAGCTTGTTGTCTCCCTGTAGCCAAACAGAAGGTCAGCACACCAAAGCTTGAAGTCCACTTCTTTGTCCTGCATACAAGAGGAAGTAAGTTCAGTTCTTCTGATCTCCTATCAGGTTACAGACAGCAGATCAAGTCTTCTTCTGATCTTCTGCAAGTCTAGAGTTTGTTCCAAAGAAGGTGACAAGGAATGCCAATTTTATGCCTAGCACTAGCTTGTGGGTGACTCCTTGCCCTTCCCTAACCAATGTGTCAAAGTTACCAGGCCCTGACCTGCCTACTTTTATGGTAGTTTTTGTTGGTCTTATTGCAAACATGCCAAAGATGCAATGTGTCAGAGATAATCCAATATGGCAAACGTCTTCGGCCACACTCAACTTGGGCTCCAATTGCTGTGTCTGGGGAGTGTACTATGCTAATCCACGTGTCTACCCACATCAAACACTAAAATCCAATTTGAACAAGGCACTATATCCACAACATACCCACTGGCATAGTCTAGTTAGACAAATGCAAGTTCCTCTAGCAACCAGACAGTAGATACACAAGAATTGTCTTGGCTTTACATTTTCTCCCATTCAAGTGTACCCCAAGTGTTACCTGTGGCTTTATGGACATGGCAAGCAGGGTTTTATACTCTACTGTCAAAAGGAGGCCCACAACCCCCACTTGTGTGGTGTTCAGAGGAGACATCTCTGCCCGTCCAGGTCAGACTATTGTTTGCTCCTGGGAGACATTTCAAACCTTTTTCACTCCTGTTAAATGCTGAGCAAAAGCAAAGATCTGGCAGAGGATTATGCTAATTTGCCCTTTTACAGTTCGGGTCGGAAAAGGGCAACTTTCTAAAAGTTACTTATCCTTAATATCTATTAAAAATCTGACTTCACCGTCGAACTGAATTTTAAACACTATTGAAATGGTGGTTTCATTATTTTTGTAGCTGGTCCCTTTCATAAGATACAGTAGGTGCTGTAATCCACTAGTGGCATTTAACTTTCAGGCCCTGGGTAAATTTTGATCATATACTAGAGATGTATAAGGTAAGTATACCAATTATGAATATGCAGATTCAACCATGTAAAAAGTGGGAGCATATTCACTTTCTAATTGGTTAGCAGAGGTAAAATGCACGGAGCTGTAAAGCCAGCAAAAATAAAAGGGCCAGGAAAAGGCAAAAACTCTGGGGTGACCACCCAGAACAGGTGGATTTTCAACAATATGGAAAGGGTGATATAAGATTAAATTCACAAAATAACCCATTTGTTGGTGAGGACATTGTCATTTTAAGAATTCTGGTCAGTTTTAAGGTGATTTCACCATGTGCAAAATGTTGACCCTTTGCTGGATTTTATGAACCATGTTTGAGAGAAAATCGTTTTCTCACATGATTTTCTCAAGCTAAATTGAGGAAATATTCCTATAAATTCATAAATATCTTCCTCAACCATCGGATGTTAACGTTAAATATGTTTTACAAAACATGCACTTCTCACAGGAGCAGTAGCTGTTATCTAATTCCTCAATGTTCTACAACAGCTTCAATACAAAGTTCCAATGAATAACGGAAGTGATAACATTATGTATTCATGACAAAAGTGTGGCATAAATAAATGGAATAGGCTCTGTAGAACTGAAATGGGTTTTATGTTGTCATTGATATTAAGGTTAATACTCTGATACACTAAAAGGTTGGCACATCTTCTATAAATTCTTAATTCTCGTTCTCATCCATGCCAGAAAAATGTTTAGCAGGCTAAGTAAAACATATACAAGCACAGCTGTCTAGGAAATGATTCACTGAAGGCCTACTGTAGCTTCACCACATATTTCTAAATAATTAACTAGAGTGCTAATATTCTTTAATAATGACAAAATGGACACCACATTGTTGAATAGATGTTCAATTTAAAGCCCTTCCTATGGAGCAGGCTGAAGTGAATCAGACAATTGAAGTGTTAATCCAGATATGTAGCTAGATCATACGGGACACTGTTCCTGGTGTAAGATGCAGTATGTCACCCAATCTGAAAGAGGAGGTAAAAACTAGGATAGGGGAGAGGTAGAAAAAAGGGGGTGAAAAAGGGGAGAGAGGCAGGGGTTCATCTCCAGTATCAAGGATCCAAGCCCGAAGGGGAGGGCCAAGTCTTGGCTCTTAGTTGACCTCACACACCCCGAAGGATGTCAAGCTTCATCATCGGGCTTTTTGTTGCTCCTCGTCGGGCCGGCGCTGCAATGCCCGACGGGCACCCGAAGGGTCTCTTTTACGGAGATCTTATAAAGAGAAAAGCTGCTTGGTGAGTGTGGGTATGTGGGGGGAGGGGATCCAGTGAGAAGTGGTGGTGAGGTGCATGCGGAGGTGGATAAAATTACCTAGGGGTTTCCACTAGTGGGTTATTTATTTGTGTGGTACCCCTGGTAGGTTAAAAAACAAAGTGTTAGTGAGTCACAATAAGGCATAATGTGCCAGTGTAACTAAACACAAGGTCGACATGTTTCACGCTATGTATGTCCTAGTGATCAGTAGCGTTTCTTCAGGACCTAAAAAGGAAAGTGAAAGTGCATGTCAGAAAGAAAAGGGGTTCCGTAGTGGTAACCTCGTTGCTGTGTGAGGTAGCTCGGGGTGGACCCTAGGAAGTTATACCGAGAGGGGTCCACAATCTCTGTAGGTAGATGTGTCCAAGCGGTACCTAAAAAGGGGATGAAACAAAGGAAAGAGAAAAGGAAACTCTTGCGTCAGGTGCCTGTTGGCCCAGTGATACTGCAGAAAAGTTCACTGGAGGGCAGACCCGACAGCGTGACCAGACTAAAATAAATTTGAACACAAAAACGTACATAACAATAATTACGTACTGTCATAGTGTGGTGTGGTGAAGAAATGACAGTAGCACCCCTGATCCACCGCCTGTGCACCTGTAAATGTTGTTAATTTGCCTAATCCCCTTTGCAGTAAGGGGCGCAGAGTGATCGAGGGTGCAGGGCGCCTTGCGTGCCCCCCGCCTGAGCAGAATGTTCACTGTTGATGTCACAATGCGGTGCAGTCAAAGCCTGACCGGTGGCAGCGCCGCCAAGTCCAGTGTACACCCCATACTGCCCAGGTGGTCAACTGGCTAGACGTTCGTCAGAACATATTTAAAGTTAAAAAAGGCCCGCTCGTAGATGGGGGCGTGTTACTGATTACCCTCTCACTACACGGGAGATGTGTCCCACGGCTAAGCGGCGCTGGTTATGCCCGTATCATTTGGACTGAAAAAACAATGCAGGCAATATTAAACTACAGGCTGGCCCTGGAAATGCGGGGTCGTAATAAGCAAGGTTTAAGGCCTGCAACAGGCTGTGTGCCTATCCCAACCAACAGGTTGTAGGTTTATTCATGGTTATGATGGGTGCCTGGTCCTGTGCACCTACCCTCGCCAGTGGCTGCCTGAGTGTAGAGGAGACTGGGGGCCTCCGTCTGCTCTAAATTGGAGGCTGGAATCGGGGCCGGAGGCGTCTCCTGTTTCCGGTTCTCAACAAGTGTTGTGCCTAGTCATGCGTGAGAGTTATCTGCGCATGTGCCAGAGAGAGTGTCTCTGAACTGCTCGGCGCATGCATGGTGGATCGGCCAGTGTGAGGGATAATGGCAGTCCGTGAGGCCCCCGGGGGAAGAGGGTCGGCCAGTGTCTGGGATGATGGCAGCCCATGGTGCCCCCGGGGGAAGAGGGGGCATTTGATATTAACTCTATACTCGCATGTGATATAATGGAAAAGATTAAACAGTCGTGCACAGTGATAGGTGAAACACGCTATGCGGCTGCTGCTGTCATTGTGGTTTGCGCACATTAGTGGCACTCTATAAGGGGCAGTAGAGTTCAGTGCTAGGTGATAACCTGTAGACTGACAATAACTCTAGAGGGGGGAAAAATTGCACAAAGGTGAAGACGTTCGTGTAATCCACTCTGAAAGGTAAAGACAATGGTCAATCACTATGTATACAAATGCAGTCCAGGTACCCATGGTCGATGCTATACCATGTACCCCAACCGGTGGAGCACCCATGGTGGATGCTGTATGGTGACACCCTGTAGGAGGGTGGTGTGTGTGTGTGTTTTTATGTCAATGGAGATAACCACGTTGTTTTTACCATG
Source organism: Triturus cristatus (assembly GCF_964204655.1). NCBI lineage: Eukaryota > Metazoa > Chordata > Amphibia > Caudata > Salamandridae > Triturus > Triturus cristatus. The sequence continues at coordinate 347,330,927 of NC_140582.1, forward strand.
TCGTGGTGTTATCAATGTTTTTCCACAGTCTAGAGTTCCACCCAAGGTATTTCGTCGTTCAGTCCATGGATCTGTTTGGAGGCGGAACACCCACCGCTGTTCCTGACGTAGGATGGCCTATGTGTCCCAGACGGGTTTCGTTTCAAGGACAGTCCAAGTCATCTCATCACATTTGTGATTGTGCTCGAGATAGTGGTTTGTCAGTTTAGTTGCTGCGCTTCCACGTCGTATGGTGCTCTTGTGCGCGCTAATACGAGTCCTCACTGGGTGTGATGTCATGCTGACATATCTCAGCCCACATGGGCATGTGATAAGGTATACACAATTCTTGGTGTTGCAGTTGGTATGGCCCCGTTGTTCCTATGTGAAATGACCCAAAGTTAGAGTTTTTGTCTGTGTGGTGGTTGGGCATGCATGACAATTACCGCATGGGTAGTGTCCCGAAACTGGCGGTTAGTTCCAGAGTGTGGTGTCCTGATTGTTCCTCCTCTTATTAAGTGGGCGTGTGTGGACCAGGGTATCCCTAAGGTTGGACGTTCTTTTGAACGCAAAACGTGGTTGTGCCAATTCCAGTGTCTCGCTATTCAGGGTTTTCCAGTTACGTCTGATAATGTTCTTCACCTTGTTGGACAGGGGTGTAAAGGTGGTCACGCACGTGAGGGGTTTGTTAGATTCTTTCTCTCTGGTTTCTTAGAGGGCTTGCCTGTTATTATTTTTGGCACACTTCCTCGCCTTCTCTACTACCTTGGCTCCGTAGTGTCTATCCAGAAGGTTCTGCTCCAGGAGGTCAGCCTCCACCTCATAGTCCCTGGTGGTGGTGCAGTTTCGTTGTATCCTCAAGAACTGGCCATACGGAAGGTTCTCTCGTAAGGCCTTAGGGTGGTGGCTCCGGAAGTCCAGCAGACTGTTGCAGTCAGTGTTTTTCTTGTGCAGAGTAGTCTTGAGTGTGCCCTCTTCAAGGATGATTTTGGAGGTCCAAGAACAGAATAGTGGACTCACTTATGGTGCAGGTGAACCAGAGGTGTTGGTCGAGTCCATTGATCCATTCTAGAAAGCTGTCACATGTGGTCCTGGGTCCTTTCCATAGGATCAGCACATCGTCTATATACCTTTTCCATGTTATGAGGTTGTCTTTGAATGGGTTGTCGTCGGAGAAGATATTCCTGGTCTCAAATGATGACATGTACAGCCCTGCCAGGCTCGGCGCAAAGGTGCTGCCCATGCTGGTGCCCTGTACCTGGTGAAAGATTGATGTTTTGTGCATGAAGAAGTTGTTCTTGAGGGCTATGGTAATGAGGTCCATAATGAAGTCCGCTGGGGTGTCTGATTGTAGATCTGTGTCCTTGAGGAGCTGTCCTACCACCTCAATGGTAGCATCCTGGGGAATGTTCGTGTATAGTGCCTCCACGTCCAAGATGAGAAGAAGGTCAAAGGGTTCGATGTTCTCCTCATTGATCACTTCTATGAGGTTGAGTATGCCCCGTGTGTCCTTTAGGTACGCTGTGGTGGCCTGTACCAAAGGGCGCAGAAAGTGGTCACTGAACTGGCTGAGTGGTTCCAGGAGAGAGTTGATCCCGGAGACGATAGGTTGTCCAGGGGGAGGGAGGACTCCTTTGTGTATCTTTGGGAGGACGTAGAAGTATGGCATCTTTGGGTTGTCATTCACCAAAAAGGCCGCTTCTTGTGAGGAGATCCAGCCCTCTGTGTTGGCTTCATTCACCGTGATACGGATCTGTTTCCATATTCGTTTCGTTGGGTCATCTCTCATTCTCCTGTTGTATCTGGTGTTATTCAGTTGTTTAGCACATTCTGCTTCATAGTCGTCAATGTCCAAAAGGACAGTGGCGTTCCCTTTGTCCGCCGGTTTTATGATGATGGTCCCATCCTCCTTCAGTGAGTCCAAACCCCAGCGCAGCTGCTCCGGTAGGTTGTTTAAAGTGGTGCCCTCTTCCACTCGATTGGCCTCTGTCAGTACCGCTTTCTCGAATGTCAAGATCTCGCTGGGGACCATCGCTGTTGTCGGTGTGAATTTAGAAGGGTGACGTAGTCCTGAGTCCTGATGTTCCGGGACAGGTCTTCCGTGGAAGTATGTCTGTAGTCGTATTTTCCTAAAGAGTTGTTGGGATGGGCGCACCGCCTGTTGCATGCCTAAAACCTTGCTTATTACGACCCCGCATTTCCAGGGCCAGCCTGTACTTTAATATTCCATGCATTGTTTTTTCAGTCCAAATGATATAGGCATAACCAGCGCAGCTTAGCTGTTGGGATAGGCGCACCGCCTGTTGCACGCCTAAAACCTTGCTTATTACGACCCCGCATTTCCAGGGCCAGCCTGTACTTTAATATTGCCTGCATTGTTTTTTCAGTCCAAATGATAGGGGCATAACCAGAGCCGCTTAGCCATGGGACACATCTCCCTTGTAGTGAGAGGGTAAGCAGTAACATGCCCCCATGTATGAGCGGGCCTTTTTAAACTTTAAATATGTTCTGATGAACGTCTAGCCAGTTGACCACCTGGGCAGTAAGGGGTGTACACTGGACTTGGTGGCGCAGCCGCCGGTCGGGCTTTGACTGCACCGCATTTTGGCATCAACAGTGACCATTCTGCTGAGGCGGGGGGCACTCAAGGTGCCCTGCGCCCTCGATCACTCTGCGCCCCTTACTGCAAAGGGGATTAGGCAAATTAACAACATTTACAGGTGCACAGGCGATGGATCAGGGGTGCTACTGTCATTTCTTCACCTACCACACTATGACAGTACGTGACCTGAACGCCCGCCATTTGAGCACTTGTGTTTGCCTGCAACGCTGTAATTATTGTTATGTACGTGTTTGTGTTCAAATATAGTTTGGTTTGGTCACGCTGTCGGGTCCGCCCTCCAGTGATCTTTTCTGCAGCATCACTGGGCCAACAGGCACCTGACGCAAGAGATTCCTTTTCTCTTCCCTTTGTTTCATCCCCTTTTTAGGTAGCGCTTGGACACATCTACCTACAGAGATTGTGGCCCCTCTAGGTATAACTTCCTAGGGTCCACCCAAGCTACCTCACACAGCAATGGGGTTACCACTACGGAACCCCTTTTCTTTCTGACGTGCACTTTCACTTTCCTTTTTAGGTCCTGAAGAAATGCTACTGATCACTAGGACATACATAGCGTGAAACATGTCGACCTCGTGTTTAGGCACACTGGCACATTATGCCTTATTGTGACTCACTAACCCTTTGGTTTTTTAACGTACCAGAGGTACCACATAAATAAATAACCCACTAGTGGAAACCCCTATGTAATTTTATCCACCTCCGCACGCACGCACCTCACCACCACTTCTCACTGGATCCCTCCCCCCGACACACCCACACTCACCAAACGGCTTTTCTCTTTATAAGATCTCTGTAAAAGAGACCCTTCGGGGGCCCGTCGGGCATTGCAGCGCCAGCCCGACGAGGAGCAACAAAAAGCCCGATGAGGAAGCATGACATCCTTCAGGGTGTGTGAGGGCAACTAAGAGGCAAGATTTGATCTTCCCCTTTGGGATTGGATCCTTGATACTCGGGATGAACCCCTGCCTCTCTCCCCCTTTTCCACCCCCTTTTTTCTACCTCTCCCCTATTCTAATCTTTACCTCCTCTTTCAGATTTTGTGACATACCGCACCCTACACCAGGAACAGTGTCTCTTATGATGTAGCTAACATTTGAGGAGCACGGACACTGGGCTATAATGAGCTCCCGGTCCCCCCTTCCTTTTTTTGACTTAATCCAGATATGTGACCAGCTGATTAAACATGTGATTCTAGGTATAGATTTGTAGCTGTTTAAGGCATAATATAATTAAAAGGTTAAAATAGTGTATGAGAGATTAACCTAACTCCAGGATCCTCCGTCCACCTGTTTCCTCAGAATATCCATCTCCTGACTTGTTTAATGCCTCTTTAAGTTTAATATAGTAGCATTAAGGCAGATATGGATGGTATTTTAAAATCCATTTAAATGTGTTTCAATGGATTTTTTGAGCTGTTGAAAGCTATTTGCTGACTGATGTCATATTTGTAATGAATAGATGTGTGTTTCTATGTGCCCCTTCAAATGATTTACCATTGGGCATTTCATTTTTCTTTTTACTTTTTCTCACTTTCTATTGTCATTAGTCGCATTTCCCTGCAATAGAGTGCCCAGGCTTCAAAAACATTGTATTGTGAATTAAATATATGGAAATTATAAAACACTTTAAACAATACATTTGGTGTCTAAAGAAATGTTACACTGCATACCTTTAAAATGGTTACATTCAAAGGTAATTAATTGACACATTGTAAAACAAGTAACACTGTGAAACAGAAAGACCATTGAAGCTTATGTTTTAAAACATAGGCAAACTGTCGTGGACTCCACAAGAGTTGGAATAGTTTAAAAATATTATACAAACAAAGCAAAATGACTAATTATTTTCAGAAAATTGTAGTAGCCAAGAAAATAACCAATTGTCATGTACAAATTCAGCATTCTGCACAGGAACATGAATGATTCCAAAGCTGTCCTCTATAGCAGCACATCTGCCAGTGCAGGCACATTCTGTGAGAGGTATGTAAATATTTTAGTTCTTCATAAGAAGTCTAAGTTTATCGATAGGTTGTCCAGGGGGAGGGAGGACTCCTTTGTGTATCTTTGGGAGGACGTAGAAGTATGGCATCTTTGGGTTGTCATTCACCAAAAAGGCCGCTTCTTGTGAGGAGATCCAGCCCTCTGTGTTGGCTTCATTCACCGTGATACGGATCTGTTTCCATATTCGTTTCGTTGGGTCATCTCTCATTCTCCTGTTGTATCTGGTGTTATTCAGTTGTTTAGCACATTCTGCTTCATAGTCGTCAATGTCCAAAAGGACAGTGGCGTTCCCTTTGTCCGCCGGTTTTATGATGATGGTCCCATCCTCCTTCAGTGAGTCCAAACCCCAGCGCAGCTGGTTCGGTAGGTTGTTGAAAGTGGTGCCCTCTTCCACTCGATTGGCCTCTGTCAGTACCGCTTTCTCGAATGTCAAGATCTCGCTGGGGACCATCGCTGTTGTCGGTGTGAATTTAGAAGGGTGACGTAGTCCTGAGTCCTGATGTTCCGGGACAGGTCTTCCGTGGAAGTATGTCTGTAGTCGTATTTTCCTAAAGAGTTGTTGGGATGGGCGCACCGCCTGTTGCATGCCTAAAACCTTGCTTATTACGACCCCGCATTTCCAGGGCCAGCCTGTACTTTAATATTCCATGCATTGTTTTTTCAGTCCAAATGATATAGGCATAACCAGCGCAGCTTAGCTGTTGGGATAGGCGCACCGCCTGTTGCACGCCTAAAACCTTGCTTATTACGACCCCGCATTTCCAGGGCCAGCCTGTACTTTAACATTGCCTGCATTGTTTTTTCAGTCCAAATGATAGGGGCATAACCAGAGCCGCTTAGCCGTGGGACACATCTCCCTTGTAGTGAGAGGGTAAGCAGTAACATGCCCCCATGTATGAGCGGGCCTTTTTAAACTTTAAATATGTTCTGATGAACGTCTAGCCAGTTGACCACCTGGGCAGTAAGGGGTGTACACTGGACTTGGTGGCGCAGCCGCCGGTCGGGCTTTGACTGCACCGCATTTTGGCATCAACAGTGACCATTCTGCTGAGGCGGGGGGCACTCAAGGTGCCCTGCGCCCTCGATCACTCTGTGCCCCTTACTGCAAAGGGGATTAGGCAAATTAACAACATTTACAGGTGCACAGGCGATGGATCAGGGGTGCTACTGTCATTTCTTCACCTACCACACTATGACAGTACGTGACCTGAACGCCCGCCATTTGAGCACTTGTGTTTGCCTGCAACGCTGTAATTATTGTTATGTACGTGTTTGTGTTCAAATATAGTTTGGTTTGGTCACGCTGTCGGGTCCGCCCTCCAGTGATCTTTTCTGCAGCATCACTGGGCCAACAGGCACCTGACGCAAGAGATTCCTTTTCTCTTCCCTTTGTTTCATCCCCTTTTTAGGTAGAGCTTGGACACATCTACCTACAGAGATTGTGGCCCCTCTAGGTATAACTTCCTAGGGTCCACCCAAGCTACCTCACACAGCAATGGGGTTACCACTACGGAACCCCTTTTCTTTCTGACGTGCACTTTCACTTTCCTTTTTAGGTCCTGAAGAAATGCTACTGATCACTAGGACATACATAGCGTGAAACATGTCGACCTCGTGTTTAGGCACACTGGCACATTATGCCTTATTGTGACTCACTAACCCTTTGGTTTTTTAACGTACCAGAGGTACCACATGAATAAATAACCCACTAGTGGAAACCCCTATGTAATTTTATCCACCTCCGCACGCACGCACCTCACCACCACTTCTCACTGGATCCCTCCCCCCGACACACCCACACTCACCAAACGGCGTTTCTCTTTATAAGATCTCTGTAAAAGAGACCCTTCGGGGGCCCGTCGGGCATTGCAGCGCCAGCCCGACGAGGAGCAACAAAAAGCCCGATGAGGAAGCATGACATCCTTCAGGGTGTGTGAGGGCAACTAAGAGGCAAGATTTGATCTTCCCCTTTGGGATTGGATCCTTGATACTCGGGATGAACCCCTGCCTCTCTCCCCCTTTTCCACCCCCTTTTTTCTACCTCTCCCCTATTCTAATCTTTACCTCCTCTTTCAGATTTTGTGACATACCGCACCCTACACCAGGAACAGTGTCTCTTATGATGTAGCTAACATTTGAGGAGCACGGACACTGGACTATAATGAGCTCCCGGTCCCCCCTTCCTTTTTTTGACTTAATCCAGATATGTGACCAGCTGATTAAACATGTGATTCTAGGTATAGATTTGTAGCTGTTTAAGGCATAATATAATTAAAAGGTTAAAATAGTGTATGAGAGATTAACCTAACTCCAGGATCCTCCGTCCACCTGTTTCCTCAGAATATCCATCTCCTGACTTGTTTAATGCCTCTTTAAGTTTAATATAGTAGCATTAAGGCAGATATGGATGGTATTTTAAAATCCATTTAAATGTGTTTCAATGGATTTTTTGAGCTGTTGAAAGCTATTTGCTGACTGATGTCATATTTGTAATGAATAGATGTGTGTTTCTATGTGCCCCTTCAAATGATTTACCATTGGGCATTTCATTTTTCTTTTTACTTTTTCTCACTTTCTATTGTCATTAGTCGCATTTCCCTGCAATAGAGTGCCCAGGCTTCAAAAACATTGTATTGTGAATTAAATATATGGAAATTATAAAACACTTTAAACAATACATTTGGTGTCTAAAGAAATGTTACACTGAATACCTTTAAAATGGTTACATTCAAAGGTAATTAATTGACACATTGTAAAACAAGTAACACTGTGAAACAGAAAGACCATTGAAGCTTATGTTTTAAAACATAGGCAAACTGTCGTGGACTCCACAAGAGTTGGAATAGTTTAAAAATATTATACAAACAAAGCAAAATGACTAATTATTTTCAGAAAATTGTAGTAGCCAAGAAAATAACCAATTCAGCATTCTGCACAGGAACATGAATGATTCCAAAGCTGTCCTCTATAGCAGCACATCTGCCAGTGCAGGCACATTCTGTGAGAGGTATGTAAATATTTTAGTTCTTCATAAGAACTCTAAGTTTATCGTAGGCAACTGCTATAGGAAGAGGACGCAATGATATGTGGGTTTCTACAGTAATTCTTGCTATAATAAGACACTTGATTATTTAGTTTCCCTCTTGGAAATGTCACATCTTTTTGTTTACTTCTAGTATTTTTCCTCAATACACACACATAAAAATGTGTCCCATTCAAAGCAATATTATAGCTTTTGTAGCGCGCAATACAGCCCATCAAAGGCCCGTTCGGAGAAGGCCTTTAACAAGGGAGTGGGACTTTAATGGCCGGTGTAGCCTAGCTGCGGAGAGCTATAAGGCTATTAGAACATTCTGCCATTAGAGGGCAGAATGTTCAAACAAATAAAATAAAGGCCTCTCGCAGCCTGAGGGGATTTCAATCCCCTTGGGCTTCCGGAGGCCCTTATTCGCGGCAGCAGCTGTGAATAAAAAAAACAAAAACATTAGAATGTTGCTCTGCGGGCTTCTACCGGCCCATAAATACCCGGAGAACTCCATTGTCTGCAACGGAGTGTTCAACATTCTAATGCCCTAATATTTATTGAAGTGCACAGCTTCAGGTACATTTTCACCTCTGCAAAAATTGGGTTGCTGGTAGAGGGGGATAAAACACTTCTCAAACAGGAACCACAATCCTTATCGGTTTGAATTCAAAAGCAAACCCCAAATGAACCTGTGCTGAACCCCCTGGTAGCTTGGCACAGAGCAGTTAGGCTTAAGTTAGGCAAGGTATCAAGTATTTGTGCAACACTTCAAACAGTAACACAGTGTAAGAACACCACAAAAGAATCTTACTCCAGTTTAGAAAAATAGAGTAATTTTTATTATATAAAACAAGACCAAATTTACAAAAATTAAATCAGTAGAATCAGAGATCTACTGTTGTGCTGGTCTGGGACAAACTAGTTCAGGCCCACAATGATGGAGCACATGCTGGATACAGGAACCCAGTAAGTCCCGAAGAACAAAATACCTTTGGTCCTGGTTGCGGAAAATTGGAAGGTTCTGCGCCGAGAATGCTTTGCACAGTGGCGGTAATGCTTCGGTTCAGAGGTGCTGCGGAGCTGCGAAGCGAGGTCTGGCCTTGTCGTGAAGGATCCCATCGATGAGGGCTTGAAATAAGAAGTCCGGCATTAAGGATGCGTCACGTAGTTGAGTCGATGCATTGGTTCCGAAGAGCTATGAGGCTGCGATGCTAGAACCTCCATCGTCGTCGAGGCTGCCATTGACGTGGGATTTGTGATGCAAGGACCTGCATAGAGAAAGGTTTGCATAGGCAGTAGTTCCATTGTGGACTGTGAGGTAGATGCAGAGTCCTTTGCATTATGATAACCCTTGCAGCATAGGTTTTGCATTTATCCTGTTTGGGGTTCCACGTGCAGCAGAGGGAATGCGTTGGTTCTTCAGGGTCCATGGATGTGCTTGCAGAGCACCTTCAGATCCACTTCCAAGGGTCCAGAATGGGGTGGCACCATTTGGCAGGCTAGCACTCACAGATGGCACAGTCCAGGTGCTGGGGTCAAGGTTGTTGGAGCTTTCTGTCCCTGGGGCTCTTGTCAGGAGGCCAGCCAACTTGCCCTTGGAGTCACCTTGGGGTCATGAGTTCAGCAGATACAGGTCCAGTCCTTCTCACCCAGGCAAGAGGGCAGGAGGCAACAGGGCAGCAGTTCCTTCGGGGCAGCAGTCCAGCAGAGCAGTAGGCTTTTCAGCTGCACCACTGCCCTTTTTCGTGTCAGAGTATCCACAGAACCAGAAGTGTCCTGAAGAGGTGGTGTATGAGGTCCAACATTTATATCTGGTACCCTTCCTCTGGGAAGTGGGAGAAGCTTTTAAAGAGTTCCCTTTTAAGTGTACAGGCATTGTGTCTTCTCTGTCCAGGCTCTAGACTCACTACTGGGAGTAGGCAGACCTTTTTGTGGAGGCAGGACACAGCCTATTCAAGCGTAAGCAGGACTGTGCCTAGTTCTGTCCTCCCCTACTGCCAGTGATGGCCCATCCAGACACACCTAAGCCCTCTGTTGAATGTGTCTGTCTACGAGGAATACACAAAGCCCTACTGTCAGCTACACCTAGTTATGTGACCCATAGACAAGCTACAGGCACTAAATGGCTAAGGCAGGTAGATGCCTACTTTCTATAAGTGGCATTTTCAAATGTGTAATTTAAATTCGGACTTTACAATGAGAGAGGATTTTTCATTACAATTACAAACATGAACTGACCACCTGCTTCATTTGGAAATGACAGCTTATTTAATGTAATCCTATGGGAGAGGTAAGCCTTGCAGTAGTAAAAAAAACACATTTAAGAGTTTTTCACCACCAGGCTACTTTTAAAATACATTTCATCCTGCTGTATGGGCTGTTTAGGGTCTATCCCAGGGATGACCTAGATGTATTGAAAAGCAATTTTGGACCTGGCAAAGGGTTTATTTTGCAAGGTTGACATGGCATTTTAAAAATACACACACAGTTTACAATGGCAGGCCTGAGGCATGTTTAAAGGCTACTTAGGTGGGTGGCACAAGAGGTGCTGCAGACCCACTTGGTGCATTTAATGTACAGGTCCTGGGTGCATGCAGTACTACTGAACCAACAACTTATAAGTAAATCAAATATGCTGATTCGGGATAAGCAGATGTTACCATCTTTTAACGAGTGAGCACATGCACTTTAGCACTGTTCAGCAGTGGTAAAGGATGCAGAGTATCTAGGCCAGCAAAAAGGAGGTCACCAAAAATGGAGGAGGAAGGCAAAACATTTTTGGTGAAGACTGCCAGTAGCCTGACAGGTCTAACAATATCTTTAGTATTTCTCAAGCAGCAGACAAACAGATAATGATGACCACTCCACTGTGCACACTGTTACAAATGCCCCACATTGGATAAATGCTCCCACATTGATGCAACTTGGAAATTAAAATTGCTCACAAAATTGAATGCAGCAACCTAAAACTCTCAGTTCCCATGGAGTAATCCTGGAATATTTTGAGATGAAAAATCATAATTCGACTCCAAACAAGGAGTAAACAATGGCGCTGGAAATCAGGCCCTTTGTCTTCCTTCATTTGAATACGGAGCTTTCTAAATCTTTATTTTATGTTTCATTAAATAATAGCATTAGTGATGGGGAGCCAATCAGGAACTATAAATGTCAGCTCCTCCTTCACCAAACTGAGAGATGCTGCGCAAGTCAATGTATGCTCCTAGGCCTTTTTTTCTTTGTCTGCCAACATTTGGGTGCACAGAGGTGAGTCAGTTCACATTGAAAGCAAGTAGATTATAAATAACATCCCCATACTGTAATGAGTCAGCAAACTATGGCTGTTTTCAGAAAATAAATGGTCCGGGTGGTGAAAAACACTGCTAGAAAAACATCAGCTGGTAGTCCTTAGGTTTCAGAGACCATTCTGAAGTGGAACTAATTGTGAAGTCCAATATGTCTGGCACAAGACCCAGGAGCATTATTTCTCGACATAAGTATATTACGTATGTACCTTTAAGAAAAGTATGTCTGTTGAACAAAGGATCCTTCACTGTGTGGTCATTTCTTTATAGGTACAGCAGTGTCTCAGGTTCTCCTTGCATTTGGCTGCTCTTGTTTGAAAGAAGTACATCCCAAGAAGAAATGGTGTTGCCTTTGGTTATATTTAAGAAGCTCTGTAATACATGCAACACCTGACAAGCAGCTCAGCCAGTGACTGTCCAGCGGGAGCATAGAATTTCCATTCCAAGAATTCTCACTATGAGGACCAGTTTCCAGGGAACTCATTCAAGAAATACCACATTGACATGCTTAAGACACAGCACATCTCCCTTTCTTGGAAATCAAATAAAATGAGCAAAAAAAACTTGACAGCACAAAAGGCTATGTGCTTACTAGTAACAGAAACACAGTCCTAAATATAATAATAGGAACAGAAACAGTTCTAAATATATTTCATTGTTTAAAAAAAAAAAAAATTATGAGCAAACATTGTGTTTGTGCCAAACTGGTTTCCTTCTGATCGGACCCATCTTATTGTCCATCTCCTCCACACTGGGATCATTCCAGGCATCTTCCTTCCACTTTCCCAGTCCAACCACACTCTGCGCTCTAGTGCATTTCACAAACTAATTTTCTTTGTATTCAGTGTTTTATCATCTTTCAACCACATACTGTTGACCACAACTCTTTTCATTTCCTTGGGACTCGACCATCTGGAGCGCCCTGTTCTCACACTACCTTCTTGAAGCACTCTTACCCAAACGCCCACCACAAACTTGCATGCCATGTTCTTTAATATGTCATTGTGTCTTCACACATGCTTATCCTGATATCTAGCCACCCTAGCTTCAAGCTCCAACTTATTGATAACCCTCTTATATGATTTATTCATCCACGCAGGTGTCACTTTGGCACCTGCTATTTTACTTTTCAACAGGAAAAAAAGGTGTTTCTCTTGTGGGCCTTATGTGGTGTATTCCTGCAGCTCCACAACATCACCTTGACTGCCCTCTTGCAATCCACTCTGTTTTCTACAGCCAGATGCACAAACTCTTTTAACACCTGGTTAAGTCTCTCAAAGAGACAATTTTCCCTTGGATGATAGACGGCTGTCCTATGATGAAACCCACCTTCCACTCTCAAAAATATCTGGAGTTCCTCTATAACAAATTGTGGCCCATTGTCAGAAACTATACATGTGGAGTAACCTTCCCTTTTTAAAACATTCTGACAAAAATGGATGATACAGGAGGCACTTATCTCTCTCACAAAAACCACCTCTGGCCATTTGGAGAAATAATCCACCAAGACTGCTGCATCCAACCCTCTGCAACTGAATGGTCCACATATGTTGATCGCCAGTCTTTGCCAGGGCTTCTCTGGTAGCTTGCTAGTTGTGATGGGAGACTCCTGAACCTTGTGGGACTTGTCACTGCACATACGTGCCCCACAATTTTGCACAAATCTCTCAATCTCCTTGTTCATGCCCGGTCACCAAAAGTCTATGCGGACCCTTCTCTTCATGACTGACTTGCCCCCATGAGCCTCATGCATATGCTCCAATAAACTGGATCGCAACACCAAGGGCACCACTAGTCTTCCATTCCTTCTCCTCAGTCCATCCACCTCAGACAATTATGACCACATCATCCTGTATTCCTTGAACTCCTTCTTCACACTCTATTACTGAGAGGTCACAGTGGACAGATATGATATCTTACCCCAGAATATCATCCTCCAACACCGCTTGCTTACGTTCTTCCTCTGCAATGGCTTCTCCACATGACATACCCACACTGGGAACCAGCCACTTGTAAGTGTCGTCCTCTTTTCCGCTCCCATCCTCCACCTGCAATGATAGACTTGACAAACCAATCTGTGTTACGATTTTTGCTACCTGGGGCATACTTTAGCACACAATTGTACTCCTGTAGGTGATACAGCCATCTGGCAATCCTCGGCGTTGCCCTTCCAGCCCCTTTGGTGGAAAACACATCAAGCAGGGGTTTATGATTTGTACTCAGCTCAAATATGGATCCCCAGACAAACATTTTAAAGTACAGCCCTCCCCACCGGCATGCAAACACCACTCATTCTCTCACTGAGTATATACCTTTGGCCCCCTTCAGCTTTTGCGAGGCGAATGCAGCCCCCCTCCCAAGACCATTCTACCTCTGCATCAACACTGCCCCAAGACCATAAGCACTAGCCAGGGCTGGACTGGCCGTAGCATACACCAGGCATTTTCTCAGTGGGACAGAAGGCTGGGGGCCGGTTTTGGACTGGTAGGCCTGTTTTTGGTATAGGAGGCCGATTTTGCAGCAGTGCTGCAATATAGGCCTCCTGTACCAAAACCAGGAGCAGTGTTTTCTAACAATACCCCTCTCCCCTGCGTCCGTTTTGACTCAATTGCCAGGGCTGGTTTGCGTTCCCAGTCCAGCCCTGGTGGTAGCATCTGCTACCACTATGGTTTCGACCTGGGTGTCAAACTGCTTCAATGCCCCCGCCTTAACAATATTCAGCTTGATTCCTTCATATGCCACTTGACACTCTTGAGTCCATTCAAACTGCACTCCTTTATTCATCAGTTTCTTTAACACATGCACTTTGTCAGAAAAATGCTGGGCAAACTTTTATTAATACTCAGCTAGGCCACGAAAGGAACAACGTTGCTCCATGTAAACAGGAGAGGGTGCACATTTGATCACTTCGAGTATTTTCATTTTGAGTTTCACCCTTTTTCTCTCGACAACATGTGTCCCAGGTACTCCACCTGACATCCCCCCAAACTTTCATTTGTCCGTGCTGGCCATAAAACCAGCTCCTTGTAACCTTCTTAGCACCACCTCCGGAACACGATTGTGACACTCCATATCTGCACCCCACACGAAGATGCCATCCTGGAAGACCAGCACATTCGTTAATATCCTTCAATACACTACTGATATCCCTCTAGAAGACCACAGGGACACCAATCCGAACGGTATTCGCACATACTGAAAAGCACTTTTGGATGTTATGAATGACGTGAGGTCTTTTAACTCGGGATGCAGCCGCACTTGGGGGTAAGCGCTGGACAGGTCTAAGTAGAAAAAGTACTGGGCATCCTTGACGCTTGTGATCATTTCATTTATGTGCGGCAAAGGGTGACGATCGATCCATATTTTCTCATTGAGGTCTCTCAAATCTACGCACATGCGCAATTTCTGAATAGACTTGCATACCAGGACAATGGGACTGAACCACTCAACTATTCTTTTGGCTTTATCACCTCAGCAACATATAAATGATCAAGCTGCTACATGAGCTGCTCTCTCAGGGCCGGAGTAACATTCCTAATCTTGTGAACTTTAAGGGTGCACCCCGATTTCAGAATTATGCAGTGCTCAAATTTTTCTAAGCACCCTAATTCCTTGGTGAACAATTTCGGATACTTTTTGATCCATTTCAGTGAACCTACCTCCTCCATAACCAGGAACTGAACGGGGTGATTGGTGTTGAGAATGATTTTCAAAGCATTTTGCTCTCTCCACCCCAAGAGAGCCTCCCCCTTTTCCACCACATACATTCTTCCTTCTGCACATCTATCCTTGTAGCCTATCTTGCAATCAAAATATCCTACCAGGGGAAGTTTCACACCACAATACCTTTCCTGTTAAATGTCGGGTGGGCACAATCTACAACCACCCAAATTCTCCTATGTTACTTTGTCAATTATCTTGCACGGTGAACACACATCCCCCCCATACAGTGAGGACCCAATTCACAGAACTAACTTAAGACAAAATCCTAAACTTACTACTTTTGGTATTCACAGAAGGCATTTATTAGTAGTAAAGTTAGGATTTTGTCTTAAGTCTGTCTTAAGTCTGTCTTAAGTCTGTCCTAATTTTGTCCTAAGTTTGTCTTAAGTCTGTCTTAAGTCTGTCTTAAGTTTGTCTAAAGTCTGTCTTAAGTCTGTCTTAAGTCTGTCCTACTACTTTTGGTATTCACAGAAGGCATTTAGTAGTAGTAAAGTTAGGACTTTGTCATAAGTTTGACTTAAGACAGACTTAAGACAGACTTAAGACAAACTTAAGACAAATCTTAACTTTACTTCTACTAAATGCCTTCTGTTAAGTTAGTTCTGTGAATCGGGCCCTGACATCCTAATCATTGCCCATCAAAACGCATCTGGAAGGGAGAGACCCCTCTCTTACTTCAGCCAAGACATCCTGGAACACCACCAAAACTTCAACCCTGTCATCTTCTTCATTCTTATCTTCGTAGTCACATTCACAACTTGTTTGCACCCACTTGGCCCCTCAGACTTGCACACTCGGGAGAAGTGCCCTGTTTTCTTGCACTTAAAACACTTTGCCTCATACAGCAGGATACACATCAGCATCTGTTATGCTCCAGAATCAGTAACACACTTGTTTCTCCTTAGCTACAGATGGCTTCCCCAATCCCCCAAGTACTATTTTTACCTTCTGTACCACATTTGCCTTGCTACACTCACTCTTCTCTTTTTGTTGATCCTCATTCAGCTTTCTTACATATCTGAATGTGTTCTCTACACTCCTCACAATATTTATGACCTTATCCATTGAGGGAACCTTCAGTTCCAATGACTTCTCCTGGATTTTGACATAGTTGGTTCTATCAATAAACGAATCCCTTATAATTTTTATGTGAAGATCCCTAAACTTAGATGTCATGGCTAATGTTCTTAAGACAGAAATATATTGTTCTACATTCTCCCCATGGAACTGGGATCTAGAGAAGAATTTATGTCTCTCCACAACCAAGCTTACTTTCTTGCCATAATTGTTCTCTAAGGCATTCATTCCTTTTACAAACTCATCATTAAGACACATCCTCACCATCTCCATCATGGCTCATCAACGCAGCATGCATAGGCTTAGGCAATGTTTTCAACACCTCTCCCCCCTTCAATGCCTAGACTATGTTTCAGTAATGCCAACTTGCATTTGGCTAAAAGCACATCACCACCTGTAGCCTCAAGGTAGGTTTCAAATTACTCCTGCCAGTCTTCCCATGCATTGACTGAAAGACTTATATTCCGCAAGAACTTGGGAGGAGCTATGATAGAAGAGGCATTCATGTCTAACACATGTCACTGTTGTCTCAC
Source organism: Triturus cristatus (assembly GCF_964204655.1). Classification (NCBI taxonomy): domain Eukaryota; kingdom Metazoa; phylum Chordata; class Amphibia; order Caudata; family Salamandridae; genus Triturus; species Triturus cristatus. The sequence continues at coordinate 347,347,189 of NC_140582.1, forward strand.
CGGGAAAAAATAACAGTTTAAAATAACGAAAGTAGCCACCGTCATCAGCGCATTCCTTGTTGAACTGTCCACTGTTCCCTGCAATATCTTGTTTTCTGTATCACAGTTTTTTCTCCTTTTTAACTGTTTTTCTTTAAATAGATTATGAGTTATTAGTGTTCTGCTCAGGCTTTTATTTGGTTCTGCTTATACTATGTACTTCTTTGATAAATTCTTGTTAGCTTAGTCCTTATTTACTATTCACAGCCTTGTGTAACAGCCTTGTAGTCCTACCACGCTTGCAAAACCAGCCAGCAGGACACACCCTTAGCCAATACAGTGGCTTTCTATGGCGCCCGCTTCAGTTTAGTGGCGTGGCCCTCCTAACTTCACATGGCTGTTTTTCTCAGCTGTTAACAGGTCCGCCACCAGCACCTGGTAAGTCCCTTCCTGCCATGCTGCGCTCTAGTTCAGTTGAGCAGCTCTCCACATGCTGCACGGCTCTTTACTCCTAAAGCCCTCAGGGAAAACATAATGATATCGTGGCTCGCTGCGTGGTCCAACATGGGCGGAGGTGGCAGGGTGCACCCTGTTAGATCTTCGCCGCATGCACAGGCAACTGCCACGGCTACGGGAAATGCTGATTTCTCTAACTATTTGCTGATTCCTTTTACTTTACTCAGTTTTTGCGAAGATGGTGACCCGACAGTCCAAATTGGGATATGGAGCACAAGCACACTGAAAGTTTAACTAGGTCCCAACTCTCCTGTCACCTTCCTGGTTAAACATATACAGCAGTGCCACTTCTCCAATTGCCCTATAGCATAAGTCACTTTTTATATGGGATACAAAGGGCTTTATACTATTTGCGACGCTTCATTGGTTGTCGTTATACGGCTCTCTTAGGGTGACAAAGGCCGATTTATGCCCGGTAGGGCACATCGCACAAAGGATAATTGCGGCAAATTGAGTATGCATATGCTTATACAAGCATTCATATGATAGAAGGCATTTGCCTTTATTAAGCGGCTCACCACCACTTGTACGCACCGCTCACCCTAGAATGTTTGGAGCATCCATCATAACATACGCCCCAGCACGCGTCCGTTACATTCCTTGCCTCCATGCCAACCAGCCGCGTTCCAGCACACATTGATATCACCTTGTGAGCTCATTATTTGGGCCACCACCCCCGCCGAAATGCAACGAGGACATACAACGCATGTATGGCTCCCCACTTTTCCTACGACGCTATCTCCGCACGGGCACTAAACTACGCATATGTTACCATGCCAACATCACAGCCCCGGACAAGTTCTGATTACATTCACTTGATCCCTCCCCCTGCCCCGTTGTAACCAATTAGACAAGGCGGCAGAAGACTGCAAACTCCTTAACGAATGGAACCTCCCCTTTCGTTTTCCTTCTCCTGGCACACCCTCACCTGATCGGGCCCCTCAGCTGAAAAACGCCCACTCGCCTTACAACGAATAAGGCTTATTCTTTCTAGAATCACACACGCCCACAACCGACATCTTTTCTGCAGGCGGTGAGATTCCAGGACACCGGGAAACGCTCACATGTTATCACTAACCGCCAATTATTCCAATTAAGTACCCGCGATCCACCTATATAGACGACGCCCGCTCCCTGCCATTTCTACATTCGGGAGGACCGGGAGCGGACGTATAGGTTTCGGGACGCATCCATCAGATGTCACAGTAAGAGTGTGCTTGAACTGAAAGACTGGAGAGTGTGTGGATATATGTACATATGTGTATGCTCATTCAACCATGAGATTTGTATAGATTACTGCTCAGTTCGTTTTGGGAGATTTCTCTCCAACCTACAAACGCTGTCATGAAACTTGTGGTTTTCTTATGTTCTCTTTTACAGAGGAGACAAAAACTGTGGACTCCATCCGCCCCTTCCCCCATGGGACATATTGTCCATTGAACTAGGGTAAGACTGGTGGCAGCATCGCCTGCCACCTGCCTCATAGTTTCACACAAGTGTACACAATTAGAGTGCCACCAAGTCACGTACACACCACTTTTTTCACGCTTAGAAATCAATGCATGCATTGTCTTTCTTCCTTTTTTTTCCTTACAGGTACTAATGACCCAGCGAGTTACATCAATCATATTTTTATTTCAGGCTTCAACTTTGGAAGCAGTTATAATACGGTGAAGTGTGACCAACGCCACACTCACAAAGTGGTAAAATCATACCAACATTTGGTAGGAACGGAGCCTTTTTCTCATCTCTAGGTCCTGATGAATGCCATGGACCCAATTGGGCCACTTGAGCAAAAACATGTCGACCATCCACTAGACGGTAGGGGACAATAACCACCCCAATTACCGTCACATTCACGTTTTAATATCATATAGTTTTCATTTCACATTAAAAACGCCTCTGACTACTATAATGATTTTTAACCCCACTCACATATCCACGGGCCCCCCACTTAGTCACTTAGAAGTGCATCCTTGTCGTCAAGTGTATGCCCGCCCTCCATCAAACGAAGGTTTTGGAGGGCGAGGACCGGTCCGTAACTTTTTGTGAGATGCCCACACTCACGACGTTCTTGTAACTCGTTTGGGTTATCACACTAGGAGCAGCTCTTTTGTGATAAACACTTAATATTGGGGGCCGCTAGCTCCGAGAACCCCACGCCTCTTGTTCCCCCCCCTCCACACATCCAGTGGAACAATCTTGTGATTAGATTTACGTACAGCTGATGGCTGTGGGAACAAACCAAGGGGTACTTTCCCTATAATAAGGGACTCGTTCTGTTATACAGCTTTCTGTTAATGGAATAACCAAGACAGACCAATTTTGAGCCTGTCCTCGAACACTAAGGTTCGAGTTCAAGATTTGACTAAGTGTCACGTCCGCACCACCCTAGTCTTCAAGATGGACACTGAACTTTCTTTTGGGGATGAAATTCTAGCAGAGATTTTGAACACACCATCTCTACTGGCAGAAACCATAGTCACGCAAACAGTACAAAACTCAGATGAGTGGGAAGCATTATCCGCAAAGAAAAAAGAGCAAATTCGAACAGCTCTTCATGGGGCCTTTATGACAGAATATCTCCGAAAAAATACGGCCCCTAGAGGATTGATTGTTACCAACGAGCCGAGACTATTTCTTAACAACAAAGAGTTTAGAATCAACTGGTCCAGCATTGCTTGGAAATGTACAAAAGACTGGATCATCCTTATTATCAATACTGCAAGACAACTGGCAGATGCGCTCCTAGTTGAGATCCAGCAGAGCGATTGTAAGCTCAAATCCACAGTACAACTATCATTCTTCAAGAAGAAGCTGGACGAAATTAATAAAGACCATTCAGAATACAAAGAATATCTGACACAATCTAAACTGACAAAACTGAAGAAAGACGTACTGAAGTTCAGCAAGGAAACGGTCTATCCATACGTCACGGATGAACACTACAACAAACCAGTCCCTCAACAAACAGGGAGAAAACAACGTTTCAGACCCACCCCCCAGAACTGGACATTCAGTTCAGGAGAGGAGAGGAGCGACTCCAGCAGTGATGAGGGCTCAGGACCACCTTTTGGAAGACAGCCTAGTTACCAACCTTTGATGCAGATACAACAACCACAACCGCACCCCCCTCCCTTTGGCTATTGGCAACAACCTTATTTTCCACCAGGTTTTGGCTACCCCCCCGGCCCCCCTTCTTTTTTATTCCAGGGCAGGGGCAGAGGGAGAGGCCGACAAAAAAGAAGAAACGCAAGGGTCCAATGGGAGGACCACCAACAACAACAACCACAAGGGATGACAACCAGGAGCAGAGGGAGAACGGAGATGCCCTGAACGAGCAAAGACTAATGAATATTGTTAACATCAGCACACATACTCTTACCATTGAAGAAGAGTCAGTCCTTAAAAAAGGTTTGGGTTTTGTCCCCACACCTTGGAACGACCCCTTTAGTCTAAACATGGAATTGGCCCAATTCTTTCGCAAACTCAAACTCCGCGACTTCTTTGGTGACACAAAAGAACCCAATGAGGACAGCAAGAAATCAACAGGGCTGCGCAAGAAGTCAACCTTCCAACCCCCGAATCAAAGTATCTCATGCGAAGTACTCACATTCGAACAGGCTGTACTCAAAGATGTTGAGAACATAGACTTCCAAAATATCAAAGGCTTTAATAACCTTACTGGGAGAGAACGCACTGCCCTACAAGCACTTAAAAACAACCATGACATCGTTATAAAACCAGCGGATAAAGGGGGCGCCACAGTCCTCTTAGATCGCAAGATGTACCGGAATGAGTGTCTACGACTGTTAGCGGACACCAACAGCTACGCTATACATCAAACGGATCCCACTAAGAAAATCATGATTAAAATAAAGAACATAGTGGAAGAAGCACTCAACAATGATTGGATTACGAGACAAGAAGCTGAGTTTCTGACCAACGATGAACCAAGGATGCCAAGATTTTACATCCTCCCAAAGATCCACAAAGACCGGATGCCACCCCCAGGGAGGCCCATCGTATCGGGCATTGGGTCTGTATTGGAACCTTTGTCGCAATTCTGCGATTGGTTCTTGCGGCCAATTGTAAAAGAGACACCATCCTATCTAAGGGACACTAAAGATGTCCTCTGCCTCCTAAGAGATTTGGAGGTAGATTCCACCAGCGACTGGCTCATAACTATGGACATCGAAGCCCTGTACACTAGTATACCCCAACGATGAACATTGGAGGTCGTAGAGAACATCATCCTACGAAGAGAATGGGATTTCATCACCCCTCAACACTTCGTAATGAGTGTGCTGAATTGGCCCTCACAGAAAATTTCTTTCAGTACGAACAGATCATTTACCATCAGATAACAGGAACTTCGTGGGGAGCACATTTGCGCCCAGTATGGCCTGTTTGTACGTCCAACAATTTGAGGATGACTACATCAACAATCCGGTGAATCCGTTTCTGAGTCACCTCAGAATTTGGAAACGGTACATAGATGATGTACTTATTGTATGGAAGGGGACAGAGGAGGACGCAACAGCTTTCGTTCACTGGGTCAACTCACAAGACAGACATCTCAGGTTCACACATACCATCAACAAGGACCACGCTGTTTTTCTGGATTTGGATATTACACTCACCAATGAGGGGATTAAAACCAAGGTCCACAATAAACCCACAGACAGGAACAGCTTACTTTTATATGAAAGCTACCACCCGAAATCCCTCAGACAGAACCTACCGGTTGGCCAGTTCCTCCGAATAAGGAGAAATTGCTCTGAAAAAGATACCTACAAAGAACAGGCAAAACACCTCGAGAGTAAACTCATCGAACGCCACTATCCAAGGAAAATGGTAAGAAGGGCAAATAAAAGAGCAAGTAACAACCCTAGAGAAGCACTGTTGGAGGATGTTGAGCAAGTAAAAACAAATAGACCAGTATGTGTCACCACATTTACACCAGCATCCAATTCAATTAAAAAAATCATAAAAAAGAGATGGCACATACTAAACAGCACTGGGAAACAATGGGAAACCCCCCTTTTTGCGTTTAAACGCAATAGAAACCTACGGGATGAGCTGGTACATGCCCAGATGACCACAAAGGAGGACACTGCACAATCGAGGCTCTGGGACCAACCACGTGTAGTGGGACACTTTGCTTGTGGTACATGCAACTCATGCGACTTAACCAAGAACACCAAAGAGGTAGACATAGGCACTGGCAAATCCTGGCAACTTAGAACATTCAGCAACTGCAATACGGAGAACGTTGTGTATCTTCTAACATGTCCTTGCATGCTCCAATATGTGGGAATGACAACTAGGAAGATAAGAACCCGCATTAATGAACATCGAAGCACGATCAGGTGCAAAAAAACCAACACTAAGTTGACCAGACATTTCTCAGAAAAAAAACACAAAGAAACAGACCTTAGCTGGACTATACTTGAGGTCATGAAAAGAGGTAAATCTGACCTCACCAGAGCACTACATTTCAGAGAGCAACGATGGGTCTACCGCCTCCGTTCCCATGAAAAGGGCCTTAATGATGACATTCCCTGGCTACAGCTAATAAGATAAAAAAGAACAATGTACATGAACTATACCATCTCCTGACCACGTTCAAAAACTTGTCTGCCCTGACTCACGTTGAAATCACACACAAAAGTATAGATACCATTGCCATCAATACCACAGTGGTCCTCACCAAACAATCCTCTAGTGCCTCTCTCTACACTTATCCCCCGAGCGCCACCATCTTTCAATGTCAAGTTGACTATAAACGCTCGGCACACATACGACCATCGAAATGCAGTACAGTTATAGTTTGCTATACTAGCCACGGTGACCACACTACCGTTCACACCTCCAGCTGGCTCATAAGTATGGTTCAGCCTGTGACGCCGAATGCCGCACAGAGGAAAGTTACGGCTGTTTGAGTATGCATGTTCTTGTATATAAAATATTTATATGATAATAAGTTCGAGTGCTCCTTTTGAACCCACGGATCAAGAGAGTGTAGGACTGAACTGAGAATAATATGTGGGACACACATGCAAAGAGTTTGCTTGAAAATGACCGGCCCTATAGCATAAGTCACTTTTTATATGGTATACAAAGGGCTTTATACTCTTTGCGACGCTTCATTGGTTGTCGTTATACGGCTCTCTTAGGGTGAAAAAGGCCGATTTATGCCCGGTAGGGCACATCGCACAAAGGATAATTGCGGCAAATTGAGTATGCATATGCTTATACAAGCATTCATATGATAGAAGGCATTTGCCTTTATTAAGCGGCTCACCACCACTTGTACGCACCGCTCACCCTAGAATGTTTGGAGCATCCATCATAACATACGCCCCAGCACGCGTCCGTTACAATCCTTGCCTCCATGCCAACCAGCCGCGTTCCAGCACACATTGATATCACCTTGTGAGCTCATTATTTGGGCCACCACCCCCGCCGAAATGCAACGAGGACATACAACGCACGTATGGCTCCCCACTTTTCCTACGACGCTATCTCCGCACGGGCACTAAACTACGCATATGTTACCATGTCAACATCACAGCCCCGGACAAGTTCTGATTACATTCACTTGATCCCTCCCCCTGCCGCGTTGTAACCTATTAGACAAGGCGGCAGAAGACTGCAAACTCCTTAACCAATGGAACCTACCCTTTCGTTTTCCTTCTCCTGGCACACCCTCACCTGATCGGGCCCCTCAGCTGAAAAACGCCCACTCGCCGTACAACGAATAAGGCTTATTCTTTTTAGAATCACACACGCCCACAACCGACATCTTTTCTCCAGGCGGTGAGATTCCAGGACACCGGGAAACGCTCACATGTTATCACTAACCGCCAATTATTCCAATTAAGTACCCGTGATCCACCTATATAGACGATGCCCGCTCCCTGCCATTTCTACATTCGGGAGGACCGGGAGCGGACGTATAGGTTTCGGGACGCATCCATCAGATGTCACAGTAAGAGTGTGCTTGAACTGAAAGACTGGAGAGTGTGTGGATATATGTACATATGTGTATGCTCATTCAACCATGAGATTTGTATAGATTACTGCTCAGTTTGTTTTGGGAGATTTCTCTCCAACCTACAAACGCTGTCATGAAACTTGTGGTTTTCTTATGTTCTCTTTTACAGAGGAGACAAAAACTGTGGACTCCATCCGCCCCTTCCCCCATGGGACATATTGTCCATTGAACTAGGGTAAGACTGGTGGCAGCATCGCCTGCCACCTGCCTCATAGTTTCACACAAGTGTACACAATTAGAGTGCCACCAAGTCACGTACACACCACTTTTTTCACGCTTAGAAATCAATGCATGCATTGTCTTTCTTCCTTTTTTTTCCTTACAGGTACTAATGACCCAGCGAGTTACATCAATCATATTTTTATTTCAGGCTTCAACTTTGGAAGCAGTTATAATACGGTGAAGTGTGACCAACGCCACACTCACAAAGTGGTAAAATCATACCAACATTTGGTAGGAACGGAGCCTTTTTCTCATCTCTAGGTCCTGATGAATGCCATGGACCCAATTGGGCCACTTGAGCAGAAACATGTCGACCATCCACTAGACGGTAGGGGACAATAACCACCCCAATTACCGTCACATTCACGTTTTAATATCATATAGTTTTCATTTCACATTAAAAACGCCTCTGACTACTATAATGATTTTTAACCCCACTCACATATCCACGGGCCCCCACTTAGTCACTTAGAAGTGCATCCTTGTCGTCAAGTGTATGCCCGCCCTCCATCAAACGAAGGTTTTGGAGGGCGAGGACTGGTCAATGATGAAGCATGACACCAGGTGGTGTGTGAGACCAGTCCGTAACTTTTTGTGAGATGCCCACACTCACGACGTTCTTGTAACTCGTTTGGGTTATCACACTAGGAGCAGCTCTTTTGTGATAAACACTTCTCCAATTGTGCCACACTGCCACCTACATGAACAAGTTCTATTGGATAGAGCGCCGCTTGGAATTATCGCTAATACTGTTGGTTAACTAACTTGAGCCAATCAAACACACACTCCACAATTTCTGACCATCATGTCCTGACAACCGTTTTGGTGCTTCTTCTGTAAGAGTTTCCAGGGAATAGCATCTCATCCTTGTAGCCACTTTCAAGAAGTACATACCATGCAGAAATGGTGTTGCCTCTAGTTTTATTTAAGAAGCTCTGTAATACAAGCAACCCCTGGCAAATAGCTCAGCCAGGGACAGTTCAGCTTGTGCACAGAATTTCCAGTCCAAGACCTCGCACCATAAGGCCCAGTTGCCAGAGAACTCCTTCAAGGTACCACACATGGACATGCATAAGACATAAGACATATAGTGGCCTCCTTCTTTAGGAGAGTGTCACACACTTATGAAAGGTTGACTGTGATTTTTTTAATGAAATCATTAAATAAAATAACTCTTTTACTACATTTTCATCATAAATTCACTGTGATCTGGGCCATGGTAGAGTCTACTGTAATTTATTATATCTTGTGATTCTAAAATATACTTTTCGGAAGCTTCAGATTATCCAGGACATGGCAACTAGAGTAGTGCTGCATTTTTCCACAAAGAGCTTTGGTCTCTCATCATCTTGATATTGTCCACATTGCTAGAACTTTTCAACCCTCAGAAATATTTGAAACTAACAAACCTAGTGTGAAATTTGGAATTGGACTTATTGGCTACAAATTATGAAGAGGATTACACTGAAAATGCTCTTTATCTGCCATAAGCTATTTAGGGGTCAAGGCCGACATTTTTTAGAAAAATAATTGCCATCCACAAAGTGGCCAGAAACATACATCCTTCTTCTGCTTCTCCTTCTTCTGCTTGTCTTCCCCCTAAGACCCACAGGGTTAAACAAGGAGGATCTTCCTTTTCTGAAGCATCATCCTTGTGGTAGAATTTTCTCCCCATCATATAGTGAGTCATTAAAATCTTTAAAAGGCAGTAATTAGTGGAAGGGAATATTTTTGATAATCGCATGCAGATTTCTTTTTTTTACCATAGCATAACATAACAGTCCAAGCCTCTTTCACGCAAAATGTACAGCATGGGAAGCTGTGCAAGTCTTCCTCATACAAAATAGGTACAGTATGGGCAGCAGATTAGTAAACCTACTGAAGCTGTGAAGCTATAAGTGTGAACAGGTACCCAAAGGGACTATGTTGTGTGTGACACCCAGATGATCCTGTACTTTTATCCAATGATACTTTCCTGGTTCTTAGGTCTATATTATTATTGGTAGAAACAAAACAGAAAGTACCAGAACACAAAATTATGTTAGTTAAAAAGCAGAGACTGGTTGAGCGTATTGTACATCACCATGTAGTACTTGATGTGTGTGTGCATGCACGCATGGTGGTTGCACTCTGTGAAACGTTACAGTGATTCCACCCTGAAAAGCATATTTGCAAACATGTTGTGATAAACATGAGCTGGGAGTCTTTGGCATAATGATGGCATCACTGGAACTAATATGCTGTAATATTTTCAGGATGATAGCCAGTAGGCAGTAGGCAAACCAGTAGGCAGTAGGGCTACAGCAAATGCAGTAGCCTACCACTTAGATTGGTATGGTTTGGCAAGTATGGAACTGTCATATATGCAGTAAAGGCTGCTATGGGGCAGTAGTGGTGGGCAGTTAAACAAATAAAAGGAAAATAAAAAATGTACTTACCTGTCGGCCGCCACTTCTACTGTGTCCTCTTCGTTGATGGTGAAAGCAGACTCAGGAAGCAGAAACAGGAAACACCCAGGCTTCCAGACTCCCCTAGCCAATCACGATTGGTCTGAGCGCCGTGGTTTGGTGTCCAGATGGAGACTGGGAACCTAGGCATGTTCTCCACCTAGGCTGTGCAACACAAACTGTCCTGCACACTTAGAGAGTGCCAACCACTCCTCCCCCTCCCTGCTCTGTGGCCAGTCCAGCCGCCTGCCCTGCCCCTCCAGAGGAGTGCTGAAAAGTAAAATGATAATAACATGCTGTTATCATCATTTTATTTTTCCTGTGGGTCTACGCTCCTCCATCTTAGTAGAAAAGCCGCCCCTGCATATTTGATCAGCAGCAAGGAGCACAGTTACTGTAAGAACGGTATTTCATGGTTTGATTTCAAAGTTTAGCGAGCATGTTTTAATCATAACTGCGGAGCTTTATAATCTTGAAAGAAGGAGCTTTTCACTGATCTTCTGGATTGAAATAAGTGTAAGAATAAACTAAGAAGAGACACAATGATCTCGGGTAAAACGGTCAGCCAAGTAGAGTAAGGGCATCATGCTTCAAGATTGCGATCCTCCTAACACAAAGTTGTAGAGATCAGTGGGATAACAATAGCCCCCACTGCCAACCTTATGTGGGTGGGCCTGAGCTCCAGAAACCCCCCTCCCGCACTGTGCATGGGTGGGCCTGAGAGCTCCAAACTGGATCCCGAGCATGAGGGGCCCCCTGTGTGTGCTTTGAAGGGGCCCCCCTTACATCCTCTAATAGGCATATTCTAGGCACAGAGACATTCTATCACCATCTATATTTCCCCATTATCCAGAGGTCTTAAGATGTAAAATGCAAATCATAGCATTAGAGAAAGTAAAATCTGCTCTTCTACTGACACATGCTCTGATAAGCACCTTCTTTGCAGGTGGGATACTGTTCAATAGCACCTCATAGGGAGCAACCGCGCTGAGGATTGAAAGGAAATGATATTCATGTGCCCACCCAACCCTGCCACCTTCTTCAGGGTCAGCTGAACAGCTCAAACTCTGCTTTCATTTTAAAGTGGTTGTTAATTAGGCTATGAAATAATTAACACCCATGTTGAGGAGCATGGGAGGTGGGCAGGAGCAATATAGCTGGGGCACCAACCTCATATTACCCATCCCACCCTGTGAGTGGCGCCACTGAGTTTTCAGCAATTGTCAAAGAGGTTGTTTTCATTGTGCTGCATTTGAGGTATAGTTGCAGCAGTAGGTGTTGTTTTTGGCTTTAACGGAGTTGCTTGCATGTTATGAGTGGTTGTCGACATTGCATGCTGCACACTTTGCTTTGTATTTGACAGGCTGCAGAGTGTCTGGGGAATGATTGTGCAAAGTGCCTAAGAGCAATATGGATGGTGCTCATCTTTGTGTTTATATGTATTTATCATTACACATGAGCTTTACTGTTTCGTTACGGTCTTTTGGAACAGTAGTTCATTAATATGTGTTGTTGAGTATTTCCATTTATTCTTCATGGGGTAGATTTGGTGCAATACTGTGGGCTACCGTGGCATTACATATCAGGTTGGGTTGTTGTTTTCCATCTTGAAAATTTCTGCTCTGTAGGAGTGATCAACTGAATTCCATGGGGCAGTAGTGCTTTATTTGTGGTACTTGTAGTGATCCTAATTTTTTTAATATCCAATATTCTCTGGTATTTCTTTACCCAAGATTAGTTGGGTTTGCTGGATGAAAGTAGTTTGTTGGCAGAGTTTGTTTTGCGAGTAAGTATATTGGTTGATTTATTCTAGTTCTAAATACTGTATAGCAATTTTTAGTATTATAAGGTGCATTTGGTAGTGTGGATATTTCTTGTTACATTATCCCTGTATATTTCATGGTTACTGGAATTTTGGGTTTTTTTTGGTGTTTGAATTTTGATGTGGTGTCTTGTTTAGTTGCCTGCTGTTGGTCCTGGCCCCTCCCAGTTTTTGTTGTTCTTCATTGTAAATTGGAGTATGTGCAATGTCTGGTGTCGGTTAGTGGTTGCTGGTGCTTTCTGCAATTATATACTTGGAACTGTTGCCCTGCTTTATTATTAAGCTATGCTCAAATTTGATCAGGCAGATGAGCAGTTTACATCTAGCTCGTGGTAGAACTGAATTAATGTACCTATTTGACATGTTACACATAACCCTAATAAATATACCCAAGTGTACCAACAATTCGCCAGTATTCCTTCCACGTTACAGGAGCAGCATCATTACAGAAAACCAAACTATAACACTGTATCATTAATTTATTTGCTTACCTCACAGGGTAACGATGTCAAGTGCTAGAAGTTTCCAATGTTATTCTGCATTTTCAGACCGAGAAAATATCTTTGAAAAACCTCTACTGATATTAATCCGAATAAACAGATCAAATGCCATCAAAATACAGTACGCTACCTTTTGCAATTTATTACAGAATTAAAAAAACTGTGAAAATATTAAAATAATGGGCCAGTTCAATATCACTCATCGATAACTCATCATTGCATCCACTAAAGCTCATAGAGCACCACGCCTATGTTGGAAATGTGCCCAGCATGTTTCCATACTGGTCACCTAACATTCCCAAATTTTTCAGAAATGTCTTGTCCAGTTATCATGATTTCACAAAAAGCTAATTATAAGAAACATCCGTGACTGTTTGTGAAGTAACACATGGTCAGCAGTTTGATGCCATTATTAAAACACATGCACTCAACCTCACAGACGTAAATACCTTTTACCCCATCCCACATCTATCACATCCTGTCACACATATGTAACAACCCAACTCTGCAGCAGCGTTATAAAATTTGTATCATTGTTATGTTATGTTAATTACATTTATAGAGCGCACGGTTACCCAGGGGTTCTGGTAGCTCAACTCTACTGAGAACAGGGTAGCACAGAAATTCATGGATTTTATCAGGAAATCCCATGTCCTCAGAGTTGAGGTGATTCTCAAACTGATGAAGAACCCTCAGCTGTTAAAGGGGCACTAACCTTGTGCATGAAGAGATTCAAATGTTAGCTGGCTGCAGAATATCCTGGATATATATCCCTGTATTATAGGACTTTTTGCCTCGTTATGAGGATATGGCTCTTGAAGAGCTAGGATGGCCGCTATAGGCGCCATTAATTACCAAGGGATCTGTACTGCAGGAGAGCTTACCGCCTGAATTCTCGTTGAGGTCTGGGCATTGGCATATTTCTGTGGTCGTTTAGTAGCAACGCTGATACATAATTTGGAAGAGCATTTAGCTGTTAACATACGAAAGGGATGAGATATCTATATTTATATTCTCATCTTGCCAATAAAGCAAAGAAAGACAATCTACTGCATAAATCACAAAGCAGAAAAACAGCCTGGCAGCCTAAAGCAGAATTCAGACTGTGTGCTCATCATCACACAAGCAAAGGAGAGAGAGAATCATAAACAGTACCTTGAATCCAATTTTAAAATGCAGCAAAACACATTATCCTGACCGAGCCAACTTTTATAAACCTATTCCAAGTGGTAGAAAAATGTAGTTCTATTTACTTAAGGAGTTTCACAGTATGCATACAATGTAGTTCCTTTTACTTAAAGTGTTGTAAATTCTGCACAATGAATGAAACATAAGTGTTTATTATTAGCAAGTCAATCACTAAGCATTGCAGTTAAAAGAAACAGAAATCCATTAAAATGTCAAACTGGAAAATAATAAATGATTCACAAGTATGAGACACCTTACCCATCAGTGAAGGCATTATTGAGTCCGGCCGAGTTAAAGAAGACTCCTGGACCGTTTCATCTTTTGCATCTGCTCTCTTTCTCCTCCAGACTGAGCTTTCAATTGCACTGTATGTAGGAAAATGCCTCATTTTGTATGATCATCCCATTTTTTTAAACTGCTGTTTTTTGACTCTGCAGACTGGGATTCCACTTACAAAGCTCCGTTACTTGTGCTCCGACTCCTAAAAACATGTTGAAATTGGCTATACTTCTAATTGACATATTTAACTAACCTAGGGTCCCTACTACATTGTCCAAATGTACCCAGGGCCTGAAAGTTAAATATCACTAGTAGACGGCAGCACATATTGTGCCACCACTACAGTGACAATGCAGAAGATGACTGCAGGTCTTTCACCAGTAACCTGGCTCTGCAGGTTTAAACTGCAAATTCTAACTGTCAAAGTAACCTCTTTTTACAGGCCTCAATCTTCCTTTTAAATATTCGCAATCACCCCTGAGTAGGCCTTGAATACCAGTAAGGTTGGATACATGATATGTAAAAGCAGCTAATGTATTGATTTGATATTAAACATGTTCTTACAATGAAAATGCCCTAAAAGATATGTTTGCTGTAGCAAGGTTAGTTGTTCCTTAGGAAAGCATTAGGATACTTTATTAAAGAAAATAAAGTTATCTCCGCCCAGATAAAAAGTTAATTCTTGTGCATTTTAAAATGTTTATTAAAATTCTAATTCATTGCTAGATTCAGATTTGTAACAAATATTTTACAAAAGGTACTTTTAAAAAGTTACGTTTAGGCCCGAAAGCTTCTAGTAGATCTTTGCCTGCATGTCCAACTGTCACACAGAAGATGAATATCTCCTTGATTTGGTTTGAATTGTTGCCCAGAGCTGAGACAAAGGGTATGTGGGGGAGGTATCCTGTTCCTTTGACAAGATGACCATCTGGGTAGTGCCCAGGAACCTATTTATCTTAAAAGTGGCCTACCCTGTCACAGGCAGATGTAGTTCACACCTGTGCCTGCACTCTGTTGTCTCCCTGGCCAAGCTCCAATCCCAGTGGGAGAGGAGCTGCCTCCAGAATCAGTTTTAACTGACCAAAAAAGAGGGTTTCCCCAGGGCTTTTTGCAGCTGTTGTGCCCCTGTAGCTCAACAGGAGGTCCGCAACTGACCCTTGGCATCCAAGTCTTTGTCTTGAGTACAGCTGGGGCTGGGTCCGGCCTTTCAGATCTTCTCACAGGTCTCAACAGCAGGTACAGCCCTTATTCTGTCTTCCACAGGTCCAGCAGTGTTCAAAAGTGGTGTGCCATATTTATGCCTGATGAGGTGCACTTGAAATTTCAGATTATGGTTGAATTTATTTCTGTCATTCCAAATATAGAATAGTTCTGAAGACTGTTTAATCAAGGGAAACACATAAGTATTATCTGCACTGTATCTAACTTAACTATCGCAACAGCCATTTTACCAATTGTAAGTAAGTAAAGAGATTTCACATTTCAACATAGTAAACAATTAAGTAAATAGCTCATCATAGTTAAAATGCATTTGAAAAACAGAACCTTTGTCGGTTTGATTCATGTTCAGTGACTGAGAAAAAGTTTAGTGGTTCCCAACTTCCCATATAGACAAAAGAGGTAAATAATTTGCTCAGATGACAGAAATGCCATTATTCTTGTTTTTTTATTGACCGCATGACTAAAACTAAAAGAAAAATTAGTTCTAATCCATAAAATAATGTCATAATATTTCATAGTTAGAGGGGCATTTTAATTTTTATTTATGAGCCTCACTATTGTGAACAAAAGCTTGCCTCTGGAGAGATGTGTTTGACTACAAAACAATTGGGGGCATATTATCAAGACTGGCGATAAAATTATCGCCGCTTTAGCGGCAGAAAACTGCCGCTAAAACGGTGATAATGGGCTTGATAATATGCTCTATGGAATTCCAATTGAAGGCCATGTTAGATGTGAAGGACATCTAACATGGGCTACAATTGGAATTCCATAGAGCATATTATCAAGCCCATTATCGCCGTTTTAGCGGCAGTTTTCTGCAGCTAAAGCGGCGATAATTTTATCGCCGGTCTTGATAATATGCCCCTTAGTTGTATGAAATATGATTAGTGGATAGGGATTTTTCAAATTTGTAATATAGAAGACTTCCAGACAGATTAACAAAAGTCAGGACCTAGAATTGAATTATGTAAATCATTGATGAGGAATTTACCCATTTTATAAGTGAACTTTACTCCTGCTATACTTCTACTAACACTAAGGAAGATGTGCACTCATAAATTTAGATTGGGTTTCAAAATGTGGACATTCCTTGATAAATGGGGAATAACGTACAAATCGAAGTGCAAAGAGTGTCAAATGAGGTGTTAATAGAAGGCAAAGCAAGCCAAGCCTCATACTTATAAAAGACTGAGACAACCAGCTGCAGTGGTGGCTGCAAACATCTGGCACACACATACACATTTTCCTTCTTCTTGTAATGTACACCTATTTAGCCTAAGTCACAGAGGTGTCATAACTCATGTGTGGAAGTAGTGAGTGGGGTGAGTTGGAGTTGCAGTCGACAAAGTAATGAAACACACCATAAACTGCTTACAAATATTGGAGTAGCACACAATTGCAATGGTAAAATGCATAGTAATTAGGGTGACCATACATCCTGAATGTCCCAGGAAAGTTGCAGCTTTGAGTGGACTGTCCCGACAGTTTTAAATGAAATAGATAAATGTCCCACTTTTGGGCAATGGGTCAGAGGAGCGTTCACATTCGATTTAAAATAGAGTGAGGGCTCACAATCCCTGCAGCTCTCTCTTCGCAGGGACAAAGGTTGATTTACAGTATTTTTAAAGACTTTCCTGTTGTGCTGTAGTGTGTCAGTGAAACAGCACAGCAGAAGGTAAAGAGGGACTTAATAGCACCTGAGATGATCCTCAGCTGACACATGAGCTTGTGAGCTTTTCCCTTTAGCTTCATCACAACATGTAGGAGGGAAGGGGAGGGATTATTTCATGAAAACAGGACAGTTACATCCTGTGGCAGTCAGTGATTGCTTCACACATGCAAGCTGAAAAGTTGCACTGCCTTTTGCTAATAGCAAATATCAATACAATGAAAATGTAAAGTAGGAAGCTGGAATGCCAATAATTGTATTTATTTTTATTCATTTATTAGGTTTTGTATAATGCAAACTTGACCCGAGGATATCAGAGCACCTTACGGAGTAAGCACAATGGTGACTACATGAGGTGCATGGGGTGTACATCGAAAAATACAAAATGCGAAGTGACAGTAACAGAAGAGTACATAAGACAGTAGGAACATCGGACCCGAATAGTCCGGAGGTAGTTAAGGTAGCACAGCAGCAACTACATGAGGAGCATGAAGGGTAAATAAAATAACAGGAAACAAAATACATGGTAACAATATATAAAAGAGAATTATAATAAACAGTAGGATATGTGGCCGAAATAGTTCAGATGTAGATGAATTCGTTTTCCCCTAGATAAAGTGGTGTTCAGGCTCAATTGAGGGTGATAGGAAGGAGAGACAGGCAAGGTAATTGGTATGAGGGGGAATGGTATAGGTATTTGTTAAGAAGAAGCAGTTTAAGGTATTTTTGTATGAGTGCTCTACAGAGTTAGCACAATGGTAATTACATGAGGTGCATGTGGTGAACATAGACAAATACAAAATGTGTAGTAATAACATCTAAGGAAGAGTACAGAAAACAGTAGGATATTTGAACAATATAGCCCAGAGATAGTTATAGTAGTACAGCAGCAATTACATGAGGTGCACAAAAGGGTCAATAAAAATAAGAAGATACAAAATACATGGTGACATTATATAAGAGAGAATTACAATAGACCATAGGATAAGTGTGCGAAATAGTTCAGAGGTAGATTAGTTAGAGTGCGTCAGGAGTAGGCGGCGTGAGTCACAGTCGTTCCCCCTAAGAAGTGGTGATCAGGCTCAACAGAGGGTGATAGGAAGGAGAAGCAGGCCAGGGAAATTGGTTTAAGTGGGAGGGTTTAGGAATTTGTTGAGAAGAAGCCATTGAAGTTTGTTTCTGAAGTTGAGAAACAATTGATTGTCATGTAGATCCTGCAGCAGTGATTCCAGATTATCTGTGCCGTCCCAGAAAAGGAGCAGGTGCATGTTTTTTCTTTCTTAAATTTAGCAGGAATCAGGAGTAGAGTGTTAGAGCTCCGTAGGGGTCTCCTTTGGCCAGCTTTTGATAGTTTATTAGGAAGGTAGACTGGCTTTCCAGTGTAAAGAGTTTTGTGTGTTATACAGGCAGCTTTGAATATACATCTTGCCTCGATTGGTAGCCAGATGAGTCTCTTTACTGTTGGAGTGATGTAGTCAAAGTGATTCTCACCAGAGAGTAGTCTGGTCTCTGCGTTGAGCGTAGCTTTCAAAAGGATGATATTTAGGCGAGCCCTTAATCAGTGCATTATTGTAGTCCAGCTTGGAAAGAACTTAGTATTGCACCACAGTCTTTGGGTCTTTGAGGGGGGGTGAAAGGTTTGAATTTTTTAATGTGCCTCAGCATGTAGAGGACACTTTTAGCTGAGGCATTAATGTGTTCTTTCATGTTCAGGTCTCTGTCAAGTGTAATCCCTGGAGATTTAACAGAGATGGAGATAGATAATTTGCTGTTCAGTACAGTGAGGTTGTCCAGCCAGATATGATTAGTATAGGATTTTTCTTTAGGTTGGATGAAGAGGAGATCAGTTTTGTTAGAGTTGAGCTTAAGGTGGTTGCTGGTTAGTCAGGATTGCACTATGAATAGAGTATTGTTTAAGTTTCGGATGTTATTAGCTATTGAAATTTAAATGTAGAATTGGGTGTCATATGAAATAAAGATGGTAGGCAGTTCAAGCTTGTTTCACGATCATTGTAAGGGGTTCCATATAGAGGTTGAATAAGGCAGGAGTTAGGATTGAACATTGGGGAACACCTAGGGAGACTGGCATTGCTGTTGAGGTGGAGTTGTTTAGTTTTATTAGCTGAGAGCATTGGTTCAGGAAAGAAGCAAACCACTGAAGGACTGACACATTTATGCCTGCCCATTGTAAGAGGGTGTTTAGGAGAATGTCATGGTTGACAGTATGAAAGGACCGTGAGAGGTCCAGTAGAACTAAGAGGCAGGCCTAGTCATAGTCCAGAGACCTGTGCAGGTCATCGGTGATGTTCCATATTGCTGTCTCTGTACTGCAGCCTTTCCTGAACCCAGATTGGAAGGTGTCATGCAGGTTAAATTGTTCGATGTGATTGTTGAGTGTTGCAAGCCCACACTTTTCGATAGTTTTGGCGAGGAGAGGGAGATTGGTTATGAGACTGTAATTGTTGAGGTCAGTCTGGTCAGCGTCAAGTTTCTTGATGAGGTGGGTGACTTGGCGGAGTTTGAGGGAGGATGGCATGGAGCCACTAGATAAGGAGGAGTTAATGGTTTTAGTCCATGCACAAGAGATGATGTGTTTGAGACTTTTGGCAAGCACAAAAGGAAGGGAGTTAGAGAGGTTGGCTTCAAGCCGGCAAGTATTTTGAGGGCTTATTCTTCAGGGATAGTGTGGTTTTCTGTCTAGGGTGCCTCATTTTTCCATTGCAGGTAGTTGAGTTCAGTGTTCTGAATGCCTGAGGGGCAGCGTTTGGGGGGTCATCAATAGATAGAGGCGTGGCATTGGATGGGCCCTCTTTGTTAGAGGGGGTGTCTTTGGTATAGGGTTGGGCAGGGGATGGGTCCAGTGAGGGTTCGATGTTTTCTATTTTGTCAGAGAGGAATCCGGCGAACTCTTCATAGCGCTTAGAGGGGCCAGTGATTGTGTGAGGTGGGACGGAGGAGGTTTTTTGTCTGATGATATTGAAGAGGCAATTAGGTCTGGTCCTAGATTGGTCGAGTTGGGTTCGGAAGAAGAAGGATTTTTCTCTGAAGATGTGTATTTCAGGCGTTCAGCTTTGAGGAGCGAGAGGTGGATTAGTGAAGGTTGCTGTCTCCAGGTTCTCTCAGCCAGTGTAAGTTGTCACCTCTCTTTTTTAGGGTATTTGTTTACCCAGGATCTGAAGGAAATGCTTCTTCATTTCTTGAGTTTCCACGGGGTGATCGTGTTGTGGAGTTCTGCCATTTTTGTATTGGTGTGGGAGGTGAGATCATCAGCAGAAGTGAGTTTGGGTGGAAGAAGGATTTGGGAACTGACTAATGCTTCTAGTTCTGTTTGGGGGATTTGGCCTGTGTTCCTCGCCCAGTCCTTGGGGCGGATGGCTTGGGAGTGGACCTTAAGTTGGTTAGCATTAAGATCAACAAGAATTAGGTGGTGGTCAGACCAGTCTGAGGGTAGGATGGAGTGGAAGGATGTGTAGTTATGTTTAGAAATGATTGTGTCGAGGGTAGAGCCTTTAATGTGAGTTTAGTTATTGTATTGTTGGGTGAGATAATTCTCTTCAAGGAGGGAGGACAGGGCTTGTACTATTAGATCTTCGGTGTAATTTAGGTGCAGGTTTAGGTGTCCTAGTGTGATGTCCATGCTGCCCATGAGGGAGGTTTGTGTTATTAGGTCTGATAAATCTTCCAAGAATTAGCTTTTACACCTTGTGGGTGATAGATGACTTGAAATGTGACAAGGTTAGAGCCTTTAGAGGCGAGTTGAACTCCTAAATACTCAAAGGTGGGGTATTTTGTTGTGTGGAAGGCGGTTAGACAAAGATCATTTTTGTGTATGATAGCAAGACCCCACCAGTGCATGCCTTGCAGTCCGGTCAAATGATTGAGAACCTCGGTAAGATGAAGAGATCAATAAAAGGGGATGAGTGGTCATTGAGCCAGGTTTTGGTTAAGAAGCAGATGCCAAATTTGTTTTCTGAGATGGTTTTAGCTATATCACTGGAATGCTTAACTGCTGACCGACAGTTTAATAGCGTGCAGCATGGCGTAGGCAAATGATCTCGAACTAGGATGGAGGTTAGTTGTGTAGGAGGCCTGGGAGGGTGAGTAGTGGTCGAGGTCATACTGGTGCCAAGAATGACCAGGATCTTGCAGAAGTTCTGGGATGGGGATATGGAGAGTCTGGTTCCATAAGGGAAATTTTTGTATTGGTTATATGAAGTTCTTTCTCCATTTGGTGGGTTTCTTGGTGAAGAAGACGAAGTCCGTTTATGGCCTCCGTATGCTGGACCGTAGAAGATATCTGTTATTAGTGTCTCTGGGTGTTCTTTGATGATATTGTGTTTGGAAGTTTTATGCAATATCAATTGGGGCAGTATCTTTCCATGTCAGTATTGTGGCGGGATGCCGTGGCTGAGCATGGGGCATGGCAGGACGCCATTGTCGTGCTTGGTGTGGGAGTTTTTGAGGCTGCCACAAGCAAGTGGGTGAATTAGGGGAGGGCTTGACATTGGAGGGAACACACCACAGGAATAGTTACAGTGGTAAACTACAGGTGTCCGCTCAAACTGGTGGCTCCTGGTTGCAGTAGCAGGTAAACTAAAGGTTTCTGTGCAACCTGGGGGTCCCTGGGTGTAGGAGCATGGGATGGGCACAATGGCTTATTTTTGCACCGTATATAGAATCGAGATACTTCCTCCATGATGTAGAAACAAGCTTGGATGTTGCCTCCTGGACTAACTATGGGGTGCAAGACGTGCCTTCCGAGCTAGATACAGAGAACGGGAAATTACCTCCCTAACCAGATACATTACTCAGCAGGTGACTCTGGTGATAGGCAAAATGGGTCTAGGTGAAGCATGCTGAGGCGTGCAAAGTGGCCATGAGGCTGCTTCTGGGTCTTGGTGTAGTGCTCTAGGAGTTAACTCCAATTCTGGCCAGTATACACGTTGAGAATCAATACAGGGTTCCAAGATGTCTGCCTCAGATTCTGTGAAGCAGCTGCCTGGGCTGGAGTTGGAATGGAGGTGTGCAGTCCTTGCTCTTCTTCATTGTCCTCCCATGATAGGAAGGAGTGTAGTTCTACAACAGTATTTCATTCCCTTACTAGAAGGGGGAGCTTCCGTGATGCCTGTCTGTAGCTGGATAGAGGGAGTGCTGTCCAACCATAGTTTCTCCTAGTTTGGCTATATATCCAGGATGGATTGCGCAGGGAGGGGAAAGGTTGTGAGCTCAGACAAAGATGTCTGACACCATCCAGCTATGTGCCCCTTTTTTGCTGTCAATAGTGCTAGACTCTCCGGTAATAGGTGCACTGGCGTTAATGCAGGAGTGCAGGAGTACGAGCGCTCCTAAGACTGATTGGTCATCTCCGAGCCCAGGGACGGGGTTGCTCCAGGGACAGGATCTACGGTGTTGCTGGGGTGAAGTGGGGGGTGGCAGCCTCACTGCTAAGCACAGAGTCAGTGCCGCCTAAGCACTCTTGCTACACTTCAGGTCCCTTAGTCGGAGTGAGTCCAGATATTCTGCAAATCCCCAGTAGTGACCACGGTCCACTAGAGATTCTTTGTCATTGCAGGGGTGTTGCGAGGACAGGGCTCTGGTTGTAAGGCTCGGTTTTTGAGGATACTTTCACTGGAATTGCTCTGGCCTGGTAGTTCATTCCCAAGCTGGGACCGAGGTTCAACTGTAGTGCTTCGTGGGATTTACGCTGGAAGCGATGCCTTGCCACGGGAGCATCCAGAAGCATCCAGAAGGACATGTTGAACATGTATGCAGTCGTGCTGCCTCCTCTGTGCAACAAACATGAAATTCGATTCAAGAATCATACCTACACGCCTTTCTGCCACCTGATTAGAACTCACATTTTCAACTCTTCATGTTTGTTGCACAGAGAGAGCAGCACAACTGCATACATGTCAAACATCATTAACTGAGATGGAGCAGCTTCTGGATGCTCTCAGGGCAAGGGATCGCTTCCAGCATAAATCCCACAAAGCCCTACAGTTGTACATCTGTCTGAGCTTGGAAATGAACTACCAGACCAGGGCGATTTCAGTGAAAGTATCCTCAAATACCAAGCCTTACAACCAGGACCCCATCCCCACCTCTCACAGAAGAACAGGAAAATACAAATATGGCAATTAATAATTTCTTTATATTATTAAAAATCGGCATATAAAGCGATTTTTATGCTTAGTAAAGACATGAAAGTGATACAGGATTGTTTGCTTGTATACATTAATCCTAATTAGCATACACTATGTAATGACATAGACAATTTCAAACAAACATTTGCAATGCAAAAGGTCTTGCGTTTGCGAGAGTTTAAGCTATTGGCATTCTAAATGATAATACCTTTTATTTATCTGTTTTGATACAAAAACGTCAACAGAAATATTCTGATCCATAAAGAAGGGTGCATACAAGAAATAAAAAACACCTGCATAGGGTTCATATTCCTACCACATTAGAAAGTGTCAAATTGTGAAATCAGGACCAATGACACCATCCGTGCAATACTAAAGAAGAGTGGCAAAGATCAGATTGGAAACAAACAGAGAAGGATGTTAATAAAGGAGTCTGGAGAAGAGAGAGGAAAGGAAACAAGGCTTAATTACTTAGAGCAAATTAGTGGATGAAGAAAAAGACGAAAAGGGGTCAGATAATAAAGGAAGAAAAGAGAAAGAGTTCCTGAAAAATAGCACTATGTAATTGATGTGTCGAAGATGGGGAAGTGGAGTGCATGAGGGGGAGTAGGAGGAGCTACACATGAGGAAACCATGCAAAGGAAGAAAGTGCATCTATGTCAGCGGTTAATTCAGTTAAACCAAGAGGAAGCTGTGATCTCCACCATGATCGCACTAGGTGGGGGGGAAAGAGAGAGTTAGATGATCAACAGGGTCTCAGTCAATGTGAGTAATCCGTGCTTTTAGGTGGGTCGCAGAGAGGGGGAGTAGAGAGTAAAGGACAGGGAATTGGGGGAGGGTAAGGAAGAACAAAGGGAGCCCCTTTATTGGATCTTGGGACACAGGCAGTAACTTTTCTGAAGTCTGCCCTTTGATATCAGTACCAAGAAAGGGCGACTAGATTTGTAAGTATGTTTCAGACTTATCCTGCACTCTATATCTGAGCTTCTCATATGAGGCTGTCATGTACATGTTTGTAATCCATTCATCATGCGTAGGGAGATGGGGCAATTTCCAGCTAGTGCTAAATTTGTAAAAAATATATAAGTACTAGGGATCTTGCCAGGGCGCCACTGCAGCCTGCACCACCCATTGGCCCTGCTATGCTGCCAATGATAGTAACGCCAGAACTACTAACCATCACACTCCTACATGTGTGACAATTCATACTATTTCAGACCCCCAAAGCTATAAGAATGGCTTTGGCAGCAGTTAATAGTCACTTATAATGAATATAGCATCATTAATTAACTGTTGTGGTGGTCATCTCTAAATAACCTAGACAACACCACTTTGTGGCAGGCTGCCAAAAGCGCTGGTGCTGACAATTAAGTGCTGATGATGAACAGAGGAAACCACAGGCTCAACTTAAGCACTGTCTCCAGTGTTGAAGAATGTAGATCTTAACTAAAGTGACTCTCTTGGGTAGTGAGAGAGGGTAGATCATCCGTATCATAAAGCATGATCAACTCTCTCTGTTAGAGCGATGGCAGTCATAGGACCCTGTTAAGAGTGGACTCCACCTCCCACCAGTACTTCCAAATGTGTGGGAAGTCATAGAAGATATGGACTATGGCACATTCCTGCTTGATTGGTTATGTTGATTATTGATTATGTATTTCAGATAAACGGTGGACCCATTACACCCACAAACCCGGGCCACTGCCAATATCAACAGGCTATTGAATTCTGGTGGCCAGTATATTTCATTTTTTTTTCATGCAGAGTTACTAGTTAATTGGTCTTGAAGAATGCCCCTGAACTCTGAGTGGGGTCACCACAGGGCAGAAACATGTTTACCTACTACAGGAGTATATTTGCTGATGACCCCTAGTCCTTTCTTCTTTTTAGGCCTGTCCCAGGGGACCTCAAAATAAAGGTTATTTGGCCTCCTGTACTCAGTTCTGACCCCCTTCCTGTTCGCACTCTACTCCTCACCACCGATTCCTCTGGTTCCTCCCCTAAAACTCTGCAGCTCCTCTCCAAACTTGGATAGTTGTAGCCCACCCCAATAACCTTGGGGCCTTGGTGTGAGGAGGGAACCCAAAGATTAAGCATTTCACCTTTAGGTGAACAAGGGTTCTTGTCCCTGAAGAGACCTCTCCCCCTTTTTTTTGATGGTGGGATTATTCATACTGACACCATGACTGCGCCAATTTTGCGGACAGTCTTTTCATCTTCCTTTTGCCTTCTTTCTTATAGTGAGGTACAAATTCCTCTTGCTCACATTTCCAACATTTAGTATGGTATAGTAGTTGTGCTGAAGAGAGCTTTTGTTGGGTCCAATACCAGTGTTGGAGCATCCTAAATAGACATAATTTCCTTCAGTATTCTAGAACTCCTTTATCCACATCTTCAATCAAGGCTGTCCAGTTCAATTCGGTATAGTCAATGTGCAGTGCCCTCTACCAGATACTCACTGCCTAGAAAGATGCGGTTTAGCATATAGGTGGAATATCAGTAAGTTATAAAAACCCCAATATCAAGACATGCAATAGACCCCAATATGTCAGATAACATTCCACAGGAGAATCACAGAAGATCCAGTGGTGCAACCCCAATTTGCTACATAGGCAATGATGTTGTTGGGCATATTACCACCTTTGGTGGATGGGTAGCTTAAATTCAGGTTGGAGTGATTCAAGGGAGCATAGGTCCCTCTGCGATAAAGGGTGGTCGAGATTCAGTATTCTCTCTTTGTGCCACAAGCCCCAACATAAGGTAACTATACCTAAGCTAAGGGCAGCATTATTCCAGATAGGTACATGGTTGTGCAACCAAGCATTAGCCCAGAGCAGTTTATGGGCACGCAACCAGGATTTCATAATTGAGTATACTTTTGAGCCTTGCATTCAGGAGAAAGGGTTTTTATGTTTGTTGAGTAGCTGTAGACCTGGGCCATCATAGTTGAGAAGACGTTCAATAGCTACTCTAAACAGAGCATCTGCTGCATTTTTTCAAAGTACGGTTATTTGTGACTGTTGCAGAGCAGTGTGGTAGTGTACTATGCATGGGAGGCTAAGGCAGTCCTATCACCTATGAGCCATCAGTTTGTATATTTTCAGTTGTGGCCCGGACTCGCCCCATGTATGGATCCTGAAATCGCAATCAATTGTTCTCAGCAGGGATAGTCTAACCCGGATTGGCAACATGCCTAGTACCTGGGGACAATGACCATCTTTACAGTTTGTATTCTGCACGCAGTGATAAGCAAAGGTGTGTCTGTTTTGCGTATTCTAGATGATCCCTGGCTACTAGTGGGTTTATGTTGTTGGGTACTATTTTCTCCAAATTTCTGTTGATGTTGATGCCAAGGTATCGTAGCCCTTCTGCCTAACATTGAAAAGAGTAGGCAACAACGGATGCTGAAGTTGTAACATGGGATGTGGGTAAGGCCTCACTTTTAGTCTAATTGATCTTGTAGCCAGATGTAGCTGCAAAGTTTGATATGAGAGACATGAGGGCGGGTAGGGAAAGGCGGAGATTTGTAAATATAAGTAAGATGTCATTCACATACAATAAGAAAGCACTTGGAATAACCTGCGGTCGCAGGCACTCCAGTTATGGAGGTGATTTGCCATATGGCTGCACCTTGGAGTTCCTTTACCAGCATGAGCAAGATGGGTAACAACGAGTATCCCTGACAAGTGCCCCGATGGATAGGGAAGGTGTTGGATGTAGCGTCCTCCCGAGCATGGGTACTAGTAAATTAATACACCACACACAGAATTGCACATGGTACAGATGCAGTCACAGGGCTCTCTAGTCTCAATCGAATCAGTCTCATCTCTGACATCAGGTACTGGTGAATGATGCAGCAGATGCCTGAAGTGCAAAGAATCTCATGTAATGCAATTTCCAGAAGAGTGAGTAGTCACCAGGTGTCCTTTAATAGTCACAAATTTGAAAGGTTCATCATCAAAGGGAACATCAGATTGCGAATTTCTCTGTTGATGCGCCAATACTCTATTACCTTTATTGAAAACAATGTTTTTAGCATATTGACTTTTGTCTGCACATTCTTTTCATCTTTTGCTTACAGCACAAGTCTGTTTGATGAAGTTCAACATCTGTTGTAGATCTTCTGTTGGTCCATTGTGGCAACTTGGTCAACATGGCTCTTTTGAACATCAAGGTGGCAGGACTATCACCTGTCGTTGAATGAGGAGTCGATGGGTAAGCTCGAAGAACAGCATGGAGAGAAGACTTCAGATCCAGCATCTCCAATGTAGCATGCTGGACGGTCTTTTCAAGACTGCTCATAAGGCGCTCAACAATGCCATTTGTTGTAGCCAAAGAGGTGTGTTTTTCAGATACTTCACATTGAGATGATTAAGAATGTCTCTGAATTATCCACTGTTGAATAGTGGGCCATTGACAAACTTTATAACTGAAGGTATAACCTGTGTTGCAAAAATGACATTTATCCTCTTGATTACTCTTTCTTAATTGGTCGATGAGAGATCTTCTATGAATCGAAAACAGGAATATTCATCAATTACCACCATCAGGTGATGTCAGTTGTCAAGAGGACCAAACATATCATCAGAGATTCTCTCCCATACATGTTTTGGTAAATCAGACTTCAAGTCATGTTGATATTTGGAGATAAGCAATTTTACAAATGACAGGTCTTCAACTCTCTCATCAAGATAAGGAAACCAAACTTGATCTCGGAGAGCTTGTTTTGCGACAACAATTCCACAATGTCCTTCATGGGCCACTTCAATTATTTGTTGTCACAGAGTCTCTGTTATGACAATTCTTGAACCTCATAAGACAATACCTTCTTGAGTAATGGACAGCTCATCTTTTACATTTTTGAACTGTTGATATTCATTGTGATAGGTCAAATGTGCTGTTTCCAAGATTGATGTGCAATAATGTCTTTAGCATCAACACATCACTATCTTTCCTCACTGAAGCAATGATTTGTTCTAATGAATTTGCGGCAGATGTATTGGACATTATGATGAAGTTAATGTAGACATCAGCCATTGAAGAAGGGTTATCAGGGCACTGTACTGGCACTTGTCAAAAGTAGTCAGCAGGGTTTTGATCTTTCCCTGGTTGGAGAACGATAGTGCAGTCATATTCCTGGAGTTGCAAACCCCAGCGTTCAATTCTAGGAGGCATCTTGGCTGTTGGGTTGTCAAAGATGGAAAGCAATGCTTGATGATCCGTTGAAAGAGTCAAAGGTTTTTCCATATAGGAATACTTAGAAATGTTCACAAGTCCACACCACTGCTAAGCTTTCTTTCTCTGGTTGCAAACAGGCTTGTTCAGTTTGTGACAAACTTCTGCACACAATACAATATGACTTTGAGCATGTGGGTGCCCACTGTGTTGGGCAAGGATTGCACCCAACCCAACCGAGCTAATGTCAACAACAATCTCTGTATCAAGTTTCAGAGCAAAGTAGGTAATTTCAGTTTTCCAATTTGATGTTCAATTTTCCTAAAACTTTGTTCAGATTCAAGTAACCAGTAAAATGAAGCATTCTTTTTTGCTAAATCTATTAAGAGAGCACTTACTTTTTCAAAGTCAAACATGTATCGGGAATAGTAATTAGCTATTCCAAGGAATGATGGTAACATCTTGTGGTGGGTTACTGGCTGACAAAGTTTGTACTTTAGCTAGCTCCAGCATCATACCCCCATCAGAAAAGATATGGCCTAAGACTTTGAGTTTTGTTTTGTGAAAATCACATTTCTCAGTATTCAACGTAAACCTGCATCAGCAAGTAAATGACACAATTTTGTACGAGCTTTATCATGTCTCTTTAGTATACCTCCAAAAACTAATCTCATCACTGTAATTGAAAGCATTCATGACAGGTTGTATAATACGTTGAATGACATCTTGGAAAAGTTTGGCAGCTGATGACACACTAAAATGTAATCATTTATACCTGAACAAACCAATACGGCTAGAAAAGGTGGTAGTGTACCTGCAATTTTCTTCAAGCTCTAATTGATGATACCCTTTGTTCAGATCATGGCGAGAGAAGACTTTAGTGCCATTCAACTATGTGATCATGTCCGCAATGTGCGTACCTGGATGTTGTTCTTTTTCATTGTTGTTCGTTGTTCCCGGCCCACCGGACCTACGTCCCTGATTTATCCCCGCGCTACCGGCCATTATGCCTACGCGCATGACCTCCCGGATTCAAAACTGGGTAATTATCGCTCTACTCATATTACCCCACAATTTTACTACCTTCCCTTTCCTCCTCTTACATTCCTCCTCGCCCACAGATTCCTACTACGTCTTCTACACAATCAAGAGTTACTACCATACATGACGTCTCACATATTGCTTCTCTACTAGGTAACTTCGTTTTCATAATTCTTTTGACTGTTCTTGTCCCCTTTGACCACTCCCTTCTGATCAACCCCTTCTCCCCTTTTCTCCATAGAAGCACTACCTAAAATTAATGAGCTATTGTCCTGATGATGACCTGAAATCATTCAGGTTGAAACGCCATCCACTACACAGCCTAGAACTCAGGCGCTTTTGTGGTCAATTAAATCACCTAAATATTCTTGTACTGATAATTTGTATATAAACCTGCATTCTTTTGACCACTTTAAATTGTCTTCTAATTCGCCGTTCACGCTTTTTTGTTCCACCCTTGTGTCACTGCGCCGTCCACTTCTCACTAGCACGCCCAGTGCCCACTTTGTGTATTATGGTCATTGTATAAATGTATGTACTGTAGTGCTTCTCAACTACTTACAGAAATATATACATTTTTGAATTTCCTTACCTCACCCCGGTGCTGTGGTCTCCCCTCCTTTGTTCCCCGCCCCACATGTGATTGAATTCACTGCTTGTAAATTGTCTTTCAAACAACCATCCAGTTGAGACATTGTTTTTGTTACATACTACGCCCGGTCTCACCTGGGTTAACGGGCAGTACTGTTAATTGTTATTTTGTTCTTTTTCAATGACCTGATTGGCTTGAGGCATATCAACAAAGATGCGTTCAGCTCCTTTACTGTCCATTTCGGGCATTACTAAAATGGGCGAAATTAACATAGTTGTACCAGTAGATGGTTCAATGATATTATGCTTTAGTGATGTCTCAAGCTCTTTCTTAACAGTTTCTTGCAGATGAAATGCATTTAATCTATGTCTCTGAGCAACAGGGCGAATGTCCTCGTTTATATGCAGCTTCACTTTCATGGTCTTATGTTTTCCCAATCCATGAAACAATGTCGAGAACTGACTTACTATTTCATGATGTGCATTCATGTTGTAGTTCACAGATATCGGTCCCATTTCTGCAGCAGTATTGAAATTGAGTAAACAAGCACTTGATGCAGTACATTGAAGGACATGAATGGGTGCATGTTCTTTTGTCCTTTTGTGTTTCATGGTTGCTATGAATGAAACTTGACTCTTTAATGGTGTCAATGCGGCCCAAGTATACACTTCAGTCTTTGACGATGTGAGATGGGGCTATGGAGATAGCTCATTGTATTTCTCCCTAGGCATAATGTTTATTTATGCACCACTATCAATAATAAATCCATAAGGCATGGAGCAACTGTTTATTTTTAGTGTAATTTTTGGACAATGTTTGAAAAACTTTTGTGATTTTACTCGTTGACTTTTCTTTGGCTCGTATTTTTCGCTGCATGCGGCATGTTCGACATGTGCACATTTTTCTGAGGTAAACATCGACATTGTATATCAGTCTTCCTCTCTGTCACTTGACAAGGGAACTGAAGAACTTTTGGATGATGATCTATATTACGATTAACTTTGTTTGATGTCAATTTGCCTCATCAGATGTTGCAACTTAGCCTTGTGGGTGTGCGTAAAACGTCACTTATGGAATGTTCGAGTGTCCAGTTTGTTTTCTTGTTATGACACACTTAGCCTTTCCTTTACCTTGCAAACCATTACAAAATGGTTCTCCTTTCCACATCGTTTACATACTCGTCCAAAGGTGGGACATTTACCTTCATGTGGAAATGAAAATTCACATCTAAAGTACAGGTTTTTTTTCTTTAGAGACATTGCTTTGTGTCTTTGAGCTTTGTGTTTCCACTTACTTTTCACATTCATGACTGACTCATTTTGGGCACCTCCGGCCTCCATGTCTTCAGCTTGTTGATCAGCACATTCTTTAGCTCTGGCAGCCATGAGAACTCACTCCAGACTAAGTGTTTCTCTCAGCATTCATCATCTGAATAAATCTGACAGACAGCTTCTTCATCATTGAACTTACAATGTCTAATGAGCGTATCAAGTCTATCAACAAATTCATCAACTGTATCACCAGTTTTCTGTCATTCTTGACTGAAAATATATCTTTCAAAAGCAACATTCAGCATTAAACTTGAGATCTAACGCTTCTTTGATTTGTTGGTATGTGACTGTCAGTTCGTGGCAATTTCTTTATTACCTTTTTTACTCTTTCACCAGCAAGATTTTTGAGGTATTTGACAATCTTTTTGTTGTCGGTTTCTTTAAATGCATCTATTAATTCATTAAACATTTCTATCCAGACAGTCTATCTGTTACCAATATTCTGCTTTTTATCAGTATTGAATGGAGGTGGTGGTTTCAGGAAAGTGACGGGTCTATAACTAGTTGTGAAACTTGGTGATGTTGAGAGTCTATGCTGTTCACCTGGACTTGCACCATTCATACCATCAGCAAGTCCATGCGACGTGCTTACTTCAGGGTCATTATGGCCAGTATTAATGGGCAGAGCTTCTTTTCTGGTGGCCATTGGAGCTTGTCAACTCTTCAAAGACTTTTGAATTGTGCGAAACTCATCCGGCACTTTTGTGGTGTCCGCATCAGGGATCAACAGCTCCATAGTCACAAGTCCAGATATTCTATTTGGGTTACAGGGCCAACTGGAGTGGTATTATGACTCTGTTTTCTCAGCTTTTGGTTAGGTACCACAATCATTTCTCAACCTGGTTTTTACTGCCTTTAGCGCTTTTCTGTATTAGGTATTTTCACTGCTTTCTCTTTCTTGCCCTTCTCTGCCGCTGCTTCTTGTGCTTCTCTGTACCTGTTTGTTTCCGCCTTTAGCGTTATCGTTCCATACTATTTACAGCTCAGTGTTTCATAGTGGCACAGTACTTCTTTCACAGCCTTAATAGCACATTTCTGGCCAACGATGAGTAAATATCTCAGTGAGGCGTTCGTTATCGCCAAATGCTACACAGTGGCTGGAGTGGCCCTTTGACTCCACATACACCAAATAGTGATTTTTACTTCAACTGAGGCCGCGTGGGGAATACTCAAGCAGTTTGCTGGACCATGGCTAACTCTCTGGGAGAGCACTATCGATCTTTGGGTTACATATCCCCTATCTCGTCACTAGTTGTAGAATCCCCTAGCCCAAATTCTAGTAAATGAATAGGCCACACACGGAGCTTAATATTACAAGGCTTTGTTCCTGTGTGTGTAACTGCGTACTATGCATTCTAAACATGAACTCCATTCACTACACCTGAACACTTACATTATAGTTCTAAAGAGTCCATCAGGAACCAAAAAAGTCCCGTCATCGCTAACTCATAAGTCACTAAATTGTATAGAAAGCTTCCACAATAAACCTGGGCTGTAAGGCTCCCGTAAATCCTTTATAACTTTGTTGATGAAGTTATCACTCAGGCTAAACCTTTTAAGGGTGTTAAATATGTAGGGGCAATTCAATCTGATCAAACTCTTCTGCAGCGTCAAGTGAAAGGGCAAGGGGTTCTTCTGGTAGGTCTTTGGCAAACCATAGAAGATGGCTTAAGGTTCTCAGGTGGTTATAGATGTACATCCTGGTATGAAACCTACTTGTATGGATAATGGTGGGGATGACACATTTAAGACGAGAGGCAACTATACTAGCCAAGATCGTAATATCCACATTCAGAAGGGATATTTAGTGGTAGCTACCACAGAATTCGATATCTTCCCCTGGTTTGGCAAAGAACAACAATCATTGCTCTGCTAGATAGGGCCACCTTTCTGTTGCTCCTCCTTGTACAAGCCTTATCATGAATCCAATATTTCCTGTTTCGCCACCTATAAAATTCACTGGGTAAACTGTCCTCCCTTGGGGAGTTATTGTAAGGAAGGTTGGAAATGCTTTGGTGAACTCCTCTTTTGAGATTTTACCTTTTGATAGAGTCCTACCATCATCCTTGAGGCATGGCAGTCGGAGAGTGTCAAAGAAGCGTTTATCCCACTCTTCTGTACTGTTTAAGGCATTTTAGTATTCAACAAACTCTGAGGAAATATCCTGGGGTTTCTAAGCAGGTGTCCTGTGTCATTGCAAATGGCATGAATCACCGCTGCTGTCTCTCATTAACTAAGTTGTGCAGCTAAGAGTCTACCAGCTTTTTCCTCTGTGTTCATAATGAGTTAATTGAGCTGATAGAGCATGTAGTTCATCTTGGTTTGTAGAGGGAACTGAACTCCATTTTCATGGTTTCCAGTTGTCTCTTCACAAGTCCTGGGTGAATTATTTGAATTATTTTACTTTTTCAATCACTCTCTCATCATTTACTGTTTTCTAAAAGGTCTATCTTGCATCCTTCCTTTGCGATGGTGGCTTTGTGATCCACAGCGAGGAGGGGTGGAGTCATCTAGTAAGGGCAGGTCTGTGCCCATGCCGGATTCATCCAAGCCATCTAGGGAATGTTGCAAGTCTCCTAGTTCATTAAAGGTTTTGAGTTTCCAGATTTGGTGATCCACATTCCCTCCATTTCTACCAAACCATATTTAATGTCTCACTTCTGCAATTATGGTCTCAGCAACAAAAAGGCTTTGTGTTTAATGCTGGTTTCTCTTGACAAGTATGAAGTTATTTGAATTTTATGATTGTCCAAACTTTAAGGACCATGTTGTTTCACTGCCTTCAGAATCTGTTTTGTTTGTTCATAGGACTATAGGCAAGCAATTATTGGCCTGTCTCTAATGGTGGGTGAGTAAGTTTGAATCTGATGCGCCTGCTGGAATTCCAAGAGTGGGTCAAAGGTTATGCCCATGATGCATGGGATGAAGTCCAAAAGGAATCTTTTAATGTTGTCTCTCTCCAAATTTTTGAGGACACCGTAAAAGCGTTCATTGTCTCTCCGGGACCTGTCTTCTAAATCCACCATTTTCCTATAGATGTGGCAGATGTCAGCATCCCAGATTTCCATGTATTCTGACTTTGTTCCCAATACCGCTGCTCTTTTTTCAAGACTCTCCACTCTTTTTTTAAAGAGGCTGATTTTGAAAAGGATGAACTTCTCTTCAGAGGAGAGTTCAGATATTTAAGTGTCCATAATTCCCAGCATGGCTATCACTGCTATGATTTCTCAGAGGATTGCCTCCATGGTGGTATCTTAGGCCATCGTTGTTCTTTTGCTTCTCCACTAGGTCCGTGAAGAGCAGTTGTCTGGCGGTCATCTTCCTGTGTGCTCTCTGTACATCATCGTTGCTGGGAGAGGCAGACGAAGTGACATGCAAATCAGGCAGGGCCAAAGGGTGGTGATAGGTGATTGTGGGAGGTAAAACAGAAACAATGAATCACCACACGTGACCCCATATGTCCTACTATGTTTCTTCCTGTATTCTATATGAAGAGGTGGGAAGCAGATAATGGCAAGTCAGCTATGAGGTGCATTCATAGTCTACACTCAGGAGGCAAGGTGTGATGCTTCCACGCCACACAAACACACTAGGGGTAAGTGCAAGGGTGGGTGAAGCAGAGTCGTAGTGGGTGGTAGCGAGCCTTGTACCAGCCCACAGTACTGTGCCTCATATTGGCGGGACTAGCCCAGAGAGACAGGTGATAGTCTGCTGGTCGGACAGTCTAGTAGATCCTGTGCCTTAGCAGATAGAGGAGCACAGGGACAATGTATCAGCCCCGGTATTGAAGAGCGGAAGGAGAAGTCTGTTCCTCAAAGGGAGTGGGAGGTATTCCGGTGCAGCTCATATTGGACTGTATCACCGCAGCGTGGCCTACCATTGCTGTTGCAGAAGCGCAGTAGCATTGCCATTGGCAGGGCTCTCTGGGTATTGAATTGAACACCTACTCAGGTCCCATGGCACCTCTCAAGCAGTTCCAAGATCGCCTCATACTTAGCCTACTAGATCACATCGAACCACAGGAACTACAGTGCAGAGGGCATGATATGGCTTCTCTAAATCTTCTGTTCACACGGAGCTCACTCGGAGGCTGCCATCTTCGACAGAGGCCAGAGTGTTTCCGAAAACATGCATTCCAAATTGGAATGAGGAGAGAAGCCACAACTCACAACAGACTGTAGCCCTTCATATCAACATTTAAATCTGGTTTTCTACAACATGCCTCTGGTATGACAGGTCTAAGTAGAGGCACAATATTACCCCTTCACTTTTAGCTAAAAAAATAAAATAAACAATATTTCAAAAAGATTGATTGGAAATGTGTTAGGTGAAGAAATGTATGTACAATTTAGAAGTCACAGGTGTAAAGCTATGCTGTACACCTGAATTCTAAATTGATATTTTTTGATAATCGATATTAAGAATGAAAAGATGAATTGACCTGGCCGGAATCAAACCTCTGACATGCAGTTTAATCATCAGTCTCTCTAAAAGGTGCATTTTCTGAGTGAGCTCTCTGAATAAAGGGCAGTACATCATACATACTAATTAACTTTATGGCAGATGCATAAAAATGAAATGACCCATATTCCTTTAATATTAAATGTTATGACTTATTATTTTATTGCTTATGGAAAATGAGAGGAAGTATCAGCTCTGCCTGGATTCAAGGTTGTGAATTGCAGTTTCATACAAAGATATTTGCAGCAACTGCATTACCTGTATTACTAGAGGAGCAGCCTTTGATCTGCTGGTCATAAACCTCTGAATTGGGATATCAAGTCCGTGAGCAATGACTGACTCATGCATGCTTCCAGAGGGCATTGAGTCTGCACGCTACTTTCTGCCAAATAAAGAGGGTGAAATCGGGAGGAATGTCCCTACTTTGATACCACACAGTTCTTGGTTACCTGCACCATTGACAAGAGATCGAAAGTCTAAAATGTCTTTAAATCACTTAAGAAACAATAACGTGTATTAGGACATCGGAATGTTTAGAGCTCATTTAAAGACAATGGAGTGCTCTGAGCTTCTCATGGCTGGTAGAAGTTGGGAGCATCAAAATGTCAAAGTTTCTTCACAGCTGTTGCTGTGAACAAAGGCTTGACGGAGCCTGAGGGGATTTCCAACCACTCAGGCTCGATGAGACCTTTGTTTTACAAATTAGAACATTCTGCCCTCTAGGGGCGGAACGTTCTAATCACCTTAGAGCCCTCCGTTGTGGCTCTACTGGTCATTAAAGGCCCGCTCCCTTGTTAAAGGACCTTGCCTTTGGCTCAGGCTTTTGACACTGGAGCAGGCCTTTAATGGTCGGTAGAGCCCGCTGAGGCGGGCTCTAAGGCTATATTGTAATCTATTTGTTTCGAATGTTTACCTACTTCAAATGTGCTCATATTTATCTATTTATTTAATTATCTAATTGTCTTGTATAGATGCAGCTTGTGCAGAGAAGCCACTTATAATGAATATTCCACTTTATAAATCATAAATAAACAAAAAGATGGGTAATCCCATTACAGATCTAAACTTTGGTCTGTATGAACTGTGAGTTCATTTGCTACAAAAACATGAACACAAATCTACACTTACAGATGAGTTAACGTTTTGTGTAGGAACACAGCAATCCTAGAAAAGAAAGATTCCCACGTTCTAATCTTGAGTAGAAATAGGCTTTTATGTTGGACAACATAATGTAAACATTAATTAATTTTGATTTATTCCTCTGCTCCTTGAATTATATATGTCAACTCTCCTTCATGGAGAGTGAGGGTTAAATAAAATGTCAATCTTAATTTCTATCACAAACAATCTTGAGATGTGAAGTAGCTGTCAAGCTGCCATATTATTTCCTCTTGATTAGCTGTACTTAACTAGCCTACATGTATCTATAACTGTGTTAGAAATGGGATTTCTGGTTGGCTAAGGCTTGCGCCAAAGTCAGGCAGAAACCACCACTCTAGTCAGGGCAAGGAAGTTACACGCCAAAGATAACCCCTGCTCACCCCCTTGGTAGCTTGGCACGAGCAGACAGGCTTATCCCTGAGGCGATGTGTAAAGCGTTTGCGCGCGCACCCAGCAACAACACCCAAGGCCCACCACAAAGGAAACTCCACACAAGGTATTATATAAAAATAACCTTTGTATTATACACAACACATTAGATAAAACACACACTTTACAATGTGCCAACAGGCACGGGCAGAATTTACAAGGGATTATATATACAGGGGACAGGGCCACATGGACCACTGTCAGGAATTAGCACTTTTTAGAAATAGCAATTAGAACGTAGGAATAATATTTTAGAACATAGCACATACAATCACTGTAGCACTAAAAATAGAACATATAGCACACAACCAGCAACTACTGGTATCAGAACGTACCACCTACGCAACCCTAACCACCTTTAGGAATACCACGCAGGGAACTAGGACCTTACTAGTACCACCTGTACTAAGGAGAAAACAACCACCTAAGTATCACTCTACCTGTAGGGGTCTAAGCACATAAACACAGGATGCATAAAATACATTTAGAGGTGTAAACACAATTCAGGACAGAAAATATCATGACGGCATTGCGCAGGCGCAAAAAGTACATGTATGAAAATCACCAAGTGCCCTAGGGGAGGGCACAACACAAGATAACTGTCCGCAGGCCAACTGGCCTCTCAGGATGCAGAAATACCCAATATACAGCGATACCAGGGAGCGACTATGCAGGCTGCGCAAGCCAGGCGCACAAGGCACAACCTAAACGTGGCAGCTGCCCACTAAGTGCTGGGCAGCTGTATGGACTGAGGCCTGGGCACCTCTGGGCCCTTAGAACAGTATGGCCCCCTGAGCCTCGCAGGCTCTAAAACAAGCAATGCCCCTGAGCCTCGCAGGCTCTAAACAAATATGGTTGGCCCCGTTCGTTGGAGCGCACGAGCACTCTACAACAACGATGGAGTCCCGCTTGGGGGACTCGTGAGCCTCGCAGGCTCTGACAAGCAATGTGCCCCCGTGGTGGAGCTACACGGAGCTCTTTGACCAACAATGTGCCCCGTGTTGGAGTGCTACTCGCACTCGAGAACATCCATGCCCAAGTTGGAGCGCCTCGCGCTCTAAACATTCATGCCCCCACGTTGGAGCGTACTCGCGCTCTGGAACCAGTAATGTCCTTTCGTTGGGGCCGCAGGGCGCTCTGAACAAAGTGCCCCGTTACACGTTGGAGTCCCGCTCGGGGGACTCAGGCAGATCTCAGGCGCTGGGGTGGGAGCGACCCCCGTCCCCCCCCTTACTCACCGGGGCTCGGCAGGACTCCTCTCCTCGCTGCCTCTCCCAACCGGACCGGCGGCGCGGGGCTTCCCTAGCAGATGGGAGCCTCGCGCTGCTCCTATATCACACCCGGGCCCCCTCCTCACTCACCGGGACTCTTCAAGATCCAGCGCGGGGTGGGCTCCCGCCTGGAGGGGACACGGCGCTTCTCCTCTAGAGTGCCCCGGGGTGCAGGGTAGGCTCCTGCCTGCTCCGGGGCTCGGAATTAGCCGCGAGTCGTCGGAGGGAGGCGGGGTAGGCTCCCGCCCTCCTGTTTCCTGTTCCGGTTGTCCCGGAGGCCCGCCTGACTTCCTGGCTGTCCCGGCCCGGGCTGCAGCGGTGATTTTTGACGATAAGAGGGCAATGTACGGCGGGGTGGGCACCCGCCGTAGGAATAATTCAATAAGCGGGGTAGGCACCCGCCAACGAACGCCACAACAATGTCCCTGGCAGGGTGGGCACCTGCCAGGGGACTTCAGGATCGTCAAAGAATGGGGCAAATGCCGGGTGGGCACCGGCTTGCAGAATTAAAGCGCTCCTAGCGCTAAGGATAAAAAGTGAAAGCGCTCTCAGCGCTAAAGGACAATAAAAAGCTCCCAGACGCTTAAGGAAACCAAATAAAGCGCTCCCAGCGCTTAGGGGAGAATAAGCATAAAGTCCAGCAAAGTTTTCCCCTGCATGCAGCAGGGCAGGGGTGGGGGGCAAGGTTGGACCCAGAGCCAGCTCACTGGGCCTCCAGGCAGGGAGGTAGTCCAAGTGGCGGTCCTCTGGTCCAGCAGCAGCAGCCCCCTCAGGTAAGATCCTGGCAGAGAACAGTTTCTGTGGGGACACAGCCCCATTTTTATACAGGCAAACCCTTTGTTCTGGGTTCAGGGTGAGGGGGAAAACCAGTCGCAGCTGGTTGGGGAGCACCCTTGATGTGCTCAGCCCCTCACTCTATTCACTGGAAGGGCTAGGGTCGTCAGTCGCACCACAGGGGGCGGGGCCAGCATTGTGTGTGGAAAACCCTGTCCTATTCAGGACCCAGTTGTACTCCTCCCACCCATCTAGCTGCTGATCTCCCCATTCACCACTGGGTGACTCATCCTGACTCTGGGGAATCCCTAGCCCGTCACATGACACGACCAGCCACTCACGCGACAGACACACTGCACACAGAAGTGCCCACTTCTAGAAGTGGCACTTCCACACTAGGTACATGCACGCCGCACACATCATCGCGCAGCATTCACTCCCACGAGTCCGCACATACCAAACTCGGGCCTGCACACCCCACGCATCAGGAACTACTAGGGACACATACACTCCCCATGCATTCCTATGGGAGGGCAGGCCTATCTCACCACATGCACTCAGAGCACGCACGCACTTTACCCTGGGACACAGGGAAAGTGCGCAGAGACCAAACAATTACCACACCAAGTCATCAGTAAAAAGAAAAAAAGTTCAGGGGTGAACCTGCCAGAAGGGCCAAGTCCAACACACTGTTACTAAAGTATTTATTTAATTAGATATATAATTATTTACTTATTCAACATCTTCATTGTGAGAAACTGGTGTGGTTGATAATGGGGAGTGTGAGCCCTACTCAAGCAACAATCACAATCCCTGTCAGGGTGAGCCACAAAAAGTCACTAAATTCCCTGTGCTTAACCCTTTGGTAACTCAGCACAAAAGCAGTCAGGCTTAATTTAGAGACAATGTGTAAAGTATTTATGCAGCATTCAAATAGTAATAAAGGGAAAACATATCACAAGAAAATTCCACACCAATTTAGAAAAATATAGTAAAATGTAATACAGTTTTTGACAGCAAAACAACAGGATTCCAATTAATATAACCAAAGATATCCAACTTCAAAGATTTAAGGTAAGTATAGCACCTAAAAGCACAAAGTACCATTTGCGCTCATCTGGTCGTGCAGACCGTGTGAAAGTCACAATATCAGGCTGACCACGGTTGAGTGTGGGCCACATACCGGGATGAGGTTAATTTCACTGAAAAAGTTACCTTCTGAAGTCCAGCGCGAAGAATTCCATTCACATGGAGGAGGCGGCGAGGAGCAGGGAGAGTTTCACGGATGGTCATTGCTGTAGTGCAAAGAGCAGGCCAAGCGTTGCGGATGGTCATCGCTTTAGCACGAAGATCCTCTCCAGTGTCTGGAACGGTTGTTGCTGAAGCTTTATGTGGCAGTCACCATGGGCTGTTGATGATGGAGCGCGAAGTGCAGATCTCACGTTGCGGGTCATTGCTGGCAGTTGCTGAAGCGTAAAGAGTGCTATTCACTGGAGCTTTGCATTGGTGATTGGCACAGGCAGCAGGATCTTGGCATGAAAGGGTCTAGTCGCGAAGAGACCAAACTTTCAGGATGTATCCTTTTCTTTTAAGAGGAGCTCAGCTGATGCTGCACCAAGAGGCCAGGACCTCTTGGGGATCAGGAATACACTCCATCAGAGTCCAGCAGGGACTCAGGCAGTTACAGTCGCAGGTCCAGACAGGTCCGGTGCAGCAAGTCAGCTGGACAGTTACAAGGAAACGTCTGGCATGTATTGTGTTCCTGTAACTCAGAACAGGAGGTCAGTCAGCAGACCCTTGGAGGCACTTCAGCCTGGGATGAAGGGTGCAGGGCCAGTCTTCCTACCCAGACAGCAGGGCAGGCCTCAAGCATCAGTGAATTCCTCTGGCAGCAGTACAGTCCTTCTTCCATAGTATCCACAGGTCATGGGGTGTACTGAAGCGTGGGTCTGAGTCTCCATTTTTATACCTGGTTCCCACTTTGAAATAGAAGAAAGAAACTTCTGGAGTTTTCCTCCCACAGAAGTGTCTGGAATTTCCTGCCGCCCCAGACTGTCTGCAGGCACAATATGCTAGTTTGAAGTCATTTGTGTGTGAGGTGAACCAGTGTGAAGTGCAAGTGCATCCTACTCCCTGTTTCTCAGATGGAGCACAGGAACCCTTTCCTCCACCTTACTCTGGGACCTGGTTGTGTCTCCCTGGACCTCTCCTTCACTCTGCTGGTCGGACCCTGAAATACACTTCTTGGGGTCCCTTCCAGGTCACTTCTTGTAGATCCTGCTGCTGAGCCAGTGGTCTGCCTGCTTAATAAGCTCCCCGGGGACAGCTAGTTTACTAATCCCTAGTTGTTGGCACAGATCTGTAAAACAATTGCTGAACATGTGTTCTCTGGCAAATAATGAGTGCAGCCCTTGATAATTCTTCACATTGCTGCCCTTTCCCCAACAATCCAGTGTCCTACAAAAGTAATCTATGCAATCCACTGAGGACTGCTGGGGCAACTTCTGGCTGTCCCTAAACTTCTGCCGTTACATTTCTTGGGTAAGCCCATACATCCTGATAAGAGTATCCTTCATTGGGGAGGGATACTTCAACCTGTTGCCCTTTCCTAGGGCCTGTATGGCATCCCTCTGCTGATTAGGTATGTGCCTCTAGTGTTTGACCACCAGTACTCTTTAGGGACCCTGTGCATCTCTAGAGCAACCCCATAGGCTCTGAACCACTTATCTGTGTCATTCTCCAAAACAATGTCAGGTATCAAATCCTTTGGCATGGTGACACTCTTGTCTCCAGTGGACACTGGAGTATTGCTGTCATCATTGTTGCCGGACTCTACTTGCTTGGCCCTAATGTCCAGTTCTCTAAGACTTGGCTCAATGACCATTTGCCTGTCCTCCATGGCCATCTTCTTTTCCTCTTGTGCCAAATTATTTTCCAAAAGTGTCCAACGGCCTCCTACACCACCCTTTTGCAGTAGCCTCCTCCTTGGCTTCTTCCAATCTCATTTGGGTTAGCTGCAGCCTAGTCTCCCTTTCAGTCCTTCTGTCCTCCAGCTCCCTGCCCTGGCAGAGGCCTCTCCTCTCCAGAGTGCTACAGCTCAGGACCTGTGATGAGGTCCTCTTCCTCCTCCACTGTGTCTACCAGCTGGTGGGCCTCCTCATAGGACAGAAGGGCCTTCTGATGTTCCTCCTTTTTTGATCTTCTTTTGGCTGGAA
The DNA here is from genome assembly GCF_964204655.1 of Triturus cristatus. Taxonomy (NCBI): domain Eukaryota; kingdom Metazoa; phylum Chordata; class Amphibia; order Caudata; family Salamandridae; genus Triturus; species Triturus cristatus. The sequence goes on from NC_140582.1 coordinate 347,389,688, forward strand.
GCCCCCTTTCCTTGCAGAATCCTCTGAGCTCATCTGCAGTGTAGCTCTCCAGGCTGCTGAGTTTGAAGGATATAATTACAGGTAGGGTCACAGGTATTCACAGTCAGAAAGGACAGGACGGATTATGGAAAAAGCAAAAATGGCCAATTAGGGAGAATTCAAAAAGAGATTGAATAGGGCATCAAATTATTGATAGTGGGATTTTAGTGTTTCCCAAATCACTGTATGGCACTGCACAAACACATGTACTGAATCTGACCACTGAGCACTAAGGTGAGGAATTGGGTTGTTAGTTGAGGAGGGGTGTGAGCTCTTATCAAACAACAGCCACAATCCCTGTCAGGGTGAACCATAAAAAGTATCTACTCAACATGTGCTTGAGCCTCTGGTAGTTTGACACAACACAAGTCAGGATTGACGTAGAAGGCAATGTGTAAAGTATTTATGCAGCACCCACACAATAATAAAGTGAAAACAGGACAAAAAAAAATTACACATTATTTTAGAACAATGGAGTAGCATTTAACCCCTTCGCTGCGGCAGGAATTCCGCCGCAGCGCTGGGGGGGGGCGGTTTGGGGGCAGCGCGGTGGCGCTGTGATCATGACGGAGCCACTCCGTCATGAGCCACAGTTGAACTGTGCTCATGACGGAGTGGTTCCGTCATGACTCCGCCCACTGCGCTAATCGCCCGCACAGGCGGGGAATCAGCGCAGCGTGGGGGGAGTGGCCGCCAACGGCCGCGGCATGACGGAACCACTCCGTCATGAGCACACGGCGACCGTGGCTCATGACGGAGTGGTTCCGTCATGAGCAGGGGAGGGGTTAATAGATTACTTGACATCAAAATGAGAATCGTCGTCACTGCAGCATGAAGAGCAGGCCTGCTGTCATGGTGCTCGTTGCTGTAGCACAAAGATCCTGAGGGCATTGCAGATGGTTGATGCTGGAACTTCGCGTTGGGGGTCACTGTAGCCTACCAATGCTGTAGTGTCAAGTGTAGATCTCACATTGCTGGTTGTCACTGGCGGTCACTGTAATGTGAAGAGTCGGGTTCACCGGAACTTTGCATTAGTGCTTGGCATGAACAACAAGATCCTGGCATGAACTGGCCGGCTCGTGGTTGCACAAAGCCTAAAACTACAGGATGTTGTCTTTTCTTTTAGTATGAGCTCAACTGATGCCATGCTAAGGGTCCATGACCTGAGGGACACCTCTTAGGGATCAGGAACTCACTCCAGCAGAGGCCAGGAGGGCTCAGGCAGAGACAGGTCCAGAGCAGCAGGTCAGCTGGATAGTTGCAGGGAGACCTTTGGAGCTTGTAGTATCCCGGTAGCTCAGAACAGGATGTCTGTCAGCTGACCCTTGGAGACACTTTTTCCCTGAGATGTAGGGTGAAGGTCTAGTCTTCCTTCTCAGACAGCAGGGCAGCCTCAGCAACAGGGAAGTCTTCTGGAAGCTGGGCAAATCTTCTTCTGTAGTATCCACAGGTCCAGGAGTGGACGTAAGAGTGGGTCTGATGGGTCTCCTTTTTAGGTTTCGGCTGTCGAAAGCAGCGCACACTTTCTGTTTTGACTATCAAAAATCTATAAATAGAGGCTGATATTTATGATTTAAAAAAAGAAATGTGAGGATGCCTGATGACTGAAGAGATATTGAAGACACATGGAGTAACATCTAGAAACAGAATAACACCTGCCTATAACGTATCAAAATTCCTTAAATGTATACTCCCCTTTGAGACAGCTGTGTGAAATTTTACCTGGTGTTTTAGCAGGGGCAGCTCCTCCGCTAAGGTGCAGGAGCTTCGCCCCACTGCTCTCAGAGCGGTGGAAAAATGGGAAAAATAAAATGATAATAACTTTGTTATTATCATTTTTTTTTTTTTAGCTGCGGGACTGGGTTAGGACTGGTGTCACAGGGAGAGGAGTGGTGGCACCCTCTAAGTCTGCATGACTGTTTGGCCGGCCGTCTTGGGCCAGCCAAACAGACATGTGGACTTTGCATGCTCCCCACCAGGCTGTAATGTACAGCCTGGTGGGGAACATGCATAGGCTCTTTATCCCCTTATGAGCACTGAACCACGGCATCGACCAATCTTCATTGCAGCGTTGTGATTGGCTTAGGGGAGCCTGTGTGCTTCCTCCTTCCGGGACTCACCAGGAGGAGGAGCAACACCCGAGGAGAGACAGTGGGCATTAAAAGGCAAGTGACTTTTTTTCAATCGTTTTTGTTACCCATCCCCTCCCCCTCCATACTCCCCTTGCCACCCCGTTCCCTGCCAGCTGCCACTGGGTTTTAGGTATTTGTGTATGTAGCTACTACTCTTTCACTGTTCACAAGGTGTAAACAAGATACATTTTTTAAAATGGTTTGTAATTCGATACAAAATATAGCCCAGGCCAGAATTTAGGTTTCTGAAACTCACCGTAAGTGAAGACTCAATGCCAACTTACTAGCAAGAAGCCGGGTGAAACATTCAAGAATTCATATTTCTCATTATTTTTAAAAGGTCAGACCTTGCATCAAATCACTTCAAATGTAAAGATAAAATATTAATCTTGTTGCATTTTCACTTGAGTCTATAAGGTATTATAAGGTATGTAAATGCATAATGCATTATTTCTATACTATCAACCTATAATAAATCAAATGTTATACGATATGCATGTGCAGGCAATGCTAAATGTCACATGTGTTGAATTTGATAAATTAGATGGGTTCACTCAAATAAATGAACATATAAAATTCTATGTGGGCATATAAGGAGAAAAATGAGAAAATTAAACCAAAGATATTGCTCAGTTTGCAGTTATTCCTGCAGTGTGTATGTTTTGGTTATGTGTGTACTTGTGCGTGTGTTTGTGTGTAAGTGAACTATCACATTAGCCACATGAGTGTAGAAATATTACTTGATTTACATATACCACTGAGGTGTGTTTATTTTGACCAGGTGTGTGTATGTAGATATCTCTGAAGTACGTGTATGTGTGTGCAAACATTACTCGATGTGCAGGAATTGGATGAATTTCACCAGCGTGATTGTTTGCTTCTATTTAAGCAATTTGACTTCAGCCGTGCATTTGTGGCTGGTCCCCGGCCTCACATATCTGTGTTTTAGTGCATTGTGTGTCACTGAATTAGAACTTTAATGAACATAGTGAGAATCCACTCACTTTGGGAGGCTTTGAAAAAACTAAAATTGGTAGAAGAATTAATACTGGCATAGTAATCTGGTATTATGGCAAATGTGTTTCCTTTGCATGGTTCTGGAGTTGCGAGGATGTACATAAAGAAAACATGGGGGGCCAGGGCGCAGCGGCCCACCCCTCAGACGGGTTCAGTCTAAAACCTATGGAAATCAGTGACATTTGGGAGTTTCAGGGCCCCCTACCACATTTTGCCGGGGGCTCCCTATCATTTTGCTTTATGCCACTTAAAGTATGCAGACATTCTACAATAGAACAAGGTCTGTGGCGGAATCTTCCGAGTTTATAAAAAAAACCAATTAAGACCAGCTCCAGCAATGCGGTAACTATAAAGCTGATGTTAGTGCTGTTCTAGGAACGAAACTGAGCGCACCACCCTTTCAAGCCATGTGTTACTGAAGGATGGTCTCTAGGCATCTTTATTCTGCTTTACATCTGTAAGAATTTGCCCTGCCACTGTCAAGCAACCTGCCCCTACTATCTGTCTTCTCAATCTTGCGCTTGGAGGCAGGGTTGCTGCGATATCAGGGTAACTTGAAATCAAATCTTTTGATTCATGGTTAACAGCAACAGCTGCTGATACCCTCTGGGCAAATTCTTTGAGGACTGCCCCATACTAACGCAGTGTTTGATCAAAAGTATTTCCATAGGGACACTTTCCCTTAACACTTTTATTTAAGCAGTGGTAGAATGACGGAGTAAAGTGATCTTAACAATAGATCAAACAGATTACCTTCGATAGTTTTACAATCTGTACATGTCTAGAACATACTTCCGGTGCAAATGCTTGACGACCGCCATGCAGGCAGTACTAAACCTTTCTCTGAATGTTTTAGGAGTTGGCACTCACTCTCATCCTATTTCCGGATAGCCTGCTTCTAAATGCTCATTTATTGTAAATGAGGCAACTGAGATACAGGTGTTCTGTTGCCAAAGCTATGTTCTCAGCGAAATTGCACTTAAGTGCAAACATGGCTTCATTGGGAAGAATATATTCTTAGTTGCATTTAGAAAACGTGGATCAACACATGCAAATCAAATGACACAATATATACAGAGAGGGAATTCCAGAGTTAGTATGGCCTGAAAAGAAGAGGGACACAAAAAAACCTGCGGGTTTGTGGGCATTCACAGACATTTGTAAGGCATTTTCTTTCTTTGGATATGATGGTGGATATTTTTCTGTGAGGATCAGGAATACATCTGAATCTAGAGTGGGATGGGACAGGTCCTACAAGGTAGTATTGTTGGGCAACATTTTTGTCCACACCAATGGATAAAAGAAGCTTTATGCACTATTGGACTTTTTCAGGTTATTACTCATCATTTAATGTATTTTCACACATGCATTCCTATGAATTTGAGAATAAGGGAAACCATAAAACATTTCCTGACCTATTCATGGGAAACTTCAGTAGTCACAGCTTCCAAGTAGTGCTACTGTAATACTCTCTACAATAAAAAAACAAGAAAATAGCATTGACCCCCAAATATAGGCTTCCCCATGGAAGCACATTTACGATTTTGCAAACAATCCGACACAAAGGGGATTTTTAGGATCATAAACTTGATCAAGTGAATAAGTGAAGGCCAGATTCAAGGGGACATACCCGCATAGAGCTATATGTCACCTCCTCAACCGATGCTAAAGACACAAACATGGCCATGCACCCCATTAATTAAACAGAGACATTACTTTGTGCAGACACTCACCAAAGTTACTGCCTGCTGCACTTCAGCGTATATGCAAGGGCACCTCTGGCTCCGTTAGCAAGGAGGAAATAATCATCAGTGGGGTGGTACAGTCTGAGACTATGCCTTCCATTCATAGGCCACTCAGTTAAATTCTTTGTACATCCAACCATGCAGCACACAGTGGGTGCACTTATCATATACTTCGCGTTGGGGGTCACTGTAGCCTACCAATGCTGTAGTGTCAAGTGTAGATCTCACATTGCTGGTTGTCACTGGCGGTCACTGTAATGTGAAGAGTCGGGTTCACCGGAACTTTGCATTAGAGCTTGGCATGAACAACAAGATCCTGGCATGAACTGGCCGGCTCGTGGTTGCACAAAGCCTAAAACTACAGGATGTTGTCTTTTCTTTTAGTATGAGCTCAACTGATGCCATGCTAAGGGTCCATGACCTGAGGGACACCTCTTAGGGATCAGGAACTCACTCCAGCAGAGGCCAGGAGGGCTCAGGCAGAGACAGGTCCAGAGCAGCAGGTCAGCTGGATAGTTGCAGGGAGACCTTTGGAGCCTCTATTTATAGATTTTTGATAGTCAAAACAGAAAGTGTGCGCTGCTTTCGACAGCCGAAACCTAAAAAGGAGACCCATCAGACCCACTCTTACGTCCACTCCTGGACCTGTGGATACTACAGAAGAAGATTTGCCCAGCTTCCAGAAGACTTCCCTGTTGCTCAGGCTGCCCTGCTGTCTGAGAAGGAAGACTAGACCTTCACCCTACATCTCAGGGAAAAAGTGTCTCCAATCTTCATTGCAGCGTTGTGATTGGCTTAGGGGAGCCTGTGTGCTTCCTCCTTCCGGGACTCACCAGGAGGAGGAGCAACAACCGAGGAGAGACAGTGGGCATTAAAAGGCAAGTGACTTTTTTTCAATCGTTTTTGTTACCCATCCCCTCCCCCTCCATACTCTCCCAGGTCCAGAGCAGCAGGTCAGCTGGATAGTTGCAGGGAGACCTTTGGAGCTTGTAGTATCCCGGTAGCTCAGAACAGGATGTCTGTCAGCTGACCCTTGGAGACACTTTTTCCCTGAGATGTAGGGTGAAGGTCTAGTCTTCCTTCTCAGACAGCAGGGCAGCCTCAGCAACAGGGAAGTCTTCTGGAAGCTGGGCAAATCTTCTTCTGTAGTATCCACAGGTCCAGGAGTGGACGTAAGAGTGGGTCTGATGGGTCTCCTTTTTAGGTTTCGGCTGTCGAAAGCAGCGCACACTTTCTGTTTTGACTATCAAAAATCTATAAATAGAGGCTGATATTTATGATTTAAAAAAAGAAATGTGAGGATGCCTGATGACTGAAGAGATATTGAAGACACATGGAGTAACATCTAGAAACAGAATAACACCTGCCTATAACGTATCAAAATTCCTTAAATGTATACTCCCCTTTGAGACAGCTGTGTGAAATTTTACCTGGTGTTTTAGCAGGGGCAGCTCCTCCGCTAAGGTGCAGGAGCTTCGCCCCACTGCTCTCAGAGCGGTGGAAAAATGGGAAAAATAAAATGATAATAACTTTGTTATTATCATTTTTTTTTTTTTAGCTGCGGGACTGGGTTAGGACTGGTGTCACAGGGAGAGGAGTGGTGGCACCCTCTAAGTCTGCATGACTGTTTGGCCGGCCGTCTTGGGCCAGCCAAACAGACATGTGGACTTTGCATGCTCCCCACCAGGCTGTAATGTACAGCCTGGTGGGGAACATGCATAGGCTCTTTATCCCCTTATGAGCACTGAACCACGGCATCGACCAATCTTCATTGCAGCGTTGTGATTGGCTTAGGGGAGCCTGTGTGCTTCCTCCTTCCGGGACTCACCAGGAGGAGGAGCAACACCCGAGGAGAGACAGTGGGCATTAAAAGGCAAGTGACTTTTTTTCAATCGTTTTTGTTACCCATCCCCTCCCCCTCCATACTCCCCTTGCCACCCCGTTCCCTGCCAGCTGCCACTGGGTTTTAGGTATTTGTGTATGTAGCTACTACTCTTTCACTGTTCACAAGGTGTAAACAAGATACATTTTTTAAAATGGTTTGTAATTCGATACAAAATATAGCCCAGGCCAGAATTTAGGTTTCTGAAACTCACCGTAAGTGAAGACTCAATGCCAACTTACTAGCAAGAAGCCGGGTGAAACATTCAAGAATTCATATTTCTCATTATTTTTAAAAGGTCAGACCTTGCATCAAATCACTTCAAATGTAAAGATAAAATATTAATCTTGTTGCATTTTCACTTGAGTCTATAAGGTATTATAAGGTATGTAAATGCATAATGCATTATTTCTAAACTATCAACCTATAATAAATCAAATGTTATACGATATGCATGTGCAGGCAATGCTAAATGTCACATGTGTTGATAAATTAGATGGGTTCACTCAAATAAATGAACATATAAAATTCTATGTGGGCATATAAGGAGAAAAATGAGAAAATTAAACCAAAGATATTGCTCAGTTTGCAGTTATTCCTGCAGTGTGTATGTTTTGGTTATGTGTGTACTTGTGCGTGTGTTTGTGTGTAAGTGAACTATCACATTAGCCACATGAGTGTAGAAATATTACTTGATTTACATATACCACTGAGGTGTGTTTATTTTGACCAGGTGTGTGTATGTAGATATCTCTGAAGTACGTGTATGTGTGTGCAAACATTACTCGATGTGCAGGAATTGGATGAATTTCACCAGCGTGATTGTTTGCTTCTATTTATGCAATTTGACTTCAGCCGTGCATTTGTGGCTGGTCCCCGGCCTCACATATCTGTGTTTTAGTGCATTGTGTGTCACTGAATTAGAACTTTAATGAACATAGTGAGAATCCACTCACTTTGGGAGGCTTTGAAAAAACTAAAATTGGTAGAAGAATTAATACTGGCATAGTAATCTGGTATTATGGCAAATGTGTTTCCTTTGCATGGTTCTGGAGTTGCGAGGATGTACATAAAGAAAACATGGGGGGCCAGGGCGCAGCGGCCCACCCCTCAGACGGGTTCAGTCTAAAACCTATGGAAATCAGTGACATTTGGGAGTTTCAGGGCCCCCTACCACATTTTGCCGGGGGCTCCCTATCATTTTGCTTTATGCCACTTAAAGTATGCAGACATTCTACAATACAACAAGGTCTGTGGCGGAATCTTCCGAGTTTATAAAAAAAACCAATTAAGACCAGCTCCAGCAATGCGGTAACTATAAAGCTGATGTTAGTGCTGTTCTAGGAACGAAACTGAGCGCACCACCCTTTCAAGCCATGTGTTACTGAAGGATGGTCTCTAGGCATCTTTATTCTGCTTTACATCTGTAAGAATTTGCCCTGCCACTGTCAAGCAACCTGCCCCTACTATCTGTCTTCTCAATCTTGCGCTTCGAGGCAGGGTTGCTGCGATATCAGGGTAACTTGAAATCAAATCTTTTGATTCATGGTTAACAGCAACAGCTGCTGATACCCTCTGGGCAAATTCTTTGAGGACTGCCCCATACTAACGCAGTGTTTGATCAAAAGTATTTCCATAGGGACACTTTCCCTTAACACTTTTATTTAAGCAGTGGTAGAATGACGGAGTAAAGTGATCTTAACAATAGATCAAACAGATTACCTTCGATAGTTTTACAATCTGTACATGTCTAGAACATACTTCCGGTGCAAATGCTTGACGACCGCCATGCAGGCAGTACTAAACCTTTCTCTGAATGTTTTAGGAGTTGGCACTCACTCTCATCCTATTTCCGGATAGCCTGCTTCTAAATGCTCATTTATTGTAAATGAGGCAACTGAGATACAGGTGTTCTGTTGCCAAAGCTATGTTCTCAGCGAAATTGCACTTAAGTGCAAACATGGCTTCATTGGGAAGAATATATTCTTAGTTGCATTTAGAAAACGTGGATCAACACATGCAAATCAAATGACACAATATATACAGAGAGGGAATTCCAGAGTTAGTATGGCCTGAAAAGAAGAGGGACACAAAAAAACCTGCGGGTTTGTGGGCATTCACAGACATTTGTAAGGCATTTTCTTTCTTTGGATATGATGGTGGATATTTTTCTGTGAGGATCAGGAATACATCTGAATCTAGAGTGGGATGGGACAGGTCCTACAAGGTAGTATTGTTGGGCAACATTTTTGTCCACACCAATGGATAAAAGAAGCTTTATGCACTATTGGACTTTTTCAGGTTATTACTCATCATTTAATGTATTTTCACACATGCATTCCTATGAATTTGAGAATAAGGGAAACCATAAAACATTTCCTGACCTATTCATGGGAAACTTCAGTAGTCACAGCTTCCAAGTAGTGCTACTGTAATACTCTCTACAATAAAAAAACAAGAAAATAGCATTGACCCCCAAATATAGGCTTCCCCATGGAAGCACATTTACGATTTTGCAAACAATCCGACACAAAGGGGATTTTTAGGATCATAAACTTGATCAAGTGAATAAGTGAAGGCCAGATTCAAGGGGACATACCCGCATAGAGCTATATGTCACCTCCTCAACCGATGCTAAAGACACAAACATGGCCATGCACCCCATTAATTAAACAGAGACATTACTTTGTGCAGACACTCACCAAAGTTACTGCCTGCTGCACTTCAGCGTATATGCAAGGGCACCTCTGGCTCCGTTAGCAAGGAGGAAATAATCATCAGTGGGGTGGTACAGTCTGAGACTATGCCTTCCATTCATAGGCCACTCAGTTAAATTCTTTGTACATCCAACCATGCAGCACACAGTGGGTGCACTTATCATATACTTCGCGTTGGGGGTCACTGTAGCCTACCAATGCTGTAGTGTCAAGTGTAGATCTCACATTGCTGGTTGTCACTGGCGGTCACTGTAATGTGAAGAGTCGGGTTCACCGGAACTTTGCATTAGTGCTTGGCATGAACAACAAGATCCTGGCATGAACTGGCCGGCTCGTGGTTGCACAAAGCCTAAAACTACAGGATGTTGTCTTTTCTTTTAGTATGAGCTCAACTGATGCCATGCTAAGGGTCCATGACCTGAGGGACACCTCTTAGGGATCAGGAACTCACTCCAGCAGAGGCCAGGAGGGCTCAGGCAGAGACAGGTCCAGAGCAGCAGGTCAGCTGGATAGTTGCAGGGAGACCTTTGGAGCCTCTATTTATAGATTTTTGATAGTCAAAACAGAAAGTGTGCGCTGCTTTCGACAGCCGAAACCTAAAAAGGAGACCCATCAGACCCACTCTTACGTCCACTCCTGGACCTGTGGATACTACAGAAGAAGATTTGCCCAGCTTCCAGAAGACTTCCCTGTTGCTCAGGCTGCCCTGCTGTCTGAGAAGGAAGACTAGACCTTCACCCTACATCTCAGGGAAAAAGTGTCTCCAATCTTCATTGCAGCGTTGTGATTGGCTTAGGGGAGCCTGTGTGCTTCCTCCTTCCGGGACTCACCAGGAGGAGGAGCAACAACCGAGGAGAGACAGTGGGCATTAAAAGGCAAGTGACTTTTTTTCAATCGTTTTTGTTACCCATCCCCTCCCCCTCCATACTCTCCCAGGTCCAGAGCAGCAGGTAAGCTGGATAGTTGCAGGGAGACCTTTGGAGCTTGTAGTATCCCGGTAGCTCAGAACAGGATGTCTGTCAGCTGACCCTTGGAGACACTTTTTCCCTGAGATGTAGGGTGAAGGTCTAGTCTTCCTTCTCAGACAGCAGGGCAGCCTCAGCAACAGGGAAGTCTTCTGGAAGCTGGGCAAATCTTCTTCTGTAGTATCCACAGGTCCAGGAGTGGACGTAAGAGTGGGTCTGATGGGTCTCCTTTTTAGGTTTCGGCTGTCGAAAGCAGCGCACACTTTCTGTTTTGACTATCAAAAATCTATAAATAGAGGCTGATATTTATGATTTAAAAAAAGAAATGTGAGGATGCCTGATGACTGAAGAGATATTGAAGACACATGGAGTAACATCTAGAAACAGAATAACACCTGCCTATAACGTATCAAAATTCCTTAAATGTATACTCCCCTTTGAGACAGCTGTGTGAAATTTTACCTGGTGTTTTAGCAGGGGCAGCTCCTCCGCTAAGGTGCAGGAGCTTCGCCCCACTGCTCTCAGAGCGGTGGAAAAATGGGAAAAATAAAATGATAATAACTTTGTTATTATCATTTTTTTTTTTTTAGCTGCGGGACTGGGTTAGGACTGGTGTCACAGGGAGAGGAGTGGTGGCACCCTCTAAGTCTGCATGACTGTTTGGCCGGCCGTCTTGGGCCAGCCAAACAGACATGTGGACTTTGCATGCTCCCCACCAGGATGTAATGTACAGCCTGGTGGGGAACATGCATAGGCTCTTTATCCCCTTATGAGCACTGAACCACGGCATCGACCAATCTTCATTGCAGCGTTGTGATTGGCTTAGGGGAGCCTGTGTGCTTCCTCCTTCCGGGACTCACCAGGAGGAGGAGCAACACCCGAGGAGAGACAGTGGGCATTAAAAGGCAAGTGACTTTTTTTCAATCGTTTTTGTTACCCATCCCCTCCCCCTCCATACTCCCCTTGCCACCCCGTTCCCTGCCAGCTGCCACTGGGTTTTAGGTATTTGTGTATGTAGCTACTACTCTTTCACTGTTCACAAGGTGTAAACAAGATACATTTTTTAAAATGGTTTGTAATTCGATACAAAATATAGCCCAGGCCAGAATTTAGGTTTCTGAAACTCACCGTAAGTGAAGACTCAATGCCAACTTACTAGCAAGAAGCCGGGTGAAACATTCAAGAATTCATATTTCTCATTATTTTTAAAAGGTCAGACCTTGCATCAAATCACTTCAAATGTAAAGATAAAATATTAATCTTGTTGCATTTTCACTTGAGTCTATAAGGTATTATAAGGTATGTAAATGCATAATGCATTATTTCTAAACTATCAACCTATAATAAATCAAATGTTATACGATATGCATGTGCAGGCAATGCTAAATGTCACATGTGTTGATAAATTAGATGGGTTCACTCAAATAAATGAACATATAAAATTCTATGTGGGCATATAAGGAGAAAAATGAGAAAATTAAACCAAAGATATTGCTCAGTTTGCAGTTATTCCTGCAGTGTGTATGTTTTGGTTATGTGTGTACTTGTGCGTGTGTTTGTGTGTAAGTGAACTATCACATTAGCCACATGAGTGTAGAAATATTACTTGATTTACATATACCACTGAGGTGTGTTTATTTTGACCAGGTGTGTGTATGTAGATATCTCTGAAGTGCGTGTATGTGTGTGCAAACATTACTCGATGTGCAGGAATTGGATGAATTTCACCAGCGTGATTGTTTGCTTCTATTTAAGCAATTTGACTTCAGCCGTGCATTTGTGGCTGGTCCCCGGCCTCACATATCTGTGTTTTAGTGCATTGTGTGTCACTGAATTAGAACTTTAATGAACATAGTGAGAATCCACTCACTTTGGGAGGCTTTGAAAAAACTAAAATTGGTAGAAGAATTAATACTGGCATAGTAATCTGGTATTATGGCAAATGTGTTTCCTTTGCATGGTTCTGGAGTTGCGAGGATGTACATAAAGAAAACATGGGGGGCCAGGGCGCAGCGGCCCACCCCTCAGACGGGTTCAGTCTAAAACCTATGGAAATCAGTGACATTTGGGAGTTTCAGGGCCCCCTACCACATTTTGCCGGGGGCTCCCTATCATTTTGCTTTATGCCACTTAAAGTATGCAGACATTCTACAATACAACAAGGTCTGTGGCGGAATCTTCCGAGTTTATAAAAAAAACCAATTAAGACCAGCTCCAGCAATGCGGTAACTATAAAGCTGATGTTAGTGCTGTTCTAGGAACGAAACTGAGCGCACCACCCTTTCAAGCCATGTGTTACTGAAGGATGGTCTCTAGGCATCTTTATTCTGCTTTACATCTGTAAGAATTTGCCCTGCCACTGTCAAGCAACCTGCCCCTACTATCTGTCTTCTCAATCTTGCGCTTCGAGGCAGGGTTGCTGCGATATCAGGGTAACTTGAAATCAAATCTTTTGATTCATGGTTAACAGCAACAGCTGCTGATACCCTCTGGGCAAATTCTTTGAGGACTGCCCCATACTAACGCAGTGTTTGATCAAAAGTATTTCCATAGGGACACTTTCCCTTAACACTTTTATTTAAGCAGTGGTAGAATGACGGAGTAAAGTGATCTTAACAATAGATCAAACAGATTACCTTCGATAGTTTTACAATCTGTACATGTCTAGAACATACTTCCGGTGCAAATGCTTGACGACCGCCATGCAGGCAGTACTAAACCTTTCTCTGAATGTTTTAGGAGTTGGCACTCACTCTCATCCTATTTCCGGATAGCCTGCTTCTAAATGCTCATTTATTGTAAATGAGGCAACTGAGATACAGGTGTTCTGTTGCCAAAGCTATGTTCTCAGCGAAATTGCACTTAAGTGCAAACATGGCTTCATTGGGAAGAATATATTCTTAGTTGCATTTAGAAAACGTGGATCAACACATGCAAATCAAATGACACAATATATACAGGGAGGGAATTCCAGAGTTAGTATGGCCTGAAAAGAAGAGGGACACAAAAAAACCTGCGGGTTTGTGGGCATTCACAGACATTTGTAAGGCATGTTCTTTCTTTGGATATGATGGTGGATATTTTTCTGTGAGGATCAGGAATACATCTGAATCTAGAGTGGGATGGGACAGGTCCTACAAGGTAGTATTGTTGGGCAACATTTTTGTCCACACCAATGGATAAAAGAAGCTTTATGCACTATTGGACTTTTTCAGGTTATTACTCATCATTTAATGTATTTTCACACATGCATTCCTATGAATTTGAGAATAAGGGAAACCATAAAACATTTCCTGACCTATTCATGGGAAACTTCAGTAGTCACAGCTTCCAAGTAGTGCTACTGTAATACTCTCTACAATAAAAAAACAAGAAAATAGCATTGACCCCCAAATATAGGCTTCCCCATGGAAGCACATTTACGATTTTGCAAACAATCCGACACAAAGGGGATTTTTAGGATCATAAACTTGATCAAGTGAATAAGTGAAGGCCAGATTCAAGGGGACATACCCGCATAGAGCTATATGTCACCTCCTCAACCGATGCTAAAGACACAAACATGGCCATGCACCCCATTAATTAAACAGAGACATTACTTTGTGCAGACACTCACCAAAGTTACTGCCTGCTGCACTTCAGCGTATATGCAAGGGCACCTCTGGCTCCGTTAGCAAGGAGGAAATAATCATCAGTGGGGTGGTACAGTCTGAGACTATGCCTTCCTTTCATAGGCCACTCAGTTAAATTCTTTGTACATCCAACCATGCAGCACACAGTGGGTGCACTTATCATATACTTCGCGTTGGGGGTCACTGTAGCCTACCAATGCTGTAGTGTCAAGTGTAGATCTCACATTGCTGGTTGTCACTGGCGGTCACTGTAATGTGAAGAGTCGGGTTCACCGGAACTTTGCATTAGTGCTTGGCATGAACAACAAGATCCTGGCATGAACTGGCCGGCTCGTGGTTGCACAAAGCCTAAAACTACAGGATGTTGTCTTTTCTTTTAGTATGAGCTCAACTGATGCCATGCTAAGGGTCCATGACCTGAGGGACACCTCTTAGGGATCAGGAACTCACTCCAGCAGAGGCCAGGAGGGCTCAGGCAGAGACAGGTCCAGAGCAGCAGGTCAGCTGGATAGTTGCAGGGAGACCTTTGGAGCCTCTATTTATAGATTTTTGATAGTCAAAACAGAAAGTGTGCGCTGCTTTCGACAGCCGAAACCTAAAAAGGAGACCCATCAGACCCACTCTTACGTCCACTCCTGGACCTGTGGATACTACAGAAGAAAACATTTCCTGACCTATTCATGGGAAACTTCAGTAGTCACAGCTTCCAAGTAGTGCTACTGTAATACTCTCTACAATAAAAAAACAAGAAAATAGCATTGGCCCCCAAATATAGGCTTCCCCATGGAAGCACATTTACGATTTTGCAAAGAATCCGACACAAAGGGGATTTTCAGGATTATAAACTTGATCAAGTGAATAAGTGAAGGCCAGATTCAAGGGGACATACCCGCATAGAGCTATATGTCACCTCCTCAACCGATGCTAAAGACACAAACATGGCCATGCACCTCTTTAATTAAACAGAGACATTACTTTGTGCAGACACTCACCAAAGTGACTGCCTGCTGCACTTCAGCGTATATGCAAGGGCACCTCTGGCTCCGTTAGTAAGGAGGAAATAATCATCAGTGGGGTGGTACAGTCTGAGACTATGCCTTCCATTCATAGACCACTCAGTTAAATTCTTTGTACATCCAACCATGCACACACAGTGGGTGCACTTATCATGCACCCCCTTAAAGCCAGTGTGTATGCTACAGGTATATGGAGCATACATACTGGATTTTGGCCACATGCATTATGGAAGTGAAGAAATGCCCCCCTAAGTGCTCATCTGAAGATGTATCCATTATTATTTGCAACAAGGGAATTTGATATACTCCAGTACACAAATGGCATCTAAGTTGGTGGAATGGGTGATTATTTAATGTTGCCATAGGTAACGTAGGGCCTGATTTAGTCTTTGACTGATGGTACTCTACCCATCAGGGTGAGATTACCTTTGGCAGTCCTATATGTACACTAAAAGTAACTGCAGTTATAGCGGTTCCCTTCAAAGTACCAAATGTTTAGTAGACGACTGCGGTCAGTTTCGAACGTCATCCACCAAAAGTTTTCAAACGTTTTGTTTTACAGAAACAAACTTCCAAAGTGGGAGTTTGTTTCTGAAAAACAAAAAAATGTATTCCCGCCACACTATGAGAGTTTTCTCCTAGGATGGGGGGGTTTATTGTATGTTTTTTTCTGTCCCTCGTCACCAAGTTCCACCTGGCGGTGAGGGACAGAAGAGTAGGACATTGCACCATCCACCATAAATAGGGCCAAGAGGGGCTCTGTGGTTAGAAAACATAGGGTTCACACATTTCTAATGAGGCAGGAGGACCACGGGTTCGGCCAACAGGGTACGCCATCACATTTGTGGCAGAGTACCTAGTCCGCCAAACTCTAAAGCAGACCTTTAGTTTATAGATCACAATGTAGCTATTCTACGATATCGTGATTATGGTTTTCATGTTTACTAGTAATAGAACGTGAAAAATACTAAACTCGATAAAAGATCAGCATAACTTCACTGAAAGGCTGCTCACACTCTCTCCCTCGCTATCTCTCTTGTTCTGTATTTCTCTCTTTTATTCGCTGTTTTTAAACTATACACTCTAAATTGAATGGTATCAAAAGAAAAAAAACTGTTCTGTCCAGTGTCTAGTGATGAATTTCAGGCACATAATACACATCTATACATCTCTGGTACCTTTTTGACGCCATACCATTGCTGAAAGCCTGTTTTTTTCCAGTTGCATACACTGATGATTTATACACACTATATACTTCACAGTTATTTGTAGCAGATGTGTTGGGGTGAAGACCAAAGAGTTTCTAATCTGTACTGTACTTTAAGAGAACAGTGACTGCAAAACATTTGCTCACTACTGTAAACACTTAATGATAAACTTGTTAATTTTTTTAAATTAAGATTTATTTTTCTTTGGATAACAGTATGTTTAGTAGTATGTTTAGCTAAGTAGTTCAGATAAAACCTGCAATACCAATATTTTCTTGTTGGATGTTGAGACTTTTCTCTATATGGGTACATTTTTGGGGGAGTTTGAATGAAAGATCTCTGACTGTTTGAAAGTTTTAGTCAACAATATATACATAGGTCACATACCATGTGATGAGGCTGCAAAAGACGTTTTTCAGTATACAGAAGCATAAAACCAGGAAAAAAAAACCAACTAATCATTTTAAATCTGAGTGACATAAGCATTGATACAGAGATTTGTGGGCAACACCTCTCTGTAAGAAATTGGGTCATTAGTTGAGAGGGGTTGCAGCACCACTCATGTAATAATCACAATCCATGTCAGGGTGAATCCAGATAGTCACTAATGAATTCACCCTAGGAAAACAATAATTTACGGATATGACAAATGCGTGTTGAGTTATCATTAGGCCTTTTTATCATGTTTAGAGAACATGCATGAAATGCATTTGATTTAGATTTTGCATCGTAAAAGCATGCAGAATGTTACACATAGATTTGTAATGACACCTACCCGTAGATGACACTAACGAGAAGTAAATAAAGCTATTAGTATATGTTTACTTTATGCATAAATGAACAAATAACAGGCAAACGATAAAATGAATTCCATGTATGTGTATGAATAAACCTGTTTTAGGTATTAAGAAAATGGGCAGTAACATTAGAATGTGTAATGTGAGTATTAATATGGATGAGAAAAACAATTGCCATAATATTTCGTGCTTTGTAAAGGTTTATTTTAGATATGCTTTCAAATATAACAAGTGATGTATTAAACTTGCAACATGAGGAGAGATTTGCAAAACTAACACGTGAAATAATAATGAGGTGCCATAAAACAATTGATATGGGCACTTTATACCTGCATGATGTAATTGCGAGTCATTAATATGCCTAACTGAAGAACTAGTGTACTGTATTCAATGATGTGAAATTCATTTTTTAGCATAAACTCAGCACGCACAGGCTGCGTTTCGTATAGGCCTCAAACTTCTCTTTTACTTCCTAGCATGAATTAATGAACTGAATAGTCTAAAGCCTATGAGAACTTTTCGTCAAGTTTCTTCGAGTGCTCTAACACTCAATAATTCATTTCACGCTTGTAGCTTATTTGACTGGACTTGCAACAAATGTGTTACTTCCTAGAGTACATGCTTGGGAGAGGACTGGCAAAGGATGAGAGCATGGACTTGCCTACTTCTTAGATGTTATAACGAAACAGATGAATAAAAATCAGTGGTCTTCTGGAAAATGCAAAGTAATGGATTACTTAATGTTCTGGATTCGTATACTTTACCTACTACATCATCTCATCATATCGAAATTGACCAATGGGACAGAATGGTCAGATCAAATTGGTGATGTCAAGGGGTGTCAACCAGAAATCGATGGAGTATAATTGCCTAAAGTGCGGACAAGGGCGGTCCCTATCTTACCCACCTTCTCGACCTACCTTGTGGTTCAGAGACTGATGATTTGGATTTCCATAAACTAACGTCAGGTGGGACAATTACTTTGTTTGCTGCCGGCTGCTATGCTTGCATAAGTGGATCGTATATGGCTTGAAGGTTTCCAACAGCAGCTGGGGCATTTGATGCTGCAGTGCGGACAGGGGCGGACAAACCTGTTCATGAACTGGAACTGATCATTTTGACGATTACTGAGCTTACATCTATAAAGTTTGTATGAGGGTTATATGCTTTAAGGGATGCATCTCTCATGGTATAATCTTCCTGGGTGGAGAAAAACTTTCCTTTAAATTTGATTCTCACAGCTTTATTAATGTTTATTAAAACTCTATAAGTTGAAAAACACATTGGTAATGAACATTACTTTAAAAGGCAATAAAGATACCAACTGAGATTATAATTCTGCTGATTCTGTTTCATTCATTTGTTCAGGTCATGTTATCTGTTTCCACAATCTTTTGATCTGAACATTTTATGCCTGAACAGGATTATTTGGTAATGAATATATGCTAACTTTTATCTTATTCCAGGTTCTCGTATGATAACAGTTCATCTCCTAAATATTTCTAGTCCCTTTCAGCACAGAACAAGGTCTCTCGGGAGACCTAAGGGAAACAGGAAATGGTATCTGTGGTTATTCTGGGAAAATCTGTTCTGTATTAAAAAGTAGTTTAAGACCCAACACGTTTACACCACAACACTAAATAAACCTGTGCCTAGCCCTCTGGTAGCATGGCACACAAGGGGTCAGACTTAACTTAGAGGCAATGTGTAAAGTATTTATGGAGCCCCCAAATAGTAATAAAGTGAAACACAGCAAAATAACAATCTTTTGAGGATATTTTAATAAATATAATTACACCAAATGACAAAAAATCAAATCAGCAAAACTGGAGCTATAAGTTCTTACAGTTTTAGGTAAAACATTGTACAAAAAGCTAAATGTGGAAATTGCGGGTATATGGTAGTTCTGGACCGGGACAATGGCACAAGTTCACGGTAACTGTGATGGAGCGTTGGCTGGATACAGGACCGAGCTCATCCCACTAGGAGTTGCCTGCACAGCGTTGCTTTGTGGAGCTCTGCATCACTCAGCGTCAGACCTGCTGAAACTTTGAACTACACTAGAGGCTTTAAAAGACTTTGCATCATGAGATGTTGGATCTAATAAACCCTCTGGGTGCGAGTTGTGTTGCACTGCAGGGCTTGCCATTGCTCAGCGTCGGTTTCTTGTGCAGCTTTGAGATGGGGGTCTGCGTGGCAGTGCTTTTGACATCAATCAGAGTCGGACCTGGTGAAGCTTTCAGCTGTGCAGAGAGACTCCACAGAGTTCTGCATCAGTTCTAATGAGGTAGTCGGTCCGGGCTGTGAGGCTTTTCAGGGATTGGCATTGCTTTGCAGTGGATCTGAGAGAACCTTCAGTTAGGCTGGGAGAAGTGCACTCTGACAGCAGCCAGGGGTCCAGAATCTTTAGAAAAGTACTTGGGGCTCAGGATTTACTTTCACAGAGGCCAGTGGAGGGGTCCTGGTCAGGTCCAGATGGATCTGGGCAGCTGTAAAGCAGGAGAGGCTTATGGAAGCTTCTTATGTCCCTGTTGCTCAAACAGGAGGTCAGGCATCAAACCATTACAGTCACTTCTCAGGTGCTAACTTCATGGCAAGTAGGTCTAGTCTTCCTTTTTCAGACAGTTGGGCAGTCATTCTTTTAAATAGTCTGGTTCCAGGAGTGAGCTGATGAGAGCTTCTGTAGTTGCCACTTTTATATCCAGTGCTGGCCTGTAGTTGGAGGACACTGACTTTGTCTAGCCCCAAACTAATTCTGGTTAATTCTTCCCTTTCCCCTGGGTCTGGCTCCAGTCTGGCTTGTAAAACAAGGGGCAGCCAGAGCTAGGTTTGAGCTGCATTTGCCAGTGACAGGGCAGACATATTTTGGAGAGAGAAAGAGTATAGGGATAGCCCTCAGGCTACCCTTTGAAGCTAAGAAAGGGCTGAGTACAACCCCTCAAGTCATCCTGCTCATGAGAGGAACACTCTCCTCCACACCCAAGACCCTTTGGTCCCCTGTTTGAAAGGGGAATACACATCAGACTAATGGAGAGCCATTAACAGTCACATGACTCTGGACACTGGCCAAAAGGCACATTTGGCTTAGGCAGGAGAGCACCAACTTTGTAGCAATAGTAATTTAAAATCCAACTTTACCATTACAGAAGATTTTAAATTACTATTCAAATGAGCAGGAAAAGTATTTATCTAGCTACTCCCAAACTGAAGTTATCACTTATCAGATGTAATAGAAGAACCCAGTGTTAGCCTTTGGGAGGGAAAGCCTTGCTGCTTTGAAAAATTACTTTTGGGAGTTTTCACTGTGAAGAGATTTAAAACTTAAGTACAAGTCCTACTTTTTAGATACCATGGACCCTGCCCTATGAGCCTTTAGAGCCTACATTAGGAGTCACTCAAAAATATGTGAAGGAAATGCTTAGGCCTGGCAAAAGGTTTCTTTTGCCCACATGATATGGTTGTTTTAAAACTGCACACACAGGTTACAGTGGCATGCCTGAGACATGTTGCATAGTGCCTCTTTAGAACCTGCAGCCCACTCAGCCTCAGACTGATCCTACTGTCAAGATGCCAATCTACCAATATCGAGGTCACTGGGGACAGTTTGTGTAGTTAATTGAGTCATTCATTTTTTATGCCAATACTAAAGTCTTTTCAACCTTCTAACTGTATTGGACAGCTATACAGGCCACAGAGACATCCAGAAACAAGAAATTGTTCCTCAAAAGCTGCCTGCTAAATAGAATACAAGAGTGTGTGTACTCGAGAATTGCTCTCTTGGCAAACGTTTCCAGAAAACCATATATCCTTAACAGCACATCCAAAGCTTAAACTCCCTATATGGCACCCTGAACTTTAGAAACAATTACAGTGTGACCACGCCTCTTGATCAGATATTCAGTGCCAAAGTGGGCTCCATTGTACTAAGTAGAGCAGGACTCTGATGGCTAAGTATCAGACAAAAACCCATCTTATCCGATCCAGATTCCTAACAAGGTGCTTAATCTGCACTAATCAGAACTGAATACAATTATTGTATAAAAATATGGCATTATTTCTTTCTTTGTTTATTTAGTTGGCCAATTGTTGTGATACTGCACACAGAGA
The DNA here is from genome assembly GCF_964204655.1 of Triturus cristatus. NCBI lineage: Eukaryota > Metazoa > Chordata > Amphibia > Caudata > Salamandridae > Triturus > Triturus cristatus. The sequence continues at coordinate 347,410,945 of NC_140582.1, forward strand.
ATATTATTGGGCTTTACTGAGAACCTATCGATACAGATGTTAATAAAATAACAATGACCCAAGTACATGCTGCAACATATAAGTTCTTAAGTACATTTCAAACAACATGTTTGTATATGAACAATGAAAGTTGACATCCATTGAAGCAGGTAGGGTATTCTAATCTTAATAGACTGAGAGCTCCAAGTTATAATTGCAGCGGTGGTAAAGGACTGTTAAATAACAATTCTTTAATATTTATGAAATATTTTTAAATTAAATAATACATTTGTAAATTGTTTAAATATTATTAACATTAATGTATATTTATTGATACTTATAACTATCCTAAATATTTTTAAATATTTTCCTATGGGGTTTATTTTAAGTCATTAATTCTATATGTTTTACATGAGTTTTTTTCAGTCCAAGTTTTTGGCTATGTGTATTGCTGGAGTTACTACGAAAGTGTAAGTTACTAAAAAGTGTAATTTACTTCAGAAGTGCAGTTTGTGAACACCAAAAAATAGTAAACTTACTCAAAAATGTAAGCATACTAAAAATTACAGTGTGTAAATCAGTCAAATGTGTTTCCTGAGTATAAGTATCAGAACATTTTCTGGCATTCAAGCACTGAATCTTTTGAGTCAATAAAGAAAATCAAATTGTTCTCTCTGTTTCAGGTTTTGTGGCTGATTTGGTTGCCAACCACATATCAAGGCAAGGAGAATTTTGTATTGAAGTTCAGATCCATGCACATGTTTACCTGGGAGAGGGAGTGGGCTCAAGCCCTGGGGAACATTGCAGGCAATTCAGACATTTCTGTGGTGATCTTTACCATCTTCACAACCTAGAATAATAACTGTGGATGTTTCAGTTCTGATTTCTGGGCAGAAACTACTTGAATAGTGTGCAAGAAGTCACTCCTTAGTAGAAAGGGTATTTATATGCTATGCCACACATGCCTCAATTACTCTTACCACAAGCCTCTGTTTACAGCTTGTAAAGCGGTACATTGGACCTGGCCCTTTTTGCATGGTCACCCCCAAACTTTTTGCCTTCCTCCTCCTCCCCTTTTTTCACCCTCTATTTTGTTGGCATTAGGACTCTGTGCACTTTTCCACTGCGAACCAGTGCTAAACGTCATGTGCTCTTTACCTAAAGCCTGGTAACATTGGCTTATCCACAACTGGCATATTTCATTTTCTTGTAAGTGCCAAATATAGTGCACTACATATGCCCAGGGCCTGTACATTAAATACTAGTAGTGAGCATGCAGCACTGATTGTGCCACCCAATTTAGCTTTTAAACATGACTCATACCTGCAATTGCAGAGCCTGTGTGTGCAGTTTCAAACTGCCACGTCGACCTGGCAAGTTAACCCTTTTGCCACGCCTAAATCTTACTTTTTAATGCAGATAAGTCACCCCTGAAGTATGCCCTAACCAGCCCTAAAAGGACAGAGTGCAGTGTATTTAAAAAGTTGGACATGTACTTTTAAGTTTACATGTCCCGCTAATGAAAAACTCTTACATTTGTTTTTCACTACTTCTTGTTTTTTTCCCGCCGTCCGCTGTATTTCTCCACGTGGTCCTCCACAGTGTCCTCCACACTGTCGGTTCTTCTTGACATGCCTGTGGGTCTCCGAGCGGGCTGGTGGGGGGATGCGCGCGGGAGCTCGCAGGACGGCGGCCGCACAGCTCCGGGCGGAGATGAGAAAGATAGTAAACAAAATGCGATTGTTTAGAAACTGGAAGCTGTTATTCACAATCGCTGGACGTTGAACCGATGTCAAGAATCAAACCAAGTCACTACTGCAAGGCCTATCTCTCCCATAGTTTAACATTGGGATTTCCTTACTACATTTTATAAGTGTCATTTCCAATTGGGAAAAAAGACAGACATTTCAAGTTTCGTGTCTCTGGACCCACAATGTAAAATCACAACTTACGGTAAAGTTGGATTTTCAGTTGCAAGTCTGAAAATGCCACTTTTAGAAAGTTGCCATTTTTTTACCTTAACCATTCTGTGGCTTCTGCCTGTATCTGCAGACACGTCCGGGGTTGGTGACAGCTGGGCTTTGTGCATTTACCCCTGACAGCCATGCACAAAGGGAGCTTAGGTGTGACTGGTGGGCCATTACTATCCTGATGGGTCATCCTGAGCAAGATGGGAGGGAGGAGCTGATACTTACACATAAAAAGGTTCTTCCTCTTCCTGAAAAGGAGCTGCATATCCCCCTGTAGTGAGTCTGGAAACAGAGCAGGAAGGGCAGGGACTCTGTGCACTTCAAAAGCTTCTCACTGAAGTCTCCCCAACTTCAAAGGCCCAACTGGGTATAAATATTGGATCTCAGACACCACCACTTCATTACACTTCTGGACCTGAGGATATTCTGCCAGGAAAAAGGTCTTCTGTGCCCCTTAAAGGACATTCACTCTGCTGTACTTTGCTGAACTCCTGCTTTGCTGTCCCTGTACGAGTGCCTGCTGCCCTCCTTGCCTGACGTGAAATAGACTGGACTTTCATCTTTCCACCCTAGAACCAAGGTGACTCCAAGGGCTTGATGACTTGCCTTCTATTCTGAAGTCTCAGGGACATAAAAGTCTTTCAACAACCCTGTTAGAGCACCTCGACTCTGCCAGCTGTGATTCTTGCCCTGCCAAGTGGTGCCAATCCTGTCCTTGCTCTTTACAAGTGGGTTTTCTGTGCTGTACCTGCAAAATCCATGCATCGCCATTGTTGCGCTGGTCAGAACCAACGCATGTCCCCTTGACGCTGACGCATTGCCGCTGCCACTGAGAGTGAAGACATTCCATTGCCAGCTGTGCAACTCAATGACAATGTATCACCTACATACAGTGCTGCACAACAACACATCCCCAAGTGCGCAGCTTGACGACAATGCATCACCTACACATCCTAAGGATCAGAACCGATGCATTGCCTCCTTGCTCCTTGGATCTCGCCCTCGACTCATCCTCCAACTAAGGTGCTTTTCAGCAGGATCAAGGTTGGTCCCTGTATCCGACCCACACTCCATCACGTTTGGCCTGTTATTTTGGATTTACCCCAGTCAAGCACCACCACATAGCCCCGGCTGGCACGTTATGCTTTTATCTACTATATTTGCAGATATTCGTTAAACATCCATAACTCTGCTTCTGCTTATTGTATTTTTGTTGTTTGATCTTGTTTTTTTCAATACATCAAGATCTATTTATTTAACCTAATGTGGATTATTGTTCTATGGTGTTTTCACTGTCTTACTGTTTTACGTGTTGCGCAAATACTTTACACATGCCTCCTAAGTTAAACCTGCTTGCTCTGTGCCAAGCTATTAGAGGGTGAGCACAGGTTAATTTATGGTGTGTAACTGGCTTACCCTGGCTAGAATTGCAGTCCCTATTTGGACAGGGTGTATATCTGTGTCAACTAGAAACTGAACTCTAACAGGGTCTATTTATATCTGTCAGCTATGCACCACTGTCAGGCTTAAATGGTTGTGTTAATGTAGCTTTCCTGCCCAGGACCCTAGAATTATGCTGTGATTAACTCTATGCAAGAGTTGGGGAGTGTGCGATCAAGGCACCATTTTCCTTGCAAAGTTGTGAATCCATACAGTGCCATGAGTTTGTGGCTGTGCTTAATTTGTGCCAGTGGTTTCTGATGCTCGGCAACGGTACTTAATTGTCATCTCCGGCGCTTATGACAGTCTGCCACATGGTGGCACTGTAAGCCTATTTTTGGTATGAGTATAGCAACTGCGGTTTATCACTTTGTAATACATTACCTTTGACAAATACCTGCCACCCAAGCCATTCTTATAGCTTTGGGGGCTTGGAATAGTAGGAACTGGCACACTTTCAAGAGTGTGATGGTTAATAGTTCTGTTGGCACTATCATTGCCAGCGCTGGCGGGGGCAATGAATGGTGCAAGCTGAAGTGGCCTCCTGAAGAGGGCCCTGGCACTTAATTTTCACAAATTAAGCTCTGGTTTGTGGGCTTTCAAAAATACCTATTTGACCAAATCCCAAACAGAAAATGTTGAGATCAGCTTCAGATAAAGGTGGATATCCGCGTGGGAAGAGGAATAGATCACTGCCAAACTTGTTTTAGGGTGTACAGGAAAATGTTTTTCCAGTGGAGAAAATAAGAAAAAATAAATAAAATGTGATTTTGCACATTAGGATGGATTTAAACAGTGTGAACCTTTACACTATGAACAAATATGCTTTGCTGACATAGCAGCCTTTAGAAAAATCCCATTACTCACTCAGTTGTATGCCTGAAAAGCTGTATCTGATGTGGCTTTCCAGTTGTTCAACTGCTGAGTTTTGTCAATAAGGAACATCTTAAACCTTCACCACTGAAGACAATTGCATTTCCGAGTGCAGATTTCAGACTCCTGAATCAAACAAATTGCTTTCAGCTTATTTCGATATATTTCATTTGTGAAACATACTTTTCACAATGTACATACGCATTTGTTTTTCGGCCTTTTCTTTAACGCTGTGGCCTCTGATGTCAATAGAAAGGGACAACTCTGGAATAGGATTCCCTGGTGTAATTTCGTGCCTCACGTTATCTCTGCGGTGGAAGTAATTCTTATGATGGAATCTCGCCCTTATCTAGTGCTTCCTTCAGAAACCAGAGGATTTCAGCATCCAGCAATAGATTATGCCCAAAATCTCGATAACATATTTTCGATAAACTCTAACTTCTTGATTTTTACTCCTACCATATTTAAGTCATAATACTACTTCAACATCATTTAAGGATTACGTTCTGCCCTTAGAACGAGCAGCCTTTTTTACATGAAAAAAAAACATTATTTCACATTTGTTCATTTAAAATTATTATGAATTGAGCAGCAGAGCATTTGAGGACTGACTGAGAGTTTTGGCTGCAGAATTGTCCTCCAACAAAGTGGCAGAAAATATATCCCTACCATGGTTTGAGTGTTCTGCCATGGTAGCTGGGATTTACATCTATAGTGACTGTAACCACCTGGGGAGTAGGCAGATAGATGAAGGAGTAAACCTGTGATGAAAAGTGAAAATTGAGCACCGGAAATGTACTCACAAGACATGGTGCATCATCAATATAAACACGTCTGTCTATCTAGAGCATATTACCCCGTGTGTTAAAGATACGAGGGCATATTTACAAGCCCCTTGCGCCATTTTTGCGTCACTTTTCCCATGTTAAAAGTGACTCAAAAGTGGCGCAAGGGGCTTGTAAATCTGCCCCACGACGTTTACATTTCCATGTAAGTAGCGCCATTTCCTTGGCGGTATATCAGTATGTTAAATGCATCACACGCAAGTGGACCAGTTGACTGGGTGGTTCAACTGCTGCTTATCTGCAACATGGCGGAGCTCACGCTGGATCATTGCAGAGTCAATGGGGCAGCGACAGGAGGTGCAACCGTAAGAGGAAGCGCCAGCAGCATGCCTGACGGGTGGGGTACACACATGGTCTGCCTAAAATGTTGGATGTATGGGCCAGCAATCTGCTGTGTTTTATTGATTCGCCATTACCTGCTGCCTCAAAATCATGCTCTAAAGATGAAAGTGAGTTACCATGTCAGAAAAAGCTTTAGCACTATTTTCTGTTTACATTATACATCAATTTAGTAACGCTGATGTTATTTTCTTGCATTCTAATTTTAATAACATAGGCAAAATATATTTGGCAAAGATAAAAAATGTAATTTAATTTCCATAATTATATTGTTTATAATTTTGGCGTTATGCTTGACTCTCACAGAGAGCGATTAGCATGAATCAAATATTCTCAATTTATTGATTGATTGCTATAACATAACAGTGGAAAACGAAATTTATTTCCCACAACTGCTACATCATAAGCAGAGCCACTCACTTCCAAAATGTCACCCAACTTTAGCTAGACTTCCAGAGACCCCTGCTAAGCAATACAGAGTTGTGGTCATGGTTAGGTGTAACTATAGTAAATTATCTCTAAAAGAGTGGGGGTCGAAGGGATGTAGTTTAAGGACTCAAACAGTTCACAATCCCCAATTCAACACATGTATACAAAAAGAGAACTGAGAGTCAAAGAAAAGTTTAGTAGCTGTAACATAACCGCTCTCTCCGTCGGTACCTCTCGCGGTGTATGAGCTCACCGCGAGAGGTACCGACGGAGAGAGCGGTGCCTCCTATACCTGAGCAGTTGCCAGGTGGGGTGAGGCACATACCCAGAATTATTCGGGTATTGACCTGTACCGAGAACAAGGTCCAGGTTGTATGTTTTTTGAGTTTTTGTATTCACTACACCGTCATTTTGCAGTAGCTTTCTGGTCCTGACGAAAGCTGGGATAGAATGTATCCAAGAGCTGAAACATGTAGACCAGTCTTTTCCAACACAGTTATTTGTTTAAACTGTTATAGCACTGTTTTGTTTTAATTTGGTATCAAGGTAGCACCAGAATAAACATATATTTGTACCTTGGCAACCAATTTTAAATCCCCACTCATCTACCACGTGCACTGCATACATCACTCCTTATCATTATTATTGTGGCTCCCTCGATTCAGAAAAATATCAACTGATACATTTGGGACATCCACTGAACCAATATCTACATCAATCTGGTAGAAGATGGTTCCTTGGTCAAGTTCCCAGGTTCCCAAATGATGAAGCGAGCCACTTGTTGTGGGTGATGGGAATCTTTCGCACGCATACACACATTTATGGACACATTACGTACTTTGTTGACATTAGAAACACCTTGATCAATATTTGTCGAGTGGTTATGTTACAGTTACTAAACTTTTCTTTGACTCTCAGTTCTCTTTTTGTATACATGGTTAGGTGTAACCTTCAATTGAAACGGTGACTATTGCTTGCTTCTAACTGTAGCACAGTCTGACAAATCTGAACAAATGTTTCCAATCAATTAGCAGTAGTGACTAGGTTTCTGCATGACCAGTTTTCTGCAGAAATGTTTCTGAGGAGGAAAAAATAAGGAGGGAGGTTCAACAAATGAGTGTTTTCTAAATAGAAATTGTAAGTCTATAGTTGGTTCATTGCTAATCGGAATGGTAATAACATGTGTCATATTACCTGTGAAATCGATTATGTCATGTGTAATGTAAACTGTCTTTTATATTGTGAGTGAGATCAAAAGCATTTCTTTTGTTGTGCCAGTTAAGGGTTTCATATCTTTTGTGTGAGTCATGGGACGTGGAGCTATCAGCAACTGATGTACTTAAGGGGGCAGATTTATGTTTGACTTGCGCCTCATTTACGCCGCCGTTGCGTCACTTTTGTGACGCAGCAGCGGCGCAAATCCTGCGCCATGGTGCGGGGTATTTACAGCGTGACGCATCTGGGAGATGCGTCACGTTGTAAAGCCCTGCGCCACATGTAGGTGTTCCAGGGCAGGTGGGGGCGTTCCGGCGCAGGAACGCCTCCTAAAAGTGGCTGAGTGAAATCTACAAGATTTCACTCAGTCACTTTTGAGCCCATGCTGCGTCATAACCCTGCGCCTGCTTGAAGCAGGCGTAAGGATTGACGCAGCATTGTGAAGATAGGGCCCCCCAGAGCATTGCTGGAGCTGCGTCGCGCTTGCGACGCAACTCCAGCAATGCGCCACTTTTACGGCACAGATGCGTGACGCATCTGTGCCGTTTTTGCCCCATGGTGCGCCGCATTATAAATTCGGCGCATCCATGGTGGCGGAGCTGGGGCGCACAATAACTGGCGCATCCCTGCTGATATGCAGGGATGCGTCAGTTATTATAAATATGCCCCAAGGTTCTTTGATTTTCATTCATACCTATAATTGTACTTTAGCTGTAGTTTTTAAAGGGCTGTTACGGTCACGAGAAGAAGGCTAACAATCCCTAACATTGGTCAGTGGGCGTTTGTTACAAACGCTGACACACTCAACATGCAAACCAAAACATGCAAAATTAACTGCTCTCCTCGACCTAACATACGATGTGATAGAAAACATCACAAGTGACCTAGCTGACATCCCTTGTGACATTAAGGGCCTGATTAATATGTCGGTGGGAAACTCTTCCGACGGAATCAGTTTCGGAATCATTTCTAACCGAATTGGGTTTTGGACCGACTCTTGCAGTCCGAATGCCGATCTGAACCGAATCAGACAGCCCGATCGGTTTCCTTGCATCATCGTAATTGGTCGGAAATGTATCCGATTTGGTCGGAAACATAAGTTCCGAATCGGATTCTCCGAATCTGAATCCCGTGCAGAGCCTTTCCGATCAACATCGTAATCAGCCCCAAAATGTCACTTGAGCCTTCACATTTTAGATGATGCACTTTAAATGGGGTAGACAGGACATCAGATACTTTTTAGCATATTTCCTGCATCATCCAACTAAAAGAAGCGCATTGTTTGGAGAAGTGTTGTTAGTAATTATGTTTGTTAGTACATTGTAATGGAGATTGTGAAGCTGTAAGCAGTGCATTAGATGGCCATAATGCATATCAAATAGAAGAACACTTATGTTTGGGAACATCCCTCTTTTGCATTTTATTCTACCAGATTTTTGTTTTTACTATCATTGTTGAGCCTAGGGCTCTGTGAACTTTAACCCTGCTAACCAGTGGCTTCATGTTTGTGCTCCTTCTTTAAGCATTATGGAATTGCTATACACCCGATTGTCACATTTCACTTACCTATAAGTTGCTAGTATATAGTACAAGGTGTATACCGGGCATGTAAGTTAGATTTCATCAGTTGGCTGTAGCACCCATTTTTGCCATGACTGCAGTGATACAGCAAACGTGACCCCTAGGCTTACCATTGTAGCCTGGCAGTGGAGTTTAAAATTGCAAATTCAATTTGTTAAAAAACATTTTGACAGGCCTAAAACTTCCTTTTAAAAATGATTAACTCACTAAGGTAGACTTTAGTGCCTATCAGGCAGGATGCATGGTATATAAAAATAGGACATGTAGAAGTTTAATGTTACACATATGCGTAGTGTGGAAAAGCAGGCCTTATGCCACCTTATAATGCTAATTTTGGGTTGGTAGTAGCTAGAGAAATATTTCAGGAATTCTTTTAATAGTTAGGCAAAATCTAATTTAATGTCGAAGTCATATTTTAGGTAACTTTCACAGAAAATGTACTTTAGAAAAATTACCTTTTCCCTGCCTTACGTCTCTAAGACCTTTTCTGTAAATAATCCACCTGTCACCGGCAGCTGATGCCTCGCATGTAGCAAGGTCTGAATTGTTCCCAGGACAGGAACAAAGGCCCTTGGATTTGGGGAGGTGTTGTCCTTCTGTTTTTAGGATGGCCTGGGGATGTGACAAGGAACTTGATTAAGTTCATGGGAGGCATGTTCTGCCAAGGAAGATGTAGCTCACACATGGCCCCCTCCATTGTACCTCTAGTCAGACTGGCACAAATGCTGTGGCAGTGGGAGCTGCCCTAAAAGTTCTTTGGAGTGACCCCAGGGGTGGGGTTGTCCACTTCCAGAGCCATACCTCTGGGTTAACACAGGGAACTCTGACCAGGGGAAGAGAGGTTCCACCAAGTTTCCACCATGTTCAGTGAGAGAGGGGCACCATGGGATAGTTTACAGTAAAACACACAGGACGTGCTTTAAAAGTGTGAAAGGTCACCTTTGGGAGTGGGCAGGAGTTGCCACCACCCACAGGCAGCCACTGGGCATAAATGTGGCATCCCTAGTGCCCTCCTCAGAACACTGCTGAACTATATGAAGATTCAGAAGATTTCTGTGCTGTCTAAAGATTTGAAAAGACTGGACCTGCTTTCTTTGTACCCAGGATCCCAGATGTAACTCTAAGGGTCATAAGGCTGACCTCCTTTTTTGAACTACATGGACACAACAATCTTCAAGAGGACCTGTTCCTGCATATCCATCAAAATCTTCACTGGAACCTGCAGTTGTCCTCTGCTGCATTCAATCAGTCAATCAATCAGTATTAATATAGCGCAGCTTATGAACCTGGGAGAGTAGCCAGGTGCTGAGGAATGGAAAGTCCTAGTCGAAGAGCCAGGGCTTAGCTCCCTTCCTGAAGTCTGCAGTTGAGGGGAGAAAGTTCAGAGTTTGCATTGAGTCTCGCCCCCCCTCCCCCTCCCCCCCAAGTACTGTCCCAACAGTTCTAGACATTGGCTGCTCTTGACTAATCTTACAACCTGGGACCAAGAAACTGTTTGCCAATTGTTTGTACTGAAGACCATTGCAAGACCAGGAGTAACCTGCCCAGCTGTTCAATGAAGATGAGTTAACGGTGATCTTGACTTCACTGCAGCACTCGCTCTGATTCAGCTAGGCCTCTCAATGCCAGAATCAATCAATGTTGAAACCTCTTTGGCTTTAGCCTGCAGTATTATCATGCTGGGGAAATCCGAGCTCCAGAAAAGTTTCCAAGTATGAGATAAAGATTCATATGCATCACCTTTGAAGGGAATCCAATATACATTGAGTACCTCCTGGGTGCAACATTTGAACTTCTCCTACTCTGAACTTTTCCCACCTAAAACAAAGCCTTCGTCAACACACCATCCTTTGAAAATCGGTTGCCGACCAACTCCTCCTGAGCTACAGCCTGCTGCCTGGTCCCACTGAGGAATTTCGACTTCCATAAACGTTTCTGAGTTAGAAGTTAAAATGTCTGACCAGGACGAACCTGGTCCCTGTATCCTACCAGTGCTCCATCATTGTCTCCCTTAATTGTAATTGTAATTGCTGTATTTCTAAAGCGCATGAAGCCAGCAGACATCTAAGCACTTGGCTGAATGAGACTGTGTGACTGGTGAAAACCCAGAGCAGAGAGAGCCAAAATAATCTACCAACTCAAAAGGAGCATTAGTTTGAGTACAACCAAGTTTTGACTTGCCCAAGGATTATCAAGTGTGTCTTTAAACTCCTGATGTGTTCGGGGGGGGGGAGGAAATTCCACAGCCTGGCGACCGCCACTATGAAAGTCCATTCTCCCCACCTAGCTTTCCTGCACCTAGGGACAACCAGCTTCCATCAAACCACAGATCTCAGAGATCTCATTGGGGCACACAAATTAAAGGGCATCTTAGAGCTGGTCAAGTGTAACCAGTTGACAGCAGTTGGTGCTTTACACTTTTTTGCGCTATTTTTAATTTAAACTATAAACATCAATATCTCTGGTCCCTTTATTGGATTCTTGCAGATTTTGTGGCATTTATTTCTTAAAATACTGCCTAGTTTTCTGAATTGGTTTAGGATTGTTCTTGTATTGTGTGATTTAACGTTATTACTTTTTTGAGTTGTGCATAAATACTTTACACATTGCCTCTAAGTTAAGCTTGCCTGCTCTCTTCGATAGCTACCAGGGGCTGAGCTCCGATTTATTTAGTGACTTTAGTGGTTCACCCGACAAGGATTGAGATTAATATTTTAGTTGGGTTCTCATCCCTCTCAACAAGTAACCCAAATTCTTATGCTTATGTTCAGACAACATTTATACCAAAACCTAAAACACTTGACAACACAATATAATTAAATGACAATACATGCCCAAAATTTAATTTTTGGGTGTTTCATTGTCAATGTTAATGATATTACCAACTGTTGTGTAACATTTGGAATCATTTACATAATTTGTGATATGACATTATGGGCCAGGTCAGAAGTATTACATTTGGTGGGTGAACATTGCTTTGCATGGCTCATGTTAAAGTGGATTGCTGAGCTAACGTAACTGGGTAATTTCAAGGTGTTTCCAGTCATAATTCATTAGTAAAACCATATACTAACTCTAGTTAGTGCCTCTGTTGATATGGTTAGGTCATAGTTTCCAAAGAAAAGGCATTTTTTCTTAATAACTTTGAGGTAGTACAACTTATATATACAACCCTTTCCAATATAAAAATGTATACAATTTGGGTTGCTCAAGGCAAGTTTTGTGCAAATCCATCAAGGTGGATGCAAAAGAAGGGAGAGAAAACTTTGATTTTTCCCATTTAACTTTGCATCGGAGTCATTGCTCTCCACTACAGAACGAAATGTTGACGGAAATAAACATGTGTATTTGTAAAGCACATGTTCACCCCAAAGGTAATCTTGGAGCTGAATAACAGATGTTTATATGTTACCCAACTCAGTTGTACTAAATTTATTTACCTCAGAAGAATAAAAGGCTGAATGGACACACCAGGATGTGAACCTGTGACCTTAAGGTCACACACAGACCCTTACAGTGGACACATTAGTCCACTAAGCCACCAGACCCGGGTTCCACCACAGTTGGCATGAAAGTGGAATGTTACTCAAGGAAGGACCCTTGCTCAGTTTGGTAGTAAACACAATTAGTAGGTTCTAGAGAAATTAACATGCAAAAACATTTTTGATGGGCATGAAACTTTAAAAAGTTAGAGATGTGTGGAGTTAGTCCCGAAAGTCTGAAGCCCCAAAAGCACTGGAGTTTTTTTTTATATTGTGTTTTCTCCACTCCTGCTATGCGACCTACTTCCCTGTTTCAAACTATTCCATCATACTGCCCATGCATTAAGGATTGTACCCATTATCAAAGAAGACTATGAGCCTGCAGGATATTTCAGCAGCTTACTGGAAATATCAGAGTTACAATCAGTATTTCATGTTTCAGAGTAAGCAAAGCACCACTAATTTCCTCAGAACCAAATTACCTGTTATTTATACTGATATAAACCTGTCAAGAGGCACCATCTAAAAATAATGTGCTACAACAAACAAATGATGGACGGAATGCTGACAATGCAAACATTCTCCGCCAGTCAAAAGATCTGGGTTGAATCCATCGTTCTTTTGCCCACTATGCCACCCCAGTTTGGACCCAGCCATCTGCAAATCATTCTTGACCCTGTGCCATGGGAACAGTCCAGACCGAACTGCCAGGCCAGGTCCTTCCTGGACCGGAAATAAGCATCCCGGGACCGGTTTTAGAGCATGTCACCCTTCTTCAGCCAGGCTAGCTTGAATCCAGTGGCACAGTGAGCAAGGGACCCACATCTGGGCATACCCATCCCACTCAGGGTGAAAAGTGTTACAGCAAACAAATGATGGACGGAATGCTGGCAATGCAAATATTCTCGCCCAGTCAAAAGATCTGGGTAGAATCCATCGTTCTTTTGCCCACCAGCCACCCCAGATGCCAATAGAATCAAGCTATCCTGGCTGAAGAGGGGTGAAACCCCGAAACCGGTCCTAGGATGCTTGTTTCCAGTCCAGGGAGGACCTGGCTTGGCAGGCCGGGCTGGACTGTTCCCATGAAGCACAGGGTTAAGACTGATTTGCATATGGCTGGCTTCAAGCTGGAATGGCATGGCGAGCAAAAAAACGATGGATTTAGGCCCAGATCTCTGTACTGGGGTGAATGTGTGACATTGTTCTGTATTCTATCCATCAACAGTTGTTTTGCATTTGTCACCCCGAGTGGGACGGGTATGACCAGATGTGGGTCCCGTGCTCTCCATGCCACTGGAAACAAGCTATCGTGGCTGAAGAGGGGTAAAACCCCAAAACTGGTCCTAGGATGCTTGTTTCCAGTCCAGGAAGGACCTGGCTTGGCAGTTCGGGCTGGACTGTTCCCATGAATCACAGGGTCAAGACTGATTTGCATATGGCTGAGTTCAAACTGGAATGGCATGGTGAGCAAAAAAACGATGGATTTAAGCCCAGATCTCTGTACTGGGGTGAATGTATGACATTGTTCTGCATTCTGTCCATCTACTGTTGTTTTGCATTTGTCACCCGGAGTGGGATGGGTATGCCCAGACGTGGGTCCCGTGCTCTCCATGCCACTGGAATCAAGCTTTCCTGGCTGAAGCGGGGTGAAACGGACCTGTCTAGGCAGTTCAGGCTGGACTGTTCCCATGAGGCACAGGGTCAAGACTGATTTGCATATGGCTGGGTTCAAATTGGAATGGCATGGTGAGCAAAAAAACGATGGATTTAGGCCCAGATCTCTGTACTGGGGTGAATGTATGACATTGTTCTGCATTCTGTCCATCAACTGTTGTTTTGCATTTTCCATCTAAAAATAAGACATTGTTCATATATATTTAAATTTCCAAACCTTCTTCTAGGAAAACACCTTTGTCAAAAATATGTCTTTAATATAGATTATCTGCATTGTCCTCTAAGAAGAGTATGAAATATGTCCCACTTCCCTCTGCCCTGCATTGTATGCCCTCCATAACACTGGTTTTAAGAATGTGATCTTAAACAGGATCATTCTCTACTCACTACTGATACACTCCTATATCATTTTCGGAAGTACCCTTACAGAAGCACAGTATCAATAATAAAGAGTATTGCCGTCTCTGATGCAGTAGGTCATGCCAATAATGAGTTCAAATGTTCATTATTGGATGACTTAAACGTTAATCATTTAAAAATGTATAAAAAGACAAATAACAATTAAAAACCATCAGGTCTAACTAATTCATTTTCTTGAAGCCAATGTTAAAATAATACAAAAAAGATTTTAGCAATAATTAATGCATAAAATACCAGAAAGCAAAAGGTGAAAATAAATTAAAAAAGATCATGTAATAACACTTGGGGCCTAAGCAATATGTAAAAATCGTATAAAAAATCATGGATTTTTGAAAGCGTACAGCAGATTTTAGAAATAAATTTATAGTTGATCATACCTCCGGGCAGACAGGTAATTGCAAATATATCAAGAGTCACTAAAAATCTTTTTTAGGTAGGACTGGGAGAATTTGCAAAAGAAATAAAAGGTAAAGTGCAACAAGGACTGAGAGGAAACCCCACAACACGGACAAGTACAGATAGTGAGCCAGTGTCTCGTATTGACCCTAGGGGAAACCGAGTATCAACATGAGAGAACCCAACCTGAACCGGGTCAACAGCATCTGTTCCCATGCATAGCGGACCAGATCCAGATAAGGCTGCACCCCCAACGTTGTTTGTGTAGAGGGGTGATGCAGGCTCTTGGGGCGTACACACATGGCGGGGCCTACCTTACTGAGGGCACTCACAATAAGGGACACTACACAGGTTACTGGGTGAGTGCAGTCAGCCACGAGCGCTCTCTGCACGTTTATTTATACCTTACGGTCCACGTCTTCCCAGTAGGTTGCCAGTGGATACATTGTCTGGTAGTGGCCGGATGGCTCACGACATCTTGCATCACGCAATACTCTCTCATAGATGGCTTCACTTATTCCATTACCTCCATCTCAGCCCTCCTATCGGACATAGAACGCTCTCTGACAATAGTTTCTCCTTTCTTTTTGGTTAATCCACAGCTGACTCCCATTGGTTACACATTATCAGTACTGATAACCCAGCTTTTTTATAATGGCATGGACGACTTAGCAGCCTTTGAATATTTCACTTCACAATATTCAGGTTTCCCTTTGCAATCTTAGCGAAAATGTTATCAAATGTCCTACAATGTGCAATCTTGGGTAACTGCGCTCTAATTGCTGCAAGGCCCGCCTGTTTGAACTTGGCCAGAGTTAATTATCCACAACCTCCTTGATATTCTTCCCCTGGGACTGATTCACAAGCTAAGGGGTAGCAAAACGCAGGTCCTCAGATCTCTGCATGTGACCCCTGTTTGCCCGAAAGGCTTTTAGTCTTGAGCTCAAAAATCTAAAGTTTGAGGCATGAAGTTCCACATAGAAACTCCAGAGGTGTTTTAAATAAACGAACATATACCCCCAAAAACAGTAAAAAAATAAATAAAAAAAAGATAATGACTGAATATATCCGAAAATGAAATCCAGTAAAGGGTCTATTCTGGAAGAGGATGCAAAAACCATACGAAGAAAAATGTCTAAACTCATCCAGAAATGTCAGTGTCAGACGATCACTTTGCGCCATACTCATAGTGAGTGCAGCAACAATATAACACATTTTACAAGCCTTCCTAGTTTAGATGTATGTGAGAAAATATAGTATAATGTGACAAAACTATGAAGTCACCCAACCAACTCAATATACCAGAAATGTGTGAAAGTGCAATAAATAAATTAATTATTTCATTGACATGAAGTGAATATTTCTCTGGCACAGGTTGCACATGACATGTGGTGTTATTGCACGTCAGGGTGAGTTTATTAGTGATTAAGATGTTTCCATCTATGGAAGGGCATAGGTGACAGTCGATAAAATCTGAAAACGAATTAGGATGGGATTGCTGGGAACCGAAACTACTAATTAACCCCTTGGCTGCGGCAGGAATTCCGCCGCAGCGCTGGGGGGGGTTTGGGGGCAGTGCGGTGGCGCTGTGCTCATGACGGAGCCACTCCGTCATGAGTCACGGTTGAGCTGTGCTCATGACGGAGTGGTTCCATCATGACTCCACCCACTGCGCTAATCGCCCGCACAGGTGGGGAATTAGCGCCGCGTGGGCGGAGCGGCCGCCAACGGCCGCAGCATGACGGAACCACTCCGTCATGAGCACACGGCGCCCGTGGCTCATGACGGCGTGGTTCCGTCATGAGCACGGAACGGGTTAATTGTAATTCTGAGATCAGATCACTAGTTAATAGAACGAAGTTGCCTTACTAAGATATTTGAGTGTTGCACATTTTTTATGACTTGATTCCACCTTTATTAGAGGGTGAATACTCGTATTTGGATGCAGTAAGGAATCTGCCCATTGGTTTATCCTCTTAAGGTTCCGCCTAAACCTAATTCTTCTGATGTTGGGCTTCCCTTTGAAAAATGATGTTCTTAGTGACCTGACTACTTGCCCGTGCGATAACCTACCCACCCAGCCTGACCTTCACCTCCTTTTCTTTTGTTGTTTTTATAAGGAACTGAGGGGGATATTCTCAAGAACGGGCGATAATTATCGCCAACCTAGGTTAACGCAATTTTACATAACGCCGTCTATCATGGGAAACTAAGGCGGTGTTAACGGCGTATTCTCAACACGCTGGCAACAGGTGATAGTTTCCCGATAACGCGCCAAATGTCCACATTAAAATTACCGGGACGCCGATAAAAAAGGAAACCCAAATGTGAAACAAGTGGTAATGGGCCCAACAGCGATAGAAATATCAGCGATAAGCAGCGCCAGGCTTGCTATTCCCACGTCAGGCGGGGGGATGTTGGTTGTCTGCTGTGTTGGTACCGTCAGCCTGTGGGCAATGTGGGTCAGTATGCGGAGAATGGTTGTCCTTTTGAGCCTGTAGTGGGCAATGACATCCTCTGGCGTTAAGTCTCTGAGGCTGGAGCATTTTCAGAAGGTCCACTGTCTTGTACTGCGCTGACTCGGTGGCAGTCCGGGGGGAGGGGTGCTGGGGGTGGGAGTGGTCCTGGGGTGGTGGTGGTGGATGTTGTAGCCCTCTTGGGTCTCCGAGCTGCATGATTAGTAGCTCCATGGCATCTGTTGGTCTTCAGATGTGGCTCTGGGCTGGGCTACCTTTCCACTGCAGGTTTTTGTCCTACTGAAGACCAGAAAAAAAGTGGGTCTTAAGTCCCTGCTGCTAATGTGCCTTATCGCCTGTTTTTGGACCGCATCGCCGATCTGGCTGGTCGTTGAGAATATCACAAAGTGGTGTTATCGTGAGTTTTGCACCGAAATGCCTACTCTGCATATGATTAACGTTAGTTGTTGCTGTCAACCTTGGCGATGTTTTTAGTGGCAGCTATCGCAGGTAAACTGACTATGTCGGCTGTTAGTGCAGGCTTGTGAATAGGGCAATAAATCTCTCGCCACTTTCGTGGTGGAAAAGTGCTGCTAAATCGGCGATGAGTCCTTGAGACTATGCCCCTGAGAGTCAAATGTATTATACTTCTTTTAATGCGGTACAATTTTAAGCAATGTCGTGTTGTGCTATTCTTTATGAAGAAGCTCCACGTCTCTTTTGCATGTTTCTGTGTACCTTCATTCCTTTGGGCATGTAAGCAAAGGAGACATGCACTAGAATTCGAAGGTCTTGCTAACCCTTAGCTACGTATTTATTTGACCTCCCGGAAACATTGAGAAAACTACCCGAATCAGGCCGATGCGATACAGAACTTGAGCAATACATTTAATATTCTTAAATGTTTTTTTTTAATTCTCACAGGGTATCTTTTTAAACTAAATCAATTGTTTTAACTATTTATCTATGAATGTATCTGGTAACTGGGAATATGCAACACTTTATTTGACCCCTTATTGCGTTTCTTGCACAAACTATAGACATTGAATTGCTCATTTTTGCACAGTCTAACCCTATACCCCCATTGCCCTGAGGGTTGTGACTTGAATGTTGGTATTTTAATAGGTGGTTCTTACTAATTTTTATTGTATTAAGAAGAATGATATTGTATTATTTTACTATTTATACTTTGATAATCTATGCTTTTTAAATTAGATCAAATCAAGTTTATTGAAATGAATGAATGTTGTGCACTCTCACAGAAATAGTTGTCTTGAAGGGGTGTTCCATGTTTCAGGAGCTGAGATTGGCTAAGTGTGTGTGTGGCCGGGTAATGGTTAATCCATCAAAGGATATGTGCCCATGGCACTCTGTCTGGTTTGCCCAGGGCTGAGTGAAGCTCTGTCCTTTCTCCGCTGGGCACTGATTCTTTACTAGACTGGATCAATCCATGGCTATTGCTATGAATGTCACGAGTTTAGTTTATGTATTGACATGTCACATCTGCCCGTCTTCAGTGCCATCTTGAGATGGGAAAAATAATACAGTGAAGGCCAGACACGGATGGCATATTCTGTGATGCCCATCTTAAGATGCCAAGCAAATCAGAACCACTGCTCTCAAGGCAGGCAGGGATGCTCCCAGACCCAGATGTGTGCTCTGCTTCTCTGGGAGATTCTCATTTAATATAGGGAGCTGTTATTAACTAAACGAAACGCATGGATATTTGCATGAAAAAGGAGGCCCTGAACACACAAGAAACAGCAATGTGAGGGGCAGAGTGAGAAGGAGTGTAGGAACATTATTAACAGGAAAAGGATGAACGGAAGAGAGACCGCAGTGACTCCTTTCCAGAGGGCCTCAGTCATAAGTTAGCTGTACTCTCAGGAACCTGTAGCCCACGTTGAGAAGTTGCATGACCACAAAAGAGACTAGTAGCTTACATTGCAGAAATTTTTTGTTGCTCTGCATAATAGTCAGTCAGTCAGTCAAACATCTTTATTCGGCTTAATGACAGCCATAAAAGAACAAATAAAACATTATTTTGACAATAATACACATATTAAGATTTTAACCAATTTGAATATTACCCAGGAATTCATTTTCGGACAACATTACGAAGTCGAACGGCAGCGGAGATATACTTATGGACCATAAGAGAGGTGAATTCATTATTTAAAATAAGTAGATGACATAATGCAGGTTGACACTTTCTAATATTTAAAAATCTTAATAATGGTTTTAAAAAAGTACGTCTGGGGTTAAGATACAATTTACAAAAAAACATAAAATGCAAAGTGCTTTGTGCAGAAATTTAATTACATGGACACAGTTCTAATTTGGCATCACAATATTCATCACGTGGGTATGATACCAGTAAATGAGCAATACCCATCCTGAACCTGATCAGATAATGGTGGTGTGGCTCACTCGTTAGAGGCGGCAGATCCGCAAGCAGAGAATCGGCCAGGGACCAGGGTTCAATTCCCGACGCGGCAGGGTCGTGGACCAGGGTCAAAACGGACTCGATAATTCTCGCCTCGGTACCTACTCTAACCAGGAACACACTCGGCAACTCTGGGCATTAGCTTGCCTCATCTCCACAACGGCCCCCCACATTCGCCGGGGATGCCTGGTTTCACCTTGGAGATACCCAGGAGGGACCATCTCACAGGGATAGCCAGGACGGGTTCCCCAGCGGTCTACAGCGCCACGACGCCTCAGGGCAGCAGTGCGCTTTACAAGACACATACATTTACATTTACATTTACATAAAACATCTTTGCTTGATTAAAATAAAAAGAAAGATAGGATTCAATTCGGGGGGAGCTAATTAGCAGTGAGTGCTCAACAACCCTTTTTTTTACCATCTCTTGGCTATCTCTTTCATGCTTCAGAAGTAAAAGAAAATCACTTTTAAGCTTGGCCTTAGGAATTGCAGATATATTTCCGGGACTGTTAAAACAATTCTGCAATCCCAACTTCTCCAATTGTTCTTGCAAGTAAGAGAGCCATGGAATTATTTTTACATAATCCAATTTTAAACAATCTAAAATGATGTTACGATTCAGGACTGGTTGCTCTTTTACCCAGATGCTACGCCAAAGCATCAATGGTGCTAATTGCATACGAAAGGATAGTGGTGTAACACCGAATTCATTTTGACACATAATGGCAGGGGTGCTTTTAGGTAATGTCAGCACACGTTTTAACATTAAGTTCTCGGCTCTTTGGAGGTCCAATGTGTTTGAGCAACCCCAGACTCCAACGCCGTATAATGTAATGGCGCATGTTCGTGCTATATAAATATCAATAACTACTTTTATGGGGCGAGAACCTAATTTATTTGTGAATCTAAAAACTGCCTCCATGTTTTTATTGAAGCCCACAATCCTGGCATTAACTAGGTGGGACCAAGAGTTTTTTTCGTTAAAAAGAATGCCCAAATCAGAGAAAGTTGGCACCTGACGTAATATTTCATTCTTTATGTAGAAAGTTTTCATCTTGGAAGGAACATTTCCTGCTACCAAGACGTGTGACTTGGCAACATGTGTTTTTAACCCAAGATCACTCATGAATTCATTAAAACTAATTAAAAGCCTTTGTAAACCCACCCCGGTTCTCAACTTTAGGACACAATCGTCCGCATATAACAGGGCTGGTAAAGTCCTGCGGCCTATTGTTGGTGCATCTACATTTCCAATTCCGATGTGGCTTTCTAGGTCATTTATATATAAACAGAAAAGGAAAGGAGCAAGTACGCATCCCTGTCGGACCCCACATTCCATCTTTATGGGTCAGGTAAGCTCTCCAGTTGCTCTGTAGTGTACTCTACCTGTGACACCCTGATGCATTGCAGCTAAAAAATGGATGATGGAGGGATCAATGCCCATAAGGAGCATTTTCTCCCACAATTTCCCCCTCAACACCCAATCAAAGGCAGATGACAGGTCCATAAACCCCAGGTATAAGGACCCTGACTTAGCCATGATGTATTTGCCAATGACCAGGTGCAGGTAAAGGCACTGTTCTACAGTGCCCAGGCCCTTCCTGAAGCAGAGAACTTCCCTTTTTCTGTAACCCAAGTCTCCAGTCTCTCCAGTATTACTCGTCCCATAATCTTGCAAGTGCTATCGATTAAAGAAATAGGTTGATAGTATTTGGGATCTGATCTATCACCCTTTTTAAATATGGGAACTATTGTAACTGATCTCCATGACTCCGGGGGGCCCTGAGCTGCATAACATCTTAATATATTTGTTATTAGCGGGTGCCACAAGGGGGTATTTGCTAAAAATAGGTCAGCGGGTATGCCGTCCGGCCCAGGGGCCTTGTTCTATACAGTCTGGGAGAGCGCCCTATTTACCTCATCTAAATTTGGGGGTTCCATGGGACATGCCACATATTGGAAGCGAGGTGCACTTTATTTCTCAGTGCTATTACTATAGAGGCCGGCAACATATTTTACCCACGATTCGGGCATGATTGTTGAATCAATATGCCCATTTTTTGTGTCACCAAAGTAACAGTTTCCCCAAAAAGTTTGGAATCTTTACTCTGTGATGCCGAATGTAATTTGCCCAATGCTTCTTGCCTAATTTCCTTCTTGCGTTTCTCCAGTGCGCGTTTATAATCTATGCGCGCCTGTCTCACTCCCACACTATCTCGTGGTTTAGTTTTTAGGATCTTAATTAATTTATTATGTAATTGGGAGCATTCCCTGTCAAACCACCTTTTATTTTTCTGTGAGCTGTTCAACTGGTTTTTAGTTAAGAGCACCTTTGTTGTCTCAATTATTGCATTATACGATTTGGTCATGGATGTAACACTTAAATTTTCATCCAAACAGTAAAGTACTTGCGCAAAATTGCTCTTTATAATCACCTCCAGAACGATCTCAGGGTTGACAGAGGACCACTTCCGAGTTAACCACTTATTTTTAGTATAAGCTACGGGGACTACCTTAACTGGTGTATTTGGAGGAACTGGTAGGATTGCTAATTGTAATGTTAGTGGGTAATCGTCGCTAAAATGTATTTTAGGAATGTTAAAAACAAAGGATTCAGAGTTAAAATAATCAGACAAAATAATAAAATCATTTAGCGTCCCTTGACCTCTTCCAACATATGTTACCACATCAGAATTTAAGAGTTCAATGAAATCTACAGTTAAGAAAAGTGAGAATTTTGACAATAAAGAATAAAAAATGTTCCCACAAGAATTGTGCTCAAAGTGATAGCAACCCACCGCATTCCTTGTTAAATTGTGGCATGCCTCGCGTTTAGACAGTGAGCACAATTTACAATTAAAATCACCTCCCCAGAGTATTACATAGTCCATTTTTAACTCCTCAATGTGTTTCATAAGTGCAGTTTCAAGTTCTTGGGCAATAGTAATAATTGCACTGTTCAAATTATTGTGATCAAAAGTAATAACCACGAGGGTCAGATTACTCTTTAGAGAAATATTTATAATCTGGAAATGTGGGGAGTCCAGCTGCAGTTTCCTAACTCTGCCGTTTAATGTTGTGAAAATCATGGTTATTAAGCCACCTTTATCATGACCACCTACAGCTGGTCTAGCTGATGTGTGCACAGAGTAAAAACCATTTATATAAGCTGGTTCACGCATCCAAGTTTCCTGTAAACAAATTATGCTGAATTTGCTGACAAACTCTACCTGCATAATAAAATCGGAGGTATATACAGAAAATACAGAAGAGAAATGTAAAAGTAACGATCACCAACAACTCTTCTACTACCAATTTCTCCTGAAAAAGTTAAAAACATGGTTATTTGTGCAGCATTAACCTTCCTCTATTAAGGCTACATCTGCTAGCACCACAAAGTCTTTAGGAATCCGAAGCACTCTTCAACACCATTTCGTCATCAGCATAAAACTGGGGCCAGCACTTGACCGTGTATAAGCAGAGAAGACCCACATTATGCAGGTTTGCTGTACCAGGCACATGAAAAGACAGTGAATATAGTGAACAATCATGCCTATGAACACTGACAGAGGGATAGAAACTAACAGGCTATGAGAGCAAACAAATAACTCTGTGCATAAACGCTCATCAAAGTTCATGCCCAACTGGGATCTGTGATACAGAGATACCATGCAGCATTCTCAGGTTGGCGTCTACGGTGCTGCAATACAGCCAGAGAGTGGTAGACAATCTATGCAAGAAGACACATCTGACTGGATGGCTACAATCTTCAGAGGCCAATTTGCCATACCAAGAGCCACATATCACTATGTAAGCCTTTGCATTCCTGGAACATATTAATGTATTAAATGCCAAAATGCCAGACCTTATACATAAGGCTGCATGGGAACAAATCCTGATACATCAGGATACTATGTCTACTCACTTCAGGAAATAACTCATTGCTTAAGGTGCAAAGAACAGTTATTGTCGCACACAAACGCCTTTTTGAAGAGTTGCAGCTTGTCTTTTTAAAACCTAGGCGAGCTGGGAAAAGTGTCAGCGTATGGTCTCACAACTGGTTTAATGACGACTGTAAGAGTGCCAAGAAGGAACTACAATTAGCAGTTAGGGGGCGTTCTAGATCTGATTTATTTCTTACCCGCAACAAATATAAAGCTGTTCTTTGTAAAGCCAAACGTGAATACGCTGACACCAATTGGAATGATTTAGTTGAAGCAGCAAAGGCAAAAGACTGCCATCAGTTTTGGTTGATTGTGTCTAAGGGAACTGCGGAGTATTCCACCTCAAATAGTCATCATATCCAGCCGGAGGATTGGGTGGATCATTTCTCTGGCTTAAACTCTGATGATAGGGTCATTACAGATGCCTATGCTGTTCAGTCAGTGCCGTCTTTAGATGTCACTGCTTCTGATGGGCCCACAGATAACCCCCCGAGAGTTTTCAGTCTTGAAGATACTTTATCAGCAATCCAGAAATTAAAAACAGGTAAAGCCCTGGGACCCGACCTGATACCAGGGGACTTGTATAAGTCTGAACCCGCGATATGGGCACCATACATTTTATCTAACTGTATATTAGCTGGTGGTGATATTCCTGAAACTTGGAGGGGGGCAGAGGTAATAACCATTTTTAAAAAAGGGTAACCCTGCTATCCCCTCTAATTATAGACCCATCAGTTTGATTGACAACTTACAGAATATTTTTGCTAGACAAGTTTTAGATAAGCTTCAGGACTGGATGGATGAAAAGATGATACTGGCCCCAGCCCAAGCCGGTTTCCGCGCAAAAATTAGCACGTGCGACCAAGCTATTAGATTTTCTCTGTTAGCATGGAAGTACGAGCTACTCAGAAAACAGCGGCTTTATGTGGCTTTCATGGACCGGCGAGCTGCATTCGATTTGGTACCACGTAATCTACTGTGGAAGACTATGCTTGATCAAGGTGCCCCGGCTGACCTGGTGACTGTGCTTGCTAGATTACATAAGGATAATTATGCCCAGGTTAGGTGGGGGTAAATGGGGAACTGACGGAAAGGATTCCGATTGATCGTGGGGTGCGTCAGGGGTGTGTCCTCGCCCCCACATTGTTCTCTCTGTGTATTTTAACGATGTGGTGAGTTGTCTATTGGATTGTAAAAATTACACCCCTTCATTGAATAATGCAAAAGTACCCATTTTGCTATTCGCCGATGATTCATTATTAATATCCACTACTCCTATGGGTTTACAAGTTTTATTGAATAAATTCTTGAGCTTCTGCAAGAAGAGGAGGCTGGAACTGAATACTACGAAAACTAAATTTATGGTGCTCGGTAAATCAAGGGGAGGCATACGACAGGTTAAGATCAAATGTGAACCCCTGGATTGAGTAAAAGATTTTGATTACTTGGGCATTGGCATAAATGAGTCACTTAGTTGGGAATACCAGCTGCGGAAGAGTCTCCTAACATTATGTCAGAGATCGAAATCTGTTTTAAGATTTTTTTAAAAATCTTACACTCAACCCCTCTCCTGGCCCTTGAAATATGCCGTGCAAAGGCCCAAAATGGAGCCCTGTATGGAGCGGAGATCTGGGGGTTTACTCATGTAAATCAGTTAACGACTTGTGAGAACAACTTTGTCAGGGCTTTGATTGTACTACCTGTCACAATACCACTTATTCCACTTTTTTGTGATCTTGGGTTAAAACGAATTGGTGATCTGGCTGCCCTTAAACCCTTAACCTATTGGTTGCGTCTATGGACTACTCCCCAAATAATTGAATATTGTAACTCTTTAAGGGAGGTACTGGCGCTTAATGGGGCTAAACAACTCCCCTTGTTCAAGCACATCGCCAAATGGTGCAAGTTATTGAACCTAATGGATCTATGCAAGTATCCAGAAAGGGCTACCAGTCGTGACATTTTGTCTCTCAAAGCTACTTACTGGAAGGTGGTGGGCGAGCACTATATGAACAACCCAACTAGCGGCCAGTTAAGTACAAACTTCCTAATCATAAAATCTTGCTCCCTATTTGAACCGTTCCTTGACCTGATCTCGCCCCCTCTAGCTAAAAGCTTGTACATCAGGTTTAGGTATGGTAATCTGTTGTCGAAATTTACGGGGAAAGAAGCGAAGGGCCTAACTATAGAAACCTGCCCGGCATGCTGCGCAGCTGCCGAAACGGAAGAACATATTCTGTTCATCTGCCCCAAATATAGGCAGGTACGCAGGAGATGGATTAGACCTATATGCCTCAACATGAGTATTAGGAAGTACCAGTTTGCATTTAGAATTTTAAAAACAGACCCTTCTGGACCAATTGTGTTTTCTCTTAGTCGTTTTCTGTTATCTTTTTGGTTGATTCGTAAAAAATGTCTTTGCTAATCATGACACCATTTTAAAACTTGTTTTACCTATCCTTTCATGATATATATATCTTACATTCTTAGCTGACTTACATGGTTTAGTTTCCATATGCTTGGTGACTGCATTATGCCCCTCCCCTAGCATGATTAGATTGTTGGTACATGTATTTATGTTCTTAAAATGATTCAAGATGTCATTTGTATTTGCGATTGCAATGGTTTAATACTATTTTAATTGTAGATATATTTATATTTTATTCCTTGTATACTTTGATGGTTTTTTCACAAATGACCGAATAAAGTTATTATGATGATGAACAGTTATTACAAAAGGTCTTTTGCCATTTGGCTAACCTCAGAGTACAGTGAGAGTAAAGACTGTTTCTCCAACCAAAAAGCAACACTTAATAATAACATGGATGAATATGCTATGGGGATAATCAAAAGAATCAAGAGAAAAATAAATAAAATCTTACAGACCCGTGCACCATGAAAGAAGACATGAAATTACAAGAGTGGAGGCTCAAAGAAGCATGAGATAGAATATTAGCTCAAGGAGATAGGATTGAAGGCCTCAACTCCCTAAACTTGGAGTAACAGAACACAAATCAACAAGTAGAGAAATCTAGACAGAGATTCATAAAACCTAGTCCGAAGTTTTGGGCAAACTATTGAAAGTGAAGACAATGAATTTGCCTCATTTGTGGGAAACTTGTTACCCAAACTGACACAAGTAGAAAGTGTTTTCAACCTTGGAGATTCAGGGCTTGATTCACAAAGGGTCTCCACACTCGTGCGGAGGCCTCTCAATTGTGGGGGAGTCTCCGTACTCGGGTAGAATCTCCACAATGACAATTCTCATTGCAAAGATTCTGCCCCGAATGAGGCCCCCACAGGAGTTCTGGTCTGGCCAAATACCCTACTCCCTGTGTCATGAAATTATTCCACTGTAGTGGGCATGTCTATTACTGCCCATTATCCCAGTGCTCAACGTACTGTAGAGGACCACAGTTCCCGACAGTTTTTAACTTAACCTGTGGGACCCAGATTCAGACAGGTGGACTTTTCGTAACTGACAAAGAAAATTAGAAATAATATCATGACACGGGGAGGAGGGTATTTGGCCAGACCAGAACCCCTGTAGTGAGGCATCAAGGGAGTAAACATTGATACAGACACCACCCAGTTATATGCACGGACGATTCACACACACCCTTCATTAAACATAGGCAATATGGGTCGAAGTTGCTTAGGTCCCAACGGCACTTAGCCAGTAATTCATTTTAGAACGGCCAAGGTTCATACTGTGGTCCTCTGCCATATGTTGAGCACCGGGGAAATGGGAGGTACGAGACATGCCCATTCAAGAGAAATTGTAATAACATAACACGAGAAGGACGGCAATTGTCCCGACATGCACCATTGTGGTGAAAAATAAAGGGAATAATATCAGTATAGATAGTACCCAGGTATATGCATGAATGATCCACACACTCCCTTCCTTAAACACATGCAATATGGGTTGAGATCATTTGTGTACCGGCGGCACGTACCCATCAATTTAAGTTAGAACAACCAATGATTAATACTGGTGATAGGTCTTACATGTTCCATCTAGTAGAGGATAACACTCACTAGTGGTTACATGGAATTGTGCAGCTTTTTGACCAATGTGGACATTAATTGAACCCTTTGTTTTTCATGTTTTGTACAGTGTAAATTACAACTCCCATGATGCCTCATAATGGACCATGTGGGCAGCCTGTATATACAGTTGAAACTAAAAATAGACTCATGAAACCATGAACAAGACTTGTTAGTCCAAACCTGTCAGTAGTGGTGTATGTGGCGGTATTTGTACTTGAGAGTAAACTGAACTGTGAAAAGATTCCGGGAGTTATGACGTAAATTACGTCATAGAACATGTCATGAGTGATGTCATATGTGACATGGTGGGGGTGCAAGTTATAGATAGTGATGCTAATTATAACTGGTGAATTTCTGTGTTTCTAAATTCAAAAAGTTAACGTGGTCACTGAGAAATCACCTAACTATAACATTGCTTTAACCTTGGTTTTTTCAGTGCATTTCTAAGGTTTTTTTTTTTTTTAATTGAACACAAATATTTTTATTACACCTAACTATAACATTACTTTAACATTTTTATTAATTGAATTTATAGTTTTTAAAAAAAGTTATTTATTTATTTTTGTGGCTAAGTATGGTAGAGTGGCTTTATAATATATGTTGTGTTGCGACTTTTTTTAGTGAATGTTTTTTTTATGTAACAAAACAGGATATGACACACAAATTGCAAAATCTTTGTAAAATGTGTTTGAGTATTAACCAGATAAACATTCATCAGAAATTGTTAATTTTGATATCAATACATTTCAACAGCAATCTTTTTGGATGTATCATTACTCTCGCAATGATGGGTGTGCATAGTACTTTGTGGAGAGGGACTGGCCTCTCTGCTGAGACCTCTCTCTGTAGTGTTTGGTGTGCATAGTAGGGTGTAGAGAGGGACTGCCCTATCCTTTCAGACCTCTCTTTTAGATGACTGGTGCGCTCTGCTGAATAAAAACCCTGGGATCCTACCTGGCTGGTGCGTTAACTGCTGCTCTGTGCTCTTGGTGCTTTCGAGGGTCTGTCCCCGCCGCCGCGTTCCTTTCCACCGGCGCGGCCGCAGTGAGGGAGGGACTACAAGCCCCACTAACCCTTGCGGCAGGAAGCCGTCATTGCCAACACCCATTTCGCGCCAGGAGGCGTTTAAATTGAGAGGACACTCCCGGCTGAGCGGGCGCTCTGCTGAATAAAAACCCTGGGATCCTACCTGGCTGGTGCGTTAACTGCTGCTCTGTGCTCTTGGTGCTTTCGAGGGTCTGTCCTCGCCGCCGCGTTCCTTTCCACCGGCGCGGCCGCAGTGAGGGAGGGACTACAAGCCCCACGAACCCTTGCGGCAGGAAGCCGTCATTGCCAACACCCATTTCGCGCCAGGAGGCGTTTAAATTGAGAGGACACTCCCGGCTGAGCGGGCGCTCTGCTGAATAAAAACCCTGGCATCCTACCTGGCTGGTGCGTTAACTGCTGCTCTGTGCTCTTGGTGCTTTCGAGGGTCTGTTCCCGCCGCCGCGTTCCTTTCCACCGGCGCGGCCGCAGTGAGTGAGGGACTACAAGCCCCACGAACCCTTGCGGCAGGAAGCCGTCATTGCCAACACCCATTTCGCGCTAGGAGGCGGTTAAATTGAGAGGACACTCCCCGCGTCGCGGGACCGCGTGTGGGTGGCGCCGGGCTAAGCCCGGGCAAAGGGCGGGCCGTCTGAGGCCGTCAGAGGACGAAGGAGGTCGGGCCGGGCCAACCCTCTTGGACTGGTTGTTTGAGTCTACTAGACATGTAAAGTATTGAGTTAACCCCAGTTGCAAGTTACAAGTAGTTACAATCAGTGTATCGTGTTGCTTGTGATACTGTGCTGATAGAAGTTCCCCTACACCTTTTCTGGTCATGGTTAGGCGGGGAGCCAAAGTTTCAGCTGATTCAGCATGTAACACCATTGACACCTACTTAGTAAAAGCAGTTAGTGCTCTTACTCAAGAAATAGATCGGACTGAAAAAAGACTATCCATGAGTTCAAGCGCACTATTACCAATTAACCAAGGCAATCTTAGTGACACTACCACTCGCAACGCCGAAATACCTATAGCCTTGACTGATTTAGATATAGAGGATGTAAATGTTAGTACTCAGTCGATACTTTCAAACACTCCCAGATTATCTGCTTTAGAGGATAGCCCTGAGCCATTATTATCACCATTAATAAATCAAAAAGGGGCGCGGAAAAAAAGTGTAGGGCAGAGTACTATGCCAAAGAAAAAGGGAAAAAATTGCCTTTAATAGAGAACAAGGTTACCACACGTACAAGGGCTAAACAAAATATGTTGGAAACCCCTAGTCTGGAAGCAATTTTTGATAAATTAGTCGAGCTAATTAGGCCATTGCAGGATAAAGTGGATAATCTGACCAGGGAGGTCCACAAATTGAAAGGATCTATTGATAAAATTGGGATTCGAGACTTAAAGACAAAAGGAATAGAAAGTCTAACTTTATCAGAGGGCACTGCTGTTAGGGATGCTGGTATAACTAATGTGCCAATAACTAATGTGCCCATAAGTAAGCCCGCTATTAGGGAATACAATAGTAAGTGAGCAACAGGGCGGCCATCCTAACACATGCACCTTACCAATAGTACAAACATACAAGGATAAGGGAGCATATACGATTCCATCAAACATCAGTAAGACCCCTCCTTGTATTAACTTACCACCGGAATGCAGCGCGTATGTAGCAGTGTTGGTTAATATCCCCAAATTAAAAGATGGGCAAGTGGAGAACCATGATCAATGGAAGAATAAAATCCTCGACTGGTTGTCTAATAATTGTAACTTTCCCATGGTAGGGGCCAGCCAGATTATATTAGCGCAGAGAGTGGGATGGGTAGGTCCCCTTCGAAAAAACTTTGAGGGTGACTGCGTCATAATAAATTTTAAAACTTGTTTGTGGGCCAAAAACACGCTTATGAATGCGCCATTACCATCAGCCTGGGAATTTAACACTACTTTATTACCATTAGGCTATTTTTATAGGCATTTATTGGAACCCAGCTACCCAAGTAACACCGGTTTTGAAAAAACATTGAGACCCCGTCATAATTTTTGTATCCCAACATTCAACAGATTTAAGATTCTTGAATCCCTGGAGGACATTGACTGACACATTTTGTCAAATAACCCAGCACAGGTCAATTACCCTACAAGGCCTATATTAAGTGTTGAACCTAACGAACGGAAGGGAGAAAAGACCCGCGGTAATCAGGACATCTGTTACTCACCTAACATAGTAGCTGCTCAAGTCCCCCCTACATCTGAATTTAACACAGCAGAAGTAGATAACGCAACTGAGGGACCCAATTCTACTGGGACCATAGCCAAGCTATCTACGGTAGATACTCTTTTAAATCTAGATTCTACTGTGGTTGTGTCAAATGGCTGCGCAGTAGCTAACTGCGACTTTACTTTAGGCTACAGTGTTGTCACATGGAATATTGCGGGTTTGAACAGAAAATTGGACTCTCCTTTTTGGAAGGATTTCATTAATATAGGCTACGATATAATATGCCTTCAAGAAACTTGGTGCGAGGAAACTATTTTTGTTGAGGGATATTCATCATACTGCTTGAATGCGGTCAGCTCAATTGCTGGAAGGGCTAAAGGAGGCCTTTTGATTCTGGTATCCACTAAACTCAACCAGTGTAAAATTAAGAGTTGCGTCTCGGTGGATGTCTATTCCCAGGTATTGCGTTTGGAGTTTGATACGGGCAAAGATTTAATACTGATAAATTTTTATAACAATGTTTTTACTGCTGATAGAGGTAAAATTTTGATTCAGTTGGCAAAAGAAATTGAGAGGACTCAGGTACTATCGGGCTGCCAGTCTATTATCCTTTGGCTGGGCAACTTTAACATATGCCCATGCCCTCATGTCATGAGCAATTTGTGTGGGTTAAGAAGGGAGTGTGGAAATAAAGAGGAAGTTTACTTTTTACACTTTCCACACTGTACATATGGTATGGCTTTAAACAAGATGTTAGCCAAGTTTGATTTGGACATGTTAAGCTGTACGAATAATAGGGAAAACATTAATTGTCCAACTTTCACAGGAAGAGGTGCTAATTCCCACATTGATCACATTCTGCTTTCCAATAACACTGCTTATTCCAATTTATGGGTTAACGAGCAAAAATTAAGTGATCACAATAGTATTTCTATACTATTACACTGTTGGGACAACAAACAAATGGTCATTAACAACCATATTAACCATGTTGAAGCCGTAAGACCAAATGGAATGAGGATTAGGTGGTCTAGGATTGTTCCACATAAATTATTGCAGGAGGTATTAAGGAAATGTAATCAGGAGATAGACTATTGTCTTGGCGAGGAGGTGAATTCGCACAATATACTTAATAAGTTACATATAATTAATGAAACAATAGACAGTCTTCTTACTAAAACATATAAGGGGAAAAGAGAAATTAATGCGGGATGGTTTGACAAGAGTTGTACTTATGCCTTGCATGATTTAAAACAAGCTTTGAGTACTAAACCACGAAACCCCACTAGCATTAAAAACTGTCGCGCCAACTATAAAACATCCCTCGTCAAGAGGAAAAGAGCATTACAAGAAGAGGCCTGGAACAACCTCAACCTAGCGGCAGACACAAATGATAGTAAACTGTATTGGGAAACTATAAATAGCCCTTTTTTGAAAAATGACAATGTGCCTGAAATAACCTTGCATGTAGATTGCAATTCATGGATGCAACACTTTTTAAATATTTTTAATCCTGATAGGTTAGTTTTAGATTTTTTACAGGATAAGGATCACATATGGCCAAGATTACCCTTAGACATAAGTTTGGATGAGGTCTACGAGGGTCTAAGTAACAGTAAAGGCGGTAAAGCACCCGGTCCGGATGGGGTCCCGTTGGATTTATATAAATCTGAATTACATTTGTGGGCCCCCATTTTGACTAGATTTTTTAATGCAACTGCGGAGGGTCAACTACCTATTTCTTGGGGCCAGTCTTTGATTATTCCCCTTTTCAAAAAAGGCTCCAAGTCTGAGGCAAGCAATTACCGCCCCATTTCCCTACTAGATTCCTCTATAAAAATCATGAGTAGAATAATTTTAAAAAGACTTGAAACTTGGGCCACGGACAATTTGATTTTGTCAAAGGCACAATATGGCTTCAGAAAAGGTCTGGGGACAATGGAACAGTGTGTTAATCTTGACCTCCTTATTCACAAATACACTGTTGCTAAGGAAGGTAACCTGTTCCTTTGTTTCGCAGACCTGAGTAGTGCCTTTGATCTTGTAGATCATAAAATCCTGTGGGATATCCTGCTAGAACTTGGTGCCCCAAAGGAGTGCATTTATTTTTTGGCACGGCTTTACTCTGGTTTATCTTGCAAAGTTCGTTATGGTCCTTTGGGGGAATGCACACCCTTTTTTAAAGTGGCTAGAGGTATCCGACAGGGTTGTGTACTGGCACCATTTTTATTCTCATTATTTATTAACCAAATTGATTCAATTTTAAGTAAACTATCCTCAGATGCCCCTATGATCGAAGGTAATCCCATCCCAATTTTATATTATACGCAGATGACGCGGTACTTTTATCACGTACACAGATTGGTTTACAACGCCTTATAGACAGATTTGTGTTATTTATTAAAGATAGGAAACTAGTAGTCAACAAAACTAAGACATTTGCTATGATTTGCGGTAGGAAGGTAAAATCCAAACCTACCTTCTACATTGATAAAGATAAGATGCAAACGGTTAATAGATTCTGCTATCTGGGGATAACATTCTCTGGAGATGGGAAATGGACACACGAGGATGAGAATGTGAGACTAAAGATGAATAGAAATACCAGTAGTATTTTTAGATTTGCAGCTAAACTGGGGCAGAGAAGGATAAAAGAAATGTTGGCCATTTATAAAGTCAGGTGTGTATCATCGGCACTGTACGGGGCGGGAGTGTGCGGCCACCATCAGGTGAATTGTTTACAGAACGATGAAAACAAGTTTTTGAAAAAGTTATTATGTGCCCCCCCCTCAGCCTCGACTTTATTAACTCATATGGAAGTCGGTATCGACTTCATCACTGACTTAGCCGCATTACGCCCACTACTGCTCTGGCGCTCCATCTGGTCTAAAACCGAGACGATATTCACACAATCAATTATTAAAGATTGTTTAAGGCTCGACAACTTATCACGTATACCATGGTTAAGCTATATTTACTACTGGTTCAATGTCCTATATGATTGTAACATTTATCTGAACCCAGAAGCAGCCGCACTGATACCAAAGAAAGATTTAAAACTGAGGTTTCTAGCATACAAGAACGCGGCCAGAGAGAGGCAGTCCAGTAATTTGATAACCGTAGTATCTTATAATGATCTGAACTTGAGGAAAGGTTTTCAGGCTTACCTTACGTTCGTAACAAGAAATTCTCATCGATTTGTCCTAACCCGTTTAAGGCTCGGGATTGTCCATCACTTAGTTTCATTCCCGCACATGAAAATTAAATCTAATACATTGTGCCCTTGTGATAACATTTCAAAGCAAAGCTGCTGTCACTTTTTATTGTTTTGTAAATTTTATTGTCATTTTAGGAAGTTTTATCTTAAACCTATCTTTTTAAAATATAATGTTAGAACCACTAAATTAGCAATTAAGCTTTTAATGTTTTTGGAAAGCCCTGACATTTGTTTTTGCGTTGCACTATATGTGTTAAAGTGTATAAACATAAGGAAGTCTATAATTTGTTCTGCTTAGCTTCCATTGTTTTGCGTATTTTGCACATTAAGTATGTACCGCTTATACCATTTATGCATTTTAAAATTGAGTTCTCCATGGATGCTTAATGCTTTTTAAAATTGCCCCTCTATTCAGCACCTTTTGCACGGTTATAATGTACTTGTCACTTTACGCAGAATTTGCACTTTGTCAATCTATTCTAATGTAGTACTGTCCGTAATCCTCTTACGCCTCTTTTATCTTGAGTTGTCTAGGGATACACATTGCACTTTAATATTGCCTTTTTTGCACATAAAATTTTGTGCATAGTTACAATATACTTGTTACCCAATGCTGATTTTTACATCTACTATAATTCTAATGGACTACCAGGTTGGTACAGCAATGGTGAATTTGTACACATAAATGTATAGTGCTTACTGTATAAGATATTTTTGACTGCTATGTATTTTAATGTCGTATTTATTACATGTCTTGCATATATGGTTGTATTTTACATACCGAATAAAGCTTTTGACTTGACTTGACTGGTGTGCCTTGTAGGGAGTGGGGAGGGACTTCTTCCCTCTCCTTTTAGATATATCTCTCAGATTATGGATGTGCCTAGTAGGGTGTGTGGAGAGACTGGCCGATCCTTTCAGATGACAGGTGTGCCTAGAAGGGTATGTGGAGGGACTGGCCTCTCTGCTGAGACCAGTCTCTGTTATGATAAGTGTATAAAATGGTTTGGGGAGAACCGGACTCTCCTTTCAGTCTCAATCTCAGATGATGGGTGTGTATTTTAGGGTGTTTGGATGAACCTTAACTTTACTCACAACTCTTCTCTAACCAATGAGCATAAATAGTAGAGTCTGATACACACCATCTCCAGTAAGACTCCTTCATACAGTAATACGTGTGCGAGAGTCTCGCAAGATCATAGCATTTAAAAAAAAAGAAAGATTTACCATCCAAATCATCATAGTACTTACAGACTTCCTCTCAAAAATAAGAACCACGATTTATATTCATACTAATAGAGTGTGTTGAGAACTCATTAACCTTTTTAACGTTCACGATCCCGCGAGAGTCCTGAAAGATCATAAACAATTTTTAAAAGCAATATACATTTATTATCTTCACAGTAGTTATCCCTTAGACACCTCTTCTCTGTCGGGTCTCAACTCCTCAAGATCGGTGCGATGCTCAAAAATGGTCCACCTCTCGATAGCTTCAAGTCTGTCTGCTGTTATAGCGCAGATCAGTGAAGTGATCGAGCAAGGGAAGGAAAGGATGGGGACAGCGGGGAGGGAGACCTGAAATGACAGTAACAATAATGTAAATCTCAATAAAGAACTATTAATCATAATCAATGTATAACTACATCTATAAGTACCCGTAAAGAAAAAAAACATGATCATGCATAAGAGCTGTTAGCGGTGACCACAGTTCCTACTATTTCCGCATAGGACTTAGAACCATGCACCATCAAAGCAGAACTCTAAGCAGTAAATCTAGAGAATGAACAAAACAAAAGACAACACCATAAGTGCAACAGTCTTGTTTTCTTTTGTGAACATTCAAAGACGTTCAACTTAAACAGCTATACACTCGAACCTACTTATCTAGTGCCAAGCATGGCATCACAGGGTAATCAGAGAAACTGCCACCAGAACTCTCCTATTACGCCCTGCTACAATATATGGCCTGAATAGTGAGGAAAAAAAAACATGCAATCAGAAATGCAATGTCAAAACATGTTCAAATAACTCCCACACGTTTGACTGAACCTTGCATAACCTCTGTAAGTGGAACAGACCGGTTACTTCACCAGGAGTAACCTTCTTAGACCATATAGGGGCCGATTCCGATCCTGGAAAAATTTTCCCCGTACGAATCGTATCCGGATTTTTTTCCGTACGAATCCTACAAGTACCGTACAAACTGGCAAGTACGATTCGTATGTGAAAAAGTCCATACGAATCGCATTGGGTAAATTCCCCGACACGTCCTCGGGTCGGGAAAAGTGTCCAACACGTCCCCGGACAGTTTTACGTACGACTCCGAAAACTGAAGTCCGAGCGCGCAAGTACGATCCGTACCGTCCGTCCGATTGTACAATCGTATGGAAAAAAGACCGTCCGGAGCGAACTCCTATAGCAACCATGGAGACGTCCAAACGGGTGCCCGGTACACTCCAAACCCCCCCCAGCCCCCGCATGTATGCTCCGAACCTCCCCCCAGCCCCCGCATGTACGCTCCGAACCCCCCCCAGCCCCCGCATGTACGCGCCGTACCCCCACCCGTGTATGTACGGCGCTTCCACCACCCCCGTAGGTACGGCGCGTACCCCCACCCCCGTAGGTACGGCGCGTACCCCCACCCCCATAGGTACGGTGCGTACCCCCACCCCCGTAGGTACGGCGCGTACCCCCACCCCCGTAGGTACGGAGCGGACCCCCAGCGCTGGGGGTACGTGCCGTACCTACGGGGGTGGGGGTATGCGCCGTACCTATGGGGGTGGGGGTATGCACCGTACCTACGGGGGTGGGGGTACGCGCTGTACCTACGGGGGGCGGCGCGTACATGCGGGGGCTGGGGGGACGGCACGTACATGCGGGGCTGGGGGGGACAGCGCATACATGTGGGGGCTGGGGGGACAGCGCGTACATGCAGGGGCTGGGGGGGGTTCGGAGCGTACTTACGAGGGATGGGGTTCGGAGCGTACTTACGGGGGCTGGGGGGTTCGGCGCGTACCGGGCCCCCAATTCCGCTCGCATCGCACCGTACTTCTCTTTTCCGGCACCTTTTGGGTGCCGTAAAAATATTGCCGTCCGGACTGGTGTTTGTACGAATCGTACTTCCGGGTTCGTGAAATGCAGCCTGCATGCGTCCCGACGTCACGTCGGTGCTGTCCCGGATCACATTGGTATGTGTTTTTACAGTCGGTCGGTGTTTTTTCCGACTCGTACGGAAATGGTGTTTCCGTACGAATCGTACTAGCAAGTTTGTAGGTTTTTTTTACCGGGTAAAACCCTCCGACCGACGGTTCGTACCCGGTTTTTCCAGGATAGGAATCGGCACCATATTGTCTAATTCATATACATGCAGGAGACATACAATAAACGCACGTACATATAACACAAAAGAGGTGTGCTTGTTTACACTTGAGTACACACAATAAAGCCAGTTTTTAGTGAGCACCACGAGTTTCAAATAAGTTTTTAGTAATGCCACACAAAAAGATTGCCAGTATCCCTACAACCTGCAAGAGACGACAAACGTGTGTCTCACCAACTGGGAGGCACATCGCAATGTTAGCATGAGGTACAACCAGGGCTCCTCAAAGCCAAGTGAATATGAGTGAGAAACCACTCTGTAAACGTCCCAAGAAAACAGGATGTTGTTTAAGGTGTACACGACACCCTTACCAGATACCGGCTAATGAGTAACTTAGCCTCCGAGGATGACGTAGAAATGAGCGCAGACCCTCTCAGAGAATCTCCGGGGGAAGTGCCAGGAAAATACGAGGTGTAGCCAACACTCTACCAGCTGCCAAATATTCGAGTATCCAAATGAGGATTATCCAAGGAATAACACAGAGAGTCCAAAATTAGTGGCAGCGTTCACCCAAAAGTGGAGTCCTTTTAATCTCTCCGCTTGCTGCTTCCCCCTTCCTGGAAGGCGCGAGCACGTTCCGGCAACATGCGGGACGCTCCGGGCATCATGGGAGTTGTAGTCTTTGGCCCGCAATGTGCATGAACGTGAGTAGTGCGCTTTTGTTGTATGTCCTGGGGTCGTTGCAGCGAGAGACAGGGTGACAGGGAGAGAACGGGGGTGAGTCGTAACAGTACATCCCTCTTCCAGAGAACCCTGTCGATCTTTACATTTTTTCCGGATGTCTTTTGTGAAATGCAGCAAGCAATCTTGGGGCATGTATCCCGGTTGCTGGTTCCCAGGAATGTTCCTCTGGTCCGTACCCTTTCCATGTAACAAGATACCATCTTTGTTTTCCTCTCAATTTGGTGTCCAAAATACGGGAAACCTCGTATTCCTTTTCTCCGTTTACCCATATAGGACTCGGTCCTTTCTTAATGGGGGTGACAGATGGCTTCAACAATGATACATGAAACACAGGGTGGATATTCAAGGTACAGGGTAAAGCAAGTTTTACAGTTACTGGATTCACACATTTCAATATTTTGGATGGCCCTATGTATTTAGGAGTGAATGCGTTCTTTTTTCTGAATGAAATATTTCTTGTGGACAACCACACAAGATCTCCCCTTTTATACAAAGGACCTAAACGGCGATGTTTATCTGCAACTTGTTTGTATCGTATTTTGGCTTTCTCCAAATGCATATGTGTTTCTTTTAAGGTATCCTGTATATGGGCTACTCTGCTTTGAACCTCAGGAAGATCGTCTACAGAGTGAGTGTTAGAACCGGCGGTCTCTAGTTGGCAGAGGTATACACTTCTGACAAATAGGGACCTACCAACTCTAGTCAGGGCAAGGGGATTACACACTCAGATAACCCCTGCTACCCCCTTGGTAGCTTGGCAGAGCAGACAGGCTTATCTCAGAGGCAGTGTGTTAAGCATTTATGACCACATACAGTAATAAAGTGGATACACTACAGATGGACACGACACAGAAGTTATTATAAAAATAGGATTTTTATATAAGGCTTAGCACAAGACCAAATAACGACAAAAATATACCACAGTCTTAATAAATACTCTTTGGAAGGAAAAATAATGGTTCAAGTAAGGTTTCTTCTTGGCAAATAGTTCTTTAGCAAAGTATTCTTCTGAGCACAGTTCTTTGGCAACAATGTAACCCCCACAGGAGTCACACGACGTCGAGTCTACAGGATTCCCAAGGTTCGGCGTCGACCGCGAGGAGCGCTACGTCGAGCCTGGAGTCGCAACAGACCCCACAAGTACAGTACCTTGAGAAACGAAGAAAACGATGGTCCACGGCGTCGAGATGTCGGCGTCGAGGTCGGCGTCGATCGTGCCTCGGAGTCGGGTCAATCCGCAGCGGCGTCGAGGGATGTCGGGCCGGAGCAGCGCTCACGGCGTCGAGACGGGCGTCGAGTCGATGCGATCAGCAGCGGCGTCGGGACGGGGTCGCTTGGAGGCAGAGCCGATACTCACTCCTCACTGGCGTCGATACCGGCGTCGAGACGGGGTCACTGGGAGCCGGGGCCGATACCCACTGCTCACTGGCGTTGCTGCTGGCGTCGAGACTGCAGATTTTCCCTTGTGTACTGGAAACAACACTTTCCAGCAATTCAGCAATTCAGTAGATGGTGAAGTCCTTTGGCCCTGTGACTTCAACAGGAGACTGGCACTCTTCCAGTCCTTGGAGATTTTCTAGCAAGTGTTCAGAGAGTACACACCAAGTTCCTCTCTCCTTGTTCCTTGGCAAAAATAAAGAAGCAGCTTTCAGGTTCCTCCACAGCAAAACAGCACTCTGGCAGAAAGGGGAGGCAAGTCCTTAGATCAGCAGGCTTCTTGTCCTTGGTACAGGTTTCCTTGTCAGAAGTGATCTGAGTTCTTGGTTCAGGGGTCCTTCTCTTATACCCCTTTTTCCCTTTGTTCCCTTTGTCCAAGCAGGGCGATTCCCACCATCTCAGGTTTGTTGTGGGTGTTGCCAGGCAGAGGCACCTGGCCTATTCACTGGGCAGGGCAGAGTCCTCAGCCGCCCAGCAGGAGGCGGGGCCAGTATTGTCACTGGTAGGAGCAGGGCTATCAGTCGCCCAGCAGGAGGCGGGGCCAGTATTGTGTCAGGCAGGGCAGGCTACTCTTCCCTCACTCTACGTGTAAACGCCCCATTCACCCCACACTGACTCACTCAGACCTCTGGAGCCACCCAGCCCCTGACACACACACCAAACCAGCAGAGACCGGTAGATAGTTGGACAAGAAAATAGCCACTTTCTAAAAGTGCTATTTTCAAACATAGAATTTAAAAACCATCCATCCTAAAGGGTGAGTTATTAAATTCTGAGTTCAGGGATACTAAACTCGACTTGCTACCATGCTCCCTGAGTCAGATAGATTATAATGGAGTTAATAATCCGTCTGCCCAGTCTGGCCTATTGGAGGCAGGTAGCCCTTCAATAGTGAAAAACGAAAATGGCTGTAATTCACTATTAGGTCATGTCACACACATCCGGGCATGACCTACCTTTTACCAACAATGCACCCTGCCCTAGGGCCTACCATAGAGGTGTCTGAAATGTGGCAAAGGGAAGGTTTAGAGACTGGTAAGTAGGTTTCCTTACCAAGTCGATATGGCAGTCGGGGACTGCACGCAGGCGCCGCGGTGGCAGGCCTGAGACACATTTTGCACGCTGCTTCTGTGGGTGGCACAACCCGTGCTGCAAGCCCACCAGCAGCAGTTAACTTACACGCCCTTGGCACGCGCAGTGCACTAGACTAGGGTCTGAACAGTAAGTCAACCAAGCCAATCATGGTAACACCAATCAACGTAACAATTTAACATAGGGAGCACTTGCACTGTGGCACTGATCAGCAGTGGCACAGTGCCCAAAGCAATAATCCAGCAAAAACATCGTAAACGGAGGAGGCAAACAGAAAAAAATGGAGGAGAGACTCATGCCAATGATGCCAGGTCTAACACGTGTCCCCTCCAGCTGAAATGTGGGGAGAACTACCCTTCACCCAGGGAGTCCTCATCACTAAGGCGGAAAAATCTGGACAGACCATCAGCATTGGCGTGATCTGTACCAGGGCGGTGTTCCACCGTAAAGTCCATCCCCTGTAGGGAAATGGACCACCTCAACAGCTTTGGGTTCTCACCCCTCATCTGCATTAACCATCTGAGGGGCCTGTGGTCCGTCTGAACCCGGAAGTGAGTCCCAAACAGGTAGGGTCTTAGCTTCTTCAGCGCCCAGACCACAGCAAATGCCTCACGCTCTATCGCACTCCACCTTTGTTCCCTGGGAAGTAACCTCCGGCTGATGAAGGCTACAGGTAAGTCTCGGCCCTCCTCATTCATCTGTGCTAGAACAGCCCCCACACCATGCTCTGAAGCGTCCGTCTGGACAATGAATTCTTTTGAAAAGTCGGGTGCCTGGAGGACCGGTGCTGTACACATTGCAGTTTTCAGGGTGTCAAAGGCGTTCTGACAGGCGTCAGTCCAGATCACAAGTCTCGGCTGCTTCCGGGAAGTCAGCGAGGTCAAGGGGTGCACGATGTTGCCATACCCCTTGACAAACCTCCTGTAGTAACCCGTGAGACCCAAGAAGGCTCTCACCTGAGTCTGGGTTTTGGGCGGTTCCCAAGCCAGGATGGTATCTATCTTGGGTTGCAGGGGGGCCACCTTGCCGCTCCCTACTTGGTGCCCCAAGTACACCACTGAACCCTGCCCAATCTGGCACTTACTAGCCTTGATTGTGAGGCCTGCTCTGCGCAGGGCCAACAACACTTCCTGGAGGTGGCGCAAGTGTTCCTCCCAGCTGGCGCTGAACACTGCTATATCGTCCAGGTAGGCGGCGCTGAAATCTTCCAGCCCGGCCAATACCTGGTTAACCAACCTCTGGAACGTGGCAGGGGCATTCTTCATCCCAAAGGGCATCACACGGAACTGGTAGTGCCCATCTGGTGTGGAGAATGCAGACCTCTCTTTTGCCCCCTCAGTCAAGGCGATCTGCCAGTACCCAGACGTTAGATCAAACGTACTAAGGTACCGGGCAGCCCCCAACCGATCGATGAGCTCATCAGCTCTGGGGATGGGGTGCGCGTCAGTCTTGGTGACCGAATTGAGTCCTCGGTAATCCACACAGAACCGAAGTTCTGGTGAAGCACCAGGCGCTGCAGCCTTTGGGACCAAGACCACTGGGCTGGCCCAAGGACTGCTAGAGGACTCAACCACCCCTAAGGCAAACATCTTGGAGACCTCCTCCTTGATATATGCTCTGACCTTTTCAGTCACCCTGTAGGCCTTGTGCCTCACAGGAGTGCTGTCCCCGGTGTCCACATCATGGACACACCACTGAGTGACACCAGGGATTAAGGAGAACAGATCAGGGAATTGTACCAACAGATGGCGACAATCTTGCTGCTGCTCAGGGGTCAGTGTGTCAGAGAGGACAACACCATCCACTGACCCATCTTTTTCTTTTGCACACAGGAGGTCAGGAAGAGGCTCACTCTCCTCCTCCATCCCAGCATCTGTGGCAAGGAGCATGCCCACTTCGGACCTTTCTAAGTGGGGCTTTAACCGGTTGACATGCAGGACCCTTAAGGGGTTCCTGGGAGATTTCAAGTCCACCAAGTAGGTGACATCGCTCTTTTTCTCCACAACCTCAAATGGTCCGGTCCACCTGTCCTTGAGCGCACAAGGTTCCACAGGGGCCATGACCCAAACTTTCTGACCAGGTTGAAGCTCAACCAGAGTGGCATTCTGATCGTACCACCGCTTCATCTCTTCCTGGCTGGCCTCCAGATTTGCCTGAGCAAGATCTCTGAAGCGCCGAGTCTGGTTCCTAAAGGCCAGCATGTAACTATATACATCCTGGGGAGGTTTCCTGGGAGATTGCTCCCAGCCTTCTTTGACCAGACTCAAAGGTCCTCTTACCGGGTGACCATACAAAAGCTCAAAGGGGCTGAACCCTAGAGACTTCTGTGGCACCTCACGGTAAGCAAACAGCAGGCATGGCAAGAGGACGTCCCATTTACGCCTC
The DNA here is from genome assembly GCF_964204655.1 of Triturus cristatus. NCBI lineage: Eukaryota > Metazoa > Chordata > Amphibia > Caudata > Salamandridae > Triturus > Triturus cristatus. The sequence continues at coordinate 347,453,928 of NC_140582.1, forward strand.
ATCGGTTCTTCAAGACCCATGATCATGCCTTTTAGGGTCCGGTTGAATCTCTCAACCAGCCCATTACCTTGAGGGTGGTAAGGAGTGGTAAACTTGTAGGTTACCCCACACTCCTTCCACAGGGACTTCATATAATTCGAAATGAAGTTGGTGCCCCGGTCTGACACCACCTCTCTGGGGAACCCCATGCGGGAGAAAACATCCATCAGTGCCCGTCCCACCACGGGGGCCGTCACTGTTCGGAGAGGGATGGCTTCCGGGTACCGGGTGGCATGGTCCACCAAGACCAGGATAAACCTGTTGCCCATGGCTGTCTTGGGGTCCAGTGGCCCCACAATGTCAATTCCCACTCGCTCAAAGGGGGTACTGACAACGGGAAAAGGTTGGAGGGGAGCCTTCTGCTTCCGCCCACTTTTCCCACTTGCCTGGCAAGTTTGACAGGTCCTACAATGGATATCTGAATCCCTTCTCATCTGGGGCCAATAAAAATGGGTGACAAGCCTGTCATAGGTCTTGTCCTGCCCCAGATGTCCAGCTAACGGAACGTCATGAGCCAACCCCAGTAGGAAGGCTCTGAAGCGCTGGGGTACCACCAGCACACGGGCTGACCCAGGTTCAGCAGCCTTAGGCTCGCTATACAGGAGGTCGTTCTCCCAGTAGACCCAATGTGATCCTGACTGATCACCTGTCGTTTGGGCTGAGGCCTGCTGCCTCATACCCACAAGAGAAGGGCACACTTTCTGTTCAGCACAAAATTCCTCCCTGGAGGGACCACCATCCTGCTGCCAATGGGTCAGCTCGGGCAGGTCTCCCAGTTCGGCCACTTGTTCTCCTGTCGGTTCCAGGGCATCCCCCTCAGGGTCTGCTCCCTCCTGGACCGCGGGAACGATGGGGGACGGTTTCCCGCGCCCCCTGCCTCTTCTCTTCACGGTTGGGACCTGGGCCATACTTTCAGGCTCCGGGCCCCCATCAACACCCTTACTGACTGACATGGACCGGGTGGTCGCACACACCCACTCAGGCAGACCCAACATTTCCAGATGCGCTTTTCTCTCCACCTTAGCCCAAGGGGAGTCCTCCAAATCATTGCCCAGGAGACAATCAACAGGCATGGCGGGCCTCACAGCAACCTGAAGAGTACCTGAGACCCCCCCCCACTCAAAGGGAACTTGAGCTACCTCACACTGACTCTGTGAGTTGTCAGCAGCTACAACGGGGTAGAATGCATGAGGGACCACCTGCTCTCTGGACACCAAGTGACACTTGACAGCTGTCACACTCGCTCCGGTGTCTCTGAGAGCTTCCACCCTATGGCCATTAATGGTCACCCACTGCCTATATTTCTTAGTGTTACTAGGCAGAGGGGTTGGAGGGACCATTTCCACGTCTCCTAAAGAGACCAGGGACATTTCTGCGGGACCCCACCCACCGGGGGCACCCATCTCATCCCCTCCCAGGGCTACACTCGCTACCTGACGAGGGGGTGCACGCGGCGGTGCATTCGAATCCTTCATGGGACACTGGGGATCATAATAACGGTGTCCCACCTGCTTACAGGCATAGCAGGTCATGGGGCCCCTGTGAACAGGTTTACCTGTCGGGGCCTCTGGCTTCTTTCCAGGGGGAGGCTGGGAACCCTTCCCTTGGTTCCCTTGGGGACTACTTTGGGGCCCTTTCTGAAACTCCCTCTGTTTACCCCTGTCCCCCCCACTCTTCTGCTGGGGACCCTGCCCACCTTTGGCTGAGTCTCCCACTGGACCCTTGTGGACCCTGGTACTGACCCAGCGGTCCGCCTCCTCAGCAAGTTTTCTAGGGTTAGATAGCTTGCTGTCAACAAGGTGCTGGCGTAGCTCTGGAAAACAGTTATTAGACAAGTGCTCCCAAGCAAACAAATCATAAAGAGCATCATAACTATCAACCTTGCTACCCTTTATCCAACCATCCATGGTTCTGCAGAAAAAAGACACATATTCAACCCACGTAGTACCAGGCAACTTCTTACATTCTCTAAAGGTTTGTCTGTACTTTTCTGGAGTTAAGCCATATCTCAGCATTAAAGCATCTTTCATATGAGTATAAGACATCCTATCCTCAGCAGGAAGGCTCAACAAGGTATCTCTCCCCTCGTTTGTAAAGCGGCTCCACAACCCCGTTCCCCAATCCTTCTCAGGGACCCGGTGGGCCAACAATGCTAACTCATACGCTTTAAACCATTGGCTAATATCTTCATTCTTACTGTAATCCTTGATCACATCTTTAGGAAAATAAAACCTACTTTCCGCAGGCACAGATGGAGTGCTGCCACCAGAGGGATTCAACTCTAAACTCTTAGTTTTAAGCTCCATCTCCCTCACCATCTTCTCACGTTCAAACGCTAATTTCTCTCTCTCAAAATCTAATCTTTTGCTCTCCATTTCAGCTTCTCTCTTGCTTCTCGCATTCTCTAATTCCAACTGCCCTCCTAATTTAAGTTTTGCCATTTCTAACTTGTACCCCCTCTCCTTCTCCCTGTCTTCTAATTCTTCGGGGGAAAAGCTCCTAGAGGACGCACTACTGCCTAGAGATGACACTGGCCCACCTGTGGGCTCTTCCTCTTCCTCTTCTTCTTCCTCTTCCGGTACCACCACCGGATCAGAGGGATTTCTGGCCTCTAACCAGGCCTTCAGCGCTTTGAGGAAGTCGTCTTTCCTTGTGAGACCTGTGGTAGGAACTTTAAACTGCTTGCAAAATCCTTTTAGATCTTTTAGCGTGTAGGAATCTATCTTCTCCTTATCAAATTCCCCCACAACAATCTCCACAGGTGTAGTAGCTCGGGCATTCTCCATGGTCAAAACTGGCAGTGTTTAAGAAAATAAGCTCCAGGAAAGCGGAGAACAAAAATAGACAATCCTACCAAACAGACTGTGGCTGCGTTATGGTCTGCTTTCACTATGTAGCGTACACTAATCACTGCACATGAGTCATAAATGCAAAGTTCAAATCCCACCGCTGACCACCAATGTTAGAACCGGCGGTCTCTAGTTGGCAGAGGTATACACTTCTGACAAATAGGGACCTACCAACTCTAGTCAGGGCAAGGGGATTACACACTCAGATAACCCCTGCTACCCCCTTGGTAGCTTGGCAGAGCAGACAGGCTTATCTCAGAGGCAGTGTGTTAAGCATTTATGACCACATACAGTAATAAAGTGGATACACTACAGATGGACACGACACAGAAGTTATTATAAAAATAGGATTTTTATATAAGGCTTAGCACAAGACCAAATAACGACAAAAATATACCACAGTCTTAATAAATACTCTTTGGAAGGAAAAATAATGGTTCAAGTAAGGTTTCTTCTTGGCAAATAGTTCTTTAGCAAAGTATTCTTCTGAGCACAGTTCTTTGGCAACAATGTAACCCCCACAGGAGTCACACGACATCGAGTCTACAGGATTCCCAAGGTTCGGCGTCGACCGCGAGGAGCGCTACGTCGAGCCTGGAGTCGCAACAGACCCCACAAGTACAGTACCTTGAGAAACGAAGAAAACGATGGTCCACGGCGTCGAGATGTCGGCGTCGAGGTCGGCGTCGATCGTGCCTCGGAGTCGGGTCAATCCGCAGCGGCGTCGAGGGATGTCGGGCCGGAGCAGCGCTCACGGCGTCGAGACGGGCGTCGAGTCGATGCGATCAGCAGCGGCGTCGGGACGGGGTCGCTTGGAGGCAGAGCCGATACTCACTCCTCACTGGCGTCGATACCGGCGTCGAGACGGGGTCACTGGGAGCCGGGGCCGATACCCACTGCTCACTGGCGTTGCTGCTGGCGTCGAGACTGCAGATTTTCCCTTGTGTACTGGAAACAACACTTTCCAGCAATTCAGCAATTCAGTAGATGGTGAAGTCCTTTGGCCCTGTGACTTCAACAGGAGACTGGCACTCTTCCAGTCCTTGGAGATTTTCTAGCAAGTGTTCAGAGAGTACACACCAAGTTCCTCTCTCCTTGTTCCTTGGCAAAAATAAAGAAGCAGCTTTCAGGTTCCTCCACAGCAAAACAGCACTCTGGCAGAAAGGGGAGGCAAGTCCTTAGATCAGCAGGCTTCTTGTCCTTGGTACAGGTTTCCTTGTCAGAAGTGATCTGAGTTCTTGGTTCAGGGGTCCTTCTCTTATACCCCTTTTTCCCTTTGTTCCCTTTGTCCAAGCAGGGCGATTCCCACCATCTCAGGTTTGTTGTGGGTGTTGCCAGGCAGAGGCACCTGGCCTATTCACTGGGCAGGGCAGAGTCCTCAGCCGCCCAGCAGGAGGCGGGCCAGTATTGTCACTGGTAGGAGCAGGGCTATCAGTCGCCCAGCAGGAGGCGGGGCCAGTATTGTGTCAGGCAGGGCAGGCTACTCTTCCCTCACTCTACGTGTAAACGCCCCATTCACCCCACACTGACTCACTCAGACCTCTGGAGCCACCCAGCCCCTGACACACACACCAAACCAGCAGAGACCGGTAGATAGTTGGACAAGAAAATAGCCACTTTCTAAAAGTGCTATTTTCAAACATAGAATTTAAAAACCATCCATCCTAAAGGGTGAGTTATTAAATTCTGAGTTCAGGGATACTAAACTCGACTTGCTACCATGCTCCCTGAGTCAGATAGATTATAATGGAGTTAATAATCCGTCTGCCCAGTCTGGCCTATTGGAGGCAGGTAGCCCTTCAATAGTGAAAAACGAAAATGGCTGTAATTCACTATTAGGTCATGCCACACACATCCGGGCATGACCTACCTTTTACCAACAATGCACCCTGCCCTAGGGCCTACCATAGAGGTGTCTGAAATGTGGCAAAGGGAAGGTTTAGAGACTGGTAAGTAGGTTTCCTTACCAAGTCGATATGGCAGTCGGGGACTGCACGCAGGCGCCGCGGTGGCAGGCCTGAGACACATTTTGCACGCTGCTTCTGTGGGTGGCACAACCCGTGCTGCAAGCCCACCAGCAGCAGTTAACTTACACGCCCTTGGCACGCGCAGTGCACTAGACTAGGGTCTGAACAGTAAGTCAACCAAGCCAATCATGGTAACACCAATCAACGTAACAATTTAACATAGGGAGCACTTGCACTGTGGCACTGATCAGCAGTGGCACAGTGCCCAAAGCAATAATCCAGCAAAAACATCGTAAACGGAGGAGGCAAACAGAAAAAAATGGAGGAGAGACTCATGCCAATGATGCCAGGTCTAACAGTGAGGATGTAGGAAAGGGAGGAATCTGGGGTGAAAACCATAGGTACTGTAATATGGCGAAGTGTGTGTGGAACAGTGTTTTGCATTGTTGTATGCTATTTCTGCCAACCACAAGTACTCCACCCATGCATCAGTATTAGTATTCACATAGCAATGAAGGTATTGCTTAATGGTTTGATTTACCCTTTCTGTCTGGCCATCGGTCTGTGGATGACAACTTGTGGATAGGGCCACCTGTATTCGTAAGGCGGAACACCATACCTTTCAAAAGCGTGCGGTGAATTGAGACTCCCTATCTGACACTATCTTCTTAGGAAGACCATGTAATCTAACTACATGTAACAGCAATAACTTGGCTAGTTGTTCCGCAGTAGGTATTTGCTTGCACGCTACAAAATGCCCCATCTTGGTGAGGTAATAGACTATTACTAGAACTCTAGTGTAACCTTGATCTGACGGGAGACTTACAATGAAATTAATAGATATGTGTTCCCATGGTGCATCTGGAGTAGGAAGCGGTTGTAACAACCCCTGAGGTTTCGTGTGATCTGATTTCATTTGTGCACATACCTCACACCTCTTAATCCAGCATACCACATCCCTTCTCACTGCGGGCCACCAGAATTGCCGCAGAATATTGTCGGTTGTTTTCTCCACGCCAAAATGACCAGCACTAGGCAATTTGTGACACCATTGGTACACTTGTTTTTGTAGAGGTTTAGAGGGGACTAACAACTGCCTTCCTCTTATAGGGATACCTTGTTTAATACTCCACTCCTTGTGAAACTTAAACCAAGTCTTCCATTTCATAGTCCTGATCCCACGTGCTACCTGTGTCAAGAAGTCCTTTGTCTGTACTGCACAAACGACTTTAGCAGGAGGCAAAATGGCATGTTCCATTGGTTTTTCCTCATCCGGTAGAGATTCCTGCCTTGTTAGAGCATCTGCTATTTTATTATCCTTGCCTGGCCTAAAGGTGACAACAAAATCAAACTCCTCAAAAAATAACATCCACCTTAGCTGCCTAGGCGTGAGATGTCTAGCTGACCGCATTAATTGCAAATTACGGTGGTCTGTGTCACTCTATCTTTGGCCCCTAGTAATAAATGTCTCCACTCTGTAAACGCAGTTTTAATGGCTAGCAACTCTTTCTCCGCTATGGTGTAATTCCTTTCGGCTTCATTCAGTTTGTGTGACATAAAGGCTATAGGATGTAATTGTCCTGTTGATTCATGGCGCTGGGATAACACTGCTCCTATGGTGTATTCTGAGGCGTCTGCTTCCACGACATAGGGTCTTTCAGGATTTGCATGGGTAAGTACAGGAGCGGTGATGAAAGCCTGCTTTAGTCCATCAAATGCATCTTGGGCTTCCTTGGATCACAGAAACGGGTATTTCTTCTGGGTTAACTTGGTGATGGGAGTGATTAATCTGGAGAATTGATTTATAAATCTCAGATAAAAAGTTGGCAAAACCCAAAAAACATTGAATGTCTTTTACGTTCTGAGGAATAGGCCATTCTTTCACAGCCATAACTTTCCTCTCTGCCATTTCCTGTCCCCTGGGTGTTAACATTACCCCCAAGAACTCCACTGTGTCCTCATGGAATTCGCACTTACTTAGCTTACAATAAAGCCGATTTTTTCTTAGAGCCTGTAGTACGTTACACACATGATGGTAGTGTTTGTCGATGGATGACGAATAGATGAGTATGTCTTCTATATAGACAACAACGTATTGATCCAGGAATTCACTCAACACTTCATTTAAGAAGTATTGAAATGCAGCTGGCGCATTGCAAAGCCCAAAGGGCATTACCAAACACTCGTATAAACTGTAACGAGTCTTCAAAGGGGTTTTCCACTCGTCCCCAGATCTCATTCTCACCAAATGGTAAGCCCCTTTGAGGTCCAACTTGGTGTAGATTACAGCCTGTTTTACCTGCTCTAGGAGTACTGGTATCAGCGGCAAGGGATAACGATTCTTACCCGTTATATATCGTTCAATGCCTGGAAATCGATGCACGTGCGCCGCTCGCCATTAGCCTTAGAAATGAAAAAGAGAGGCGAGGCTGCTGGTGATTTCGAGGGACATATGAATCCTAATTCTAGATATTTATCTAGATAACTTCGTAGGTGGTCGTTCTCCGGCTCCGCCAAGGCATATACTCTCCCACAAGGCACTACGCACCGGGGATTAGGTCAATCTGACAATCGTATAAACAATGTGGGGGGAGTGTCTCTGCTTGTGTTTCATTAAACACGTCTTCAAAACTAGAATACTGATCTGGTAATTCCGTGTCTTTTTCAGCCGCCGTGGCAATCCGCTGACAGGTGGACAGGATTTGAGACGGAGTGTGAGAGGACTTACAACAGTTATCTATCCAATATTGTGAGGTAAATGAAAGGTTTTTATGAACCCAGTCTATGTCGGGATTATGTTTTTGAAGCCAAGAAAGGCCTACAATATTACCATATTGTGGGGCCTTGATTATCTGAAAAACCATGGTTTCACAGTGTTCCAATCCATGTAACACCTCGATAGAACTAGACACAAAGGCAATGGGACCTGACTCAAGTACTCTGCCATCAACCGCCATTACTATTTCAGGATGAGACTTCTTTATCAACTTTATTCCCAATGTCTTTGCTACTTCTTCATCCATGAATATGTCGGTGGCTCCTGAGTCAATCATTGCATGCGGGTCTTTCTTCCCACTGATTCTCTAGCTTAAGGGTAATAAATATGAAGAAGAACCATTTCAGATAGGCCTGTCCTTTCTTTGAGGGAGGGGAGAACACTAATGCTCGAGGGGTTCCCTCTTCTGTCACTAGACCGTTCTAGTTTTCTGACCTCTTGGTAAGAGAAGATAACTCCTCTCTTTTATATCCTCCCCGGTTGTTTTGTGGCTTTAGACGGCATTCTCTTACAAAATGTCCTCGCTTACCACAAAATAAACAAAGGCATTTTTTCCTTCTCATATCCCTTTCTTCTGATGTTAGGGCAGCTCTAACTGTGCCTATTTCCATGGGTTCTGGCGTATTCCTAGGCCTATGTTCCCCAACACCAGGATGCTCAAACCTGATATAAGGTCTATCTTTCTTTTTGGAGTCTCCTTTTCAATTGCCCAAACGGTGTTCCAATCTTAATGTAAGATGCACAAAGTCACTACAGGTTTTTGGTTGAGGATCTATCTGAGCGATTGTATCTTTTAATTCGTCTCATAACCCTTCGTAATAAAGTGCAAACTGTTTTTCTTCTAGCCAATTGGCCTCAGCAACTAGTCTCCTAAATGTGGTAATATATAAGTGTAATTCTTTGGTGCTTTGTCGAAGCTCTAGGAGTTCTTTATCAGCGGACAGTGTATGGGTTCTGCGATCAAAGATGTTCTCAAATTCTGTCCTAAAGGTGTTCCAATTGTAAAGAAGGGAATCATCTTTCTGTATTAACGGCACTGCCCATAAAGCAGCATCCCCAGCTAGGTAGGAAATCAGAAAGGCTACCCTGGATTAATTTGTTGCAAGGATTTTGGGTTTGCAATTGGAGTGTAACAATACTTGTGTGAGGAACACCTGTGTCTTACTGGCTTCTCCATTATATCTCTCCAGGGGAGCTAACGGAATTAGGGTGGGCATTTCTACCGTTATAGGATGTGAAGCAGAAAAAGGTGAACCACCTCCTACATCAAAAGGGTTCCTTTGCAAGCGATCAACTTTGGCCTGTAAAGCTGCGGTTTCGATTCTTGAAGCCGCAAGCTCTTGTTGTACCACTTGTAAAGCGGCCAACACATCCTCTAAAGCAGCCATGTTGGAGCAAAGAGACCGATCGGGAGGAAAAATATCCGTGGGCTGCTAATTCTGTCGGGTCTCAACTCCTCAGGATCGGTGTGATGCTCAAAAATGGTCCACCTCTCGATAGCTTCAAGTCTGTTTGTTATAGCGCAGACCAGTGAAGTGATCAAGCGAGGGAAGGAAAGGATGGGGACAGCCAGGAGGATGACCTGAAATGACAGTAACAATAATGTACATCTCAATAAAGAACTATTAATCGTAATCAATGTATAACTACATCTATAAGCTGTCTAAGTACCTGTAAGGAAAAAGAACATGATCATGCATAAGAGCTGTTAGCGGTGACCACAGTTCCTACTATTTCCGCATAGGACTTAGAACCATGCACCATCAAAGCAGAACTCTAAGCAGTAAATCTAGAGAATGAACAAAACAAAAGACAACACAATAAATGCAACAATCTTGTTTTCTTTTGTGAACATTGAAAGACGTTCAACTTAAACAGCTATACACTGGAACCTACTTATCTAGTGCCAAGCATGGCATCACAGGGTGATCAGAGAAACTGCCACCAGAACTCTTCTATTATGCCCTGCTACAATATATGGCCTGAATATTGGAAAAAAACAACATGCAATCAGAAATGCAATGTCAAAACATGTTCAAATAACTCCCACACGTCTGACTGAACCTTGCAGAACCTCTGGAAGTGGAACAGACCGGTTACTTCACCAGGAGTAACCTTCTTAGACCATATAGTGTCTAATTCATATACATGCAGGAGACATACAATAAACGCACGTACATATAACACAAAAGAGGTGTGCTTGTTTGCACTTGAGTACACACAATAACGCCAGTTTCTAGTGAGTACCACGAGTTTCAAATAAGTTTTTAGTAATGCCACACAAAAAGATTGCCGGTATCCCTACAACCTGCAAGAGACGACAAACATGTGTCTCACCAACTGGGAGGGACACCGCAATGTTAACATGAGGTAGAACCAGGCCTCCTCAAAGCCAAGTGAATATGAGCAAGAAACCGCTCTGTAAACGTCCGAAGAAAACAGGATGTTGTTTAAGGTGTACACAACACCCTTACCAGATACCGGCTAATGAGTAACTTAGCCTCCGAGGACGACATAGAAATGAGCGCGGACCTACTAAGAGAACCTCCGGGGAAAGTGCCAGGAAAACATGAGGTGTAGCCAACACCCTACCAGCTGCCAAATATTCGAGTATCCAAAAGAGGATTATCCAAGGAATAATGCAGAGAGTCCAAAATTAGCAGCAGCGTTCACCCGAATGCGGAGTCCTTTTAATCTCTCTGCTTGCCGCTTCCTGGAAGGCGCAAGCACGTTCCGGCAACGTGCTGGACGCTCCGGGCATCCTGGGAGTTGTAGTCTTTGACCCGCAATGTGCATGAACGCGAGTAGCGCGCTTTTGTTGTATGTCCTGGGGGCCTTGCAGCGAGAGACAGGGTGACAGGGAGAGAACGGGGGTGAGTCGTAACATTCTCTAAATCTATGGGGACAGTATGTCTTTATGCTGCACTTATATTGCTTTTTTACTACATTTCCAATTTTTCACAGTAAACAGTAATGGCGCCCATTTAATTTCTAACATTCCAACAGCCAGCCAATCGGAGCATTCACTCAAAGGAGACTCACATGAGCCTCACGCTCCAGCAAGAGCATGAAGTCTCATAGGTAAAATGAGTTTCTGGGCCAACCAAAGGGTACCATTTTTATAACAGAGTCCTAATGACAACAAAAACGAATATGGCAAAAATTGGAGGGTAAATGCAAAAGGTTTGGGGGTGACCCTGTAGAGCGGGTCAGGTACAAATGCAGGATTGGGTTTGGAATATTGTTTGCCATGTTTGATGAGCAATAGGTAGCGAGCCTCCTTATACTTTCACTGAAGAAGCTCCAAAATCATTGATTGTAATATTCTGCCGTTGCACAGATATACCTATCGATCCCACGAAACAGAAGTACAGACACAAACAAGGTGGTTGGCAGGGTCTCTACCAGAATTTTGACATATATTGCTGAACTCATTTTTGTTGGCATTAGGACTCTTTGACCTTTTCTCCTGTTAACTGGTGGTAAAGTGCTTGGGCCCTGTCCCTAAACCATGATACAAATGGCATATACATGATTGGTATGTCTAATTTACTTGTAAGTCCCTAGTAAATGGCACTACCAATACGCAAGGCCTATAAATTAAATGATACAAGTGGGGCCGCAGCATTCATTGTGCCACCCACTAATGTAGCCTTTTAAAATATCTCAGGCCTACCACTGCAGCCTACTGTGCAGTTTTGAACTGCCATTTCAACCTGGCAAATTAAACCTTTTGCCAGGCCTAAGCTTTCCTTTTTAATACTTATAACTCGTCCCTAAGGTAGGCCCTAAAGGCTCATAAGGTAGGGAGCATTTTATTTGAAAAGTAGGACATTTGTACTTGAATTTTACATGTCCTGGTAGTGAAAAACTCCTTAAGTTTTCTTTCACTGCTCTAAGGTCTATCTCTCCCATTGACTAACACTGGATTACCTTGATAAATTTAATAAGTGCTCACTTTGTGTAGGGACAGGTAGAGATATGCTTTTCAAACTCAAGTGGATTATAGTTTACAATCCTCTTTAATGGTAAAGTTGGATTTTAAGTCGCAACCTCAAAAAATGCCACTTTCAGAACGTTATAATAAGAAACAAACCATCTGCCAATACTGATAATTAATGATCAATCCAAATTGAAACGGCGCAAGAACAATGGATCAATGCAAACCGTCACTAATCAATAGTGTTTATTTAAACAACATCATTTTGTTCACTTTTATCTTTTTTCTTTTTTTCTCAAAACAATACTTTATGTACAAAGATTCCAAAAACACCACTACAATGATACAAAAAAGAGAAGGAATTGTAAGAAATGTTTTGACAAAATCACACAAAGACCCTACGAACATACATACTAAATCATTCATGCAACATTACCCATTCATCAACAAATAACATCCTACAACCACTCATATGCCCACTCCTTGGATCCCTGAGTCTATTCCCTAACTTGTGGACCAAGGAACTTAAACCAAACAAAGGAACAATCTACAAAACAATTAGTTGTGCAAACCATCTAATCCCAATAATCTAAATTCAAAACATCAATTATTCGAGAAAGTACAACAAAAACAACATATTTTGAAGGAACAATCCTTCTCTTTTTTGTATCATTGTAGTGGTGTTTTTGGAATCTTTGTACATAAAGTATTGTTTTGAGAAAAAAAGAAAAAAGATAAAAGTGATTAAAATGATGTTGTTTAAATAAACACTATTGATTAGTGACGGTTTGCATTGATCCATTGTTCTTGCGCCGTTTCAATTTGGATTGATCATTAATTATCAGTATTGGCAGGTGGTTTGTCTCTTATTGCTAAAAGGGCTCAGCCTTACTGATTAGAGCCACACTCATTATTGTTCTATCGCTCTTTTAGAACGTTGGCATTTTCTTGTCCAGACATTTATGCTTCTGCCAATGTTCTAAGTAACATAAATGTAAATGGCTTTGCTGTTGGGGTATGTGTATTCCTCGCAGGCAGTGACACAAAAGGAATAAGGTGTGGACAGAATGGGTCATCCTGCCAGGATGGCTGAAGGCAGAGCTGTGTCTTGCTCTCACTTACACTTCAAAGGGCTTACCTCCAGCACACGCAAAGGAACCTGACATTAGTCTTTTGTTACCCAGACCTCTTGGAGAGTTGGCAGGGCATGGGAAGGGAAGAACTTTCCAGAACCAGATGTGGGGATAGTATAGGGAATCCCCCCACATTAAAGGCTGGTTCAGGTATAAATATTGGATCTCCATTGCCCTGCTTTGGTAGACTTCTGGAACTGTGGACTCTACGTAAGAAGGACTCCCTTGTTCTCCAGAGGACTGTTGTGCTGCTTGAGGCCTGCCTTGTTCACCAGAGGACTACCCTCTCTGCTACCAGAGGTGTGCCCTGCTGCTGGTGGCCTGCCTTGTTCCTCAGAAGACTGCCCTGCTGCTTGAGCCCTACCCTGCTCTGAGAAGAAAGACTGGATCTGCTCCCATCATCCCAGGCTAACCTGAGTGACTCATGGGTCAGTTGGCTTATCTTCTGTTCTGAGCTAAAGAGACCCAACAAACCCAGAGGTAACATTGCAACTGCCCCACTGATTGGCTAAATTGGACCTGCCTGGATCTGCAACTGACATGCCTGAGCTCTTCTGGCCTATGCTGGGGTGATCCTCAGAATGTGCTTCCCCAGGTCCTGGACCCTTGGCTGACATCAGTTAAGCACCTCCTGTAAAGAAAGATGAAATCCTGAAGTTTTGGACTCTTCGTGACTGAGGACGGACCCATTTGCGCCAAGACTCTGCTGCCTGCGATGACTACCAATTCAACGCTCCTGTGAACCGGACTCATAACTCTACACAGACCACCAGCGATGAGCAGTAGTTCAAAATCTGCACTTCATACCACATCAATGACATACCGCACCGCCTGGTCTACTCTTCGCTCTGCAAAGATGACCATCCACAACGCTCACGCTTCTCCTCGCTGCCTCCACTACCTTGAACGGAACTACTTGTGCCCAAATTTGAGAAGGTAACTCTTTCAGCTGGACTAACCTGATCCTTGTATCTGGCCTGTGCTCCCTCACGGTTGGCCCTAACTTGTGACTTGCCCCCGGTCTAGCATGATCAAATGACCATGCATGGCACTTTCAACTTACAGCTACTCTATTCTGTTAAAATTTAAAATTATATAACTCTGACTGGATTTAATTTGTTGTATTCTCTTTTTATTTATTAAAATATTCTCTTTTTCTCTAAATTGTTTTGAGATTCTTCTTGTGTTGTGTTTTTCCTTTATTACATTTGTGTTCTGCATAAATTCCTTGCACAATGACTCTAAGTTAAGCCTAACTGCTTTTGTGCCAAGCTACCAGAGGGTTAAACACAGGTTAAATTAGTGACATTCGTGATTCATCATGACAAGTAATGTGGTTGATACCTGAGTGGCGCTTCCACCCCTCCCAACCAATAACCCACTTTCTTACAAAGGCACACAAGGAGCTGCAAAACGTCCTACAGCCTAATACTAACTCATTAGACTCAACAGAATTATTATATGTGCCTTTTAAATAAGAGAAAAAGTACCCCAAAGCAAATCTGTTATAAATAAGCAGAAAATTGAATCTACAGTCCATTTTGTCAAACACTGCACCTTTATCTGTAGATCACTCAACCAGTTCAGTATGTGGGATGACCCTTAATCTTGTTTTTTTTTTGCATCTTTCATTGTGCTACAAATTTACCAAAGCTCAATAGGTATGTCGATGAGTACCGTCAGGGAAAAAGTGATAGGGGTTTATGTTTAAATCTGGCAGATAGCTAAGGAATCACTTTTAGTGGCAACTTCATTTAGTGATGTCTTACATAGATCTACCACGATTATCTGGCTTCCACCTTCTAATCTTCAATTGTGTTTTCTAGCTAATAACCACAGTAATATCAATGAAATATTGACCACCACCATGGCTGAGTGGCTGCCAGCATTTGAAAACAAAGTCTGCAAAAATCTTACCCTGCACAGCTTGACCTTCAATCTTTTATACCTGATGCTGCTTTATTACTAAACAAACAGTTTGTGCTTTTATCCAGAACAAATAGTTCTTAATTTGGTCTAAATCTAAATGTTATTCACCTCAAGTAGTTACAGCATTTTGTCAAAAAACAGTTTGTGCTTTGACTAAAATAAATCCTCTGTTGGAAAGCCGGTGCAAATGGATGTGTTTTCCTTTTATGACCTCTACATTCAAGCGGTAGAAATTATTTCTGCTGTTCCGCTCCTCAAAATTATAGTACATTGAATCTACTTATGTGTGTGTATATGCAATTAGGGCTCGAAAAACAGAAAGTGTATAGAGTGAAGGAGAGGGGAAAACATAAGAAGTAGCAAGGCAGGCAATATTATTGCTTCTATTCCTGACATACTTAAAGACAAAACATCAAACATTTGTCAAATCACTATATGTAGATTTCATCAACAAGCTCTTGGATGAGAGCAAAATATGACTTTAATAATATTATTTTCTCGCAAGCTCAATACACCATTTCTGAAATTACACAAAAAAATATCAACAGAGGAAAGGGCAAACAGACTACTAGCCTAAGAGCTTAGACAGACAACAGACTAGAGTGATAAGTAGTGTTTTAGATGAAAATGTGGCTCATCCAACACTAATGATCACAAATGTACTTGGGCCGCAGGTAATAATATCATTTTTGGGCTATTACAGATACTGAAAATAAACTGTGAAGCACAACGCTTTGTAGAAAGATTTCTGGGTCTGAAATCAAATGCATGCATGAAGACTTACTGGCGAGTGTAATTCCTGGACATGAGGTTTGCAAATTGGAATTTTATAAAACTTGTAAATTTCAGATTGCATCCATTCGTACCAAAGACTTTTAGGGAATGATGAAAAGAATTATGTAATGATTGATATCAATAGATCACTGTGCTTAGTTGTGCCCAAACCAGCAACGACAGCACTCTGCTAGAATGTAAGACACTTGCCATCGATAAACTCAAATATTAAAGCATTGCAAAAGTCCTGTCAAACAAGGACAACATCGAGGCTAGGAGCTGGTAAAACCGGCTGTGGCACTAAGAAGCAGGAGTGTCTGCTGCAATCAGGGGCAGCACATTTCCACCTGTGTGCTGTAGGCATCTTTGAATGATGCCCAGTGGCTTACACATGATGGAAAGAAGCCGCAAAATAATTATTTACGCCTCCCATAAAGTCCTCAATAGCACAACTACTAACAAGACCTTGAATGTTGATTTCCCCATTGAAGACGAGTTACTGCTCAGATCTTCTTTCTCCCAGATAGAATCTTTTCAATGCACTATAAAGGGAGGATGCGCTTTGAGGTAGCTCTGTTAACAGTAGACTGGATCTCAATAATGTTGCACAGAAGTCCCTCACAGGCAGATTGCTCACAGAACAGTAAGTACTGCCGTGAAGGAGATTATGGATATATTGCCCCCAGCGAAACACATGCTGAGTGTTCTTTTTCTGAATTAAATATATGTTGAAATGTTAGCTGCCATGGTGTGGAATGCTCATGTCAAAATGTAATCACAAACGTTGATGCCTGTTTCCCTGAAAATCTAATGGCCTGTAACCTACAGCACCTTGAGAAAGAATACACATTCCTGAGAGCTGAAGAGTTCAGGAAGCTAGAGACCTCAAAGGCAAAATGCTTGTCAGATCCACAAATAGCCATCAAACAGATCTAAATGTGAAAATGTTGCCCCAGTGGGTCAAGCTGTTGTGGTCAATCTATCGGTCTTGTCTAGGAACATGGCTCGTGTAAAACAACACATGGGGTGTACAGCTACAATGCCCATGTACTTGGACATCACAACATTATACAGATTTTTCCATTCAGACTTAAAATAATTTTCAGTAGCATGCTCCTAAAGCCATATTGAAACAGAACTTGAGGGTAGAAATTTAGGAACCTTTTCGGAGAGGCTTTCAGATGAGACTTTCAGGTGTTAGCTCAATGGTTCCCTCATATACAGTACATGATCAAGAGTTGTCTTTTTATGGCTCCTGGATATTGACAGGACTAACACTATTTGCATCAAATTATGCAAAAAATGCTGGAAGATATAAACCACTGGTCAACACTATTCCTGTCACTCTGTGAAAAGTCTAAATAGTAAAACTAATAATTATGCAAAATGGAACTACATTCAAAAATATAATTACTTATTGTGTTCATTTACATGAACATGCATGGAAAACGTAAGTTAAAACATTAAACATGTAAAATTATGCAACCAAGTTTGAAGGACATTGAGAATTTGAAGTGGGTGAAAAACCCACACTGGCCTCTAGATCGGCAGGCACTTTGATTTGACGCTTTGACACATTAACTTGTGCAAGGGACAACCCCTTGCCCAGGAGACAAGGTAGGACACACTGGGGCAGACAGTTACCATTACAGTGGAGAGGGCATGGAGGTTGACTTTGCTGAGACTTTGGCCAGATAAACTCTACACCATGGTTAACACCCCTTCTACTCCATAAGGGAAGGACAGGAGACTTATCAGCAATTGTATTGCTTCCTTACTTGTGGTTATTGCGTGGCAAGGAGCTGGCTGCTACCTCGCCTGGGGTGTGTGAGTTGGGATACTTATGTTTTTTTTTTTTTCTAGAGGGTGATGGCTCACTTTTTCCATGGCATGTCATTATGTGTTTCTCTGGACTCTAGTCCAGCTCCTGCCCCTACCCCTCCCCCGTAGCCGCCCCTCCCCACTCCTTGATTCATTGGGACTGGTGGTGGGCATCTTTGGAGTCCATGATGTTGCAGGATCCATGGCAGGTATCAATGCCAATGGTTTATACTATGATAACATATAATGTGTGAGGGATGGCCACACCTGCAAAATGATACAAAATGTGTTCCTACTTGAGACGTAGGGTCCGATTCACAGAACTAATGTAAGACAAAATCCTAAACTTACTACTTTTGGTATTCACAGAAGGCATTTAGTAGTAGCAAATTTAGGATTTTGTCTTAAGTTTGACTTAAGACAAACTTAAGACAGACTTAAGACAGACTTAAGACAGACTTAAGAAAAACTTAAGACAGACTTAAGTTAGGATTTTGTCTTCAGTTTGTCTTAAGTCTGTCTTAAGTTTGTCTTAAGTCTGTCTTAAGTTTGTCTTAAGTCAAACTTAAGACAAAATCCTAACTTTACTACTACTAAATGCCTTCTGTGAATACCAAAAGTAGTAAGTTTAGGATGTTGTCTTAAGTTACTTCTGTGAATCGGCCCCGTAGACACTGTCACATAGAATATATCCAGGAGACACATATGAATGGCGCAGAGCTTTGAAAATTTGCTAAAAGGTTGGGAAGCCAAGTGATAGACGCTACATATTTAACATATGCTAGAGAAATACTGGTGTGAATTTCCCCAGACACGCTATTTTTAATCCAATCTACACGTTTGGACCCGAAGGGAGGATTTGTTGTGGTGGAGCTATATGAGAGATTGTTAGTCTTTGTTACTGTCCCCCCAACAGCAATCAATCAGCCTTTCTGCATTTCCTTACTCCCTCCTTGATCAAAATGTGCAAGCTCCTAGTCTATAGGGTAGAGACTTCAACTCTTTCTTGAACCCAGATTGGTACAGGTTCTCCCCCCCCTCCCTGGTACCCAGAGTGCAAGGCTGGTGATGAGTGAAAGTATAGGGCATGGAGGAATGTACAATCACATGACAGGGAGTATTCTCATTTCACTGTGCTACATCAGCTGAACATGCTCCAGGACGTGTTGTTCCCATAAACACTTGATGGGTGACAGGATGCAAGACTGACTGCCTAGGCTGCTCTTGGTCATGCACAACCACCTTAGGTTGGTACTGGGATGGGGTTGATCCAAACTGGCAATACCCCCATGGAAATTGAATATACACTGTTAGAAATGGGATTTCTGGTTGGCTAGGGCTTGCGCCAAAGCCAGGCAGAAACCACCACTCTAAGTCAGGGCTGGGGAGTTACACGCCAAAGATAACCCCTGCTCACCCCCTTGGTAGCTTGGCACGATCAGTCAGGCTTATCCCGGAGGCAATGTGTAAAGCGTTTGCGCGCGCACACAGCAACAGCACCCTAGGCCCACCACAAAAGAAACACCACACAAGGTTATATATAAAAATAGCCTTTGTATTATACCAAAACACATTAGATAATATTCACACAATTTACACTGTGCCAACTGGCACTGGGCAGAATTTTACAAGGGACTATTTACACGGGACAGGGCCACATGGACCACTGTCAGAATCAGCACAAATCACCAATCGTACATGTAGGACATATACTCACTGTAGCACAAATTATCACTGTAGAGCACAACCACTAACTACTGGCGCAATAATGACCTCAGCGTCATCACACTAGCAGCAGGTATAAAACCTATCCTGCATCCATCACAGGATAGTCTTACGCATTAGACCTAACCACCTAAGTATAACTACACTAGGGGCGTACATCACACCGGGAGACATAGTCTCACTAACATCAACCTAAACAGGTAAAACAACCTCCTAGGCAGAAATGACCACATTTAGAGGTATGAGACACAGGGTGCGCAAAACATGCTATACACAGTACATTTCCTAACACCCAATCACGTTAGCACATAAATCACAATAACTCCTAAATTACATTAGGGTCCAGGTTGCGCCAGAACCTAAACGTAGCAGCTGCCCACTACTTGCTGGGCAGCTGGGGACAAGAACAGGGCCTAAACGCTGCAGCTGGCACTAAGTGCTGCGCAGCTGTGGAAGGCAGATAGGAGGCATGGGCTCTCAATGGCCCCTAAAACAATATGCCAAAACGTTGGAGCCATCTGGCTCCGAAAATAACATGTCCCCATGGAGCGCACGGGCTCCTGAAATAATTGTGCGCCAATATAGCAAAGGAACTTGTCCCAAAGTACTGTGGAGCGCACTGGCGGTCTAAATAAAATATGCCCCCGTGGTTGGAGCCACCTAGGCTCTAAGGATAACATGTCCCCCAAAACGTGGTAGCTGCATCTAACAATCGGGGCAGCGGGAAACACGGAATATGGGCAGGGCCCCTCGGGGCCCTCTTGGACTTGGAAATGACTTGCCCCATCGTGGGGGCGACCCGCTGCCAGACGGGGCCGCCCAGGAAACTGGAACACTGTGCCTTCACTGGCACTCACAACCTGTGCCATGACATGCCCCTCAAATAATAGAAGCATGGGCCCCTCTGGGCCCTGACACATAATTAGGCAGCATCGGTGGAGCAGCCCGCTCTCCTAGCGGGACCGCTCAGACCCCCGGACCAGCCCCTACTCACCGGAGCTTCTTTTGGGGACTCCCAGGTCTTCGGGTAGGGTCAGTAGCTGGCGGGGCTCTCTCCGCTCACCAGAGCCCCGCCTCGAATCCGGCCGGCACTTTGCTTTTCATCCGGGCCCCCTCCTGGGACCCGGGACTTGAACGCGGATCCTGTGAGGCTCCAGACTTCCTCTCGACCCGTCCCAGCGTGGGGTGGGGTGGGCTCCCGCCTGGGTCTTCCAGCAGCACTGCTCCTTCACCCGGGCCCCCTCCTGGGACCCGGGACTTGAGACATACGCGGGGCTCCCTCAACTCACGGGAGCCCCGCGAGACAGGCACAGTCTTCCGGGACACTTTCTCCCGGTCGGGGGAAATGACGACGAGGCCCCGCCCCTGTCCCAAGCCGATGTGCCTGGCTTTCGGTCCGGGCAGGCAGCGGTGAAACACGGGGTGGGCTCCCACATTAGGATTTAGGTCAATTTGTGGCATACACAGAGGGGTGGGCACCCGCAAAGGAATATAAAGCGGGGTGGGCACCCGCAAATTAAAATATAATGTGGGGTAGGCACCCGCAAATTAAGGTAAACAGAAGCGGGGTGGCACCCGCAATTTAGAAGAAAGATGAAGCAGGGTGGGCTCCCGCTTGGCAGCCATGACGCCAGTGGGGATTCCCTCAGGCAATAGGCAGCAGCATGCTGCAGAGCTCCAGTGCTCCTTCAGGAGCCCAATTTCAGCGCTCCCAGGCGCTAGAAGGCTGTATCAAGCCTTGGCAGAGTAAAAGGACGAGCAAAAAGGTCCAAAAGGTCCTGAAGGCGTCCAGGGGGCAAAGCAGGGCCCAGGTGCCAGCACACAGGGCCCTCCAGCAGGGAGGTAGCCCCCATGGCGGTCCCTCCTGGGCCCCACCAGCAGCAAGCCCCCCTCTGTCAGGATCCAAAAGAGAACATTTTGTAAGGTGACACAGCCCCTTTTTATACACAGATCACCTTTGTTTTAAGGTGTAGGGAAGGGGCGAACCAGATGCAACTGGTTCTTGAGCACTTTGTTTTGCTCAGCCCCTCTCCCTATTCACATAACAGGCCAGGGTCATCAGTCGCACCACAGGGGGCGGAGCCAGCATTGTGTGGGGAAAGCCCAGCCCTATTCAGGTCCCAGGTGTACTCCTCCCACCCATCTGGCTGCTGATCTCCCCGTTCACCACTGGGTGACTCCTCCTGACTCTGGGGATTCCCTAGCCCGTCACATGACCTCAGCCAGCCAATCGCCAGACAAGGCACTCATCTCACACTGCACACAGAAATGCCCACTTCTAGAAGTAGCACTTCCACACTAGGTACATTGACGCCGCACACATCATCGCGCAGCATTTCATCACACGAGTCTGCACATACCAAACTCCCCACGCATCAGGAACTAACATGGTCACTCAGATCCCCCATGCATTCCTATGGGAGGGCAGGTCAGTCTCACTCAATGTAACCCAGAGCGCACGCACTTTACACTGGGACACAGTGTTAAAGCGCCTAGAGGCCTAAATCCACTAATACACCATAGGGAAAAGGCTAGGATAAATGCAAAAAGTTCTAGGGGTGAACTTGCCAGAAGGGCCAAGTCCAACATACACGGACTAGCGTACTCACCATTCAGGGATATTACAGACTTCTTCACTGAAAATGAAGGAATTGCAAGAGACACAACAATAGAATGAGAGGTACTCAAGGTGGTCCTGAGTGGGATTTGCATAACAACAACATATGGGGACAGATTAATATTAACTAAAGACATATTGGATACAGAAAATGCGATACGCAGAAAGGAATTGAGACTTGCTCAGGACACTGCGGAGCCCCAAACCCTTGGTGACCTGAGGCAGAAACATAAGAACCTGGTGGATAGACGAGGAATAGTTGTTAGAGCAACAACATGCTGAGGGAGATAAATCCTGGTGGTCACAGGCCTGGCTGTTAAGAGCCAAATCCAATTGGAAACCAATTAGTGCTATTGAACTCACAAATGGGGCAGTGGTTAATGCACAGATTGAAATAAATGCCACATTTGCAGATTACTGCCATGAGTTGTTGGATGCGGTCTGCCAGTACACATGTGGTTTATGGAGTGGCAAAGCGAGTTTTCTGGTCATTGGTGTTTTTTCAGTTCCGGGTGAAGTCAGAGCGGCACAGCGCAGCACAGCACGGCTCCGTCTCAGAGTCTCAGAGCCATGAATTGTTTGCTGCACCCCTATCTCACACCCAAGAAAGGCTTCAAGTTAATTTGGATAGCATAGATGTGCCACCACATGGCCTCCTCCAGAGGTTATCTCTAGACGAGCCATTGTCTTTGGATGAGGTGAGGGAGGTAATAGACCAAATGGTATGGGACAAGACACCTGGCACAAAGGGGTTTCTGTCTGAATTCTACACAACGTATATGGCTACCCTTGCTCCTAAACTCCTTAAAATGAATGAAACTTCCAAACAATTGGGTGCCCTCCTGGGATCACCACAAAGGGAGTCCTAGTAGGTTTACTGAAGGCAGGAAGTGACATCCTTGAAGTCAGGTTGTACCACCCCTTGGCAATGCTGAACCTGGATTATAAGATTCTGGAAAAGATAGTAGAAAATAGACTCCTGACTGTGATGACCACAATAGTGCATTCTGACCAGAATGGTTTTGTGCCAGGGAGAAATATGTTCCTTAACCTATGCCACCTATTTAGCCTGGCAGATAATGCCTGTGCAAGCACTACTAGTCATATGGCACTTTCAGCAGACATTGAGAAGGCCTTTGACAACCTAAGGTAGCCTTGCCTAATGTCAGTCTTGGAAAGCCTGAGAATAGGCCCATACTTTGCAGTGGATTCAGCTGCTGTACATGCAACCGGTAGCATGACTGCCAACTGGCAGGGTGCTATGTACCAATTTTCCATCGTCAGGGGATCCAAGCAGAGGTGCCCGTTATCACCCCTTATTTTTGCCATTGCCATGGAGACACTGGCGTGTCTGTTGCATAGCAGGAGGTGGACTGGGGAATACGCATGGGGGAAAGATGGCAGATTATTTCCCTGTATGCCGATGATGCCCTTATACATGTTACAAAAGGGTTTAGGGTACTTCTGGAGATGATATGTATGTTGAAGGACAACTTGTAGTTAAATTTCAACTGGAGTAATCTTGTCTATCCCCCATAGAGCACTGCCAGAGGCAGAGCACACTGAGTTCACTTTGGAAGAGATGGAACTAAGGCCACAGTCCGTCAGGTACCTGGTTGTGAATGTTTGCATCTCAAATGATGAATTAACAGAAGGGAACCTCAGCAGACTAATTACGGCACGCACCAGTCAATGAGATTTTAGGTGTTACTGCCACTGTCCCCCATGAGGAGGATAGAGATCTTCAAAATGCTGGTCCTACCCCGATTACTTTGTTTCCTCTCAGCCCTTCCAGTCAAGCTGCCCAGGAGGGTTTTTGCGGCCATAGATATGACCCTTTCTGAGCTGATATGGGGCTCAGGCAAGAGATGAGTAGCACTACGTAAACTGCAGAACCCTACTGGGGCTGGTGGACTAGGGGCCCTCAATTATGAATTGTACTATGTTGCAACCCAGCTGCAGTGGATAGCTAGGTGCCTGGGTCCATGGCCAGACCCCGAACAGGAAAGTGTATTTGGAGTGAGGTGGTCACAAACTGGAGGCAATAGCTGGTCATTACTGGTGACGATACATAGAGCCCAGACAACACATGCACCCATTTGCATCGGAACTGCCGATCTAGGGGCAAATCAACAAGCAAGCGATAAAAAATTATCGCCGCTTTTGCGGCCGTTTTCGGCCGAAAAGCGGCGATAATTTTATCGCCTCATCAGCAAGGTCACACTAACGCGTGAAACCTTGCTTTAGCGTCAGGATTCCTAATGCCCAGCTTTGCATCTCTAATGAGATGCAAAGTGGGCGTTCCTGACCTGGCATGACAGGAGAAATGTCGCTAAGCGAAATTTCTCCTATCAGCAAGCCTAACGCTATGAAGCATAGCATCAGGAAAAGTAGCGATAACCCCGGTTATCGCTACTTTCCTTACGCCTGCTTCAGCACTGACTTAGCCATGATATCCTATGGAAGGTGGATATCATGGCTAAGTTTGTGAGTCCCTAACAACTAGCTAACGTGAGATTATCGCTGGGTTTCCAGCGATAATCTCACGTTAGCCAGTTAGCGCTAGGATTTTAATCGCTGATGAGATAAGTGTTGCTAATAGCACGCTATCTCAGCGATAAAAATCGGTGCTAGCCGGCGATAATTATCCGAGCGCCAAGTGCGCTCAACGATAATTATCGCCGGTTGTTGTTGATATGGCCCTAAATTCTCTCCTCCATTCCGACCCGAACTAATACACATGGAAAATTCCAAGGATGAGCTTGGCCTGGGAGAAGTCCAGTGTCTGTCCTACAATGCACTGCTTAGGGGATGCTTACAGCTGACAAAATTTACCATTGCCTTTCCTCTTTTAGTAAAATGATTTACCATGTAATGCTACACTGCCTGTAATGTTGCATACAACATGAAAACTGAATAAAGAGAAATTTAAAAACAAATACAGTCTAAAAGATGGCCTTACTTCACTTAGTGAGTGTTTATTTTGAGTTCCCTGTTATCCCCCCAGTAACTTAGCTCTGCCCTACGGATTACTGATGCCAGTGGCAAATAGGAATTATAGTAACCCCAAGAGGGAGCAGAGTTACCTTGTATTACAAGTAAGTCCCTGAGGGAGCCTGCAGAAATGAAGAATTACTTTGAGAATCAGTAATTCTGATCCAACACCATCAGTAATTCCTCTTTCCCCCTGTGTAGGTTGAAATCTCTGAGACAAATGGGATACATTTTGCTGCACTGTGACCATGATCACAGTGGTCCAACAGGTTATATTCAGCTTTGAAACAAAAGTGATTCTAAGCATTTCAACACTGAGGCATACCATTTATATAAAAAAAGCGTAACATATGAGAGACTGCTTTGTACAATCCTTCATATCGAAAAGGTAATCAATCAAATATCGGGCATATTGCAACTATGTATGCAACCTATAGATCCCAAAGTAGCATCAGTGCATTGCAGAGATGAGGAGGTTGCATGACAGGTAAACACAACAAGAAAATAGGGGGTACACAGGAGCAGAATGATACTACCAGATTTGGAAGTACAAAGGGCTATTCAATATGGAACTATTAAGATATGACGCTCTGTGTAGAGGTGTATTCATTTGCTCGTGGAAATGGGGAATAAAGAGTTCTTGTGGGATCTTTTTTAGGATTTTCTTCCAGATTCTCCTGGAATAGCAGGAACATTCTTGTACATTGCATTGTATGCCTGTTAAGAAGGAGTCTTGTGCATAGTGCTTTGTAAATGATACAGTATGATCTGTAGATAATGCGGATTTACAGGAACAGCCAGTGAAATTATCTGAGAAGGATTGTGAACCTATGAAACTTCCTCAGACATGTTAGCGGAGGGTTTACTGCTTGGAGTATGCTTTTCTAAGTGATGAAGTGGGATTCTGGTGTTCCTGTCAAAAGGATTGCATCCATCAAGATATGAGGGAACCAGAGTTCTGAAGTCTGCTTCTAGAAGGATGGACTTTAATGTCCTAAGCTGCAATAGTTGGTGCTGTGCGTTTTCTGTCTTCTGAAAAAGTGGGTTTTGAAGCAGAGGGAGGTAGTGTCATTGTGGAAGATATGCATGACTTGGCACAGTTTTTTTAGTTGCAAAAGCCATCTAAATTAATTGATAAGAGTAAGCCTTGAGTTTATTTCCATTACATGCCTGATTACAAGTGACACTGTGCAGAGGTGCCTAAATTACCAGTTCCAGTAGTCACCGCCCCAATACTCGTGCCGCTCGGGCACCACTGCACCATAGCCACATAGCCACCTCCCTCTTAGCTAGAGCCAGGAAGATGCAAGTGAGACGCCTGCCTTTCACAGATGCGGACAAGTATCCTACGATGATGTCACTTGAGGAGAATAGAACGCAGCGACATCAATGGGATGTGTGTGATGTAGGTGTGGTCCATCCCCTTCTCTGAAAGTTATTCTCCGGGCCCTTTTGGTACCAGACGTTTATGCTTGTACAATAAATCAAGCTTTCAGCATCCTTCAGCGCATGAGCAGTCTTTACAAAGTTGGTCACGAGAAAAAAAGGAGAAGTTCCAGCTTTAGCACCAATAAGATTGAATTTTGTTAAAGTTTCTTGAGTACAGTTGGTGATACTTGGTCAAGTTCACAGAATTTAAAGTTTATCAGCACAGAAACGTTTCATGAATCGTAGTCTGTGCGAATGAGAGACAGCGTAGGAAACTAAAGTAAATTGCTTTTTAATTGTGTGAGATGACAAACACGAGAAACGATTTCCTCAGCATGTCATTTCTTAGTGGATATAGCGGCATTTCTAAGAAGCACGTGAATGGCATTCTTAGGAGCGCGTGCACTCCTCGTGCGTGTTTTGCGTATTGCCAGCTGATTAGAAGAGAAAGCCGTCAATGGAGGAGCCGAGGAGCGTGGAACACACTGACATCAATAGGATGTGTGTGATGTAGGTGTGTCCCATGCCTTTCTCCAACAGTTATTCACTGTGCCCCTTTTGTACCAGACGTACTCTTTATGCTTGTAAAAAACATGAAGTTGTCAGCATCCTTCAGCCTATAAGCAGTCTTTACCAGCACCTAATATGTAAATAAATAAGTGCTTGGGCTCTGGTCAGGAGGCCACTGCCGCTTGCACCACCCATTGCCCCTTACAGCGCTGCCAGTGATAGCAACAACACAACTACTAACCATCACACTCCTACAAGTGTGACAATTCAGACCCCTAAAGCTCTGAGAATTGCTTGGGTGGAAGGTAATAGCTATTTTTTAAGTATGTTGAATTAATAATTGACTGTTGTGGTCATCTGAGACAGCACCACGTTGTGGCAGACTATCACAAGCGAAGGTGTTGACAATTAAGTGCCGGTGCATAGCACAGGAAGCCACTGGCTCAAATTAAGCACTGGTTTACATATCCACCAACAAATCAACTTAGGGACAGGGATCCAGTGCAGTGCCAACAATTTCATCAAAACTTGGAATGCATCCTGCCAGTATTGGCAAACACCCACAAAGCTCCAGGACAGGAGTAAAAAGTTAGGATCCACCTTTTGCATGCACTATGTTCAATACCCCTGAATCTAACTGAGCATGCAGGTGTATAATATTATGGATGAAAAAAACCTATAGTGTATCAGTTTTTGCTTATAATTCACAGGGGTATGTTTTACCTGCATACAATATTAGGCCCAAGTTTTATCAGAAAGTGTACATCCCAGAGTGGCCTCCCACTTCACCCTGGCTTCCCTCATGAGTCAGGAAAGCAGCGTACGGAAAGTATATTGCGCGACCCTCATCCCTCTCCTTAATATACGCAGTATGAATCAATATTTGAGCTGAGTCTGTAGAGTAAGCAGAAAAACCCACCTTAACAGCAGAACACAATCTATGGTAAGCTAATATCTCCAAGGCAGAATAATCTCCCAGGGCCTTACAACTGTCCAGGGATCAGAAGCTACCATTTTCATGCTTCGTCAACTTAACTCTTTATAGTAAAGATTTTATTGCAAAGTCATAGGTTGGTAGCAACAAAAGATTATCCAGCAGGGGAATAGGAGTAGAGTATGGGAAATCTAGTTCCAGCCTCTCCAACAGAATCCACTGGGCTCAGACCATACTGGCCAGCACATCACCATCTGCCTGCACCACACGTGGTTGGAGGTACACCCTGGCCATCACATCCCTAGATCAAGCTAGTGCCTGCTCTACTCGAGCATGTGTTGCAGGGGGTGCAGCAAAGGTCGCACTGGTAGTGTGCCTGTGCAACTAGATCATAAACGTAGAAGTCAGATAGTGCCAGTCTTCGCTCCGCAGTGGTTTATAAAGGGTCTCCCACCTTATACTAGGCTGCTGCTCCCCCATAGAAGCCTAAGGAAAATGAGGCACAACTGCATAAAAAAACATTGCAGCAGCCCAACCGGAATGTTGGTGCATACATATAAGAGCTTCTGCAATAGCACCATTTTCACTAGGGAGATGCAGCCCATCATGGAGAGAGACAGGCACAGCCACCTATCCACTTGTGTTTATAATTTATCCAATGCCACCCCAAAATTGGCTCTAATCAGATCAGCGTAATCGTGCATAACCCAGATCCCCAGGTATCTGACCCCATCCGAGCTCCACTGCAGTGGGTATTCAACAGGGATTTTTTTCAGTTGTCAGAGAGTGGGAATATTTCTGACTTAGCCTAATTGATGCAGAGGCCAGAGTGTTCCCCGAAATTAATGACATCTTGGATTATGGGTGAAAGGTTCTGTTATATTCCCGAGTAAGGCCCATGTAGTGAAGCAGTTTATTTCTTACATTGTCCTCGCAATAACATTTCATTCAAGAACCTTTGCACATATTTGCTTGAACACAATGTTGGATTAGTTTCCCTGAATCTAAACTTGTTTATACATCTATATTCGCACAACATTAACACAATGCCCCGAACATCATGTACAAGGTCTTTTTTCACACCATGTACAAATGCCATCTCTATCTTCGTCCATGGGGCAACAGGGCTATATATATATATACATAACATCAGTAATCTATACACACATCGCAAGGTTGCTTTCTATTATAAAAGATGAGCATCCCAATAGATTGGTAGAGAAGGCACTTCAGCTGACACCGAGGGTCCCTGCATGATGTGATTTCACCACGCAGTGGTCTGACATCTCTTGAGGGGTAAACACTCAAAATATCGAATTTGAAATATCGACTGGCCAGAATATCGAATTACCAAAATATAGTTGGATAGAATATCGAAATTGGGGTTTAAAATATCAATTTCCATAATATCAAATGTAAAATATCGTTTTCCATAATATCGATTTTTTTTTAGTGTTATGTATGCTAGTATTTGTGTTAAAATTATATATCATTTTTGTAATTTATCTTTAATTTTTTTTAAGTAATGAATGTTATGTTATTTAATTTTGGCGTAATTTAATTCTGTGGCGGGCTGTGGGTTTGTAGGGGAATAGGGTGGGAAGTAATTTAATTATAGTAAATTAAATATTAATTTTTATGAATTATTAATTATTTGTAATTTAATTTTGCGTTTTAGTTCTGTAGCGGGTTGTGGGTTTATAGGGGATTAGGGTGGGAAGTAATTTAATTGTAATTAAGTAAATATTAATTTTAATTTATTTGTATTGACAATTAATTTATTGCTAATTAATTATTAATTGTTAATTATTTTTTATTAATTGGTAATACTTTTTTATTAATTGATTAATTGATAATTATGTTAATTGTATTAATTTATTATTTGGAGTGGGTTGTGGGTTATAGGGGAATAGGGTGTGAAGTTTAATTGTAATTAAATAATTATTGAAATTATTTTTGTGTATTGATAAATAATGTATTGTTAATTAATTATTAATTGGTAATTTTTTTATTACTTATTACATTTTTGGGATTGAAAATTAATTAGTTGTTAAATAATTATTAATAGGTAATTAATTTTTAATAACACTTATTTACTGATATTTATAATTAATTAATTATTAAATATTTTGTGATTGGTAATTAATTTTAATTACTTTTTTATTGGTATTGATCATTTATTTATTCTTATTTAAATATTAAATCATTACTTTTCCTACTGTTGCACTCTCTGAAGTGGGAATAGTAATTTTTACCCCTACGCTATCCAACGCTTTCCCTACTGTTGCACTCACTGGAGTGGGAATAGTAATTTTTACCCCTACGCTATCCAACGCTTCCCTACTGTTGCACTCACTGGAGTGGGAATAGTAATTTTTACCCTCCCGCTATCCAACGTTTTCCCTACTGTTGCACTCTCTGGAGTGGGAATAGTAATTTTTACTCCTACGCTATCCAACGATTTCCCTACTGTTGCACTCACTGGAGTGGGAATAGTAGTTTTTACCCCTACGCTATCCAACGCTTTCCCTACTGTTGCACTCACTGGAGTGGGAATAGCAATTTTTACCCTCCCACTATCCAACAAATTCTTTACTTTTGCAATTGTTGGAGTGTGAATACTAATTTAATTCCCTTAGCTATGTAATGTTTTTAATTTTGTTATATTTAATGTAGTATAAATTATTAATTAACATAAAAAGTATTACTTTAATTATTTAAATTGTTATATATTATTTATTTTTATATTTAGATAATAGGTTTATTTATATATGTAAATATATTTGTAATAATGTTTTAAATATGTATAATTAAGATTAATAATTATTTTATAATATTATTAAGTAAATATATATGTTAAAACATTTTTTTACATTACATTTATTATTTTTACATTTTAAGCTTTTTTACTTTATTTTAACTATGTTTTATTTAATTGTGTTTATTATTTAATTACTTTCATATTATTTTTAATACATTTAAAAAATTCGATATTTTAGTTAACTATATTTTAACATTCTATATTTTGTACTCGATATTTTAGTACTTACCTGTTTGTAGATAGGCATTCTATATTCTGTCCCTCGATATTTTTGAGTTGATATTTTGGGCAGTCTATATTCTGTCCCTCAATATTTAGTCACTGAACCCTCTTGAGGGGTGTCCAAATTGTGACCAAGACGGAGTCCTTCATTCTCTCTCATCAGGTAATGGGGTTGGATCGTCCCTTGTGGGGATTCTTGGCTCCACATCTACAGACACTCTAGGTACACTTAGGGGGCCGATTCCGATCCGGGTCGAAAAGCACTCCGACCGAGCCAGATCCGGAGTGTTTTCCGACCGAGCCGGAGTCCTGCAGTCCGACCGAGCGAGTACGATGCGGCCATATGTTGCCGGACTCGGTTCGGTCGGACTCCCATTGAAGTCAATGGGAGCTGGTCTTACGACACGTACATGGGCTCCCATTGGCTGAATGGGTACGTTACGGACAAATGCGCCCCCTACAGTGGGTACGTGTCGGTGCCATCCTCACCGTACATGCCTGTGTTGGGGAGGCCCATGGGTCTCCCCCTGTGTCCGAGTCGTAGGGCTGCGGGTGACAAGGGGTGCGACACATACCCCCAAAGGCAACCACCCGGACGATTTGCGAGCCGGACACTCCGACACGTGCATCGTACTGGCTCAGTCATGAATCGCATCTATTGCACGCCACGGTTAGCTTATGACCAAGACGTACGGAGCGGTTCGGACCCGGAAACGACTCGGTCGGTGAATTTCATGTAGCTCGCATCGTACTTGCTCGCTCGTACAGCTGTACGAGTCGGTCGGAAAACACGCGTACGGCTCGTAGTTTTTCCGGCCGGATCACGTTCGGTGCCCTTCCGACCCAGATCGGAATCGGCCCCTTTGAGGAGGGGTTGCATCATAGGATTACACTCGATACTGCCTTAATTTATATCCCTGCATATATACACTGCTTTAGCACTATGATAAAACTATGGGGCATATTAACAAGCCAGGCGATAAAATTATCTCCGCTTTAGCGGCAGAAAACTGCCGCTAAAACGGCGATAATGGGCTTGATAATATGCTCTATGGAATTCCAATTGATGCCCATGTTAGATGTCCTTCACATCTAACATGGGTTTCAATTGGAATTCCATAGTTTTCTGCCGCTAAAGCGGCGATAATTTTATCGCCTGGCTTGTTAATATGCCCCTATA
The DNA here is from genome assembly GCF_964204655.1 of Triturus cristatus. NCBI lineage: Eukaryota > Metazoa > Chordata > Amphibia > Caudata > Salamandridae > Triturus > Triturus cristatus. The sequence goes on from NC_140582.1 coordinate 347,485,587, forward strand.
TCTTCTATTTACGCTTTTGGTGCTTGTAATTACTTTTATCTGCTTCTGTCTATTAATCATTGCCGCACATGTATTCTATACAAGAATAACATTGGCTCAATAAACGTAATGAAAATGTTCCGCTGTGTATTCTTTGTATACTTCTCGGAGAATAAGTGAGCACAAGTGACTGAGCGAAAGGCTCTGTACTGTTTCCATAATCCCTGAGGGGTTGCCATGTTCAGTGGTTGCCTGAAACTATTCAGTCCCTGGTAAGCTTAGGGGGGCTTAGAGTGGCACTGTGAGCTAGCTGGTCTATCAGCTGACATATCCTGCGAGGGTGTCCAGAATCAGTCTAGACAACAAGCCCCTAGTTTATGTTGGCCAACAAATGCACAGATCCTACGGATTAGTAGGAACTACAAAACAATTCTTTTCCGGGTTTTGAACATATAGGATGACATCATCCGCATATAGCAAAATTATGAGGGAGCCTTACATAGCCACAAGGTCTGATGAGAATGTAGTGCCAATGACTCTATTGCTAAAGCAAATATCAGAGGAGATAAGGGGCAGCACCGCACGTTCCACAGCTCTTTGAAATGTGCTAATGTGTAAGTCCTGGGCCCTAACTCTTGCCCTGGGAGCAAGGAGATCAGCAAAATAAAACAGTATCCAAGTCCCATCTGAGTGCCACTTGCAAATCAATCTTGACCCTGCCACCATAGGAACAGTCCAGCCAAACTGCCAGGCCATCAGAATAAAGCTAACATGTCTGATGAGGGGTTATACCCCAAAACCGGTCCCATGATGCTTGTTTTCTGGTCAGGGGAGGACCTGGCCTAGCAGTTTGGGCTGGACTGTTCCCATGGAGAGCAGTACCAGGACTGATTTCCAAACTGGAATGGCATGGAGAGCAAATAAATGATGGATTTAGACCCAGATCTGTGACTGAGGATGAATATTTGACAGTGTTCAGCATTCCGTCCATTATATTTTGTGTTGCAATTTTCACCCTAAGTCGGATGGGTATTCCCAGACGTGAGTCCCGTGCTAGCTATGCCACTGGATTCATGCTAGCCTAGCTGATATGGGGTGATACCCCAGACCGATTCCAGGATGCTTGTTTTCCAGTCTGGGGAGGACCTGGCTTGGGAGTTCTGGCTAGACTGTTCCCATGGGGAGCAGGTTGAAGGCTGAATTGCATATGGCTGAGACCAAGCTGAAACCACTTGGTGAGCAAAAAACATGATGGCTTCATGTCCAGATCTGTGACTGGTGGTGAATATTTGACAATGCTCAGCATTGCATCCATAATTTTTTTGTGCTGAGTTTTCATGCTAAGTTGGATGGGTATGCCCAGACGTCGGTCCCGTGTTCACTACGCCACTGGATTCAAGCTAGCCTGGTTGATGAGGGGTGATGCCCCAGACTGGTTCCATGATACTTGTTTTCCAGTCTGGGAGGGACCTGGCCTGGCAGTTCAGGCTGGACTGTTCCAGTGGGGAGCAGGGTCAAGACTGATTACATATGGCTAGGTTCAAACTGAAATGGCGCGGCAAGCAAAAATAAATGATGGATTTAAGTCCAGATCTGTGACTAAGGGTGAATGTTTGACAATTTTCAACATTCCGTCCATCATCTTTTTGTGTTGCAACTTTCTAAAAGTGGCATATTCAAAATTGCAATTTAAAATCCAACTTCACCATATGTTAGGATTTTAGATTGTGATTCCAAAGACACCAAACTTGAATTAGTTGTATCTTACCATTTCGTGAGTACTCTTATGAAATGTAATACGGTAATGACAATGTGATCCTATGGGCGATATAGGCAGTAGTGAAATATGACTTTGAGAGTTTTTCACTCCCAGGACATGTAAAACTTACAAGTACTTGTCCTGCCTTTTAAATAGAGTCTACATAGAGTCTACTTTGCCCTCTGAGTTGTCCATGGCCTACGTTAGGGGTGAGTTATATCTATAAAAATGGAAGGGTTGGGCATGGCAAAAGGTTAATTGTGCCAGGTCGACATGGCAGTGTAAACCACACACACAGGCTCTGCAATGGCAGGACTTTGACATGATGAAAGGGCTACCTAAGTGGGTGGCACAGCTACTGCTGCAGGCCCACTAATAGCATTTAACTTACAGTCCCTGGGTACAGGAAGTTTCACTTTAGGAGGGACTTACAAGTAAATGAAATATGCCAAATGGGGATGAGCCAATATTACCATGTTAGAAGAGAGAGCACAAAAACGTTAGCACTGGTTAGCCGTGGTAAAGTGTGCAGAGTCCTAATACCAGCAAAAACAAGGTCAGAAAAAGTGAAGGAGGAAGGCAAAAAGTTGGGGGGGAAGGACTCCATAAGGCTGTCAGGTCTAACAAAGACCACAATGATTGATGGATCACTGTGATGCCTCATCCTGCCTTGTTCGGTTATTATGATAGAAGCTATGACATTCTGGAATGAGGACATCAGGAATGAGTGAGGCTGTGAAGGAGAACCACATTTCTGTAATGAACATTCTTCTATACCATTGAAAAAAGAGCTACAGTTCCATTGGCTACTGTAATAAACTAGGAAATATCATGCATTACTATAAGAAATCAAAAGGAACACTTTCTCACTCTGAAGAAATCCGCTTATAATAGACCAGCGACCATGAAACAGTACATAAATCATTGCTATATCTGTAGGTGATTTATCTACTAAAAAATGATAGCATAGTTATTACATGCGTTTATCAAACAAAAAAATAAAAGAGTAATGAACAACGATTTTACAAGAGTGCCACATGCAAGAGTTATAAATAAACGAATGTGCCAATTTGGCCTCCTCAATCACACACACCAATGGTATTGGCCGATCCAGAGAACACAAATTGATTGCTCTGTTCCTACACAAATATGAGCTATTATTCAGCGACGGGAAAGGGCAGGTTATAATAAGCTTTCAACACCTTATCTAAAATGTTCGGCATCATTCTTGTCTGTGCTAGGATTTTGCATGATCTTTTCATTTACCTGTGGAAGGGAAGAACTGTGCAATAGCCAATAAAAACGAGTATTAGAAAATGCACGCAAAGTGGCGAAGCCAATAGGAAATTCCAATACGTATTATCCAGTCTGAATCATGCTGGTAATGGTCTCAGGTTGCCCTCTCAGATGTGAAAGGCTCAGTCCGTCCTGGCTTTTACAGTTTTTACATCCTCGTCCAATCATGCTATAGAGGCCCTATATTTATAATTGAGAAATTACAATTATAAGTCTCAAAATGTAAAGCAAGATAAATTAAATTGAATGCCGTAGCAGTCTAGTTAACACGTAGCATTGGAAAACTGAGATGTCTGCATCAGCAACCATGTGACTTGTCTCAAGTCACATGTACCTGCCGTAGGGGCCTTATATATACAATTGTCCGTTCATTCAGGAGTGGTTTGAGCCCTTAGCTGACATAATTCGGAAGAGGTCTTTATTGTACCGCTTCCTGATGACAGCTACGGAATTCATGACAAGTTATTTGCCACTGTAATAATTGAACATGTGCTAATTGCTCATGTGCAGATTACGTTTTTCTCGCTATTTACCCAGAACTTTATAGGAACATCTGGCAAGAATGTTGTGCAACCTGGAACAAGCTCCAAAATGTGAAATTGTAGTTGGTGCAATCTAGAACATGTTACAGAGTGTACACATTGGAAGTTCATGCTTTTTAACAACAAGACTTTTGCTGTTTTTTTTTAGAAAAAGTCTAGTGGGCAAATAGTGCGTGATATGTTCTTTGCCCATGGGACAATAACATGTGCCACATCACCGTGGGCTTTACTGGCTCAGCACAGACAGCACAGCTCAGAAATGGAAAGAAGTAAACCTTGCTCAAGGTTTCTGAGCTGTACTGTCTGAAAACGAAGGTCTAATTCGTAGAAATCTAAACTATGCACACACAAAGAGACCCTGCAATTAGCACCAGATTGTACACCCTGTGTGATTGTGTTAGAAGGCATACTATCAGTTTCGCATTTGATAGCGCGTGGCACAGTGGAAAAGGGGTTTTGCCTAAGTAAAGCAGAATGTATAATATTTGTACCACACGCTAATAGAGGTGATACAATCTCTATTTATGTGACTACTGGGGACGCCAGCAGACAGCGGATTGGGGACGCCAGCAGACAGTGGATTCCTTCGCCGTGAGGGGAGCGGCCACCAGTTTTCAACTGCCCGCCGTGAGGGGGACAGCCACTGCTTTCTCCACTCTCCCGCCGTGAGGGGAACGGCCTCACAGCCTACACTACCCAGCAGCCCTCCATTGGCGCCTGACGCGAGGCTGTTGGCCCGCGCCTGGAGGTGCGATAAGAATCTTTGCCGGCCTCCCGCAGCACGGGACACGTGCGAGCGGGCTGTCTGTGCCCGGAGGAGCCCGGAGGAAGCTGGGCCTACCCCGCTGACATTTGGACATCTGGACACCGGTGTGGTTACAAGCAGTAGCATGCAGGTACTGTTGTGAAACATTTGTGTTCATCTGTGGGGATTCATTTGTTTGTTCTTGCGAGGTCCAGTGTTTAAGGCAATATGATGAATAAACAAAAAGGAGTTGTGGGTACATTGGATGCTTTTTTGGTCAGGGCAGAGTCATTATTGACCCACGAAATAGAAATAACAGAACGACGTCTCTCCGTGGATCCATCGAATTTTCAGAGACTGTCTTCACTGGGTAACTCTGACCCTGTTTTGGGGGATCTTACACAAAGATCGTTATTCACAATGCCCTCAAATGTCCCATTAAACCCTTCTGTGATAATTGTGGAACAACAATTATCTGTGGCCCCCTGAAGTACCCAGCACAACCACCAGAGCACGGGGTTGCGAATCCTCTGATTTAAGAAAAGCGCCAGAACCACCAGAGAAACGGAAGCGGGGTGCTGGTGCTCAAAAACCTAAGAACACAGAGGGATTCCAACCTGAAAATCATGTTAAAAATGTGAATCCATACGATCCAATGAAAACTATCTCAGTTGGCACTCAGACTGATCTGGTCCCCTTCTATGCTATGCCAAATCACAAAAGTACTGTGGACCCTTCGACTGTCACTCATGCTATTGTCGAGAGCTCTGTATTAGGATCCGTGCCAGCTCAGGTCCTTGAACTGATTGAAAAAGAAATTTACCCTATTATGGGAAAAACTGGAACGTATGGACACTGCTATAAATAACTTCAAGTGTACTAACGCAATCCAACAACCAAATACCATAGAAAAGTGGGTTCAAATATTGTAGTAGATGGTAACCAAAGCAGGGTTTTGCAAAACCCAGATGGTAAAGTGAAGGATGGCCGTATGATAAATAACATTGCTCTCGTAAAACACAGAAAGATCCTAAAGGTTTGAGTGAGAAATGTGGGCGTTCGCATAATACTTATTCTGAACACTTAGATTCAGGCACCGTACCAAGCACCATGTCCAATAATCCAGTAGATGACTCAATTAACACTTACCTGAAACCTAGCATTGAAGTGTTGAGTTTACCGCCAGCCGCGGGCCCATATGTTTTAATTTTGGCTGGTGTTCCTGTCCTCAGGGAGGGCCAAAGGGAGACGTGGGCTGAGTTACAAAACAGTGGATTGGTTAACAAAACATAAAAGATTTCATCCGTCTGCTACTAGAGAGATTTTAATGGTTCATAGGGTTGGGTGGGTGCATGACCCAAGCTTATTGATGGTGACTGTATTGTAGTTAATTTTCGCCTGCCACAGATGGTTCGCTACTTACTAAACCACCGCGAGACACTGCACACCCAGAGTAGTGGTATTTGTGTTCTTCCCCTGGGATATTTTTCCAAACCTCCACATGGTTCACTTACAAATAACCCCGTTCTACCCCTGCTGTGCAACAGGTTTGATGCCCTGTCAGGTTTAAATGCCCAAGATTGACAATTATCTGCAACACAATATGGACCACATTTAGCCAATGCATATCAAATTCTAATACTTGCTTCCTCAACCGATATTCAAGATAGTCAGCTTGTTCCAGATAGGGATCAAGACTGGATCGATTTGACAAACAAACAAGAAGTGGTTATGCCTCATGGTATATTGGATGTAGTACCAGTACTTGTGCTTAGCGATAGTGTGGTTGCTGTTGAGGTCAACCAGCCGTTGCACCCTAATGGAATGGATTCCCCTAATTATAATTGTCACATTGAGAATATGGGCGATGGAAGTTAGAACCAAGGAATGAGACGGAAAAAGCAACCAATCAGCAAATAAGGAACAAAGGGCAATCAGAAATACGATTCACATCCTGGAATATAGCAGGACTGACAAGAAAACAAGTGGCTGTAGAGTGGATGAAGTACATCGGGCTAAGCAAAATAAGACTATTGCAAAAAACTTGGGCTCTGGAAATTCCTCGTAAAGTAGGATTTAAAACATATAGCGTTAATGCTATTCCTTCGGTCAGAGGGAGGCCATCGGGAGGTCTTGTTATATGGATAAAAATTACCTTATGTATTGATATAATTCAGTTGGATTTTCATTCACAGGACATAGTTGGTGTGGAGATCCAACTGCAGGACAAAACTGACATATACATAGTAAATATTTATAACAGACCGAGCTTAGCTAGTAAAGAATCACCTGTAATAGAACAATTAGTCCAATTTCTATGTTCAATTGACCCAAGGGCAAGGATAATTGTGAGGGGAGATTTTAACCGTAAATTTGAACCTGTTGTTGGCTTTGAAAATATTTTCAAAGAAGAAAACATGGCAAATAAGAGTCCCCCATTGGAAAGTAGCCCGGTAGTACCCTGTTCAGTTGCCGTTGCACAACTAATGAGATTAGTGTCAGGACATGGACTCCGAGCCTGCAATGGTCGACGACCTTCTGATAGCCCGAACGCAGCTAAATTTAGGAGGAATAAATACAATAGCTGTATCGATTATAAATTGGTATCTATTTACCTTTGGCCAATTTTACATGATCTGGTTGTTGAGGATACATCCAACAGTGATCATTACCCCTATGCTTGACACTAATATCCCTCTTTTTTCACCCAACCAATTTGAACAATGGAGATTTTAACCCTAGTGTCACAGAACCATTACTAAGCTATAATCGCAGAGCCTTAAAGTGGCCTTCTATAGGGGGAAATGATGAAGCTATGAAGCAGATATATGATACCTTTGCAGATATTATTGCACTGTACATTGATCTCCCTGTTGCATATTTCCCAATAATGAATATTCATCATACATTGGTAGTTGCTTTGACATCTATCCTAAGTAAGATTCCTAAGGATTGTAAGAGGGGGAAGACAAATATAACTAATTTAGGAAATCCCTGGTGTAATAAAAAATGCCATGAGGCAAAAAAGGAACTTATCTTGGCAACAAAAGCAAAAAATATAAGGACTTTAAGACAGAAAAGGAATAGGTACAAGAAATTGTTAGCGCAAACTAAGAAATATTGGGATGATAGAATATGGACAGAACTGATCAGTGCAGCCAAAGCGAAGGACCACTCTAGCTTTTGGTGATTGATATCCAAAGGAAATATTGGAGGGAGATGTAGTAAAGACCTTTTTTTAGATGCGAAAACATGGGTCAGCCATTTCTCCCGCCTATACTCAACATCTATGAGTGACACAGAATTTGAAATCAAGATTATGACACACTCCCAATCACAACCTCTCTACACTTTATTTTGGAAGGCACTCTGTCAGCTATGGATGCGGTAAAACCTGGAAAAGCTCCAGGTCCAGATAATATGCCAGGAGATTTATTGAGGCACGATAAAGAGATCTGGGGCCCCTATATTAAATTTTTATGTAATTTGTGTGCAGCTATACTAGAAGCATGGAAAGGGGCTGAAATTACAACTATTTTTTAAAAAAAAGGTAATCGCCAAGACCCTTCAAATTATCGTCCAATTAGTTTAATAGACTTTTTACAAAAAAATATGCCCGACAAATTTTAACAAAATTAAATGTTTGGATTGAGGAGAATAGTATTTTATCAACTTATCAAGATGGTTTTAGAGTTAAAACAAGCACAATTGACCAGGTTTTTAGATTCCTCTGCATAAGTTGGAAATATACAGTGCTTAAGAAGGGTCACCTGTACATCGCCTTTGTTGACCTGAAGGCTGCCTTCGATTCGATCCCTAGAAATCTCCTCTGGAAATTCCTAAAAAAACAAGAGGTACCGGGGGAAATACTAGTGAGCTTACTGAGCAAATCAAAGTAAACAGGGGTGTAAGGCAGGGATGTGTACTGGCACCCGCCTTATTCTCATTGTATGTAAATGACATTCCGGAATATTTATTGGGCTGCGAACATGATTCTCCCAAGTTAGGTGGGGTGCCAGTGCCCGCCCTCCTATTTGCAGATGACACCATTCTAATATCCCAAACTCCCAAAGGTTTACAGAGTTTAATAGATACCTTTGATGCATATTGTGAGACTAAGGGCCTGGAAATTAATTCTAGTAAAACAAAATATATGGCAGTTAATCCGCACAAGTCTTTTAAAAAGAACTTAACTGTCAAGGGGCAGAAGATAGAATATGTGCACAATTTTAATTATCTAGGTGTAACCTTGGATAATAAAATGTCATGGAAAATGCAATTGGATAAAAGCAAGAGCATTTTACTCCAAAATTCTTTACCCATAGTAAAGAAACATGAGAGTAGCATGTCTAAAGGGGTTTCCCCAGCCCTTGAAGTATATAAGTATAAGGTGCAGTTGACTTCTCTATATGGGGCAGAGCTATGGGGACCCTCAAGTAATAATACTTTTATGGTGGAAGAAAACAAGTTCTTTAGGAACATTTTGCACCTTCCAATGCGTACACCACTAATACCCATTGTAATGGATCTTAATGTATGCCGTATGGATCACCAGGCAATTTTAAGACCATTATTGTTCTGGGTGCAAATGTGGTCCACAGACGGGCTAGTGCACTATAAAGAAGGGCGGGAGGAAATTCGAAGGCTTACCCATGGAGCAGGTCTGCCGTGGCTTAAGCATGTTCGCTCCTGGTTTACTAAACTAGGGTTAAAGCATTTCTGGGATGAGCCTACACAATTGACTATGGGTTCCAAGAAAATATTAAAATCAACCTGTTGGGCCTATATTCAAAACAGTGTGCTACATAGTTCAACCATTGGTACATTGACAACACGGTTCCTTTAATTAAACAAATCTGGAGCTTCGAGTCCTTTATGGACGAGGTGCAGCCCCAACTAGCAAAGTCATTATATCTGAAATTTCGATATGGAATTCTGCAAATAGACTCAAACATATCGAAATGGACTTGCAAGCAAGGGGAAGAAAATGCTGAGTGTTGTGCTCTATGCCAATCAGGTGCAAGACGATCTCCATTTATTATTCTTCTGCCCAGCTTATATAAAATCTAGACAGAAATGGATTAAACCTATTTGCCGGTTACTGGGTATTAGATCTTGCCACAAGGCAGCAAGAATACTGAAAACTGATACCTCCCAAAAAATCGTTTTTAGTATTAGTAGGTACTTGTTTGATGCAGGATTAATAAGGGCAAAGGAAGGATTGAAATTTTAGCATATGGTACTAAAAGTTTTGCTATTTCAGCTTTGAATCTGTACGTTTTTCAACCATTTTAAGTAAATATGTTACTTTACTTAACTGCACTTGCACTTTAAGATTTAAAAAGATAATTGGTAGATTGATGTTCCAATTGCACATACTGCACTAAAGCATTTGCACTTTTTCTATTGATCTTTTTATTCAAGCAACTTATCAAAAAGGCTGCAAGCCATATGCAAATAGATCGTGGCTTCCTATAATGGTATTTGCTGCTTCTCCTCAGTATGTGTTACTTATGCAATAGATTTTAACCTTATCTGTTTTTAACTTTTGGCTTGGCAGTACCTTTTGAAATGTATTAATATTATGATGTTTAAAATGCTATTGTATATCCTTTATGGTTTTTTAAACCGAAATAAAGATGATTGATTGACTACATTTTGGCCCAGATCAGATAGTTTAACAGGGATTTGGCAACATTTTAGATGAATATCCCCCTCATGAGGACCTAGAACAAAGAGAATATCTATATACACCATACTACATACGAATATATATACGTCTCAATATTTACAATAATGAATAACGAAAGACTCAGTTTCTCTATTACTTTGCTTACACCTATCTTGCTGTACACGGATGATATAGTGCTTATTGCCCATACAGCAAATGGCTCACAGGACCTACTGGACTCCTTCTTAACTTTCATGGAAGATTTAGATCTGAGGGTGAACTTTTCAAAGTCATATATCATGCCTTGTGGGTGTGCTAACACTTAGTCGAAATTTAATAATAAGGGGGCGCCCAGCTTGAAACGATAAAAACCATAAACTATCTGAGGATCTTTTTCAATTCCTCATTGAGCTGGAATGCCCTCCTATCTCTAAAACTGCAACAATTCAGTAGAAATGCCAAGGCCTTTTTTAGGTTTGTGCACAGACTACTGCACAAACCGGTGAAAGAAATGGTAAACATCTATAAAAGTAAATGCATTCAAGTGTTAACATATGGAGCAGGCTTATGGGGCTACAGCAATGTGGGAACTGTTCAAGGTGCTGAAAATGGATTCACTTCTAGACTACTCTCAGTATCAAGAGGCACCGCCACTTTAATATGCCATGAGGATGTGGCCTAACGGCTAGGGCAGTGGATCTCAAATCTGGTGAACCGGGTTCAAGTTTTGGCAATTAAGCTCAACATCCTGTGATTCTGGGCAAATCACTTAATCTCCCCATGCCTAACAAAAAATGTGAATGTGTCCTTGTGTAACTCTGATACCTGATACCTTCAGGTCAAGTTCGCCCTATATAAACCTCCGGAAAAAAAAGAGAAATTAGGGCTAACCTACTTGGAAGATGAAATTGGGCTAGGATAACTGATGCTATGGATTACGAATTGGGGTAAACTGGAAGTGGGATTGGTAAGAACGTTTTTTAATGACTGTCTCACACTCGATAGAGTGGATAAGATTTCCTGGTTTGCATATTTAAGGAAAACATTTGAGGTGATAGGCATTCCAAAATTATATACCAATCTGCTATTAATAACCCTCAGCTATAAAGAAACAGTTGAACAGCGATATCTTGATTGCTGCATGAAGCTACGGCTAGAGAGGGCCCAGTTTAAGGAAATAGTTCTTAAATATTACTGTGTCAGGTACAAGTGGCATGCAACCTTACTTAGAATGAATTGTCATTTTCATCTTACTCTTTTTAGACTTTGTAGAAGCACATTTTAAGGTAGCCTTTCCCTTCCAAGGAACCTGGCAACAGGGTCTCCCTCTGTGTTTCCATAAAGCTGTTTGCTGTACTAACTGTGAAACAAAGTTCACGCTGATAACTGCATATATATATATATCTCCCTGGGGCAAATCAGTAAAGTACTGCAGGGGGCCCTCACACCCCTACTGCAGCCCTGGGGACCGTCACCTCCCAAGGGAAGATTTTTTAAAATAAGGGGGGCCATGTGCCCCCCCACACCCCAGGGCCTGCCATCTCCCCAGGGCTGAAATAGGTTAATGTAGGGGTCTGTATCGGACTTCCACCTCCCTGGGGCTAAATACTACAATGGAGGTGGTCCCATGGCCCCCCTCATGGAGCCATGCATGGCCCTAAGGACCGTCAACACCAGGTTCAGCTCCTACTACCTCTCGAGGTGCCCAACCTCAGCAGGTAGCTTTTGCTTGGTGGGATCTGACAGGTCCCACCAAGCAAAAGTAAACATAACACCCCATTTTGCCAAAAACTCCAGCTTGCAGAAAGCGGAGTTTTCATCTGATTCCCTGCATGCAAATATGCGTGCAGGGAAGCAGATGAAAACATTGATCCTGCAAGCAGAGATCTGTAATTTAAAGCAGCTCCCTGCTTGCGGAAGCACCCAGGAGAGATGGCCTGGTTCCATTGGATGGGGACCATGGGGACCAGCGACGCTTGACTTTGTTGGTAGGTCACTCCCCCACCACACAGCTCCGCCTGTGTGCCCTGACGCTGCCGCTGCTGTAGACGTTGAGGCCCTCCTCCACCCGCAGGCTACCGCCTGCGCCTCATCCCTGGTGGCCAGTGGTTGGGACTAGGTTTGTATCTTTGTGCCCGTTTTTTGTCTTCTGTCTCCCCCTCGCTGCCCTGATTTGTGCCGACTTGCCTTCTGTCTCCCCCTCACTGCCCTGATTTGTGCCTGTTGTTTTGCCTTCTGTCTCCCCCTTGCTGCCCCTGTTGTGCCAGGTTGCCTTCAGGTGCCCCCACCGCTTCCATTCCCGCCGCTGCGTTCCCTGCGGCCCCACATCCCCTCACTGTCCATTCGGTGCCCCTGCTTCCCGCCTCCCGCCTCCCAGCTGCTCCTCCCTCCCACATCCCCCGAAAGCGCACCGAAGGCAAGCCCGACTGCGCCTGAACCGCACCCAGCACCAAAACCCCTGGTCCCCGCACCCGCCATGATGACCGCCGCCGCTACGATGCCAGCACACTCCACGCTCTCAACCCCGGACGGACACACACTTGCTTCAAGGCCACCCCAAAATCCACACACAGTCCCTTCACCTGCCGGAACTACAGCTACACCAGCCTCAGAGCCACAGAACAACCTACCAAGAAAGACCTCAACCACCTCCAATGCATACTACTGAACACCTGCCCCGCACGCAAACACGCCGTCGAGCTCTGGGACCTGCTCGACACTTCATCCCCGGACATCGCCTTCCTAACAGAGACCTGGATGAATGACTCCTCCACACCCGACATCGCCATAGCCATCCCAGATGGCTACAAGATCACCCGCAGAGACCGCACCAACGGAGTCGGAGGAAGAATCGCCATCGTCCACAAGAACAGCATCAGGGTCTCGACCAGCACAGACGACACTCTCAGCACCGCCGAACACATGCATTTCCAGATCCACACAGACCCCAACTCCACCCTCAGAGGCACCCTCATCTACTGACCCCCCAGGTCTCGACCCCAGTTCACAACTCCATTGCCAACTTCATCAGCACGCACGCCCTGACCTCCACTGACTACATCCACCTCGGAGACCTGAACTTTCACCTGGAGGCAACTCGTCACAACGCCTACCCAATCTGCAGGCTTGACCCCATCTTCTCCGCAAGCCCCCATGTCGCCTTCAGCCACACCACCGAACTCCTCTGGACCGATCACCGCTGCATCCACTTCTTCCAGAAACCCACCATACACCACCGCACCCAACAGATCCCTCGCCGCTGCTGGAGAAAAATCACCGAAGACCAACTACACGCAAACCTCGCTCTCAGCCCACCCACCGAACCCTCCAACACCGACGACGCTGCCCGCAACCTTAGACGCTGGATCGACGACTGCGCCAATACCCTCACCCCGCTGAAGAAACCCCCCCACAGAGACACCAGCAAGAGGGCCAGCTGGTTCACCCCAGAACTCCTAGCCTCCAAGCGTGCCTGCCGGAAGCTAGAGAAGAAATGGCACAGCGAACAGACTCTGGACAGCCATGCAGCCCACAAGGACGCCACCCGCAACCACCATCTCCTCATCAGGACTGCCAAGAGGACCTCCTTTAAAGACCGCCTCAACAACAACGCACGCAATAGTAAGGAGCTCTTCAGCATTGTGAAGGAACTCTCCAACCCCAGCTCCAACAGCAACGGCATGCCGCCGTCGCAAGCCCTGTGCGACTCCCTCGCCACTTTCTTCCACCGCAAGATAGCAGACATCCACGACAGCTTAAACACCCAGACAGACCCAACAGACAGCAACTGAACAGTCTCTCCGCACACCATCAACCATGACCTACTGGTAGCCTGGACCAGCGTGAGCATCGATGACACCATCAAGACCATGAGTACAATCCACTCCAGCTCCCCGTCAGACCTCAGACCCATTCCCGCACCACATCTTCAACAAAGGCAGCAGCTCCATCGCACCCCACCTGCGCAACGTCATCAATCTCTCCCTCGAGTCCGCGACCTTCCCAGAGAGCTGGAAACACGCCGAGATCAGCGCCCTACTCGGAAAACCCAAGGCAGACCCTAGACACCTCAAGAGCTTCTGGCCCATCTCTCTGCTCCCATTCCCGGCCAACGTCATTGAGAAGATCGTCAACAGACAGCTAATCCGATACCTCGAAGAAAACAGAATCCTGGACCCTTCCCAGTCAGGGTCCCGCAGCAACCACAGCACCGAGACCACCCTCATTGCCGCCACCGACGACATCAGGATACTGCTGGACAACGGTGAGACCGCAGCCCTCATCCTCCTGGACCTCTCCGCCGCCTTTGACACCGTCTGCGACCGCACACTACGCGCACACCTCCACGCCGTAGGGATCCGAGACAAAGCCCTGGAATGGACCACCTCCTTCCTCTCCGGCAGAACCCAGAGCGTTCGCCTCCCCCATTCCGATCCGAAGCCTCTGAGATCATCTGCGGCGTACCCCAGGGTTCCTCCCTCAGCCCGACACTGTTCAACATGTACATGGCCATGCTCGCACACGTCGCCCGACAGCACAACCTCACCATAATCTCCTATGCCGATGACACTCAACTGATCCTCTCCCTCACCAAGGACCCCATCACCGCCAAAGCCAACCTCCATGAAGGAATGAAGGCCGTCGCCGACTCGATGAAGACCAGCTGACTGAAGCTGAGCATGGACAAAATGGAAGTACTCATCCTCGGCTCCAACCCTTCAGCCTGGGATGACTCCTGGGGCCGACGGCACTGGGGAGAGCCCCGACACCCACCGACCACGCACGTAACCTGGGAATCATTCTCGACTCAACGCTCTCCATGACCAAGCAAGTCAACGCCATCTCCTCCTCTTGCTTCAACACCCTCCGCATGCTCCGCAAGATCTACAGGTGGATCCCGACAGATACAAGAAGATCAGTCACCCAGGCACTCGTCAGCAGCAAACTCGACTATGGAAACACCCTCTACGCGTGAGCCATGACCAAGCTCATCAAACAACTGCAACGCATCCAAAACGCCTCGGCACAACTGATCCTTGATGTACCACCCCACAGCCACATCACCCCCACCTGAGAAACCTGCACTGGCTGCCTGTCAACAAGAGGATCACCTTCAAGCTCCTCACCCACGCACACAAGGCACTCTACAAGACCGGCCCAGCCTACCTCAACAAACGACTTTCCTTACACCTACACCCCCAACCGCCTGCTCCGCTCCACCGACCTCACACTCGCCACTGTCCTGCGCATCCAAAGAACAACCACCGGCAGGAGGCCCTTCTCCCACCTCGCCACCAATACCCTCCCACTGAACCTACGACAGACCCAAGACCTGCTGACCTTCAGGAGACTACTTAAGACCTGGCTGTTCGATCAGTAGCGGCCTCCCCCCCCCAGCGCCTTGAGACCCTCATGGGTATGTAGTGCGCTCTACAAATGTTGTTTGATTGATTGATATAGCCCGGGGAGGAGGGCTGGGTGGCCCCTCCCCTTTTTGTTATTGGCTGGGGCCTGGCGATGGGGCCCCCAGGCCCAAAATCAGCCACGTGAGGTAGGCCGCATGAATCCCCTTCTCTATTAAAAAAAAAAATTAAATGACAGTCCCCAGGGTATGGGGTCCCCGTTGGATAAAATTGGCCCAGGGAGGGGGCCGTGCAGTCCCCCTCCCCCATTTGCTATTGGCCAGGCCCCGGAGGATGGGTCCCCGAGTCCAAAATCATCCGGGGGAGGTAGGCCATGTGACCCCCTTCTCCTATTAAAAATTAATAAAATAAAATGACGATTCCCGGAGAGGTGGTTCTACCCCATTTGTTTATGGCCGGGCCCCAGGGGATGGCGTCCCCAAGATCGAAAACAGCCCCGAAAAGGGGGCAATGCAGTCCCCCTCTCCTACTGAATTATGGCTGAGCCCCGGAAATGGGATCGCCGGGGACAAAATTGGCCCATGGAAAGGGGCTGTGTGGCCCACTTCCTCAGTTAATTATTTTGGGCCCTTGGACAGGGGGTCAATGGGTCAAAATTGGTCTGTAGAGGAAGGCTGCACAGACCCCCACCCCCATTAAAATGTGGCCTGCCATTCACACACCCACTCACAAACACTTTTACCCTCTCACAGACCCACTCACAGACTCTCACACACCCTCTCACAGACACACTCAGAGACTCATGCATCCATTCACAGACCCACTCAGAGACTCACACACTCACTCACTCACAGACCCACTCAGAGACTCATGCATGCACTCACAGACCCACTCATGCACTCACTCACAGAACCACTTAGACATTCACACATCTTCTCACAGACCCACTCAGCAACTCATGCACCCACTTACAGACCCACTCAGACACTCACTCAGACACTCATGCACCCACTCACAGACCCAGTCAGACAATCACGTGCCCACTCACATACCCAGTGAGACACTCATGCAGGTAAACCCAGGCTCACTCACACACCCATTGAGACATTCACACACTCAGTCACACACCCACTGAGACACTCTTGCACTTACTCACACACTAATTTTCAAAGGTTACAGGTTACAGTTAGGAAATAGATTTTAAAACACCCTTGAAATTCACAGACGCTGTAGTTAGGAAATAGATTTGAATTTGTTTTTAGAAATTTACTGAAAAAAACGAAGGTTATAGGGACGTTACACTTAGGCTCACGTTTCACTCATACCAAACAAGAGAAATTCAGCAGTTATAGTTACCTGAAGTATGTATGACTTATGCCACCGCAATGCACTTCTTATGTCTGCACAGATTACATCACTCATGAGATGGTCAGTGACATCACTGATGGAATCACTGATAACATCTCAAATGACATCACTGATGACATCTCAAATGACATCACTGATTACATCATCCTCAGAGCCACTCACACACCCACTTACACTGCATTCTTCTCATACACCCATTCCCACTGACATACCCATTCACAGACCCATGCAAACACTCACACACCTACTCAGTGACGGATAGAGCCTCTTACACATCAACTCATTCATATAGCCACTAAAGCAAACACTAACTCACATATACAGCCACTCATGCACCTACTCACTGACCAATACAGCCACTCACATATCCAGTCATACAGGCACATACATACCCACTCATACACCCATACAGCCATTCACACACTGAATCAGTCACCCGAACATCTATTCACTCACCCATATATTCACGCACACAGCCACTCACTCACCCATACAGTTACTCATACACACAGGGCGAAGAAATGTCTGCTAAGAGGTTCATTCTGATTTTAAATAACAATGAGTATGATCTAAAGCTTACAGGCCAAGCAGGCATAACAAGTATTGGATCTTTGAACATTCATTTGTCTGTCGGAGAAGGCAAGTTAGAAACTAGACTATTCCAACAGCAGGAAATAGTGTTCTACATGCCGCTAAGGCCCATTCTATCAACTTGATTTACAGTATTCCCTATGGTGAGAATTCTATGAGGAAAGTGGAATTGTATTTCAGTTGAAGTTTTGGAAATGGAAAGAAATGGAAAAGTGATGTAGAGTCAAAGGGTATAGCTGGAAAACATTAGCAGGCTAGCAGGAGAGTAGACCAGGTCTCTAGATGAACACTCTTACATCCTGGGGAAAGCCAGTGGAGGATAAAGGGGAAATTTTAAGATATATCACAAAAGATGCAAATCAATCACAGTCAGGACAATTTTCAAAATAAACTGGTGTGCACTTAATACCGATTAGAAATTGAGTAAATATGTTGGATCTTTCCACAAGCTAACATTTAGAAAGAGTCACTCATTAATGGATAATCTCAGGCAGTATATGATTTACAAGAACAATACAAGTAATACTGATTGACTAAATGTGGCTTCTTTTGTTGCATTGTTGCAGAAACTGCAAAGCATATAACGACAGTTGTAATGGTTATACGTTTTTTATTCCCAATTATAGGAAAGTAGGATCTGTTTCTTATTGTTAAGCCCACTTTTTGCTTTATATTATACCCTTTTTGACTAGTCTGACTGGGATCCTGCAAATCAGGACCCAAGTCTATCTGCTTTCTCCCTAAACTGGTATGTTATGTACTTAGGTACACTCCAGATTGGATTCTGGGGTACCCTTGTCAGTCCCTAGTATATGGTACCCATGTTCCGAGAGCATAGATACCCCAGAAGCCTCCCATGCGCTGAAGCATGTATTATCCCACCCATGAGAGGCCATGCAAAACGAAACTACAGGCCTGCCTTTTTTAGCCTGAGTAAGTTGGTGCATGCACCACTTACTTAAGATATAAATTTGCTATTTCTAAGGGTCACAACAATTAAAACATATGTCACCCCTATAGCAGGCCTTAACAATCCTGAAGGCAGGATGTTTGGATCTAAGTGAGAGGATGCCACTGCATGAGCAGGACACCCCTGCAGCCTACAGAGTCCATTCTCCAAGGTTGTTAGTGTTGCAGCCATTTACAACATATAGAGTGGCATTATGCGACCAACTCTAAAATGGCTGAAAGTAACCCTATCATGTTTGGTGTCAAACATTGTGTAATCATACCCCCACACTGGTAACCAGTGTGGGAGGTATGATTCCACCCCTCAGAAGCAAGCATTGTGAGGTCCCTGGTGTTCCTGGTACCAGCCTTTTAGTCCCGGGCAGCCCAAAATGGTTGCTGCCAACTAGAGACACATTTCTGCCCTCCTGTTGCTGAGTCAAGCTCGAGCAGGGGAGGCAGAACAATAGGCATCCCATCACAGGGAGGTGTGACCACCTCCCAGACAGGATTTAGTGTATTAGGCCTGGGTGGGTGCACTTGCCAACGACCAAAAGTCTGCATGAGGGGCACATTTGGTGCATAGTCCAGTTCAAACCAGTCTTGGGAGCCGTTGTCTCCTGCACTGGCGTGCAACTGGACAAAGGACATTGGAGTAACCTCCCCACTGTCCAGATCCTCTCCTGGGAGGTTCCCCTAAATCTGTCCAACCCTTTCTTGTGGGTACAAAAGGGCTTAACTGGCTGTAGGACCCTACATTTAGATGTGGACAAGATTCTGATCAAGAAACCACTGACCTTCGACCGTCTTGACACTCTGGACTTAGCTGAACTTTGTTTGGGCCCGACTTCGATTCCCTCTCCGATCAAAGCATCGTCTGTGCCCGTGCACCATACACACTCCGTGTAGGACCTGCGGAGCATCAAGTACAATTGAAGATATCCCCTGATCACTCCTGAGTGACCCAGACCCTGTCCCCTCTGCTTTCAGGTGCTCGTTACCAAGAATCCACCTTTGGATTCCGACGGACACTTTCCTTCTTCCCAGCAGTGTCTCTTCTTCGAAGTCCTCAATAGAGACGACAGTTTCCAACGCCACTTCAGATCTATGCACGCGGCTTACCTGGGATAGGTAACTCTGGTACACACTTTAGATAACCCTCCTCACCCCCTGGGTAGCTTGGCATGAGCTGACAGGCAATCCCAAAGGCAATGTATACATTATTTGTACTCAAAACACACAGCAATAAAGTGATAGCTTAATTGGACACCACACCAGTTTAGAAAAATAAAGTAGCTTTGGCTAAACTCAACAAGATCAAAATGCCAAAAATCCAACATACAGTTATTGAAATATGACTTTAAAACAGTTATTACAAAAATAAGGCTTGTGGAAAACAAATAGCTCTACCTAGGGCTATTGCCATGTCGTGACAGCAATAAATCAAAAGTACGGCTCCGATGGCGAGGAACGTGGCATCGGGCACAGAGTCACACAGACCCCCAAACAAACAGCACCTTGGAAAACAAAGTCTATGACGATGCACGGCATGGTGGAGGTGAGGCGTCGGTGCAGGGGTCAAGGCCGGCATCCTGGCTGCCACGGGGGATGCGAGGTGATGTGTCTGCGAGGAGGAGACGTGTTGAGTACAGGACAGGGGAAGTCATTTGCGTCAGCAGTGAGGCGTCAGTTCCGGTGATGATGCGAAGTCAGCAAGTTTGTGGTGCCACGATCACAGGATGCAGGCATTGGCGATGACAGAGTCGGTGCGAGCGCTGGTTTCAGGCACGGCTGATAGCTGCAGACGATGGCGGGCGTTGTAGGGCATCGAAGCTGTAATTCAGGCCGGGCGGTGCATCATTCACTTCACAAGCAGTGCCCCGGGCCTTGGTGCAGGTCGCAGTGTCACAGCAGTATCACTGACGGTATCGGAAACAGGTTTTCTTGCTACTTTTAGGTTTCTTCTACTTCCCAAAAGCCGAAACAACCTCCAGAGGCCCCAAACTGGAATGGGCACCTCCTGGCTGGTCAGGACTCGCAGTAAGAGTGTTCAGGGGAGCTGGGGAGCTGGGGTGAAGTCTTTGTGGCCCTGAGACTTCAGAACAGGAGGCCAGCACACCCGGCCCATTGGAGAGCTTCTTCAAACAGGTTCAAAGTAAAGTTCCAGTCTTTCTCCTCTCCTTAGCAGAAACATCAACTGCAGGCCAACTCCACACAGCAAACGGGCCGTACTCCTCCTCACAGCTGTTCAGCTTTTCTCCTTGGCAGAGGTTTCTCTAGATTCCAGAAGCAGTCTAAAGTTCAGGGGTTTTAGGTCTACCACATATACCCCAAAATGTCTTTGTTCTCTTTGTGCAAGGGTCTCTGAGCCCAGTCCAAACCAGTTCTGTCCTCACTGGTGCAGTATGACCACATGGGGTGGAGACAGCATGGTGCAAGGGAGACAGGCCCTATTCAGGTGCAAGAAAATCTCCTCCCACTACTCTAAATTCAGCCAAACCCCATTCAGCTCAGCTCTAAGTCATCCAGGAAGGGCCAGACACACTTCAACCTCCCCCAGTGGCTGTCTACAGTGAATGCACATCCTCAGCCCCTGTCACTCCAAAACCACACAGTCAATACACAAACAGGAAGAGGCACACAGAATGGTTAAACAAGAAAATATCTACTTACTAAAATATGTGCTATTGAATTCTGAGTTTAGAGTGAATAAACACTATTTCTCTATCTTGTCCCAATGGAAACTTATGCTTGTAAGATGTTGCAAAGCATTTCCCATTCTATCCTATGGGCAAGATAGCCTTTCAATAGTGAAAAACTAAATTGACAGTATTTCACTATCAGGACATGTCACACACACCAGTACATGTCCTACCTTTAACATACACTGCATCCTGCCTGGGGGGTACCTTGAACCTAACATAGGGATGCATTACATGTAGAAAAAGGGAAGGTTAGGGTCATGGCAAGTGGGTGCATGGCCAAGTCGAAATGGCAGTTAACAACTGCGCACAGACACTGCAGTGGCAGGTCTGAGTTACCTTTTCAGAGCTACTCGTGTGGGTGGCACAATCAGTGCTGCAGACCTATTAGTAGCATTTGATTTACTGGCCATGGCAAACATCTGTGCACTTTACCAAGGACTTACCAGTAAATCAAATATGACAATCATGGATAATCAATCATGTTCTTAATTTACACAGAGAGCATATGTACTTTAGCACTGATCAGTGGTAAAGTTCCCGGAATTCAGCGTGAGTCATAATACTGTGTAGTTGAGTCAGCGATACTTCCTTTACACTATGCAATTAATTATGATTCATAATTGAATTTATTAACATGATTGTATTGGACCCATTATACACTGAAAAGATGATTAAGTCAAATGGCAGACTGATAGTCTAAAATGGTGGTGCTCTATGTCTCTATTTGCAGATGCACACCAATTAAGTTATGTGAGTATTTTGATTGCATAAACATGGAATACTAATGCTATTTAGATTTTTTTATTCAATTGAATGACATCCAGTTATCTTTACTGACTTGCGCAACATTATATTGAATGTTGACTGAAACAGGAGTACAGCAGCATTTTGTGGCACTTGTATCATATCACCTTAATATGTGAAGTATGTTTAAATTTGCAGACATTACTATACACAATGAATTGAAAAATGTATGTTTCCATTTACTCTATGGACATTTTAAAATGGCGGCTGATGTGGTAGTAATTAAATATAGTATCTGGGTATTTGGTCTGCTTTCACTGTATATATGTTTTTTTTATAAAATATGGGTAATTACTCTGTGACAAAGGATACAGCTGAAATGCAATGGAAGACGCTGTTTTTGGAATACAACCACTGGCAGCAATTTGAGAGTGTCTAGGAATTGCCTTGCATTTAGAAGAGACTGATGTATACCACCATGGACACTGTTGTCATCAATAATGTAATTTCAGATGTTACCTTCATGTTATCAGTGGTGTCATAGAACATGTAGTGAGCAGTGTAATACTTGAGATAATTAGCAGTGCATGGTGAAGGTGTGAGTTATAGTTAATTTAGTGCACACATTGTAGTTTGCTGGTCTGGGGGCCAGGTGTGCATCCAACCCCCTGCAGCAGCCAAACTCAAGCTGTGCACAGCCAGAAGCTGTGCATGGTGTGGGGTTGTGACGATGGCCTGGCCCCGAAACCCTGTGGGCATGCACCGCTGACTATGAGTT
Source organism: Triturus cristatus (assembly GCF_964204655.1). Classification (NCBI taxonomy): domain Eukaryota; kingdom Metazoa; phylum Chordata; class Amphibia; order Caudata; family Salamandridae; genus Triturus; species Triturus cristatus. The sequence goes on from NC_140582.1 coordinate 347,508,076, forward strand.
GTTATAATTTTAAGGGTGTCATTTAAAGTCCGACAGGCCTCCTGATTTTGTCAAAGGGTTAAAACACAGAAATATAAAAAGTGTGCATATTGGCTTTATAAAGCTGACAGTATATAAAAATATATAAAGCAGGCCTACTGACTTCATCAAAGAATCACCAATAAGTATAATCAAATGTATATTTCATTAATTCACACAGTATAATGTTTCGTAAAATTGATTGTCATGAATTTATTTATAGTATTTTAGTAACAAAAAACACATCAACATATCTTTAAATCTTTCTTTTAGAACTATTCAGCCCAAAAATCAACCACAAGAGGACCTGTTTTGATCATTCATTTACAACACAAAATATATCACTCAAACTACAGACAGTTGTTGAATGGCCTCATCTACAGTCCTCCAGTTGGTCCAGCAGATTTAACAAATTATAAGCCTATTTAGGCCTTTCTCTAGTTAGCTAAACTATTGGAAAAAGTAAGTACTTGAGGTTGGCAGCAGGGCCGGACTGGGAACCCAAAGCAGTCCTGGTAGATTTTGTCAGACCACAACCTCCATACGGTATGTAGAGAACGCAGCGAGCTAGACTGACCACTACAAGGAGGTTTGCGGGTGTTTTGCTCCCAAGAACATTTGGGGAAAAACAGCAGAAATTATGCATTCTACAACACATTTTATTATCAAAGGTATTAGCTTTCAAAGTTTAGTAAAGGAGGACATTAAAGTGCACCAGGATACCCAGTCATACACACAAACTTTCGTACAAAAAATAAGGTTGCAAGTATGAAACATTCTTTTAAATATAGCATGAGTGCATGAGTGCACACATTCACTGTTAAGCACTGTCAAGATGCTGAGAACACAATGAAAGAACGATTGGAGGGATGTTAGCATCCTCCACTAAAGTAAGAGACACAGCCGGGCCAGCTTTAGAACTGGTGACGCCCGATACAAAAATATTTTTGGGCACCTTCCCCTAATGACCCCCTCCTCCACAGATTCTCTCACTATCACTCTTCAACAGTGCCCCTAATCTCTCCATAGCCCCTCTCTCACATGTATGATTTTTAGCACCCCTCATACCAATGTAGGGTGTCAGACCGCTTTACATTGCACACACATACAGATAGAGTGAATCATTCATCTGTAAATCAGTATATAGAAAATGTGATATATGCAAAGGTGACTAAAAGGTGTGGGATCCAAATGCCATCCATATTGGTAGACATTTTTTAGAGTGTTAGGTCTGGAGAAGAACAAACTCAGGATTCAGAACATAACACAGTTGTAAGGGTTGACTTTACTACTAATAATTCACTGCCACCCAAATAAACCCTGTTTAGCAACATTAGGATAATGAAAGACTGGAAAAACAGAAGTGGGAAAAACATTGCTTTCTAACGTGTTTCATGCAGATTGCATGCAGCTTTTTGATGGTGGATCATAGGTCGCTGTGCTGTAATACAATTGTAACTTATGAAGTGCAAGTAACAAAAGGATCTCAATGACAAAAGCAGTAACCCACTGAGCTATCCACATGAAATACAGGTGTGTGATCTGCATGGTACACTTTCTTTGCAGCAGGTATGGTATGCTCTGGGCTACCTTAGATGAGATAAAAATGCCACTAGAAAAATCTCCTATCCCTCTCCAACAGGAACATTAATCACCAGCGCTATCTTGACATTTTTATTCTAGCCTGAAACTGCTGGCTAAAACAGGAACTCTGAGGCAGGTGCTTTTAAACCCATAACAATTTACAAAACACAGTGCCCCCAGCTCAGAGATAAACCAGAGTAACAAAAACAGCCCCCAGAAGCAAAACCAGCCAGAATCCTTCCAGCCTCTCAGGTAAATGCCTACTGCTTAGTATGGTCAGTCTGGCCTTGGTGGGAAGGGAATGATAATGATGGACTGCTGTTTTTTTAGTCTAACACTGGCTTTCTTACAACAGCTTTGCCTGCAGCTTTTTCATTGACATGGGGCAGATTTATTAAATCTTTACAAAGTAAGGAGAACCCCTGTATTTATAAATGTAAAGACACGAAAGCAGGGGTAAAAAGGCCATACACTGAAAAAAGTGGAAGGTGCGACTAAGATTGTGGCTTTCACCGAAACACGTGTCGGCGCATTCTAAGAACTCAAACACGAGGACCAGAATATCTGACCCATGTAATCCTATATGAATGTATTGATTAGAATATTTGCCCAATACGGTGGTGCAAGAATATATTAACCAATTACGGATTAGGATACTTATCAATGCTATTGAACATATGTTTGAAAGTATTCTTATAGTTTGGAGTGGAGGGATCTCTACTCTGTTTCCTGTTATGCTTTAAATCACCATTGGTTTTTGTACTTGGTCTTATTGATATTGGAAGTATGTTTTTGGAGAAAGGAGGCATGTGGTGTGAATAATACGTATTGATTACGAGCATGAGTGTGCTGGTGGGGGAGAATGTTTGAAAGTTCTCAGAGTGAAAATGTTAGTTTTTTGTGTTTATGAATATCTAGTCTGTACTTTGTCAAACACCATGTTTATTGGCATTTATTTGACAATGATTTATATTATACATTGAAATTCTAAAACCAAATGATATTCATTACCTCATGGATGAAGTTTTTTTATATACATTGTCTGAATCACATGAATCACATGGCTCTACTGTGACTGTGAGATTTTTCCTACATATGGCAAGATATTCCGCCTAACTATCCTTACCGGCAGGTTATTGTTGATTAATGTATGGCAGATTTATAAAATGTTCACACAGCACAGTAAGTCACCTTGCTGTGCTGTGTGAAAGAGAAAGGGCAGGAATGCACTGTATTTAAAATAATACGGCACATTCCTGTCCTTTCCTTGCACTGGCACCCTTTTGGCTGCATAGCGCAAATGCAGGCACCCTTGCACCGTGGAGCAAGGGTGCCTGCATTGTAGACTGGATTGTTATTGTGCAGGTAGGGGCACCTTCCTGCACAAAAACAATCCTCAGAGGCATTTTCCTCTTTCTGAGTGCTGCAGAATGCAGCAGACATGGAAAGAGATAAAAACAAAGAGAAATAAGGATATTTCTCCTTGGTACACCTCACTTGGGGAGTCGTAACATTTTCACGCATTCCCAGATCTACCAGTAACAGTAAATCTGGGAATGCTGGGGTAGAGTAACGAAATGGAGCAATTTGCTCTACATTACATTACTTGAAATGTATTCATCCACACACAGTGGCCTTGCACGGCTTGATAAATCTTCCTTTAGATTTTTTTTATTTTTTTATTTTTATCCTCATTCACCTCAGACCACAATAACAGACCCAACAGCCTTTACCACAAACACCCTTAGAGAGTTAAAAGGTGTACAATCTCTCCCACTTACTGGTACTCCTGCATGCTGGAAGGATAAAGTCCCAAACGGGTAAAGCCACTCCCAAGAGGTTTAATCATAGGACACATTTTCCAAATTGAGAAAAGCACAGATCTAATTTATGTCAGTTGTATCCAAGTTTAACCACCTCAGCAGGGGTAACCACAGGGCTGTCTTCCTTTCAGCCTGGGTTCCTCTCGGATCTAATTTAGATCTCGAAATGAGGGAAGCCAACCAGTCTGAGTGCAATGAAGGCAGGCATTCAACCCATCTTTGTCAGATTTCTCTTCTGGCTAGTACTATGGCATAGAAGATAAAAGCTCTAGCTGGACCTATGACTTCATTTGAAATTCCTAAAATTATCGTAGAAAGGCTTACCTCAACTTGGCGACCAAGGATGACCGAAATTGTGATTACTTTAGTATTGTGTCACGCACCGTCCCCCTTGCTTGGTGCAAGGGAGGTGTAACACTTTCATAAGTATGCTCATCAGTTTTTAATTTGGCTGCTAGGGAGTGGAATCACAGTGATTAAAATAAATTCTGGAGGACAACTAGTTTTGAGCCTTCCTTATGAACCAACCCCACTTAAACTAATGTGCTATGTGCCTCAACGTTCTTGCCTATGCGTCTTCTTTTTAATGTACATGTGCAACCACTGACTAAACTAATGCCATTCTTCAGTTGCAATTTTTATAAATAAGCAGATCCATATCAAGTTTTGGTTTTAGTTAATAGTTTATCTTCATGGCTCAATGAGTGAAAAATTATCACATCATGTTTATGAACTGTGAAAGAAAGGATGGAAAGGGTAACCCTTTGCTCCTCAGATAACATGGGATCATATATTTAGACTTTCAAGCTAGAGACATCTCTCACAAAACATACTTACTCTTGCATAACCTTATCCCACTGTGGTGTAATGTCATGGGGTAGTAAATCTTCTTCCCAGTGCAAGAAGTGGGCACTCCAGGATAGATTTTCCCTGGAAAGTCTATGTACTCCTATAAACTTGGGAGTTTGTGAGTATTCACATTTGCTCTGCAGGGTGGCTTCAACCACTTCTGCAAACATCAGCCATGTGCAGAAGCATGAGCCATGGTGAGTTTTAATCGTCGACTGTGAGAATGCTCTCTGTTTCTTGTACCTTGGTGGCATTGTAGGTATTTTCTTGCATCATCTGAATGGTTGCTCTATGTTCAGGGTGCAGAGCAGCATCTCTGACGACAGCCTTACAGTGATATTGTCTGGCATTTTGAAATACACTCCTCTGGAGGGTGTTCAATTGCTTCTGCGGCCTTGTATGGGCTAGAGCAGAGCTTTGACTCCATGTCTGCCGGTCTCAGACTGTTTACATCGACTCAGGGCACACGTGGCATGCACAAGCTGTAGCATTGCAAACCATCAGGGGGAGCAGTGTTTGTCAGTTGCATTGCACATTACGTCATACTTCCCAGAGCCACAGAATAACACCTCCCTTGCATATTACATGGTTCATGTTCAGAGTACATCCAGAACCACAAGGGTCCTAGACTGTGCAGCATCAATATGCTACAGATCCCATGTTGTTGGGGAGGTGAGCAGTGGTGGCTGGTGACTTTTGAAAGTGATGGGGCTGCGGGGGGCACAACGTGGGGGACAAGGCATGGGGGAGTAGGGGCAATTCCCCTATGCAATTTTCTTTTAATAATTGGGGTAAAAGTATGCATTTTTCATTAGAAGACATCACTGCCCAACTCAGTCAGTACCACACCCATGTTTCCTCTCAAAAACGATTAAAGAATTAAATATTTTTCACCATGAAATGTAAAACGATTCTACAAAGCCTTTGCTGGCTCCAAGCAGCTTTTTCCTGATTTCTACTGAGCAGCAACACCCTTCCTGACTACCACATCTTTGTCTTCACAGTCTAGGAGGCCCCCACTTTTTCCCCTACAGTCAGAGGCACCCAAAGATAGGCGAGTCATTATAAGTCAGCAGTCTGAAAGGAATGCAGCCTGTGGGGAACATAACCAGAAAACAGGTCTTATTAAAGAAAACACACTTGGTCCAGGGAGCACAAAGCGAATATTTTTACATCTCTCACTTTCGTGTACATGATTACCAAACAATTTTTAAAAAAAAACCCTTCCTGCATATTTTGCAGAGATACACCCACCATTCTTCAACTGTAAAATACATTCTGTGTCATTTTCTCTTTTCATTTTAGCTATGCAGTTTACATCCAGTGCCTCTCGGATCAGAAAAATATGGTCAGTTTACTGTGTGAGAATGGGGAACAACAAGTTTTATTGTCACTTTGCAGAAAGCAAAATAAACTTTAGAACAATGACTTGAGCTGCAGAGATTGATTGTAGCAGTTCTTCAATAACTTTGTTCCTCTGACTACCCAGTGGCAGCAGAGACTGGCTGTGATTCTTAATAGGCCGATTGTGTATCTACTGGACTCAAGCTTCTGCACTGTCTGCTTGTAAACTATATTTATATAGCACTTACTTACACTGATGAGGCTTCGAAGCGCAGTACCTGAACCTTTAGAATACAACATTTGGCTCAGCTGGGTAGAGCATCCTTGCCTGCTCCCGTCACCCATCCCTCTTCTTTGGGGTTTTGAAAGGTGGGGACAGATGTGCACTGCTCTTGGGCTGCCGCCTCCTTCACAGACACCGGTTCTCTGTGGCTGATCCCGGGGTCCCGAGCGAGCGTCACCCGCGCTGTTTGGGGGCTGCTACTGCACCCCCGGTCATTAAGGAGATTAAAAAATGGAGAATAAGCGGGGCCTGCACAGTGCTGTTCGTGTCTTTTCCTCGAAACACCCAGTACTGGTGACAGCGCACACATGTAGCACAATTCATTTCTAAGTTTTCGAAGAATGACGGTGCAGATGTTATTTCTCGACACTGTACAGTGTAAGACTGTTAGGTCGAGGTGTGACAGTGAATTTACAGTCAGGTGTCCCTCTGCAACTCTCTTCTCATGCCTCTCTTACCTTACACAGAGGTGAAAGGGGGGAAACTTAGGTAGCTCAAGCTAAACTACAAGCTCCTTTCTTGAGACCTGCAGCAGCATGCCTGCTGTCTTCTGTGTCACACGAGTCTGCTGGCCCTGGAACTTTAATGGCATCACTCACTAAATCTATAGCGGGACACATACACCTCGAGTCTGCGCAGTGTGTCTTTAAATCACTGCGCAGTCTCAATTTCCCTGCTTCTCGCCTACAGCCTCTACCCCGCCCTTTCACACCTCGTCACAGGGTGGAGTGACTGATGTACATTGACCCTACCCTGCAATGAGTTGAGAAAGGGCGGAGTGACATGGACTCCACTACAAGATTGACATTAAGCCCCAGCGCTACAGGGCTTCAGCCTCAAGCGCCCGGGGCTAACTTTACCCACCAAATCATTAGGGGGGGGGGGGAGATAAGTCCCAGATGCGCTGTCTTTGCTGAGCTAATGACATCACAGGCTTCAGGGCTGTGAGATCGTCTGCCCGGCAGAGGGTTTTGGCTTCGCAGGCACCAGCTTGCTCAGAATGCGGCCCCCGGGGGAAGTAAGACCAGCGGTCTAGTCTTCCCCCGGGGATTTCGCGCAAGTAAAGGACAGGGGAGGAAGGGGTGGGATAAGGGGTGGGGTCGCAGGTAGGGATTAAAAGGGGGAGGAAGAGGAAGTCCTTCCTCTTCCTTTCCCCAGCGCCTCAGGGTGGGACAGTTAGTGGATCGTTGGGGATCGTTGGGAGTTCGCGGAGCGGGGCCTGCGGAGACTTGGCATATCGGTGGGCGTGTTATCGCGTCGGTAAGCGGAGTGTTTTGGTGGAGTGGCGAGCGGGTTAAGGGCTGCCTCGTTCGGCAACGTTGGGCGGCCTGTGTGTGTCGGGTGGAGTCGGCGGGGGCGGAGCGGTGGTTGGCGCGGAGCGCGAGTGTTCATGGAGTCGGGAGGGGGTCAGGCGCCGGATGAGGCGGCGGTGCGGGCAGCGCTACAGCTGTTGGGGCGTGCAGGGAGGGCGGACCTACTGCGGCCGGGTGTCTTGGAGCAGGCGTGGGTGGGGATGTCCAGGACTCCGCGTTCGGCGTCCGCGGGGGTGGCGGCGGCCGTTGTGGCCTGCATGGAGGAACTGCCTCCTAAGAAGCACGCGGTGGGTGCGCGAGGGGGGGGGCAGGAAGGCAGGGCCTGTGGGGAAGCCCGGAGATCGGCGTCTGAGCCTCCCGGCACTGGGTACGACGGCGGAGGTGCCTGTGGGGAGGGGCGGGGGGGCGTGTGGTGACGAGGGTGGGGCTGAGGAGGCGCGGTTGGGCCGGGGGGGGCCGGGGGCTGGGGGCAGCGGGGTTGCCTCGTTTTTGGTGGATTATAGTGGGGACAGTGACCTGGATGAGGACTCAGAGGAGCAGGTGGGGGATGATTTCGCCCTGTATCTTTCGGGGAGTGAGTCGGCGGGGGGTGAGGGTGGTGGGTGGGGGGGACCAGGCGTTGGACACGGCGGGTGGGGGCAAGGGGAAAGGTGGGGGGCGGGGGGGTAAGGGCAAAGGCCCGGCGAAGGCGGCGGGGGGACGGGGTCGGGGCTTGGGACGCCTGGCCCCTCTGGGGGTGCAGGCCGCGGTCGTGGGGCATGGGCTGCGGGGGAGGGGCGGTGGGACGACCGTTGGGCGGAGATGTCCCTGGAGGAGCGTATCCGGGAACAGCAGCGGCTGATCGAAGAGACGGAGCGGCGTTGGGAGGAGATGTGCGCGGCCAGGGAGGGGGAGCGGGCGGCGGACCGGGTGGTGGAGCGTGGGGGAGGTGCGGGGCCGGCGCGGGGGCGCGGGCATTGGGTGTGGCTGGATGAGGCAGGGACGGACTTGACGTCGCAGAGACCTGGTGGCGCTGGGGCCCCCTCGGACTATGTCGGTCACGAGGGGGGGGGGATCCAAGCCAGCGCAGATTGCTGGTAGAGGCCGGGGTGGGCCGGTGCGGCGCATGACGGCCTCCAGACGCCGGGGCGAAGTAGTAGGGGGGTCCGCGGCGGCCTGCCCTCCATCGAGGGAGCGCGCATCATCGGCGCCGGAGTATGAGTTTGTCCAAGGAGAGAAAGGAAAAGGAACGAAGCGTGTAGTGCGTGAGGTGCGCGTGGAGCCCAGTGAGCCTGTGGTGGTCGAAGAGCTGGATTACGAGTCGGAGAGTGAGGAGTTGGAAGAAGGCGAAGTGCGTGAGGTGATGGGGCCGGTGGCAACGCGGAAGTTTGGTGTTTTCCAGGCCAACAAAGCCAGCTGCAGCAAGGCGCCAGCGGCGAGGGTGTCAGCCCCGGGTCCCGGCGGACGGGCGCAGGAGGTGCCACGCACTTTGACAGGTGAGAGTACATGGTGGGGGGCGTGGGATGAGGGGATCGGGCAGGGGCGCAGGAAGTCTTGTAGGTCTGTGGGGGTGGGGGATGGGTCGGTGAGGGTGGTGGGAGAGACGGCGCAGCCGAAGGTGCCGGCTAAGGCGGCGGCCCCAGAGCGGGATGAGAAGCGGATGGTGGGAGCCGGCGTTCAGACGGAGAAGGAGACAGATGGGAAAGAGGAAGGGGGAGAGAAACATAAGAAGAAGCTGCCTTATATGGGGTTGGCGATGCCACTGGGGTCCCATCTGTCTGAAAAGACGAGGGGCAGGATTTGGAAACACGAGTATGTGGACGTCTTTAAATTGTTGCATCGGGAGATTCAGGCGAAAGAGGGGTCTAAAGAGGAGGAGTGGGAGTTGACACGGTGGCCGCGGGTGCCGGTAAATAAGGAAAATTGGACGTCAGCCTTCCTGATTTATGCCAGTATTTATTGCGAGAAGCATCAGGATAGGGCGATTGCGTTGTTTAAATACATGGATATCATCAGGAAAGCGCAGATGCACTTTGGGGGTTTCGCCTGGCTCAGTTATGATGAGGAATTTCGGGCGCGGGTCAGCGTCAACCCTGACAAGCCCTGGGGAGAGGTAGATCAGGAGCTGTGGGTGCAGTGGATGGCCTCCACGCAGTCCTCTGCGGCCACCCACACGGCGAGTGGCCTTCCGGTGGCTTATCGGCCTTTTCAGTCCCGTCCCACCTCGGGGGGGGCGGGAGGGGGAGCAGGTGGAGCTGGGGGAGCGGGTGGGCAGGCTGCCGCTGCAGGCGCAACAGGACAGCCTGCTAAGAGTGGGGGAGCCACCACTGGGGCTTGTTGGAATTTCAACAAGGGGTTCTGCACCCGCCACCCCTGCAGATTTAAACATGAGTGTTCTAAGTGCGGAGGCAAGCACCTGGTCACGCAATGTTTCACATTGGCCACCCCTTCCGAGCAGTGGCGGGTCACAAAGGGAAGGGGGCAGGCTGGGCCAAAGGGCTCCTACGCCAGTTAGTGTGGAGGCCATGGGACCGTGGCTCTCCCGCTACCCCTATCGGGCGGCGGCGTTGCGGCTGTTTTGGGGATTCACGGAAGGGTTTCGAGTGGGGTACCAGGGGCCGCGGGAGTGCCGGTGGGCGGAGAATTTGCAGTCGGCGAAGGAGTTGCCGGGGGTGGTGGAGGCTAAATTGCGCAAGGAGGTGTTGGAAGGTCGCGCGGCCGGCCCGTTTGACACGTGGCCGCTACCTGAACTCATCATATCCCCTTTGGGGGTGGTTCCAAAAAAGGAACCTGGCGAGTTTCGTTTGATTCACCATTTGTCATGGCCTGAGGGACGGTCGGTGAATGATTTCATCGCGGAGGAGGATTCTCGGGTGTTGTATGCGTCGGTGGATGATGCGATCGGGTTGGTGAGGCTGTGTGGGCGGGGGGCGGAAGTGGCCAAGTGCGACATCAAGTCGGCGTTTCACCTTCTGCCGATTCACCCGGCGGATTTCTCGTTGCTGGGCATGCAGTTTGGGGGGGCCATCTTTGTGGACAAGGTTTTGCCCATGGGGTGCGCGATCTCCTGCGCTCTGTTCGAGACTTTCAGTTCCTTTTTGCAATGGGCCTTCACTGACAGGGCGGGGCACCGGCTGGTGTCCCACTACTTGGATGATTTCTTGTTTGTCGGCTGAGGTCGGTCGGGGGAGTGCGGGCGGCTTTGGGCCACTTTCAGAGGATGGCGGGGGATTTTGGTGTGCCGTTGGCGCCGGAGAAGACGGCTGGGCCCAGTTGTTGTCTGGCGTTTCTGGGGATTGAATTGGATTCAGTGGAGTGGATGGCGCGCCTTAACCCAGCAGAAGGTGTTGGAGATGCAGGACTGTCTGAGCCAAGTTGTGGTGCAACGGAAGATCGATTTGAGGTCCGTCCAGCGTTTGTTGGGCTTGCTGAACTTTGCGTGCCGCGTGGTGCGGGCGGGCAGGACGTTTTGCAGGCGACTGGGGCTGGCCATGTCAGGGGCAGTGTTGCCTCATCACAGGGTGCGGATTTCGGTGGGTGTCCGGGCGGATCTGCGAGTGTGGCAGGGGTTCTTGAGTGACTTCAATGGGGTCTCCTTGGACTTTGCAGATGACAACATGGTGTGGCGGGTGCAGATTTTTTCGGATGCGGCTGGGGCGCGCGGCTTTGGTGTGTTTTGGGACGGTCGGTGGTGTGCGGAGCAGTGGCCGGCGCACTGGTTGGCGCAGGGCAGAAGCATTGCGTTTTTAGAGTTCTTTCCGCTGTTGGTGGCGCTGCAGGTGTGGGGTCAGGAATTCCGGAACCAGTCGGTGCTTTTTCATGTGGACAACCGGACTGTGGTGGATTTGGTGAACCATCAGAGGGCAAGGGACCTGCGGGTGCTGCGCTTGCTGCGAAGTTTCATGCTGCTGTGCTTGCGCTTGAATGTGCTGTTTCGCGCGAAACATGTGCCGGGCGTTAGCAATGACATCGCGGATGCATTGTCTTGTTCGCAGTGGCAGCGTTTCTGAAGGTTGGCCCCCGGAGCGGACTTTGCCAAGACCAAGGTGCCGGAGGGTATCTGGAGCTGGGGGGAGTGAGAGTGGTGAATCTGGTGGAGCAGTCTGTTGCCGAGTCCACGCGGCGGACGTATCGAATGGCATGGGTGGAGTTGGGTGTGTTCTTGGGTTGGTCGCGGGGTGAGTGGCGGATGTCTCAGGGTGAGTGTGAGGCGGGTGTCGTGCGTTATGTGTTGCACTGCATGGACAGAGGATTGTCGTCAGTGATGATTGCAGGTAAACTGGCGGGGATTTCTTTCTATGGGAAGCTGTATCTGGGTTTTGATCCGGCCAAGGGTGAGTTGCTGAGCAGGATGCTGAAGGGCTGGACCAGGGAGCGGGGAGGGCGGGGGGGTGCGCCGTTGCGCGCGGCGATCACTTTTGACCTGTTGGTGGATGTGTTGGGGGAGTTGGGTTTTCTGTGTTATGATCGGTATGAGTTGGCGTTGTTCCGCCGATGTATGACGTGGATGTTCTTTGGGGCTTTCCGGGTTTTGGAGTTGCTGGGAGGTAAGGGGGGGATGGGGATGAGGTTCGAGGATGTACGTTTGGATGGGGGGCGCCTGGGGATATGGTTGGGGCGTTCCAAGACGGATCAGGTTGGCGGAGGCACGTGGGTGTGGCTGAGTGAGTCTGGGGAGTTGGCAGTGTGCCCGGTGCGGGAGTGGAGCAGTTTTTACGGGCAGTGCGGTCGTTTGGTGGGGGAGATTTTCTGTCATGCTTCTGGGAAAAGGGTCACGGCTTACCAACTATTGGCGGTGATGCGCATGGCGTTGCGGCGCTTAGGTAGGGACCCAGCGGGGTATGGGACTCATTCCTTTCGGATCGGCGCGGCGACGGCGGCGGCACGGCTGGGTTGGTCCTGGGATAAGATCAGGAAGATTGGTAGATGGCGTTCGCGCTGCTGTGAGCGGTACGTTAGGAAGTAGGGCAGAGGGGTGCGCGGCGGCTGTGTGAGCGTTTTGTGCGACTTTTCTCGTTTCTAATGCTCCTTTTTTCTTCGTAGGTTGTGTTGGGGGTCCTGGAGCCAAGACGGTTACCTGGATAGTAGGACATTCATTTGTGCATTGGGCTGCCAAGTTTTCTGACAGGCAGGTGTACGGGCGTAGCCTGGGCCTGAGAAGCAGCAGTCATGAGGTGTTCTGGTGGGGTAGGAGTGGGATGCGCTGGGGGGAACTTTTGCCTTGGCTCACGAAGAAGGTCTCGCAGCAAGGATGTCCGGATCTGCTTGTCATTCACCTGGGAGAGAACGATCTGGTGTGGCAATCAGCGGTGTCCTTGATTTATTTGATGCAGCGGGACTTGGCAGCAATCAAACGCAATCTGGCTGGCGCTTGTATTGTGTGGACAGAGTTCATTCCCAGAAGGGTTTGGAGGGGGGCGTTGAAGCCCGCTGCGGTGGAGCGCGCCTGCAGGAAATTGAATAGGACGATGAGAGTTTTTTGTGAGGACTGTGGGATCAAGGTGCTGGCGCATCCTGGTCTGCGGCTCGAAGAACCCTTGCTTTTTAGGGCCGATGGCGTGCACCTTTCGCACATGGGAAACGCTTACTATATGATGGAGATGAGGGATTTTATCAGTGGGTTGTGGAATGAGTCGATCTGGTGTAGGAGGAGGTGAGGGCGAAAGGTGCACTTGTGCGGGGTGGGGCAGGTAACCGCCCTCCGGGGGTTCCCTGGTTGGCGGATTGGGGAGGGGGGAGGAGTCCATGACGGGCATACTCACCCTTCCGGGGAGGGGGATACTGGGGAAACGTGGGGGTCCGTCAGAGCAGTGGACGACGAATGGAGATGATGGTGGAGTTTTGGAAGAGAAGTGAGGAAGCGAATGGAAGTGAGAAGGTTGCGGTGTGAAGGGGGGATGGAGTAGTTGGAGTCTTGGAGAGTATGGGTAGTGAGAAATTTTGTTGTTGGGGATTGTTGGGGATTTGTGTTATGTTTCTGGTTATGATTGTCCAACCCTGTCCTAATAAAATGGCCTTTTACGCTAAAAGTACCTTGCGTGGACTGATTATTGCGCGACTGCATCAGGGTAGAGAGTGCAGCAGTCCTATATGCCAGCCAGCAGGATCGGGTAAATATATATATTTTTTAATTAATATTGCATTTAATCCTGTATTAATGTCAATTTAGTTTATCCAGTGACTCAGGAGAAAAATAAAGGGGGCGGAGCCCCTCTGCCCATGACCAGAACCGCCCCTGGCGGTGAGGTGTTTTTATATACCACTGACCATATGGCTCCCACAAACTTGTTACAAAGGAAGTATTTTCCATACAACAATCTAAAATTCATTGAAAATTCCTTCAATACGCTCCATGGCATGGTCAATAGTTCACGACAATTTCAACACATGCCAAGCCTTTGGTGCGTTCCTGTCATGTTTTTATTGTGCAATAGCTTGGTGCAAAATTGTCAATTTTATGGAGGATTTTTTGCAATAAGTATAGTGGATTTTGTGGCAGCTTGTTTGGTGTATTTTACCAATTCTAAGTGCATATAGTAGCATATAGGAGGTGTTTGTCCAGAAGGTTTTGTGCCACTTTCTGGAAACCCTACATTATGAGACGTTGCACTCCAGATGCAAGTGGGACTAGCACATCAAACTTTGCACAATTTGCTTTAGCTCCCTTCTCTAATCAGGCTCTTTGTACCTCTGGCTAAAAAATGTAAATATTTGAAAAAGCATCTGTCCTGTGTGCCATCCAGCACTTTCAGAATTACATTGCCACACCTCATCCTCTGGCAGTCCTGTTTTGGTTGCTCCTGTCAAGCCTCAGCAGCATCCCACGTACCATGTTGATTTATCTACAGCACCAATGAAAACTTTCCATGATTTTAAAAGTTCTTCGTTGATAAGAAAAAAAAGTCCTTTAGTGAGAAGACTAAACTTCCAGATTGTCCTTATGCAGCAGTGATTGGAAATGTTGGCTGTAAGTATGTATTTTACTGAAACCTTTATTTTCTGGGACATAGTTGTGTGAGGAAAGAGAATTGTTAAGTTTAAAAAGTACCTGGGGGCAGATTTATGTTCCCTGGCGCATCCCTGCAAATCAGCATGGATGCGCCAGGGAAGATGCGTCACGAAAGTTTACCCTTGCGCCACAATAGATGCGCCGCATTTACAATGCAGCGCATCGTGGCGCAAGGATAAACAGATGCGTGACGCATCTGATGGCGGAAGGTTGGCGCATTGCTGGAGTTGCATCGCAAGCGCGACGCAGCTCCAGCAAGGCTCGGGGAGCCCTATCGTTACAATGCTGCGTCAATCCTTACGCCTGCTTCAAGCAGGCGCAGGATTTTGACGCAGCATGGCCGGAAAAGTGACTGAGTGAAATCTTGTAGATTTCACTCAGCCACTTTTCGGAGGCGTTCCTGCGCCGGAACGCCCCCCCCCTGTGCAGGTACGCCCACATGTGGCGCAAGCTTTACTACGTGACGCATCTAGGGAGATGCGTCACGTTGTAAATGGGTCGCAACATGGCGCAGGGTTTACGCCGCCGCTGCGTCACAAAAGTGACGCAACGGCGGCGTAAAAGTGGCGCAAGTCCGTTATAAATCTGCCCCCTGGTTTGTGGACAAGGCAACATACGTAAACTGGTCTATTCCCTTGGCCTTTGTAAGAGTAAATGATTTGGCTACGTACGGGTGCTTTAGATTTTACTTTAGAAGTGCAGCTTGCAGGCTTCACATGGCAGGCTTAACTGAATGGAGATAATGTAAGCTGTGACGTGAGAAGGGGGCTTGCTGGCGCTCCAATTGGTTGCCATTCGAGCTGCAGCAATGGTGTTTTGCCTCTGTATTATAACAACTCCATGACGTCTGATTGTTGTGTTTGCACATTAGAAAGAGTAACTGAAAATGCACATCTTCCTGTTCTAAAATAGGAGCATTGTGCAATTTAAACGGTCACAAGAATTTTGGTTTTTATTTTACTACTTTCATGCAATTCCATGAAAAAATGAAAAAACTACTAGCGTAGAATGCAAAGGAATAACGGGAACAGGCGAGCAGTTCTTGTCTGGCAGTAACAAGAGATCTCGCTGACATTTTATGCCCACCTACCGGGTATCGAAGTGCGCTCCCCTACTTAGCAACACCGTGTCATTTTATCGTAGATCAATGAAATTACTGTTTCCATTTACTGCACATCACCCTTTGCCCCATATTACACACAGTCCTGTGGGCCTGAAATTTGTATCATTCTTTGCTCTCACAATGGCAAATAACCAGTGCTTTCCTTGAAACACATCCAGTGCTTCCCTGCTACACAACACCCAGTGCTCTAATATAGTATAATGCGTCAAGATCCTCTGCAGAGATTGACAGATCACTTTACAAACAAAGTCATGGAAATAAGAGTGAAAAATCAAAATACTTGAGCATAAAAAACGGGATAGATCCCCCTGTGCAATGTGCATTTTCCTTCTTTTTTCTCAAGAGGGAAACCTTTTTTCCATGTGGATATACCCCTTCTGCTACCGCCCGTATATATTTTCTGTTCTCCTTTTCATCCCTTAAGGGCAGTTACTCCTGCCTGGAGTAAGTCTCCGATCATTTCCGGGGGGGAGGAGGGAGGGTAGGGGGGGTGTTAGGATCGGAGTTTAGGTATACCTCCAGATGCCCATGTGTTTGTGGTTTTCCAAACTTCCATGGCAACCCAACCTGGAGTGGGATTTACTTCCGAAGATTTCTCCCAACTCTATGTGGGGAAATTCACAGTAGTAAATAGATTCATCGCAACCAGGAATTTGTTTGTTCAAGACAGGCATAAAAAAGTACATTGTGCTAACAAGTTTTGTTCATGACCGAATTAACATTTGTGTATAGGGCCTTAATTTTTTTTTAAAGATTTTCGTGCAGCTGTAAAGAGACCAGTTACAATCAATTATTACAGGTTTCAAAAGGTATTTTGAAAAAACATCCAATACTCCATTGAGGGCATGTCATGCAGTGCATAACTAGTGGTCCTCTGGTGTAGAACACCTTGGCTTCCTTGCTTTACAACTTCCCTTACCACCAAGTATATATTACACAATGTGTCACCTGCTGCACATCTTTCCGTGCTACACTGATGTAATCACAAGTGCATATACCTTAATGTCACCTGCTGTTCATCTTTCCGTGCTACACTGATGTAACCACCCTACTGCACAAGGTGACCTATGAGTGTTGGTTTGTTTATGTTGATTTCTATTTGTTTGTTTTTTGTCTGTGTATTTTGGTGCCTGTATGTCTGTTAGACTGTGAAAATGAATGTTGATTGATGTGTTAGTCAGTGCGTATGCATCCATCCTCCATATGTGCATGTGCAACTGTGTTTTGTGATCCCCAGTGTTCTTTCACTATGCAAAAGTCAAAACGTTTTGATATGTCAAGTCTGCTTATCAATCAATCAAATAATCTTTATCGATATACAAAAAAGTATAACTATAAAGACATGCATCAATGAAATATATTACAATCAAAAAATCTATGAAAATTCCGAACAGATTTAAAATGGTAAAATAGTCATGTTATCAAATCCCAAAACAGTCCTCGCAGAACCCTCATTTTCGATCATCAAATATACAAAAAAGTCCTTAGTGCAATGTAAGCATCAAAGAATAGACTTTGTTCAGTAAAGAAGGTACAAACTGTCCTTGTTGAACAGCTGCAGTTACCAAAATATGAAAATACAATTATTTACTTCCCCACTAGCTTCCTCAGATGGGTTGCAGTAGAAAAATTATTAATAAACCGTCAGACAAATAAACCTCGACTGTAGAAGTTGTAAGTAACACAACACAGATCTACAGCTTCTAATGTTCAAATGTGTCAATAGGGGAATCAGGAACTGTTTTCGAGGGACAGTATAAAATTTACAAAACAAGAAAAATGTAAACGAGACTGAGAAGATACTGAATCACAAGGACAAGAGTCCAATTGTGCATCATGACATACAGTACTAGGGTAGGAAACCAGGAGGTGAGCCATGCCAAATCTAAATCTGGTCAGGTAAAATCTTTGTATATGAGAGAGGGAAAACATCAAGTATGGTTCCAAAGACATGGTGGTAATAAGGCTGGACTCGTGCGCCAGCCTTTGTTCAGTAAAGGTGGCAAACAGATAATGTTTGAGGGGATAGACGCTATTAGTGTTGGGTTTGTGTTGTGAAGGAAGATACAGAGTCCATCTGTACATGTAGGATACTTCTTTATTAGTAGCTTGGTTCCAGTATAGGAGATCAGGATAGTATGAGAAGATACATGGTACAAAGACAGCCCCACCAGGAGCAGGCTCCTAACAGCTCAGCCTGAGTTGACTAACTCACACTCTAACACAGAGAGGCGCTCAGGCATTCTATGATGTCAAGGAACATTCTGATAGAGCAGTACTGTGGAGAATAGTAGACAAGTCATTTACTACAGTTTGTCTAACAATCTTCTCCCCCTAACAGGGCAGATGGTCCTTTACATGGGATAGCCATGGGATATTCTGCGCTTTTTCTAAAGATTTACAGTTATTGATTAAGGCCTGATTCAACTGAGTTTCTTGTTTAACCCATAACCCTAATAATAAAGGTGCTGCATTAACATAGTCTGCTAACGGGCCACATCACAATTCTGCATGGCAAAGATATATAGGAAGACCATTAGGGATGGACACAAATCTTCTTAAATACCTATTTTCCAACACCTGAAGGGCATCCACATTACAGTAAACTCACACCCCTGCTCCAAATCCCGCCATGGCAAGACATTGTGTATTATATATCTTAATCGTGGAAGTCAGGGTTTTTTTTTACCTACCTTCCTTTCAAAATTTAAAAAGTGCTTCAATAGATTGCTAGAGGTTTTGTTTCCTGGTATTAATCAGGTGAGACCATGTACATCTATTTTCAAAATGAACATCCAAATATGAAAAAGAAGAGACATATGAAAGTTTCTCACCATTTATATATTGGGACATAAGAGTGGAGCAAGTCTTCCGTATAACCATAACATACAATTTTGTAGTATTTGTCATAAGGCCCAAATCATTCATAAACAGATGGAACCTGTTGAGTTATCATTGTAGAAATATTCCCATCCTTGCAATTAAAGTCTGTTTATTTTCGGTGAGCATAATGCAGTGATTGCCAGGAACAGCATATACTACTATTAAAGCGATTCTAAGGTATGATTTTTAAAAAAAATGTTACTACACATAGGGGCAAGTTTTTGTAGGAGTAGAGTCACCCTTGTGCCACAAAACAGGGTGCAAGAGCAACGCAAGTCTTAAGTGTAATCTATCAAGCCATGCAAGGCCACCTTGCGTGGTCTTACGTGGCTTGACAAATCTGGAGTAACGCAATGCAGCGCAAATCACAGCGCTGTGTTACTCTGCCCCAGGGTGGCATTCCCAGATTTACCATTACTACAAAACGCTACGCCTTTCCAGGTGAGGTGTAATGAAGAGAAATGTCTTTATTTCTCCTCATTACTTACCCTTTCTAAGCGTGCTGCATTCTGCAGCACATATAGAAAGAGGAATTTCCATCAGGGGGTTGTTTTTGTGCAGGAAGGTGTTCCTTCCTGCACAAATAAAGTCCTGCTTACAACGTCGGTGCCTGTGTTGGTGCTAGGCAGCACATTGTGCAGCAGATCTGGGAAATTACAGGGTATATTGTTAAGTGTGTTGCATACCTGCCCTTTCTCTATCACACAGCGCAGTAAGGTGACTTTCTGTGCCGCGTGATTATTCAGTAAATACGCCTCATGGTCTCTCATTTAGACTGCTGAAACAGTTGTTACGATTTAAGTAGGTCTGAAGAAATTTCTATTACGCTTGTGCAATGTGCATAATTTGGAGAATTTCAGGTTAGATTTGTTACTCTTGTTACGCTCTTTATGATTGTTATGTGCAATTCTACCATTGGTGGTAAAATTGTAGTGCGGGAACAAAACAAGCAACCAGAACATAACTATTACATTTGTCACGCTATTTTTTAGAGCAAAATGCAGCTTCTCATCCAAAATTGAAGAAAGGGTGCATTTCACGCTCAAATATAGTTCTGAATGAGAGATTTTCATTACAAGTATTTATGTATAGTTTTCTGTTACTGCAGAAAAGCAAACTATAAGAATTTTGAGATCCAATATTTAACACATTGTTTTTATGCTACAAATTTCAATGTAGACAAAGTTCATTGTAATTACTTCTAAATATTCCCAGTTTGGATGTGGATAATCATAATCCCTCAGAAATATCTCGTGTCCCATCTGCTGTAATGTAACTATAGCATCTGGGTAGCACCGTATTCCGCATAACTATCCGATTGCATGGCTTATATTTTATTTATTTCTGTAAATAGCTTTAAAAAGTTTTTAAAATATGTCTGTGGTGCATCTTGATTGGGCTGGAGTTTTTGGAAAAGGACACTGTGAAGGAGGGCAAATGTGGCCCATTGACATGATAATATCTGGCATTAGCCCAAGAGCTATGGGCACAGACTGTAAACATTGTCATTACTGAAGACTAAATAATTGAAGTGAAATACTCCTTAGGCAAAGACAAACATTCACATGCGCATTCACTTGAATGATCTTGCAATCAAACACTGGAAAGGTCTTTTTATCCGAACATTCCTGTCTGCTGTTAGACAGCAGTATTTTCTGACATAGAAACAGTAGCAGATTGCATCTGCTATGCTGGTTCAAGTGGATGAACACTGTATGATATGTAAGAGGCACTGGGAAAGATTAAAGGCAAGATATTTCAAGAATAATAGGCAGTTCAGACAGGCACAGCCCTGGCGAAAAATATTTGAGCAATGCAATTATCTATAAGGGCACCTCAATATTTGGTCAGACCTAGGACATTGGATTATCGAAAAATTCAACAATATTTTGTTTATGAGCATCGAAGGTGAAATATGTAATGCTGCTTGACTCCAAAGATGATTTCAAATTTAGACTTAGTGCAGTTTTGTTTTATTGATTTTTACCCCGCACAATTTGAGTGAAATATAAGTTTTGCTATTTTATACTTGAGGGGTTAAAAGACGTTTACTAGAGAAGTATGATGTAGCTGACACATTTTTTTCTACAGACTACCTTTTTTTAATATTTAAGAAACGTGTATTCTGCACCTTAAAACCTGTATTGAGCAGCATTGAAGCAGATAGAGACACAAGGGGCATATTATCAAGGACGGCGTTAATAATTATCGCCAGTTTAGCAGCAGAAAACTGCCGCTAAAGCGGCGATAATGGGTTTGATAATATGCCCTTGAGAATTACAATAGAAGTCCATGTTCTGGTGTCAACATGGGCTTCTATTGGAATTCTCCAGGGCATATTATCAAGCCCATTATCGCCGCTTAGAGCAGCAGTTTTCTGCCACTAAACCAGCGATAATTTTAACACCGTACTTGATAATATGCCCTCAAGTGTTTAACATCAACAGATGTATTTTGGGTGAGGGTTGGACTGATGTTTAGCAATATTTAATGGCCATATGTGCCCATTTGAAGAAACTGGTATTGGAAGAATAGGTAGGAGGAGAACCAATGAAGGACATTTGCGTGAATCCTATGTGTTACTTCAGGGTATTGATAACTATAGGATGATTGACAATGTCAAAGGTGGAAGAGAGGTCCAACAACATCAGGCATCATCTTTATCTGTGATCAGGAAGATGTCACCTGTCATTTGAAAGGTAGCTGTCTCAGAGCCACAGCATGTTCTGAAGCTGGATATGCAGGAGACAATTGGTGCTGTTGATGAAACTGTAAATCCGCCCCTTGGTCAAATTGTTGGAGCTTGGATTTCCACAGCAGGGCAACATGTAGTTGAAGAGGAACCACTGAAACAGGTTTGCCGCTGCAGAAAAGCTCAGAGGCAGAGAATCCTGAATCTTTGACCGATGCACCTTGATTGAATTGAACTGGCTGGTTTTCCAATTCCTCGAGGGGTCTTTGGAGCCACAAAATGTTTGTTATGTTATGTTAAATAGTTTATATAGCGCATGAATCACCCCCAAGGGGGTCTCTCAGCACTAGCGGAGCTGTGCAGGATGGGTGAAGTGATGTTATTCTGCGAAGAGGGTGGTTTTTAGAATCTTTCTGAACTTGAGGTAGTCAGAACATTGTCTTAGAGGAAGGGAAAGCTGATTCCAAATTAAAGGTGGTTGGTAGGAGAAGGATTTACCTCCTAACCGTGTTCTTTTTATCCTCGGGATAAGCAGATCGCGGCTGGGGGTATATTGGTGGAGTCTCTCAGCCAGATATGGAGGACCTGGGCCCCACAGTGCTTTATGTGTCAAGCAACAAAGCTTAAACTTGACCCGCTTCCGCACTGGCAACCAATGAAGTTGTTGAAGCAGAGAAAGTGAGGCTGATCTGTACGGTGCATTGGTGACTAGTCGTGCAGCGGTGTTTTGCACCACTTGCAGACGGCTAAGGGCAGATTCATTAGCAGCGACCATGAGGGCGTTGCAGTAGTCCAATTTATTCAGTACAAGGACCTGTACGAGTGTCTTGCGGAAAAAGTCCAGAAGATAGGGAAGGGCTTTCCTCAAAAGGCTCAGTGTCAAGAAACATGCACTGACTGTTTGAGAGACATGGTCTTTCATAGACAAAGCTTGGTCAAATCGCACACCAAGGTTTTTTACTGTCAGTTTAGGCGGAGGAGCAGGGCCCAATTCAGTTGGCCACCAGGTAGGTGACCACATAATGGGGGCATCTCCGTAGAGGATAATCTCCATTTTGCTGGCGTTCAGCTGAAGAAAACCTGAGGAGAAAGATGCTTGGGCTGTCAGAGAAGATTTGTCAAATGGAAAAATAAGTTGGGTGTCATCTGCATAAGATACAGGGATGAACCCTAGTGTTCTCAGAAGAGAGGCAAGGGGGGCCACACAGATGTTAAACAACGTAGGGCTCAAACAGGAGCCCTGTGGCACACCCTTGGTCAGATTTTCAGTGGTGGAACGAAATGGGCCCAGATTGAGAGTTTGTGTACGGTTGGAAATGAAGCTGGTTACCCAGTTCAGCGCCCTTCCCCCCAGTCCAGTCTCCCTTAATCTCCTGAGCAAGGTCAGATGGTCAACCGTATAGAAAGCGGCGGAAAGATCTAAAAGGACCAGAATGGCAGACTGTCCTTGATCAAGTGTAAGTCTGATGTGGTCAGTGACAGCTACCAGAGCGGTCTCTGTGCTGTAATTTGCGCGAAAGCCCGATTGGGACGGGTCGAGGTAGCCAGTCACTTCGTTATGGTTCGAGAGATGTTTGTTCACATGCTTTTCAAGGACCTTGCTCAGATAGGGGAGGAGGGAGATAGGACGGAGGTTGGTAAGGTCGTCCATTGGGATTTTGTTGTTTTTACGCAACAGAATGACCTGGGCTGCTTTCCATATGGAGGGAACCAGACCCTTCCCTAGGGAGGAGTTAAGAAGAGGACTGACAGAGTCTGCGAGCAAATGTGCAAGGGATGCCGAGATCTTTGCAGGCCTAACATCTAGGGGGGAGCCAGATTTAACCTTGCACATAAGTTCCAGGTCTTTCAGGATTTTAGGAGTTGGTTGGGGCAGAATTTCTATAACACTGAAGTAATCAGTATAATTTTGGTAATTTTCTGTTACTATTTGACACAGAATTACCAATAATTATGCGATTACTTCTGCTTGCATAATTAAGAGTAAATGGGTGAAAAATCCTATTTTGAGAGCATATTTAGCTCTTGCAAGCAGTGGCTCATGCACACTATTTGTGTTCTGCTAGATTTAGTGCTGTTTCTTAGCACAAAATGGTTCCTCATGTCCATTTAAATGCAACGGTGCATTTTGCACTAGGAAATAAAGTTAGGAGAAAATCCTACATAAGAGCCCACTTAGTGAGCAGCTGCTCGCTAGTAATGTTCTTTTGCATATAGCGATATTTCTTAGTGCAAAATGCATTTTGTGCTAAGAAATAGTGCTTAATGCAGAATTGCTCTTCTTGTATAATTCAAGTTAAATCTTGTGGTATTCCTAGGTAATGACGTGAGTTATACCCGCCCCTAGTTAAGAGGAGTATACTTTGACACAATCAAGGGTCCTAGGACTTCAGGAACAGCCCCTGGTAAGACTCACTCCAGCAGAAGCCGCCAGAAGGGTCCAGGGTAGGTCAAGTTGGAATGGTCAGCTGGGATCTTTAAGACAATGCTTCTTGCAGCTTGTCGTGGACCTGTCACTTAATGGGAAGTCAGCCAACTGACACTTGGAGTCCACCACTTTGTTCTGGAAACAAAGGGGATCAGGGTCAGCCCTTCAGGTCTCCTCACAAGTCTCAGACAGGAGATGCAGTCATTATTGGCCTAGTTTGTGCCTAAGGTGAGGAATAAAGCAGCAAGTTTCATATGGGAAAAAGTGCAGTTACTCCCTGTAGAGATGGATGCTGGAAAATGCCCTGCCACAAAGAGTAGTTCTGTCAACCAGAAGCAATTTGAAGGACTTACTTTTGTTTGGAACCAAAGCCTCAGGTATGCTAAGCATGATCCCTTGGGCAGTTGTCGATTTTTAATGGGAAAGTAGGTTTCCACAAACTTCATCAAGGATGGACTCAGTTGGACTGATTCTATCAAATGGAGTCATCATGGAAAAAAGATAATTGGAAGTATAATAGAAAGGAGCAGAGTAATGTTACATGCTATCCACGAATAAATGTTGTAGTACAAAATAAATTTGAGTTATTTGTTTTTATTTCTTAATCTTTGAGTATTTCCCTCCCAATTATTTCAAATAATCAATTGTTCGATAGTATTCCAATAAACTGTAACATTGGTTTCCATCTCAACCATCACATGTAAAACTGTTGCATTATTTCATATACTTTGTTCAAACAATATTCAAAATTACAAACATTATAATGAATCCATTCAGTAAATAATGCTCAGTGTATACAGTCGTACAGCCAATTCATATACATTGTTCCAACAATATTCAAAATTATAAACATTATAATAAGTCCATTCAGTAAATAATGCTCAGTGTATATAATCGTACAGCCAACGCGTTCCGTCCTATCTAGGACATCATCAGGGCTGTAATGAAAGAAAAAGAACATCGTATCACTATAAATTGTTCAGTATATGAATCCTACCACAATACCTGTACAAGGAAGGAAAATATCCACAGTATACAGAATATACCTATTTGACAATACAATCTTATTGATCATGATCAAAAATATCCCTTCATGATAGAACAGTGTTAACAGTTGCTTGCAGTTCTAGTGATAATCTAATTGTTACTCTATCCCTTGATTATCAAGAATGTGCCCATGATCCCACCCATGGTCTGTCATCCATTTTATATATTCTATTATTTAGGAGGATAGCCTCCATGTTTATATTCCTTTTAAGATCTCCCAATTTATTATTTATTTGTTTAAATAATTCAGGATGATGTATCTTCTCCAACTGCGCACCTTATTATTCTCCAAAGCATGAAAGTATAATCTAAAAATGAAATAAGGTTTCCTAAACGTTGACCCTTACATCCTAAATTCACTAGACCTCTTCCCTCTCACCAATAATATCCTCTAGCTTCCATATTCCTGCTAGTTATTTCTCACCTCAATATTACTTGGAACAATCCTTGCAAATCTATGCTTTCATTTACTTCCGTACTCTTTCCAATTCTTCGTTTCCTAGCACTTGTCAATGATTTTTTATTCCATTCGATCCTTCCGTATGTCAGTTAATTAATCTAAAAAATATATAACAAAAGACACATCAATAATAACCCTCCTTCAGTCTCTACTGTTAATAAACTAACGCGCCCAACTACCACAACGTACCTTGCAATAATATATCCTCATATATTCCACATCCGGTCCGATGATCCAGCTCAGTAGCTTGAAACCACCATCTTTATTTAAGACATTCCATCATCCATCTGTATTTCCGCAATTTCCACTTATTAATTATCCTCCTGTTTGCTAATAATTCATCTGAAAATATAACCAAATGGCACCCAATTACTATCCCTACTACTGGTCCTCCAAAAGTAAAGTGAATCGCCCTATTCTAAACACATACCTTGCACCAGTATATCCTCGTGCCTTGCAGCCGGTCCGATAGCCCTGCTCTGTAGCCTGAGACCGCTAAAGCTCCTTTTAAAAGATTCAAACACCAATCATTTACTCCGATGTCAAACACCAATCATTTCCTCCGATTTCAAGGCCTTATTACGATATCACTAAGACTGTTCCCTATCTGGTCCACCAGTTCGAACTTCCAATCAAATCCCGTTTTACTATAACGAATTCTAAACTAGGTCTGGATACCGTTCCATATGGTCCCGAACCAATCCATTTTCCTCATTTCAAAGCCTCATTAACATAGGGGCTCAAGCAGCTCCCTATCTAGTCCGCCAAGTTTCTCCTAACATCCGTAAAGAACGGAAATAAGGGAACGGCTATTCCTATTCGTTAGTTACTCCACCAATGTGATCGCCTTTTACTACGAGGCCATGAAAAGCCACACAGGATGGCTTTCTGTGGCCTCGTAGATATGGCTAAACCCTGTGCACCACCAGAACGTCAAAAGAAGTGATGTTACGGTGGCACACAGGACTTGTGAATTAGCCCCCAAGTCTTCCCAACTTGTCAGCAGTTAACTGGGAAGTCTCCAGCTGGTCTGCAGGTTCCACATAGTTGAATATCTCCTTAGACACAAGCACCTCAGGATTTAAAAAAACAGCTTCTCAGTCAAGAAGGCAGGATGCCATTTGTTGACCAAAGTTTCAGTAATTGCGAAGTTTTGTTCAAGAGGTTGGCTTACACAAGGATGGACAAATTCCAGTGTTTCCGTAGCAAATAAAGTAATATTTGATCATCAGCAACAATTGATAACTACTTATTATTTTCACTTATTTCTGTTTTGATCTGAGCGAAAGTGGATTGTGCACAGTTTCTTAAAGACTGTAAGGTATTTTTATCTAAAAAATGTTGTAAATATTGTATTTGCACCATTCTGCCTACTAAAACACAGTCAAGAAATATCCTCCTCTCATCGCGCTTTTGTGTGGAAAGCCTCTGACACAGGGCATATGAAAGGTCATTGTGGGTTCATTTGCATGATGCGCATGACGCGCATACGTGTCGAGCACAGTAGAGGTAATTGTCCCTTTAAGTATCTCCTGCCTCATATCACATGTTTAACTTCGATTTCAGTTTTGAGAAATTCTGTCTAAACTGAATAAACCATCTGAATGAGAACTTTGTATCTATGAACCCGGCCAATTTGATAAATAATAGAATTAATTATTAAGTAAAGAGTAATGGTTCTCAGATTTGTGCGTGGCCTCCAGAAAACACATTTAACACTTTTGGTTGAAATATGCGTAATCACAGACTCAGAACTTGTTGATATGTAATTGACCTATGGTGGCCCAGAACCACTATAGTAAATCTTCAGTTAATAACTCATAATGTAATTGTTAATAATATCTGTCACTCTCGAATGTAATCCAAAGATACTTTTTAAACAACCTGCCCTAATGTCAGATAGTCAATTTGTAACCTAGTAAGTACTGAGAAGCAAAAGGAAAGATCGTTTCAGCTTGTGGGTTAAGCCTGATCAAAATGATTGCAACGAATTCTGTAAAAACAACCTGGCACGCATTTGGTACACTATTCTTAATTTTTTCTAGTGGATCTTAAATACTTATAAACTGATCTTCCTGGTCTCTTGACACAACTGACCATCCAATCCTGCTGAACCACTTCTAATAGTGAATGTTATTTATAAAATCTGAAAATGGTTTAAATAGGTTCTTAACAACCAAACCCATCATACACTGTATGCTAGATTTCCTTTTTTGACTCATTCCTTTCCAATCTTTTACTCCTCTGCTGAAATTATTATAGACTATTCTTGCACTCATGAAAAAACTGTTGTTCAATGCTTGATTTGCTTACATTACAATATTGACTGACAGAGAACCTGGGACGTATTATCCATATGGCGCACTTTCCCTGTTTGCGTCATAATGCACCTTTCCCAAAATGTGCACTGGGAGCAAACAGGGACAGTGTGCCATATTCCAAAGAAGGCACTGTCCCCAGGGCTACTGTGAACTAGTGTTGTATTCGGAAAAGCACATTCAAGTGAAATACGTAGCATCTGTCTGCAAGTCGCTCCGTGTTTCACAATGCAGGCGACATGCCTTCCGCACAGGAGAGGTATAGTGCAGTGGCCAGGGCAGCTGACTTCGGACCACAGCGCTCACGGTTCGGCTGGCAGCAGCTCAGCCCAGCACCATGTGACTCTGGGCAATAGCTCACTTAATTTCCACAACGGCCCCCAGCGCCTTGAGACCCGTAAGGGTGAGTAGTTTGCGCTTTACAAATACGGATTTATTATTATTATTGAAAAGGGGAGAGAGATCCGGCTGCCTGCAGGGAGATATCTGGGAGTCATTGGGACCCACTTTCTCCCCTCTAGAGGGCACTTTTAGGAGGCACACTGAAAGTGTACCACCTTTTTGTTAAGCAATTTTAGTGAGCCACATGATAGCTCTGGTGCCATCAGTATTAAAGAATTATCTGTGGACCCTTCTGTAATATCAAAGTTCCCTGGAGGCGCACAAAGTGGGTGCACGCAGTGTTGCCCTCCTACGGCACATGTGTACTATGGTGCCAGGAGTTAACAGAATTGGAAATTATTTGCTAAGCTTAGTATGTCTTCTAAGTGAAGGAAGACACTTTTAATATCAATCCATGACACCAACATCTCTTGTGGATTTCCCTCATACCTAGTAAGTCTGCTAAAAGCCAATGACATCATATTTAATTCCTTTTTCAATATACATTGCAGTTAAAAGGATAAAGGAAAATCATTCATTTCATCACAGCGAATATTGGATAATTGAAAGCATTTGTGCCGACCTTCAATTTATTTAATCACTGTTTTATAAAGATTACAAAATGCTAATAGACATGTACTATTTGAACAAAGAAATATCAACACAATCTGGGGCATATTTACTACTAAAGTGGTGAAGCGTGGCGTTAAGCTAAGAAGGCTAATGGCACGGTCCGTCACTTTAGAAACGCAGGGCTGCACCATATTTACAACAACACCGCACAGCCCTGCATTTCTCCCTCTGCTGGCCCTAATGCTGGAGTAAGATTGTAATTTGAATGCAAGGTAAATGGTCTATAGGTTGAAGGTTGTGCCTGTGTGAATGCAGTGAGTCCTATGCTGTGTGAATGCGGCATGAGGCATGTGCCAAAGTGATGGCAGCACTGTGAGTGTGGGGTGCATCTATATATCTTTGTGCGCATGCACTTTAAAAGGGCCAGTCCTATTGGCTTTGATAATTGCTTTTTAAGGTTATGCCTTTGACTTGCAGAAATGCAGAGCAGGGAGTGGAAATACAATAGTCGGTGTTTGGGAGTAGTTGTGAGTTTTGAAGATGAAGACTTCGTCTAAAAAGGTTTAACCCCTTCAGTGCCCATGACGAGATGGTCTCGTCATGGAGCGCGGTTGCGCTGTGCCCATGACGAGACTATCTCGTCATGAACCCCGCCCGCTAATGCAACGCCCGGCACAGGGCGGGGAAAGGGCGGGGCACTGAAGAGATTAAAAGTTTGAGGGAAACTGACAGACTGAGATGTCATCCTAGTGACTTGACCTATCTACTTTCCCTCCACTCGGGTCTTTGGCGACCTAGCCATGCCACTGTGCAGCACATTGCTGTACAAAATCTCAAAATAAAAAGCAGGTAAAAAGGTAGTGGGGAAACAGGTTAATTTCCAAATGAGCAATTGTGAAATTCATCAACGCTTTCACCAATGCGGTATAAAGGCCATTATGGTGAGTGTGCTGGCATCAAAAAGGATAACCAGCTAGAGGATCTAATTAACACAGACGGGTGTATTGGAAGGTGTGACTTTCTCTTGTACAAATATCGGCTTACTCAGGAATTTCAGGAGTAAGCCACATGTACTCCTGGTTTGCTCATTAACTCCAGGAGTAAATCAGAAAAAATCTTTGTGAACGGGGTATAGAGACTCCTGATGTATATAATTTTTAGATGTGCACTCGGTCTCACCATGGATCAGCAAGCAGAGATTAGATAGAGCAACACCTGTAAAAAGCTTTTACACTTTCTCTTACAACTTCAAAGAAACACATGACTTTTGGAACAGTACAAGAGGGGTCATTTGCAGAAGTTTGAAGCTTGGATCACAATGCTTCATTCTTGCTGGCCCTTATTTTGACCATTATGGGATTCTTGCATTATTTCCCCTGCTCCGGGAGTACCAATATCAAGGGGCTCTCTACATTTGGGATGCAGAAATACTGCTAAGAAAGAGGAATAACAGCAGCAATTAGTGTTTCCTGGTCGATTCCCGATTTTTTCTTTTACAACTGGGCTTTTTGTCTTCCAGACATTTTGCTCCCTTTTAGGAGGTGAAATGTTTGGGAGAAAATTGTGAGTTGTGCTTTTGACAAGTTACTTGTAATTAATTCACAGTTGCTGACTTGGAAATTACGAGCCACTCAGAATGGAGGCCCTAGGCACTTGTAACTAGAATCTTTATTACCGTCCCCTTAATTTTGCACAATGGGTGCCGGCTGTATGCAGAGGGACTATTGTCCTGTTCTGTAACTATATGTAATATCATCTTGGTCTTTTAAAGCGCTCTGACACACTTGCGTCTTGTGCGCGCCTGTACGCCTGGGTTCTTGAACATTGCATATAAATAAAAGAAAAATATAAATAAGGGCCGATACTACTCGTGCTTGGATATGAAATGATTACACCGAACATGTGCACCTAATTATCTTGATCTTTTTTTGTATAAAGGAGACTGAGAGCAAAGAAATGCATCAAGATTCAATACTGCTAATATGAACTAAAAATATATGCACTAGAGATTCATTGAAAATGTACTCCCATTAGAAATGCAGTTCAGTTGGTTACATACATTACCAGTATAATAAAGGAACATTATGATAAAATGGAGACACTCGAAGTAGCTCTGAAGGCTAGAATGCAGAGTTATTCCTGGGACCACTTCAAGAAAGTCAGATTGTTAATGTTCTGAGTGCTCTCGTGCTATGTATTCCATGTCAGGTTAAGAGTCTGTGCTTATGAAGTAGTAATCATGTTATTTTTTCACATCACAGCAATAAAACCACTTAGTGATCAAGTGGTGGGATTTTCGGCATCTCTACTATTCTCTTCAATTTAAAATTACAGGATGTTCTGTTGTTCAAAAAGGCCCTGAGCACTATTAAGAATTGTAACCTAGAAAATGAGCTTTCTGTATGTATGCAATTTTGAATACACTTATAGTTTAAAGGGAAAATCAATCATACTTCAGTTTGCCCAACAATGTTTAGCACATGCCCTTGAACTTAACAAATTGGATGGTTAGAGTGAATGATGTTTCTAAAAGGCCACTTGCCTGTAGGGCCTTGAGTGATTTGTGATGTAAATGTAAGGCCAGAATAAGTATACTTTGCCACAAATCAATGCAACAAGAGAAGTTGTTGTGTTGCATTGCGTCGAAGCCAGAAAGCAGAAATTTGCAATATCTACTAAGATATGGCACAGTTCTGCACTCTCGTTCTGGCTGCCTAGCACCAATGCAGGCACCCTTAAGCCACCACGCAATGGTGCCTGTTTTGTGGTCTGAATAGTTTTTATGCATGAAGGAGTACCTTTCTGCACAAAAACTATTCTTAGAGGCGTATTCCTCTTTGCATGTGTCCTGCAGAATGCAGGACACATGCATAGAGGAAGTAACAAGGAGAAATATAGATATTTTCTTGTCACACAAGCTTTGGGCTGGCATACCTTTTTGACACAAGCCCATATTTACTCACTTTAGTGAATATGATTTCGCATCAGAATGTAATGGTGAATGCACGCTAAAGCCCATGCTCCACCAACATAACACCTCCTCAATGCATGTTAAGGCAAGGCAGTTCTATGAACTGCGTTTTGTTACTTTTGGGAGAAAATCCCATGAAAAGCCACACAAGTTTTGATGTGCATGGTTTGGTAAATGTCAACATGGATTTTGTGTTGGTGCGTTGCCACAAAGTGGTGCAAACCCAATCCAAAATCGTATCAAATCTGGACTGTAGGGTGTGGATGCTCAAAGTTATGAAACAGAATAACAGCTCATCAGAAAGTCGCAAAAACAAACTTTCCAAAACAACAACACAAGGACAAAAGTAGGCCTATGCAATGGATGAAACACGGACGACAAAGTCTTGGAAAAGTATTTCTGAAGTCCCTAAAACCATATTAAAGCCTAGTCAGACCAACAAAAACATGCCTCGAAATATTTTATCAAATGACAAACCCACTCACCTAGCACTGGGTATAAAGTAATTGTCGCAAAGTCATGACCACTCCAGCCATGAATTACACTACAACTGCAAAAACACAACATCAAAGTGTAAACACAACAACAGTATTTAAAAAAACAATGCCAAAATCACTGTTCACAGTCACAGGACAGAAAGATACCTACATCCTAACCATACACACCCTCCGCTGCACACAAGCAAAGGATAACAAAGAAGGCAAATCACTGCAAGCCAAAGTCTACAAATGTCCAAGCAGGTCAACTTACATTGATCTGCGCACGTCACACATTGTAGGATTGCTGAAAAGCGGTGAAAAATACAATAGGAGAACACCTACGTAGAATTTCAGCTCCAGCTCGAAGGGTGCATACAATGATAACTTAACTTACCAGCTGCAAACGAGGGAATACTAACTATTTTAGGTGATCTGACCCTTAACCAGTTGGAGCTTTTGTGTTAGCAAGAGTTGCAAGTGGGAGCGTGCAGAAAATTTAAGCCCTTTCATCTGCACACATGTAATCAAAGTTCCAAGTATGGTGCATCAAACTAAATTCTACTTGTTAGGTTGAAAGTTTAGACATTATGTCAATATCATCTTTGCACTCACTGAAGTGGCTGTGCTTTTTGGGTACTAAACATAAACACAAGTCAGATGGACACAGTTATTTAAAAGGGATACAAAATGGTCACAGAGTTGTCATAGGGAGAGCAGTAATGCAGAGTGGAAAAGGAGGATGGATGAAGAAATAATAAGAATGTCAAGTAGAAAGTAAGGGGTATGGAACACCTGCATTGAGAATGCAGTGTAAAAGGCCTCATGTGAGGTATACGAAACACGGCATTAAATGTGAACCGTGGATGCTTCATGAGAAAATAATGATATATCTCATTTCAAGTGTTTATAGGATGTATACATATTGAGTCATAAATGGAACATGTAGAGGATAGTTTTAAAATTCCATTGAGCCATTGGTGAATGATTTAGTACAAGGAGGAGAACAATATAGTAGGAAATGATAAGAGTGCACATAATCAAAATTTGTATTCTGATGAGTTGCTTTCGGTATTGCCATGCTAAGACAATTCTAGTCCCACAAAGCACAAACCCTAAATAATTCCAAATTTCCATTAAAATTACTTACACAGAAGACTGTTAAGTCATAGCTGACAAGCAGGTTATTAGCTTTTAATATGCTAGGTCTTACTTCGCAGTTTGCCTTGGACGGGGTGGCGGGGGGGTGTACAGCATATGTTCTTTTGCTAAAGGGGACAAGACAGGTTCACTAAAAGCAATGTGTAGGGGTGTAAAGTGAAAACAGATTAAAATTGCATTGTGATGGAAGTTTGTAGAAAAGACGGAACCCAAGAGCTCACATACCTACCTCCAGATACCATCTACCATCAAAACTCTTCTGTGACGTACCCTAAAATCACCTGTTAGACCTGGCACCTTGGCGTGAGTCTCCCTTCCACTTTTTGTCGCTGTGCCTCATGTGTTTTGCTGGTGTTAGCTGCTCAGAGCACTGTGCCACTGCCAACCAGTGCCACAGTGCAAGTGCTCCCTATTTAAAATGTATATGTTGGTTGGATTCCATGATTGGCTTATTTGGTTTACTGTCAGACCCCAGTAAAGTGCACCAGGAGTGCCCAGGGCTTGTAAATACAAATGCTGCTGGTGGGCTTGCAGCACTGGTTGTGCCACCCACATAGTAAAATGTGTCTAAGGTCTGCCATTGCAGAACCTGCCTGCAGTCTGGTACTGTCATGCTGACTGGGCAAGTGCACCCACTTCCAAGTCCCTAAACCTTCCCTTAACTTCATATTAGTCACCCCTATGGTAGGCCCAAGGGCAGGGTGCATTGTAAGCCTAAGGTAGGACACGCCCTGATGTGTGTGGTATGTCCTAATAGTGAATTACAGACATTTTCGTTTTTCACTATTGTAAGGCTACCTGTTCTCCATAGGCCAGCATGGGCTGTTAGAATTGTTACATCCTATGATCCTAACAGACCCAGGGAACATGGTAGAAATTCGAGTGTAATATGCCTGAACTCAGAATAATAAAATACACCTTTTAGTAAAGTTTATTTTAATATTCTGTGTTTGCAAATACCACTTTTAGAAAGTTGGTACTTGCTTGCCTGACCATTTCAGCCCGCCTCTGCTATGATGTGTATCTGCCTGTCTGGGTTGTGTGAGTGACAGGGCTGGGGAAACCCAGAGGGGCAGGGCTAGGTAGCCTGGTGGTGAATAGGGAGATTGACAGCCAGATGGGTGGGAGGAGTACACCTGGACTCTGAATAGGGCTGTGCTCTGCCACCACAATGCTGGCTCCACCTCCTGTGGAGCGGCTGATGTCTCTGCCCTGCACCCTGAATAGAAAGGCAGAGTCATGTCAACAAAGTGCTCAAGAACTGGTTTGGACTGGGCAAAGGCCCCTCTACCCCAGAGGAACAAAGGAATTAGGGGTATAAGTATTGGGACCCTGCTCCCAAGAAATTAGATCCTGCTTGACAAGAAGAACCTCTGCCTGAGGAGAAGGAACTGGGAAAGCTGTAAGGAGGAGTACTATCCCTGACCTGGGGGATTGGCCTGCAGTGGTTGTCTTGCTGCTGGAAGGAGAGGAGAAAGACTACAAAGACTTTATTTCAACTTGTGCTTAAAAGATCTCCAAGGGCTTGTGCTGAGCTTGCCCCCTGAACGAAGTCCCAGGACCAGTGGACTTCACCCCCAGCTCCCCAGAGTCTTTTGGAAGTGCCTGCTGCTGTTGTTGGGCCTTCTGAGGGACTGCGTGTCGCAAGGAGCTGGGAGCGTGACGCAAGGAGGAGAAGCGAGCCGCCGTCGGAGCTGTTGCCGTCGCATCTCGCAGACAGTGTCGCCGCTGCAGCATCGCATCGAGCGGAAGCGTCTCCCATCAATCCGGAAGTGTCCCACAACGCCGAAGAAGCGTGTCGCCATCGCAGCCATCGTAGCTGACGCATTGCATCGCATCAAGAGAAGAGTCTCGCATCCACGGAGAAGCGTGCCGCCGTCGGAGCTGCTGTCATCGCATCACACAAAAGGGTGTCGCCGCTGCAGCATCGCATCGAGCGGAAGCGTCTCGCAAACGTCGGAGAAGAGTGCCGCTGCCAAGGCCACTGTCGTTGCATCTCGTCAAGGGTGACGCCGCTGTAGCTAACGCATCGAGTCGAGTCTTCTCGCAACATCGGAGAAGCGTAACGCATCTGGAAGATCCCGTCTTTATTTCTTTTGCAAAAACCAAAGGAAATGATGGACGGAGTGTTGAACATTGCAAGCACTCACCCCCAGTCAACTGATCTGGGTTTAATCCATCACCGTTCTTTAGCCCATTCTGCCACCCCAGTTCAGACATGACCAAGAACTTCATCGCATCAGCATCGTTGCAACACTTTTGTTGCCCTGCGTGTCGCATCTAAGGTACATTGACTTAAAGTGTTGAATTTAAGAACTTAAGAGAACTAAGCAAACTTCTACCAACTAAAGTAACCGTATTGTGTATTTTTGCCGTTTAATGGTCTTGTGGTAACACTATATAAAGAATCCTTATTTTTAATATAAAAACCTGTGTGGTGTCCATTTTTAGTGTTGTCACTTGGTTACTGTCTGTGTTCACAAATGCTTAACATATAACGCTCTGAGATAAGCCTTGTCTGCTCACGCCAAGCTACCTAGAGGGTGAGCAGGGGTTGTTTTAGTAGTGTAACCCCTTGCCCTGACTAGAGGAAAGGTTCCCTGCTTGTCACAAGTACCTATCTGTGCCAACCAGAGAACCCGGATTCTAACATCACCCAATTCACAGGTTGAAGCTAACTGTTCTGAAGGATGAGATCACCTAACTGGATCCCCAGCTCAACTGGTGGTTCAAGGAGCCTTCATTTCCTACAGGGACCTGGCACAGTGCTTTTCAGATTAAACCATACTACATGGCAATATTTTGACTGTTCCACGTGGAGATGTTTTGTGCGTCCCATTCCTACTACAATTTGTCTGGTATGGTATCAGAAATTCATTACATAAATATAGTCTGATAAAATTATTTTGAACTAAATATAATTTACAAACATATCGAACTGGAGCTAGTAATAGAAAACTTACATGAAATAAAGCAATATGTTTGTAAATAATTATAGGACACAATATGTTTGTCAGTCAGTATATAGGTAACGAAATTTTGATGATCAACCTGGCCAAGATAAGCTGTATTCCTTAAAGTACTAGCGGGTGGACTCTTAAAAAGCTGAATGAAACTGATGTGCATTGGTGAAATTTGAGACTAGCCAAGGGGGTCACTATCAGTGGCCTGAATTGTGAGTTACATTTTCTAGTGGAGAAGAGGTGTACTGATAGATGACAACTGTGTTTGCTGCTTGGGAGGAAAATCCACCCAAGTCCTCTGACAGATCCAGGATCCAGCAAACAATAACTGCACCTTCATTCGAACCTGATTAAACTAATCACTCTGGTCTTCATAGGATATGGGTAGCATCAATAAAGACAAAAACACCTCAATTCAAGAAGTTCAGGCCAATCCATATTTTTTTTTAATTTTAGAAGATTTTTAAGGAAATTTTGGTGTCCTATCAATCCAATAACAGCCACTCATATTGCAGCTATGCACAGACGATATTTTTATATCTAAAATATCTATGCATTATTCTGAAAAACAAAATCGTGGTATCATATAATTCTTGAAGCTTAATTCAATTTAGCAAAGCCCACAGAACTCCTAAATACACTCTTTACAAACAGGACTAGACCAAAATGCCTCTTGAATTTGCTCTTATCTCGAATTTGGAAAGCTTTGCTGAGCTCGTAGTTTAACTCCATCAGAGGAGCTGTGTGTGCCCGTTACCCTCAATCAAAATGTAACAGACATAAGAAAAGAAGTTAAGGACCAAACCAAACTAGATATGACAATACTAAAATCTATTAATCAAATACCATTTAAACACCAGAAGTTTAATGTGGAAAATATAAAACGTTATTTTAACTTAATGGTTTAATGATTACAACCAAGTGGCCTCTTGCATAATAAAATAGGGGCACAGGTGAATCTATAAAGTAAGGTCAATATTTAATAAACAAAATGTGTAACTAGGCCATTTAGAACCATGGATATGTGAGAAAAACAGTGCATATAATACTCCAATACTTCGGGGCTTATTACGAAGGTCGGAGTTGTCTCCGACCGACACTATGTCGGTCTCAGAACTAACCAACCTCCGATCGGCGGTTCTGACCACCTGATTACGATGCGACTAAACACTGTTTGGTTGGATACTTGCTCTATGGGAGCCTGTGTTACGGCCATCAACTGGCCATAATACAGGCTTAAATAAAGAAATGGGTGTGTGTGTAAAACCCTGCACCCTGTTGCAGGCACCCCATGGTGCCTGCCACACAGTGCATGTATTTACAGGGGTGCACCCTAGGTACCCCCTGGATCACCAACCATAGGCCGCGGACGCAAGGGGGCCCCCAAATTTACTTTCCGACAGCCTTTCCATGTCTGAAAGGCCAGCACAGAAAGACTGTGGTTCACCACCATCGTAATCCCAACGGCGGAAATGGCGTCCATAGGTGATTATGGTGCGGTTACTACTGGCTGGAAGACTCCACGAACCGGTTATAACCATATCAGAATGACCGACCTGTCCATGCTCTGACTACTGATATCGTAATTCAGCGGTCGGACCGCAAACCGACCATGTTGGTCGGAAAGCCTCCGACCGACAGTGTATTCGGCCCCTTTGTTGTACTTGCCACCATCAGGAGGCATGTATAATCTTTACACCACACAAATTACCAGATTGTATCTCTTGATAATTCGACATGCAAAATATTGTGTAAGAGGTAATAAAACAGACAAAAAGAGTGCAAAAATTGTTTGCTCAAATACCGTCATTGCTAACCTTCATGGCCATCTTCAGGTCAAAAACATTATTCTCATTCCAGTCGATAGTGATATGCACTACCGCATTTTTTTTCAATTCATTACATCATGGGTCTAAATAACTGTGCAAGTTTTTCATTGCAACACCATGATTGTGTGTATGGGGGGGAGAGGGAAGCTTAGAGTGAATAATGAATAACATTTATACCAACATAATGTCCCTAACAGTCACATGTATTTATTTTTGTATACAAAACAAGCACACTTTTAATCACTTTATCCACCCTCACTAAGCTGTCACTGTGTAGGAGCTCCTTGTCTTTTGAATGCTGTGTCATATTATTATGGACCACCTTTACATTATATGAATATAATTAACACACAAAAAAATAGAAAAAACCTGCAGAAACGTTTCTTTACGTCACACTTACCCCACAGGGGCTACCTTTTTGATTAGAAGCGAATTAGGGCAACCATCAGGTGGGAGTATAACCAAGAGGTAAATATTTCCATTTTCGCTGTTGTGGCCCCACTGTCTCTTGTCCACCACCCAGAAACAAATAGTTTAACTTTCTTGCTGATGTAGCAGTAATCCATCCTCACAAGTACGCTGGCTTCTGCAGAAGGTTTCCAGTACCTTATATCAGTCCTTAGATGCGACACTATTACACATACTTATCTTGCTGCAGTGGGTTTTAAAAACACTCTTTTGGAAAAAGATTCAAACAATGATAAAACAACTGAGCAGCTTTTCAACAATGTTCATTTAATGGTGAACAAAATTAAGTTAATACAAACTGACAGATTTTTGCTAAAGGAGTGTATCATTTGAAGGAAATGTTTGAAGAATAAGATTTCAGCATCAGCTGGCTGATTTTTTTTTTTAACAATTAGTTGACTAGTTAAAAGTTGGAATGCAGTGTTCAAGTATAGGTGCCGCATGATATTTATTTTAATTAGTGCGCACACTCTAGAAATGAGTGACAGTTGTAACACATAAGGGGGGTTTACAGGCACAGCAGCGGCCTGTGCAGGTAAGAGCGGTCGGGCTGGCTGATGGGGGTTTGACCGGGGATTGCGGGGTAAATTAACCCCTTCCATGCCCATGACGGAACGGTTCCGTCATGAGCATCGGTTGCGCTGTGCTCATGACGGAACCGTTCCGTCATGGCCCCGCCCGCGCTCGAACCCTTCAGCACCGCGGGGGAATTCCCGCCGCGCTGAAGGGGTTAAATAAATGATTGACTTTTCCTCGTCATTGTCTGTCGAAATCCCCTCCCCTCCCCCCAGATGCCCCCACTGCCCTTACCTGCATTGGCCGCAGCTGTACAGACAGGACTACATGGGTTGTACGTTATAGCTGAAAAGCATGGGAACAAGGAAGGTGGCCTCTGTGGAGATAAGGAAAGTGGAAATTGGCAGGCACTATGGACTTACTTCACAACATGTTGCATTCACTTAATTCTGAGTTCCAGGAGTAAAACATGATTAAGCTGAAAGGAACATATTTGATTTACTGGAGTTCATGAGTAATTTACACTTACTCATTCACTAATCTTTGTGAGTAGTACACAGCAACTGCTGATACAAATAGGTGCGGGTGGATTTCCTGCAAGAATACAAGGTATTTTAAAATGTGTAGATTAGAGACTTTTTTTCGTCTGATTATTATTTGCGATGTGAGGGTGCATATAATCCGCTTAGTGCCTATCAAAAACAGCCTCTTGGTTGGAAGCATCATAAATAGAGAAGTAAAGCAATCAATTGGGGAAGAATTAAATTTTTTAATATTTCCTGCCAAGACACTGATGCCAGGGAGTAGCTTCTACAATTTAAGGTCTACAGTTAGTTTATTAAGCTTTGAGTTTCACAACTCCACATGATTTTCACACTCATTATGCATTACGTATGCACCTCGAATTACAGTGGTACTAATCACTCTTTCTCTCAGATATTTTATGGTTAATTTACATAACTCGTGCTGATAAAAAATACAATCTAAATATAAAGTGTTATTGAGTCTTTTTCATAAACGATTCCAGTCTGTTGTTTTCTTCGAACAAGACATATTTTGTCGTAACTATATCATATCGCTACTTCTTACAACCCTTCACCACGGGGAACATTTTCTCTTAATTAGCTCTGCCAATTGTAGGATGTATTTTTTCATTTTTGAGCATATGCCCATTCTGTATTTAGTTTATTCAGAAAAGCGATGCAGGCATCTTTTCAGCACAACTGCTGATTTTAATTGGCAAAATCCCTACATACTTATCTTGCAGCACACTGAATATGTAAAATGAAATATGAAGATTCTTCTTTTCTGTTTTGATAAATTGCATAATTATTTTCAGTTTCTCCTACAAATCTATTTATAAGTGGCAGTTTGGCAAGGAAATTGGGAATGAGCATAATTGTACATTGTTCACATAACTGCACATAGTTAGGATGCACAATCCCTACTTCCACTGAAATTTAGACCAAAATTGCATTTTGGCCCCTGACACTAAGTGCAGATATCAGTTTTCCGCTGCCAGTCTGTGAAATTGTGCAGTGTCATGAAATCGGGCTCCAGGTGCACACACACACAAATAAAGTGTGCAATCGTATCAATAAAGGTTGTTTTCACTAACAATTTGCAACATTTCTACAATAACACATTTAGGAATGGGACGGGTTAATTGCATGGTAGAGACACTTTACTGGTAAAAGTAAGTGAAAACTCACAAGCACATACATTTTTGCGTATTCAAAATACCCCTTGCACGCTTAGTCCCACATTTCAAAATGTAGTACTAGCTACAAGACATTTGGCATTTCTAGGTCTCTCTACTAGCAAAACGTGAGGTGTCTAATCACCACAAATTTGTGCATGAGTCTACATCCAGACTAAATTGGAGAATTTGTTGCTGTCCGGAAAGAAAGTAAAGGATTTGTTGATGTGGAGGAGGTAAACATGCCTGCCTAAAATTGATGGGTGTGTAAGAGAAGGGATACTTCTGCCTGCAGAAAAATATATCCCAGGAAGGGAAGATGAAAAATATTTTCAAGTGCAAATACATTTAGCATCAAATACGTAAAATTAAACCAATTATAATCTTATATGTGGAAAACGTTGCACAGATTTGCTGGAGTGGTCCAGAAAGTTGTTGTAAACTCCTAACAAATCAGACATTGGCTCAAAGTATAAGATCACTAATACTGGAGTACCTTTTAGCCTTTTCCAGGCACCTTTCATGAACCAGAACCTCTGTGTGACTGTGGTTGTCCAGCTGATGCTTTTATCAGAAAGCAGTACAATCCCTGGTGCTTATTTACCTGCAAAAATGACATTTCCTCATATTTCTAAATCAATGTCAGTGTTATTCACCTTTTTAGCTATTGGAGTATTCCATATATACATATGTGGAGAGATATGGCTGGAGAGAAATGGCTTCCAGCATTATCAGAAAAATAAATAGTCGTATTTTCTCAAGTACATCCACAAGTAGATGGTCAGTATCCATAATTGGATAATTTCCAATAGTTTACCTGTGGGTCAAAATAACTTGGTTGTATAGACACCATAGCCAACAATGCTACCATAGCAAGAATATTCCAAGGAGATCAATCAGCAAGTACATGGAGAAGTTGAAAGAGCCTGGTGATGCCATAGAGGGTTTTAGGACACATGTTAATGAAGCGGATTCTGAGAAGAGTGGTACCAATTTCATTGTTTGAAACTCATGCCAACTGAGTGGTGATTTAAAGATACTGCAAGGATTGGTGGCTCCAAGGTGTGGTAACTTCTTGGTATTTCCAGTTATACCTTGAGAAATGAATGTTGGAAAAGGAGTAATTAGTAGTGGTAAACATGCATCTACCACTGGCAATAAGGACACTAACACAGTCTAGGGCTCAGCATAGGTCTCATTAAATTAGCCCCATGCTCAACCCTAGGTAGCTTGGCTGCGAGTTAGCAGACTTAACTAAGGAGACCGGTATGTAAAGCATTTAAAAACATTAATTCAGTAAATAATTAAGACACAACACATAATAAAAATCCCACACCAATTTATAAAAACATGAAATATTGGGCCACATGCATCAACATTTGTGATAGTGATTACCTAATTGCACATTTTTGTGAATTGCAATTACATAATCGCTATTACACATGTATAAAACTCCAAGAGTTTCATATAGGGATTCCTAGGGGGTCGCAAATCGACCTACCTCATTAATATTAGTGAGGTAGGTAAAAATTTGCGACCACCATATCTGTGATTGCTTTTAAATCAAGCAATCTTTTTGTTTTTAGTTGCAGCCAGTTTTCCTTGAAGGAAAGCGGGTTGCGTTTACAAAAAAATGAAAATTTTCTTGTCATTTTTGGACCACTGCCCCCCTTAAAAAAGTTTTTGCATGCGTTCACATAGGGGAGTTGGTCCCTTGAGGACCCTTTCCCATTTGAAAATGGGTTACCACCTACTTGAAGTAGGTAGTAAAATGTGAATGTTTTGCAACCGCATTTCAGTCACAAAACATTACTTCATACCGCAGCGATTCAGTAGTAGGAAGAAACGCCCTAAACACGCCCCATTCTAATAGCAAATTGCTAATCCATTTTGTGATTCGGTAATAGCTTACAAATCGGGTTTGTTACATTGAGAAATCTGTTTTTCCAGTCGACCGATTCTGTGCATCGGGCCGTTCGCAACCTTAAAAAAGCACATACATGTGGCCCATTGTTATCTTTAGTGTTTTGTTATACTTGGGCTCTTTCACGATTCTTTTCTCATTTTGAGACCGATAATATTCATTTAATGCTATCTCTCACCACACGAGCACTTCTTTCGGGACACCGTGATTCTGACAGTTAACCTTTTACCGCCGCACGTGTTTTGATATGCTGCTAATCACGTTACTATTCTGTGCACGATTCAACCAGCACGTTTTTTCTAACAGTGCACCCAAGAATGGCATATCGAACACCATTATCTGTATGCATATCTTTCCCTTCACTAGTCTTAAGCACCGGTTCAACAATACATGCATGAACACGGTTGATATATTTGTTCATCATATACTAAGATATTTATACTTAGACAGCAGGTTGCCTGAATTCTGCCTATCTTTGTTCTTTTTCTCAGGAACATTCTCCCTGATGAAGGGTAGTTGACCTAACCAAAATGCCTTGGGGTTCTCATCTAGATGTGTGTAACACTGAATAACCCTCTAATGGATATTTGAAATCGTGTGAATATCTCATGAATAAAATGAGTATATGTCACCAGACAACTTCTACAAATAAACCTTTTTGATTTGAACTCTTTGAAATTTTGTTTAGATCTACCCTATGAAGTGCAAAAATTGCATATCATTGGCTGTGCGCAAGGAGGGACATTTCCCTCAAAGGCCAATGCAACTTTAGTTATACCACTACGCCTTGGTTTAGAGGACGACACCTCCACGCATGCCTACGAAATTAATTAACCGAATAACACTGATCATTGGTGTGCGTGATTCATTAAAACCATTGTTATCGTTAAAATGATACCAAGAATGACAAAAACCCAATATAGGGAACTAGAGATGTGAATTTTGAAAGAATTACCACTTTCTAGTGCTTAAATGCCTATTGCGGCACTCTGGGACATCGGGTAGCACTTGAACGGGACAAAGTCAAAGTTTCAGGTCGAATGCGATGCAGCCCTGGCCAGATACACTAAGCTGGAGACCCCGGTTGAAATTTTACCTTCCGACGTAGAACATTTTCTGGAGCTTTTTCTTCCAAGGTCCCTCACTGCACTTCACCAGTCTGTATTTGGAGACGGCTCAACGTTCAGGAAAGGTCCCGGTCAAACTCTGGAAGTCAGACCT
The DNA here is from genome assembly GCF_964204655.1 of Triturus cristatus. Taxonomy (NCBI): domain Eukaryota; kingdom Metazoa; phylum Chordata; class Amphibia; order Caudata; family Salamandridae; genus Triturus; species Triturus cristatus. The sequence continues at coordinate 347,551,411 of NC_140582.1, forward strand.
CGGAACCTGGAATTTAAGGCCAGCTTGGTACTCGCGGTTGAGTCAGTCACCTTATGAAGATTTTTTCCAAAGTTGCTCCAAACTTCTCAGACTTCTTCCTGAAGATGCTCTTGAGGGTACAAAGGGTCCAAAACACAATCCAAGTGTTTGGAAGCTCCAGCATGGTCCTTGAAAGGTTGAGACCACAATTCCCACAATGCACCTGGACAAGTCCCCTAAAAGTTCACTGGACACACTTCAGACAAGGGATTCTTGGTGGTGATGGTGCAGGTAAGCTCTGTTAACCTATGGCTTGCAGGGAGTCCTCTCTTTATCCTTTTGAAGCAAGGTGCATCCACAGGGCTGTAGTTCAGATACTTCAGCAGGCACAGTCAGTCTGAATGCAGGACCAGGTGGTGCAAATCAAGCTTCCAGCATGGCATTCCTTGTTCTTCTCTTAGTTTCAAGAGGCCCTGCACCTTTCACATATTTATTCAGTGTTCTCTGGGGTCAATCAGGAGTGATCCCCTGTCCAATGAGGTGCAAGGAAACACCTCAGATCATGACAACTTCCTCCAAAGTGGGGCATATACTTTTCCCAAAAAGCACCATTTCTCCAAAATTGATGATTGCTGAAATCTCAGCTGAGGAGCGAGGACTAGCTAAACTAACCTCCAGTGCGGCCCATTTCCATAGCTCTTCTCCCCTAACATCTACATATTCCTTCCTTAAGCCTGATATCTGACTGGGTCAGAGGGGATGGGCTAAGCAGACCTGGCATACCCTGCCATTCATGTTCCTCTTTTGAAACCTCATGCTTTATAAGCCCTCCCCCCTGCCCTGGCATTCCTGTGGGGGGGAGTGCCCTCTCCAGCAGGCAGCCTCTCCCCTGGTGAGCCATTTATCACTTCATCAAAGCAGTCCAGATAATCTTGTTAACTCTGAACAGTCATGGAAGACAGCCGGAAGGCTGACTTTTGACTTACAGACAAGAAAGTCTTCTAACTTCTTTTTTGTACAATGTAGGATAAATTCAGCAATTGCTTATTGCTGGATTTATCAATATCTTTCTTCTGAGTGTTTGCATGATATTTCTTTCAATTCCTAGCAATATTTATGCATCCATAAACTATTGCAATGTTATCCTATGTGGCTAGGCATCTACAATGGGAAAATAAAATGTGCAATTTCTCCATCACCAGGCCATAGAAAACATATTTTATAAAGGCCCTATTTATAGTCACATGACCTCCCGCCCGGGACACCTGCATCTGTCAAAATAATGTGGATCCTCACCTCACAGTGTTCATAGCATCAAAGTGGATTTTGGGAGGGACTTTACTACAATGGGGTATTGAAATGTACAATTTCTCTATCCCCAGTCCATATAAAAAATCTTTTATAAGGGCCCTGCTTGTAATTACATGACCCCCACCCCTGGGACATCTAGGGGAGACCCTGCGGGTACCTAATATGTAAACATAATGTAGATTAGCACTTTGTAAGTGCCCCTTCCCGCAAAGTCGAGTTTGGGCACATTTTACACTTAAAAGCAGTGCTCATGGCCGGACTGTCTACCGGGCGTTTTGGCATGCTGCCGAGCTGGGGGCTGATGTCACTGCGGTGGGGGCTAATTTAGTTGATGGAGACCTGCGTGTGCTTCGAAATAAAGAAAGCAAAACGAATTTCGTTCATCTCACGCAGGTCCCCATCAACGAAATCAGCCCCCAGCTCGGCAGCATGCCAAAACGCCCGTAGGCAGTCCGGCCCTGGCAGTGCTACAGAGCAGGACTGCTTTAAAAATGAGCTCAGGCAGTGCACACATGCAAGCGCAACAAGACTGCTGGTCACTAAACTGCTATGCCCTATTATACACTAGGGACTTAAAGGTGGTTTTAATCCCCATTGCCCTATTATCTACTAGGGGCATAAGGTAGGTCATGCCAATTGTAGGCGTACCCCAACACAAAGTGTACCCTAATGCATGTGTGTGTTTATATTTTAACATAGCACTGGTCCTGGGCCTGACTAACAGAGCCCAGGACACAGTTGCAGTCAGCTAAAAAATGGAGGGGGGGGGGGGGGTGCACCGAGCACACAGGGTGAATTTGCAAAAATGAGGAATTCTCAACATGATCTGTGTTTATGCACCCAAGTCATGCTGTCATTCTCATTCTTGGGTAATTTCCCACTGACACATTTTGATAGGTTATTGCTAGTTAAATGACCGGGTAATGGACACTGTGAGAGTGGTTCTACTGTATTATTTTTATTCAAGATTGGGTCAGTAAATTCTGTTACCGACAAAATCATGGATTATCAGCAACTTAGATTGAAAGCCTAGAGACAAGAAAAATGTGAATCCATTGTAAGACGCTGGAGCTAACTCCACCTTTTTGGATAGTTTACCCAAGGGGGGCACCTAGTCAACCATTGAAAATGTGATGGGCAAGCCCAGAACCACACAGTACCATAATGCATTTTTGCTAGTGATCCTGAATGGCATCCTGTCAGATTATCACGGTTACAGTCCTGAAAATCTGCAGACTAATTGAGGGCTATTGAAAACGACATTGTCAAGGAGCACCAAAGCTGAGGAACAAAACAGAAAATGTAATGAGGATTGGGCCGAGTCACATAGGCATTTGGGAACAGGTGAGAGCACTCCTGTAACATTTGTTTAATTATTATTTCATCCATTCGTGAATTGGCCCCAGAGCCACTGAAATGGGAACATAGTGGGTACATTCAGGTAATTTGTATACAATTAGTACAAATAGAAAGATAGTGCCCTGCTTCAATATTAACTAATAGGCCGTTGAAAGTTTTGGGACGATTAACAAAGGGATGTAAGAATAGGTAAAAGAGTGTTCCTGTAGTATTCCTTTAGTACTCCTAAATGCTTTTGTGAATAGGCTCTTTTGTGTGTCAGGAAAACTGCGTGATGCCGCACAGTACCTAAGCTGTCACTTTATTTTATATATTTATTTAAGAAGTTTTGTATATCGCTGGCCTGACCCGAGGGTATCGGAGCGCTTTACAACAGATACATTGCAGAGATTCACACAAAAGCAGAAAAGAAAACACATTAACAGTGCAGGACGATGGTTGGGAGATCTGCTTCGCAGTCTTGGGGACAGGAGTCGAGGAGTCTAAGCAGTGCGAGGTGCCGGCTTCACCACTCCGACTGATCCTACCGGTTCCCTAGGGAGCGGTCGAGGAACAGGATTTTGAGTTGGCTTTTGAATTAAGTTTGGTTAAATGATTACATCTGCAACTCCATACCTATCAAGCAGTTTCAGGTTGTTATGTTCAGCTGTAGAACACGCCATACATTATCCAATGTACAATATGGTGAATAGTTTTGATCGTGCATTCTTTTGCTCAGTTTGTGCTAACCACAAAGACAACCGCCCACGCGTGTAATGGGAATATTTTAACCTCATCTGTAGCACTTCCGATTACAAACATTTTCTTCCAACAGACATCACTGTAAGAACTTGGCGTTTAATTAATGTATTCCCTGAACTACAAACACAAAAGCGGAAATTTACATAATAAAAGTACTTCGAAAATGTGTGCAATAAATTAGAATCAGAGCCCACTGGGGATGGAGGCATAAATTATGCTAGTTTCCTCATCTAAAAGAAGTTTTTTTTTTATTTCACAGGTGGCACATTCTATTTTCATAGTGTACCGGATTGACATAATTATTCTAAAAATATGAGCAATTATATTTTGTTCCAGCATTACAAATCATTGCCTTAAACACTCGACATTAAATGAATATTTTCAGCTTTTTATCATCATTTCATATTTCATTCCTTATTTGCCATGATTAGCATGTAACATTAACATTCTCACTTATTTTCAGCATTTGCTTGAAATAAGAAGTATGGTTCCCCACAAGGTCATCATATGGCCCAACAAAAGTACAGTCACGAGTTCGGAGTGAGCCTTTATTTGTAATGCAAAAATGTGTAGAAGCCTGCAATTCCTTCATACAGAGGAGGAATGAGCAAAGTTTTCAGGACCTGCGTCTCACAACTTTCCACTTTTATTAAACTCCATGGGGCAGATTTACAATCCCCTTGCGCCACTTTTGCGTCACTTTTAACAAAGTGACGCAAAAGTGGCTCAAGGGCTTGTAAATCTGCCCCCATGAGTAGAGAAAACGGGGACGCTTTTACTGCCCTGCGCATTTGCATGAAAACATTCCTGTTGATGTTCAGGAGCATAAGTGGCAACGGGTAAATCTCTGCCGTTTGTCAGCAGAGACGTTTTAAGGGACAGGGAAAATTGGGCCATTGCCCATGGCCCCGTCTTTCGAGGGGCCCCTGGGAAAGTGAAACTTCTTTCTTTTAACCTCTATTTTATTTGGTTATTTAAACTTCTGTGCCTACCTTTACTTCTGACTCTGTTGCTCTCTACTCAGTCTCATCTTAGGGATATTTGGAGTCCCAGGCAACACATATTTCAACAAAGTTTAACATATATTTTAGTATTGTTGGCATCATATGTGCTTGAATTAGCAGGATATTGGTAATACAGTTTAAGGTTTTTCCGAACCGGGGTCCCCAAAGTATGTCTTGCCTGGTGACATCACAATCGTTAAGATGACACTGTTAGTTACTGCAACTCCCTGCCACCAATTGTCCACCCTCTAAGAGGTAAATCGTCAATTGGTAGGAGCAGCAGCTGTTTATCCCGAGCTGCTCCTAGCTAATGGCAGCTGTGAGTTGCAACAAGTAAATCCATGCCTTGAACCATTCCTTGCCACCAATAACCCCACCCATTCTGGGTTAGATCCACGAGCTCAGGAAATCATCTGGTGTGTGGCTTTAACTAGCCAACAAATATGCCACAGGAAAAGCTGATGAGTTTACACCCAGTCCCAGGCAATGTCAGGTGAGCTTCGCCTGCCTTCACAAAGTGTGAAGTTTCCCAAAATTAAAGGAGTTAAAACGTTACTCACTCTTTACAATAGCAGCGTCTAATTTTCTTATCAAATGTTAGGTGTGACATTGCGACTGACTAGTAACACAAAAAGGGCATAACTAATCTATTGACATTATTTACTGCAATTGAGTTTCGAGGTAACAATGGGGTCTCCTTGAGCAGGTAGGCAATTTCTGAGCAGATAACAACAGTCACTCAAAATATTTAAAGAACAATTAAATTTGGATCTTCAGTGCTGGATAGCCTCTATCTATCGCCTCGTCATCACACTATCTAAAGAACTAGACTATCTTTAATAGTAACCACGCTAAACTGTGTAAAATGTAAAATTGACCAACTAGAGTGGTTCCAAACTGGGATGTTCAGTTCATAGTGTAGTTTCCATTTTTTCTGCATTTTTTCGCCATCAAAAGAAATTCAACGAGCAACGAATTCATAAAGAAATTATAAATTCTACAAAGAAAGGTTTACTCTTTGCTTGACTATTGATTTTTGAACTTCAGGAATTCTCATGGGCTCCCATGAATTTCATGCAGGACCTTCCTGGGGGAATAATGTAGTTAAGAAGACATGGGCTTGCGGGAGGTCAGTAACTAAAACTAATCACTGTCTGTACATTATTCTTTATAGTGTGACCTAATGCATACCAATACAGCTGCCCATTGTGCAATGCGATTGCATTAACATCGGAGCATTGCAAAGGCGAGCAGTAAGTAAGTAATAAAGGTTAGTCATATTGTGAGAAACTGTGCTACTGGTTGAGGGAGGTGGAACCCAACTTAAGCAGCAACTACAATCTTTGTCAGGGCAAGGAACATGCAAACCCCAAATTAACCTGTTCTCAACCTCTTGTAAATTGAAAACAAAATACAAGAAAAATCTCCAATCAGTTGAACGGGAAACATTGAATTTTAAAGATTTAAGTCAAAATAGCACCAACAAGCCCAAAGCGCCACTCATGGCTATCTGGACGTGTGACTGGGAGAAAGTCACAAGTTTAGGCCAACAGTGATGGAGTGTGACTCAGATCCAGTGACCAGGTTAATCCCGCTAAAAAGTTACCTTCTCAGTCCAGTGCAAAGAGTTCTGGTTGAGGTGGAGAAGGCTGCGAGAAACTGGGAAGTGTTGTGGACAGTTGTCAATGTGGTGTGAAGAGCAGGCCTGCTATGGCCGATGGTCGTCAGTATGGTGCAAAGATCCTGTTGTCGTCCTGAACGGTCAGGCCAGAGCTTCTCGGTGACACTCTCCGCACGTGATTAATGCTGTAGTGTGAAGGATCAAGCTGATGCATGTTCACATTCGCAAAGGTACCAAAAACTTCAATTTAACTCAACTGAGACCACACCAAGTGTCCATCACTTTGGGGTCAAGGGCTTACTACAGCTGGATCTGGGTGCTGGTTCAGGTTGTGGGGAGCCTGTTGTGTCCCTTTGCTCTGAGCAGGAGGGCAGCAGACTTGCCCTCAGAGTCACTCTCGGAGACCTGGGTTCAGGTGCAGGTTAATTCCCTCTGACTCAGGCGGGAGCACAGCAGGGCACCAATCCAGCAAGGCAGTAGTACAGCAGGGAGCAGTCCAGCGGGGCAGCAGTCCAGAGGAGTAGCAGAACTTCAGCAGCACACCAGTTCTTCTTCCTGGCAGAGCCTCCACAGGTCCAGAAATGTACTGGACAGTTGGAGTCTTAGGTCCAATATTTATACCCGGTTTCTCTTTTGAAGTGGAGGAAGCTTCTAGAGGTTTCCTTTTGAAGCTCCTAGGATTCCCGCTTCCTGTGCACTAGCTCCAGACTAACTACAGGGGGTAAGCAGGCCTTTGTGTTGAGCTGGACACAGCCTATTCAAGTGTAAGTAGGGCTGTGCCAATCTCCGCCCTCCCATCCTGCTAGTCATGGTCCATCCAGGCACACTTAAGCTCCCTATTGTGTGTGGCTGTCTAGGAGGAATACACAAAGCTCAACAGTCAACTACACTCAGTCATGTGACCACAAACAGGTTACAGGCACTAAATGGTTAAGGCAATAAAATGGCAACTTCCTTAAAGTGGCATTTTAATATTCTAACCAAAATTCTGAATTCACCATAAAAGATGATTTTTCATTACAATTCCAAAGACACCAAACATGAACAAGTTACAGCTTATTAAATATAAAAAAGTAACTCTAATGTTATCCTAAGGGAGAGGTAGTCATTGCAGTAGTGAAGAACAAATTTAAGAGGTTTTCGCTACCAGAACATGTAAAAATACAAAGTACATGTCCAGCTCTTTAAATATACCGCACCCTGATCTCTGGCCTGTCCAGGGCCTCTCCTCTGGGTGACTGATAAGTATTAAAAAGTAAGGTGTGCACCTGGGAAAGTATTTATTTTGCCAGGTCGAAATGGCAGTTTACAACTGTGCACACAGAATGCAATGATTTAAGACATGTTTAAAGGGCTACTTACGCGGGTGTCACAATCAGGGCTGCAGACCCACTAGTAGCATCTAGTATACAGGCCCTATGTACATGTAGTAACACTTTACTAAAGACTTACAAGTAAATCAAATATGCCAATCATGTTTTCAGGCCATATGTACATGTAGTAACACTTTACTAAAGTCTTACAAGTAAATCAAATATGCCAATCATGTGTAAATCACTGTGTTTAGGGGAGCGCACACAGGCACTTTAGCACTGGTTAGCAGTGGTAAAGCACACAGAGTTCTAACGCCACTGAAAAAATGTGGGGAAAAGGTAAAACGTTTGGGAGTGACGTTGCAGAGCGGGCCAGGTCCAGCATATAAGGTTTTAGTTTGTTTGTGCCTTTCACTTCAGTACTCTATTACAGTTTTCTATTGGGAACAAAAATGAACCAAGTATTATGCCTTTGGTGAGAGTGAAGGTGAGCGACTGTTGCAGTCTTCTCTTAGAAAAAGGTGAACTAAATAGGATGCTGTTACTGATAGTGAGGGCGAATGAGCAGTTGTCTGCAGCATTTGTTCAGTTTGAAGAACACTAGTTCTAAAAGTCTTTTAAAAAATGATTATTCAGCCTGCCTGACTAATTTATTAAATTACACATTGGTAGAAATAGCCACCTGACAGAACCACATACGTTTTCTTTCAGGTGGCCCTATAAATATTTTTGTTAGAATGTGTTCAAAACCAACTGACATAAATATCACAGCACACTGTACACATAGTCATTGCATGAACTATGTACATGCAGGATGGTAGGGTGGCACAGGCTTCTTGTGGTATACAGTTACCGAACAAGCTCAAGACCCTATGTTGGCCTAATTTTTTTTTCTTATACTTTAATAATTTTCAAGGAGATAATCACTACATGCTTTGTTATATAATTGATCCAAAACCAACATATTTATAATGATACATTTATTTACAGCTGTTTCCTGGGCAGGAGACAGCCACAGAACCAGGAGAACACCACAGGGTTTGCATTGTTACTTTTTGATAATCTACAAATGCTTGCAACCGCCACAATATACAACCCTGACCCTGGTGGGAGCTGTAGTTCCCAGTTAGAGCTGTTATAGCCGCCGAAATATGTTGGGCACTTATGGATGCAGGGCATGAAGCCTAGTTGTCTACTAACAGATACATTTGAGATGCAGATAGGGGTACCTCATGATTAAAATCAATACATTATTTTGATCCACGGAGTTTCCATTATCGTTGGTAATTATACACCCTGGGACAGAATTACCAAATCCATCAACAAAGCAGGTAAACGTTAAAAAGTGTTCCTACATCCAACTGTAGAGACAAGCACTTCTAAAAGCATGTGCTACATACATTTAAGGTGCCAGTGGGAAAAGTTTAGTGTTACTCCAACACACCAAACCTTTACAGACTTATAGATAAGCTGACAAAGTGTAACGTTTTCTTAATGTTACCAATAGAATAGTTGTCCTTTTAGGACATGCATCCCTAATGTCAGAAATACTTCTCAGTCTCGGCAGAGGAGTTATGTACCTCGGTGACAACCTCCAATGCAGCAAAAAGGCCCAACGTATGGATCGATGTGGAACTCTCCTTCAGCTATCACATCCCAGTAGTAAACGAAAACATACATTTTCACCGCATTTTGCTCAAGAGATCCTCACACTACTACAGCTGCCACGAAAAGTTAATTTTCATATACAAAATATTGCATTTTATTTAGATTATGGGTCAATTCTGTAGCCTAAAACTCATTTATCGTTTCTGACATACAGATTATTTACAGTCATGGCTTCTCTGGTTGGCTGTCGCGATTTTGAAGTGGTAGGGTACGGCAATTCTTCGGTCTCCACACAAAAGAAAGTGGGAACAGGGTGGAAAGTGAGAAACACTGCTGAAACATAATCTCTCCAGGGGGAAATGGGAATGGGTCATAGGGAAGAAGAGATACATACAAGCGTCATCTCTCACAAGCCTTGTCCTCCAGCAATAGACTATGATATATATACATATTCACAGTTCAACCGATCACAGTAGGGAGATCAGGCAGACTGAAGGTCGTAGCAGGGCAAGAACAACAGAGACAGCAGCAGGCGGTGATTCATCATAAGCAGATGTGTATCCTCCTTCGAATGAACATGCAGCATGATTCATTCTTCGCAAATTCTTCAGCAGAAAACAAGTCACATCTCAAGTACCAGTGACATTTTGCGAAAAGGCAAAGGTAATGGTTTGAATGTGTTCTAAGGATATCTACTCAATACTTAATTTGCAAAGGAATAAGTGCCAGGGCTCTATTCAAGAGGCCACTGCAGCTTGTGCCACACATTTCCCCTGTCATGCTGCCAGTGATAGTAACAACACAACTACTAACCATCACACTCCTACAAGTGTGACAATTCGAACTATTTCAGGCTCCCAAAGCTATAAGAATGACTTGAGAGGCAGGTAAGAGTAATTTGAATTTATGTTTGTTGTACTTCCCTCTCAGTAATCACCAGAGACTTCAGTGATGATTTATCTTCATATTTATTCGCAGTAAGGAAACCTGTGTCCGTAAAGTCAGAAACCAACTTTCAAGGGAGTAGCCAGAAAATAAAAATACCCCCCACCTTGATCCATCCCTCTGAAGCCATCAAGTGAGTGAAGCGAGCACACTCTACCCACTCTAGATGTGGTCCCTTCATCCTGCCTTCCGTCCATCTATCTCTCCATCCTTTAAGCCTTTCATGCATCCATCCATCTTTTAATGTGTCCACCCATCCTTTCTGCATTGCATCCATCCTCCCTTTCATCATTGCAGTCTTGAATCCATCCTTCCAGCTCCAGACTCCACACTCATATGGTGGTCTGTTAATGAGAAAAACACATTGCACATCAGTGTGAATACAGCCATTGATCATATATGTACCCCAATCCACTTTCCCATAAGTCCTAGATGATAATAGCCTATAACAGGAAACCCTGTCAAACTACTGAGCACCTGCATGCCAAAACTGAGTGACTGCCGAGATGCCTAGAATCTAGAGTCAATGAATTCTGGTGAGAAGTTGTGTGGGGTAACCCCACGTAACAAAGCTGAGAATACTGGGTCAGGGGAGGTAAGGGAAGGAAAAAAACAAAGATGAGGAAGGGAAAAATAAACAGGTGTGAAAAACAAACAATAACTAATGTACGCCAACCAGAGCCATACAACCAAGAAAGTTGCACAAAATCATTGTTCAGGTACAGACACTTCTTATGCTGCTCTGAAAGTGTTTCCCTCGTGCTTCTGCCATTCTGATTGGCCTGATTCCCAATCTGCTCCTCTGGGAGCTCCTTCTACTCAGCACAAGTCACCTTAGAAAGGTCTTTCATGCTTTGCAGTCATTCCAGGTATTCTGTTGTTTTTAAATAGGTTTTATCTCTACGTGCTGTTAAATCCAACCCTCGGACCTTTTTGGTCACATCATAGCATTGTTTATATTTTTGCAGTGATCACATTGTTTTATAGTACAGCTGCTATTGAGAAACAATTAACATAGCCTTTGCATATGATGTGAACGTGAGTACAGGGAAAAGTCAGAACAAACAGAAGAGTTGGCAAGCCAGATAAGAGACAAACATAATGAATAATATGGTTCATATTGTCTCTCCGTGACTCATTCAGGTTATCCACATTGTCTTTAGACCAATACCCTTCTAAAATAGGAGGACCTGTCTGTAATCTCATATATTTCAACTTTAATACAAAATAAAGTATTAGCGCAGACAAAATAATCTTTAAATGGGAAGGCAGCACGAAACAGTCATAACGAAAGAGTAAATAAATAAATATGAACAGAATGAATGTGGTATACCTTTAGGAGTGTTTTCATGCTCTTATACCCGAACGACAGCTAATACAAATCTAACTACTAAATACCATAGTCCAACAAAAGTTGTCCACTGCAAGTATGGATAGGAACATATATTTAATGAAGTATTACACTAATTAAATATTGTGTGAATAATATAGTAATGTGTTGGTTCATCGTAGTGTTGGTAAAAGGTGCTTTCAATAACGTAGAAGGCAATATTTTAATGGAGTGTGCAATGTGCATTATTAAACTAGTTGGAACTAAAGGTTGCCGCTCTGAAACTGTTCTATTGACAATTAAAATCAGTAAATAAGATGTGTGAAGAAATAGGTCATACATTGTACACATATTTATAAACGATACATAATTGGTAAATATTTAATATGGTCTAATATGCCATCGAGAGCTTCTGGTGCAGATCACAGTGATGAGAGTTTTTAGGCCACAAATAGATGCCCATTACTTGGTGGCATGCTGTCACGCCAGTATTTAGATTATCACTATTCCAAGGCAAAGTATTGCGAGAAGATGCATTCCATTGCACGGCACTTTAATGAGGATATTGATAGTGATTTATGGAGTCCTGAGGGCCCATTAAAAGATAAGGCATCTGTGATACGAATCTAAGAAATCCTTAGCAAAACGGTGGGATCTTCATGTGTAAATTACCAAAGCAGCAGTGACATCATTCTTTGGGGTATCATTTTCGAGATTCAAAAAATCTCAGAGTGGGAACAGGTAACAACATTTTGATCAGGTTTTTGATGCATGAGCAGCAGCATCAACAGGTCAGTCGTCAGTTGAAGGTTCAGCAGTCACTGAAGTGTGACGGAAAATATTTCAGTGATTTTTGCCACGAGATTCAGCGGCTTCTGGCTACATGATTTTAACTTGGACATCTTTAATGAGCGATGGAGTTGGTGAAGGTGATACTGAACCCTGCACAAAGTTCTGCAGAGCTGCATGCATAATGTTGGAATTAGAACATGCAGCAGCCCCGTTCTTGAGATAGTAGTCTCCGAATTAGATGTCACATTTGTATCAGAGGAGACAGCAGGAAATGCTACCTCAGGTGTCTGATTTATAGGTTCAATGTCAGCATGAGGTATCAAATCCACACATCCACCGATCACAGTAGGGAGATCAGGCAGGCTGAAGGTCGTTGCAGGGCAAGAGCAACAGAGACAGCAGCAGGCGGTGATTCATCAGCAAATGTTTATTCTCATTCAAATGAACATGCAGCATGATTCTTTCTTTGCACATTCTTCAGCAGAAAACAAGTCACATCTCAAATACCAGTGACATTTTGTGTAAAGGCAAAGGCAAGGGTTTGAATGTATTTTAAGAATATCTGCTCAGTGCTTAATTTGCAAAGGAATAAGTGCCAGGGCTCTCATCAGGAGGCCACTGCAGCTTGTGCCACACATTTCCTCTGCCATGCTTCCCATGCTAGTAACCACACAACTACTAACCATCACACTCCTACTAGTGTGACAGTTTGGACTATTCCAGGCCCCCAAAGCTATAAGAATGGCTTGAGAGGCAGGTAAAAGTACTTTTAAAGTATATTTGTTGTACTTCCCTCCCAGTAATCACCGGAGACTTCAGTGATGATATATCTTCATGTTTGCTGGCATTAGGGAATCCTGTGTCAGTAAAGTCACAGACCAACACCCAAGGGAGTAGCCAGAAAATAAAAAAATACCCCCTACTTTTATCCATCCCTCTGAAGCCATCAAGTGAGTGAAGCGAGCAAACTCTACCCACTCCAGATGAGGTCCCTTCATCCTGCCTTCCATCCATCTATCTCGCCATCCTTTAAGCCTTTCATGCATCACTCCATCTTTTCATGTTTCCATCCATCCTTTCAGGATTCCATCCATCCTCCCTTTTATCATTGCAGTCTTGCATCCATCCTTCCAACCTCCCACTCACACATCCAACCATTCATCTATACTTTCCCCATCCATCTATCAATTCACTGTCCTTTTATCAATCCACTAATCTATCCTTTCACCCTTCCATTCAGCCACCCAGGCATTCCTCCACTAATTCATTCTGCTTTTCATCATTCCAGTCACTTTCTTTCACCCACCAATGCAAATCTTCTTTTATCCCTCGATCCATCAGATCTTTTAAATTTCTTCCTTATTTTCATATGTCCTTCCTTTCGCTCTTCCTTTCACCCCTCTCTCCCTCCCTTTCATTCCCTGTTGTTAACCACTGATCTCCGTTATCGCTTTACTTTACTTTTGATTTTTTAAGCACTGCTGTCTGCAGCGCTTCAGATGGGACAGGCTCATAAATAACTATCATTGTCAACACCAATCTCACTTAAGCTGAAAAAGTGGGGGGTTCACAGTGCTACTGCCAATAACTGATATCGCTCATCTCAGCCAACCGTCCTGGAACACACCTATCTCACAAAACCCTCTCCATTCTAAACCCCCTTGGAAACATCACGAGCATAAGAACAGTGGCTAACATAACTTAAACTGTATAACTCAATCACTGCAATACATTACACACATAATCAGGCAACAAACAGACACAAAAGGAAGAACAACTAACACAGGTGGAAAGCACACAAACTATACATGATACACAGGGAAGAACACAACTTACCCCTCCAAACCAGAACACCAAAACCCCATCTACCCATACGCATATTCTCCTAGACAACCTTGAGGTCTACAACACCTTCTTACCACCCTTTGACTAACAACCACATCACAGCCCTTTTCAGCAGCCTGATCTTCTCTAACAACTTTGCTTCCCTCCACTGCAGTTGCTTGAAAATCGCCATCAACCATCACCATCCACCCTAAACACGACCCAGAACCTTTGTTCAATACAAAATAAGCATCACCTCCCTTCTTGAACAGAGCAACTCTTGTCTTCACTTTGTAGGGACCCCGAAATTTAGACAAACCAGGTCTCACCCCCCTTGACCTAGCCTCCCACATCAACCATGCCCTCCTTTAGAGAAGTGACCTCCTTTCTTTCCACTTGCTCACAGTAACCCTCACGCAACCATGAAGGAACTAATTTGGTTCCTAGTTTCCTACCCCTCATCATCTCGAGGAAGTTTTCCCTGTGGCTGCATTTGGAGAAGTACGATACATCTGCAACATATCCTTTACCCCACCCTGAACCCTCAAACCTGCCTTACTGGCAAACTCCATGGTCCATTTGATCAATCCATTCACCCTTTCCACTTGACCATTCCCTTGCGGGTAGTACAGTGATGTGCCATCATGCTTCACTCCAACAGCATCCAGAAATGTTTTCATTTGACATGATATGAGGTGTGTGCCATTGACAATAACCAGTTTGGCAGGTACACTCTCTCACCTAAAAATGTCTTTTAGAATGGCAATGGTGGACTAAGTGTTCACATTTCTCAGAAACACCACTTCAAACCACCTTGTTTTGACATCTAATAAAACAACAGCAAATTTATTTTGCTCTGGCAAAAATGAAAAAGGCCCAATAACATTTAGGCTAATCTTCTCCCGAACTGAATCCACCTATGACATGTGTTGGGGACCATCCTTTGCACTCGCCCCTACTGTCAGCCTCTTCACTGAATTTGTTGCATTCCAAACATCCCTCAACCCAAAGCTTGGCATCCAAATTGATTTTGGGCCACCAACAACTTTTTTTTCAATCTTTTCAGAGTATAGGTTTGTCCCATGTGGCTCTCATGTGCCAACTGCACAAACGTACTATTTACTGTTGCTGGAGGTATGAACCTTTCACCCCTCACATTAAGTCTGTCTCTACTCAAATATAATTTCTCACTTTATGATATGGTCTGATGGCATCAGAATGTGTATTCTTCCTTCAAACACCTCCCTTAATCACTTTCTTCACTGATTTCAGTTCCTCATCCTCATTCATTGATTTCATTCATTCCTCCATAGAAACAGCTCCATACAACTCTTCTACCACATCTTCTACATTTGCTATTATTTCTTCAGTATCTAAGTAACCCTCCATCCCAAGCATATCATGCAACCTAAATAGGCAGTCTGCAACCCTAATCTTCCAACCTGGAAGAAACTCCACTGTACAATCACAATCTGCATCTTGGCTGCCAACCTAGCTAAATGTCCAGAACAATTCTTGGTTCCATTCGTTCCCAATACCTTAAGCAAAGGTTTCTGACCTATCTTAAGAGTGACTTTCAAACCCCAAATAAAAGTTCAGAAGTGATTGGTAGCCTATGCAGCAGTCAGAGCCTCCAGCTCAATGACAGTAATTCCTCTCAGCATCTGTTAATGAAAGGGACACAAAGGCTACGGTCCTGTCCACCTTCCCATGAAACTGGTGGAGAATAGCTCCCAAGCTAACAGGGCTGGCATCTACAGTCAGCACTGTCTTTAGGTTACATTAAATTGGAACCAAAATATCGGCATTTGAGATTTCATCTTTGACATGTTCAAATGCTTTCTTATGAGTATCTTCCATTCGAATCTCCTCCCCTTCCTGCGTAACTCTCTCAAAGCTTCTGATTTACTTGCAAAATCTCTCATGAACCTGGAATAATATTCCACCAGTCCCATGAATAAACGCAACTTGTCCTTATCATCAGGCGTCTCTGTATTCACTATGGCACTCACCAGTTACATTTTTGGTCTCACCCTTTCACCTGAAATAAGACACCCCGAACACTCAACCTTGTGCACCAAAAATGTGCATTTCTCTCTCTGTAGGGTAAGTCCTGAATCAAATAACCGAGACAAAACTTTGTGTAACCTGCTATTGTGTGTGTCAATGCTGTCCCCAAAGATCAATATGTCATCTTGAAAGAAGACCACATTACTGACCTCTGACAACACATTTGAAATGAGTATTTAGGAAACGCTTGCTGCAGAGGACAATCTAAACAGTAATCTGTTGAACTGAAAAACTCCCACTGTGGTGATGAAAGCAGTTAAATACTTTCAGTCTGGGCGTAAAATAACCTGATGATAGGCGCTTTTGAGATTCAACTTGGTGAAAAACCTTCCACAAGCCAACAAAAAGACTAACTCTATCATATTTGGCAGTAGTACACTGGTTTAAACTCATTTAAACTATGAAGGTCAACACAAAACCTTAAAGCACCATCACCTTTCTTTGTGATCACTACAGGAGATAACCATTGGGTTGCCTCCATGGGTTTAATGGCCTCCTCATTGACCATTTGATCAATTATTTTCTCGACCTCAGTTCGTATTGCAACTGGGAACTTTCTAGCTATATGCCTTACTGGAATTGCATCCTTTCTCAACACTATTTTGTGACTACAGTCTTTGACCAAACCCAACTTATTTTGCAATTCTAGTTTAAATTGTTTCAGCAAAACACTCATATCTCCATCATCCACAATCATCACTTGATCAGCCACCCATGGATTTACCACCATGCTCAAATTATACTGCTAAGACTAGCCCAGAATTGATGGACCCTCACTAGCTACGTAAAGTTACTCTTGAGTGTGGCGGTCCCTGAACTCAATCCTGGCATTGACATAACCAATCACTCCAGTACTAGCACCTTGGTAACCGTTCAAAACAACATCAGTGGAACTTAAAACTCTTCCCATCCATAAAGAGTCATACAAATGTTTGGGTATAATGGTATAAAGGGAACCAGAATCAACCATCAAGGCCAATTTTTTGCCATCCACCAAGAAATCAGCTCTGATATGCAATCTCCTCTTTGACTCCTCAATCTGGAAACCTCTGACATCTTCTGAGTCTATCATAAGAATTCAGTGTTCCACCACTTCTCCTGATTCCTCTATTGAAACAACCCTTTTGCTGGTTGGCTTACAAACACAATCAAAATGGTTCTTTTTCCGCAAATGCAGCACTCTTTGCCAATTGCATGAGAAATGTTTGAGACCCCCAGATGAAAGTTGCGGCCACATTTTTACCAAAATTGTGTTGCGTTTTTACTCTGTGCAGAAAAAGAGCCATGGGTCTTGGATTTCCACTCCTGTTAAAAGTTGCACGCGAAACTCCTAGTTTCTTCTTTAGTAGGGCCATAAACTCATAGAGCCCAATTCACAAAAAGTAATCTAAGACAAAATCCTAACTTTACGTCTTTCGATATTCACAAAAGGCATTTAGTAGTAGTAAAGTTAGGATTCCTAACTTTACTACTACTAAACTGAGGCAAAATCCTAACTTTACGACTTTCGGTATTCACAAAAGGCATTTAGTAGTAGTAAAGTTAGAAGTCCTAAGTTTACTACTACTAAATGCCTTTTGTGAATACCGAAAGTCTAAAGTTAGGATTTTGTCTCAGTTTAGTAGTAGTAAACTTAGGAATCCTAACTTTTAAGATTTTGTCTCAGAGTACTTTTGTGAATCAGGCCCAAAATCACTATCCACCTCCGTTACTTCAGAAGTGCTTTGTCCATCCAACTTTAGCATCTCCTTCATGCATTTGTCTGATTCCTCCACCACTTTAGCTATCTTGATTGTGTCCTTTAATGTTGGATTACTAGCAGCCCAAACACGCTCTTGCATTTTCTTATTTACACTGACCAATAAGTTGGTCCCTAATAAGCTTCTCTGTCATGGGCCCAAACTTGCACTTTTTGGCCAACTCTCTCAATCTGGCCACAACTTCATCCACCAATTCAGTGGACTTCTGCATCGGAATATAGAATTTGTGGACCTGCATGACAATATTAAGTGTTTTGGCGAGATGCTTATGTAGGCGTAACATTGCTTCTTTATAAACATCCTCCATCACATCACCATTTTCCTCATACCATTGTGGTAAGTATTTAATAACATGTTGAACTTCTGTGCCCAGACACCCAGACAATATTGCTCTCTTCTTGAGGGGCAAAAAATGTGTTCCTCCTAGTGCCACCAAATAATTATTAAAAGATTCCCATTCAATGCGTGCGTCATCTTCCTGCATTAAAACTGATGGTGGCACAACCAAAGACTGGCTGATGCTCATGGTGGCTTTCATACTGTATAGAACAATGTTTTGAGTGTTGATGTTTGAGTATTCACACATGCCAAAATGACAAAAATTGTTTTAGTATTAGTGCCTCACTACGAGTCAAGTGCAGACAAGAAGATAAACCACTAGGTGGCAGTGTATATGAATTATCCCAGTCTTGAGACTCTATGGTCTTGTATCCCCTTGGTTGCACAGTAGGTGGTGCGACTAACAAGCACTGATGACAGCCACGACTTTAGGAGACCACACTACGGTAAGATGACATCCTCACTATTTCCACAGTACAAATATGGCATGCAGATGAACTATATGGCCGATTATCGCCCAATGATGTGTTGCCGGCAGCTTGCCGATAGCGTGAGCTGACTCGTAGAATGCTTGAGCCAGTGCTCAATGAGACTCCTCAGTATGAGTGTGCACAGGCATGAGCTGGCGCTGCATGTAGGGCTCCCTACCGCACCTTGTGAAATGCCAAAAGTCCAAAACAAATTGCCCTGAGTGACAGTGGCTCGCTGTCAGAAGAGCACCACTGAAAACACATGCAATGAGAACTTTAGGGACCTACCGCACTGGTTGGACCGCAACACAGAACAAAGGGCCATATCAGAATACAGGTGTTTGGCTATCCCCTCGTGTTGCCAAAATGTTGCACTGCCCTCTCAGCAATCACAGGAGACTTCAGTGACGATTTAACTATATGTTTATTGGCAGTAAGGAAACCTGTGTCCGTATAGCCAGACACCAACAACTGATATCCCAATCATCCCAACCAACCACCCAGTAACACTCCCATGTCACAAAACCCTCTCCATTCAAGTCCCCCTGTGAGACATCACGAGCATGAGAACAGTGTACAAAATAACGTACACTGTATAACAATATTGAATTAATAATTGACTGTTGTGGTTGTCCTCCCTAAATTAGCCAGACAGTGCCACCTTGTGGCAGACTATCACAAGCCCGGGTGTTGACATTTAAGTGCCAGTGCCGAGCACCAGAAACCACCGGCTCATTTTAAGCACTGTATCTGCTTCTCGATATTTTCCGCCCATGAGCTAGCAGTGAAGTGTAGTTAAATGTAGTGCACTCATTTTTGACAAACAATTAGAAACAAGAATGCTGAAAAACCTAATAGCAAGGGTTTGATTCCTGAAAACAAACTTTAGTGATTTTGTCCAAAAAACGGAGCCAACAGATTTTAATACGAAAACAATCACAGTGCCTATTTTACTGAACGCTGTAGAAAGTTCAGTCATGTTTGCAGACCCAAGGATGTTCAATAGCAAGGTTTATATGAGTCACGTAACCCTGTAGCAAAGTACAGAGATGTTTGTTGCTGGCAATGGTCAGCAAGAAGACAGCAGTAAGAGTGACAACAATATCTCTTTTCGATAGGAGTCCTAGCAGCTAAGTGAGTCAATCAAGCCAAAATATTTTAGTTCCATGGTGGGCCCCCGGACATTGGTTACTGATTCAGCACAAAAGAAGTTTAGTTAGTACGTAAAATAATAAGATTACGAGAGACGCCTTTCAATTTTAGTTTTTTTTCAGTCTTATTTTGTATGAATGGTTATTGTACCGTAATTCAGAGTATCCTCCATTGAATTTTCACAAACATTACTGCCAATCAGCACAGGCCTTTCTTCCTGATAACGTTTTGAGAATTTTTTTTTAATGAACAGGTGTACATTCTGCACATATTTTTACATGAATTAAAAAAATAAGAGCAAATACTTTTGCTAATTTCTTTTCTTTTTCCCCTTTCCATGGAAAAATGACTTTCCATTTAAAAAGAAAAAACATTCCTCTCCATCACCAGCAATTCTGAGAGTACCTTTGTCAGGAGTGAAATCTCTGACAATTTACAGGGGCAGAAGGGTTCAAAGAGAAGATGATGAATACCCAAAATTGGGTATGTGTGTGAATGCTCACAAATATCCAGAGAATTCCCACACTGGAACACCCACGCTCCTTCAACAGGAGAAATGTATTAATACGGAAACCTCTATGTGGATAAAATATTTTACAAGTGTGAAACAATTTTTCTGAATCGCAAAATGTGTTTTGTACTCCCGAAATAGACTATTTGCGATGTGATTCAATCATATCCACACATTTAGCTTTGTAAATAGTGGTTCCTTTAGATTTTGTAGCTTTTCAAAGTCAGTACTTTCATGAGAAACCAAGGGTGTCATTTATGAGGTTTTGCCATAGGGCAGAGCTGCAGGCCTTCCTGCTGCACTGCCCTATGGCAAACAAAAGGGCAGGAGTGTGCCGAATCTATCAGATACGGAGCTTTCTGGTTCTTTTCCCCTGTGCAGACGCTCAATGGGCTGCCGTGCACCAACACAGGCACCTTTGCACCATTGTGCAAAGGTGCCTGCATTGCAGGGCTGATTTTTTTTGTGCAGGAGGGAAAACCTTCCTGCACAAAAACAATCACTAGAGGCTTTTTTCTCTTTCTATGTGTGTGTTGCTCACCCCTTTAATGCAGGATACTGTGTTAAAGGGAACTATATTTACCAGCAGCATTAAGCCAAAAACAGTGGTTTATTGCTGCCTCGTAAATATGGAGCAGGCACCACGGAATGTCACAAAAAGTGACGTTCCAGCGGCGCAAGGCCCCACTTGTTCATTTGTAGTGGCATATTGAAAGCACGCACCTTACTCAATGAAATTTTAAAAATATTTATTAAATCAACATGCATATAAAGTTGCAATGCGCTTTAACCGTATGATAATCATCCCTCTCATAATAGTTAAAGAAAGTATGTTTTTCTCAGACAATACTTAAAAGTGACTATATATGTAGGTCAATGGAATGGAGGGATTCAGGGAACTAAAGAACAGTGAAACAATGAAAAACATAAAACACAATAATAAACCAGCATAGGGCATCTTTTCAGGGAAGGTTCACAGAAAGCAATATAAGAAGGGAACTACAGCGGCATCATAAATCGAAAAACACTCATAGTACCACTACATTCCCCATGGTACACCATCAAAAACGTAATCTTTTAATATTGCTTTCATATTTGAAGTCTACATGATGACAAAAAGTTATAAAGTAAATAAATGTAAGCAGTAAAAATGCTCAATATCTTCTCATGGGTTATTTCTTTGCCCAGTGAGTATATGGGGCCTCTGCTGGCACAAATCAGTTAAAGTTGTTTAGTCGACTGGCCTACTTGCATTGTCCACTTTCAGAAAAGTGAGGCAATTTTCTATTAGGTGGATAGTATCACCAGTAGAAGCCTTTATTAAATAGATTATAAAAACAAAGGCAATGTATGAGAAATGCAAAGTAGAAGAATAATAATAACAACAAATATACAGTAAGTTGAGTTTAGCTATAAATGCAGAGGGAAAGGGGCCAATCACACATACATTAAACATCCAAAAACCAAAGGAACATATAGTCAAAAGTTGCTGTTGTCTGCCTAACTTCCATTGCTAACTTATTTTGAGTAAGTGAATAGCATTCAAGAACAAAATCTCACTTACATCTGTATCTCTAACCCAGAATAATGTATAGGTATTCTACATTCAGTTTTTCCTGATAGTCGGTAGTGGCACACTCCCTCTTTCTATCTGTATCAGGTAGTGGAACCAAAGTGGCCTTTTTTACCAGGGTTATCCCCAAAGGTTTTGCCCTCTTCATTCTATTTTTTTTTGCTGTTTTGGTTGGCTTCAAGACTCTGGGCACTTTACCACTGCTAACCAGTGCTAAAGTGCATATGCTCTGAGTGTTAATTGTATTGATCATTGGTCTATCAATGATTGGCATATATGAATTTCTGGTAAATCCCTAATAAAGTGCACTAGGTATCTCCAGGGCCTGTAAATCAAATGGTTCTAGTGGGCCTGCAGCACTGATCCTGCCTCCCACATGAGTAGCCCTGCAAACATGTCTCAGAACTGCATTGTTTGTGATTGCAGTTTTAAACTTTCATTTCGACCTGGCAAGTGCAAACCTTCCTCTTTACTACATGTAAGTCACCATTAAGGTAGGCCCAAGGGAGCCCCCTGGGCAAGGTGCAGTGTACTTAAAAGGTAGGACATATGCTGTTGTGTTTTACATGTCCTAATAGTGAAGTATTGCTAAATTTCGTTTTTTACTATTGCAAGAACTATCTCTCCTGTAGGGTAACATGAGGTTTCACTTGAAATATCTTTTATGTGTAATTTCCCCTTGGGAGCTGATGGTGATTTGGAGTTTGGGGTCTCTGAACTCAAAATTTGGAAATACACTTTTGGTAAAGTTGGTTTTTAAATTGTGTGTTTGAAAATGACAGTTTTTTTTTAAAAAAAGTGGGCATTTTCTTGCTTAGCCATTCTGTGCCTTTGCCTGTCTGTAGAATGCATGTCTGGGTTAGGATGTTAGTTTGACTATTGTGCATTCACTCTTGACAGTCACACAAAGGAAGCTAAGATTTGCCATGCACATCCTGATGAGCCATCACCAAGCTGATGGGCCTTTCTGAGCTCGAGTGGTGGTAGAAGGTGCCACTGACACTTGAATAGGGCTGTGCCTGTCCTAAGGCAAAGCTGTCTCCACCCCACTGTAGTGTGTCTGGAGCCATGTCAGAGAAAGGAAGGGTCTTGTGCACTACAAAGACTTTTTTGCCTACTTCAAAGTCAGAAAGGGGTATTAGTATTGGACCTCTGACACTCTCAAATCAGAACACGTCTGGACTAAAGGACATTCTGCCAGGAAGACGAGCTGGATGGTGTCGGAGGGACTGACAATTTGCCTGTTGCTTTGTTGTGATGTCCTGCTGCATGCTTTTTTTCTCCTGGGAGTGAAAGGACTGGACTCTGCTTTTTGTATCCTGCTTTCAAGGTTCTCCAAGGGCTTATATGTGCTTGCCTCCTGTGAGGAAGTCTCGAGCCATCAACTACTTCACATAACAGTGCCTGGGCCCTTCTACTGAGAGTCCTGACTTGCCAATTGGTGGCAAATCCAGTACCTGGTCCCTTGGAAGTGGAATCTGGTGAACTGAAGGAGAAAATCCATGCATCGACTCCCAAAAACTATTTTTATTGATTAAACGCTACAAACTTCGATGCACTGCAGCTGCCAGCACCCGAGCATGGTTTCCAATTGGCAAATCAACCAAGGCTTTTATAGCAGGCCCTTGCTTTCCATCCCAGTGCATCAGAAGAACCGCCACAGCTTGAATTTCAAGCACCACATCACCGAAGTCCATGACGCACAGCTCTAACTCTGAAGCAGCTCCTGCTTCATCACTGTGGAATCGGAGCCGCGCGTTTGGATTTTCAACGCATCATCCTTGGTGCCAATTTCCTCATAGACAATGCCCAGCAGTAAGGAACCAAGATGGTGTGTCTGGAGATTGACGAATCACCTCCCCTGACAGTAATCAACTGACACATCACCTCCCCTGGAGAAAGGAACCAACGCATCGCTTTGCTTTTCCAGTACTTCACCTCCCTTTCTCCTGTCTATCTTCGAATTTTGACTCATCCAAGCTACTTTTCTTTTGGTCCAGTTTTTCTAGCTCTTCGTGATCTTCATGGTTTTCTTTTAGGCACTCCTAATGCTCCTAATGGCCCTGCATTTCACCCATCTGGTCCTCAATCTGATACATCCTGTCTTCCTTGTCATGATCCCCCATGTCCTAATCCCCCTTGCGCTGGTCAAGAATCTCCTGGGGCTGGTGATTGTAGTCCATCTGGTGGCTTTAATGTCCAAGCCTATCTGGGCCCTTTCCTCCTTCTAATCTTCCTAATTTTATGAATATTGGTCCTTTTCCTTCTGGTGACCCTACTCCTCTTGTTTCACATTCTACTCCTCCTCCTTCTCCACTTGGTTTTCTTGGTACTGGTCCTCCTGGTAAACCTAGTTCTGGTTGCCCCAGTTCTTGCTTGCGAAACCCACCATATGGTAATTTGGTAACCCTTCTGGGGGTACTGGTATGTTAGTTATTCTAGTCCTGGCAGACCTCATTATCCATCTTCTGGTGGTCGCAGGCATGGCGGTCCTAGTCGTGGTCCCTCTCATGGTTCTTTCTGGTCATTCTAATTCTGCTAGTCCTCCTGATCCTCATCCTGGAATTATTGTTCTTACTGATCCTGTGTCTCTTTTTCATTGCCTTCCTGCTGTTTCTCCTGGTCTTGCTCCTATTGATAGTTCCTTTGGACTTGTTATCCTCAACTTGGTCCCTCTCTTCCTCCTCCTGATCTTCCTGCACCTGGGTTTCCTGGCCCTGCTCTTCCTGACCCTCCTCCTCCCAGTCTTCCTAGTACTACTTACCTTTCTCTGTCTCCTGGTCCTAATGGTCTTCCCTGCTTGGTGCTCCTTCACCTGGTCCTCTCTTAATCCCCATGTGCTCCTCCTTCTCTCCATGGTCCTCTTCTTATTCATCTTCATTTACTTGGTCCTCTTTCAGTTCAGTTGGGTGCTCCTAGCATATCTTTTTCTCCTTGGATTCCTTGTCCTCCTGTGGGTCCTCATCTTCCTGGTTGGGGCTGGGCAATGTTTTTTTCTCATTCCATGTTACCTGGAACAAATTGTAACACAAATTGTAACACAAGTCTGCAAATTTTGCTACTTCACTTCCACCTGTCCAAAGGAAGAAAAGGCAAAGGGAAATTGCTATTTCCTCCATGAACTGAGAAAAGTCCTATTTATGGCCGTCTCATCAATTGTGTGGTTCACTACATATTGAGAATTTTTGGGATCGTGGGCAGTTCAGGAAGTTGTTCAGGTTTCTCTCTGGACCTCTTTTTGCTAGAGAGAATCACACAAACTGCAAGACCTGTATTTAACACACAAAACGCACTTCTTTCTCTGGTTTTCTCTGGTTCACATGTGGAGTAAAATTTGACTGGGTTTTATAGCCCAACTTTACTTTACATATGGACTGAACAAAAACTGTCAGATTTAGTTCATTTGAAGTTATGTGAATTTTGTTTTTGAACACTCCTGTTTTTGATCATCCTGGTGTCTTGGTCCTCTTCCTTCCTGCTCTTTTGATCTTGACTCTCCTGGTCCCCTCTTCTGCCAAGATTCTCCTCCTTGTCCTGTTCATCCTCCTGGTCTTCCTTTTCAACTTACTGATCTTCCTCTAGGCTCTCCTCCCCTTGGTCCTTCACTTCAGAACTTCATCCTCATTGACCTATTACTCCTCTTCACCATACATCTGAAGCCAGGAGTGACCTTGAAGCAGAGACTGGCTGGAAAGCCTGTTAGTTTGTCTTTTTTGCAGCCCTGCATACTGTGAGTACAAGCTGTGCAAAGGACCCCATGAGGGGCCACTGTTTCTGAACATGGTGGCTGAGAGGTAGAAACTGCAGCACAGAATAAATGCTGCTGAATCCACCTTTAGAAACACATTTTTACCTTTATATAAGTTCATAACTAGAAAATTGAAGACCTACAGTGAAACTGACAAGTGCAAAAAGTGGAGATTCTGTTAATTGTCAGTCTGCTCAACATCAAAGTTTGTCCCTTTTTGATTTATTAGCTGATCTTTAATTTGAGAGAACTTCAAAAGAGGAACCTGTTCTGGACTCCTCTATATATCTGTTTTTTTTAATACCAGGGTTAATACTTGATCCATTGCAGTCACTAGGTTATGCATTTAACAGGTACTGGAGCAGCCGAGTTATAGTGGAATTGTGTGTGGTACTACAGAGAAAGTAGAGTCCTTTCTAATAATTGTGGTTTATTCTTTGAATATGTGGGTGTGTTTCATTTTCCATAAATAAAATCACGATTTGGTGAGACCTCAATGTGTATTATGTAAAAGGTACTGATAAACTGATTGAAAATTATACAACCCAAGCTACCAAGATCAAAGGTTGTGTGCCTTGCAGTCAAATGGCAATTGACAACATTAGGATGTGGAATCTATCTTTATTTCCATAAGACCATACAGCTGTGATTTCAAAAGCTAAGTTAACTAACACTACAAAAAAATGCATATGATTCTTTAGTATCCAAGTATCTTTTCACTTTTCCCACTAATCTGGAGCCTGATGTAACAGTAAATTATTTGCTTTTGCAGTGAAGCAACAGATAATCTAGCTCTTCTTGTGTGGTGTATGGCTAAAAATAATAAGGAAATATAAAATCTCATTTGATTTAGATATGAAAAGCATGAAAAGTTCTTGTAAAGTGCAGAAGCCTTGGACAAAATTAGCTCAAAGCACAGAAAGCACTTTCTAGCTCGAGGAGGATTCACAAAATGGAGAAGCCTCCCATTTGTTTTTTTAGGTCTCGCCTGCGATGCAGCGCATGCGCTGCTTCCCTTGGCGAGATCTATTGTCGTAGCTTTTGTGTCCGGCTTCTGTGGAAGCGGAGTTGGTGTCCGCCCTGTCGGCATTAGGCCCCACCCACCCAGACTCGATATTTCTTGTTATTAGAAGCATTGGAGAACCGCCTCCTGGCTTTGATTGGTTCCTACATGAGGATGGGGTGGGGCTCTACGGACACCTATTTGTCTTCCATGGTTGGTGCAGTGATGAATGGTTTGCTACGACAGAGCGCTTGAGGCGCTTCAGTCTGAGCAGCCGCGAGCATGGTGAGGGGCTCAAAGCCAGCGCGGGTCTCTGATCGTTGCCTGGGGGACAGACGACAGGCAGCAGGCGAAGGAAGGGTCCTAGAGTGGAACAAGGACCACGAGGCACAGATGGTTCTGCGAATCACAGGCACTTCAAATGCGCCCTCTAAGGAAGCTCTGCACTCATAAATGCATGGAGAACAAAGTCTCCTGGCGGGTCAGGGGGCGATGGAAGATGTGAGCTGGGTTGATTTTGTGGCACTTCAAGCGGCCTCCCTCAGTGTGGCCCTGCAGGATCACGGCTCATAAAATCGAAGCCTCCTCCAAGCCTCTCACCGACTTCCCGGGAGGCCGTCAAACCTCACCGGCCCCAGCGGAGCAGAGGCTCCATTCCAACCAGGGAAAGCATCCGCCACCTCTGCAACCGATTGCCCCACTCCTGCCGAACGGTGTGGGCAAGGCAGACGGGGATCTCCCAGACCCAGAGACAGTTACAGGGCCCGTGCCCTCCTTGACCTCGGAGCTTTCTCGCTCCCGTGCCCTGTCTTCTCCACAGCAGTCTCAGGGCCTTTGGTTCTCCTCGCGGCGGCCCGATCACAGCTAAACCACCATCCCAACAATCATGGGTGACATCTGGACATCACCAGCTCGGGCTTCCCCGTGTGTTTGGGGGGGGATGTAACATTAGAGGATGTAATGTTAGGTCAGAGCTGCCAAATTGGGAACTATGCAGATGGGTTTGTGACGTTCCTCAACATCCTGTAATTCTGGCCAAATTACTTAATTCCCAAGGACTATAATAACAAGCATTTGTAATGCTACAGGTATTTCATTTTAGAAACTTTGACCTATTGGTATTGTGAATGATAATGCCTTTTATTATTGCAGGTTTTTTAAATGCATAAATAAAATGCATTGCCATTTATAATGTCAATAGTTCAAAATCTCCTATTGCATTGTAAATGCTTGTTTTTACTGGACCAATTTCATTAGTCTGTTTTCAATACTAGTGTGACTTTTAAATGAATTCAAAATATGTTAGTATTATTTTCTGGGAACCATCGCTCATTGAAATTGCAACCGGGAAGTCCAACAACATGTCATGCCAAACATTGCCAAGGCATGGTTGTTCTTGAGATAGATCATAAGTGCAAACAGAGGAAATGACAAGACAATAACATTTAAGGCCCAATTCGGTAAACAGAGTAAAGGCAGTCAGGACTTTACATTTGCTACCCTTCTTTCACTCTGCCCACCAGATTTAGAGATCACCACAGGCCCTGAGGTACACTTTCCAGGTTTTTTGAACCAGCATCATGACGGTCCATTAACAGTTGTTTAAAACTTTGATGTGCGTCTGTCATTTGTGCTGGATGCTTACACCAAACTTTTTTTAAATGTTTTTACTTTTACAAAATGCAAACTCCCAAAGCTGGAGTTAGTTCTTGGAAAAGTAAAAACTATTGGCCTAGCACCATGGGAAATTGCTCCTATGGTGTGGAGATAATTTTATATGTTTACTGCTCTTCAACACTAGGATATTCATGGATGTGAAAAAGTCACCTAACTGCCACCCTAAATAGAGCAGACAGTCGGGTGGCTTATCTTCAATAGCCCGTACTCCGTCTGGCTGCTGGAGGAAGGTTTATGCAAATGGAGTAGATTTTACGACATCGACATGAACATCGCAGTCCACCTGACTCAAAATTGGGCATGCAGACCGAGAGTTTGGCAGACATGTTAATCCATTGCCATTGCTAGGGTGTACCATGTATGCCAAACTCTTAAACAGGCCTTAGTTTCATTTGCATTTGTTTTGATTTGATTGAAGAGTGATCAATATGGTACTGCTATCCCATGCTACGGCTGGGTATCTGAGGACATCCATTCTTCAAGGCACCTGCCACTTGCTGTGCCTTGCCGAAACTGCTAATTATTTAACTGAGGAGTGTCCGTGAACACTGCCAGTGTGCAAGTCAACCCTTTTGGCTTCGTTTCCAGGCTCCTGATGACAGGAGGAAGAGTTGGAGGTTGAAGACGCTGAAGCACGATTGAGTATCAGAGCGCTGTCTGAAAACATGGAACTCTGTAAGTGGGTGGCTGGATTGCTCATGTCTGAAGGACATAGTTCAACTACAATCCCCTCGCACAGGAACAATCCATTTTATTTAGCAAAAATACTGCCATGCCTCAGTCAACACAGTATATCTACTACAATGGGAAACCATACAGAGGAGCGGGAGTAGAATCCTCAGCATTGTCCCCGCTTTTTATGGCGCTGTGCTACCAGTCCTGTCACGAAGCTGGAAGAGGGGTTGAGGTGGGTCTTTCCCTTTTAAACCTGGCCATGCACTCCATCTGGCTCTTTGTTGAGAATCATACCTTGCTGGTTTCAATGTCTAGAGCCAGATTCTTGCTTTGCTGCTGCCATGTAGCCTCCGAGTTGCCAGCAAAGGAAGCAAGGTAGGTAAAAAAACATGTGGTTTCTTTGTGCAGGTGTGTGTATGTGTTTGCAAGTAGATTGTGAGTGCTGTTGCACTAGGTCCCAAAGTCAGCATGTATGAAAGGGTGTGTGTAAGTGTGTTTGTAAGCAAGAGTGAGAACCAGTGAGGATGAGTATGTTTATCTGTAACAGTGAGTATGAATGAAAATGAGTGAGAGTATGAGTTATAATTAGTCAAGGGGAAGAAAGTGAATATGAGAGGGAATGAGTGTGAGTGAGTAGGAGTGTGTTTGTTTACAAGTTTTATGATTGTGAGTACGATGTAGGCCATGGCAGAAAAACACACATTGTAGGGCGGCAGGTTTTAAGGAAGAATGGAGAGAGAGAAAATGCCTAATTTATGGCTAAAGTTTAGAAAAGAGACAAGGAGAAAGCAAACAGCCTCAAACATCATCACAGGAGGCAGAGACGGCAATGTGTGTATGCTTTTCATGTTGGCCCTCCAGGAACTTTTACTGCATACTCGCAAGACTTTTAAATCTTGTGAGAATAGTGACCATTTTAGGAGCTGCTGGCTATAAAAGCCGAGCTCGTACCATGACTAAACTTTAGTTTTTTAACTTACCTGACGGAAGCAGTATTCTGGATCTCGGTCTAAAGGTTGAGGTTCTCCTGCAACCTGGCTTCTGCTCCATCCTCCGCTAGACTTCATGATGGCCATTCAAGTGGTGATGACCTTCAAAACAAGAGTGAAAATAACATCAGGAAACCATTGTACAATACGGTAATGCACACATGTGCATCAAGTAAGGGAGAGACCATTTACGCTCAGTCTTGAAGTCGTCGAAGTTGAATCTCAAGGAGATAAAAGAGAATCTTGGTAAAGATAGAAAATCTCTGAGATCTGAGTGGCTTCGTTACAAGAGTAATTACATACAATAATATAAGCGTAGCACTTACATGGCTTTCTTTGAACAATCCTGGCAAGAGAAACTGCATCTATGACAAGAACCCTCAAGGATTTTTTTTTGAATTCTTGACTAAGGATTGTTGAGATGTGTAATTTCATTTAGATGGTGCAAGGATAACACAATCAGATGGATCTGGGCACTAGTGGTTATCCAAGGGAACTAGGGAATTTCAAAGCGAGTAAGTTTACCTAAGTAAAGAAGGAGGATAGGAAAAGAGGTACACCACATATCACTATTGTTTTCCTTTTATACACACACACCTGACCTATTAACAGTCAAATGTATAAACACAAATAATACAGTATTCAGTGACAGAAGTGACTCCTGATGCAAGACCTGGACAGACAGCTCTTCAGACACTCGCAACTGAATCTCTCTCTCTCTCTCTCTCTCTCTCTCTGTCCTTCTGTCTCTCTGTCATCGTCCCATTCCCCTGTAGGATACACTCTGCCTCGAGTAATCATTTGGTGTTTTGGTGGTCGTAGTCTTGCAGGGGAGCAGGGAGGCAGCCTCTGTGAATCTACCTTGGCTCCCACAGGATCACACACAATCAGGTTAGTGTGCTAAGCTTTGACAGAATAACAACCCAATGTAAAAATCCTCAAATAGTCAAAAAAGAGTAGAACCAATAGGTCTATTTCGATAAAGCAGGCTCACCGAACATTTTTAAGAGACCCTGACTCATTAATGTATACCAAAGGCCTATATCATCACCACTGGGGTATCCTAGTGGCACGTTTTATCATCAGGTTACCAACCTGAACACTTGGTATGTCTGGGTAAGACAAACCTCCACCAGGAGGGATCACTTCTAGATATGAATTAGGTGGTATCTGTGAACACAATTAAAATGACCTCCAACCCGTAAAATCCTTATTTAATTGGGGTTGGGATAAGATTAGAAATAAGGGGGGATATGATATGCACATGGATGGACTAGTGATCCCTCACAGAAATAAAAAACATGACCATTTTTTGCCATAGTTGCCCACAAAAAGGGCCAGGAGACCCTATCAAATGCCTTTTCTGCATCTAACAGAATTAAAGCCATAGGGTCTCCTGTAACCTTGGAGTAGTCAAAAAGGGCAATAGTCCGGCGAATATGGTCTACAGTTTCCCTTCCAGGGACAAAGCTGTGTTGTTGAGGAGAGACCAGCTTCTTGATCACGGAAGCCAATCTATTGGCGAGAATTTTTGCATATATTTTCGTGTCACTATTAATCAGTGTAATAGGTCTAAATGACCCAGGTTCATTTGCAGGTTTACCTTTTTTTTTTAAATATCACAATCTTAGCTGCCTTCCAAGTTTCAGGCGATGCATCCCCAGCTTGAGCTATGCCAAAAATCTCAGACATCAAAGCTATTAGTTGCACCCAACATTTTTTATAAAATTCACCTGGTAAAATGTCAGTCCCTACTGCTTTACCGGATGGCAGAGATTCAATAGCCATTAGTATTTCCTCGAGTTTAATTGGTGACTCTAGCATATCTTTCTCACTGGGGGTGAGCTGCTCTAATTTTATTTCTTTAAGATATTCTACAATCTCGTTGTTGACCCCCCCCCCGAATATCCTCTGTATATAATTTTTGAAATGTCGATAATATAGCTTCAGCGTCAATAACCAGGCCGATATCAGGATCTACCATTTCTGTGATACGAGTTTTAACCTCTTTTTCTCTGGAACGAACTGCAAGCATATGACCTACTCTTTCGTTACTCTCATAGAGCTTGTTCCGCCAGGCCAGATATCTACCCGCTGATTTTTTAAGTGAAATTTCTGTAATTGCAGATTTGGCAATTAAAATCCTTGCATGAGCAGTACCAGAATCCCCCCCTTCAGAGAGAACCTTTATCAAATAGGTTTCGGCCTTTTCTAATACGTCATATAGTACATTTAATTTGTTCCTCTCCTCCTTTTGTGCCTCCCAACCAAATTTAGACGTCTCACCCCTGATACCCTCCTTTAAAGTATCCCATATGATTTGTATATTAGTATACACAAGTTTTCATTGATAAACCTAGTTATCCACCTCTCCATATGCTGTACATAGCCACTGTCACTTAACAGAGCCCAATTAAATGTCCAACAAGCTACTTGTGGTTTCCTCTGAATATTAACTTCCAGCACCAGTGGTTTATGATCTGACATGACTCTAGGAAATTTAGTTATTTTGCTGCCATGTGCCATACCCTGTGAAACAAAAAAATAATCCAGTCTAACATGCGTTTTATGAGGGGCTGAAAAATACGTGTATCCGGGGTCGTTTGCCTCTTGTTTTGCCCATATATCCAATAACCCATGCATCATTTTGAATTGAGACAGAGATTTGTAAACTTTCGGTTTCCGCCCTTGATAAGTTATCTCAGGATGGTTGGATATCGAGCAGCTCATATTTATATTGAAGTCCCCACATAATATATTTGGAAGGGGCCAACCCACTAATTCAGTATTCAACCAATTAAACAGTGCTGGATCATCTAATACTGGTCCATAAACCGAGCAAAGTGTAAACAAACTATTGTCAATAGTGCATTGTGTAATTACCCATCTTCCCAATTTATCCGTGAGGGACCGTGAAAAATTAGCTAGACCCCTCCAAGCAAATATAGCCACCCCTTTAGTCCTTACATCCTGCATGGTCCTGGCGATCAATTGATACCAATCAAATTCCATGACCTTGCATCTGCAAGCTTCAATATGAGTCTCTTGAAGGCAGATAATATCTGCCTTCAAGAACCGAAGTTCCGGGTTAATCCTACGTCTTTTAACTGGATCATTTAGCCTACAGATGTTAATAGAGGCAATTCTAAGCTTTCCCATCAAAAGTACAATATCATCCCAACATCCTGAGGCCCATCCCTAACACATCTAGCAAATCTGAACGAAAAAAAAGGAAACCATGCAGACTTCCCTTTGGGTAATTTTGGATACCTCCCTGCTTCCCCCTCCCTGCTTCCCCCACCCCCACTCCCTCAATAAGGCAAAACAAGTCCGCAGACCCTTGTGATGCCTCCTGCATTTCACTGTGCCCCTCAGTTGCTCCCCGTCCCATCAGAAGTATCCAACATATCAGAGGAACCTCACAAATCACCCTAACATAAATCTGTCCCCAAGAGGAAAGAAAACATACAAAAATGCTTGACCCAAGACAATCCAAGGGAAATAATACACATTATCAACCAAAATATAGCCCTCCATCTCTTTGAAAGTTCCATTAAATGTTCTTTGGCTTGGATATCGGGAGTAAACACTCTAGAGTTACCCTTGTGTTTAATCTTGAGTCGGGTTGGGTTCATTAAAAATACTTCACAGCCAAGTTTCTTAAAAGGCTCTATCATCTGACACAACCTCCATCTCCTTTCAACCATTGTATGACAAAAATCTGGTCATACAAAAAAGAAGTGGCCCTTGGCTGATCTCTTGGCGTCTGGACGGGCTTTATCGAATATAGCCTGTCAGAAAGAAAGTTCCCCAAAAAAATGAGGATAGCTCTAGTTTCTCATTTGACCCTGTTCTGTTCTTTTTCAGCATCAACGGGAACCTGTGTACCCTCTACACCTCGGAGTCCCAGTCCCAATGTGCTAGCTCAGGAAAAGCACCCTTGAAAAGTTTGAGGATGAAACCTGGTATATCACTGCCTTCGGTGTTCTCCTCTAAGCTAAAAAGTCTTAGATTGTTCCTGCGTTGCCTATTCTCGAACTCCTCTAGCTTCCAAAGCACATCCCCCATTCTGGCTTTGTTTGCTTCAATTTTCTGCTCGGCACCCACTGCTCCAGTCTCCAATCCCACCACACGCTCCTCGAGTGTGGTAGTCTGATCCGAGATTTCCGAGCAGAATTTAGTCACCTTACGAATCACCCCGTGGAGTTTATTATTCGTTAGCTGTGCCCTTTTATGATCCTGACGGGCCTCTGCTTGCATCTGTTTCAGAGTAGAAAATAGCAATTCCATGGATGGGGGAAATTCTGGCTTATTGGCGCTAGCGTTAGGCTCTTAGAAAGTATGTTTAGATTGATTGTCTTCCTCAGATTCACTTCCGAGTTGGAAAGCAGAGCAGTCCTATTGTAATTGATCTGCTTGGCTGTTATCTGTATTTGATCCAATGCCTTTAGTTATCCCTGTCATGCTTCTTCTCTTAGATCTGACTGGCATCTTCCTCTGAGTACCCAGTTTGGATGGTGAGGTACTACTGTCCTCCCCCGTGGCATCAAGATCGGTGTTTTCGGATTCACTCACATTGTTGTGCTCTGACTCATCCGTCAGGGAAAAGAATCTGTCTCCCTCCGGTTTTCCCGCATTTAGGATATCAGAATTAGACTCAGAGATTTTGGGGGTAGCTCCAGTAATCTTACCATTATCCTTGTTCCCCGCAAACTCGTAGACTTTGTGTTAGTGTTGGCCATTATTACATTTTTGCTCATCTTATCTAAAACCAGAAGGTCTAATACAGCCTTCCCCGCTAATTTTATAGAGGTTGTTTTTACCTTAGCTGCAGAGTCACCAGAGAAGATTTCCATTCCTGGAGCGCTTGGCCCGCCTCCCGCAGCTTTGCTTGTCATCTTGCCTCTCAGAGAAGTCTTTACCTGCATGCCGCTATTCCCCCTTCCAGAGAACATCCCCGGCACCATCTGATGTTGTTTGGACCTCGTTGCCGGGTCGGCGGGATGCTGATCGCAATCAGGCAACCTGCTGTCAGTTTCTATCCCATGCTGGGAGAGCACGAAAGCAGCGTCTCCGCCCTTCGTTTCAGCCGTCTTCCTTGCCACAGAGGCCCCCTTCGCTTCTGCCACAGCGCCGTCCTTCAGGGGTTGCTTTTTTCTTGGCATCTCTGACTTGCCAAGACCACCTGGAATACTTCGGGTAGCCGTGAGGATTGAAGAAGCCCTTAAGCGCCACAGGTATGAGCCGCATTTTAATTGTTGAATGCCGCTGCGGAAAACTTCTGCTGTCCGTGTGAGCAGCTCAGAAATTCTTTAGCTGGATGTACTCAAAAGCATGGACTATCCCATCCAGATTCTGTGATATAGCCTCTGAGTCCGCCTCGTTCGTGAGGTCCCTCATAGCCAATGTAGCTACATGTCAGAGGAGCAACTTTCACAGCGGTCAAGCAGCCGCCATCTTGCCTTCTAGGGGAAGGGTTTATCAAGGCTATTAAAAGTATGTATAAGGAACCAACTGCAAGGATAGCTTTGATGGGTGCCTCCTCAGATTTAATAAGGATTTCACGGGGCACGAGACAAGGATGCCCCTGCTCCCCTTTATTATTTGCCATTTATTTTGATCCCTTAATTAGAAAAATCCTGGGAAGCACAAAAATTTGATCTATTTGGGCTAAAGGGGGGGGGGGGAACCAAAATGTTAGCTTACGCAGATGACCTAGCTATAATTACACCCATTCCTCGAGCTGCCCTCTTGGAATTAAACAGCTTAACCAGTCAATTTGGCACATTTTCAGGTTATCATCTTAATGAGAATAAAACTCAAATTGTAATAGATTATAAAATTAACTTAGATGATCATCGAACAGTTGAGAGTGCAAGATATTTGGGTGTAGAGATCAGTGCTAATGTGGAAGATATTGTTGATATTAAAGTGAAGCCACTGATCCAGAAAATGAAGACAGATTCTAATAGAATAAATAATCTACATCTTACATTAGTTGGAAGGAGTAATGTAATTAAAATTACTCTTTTGTACTACTTTAGGGCTGTCCCACTAGAGATAAATAAATCGTGGTTTTTAAAGTTGAATCAATTGATTTTGTGTTTTTTGTGGGCCGGACAGCATCCTCGTAGAGCTCTAAAATACATGACCCTAACTAGAGATCGTGGGGGGTGGTCAGTTCAGAATTTTCAAGTTTATTATTGGGCAGCAGCTCTGAAACAAATGGCCGGCCTGTTGAAAGGTGAATGTGGGGGATTTAGAGAAGTATCCATTTATGAGTTAATCTACAGGGCAGAAGCCAAAGGACTGCTCATGCGTCATATCGATTTTGCTTATTTTAAGAGGGTTAAAATCAAGGTTTTATTGGGTGCGTTTAAGGTCTGGATGACAGTTTGGAAAAAACATATGTTTGGCAAAATTCATAGATATTCTCCTCTTGATAATAATAGGCTACTCCCAGATATATTTCAAGATGACTACTTTAAAATTTGGAGTAAGAAAGAGGTACTGTATATAGGGGATTTAATGTCTGACAAGGAAATACTCACATTTGATTTAATCAAGGAAAAGTTTGGGATAGGAAACAGTCAATTTTTTAAATATTTACAGATAAGGGATTTTTTGTTTAAAAAAGGTAACCTGTTGCAGTAAAATTCCTCTATTAGATCTGATCTGGGGAGGTTCGACCTTCAATGTCCACAATATATAAAATCATAAACAAGGAGATGGGGGACGATATGCCCAAACACATGAACAGGTGGCAAGAGATGTTACAAGCAGGGCCCGGAGAGTGTGAAAACTCTCTTCAGTTAAACCAGACAGCTTTCATCTCAGCTAGCTTGCAAGTACAATGTTTTAAGACATGGTGTAACCTTTATATCACTCCGGCTCGAATCTATAGATGGGGTGGGACCTCAGGGATTCACTGCTCTCGGTGTGGAAGGCTAGCCGCTGACAGGGTCCATATGTTTGCCACCTGTACAAGACTTGCCCAACTGTTAATCAAAATTGGACAACGCCTTATTACTATGCTGGGACATGCGGTTGAGCTTGCCCCCTAGGTTATACCATTGGGGACTAGCACTCAGGAAATGGAGGAATCAATTTGGAGCTTGGTATTCATAGCGATGGCAGTGTTCAGGCTATGCCTGTCTAGTGCTTGGCTCGATCAGGATCCTCCTTCATTACATAGATGGTTAGGCAAATTACTTTCAATATATAAGTGGGAGACTGCGGTATTCAAAAGAAGAGGAAATAGGGCAAAGACTAGGGGCCCGATTCACAGAACTAACTTAAGACAAAATCCTAAACTTACTACCATTTTCGTATTCACAGAAGGCACTTACTCATTTTGGTATTCACAGAAGACACTTACTCACTTCGGTATTCACAGAAGTTAGGAGTCATAACTTAGGACTCCTAAATGCCTTCTGTGAATACCGAAAGTCTTAAAATTAGGATTTTTCTCAGTTTAGGAGTCCTAAAGTTAGGACTCCTAACTTTACTACTACTAAAGTGAGAAAAATCCTAATTTTAAGGCTTTCGGTATTCACAGAAGGCATTTAGGAGTCCTAAAGTTAGGAGTCCTAACTATACTACTACTAAACTGAGAAAAATCCTAATTTTAAGGCTTTCGGTATTCACAGAAGGCATTTAGGAGTCCTAGAGTTAGGAGTCCTAACTTTACTACTACTAAATTGAGAAAAATCCTAATTTTAAGACTTTCGGTATTCACAGAAGGCATTTAGGAGTCCTAAAGTTAGGAGTCCTAACTATACTACTACTAAACTGAGAAAAATCCTAATTTTAAGAATTTCGGTATTCACAGAAGGCATTTAGGAGTCCTAAAGTTAGGACTCCTAACTTCTGTGAATACCGAAATGAGTAAGTGCCTTCTGTGAATACCAAAATGAGTAAGTGCCTTCTGTGAATACCAAAATGGTAGTAAGTTTAGGATTTTGTCTTAAGTTAGTTTTGTGAATCGGGCCCTAGGGTCTTAGGATCTCGAAACCCTTAACTAGATGGATTAATGCCGAGGAGGATCAACAGTCCTCTGATTAAATAAGCAGGGTATTTAGCCCCGTCGGAATGCTAGGTTATCCCTAGGATAAGCGACTATTTATGAATTTGAGTGAATGTCGTTTTTGGGTTTTTTCTTTGTTTTTTTTGGATCCATGGGGTGTGGGTGGGGGTTGGGTGGGGTCACAATGCAAATGTGGACTTCGATCATTTTTTGTATTCTATAATTTGGTATTTCTTTTCTGTTTGATGTCTTGATAAATATTTGAATAAAAAAAAAAGACATGGTCTACATATTTCAGCCATTTCTACCCAGTTGAGTCATGTGGCTTTCGTCAGGACCATTCAAAAACAGATCCCTGTTCTAGATATCGGGGCAGTGCCCTGCAATCTTATATGTCATGTGGTAAATATCTTTACTTACAATTCCTCAGGGGTGTATACTACTGCCAATGTTCTTTTGGTGGGCTCACTCGTAGCCTATTGGGAACAGTGAAGGTGGGCGGCCCTATAGTCACACATTCATCAAGGATACCTTCCGAAATGTGGAGGCTATTCTGGGAGACTACGCCAAATGGAACCAAAACTTTCTTTATTGTATTGAAATCAGCCTTTTGATTCCACTCTCTTTTGATTATTTAATTCTGTCCTTCGAAGTGGAGTGGACACACCTCTACTGCTCCTTTTGTTTGCCAACCTTTCTTTGGGATTTTTGCAATGTATAAATCCTGTCTGAGCCAGATGGAACTACAAACTGTGATATTAGCAGATGTAGCAAGCGTGTTAGTGTCCCTGTAAAAGGTCAATAGGTTACGACAAGCCTCACTGTAGCCTGAAGATGACAAAATATCTTTGAAACAAAGGCTGGAGGACATGCAAACCTAAATGAGTAACTTTTCTTGAGGCTAGAGATTACTGTCACCAGTGGGCCCAATACCTAGACCATTGCTTATGCATCCTGCCTTTGTCCATCTGGGTCAATCTGTTTCAGAAACTTCACAAGAGTGCAGAACTTGGTTAGGAGTGGTAATCCATGTGGTCACACCCCATAGTTCTGCTCGCTACTCCTGAGCACTTCTATGGGGAGCCAGCCAAGTTTGTGACATTCCTTAACAAATGTCAATCACACTTTATGTGTAGAACAACATACTTTACAGATGATCAGAGTTGGAAATGACCCTTATTTTGTTATTGCTGGCTTTAGGATTCTAAGCACTTTATCGCAGCTAACCAATGCTAACATGCATGTGCTCTCCACTTAAAACATGGTAACATTGACTTATCCCCAACTGGCATATTTAATGTACTTATAAATCCCTAATAATGTGTACTACATTTGCCCAGAGTCTGTAAATGAAATGCTACTAGTGTGCCTGCAGCACTTCTTATGCCACCCACTTGAGTAACCCTTTAAGTATGGTTCAGGCCTGCATTGCAAAACCTATATGTGCAGTTGCAAAATGCCATTTTAGCCTGGAAAAATCAACCTTTTGCCAAGCCTTTTTCAGACCCTTTTGGTCTCCCTTGACAGCCCAAAGGGCAGCGTGCAGTGTATTTAAAAAGCAGGGCATATAACTTTAAGTTTTACATAACCTGGTGGTGAAAAATTCTTAAATTAGTCTTTCACTACAGCAAGGCCTATATCTCCTATAGGATAACATTGGGATTAGTTTATAACATTTTATAAGTGTAATTTCCAATTGGGATGAGATAAACCCTTCATGTCTGATGTCTCTGGAATCACAATTTACAATCCAAACTTATGTTGAAGTTAGATTTTCAATTTCAAATCTGAAAATGGCATTTTTGGAAAGTTGGCATTTTATTGCTTTAGCCGTTTTGTGCTGCAGCCTGTCCCTGGTCACATGACTGGGTGTAGATGGCAGTTGGGCGTTGTGTATTCCACCTAGACGGCCTCACACTGTGAATGAGAGGGTTACCCTGACAATATGGAAAGGAGGAGCTGGGCCCAGCCTCAGTTACACCTGAATAGACTGTGTTCTGTTCCCACACAAAAATCATGTCTTTGAAGTCTCCCCCACTTCAAAGGCAGCCCTGGGTAAAAGAACTAGACCACAGACACCACCAAGAGAGTACACTCCTGGACCCATGCATACTCTGCCAGGAAGAAGGACTGCTGTGCTGCTGTGCTGCTAAAGGACTGCTGCTCTGCTGGACTGCTGCTCTGCTGGGATCCTGCTTTGCTGGATTGACATGCTGGTCTGTTGCCCTCCTGCTAAGGTGAGAATAATTGCACTAGCATTACTAGACCCCAGAACCCAGAGTTACTCCAAGGGAGAGTTGGCTGGTCTCCTTATCTGAAGCCTCAGCGACATAACAGACTTACAATCCCTGCACCTGGAGTCTGTCAGCTGTGAGTCTACCCTGCCAAGTGGTGCCCCCTCGGTCCTGAACCCTTGGAAGTAGTCCTTATGTGCTTGCGGTTGGAACTGACTCCAGAGTTAAACCAACGCATCTCCTCGGCTGAGCAGCGCATCCCCAAGCAAAACCAAAACATCACTGCTGTTGCATGGATTGGACCCGATAAAAAAGACTTATATCAACGCCGCTTTCCGCTTCTTGGGACCAATGCGTTGCCTTTAAAACCAACACTGGGCAACGCTTTCCCAAGCGCAAACTTCTTGCATCCCTCATCGACCATAGCCTTGACAACGAAACTCCGCAATGCAGCTGCAGCACTCATCAGAACTGATACAGCACCTCTGCTGTGCCTCACATCCTCAACAGCAGACTTGGCATTGAAAGCGTGATCTACAAGATGCTCGAGGACGATCTAACAGGACCTCAGACCACAGCCACGCTGCATCTCAAAACCGTGGCATTGCTTCTGCTACGTTAATCATCTTTGACGCAGATCCATGCAACGCTTTGCAACCAGGATTTAGGGTACTCTGTTCAGTGGGCATAACTGGGACTCTGTAGGCAGCCTGTGCTCCTTCTTGGTAGGTCTGAGCTTATGACTTTGTGCCGATCAGGCACGACCAGATACCCCTCCATAGCGTTTTGTGCTTTTTGGTGCTATTTTTCCCTATACATATTTTCAAATATGTCTCAACATTTTTTTAAAGAGTTTTGGGGAATGGATTGAGCATAATGGCTAACATAAGATTTAAAATATGTTATCCCTTGGAGAAGTTATGAAAACTACATGCAATACACGGGACCAAACTTGTCTCCAGGATAACAGTTTATTTTTGGAGGTGGGGTTCCTAGTTTAACACAAAACAGTAGCAGAAATAGGAGGGAAATGATAGACAATGTTATTCCTGTACAAATTATTTGAATTATTGTATAAATGCTCCACTTGCACACTGTCTGAAATTTGTAAACTGCGCCTAAGTGCAATCCAATTTTGTTGTTTGCATGGGCTGCCATTGTCTCCTGATGGAGATGCTTTACTGTTTTTTCATTAACCTAGAATCAACCCTTTGGTTGGTACCTTTACATGGTAATGACCTGTCGACCCTCATTTTCTGCTTTGTGCTTTCCCCTGTTTGGCTTGGCATTAGCCAGGACCTTTTTGTTTTCCCCAAAAATTAATTCAAAATGTATATGTACGTTGAGGGGTTTTAAGTCTGCCATCTTC
The DNA here is from genome assembly GCF_964204655.1 of Triturus cristatus. NCBI lineage: Eukaryota > Metazoa > Chordata > Amphibia > Caudata > Salamandridae > Triturus > Triturus cristatus. The sequence continues at coordinate 347,592,834 of NC_140582.1, forward strand.
TTCCATTTGTCTATGCACAGCATGCATCATGAACCAATAGGCCATTGCCTCCCCTCACTGTAACCGACTACATCCTGCCTATGCTAATCTGTGTAAAGTGTAGTCTCCCTCAGTGCCATGAACTTGTGGTTCAATATGTTCTCTTTTTAAATAAAACGAGAACAAAAATGTGTATTTATTGATATTTATTTTTGCCAGAGCCAGATTCTCCTCAGACTCTGCTTCCGAGCTCATGCTCCTGTTTGTAGTGTGCCACTTTCAATGCGGGTATGGCTAGGAGCCACCATCTTGGAAATGGTCTTTTTAAAACATTCCAAGACAGGCATGAGTGCTCATGCATGCAGATTCACATTTGACTGTTTGTATAGTTTAATAAAAATGTATTACAAAAAATATTCTAAGTTGGCTGCCTGTAGGTGCAAATGCATGTGAATTTTCAGACATCCTTGGACATTTTTGGACAATTGTATTACAAAAGCCATTGCAAGATGGCTGCTCATGCATGCGTGTACATATGCATGCATGGGTGGCCTTTGTTGCATATTTTTGCTCAATTGTAACAACAAGATTTCAAGATGGCCGCTCTTGTGTCTCCATGCATACGCATGTTTGGGCAACCATCTTAGAAAGGTAAAATATAGCAAAGGAAATGATCATTGCCAAAGCCTGCCTCATTTTAGGACCCACCACATGCTGTTTCGCTCTTGATTTTGTTGTTATTTTGCTGTTTCTTTCTTCCTTACCACTTGTAAAGCGCTCTCATACCCACTTGGGTCATGTTCTCGCTATATAAAACTTTATAAATAAAAATAAATAAATATAAAGTTTAAAAATCAATCTCTCCATTTCTACTAATTGGATTTGTGTTGTTTTGGTCTTGTTTTATTGATTAAATTCTACTCTATTTTTGTAAAGCTGGCGTAGGATCTCTTTGGATGGTGATTTCAATATTTCATTGCCTGTAAGTTTGGCTTGAGTGCTCTGTGTCAAGCTACCAGAGGGTGAGCACTGGTTAATTTATGAATATGCTTGTGTCTTCAAATTAGTTCTGTCACGGGCACCTTGTTGGTGTATTCATGAAGCCCTCACCCACCAACCTAGTTGGTGGCATGCTTCATCATCGGGCCCACCCAGTGACACCTAGTATGTCCCGGGTGTGCTACGACGCCTGATTACAGCGGAGCTGGTATATTGCTGAGAGTGCAGTGAGGTTGGGTGAGTTGTGATTTAACACTTTGGTCAACTTAAGCTATTCCTCTTTGTTTAATCATATATAAACCCTCGGGGACTCGGACTAGCTAACTAGTCCTCTCTCGCCCTCTTGTTACACGCATATGCTTGTGTCTTACCCTGACTAGGATTGCGGATGCTGCTTGATCAGGGCTCATACCCCAGTCAGCCAACAACCAAATTTCAAACAATCAGTCATGAGTCACTTTTGTCCTCTCACGCCCGGGGAGAGACAGCTGCAACATATATGCAATTAGCTGACAGAGGCAACCCAATCTTGAATACCTACACTGACTTTAAGGTTGAAATGAAAAACAGTTCGACACACACACCTCTGTGCAATCAATGGACATTGAATTGCTAAACCTTAAGCAAGGTAACAATCATCTTCTTACTTACCTAATGCATTTTAAGTGTTTAGTGATGGAATCAGAGTGGCTGGCAGAAAAAAGAGATTATCCTTTTTTACAGGGGGTTACGCAATGATTTCAAACATTGACTAGCCCAAGGGGTTACCCACCCACCCAAATCTGGTGAGGATCTTATTGATCTAGTGGTGAAATTATTTCATTGGTTGACAGAGAAAAGAAGTGATTGGTGAAAGATGGATGCTAAAACAATAGTCAGCAGAGAGAAAACACCTCAAAGCAAACCCATGTTTGACAATTACCTTATGCAAATTGGGGGTCTTCAGGGCCCTTTGACAAAAGTATAGAATCAACGCTTGTGCAAACAAAACCTATGCCTCCATGCCAAAGATAAAGTGAAAGTGGTAACAGTGACAAAGGAGGTCACTGAAGGAACCCACTTGTCCATGGACAATCTCTCAAGTAATTTAATACCAGAGGTGTTCCATAATCTGACCATCTCCTGCCAAGAAAACCTTATATACATTTTGAGTTATCTGCAGAGCTAAAGTGTAGAAATTCCAAAGCTACAGGATATTTCATGGATATCTCCTACTCAAGAGTGTAGGGAATTCATGTAATTAGCAAACCCAAGGCTGAAATTATGCTCACCATTGCTGGTAGTGAAATGTCTTCCGGACCTCTGCCCACTCAAAAAAGCCGGTAACTATTATTGTCTTAGAGAATCATGTAAAACAACTGAATTGTATTTGCACACTACCGTTCAAGACAATCTTAGGGGTTCCGTTGTCACAACAACACAGCTGCATCATTGACTGGATGGCAAGAGCAATAGTCAAATAAATACCTTTCTGTAAGGAACACAGTCTAAAAGAATTTCTAACTGAATGTGTAGTGGATAATGTAGCCACTTTTTTGCCTGAACGCTATACAGATTCTGTAGAAGTCTTTGATAAAGATAAGGCCACCGCATTACCACCAAATCGTTCATTTGACTGCAAGATTGACCTACAATCAGGAACACAACTTCGCTGCAGTAAAATGTAAAGCCTTACGAAGTGAGAGAACTTACACAATGTGCATGACTATCCAGATATCCTGTTTCTTCCCTACTGTTCTTTGTTCCCAGGGAAGGGGGAACTTAGACTGTGCATTGATTACAGACACCAAATTGGGTTTTCATGAAAAACAGGTACTATGTACTCTTAATTTTCATGCTGCTTGATCAAGTAAAAGGAGACCATAGTATAAAATACATGTGATTTAGGAGGGGCATACTACCTCGCCCTTGTCCAGAAGGGTGGCAAGTGGAAGACTGCCTTCTGGACCAAGTATGTTCTTCATGAATATCCTGTCATGCCTTTCGGTCTCCCACAGCATTTCAGTATTTCATCACTGAGGAACTCTGAAAATGTATTGATAAATGTGCAGTAGTACATATTGATGATATACTTACCTATGTCAACACCCAAGAAGAACATGTTGATCATGTATGATCCAACTTACAAAAGCTGTGGGAAAATCATTTTCTGCAAAAATTAAAACATTATTGTTGCACACCACTAATGTGGAATTTTTGGGGTTCATCAGTAAACCCTCTGGCATTCAGATAGATCCCAAAAGGTTTGAAGCCAGTGAGAAATGGAGGGCCCCAACACATCAAAGATGTACAAAGCTGCATGTACTTCACCAATTTTTATAGGCACTTCATTACCTGGTACTCAGCTACTGAGACTCTAATCACAAGATTCGTAAAAAAGTAAAACACATTTCCTTTGGGACTCTGAAGTGGAAAACACATTCCACCAACTTAGAAAAGTTCACTACTGCACCAATACTACATCATCCTGATTCTTTACATCCTTTTATGCTTGAAGCAGAATCTTGACAAGTAGCTATGGGGGAGTTCTGTCACAGCAGGACTAAACAACTGACCAGCTGCGTCCTGTAGTGTAATTTTCACTCAAACTCAGTCCAGCTTAAATTAGTTATGCAGGAGGAGATAGATAGCTGCTAGGTATCAGATGGTGTACGAGAAGTGGAGGCAATACTTTCTAGGTGCTCAACACACTCACTATCATAACCTCCAATTTTATTAATCTGCAATGCCCTGTTGGCTAGATAGTTGCATTGGACACAATTGTTTAGTGGCTAAAACTGCATAATCCAATTTTGAAATGGTAACAAGAATGGGAAAGCCTGTTCAGGTCTGGATACGCTCCAACAAAATGTCCAGTGGAATCACCCACAAACATTTCGAAAAAATTATAGGAGTAATGTCAATTGAGGAATTTGCTGAAACGAACGGAAGACTGACAAAGTTAAAAGAAAGATGGACAAACACAACGGTAGATTTAAAAAGATTCTAGGTTTTATCAAAAACACATTAAATCTCCTCACAGTAACATTACAAGTACAGGCTTTGCACTGGCGCCATTTGAGTACTTTAGCTGGTTATCCTGGAAAGAAGACTATTGAGCAACTGAAACATCAAGCTTGGTGTCCTTCAATTGCAAGGGGTGCTAAGGAATTTGCAGAAACATGCGCTATCTGTACACATGGGAAATTATCTTGTCTAACCTGAGCCTAATTATTGCAACCCTTGCCCATCCCACCAAGACCATTGCACAGTGTGTCTCTAGATTCCATTGAAGAGCTACCATGCACTTCTGAGGGATACAATACCATTTTAGTAACAGTGGATCATTTGCCTAAAATACCCTCTTCACCCCCTTAAAAGAGTTACCATCAGTCCAAAAGTTGGCAACAATATTTGTGCCCACAGTCTTCCACCTCCATGGGATGCCATCTGTTCTGATTTCTGATTGAGGTTCTCAGTTTGTTTCCTACCTCTGGAAATCGCTTTACAAACAAATGAGAATTGAACTACGGCTATCCTCTTTCCATCACCCACAAAACCGACGGGAAGGCAGAGAGGGTCAACCAGAGCTTATAGCAATATCTCCGATGCCAAACCCTTCAGGGTGGAGTCAGCAGGGGGAGTTACTATGGATGTCAGAGTTCAGATATACAACTCCACAAATGAATCATCAGGGTATTCTCTGTTCTGTTGTGCTAATAGAATACATCCTCAAATAATGAATGTTAGAAACTGGGTTCCTGGATGACTGGGATATGAGCCCTGATCAACCAGTAACCAGAATCCTAGTCAGGGTTTAGAACCAGCAATCCTCAAATGAACCTGTGCTGACCCTCTGCTAGCTTGGGACATAGCAGTCAGGTTTATTTTGAAGGCAATGCATAAAGTATTTGCGCAACACTTTAATCAGTAAAAAACACCACACAAAAATATCCCACACCAATTTAGAAAAATAGAAAATATATTAATAAATAAAGCAGGACCAATGGAAGACATTGCTCTGCTGTCCTGCTGCTGCAAGGAGAGCCCTGCCGCCTGAGGAAGGAAGACTCAATCTGTTTCCTTGAATCCATTACTACCAGACTGAGTCCAAGGGTATGCTGCCTGGCCTGGCCTCCTGTGTGGGGTACAGGGACACAGCAAGCTCCAGAGTTCTGTCCTGCATCTGACCAGCCAACTAGAACCAACTGGACCTGCCTGTGGACTGATGCTGGCCTCTATTGGAGTGAGTCCTGATCCTAAAGCGGTGCCTCCCCAGGTCCTAGGCCCTTGGCTGGCATCAGAAAGAACTTTACCTTGCCCAACTGAAGGTTCCATCCAATCTGCTGCAACGCACCAGCAAATCTTCATCACACAGCTGTCAGCTTCTTCGTAACAAATGCCGAACTAATCAAAGGACCCCAAAGCCTTGCGGCATAGCTGAGAGTTTTATTGGAACCAATGCCGAGCTAAACAAAGCTCCGCCAAGCTACGTCATACAATTGAGAGCGATTTTGGAACCTGACACTCAGCTACACAGAGTCCTGCAAAGCCCCACCACACAGATCAGAGCTTCATCAAAAACAACGTCGAGCAACGCAGAGCCCCATAAAGCCTCATTGCACAGCTGAAACCTTCATCAGATCTGACGCTGACTGACCCAAAGCATCACAAAGCACACTGAACAGGCCTCACACCAAGTACATAAGGTACAGCTCCATGCAGACCTAACTTGGTCCAATGCCAGGCTTGAACTCCATTGCAGTGGGCCTGAACTTGTGATTCTGTCCCGGTCTAATGCGACAAAATACCCTCAGCTGGTGCTTTGCACCTTTTTGTGCTATATTTACTCCACACTTTGAAATTGCATATCTACGTTTCTACGGATTGCGTTTTATTAATTATGATGTCATCTCATTTATTAAAATGTGCAGTTTTTTTCTAAATTGGTGTAGTATTCTTCATGTGTTCTGTTTTCACTTTGTATCTGTTTGAATGCTGCATAAATACTTTACACTTTGCCTCTAAGTTAAGCTTAACCACTTTGTGCCAAACTACCAGAGGGTGAACACAGGTTAATTTAGTGACTTATGTGGTCCACACTGACAAGGATTGTGTTTATTGTTGAGTGGTGCTTCCACCACTCTCAACTAATGACCCAAGACCTTACAGGGCTCCTGATTATAACCCCTTTACAGTTACATAAAAAATTGTGGGGAGGGGTTTTAGATATTTCATAGTGGAGTAATGGGTCTCCTGATTTTTCAGTACTTTAGTTTCATTTTGTTAGACTTGGGGGTCTCTAGTTGGCACAGGTATGCACTTGTGACAAATAGGGACTCTTGCCTCTAGTCAGGGTAAGGGGGTACACTCCTAAAATAACCCCTGCTCACCCCCTTGGTAGCTTGGCACGAGCAGACAGGCTTATCTCAGAGGCAGTGTGTAAAGCATTTGTGAACACATACAGTATTCAAGTGACAACACTACAGATGGACACCACACAGGTTTTATATCACAAATAAGTATTCTTTATATAGATTTACCACAAGACCATTAAACGACAAAAATACACAATACTTTTACTTTAGATGGTAGAATTTTGCTTAGTTCTCTTTAGTTCTTAAATGCGACACTTTAAGTCAATGTACCTTTTTAGATGCGACATGCAGGGCAATGAAAGTGTTGCAACGGTGTTGATGCGTTAAAGATTTTGGTGCAAAGAAATAAAGACGTGAAGATCTTCCAGATGCGGCACGCTTCTCCGATGTTGCGAGAGGACTCGATTCGATGCTTCAGCTGCAGCGGCGACACACTTACGTGATGCGACGACAACAGCTCAAACGGCGGCACACTTCTCCTTCTTGAGTCGCGCTTCCAGCTCCTTGTGACACGCAGTTCCTCAAAAGGTCCAACAACAGCAGCACACACTTCCAAAGAACTCTAGGGAGCTGGGGGGGTGAAGTCTGTTGTTCCTGAGACTTCAGCAGAAGGCAAGCTCTTTTCCAAGCCCTTGGAGATCCTTCACAAGTTGAGCAAAAGTACACACACAATTCCTTTCTCCTGCAGGCCAATCCCCCAGTTTCAGGCATAGTCTCTCCTCAGGTTCTTCTTGGTTCCTCTCCTCAGCAGAGTTTCTTCTTGTTTCCCAAAGTGATCTAAATTCTTGGGATCAGGGTCCCAATACTTATACCCCAAAATCCTTTGTCCTCTGAGGGCAGAGGGGCCTTTGCCTTGTTCAAACCGGTTCTGGTCAGTCCTGGAGCACTTTGTTTACCTGACTCCTTCTTTCTTTTCAGAGTGCAGGGCAGAGACATCAGACGCACCACAGGAGGTGGAGCCAGCATTGTGGAGGGAAGGCACAGTCCTATTCAGGTCCCAGGTGCAACTCCTCCCACCCATCTAGATGCTGATCTCTCTATTCACCACTGGGACACCTCACCCTCTCTCCTGGAATTCCCCAGCCCTGTCACTCAAACTCCAGACAGGGAATACAAAGCCTAGCAGAGGCAGGTTTGAATGGTTAGACAAGAAAATGCCTACTTTCTAAAAGTGGCATTTTCAAACACAGAATGTTAAAACCAACTTCACTAAAAGATGTATTTTATCATTCTGAGTTCAGGCATACTAAATTTGAATTTCTACCATGTTCTCTGAGTCAGTTAGGATTATAAAATGTAATAACCAAACTGCCCATTCTGGCCTATGGAGAACAGGTAGCCTTGCAATAGTGAAAAACGAAAATGACTGTAATTCACTATTAGAACATGCCACACACACCAGGGCATGTCCTACCTTATCCTTACAATGCACCCTGCCCTTGGGCCTACAACAGGGGTGTCTGATATGAAGAAAAGGGAAGGTTTAACGACTGGCAAGTGGGTGCACTTGCCCAGTCAGCATGACAGTACCAGACTGCACGCAGGCTCTGCAATGGCAGACCTTAGACACATTTTTACAGGCTGCTTCTGTGGGTGGCACAACCAGTGCTGCAAGCCTACCAGCAGCATTTGGATTCACAATCCCTGGGCACACCTGGTGCACTGTACTAGGGTCTGACAGGTAAATCAAACCAACCAATCATGGAATCACAAATTATACATCAATTTACATAGGGAGCACTTGCACTGTGGCACTGGACAGCAGTGGCACAGTGCCCTGAGCAACTAACACCAGCAAAAACCCATGAGGCAACAGCGAAAAATGGAAGGGAGACCCACGCCAATGTGCCAGGTCTAACACGTGTCCCCTCTAGCTGAAATGTGGGAAGAACTACCCTACCTCCTGGGAGTTCTCATCACTAAGGCGGAAAAATCTGGACAGACCATCAGCATTGGCGTGTTCTGTACCGGGATGATGTTCCACCGTGAAATCCATCCCCTGTAGGGAAATGGACCACCTCAACAGCTTTGGATTCTCACCCCTCATCTGCATCAACCATCTGAGGGGCCTGTGGTCTGTCTGAACCCGGAAGTGAGTCCCAAACAGGTATGGTCTCAGCTTCTTCAGTGCCCAGACCACAGCAAAAGCCTCACGCTCAATAGCACTCCACCTCTGTTCCTGTGGAAGTAACCTCCTACTGATGAAGGCTACAGGTTGATCTAGGCCCTCCTCATTCATCTGTGATAGAACAGCCCCCACACCATGCTCTGAAGCGTCTGTTTGCACTATGAACTCTTTGGAGAAGTTGGGTGCCAAGAGCACGGGCACTGTGCATATAGCAGTTTTTAAGGCCTCAAAAGCTTTCTGACAGGTGTCAGTCCAAATCACTTTCTTTGGCTGCTTCCTGGAAGTCAGCGCTGTCAAGGGTCCAACAATGTTGCCATACCCCTTGACAAACCTCCTGTAGTAACCCGTGAGTCCTAAGAAGGCTCTCACCTCTGTCTGGGTTTTGGGCGGCTCCCAAGCCAGGATGGTTTCAATCTTGGGCTGCAGGGGCGCCACCTGGCCGCTCCCTACCTGGTGTCCCAAGTACACCACCGAACCCTGCCCGATCTGGCACTTACTCGCCTTGATCGTGAGGCCTGCCCTCCGCAGCGCCATCAACACTTCCCAGAGGTGGTGCAGATGTTCTTCCCAACTGGTGCTGAACACTGCGATGTCATCCTGGTAGGCGGCACTGAACTAGTCCAGTCCAGCCAACACCTGGTTGACCAACCTCTGAAAGGTGGCAGGGGCATTCTTCATCCCAAAGGGCATCACCCGGAACTGGTAGTGCCCATCTGGTGTGGAGAATCCTGACCTCTCCTTTGCCCCATCGGTCAAGGCGATCTGCCAGTACCCAGATGTTAAGTCAAATGAGCTGAGGTACCGTGTAGCCCCTAGCCGATCTATGAGCTCATCAGCTCTGGGGATAAGGTGTGCATCAGTCCTGGTGACTGCATTGAGCCCTCGGTAGTCCACACAGAACCGGAGATCGGGTGTGACACCCGGCGCGGCAGCCTTTGGGACCAAAACCACTGGGCTGGCCCAAGGACTGCTAGAGGACTCAATTACCCCTAGCGCAAGCATCTTGGAGACCTCCTCCTTGATGCAAGCCCTTACTCTGTCAGTCACTCGGTAGGCCTTGTACCTCACAGATGTACTATCCCCCGTGTCCACCTCATGGACGCACCAATCAGTGAACCCAGGAAACAGGGAGAACAGATCGGAAAACTGTCCCAGCAACTGATGGAAGTCATTCTGTTGCTCAGGGGTCAGGGTGGAAGAGAGGTTGACACCATCCACTGACCCATCTTGCTTGCTGGCTGACAGGAGGTCAGGAAGAGGCTCGGTTTCCTCCTCTGTCCCAGCATCTGTTTCCAAGAGCATGCCCACTTGGGACCTCTCCAAGTGGGGCTTCAAGCGGTTGACATGCAGGACCCTCAAGGGGTTCCTGGGAGAACACAAGTCCACCAAGTAGGTAACCGGACTCTTGCGCTCCACAACCTCAAAGGGGTCGGTCCACTTATACTGGAGTGCACAGGGCTCAACTGGGACCATGACCCACACCTTCTGTCCAGGCTGAAGCTCAACCAGAGTGGCATTCTGGTCGTACCACCGCTTCATCTCCTCCTGGCTGGCTTCCAGATTCGCCTCAGCGAGTTGTCTGAAATACCTAGTCTGGTTCCTAAAGGCCAGCATGTAGCTATATACATCCTGGGGAGGTTTCCTGGGAGATTGCTCCCAGCCTTCTTTAACCAAACTTAGAGGTCCTCTCACTGGGTGTCCACAGAGAAGCTCAAAGGGGCTGAACCCTAGAGATTTCTGTGGCACCTCACGGTAAGCAAAGAGTAGGCATGGCAAGAGGATGTCCCACTTACACCTTATGGGTTCCTCAAGACCCATTATCATGCCTTTAAGGGTTCGGTTGAATCTCTCAACCAACCCATTTCTTTGGGGGTGGTAAGGAGTGGTGAACTTATAGGTTACACCACACACCTGCAAGAGGGACTTCATATATATGGAAATGAAGTTGGTCTCCCGGTTGGACACTACCTCAGGAGGGAATCTCACTCTGGAGAAAATTCCCATCAGTGCTCGTCCCACCACGGGGGCCGTCATTGTCCTCAGAGGTATGGCTTCTGGGTACCGGGTGGCATGGTCCACCAAGACCAGGATGAACCTTTTTCCCATGGCTTTCTTGGGGTCCAGTGGCCCCACAATGTCAATACCCACTCATTCAAAGGGGGTGCTGACCACAGGGAATGGCTGAGGAGGAGCCTTGCACTTCCACCCACTCTTTCCACTTGCCTGGCAAGTCTGATGGGTCCTGCAGTGAGTGTCTGAACTCCTGCGCATTTGGGGCCAATAAAAGTGGGTGACAATGTCTTGTCCTGCCCCAAATGTCCTGCCAATGGAACATCATGAGTCAGCCCCAGTAGGAAGGCTCTGAAGCGCTGGGGTACCATTAGCACACGGGCTGACCCAGGCTCAGCAACCTTAAGCTCAGTATAGAGGAGGTAATTTTCCCAGTAAATCCAATGTGATCCAGACTGATCACCTGCTGCCTGGTCTGCAGCCTGTTGCCGCAGACCCACAAGAGAAGGGCATTCTTTCTGCTCCTTATAGAATTCCTCCCTGGAGGGTCCTCCTTCTTGCTGCCAATGGGTCAGCTCAGGCAGGTCCCCCAGTTCGGCTACCTGTTCCCCTGTAGGCTCCAGGGCATCCCCCTCAGGGTCTGCTCCCTCCTGGACCGTGGGAACTTCGGGGCCAGTTTCCCGTACCCCCTGCCTCTACTCTTGACGGCAGGTACCTGGGCCTCCCTCTCAGGCTCCAGGCCCTCTTGAGCCCCTTTACTCGCTGCCATTGACCGGGTGGTCACACACGCCCAGTCAGGCAAACCCAACATTTCTAAATGAGCACTCCGCTCCACCTTTGCCCAAGGTGAGCTCTCCAAGTAATTCCCTAACAAACAGTCAACATGCATGGCGGGCCTCACAGCTACCTGAAGAGTACCAGAGACCCCCCCACTCAAAGGGGAACCTGAGCCACTTTGCAGTGATTCTGTGTTGTCAGCGGCAACAACTGGGCAGAATGCTCCAGGGACAACCTGCTCTTGAGACACCAGGTGACAGTTGACAGCTGTCACACTGGCTCCTGTATCTCTAAGAGCCTCCACTCTATGGCCATTGATGGTCACCCACTGCCTGTATTTTTTAGTGTTATCAGGCAGCTGGGTCCTGGGGACCACCTAACAGTCTCCTAATGAGATAAGGGACATCTCTGCGGGACCCCACCCACCTTGGGCACCCATTTCCTCACCCAGGGCTACACTAGCCATCTGCCGGGGGGCTGCACCAGTGGGTGCTGGTTTTCCAAACAGGCGACACTTGGGTTCTTTGGCAAAATGACCCAGTTCTCCACATTTATAGCATTTGGGGGGCCCTCTTTGAACAGTTGGACCTGTCGGGCCCCTGACGGTTTCTGGGGGGGAGGCTAAGAACCTTTCCCTTGGTTCCCTTGGGGATTACTTTGGGGCCTCCTATGGAACTCCCTCTGTTTACCCTTGTCCCCCCACTCTTCTGCTGGGGACCCTGCCCACTCTTGGCTGAGTCTCCCACGTGACCCTTGTGGACCCTGGTACTGACCCAGCGGTCCGCCTCCTCAGCAAGCTTCCTAGGATTAGTCAGCCTACTATCAATCAGGTGCTGGCGTAGCTCAGGAAAACAGTTACTTTACAAGATCTCCCATGCAATTAAATCAAGAAGTCCCTGAAAATCATCAACTTTGCTACCCTTCACCCAACCATCCAATGCTCTGCAGAAAAAAATGACATATTCAACATAGGTACTGTTTGCTATCTTTGTGCAACCCCTGAACCTCTGTCTGTACATCTCAGGGGTCAAACCATATCTAGACATCAATGCATCTTTCATGTGGGGATAGGAATTATAGACATCAGAAGGCAAGTCTAGCAGTGTGTCCCGCCCCTCACTAAGGAACCGCCCCCACAACCCCGCTCCCCAATCCTTTTCAGGGACCCGGTGGGAAGACATGGCTACCTCATAGGCCTTGAACCACTGCCCAATATCATCATTTAAATAAAAATCCTTCCTCTAGATTCCACAGGCATTGACGGTGTGCTGCCACCAGAGGGAGCAATATCTAAGCTTTTGGCTTTCAACTCCAACTCCCTCAAAACCTTTTCATGTTCAAACTGTAGCTTCTTCTCTTCTACGGCTAACTTTCTACTTTGCATTTCAAATCCTAACTTCCCACTTAACTTGAGCCTGGTCAGCTCCATTTCGTGCATCCTACACTTTATCTATCCACCAACTCCTCTGGAGATAGACCTTTACCAGAAACACTGCTACCGGCAGGGGTAGGGGTTCTCCTTCCTCATGGACCCACTGGCCCTTCCAGCTGCTCCTCTGCATTATCATCATCAGTGGCATTCCTTGCTTCTACCCAGGCCCTCAGCGCCTTGTAGAACTCTGCCTTATTTTTACATCCAGTAGTGGAAACATAAAATTTCTTGCAGAAGAATTTCAGCTGCCTTGTAGTGTAGCTGTCCAATTTCTCTTCTTCCCACTCAAACTCAGTATTAACAGAGACTATGGCTGCTGCTTTCTCCACCATGGTTAAGCTTGGCAGTTCTCAAAAATAGAAAGTCCCAAAAGAAATCTACCAACAAGTATTGGTTGCGTTATGGTCTGCACTCACTAAGTAGTGTTCACCAATCACTGTACATGAGTCACAAAGTCCAGAATCCTTACTGCTGACCACCAATGTTAGACTTGGGGGTCTCTAACTGGCACAGGTATGCACTTCTGACAAATAGGGACCCTCACCTCTAGTCAGGGTAAGGGGGTACACTCCTAAAATAAGTCCTGCTCACCCCCTTGGTAGCTTGGCACGAGCAGACAGGCTTATCTCAGAGGCAGTGTGTAAAGCATTTGTGAACACATACAGTAATCAAGTGACAACACTACAGATGGACACCACACAGGTTTTATATCAAAAATAAGTATTCTTTATATAGATTTACCACAAGACCATTAAACGACAAAAATGCACAATACTGTTACTTTAGATGGTAGAATTCTGCTTAGTTCTCATTAGTTCCTAATTGCGACACTTTAAGTCAATGTACCTTTTTAGATGCGACACGCAGGGCAACGAAAGTGTTGCAACAATGTTGATGCGTTGAAGATTTTGGTGCAAAGAAATAAAGACGTGAAGATCTTCCAGATGTGGCACGCTTCTCCGATGTTGCGAGAAGACTCGATTCGATGCTTCAACTGCAGCGGCGACACAATTTACGTGATGCGACGACAGCGGCCTTGGCAGCGCCACTCTTCTCCGACGTTGCGAGATGCTTACGCTTGATGCGATGCTGCAGCGGCGACACCCCTTTACGCGATGCTCCGACAACAGCTCCGACGGCGACACGCTTCTCCGTGGATGCAAGGCGCTTTTCTTGATGTGGTGCAATGCAACAACTACGATGGCTGCGATGGCGGCACGCTTCTTCCTCGATGCGAGACTCTTCTCTTGATGCGGTGCAATGCATCAGCTACGATGGCTGCGATGGCGACACGCTTCTTTGGCGTTGCGAGACACTTCCTGGATGATGTGAGATGCTTCCGCTCGATGCGACAGCTGCAGCGGCGACACACTTTACGTGATGCGATGACGCAGCTCCGAGGGCGGCACGCTTCTCCTTCTTGAGTTGCGCTTCCAGCTCCTTGCGACACGCAGCCCCTCAGAAGGCCCAACAGCAGCAGCACACACTTCCAAAGAACTCTAGGGAGCTGGGGGGGTGAAGCCTGTTGTTCCTGAGACTTCAGCAGGAGGCAAGCTCTTTTCCAAGCCCTTGGAGATCCTTCACAAGTTGAGCAAAATTACACACATAGTTCCTTTCTCCTCTCTTTGGCAGTAGGCAACCCCTGTAGGCCAATCCCCCAGTTTCAGGGATAGTCTCTCCTCAGTTTCTTCTTGGTTCCTCTCCTCAGCAGAGTTTCTTCTTGTTTCCCAAAGTGATCTAAATTCTTGGGATCAGGATCCCAATACTTATACCCCAAAATCATTTGTCTTCTGAGGGCAGAGGGGTCTTTGCCTTGTTCAAACCGGTTCTGGTCAGTCCTGGAGCACTTTGTTTACCTGACTCCTTCTTTCTTTTCAGAGTGCAGGGCCGAGACATCAGACGCACCACAGGACGTCGTGCCAGCATTGTGGAGGGAATGCACATCCCTATTCAGGTCCCAGGTGCAACTCCTCCCACCCATCTAGATGCAGATCTCTCTATTCACCACTGGGACACCTCACCCTGTCTCCTGGAATTCCCCAGCCCTGTCACTCAAACTCCACACAGGGAATACACAGCCTAGCAGAGGCAGGTTTGAATGGTTAGACAATAAAATGCCTAATTTCTGAAAGTGGCATTTTCAAACACAGAATGTTAAAACCAACTTCACTAAAAGATGTATTTTATCATTCTGAGTTCAGGCATACTAAATTCGAATTTCTACCATGTTCTCTGAGTCAGTTGGGATTATAAAATGTAATAACCAAACTGCCCATTCTGGCCTATGGAGAACAGTTAGTCTTGCAATAGTGAAAAACGAAAATGGCTGTAATTCACTATTAGAACATATCACACACACCAGGGCATGTCCTACCTTATCCTTACAATGCACCCTGCCCATGGGCCTACCATAGGGGTGTCTGATATGAAGAAAAGGGAAGGTTTAGGGACTGGCAAGTGGGTGCACTTTCCCAGTCAGCATGACAGTACTAGACTGCACGCAGGCTCTGCAATGGCAGACCTTAGACAAATTTTTACAGGCTGCTTCTGTGGATGGCAAAACCAGTGTTGCAAGCCCACCAGCAGCATTTGGATTCACAAGCCCTGGGCACTCCTGGTGCACTGTACTAGGGTCTGACCGGTAAACCAAACCAAACAATCATGGAATCACATATTATACATCAATTTACAATAGGGAGCACTTGCACTGTGGCACTGGACAGCAGTGGCACAGTGCCCTGAGAAACTAACACCAGCAAAAACACATGAGGCAACAGTGAAAAATGGAAGGGAGACCCACACCAATGTGCCCGGTCTAACACATATATATCCTGACATTATTATACAAAGCCATGACTGCACTAGACTATCCATATAAATTATCGTCACTATGCCAGACCAGCACCCACCCTGCAATAAATGCACCAAGCCATCACTAAACTATGCTGTTAGTCTACTATGAAGTCACTAATACATGCTATCTCCATATCATGCAATTTACATTTGTTTAAAGATGTTTGTGTCTGCAGTGAATCTGTAAAAGATTTGTCGAAAATGGAAGATGTAAGTAGTGTCAATAGAGGTTGCACTGACATACACTAACAAAGCATCCAGTTATATCTAATAACATACTGTGTATGGCAGGTAATAGTTAAGTATTTTCATTTCCCAATTAATTTGAAATATTATAACCTTTCAAAGAGCTATACAAAAGACCTATAGAAATTTGAAAATAAGGAAGGAGCAAAGCTGTCATATTTGACAACTATTGTTCCAAACAACCACACCCTCAAAAGTAACTGTACAATATAATACAGCGTCAGACATTCTTATAAATCTAAAAAATATTGAATAGATCGGTGTTTGAAAAATATATCTGAAGCATGCCAATGTGAGTCTTTGAAAGTATTATTTATATTCTCAAAATGAGCCATCCTGAATCCAGTGCCATAGGAAGGCCGAGTGAATTATTTTCTTCTGCACTTTCGAAAGGATTTTGTCCGTGAGGTTTTGTGGCTTAATTTGAAGTTGAGTGGTAATGGACAGTCTTCCAATTTCAGAAGAGAATCTGTCAGTATGAGTTCCTTCACCATGGGGAGCGTGGTGTAAAAAAACACATTTTACTCATAGACTCCCCTTTGTGTAAGCATCACCTTCAGAATTTAATTCATATTGTTCATTTTTCCTCAACTTTAAATGAAGCCGATATTCTGCCTTCAGAACCTTGACACAGGCAGTATTCAGTTTAGCTGTCTAAAAATAAAATGGGGGGAAGGCTGATACAATTGAGAAATGGACATAAATACAGTTGCAGAGGCCAGCATGTTAAAGTGTGGTGCGTTTTAAAGAAAGGGTAGAGGTGTGGGGAGTCGCATAGCCGATGGATTCACAGCTTTGCACATTTAAAAATAATATGGGCGCTTTCCACTTTGCGAGCTCTTAAATATTATAAAACGCGAGCAGCCCATTGTAGCAGAGGGAAACTAGAATGTTTCGAATATGTGATGTGTGACGAATATGTGATGTTACAACGTGGTTGTTACACCGCGATACGTTACATCACAGTTATTACAATGCAAGTCGTTACAACAACTTGCGCTGGAGGGCGCTGGACTTAGGAATAGTATGATTTACTATTCCAACTCCAGCCTACGTAACAGTAGGGAATGTGTTGGAATAGTAAATCATACTATTCCTTAGTGTAAAGCGCCATCCAGCGCAAGTCGTTGTAAAGACTTGCGTTGTAATGACCTCGATGTAAACGTACCACGGTGTAACAACCACGTTGTAAAGGTCGTTTGCCACCTGTGGCATTGCAAACATATGTAATGCCACCTTTGACAAATTAAAGTCAATGCTTCATGTTCTCTAACATCTCCAAACTTCTGCACATTCAAGCCTGGTTCTCTAACATACATCTAGATGGCATTTCTCATCAGAACTGATAGAGATTGCAAAATCACTTAGGTTCCCTACTGGGTACCACCAATATTGTTCACATTACACTTTGCCAGCCCCAGGAAACCCAAGACTGTATGGTTCCAGTTTCCCACACGAAGAAAGAGAAAACCTTAATTTCAGAAGGTGACTTCAGAACTTGAGTGCATGTCTTGGTTTGTCTCCCTCCTCAATGAGGCAACCCTCTGCTCAGTGGTCTTCCAGACAGAACCATGGCACTTGTTGAAGGTATCTACACACACACACACACACAGACATGCATATTTCAGAAAAGATTTGGCGAATCTCAACAACATAGGTTCAACCTAAAATGAATCATATTTAACTTCTCTCCAATCTTTATTCTTTAAAAGACCCACTGCATCACTTACAAGATCTTTAGAATCAACCATCAAGCATACATGCCAAAGAATGAAACCACCCAAGGTGGGCTACACCAGACTATGAGTTAGGACAATCCGAGAACCAAGATAAATAATGAGGGTTTGCTCTGCTGTTTAAGGCTTGAGATTGTTGGATGTTTTTAAGCTTTCACGTGCCCGTTCTATGCTAAAGATCAATTTATGTCCCACTACTTTCAAATTTCATGAGCCATCACTGACCATTATTGAAATGCCAACTGCTTATTTGTGTCTCAGTGGGTGCCTTAGAAAATCTAAGGAACAGATGGAGCAAAGCTAGAATCCAGCAAAAGTATCTTTAAAGAATGGCCTGACTACAATCACAAAGTGCTCTGTTTCAAGCAAACAGGGCAGACATTGTTTATTAGAATATTGAAAAACACAAACAGGAGAGTTAGGACTTGGTGTCCGACATGTGACTGTTCCATTCATCTCCACCATAGTGACTGTTTCAGCGTGGTCCTGCCCTCTGCATCATGCCCTGGGGGTACACCTTCCACTGTCCACCGAGGCACTCCGCAACAAGTCCCTTTGTCATATACAGAAACCTGCTCTGCACTCGTGACCCTGCCCCAGTGCCCCGCAAGTCAGCAGCCCATGGCGGTAGGTCCATGCAGGACGCTGTGCATCCGGGGCCACTAATTCTGTGCAGCACAAGTCATGGCGCCTTTATGATTGAATGGTTGTGTTCTTTATGATGTACACTGTTGTTGATTTCTGACTGCACCAGGCAGCCCTTGCCGGCTGATGTACACACACGCCACACACAGGTGTCACTCGGTATGTGTGCCTGCTAATAAATGAGACCGTGCACACATGCCCGTAGCCATTCACACCATCTGAGCAAGTGTGTCAGTGTGGTCATTGTGTCAGCATCATGGGCATGGGCCCTGCAACATCACAGTGTGCTGTCTTCAGCGGACGTTACCATGTCACCTCAGCGTTGGCAGTGACCCTGGACATGTAGCTTCGCACGCACCCCCCTGCATGCACAAGCGGCGTGTGCTGCTCCAGCATACGTCAGGTCAGCCAGGGGTGTGCTGATTCGGCAGGGAGAGCAGGGTGTGGCTCAGACCTGGCCTTGGACAGGAAGTGCGATAAGTGTGTCTCTGTGTTGGAGTGTTGTCGCCACCAGGGCCACAGTAGTTGATGTTGCAATGTGGCATGCACCAGGTCTGCACGTACGGGGACATGTAGGAGCGCAAGACCGCTGAGGTCTTGGCACATGCATGCCAAATGTTATGTGTATCAGTCCTGCGGATGCATGAGTCAGTTGCCTGTCCTCATTCGCAGCACGATCACAGCCAGCCATGGGCTGTACACCTGTGTCCGCCATGTCCGGACCATTGGCCTACACTTACGTGGTCGCAGACCTTCAAAGGCCAGCAACACAGTGTTGTTGGCATGCCGCTGGACATGCACGGACAGGCATTACAATGGTGTGCCGCAGGAGTGCACATGATGCAACCGTGCAGTGGGGCTCGTGGGAGGGAGGAGGAGCTGTGTGGCAACGTAATACACAGTGAGGCCGCACAAGTACCAGGTGCTGGGCATATCATCCATGATTCCCAAGGTCGCAGAAATCCCACCACACCCACAAGTAACTTGCATGTGGCCAGCAGCCCCTGACAGATATAATAGCATTTGCTTGCGACTCCCACACTAAGCACTGCCCGACATGAGACCAACGCGTACACATCCCACATGCAGACATCCTTGGTCGTAGTTAGCATGTGTGAAATGGCCTTCACACATACTCCCACCCCACCCCAGGCCTGCACCCGTTGCACACAGACACTGCTCATTGCACCGAGCTGTGCCGTTTTATCCACAGGACTGTCGCAGAGCAAGCCAGTGCCGCGTCAAGTAGAGCCACTGATGCAATGGCAGACCATCCCGGACACATGCTCGACTCCAGTCACGTGGACCTGTACCGTGCACGTCTGCTGCATGTACTGGGGGCACCGCTGTTGGCAATGCTGCGGATAAGTAACCAGCTGAGCTTCCACCTTGCGGATTTCACCTGCGTTCAGCCTGTGTTGCATTGTCGCTCGTGCACATTTGAGTGGTCCATGGGTGTCTGCCTCTCCAACATAACGGTAGCTGACCTGGATTACGACGTGTGTGTGCGCCCCCTGTTGGCCCATGACCAGGAGTGTCACCGTGATGCCCGTTTATGGCATACATGGATGTTTGGCATGCAGGCTGGAAACTGGACCTGGGAGATGGCACGAGTCGTCATGTGCAGTGAGCACAGTAAGACACTACTCGCTTGGGCTTTGGTGCACATTGGGTCCAGTGTTTGGAGTCAGCACATCTGTCTGGGTCAGCTGATGGATTACGTGGACGACATGTCAGATGTGGTAGACAACGACCGCTCATTGGAGTTGCTGGCCTACGCAGCTGCACTCGCGTTCATGGACGTGTGACAAGGTACCTGCAGTCACAACTGGATGTGACCCATTGCACGTGTCCCGACGCCTGGTTGCATGTTGGGAATCTGGTCACATGTCCCAAGATGACAGTGGACATGGCTGCATTGGCCTGGACTCATGATCCAGGCGCGGGCAACCAACGCGGGTTGGCACTGACTTGTGTTGGTGATGGACTCCCCCGATGTGGACATCGGCGCTTTCCTACGTTCCTCATTCACACATGCTGCTGCATTGGTCTGCATATTGTGGCACTTCTCTTGGCCGCACTGACACACACTTGCTGATAACGTTTCTGCACTTTCACTTGTCTCCAACTGTGTTTTGTCTTGATTTGTATGCCAATGTGTGTGTCATGGACTCTCTGGCTCCCTGACATACGTGCATTGCTACCCCATCAGGACTGTGGGTATATACTTGTGCATTATCATGTCCCTGTTTCGTGCTTAGCCAGATACATATGGCCGTTTACCGGCCACATGCGCCTGCACTTGTGTCCTGTGTTCGATTGTGCAAATGTTGGTGTTTGTATCACAATGTGTTCGATGTTGGGGTGCTCTGCTTCCTATGTGTGTGTGCTGCATTGTGTGTGAGATGTCCCTTCAGCTCTAATTTGGCTAACCCTTCTCCCTTTCAGGCAGTGTGGTTTTCATTTCTGTGCTTGTTCAGTGGTGTGATATTGCTGGGTTGTGTGACTTGTGCTCCTGGTTGGTGTTGTTACTCTTGGGCATGGTTTGTCTGCAGTTGTGCTTTGCTTAATTGTGCATGTGTGCCATTGTGGCCATCTCCCCCCGTCCCCCCAGTCCCTGCCGGTTCCTCTCACTGTTGCTGTTGTGTCTGTTGTTTTGGGCAGTTTTCGGGCCCCGAGTCCTGCCACCATCTCCAGACTGATGAGGTGGACACCATTTCCTCCATGTCATCCAGCTCCTGGTGTGGCGCTGGACTCCCACCACAGGTGTGCATTGCTGCCTTCATGTTGTTGGCGTGTTTCTGCTTGTTTGTGCCTTCGCATCATTCCGGATGTTCTGTTTTTCTTCCATTATCCTCCTCCGCTCTCAGGCTGCATTCACCTTCTCCAAGATGGTCTGCCATGTACAATGTTTTGTTGCCAATGGGGCTTGTAGGGTTGTCTGCAGGCTCGGGTTGCCTCCATTGTGCTTGGCTGTTTTTTTCTGTTTGGTTTGTCTTTCTTTTTCAGGCTTTTGTTGTGCTTATTCCCGCCTGCCGTGTGTCGCGGGCCGGGCGGTGCTTATACCTGCTTTAATCATCGTGAATGGGCTCATCACACTTTTTTTGTGTTGTGGTTTGTGTTTTTACCTCCATCTAGGTGGTTGTATTGCGGATATTGGCCTCGGTTTCAGCAGACTATAACATGGTACCGCCTTGTTGTGAATTCCACCTTGGCATGGGGTAATTTTCCCGCGATAGGCTGCGATGTGTAAAGTTGCATTAGCATTTATTGGTGATGTTTAGCACACGTTCTTGTGAATATCCCGCTTAGTGTATTTAAACCCAACTGTAATTGACCCTCGTAATCTGCATATGATTAAGACCCAGCTGGGTCGAAACGCATAATGTTATATCTGTGAGTTACCTGCTGAAATAAAGGACCTGTTTTTACTTACTCACTGGAGGCTGTAGGGCTTGTTTCTCACATAGTGAAAAACTCGTGAGGACTCTGCTACCAAGCCCTGACTTCATTTGAATATATATAATGTTTTGCACATGGTTAGAATTACAAGGTATTTTACCTTTATTGCCAATGGATTTCAAGCTTCAGTGAACGCAATATGGATGTTGCACTTTAAATATCATTTATATATATTTTCTCAATTGGAAAAATATTGTTGTGACCGAACTGAAAGGAAAAACACATTGAGGTTTTTATAACAACAATTTACACACTATATATTGTGAATTTTCTATGTTCATGCCTGATTGTCACGTGATGCAATTAACTATGCACCGGTCACTTTAAATTTTGCACATTTCGAACTTGCCACTGTCATGTGATCAAGGTGCGGATGAGTCGAAACGCGTAATGGTGACAAAGGAGGAATAAATAATTGAATAGCACCAACCTGGGTCTGTGTCCGTTCTTGGATGAATTCTGTTGTGGCGGAGAAGCAATTAATATATATATATATATCTATATGTATGTAGATATATTATCTACTGGCGGTCGCCAGTAGATAGTTATAGTTAGGAACTAGTTTCCATAGGAAAAGCGTTTTTTCTTTTCCCAATAACTTTGGCGCAGGATGACGAATCTTCGCGAAATTTTCAAAACTCGTGGGGCGATCCGGTCAGCTCTTGTTTTGAATGTTTCGGCAAGCGGGGACGAGAAAAAAGGGGGGTCCCAAAACGTGTTTTCTCCATGTTATTTTCCATAGGAAACTTCTGAACGGAATTATACCAAATTTGGCAAAAAGTTAGCCCTTGGTTCAGAAAGAGACCTTTTTGTTAAATGGTGTAAATTCGTTCAGTAGTTGCTGAGAGAATCAAAAAAAAAGGGGTCGGGAAATCAATTTCACATAGGAAACTTTAGACACGGCTACAGCTCAAACTGCTGAACGGAATTACATCAAATTTGGTAAAAAGGTAGCCCTTGGTTCAGAAAGAGACCTTTTTATTAAATAGTGTAAATCCATTCAGCAGTTGCTGAGAAAATCAAACAATAAAAGTTTTGATACCTAGAGGCGCGAATGATCCGCGGACTCTCTCGACCACGAGGTTTATTCTAATTGGCTGTCAACACTCCAAACCAGGAAGTGTTGGCAGCCATCTTGTGACTCGGTAGAACCGAGTCACAAGAAAACAGGGAAACAAAGGTGAAAAAAGAAAAGGGGGCAGGGTAGAAACACCCTGACCCCCAAGGCCTGCTCAGGGGGTCCCACAAGGACCAAATAAAGCATTTAAAAAAAAAAAGAAATCGGCGAGATTCGCGCACCTAGCGCGAATTTTGGCCGAAAATTTTAAAAAACGAAGCATGGGCTCCTGCACTTCGTTATTATTAAGCCCCCGGATGGGCCAAGTCCTGGGGCCATGCAATATTGTAATTGAGGGGGCCCAGGGAGGCCCCTGCAGCCCTGGGTACCACTACCCCCGGGGCTTTCCTTAAATATTTGCAGGGGCTCACGGCCCCCCCGCAGCCCCGAGGGCCGCCACCCCCAGGGGCTTGTTATTTTAAATGTGTGGGGGGGCTTCCAAGGCCCCCCAAGCCCGTGGACCACCACCCCCGGGGCTTTTTTTGAATATTTGCGGGGGCCACCCCCTGGGGCTTGTTTTTTTTTAAAAAAAGAACCTGTGTGGAGGGGCTCGAGCCCCACAAACTCCCCGGGGCCAGCCACCTCCCCGGGTCATTAAGTATGTTTAGTGATTCAAAACTTTATTCGGATTAATAATAATCTATAAAAGCACAAAATACAGTAAGCATTACAAAATACATAATATGATAATGTTTACAAAAATAAAAGCAGCAATCCATACAAACTTTAAGACATAGTTAATCGTGCACGAACCACAGTTTTTAAGAAGGAGCTCATACGAAAAACAAGTTCATGGTCATCCAGGGTCAATAACATCGAAAATGCAAGGTCCAGGCTAATTGGTTTCAGTTTTTTAAAATACGGGGTTAAAACCATTTATTATATTTAATATAAAATTTACAGAAGAATAAAAAATGTAAAATTGTTTGGTCACTCTGACAATCGCAAGGGCATGGCTCGGTAAATTGATCATTATAGTTCCATAGCGGAAAGCTGAAAGCATATTTGATAGTACCTGCCCTAAGACGGAATATAAGGCCTCGCTCCCATTGGCTCATTGGGAGAGTTAGGTAACTAGGTGTAGGATGAGTTAAAAAATTGCGAGCCAAATTTCTAGAGACACTAGGTTTCATAGACTCTCTCGCGACCCTTTCATCACTGAATAACGTATAAAGTGTTTGTTTAAGTTCAGACTTGGATGGTAACTTAGTAGAGGTAGGCTTTAAGAAAACATTTTGAGAATTCACACTACGAAGTGCACTCAACACCCCCTGAGAGCCAAGGAATGGCCATGCCCTTATCGCGACGTAAACAGTCCTCGATGATATCCCTAGTCAATTTGGCGGCAGGGTTTTTCCAAATCGCCAGCCAAAAAAGAGCAGGGCGGGCGCGAATAAAGTCCCCTATAAATTGCAACCCCAATTCCTTATGACATATGTAGTGTGAGGAGGAAATGGGGACACAGAGGAGTTTCCTACAAAATCTGTTTTCCTCAGCAAGTAGGTGTGAACAACTTGCAGTTCCCCAGACCTCAGCTCCGTATGTGGCAACCGGGACGCATTGGGCTTTATATATTTTTAAGATGGCAGCCAGCGCACCGGTCTTTTTAGGGCGGGGGAGGCTCAAGACTGAGTTAATGGCCTTTGAGAACCTACCCCTTCACTCCAGGAGTTGTTCGCAGCAAAGACCACTCCCAAGTACGGGAAACTACTAGTAGACCCCAATCTCTCTGTCCCCACTATGATGCTACCAATATGTCGTTTCATCGGGCCACAAGACATAACAAAAGATTTTTTTTAAATTAGTTTTTAAGTCTAGAGAGTCCATGTGATCAACGAAACCATTCACTAGAATGCGTAATGCATTAGGGGTGCGGCCCATAAGGACCGCATCATCTGCATATAGCAAGGCGGGGAGATGGTTGCCGTTTAAGTATGTAAATTAAGGGGTCCGTAATGGACCCCCAATCCCTGGGGACCACCACCTCCCCGGGACTGTGTACACATTCGGAGGGGGGCTGCATGGCCCCCCTCCTGAAGCCCTTGATGGCCCTGGGGACCGCCAACCCCAAGGGCCGGCTCCTGCAGTGTCCCGGGGTGCCCACCCACGGGACACTGCTGTTTGCAATGAGAGGGCGGGAAACCTGCTCTCGCTTCAATGAAGCGAAGCAGAATTGCTTTTCCACAAGGGAAGCTGCATGTCCGCAGCTCCCCATGTGGAAAAGCAATGCCGGCTCCTGCAGGACACGGGGAGCCGGCGGGACTGTGGGGGCATTGGGGCTCCCCCCACGATCCCCAACGGATAGGGCCTGCCCCGGGGATGGGGTCCCTGGGGCTAAAAGTGGCCCGGGAGGAGGGCCACGCAGCCCCCTCCATAAAAAAATATATGTGGCCATGCCCTAGGGGGTGGAGTCCCCAGGGCCCAAAAAAAGTCAAACGAAGGGGGGCCACACAGCCCCCCTTCTAAAACATAACATTTGAAAAAACACCACGATTGTGCCGGAGGCCCCACCCCCTCCCAGCAACACTCTGCAAACGCGCCCTGTGGCGCGTTTTAAATTGGGGAATTAATTCCCCTTCAATACTGGGGGTCCCTGGGGGCCAACTAGCCCATCAGGTACCTCCAGTAAGCGCCACAGGGCTGTGCTGCAGAGAGGTGGTCCAGGCCATGCCCCTTTTTACACCTCTTTGCAACGCAGCTCTGTGGCCCTTACTGGAGGTACCTGGTGGGCTAGTTGGACCCCAGGGACCCTCAGGATTCAAGGGGACTTAATTCCCCATCTTAAAACTTGCCACAGGGCGCATTTGCAAAGTGGTGAAGGGAGGGGGCGGGGCCTGAGGTGACATGTGTGCAAACACGCGTTTTAAGTTGGGAAATTAATTCCTCTTCAATCCTGAGGGCCCCAGGGGGCCAACTAGCCTACCAGGTGCCTCCAGTAAGTGCCACTGCACTGCGTTGCAGAGAGGTGGCCCAGGCCACATCCCTTTTAAACCTCTCTGCAATGCAGCTCTGTGGCGCTTCTTGAGGTACCTGGTGTGCTAGTTGGACCCCAGGGACCCTCAGGATTCAAGGGGACTTAATACCCCAACTTAAAACGCACCACGGGGCACGTTTGCACAGTGGTAAAGGGAGGGGTGGGGCCTGAGGTGACATGTTTGCAAACACGCCCTGTGGCGCGTTTTAAGTTGGGGAATTAATTCCCCTTCAATCCTGAAGGCCCCTGGGGGCCAACTAGCCCACCAGGTACCTCCAGTAAGCACCACAGACCTGCGTTGCAGAGAGGTGGTCCAGGCAACGCCCCTTTTTACACCTCTCTGCAATGCAGCTCTGTGATGCTTACTGGAGGTACCTGGTGAGCTAGTTGGACCCCAGGGACCCTCAGGATTCAAGGGGACTTAATCCCCCCAATTTAAAACGTGCCACGGGGCGTGTTTGCACAGTGGTAAAGGGATGGGGCGGGCCTGAGGTGACATGTGTGCAAACACGCCCTGTGGCACGTTTTAAGTTGGGGGTTTAATTCCCCTTCAATCCTGAGGGCCCCTGGGGGCCAACTAGCCAACCAGATACCTCCAGTAAGCGCTACAGGTCTGCGTTGCAGAGAGGTGGTCCAGGCCACGCCCCTTTTTGCACCTCTCTGCAACGCAGCTCTGTGGCGTTTACTGGAGGTACCTGGTGGGCTAGTTGGACCCCAGGGAACCTCAGGATTCCAGGGGACTTAACACCCCAACTTAAAACGTGCCACAGGGCGCGTTTGCACAGTGGTAAAGTGAGGGGTCGGGCCTGAGGTGACATGTGTGCAAACACGCCCTGTGGCATGTTTTAAGTTGGGGATTAATTCCCCTTCAATCCTGAGGGCCCCTGGAGGCCAACTAGCCCACCAGGTACCTCCAGTAAGCACCACAGGCCTCTCACCAATCCCACTGTGTGGGGCTTACTGCAGGTAAAAGGTGCCTAAAGGACCCCCAGCAGTGAAGGGGACTTCAATCCCCATCCAAGAGCGTGTCAGGGAGCGTGATGGTAGAGTGGTGGGCAAAGTGGGCGTGGCCTGGTATGAGTACCTACCAATGCTGCTGAGTGGGACTGACTGGAGGTAAAATTTGGGAAGTTGGCCCCCAAGGACGTCCTTGGGGGCCAACTACCCCTCTTGTTACCTCCAGTAAGTCCCACACAGTGGGATTGCTAAGACGTCTTCAGAGGCCATGGCCCCCTTTCTCTACCACTCTGCAAACGTGCCTTGGGGCATACAACAGGATGGGGGATGAAGTCCAATTTAGTCCCGAGGGAGTTTGGGAGCCAAGAATCCCTCCTGGTACCTCCTGTAAGTCCTACGCTACGGAATTCCTGAGCGTTGGTTGGACGCCCAGCACCCTTTCTCCACCACTCTGCAAATGCGACTACTAGTTAAAGTAGCATATTTCTGCACCTCTCACTTAGAGGTAGTTTTAATCCCCCTGCCCTATTATGTACTTGGGCCTTACAGTGGAGGTCATGCTTATCACAGGGGTTCCCCAATGCATAGTGATCCCTAGTGTATGTAGGTGTTTTCACAGTATTCTAAGTGTCTTTTAGCAAAGCACTGGCTCTAGGCCTGGTTAGTCAGAGTCAGTTGCCACCAGTACCCGTCTGAAAAAGTTGTGGGCACAGGATGATTTTGCAACAAGGCCTCTTTCTGCTCATCTGTTGGTTCTTTCTGCACGTCTTGCTTTTTCCTGCACTTTTCTTCGTCTTTGTAGACTACTGTTGCTTCTTTCTGCATTTCTTTTGCTTCTTTCTGTGCGTTTTTTCTTCTTTCTTCACATGTCCTACCTCTGTGGACATAGTTAGAAACTAGCATTTAAAAAACCTTAGATATTCACTTATAAAGCCATAGGTTTTAGGCATGTTATAATTAGAAATTAGCATTTAAAAAACCTTTGAAATTCAGTGAAAAAAACATAGATTTCAGGCACGTTATAGTTAGAAATTAGCATTTAAAAAAACCTTAGAAATTCATTGAAAAAACCATAGGTTTCATGGGCATTATAGTTAGTCGGACATTTCACTCGTACAAAACCATAGAAATTCCCCTGTTATAGTTAGCTCAGCTAACTATAACTCGCGCCCCCGCAATGCACTGTTGATGACGTCACATATGACATCACTCATGACATGGTTAGTGACATCACTGATGACATCACTGATAACATCTCAAATGACATCACTGATGACATCATCCATGTGATAATTTCATGCATCTTCTCACACCCTAAT
Source organism: Triturus cristatus (assembly GCF_964204655.1). Classification (NCBI taxonomy): domain Eukaryota; kingdom Metazoa; phylum Chordata; class Amphibia; order Caudata; family Salamandridae; genus Triturus; species Triturus cristatus. The sequence goes on from NC_140582.1 coordinate 347,620,825, forward strand.
ATAACTTTTGATACACCCACTCTAAATTACAGCCTGCCATTCTCAAAACCATAGACACTCCAACACCAATAACTACATACCCACTCACTGATTCTTAGGTCTACGCACACATCCACTCACTCACCCGTACAGTCACTCATACTTACGGTCACTCAGTATAGGACTATCATATGCACTCAAACACCTATATAGACACTCACACACTGTCACTCATCCATAGAGGTAGTCACACACCTAGTCAGTCATTCAAATAATTAATCACACTCCCATGTACTCACCTATACAGTTATACACACACTAACTCACTTACTCATAGAAATACTAGCACATTCTTATGCTCTTATACAATCCCTGATGCAAGCACACGCTCATCCATACAGCCACTCTCACAATCACACACTCTCACTTATATACTGTAACACACATATATACTGCCTTTCACATATGTAGTTACTCACACATGTACCACTGAGATATACATTCACTCACTAACACACCCATACACATACTCACCCACCCATACAGACCTTCACAGATGCACTCTTGAAACCATGCACAAAGTGAATCACTCACACACACATCTATGCACAGAGTCTCACACACACCCCACCCACACAAACACTCAGGCTCCCATACAGATACTCAGACAACCAATCAATAACTCATATAGACACTCATTTAGCTATTCACAAACCCATGCAGCCGCTTACACAGCAACAGACAGATGGATACAGACATTCACATAGTTTAGTCACTAACCCATGCATTCAGTAAGACACGTTTAATCACTCACTTATAGAGTCAGTCACGCACCTACTAAATCCTCCATTCAGACACTTATACACCCACTCATTCTTCAATATGCTTTTCCCTATATATATTAAACATATTTAAACTTTACAGAAACACACAGTCACTGGATGATGTCATCCGTGATGTCATTTGAGATGTCATCAGTGATGTCATCGGTGATGTCACTGACCATGTCATGAGTGATGAAATATGTGATGTCATCAGCATTGCATTGCGGTGGCGCGAGTTATAGCTAGCTGAACTAACTATAACAGGGGAATTTCTATGGTTTTGTATGAGTGAAATGTCCAACTAACTATAACGCCCCTAAAACCCATGTTTATTTCAGTGAATTTCTAAGGTTTTTAAATGCTAATTTCTAACTATAACGTGCCTGAAACCTATGGGTTTTTCAGTGTATATATATATGTACATATATACATATATATATATATATATATATATATATATATATATATATATATATATATATATATATATATATATATATATATATATATATATATATATATATATATATATATATATTGCACAGAGGTTCTCCCCATAGATCCAAGGAAAGAAGACGAGCCACTCCGTTGTTTGCAAGAAAAGGTGTAAAGTTTATTCACACCGGACGACGCGTTTCGGCTGACAAGGCTGCTTGTCAGCCGAAACGTGTCGTCCGGTGTGAATAAACTTTACACCTTTTCTTGCAAACAACGGAGTGGCTCGTCTTCTTTCCTTGGATCTATGGGGAGAACCTCTGTGCAATTTGTAAACGGCGGCGTCCGTTGACGAGCCCCGACCCGACTGGCTGGGCATTCACGTTAACGCCACACCTCCATTTGGATATATATATATATATATATATATATATATATATATATATATCTTCCTACTGGCAGTAGCCAGTGGGAAGTTATAGTTAGTACTTAGTTTACATAGGAAAAGCATTTTTTTACTTGACTATAACTTTTACATCGATTAAGCAATTTTCCCAGAAAAGTGTCGCGGTTGGTTCTGTGTGTCGTAGAATGTTTGGGGGTGATCCGTACAGTGGGGACCGAGAAATTGGGGCATGAAAGAAGGGTGCATTTGTAACGTTAATTCCCATAGCAAACTTTAGCCACAGCTACAGCCCGAACTGCTTACACCTATTTTGGCAGGAGGGTAGATGTTGGTTCAAAGAAGGGTGTGTATATATATATGAATATTACCTACTGGCAGTCGCCAGTAGGTAGTTATAGTTAGGACCTATTTTCCACAGGAAATCCACAACATTCTATTTGGAATAACGTTGCCGCCGGTTGACGAATCTTCGCGAACTTTTCCAAACTTTTGGCCAGCTCCGGTCCGCTCTTATCCTGAAAATTTCACGGTGATTCATCAAGCGGGGGCCGGGAAAAAAGGGGGGTCCCAAAACACGTTTTCCCCATGCATTTTCCTATAGGACCTGTTGACGCAGCTACAGCCCGAACTGCTGATCGGAATTACACCAAATTTGGCAAAGAGGTAGTTCTCAGTTCAGACTCGTGCCTTTTGCTTAAATGGTGTAAATCCGTTCAGTAGTTCCTGAGAAAATTAGAGTTAAAAAGATAGATATATCTGGGCGGAGCCTAAACACACATCTCATCGTGAGATCTGATTGGCTGTCAGTACTTCATCCAAGAAGTGTTGGCAGCCATCTTGGGACCAATATACATGAAAGCACCTCATTAAAAAGCATTGCAGTTAATAGAAGGTTTTAAGACTTTACTTACATTATAAATCATTTGTTGATGGTACCACACTCATTTTAGGAATTGTGGTGTGTTCTAAGGTGATTTTGCCATGTGAAAAAGCCTTCTGCTGTGATATCATGAATCATGTTTGAGAGAAAACTATTTTCTCATGCTTTTCCCACAGAGGTTTGGAAGGTGATCTATAAGCTAAACTGAGAGCATATTTTCTGTAAATTCACATTATCTTTCTCAGTCATGTGAGAATGAAGTCTGACATTCTCAGTAAAACATGTACATCCAACAAGGGCAGAGACTGTCAGTTGATTCCTTTGTGTTCTACTGCAGCTTCCCAGAGTTTTCTAAAGAACAACTAAAGCGCTAACAGTCCTACTTATGACAAACGTATTGCACACCTGAAGCCATCTTGATTGGAATAAAGTGGTAACTCTTAAAACATTTAATTTAAAAAGGAAAAAAATGAGGGGGTTCATTTTGCCATAGAAAGTATGATTAGTGCTGCAGAAAGAAAAATTAGGGCACATTTTGAGTGACTTCTCAAATCCTCTTCTATTTCATTAAAAAATTCTGACATGCAGACTGAAACATGCACTTTCAATACCAGCAGCAGACTTCCCTGGTGAGCAGTAGCTTTACTACAGTGATCTAATAAGCAACGAGAGTGCTAACATTCTGAATTTATGGCAAATGTGTGACACATCTGAATGCCTTCTTGATGGAATCAAAGTAAAAAACTGAAAGTATTACCTACTGAGGAGACTGCAGTAAATGAGGAAATTAGGAAACTTCATAACAAATAAGTCTCCCAAAATGGCCACCAGAGACAAAAGAGCCCAAATGTAGCCTAAATATCACCCAGATGTAGCCCAAGTATAGACCAATGACAGAATGTCCCAGAGAGTTCTAACGAACAACTAGAGCACTAACAGTCTTACTTATGACAAAAGTATGGCACACCTGAAGCCATCTTGATTGGAATAAAGTGGTAACACTTAAAACATTTAATTTACAAAGGAACAAAATGAGGGGGTTCAATTTGCAGTAGAAATTATGATTAGTGCTGCAGAAAGAAAAATTAGGGCACATTTTGACTTCTCAAATCCTCTTCTATTTCATAAAAAAATTCTGACATGCAGACTGAAACATGCACTTTGAATACCAGCAGCAGACTTCCTTGGTGAGCAGGAGCTTTACTACAGTGATCTAATGAGCAACTAGTGTGCTAGCATTCAGAATTTATGGCAAATGTGTGACACATCTGAATGCCTTCTTGATGGAACCAAAGTAAAAAACTGAAAGTATTTCCTACTGAGGAGACTGCAGTAAATGAGGAAATTAGGAAACTTCATGACAAATAAATCTCCCAAGATGGCCACCAGAGACAAAAGAGCCCAAATGTAGCCCAAATATCACCCAGATGTAGCTCAAGTTTTGCCCAATGACAGAATGTCCCAGAGTGTTCTTAAGAACAACTAGAACGCTTACTGTCTAAATTATGACAAAAGTATGGCACACCTGAAGCTATCTTGATTGGAATAAACTGGTAACACTTAAAACATTTAATTTAAAAAGGAACACAATGAGGGGGTTCATTTTGCCATAGAAATTATGATCAGTGCTGAAGAAAGAAAAATTAGGGCACATTTTGAGTGACTTCTCAAATCCTCTTCTATTTCATTAAAAAATTCTGGTATGCAGACTGAAACATGCACTTTTAATACCAGCAGCAGACTTCCGTGGTGAGCAGTAGCTTTACTACAGTGATCTAATGAGCAACTAGAGTGCTAACATTCGGAATTTATGGCAAATGTGTGACATATCTGAATATCTTCTTGATGAAATCAAAGTAAAAAACTGAAAGCATTTCCTACTGAGGAGACTGCAGTAAATGAGGAAATTAGGAAACTTCATAACAAATAAATCTCCCAAGATGGCCACCAGAGACAAAAGAGCCCAAATGCAGCACAAATATCACCCAGATGTAGCCCACATGTAGCCCAATGACAGAAGTGTGCAAAACACTTATTTTTTGTGTATTTTCAGTTTTATATAGTGCAGACTTGTCAGGTATTGGAGTGCTTTACGTGAGCATTGGTTACATCACACAAGATCAAATTCATTTTGGTTGTAGACATGGGGAGATTAAGTGATTTGACCAGAATCACAGACTGATGAGCTGAAGCAGAAACTCCAACCTGGTTCCCCAGTTGCAAAGTCTGCAGCTCTGGAAGTAACACCACATCCTCTCCCCTAAGTGCTACATTTAATCAAGTGGTCAACTGGATAAAAAAACATAAAGATTACAAATAATTTAAAAGTTCTTTGTCGCTATTTGAAAACTCAGAAAATATGTCCTCATTTTAGTTTTTTAGAGCACTAACCATAATTTTGATGCAAATAAGACCCTCTCATATATGTAATTTCTAAAGGAAATGCTCTAGGTATTACAGTTTTGATTACATCAAGATGACGTCAGGCGTTCCACACTTTCGTAATAAATATAGAATGTTAGCAATCTAGTTGTTCATTGGGATACTGTTGAGAGGCAGAGGCCAGGGGCACGGACTCTGAAAATTGAAGGCAGGTAGGAGAGTGCAGAGGCAACAATTTGACCACACTGGGAAGGCAGGAAGGGCAGTGGCAGCACAACAGACTATGGAGGGCAGTGGAAAGGGGGGCAGGGGCAACAAACCAACAATACAGGACTGGCAAGAGAGGCTGTGGCAATATAATAGACCATTGTGGGCAGAAGGAAGAGGCAGTGGTAGTACAACCATACATGCCAACAGACCCGTTTCAGCCAGGAAACGTCCAGTGTTTTTAAGCTCAAATGGGCTTTATTTGATCTGTCTCCTGTCTACAATCTCCTCTTTTTCAATATAACTCAAAGGCGAAAATCAATACCCCAGTTTTTTTTCAAAATCTCCCTCTTACCAAGTCCCAAATGTTCGCAAGTATGGTACATTGGATCATGGTAGGCAGGAGGAATTGGGGTAGGGACATGGCCTTGGATAACAGAGGACAGGAGGGACATGGAGAGGTGCACCAAACTGACCCTACAGGGCAGGCATCAGGGTTTGCAGCAGCACAATACACCACACAGGGCATGTGGGACGGGGAGTGCAGCACAACAATCCATAGAAAGCAATAGGGAGGGGACAGGACCATGCACATGGACAACAGAGAACAGAGGGGAAAGAGGCAATGGTAGCTAGCTGACCATAATGGACAGACAGGAGAGAAAGCTGCAGCATAACAGACCATAAAGGGCAGGAGGGACGGATCATGGGCATTACAATAGAACAGACAAGCCAGGAGGGAGGGAATAGGGGTCTGCACATGGAAACAGAGCGCTGGGGGCAAGGGGGCAGGGCAGGAGCAGCAAGATGACCATGGAGGTCAGGCAGGATGGGCACTAGAAACAATACACACCATGGAGAGCAACAGTGAGACTATGATGGCATACACACAGACCATAGAGGGAAGGTGGGAGGGGGTCAGGGGCAGCTAGCTGACCACACAGGGAAGGTGGGAGGGGCCATGGCAGCACAGAAGACCATGCATGGCAAGCGGGAGGGTTAGTGGCAGCACAATGGCTATGATGGACAAGAAGGAGGGTGCAGGGGCATGCACAAAGGACCATGGAGGATAGAAGGGAGGGTCAGGACCTGGGCACAGACAAGAGAGTTCAGGGGAAGGGGCCTCACAACAGACCGCGTGGGGCAGGCAGGAGGAGCAGTTGCAGCACAACAGACCAGGGAGGGCAGAAGGGTGTGGCAGTAAAATGGACCATGGAGGACAGGAGGAAGGGGATAGTGGCATGGCATGTGGACAGGCAGGGTGGAGGTGGCAGGGACAGGTTACAGTCATCTGACAATGCTAGGCAGGTGGGAGGGGAATGGCAGCTCAACAGAACACTCAGAGTAGATAGGAGTGGCAGGTCCATGGAACTTGGTGGGCAAAAAGGATGGAGCAGGGGCATGCACAAAGACATCGGAGGGCAGGGGGAAGGAGAATAGGGGCAGCAAGCTAAGCACAGAGGCTAAGCAGGAGGTCAATGATGGGCCATAGAATTGGGCAATGGAGGGCAGGAGGAGTGGACTGGTACATCATGCTAAATGGAGGGCAGTGGCAGCACATCAGACCATGCATGGCAGGAGGGAGGAGGTTAGTCCATGTATTCAGACAACAGAGGATAGGGAGGAGGTGGATGGGGCAGCAAGCTAACTGTTCAGAGAAGGTGGGTATTAGGAACTTTATTGTTTTTAAAATGTGTGTCTGTGCGAACTACTTAAAATATGAACAAGTATGCAACATAATCTCACTTTTATTCAGGAAGAAGAGGACTTTGTGACTGTGACTCCGGGCTCACTTGGCAGAAACACCCCCTGACCCTCCACCTCCCATCGCAAAATGTAATGCCCGTGAAAAGGGTAGGTGGACGCAGTGTTATATAGAACGTAGTCCTGAGAGCACGATTGAAAATGAAAACTAGATATAGTATATGGTATAAACTATGCACCAAAAAGTGTGATACAAGATGAACTGGGGCGTGAAATATAATTTGCAATACATTGTGCGCAATGACAGATTCATTGGAGGGCGCGAGATAGCACAGGCACTAGCGCGTGCTATGCGATATGCGCCTTGGAGTGTCATATGTGTTGTGTAACCTAACTTGTCTCTAAAGTTGTAATATAAAATATGTGCTGGGGAGTGTTACGTTGCATATGCACTGTGACAAAGATATGGATTCCAGATTGTAATATGTACGGCATAGCGCTGTGCGTTATAACATAGGCATCGAGGAAGGCACGTTAGAAGGGGCAATATAACCCGTGCGAAGGCAAGTGTAGCATGACATATTCACAGGGTGGTGTTACAGTGCACATGGGCTAGAGAGTGTCATAGCATAAGCACTAGCTGGTGGAATACAACACAGAGGTGTGTGGCACTCGGCAGGCACTGGTGGGTGTAACACAGCATTGGGCTCAGCCAGGGGCACGCTGTGACTCTCAAGTGAGGTTCGTCTCCTTTCCAGAGAGTAAAATAAAAAGTATTACACATCCGGCGGTGGATGTGTGTTTTATTAACTGTGATGGGGGTTTCTTGCATAGTTTGGTCGAATTTGTGTCGAATCCCCTTTGAATGGCTTGGTGTGCGTGTGTATTAAATGTGCCCGTCAATAGCTACCCATGTTTGTATAAATAAAAGACAAGGATGTCTACTTGGAGAGTATCCACCGGCGGGGGCGCCGGGATTAGGCACGGTAGGGCGTCAGACACGTCAGAGCTTCACTAGCGGTGTAAATACATTCCACGTGTTTTCATTGTATGCATAGTCGCCTTTTAATGAATATCATGCAAATTGTCATGGTGATAGGTACATGCGGTTTGTCCAGCATGTCCTAGGTGTTTCTATAAATATATATATTTTTTTAAATAATAAAAAACAAAGGCCGGCCCTTGGGTCTGCAAATGCGCCCCCTGGCCAGTTGTAAGTTGGTGAATTAATTCCCCTTCAATACTGAGGGTACCTGAGGGCCAACTAGCCCAACAGGTGCTTCCAGTAAGCGCCACTGCTCTGCGTTGCAGAGAGGTGGTGCAGGCCATGCCCCTTTTTACACCTCTCTGCAATGGCGCTTACTGGACGGACCTAGTGGGCTATTTTGCCCCTAGGGACCCTCAGGATTCAAGGGGACTTAATCTCCCAACTTAAAACAGCCACAGGGCGTGTTTACACAGTGGGGAAGGGAGGGGACGGGGCCTGAGGTGACGTGTGCAAACACGCCCTACGGCGCGGTTTTAAGTTGGGGAAATAATTCCCCTTCAATCCTGAGGGCCCCTGGGGGTTAACTAGCCCACCAGGTGCTTCCAGTAAGCACCACTGAGCTGCGTTGCAGAGAGGTGTTCCAGGCCATGCCACTTTTTACACCTCTCTGCAACGCAGCTCTGTGGCGCTTACTGGAGGTACCTAGTGGGCTATTTGGACCCTAGGGACCCTCAGGATTCAAATAAACTTAATCTCCCAACTAAAATCGGCCACAGGGCGTGTTTACACAGTGGTAAAGGGAAGGGACGGGGCCTGAGTTAACGTGTGCAAATACGCCCTGTGGCGCGTTTTAAGTTGGGGAAAAAATTCCCCTTCAATCCTGAGGGACCCTGGGGGCCAACTAGCCCACCAGGTGCTTCCAGGAAGCGTCACTGCGCTGCGTTGCAGAGAGGTGGTCTAGGCCGTGCCCCTTTTTACATCTCTCCGCAACGCAGCTCTGTGGCACTTACTGGAGGTACCTAGTGGTCTAGTTGGACCCTAGGGACCCTCAGGATTCAAGGCGACTTAATCTCCCAACTTAAAATGGCCACAGGGCGTGTTTACACAGTGGGGAAGGGAGGGGACGGGGCCTGAGGTGACGTGTGCAAACACGCCCTGTGGCGCGTTTTAAGAGGTAGTTTTATTCCCCTGCCCTATTATATACTAGGGGCTTACAGAGGAGGTCATGCTAAGCACAGGGGGACCCCAACGCATGTGTTCCCTAGTGTATGTAGGTGTTTTCACTGTATTCTGTGTGTCTTTTAACATAGCACTGGCTCTAGGACTGGTTAGTCAGACTCAGTTACCACCAGTATCCATCTGAAAAAGTTGAGGGTACACAATGATTTTGCAACAAGGCTTCTTTCTGCTCTTCTGCACGTTATCCTTCTTCCTGCACTTTTCTTCGTCTTTGAGGACTTCTGTTGCTTCTTTCTGCATTTCTTTTTTTTCTTTCTGTGCGTTTTTTCTTCTTTCTTCACATGTCCTATCTCTGTATGCATAGTTAGAAATGAGCATTTAAAAAACCTTTGAAATTCACTGAAAAAAACATAGGTTTCAGGCACGTTATAGTTAGGAATTAGCATTTAAAAAACCTTAGAAATTCACTGATTCCATTGTCGAAACACGTCTGCCTCAAATAAATGAATGAGAACAAACCTGTTGTGTGCTCCTGTTCCTTTTAGTGGGATGTTTGGTGAAAAAATTAATTCTGTGCAGCAACTTGAACGTAAGGAGGAACCCGTACTGCTGTTGAATGTGGCCTTTGTGACCATAGGTTTCATGGGCGTTATAGTTACATTTCACTTGTACAAAACTATTGAAATTTCCCCGTTTTAGTTAGTTCAGCTAACTATAACTCGCGCGCCCGCAATGCACTGCTGATGATGTCACATATTACATCACTCATGACATGGTCAGTGACATCACTCATGACATCACTGATGACATCTCTATGACATCACTGATGACATCACTTGATGACATCGTCCTTGTGGTAGAGTGGCAGACCTCCTCTCCCCCTAATATAACCTTTGATACACACATTCAAAAATAGAAACTAAAATTTTCAAAACAATGGACATACCAATACCAGTTACAACAACCTATTCAGTAATTCTAAGATCCACATACACATCCACTCATTCACCAACAGTCCTATACAGTCATACATGTACTCACTCATCATATATACTCCTACACCTATACATCCTGATACACAACGCCACTCATCCATAGAGTTACTCACACACATAGTCACTCATGCTAATAAAGAATCAAACATCAATTTACTTGCATGTACAGTTACACACACACCACCACACTTACTTCTACAGAAACTTACACATACTTATAGAAACACATACTTATTCATACAGGAACTCTTCCAATCTCTCACTCTCACATCTACTCACTTATATACACCAATAGTCACATATACTAGTTTAAAACATATGTAGTTACTCATAAGGACACTATTGAGACAGTCATTCACTCACTAACACACCCATACACACACTCATCCACCCATACAGTCCTGCACACATACTGTCTTCAACACATACAAACAGTGAGTCAAATAAACTTAATCTCCCAACTAAAATCGGCCACAGGGCGTGTTTACACAGTGGTAAAGGGAGGGGACGGGGCCTGAGTTAACGTGTGCAAACACGCCCTGTGGCGCGTTTTAAGTTGGGGAAAAAATTCCCCTTCAATCCTGAGGGACCCTGGGGGCCAACTAGCCCACCAGGTGCTTCCAGGAAGCGTCACTGCGCTGCGTTGCAGAGAGGTGGTCTAGGCCGTGCCCCTTTTTACATCTCTCCGCAACGCAGCTCTGTGGCGCTTACTGGAGGTACCTAGTGGTCTAGTTGGACCCTAGGGACCCTCAGGATTCAAGGCGACTTAATCTCCCAACTTAAAATGGCCACAGGGCGTGTTTACACAGTGGGGAAGGGAGGGGACGGGGCCTGAGGTGACGTGTGCAAACACGCCCTGTGGCGCGTTTTAAGAGGTAGTTTTATTCCCCTGCCCTATTATATACTAGGGGCTTACAGAGGAGGTCATGCTAAGCACAGGGGGACCCCAACGCATGTGTTCCCTAGTGTATGTAGGTGTTTTCACTGTATTCTGAGTGTCTTTTAACATAGCACTGGCTCTAGGACTGGTTAGTCAGACTCAGTTACCACCAGTATCCATCTGAAAAAGTTGAGGGTACACAATGATTTTGCAACAAGGCTTCTTTCTGCTCTTCTGCACGTTATCCTTCTTCCTGCACTTTTCTTCGTCTTTGAGGACTTCTGTTGCTTCTTTCTGCATTTCTTTTTTTTCTTTCTGTGCGTTTTTTCTTCTTTCTTCACATGTCCTATCTCTGTATGCATAGTTAGAAATGAGCATTTAAAAAACCTTTGAAATTCACTGAAAAAACCATAGGTTTCAGGCACGTTATAGTTAGGAATTAGCATTTAAAAAACCTTAGAAATTCACTGATTCCATTGTCGAAACACGTCACTAAGATACGCGTAATCAGTCAGTTATACAATCAATTTTTCAAAAACAAATCATCCATTTAGACACTTATATACCCATTAATTCTTCCATCGACCTTGAGATATACATATACAAAACATATGTAATTTTCAGAAAAACACACTTTCACTGGATGATGTCATCAGTGATGTCATTTGAGATGTCATCAGTGATGTCATGAGTGATGTCACTGACCATGTCATGAGTGATGTAATATGTGACGTCATCAGCAGTGCATAGCGGGTGCGCGAGTTATAGTTAGCTGAACTAACTATAACGGGGGAATTTCAATGGTTTTGTACGAGTGAAAAGTCCAGCTAACTATAACGCCCCTGAAACCTATGGTTTTTTCAGTGAATACATATACACACACACACACACACACACATATATATATTCACTGAAAAAACCATGGGTTTCACACAAGTTATAGTTAGGAATTAGCATTTAAAAAACCTTAGAAATTCAATGAAAAAACCAAAGGTTTCACACATGTTATAGTTAGCTGGACATTTCACTCGTAAAAAACCATTGAAATTCCCCCGTTATAGTTAGTTCAGCTAACTATAACTCGCGCGCCCGCAATGCACTACTGATGACGTCACATATTACATCACTCATGACATGGTCAGTGACATCACTCATGACATCACTGATGACATCTCAAATGACATCACTGATGACATCATCCAGTGAATGTGTGTTTTTCTGAAAATTAAATATGTTTAATATATGTATATCTCAAGGTAGATGGAAGAATAAATGAGTATATAAGTGTCTAAATTGATGATTTGTTTTTTAAAAATTGATTGTGTAACTGACTGATTAAGTGTATCTTTATGAATACATGGCTAAGTGAGTAATGTTTAAATGTGTAAATACCTGTATCAGTCTCTCACTTTGTATATAAGTGGCTGCATGGGTTGGTGAGTAGCTACATGAGTGTCTATATAGGTTATTAGTTGGTTTTTTGAGTATCAGTATGAGTGTCTGAGTGTCTTCATGGTTCGGTGGGGGTTATTATGTAGTGCATAGGTGCATGAATGAGTGACTCACTGTTTGTATGTGTTGAAGACAGCATGTGTGTAGGAACGTATGGGTGGATGAGTGTGTGTATGGGTGTGTTAGTGAGTGAATGACTGTCTCAATAGTGTCTTTATGAGTAACTACATATTTTTTAAACTAGTATATATGACTATTGGTGTATATAAGTAAGTATATGTGCGAGTGAGAGATTGGAAGAGTGCCTGTATGAATAAGTATGTGTTTCTATAAGTGATTATTTAAAAGACTAAGTATGTGTAAGTTTCTGTAAAAGTAAGTGTGGTGGTGTGTGTATAACTGTATATGCAGGTAAATGGATGTTTGATTCTTTATTAGCATGAGTGACTATGTGTGAGTAACTCTATGAATGAGTGGCATTGTGTTACAGGATGTTTAGGTGTATGAGTACATATGATGTGTGAGTACATGTATGAGTGACTGTATAGGATTGTTGGTGGATGAGTGGATGTGTATGTGGATCTTAGAATTACTGAATAGGTTGTTGTAACTGTTATTTGTATGTCCATTTTTTTGAAAATTTCAGTCTCTATTTTTAAATGTGTGTATCAAAGGTTATATTAGGGTGAGAGGAGGTCTACCACTCTATCACAAGGATGATGTCATCAGTGATGTCATTTGAGATGTCATCAGTGATGTCATGAGTGATGTCACTGACCATGTCATGAGTGATGTAATATGTGACGTCATCAGTAGTGCATTGCGGGCGCGCGAGTTATAGTTAGCTGAACTAACTATAACGGGGGAATTTCAATGGTTTTTTACGAGTGAAATGTCCAGCTAACTATAACATGTGTGAAACCTTTGGTTTTTTCATTGAATTTCTAAGGTTTTTTAAATGCTAATTCCTAACTATAACGTGTGTGAAACCCATGGTTTTTTCAGTGAATTTCAAAGGTTTTTTAAATGCTAATTCCTAACTATAACGTGTGTGAAACCCATGGTTTTTTCAGTGAATTTGCAAGGTTTTTTAAATGCTAATTTTTTTTTTTTTCTTCTTTTTTTTTACATATTTTTATTTTAATTTTCTATCCTTTTTTAAAGACTATGGTTAAATTTTTAAAATTATACAATATGTTTTTATTTTACATTTTTTATAAAATAAACAGGTAAAATTTATTAGCAATACATTTTTTCCTTTTTTTAAAATTTTTTTTTAGTGCGCGTACGGTAAGCTTACGGTAAGCGTACGGTTTACGCAATGTCCGTAATTTATCTACGCTGTTTGCGTATAGTTACGCAATTTGCGTAGCCGCGCGTACTCCGCGTGGGGCGCGTACAAGGTCCTTGAGAGACTACAATTAAAAACTGAAAATGTGATTGTAGAGAAGTGGAAAAAAGGGACCATGATATTATTGACTTACCATACCCACTCAAAAAAAGATTTATTCATTTACATTTTTTTTTAATTGCTTTAAAAATGGTTCTAGTTTTCGAAAATTTTCTATCTCAATCTGAAAAAAAGAAAAAAGTATTAATGTTTAATAAAACATTTTATAATACAGTACACATATTTACATATTTTTCAAAAAATATTTTTGCCTTTTTTTTGCTGTTTTCAGAAAATATTGCATTTCACTATAAATTGTGAAAGCAATTGCATTCATCATTTAACAGCAGGCAAAAAAAAAATTAACAATCTCAAAGATTGTTTTAAAAAAGCCCACAATCTCTTTTTGCATAAACATAACTTTATAGAAATGCATAATATTCTTAAAAAATATCATCTAATATCAATACTTATTTCTTTAAAATACCGTCTGATATTTTTGTTTCAGAAGTATAATCACAATAATATATCTCAAATAACTCCACAATACATCGGGTTCCATTTCCTTTAGGCCAAATAGTAATTTTAAAATTCTTTTTTGGTTAAATTTCCAATGGTAATCCAATAAAAATCTAAAGTTTAAATTGTACAGATGTCACCGATTCTCTGTAACATTTTGGTTTCCGAAAGATTAATTAATAATTAACTAAGTCCACAATAGAATTGTTTACCTTTCCGCATGGCCAAATAGTAATTGTAAAAATCTTTTTTGAAAAAATTTCCAATGGCAATCCAATAACATTCCAAAATTTAAATTGTGCAGATGTTACCGATTTTTTCTAAATTTTTGGTTTTCCAAAGTTTCCTTAAAAAATTTAAAAATTCCACATTACAATTGGTTACCTTTCCATTAGGCCAAATGATAATTTGTTAAATCTTTTTATTTGTAAATTCCAAATGGTAATCCAATAAAATGGTAAAATTGTTTTGTCCAGATGTTGCCAAATCTCTCTAAAATTTAGGTTTCAGGAAGATTAGATAGGAATTTGCTAAATCAAAAGGCAAACGTTGCTTAAAAATCAATTGGGAATCATTACACAGTGTCCAGCCTTTTTCACATTTAAGATAAACTGTGTAATGTCCAGAAGTAACAGTAGGTCCTTCATGGAAAATTATTGCAACTGTTACAAAAGTTTTTCCTGAAATTGATAATTGCTGTCCTGTAAACTTCTTTATTAAAGTATCTAATTTTGAACCATCAGCTTTACAGCGTTGCATCATTAAAATTACATACTGTCTGTATTCCTTTAAAATTAATGTTGAAAACATGTCAGATTTACACTCACCGCATTGCATGCTATGATTAGCATCTTTAACTAATTTAGCAAAAGTGACTGTTTTACTCTCTGGCAATGTTAAATAAATAAACCTTTCAGAATCAACATTAGAGCCACATATATTATAACAGTTTTCACAACTATGTTCCCATTTATAAGAGAGACCAAATAAATTTTCAATGGGAACCCCTTCTTCTTCCAGTACCTGAAGAAAATAAATCAAGAATTCCTGTGCGTCTTGCTGTACATTTTGAGAAAACTGTGTTCGTCCTGAACATACATCTAAAAGTTTTCTAATTTCAGTAGCACTTTCTATTTGAGTTTTATCATTACTCAGCTTTTCAAAAAGGAGACTCAGCACAGAACAGAATCTTTTTCCCTGATTTACTATTATCTGCTCTTGCAAACTTTCCAGATAAAATGCAACATTCAGCACTACATTAGCGTAGCAGTTGACACCAGAGCTATTTTCAAAATAACATCCTACAACCTGTTCTTCATTTTCCTTATTCTTTTTGCTTGCAATTACATCACTCCTCTTTTTTTTCCTCCTCTCTACATCTTCATTACAGATATTCTCATTTCTCCTTTTACGAGAAACTACATGTTTCTCCAACACAGGATACTGACCTAAATGAGGAGCATAGCTTCTTCTTAATCTATTATACTCCTTTACACAATTTGTATCAGCACTAACTTTTGAATCATCAAAGTCTATCATGAATAAACCTGATAATGTTTTCACTCGTGACAAAGCAACATATGCCATACCTTCTTTGAACACAGTTGAACCAATGTTCACAAATGCACAATCTACAGTCAATCCTTGAGACTTGTGAATAGTTACAGCATATGCTAGCGAAAACGGAAACTGCTTCCTACGTACGTATAAGTCTTTCACAAGCATGAAACGAACTGAACAACGACAAATGTTTTTAACTTCTTCTATCTGGTCAAATTTTATTTTTAAACATTCAATTCCATCTTTTTTCTGATAATTAATAAAACCGACAACTCTTCCCATAGCTCCATTAACTAAACCTTTTTCAACATCCAAATTTCTCCTTAAAAATACTCTACAGTTCATGCAAACATATAGATTTTTTTCTAACCCAGCTGTTTTGGAAATGTTCTTCTCTAGTGAATCCAATTTATTTTTCAGTGTGCCTGTTAATGTGACAGTAATTCTTCCATCCTCAATTTTGTCCACTGCTTCCAATTTCCTGATATCTTCCTTTTCCAATTTCAAAAGCTCCTCATTGAATATTGAGCATTCACGTAGAGTTGGCATTAAGCAGATGACACTTTTTGTTTTCTGCAATGTTCTTGTATATCTTCTCTGCAACTATTTCTTCCTTTGGAAATAAATTATGTAGCAGCCGACTCTGTAATGCTTTTTTGCCAGTTTCAGTGAGTAGTCCAATTCTGATATCTTTCAGAATACTTCCATATTCTTCATCGTTTGCTTGCCTCATATTAGTAGTAAGTTCCTTGTACTCAAAGAAGGACCAAATATTTGTATTACCGATGCTTCCCAATGACTTCTTTGTGTCTTCATGTGTCACAGTATTAAACACTGGTTGTCCTTTAACTGGAGTAAGTTGCAAAAGATCTCCAAAAACTATGACTTGTTTTCCTCCAAATAACACGTCATAGTCTGTCTTCAGAATTTGCTGCATTCTTAAATGCACAAAGGCAAGCATTAAGTTTGATACCATGCTCACCTCATCAATAATGAGAACTTGCATCTTCTTCAATACTCTTGAAACTTCCAAGCATGCTTCTCCAGTTAGCTTGTTGTATTGTATTTTGTTCTCATGCTCCACTGGTAACATTAGCAAACGATGTAAAGTGATTCCTTTTATGTTATATGCTGCTAACCCAGTTGGAGCAGTAACCACACAAGACAAAGTAGAATCCGTTTTTTGCTGTAGGTAGCTTCTGATGACTTTTATTAGGAAACTTTTTCCAGTTCCAGCTTGTCCGCTTACATACATCCTGATTGGATGAAATGATGTGCATGAGCACTCTTTTTTTTCATGTAGAAATCCGTGATCAATTTTTTTTCTGATCTCTTCATAAATTTGTTGCTGCTCTTCGTTCAGTTGTCTTTCCAAATTTTGTAAGTCTATAAATTCTCCTTGAGCTTGATTCATAGCCGTTTCCACTTCATTCATGGCTATTGATGCTTCATTTTCAACGATTGGTTGTCCTAGGGGATCTTGACTGAGTGTTCCTGAACTTTGGCTGTCCTGAGAACTGTCTCTAGCTATTTCTGCTGCAATTGTAGTTTCCTGTTCAATTTCTTCATTTAACATTTGCAGATAAGTTGTGAATGTATTGCATTGTATGCTGTCTTTGCAAGCATAAAAAGAATCTTCATAGCTTTGAAATTCTCCCAGTAGTTCATCCTCTGTACGCCATGGTTTAAACAGCTGTAAAAGAGCCAAGTAGTAAAATTCCTTTTTGTCAGTAGTGTCGCAACTCAGCTTCCTGTGATTTATCAAACTTCCTTTTGTTTGCTTCACCAAACATCCTTCCTCACCAATGACTTTATATTTTCCATTGTTGATGTCTTCTGTGGCTTTCCGTGAATAAATGTAGTTCTGCAGCACTTCATAGAGACACATGTTCTCCAGATGATGACTTCTCTTGGGATAATATGTGTCCAACATGTTTGATTTCAAAATATCTGTACTTTCTGGGTCATTCTCGGCCAAATATTCAATTTCTCCAACAGATTTCAGTACCCGATTTCTCATTGCTGCAAGGCCTAAACTTGCCCAAATTATTCTTCTTGA
The DNA here is from genome assembly GCF_964204655.1 of Triturus cristatus. Lineage (NCBI taxonomy): Eukaryota > Metazoa > Chordata > Amphibia > Caudata > Salamandridae > Triturus > Triturus cristatus. The sequence continues at coordinate 347,638,664 of NC_140582.1, forward strand.
TTTCGAGTAGAGACTTGCAGAAGATAACCTATCTGAACATTCGTAGGATCCAATTTCTCGATGCGATAACATCTTCAAACTGAAACTGTACAGCTTCTTACTGACAGTTTTCTCGTGAGAAATCTCTTTCCACATTTCCTTCAATTCTGTTTTTTCTGATTTCGTAATGTAAGACGTTACATATCGAGCAACAGCAATGGAATTGTCAGCTACATACTGTATATCCATGTTAGCGTTCCACATGGATAAAATCACTGGGTTGTAGTCATTTATATTTTTTGATTCTTCTTTTCTTTTAAGGTTGTAGGTATTCTTAGGTGATTTTCTTGTGATAGTATGTCTCACAGATGACATAAAACTGTTAACTCTTCCATTTGAAAGAACAGGTCTAGGAAATCCAAATCGACATTTAGTGTAGTATTTATCTTTGCTCTTGTATTTCCGTCGACAGTATTTTCCACACCGATGACTTTGGAAACGTAAAACTTGCTCCTTTAACTTTTTCTCTTCTGTGCTTTTTGGTATAGCACATGTTGCATATTCTTCAATGTAAGATAACACTGCTTCATCAGTATCTGTTCCAAACTTTGGGGCATCCTTGATCCACAACAGCATATGAATATGAGGAGCACCTCTTGCCTGGTACTCTTTTCTCCAAAAGAAATCCACTACTTCTCCTAGAGGTGGATTTTTTTTATTGCAGATGAAGGACATCATAGCCTCAAATCTATGATTGAAATATCTGCAAACATTAACCGGATCCAATGAGCACAGTTCTCCTGCTGTCTTGTATTCGATGTTTTTAATGTTTGAATTTGCCTCTCGTAGAAAATCCAGTAAATCATCCCAAGCGTACTCCGCACAGCTTAGGGTAACGAACCATGTTGGTGTTCCTAAATTCCGTAACATGCATTTTAATTCACCATGGCGTCGGTACCAATATTCATTTGTCCCACGCTGACAAGCCATCAGATTGATCAGTTGTGTTTCCAAATGATCATCTCGGTGCTGCACTTTCTCCATTAAATCCTGAGCAGACACATTTTGCAAATGTACTCCACTTTTTAAAATGTGATTTACTGCATAAGACAATGCAGACAAGTCGCTTTCAAATAAAAGATGGAACAAATAAGGAATACTTTGTCGAAATCTGGGATCTTCAGCATATAGTCTTGTAGTCCGATACTCAGAAGCTGGAATCTGTTCCGGACGTTCATCGTATCGTCCTCCTTTTCCTTTAGGAAACAGCTGGGGAAAACATCGAGCTTCCAAGCTCTCCTCCCATACACTCACGGGAGTTCCTTTTGCTTTCTTCATCTGAAATAGATCAATATTGTCTCCCATAACTTCTTTTGAATGAAGAGGATGTATGCTAAAATGTTCATAAATTTCTTCTTCCATTGACTTGTCCACTTTTTCAATTTGTCCAGTTGGTGTTTCTGTGTCTTCTTGTAAATCTTCTTCTTCTTCTTCTTCTATATAAATTGATTCATACCATTTGTTATTCCTTTTCAAATACAAATTTGCTCTTTGTACTTTCCGTACATCTACCAGCTCCTGCCAAATCTTCTTATTCTTTGTAGGTACACCATTAACCAGAATAATTAATGGTTCAGTTTCCAAAGTATCCGCATCAATAGTTTCCATATTTTTTTTCAAATCCAAGGGCAAATACACCACTCTACCTTTTAAACCTCTCAGTAAATCTGAAGGAGGTAATTTACCAGTTTTGGGCTCCATACGTACTATGGTCTGGAACGGATGAACACATTGAATGAGTATAGACTCATATGTATTTAATTCAGAAAGTTCAGCAGGAATAGCATCCAATTCTGAATTATTATGTACAGCTCTGGTCGGCATTCTATTTTCCTCTAACTTGTTGTAACAGTATTTACAAATACGCTGAACTTCACCCAATTCAAAACAATTTTCAAGAAATATATATGTGGCAAAATCCTTCCACTTATAATTATCTTCATTTTCACTCTTTCTGTAGAGATCAACATACCTGGTTTGTTTTCTATAATAAGTTCTGCGGCAACAAATACAAGTAATATTTGGTCTTTCATTAGAGATTATTGCAAATTTTGTTATGTGATCATTAAATGACTTACTTACAGAGGGTTCTACATTCTCTTCCACTTCTTCCTCATTTACTGTGTCCTTCTCTGCACTGTTTTGTTCAGGACCAAAGTAACAAAACTGAATTTCATCAACAACCTTCTCTACATCTGATACCGTTCCACGGAACAGAGCCCTATTCAATTCATCTAACTTTATTGCTGGACTTTTAGCAAAATACAACCGTCTCACAAACTTTCTCATTTCAGTATGATGAACAGCCAGCATCCTAAAATGATGGAAAACACTATTACACACTTTTCTAGATAGACAAGCCAGAGAATGACCCTGCAAACCAGTATTCTCTCTCACTCTGCTTGGATCCAAACTTTGAAGCACCTTAATCTTCTGTTTTACACTTTTTTTACTATATTCTCTTAGAAACTCACGAAATGTATCAATAGATTCCTGACGCACAGTGCAAATACTACTACAATTCCAAGTGTACACTGGGGCTTTAGGACGTCTCCCCATAGCCTCATCTGCCATCACTTGTACCTCATCTCTTGGAACCATTATCTCCTTCTCCATTATGCAACCATTTTTCACTTCATAAGCACGACCTCTGGTGTCAACTGCATGCAGCAAACTATTACTTTGAAAATAACTCTCTTCATTAAAAAAAGGTTCACTACTTGAACTATGCATCCATTTTCCTAAAAACACTTTAGAAAAGTTTGTTCTGTTCACTACTCTTTTCCTTTTGCTATGTGATTTCAGTACATTAACCATTTTGTCTAATGTACGCATCCTATTCAAAATTAAAATGAATAGTTTCCTTTTTAATTCTAAAGCCTTTGCTGCAATGGCTTCAATTTCTTTTTTTCTCTTATAAAACTTAGCCTTTTGCTTATATTTCTTCACATCCTTTATCAAATTGGACATAACTCTTCTCTGAAACATTTTTCTACGTATCTCTTTAAACGCTGTTTTTCTGTTTAAGTTAATCTTTTTAGTTGCAGAAGGTATATTTGCATTAACTAAATTCTCAATTTTTTCCTGTCCTTTTCGATTGAAATCATTCTTTCCAGTACAGACATTTTGTAAATTTTTCCTTTTTTTGAATATGTTCTTTAGAATTTTTTTTGTCTGCTTACCAGAAGATTTTTTCTTTTTCCCAACATGAGCATCTTCAACTAACTTAGGTCCTCCAGTTGTCTTCAAATATAGGTTTTTTTTGTGGCCTTTTTTTACTCTGGATTTTGTAGGCATCTTAAATTTTGTTCACTGCTCTTCAGCAATACCTGAAAAAAACTAAAAAAAAATTCCTTTATTTTCTTTAAATATATTACTACATTTGTTTTCACATTAGTCACAAAACGAAATTTCTTTGCCAATTTGAAAGCACACTTACTACTCTTTTTTTGGCAAGTGATAATCACTTTTACAGACTGACACATTATGAATCCACTTTTCAGATTTTTTAAAAAGCACATGTCCAAACTGCTTTTTCAGACCAGCACCATTTGTAACCTGGGTGACTGCCTACACTCCAGCAAGGGCAACCAGCCTTAGTGATGCTGAATGTATTTGCATTACTGACTGAAACCTCAAACCCCACTCGCTTGTGAATACTGTGCATGATTCCACATGGTAAGCAGCTGGGTGTGTGCTAAGAGTCTGCTTCTGCACCAAAAAATGGCTCCCCCTTTCCATCTAATGCAACTGTGAAATCACCAGAGCAATACGCAATAAATCTATGCCTGTAATTCCTATTTGCACACAGAGTCATGTTTTCACATTAGGCCCTTAAACGAAATTTCTTTGCCAATTTGAAAGCACACTTACTGCTCTTTTTTTTGGCAAGTGATAAACACTTTTACAAACTGACACAATATGAATCCACTTTTCAGATTTTTTAAAAAGCACATGTCCAAACTGCTTTTTCAGACCATCACCATTTGTAACCTGGGTGACTGCCTACACTCCAGCAAGGGCAACCAGCCTTAGTGATGCTGAATGTATTTGCATTACTGACTGAAACCTCAAACCCCACTCGCTTGTGAATACTGTTCATGATTCCACATGGTAAGCAGCTGGGTGTGTGCTAAGAGTCTGCTTCTGCACCAAAAAATGGCTCCCCCTTTCCTTCTAATGCAACTGTGAAATCACCAGAGCAATACGCAATAAATCTCTGCCTGTAATTCCTATTTGCACACAGAGTCATGTTTTCACATTAGTCACAAAACGAAATTTCTTTGCCAATTTGAAAGCACACTTACTGCTCTTTTTTTTGGCAAGTGATAAACAATTTTACAGACTGACACATTATGAATCCACTTTTCAGATTTTTTAAAAAGCACATGTCCAAACTGCTTTTTCAGACCAGCACCATTTGTAACCTGGGTGACTGCCTACACTCCAGCAAGGGCAAACAGCCTTAGTGATGCTGAATGTATTTGCATTACTGACTGAAACCTCAAACCCCACTCGCTTGTGAATACTGTCCATGATTCCACATGGTAAGAAGCTGGGTGTGTGCTAAGAGTCTGCCTCTGCACCAAAAAATGGCTCCCCCTTTCCATCTAATGCAACTGTGAAATCACCAGAGCAATACGCAATAAATCTCTGCCTGTAATTCCTATTTGCACACAGAGTCATGTTTTCACATTAGGCCCTTAAACGAAATTTCTTTGCCAATTTGAAAGCACACTTACTGCTCTTTTTTGGGGCAAGTGATAAACACTTTTACAGACTGACACATTATGAATCCACTTTTCAGATTTTTTAAAAAACACATGTCCAAACTGCTTTTTCAGACCAGCACCATTTGTAACCTGGGTGACTGCCTACACTCCAGCAAGGGCAACCAGCCTTAGTGATGCTGAATGTATTTGCATTACTGACTGAAACCTCAAACCCCACTCGCTTGTGAATACTGTGCATGATTCCACATGGTAAGCAGCTGGCTGTGTGCTAAGAGTCTGCTTCTGCACCAAAAAATGGCTCCCCCTTTCCATCTAATGCAACTGTGAAATCACCAGAGCAATACGCAATAAATCTCTGCCTGTAATTCCTATTTGCAAACAGAGTCATGTTTTCACATTAGTCACAAAACGAAATTTCTTTGCCAATTTGAAAGCACACTTACTGCTCTTTTTTTTGGCAAGTGATAAACACTTTTACAGACTGACACATTATGAATCCACTTTTCAGATTTTTAAAAAAGCACATGTCCAAACTGCTTTTTCAGACCAGCACCATTTGTAACCTGGGTGACTGCCTACACTCCAGCAAGGGCAACCAGCCTTAGTGATGCTGAATGTGTTTGCATTACTAACTGAAACCTCAAACCCCATTCGCTTGTGAATACTGTGCATGATTCCACATGGTAAGCAGCTGGGTGTGTGCTAAGAGTCTGCTTCTGCACCAAAAAATGGCTCCCCCTTTCCATCTAATGCAACTGTGAAATCACCTGAGCAATACGCAATAAATCTCTGCCTGTAATTCCTATTTGCACAGAGAGTCATGTTTTCACATTAGTCACAAAACGAAATTTCTTTGCCAATTTGAAAGCACACTTACTGCTCTTTTTTTTGGCAAGTGATAAACACTTTTACAGACTGACACATTATGAATCCACTTTTCAGATTTTTTAAAAAGCACATGTCCAAACTGCTTTTTCAGACCAGCACCATTTGTAACCTGGGTGACTGCCTACACTCCAGCAAGGGCAAACAGCCTTAGTGATGCTGAATGTATTTGCATTACTGACTGAAACCTCAAACCCCACTCGCTTGTGAATACTGTCCATGATTCCACATGGTAAGCAGCTGGGTGTGTGCTAAGAGTCTGCCTCTGCACCAAAAAATGGCTCCCCCTTTCCATCTAATGCAACTGTGAAATCACCAGAGCAATACGCAATAAATCTCTGCCTGTAATTCCTATTTGCACCCAGAGTCATGTTTTCACATTAGGCCCTTAAACGAAATTTCTTTGCCAATTTGAAAGCACACTTACTGCTCTTTTTTGGGGCAAGTGATAAACACTTTTACAGACTGACACATTATGAATCCACTTTTCAGATATTTTAAAAAACACATGTCCAAACTGCTTTTTCAGACCAGCACCATTTGTAACCTGGGTGACTGCCTACACTCCAGCAAGGGCAACCAGCCTTAGTGATGCTGAATGTATTTGCATTACTGACTGAAACCTCAAACCCCACTCGCTTGTGAATACTGTGCATGATTCCACATGGTAAGCAGCTGGCTGTGTGCTAAGAGTCTGCTTCTGCACCAAAAAATGGCTCCCCCTTTCCATCTAATGCAACTGTGAAATCACCAGAGCAATACGCAATAAATCTCTGCCTGTAATTCCTATTTGCAAACAGAGTCATGTTTTCACATTAGTCACAAAACGAAATTTCTTTGCCAATTTGAAAGCACACTTACTGCTCTTTTTTTTGGCAAGTGATAAACACTTTTACAGACTGACACATTATGAATCCACTTTTCAGATCTTTAAAAAAGCACATGTCCAAACTGCTTTTTCAGACCAGCACCATTTGTAACCTGGGTGACTGTCTACACTCCAGCAAGGGCAACCAGCCTTAGTGATGCTGAATGTGTTTGCATTACTGACTGAAACCTCAAACCCCACTCGCTTGTGAATACTGTGCATGATTCCACATGGTAAGCAGCTGGGTGTGTGCTAAGAGTCTGCTTCTGCACCAAAAAATGGCTCCCCCTTTCCATCTAATGCAACTGTGAAATCACCAGAGCAATACGCAATAAATCTCTGCCTGTAATTCCTATTTGCACACAGAGTCATGTTTTCACATTAGTCACAAAACGAAATTTCTTTGCCAATTTGAAAGCACACTTACTGCTCTTTTTTTTGGCAAGTGATAAACACTTTTACAGACTGACACATTATGAATCCACTTTTCAGATTTTTAAAAAAGCACATGTCCAAACTGCTTTTTCAGACCAGCACCATTTGTAACCTGGGTGACTGCCTACACTCCAGCAAGGGCAACCAGCCTTAGTGATGCTGAATGTGTTTGCATTACTAACTGAAACCTCAAACCCCACTCGCTTGTAAATACTGTGCATGATTCCACATGGTAAGCAGCTGGGTGTGTGCTAAGAGTCTGCTTCTGCACCAAAAAATGGCTCCCCCTTTCCATCTAATGCAACTGTGAAATCACCAGAGCAATACGCAATAAATCTCTGCCTGTAATTCCTATTTGCACACAGAGTCATGTTTTCACATTAGTCACAAAACGAAATTTCTTTGCCAATTTGAAAGCACACTTACTGCTCTTTTTTTTGGCAAGCGATAAACACTTTTACAGACTGACACATTATGAATCCACTTTTCAGATTTTTTAAAAAGCACATGTCCAAACTGCTTTTTCAGACCAGCACCATTTGTAACCTGGGTGACTGCCTACACTCCAGCAAGGGCAACGAGCCTTAGTGATGCTGAATGTATTTGCATTACTGACTGAAACCTCAAACCCCACTCGCTTGTGAATACTGTGCATGATTCCACATGGTAAGCAGCTGGCTGTGTGCTAAGAGTCTGCTTCTGCACCAAAAAATGGCTCCCCCTTTCCATCTAATGCAACTGTGAAATCACCAGAGCAATACGCAATACATCTCTGCCTGTAATTCCTATTTGCACACAGAGTCATGTTTTCACATTAGGCCCTTAAACGAAATTTCTTTGCCAATTTGAAAGCACACTTACTGCTCTTTTTTTTGGCAAGTGATAAACACTTTTACAGACTGACACATTATGAATCCACTTTTCAGATTTTTAAAAAGGCACATGTCCAAACTGCTTTTTCAGACCAGCACCATTTGTAACCTGGGTGACTGCCTACACTCCAGCAAGGGCAACCAGCCTTAGTGATGCTGAATGTGTTTGCATTACTGACTGAAACCTCAAACCCCACTCGCTTGTAAATACTGTGCATGATTCCACATGGTAAGCAGCTGGGTGTGTGCTAAGAGTCTGCTTCTGCACCAAAAAATGGCTCCCCCTTTCCATCTAATGCAACTGTGAAATCACCAGAGCAATAGGCAATAAATCTCTGCCTGTAATTCCTATTTGCACACAGAGTCATGTTTTCACATTAGTCACAAAACGAAATTTCTTTGCCAATTTGAAAGCACACTTACTGCTCTTTTTTTTGGCAAGTGATAAACACTTTTACAGACTGACACATTATGAATCCACTTTTCAGATTTTTTAAAAAGCACATGTCCAAACTGCTTTTTCAGACCAGCACTATTTGTAACCTGGGTGACTGCCTACACTCCGGCAAGGGCAACCAGCCTTAGTGATGCTGAATGTATTTGCATTACTGACTGAAACCTCAAACCCCACTCGCTTGTGAATACTGTGCATGATTCCACATGGTAAGCAGCTGGGTGTGTGCTAAGAGTCTGCTTCTGCACCAAAAAATGGCTCCCCCTTTCCATCTAATGCAACTGTGAAATCACCAGAGCAATACGCAATAAATCTCTGCCTGTAATTCCTATTTGCACACAGAGTCATGTTTTCACATTAGTCACAAAACGAAATCTCTTTGCCAATTTGAAAGCACACTTACTGCTCTTTTTTTTGGCAAGTGATAAACATTTTTACAGACTGACACATTATGAATCCACTTTTCAGATTTTTTAAAAAGCACATGTCCAAACTGCTTTTTCAGACCAGCACCATTTGTAACCTGGGTGACTGCCTACACTCCAGCAAGGGCAACCAGCCTTAGTGATGCTGAATGTATTTGCATTACTGAGTCCAACCTCAAACCCTTAAACTATTCTTTTTTTATACCAGTACACCTTAATTTATTGTGAAAACATAGTCCATATTATTTTACTTGTTCCTCACATTTAAATTTCTCCCAAAACACAAAATAATAAACACAACTTCAACAAAAAGAATTGCATTTCTATTATTCATTTCTTAATTTACCATATACATCCCCTCTCAAACTCTAAACTCACCTTTAAAATTAGTTAGTTGTGAAAGAAATGTGGCACTCAAACAGCAGATTATCAGAGCCAGGATCTCTGTTCTTTACACCTCTCTCCTCTCAGCAGAACCAGATAATGGCAAACTTTCCCTCTCTTTTTCCACATATATACATGTTAATTTCAAATCTCAGTGCTTCCCCCTTTTTTTCAAATGTAATCACACATTTCTATTGGTTGAAAACCAACCCTTTTCCAAAAGTACCCTTCCCCCAACTTGACTTCTGCCTAGTACCCTTCCCCCAACTTGACTTCTGCCTGCTACCATAGCAACAGCTCATGGAACACTGCTGTGTGGAGTTAGGTCAGAAGTTCGCCAAACAATGTTTCAATTCCACAGAGCAAGAGTGCTTGACTTTTCAAACCTAACAGCAAATCCATAGTACTGTTCTTTGGTAACACATTTTTCTGTACCAATACAAAACATGCTTCTATTAATTTACACATACAGCCTAGTTTTTATTCTAGAATGGTATGAAACAGCCAATCAGTTCTTTTTTTTATGAAAAAAATATGTATGCCTCCATTTCCAAACTGTCTTTCATTTCTTTTTACCATTCTACTGAATTACACCTCCTGAGTGCATCCAGTTCTCCTTTGAAGATGTTCACAGTGTGGATTGTAGGGCACAGCTATGTCTTCTGGAGTGAAAAGTTTGCAGAGAAAACAGGTATGGTGAGAGACCTTGCTTTGCCAAATGTAGACATTAAATGGATTGGTCAGAGAGGGTTAAAGTGGCACCAATTGATGCCATTGGTGAAATCCTTCATGCAAAACCAACACCCTGACCTCATAATAGTGCACTGTGGTGGCAATGACCTAGGCACTTTGACTGGGGTAGGTCTGGAAATGCTTATGAAGGACACCTTTGCACAACTGTTTTCACTTTTCCCTAAAACTGCCTTTGTGTTTTCTAACATATGCCAAAGGCAAAAATGGAACTGGTCCAATCATTTCTGTCCGCAGATTGACAAAGCAAGAAAGCACGTCAACAAATCTGTTTCTGCTTTCCTCCATGACTATGGTATGGGTTCCATTCACCACAACAACTTGCGATACGACATGCAAGACATTTATAGAGGAGATGGTGTGCACTTCAATGATGAAGGGAACAGAGTCTTCCTCTTGAACCTTAGACTCTGCATCGGTACTTACTTGTAGGTACCACTTAAAAATCACTTCATAAACACAACGGCTCTTTTTAGAGCCCCCTAATATCTAAACACATAATCTGCATTTCATTTCTTTTTTTATTTTTTTTTTCTACCGTACGCGTACGGTGAGCTTACCGTACGCGTACCCCGTGATTTTTTTTTAAAAACAATAAATGTTTTCTTTGTACTTTTCTGTCCTTCTTTGACCCCCTTACAAATGTTAGGGGGTCTGTAACTCTCCTCCTTGCCCCCTTTTCTTGTTATCACTCTTTTTTTTCTGAGTGAAACACACGAAATGGCGGCCGCCGCTTCCTGGTTTCGGCCGATTCGAATGTTTACTAAGATCTAAGAGCCAATCAGAATCGCGCTCGCGCACGCCACCGTACGCGTACGGTAAGCGTACCGTAAGCGCACCGTAAGCTGGCTCAGATATATATATTGATTTAAAGGCTATTTTCTCAGAATCTACTGAACAGATTTACACCAAACCTACAAAAGGCACTTCCTTGACCTGAGGACTACCTCTCTGCCAAATTTCTAGTAATTCTGTTCCGCCGTTCGGGCTGTAGCCCTGTCTAAAGGTCCTATGGAAAAATGCATGGGAAAAACGCGTTTTGGGACCCCCCTTTTATCTCAGCCCCCGCTTGACGAATCCCCCCGAGACTTTCAGAGAAGGAGCGGAGCGTAGCGCCCCACCGATTTTGAAAAATTCGCGAGGATTCGTCGACCGGCGCCAAAGTTATTCAAAATAGAATGTTGCGGATTTCCTATGGAAACGTGGTCCTAACTATAACTACCTACTGGCGACCGCCAGTAGGTAATATATATATATATATATATATATATATATATATATATATATATATATATATATATATATATATATATATATATATATATATATATATATATATATATATTATATTATTATTATTATTTTCCCCACCAAAGGCCACATTCAACAGCTGAACTCTGAGTACGGGTTCCTCCTTACGTGCAAGTGGCTGCACAGAATTAATTTTTTCACCAAACATCCCACTAAAAGGAACAGGAGCACACAACAGGTTCGTTCTCATCATTTATTTGAGGCAGACGTGTTTCGACAATGGATTGCATTAATCAATGCCATAGTCCCAGAATGTTTATGCAATCGTTCTTTATGTGAGTCTGATCTCACTCTTATTGGCTGCTCATAGTCCAATGAAATTCAACTGAATGCATTAGATGACTTGTAACACACTCAGTCACCTATTATAAAAAAATTACAACAGAACTCAGATGGAACAACAGGCTTTTTTTAAACATATGCTAATATCATTTTGCAACAAACATCTAACTGCTTTTTAGATGTGGTTAATTCTGCACTAGAAATTCTGTTTTAATCTTCTTCTGTACAAACATGATCTCTCTTTCATATGAAAGAGATAATCACCAAAGATTTACGTGGTGTGTGGGGACGGTGATGGTGTAACTGTATTATAAGGAATAAACTACCCTTGTCCTACATGATAAGGATATTGCAAGCCACCTTAGAGTTCCATTATCTTATAAAGTAACTCAACCTTCGGCCTCATGCCTCTGTATGGTCATGGAACTCCTTGGTGTCTTGCAATACCCTTATAATGTGTGGCAGGGGGTACTTTATCACATACATAATGCAAAACACAAAGAAAAGTCTTTTCATCTGTAATTCATCAATTGCAAGTTCCCACCACACTTTTGCATTGCACCTTGGTTTCTGTAACTTGATCTCAACTGAATTCAACACATCATGTTGTCACCTGTACAATGTATCATAATCATGTTTGTGAATGCACCCTGCTGCTACTTGGTGTATGGTCTATGTGTGGTATATGTTGTATTCACTACCTAAAATGTTTTGATCCACTATCATACTTTAAATTGCCAAGTGAATATATTTATTGAATTCTGCTTTTCTTGGCAACCCAGATGAGGATGCAACTCTTCAAGAAAATCACAGAATTATATTGTGGATTGAAATATCCATAATATTACTGCCAGAGACTATTTTCCTAATGGATAGTCCGAGTAGCACCCCATTGAATAACAACAAGTCTCTGCAGTTTCCTCCATGATTGAGTTTAGATTAGTGAAAACCAGAGAGATTTCAAAATGTAAAGCAAGTCTTTCATGTGAATATATGCAAGAATACAATACCAGCTATCATATAAAAAATATCTTTAAAAAGATGGTGCAGATTTACAAAGGAAATGAAGAAACAGGGCTATGGTGTGAATGCATTGGAGAAACTGCCGGGATTCATGATTATTACATCTTGTTCATCAGGTGCTGTACAAATGCAAAAATACACCATCACATTGCTAGCACCACCATAGATTTGTTGGCATCTGAATGGCGGAAGTACCATCCTATTTTGTAGACTATGTGTTGTTTTCATAGCAAGATGCTACTAGAGATGGCAAGAGGTTGTCTTGGTTCATCCAGTCATAATAGGAGCTATAGGTAATTAAGGGTAACAGTAGGTGAGCCTGTTCTTGGGCATTAGTAATGGGTGGAACTGAATTATGACTCTGCTTTCCTAAATATTGGCCCAATGTTAAAGTATATCAGTTGAAAGAAGTGATGTGAGCACATTAGTGCTCATTAATTCTTTTTACAATGGACAACCAATAAGTAAGCCCCCCGCCAGTTCCTGAAAAGTCGTCTTAAAACCCCACTGTAATCCACCTTAACCCACTTTATTCAATCAAATTCTCAAGATGCCGGAAGACACCATCTCCTGGCTATCACAGCACCGCCACTCCATTAAATCCTCAGCAACCTCTTACATACGCTCCTGCATCAACCCCAGATACAGAATAACAAGCGTGCCCTGTCCTTATCCCTTAAGAACTCCCCACAGCAACCCAAAGATTTCCTGTGGAACCATTACCATGCATCACCTGACTAAACCTATACGCACCGTCACTAACTCACGTATGCCCGGCAAACAGCATACTAGTGCAGAAACATCAACTTGAAGTTACACTCAACACTCTCACCTACCTTGCTTAGGTAGGTCGCTGGCCTTCAACTGCTGCATCTGGTTGAAATTCACAAACTCTCAGCCACCAAGCTTCATCCCACTCCTGGTTTTGGACTGTGAATTGCAGTGCTATTGTTTAGTCTGCAGGTGATTGTAGAAATGTGTGCATGGGCTAAGGTGCTTCCCGAGTGGCCTTTGGCCCACTGCAACTTGACTGTGATTCTGACTACACCTACTTAGCATCAAGATGACTCTGCCACCCTTCCATGAGCTGAATCCCACTCATGTATTACCCTCTCAGAACACCCAACACCTCTCTTGGTCTCAGCACAACTTCCACTGTTACAGGAATTAGAAGCAATCCAACTTGGCATTAAAATGCAAGCCAACAGAATTTCAAAAATGGGCATCATAAATGCCAGTGCTCCATCAATGCATTTATTCATGCATCAAAATCTGGGCAATCATCCTGCCACCAAGGGGTGGTCTTGGAGTACCATGCAAGGAGCAAATAGGTAGAACTGGGAAATCAATATTACTTTCAACCCACTACACCATAGAGATACAGCACAGTGCCCACTTTCCATCATTGAGTACAGCTTCATGCAACAGAACAGCATGTTAAATACATCCAAAAGTACTTTTTAACAGATGTGCCCCTTACAGACGCTGACATTTCAACTGTATGCACCACACTATAGCCAGAGCTACTTCTCTGTACTTGTACCTCTCCGTCAGAAACTAAATTCACCAGCCCGCCAGCTCTATCAAGCCCAATCTAAATGCTCTGTGTAGCTAACACCAACTGCTCATAATCAGCACTCCCCCACTCAGCGCTGTGTTTCAGCTTCACAGCTTCATACCTTCTTGATAGTCCATAGAGCAAACCTGCAGATATATGAAACATATAAGCAAATCATTGTGGGTTGTCTCTCCAACTCTGCACCTCCTTGAGTCACTGTTTAGTACCTGGGTCTCCTCACAGGGAATGTGATTTCTCATAAGCCTGCAGTTCCTTCTAATACATCTTATAGATGCTGTAAAGTTCTCATGTCACCCAACTGTATTTGACTTCTCACAAGCCTGCAGCTCATCCTAATTTCTCTCTGCAGCTAATGCTATTCACTTTAATTCAGTTCCCCCTGCAAAGTTCTGCTCTGTCTGCTGTTTCCATCCTCTTAATTGTCCCTGAAGAAAATCTGGGCAGTTAAATCATTCTAAGTGTCTTGTAGGCATACCATTATCCCAATATCAACTCACACTATATGAGAGTAGACATCACGATTAAATACAGACCAATCAGAATTCTCAACTTACAGCAATGCCACTCTCCAACCTAACCAACTTTTTTCTGCCTTCCTCCCCTATTCAATCGATGTCCCAAATGCATCTCTAAAAAAGAAATGCTGCAAACACTGGTATTACTCAGAGGATACCCCTCCTCCTTTTCCTCTCACCAAATATGCACAATACAATCCCTTCAAAAAAATATCTCCTCATCAAAGGATCTTGGCTCAATGATAGGTAAACTAACACACACCACAACATCATTGCTGATCAACTTATTCAAACTGAAGCCAATTCGCCTCTTGCTCACTGAAACATGGCGATCACTTTCAACCTTTCACCTCTTCGCCTCGCTCTTGTAAAAAACACACAACACCTTCATTTATCACATTTGGATCCCTAAATCTACCCTGGAATTGCTCACCAAAAGAATCCATCTACATCCTCACCATATAACAAGTCAAACACAACTATAAAGACATTGTCAATGAATTCACAGAACATCAGAGACCAGAAAATCTCAAATACATACCTAGGTGACTTCAACTTAAACCGCAAAAGTCCAAGCAACATTACCTTTTGTCTACTGAAACATTTCCTTCACAACCTCAACTAAACACAACTCTCTAAATTGCCCTAGTTCTCCCTGACAGTGTCTCACTCACCTGCTTAGATCAAGCGAAATTGACTGGTCCTGCCACTTAATCTTCATTGTAACCATTCACACTCCCAAAACATTTAAATATTTCAAAGCCACCACAAAAAAAGCACTGAAATGCTTTTTCAAACATGTCTGTGACGACACCTGTGCTCCTCTCCTAACCAAAGCTACTGATCATGTCTCTTTTGGAACCAACATAAACCAGTCACTCTCACACAATACAACAAAACCCCCTCACCATATCTATTGACAATATCACTCAAATTGAGGAGATCTTCAACCAACACCGGCAACCTCTGGTTTTCAGATGACCACTTCCAGGAAAAGAAAGAGTTTGGAAAACAGAATAGAATTTGAGAGCTGACAACACCCCTGCATCAGCCTCTGACGTGAAGGCTGCTGGGAACAAATAGAAAGAAGATATTGACAGCACACTGGTACTCATACAACAATTTCTTAGTGAAGTCATACACAAATATAATTTCAAGAATAAGTGTAAAACATGAGTAAAAGAGTACACACTTCTATATTTCAGCTTAAAATTAGTACACTAATTTAGGAATCTCTAATCCCTACAATGATTGAATTTCATTTATGCATTAAATACTTCATTAAATACTTCACACACATTAATTAATTTAAGGCATACGGTAAATATAATGTCAGTTAAAAGTATTGCATTATTGTGACATATAAAGTGTAGAGCTTAAATTACGTTGCTTCTATATCATTAGCTCAAAAGCCCTCTATTTTGAATCAGAGATCCACAGCTCCTTAAACAGGCCAATAGCTCTATTCAAACGCATCAACCATAACCTCAGACCACATGCCACGCCTCACTTTGTTAATCCAATTCTAAACATTAAGACCTACATTAACTTTTCCTCAGGAAAATGAATTGCCTGAGAGCATCAATCCAATTTTGATACAGAAGGCACACCATCATTCCTTTGTTTTCCTGCTGCACTGAATTTGGCTCAATCTTTGAATAACTCCTAGAAAAAAATCATCAAACCCTTAAAGCCAACACACTACCAAGATTATGCCATCCCAGCGATTATCATTAGAAAGAGCTTCCACCTCTTCAATGATCCTAACACTGTAGGATCCCAATTCTCTACACTACTGTTTCACACTCTTCCTCATCATTATCATCTCCCTTCTCGTCTTCTCAGCCTTCCTTCTAACCATTTCACTTACCTTTCTCTTCCCTCACCTCTCTCCACCTTTTTGTTCCTGACCACGCTCTCTGCCTCCTGGAGCTTGAATTCCACCTCTTCTCTTCCCTTCTCACTCAAGCCCAGGGCTGGCTTTTATGGCGGTGTGACCCATGCCAAGGCACTGGGCGCTGACTTCCGGGGGGGGGGGGGGGGGGCGTGTTTTCAAATATATTGTGGAAGTAAAAACAACTGCTGCAGCTTCTTTGCCTCCAGCAATTTCCTGGCAACAATAAAACTGTTAAGATAACTCTGGTGATTAATGTACCTGCTGGAGAGAGATGGAGTTTTGTGTAGCTGAAATCTTTATTCATTATTAGGTAGCACATAGGGTTAATGTTCCTGCTGCAAAGAATGTGCTCCATGCAGATCACAGAAGTGCATGTAAATAGTTTAGTGGGTTACTGCTTTTGTATCAGAAATCCTTTTGTTACTTGCATTTCATAAGTTCAAATCCTAATGTAGAATCATGACCTTTTAACAGTCATCAAAAAGCTGCATGCAGACTGTAAGGTATAGGTTAGAACATTAGGTTTTCTTACAGTCTTTCATTATTCTAATGTCTCAAAATGGGTTAATTCAGGTAGAAATCAATTCTTATTAGTAAAGACAACCCCAACCATGGTGTTTCATTTTAAATTTTGAGTTTGTGCTTCTCAAGACCAGGAAGTCTTAAACTATACTGCCGACCAGTATGGATGACATGTGACTCCTACACCTTGTAGACTTCTGTTTTATGTAACATTTCCAATACACTAGTTCACATATGTATGATTCATTGTCACTGAGTAATGTGTGTGTGATATAAAGTGTTCTGACACCCTACACTGGCATGAGTGGTGCTATAAAAGAAAAGAAATATGTGTGAGAGAGAGTGATTATGAAGACATGAGGAGCACTGTTAAAGGGTGATAGCAAGGGAATCTGTAGTGAAAGAGGTCATTGGGGGGTCAACAAACATTGTCGCACTGGACACCACCAGAGCAAAAGCTGGCCCTGCTCACGCCTTTCACCTCACTTTCTTCCCAACCTCTCACACCCCTCCTCCTTCTTACACCAACCTCTTCTATCCCGCTTTTCTCCATGCCTGTCATCACCTTCTACTACTTCTCATCCCTCTCCTCTTTCACATTCTTCCCCCTCCCTTCATTCACCTTCTATCCTTCCCTCCAGGTTATTTAGTTTTTCTCTTTCCCACCTCCACACTTCCTTTCATGTTACCTACTTCTTTCTCCTCCCTACGCTACCCACCTTGCTCCCTTCCTACACTTATGCCTTCCTCGCCCTTCCCTCTCCACTAGATTGACTTGATCTTACTTGTCTCATCCCTATGCTCACTTTCTTGTTTATTCCTGCCACTCTCTGCTCCTATCTCATCTGCTTCCTCCAACATCACTCCTCCCTACTATCCTCTCCCTTGCAAATGCTGCACATCGTGTCCTTGAAATTGTTGATGTTTCTCTGTTAAGATCTGACACCCTAGGGTACAATAGCTCTGTTTTTTAAAAAACAGTATACATTTATATAAAAATGTATATAAAAATAAAACACAAGGATACATTATGTGTTTAACTTTCCAATTTAAAATGTATACATTTTCAGGAACAATTTTCACTAACGAGTGAGGGAGCAGCTTTTTCTATACCTCAATCTTCCAGTGTAATCATTAAATAACCCACAGGCCATTTGGACCATTGTTTGTCGACAAGGAGAAGTAAAGATCAATCATCTGCATGGCAATAAATCATTAATGAACTTCAGTTCAGTCAATAAAGAGCATTAATGTGAGTTAAAGGGTTTTATTTTCATCAGTTTATTCATTTCGTATTAATCTTTAATTTCATCATTAAAAATGAATATAATCCATCAATTGGTATTTGATTATAAAGTAGAACAAAATGTTCATTAAAATCACAGTTAATGTAGTAATAATACAGCATGTGTGTTCTATAAAGGACATTCCCTAATCTAAATTCATTTGGAAAAATGAAAGAAAAAGGTGTCAGTTCAAATACCCAATAAAGAGTTCTGATGAGAGAATCAATGCACAGGCATAAAGTCTTTGCATATGGGAGTGAAAAATACTCACAGTAATAAATCAGCAGACATAAAAGAAGTAGGCTAAATAACCTCTCATGCAGACAAGTCTAAGAAACTCAGAGCTGAGTATCTGCCCTGAATTTCAGAAAAGGGATCTGCTGGCTACTCTAGGAAAAAGCACTAATAGAAAAGCATAATATTCTATTTTGCAACATTATTTTTTTTCATCTCTGTGTCCTCCAACAGAATCAAACTCCAGGGAATAAGTAAACTCCCCATATTCTTAAAGTGTTGCAATAGGCTTTCAGACATTACATCTTGGAAAGCTTAGAATATTTTTATTTAGACATACTCTTTGCAAATCATTAATAAAAGCATTTTGTCAGCGAATAAAATATGCGTCAACACGAGTGCACACATACTTTTTTTTTACTATGGTTCCAGTCCTGGCTTGTGACAATTCACAACTCACGCACGAATGTTTATGAAAAACAGTGCAAAATTCTGTTATTTATAAACTCTTTTTGTGAACTGACATAAATTAATTTATTTTACAGTTTATATTTCACTCTGACTCGGCTCCTAAACTTAAGCAATGTTGTCATGGTGAACTTACTATTAATAGTGTTGTTAATGTTCCGAAATGTCCATAATAGTATGTTTGCACTCCTAATTATAGCACTGTTGACAATGTGGGCTTATTTATGTACAATGCCTGCCTATACTGTCTGGACCAAAGATAGTTAATAATAAACCAAAATGCCAGTGAGGGATTTGATTGTTTGATTAAAGTCCTTTTTGGCCTCTCACACTTCAGATATTCCTATACGACAGTTCCTGTAGGACTGGAAGTTTCAATTACAGTAAGAGACAGCCTTTTCTTTTCAAATGTCAAAGGTGGTTAGGAAAACCAAGCAGCATTTACTTTTTCAAGTGCTTAAGAGTGCAGCAGCACATCAAGAATGGCTGCCAATTAAAATACCAACTTGCCTTCCTTTTCAGTAAGAAGACCTGTGCTGAGCAAATGGAGTCTGTACACCCTTCCACGTCAACACTGTATCGCTGGTAGCCATGTCACCTTGTCTGTGTGATACCAGAATGTCATTTTCAGAATATCATTTGGGGGACATAGCTTGTCTTATTGTTTACAAAAATGTCATCTCATTCAAGGTAATAATAGAAAACTTACATCATTCACGGTAACGCCAAAGGATATTTTTGGGCGCAATATTCTCGCAAACAACCTGGTATGTCATAAGGAGGCATGGTTTATCCACTTGGATATTAAAAACATGGCTCAAGGTCAAATATCTCTAAGGTGTAACATTAAATTAGCTGGATAATAGTTTCAGAATGATTTTACAATGAGCAACAATGTTAGTATTTAGTGATCATATCCCCTTTGACTCTGGCATCTCCTTTTGGAAATTCCACTTGATCAATTGCAAACGTTTTCCACTGGAACAGTTTATAGTGATTTGTGAAAATGTTATGGACTGCTACAGAAAACAATCTATCTGGCTCTGTAAGAAATTGAGTTATTAGTTGTGCAGAATGTGAGGCCAGTGCAAGTAATGGGACACAATTTTTCCTTAGGGTAGTGAAGCAGAGCAGTCCAAGGCATACTCAGGGGAAGGGGCATAGGCTTGTAATTACTGTTTGCTGGCAAAAATAATACCACTCAATAAATGATTGTCCAGCCAGTGTTTTTTCTTTAGCAAACGGTCAAGTAAATTTTTCACCCACACACTACTAAACACTATGCATTCATTTACAAATATAAACATAAGGCAGATGATATTCTTTAATCATATCTGATCCCTAAAGAGTCATAACCCCCAAAATCATAGTACATAATCTACCTATAACCAATGACACATTACAAGTTAAGGGAGTACCACTTTAAGTAAAATAAGCCAATTGGCTTTGTCGAAGCTCATCCCATTAAAAGGCAAATAATCTACATGTTAAAATCACCATCAAGTCATACAATCAATAGAAAATATGGGTACATGCAGAAATCATTGTGAATAAAAACATTTCAATATTACTCAGCAACTATTGTCAATACCAATGTTTAATAAGGCATCACAATTAATCATAACGTGTCTCTTGCTTCTTTCTACATATTTAGATCACATAGGATGCAGACACAGACCAAGTCCATGAAGAGATCTGCACTCCAAGCCAGAAAGCAAAAGCTTCAGCCTTAGAAGTGCTTAATGATGAAGGAAAATCCTAGGGAGGTCACACTTCTTTGATCCTTTGAACTTAGGCTGGGGACTACGTTCAAAACTTTCTTGGAGGAAGCTGCTATGCTCCTGCAGCCTCTCCATACTTTCTTATCTACAGTTGGTAATGCCCCTGCCATCTTTGGGCCACGCAAGCAGTAGGAAAACATAGTCAGTTTTCAGCCCTGCAGAGCATTATGGGACGCTCCCTCTCCGAAGCATGAATCTCACTAATGCAGCTCCAAGCTCCTTGTTTAACCTTTGTAGTTGCCACGTGGTCTCACACCTCACAGCATCTTTTTTTTGTTTCTCCTTCTTGGTGGTGCCAGCCCCCGCCACCCTGCATGCCTCCTTTCATTGGAGGCAGCATGGGAAGCACAGTCCCGGCTACCCCGTTTGGCTCCCCTCCTGAACAGCATCCTCCTTTGCTGCCTTGAGAGCAGGCAGCTCTTATTGCCCTTCCAGCCCTGCGGGCAGGGTGTTTTTCTTTGCAGTGGCCACCCCACTCTCCCAGACACAGGCACAGGGAGCAGAGGAAGGCCCCATCACAGAGGCAGGAGCACAATGGTGCTTCTTTTGGATCCTTTGACATTGGGGATCGGGGAATAGGATCCCTGGCCCTTCCTCCTCTTAGGGGAGTGGGACAGCGCTCGCCCACCAGTGGCTATGCCATGGGCCCTTATATGAGATCCTGGCCCCCTTTCGTGCTTCTTGAAGAGGCACAGCAGTGCTCCCCTTCCTTTTACGTTGGCCCCTCAGAAAATGGAGCCCCCAAAAGTTGGAATGAGACTGAAGAGAGGGCCCCATGAATGCCCCCCTCCCCCCGGGTGAAATGGGCATTTTCTGCTTGGTCCAAACCCCATGGCCAATCCTGGGGTGCCACATCATCCCTCCATCCTTGTCCCAACCCTCCAGCACAGCATGCTAGGACAGTCTAAGATTGTGAAGTCCAGATGTCACTGGTCACATCTCCTCTGGGAGCCCCAGCTCCAACCTCGCTGACATCCCTCTCAGGGCCTTTCCTACCAAAATGTCAACGATGAGCCCCCTCCTGGCTCCAGCTGTTGGCTTTAGTTTATTACCGTAACATCAATCAAAGGGGGCAATTTCCTTACTTGCACCAGGGTCCATGGCACTTTTGCTATACTACTGATGGCAGCGTCCCTTCCCTGCACTGGGATCATGACCTTACTCTTCTATTTACTCTTTCATCTCCCATGATGGTATCACCGGCTTCCTCCTGGCTATACATGGAAAAGGGGCTGTTCTTTGTGCACACAGCAGATACCAGAGGACATTGAGATGAAATAGGATGGGCATGATTAGGGATGGCATTTCTGGGACTTGATGTTTCCCATGGTTGTTCAGGAAGAGAAATGATAGCTTTTGTGAGCGATGAGCAGACATTGGGCCAGGTCACCTTGCTCTACCCAGCACATGCGTAGCTATGGACACCGGCAACACTCTTAATTGCCTGGCTCACTTCAGCCCTAGGGTCCAAGCAAGAGAGATGAGGGCTACGTTTGGGGCCTACAGGGGCCCTAACACCCCTGGCCCGCAGCACCACTGCACCTGCAGAATTACTGTAAGCTAAGTCCTTGCTCATACACCTTATCTAAACATACAGGGAGGTGATGCAGCTCCCCAGAGCCCATTGCTCCCCCAAGCTCCTGAGCTGCTACAGCCTCCCTGACAATAATCCTTTCCTCCGCTGCTCTGCACTCGCTGCCCCTGTTCCCTTTTATGCTGGGCTCGAGCTTGTATTCCCCCACACGGGACTTAGAGATAATTATCAAGGAGTTTAAAAGCAAACTGAAAAACAGACAACAGTCTCCTACCCTTGCTGCTTTGTGGTCTTTGCCAAAACGTGTCCTCAGCAGCGCCCCAGAAGGGGGCTATTGCACAATCTGCATTAAGTGTGCTCACACCACAGCAGCACCCTGTTCCCGGCAAGGATATTACAGGGTGGCAGGAAAAACAAGCATTTGCAATGCAATAGGTCTCGCAATTACGCAAGTTTAAGCTATTGGCATTGTAAATGACTCCGCCTTTTATTTATGTTTTAAAAACAAAAATAAAAGGCATTGTTATTTGCAATGTTAATAGCTCAAACTCGCGTAAATGCGGGACCTATTGCATTGCAAATGCTTGTCCCTGAAAGTT
This sequence comes from Triturus cristatus, assembly GCF_964204655.1. Lineage (NCBI taxonomy): Eukaryota > Metazoa > Chordata > Amphibia > Caudata > Salamandridae > Triturus > Triturus cristatus. Next base: position 347,661,540 of record NC_140582.1, read on the forward strand.
AGTGTTAGTCTGAATCTTTTTTTTTTTTGACATTCAATCATTTTTCATGAACTGTGCCCTTAGAGTATTTTAAAATTCCTTCACTTCGGCAGATGCTGTAAATAACATTTTTGTTTACTTACAAACCCCATTCTTGTAAGTATGTGAACAGGGTTATCAGCGTAACGCTTGAAGGAGTAACAACTTTGGCGAGATTGGCATGTCGCAAACACACTGTGCAAAATGGCGTTTGTAGCATGCCCTTCGTTCCTCACAGATCAAGCTAGCTGTGTAGCTTAATGCTTTGGTACACAGCCGCTGATTCAGAGTCTCTCACCACTTGTATACGGGAACAGAGACACACACATTGTCATTAACAGACACCTTGTTATGCACCGTGGAGCCGTAAATAAACAGCCACAGGACTGACATTCCCAGGCACCGAGGCTGCAGCTGGAGTAACCAGATTAAAGTCCCAGCAGGTTTCAACTGCCTTTAACGACTAAGGATAGGTCTTGACGATGTCACGTGACGCAGAGGGCGCCCATCGGGAAAGCAAGTATGTTCTATGACGTGACTCAAACTTTCATGAAATCCCTGTTGTGCTAGGGAATACGATGTAGATAGCAGAAATACAGATAAAAGCCCAAACAGCCGTGTGTGACAGCAGGGCTTTGATATACGATGTTGAACATTGTCCTGTGTTCGCACTGCTGGCCTCAGCCTAGTTGTGAGTTTGTTTCAAGTGTCTGCTTTCCACCTCCTGTCAACGGCTGGCACAAAATGGTTGCTGCTAATAACTTAAAACATTTAGAGCTACCTAACTTATAGTGATTAAACGTCAAATGTGAAAATGTTTCTTAAGTACACCTCAAAGGTTGTAATGTTGCAAACAAGCGTGAGGTACAGGCATGGAAAGAGTAAGGAAGGGAAGGAGGGGAACGATAGAGGCATGGAGGAAGGAAAGAAAGTAAAGGAGAGGCATTCATGGAGGGAGGAAGAGAAGCAATGGAGGGATAGAGTCATGAGGGAGGAAAGGAAGCAAAAGAGAGAAAGAGCCATGGAGAAGGAGATAAAGTAAAGAAGAGAAACATTCATGGGTGAGGAAGGAAAGCAAGGGGGGGTCAGAGACATAGAGGAAGTAAATGAAATGCAGGTGAGAGAGGGAATGAGGGTGGAAAGTAAGCAAGACATGGGTAAAGGCTTGGAGGAAGGAAAATAAGTAAGGGAGACAAAACAAGCGGCCGCAAAAGTGAAAGTGATCGCGATCAAACATCAAAGCGGCCGCGAAAGTGAAAGCAAATGGTGTGCAGGCTGCCAAATGGTGCGCGTGCCCGGCGCACATGCACTGTATTTGGAGGCCTGAAAGCACTCGTTTGCACTTCCAGATCCCCCATTTACAAAAGCTCTCGCGAGAGCAGCGCTAAAGCGCTGGCTCAGGCGAGACCTAACTAGCTGATAACCACCGTAAACAGTTTATTCCAGCTCCTTTGCTGAGGTTTTTGAACTGCTGGCATCAATTAAGAGGTGTGAAAACACCCCAGGAGGTTGGCACCAGCCTCAGCAAGCTTTTGTTTTTTTTGGCAGGAGGAGGATTTTGGGGCGGGTGGGGTTCAATAGTGGCTCGTAGGTACTTCTCGGTCGGCATGAAGCCCCGCCCCATGCAAGGAACCACCCCCCTCCTCTCACAGTGAGATTGTACAGCAAGTTGGCAGGTATGCTGATCCCATTAAGGGTAGTAATGCATGGACGACACTCTGACCCACTTCTCTGTCACAATTACTTTAATTAGTAATTTCCCCCAGTAACATACACAACAACAAAAAGTTTGGTAAGAACACTGGGGCACAGACTCGTTTACCTTGGGATATAGTGCCCATCAACATATCAAGCCATTGCAGTTCTCACAGAAGCCAGTGCCCACCAGCTAATCCAGGCACTAACAGCTCTGACGGCCAGGTGCCCAACACCCAGCAAGGAAATAAGGGCCAGATGTATGAAGGCCCTGTTTTGCAATTTCCTAATTGCGAACCTTTGAGATTCGCAATTAGGAAATCGCAAAACGAAATGCATGAAAGTGTGTGGGTTTGCGATTCTCTATTTGGAAGGGGCGTGTTTAGGGCGTCCCTTCCAAATAGCAAATCCTAACGGTAGACACAAATGTTTTGTGACCGTGAATGTGGTTGCAAAACATTCACATCTTACCACCTACTTCATGTAGGTGGTAACTACTTCATGTAGGTGGTAACCCATTCGCAACTGGGAAGGGGTCACCAAGATACCCCTTGGTTGTAAAATAATTTTTTAAGAGCCGGTGCCTGCACTTAAAAAATGAAAGAAAACTTTTCATTTTTGTTTTTGAAACACATCCCGTTTTCCTTTAAGGAAAACGAGCTGCATTTAAAAAAAAATGCTTTATTTAAAAGCAATCACAGACATGGAGGTCTACTGAGCCCAGCAGGCCACCATCCCTGTGATTCTTGCGATTCCTAGGGGGTCGCAAATTGCGACCTACCCCAATAATATTCATGAGGTAGGTCATTTGCGATCCCCTAGGAATCGCAAAATGTGTTAAACACGCTTTCATGCATTTTCATTTTGCGATTTCCTAATTGCAAATCGCAAAGAGGATCGCATGCACGCCCAGAGTACTCACCTCAGAATTTCTTTTTATGTGCACAGAGCACTGCTTCTCACTGACATACAAGATACTGTATGTTGCTATACAGTTTCCAGTACTCTGTGCACAGCTCTGACATGCTCGGTCTGGTACTCTGATTTACTGTGCACGGTGCTCCTCTACACACTGTGCGGTACTATTGCTTGCATTGGATGAGCATGTTTACACCTCATTTTCAGTCCTAGCTGCAGGAGGGAAAAGTAAATAATATTTGATATGCTGCTTCTTCTCATCTCAGGGTGAAGCTGGTTATGAAATGAATAACTAATGACGAAAAGTGATAGAAGAATGCTTGCTAACATGCCAACAAATATCAATCTCCCACAGCCACATTCCAGGTCATTGCTTTTTATATCTGCTGCGCCACTTCGCATACAGAGCAACAGATACACCTCTTGTCAATTCATTAAATGGCACCCATGCATGCAATCCCTTAATCTACATCTATACATGCATCAGTTCAAACTCATCCATGTGTCCATCCATTATCTTATCCATCCACCCATCTGGACCCACCACCCTTCAATTTCCACCTATTCATGCATCCCTTCCTTCATTAATTCACCCACACACTTCATGTATCTATTTATGCATGTATGCCCCCTAATGTGTGCGGTAGGGCATTTTTCGTATGTTTTTTTTTTTTTTGCTTTACGTGCATTCAGATGCAGTGCATGTCAGGAGAGCGTGAAGGGCCCAGGAAGCAAAAAGGAGGCCAATTTGTTATTTTATTCTTGCAGCTAATAGGTGCCTACTTGCATTTCCATGTTTCTTTCTAACTCATGCTAGCAAAGGAAGGGGGTGTGGCTTAACGGATAAGGCTGTCGGCTTTGAAGCTGTGGAACGAGGTTCGAGTCTGGTGGGAGGCTCAAACATCCTGTGATTCTGGCCAAATCACTTTATCTTCCCGAGCCCGAAACATGAATGAGTCCGTCTGTAATGCAACTGGTGCCTGTGTAAAGTGCTCTGATACCTCCAAGTCGAGTTCGTGCTATATAAAACTACAATAAAATGAAAAAGTAATAATGTTCTCGTTCCCTGGCACATCTCGTCTCTAAGGCTCACTGAGGCATTGAGAGCGAGAGCAATGAGGAAGGCAGCCATACCCCGAGTGCGAGCCAACGCCCGGCTCGTGAAGGGTCCGGCTCGGCCGGCATAGGGCACATAACAGCAAGGCCAGGGCGTCCTGCTGGGGATGCTCCTATGCTGCAGCCACCATGTTCAAGGTGGACACCGGCAGTCAGCCAGGAGGAGATTGTGTGCTGCTGGATTGGAGCAACGTGGAGAGCAGATACCGGCAGTCAGCCGTGAGTGGACTGTGGGGGTGCCTGGTGCCCTGTGCCTGTGTGTGGGCGGGGTCCCCTGTAACCCTTTGAAGAGGTCACATACACCAGGGCTGTTGATGCAGCTGTTATCTCCTCACCCAAGTACGACCTACACCCCATCCCCCACATTGGGTCTTTGCCATCGGAGCACCCAGAGGTTTGAAGTTGGAGCTCCAGTCCTCCTGCTGATTTACTGCAACAATTATTGCAACAATAATAGCTGAAATCGCTGAAATGCGAAAACCGCCTACTTTCAGTGTTTCGGCTTTTCAGCAAGCTGTGACATCCTCAGGAGGGGCTCTGTGACTACTGGAATTCAGAGCTCAGTGGCTGAGGCACCCAGTAGTTATCAAGTCTACTGTGTTGGGTGTGGTTGTGGCAGGTGAGGTAGCGCAGGGTGCAATCCAGCTGGCTGCACCCTCTAATTTATTACAAGGCAGAGAGATCCCATAAGATCCCCTAAAAGTGATTGCAGGAGGGCAGCATTAGTTATAAAATACGGTCTGCTTTACTTGCTGGCCCCTTAACCACCATAATACCATACCGCCAATTATTACTGGAATTGTTAGTATTGTTAATACTATTATTGTACTGCCATTGTGAACACTGTGCGCATGTGCTTTGCCCTGCATTTGATGAGTACGCAGAGGAGGTGTGGGGGCATTAGGTCTGGCTAGGCAGCAGAAAAGCACTCAACTTTATTGGTATCCCGGCCTCTTTGTGGGCAAACCGTTTAAGTCTGTGGTAGTAGACGGTATAAATGTGGTTCAAGCGGCTGCATTGGGGGAGACTCCTATGGAGGCATTAGCTACTTGTAAGTAAGAGTCTCAGGACCTGATTGGGACCTTAGGAGTGATCCATCCGAGGCTCTCCTCCTCGCCCTGCTTGTTTCAGCCCTCAGAGCTGAGATTTGCGTGCTGTGGAGAAGAGTCAGGGTCAGGAGTGGAGGGCACTATGGAAGGATCATCAGAAGGTCACTCGAGGAGGATGCTCTTAGAAGACCCTAAAACAACTGAATGAGATTCCTGGGGGAAACCAAGGGACTTTGGGGATCTCAGGGGAAAATATAGACTCTCTACTGTCAGGGTCATCCCCGATGTTTGACATCCTTTTGTTGATGCAGAAAACACTACATGGGATATTTGAAGCGTCATTAGCCACAAATGAGGCATTGGGAATGGAGGCCAGAGTTCTAAAGGACATTTTGTTGGAACTAAAAGAAATTAATGCTTGTATGCCCTCATTAGTAAGACCAATAACGGCACAACCAGCGTCCACTGAGCAGTTGTTAGCTCAAGAGGAATGCGAACAAACAACAGTTTATGTGCCAAAAAGATACATGTTGGTGAGGAGGAGGAACAGTGGGTGTGCAATATGCTGTCAGTTGGAAAAATTGAAATGGAAGAAAAGGAGGCGGGGCATAAAAGCAAGATCATTAGTACAAATGCACAGACAGAACCAAGCTTGTGTGCCAGCTGTACCACCTGTGCCCACCACGACAAAGCGTCAGCAAGCTTTAAGAGGGGTGGGGGTTGAAAAGAAGGGGTTGTTGAAAGGGAGTAAAGGTGAGGGCCTTGCTGGTCCAGTCAATTTATGGGAGGGCACTAGGCTAAGGAGAAGTGTATACCTTAATAGAAGCCCCAAGGAAAGAAGACCCTGTGTTGAGAGAAGAGAGAACCCAGAGGCCTGAAGGATTTTAAGAACTGTGGTCAACGCAGACCAGACATATATTACACGTAGACCATCACAAACAAAATACGTCTATCTGGAAGTGACCAGTAGGGGAACAAAGCAAATAAGTGAAAGCCCTTGAACAGGTCACATATCCTGACACTATTCTCACACTGCAAGGTACTGGAGGAGGTAATGTCAAATGATATAGAATACATAATCTCCAGTCAATCCAAAGCAGATAGAGAGGTAACAAAGGGTTGTTTTATCTCTCCAGTGTTTATTGATCTGGTTTTAGAAACAAGTGACGAGTTGAACAACTTAAGTCTAGGAATAGTGCAGGAAGAGGAGGTGGAAACTTCTCGCTTAAAGTTACCCATGTTCTCAAATCATCCGGGCCCAAGTCAAGCACAGCTAGCTTTGGTGATTGAGGGAGAAATAAATCCACCTTAGCGGGTGGGGGTAAATTGCGGAACCCTAAAAGTTACTATCCTGTCCCAGGAACAAGAGTGTTCTATGGATCTGATCCCTGTACCCAATAAGTTTGTGCATCTAAGCGTTGATGAGGAGACAATTTTTTCATGGGAGGAAGAGATAGACTAGAGAACCGATGCACCCGCTGGCTTGGGTGTTGTCTCCTGGAATGTACATGGATTAAAGAATTTAACAAGAACAACAGAGCTCTCAGAAATATGGGAGGGAAATGAGATAATGCGCTTCCAGGAGATATGGTTGGCAGGTGAGGATTTTCATCAAAATGGGTTCATGCATTTTAGGAAAGATGAAACTGAATCAGGCACAGGCGGGGGAAAGGAAGACTAATGATATTGCTATCTACCAAAAGTAGTAAGGGGCAAAAAAAATTGAAACAAGTATTGATTGGGTTTTAGCTTGTTTACTAGACTTCTATGAAGGCTGTCTCCAGCAAAAAAAGCTGATAGTTTTGAATGTTTACAGAAACCAGGAAGACTCTAAGGAAGAGTCAAGGGAAATGTTTCAGAGGGACCTTTTAAAACTAATAGAGCTCCCGAGGGAATATCCTATTTTGCTATTAGGGGACTTTAACCTTCGCTTAGATCCAAGGAAGGAAGATTCTGCGGTCTTAGATATGCTAGATTATTACGGTATTCCTATTGCAAATTTTCCAAGATGTCATCAGTCAAAGTGTGATAGGAATATGGTGAGCTTTCTGGCAGAATTAGGGTTTGTGTGCCTAAATTGCTGTTTCAATGAGGATGACCCAGCAGGCCAAATGTTTTTATATGGAAACTACAGTGCCCCATTGACTACATGTTCATACAGGCATGGCATTTTAATCTTTGTATAGGATTCATGGTGCTAAGACTAAAGGGAAGCGATCATTGGGGGCTAAAATTAGATATGGAGGTAGCTCCATTATTGAGGGAATGAGCTATTCCTATGGTACTAGATTCCTAGACACATTAAATAAAATAACATAAGAAAAACAGCTGATTAAGACATTAAACGTTTCTAAAAGAAATGCACCAAGGTATTCTTAAATGTTCCCAACTTACTTGATGTTTATTTACGAGAGTGGAGTTCAGTGGCAGTCCAGGCTTCTCTTGCAGGTGGCTAATACCCATTTGCAAGTAAAGGGCATTTCGCGACCCTCCGGTAATAGGATTAAAGTCTGAGGAGAGTTTTCATTTTTGAGATGCCAACCTGGAGACTCTGACCCCGAACCCCCAGCTTTGAGACCAGAGGCCGCTGCTGAGTGAATGTTTGGCATACCACAGCTCCGATGCCCGCTCTTTTTTGGCACACGCTGTGCCACTCTTATTCTCCCCATGCCCATGCCCTTCCCCTCACCTCTCCCACAACAGTGCATGCCTGCCAACAACACTTACTGGCATGCAAAAGTTATAAATGGCTTCCGTGTGCTAATTTAGTGGAGAATGCGACACTGAGATGCCCGATACTGCGTGAACTTTGCCTCTCTACCATCTAATCCTGAACTGCGTGCAGCTGCGCCCTGCCTCTGGATGACGACAGAATTAAGTTACAACACCAGACCATCAATTTAATAAGGGTTGGAGCAGGTGATTTGAATAAGGACTGCATTAGCATTCTTCCAGTGCACAACTAACAGCAGCTGACCTTTCAGACCAGGGAGAAAATCTTTTAACACATCTAAAAGGATGAGAAAACACTGTGACAAACAGACACGGGGCTTTTATATAGAAGTTACAGTTTGTATCCCACGCGTCACCTCTCATACAGAGACCGGAAAATAGAATCCTGCACTATAAAAAGAGCAACGAACTGCAGATGACGAGCGTTTCAGTAAGGTGGGCATCAGAAGCCGAAACGTGGCCATTGCTTCACACACACAAGAGCGCAGTAGCAATAACAGGCCTTTGCGTACCTTGCATCACAAACATTGCAATCTCTTTCTTGGAGCATTCTGGAAAAGCAGATGTTATTATCACCTATCGCCAGTACTCACAATAGTTATGGAGACGAAAAGGGTACTGCTTGAATTGCACGGGAGCCCGAGCAAACCACTGTGGGGACAACTCCAACAGGGCGTAGAACTGCTTTACATTGGCTGCGAGGTGAATCCAGGCGGCCAGCTGTGCGCTCTGACAGCAGGCATGCTTAACGGGTCAGTTGAGCCCAGCCTGAAAAGCTGACTGAAACCATTAATAAACAAGCAGCATGCGCTGCCCACCCCTCGCGCACACCGTCTCCTTGCGCATGCGCCACTGCCATGTTTAGGTCAGGCAGCGATGCGCAAGACAAACAAAAAGTCCGAACAGTGCGGACTAAAACTGTAGCTGGTGGCCGCTGCTTCCGGACTACACGGAAGTCAGTTGGACATCAACAGCCTCTGAAAACAAAGGTAAGAAATGCGAGAACAACACTAAGCCAATGGCTAGCAGTAGGAGAAACTACCGGCTACTTGCCAACATTTAGAGATTACTTTAGGTCTCGCTGAGACAGCGCATGCAGCGCATGCGCTGCCAAGACGAGACCTAAAAAGGACATGCCAAGTCTAATCTGAAACCAACAATGGTTCGATAAAGAGTGTGCATTTGCTCGGAAGGGGCTATGGAAAATAGGAAGGGCAAGGCAATTAGATGGTCAAGCAATTAATATCTACCTCTGTAAGAAAAGGGAATATGAAGATCTGCTTATGAGAAAGAAGCAGGTTTTATTTCAGGTAAATTTGGATTTGATGATTAGAACACTTCAGGAAAAGGATATGAGGAAATTCTGGAAGTTGATCCAGAAGGGATGCTGTACGGCTGTCCCACTGGCAAGATGCATGGTGTCAGAAATAGATTGGTTAACTTTTTTAACTAATATTTATAAGCCAAGGGAGACTGTGGTGAAGAATGGCCGGCCAACTGTTCGGGTGGAGGCTTTGGAGTCATTTTCTAGCCAATCTATCACCAAGTTGAGAACTTTAAAAAATTTAACCAAGGCAGCAGGACCAGATAACCTGCCTGCAATTGTAATTAAGTGAAATCCCTTATGGTGGGCAGAATCCTTCTCCAAAGTTTTTATTTACATAGATTTGACGGGGATAATCCCTCCGAGTTGGAAGGGCACAATAATTAAGCCTATACATAAAAAAGGTGCAATGGACGACCCAGGGAATTATCGGCTGATAAGTCTGTGGGATGTAAGTGCTAAACTGTACTCCAAAGTAATGTTAAGGGCCCTAAACAACTGGATAGAGGAAAATAGAATTATTCCAATGAAGCAGGGAGGCTACAAAGCAGGGCATTCAACAATAGACAATTGTTTCAGTTTATGGGCTTTGGGGCAGAAGGCAAAAGAAACAACTTGGAACTTATTCTGTTGCTTTGTTGATATTAGCTCTGTGTTCGATCTGGTTGACAGTAGTATACTTTGGACTAAACTAATACGTCAGGGTATTCGAAATTGCTTAATAGGAATTTGGCAGAAATTGCATACTGGGAATTGGGCCCAAGTAGAGCTTGACTTAGATGGGGCCATCTCTGGGAGAATTCCCTTGGAAAACAGGTTAAGGCAGGGTTGTGTCCTGGCACCCATATTGTTTTCTTTATTTTTAGCCAATCTCCCGGGAGAGTTGGCAGCGACTCATTTGTTTACCCCAAAAAATGGGAAGTAGACATGTGTTGTGCCTACTCTATGCAGATGATCTGGCAATTCTGGACATGATCTAAGTAGACCTGCAGAGGAAGCTAACCAAGTTTAATCATTATTGCAAGGCTAATAAATTGGAGGTAAATATGGGAAAAACTAAAATAATTATGTTTTGGGGAAAAAAAGTAAATCGTATAAGTGGCAGCTAGGCAATAGTAGGGTAGAGATCGTGTCCTCCTATAAGTACCTGGGCATGCCGTTTATCAGTCAGCTGAGTTTGACCTTGCATAAAGAATTGGTGGAGACGAGGACATTAACTACAATATGGGGACTTGTTCACTTTAAAAAGACTTATGGCGGCCCATCTTGTACTCCCCTTTTAATTGCTTGTAACGCAATGGTCCCCACGCAATGCCTCTATGGGGCAGAGATATTAGCCATTAGTATTCAGGAAAGTTGGGAGAGGTGTGAAAGCAAATGTTTGACAAAATTGTTGGCCGTCCCCAAAGGTGCAATTTTCCAGGCGATACAATTAGAAGGACATTTGCAGGCCTGGAACTTCTTAGCCAATAAATCAACTTTGCGTTTTTGGGATAAACGTTTGTTCAAAAATAAGCAGAAAATATCAGCCTTCTGTGTTACTGAAATAGCAAGAAGTGAATTACAGTGGGCAAAGATGGTAAAGAAAAGATTGGAAGCCATCGCAGAAACTCTAAAATTAGAATTAAAATAGATGAGGCCTCACTCTCTAAAGCAGAATCAAAAATAACCTGTAAAAAAGAATCTAGGTTGGCGGACATGAAGTATGTAAGGAATAGAGCCTATGACAAATATATGGCAGATTCATGGAAAAATATGAATGTATTTTCGTGTTTATCTGCACTTCTAGATGCCCAATTACGATTAGTACTAGTAAAATTCCGGATAGCATTAAATCTGCCTTATGTAAGAGCTGAGACATTTGAAGTACTACTAAATCAATGGAATACCTGCACATGTGGACTGCCTTTTCAAAACTTTAATGTTAATGTTTTAATTGATTGTTGTCATTTTATAGGCCCCGTTCCTTGATTTTAAAACCTCTTTTAAAAAAATATAATATAAATTGTCGAAATAACACACTTGCACTATTGTTAAGAATGCAATTCTTTGATGTGGCTTGCGCTTTGGCTAAATTTCAAAAAATATGTTTGGATTAACACCCTAATGTGTTTAAGTGGTAGGAGTCTGGTGATTTTAGTTGAAGTATGATGAATTGGTATTTATATAGGGTATTTATATATATATATATGTTATTGATTTTAAAGAATGTATGTTGTAAAGACTGTCTAAACATTAATAAAGAATGAACTGAACTGAACTCATAATTTAAACCTTGTCTAAAAGCTCTTTAGAGGAATGTTAAAATCAACCTAGGTGAAAACTAGTAAGAGAGAGATGTGTGATGAAATATGACTGAGGCACACTTGACCTTTGCCCCAATTGGCATAATTGTTTTTGAGCTATTTGTAATAATTACAATCCTAATGCACATGACTGGCAGACGCATCATATATAATAAATAGCCATTTAGTGAAATACCAAGTTTGGAGTGTGCGTGCAGATTTTAGGCCTGCCAGGGTGGAGTTTCATATACCAAGAATCATATAGAAAATTTCTAATAGGTTGCCATAACTCACCTTTCCCCTCAATCCTAACACAGTGGAGGCAGGGAGATTTATCTGCCAGTTCTTTTTCTCTGAATATACTGTTGTTAGACCTGGCATTATTGGGATGTTATTTCCCCTGTCTTTTTTGCTTCTCATATTCAGTTTTTTTATTGTGTGCTGCATTTCAGCTGGTTTTAGAAAAATTCCAGCGCTCCGTCCATCATCACCTTGTGTTTGCTTTGTTTGCCCTAAGTTGGCAGGGTATGCCCAGACGTGGGTACCTTGCTCACTTTGCCACTGGATTCAAGCTAGCCTGGCTGATGAAGGGTGTTACCCAGAAACCGGTCCCAGGATTCTGGTTCAGGGAAGACCTGGCTTGGCAGTTCGGGCTGGACTGTTCCCATGAGGCACTGGGTCAAGACTGATTTGCATATAGCTGGGTCTGAACGGGGGTGGCGAAGTGAGCTAAAGAATGATGATGGATTCAAACCAGATCTGTGACTGGGGTTGAGTGTCTGAAAAGTTTCAGCGCTCCGTCCATCATCTCCCTGTGTGTGCACTTTTAGAAAGTAGGCATTTTCTTGCTTTACCATTCTGTGCATCTTCCTGTCTCCATTTGTGGTTTAGGGGGACAGTTGGGCTGTTTGTGAATTCACTCTAGACAGTCACACAAAGGGAGCTGAGTTGTTCCTTGCATTTCCCGATGGGCCATCATCAGGCTGATTGGCCTTCCAGAGCTAGAATGGTGGGAGAAGTTGTCACTGACACCTGAATAAGGCTGTGCTTGTCCTCACACAAAGCTGTCTCCACCCCCCCTCTAGTGTGTCAGGAGCCATGTCAGGGAAAGGTAGGATCTTGTGCACTTTACAGAGACTTTCCTTTGACGTTTGCCTACTTCAAAGGCTGGTACTGGTATCAGTCCTGTAGCGGTGACACCATGACTTCAATACATTTCTGCACTAAAGGGAAATATACCAGGAAAAAGAGCTGGATGCTGTAGGAGGAATGACAATCTGCTTGTTGCTTTGTTGTGCTGGCCCGCTGCTTGCTGCTTCTTCCCTGGGCACGAAATGATTGGACTTTGCTTTCTACATCCTGCTTCCAAGGTTCTCCAAGGGCTTGTGCATGCTTGCCTCCGGTTAAGAAGTCTCAGTGCCATCAAAGACTCTCCCTACCCCTGTCTGGGCTCCTCTGCTGAGAGCCCTGACATTCCAAGTGGCACCAAATCCAGTTTCTGGGCCCTTGGAAGTAGAATCTGGTGACCTTAAGAAGTAAATCCATGCATCGACTCGCAGTGCCTGTTTTTCCAATGCAGCACCACCGTGCAGCGGAAAAATCAATGCATTGTTGCTGTGTGGCCAAAGAATTGACGCAGCACCTGCAGTGCAGCTGGAAAATCACTGCAGCCCAAGTCCTGAGCACTGTGTCACCAACCTCAATGGCACCCACTCTGATGCAGTCCCTGCTTTGTGGCTGAAGAATCGACATAGCACCCGTTTCACAGCTGTGAAATCAACACCGCGGTTGCTTCACCACCACTGCATCAACACAGCACATCTGGATTTTCGACGCATCGTCCTTGAGCACTGATGGAGCCATCAATGTTGCCCAGCAGTAAGGAACCGAGACTATGTGTCTGGGGATTGATGCATCACTTACCCTCACAGTAACGAACCATTGCATCACCTCCCCTGACAGTAAGGAACTAATGCATCATCTCTCCTGGCAGTAAGGAGCCGATGCACCACCTTCCCTGAGAGTAAGGAACCAATGCATTGCTTTGCTTTTCCGGTGCCTCATCTCCCCTTCACTTATTTTCATCTTTGATTTTGACGCATCCCAGATAATTTGTGCTAAAAGTGACATATCCATAGATGCTTATGGACTGAACTGATTTAAATCTTTTTAGAAGTGATATCTTTATGTATGTATGTTGGATGTTTGTCATTTTGGTTGTTTTATTCACATAAAGATTGCCTATTTTTCTAAACTGGTGCGGTGTTCTCCTGTATTGTTTTCATTGTTTTACAGGGTGTGTATGTACAAATGCTTTACACATTGCCTCTGATATAAGCCCGAATGCGTATGCCAAGCTACCAAGGGGGCAACCAGGTTTATATTAGCTGTGTAATCTCCTTACCATGACTAGAGTGTGGGTCCCTAAATGGACAGGGTGCAAACCACTGCCAACTGGAGACCTCACTTCATATTTTAGAGATTCATATTTTAGAGCTTAGAGGATCCAATAAATTGGGGGTAACAGAGCAGTCCACCCCCATTCTTCCATATAGCCATTCTTTGCTAGTGCATTCATTAATGCAATAACTCACACAATCATCCAACCATTCACATGTGTGAAAGGGATCCTGTATCTGAGTGCTAGATGTGGATGTATGGTAGCCTCTAAGTCTGTTGATATGAGTCACTCTATGGACGTTGCCTATGTTCATGGGTACCTATTTGTGAATTCGTGCATTTTAGCATATGTGTCTGTTGGTAAGTGTGCGTAGCTTCTTTTACATGTGTAAGTCTTTGTGATTGAATGTGTGTTTGTCTCTGTCAATAGATTCATGTCTTGCTCTGTGCCTGAATGTATAGATTATGGTGTGTTGTCTGTGTGTGTGCATATGTGTTTGCATTTTGTGTATTTCTGTGTTCATGCACTTTATAAAACAAAAATATATCGACTTTTTCAATGCTTGTTAAGTCAGCATACCCATGATCTCAATGGGCTCGGAAAATGTTTTCCTTCCGCTTCTATTATTAAGCCACCAAACGTCTGCATGAACCAAGAGATTTGGAACATACTGTTTAAACACATGAACTACATTAGAATCTCTATGGTCAGGACACTGCGACAATGTATTACCAATGGCCAGTCTGCCCTGCAGCATTCCTAATCGAAAAATTATTTTTACATCCCCCAAAAATAATGTTCATTCTATTCCCTCTGGCATAACATCCAGTTTCACAGATTATAAAATAGACTAAAGTACGTAAAAAAAGACAAGAAGTAATTAAGCTGTCACTGTGTGGCCTATATGTTTAGGTGTACAAGATTCTCTAAAGGATTTGTTGATTAAGTCCGTCGATGGACTTCAAAGGAAACCAGAGAATTTTAATAACAGAAAGAAAAATGAGCCTGACAATTCTTGGAAATGGAAAGATGAATAGCGTTAGAGTATTAAACAACACAGACCCAGATTCTGAAAGCTGTCAGACAACGAGGAGCAGCACACAAAGAGGCGGTGCTGCGTTGCAGGGAGAGAGCAGGAGAGCACCATATTTACGGAAATATGGCACTCTCCTCCCCTCTCCCTAGCACCAGCCTCAAGTACACACCTTAGCTCCATAGTGATAGGGTGTGTGCCTGAGTCTAGCATAGGTTTTTACAGGAAGGGAACCCTTCCTGTAGATAATACTATGACTAGACAAGTTTAAAATCTGTTCCTACTTTGTGTGTGTGCTGTACAATGGAGCACACATTCGAAGTCAGAAAAGCACAGAGAAATGAAAAATGTCTTTGTGTAATGCTTGCTATTCAGCGTCAAAATTTTTTGGTGCTAAGCCCTTTCTACCAATGTTAGGACCAGATTCTGAATGGCGTCAAGGAGTCTAATGTAGAAGCCAGAAATGCTGTGCTGCGTTGCGTGGCTGGGCGGGAGCAGAAGAGCACCATATTCAAAGAGAAATGGCCCTCTCCTCCCCTCTCCCTAGTGCCGGCCCTAATTTCACCTGCCCTGCGCAAAGGACCCGCCTTAGCGCTATAATGTTAGGGTGCGTGCCTGAATCCACCATAGGTTTTTTAGAAGAAGGGTACCCTTCCTGTACAAAATACTATGCCTAGACACACCTTATAGCTTTTCCTACTTTGTACGTGTTCTGCAAAAGAATTTGCTGACCATTTGCTAGTGAATGCATTAACAGAAAGTGAACCTACTAGATATAGAGTTTCCTGTCCATTGAAACCAGAATGATGTCTAAATAATGTTCCATTGCACCACCTGATTTAAAATCCAGAACTTCGCTAGCCAGAGAGCCTCTGGATACAACTTTGAACTCGTTTATGTGACCCACTCCCAATAGCGGACCTTCACTAGTTTTTTGGAGGTGAAGGACTCCAGTAAAGTACAATCTCAGGCTTCTTGGAAACTCTGGGATGACAGCAGCTTTCTGACATTACTGATCCATGCTTTTTTTTGTTATCCTACGTAATAACTTACTGGAGTGTGTCAGCATAGAATGACAATTTGGGTGTGGATTTAATTCTCCTCCAAAACAGCAGTGGGCACATTCTAGCTCTATCTTGAATGGATTTTCTACCCATATCAAGTTTAGGGGACTGAGCGGTGTGCTCGGAGGCAAAGAAAATAGATTCCTCCGAAACTTGTGTTCGGTTCTAGTCAGATCAGCCGAGTTAACAAAGCCCCAGAGTTCGGCCCCATATAGGGCTGAACTGACCACTTTCAAATCATATATCTGTAATGCGGCAGCAACTGGTTTATTATTGGATGGGTGGTGTTCTTTTAACAGGGCACCAACAATTTGCCAATGCTTCATGATCATTGTTTCCACATGGGGTTTCCAAGACATGGTAGCTGTTAGTTGTATGCCCAGATTCTCAAAAGGTTCAGACTATTCAAGTGCAACCCCCACCCTCAAGGTAGGCCTCCCCCTATATAATTTGTGAGGATTGATCTCAATACACTTGGTCTTTGATGGGCTTATCTCCAGCCTCCCATCATACAAAATTCCTCAAATCGATTAAATAACTTCTGAAGACCATCTGGAGTTTTTGAAACCAATAGGGTATCGTCAGAAAAACGATTGTGGAAATGTCTGCCTTGCCTAGGGAGGGAGCATCTGCTGGATAGGTAAAAGGGAATTGTACTATGCTGTTCAAGTCTAAAGAAAACAGAGATGGGACTAGCATGCATCCTTGGTGAACACCTTTGTTTACAGGGATTGGCTCAGTGTGTTACCCTTGCTCACTCCAGCGTACACTGGCGTGATTATCCTCATGTAGACTGCATGAACAATTTTAATTCTCAATTACTGAAATAATGTATATCGTTTTTTGGTAGTGCTGATGTAGCGCATATTTGACTTAATTATAAATAAATATTGCCCTCTTTAGAAAGCTCATTTGAGTCTGCCAATACCTCAAACTTCATGACAACTGGCACAACCATCCACTTAAGTACTACGGTCACCCTCATCTTTTGATACCTGTAGGATTTTGCCTTCAGACACATTTACATTTTGCGACAACAAAGTTGCAGTAAAGATGTTTCAGCTCCTCAATTGAAGCTATTAGGATTGACTCTTCAGCCCCCAAGAATCATCACAGTACCAATTCACTCTAATTCTTCTATTTTATAGGAGGATAGCAATGAATTGGTTAAATGCTCACTTATGATTGTGCACCTTAATATGCACAGAGACAGTAATAATAGTGAGAAACACGTGCCTTTACTTTGGTGATAAATATGAATTTGAGCTTCAGGATTTTGCCGTTTTCAAAGTTTGCTCTCTCTCTCATCCTCTTATAACAAGATTGGGACTGGATCTGGAAACCTAAACGCTGCTTTTCTGTCATTGACTTCTTCAGGGCCAAATGCTGAATCTGCTGGAATTATGCTTTTTAAAGAATGGCCCCACTTGTCTCTCATTTGGAAAAATCTTCACTACTTTACCCAAATCCAAGATCCTTGATGGCAATGACAATAACTTATGAGTGTTATTTTAGGGCTTTTTCCTGATACCGACAAAATAATTTCCAATAAAAAGGTTGGTTGCCTTATATGTGTTCAACAATTCCCATTGAAACAAGCATCATCATACATTTTAGCGTGAAAAGCGCCTTACCTTAAAATCTTTGTTTACTGCTCTTTAGTGCTGTTAGAGGGAGAATTCATTCAGCTAATGAGGTGGATTAGTTTCTTCTAAGGGGCAGATTTACAAGAACTGACGCATCTCTGCATATTAGCAGAGATGCATCAGTTAATTTGCATCACGGTAAAAGACCCGTGCGCCAACATTGATGCATTGCATTTACAATGCAGCACACCATGGGGCAAGGATTGACAAATGCGTCACGCATCTATTGGCATAAAGGCAATGCATTGCTGGAGTCGTGTCGCAAGCACAACGCAACTCCAGCAATTCTTCGGAATGCCTATTTCTATTATGCTGCTCCACTCCTTACGCTTGCTTCAGGCGTAAAGGCAATGCATTGCTGGAGTCATGTCGGAAGGACGACCCAACTCCAGCAATTCTTCGGAATGCCTATTTCTATTATGCTGCATCCCTCCTTATGCCTGCTTCAAGCTGGTGTAAGGTTTCTTGTAGATTTCACTGTGTCACTTTTACGAGACTTTCTTGCGTTGGAACACCCACCCTGCATACATTATGCCTGGCACAGGTATAATGTGACGCAGGGCTTTACAACGTGATGCATCTCCATAGATGCGTCACGTTGTAAATGTGTCGCAACGAGGTGCATTGTTTATGATGCTGCTGCGTCACAAAAGTGACGAAACAACGGCGTAAAAGTGTCGCAAGGGGCTTGTAAATCTTTCCCTAAATCTTCAGTTTTCTTGATTAAGGAGTCTCTTGGGAGTCTGCGTAGTCTATCCCTACCTGAAGGGTATTTCTGCAAGGCACATTTCTATGGAGGCAATAAAGCAAAGATGTCTTTCTATAAGATCCATGGTTTCATGCAAGCAGAGGGGCTGAAGAATAGCACCACCTGTTGTTCGTTAAACTGGGGCGATGGAATCGTAATCTCGTCTTCCTAAAATATGCTACACAAAGTAGGGAAAAAGCTTTAGAATGCCTAAGTCACATTATTTATGCTAATGTTTTGATACCTTAGCATTTGTGTACATTTGTTGGCAAGGTAAAAAAGCTTTTATTCCATGAATTAGTTACATAAGTGAATTGTACATAACTGTCATTAATGTAATGAAGAGACTTCGCTTTTGTTTTAATTAAATCATCTATTTTCCAATTAAAAGACATGTTGTCCTAACATGCATGTTGTTCAGTCAACCTCCTGTACGCTATGCTGCTAGGCCGGTACACTGTGACCATGAACCTAAAAGCTGAACTCCTGACTTTAAAAATAAGTATATGCAACTTGAGAGGAGAACACCAAATATGTATTCAAAGGTAATAGTTGCTTAGCTTAAAGTTTCAAAACCCAAAAATCAATCCAACTTCTGGATATGATTGACAAAAATGAGATCCCTCAGAGACAAAGCAAAGTAGGTCCTGACAACTGGGAGAACTTATTCTTACAATTTTACTGCGATTAAAGCACCACTCTGGAAAATATAGCCGATCATACGGCTTGCTCAGCTCAATTGAATAACCACACTAAAGGACGGGATGAATCGGTAATTATATAATCAATTCAAGAAAGACCAGCTTAGTTTTAATTCAGACGGGAGCACGCGGGGATCCAGGTGTGAATGGAATTCCAAGCGGCCTTTTTACATCAGATACAGACTACTGGGAGTTCTGGCTGACAACTTTGTTCAGGGCTTCATTCCTTACAAGCACCATTATGGATTCCTGGAGCAGTAGTATTTCATGTCCACTCTACAAACATGAGGGCAATAGATCAGATCCTTCCAATTACCTTTTAATTGTGTTGCTAGGTACTGGGGGTAAAGCATGTTCAAGGATTTTACTAAAGGAGTTTGATAAATAGTCGGACGAAAACAATATTTTCCCCTTCTTCCAAACAGGTTTGAGACCCAACTGAAGTGCCACTGATAACATCGTGGCACTATCATTTCTGATCCATTGTGCCATCAATCTCAAAAAGTCCCCATTGTTTGCAAGCTTAATCGATTATACACCGCCTTTTGGAAAGGTTGATTGTCGGATTCTGTGGAAATAACTGGTGACTTGGGGCATCCCCCTCCATGTTCAAGCTATCAGGGCCAGACTGGCCATAGCGGGCACCGGGCGTTTTACCGGTAAGCCAGATGGGTGGGTGGGGGGGCCAGTCTTGTCAGTGGGGGATGGTTTAGCTGTAGTGCTGAAATATCGGCCCCCTGTAACAAAAATGGCATCTGTGACTGCACCAGCACCCCACCCTGCCAGAGATTCTCAGTAGCAAAGCCCCCCCCTGACCGCAGCAGGTCGAGCCAAATTTCCAGGGCCTGTTTCTTATCCCAGCCCGGCTGTTCGAGCCATTATCTCTTTATACTCAGAAACCCGGGTTCAAGTGACAGGACAGACACAGACAGGAGCATGAAGCAAGACTGCATGCATGCCAGTCTACTCTTCAGTCCCTACAATGCAGACAACAGCGCATTGTTAGTAAAATACAGATCTATTCATCCAAAGATACAAAATCATTTCCTGCAAATATTACAGCTAATTTTGTCATATTAAAGTATGCAAAGGGTCTTAAACAAATGCCATATATTTAATCTTAAAAGCAAATTAGAACTGAGCCAGTGAAAATCAAAAGTTTTGATCTTTGGCAAGTATCCGAAAAAAACTAACAGCGTGTGGTTCTCTGGTCCTCTCATCTTGAGATATGCTGTGTCTTACAAAAATCTGTGTATCTGGCTCGCAGAAAAAGGCACACTGAGATACCAATAAGCAAAAATAAAAACAGAAAATAGCCACAGTAACATATGGAACTTGTAGATCTAAGGCAAACCTATACAGTCCTTCAGCTAGCACGAAGCGGAAGGTAACAAGATCCACAATTTTACCATCAGCGTTGTAGGTCCTTCATGGCTTCCCAGGCTGTTTACATGGACATTGGAGGTAAAACAATGCAACACTTTCTGAAAGTTCTTCTACTTACCTTCGAACTCCCTGAGATCACAAATAGAACTAGAATTTGGCCTGGTCCATCAACATCTCGCACATAGAGTGAACTTCCTGGCAGGCTGCTCATTAATCAACAAAGCCAAGAAGGGAACACTAAAATAAATTACCACCTAATTCTCGCAAAGATTGTCTGAGTGGCAATCCTTGGGCTACGTATCTGACAAACTCTATCCCAAACCAGGAAGCACAGTCAATTTAGGAAAATATAATTTTATGCACATCACATTAATATGACATAAAATAACACGTAATGATGCTCAGTCGTACTGCTGACACTTTAAATCTTGAAAAACCAAGCATTTACAATATACCTTGGAAGAGTACACAATTATGAACGTTCAGAGCTATCTAACAGAAACAGTACGCAAATCAGTAAGAGCCAGATGTATGATCATTGTGATTTGCAACTCATAAATTACGAGTCGTAAATCACAATGTGCAACAGTGTCTCGGACACGGTTTGCGATTCCCAATGGGGTTGCAATTGCATGCCTCATGAATATTAAAGAGGCACTCGCAATTTCTACCCCATTGGGAATGGCTGGCCTTCCCAGGTATGGTGGCCGACTAGGCTTAGCAGACCTCCATGTCTGGGACTGCTTTTAAATAAAGCAGTGTTTTTTTAATTGCAGCCCTTTTTCCTTGAAGGAAAATGGGATGCATTTTTTTAATTTTTTTAAATGAAACGTTTTCGTTTCATTTTTTAAGGGCAGGTAGTGGTCCTTGAGACCACTGCCTGCCCCTAAAAATATGTCCCCCTGCATTTGCAAAGGGGAAGGGGTCCCCTGGGAACCCCTTACCATATGTGAGTGCATTACCACCCTCTTGAAGAGGGTGGTAAATTGCGAGTGTTTTGCGACTGCAATTGCGGTCACAAAACATTCTTGCATAGGGTAGCAAGTTGCAAGTAGGAAGGGACGCCCTTGGAACGCCCCTTCCTAATTGTCCATGTCCCTATCAGTTTTTGCATGCACAAACGGGTCGCTAACCCGTTTGCGCATGCAAAAATGGGTCGTACATCTGTTGTCTACACAATTGTTTGTATGTAGTTTCTGTTGTTGCCCGTAATAGAATGGAGACTGTCTTGGACCAATCATCAATTTTCAAATATCAGGAGCTGATTGTGTGACTGCAGGAGAAAATCTAAATTGCACCTTAGCTGCTGTTTTCCCGGAGCAATGTGTGAGAAGCAAGTACTTGCCAATCAAAGTTTTCTGATTAATAACATTAGACGATTCAAGAAAGCTTTAAACACTCTCTTAACTCACAGAATGCCTTAGCTCTCTGCCGAGCTGCCAAATTGTTCATGGACTTCTCCAAAAAAACTAACTTCATCCACATATAAAGACTAAAAAATTGCAGATGCTTGACTGTGAGCTATATGAATGTTTTCCATGGATGGGTTTTACGTGACATCATAGACAACCCAAGCTTTGCTTTTGGTGTCTATTGGACGTCACTCAGAACCCCTCAGAGAAAAGCTAGCCCAGACTCACAGCTGCCCATCCATTATTCTGTTCTGTATGGCTTTTCTGAGATCTACTAGTGCGAATGACAGGTTCTAAATCTGTAAATTGGCTACTATGATGTAGCAACAGTTGTTACCAAAAGTTGTTACCCACTGATGCTACATCACAAAGTTATTATAGGCTACTATGGCAGTGCTCTCAGAGCCTGTCAGTGCAGCGCTAGGAGAGCAGAGAGCTCTTCAGAATGGGAGAGGAGAGGAAGCGAAGGTGAAGTTGGAATTGGGGGTGGGTAGAAGGTCAGATTTTCTTTGCAATAGGGAGGAGGGGCCATGTTATGTATGGCTCCCTATTACTCCTTGGCCCCTGCATAGCAGTTAAAAGCACGGACAGATGATTTTGGGGCCCTCACATCAAACAAATGTATATAAGTGGGTAAAAAGTGAATTACAGGGATGTTTTTCACCGCAGTATTCTGAGTGACATCATAGACAACTTGCGCTTTGCTCCTGTTGTCTCTTTGATATTAGACTGAACCCCCTAAGTAAACAGCATCCCTGTAATTCATTGTTACCCCTCTATGATTCTATATTGTTTTCACTGAAATAACTTAATAATACACAAGTAAAAAAAATCCACTCACTCATTCTCAATGCGAGTTTAAAATCATAAACTACTATCACAGATACTTGACTGCTCATACACATGCCAAAACATCTCTTCCCATTTTTTTCCCTTTAGAAATAAAGGTTGCTGGTGATTTGGGAGGATGGGGATGGGGGTTGGGGTGGATTGAATTCAGCTGCTCAGCACTGCACATTGCCTTCTTTTAAATCACCTTTCACATCTTCCTCCTCACGACTCCTGAATTTGTCTAATAGGTGACTTCCTTTTCTGGCAGACATTGCTAAAGCCTAATTGTGAGAATCAGCCACTGGAATTCACCTCTAATGCTGCCCTGCTGAGCGAAGCCTCCTCTGTGCACCTTTACGCTCTCGTTGGTACCCGAGCCCCCCCGCTGCCTATCATGAATAGATGAAACAAGCGGTGCCAACTCATCTCTTGTCTCGCTGACCCGGATCTGCAGTTTCTTTCTTAATATCCTCTGATTGAAGACTGCACCTGCCTATCAAGTGCTGAAGATAAGATATTAAGAGAACACACGTACAAGCATAAAAAGAATTAAAATATGAACTATGGGTAGGTGGTGCTTTACTAGTCCTGCAGTCCACCTTGTAAAAATGGGCATTCTGCAAAGGCAAGGGATCTTTGTACTTCGAGAGTGTGTCCTCGCTCTCGTAAATTCGTGGGGCCTCATTTATGGCATTTTGACATAGGGCAGTGCAGCAAGGCTCTTTGTTGTGCTGCCTTAAGCCAAAGTGAAAGGGCAGGAATGCAGCGTATTTAAGCGATTCGGTGCATTCCTGTCCTCTCTGTCTGCACTGGTGCCGTTTTGGCATCCCTGTGCCAATGTAGGCACCGTTGCACTCGGGTGCAAGCATGCCCTCCGTTGCAGCCAGGATTGTTTTTTTGCAGCAAGGGGCATCTTCCTGCACAAAATCACTTATACGAGGCGTTTTCTCCTTGTTACGCCTCACCTCAGTAGGAGTACGAATATGACGCTTCCCCTGGTTTACATCACTTTGTAAATCTGGGGCAGCATCAAATTCCATGGGTATTGTGTGGCAAAACCCACCTCAAACGTCCATGGAATGCTTCCCAGGTGCAGAGTAAGATGACGCAACGAATTGCGCTGCGCCGCCTCACTCATGATTTATGAGGCCACTCAAAGCCACGCAGGTTACTCATTCAACCATTCATACATGTAGTCACTGATCAATACAATACTATTATATGCACTCATACACCTATACAGACACTCACACACCACCACTCATCCTAGTCAGTCATGCACTTATCCTAGTCAGTACTGCAAAGAATCAATCACAGTTCCATTTACTCATCTCCACAGTTATACACACACCACTTCATTTATTCATACAGATACTAACGCATACTTACTCACTTATACAATCACTGACACAAGCACACACTCATCAATACAGTCAATCTCACAATCCTCACTCTCACATATAGTCACTTATGTACTCCATCACTTACATATACTGATGTGATGTGATGTGAAAAGCATTTGTAAAGCGCAGCGTACACTATACAGTTTCTTGGCGCTGAGGTAAAAAACGGAAAGCAACTGCCTGAGGGATGAGAGGGAGGCGAGAGTGAAGGTAGAAGTGAGGAAGAAGAGGAGGGGGGGGAGCAAGGAAAAGAAGGAAATTTGGTTTAGTTGTACGCCGAGTGGAATAGGTGAGTCTTGAGGAGGGATCTGAAGTGAGTGTAAGGCGAAGCCGATCTAATGTCCAGGGGGAGGGTGTTCCAGAGAGATGGGGCTAGGAACGAGAATCTTAAGCCGCCCCATTTCTTGCGCTTGGCTCTGGGGACTTTGAGAAGAGCCAGATGAGCCGAGCGCAGATTGCGGGAGGGGACATACGGGTGAATGAGAGAGGAAATGAACGAGGGGCCAAGGCCGACCAAAGATTTGAAGACGAGGCAGCCTAACTTGAATTTGCAGCGTTCAGAAACAGGGAGCCAGTGCAGGGATTTTAGTAGAGGGCGGGTGTGGTGGTGCCTCGGTTGATGGAAGATGAGGCGCGCTGCCTGGTTCTGAACAAGCTGCAAGCGTTTAAGCTGGTAGTCAGGGATGCCTACGTACAAGGAGTTGGCGTAGTCAATTCTGGAGATGACTAAAGCCAAAAGGGCCAAGGTAAGGGCTTCGGTGGTGAGGAAGAGCGCGATTTTCCGGATTTTGCGGAGTTGAAAAAAGCAAGAGGAGACAGTGGCATTTATCTGGGGTTTCATCGAAAGGTCTTTGCTGATGATAACCCCCAGACGTTTTGCCGAATCAGTAGGGCGGGGAGGACGTCCCAGACTGATGGGCCAGAAGTTGGAGTTCCAGGGGTTGGAAGGGCCTCCGACAAGAACCAATTCGATCTTGTCGGGGTTGAGTTTCAAGTGATTTGCCCCCATCCAATTGCTGATGTGGCAGAGGGTGGTTTGAAAGTCGGAGACTGACTGGTCCGAGGAGTCGATGTTAAAGACTAACTGGATGTCATCCGCATAATTAAATGCGGAGACATTTTTATCTCGGAGAGAACTGATCAGAGGGGTGAGGTATAGGTTAACCTTTGACATATGTAGTTACTCACATATATACCACTGAGACATCCACTCACTCACAAACACAGCCATAAGCGTGCTTACTCACCCATATAGCCTCTCACACATGCACTCATGAACCCATATACCCAGTGAATCACCCATTCACACATCCATGCAGGGAGTCACACGCCTCCCCCCACCCACCCACATAGACTCTTAGGCACCCATACAGGTACTCACACACTCAATCATTAACCCATATAGACACTAATGTAGCTACTCACCAACCCATGCAGCCACTTACACACCAACATACATACTGAAACAGACATTTTCACAGATTAGTCATTCACCCATGCATTTACTGATAAAAGTTCAATCACTCACTTATACAGTTAGTCACACACCCACTAAATCATCCATTCAGTCACTCATAGAGCCACTCATTCTTCAATATAGCCTGGCGCATATATATATATATATATATATATATATATATATATTCACTTAAAAAACCATAGGTTTCACACATGTTATAGTTAGGTGGACATTTCACTCGTAAAAAACCAATGAAATTCCCCCGTTATAGTTAGTTCAGATAACTATAACTCGCGCGCCAGCAATCCACTGCTGATAACTTCACATATTACATCACTCATAACATGGTCAGTGGCATCACTCATGACATCACTGATGACATCATCCTTGTGATAGAGTGGCGGTCGCGCGAGTTATAGTTATCTGAACTAACTATAACGGGGGAATTTCATTGGTTTTTTACGAGTGAAATGTCCACCTAACTATAACATGTGTGAAACCTATGGTTTTTTAAGTGAATTTGCAAGGTTTTTTAAATGCTAAGTTATGTATGTAATATTATTTATTTTTTTTAAGGTTTTTCACCGTGCGCGCACCGTGCGCGCACCCCGTGATTTTCTGGTGCGCGCATGGTGCGCGCTCCCCGCGATTTTAAAAAAAAAAGGGTTTTTTCACCCTTCGGGGTCCTTCAGGGACCCCCTGACAAAGGCTAGGGGGTCAGGAACTCTCTACCCTGCCCCCTTTTCACGTTCGCCACCTCTCTTTTTCAGTGTCGCACCCACAACAAACAAAATGGCAGCCGACACTTCCTGATTTCGACCGATTTGAACGTTGACTGACATGTAACCACCAATCAGAATTACGCTCGCGCATGTAAGGGTGCGCGCACCATGCGCGCTTATAGCTATTTATGTACTTTTAACTGCAATTTTCTCAGGAACTACTGAACAGATTGACTCCATATATGCAAAAGGCACATGCCTGACCTGAGGACTACCTCTCTGCCAAATTTAAACAATTCTGTTCAGCCGTTCGGGCTGTATCTTCGACTAAAGGTCCTATGGGAAAATGCATGGAGAAAACGCGTTTTGGGACCCCCCTTTTTTCTCGGCCACCGCTTTACGAATCACCCCGAGGCTTTCAGGGTAGGAGCTGATCGGAGCGCCTCATTAGTTTTAAAAATTTCGCGAGGATTCATCAACCGGCGCCAAAGTTATTCAAAATAGAATTTTGAGATTTCCTATGGAAACTCGGTCCTAACTATAACTATCTACTGGCGACCGCCAGTAGATATATATATATATCTATATATATATATATGTGTGTGTGTGTGTGTGATTGGATAGATTTGTGATATGGTGAGAATCTGTTCAGCCATTTTTAATAAATTAAGCTTCAAAATATAGTAATATCAGGACAGTACCTCAAATAAAATGGAATATAATTTTCACATTTGCCCCCTCTGTACTGCGGGACCAGTGCCACAGTACTGATGAATCTGATTAGCTGGCTGGAACATAAACAGAAAATTTTGCAGCCTCTATTGAAGAACTCCTGGACTTGGCTCTCTTGTCCTGAGTTTTGAAAATGTAAGGTAAGAGGGCAGGATAGGAGTACCTTGACCCACTGGCCCACTAGCCCACTTGCCACAGGGGCAAAATATTTTAAAAAGTCATGCTGTGAGACCTACAGTACTCCTGTGGGATCCAGCGAGGTCTCCTGTGAGCTCCTGCTGGAATCCCGTGGAACCCAGCGTGGCCTCCCGTGTGGTCCTGTATTGTTCTTGCAGAGGTCCTGTGGTACTGTGCAAGCATTAAAAAGAGAAGGTTGCACTGTCAGTACCAGTTGTGTGGGGTACTGCAAGAGAACCACATTAGCAAAATTAGAAATTTAGGGTTGGTGTCTGTGGGGGCTTGTCCGGCTACAGGGTGTTGGGCACCTGTGGGGGGTTGAAAGCACAGCCGTGGCACAGACCAAGCCCTGCTTTCAATTCCCTTGTGTGCATGGTCAAAAGCTATGCTCAGTGATGGAGTGTGTCCAATATGAAATAAAAAGAAGTAAACATTTGCTGGAAAAAAACAAAGATTGAAGTGACATCATAGGGGCATATCAACAACAACCGGCGATAATTATCGCTGAGCGCACTTAGCGCTCGGATAATTATCGCCGGCTAGCGCCGATTTTCGCTGAGATAGCGTGCTATTAGCAACGCTTATCTCATCAGCGATAAAAATCCTAGCGCTAACTGGCTAACGTGAGATTATCGATGGAAACCCAGCGATAATCTCACGTTAGCTAGTTGATAGGGACTCACAAACTTAGCCATGATATCCACCTTCCATAAGATATCATGGCTAAGTCGGTCCTGAAGCAGGCGTAAGGAAAGTAGCGATAACAGGGGTTATCGCTACTTTTCCTGACGCTATGCTTCATAGCGTTAGGCTTGCTGATAGGAGAAATGTCGCTTAGCGACATTTCTCCTGTCATGCCAGGTCAGGAACGCCCACTTTGCATCTCATTAGAGATGCAAAGCTGGGCGTTAAGAATCCTGACGCTAAAGCAAGGTTTCACGCGTTAGCGTGACCTTGCTGATTAGGCGATAAAATTATCGCCGCTTTTCGGCCGAAAACGGCCGCAAAAACGGCGATAATTTTTTATCGCCTGCTTGTTGATATGCCCCAGAGTTAGGTATGGTAATAATATCTTACTTTATGTTAAAAAAATACTAGAAAATCACTGGAAAAAAACAAAGGTTAAAGTGACGTCATAGTTAAGCCTTGTAATATTATAAAAGCTATGGTTTTCCGAAAACTAGAAATACCAGGTATTGTTTACTGAGTTGACTATAACTTGCACACCCGCCATGCACTACTTATGACCTCACATATTACACTACTCCTGACATCTTAATTGAAAACACTGAAGATATCTCTGATGACATCTCAAATTAAATCACTGGTGACATGGTGGTAAGGGGTAATAAAAACTGTCCATTCGACCGCCTAATCTAAATTGGGCATCTAGTCGAATTGCTAAACCTCCCACAGTCCTTACTCAATCGGCTCGAAAGTGCAAGCCGGGTGACACCTGAACTGTGAAAGGCTGCAAAAAGCCGGTATCTTTCACTAATGCGCTGCCCCCAGGGTCAGCACATTTTCAGTACAAGGGCACAATGTCCCTGTTTCCACCCGTCACACCTAATTAAAGGTATGTCATGGCGCAAACAGGCAGATAGTGCACCCTTACTAAAATATTTCCCCAGATATCTCAAAAATGTAAACTTCATGCCCAGAGTAGAACCCTTTTTTCATACCTGAAGAACTGCTGAATGGATTCAAATCAAGCAAAGGCACTTCCTTCAATGAGGATCCACTTACATAGCAAGTTTAGTGTTTATGGGCCCGATTCACAGAACTAATTTAAGACAAAATCCTAAACTTACTACCATTTTGGTATTCACAGAAGGCACTTACTCATTTCGATATTCACAGAAGATAGTAGTCCTAACTTTAGGACTCATAAATGCCTTCTGTGAATACCGAAGGTCTTAAAGTTAGGATTTTTCTCAGTTTAGGAGTAGTAAAGTTAGGACTCCTAACTTTAGGACTCCTAAATGCCTTCTGTGAATACCAAAAGTCTTAAAGTTAGGATTTTTCTCAGTTTAGGAGTAGTAAAGTTAGGACTCCTAACTTTGCTACTCCTAAACTGAGAAAAATCCTAACTTTAAGACTTTCAGTATTCACAGAAGGCATTTAGGAGTCCTAAAGTTAGGACTCCTAACTTCTGTGAATACCGAAATGAGTAAGTGCCTTCTGGGAATACCAAAATGAGTAAGTGCGTTCTGTGAATACCAAAATGGTAGTAAATTTAGGATTTTGTCTTGAGTCAGTTCTGTGAATCGGGCCCATTGTATTCAGCAGTTTTTTTCTGTATCGAGGAGCAAATAATCTTATTGAAATTGAGACCCATCCCTCTTTTTTTCAGCCCACACTTGATGGATCTACATGAATAGAATTGTTGTGTTGTGAAATATTCTCTTAACTTTTTTCCAAATGCAAATTAGATAAGGTCTGTGCTTGTATTATTTTATTACTCCCGCCGCCAGCCAGTTATTTGAAATTGTTTTTGTGCAGACACTTATTGGTGTGTCCTTCTGCAGCATTCATGAGTGATTTTTCATTTCAGATATATGGCCATCATCGATCCTTTGAAACCCAGACTATCTGCTACGTCCACTAAGGTGGTGATCGGAAGTATCTGGATTCTGGCCTTCCTGCTGGCATTTCCTCAGTGCCTTTACTCAAAGACCAGGGTGCTTCCTGGCAGAACTCTCTGCTTGGTAGCATGGCCGGGAGATGACAAACAGTTCACGTACGTTGTTTTAAATTTTAGATTTAATCTTTTGATCCAATTGCATTTGTGCAAATATTACATTTCATTTACAGGTATTTAAGTACCAGACTCTGAGCTTTGAAAGCACTTTAAAGTGAATCCACTGACAGAAAAAGATAACTGCTAAGTACCTTTTGGTCTTCATTGATATGGCTTTTGTATATGGCGAAAGTTATTATTTGTAACTAAACCCAGAGTAAACTTGGTGAAAACAATAACCAATTCCTCACCAATAGATGGATCAAAGGTTTACATTTAATCGAAGTATTAAAATGTGTGTTTTTTTTAAAGTCCACTTGGTATTTTATTTTAGGTACCATTTGTAAGTGGATGTGAACATCTTGTACATTTTACATAATAAAATGTTCTCAAAGGTGAAAAAATCTCAGAATAGTGTTAGGTTTTTGGACAAAATATCACATTATGACATTATGACATTGCCCATACTAATTAAAAGTAAGTTCACACTTTAGATACATATCTTTCCTTCTAGTTGGAGTAGTAAGCTGCCCCCTTCAGAATTCTTGTAGTGTACCCATGGACCACAGACAGCTGCAGACCACTCTTTGGATAGCATTGGAACATGTTACACTTATTGAAACAGCAAAGAGGATCAATAGAAAGGACCTCACTCAACTGCAGGAAACAACCAGTAGTCCTGAGCTATATGCAGAGGAATACGGGTGTGAGGCCAGGGCACAACTTCTTTGGGTCTCCTTCAGAAAGTGGAGGGATACAAGCATGAAGTATTTGTAGAATGGCTGAATCAAGAACCAGCTTCTTCAGAATTAACCAGCAAGAAGCTGTGATACTGTGAAGAGGGGATTGAGAGGTGTGGGACTGAAGAATGTTTGCCTTTCCTGCAAAACAAGTCTTTAATGACATTTGCTCTCATTTTTTACAAGTTCTAAACAAGTTTGGTACTGAGCCAAGTGTTGCGGACTAAATGGTGAGGTTGGGGTGGCAAAGCATTTCAGACATGCCCTTGGACACAACGCAAATCAGAAAAGCCTTGATTCCCTAATCAGTCAAGGTGACTGCCAGGGGATACTTGGCAACATGGATGTGGCAGAGAATGGCACCTTGATAATGTTTGTGAAGGGAATTTGCCAACCAGCAATGGCTGACTGAAGTGATGTATATGTCTTATCGTGTTGTTTAACCACATGGGAGCTGTAACTCACTGTTCTGAGAATATCAGGTAGCTAACAGAAGTATACACATGCACTAAATAAAATTAAAAGGCAACAATATACTAATGTTGTTGCTTTGGTGCAAGCTGGATGCATGCAGGTTTCTCTGGAGGCACTCCTGGAGGGGTGAGAAGACTCAAAGTTATTGTTCCAACTGTCTCTTAGGTCGCCCTCAGGGACTTTGCCACTACTCACGGCTCTGCTCCTAGGAGATTTCACTGTCCCAGGTGGCATTTACCCTCATCCAGTGGGCTGCCTTCAGAGGGAGGACCTCTTACAATTTAATCTTGCCTAGTTGTTGACCAATCACTTTTGTTCTTTCTGGTGTATGGTTTTGGGTTATGTGACACAATAAGAAATTTGATTGGCTCAAGGGTGGGATGATTGGTCATACTTCCGGTAATGGGATGGTACTCAGTTAGTGATTAATGTGCATAATTTAGGTGCACTTTGACGACTTTTTAGAAATGTCATTGCTGACACAATGCAGAAGGAGAGGAGTTGCCAGTGGCCTGAGGTTTGAGGAGGATGTGGGGCTAACAGTCAAGACCAAGTAAGAGGGCCTCCCTTAGTATCACCCTCATGGCTACCAAACTAAAGTTCATGATTTTGAATGTATGATACCTAAATAGTTTTACTAAAGGAGACGTGTAGGTTCATACAGTAGATGCCACAAATGGCATTCCCATGATTTATGTATGTGCTATTTGTGAGATCATGCTGTAGCAGCTTCTGAGTAACTACATTTCTGCAGTTTTCAGGTATGTTTAGTGCTGCCGGGTCAGCCATAAGAATATGTCGAATTCAGAGAGGGTACTACTACAGGGTGATCCTTTGAAAGGTTCAAGTTTGAACAACCTACAGAGGAGAATTTTTTCCTAACACCAAGGATGTCTCCTGTTAATAGGTGAGTAGGAGTCTTTTGGTATACAAAATAAAACTACGCAGGCAATCCATTAAATAAGAACACACGCTAAAACGTTTGCAGCACCATGTCATACAGCTTATACCTTCTAGGTAAAACTGCGTTTGTTGGACAGCATAAACTTCAGGATTGTGCCAGACTGATTATGCGCACACCCTCAGGATATGTTGGCCTATAGTCCTGCTAGCTCACAGTTCATTATCTGTACCCTAAACTCTATCATGTAACTGATGAGTTACTTAACTTCAGAATATGACAACCCTGACTACCCAAGGAAATTGTGGTAGCAGATCTAAAACCGTTTTATTTGGTTACTCATACATGCCCAAAGAAATACTCAAGAAATACTTAGCAATGTGTTTTAATGTTTATTGAAGCATTGTGATCCTTGTATAAAAAACGTGTGCCTCAATAATCAGTAGAATAAAACAGAAGAGCCTAATTAGCATTATGAGAATTCTGAAAAGGATGAACAATTCCACCATTGTGCTATAACAGTAAATATATGCTGGCATATAAGTACTGTTACTTTGCTATAGTGTACTCGTACCAAGTGCTTCCAAACCTAGTTTTTCTAGGGTTGGTGACCTGCCAAATCCCTGTTGGATGGTTTAACTCCCCATTACCTATTGGTAAGTGTCATTGGGCTGTCCATCTTGGTTGTAAGCTGAAAATCCCTCTTTGCCGAGGTAAGCAGGAATCAGCTGGGCTGGAATTCCGTCATGCAGCAAACTCGCTGTATCAGCGAAATGCTCCTCTCCCTTAAACAAGGAAGTGATGCTATATATAATAACAACACCCATGCTGTCATGCTGAAGCTCCAATTAGACTGCTATTGTTTATTCTGGACAACATCAAGCAACATCCTTTGAGCAATCAGCGTAATACTTTGTATGGAATGTTCAAGATGTTGTGATAGTGTGCCTACAAAGTGGAAATGTAAGCAAATGCAGTTTCAGAGAATATTATGCTGCACAGATAGGCAAGCAAATGTTTGTCAGATGTCACTGTGTAAGAAGGAAGGCAACTTAAAAAAGATGTACATGTAAAATGGTGGTGTTTCTAACCAGGCCTATCCTAACCATGTGACATAGGGCTTACAATAGGTAAGAGTATCTAAAGAGATGAAATGTTAAGTCAAATCTAAATAGCAGTGTGCTGAACATAATGATACATGTAGATGAAACTGAATTTATTAAGGGTTTATAGGTTTAATAGAATACAAGTTAACACTCTCTGTAGGCTCTTTATACTATATACCGGTTGCTGAAATTTCAGATTGATGTCGATAACTGGTACATATTAACTGATGAATAGAATATGACACTATTTATTTGTGGTTTCTGCTTATTATTTAGTTAATAGTGCTGCAGGAGTACATCCAAGTCTGGTTCTTTGAGGTTCATCTGAAAAGGTAGGGAATCATGCAGACCTTGATATTAATAACTTAGGGGCTGATTACAATCTTGGTAGGAAGGGTACGCCATCAAAACAGCTTCAGATTCCCTACACACCTAGTTGGTGGTCCTGCCGACTCCACCAGCCATTCACCGACCAACTCAAGGGTGGCATGGGGAAAAGCATCTCCACAAAGGGAACCTCATTTAAAGATTCCACCAGGCTGCACTGCCACACCTTTGTTTTGAATCAAATGAATCAATTAATTCTACTTTACTTAGTACCAGCTCCTTAGAATTTACGGACCTCTTGTCTGGGCTAAATTGTATCCAGCATATACACGATGCCACTCACATCAAGGGACACATCTTGGACCAAGTATGGGCCTCCAACTTGGAAATTACACTACGCTTAATCTCCCCCTGCCGATGGTCAGATCATCACATTATCTCCTTCTCCTTGGACTGCACTCCCCCAACAAAACCCCCTCTCTTGGGCAACCACTTGGCTAGGAACTGGAACCGGGGCAACATTGGCGAATTTTGCACTTTATTAAAAACCTCCCTCCCTGATGAACAGGATTCCCTAAGCAATCAGGCTGCCGGCATCAAGCACTGGCTCGAGTCAGCCAGCGACATCGTTGCTCCCTTCAAAAAATCCAAACTTAAACGTCCTCATGACGCCCAACGCTGGTTCTCCGACGAGCTGAAAATAAAGAAATTAGCACTCAGACAAGCCGAGCGTAGTTGGAGACGTGACTATATCCCGGAAAAAAAAGCCACCTATATGAGTCTTTATAAAGACTATAAAAATTCTATCATCCAGACCAAGACTACGTACTTTTCCCTGAAAATCATCAACTAAGCTACCAAGACTAAAGACATCTTCTTCATAGTCGATGAACTATCACAGCCAGATAGAGTAATTGCTAAACCGCTCCCCTCTCAATCACTATGTGATTCCCATAACGTGTATTTTATGGAGAAAATTGCCACCATCAAAAAAAGCATCCCCCCTCCCGTCCTTCCAACAAACTCTCCGATCTTGTTCAATAACCCCCAGGTGCTGAATCAAATACCTCTGATATCTAAAGAGGAAGTCCTTGTCCTATTAAAAAAAGTTGGATCCGGCTCCCCTACAGATTGCTGTCCCCCACACATTCTACAAGAAGCCTTCTCCACCTGCCCTGACCCCCCACTGGCGCTTCTCAATAACTCTCTCAGACAAGGCACGGTCCCCGACTCCTTTAAAACTGCCAACATTTTCCCCAGCCTCAAAAAGCCTAATGCCGATCCCCTGATACTTAGTAACTTCCGCCCCATTTCTTAACTCCCCTATCTCAGTAAGATTCTAGAAGCTCATGTAGCTAACTGCCTCAGCTCCTTTATTGACCGCTCACTGTTCCTTGACCCCCAGCCTCTCAAAGGGAGTCCACAACCACTGGCAGTGGTATCAAGGAAGATTTTGTCTTGTCCCATATCTTGCCGAATGCTTGATAGGTGACACAGGAGCTGCAAAACTTATTTACCTTGTCGGACATAAGGGGTCAATAGAAATGGTTGACCAGCTTTATCCAGGTCTTAGTCTGTCCCAAATGACTGACTAAGGGGAAGTCATGAGCTACGGTGATGAGGAACTGTCTATACTTCGAGGGGACTTCCACTCCCCTGGCTGCCCCTGGTTTGGGGTCCCTGGCCTCAGTATAGATGACTCCATCCTACCAAAGGACTCTGTGGAAACCACTGACATCACTTTTATCTTGCTTAGACACAATCTGCCTGAGGCCACTAGCTCCCTGCAACTCTGCCAAGTTGGACAGATATTGCAGGAGTAGAATCCCTTCCTCTGAGGTCAGATCCTCCCCCTCAGAGTTGACTTCTCCCTGGACCTCTTGAGCTGTTTGGGTTGGCTCACCAGACCCATTGGTCCAGGGTCCAGGTGTCCACTACTCCCCTGGCATGCATACTCTGCCCTTATCACAGCACAAACCCACTCAGGGGTGTCCAGCATCTGAGCATGGACCTGCCTTTACACCCCTGACCACTCAGAAGCTTAAAGATCATTTCCTAATAGATACGCTTTTGTGAGGGCAGTAGACACAACTACCTTCTTAGGACCAGTCACATCTCCCCATTCCAAGCTCACCATTGACATGGATGGAACTTGGCTATGATGTCTATATAGGTAAGCTGCTGAAATATACCAGGTAGGGTTTCATCTGGGTAAACAGTTTTTTCCATCACCATGGTCACACTAGCTCCTGTATCCTTCAGAGCCTCAACCTCAGTCCTGTTGATCCTAGGTCTTTGCCTGTACTTCTCAATGCCAGGAGGTAAGGCTGCCAGGGTTGCACTTCCACTTCCACTTCCACCCCCACACCTACTCTAGCAATCCCCTTGGACTGCCCTCTAGTGAGGGCCTTCTTTGATTAGACTGCACCTCCCCTCTTGTGTCCTGGCTTCAAACAATCAAAAAACAACCCCATCTTTGTAGGTTCAAAATATGTTCCCTGATACCCCTTCCCTTGAAAGAGGAATGGCTCTGTGCACTCCCTCCTTGGGCTGGTCTTTTGGGACCTTTTGAGGACTGTTTTTGCTTTTTATCTGAGTTGCCCAGGGTTTTCCCCTGAGAGGGGACCTGTCCTTCTTTCTTCTGATCACCTACCTGGTTCTTCTTAGTCACTCTGATGTGAACCCACTCATCTGCTGTCTCACCCAACTCCCTGGAACTAGAGAGCTTAGACTCAACTAGATACTGGTGTAACTTCTCTGATGAACAATTGGTCAATATGTGCACCTTCATGAACAAAGTTTTAGCTCTTCATACAGACTTACCTTGTTACCCTGTATCCAGCCCTGCCAGGGCCTTGACAGATAGGTCTATAAAGTTAACCCATGATTGGATAATGACTTTCTGGGTGTTCCTAAACTTCATCGTGTACTGCTCAGGGGTGACTAAGCTCTGCTTCATGTGGGGGTAGGATTCAGCATCTTCTTCCTCTAGGGTCAAGAGTTTATGTCTCCATGCTACAGTATTCAGTTCCCACAGAAGTGAACCCCAGTACTGAGAGCTCACCTTCCTCATCATAGGGGCCCTTTCAAAAGCTGTCAGACACTTTTTTATGTTACCACCCTCCTGGTTCTTAGTGGCAATCCACTTAGGTAGTTTGGGGTCAAACCTACCCTTCACTAGACACTTCCGTGTCCTCTTCACTGCCACCATCTTCCTCTCTACCACCCCTTGCATGTCTCCTCTCCTCACGTGCCCACTTGTTTTTAGCCAGGGCCAACTTATCTGCCTCAAGGGATATTTAAGCTAGCTGTGCCTCAAGTTATCTCTCCCTGAAGGACAGTCGTGCACATGGGCGTCCGCAGAAATTTTTCCAGGGGGGGCGAACCTGGCAAATGAAGGGGCGTGTCTAATGTTAATCAATAGGGGCGGGGCTAAAATGGCAGACAATCAGGATCGGGTAATGTTCAGGCCAATCTGAGAAAAACAAGCATTGGCATAGCCAATAGGTCTCGCCTTTGGGACCTTATGACTGACTCACTGACTGAAGAACTTATATAGCGCACTTTTGCCAAGGCGTCTTGGCGCTGGGTAAGTATGATGCCGGCAGTATAAGTATTTAGTTCTGCAGCAGGTCCCAAAGACGAGATCAATTGGCTATGCCAAAGCTTGTTGTTATATCTGGGCATGTTGAGAGGCTAGGGGACTGGGTCTCGATGTCGGGTTGGGAGCACAGCAATGACCTACTCAATTGGAATGCGTAGGTAATACAACCGGAGGGGTGAAATGAAAGGTTCACTACCAGGAATAACAGGAAGGTAGAAAGTTAGGCTGGTTAGAAAGGTAAGGCGGGGTAGAGGCAGGCATGGTGGTGAGGGGAGAAACCGATGCATGCTAGGAGAGCGCTGTGAGGGTGTGAGGCGAAATGGGAAGAGGCACTGAAGGTGGGTCGGGTAAAGACCGTAGTGAGGCAAACAGAAGGGTAGCGAGGGGTGAAGGGTAGACAAAGAAGTGAGGTGTAGAAGAAAAAGATTCAGGAGCAGAGACAGGTAAATCAAAGATGGAGAGGGCACAATAACGCAGCCGTAGAACGTGAGAGGGCCAGGTAGAGAGAGGGAGAGGTGTGTCAGAGACAGGTAGAGACAGCTGAGGAAGAGGGAATAATAAAGACTGAGGCAGACAGGTGAGGTAGAGGGGTGCGTTGATATAAAGGAAGTGCAGAGATGTGTCACAGATGTTACTGAAGAGGAAAAGAAGTAGAGATATTGAGAAAGAAGTAAGGTACAAAAAGAAGTAAAGGGGTGAACAGAGGTAGAACGAGTGGAAGGGGAGAGAACACGTAGAAGATGAATGGCAGGGTAAAATGAGCGATCAGGCAGGGAGTGTCAGGTGTGGGATACAGAGGCATATGTGGCAGTGAGTGCGAAGTGCGGGGTACAGAGGGATATGTTGTGGCAGTGAGCACAAGGTGCGGGGTACAGAGGGATATGTTGTGGCAGTTAGCGCAAGGTGTGGGGTACAGAGGGATATGTCATGGCAGTTAGCGCGAGGTGTGGGTTACAGAGGGATATAAGGCAGTGAGCGCAGGCAGGGCCGGCTTTAGTGCTCGTGGCGCCAAGTGCGACAATGCTTTTTGGCACCCCCAATGACTACCTCCACTACAGGTTCTTCATAACCATCCTTTGACAGCGCCCCTCAAGCCTCCGTAACCATTCAGTCTCAGGTGCATTTAATTCATTTTATAGTGCCGCTCCTATCAGTGTAAGGTGTCAGAACACTTTACATCACACAGATTACATAGAGACAATCAATCATAAGTGTGTAAATCAGTGCATAGGAAATGTTACATAAGAGAGAGGACAAGAAGGTGTAGGAGTCACATGTCATCCATACAGGTAGGCAGGATAGTTTAAGAGTGCTTGGTCAGGAGAATCAGAAACCTAAAATTTAAAACCTAGCACCATGGATGGGGGGTTCTCTTTATTAATAAGAATTGATTTCTACCCAAATTAACCCATTTTGCCACATTAGGATAATGAAAAACTGGGGGGAAATCATAATGCTCTAGCCCAGTTTGCATGCATCTTTGATAAGTTACTTGCTCACTGTTCCACATTAGGATTTTAACTCATAAAGAGTTATCAACAATATGGTCTCTCTGACAAAAGTGTGACCCACTGACCTATTTACATTACATTATACGCAATTTGTGAGCTGCACGTTCTTTGCGGCAAGCATAGTAACCCTCTGCGCTACCTTAGGATGAGTAGAAACTTCCATTACACAAAACTTTGATCTCTCCCTCCCTCTCTCTCTCTAAGGAAGTGCATTAATCACTGCAGTCATTTAGACATTTTTATTGGTGGCTGAAAATTTCTAGGAGTCCAGGAAAGAAGCAGGTGCTTTTAAAATCATCATATTAGGGCCCCCTACACGAAGTCAGCAGCCGGTGCGGTGGCACCGGTCGCACCGCCCTAGAGCCGGCCCTGAGCACGAGGAGTGGGGTACAGGGGAATATGAGGCAGTGAGCGTGGGGAGTGGGGTGCAGAGGGATATGAGGTAGTGAAACACAGGGTCGGGACGTCCTGCCAGACATGATAGGGTGCATACTGGCAGATAGATATGTTATTGACACAAGTCTGAGTACGTTTTAGTGGGATCTGAAATCCGGGCTATGCTGCAACCTCAATTTTAGACTTGCGACAATAATGCATCGACTCCCCCTAGACCTTCATTCAGAAGACCCCTTGCTCTCAAGCTACAGAGTGTTAAAAGGAGGTCTTTGTGTCCAGACCTAACCACTCGTGCTTGTGGCGCGCAGCTCAAACTGGCCATTGTCATTCTGTTTGTGATAATCAGCCACAGACAGAATGACAATGGGCGGGAGGGGCTGCGAGGAGGAGTGCGAGGCGCCCCATCAGGGAATTGAGTCCTCTGGCAGGGAACACCTCTGCTCCCTGCAGGGCCCGTAATTACAGACAAAAGGCGTCCGTAAAAGCAAGGGTGGCCGCAGGGGGGGCAAGGAGGAGCACTCCAGGGGGGGGGGGGCAAGCGCCCCTCCTTGCCCCCCCTGCGGACGCCCATGGTCCTTTGGTAGATCCTCTTCATTCACTAGCCTTATGCTGGGCCCTGGTCATTGTGTTGGTGGAAAAGTGTTCATCTTCCTCATTACTGAAGTCTGGGGAGTCTTCCTCCCCCTGTCTTCTACTTCTGTAGACTTCTCTGTATCAGAGGTCTGCTCCTCTAGCTGGGCCTCTGCCCAGGCTGTAAATGTCTTTATCAGCACTGTTTTCCTGGCATTGGAGGTTGCTGGTATTCACTTAGCCATACACAGGTCCCTAAGCTCTGCTATTGTGAAAGTGTGCAGGCTAGCTAGATCAAGCTCCATGATATCTCTTAGTTCTGGGTCACAAAAATTTTTGCAAAAATTGAGGTAACAGTAATTTAGAAAAAACAAATATTAAATAATATTAGACACATTTTAAAATCAAAAACAATGTTTTTACTGGGTCAATTTAGAGGATTTTAAATTGCCCAACCTAAATGCTGACTGGTATTATCAAACACAAGTTCGGGATCCCACTAATTTGCAACAAATGTATGTATGTATGGAAAAGGATGGCTATAGTGTGCTGGTGTCTGGACATAAATTTTTTTTTTTTTTTTTTTTTTTTTTTTTGAAAAAGTTTTTATTAAGCAACAATTCGGTCACAAGTATGGGCCTACAACCACCCGGGCCGGCCGCTAGGTACATAAGGAAATATACACATATCAATAGTTGCAATCCGTTCCCAGGGCACTGCCCCGCAGTGGCTCAAGATAGTTCTCGAAGAACAGCAAGCGTCAGTCCAACAGTAACAGAAACAAAAGAAAAACAATAAAAACAAAAGGCGAGTTACGAGGGATACCAGTGCGGTTCAGGCTCCCCCCGGGAAACTCCAGTCAGAACATTTGAGCAATCCGCTAAAGAGAGGAGTACCGGGAGGCCGGGGACGGAGGGGGGGGGGGAAAGGGGGGTCAAGGAAGATGAACGTCCCTATGTAGTTGTTACAAAAAGCGCCAGGAACCGTCGAGGGTCAGGGGGACATGGCGATATCAGTGTCTACCAGGGGGGGCGTACAGATGCCTCCGCGATACGCATTCCATTGGCCCCAAATTCTACCCCATGCCCCCGGCTTGCCACGGGCCACATACACTGTCTTCTCCCGAAACATACACCAGTCCATATTCTCCTTCCATACTGACACGGTGGGCGGCCGTTGAGCGCCCCAAAGTTGCGCTATATCCCTCTTGGCAATCATGTTCCCTAGGGCCGCCCACCGAGTCTGAGCCGCGTTGTAGTCATTGGGCTCCCACACATTCAGGACACAGCGACGCACCTCCGGCAGCAGTACAACCCCGGTGACCTGTCCCATAACCGTGTGGACCCGGCGCCAATAGTCCGCCACCTCGCGACACTCCCAAAGGATATGAAGAAAGGTGGCGCTGAGCCCGCAGCCTCGTTTACAGAGCCCGTCGTCGGAAAATCCCATCGCGACCAAGCGCGGACCCGTAACATACACCCGATGGAGAATCTTGAGCTGTACCAACCGGAGACGAGCCGGAATGGCAACCTCCTTGGGGGACGACAGTGCAGACTGCCAGTCTTCGTCATCCAATTCGACCCCATCCCCAGTCCAAGCCTCCCGAAGGCGCACCAGGAGATCCGCCCGGTGATTAATCAATTTTTTATAAATTAAAGAAATAGTACTATCAGGGACATGTCCGTCAAGTACGCGGTCCTCGAGGGGCGAGGAAACAGGGACCGTGGTCCCCTCCCCGAAGACCGAGAGCAGGGCGTGTCGAACCTGGGCGTAGCGGAAGAACTCCCTGTCGGTCAGCTCGTATTCGGCCTGGAGCACCGCGAAAGTCTTGACCGCGCCCTTGTGCCACAGGTCTCCCACTTTGCTGATACCAATCGTGTCCCACTGGTCAAACCCCTTGGTGGTCCACAAGCTGCCCAGGCGGTCGGAGGCAAACAAGGGAGTAGCACATGTCATTCGCTCACTCCAGCCCGTGGCCGCAGTGGCAGCCCTCCAGGTCCGCACAGCAATCTTAGTAGGACCCGTAAGGGTCCGGTCAGCCAGGCGGGAATAAAGTGCCCTGTTGTAGTTCCCGCCGGGAAGCAGGAACTTGTCCATCTCATACGCCGGATTCAAGCCGGGCGCATACGTGGCGTGGTTAATGGCAGATAGCTGCGAGGCCCAATAGTACCTGCGAATGTCAGGAAGCGCGATGCCCCCGTCATACCAGGGGAGAGTGAGCTTGGCAAGAGCAATACGCGCCCGGCCGTTCCACACCAGTCTCCTCTGCAGGCTCTCCACCTCCCGAAAGTAGGCCACTGGGATAACGTCAAAGGAGTTCTGGAGTGCATAGAGGAACCTGGGAAGGGACATCATTTTAAACAGCGCGGCCCGACCCAGCGGGGACAGGGGCAGCCTGCACCACCGGGCCGTGTCCTCCCGCAGCCGCCGAAGTGGACGCAGAAGATTCTGCTCGTAGCGAGCCACCGGGTCCAGCGAAACGTATATCCCCAGGTACTTAAAGCCGCTCAGAGATATTTGAATCGGGAGCCGAGGCGGCAGGAGAGGAGGACCACCAGCGATGGGATAAACGCAGGATTTAGACCAATTGATCGTGAGACCCGAATTGTTCCCAAAGGAGGTCAGAACGTCAAAGAGGACGTTGAGTGACTGCCGCGGTGAGGTGAGGTACAGGAGAATGTCGTCCGCATACAGCGAGACCCGATCTTCAAAGCCCGGGCCCCACCGGATCCCTCTGAGCGAGGGCTCCCAACGGAGCCAGGCAGCGAGTGGCTCCAGGGCGAGAGCAAAAAGCAACGGGGACAACGGGCACCCCTGCCTCGTGCCCCTGCCGAGGGCAAAGGGCCGAGAGACCCGCCCATTCACCACCACTTGAGCCATGGGTCCCGTGTAAAGGAGCCTCACCCAGCCAATAAATCCCTCCCCAAAGCCGAATTTATCCAAGACGGCCCAGAGGAATGGCCACTCAATAGTGTCAAATGCCATCGTGGCATCCAAAGAGGCCAGCACGGCCGGCTCGGTGAGGAGCTCCGCCCTGGCGAGGACCCCGTGCAGACGCCGCAAGTTAAGAGCGGTGTTGCGGTGCGGGATGAAGCCGCATTGGTCCGGATGAATAAGGTCGCACACGACACTCAACAATCGATTGGCCAGGACTTTCGCCAGGATTTTAGGCTCTGCATTGAGCAGTGAAATAGGCCGGTAAGAGGTACAGCGGTCACGCGGCTTGCCCTCCTTGGGGAGAACGACTATAGTGGCCAGGCGCTGGTCGGCCGGAAGGGAACCCGCCGCAAGAGAGTCGCGGAACATGCGGCCGAGGAAGGGCGCAAGCTTATCAGGACGCAATTTGTATAGTTCAATGGGCAGACCGTTAGGACCCATAGCCTTGCCCGAGCGAAGGGAACGAATCGCGGTCGCTATTTCATCCGACGATAAGGGGGCGTCCAGCCGCTCCCGGTCCTCAACGGACAGGCCGGGCAGAGCAATATCTCTCAATAGGAGGCGAGAGTCATCTTCGTCCCTGTCAGCCACCGGGGAGTACACCGCCCGGAGGTGGTCAGCGAAGCATTCCACAATCTCATCCGGTTCAGTCACACACCCACCATCCGCAGCACGCAACTCGGGGACCACGCGATTCACTCTCTCCTTTCTGTCCAGCCACGCAATCAACTTTCCCGCCTTGTCCCCCGCGTCATACAATCGGCCCTGCTGCTCCCTATACATAGTTTGGGCCGCGTCAGTGACCAGGGACCTATATTCGAACTGTTTCAGGCTAAGGGCATGTAGCCCGTCCGGAGTAATATTCGCCTCCAAGGCCGACTCCAGCCCCGAGACGTCAGTCTCCAGCTTCACCACCGCCTCGCTCCTAACCTTCTTGGCCACCACTATCTGGGCGAGGGCGTGTCCGCGTATAACAGTTTTAAAGGCTTCCCAAAGGGACAACGCAGACGACACCGACCCCTCGTTTTCACTGAAGTATTGGTCCATGGCCTTAACCAGGCTGTCACGAGTCACAGGGTCCCGCAGGTACCAGGGGTTAATGGGAGCTATCCGCCCTGCGGACCGCGGCCCGGTGTCAAAGAGAAGCCACAGCGGAGAATGGTCGGAGATACCACGCGCCAGGTGTCTGACCTCTCGAATCCGACCAGTCTGCGCCGCTGGCATAAGGAAGTAGTCTAACCTGGAGAGACTCCCATGCGCCCCCGAATGAAAGGTGAACTGGCACTGGGTCGGATGCAGTAGTCTCCAACTATCCACCAAGCCGAAGGTCTCCAACATCCCACCCAGCCATGACTGGGCAGCGGGGAGGGTCCTCGGTGGGTGACGATCCAGTTCACCCGAAACCACAGAATTAAAGTCCCCGCCCATGAGCAGGAGGCCGTCCGGGAGGTCAAGCAGCATTCGACCCAAATCAGCAAAGGTGGAGTTCTGGAGGCCCGGGGGGACGTAGACTGAAACCAGGGTAAGGGGCTGCCCCTCCCACCTCCCAATCAGACACACATAGCGCCCTCTGTCATCCGAGACTATCCTCGTGATCTCCACCGGAAGGGAGGTTCGCAGGAGAATGCCCACCCCCCTGGAGCCAGTTGTGAAACCAGAATGGGCTACGAGGCGGTATCCCCCTCTGTGCATCGCATGGCAGACATTGCCGACCAAATGCGTCTCCTGGAGAAACACCACATCAGGAGTCAAACGGCGCAAATATTGCAGTACAACACCCCGCTTAATACGGTCCCCCAACCCATTGACGTTCCACGACATAAGCCTCAACCCGTCTCCCCCCATCCCCTCCAATAGAGCAAGAAGCCCCCAGCCCGCAGCACCGCTCCCAAATATGGATAAAAATCAATTCCTCGCCCTGTAAACAAAAAACACACAACTAAACAACCCCTCTTCCCCCCCAACCCCACCCCAAGTCCACCGCCCCCCACCCTGCACCCCTGCGGGCCTAAGACCCCCCCCAACTTGCAGTGTGCCTGTCGCCCCGCTAACCCCATTCTACAAAAAGACCCCGGAGGAGGAAAGGGACCCGAACCCGCCCGCACCCCTCACGGGTCCTGGTAAAACACAGTATGCAAAAGAAGTAAGACCCAACTGTACAGTGCAAAAACGCAAAAGCAAGGACCAAAGGTCAGTCTAAGGGGACCCGTCACCTGCGGTGCCCCCAGAGGGCCCGGGCCGGCCACCCCCGTCCGGCAGCGAGTCCAGCCAGTCACTTGCGGCCACAGGAGTGTCAAAAAAGACTGTCCGCTCTCCATGCTCCACTCGAAGTTTCGCCGGGTAGAGCATCGAATACTTCAGGCCCAGCTCGCGGAGACGGCGCTTCACCCCCTGGAATCCCATCCGCTGTTTCTGGACCAATTGCGTGAAGTCCGGGTAAAAGTTGACGATCGAGTTCTCGTAGCGGACCGGGCCACGGGTCCGTGAAGCCTGCAGAATAGCATCGCGGTCCCTGTAGTGGAACAGTTTAGCCACGATAGGCCTCGGGGGGGCCCCCGGCCGCGGCCGGCCGCCAGGAACCCGATGGGCC
This sequence comes from Triturus cristatus, assembly GCF_964204655.1. NCBI lineage: Eukaryota > Metazoa > Chordata > Amphibia > Caudata > Salamandridae > Triturus > Triturus cristatus. The sequence continues at coordinate 347,706,289 of NC_140582.1, forward strand.
CGCTCCACAGCGAAGAATTTACTTAGGCCAACCGGGGACAGCTGCTGCAGGATAAGTTCCTCGACCACGAGGTCCACCGGGCGGCTGTCGGAGGACTCCGGTACCCCAATGATACGGATATTGTTGCGTCGGGCCCGTCCCTCGAAGTCCTCAAGCCGCCGGGCCATGTGGTCGTTGACCACTCTAATGTCCCCAAGCGCGGCCCGCAGATCCGACACCTCCGCACCCAAGGTGGAGGTCCGTGTATCAAGGGCCTGGACCTTCTCGTTGGTTTTAGAGAGGTCGGCCCGAATCAGGGTGACGTCGATCGCGACAGTGTCGATCTTACGGGCCAGGGCCTCATATTGCGTCGCGATAGTTTCCCTGATGCCCTCGATGGCGCCCATAATGTCCTGTAGGGAAGGTTCCGCAGCGACGGTCGTGCCTCCCCCCGCAGCATCCGGGGAGAGGCCAGCAGCGCCAGGGGACCCCCTGCCCTGGGTATAGCGGTCCATGTTGTTGCTCTGGACCGCTCCCCCGCGTAGTGAGGCCTTGGTCTTGCGCCCTTCCGGTCCCCCTTTGCCCGCCATGTGAGCGCCGTCACTCAATGGGACCTCCGATCAAGGGGTGCACGGGTGCCAGAGAAAGGATCACAAACTGTCGGTGTAGGGGTCGGAGGCGTCAGACCCGTCCGTAGCAGATGGAAGCAAACCTCGGGCAGAGGCCCAAGAGGCACCCCGCCACCTTGAGCACGCACGCCAGCTGATTTCCTGAAGGCCAAAATCGAAACCGAAAGTGCTGAATCGGTGACTGGCACCGCGCTGAGGCCGCTGTTGTTCAATTGCAGCCCGGCCCCACGGGTCACCTCCACCCCGGCCTCCTCCGTCGGGTGGGTCCCAAAAGTTCCGGCGACGATAACTCAGGATTCCCAGGTCCGATTAGAATTTTGGAAAGAGATATATAGTCAGCTGGTCTTCTTCTCTCAGATTCCATACACCAACTCAGGATAGTCTCAGGATTTATTCCGAGGAGCAGAAAGGGTCCGGGGAGCCCTGTGCTCACGCGACCATCTTGGATGCGCGCTAGGCTCCTCCTCGTCTGGACATAAATGAATAAAAGTATTCTACAACCCACAACAGTCAAGGTGAAAAATCTTATGATTGAATTACCTTACTTGGGGGTGATGGAAAAGCAGGAACAGACTGCCCTCCTGTTCTATTTTGCATTTCCTCAGTATGTTAGAGTCACTGGAGCTCAGTTGGCCACTGTTTAGGTTACAGACAGGAATGAAAAAGAGAGAGAGAGAGAGAGAGAGAGAGAGAGAGAGAGAGAGAGAGAGAAAGGGGGCGGGGGAGTTAGGGAGCACGGCTGGTTTGGACATTTTTGCCAGGGCTGCTTTTAGTGCCCTGCCCTATAGAAAAGCCTCCCTAAGCTTACCATAGATGTCCACTTACTACCATCATAAGAAATCATTGCTGCAGAAACAAAATATTGTGCACTTGATCATATATTACAAATAAATGATTGACAGCCAAAAGCCCACGAAATGCAATGAATAAACGCTTTTTGTCATCCATTACTTAACAAAGGCTACATCAGATCAATTCAAGGAAATTATGGGCATGAAGTCCATGCTATGTTGGCTAGGGCCAAAACACTGAAGCATTTTATCCTTAAATAGAGTTGGGCATCTGACAAACAAATGCCAATTTTCCTCTTTGCAGTGTTTAGAGCGCCATTGACATCAATGAACTCTAAATGCGGACGACGGTAATCAGCCATTTCTGGAGACTGTCCTGCATCTGCTTAACTCTAAATAAGGCCTTTAGTTCATAACATCTGAGAACTACCCAAAAATAAAAAAATGAATAGCGGCAGCTGCTGAGGAATGAAAGTGGAGGGGAGAATATTTCGACCAACTGATAGGCAGTGACCGAAACAAACAGGGCCCTCAGTCTCAAAGCCAAAGCTCTCAATTGTAGTTCATTTTAAACAGTGTTTATAACGGGCAGCCATGGAAAGCTCTGGAGTTGAGGCTGATGGTAGTGAGAGTTTTTCACAGTGACTGACAATGGCTCAAAATACATTTTTAAATAAAAAAAAAGAAGTGTACTTAACCACTGATGCAATGCTCCTCTCAGCCACTGCAGTCCGAGTCTGTGGCTCCCAGGGCAGGCTCCCAGAGTCAACTCCCCTAAATCATCCAGATGCTGCTCCCATGCTTTGAATAATATTCATAGGCATGAGAGAAGCACCAGGAATTCTTGGTATGGGTTGGAGCAACAATCCTTTAGGCACTAGGGGCCAGATGTACGACGCCCAAAATAGCGCCTCGCAAATTGCAATTTTTTTGCGACACGCAATTTGCGAAGCGCTATTTTGGATGTAGAACAGTGTGTAACACACTGTTAGCGATTCCCTATGTGGTAGCAAATAGAGAGGCTCATGAATATTAATGAGCCTCTCGCAATTTGCAACCCCATTGGGAATGGCAGGCCCTCCCAGGTATGGTGGCGTGCTGGGCTCAGCAGACCACCATGTCTGGGACTGCTCTTAAATAAAGCAGTTTTTTTAAAAAATGCAGCCTGTTTTCCTTAAAGGAAAACCGTATGCATTTGATAAAGAAAAAAATGAAACGTTTGCGTTTCATTTTTTAAAGGCAGGTAGTGGTCACTTGGACCACTGCCTGCCCCTAAAAATATGTTCCCCTGCATTTGCAAAGGAGAAGGGGTCCCCTGTGGACCCCTTCCTTTTTGTGACCCCATTACCACCCTATTCAAGAGGGTGGTAATTTGCGAGTGTTTTGCGACCACAATTGCGGTCACAAAGCATTTGTACATGGGGTTGCGCTCGCTATTAGGAAGGGAACGTCCCGTCCTAATAGCTACTCGCAATTCTAAAATAAAATAAATTGCGACTCGCTATTATGGAATGGTACATACCCCTATTGGTTTTTGCATGTGCAAACAGGTTTGCAAACCCATTCACGCATGCAAAAACCGTCGTCCATCTGGCCCTAGGTGCCTGTGCCTGTTGTCCACTGAGCTATGCAAGACAGCTCGGATTCGAGAGGTTTAAAGTGAGCACGTGTGGCTGGCTGCCTCAAGACAGCAGGCAAACATGAAATGCACACTTTAAACTGAAGAGCCCACCACTCCTCCCTGCTGCCAATCAGGAGCAAAGGGCCGGCCCTCACACTCAGCTCGGTTGCTAGAATGAAAAATAAAATGGTAATAAACTTATCGTAGTTCTTTATACAGTCCCAAGGGACGAAATATGAAAGTTTGAACTTTATCACTACCGATCTGCTGAAGACATATATAACTCAGTTTTATAGTAGGGTGCCATTAGGGAACAACTGTCAACATTTAAGTCAAATTATATGTACTTATTATTCTCTGATGCACGTTGGTACCAAACACTGTTGCAATGCTTCACCTCCTATGTTTAAAGAGCACCACACTAAAGTTCATTTATAGGGGCTCCTTAGGGATGTCACTTATTGGGGCCAGAGACCCATGTGTCTAACTTGGCAAACGTGTAACTTTGGGGGGTGCTTAAGAACTACATTGATTCTTGACAGATAGATTTGTAGCATGTAAGAAGCATATTCTAGGTGGGATATATCCCTAGAGATTATAAGGATGCTACAGAGAAACCTTTACACATATAGGGTATAGCTTGTAGGGTATTCCAGAGCTATGGGCCTATAATATTTCCTAAATTTTCACCTCTTTGTCCCTTCTTATCTGCATGTGCTCACTTTATCTGAATCTGTCGCAGTTGATGTCTTCGCAGAGCTTTGTAGTACAATGGGTGATGGGTAAATAGCTGCAGGGTATAGTAATTTGCAATGAAATAAAATTAAAGCAGGGACATATATTTAAGTTAAACTGCAACGTGAAATTAAGCCTTTGTGAAACTGCCTGCAAAGTATTTTTGTATTTGCTTTCATTCTTTTTGGTTTTTAATCACGAAAATGTTAGAGTTGCAAGCAATAATCCTACAATGTATTCTAAGGAGTCGAAATGGAGCTTTCATTTAGATACATTTTCCCTGGTTTTACATCAACCTTGCAATTAGTTTGCCTGTTTTCAATTACTCTACTTTTGTTGTAGCACCTAATTTACTTTCGGTATTGTGGCATTACTCCATCACTTAATATATACATTTTTAGTATTGGAGCACTGTCAGTTAGGTCAGAAGTACATTGAAGTACATTGAACCTACCCTTCAGTTCTCCCAAAGTCAGGGTAACTGTATTCCTGAGTTTGTGTCTCTCATTGCTGTTACAAACTCATTCCACATTTCAGTGGGTTCTGGTTCATTCTACTTTTTCCGAAGATGTTGACTTCCCTCCTTCTGCCCTGTTAAGGAGCTAGCAAAGATTACAAGAGCATATTATCAAGAAACTGTGTCATGTTCTGGTGTCAACATGGGCTTCTATTGGAATTCTCTGCGGCATATTATCAAGGCCATTATCACGGCTTTAGCGGCAGTTTTCTGCTGCTAAAGCGGCAATAATTTAAACGCCATGATTGATAATATGCCCCTTACTCCTTAATACATGAACCAATCTGCGACATTTACACTCATTAGGCATTCTAAATGTTACCTTGAATTTACATAAAGTATGATTCCCAATTCAGGGACCAAGGGACTTCCCATCTAAGATCTTATTGTGTTCAGGTTACTTCACCTTACTTATTAGAGATTCACAACTATGTATGGAATCCAGGGGGTGTTGATTGCACGTCTTAATTGCATATATTCTACTCCCGCATTTTCCTTACTTTTTTTTTTTGCAATATTCTTTTATTTGCCATTTTTGAGACACAATTCCATGGCAATATGTATTTAGGCATACATGCAATAAGGCATTATCAGGTCTTCCAACACTTCCATAAGAAATAAACATAATGAATAAATGTCCAAAACGGATGGGAGGGAGGCAAGCATAGAATAGCGGGTGGCACAGAGGCAAGGGGATGGGTCGCAGAAGAAAGCAATATACACAAATAAATATGCAAAATATTCGGTTCTGCAAACTCCGAAATGACTCGGCAGACCCACAATGCGGATACACAATGGTATAATGCTCAGTGAGCTCCTCGGTTGAACAGAGCATTAAAGCTACATTAAACCAAACAACAAAACAATTCCACTCCGGGGTTTAAGCTTTCATCAGCACACTTTACAGAGGCTAGAAAGGCACTCCACACCCTCTCGACTCTCCCAACTTATCATTCAACATATAGTGGTGACCTTTTCCCAGTGGCGGCCGGCATGACATACGGGTGGAGAGGCACGAGCTGAGGGGGGTGTGGGGGGACGGGGTGACGGGGTTGCACAATGTAAAAAAAAGATATACTTACCTTGCCGCCGGGTTCCGCGTCTCTGCTCCTGCTCTCCTCGTGGGACTCGAGGAGAGCCAGGCAGAACATCCAGGCTCCCCTGACCAATCACAACACTTCAGTGCAACGTTGTGATTGGTTTTGAGCCTCCTGGTTCAATGCTCAGCCACTGAATGGGGGCATGGGCATGTTCTCCATGCAGGCAGGCTGTTACGCAGCCTGCATGGAGAACAGTGAATGTGCACATGACTGTTTTGGGCGGCCCAAGAGGGTTGACCAAACAGTCATAGTGCACATAGGAGTGGGCAAACCCGCTCACCAGCACAAGAAACATAAAATAATAATAATTCAAAGTTATTATCATTTTATATCTCCTTAACTTTGCACTGCTCAATAGCATTCGGGTGACGTTCCTCGGCTGCCTTTTCTATGCCCTGCATGCTGTTCCCCTTGCTTCCGGACAGAACCTTTTGTACATTGCCTTTGGCCACCCAAAATGGCACTGGGCTCAGTGCATGGCCTTTGAGCATGGCATGCCCTACATTCTGATCCCCTGCCCTCAGAGCATCTCCTCTTATGAATGACATTCGGCCACGCACAGTGGACACGGGATATTGGATTTGGCTATTTGCCATGCCTTGTGCACAAACTGTGCACCTTCAAATCGACTGTCCATGACATTCGAACATGTGTGCATCCACTCCCCTTGTCTTCATACATGCGCAGCACGTCCTGCCTATCACCCGTCTTCTAAGCCTTTATATGAAATGTCCACACCCTATGACTACGTCCAGCAAACACTGGTTACAGGGCATTCCCTTTTGCCAATCCCCAAGCCCACTCAGTCTGCTGCCAGTGTTTACTGTTCATAGCTTGTCATCAAGCACAGGGGGGACCACTGTCTGTATGGTGTCCCCGAGGGGTGTGCCCTGAAAACAACCCCCTTTGTCTTAATGCATATTTCGGAACTGAGCATTTAAAAAAATAAAATCAAGAATCTGAGATCTGTTCAGAAATCATATTTACTGTTTTGAGGTGAGTAAAATCAATTGAAAAACGCAGTGGCTCACCTGGTGGCTCTTGGGTAATAACCATTAGATACCTGCCACAGTTCGGTAGTACAGTTGATGCGTCTTTGTATTCCCTTACAATATTTTGAGATGTTGAAAAATAAATATCACTTTTCCTTTTTATGTTTTGTTCTGTAATTTTCTGGGTGGCAACAAGCAAGCCTTATAGTGAAGTGCAAAGAAGCGCTTGAAGAAGTATTCAAAAACTACAAAAACCTGCATCTCCGCCTCTTAAAAGGACACCGCACTCACCAGGATCACGTAGTACCGAAGGTGGAGCCAGAGCCCATGCCTCACTCGGCCACCAAAACTGTGAAGAAGCTCTTTCCAATTTCAGAATAAACTGTCCATCAATAATCCATGCATCTCCAACCAGGCAAAAGCAAAGCTAGTGCAGTAGCGACAGGCCCAGCTCACCCTCCACCAGGGAATAGCCAGCCCACAGCTTCAACCTCCCCAGAAAACAGGGTGGCAAGCGCGCAGGCTCCACCTCCAATCCCACTGGGACAACCTGCAACACTTTGCATCATGGGGGCTACAGAGATGAGCATACTGCCGATAATGGACAACTCTCCAACGAGGAACATCCTTCCCAACGGGCTTCACCAGTCCAACCCCTCTAATCAGAACACTCTCGGCCATGAACATTGACCAAGTTCAGACCAGAAAACATAAAAACCGTCACTCCGACAACAACACCAGAATACACTTCACGTGGGAGCATGGACACTCTAAACAGTACACACATCCTGCAAGTTTTGCAACACATTCCAGAGCTGGCATATTACACAACATATGACCTGGCAAGGATACAATTCAAACCCTTGAGTGGCAACACTTCAAAAGAATCGACATTAGCCAGCCAGAAAAACAGCGCTCTTGCCCAAAAGATACTAGCTGAAATGGCTCAATTAGCTAGCTAGGGGATCCGGCTACAGGTGCCTGAACAAGAAAGGTACCCGCACATGCTGATGGGATGCTCCAGTACAAAAATACTGCAACAGAAAACAAGGTGCATAATGAGAGGTATCCCCTCAGCCCCTCACAGCAACGCCTTTCCCAACCTGAGAATACGGTGTGCTTTCTCTCCAAAAACGCCTACAGCAGCATGCACAATAACAGCTGCCTCAAAAGCTTCGGATCGCTCAGGTGACTGGGGCTGGCTAGCTGCTAACCTGGCAGGGATGCACTACTCCCATCCCTAGCATTCAGGGATCAAAGGCCCTACTAATCATATCATGAAACGTATTCCGGCTCAAGTCTTCCACAGACAACACTGAAGCTTTGAACTTTATGCAGAGTGGTGACCTGCTATGTCTACAAGACACTGTCACCATTACACATTCCGGGTTTTGCAGAATTCCAGCATCCAGCCAAAAACACCAACTTATTCGGTAGAGCATCTGGAGTTCTATACATCTATGTTAATTAGGCGCTGGCAGTAACTGCGGTAAAAATCAAACTAGCTACAGCCCTGGTACAGGCCGTATCACTGTTGGGCTTGAATCTGAAGGGGCACAATCCTACTCTGTTAATAGACATGTACTTCAGCTGTAAAGATAGTCCGAGGATCAGCAAGATGAGAGAACTTGTAGGGACCCTGGAAGAGATGATTCACGCGTACCCGACTAGTGAAACAATGATGACTGGTGACTTTAACACCCGCAACATAGGGGCCAAGTATGTGGATAAACTCCTGGCAGATCCCGTTAGCAACATCTTACACACATTTCTTAAAACACACCATCTGATGTGAGCACAAGTCGGACTCCCATCCACAATAAGGCCAAAGTCATACAATAACACCTCAACACTAGACTATGTGTTCATAAGCAACTGCCTTTCCGACCAACTCTTGGACTCCTTTATACTACAGCAGCAGGCCAGTGATCATCTTCCAATAACCTCCGTGATTTCCTTGCAGCCAGTTAGCCTCTACATTCAAAACACATTGGGCTCCCCCACTGGGGAAGAAATTCACACACTGCTGTGAAGAGTGAAATGGAATAAAACCAACACCTCATGCCTAGCAGAATGGAAAAGCAACTGGCAGTCGGAGGACATCAATTGTTCAGATGTGGATACATTCTCACAAGGGCCACCATTAGCAGCATCCTTGCACCAACTGCTTTAAGGAAGACCAGCCAGCATGCACAGTCAAGGGAAAGAACTGCTGTGTCAGTCAACGCTACAGCACAAAGGAGATAAAGAGCAAAACAGCTGAGAGACAGGCCACCTGCTTCTATAAACATATGGGGACAGAGGAGCTTCACCTCAAATGTGCAACAGAAAGAAAATTGCAAAGCAGTTGTGTAGGTCAGCATAAAAACAACACAAATACTAGCAATGGCTACATGTTCACAAACTCCTGAAACAAAACAGTCAGGCTGAATTCTGGAAGTACGTCAAGAACCTCAACCAACATCCCTATGACAGACGCAACGGAGTCCCAGCTTACATATGTAGCAAGCATGTCCAAACACTCTACTGCACGTCCTCCTCCAGAGCCAGCAAAAACCAACCATCCAGTGCCACGTGACTGCAAATCACAAGACCACCTGCATGCGAAAACCAGGGTACGTCACACAACTAGCCAGTAGCCAACTCCAACACACTGCGACCGCAGCCGCGTGACCAAAATCCTCAACAACATAAGGCGGTACGGGGTGATGGGCCCAGAAGGGTTCCCCGCCTACCTATTTAAAGAGGATTATGTATTCTGTGCCACCCTTCTCACTCCACTTTATTAAGCTTGGGCATAGTTTGCTGAGTTCCACTATGTGCAACTCCGCAAAGTGCAAATAAAACTCAGCGGCGCTATGTGGAGCACCGCAAGCAGCGTAGTGCGTTAAATAAATGCTGTTCGAAGGTGATTTTCAGTGCCAGGTGCTTGTGTGCACTGTGCAATCATCGCAAACGGCACCATGCACAGCGCAAGCGGGCACTGCTTCCTTTCTGCTGCTTGAATAGATTTATACTCTTGCAGCAGCTTTCTCAACACGAACGGATGGATTTTCAACGCGATGAGAAATCTGAACGCCCGCGTTGAGAAATCTCGCCGGGAGGTTGATTTTCCTCGCTTGTGCTCCCAAACTTGATGTTGAAGATCGTGGACGAGGAAAATTTTTGCTTGGAGGTGGATTTTCCTCGCACGCACTCACCAACTTTACATTTACGAACGCGAGTGAGGAAAAAACTCTGCTTCGCAGCACAAAGCAAAGTTTTTCAGAACTCCGCGAGCTCCGAATTACGCGGAGTGCAGAAAACTCTGCAAACTCCACGAACGGAGCAGAGTTCACCATCCAGACTTACTCTTTATCAGCATATTAGTGTAAATACCAGGATCCCCAAATCTTGGAAGGTCTCGATTCTACAAACTATACAAAAAAGGGAGATAACACAAATATGACAAATTACAGAATGATTGCATTGCTGGACTTTAAAGTCAAGGTACATGCAAGCCTACTATTAAACAATCTAGACATCTGGGCCAGAGACAAGGGCATTATGCCCATCTTTCAATCAGGCTTCAGGGAAGAGGCTTCTACGACAGATAACATCATAGTCTTAGCTTACTTGGTCGAGCAGGGTACGCAGCCGAATAACCACCCCCTCTTTGCATGCATTGTTGATTACTCCGTAGCATTCCATGGTGTGGATGAGAACATTTTGAGGAAAAAATGACTAAACTGGGGAATTTCAATGAAGCTCTTGGATATCATACCCATACTTTATTACTAAACTTGGGTCAAAATCAGCTCACCCAAAACACAGAGACCGCTAAAGTGTACAAGGACCAATGCCTTAAACAAGGATGTGTCCTTCCGACCAGGTTTTTTAAGTTGCACACCGCCACCTAGGAAAATCCTTTAAACTGCTAATCTGCCTGTACCTAAAATCAGACAGGAACAGCTGTTTTTAATGCAGTACACTGACGACATGATCCTAATGGACCACACAAAAGTAGGAATGCAGATAGCCCTGGACGCACTGAATGCTTATACCATCACCCACAAACTAGTAGCAAACTGCAAGAAGACAAACGTCGTCATATTTGACCTTTACCCCTAAAAGAACAAGTTGCAGTTGAGATCAGAAAACTTGAAAATAAGGTCAGCTCCTAACTATAACTACTTGGAGGTGTGGTTTGCTAGCAACGACAAGTCCATGGTGAACATCACATGCAAAAAAGTAAAGGCAAGGCAGTGGCCTATGACTTGTGCAAACTTCACTCCAATTTTCAAAGCCCTACCACCGAGGCCTTGTGGAAGGAAATTAGAGCAAAACTACTACCTTCGATTTGTTATGGACAAATAGCCTTCCCGGGGGCCTTAGCGGATACCATGGAGCGGACGCAGTACCACTGTCAGGATTGGGCAATCCAGACTCCTAAGTTCCAATCAGTTTGGTTTTTGGCCAAAGAAGAGAGTATTTAACTATCCCTGGAGTTGGCTACACCGATTCTCATCTTAATGGGTTACCAGTTCTATCCCACTCTCCCCCTTTTCTCCCGTTTCCGCTATAGTGCCTTTTCCTAGTCGTTTTGTTCCTTGGGAGTTAGCGTTCTAGTGTTTTGACCGCTAGTGGTGAGGACAGATGTTCGCGCTCATGCTCAATGAGCACTGCGCACTTCAACTGTCATTTTGAAGCGTTCTGACGTTCCTTCGTCCGTGCTTCAATTTTTCATCCGAATTCCTGTCAGACGAGGCTAGTAGTTCGTGTCTCTGCCTGACATCAGCAGCAGTTCAGCTTCACAGTGAGACTTTCTTTGAATACAGCGCCATCTTGTGTGACCCACATTAGAGAGAGAACAAATGTCCCAGTCCTCTCAAGTAAGTGTTCTTGTTTCGATTTAAACACGCTTCATTTTTCAACCTGCCCTGGATATATCGGCAGGCTTGGAGCGCGCTACTAGTTTTTGGCTCAGATTTTCTACAAGCATATTTTTCTTTGATACTTCGTGGGACATAGCGATAATTGCAGCCTCACAGACTCAATCAACCAATCAATAGTCCTTTATTCAGTACTTAAAAAATACCATAAAAGTACATATACAGTTAAAATCAGTAAAATACGGTTCATAACACATGGTTGGAGACAATTGGCCAAAAGAATTCATTCAACACCGCCCTCTTGAGTTCCTTAACCTTAAAGCAATCTTAATAAAATTCATAATGCAAAACAGTGTATGAGGATCATTAGCCCTTTGCAAGAATAATAAGGCAACCTTGGCATGTTTAAACTTTGCCTGTTTTAAAATTCCAATAAAAAGCTACGCCTAGGTAAAACATAAAATGGGCATAATAGTACAAAATGAAGGGTATCCTACGGAGACCTATTGTCGCAGCCGCAGGAACTCTTCTGCTCAACGGTTGAAGTAAAACCTGGTGGATCAGCCAGTAGGTGGTGTAAAAGGTTGAGCCTAAAACGAGTGATTAAAAATCTGTCCTGGGCGTTATACATAAGAGGGAGATAAGGTTCCATTCCTTCCTCACAGACTCAATACTTCTTTCAGGCTGTATTAGCTGAAGTTTATTAGTCTCATCCTCAAGCGCTAGTCCTAGTTTGAACTTCTCTGTAGAATCCTAGGATGCATGATACTAACGCAGCCTTTTGTTAAGGGACATTACAGAGAAAAGACTAATCTACATGACTTTCTACTGGAGGAATAATAGACAGAAGTCTCTTGCTTCTTCTTCAAGCAGTGTATGTAATAATATATATATATTTTGCTTACCACCTATTTTGGTTTCTGCTTCCAAGTGAGAGAGTCAGCTATTTACAAGGACATTTATTTCATATACTGCTTAAACCAAATTCTATTGATCATCAGAGAGAAGCTAACTACTGCAGAAATTAAGGTAGGAGACACGACAGGGTAGAAGGGGAGCTTAGAGGTGGAAAATTAGTTTGGAAAGTAGTTAATGTTGTGTTTTGTGTTACAGATACCTTGCTGAGTAGAAAGAACACCAAACTCGAGCAGAAGAGGTATTGCAGTGGAGTCTCTCTTCATCCCATCCCCCTTTCCCCCTCTCTACTGATAGTGGGCTCACTCGTCCGTTCTCAGTGGGGTGTGGGGATTACGGGAATAGTCATCTGCTCCTGTGGAAGATCAAGTTTAAGGTGCATGGTACTTGACAGCCACACCAACAAGCAAATCTTTAAAATACCCACATATGTTCATAACTCTATAGTATGTCTTGAGCTCGGCTTGAACAAGCAGTCCTTCGAGAACTGGGCAGCCATAATCCGGTGCTACTCCCGAGTTTATGCATCATCTTCAAACACAATTAAATAAATCTTGAAGGGCATTTTTACAATCAGAAAGAAACCATGGTCAGAATATCTGATGTCAGTCTGCTCTAAACTAAATCTGGTCACGGACAACTGGAAAAACCTTGCACACCCCCGTATGGCTTTAAAAACTGTGCTGAAAAAACAAGACAGGCTCTTATCCAGGCAGGTAGATCTCAATTTTATCGAAGCGTCTAACAGCAACATTCAGGTCATACTGAACTGATACAGAGAAAAACACTGCCAGCCATACTTAAACTGTGCGTTAAGAAAGCCAATCCTCATGCAGATCCTATTCGCAAGAATCGACTCACGGCTCTCCCAATCAAAGACGTAAACAGCTGCTGCAATTCACTAGCAAATACCGGGGCATTCAGACTATGTCACTCACAAGAGAAATCCTTGGCTTATCTGATCTGCATTTGTCTGGTCGTCTTAAATGCATGCTGCACTTTAATAAAGCCTATTTTAAATATCTTTATTGAACAGAACAAGAAAGAAAATACATGTGCATCCTATAACAATGCGTCATCTGTGCATTTTTCGGAATTTAGTCCAAGATCTGGTATCCAACTTACAAAGATCCGCCTCTCCATCTCTGCATTACAACATTTCCAACTTCGTCAATGATTATAAGCGAACAAGACAATCAATCAGTACCTCTAGTGGCAGGCACTGTCCTTACAGTGAGCAGATTAATATGATACACAATTCAACCCAACCCCATCCCCCCTCCCCCACCCACAAACTAACTAAGAACATTGGTGTCGCTTTGCGGGTGGACCACTCCCGCCGATGTAGCTGCGGTTCTAAAATACGATATACGCACATGCAGTGAGGATGAAGATCACCTCTTCAAACTGGAAACTCCCATGAAGTTGGTAAGATTCGCCAAATTCATTGAGCGATCCCAGCAGCTTCTAAAATCAATCAGTCCCTCATAAACTTTCTTGGCACTTTTAACACATATCTGAACCCTGGTGGATTATGAAACACTGACACTCTGATGGACAAACAGCACTCGGCACTTTAACCAACAGAGCAAACTCGAAGGGCTCAGAACTCAGTAATATCAACCAAAGACCCTGTCATGCAACTGGATGTGAACCAGGGACTATTCTTTACAATCAGCACATCGCACCTTAGGGGCCCCACCACTAGGTTGCCTGTCCATAAGACCTTAAAGCACAGTTCATGTATTTACTACTGGCACTATGCACTTTTGTTTTATCATCCGCACTCTGCACTTTAGAGATTATGTTTTCTGCTTGCTACCAGCAGGATTTTATCTTACTGCATTTAATATGTGATAAATGTGGTTTTATCAGTATTTTACATGTCACAACATTTTGTAACAATTTTAAGTAATACAAACATATATAGAATTCATTACTTACAGTGAAGTGTGTGTGGATGGTGTGTTTTTAAGTTTCAACTCAGCAGGTATTGTCTATCTTCCTCAATGTTTTCTCTCTTACCCGCAGTAGAGTAGGCCTGGGGAGTGAACTCCGCTCCGTCCATGGAGTTTGGAAAGTTTTCAGCGCTCCGCGAAGCACGCGGATGTTAAGTTGGCAAGCGCGGAAAATTCAATGCTAAACCACCTCCCAATGAAATTTCCAAATGTGGGTGGTCGCCGATGTTCGTGACAGCTCGTGTTGAGAAACCATCCCTTCACGTTGAGGAAGCTGCCGCTTGAGTAGAAAATCTACTCAAGCTGCAGAAAGAAGCAGTGCCTTTTTGTGCTGCACATGGTGCTATTCGTGCTGATTTTCAAGCACAGGACAAATACCCAGCACTAAAAATCAGCATGAACGGCATAACCTAACGCACTCATCTGCTTGCTGAACTCCGCGTCGAGCGGCAGAGTTTATGGATAACTTCGCTGAATTCCGCATAGCCGAACTCTGCCCAGGCCTACAGTAGAGGGATTCTGAGAGTGCAGTCAGCTGCCTTGGTCCTCCTTCATTACATCATGATGTGGGAGATGGAGGCCAAGGATAGCAGCTGACAGATGACCTGCCCTGCTTCTATCATGATTTATGTTGGGAGAAAGAGCGCTGTCAGAGTTGTCCTTGTTCCATTTCACCGGAGCAACTGAGAGCCATCCTAATCCATTGACTCAAGGTTTGTCTGTTGTTCCATTATTAGAATTGTCATGCTCCTTTCTTTGGTGCGTGGTTTCGGGATCTGAAGTAGGGAGTGTTTCTTGTCCAACCCCTATTAGGCAAGGTGATGATGGACTCATGTTAGGGAAAACGAAGACCAACATAACCCTCCATGGCCCTAGGACAGGACTGGTGATTGGTTTAGATAGTGGCATGGGCTAAAACAGCAAATATAGCCTTTCGACTGTTGTCCTCTTCTTCTAAAATGATGTACATGCCTTGTAGGTGTCCAGAACATGATGCTAAACCAACCTTTGTCTGAGTGGCCAGTACCTATGGCCCTTGCCGACCAAGGTGTGATATCAGGGCTGAGAGGATGTTCAAACGTTTTTCTGCTCCTCCAAACCTGGCATCCTGTCCCTTTTGTTAGGCAGATTTGTGTGGGCTTGTGAGACCAAAGTATGCAGTCAGAAAATTGCAGACAAGTGCAGGTGTGATTTACCTTTGTCTCAAACATTGTCAAAGGAGATGACCACAACAAGGCAAATGGCAGATGAGTGCATTTTATCCATGCAGTGGAAGCCTTTAGTGGAACATTGTGGAAAGGGACTGAGGACCTCTCCCACCCACTGAGTAGACAGGTTTTGGGGAGGGGGATGGGGAAGTTGTACATGTCAGATGGGATGTCTGACATGGACATCACCAACTCAATACAAAGGGTAACACTATTTTGTGTAGAGCACTCATATTGGATCAAAGCACAACTCACTATTAACCAGTCTATCTGTGCAGCACACTTCTCACTAAAAAACAACAGACATACTTTGTATATGCCCCAGACATGATGAAGGCAAATTATTCAAGTTATTGTCACTGAATGGACCTTTTACTTGGTCGAATCTGTAAGCAGTCTCCAGGGATGCAGGTTAAAGTGCATGTGCTCCAGGAGAAGAATCATGCTGTCTCTAACTTTGGTCAAGTCATTGACTGACTTGAGGAGGCAATACTCACTTTCTTTAAGAAAAACAGTGCCTCCCTAATATATGAGCGTGACTAATGATGACCAAAAACAACAGGAAGAACCTCTAGCAAGCGTATTTGTTTTTCAAGATCTCTGGAGAGGGATTGCATATCTCCCTAATATTTTGAGCGCGACTGATATTGACAAAAAACAAAACCGCAAGGAACACCTCTAGCGAGCTTGCTTGTTTTTCAAGATCTCTGGAGGAAAATACAATGCATATTCAGAAATAAACGTGACATGAAAGTGCCTACTTGTGCGAAATGAATGACTTAATTTTTCTTAGTTGACTCATGCAAACATTTGAGTATAGCGTCTAGTTGGAAATTTCTGACCAAAAATGGGGGCCCTTCCTGAAAATGATGACACATCCAAATGTAGGCTATGGTATTTATGCAGGCTTCTTCTGTCTCTCAAGACACCTGTTTTCTTTTATATATATATATATATATTGTGACTCCTTTCCTCATGAGAAACCCCTACATCCATACTTCTTGGCACCGTCACTTTACTATGTTACTTGTGGTGCTTGAAAAAAATACTCTTTAAAAATGGTTTATGGTCTTAATCAATGTGATTATGCAGACAACCACAAGCCTGAATACCTTTTTTATAGCAAGCAGCTATAGGCCCTTCTGCTAGGAAAGAATTGTTTCCTTCCAATATTTAAAATATAGAGAGTGCAAGACAGTTGGCATTTGTGGAGATCTACTATGGGTTGAAATCCGGGGTGTGTGGGGGGGAGAGGAGTACGGGGTAAGTTTATTCCTTGAAACCCCATAATGATCTGTGTGTATGTTCTCCCTTCCTTATTATAAACATTTAACCCCTCTTCAAATATTTGTTGTTCCACAGTTTACTCTATTTAAATTCTACTTTTATATTGATTTCATGTCTATACATTTCATCATTTACGGTTTGCTGCTTATGTGGGGCAGCTATTATGGGGGCTTATATCTTGGATGATACTCAGTTTTGTTTAATACCGTCCTTTACCTGATGTCACAGTTTGGTGCGGCCTACTGGCTGATTCAGTGTTGTTTTGATACATAGTCCATTTATCTAATATTCCAAATGTCAAAGAAATTGATGCAAGAAAGAAAAGGCAGTGAAGTGCAGCTTCCCAGGGCCATTTTGTTCCAACAAGGTACGAATGCCATATTATAAATATCTACACATTAGATTGTCAGAATTTGAACCTCTGCAGTTCAGGTTGGTATACAAGTTTCATAAGTACCACCGTTTCCCAAAAATAGGCAGGTAATTTAAAGTTATTTATTCATTTTTTAATCGATTTGTTTGTTGAAAATTACAGGTTACAAAAATACAGGTTTTAAACATCCTTTTACACTTTTTAAGAAATATGCCCAAAAGTCTCTAAATTATTAAGTGCAGAGTAGACGTTATTAACAAGTACTGCCGTTTTTAATGTTACCAACATTTCTTTCAACTGAATTTCTTGCCAAGTGGAATTACTTGGCATTCCACATTGTGGCATACTGTCTTGGCACTACCTGTATTTTTTTTTTTTCCTGTGAAGCAAAAATAAGAAATTTTTCATGGCCTTGCTAAATTTTCAATTTTGTATCACCTGTAAGCATATTGCAGATATAAATGATATAAATGTACTCAATGATTGTTAAACTATAGCAGAATCAGTGCACAGGAGTTGCTTTACTAGTGGTCTCTTTCTTATTTTGTCTTTATAACAGGTATCAAGTGATTGTGATTGTTATTGTATACTGTTTTCCATTGCTTGTGATGGGTGTCACCTACACCATAGTTGGAATTACTCTCTGGGGAGGAGAGATTCCAGGAGATACCTCTGACAAATACCACGAACAGCTTAAAGCCAAAAGAAAGGTACAGAATCTGACTTTAATAATTGTGTATGCCTTGAGTAAGATAATGATGCTTCGAAAATAACTTTGGCTAACTCGGTAAATGCATTTCCATTAAAGTAGTGCATGAAAAAAATATAACTAAAACTTTCATTCATATATTGTTATTCTATTTTGTTTATTTAGATTTCGTTTTGTGTAGCTCTGTTCTGATCAAGGGTGTTGTCAATGTGCTTTGTCTTAAATAATACCCTCGAGGTGAGGGAAAAATAAAAGTATGCATTGTGGCAATTGCCCAGGTGCTGCAGAAGGAAAAGATAATCGGGTATCCGTGAATGAGATAGGAGCTGAATCGTAGTCTTCCTGTCTTTCAGGAAACAAAATGTTCATGACATCCCAGGGCCTCAGAGTTACACCAGGGGGAAGTGGTACCTTAAGATGATTATTATTTGGTCACAGTAGAGTAGGATTAGAAACCTTTAAATTCCAATTGAATTACATCTTTGCTTTTGAGTAGTTTGGTTCCACCAGAGCTATTTAGGGAGGACTAGAGATAGTCCCGGTGTTGTTATCCAAGGTCTTTAAAGCTTATATAGCAAGCTAGTACTTGCGGTCTGATTTAGAACTTGGCGTACAGGGTACTCAATTGCAAACACAACAGAGACCGCTGTCTGCCAAACCCGAGGTCCACCTGCCTCATTAGAGATAAGTGGACATCAATTATTTTGTCAACAGAGTCCCCGTGGCCTTCATCAAAGGAATGCTTCCTGCATTGACCCAACGGGTTTGGCAAACAGGTACTCTGTCATGTTTGAGACTGAATTCTTGTCCACCAGACCATAGGTCTGCCTGCCTCATTTAGAGATAAGTAGACCTCGAGTATTGCAGTGGCAGAGCCCCTAGGGGAGGTTTTTATGAAATAGTTACAATGGTCCAATGGAGAAGGAGCCATCATAGGAAAGACATTACTTTATCCATCCTATTTAGGATGGACGTGTAATGCTTTTTTACCCTGTCCTTCACAGCCAGGACAAGATAGAACTTTGGGAGTTTGTTTCTGAAACATAAAAAATGTCAAAGTTTGGTGGATGGCTGTCAAAATCAATGGTGATTGTCCATCAAACCTTTAGTGCATTGAAAGGAATCACTATAATAACTGTGCCTTTCAATTTACAGAGATGGTTGCTGAGCCGACGGTCTTCTCTAAATTGGGCCGACAAAGTACTGTCGAGATGGCAGAGTTAATGTTCTCCACTATCCCAATGGACACAGCTCTGTCCGCAAAACACTAAATCAGGTCCCTAATTCTTTCCCTCAGGTGTAACCAATTAGGTTCTCCCACAACTCATTTTTACATCATCATAAATGTTATCACCTAAGGCAAGTTTGGCTGCTGTGTGCAGTAGACCCTTGAAGAGTTTAATGGAGTTTTTAAGTGAGCTATTGAGTAGATCGACGGTATAGTCTATTTTGATAACTACAAAATGCATGTCTGTATTGTGATCGTAACATTATTTCACTGCAATAGCCTAAAGCGTCTCCGAAGAACATCCTTCATGCATACATATAATGAGTGAACCAATGTAACTTTATTAATTTATGATGTATAAAAACATGATAAAATTACTATATTTTCATATGAGACATTTGTAAGTCTTGCACATCTATGCAACAGACTATGCCTAAATTTATGTGACATGATGTTTTTTATGTAATGTACATAAAATAGTTTGAAATTATATTTAACAAATACATTCACTATATGTCAACACACCAGTGCTATTGGGCAATTGTATAATATATTTGATTAAATACCTACCAGCTGCATCTAATGGAAGCAAATCGCACCCTGATCTGCCTCATTAAGAAAAACAAGTCTTTGTGTGTCATTTTGATTCTTGTCAATGCTGGGGATTCACAAGGTTTCTGACACAAACGCCTCAGTTGGTTCTGCTGAAGGCAATGATCCATCCATCACTCACGTCACGTTAAAGTGGTGGATGCCCTATCATATTTAGACAAGAGTGACCGTCACTGAAATTCCCAGGCTGGGATTGTCATGCACCGCTTGGTAAGCCACCAAAGTTAAATAAATAAATGACCATGATGTGCAGTAAGAAAATTCCATTTGCTTCAGTAACTTTTTTGTTTGTTTGTTTTTCTAAAACGCTTGCTTTGGGAGTACATTTAAAAAAAGGTTTGTTCTGGGTCAACAAACCATGAACCACACTCTGCAAACTGCTTTGCCTACAATGCATTCACTGTAGCATCAAATGAAAGGAAAGAAATTTGATTCTTATCATAAACATATGGCACGTGTCCCTTTGCCAGGGAAGAGGAGGCCAGGGCCTTGTTTGATTTTGCTGGTTGGCAGACATCCTCCCTCGTTAGGATAAATGAACCTGGAACAAATTATAATTGCCCATAAGGTGCCTCTAATGATGCGTGAAGTTCTTCTTCAATGTATTATTGTGTTCTGTGTCTTGACAAAGCTTGGAGTGCATCAACGTAATATGTTAGTGGGTCATTTAGAATGTGGTGGCTTTGGGGCATCCGTCAAAAATGTGCAGGTGTCCTATGCACCCAACTAGCGGTTTGTTTGCCTCATTTAGAAGGGCCAGATTTCTGTTGCTAGAAACCCAGCTTTCCCCAACATGCAGGCAGTTGACCGCAGTGAGTAGTCCCCCGATCCAGAGGTGGACCCAGGGAGAGGGAACTGATAGATGGGCGAACACGGAAGCCGGCGGCCACACGGAGCAGCACCCATGGCACCGGGCAAGTCCTCACCGCTCGGCAGGCACCATCTTGGCCTCTTCATCGGCGGGGACGTCAAGGCTCATTTCTCCGAGATGTCAGATTGGAGAAGGGCGCCAAGGATGTACTCGGATTTACCAACGCTGCTCAGATGAGAAAAACAGCGCAGTGGGATGCCCGCTCTGCAAGTCATTTTTGTCAAATTGCGCAATGACTGTTTGGTTAGCCTTCTCTGGACGCCCAAACTAGCCATGCACACTTTCTCTATTCTCCATGTCGGCTTCATTAAAGCATGAATGGAGAACATGACCACCCCTCCAGCCCCTGGCTGAGCACCGTGTCACGGTGCTCAGACCAATCACAATGCTGCTTTGCAGCATATTTATTGGTCAGTGGGGCCTTCTGCTTCCTGATCCAAGATGAGGAGAGCAGGAGCAGTGCAGGACCCAGCGGCAAGGTAAGGCTTTTTTCCCTTGTATTGCGCACCCCAAACCCCCCTTCCCCTGCACGACTCACCCCCTCCCCATGACATACTCCCCTGTGACATACCCCCCTGCCTCCTGTCCCGTCCCGAACATAAACAGCTATTAAATAATGATGATTTGCTACTTCTATGTGTGCTGCATTTTGCAGCACACATAGTAGTAACAAATTGCAATTAGAAGTAACAAATTGCAATTAGTGATTGTTTATGTGCAGGAAGAGGCACCTTCCTGCACATATACAATCATTCCCTGCAATGCATGCACCCTTGCAAGGGTGCCTGCGTTGGCACTAGATAGCTAAGTTTAGCACAGTTGCTAGGAGAAATAGAGGATTTCATCATATTCTTGTGAATACGGCTCATCCGTGTGTTTTGAAAATATCGGAGCGTGTTGCTGCCAAATTCGGCACAGCTCCATGCTCTGACAGTTCCTTGAAAATAAGCCCCTATGTTTCACTGAGCTATAACATCACTTGAAACTATTTTTTCCAGTGAATTCCTAGGGTTTTATTTAACTTAAAGTATGACATTGATTGGCATTGCCATCGTGGTGTTGGCTACAGGGCATCCAATCCCCTGCTGCCATGCACGGATTACTTTTTAACCCCTTCAGCGCGGCGCGGATTACCGCGCTGTGCTGAAGGGATCTTGCGCGGGCGGGGCCGTGACGGAGCGGTTCCGTCATGCGCACTGCGCGACCGACGCGCATGACGGAACCGCTCCGTCACAAGCATCGAAAGGGTTAAGCACTAATACAGCACAATGTAACAGACCTCTCTCAGCCTGCATCAACAGTTTTCTTAAAAGCTATTGGCTTTCTTTGCTCATACCGGTTGCCTACTCCATCCTCTCTGTTTTATTGCACTTGAACCAACTATTAAGTGTTTTTGCCAAAATAAAACAATGCATTATAAATATCAAGGATATGTTATATTGTCATGATTTGCAATGCTGCACTCAACTTTACAAATGTTATCTCTGGTGCTAAAAGGAGGAAAAAAATGAAAATCTATTTTTATTTAAAATATACTTGTAGTTCATACAAGAAAACAAATTATTAACCCTGGAGGGCGAAGGTATTATGAGTTAGTAATTTAGGGCCTGATTTAGAGTTTTGCGGGCAGCCTGCAATCGGACAGGATGGCACAGCACAATATAGCTGCCACTATGATGGACAGCAACCCAACGCATTTAGAGATCAGCACCAGCCCAGTAGTGATATTTTACACCTTCAGAGGAAAGACATCACCGCAGTTCCTCTGAGGGTACCAACGTTTTGGTGGGTGTTACTCCGTCAATTTTGCAACGCTATATATTTCCGACACAAACTCCCAAATTGTTTTTCTAAAAACAAATACCTAACAGCCCCTTCAACCTGGGAGCGTTTGCCTGGGTGTATTGGCAGGTATTTTCCTGGCAATTATGGACATAAAGAAGAACTTCAGACTGTTTGCCCTAAATAGGGCAGGTAGTCTGATGACTTTACAATACAGACAGCACTCCGTCAGGCTGTCGGAGTAAGCTTCCCATTGATGGAGCTATCGGGAACACCACTGACAGAAAGCTAATGGTCTGTTTGACATCACATGGCAGGTTGGACGGATATAGGGGCATATTATAAAGCCAGGCGATAAAATTATCGCCGCTTTAGCGGCAGAAAACTGCCGCTAAAACGGCGATAATGGGCATGATAATATGCTCTATGGAATTCCAATTGAAGCCCATGTTAGATGTGAAGGACGTCTAACATGGACTTCAATTGGAATTCCATAGAGAATATTATCAAGCCCATTATCGCCGCTTTAGCGGCAGTTTTCTGCCGCTAAAGCGGCGATAATTTTATCGCCTGGCTTGATAATATGCCCCATAGTACTATGTCCGATCCCTACTGACTTCTTGGGTCAAACAGGGTTCAATGGGCTGTTTGACCTTCAGCCGCGGCCGCTGCAGGTAAGAGCGGTGGGGCCAGGTGAGGGGGGATTATCGGTACATCATAGGGGTTTTAAATGAATCCCTATGGAGTCCAAGCTGCTACATGGGGTCAAAAATTTAAATCCTTAACTACTCTGAAAGAATAGCACGACCACCCCTCTAATTCGTAAGGGCTTGTTAAAAAGGAACTTGTTGCTGATTGCCTCTTTTTAACTGGTTCACATATGCATCAGACTTACGCAAACACTTACGTTAAAACAACAAAAGCCTACAATACGTTTTTGATTCGAAAGTTGAAAAAAGGCCAAATGTGTAGTATATAGACATAGCAAAAGGAAGGGATTTATTCAGTTTCAGAAGATCAATGTAGCTTGATTCAAAGTAGCACGTGATGAGGTCACTTATTGACGCCAACGTAAGGAAGACGTGTGACTGTGAGTAGATTTGCGCCCTGCCAGACCATCAATACTTACAACTGGCCTCAGATATAACAAATAACTAGCGTTAAATAACTACCTACAGAATAAAGTCAGACGTCCAACCGATAATGTTGTCCCTGGTTTACAAAGATGAACCGAAAAAACAAAATGAAAACGTAATTGTCAGGTGCAGGGGTTTCATGACGAGCTAACTTTTTTTTTCCTCACAGTTTTGTATATATTTTCACAATGACAGTGACTATGGCAATGTTTTTATTTTGTGTGGCATAGAGTTGCTACTTATAAACCAATGTTCTTTATAACACATTCATCAAAGTAAAATCCGTGACAAAGCTATCGTACTTTGATGCGTTACAACCGTACCCTTTCGCTAATGGCGAGTTAAAAGTTAATGTATTATTCAAAGCTAAAGGTATATCACTGAATGTCATTGTTTTTTGAGCTTACATTTCTCTTACAAAGCTATAGCCCACCAGTTGAGGATTCTACTATGTATGCATTATCTGATTGCTCTTCGAACTTTATTTCGCCTTGGTCCAATGGCAAGAAAGGACCTATCATGAGGAGACGGCTTAGAAGGACGGGTGTATCCCCCAGTCCAACGTCTATAATCCAATTCCATTACAAATGAACATAAAAAAAACTTGTATTCAAGTTTAATTAAGGTCAACAGGAGGGGTATAATGCTAACAACACAAAATACCAAGAGAAAGGAAATACATCAGTTAGTATATTTCCCCATTCCCATCATGGACATTATGTGTGAATAGTGCCAAACATATGCTAAAGAAAAAAGACTTGCTGTGCTGCGAGATAGGGGAAGGGCAGGAATGCATTGTGTTTAAGGCAATAAAGCACATTCATGCCTTTTCCCTAAGCAGGCACCCTTTTGGGTGCCTAGCGCCAATCCAGCCACACTTGCACCATGGCACCCTGTGAGGCCCTTTCTGTACAAAAACAATCCAAAGAGGCAAGTTCCTCTTTCTGTGTGTGCTACAAATAAAGAAACTTCTCCTCGTTATACATCCCTGGGAAGGCATATATCTTTGTTGCATTCCTATGTTTACAAGTACTGGTGAACCTGGGAATGTATCAAAAACCATGGGAATTTTGTGGGAACACCCAAGCAACACACATGGATCGCCTCCCTTGCCAGAGTAAGGCAACACAGCGATTTGTGCTGCATTGTTTTACTCCATATATATGGAGCCACCCAGGCCCACGCAAAGTGGCGTTGTGTGGCTTAAAAAATCTGATTTAGGACTTGTGTCTCTCTTGCACCATCTTGCGTGGTGAAAGAGCGACTCAACTCTGTCTGTAAAGAGGCCCACAGGTGAATGCGTGGCTAAGTCTGCAAGACTTTAAATGATTCATTTCTCAGTTTTTTGATGTTAGAAAAGTGTGTATTTGGTAACTGGACAATTATGTTCATGTCCTAAATTTATTGATTTTTTTTTAACATAAAACATGTGCTATTAGTGAAACGATGCATCTATTGTGACACGCTGATGTTTCACCCCACAGCGTTATTATTGACTCTGTATATACCTCCACAACTGTCCCTCATATATTGTATGCTGGCGCTTCATGGTTTGTACTTTGATAGGTAATTCTATTATTTTTTAACATGTTAGGTGATGAAGATGGCGTGGCAGTTTAATTGTCAAGTTTTGGTTTTGTAGGCACTATTCACCTTCTAGCAAACTCAACTAAACTTTAACTAAAGTTTTTTTTCCAGGTAAAATTGGTTTCTGGTTTCAAACCTAACCAGTGGCATTAATAGACCTTGGCATTAACGAGGATCTATGCCTTAATGGCCTCATAAATAAATAAAAAATAATGGCAACTGGTACTAATGGCAAAAATAATGGCCATATCAATGGGGGCGTAATAAGTGCCAGCCTCTTCCAAGTATAGGGAACCTTATATTTACTCTTGCTTTTGCCAAGGGCAAGGAGAGCCTTTGGGAGATAACTGTCCTTACAGAACAGGGGGGTGTCTTTGCTAGCCTCCCACCGCTCTTGCTTAAGCACAGGGAACAGGGATTATTTTAAGTGCTCACTTCTGTGGGCAAAAAGGATTATTTTGTACCTCCCTACCATGCCCAGGGAGAGAAGAGGTTGTAGTCCTCTTTGCCTTTCCCAATGGGAGGCTGGATTTGTTACTCCTCTCACCTTGCTGAAGGGAAGGTGTTCTTGGCAGCTCCTATTTCACCAAGGGGGATATTTACAACAAAATGTCAGAGCGGGGTGTTTACACCGAAATTGGTAATGCTGTGCTCTGACATTTGTAAATGCAGGGATGTGCTGTATTTACAAAAATACAGCACACCCCTGTGTTTACACTAGCGCTGGTGCTGATAAAGCTGCCTAGCATCAGTGTAGACATGATTGTTTATGTGCAGAAAGGGACACCCAAAGGTGGAAAGTATTATGTGCTCCTCAACTTTCCCAAGGGCAATGGTGACATTTGTCAGCCTTCTATCTCGCCCAAGAGCAAGGGAGCATTTTTATTTATCTGCCTTGACCAACAGAGAGAGCTCATCATGTTTTAGGGAGTGAGCATAAGCACTTTCGCGTGAGTGAAGGCAAAACGTGTGGGGGTGACCCTGCAGAGAGTCTTCAGCTGATGGCTTAAAGTTCTGTAATAGAAATGCCAGCTCAAAAACAATGACATTCCGTGATATACTTTTAGCTTTGAATAATAATTTAATTTTTAGCTCACAATCTGTGAAAGGGTCTGGTAGTAAATCGTCACAGTCTGATAGCTTTGTCACAATTATCCTTTTATTAATATGTGTAATAGAACATTTATTTATAAGACAACTGTACATAAAAACAAATTAAAGCATTGGCAAAGACACTATCACTGTAAAATGTATACCAAATTGTGATAATAAAAATTAGTTCTTCATAAAAAGGCTGCACATGGCAATTTCATTATTATCATGCATAAGCCTTAGCTTTATTGTCTAGATAGTCCATTATCACTTTTTAATCTGCAGTCATTTATCAATATTGATGTTCTGGCAAACCACAATTCCATGCACGTGTCTTCCTTGCTTTGGTGTCAATAAGTCACCACTTCATGTGCTACTTTAAATTAAATCTAGATTGATCCTCTAAGTCTGAGTACAGCCCTTCCTTGTACTGCCTTTTAGTCCCTTTACCACATTCTCATTCAAAGACTTCTCATCTTTTGCTATTTTGCCTTAAAATGTGTTTGTATAAGTCTGTGATCTATACATGAACCAGCTAAAAAACGACATTTGGCTCTATTTTATCAGCAAAAACTTTCTTTCAAACAAGCCCTTAAGAATTAGAGTGGTGTTCAGAGGTATTTTGTAAGAGTGTTTAAGGATTGTAATTTCTGACCCCATCTAGCAGTTTATATATCATACAGATTGATTCGAAATATCTCTATTGAATGTGAATAAGGGGTTTTGTACCATGCTGTCTCTATAGTCTGCGTTTTTAAAGCAGCCTATTCAATATAGTTCTATTGTGGCCCTATTTGTTTTGGGCCTCTGGGATGGAGGAGATCTCATTTAATCTCCGTTCTCATAAGAAGACGCATGACAGGGTTGACCCATTAGACCTCCTCTCCCACCTCCTTTCCACAGTTATTTAACTGTTTTCTCATTTCTGTCTCACTTTCTGTTACTCTTCCAATTATTTGAAACGCTTTCTTTGGTTGTCCCTTCTATTTTAAATACAATTTCTTGCTATCCGCCTGTTTTAAAAAAAATAATAATTTGCACCCATCCCTGCGACTCTAATGAATCCCTCTTCCTGTTTCTTGGCATGACCCAGTTGTGTCTAATTAAGGGTTTGGCAGTTAAGTTGGGCAGTCCGTCTTACTCTGATGGCATCCTGAAGTGCTGCCTGTCAGACTAAGGGCATCACACTGCCTGCCTTTCTCGGACAAATAGTCTGAAATACTTTTTTCTGTCGATAACCTGGTGGTGAGCAGAAAAAAATTCAAATCATGACTTACACACCCAGGGAAACTCCTCCTTGGGGTGGGAGCTATTAGTTATTTGTTCATCAAAAACAACTTGGAAGTTTATTTTTGAAAAAGAAAAGGTTTGGTGGATGGCCATCAAAATCGACAACGAACCTCCGAAGGTACAAAGAGCCAGAGGTAGTCCATACATTTGGCCGATGGTAGTTTGAGTGGTGGATGTAATGTCCTCTGCTACCCTGACAGACCGCAGGCTGCCCTTCAAAGTCTAGATCAGTGCCTACATTATTACCTTTTGGTAACTGCTCCCCCATATTTAAGAATTTGTTTTCTTGAATTAACTAAACGTATATATTTTTTAAAATTGAAAATAGATTATAGCATTATGACAGCAGTTGTCAAACCAAAACATTTAGCGGATGTAAGCTGGTTAATCACATAAATAATGCTGTCCATTCCCAGTCCAATCAGGACTTTCCAGCCTAACTATGCCTCATTAAATTGATGCCTTGTTCCTGGTATGGAAGGTGTGTCTTGGGCACCCTCGACCTAATGTCTGTGCTCCAGCAGTGGCTTTGTGCCATTTTTAGAGTTTTTTCTGATCACTGTGTCATTGAAGGACCATATACTCTTCCACCTAGTTACGTTGATGCATTTCAGATTCTTTGCAGTATGACTTTCTTGACTTTTCTGATTATTGCCTGAAAAAACTTTGATTAGAAGGTAGTTTTCTTCTTGTAACTGTGAAACATTTGAGATCAATCCCCAGGTTAAAGAGGCATTAGAAAGGGAAGAAAGAGCAGAAAGGTGAAAGGGTTTGTAGAGAGGAAGGGGTAAAAGGGAGGAAAGAAAAGTAGATGTGTGGGACAGGCGAAATGAAGAAACTACATCAAAGAAGAAAACAGCAATTGCCCAATAAATGAGGTAGATTAAAACAGTAAATGTACCCTTGAGGTATTATGTAGAAGCAGTAAGTCCAGAGTCTCAGGATGTTAGGAATGCAGAAACTGCCATCAGTATGTTCTTATGTATTTCAGAACTAGAGGCCACTTCCTGTGGCTTTATGACTTGTTTGTGAGGTTTTTCATAACAGTAAGTCATTCTTGAGACTAATTATGAGTGAGTGTGGATGCGGTGTAGGATAGATGGATGCCTTGTTGCAGCATAGGGTTTCTAGATGGCAGCAGTTGATGTTTATGGTTGAACATTCTTTATTAGTTTTGTCAGCATAAAGACCAAAGTAGTGTTACATCAGTGCTCAATGCCCATTGTCATCTGGGACCCTATGCAGTGGATAGTTTATCAACACACAACTCCCTCCTACCCACACTCCGGACCTGGTGGACCTAAAAACAACCTTCTGTCGGTCACAAGAAGAAGCTACCTTACAGTGCAGCCCCTAAGTGTTGGGTGTGTGAGCCTCAGTTAATCAGAAAAGTAGTAGGTATTTGGGGAAGGCGAGTACACAGAATTCTATTGTCAGCAGCGTCAGGAATAGGCCTCATAGCTTAGGGAATGATGCACCCTTATTAAAGAGAGTGAGGGCGATATGTTCCATCCCTATTATGTGCCACAATCTGTGTTATCAACCCCGGTGTGTGGGAACTTGCCTGGTACCCCAGTGAGATTAACTATATTGTAAGGCTGCCCCCAATACCAGTCCTATCTGTCTGCCCCACCAGGGCTTAAGGGGAAAGGTGAGAGTGTTGGGGAGACCTAGAACAATATAAGCCGGGAATCTGGGAAGTTCTATGTCAAAGTGACTGTCAATGTCCTTAAGCACTTACCACCAAAAGGCCATGAGTTTTGGGCATTCCCACAGAATGTGCAGGAGGGTACCAGGGGACCCACGTTGACATCAACACTCTGGGGGCCTGGACGGATTGTACTTGTACAGTCAGTGGGGTGTGTAGTACCAGTAAGTGACAATGTTCATGGCTGTTTCAGTGCTTTTCATGTTGTGGACAGTGTGGCGGGCCTGTTAGTAAATATGCCCCCATTCTTCCTGCATGAGAACTCTGCCTATTTCTAACTCCAGCGTATCTGGCTATTTTTAGGAGCCTCCAAAGTAGGACCTATTAATCAAAATAATTCTAAAACCAAACTTTAGCAGTTGATGTTTAGAACTTTTTAATACCTGCATGAGTTTCAAGTTTGAGTGTCATCTATGTAGTGTGTTGAGTTTCGCGGCTTTGAAGATAATGCAAAATGATCTGGATATAAAACGAGCATACCTCCAATTCTACTAATTGCATTTTTGTTGTTTTGGTCTTGTTTAACCTATTAAAATCTACTCTATGTTTCTACTCTGGTTTTGGGATCTCTTTTGTGGAGTGTTTTGATTATATTACTGTTTGAAGTGTTGCACAAATACTTTACACATCATCTCTAAGTTAAGCCCGGCTACTCTGTGCCAGGCTACCAGAGGGTTGAGCACCTGTTAATAGAGGGTTTGCTTGTGACAACCCCCTGACAAAACTTGTGGTGGCTGTTTGTGAAGTGTTTTACCCCCCTCAACCAGTAACGTAATCTCTTACACTGGTGATCAGCAGCCAAGATTTGGATTTGTCTTTGTGCAGTGTCAAGCAGTACTTTTGTGCAACACCACCATCCCACCTAAATAATTTGAGACCATTTCGAGTTTTTAAATTCTCCTTGGTTGGCTCTTTTTGCTTTTTCAAATCAAATCTCATTACTAGTACCTGACTGTCTGCAACCATACATGCAGCAATGTAATTTGAACTGGCCCACTTTGAAAATTGCTATGGTTGGGTGTCATTTTTAATAGTACTGGCAGAATTGGAGGAATTTATTAATTTCGCATTACTCTTGGAATTCGGAATTACTAATAAATTCCGCCGCTCCGCTGGTGGAAGTAATCAGCATGTGAAGGTAAGGCTGTGTCAGCAACCCTCTCATGGATCGCCTGCTTCAGCCTGGTCCCTGGACCTCATGGATGAAGTTTCCTCCCAATTCCCAGTCAATGCTGAAAGACTGTTAAAGGAGGGACAGGAATCTGGCACTGCATTATGGAGGCGCGCAGACATTGCACGCCAGCTGGTCCTGCCATTGCCCTCTGCCTACTGCTGTGGGTCTGTAGTGTTGTTGCTGAAGAGGAGAAACTGCCACAAAGCTGGGTGAACTGGGCAGACAAGGAGTGCAATGTCTATGCTGGGGTTCAGGTACACCCAGCAGAGGCCACTTGAGCTCCAGTTTCAAATTATTCCCTGCACCTCAGCAAGTGTAAATGGAACAAGCTTGTGGTGATAAATGTGTATTCTAGACCGGTGAACTTATGTATGGAATCTGGGGTTGTAGATGCCTTATCAAATGTTTTAACTAAGATTCCCGCGGGCTCAATGTTTGTCATAGCTGGTGATTTTAACTCTCATTTTGAACCTCTCAGTGGTTTGTCTGACCAAATAAATCAGGATGAGGATGAAATATGGCATATTCCTCAGGTAGTTGGCCCAACGGTTAGGTCTTGGGCTCCTCTCGCAGTCCAAATAACCTCACTAACACTGGCCCATTCGATTAGGGCCTGCAATGGCCGAACACTCTCTGATATCCCTTCAAGGCCCACGTACAATAAGCCGGGCAGGGAGGCCAGACTCGACTATATCTTTGTCCAGTGCAAGGAGTGGAATAGAGTATGTGACTTTGTGGTGCTTCCAAGGGGGGAAAGTGACCACAATCCCCTGATATTGGATGTTTCTTTATTGGGTGTGTGCCCTGGTGACTCCGTACCACTATCTAAATCCACGGTACAAAATAGAGCAATCTTGACCAATAATAGACGCAGGATTAAATGGGCCAAAATGGCTGGCAATCAAGGGGAGTTATCCAAAGTATATGCTAGGGTAGGTACAGCTTTGGATGATGTCCATACTCTAACGGACCAATATCCCTCCCCTGTCTGCTATGGTAAATTGGCTGAAATTAATAAAGAGTTATTTATCAGCCTAGCTGATATATTTAACCCTAACGTCCCTAGCAGGATTAGGACTGCTAGACAGTACCAATGGTACAACAGGGCATGCAGTGTGGCTAAGCGTGATTTGTTGGACGCATTAAAAAAGAAAGCCAGTAGGGATGATATCCAACATAGAAGACGAACCTATCGGAATATAATACATCATGCAAAGCTCGAGTGGGCTACTGAAAACTGGCGCAGGTTAACATCTGCCCTTCAGGCTAGAGATCCCCGAAGATTCTGGTTGATTGTGTCTACTGGTAGAGCTGAACCAGAAGCAGCAATGAAACCAAATATCGCCCCCGAAATCTGGGAAGAACACTTCAGTATCCTCTATCGGGAGGAACATCCCAGCTTGAACCCTTCTATGCCTAACTCTGTCATGGGTGATCCTGCGGGCTTAGAGCAGGTTAATTTTGCTTTCAGCGAAGTCGATCGCGCAATATCTATGCTTCCCGCTGGCAAAGCCCCTGGGTTGGATGGGATTCCTGGTGACTTGTATAAACATGAACCCAGAATATGGGCACCCTATCTCACGATGATATTTAACGCAATTGCAGGGGGTATGCCAGTTCCCTACACATGGCTTGGCGCAGAAGTTGTCCCTATTTTTAAAAAGGGGTCGCCTTTGCTCCCCGTCAACTATAGGCCAATCAGCCTGATAGATGTTGCTCAGAAACTCTTCTCTAGGTTAATCCTTGATCGTCTCCTGGACTGGATGGAGGAGTTTGAGATTCTGAGCCACTATCAGGCGGGCTTCAGAAAGAGCGTCTCAACCATTGATCAGATCTTTAGACTGAGTATGCTCTTCTGGAAGACAGTTAAGGTTGAGGGGGGTTCTCTTTATACAGTTTTTGTCGATCTGCGCGCGGCCTTTGATTTGTTCCCCCGCACGAAACTTTGGTCTGTGTTGCGGGAATTAGGCATCCCAGAACCTCTTTTGCAGATTATAGTCCGCCTCCACACTAATAATTTTGCAAAGGTCAGATGCGGGAGCGATGGTGGTTTATCATCTAGTTTTTCCGTTGGCAGGGGGGTAAGGCAGGGGTGCGTTTTGGCACCGACCCTGTTTTGCCTCTACGTAAACGGCTTAATTTCCCACCTGAACCAGGTCCCTAATAGGGACGCCCCAAGACTTGCAGGTACAGGAATCTCAGCAATTATGTTTGCAGATGATACCCTGTTACTTGCCAAGACACCTATGGGCGTCCAACGAGTCCTGGATGGCTTTGTTGCTTTTTGTGCCAACAGGGGGCTAGAGATCAACACAGCCAAAACAAAATTTATGATCTTTAACCCTCCTCGGATAACCCGCCCTAACCCTGTCATCCACGGTATTAGTCTGGAGAGAGTACATACCTTTGAGTATCTGGGATTGACTCTGAATGAAAAGCTGACATGGTCTCATCATCTGATCAATTCAATTTAAAACTAACACAAAAAGTGGGGGGTATTATAAGTCAGTGGAACAAATCTTTGTCACATCCGATTGGTCCGCCACTGGAAATTTACAAAACTCAGGCGCGTGGAGCAGTAATATATGGTGCCGAACTCTGGGGCAATAACTGTGCCCCTGAAATTATTACGACTGAAAACAAGTTCTTACGTAACTTGGCTGCTCTACCAGCGAGTACACCTCTTCTCCCCCTCAGGCTCGATCTGGGTGTAAGATCAATAAAGGAGGTATCAGGTGTGAAGCCTTTGACTTTCTGGAGGCGACTTTGGGTAACCCCTGAACTTTCGTGCTACCGGGCTGAATTTATGGAATTTTTTCAGCACGCAGTTCTGCGAAAAATTCCATGGTTAATTTACATAAAGAATGAGTTATCCCGTTTGGGTCTATCGGCCCTGTGGACAAATCCTCAAGAGGCCTGTAGCACGTTATCTCGTAAAGCTTTGGTCGCATTGTATTACGAACGTAATTTGACCGCTTTTTTAGCAAATGATTCAACTGGGATGATGACTACTACTTTCGTAACCATGAAGGACTACTACAAGCTTGAGACAGTCCTGGACGACATTAACCCCATTGCCCTTAGGAAACTATTCCTTCAATGGTGACACAATGCATTGCCAATAAGAGCTCTTACTAACAGCTGGCATCCATCCTCTCCTAAAAATTGTCCTGCATGTAATGATGAGCTAGAAAATGAAACTCATGTACTGTTTTTTTGTCCATTCTACACGAAATCAAGAAAAAAGTGGATTATTCCCATCTGCAGAAACTGGGGTTTTAGGCACCATTTGGATGCCTTCCGACTGTTGAAAACGGACTTATCCCCTTTAACTGTATTTGCTGTTAGCAAGTATTTAGCTGCTGTATGGATTATTAGAAGAACTTTCTTGACAAAATGAAATTTAACTGTATTACATGATCTCCTGCTTCCTGGTCAATATTCTTGTAGATGCTATAACTTCTCACCAACAATTTTTAATGATGTATAATAATTGTAGTGTTTGGTTTTATTTCTAATGTTCTTCTTTTATGACTTTATGAAGTCGAAATAAAGATTAATGATTGATTGATTGATTGTAAATGGAACCCCCTACGCCTACTGTACTTGTTTGTTGCTGACATCAGGGTGATATTGTAGCCAACAATCCACCCATGAAACCCCTCACAATAAGTGTAAATCCCAGGGCAACAGAGGTCTTTCCTAGAACTGCATTGGTATGGATTTCCCCTCACATACCAGAGCAACTTTTGCCAGGATACCAGACTCTACCCCCACCTCACGGCCAAATGGAAAGGTCAATGAAATGTTCTGTCACTCATGTGTTCCTTTCAATATATCGACCCCTAAGCGGTAGTCAGTTCCCATAGCTATGTTTGCCTCAGACAGAACACTGAAAACAGAAACGCAGTGCTTAGCTTTCACTGAAGAGAGTAGTTAGGCTCTGAAGTTTAGACCATTGCGCTTCTGAAAAGTTATGGGAACTGGATGTCCAGAGAGTGCAGCAGAGGGCTTTTGGATGGGAATGTGAAGTGGGTGAAAGGGTGTGGGAGTGTAGTGTGCGTGTGCAACATAAGCTGTTTCAATACCGTTAATTTTTCCATCTGGACTCCTAACACCTACCTGCAGTTGTGTTCACAGGTATGCCACTTCCCAGCACCAGCCTTCTCAGCAGGCCCAGAGCATTTATCCACAGAAGGAAGATGTATCTTTAGGTAGGTGCCCTTGTACGCAGAAAACTTGCTGTGTATCCTGGTTCCAAGGGTGAAATCTAATCTGTGCCTTGGATATTTACCAATAGGAATAATTTGTGTTAGATAGTGGGGCATATTTACAAGGGATATAGCCATCAGAACATCACTTTTTTGATGGTCTGGTAGCCATAGCCCCTGTGCCTTATTTACAAGGCAGTGTAAAGCCACTTAACATGGCTTAACGCCGCCTTCTAAGTAATACCCCTGTTCAGGCAGCACTTAGTGTGAAAGGGGCCGGCAATGGTTGTTGCAGTGGGCATTCCTGCGCAATACCCATTGCTTTTGGATGCTGCCCCCTATTTACAAGACTGGCATAAATATGGGGCAGGGCCAAAAATAAGACCAGGGAAAATCTGGTCTTAAACAGGCGCAATGAGAAGAAATTATTAATTTCTCTTCGTTTTTGTTGTTTCTATGTGTGCTGCATTCTGCAGCATACATAGAAATAGCACATCGCCATTAGTGATTGTTCATGTGCAGAAAAGTGTTCCTTCCTGCACATAAACAATCATTAAATGATGACGAGTTGCAACTTCTATATGTGCGACATTCTGCAGCACACATAGAGGTAACAAATCTCCATTAATGATTGTTTACATGCAGGAAGGGACACCTTTCTGCACATGAACATTCATTCCCTTCAATGCAGGCACCCTTGCACTATTTTGCAAGGGTACATGCATTGGTGCTAGGCAGCTACATTTAGCGCCAGTGCTAGGGGAAACGCAGGGGTGCCCTGTATTATTCCAAATATGGTGCATACCTGCATTTTCAGAATGTCAGAGCATGGCGTTACCAATTGAGGCATAACACAGCGCTCCGCCATTCTGTTGCAAATATGTCCCTGTGTCTTCAGTATATTGCCTGTTGTTTTGTTTCATCCTTTAGGGTATGCTGATTTAACCCTCAGAGCTTGCCCTCTCAGTCTTCACTTCCCTTGTCATAGGGACTAATTGGGCTACAAAGCAGTATTAGTACTCTTTCCACCACAGGCATATATATGTTAACATAACATAACATATATATAATGTCATCCTAGAGTGTACAGTGAGGGCATCCAGGTGAAGGGCTGATGGGTTAGTAGATTAGTGGCACATTTCCTGTTTGGGTCCTTTAGTACCAGGAGAGGCCACTAGTCCAGGCCCTCTGCCTCTCCTCATATCCTTCCCTGAACTACTCTCCACTTGTACCTGAGTGAACAAGTTCTAACGGTTGTCCCTATACTGCTCCAAGGCAGACTCCATATAATACTCCCTGATAGTTTAACAGCACCTCCATGTTTCTGATTGTTCTGATGCTGCTGATTGAGCTCAGTGTACTATAACTGACCCCAATGATTTACATCAACTGTGTTTTCGATGTGTGTTACTTTCCACCACAAATATAGCAAGTACCTGCATGCACAGCTGTATCAATTCTCATACTCTATACAGCGTCCATGTTTAGGTATAATGAAAATCATCAGTGGCACTCCCTCCACATCTTCAAACCTCATGCACCTTACCTACCATTTCCTATAAATACCAAACCACAAAAAACACCCTTCGAACCAGGGCCAGCCGGCCATAGCGAGCACGGGTGTTTCCCAGTTTTTGTTACAGGGCCGTTTTTGCAGCATAGCTGCAATATCGGCCCCTGTAACAAAATTGTCCGAAACCAACCTAGCTGAACCCCAAACCCACCCGGGGGGCCGGTCGAGCACTTTGCCAGGGCTCGTTTTGGTTCCCAGTCCGGCCCCGCTTTCAACCATGTTGCAGTATGATTATTGTACTCTGAAACTTTTACACATTTTTTATCTGCATGTAGTAGAAATACATTGTGTTATTTTATTAGTATTGTTGATAATTAGAAATATAATAAAACATAGTTAAATGTTTTAAACAATAATATTATTAATTACATTGTCTGTATACTAAAGACGTCACTTGCTTTTCTCATTTTAAATATGTCTTCATACTTCATCTATGGTATATTTTGACATTTTAAATTATTTCTATTTCATCTAAAAACAAACATTTCTATAAAGTTAGGTAAATAAAACATAAATTTATATTTTTTCATTAATAATAAATGTAAATTGTCCTGACATAGTATTGTATGTTGTACATTTTCAATGTATTTTCCATTGTTTAATAGTTTCTAACATTTATTAAATATTTTAATATTCATATTTTCAGCATTACTTTACCACGTGTTTTCAGTATTTATTAAATAATTGCATTTATTTGATACTGTTATTTATTGAACATTTTATAAAAAAAATTACATTTCGTCACATTTCTTTTTTACATGTTTAAGATTTTTAAATGTTTTTTACACATTTATTTAACATTTTTACAATATTTTCCTTTCACGTCTATGGGGAGGTAGACTTTCTTTTTTAGTTTCATGTATTGGTCATTTTTGTTCACCACTACCTTCTATTTTGTAACCTATTTATGTCATTTTTACAAGATTTTGAGGGTCGGAGGGTCTTAGAAGGGAGGTCAAGAAGGTAGCTGTAGTGCTGTTTGTTGTATATTTCAATGTCTTACTGTATTTGGTTTTCACAGGTTTGTAGCTTAGTGTCTTGTACAATATTTTAGCAATGTTTTGCTCTGGTATGTTAAATTAAGTTATCTTAGTTATATTATGATGGTTGACTGTTATGTAGATGCATTTTTAGGAGTATCATGTGTTTTTTGGGTTTTGGTTTATTTAGTTTACAGTTTTTGTCTATGAACATGTCCAAAGGGCATTGAGAGTTCATACTCTTTTTTTAAGGAAATTAATTTTGGTTTATAATAAACCAATGTTTTTTTACTTTGATTTCCTTTTTTTTTTGGTTTTCCTGGAGCAATTGTTTTTCAAACACTTTATGGGTTGTTTATGGTCCCTAGACACTTTGGATTGCTTTGAGGGATTTCTATTTGATTAGTGTAATTTTTGCATTTTTTGGGGCTATTTGGACATTATTTTTCTTGTTTTTGGTAAATTACTATTTTTCATTTCGTGAACACAGAAAACGATCTGCAGCTTCAGAACAGTAATTTTTATTTATTTAATGTTCTTTTGAATAGGAGTTGTAAGGTTATAATGTTTTTATTAACTCCTTAACCGCGGCGGAGTGCAAAAGTTCTAATGAGTGGGCGGGGCCGTGTCAGCCAACGGATGTGCGCAGCACTAGTGAGGTAGTGCTCGCGACGGCCGTTAGCCGACGCAAGCACGGAACGGGTTAATAATATTTGATTGTTATATAGAATGTTATGGATTATGTGTTATACAGTATGATGGATTGAGTTTGTTTTTTATTATCTTGGCTGGTTATGGTCACATTTTATTTTAAATACTTTATATATAGTTATATTACATCAGTCTTCATAAATTTGAAAAATGTAATTATTTTTTTAACTAATGTCATACATTATATTATATTTATTCTTTACAATAAAATAGATTTGGTTACGATTAATTCTATAATATGCCTTTGGCTACTACTTGTAAGAAATGTACTCCTTAGTTATTCATGAAGAAGTTGTCTTTAAATTGTAGCATATGGTACATTATTTTGGGCTACATTACTAGGTTTAGGGCAAATTTAGGGAACAGATTATTACATTTTTAGTTGTTGGTAGCTTTGTTCTTTTTGTAATAATTCTATAAATGTGTATAGTGAAGGTAGGATTCTACATATTGTGGATTTGGAATTTGGGTTGGCGTCTGTGTCCTGAGCGATGCATTCTGCCAACCCAAATGTCTTCAAAATAGTCCATTAAGGGGCTAAGTTTTTCTTCATTTTAGGGTAGAAAGATCTTGGTATTAGTAAATTCTAGTGGTTGGCTACCTCTGTGACAGGGACATAGGCTAGTGCTATCATATTTTTATTTCAAAAGCAAATTGGCCTATTGTAGATTATTCTATGCTTAGGGCCTTATTACAACATGAATCTGCCCAACACCCTTGCGGAATCAAGACGGACCGACCTCTAGTCAATGGTTTTTCCAACCACAGTATCACAGTATGACCACACATGGTGCGGTCGTATACTCCCATTTCCCTATGGGAACTTGTGCTGCAGCCATAAACTGGCCATAGCACAAGCTCCCAAAGAGAAATGGGAGAATCTGTTCATCACTACACCGCGTGCCAGGCACCTCAAGGTGCCTGCCACATGGTGCAGAGATTAACAAGGGGGCACCAGAGGTCCCCCTTGGGCCCCCAACTGAAGGCCGCAGGAAGAAGGGGGCCCTGCTAGAGGCCCCCAAAGTTGCTCTCTGACAGGCTTTCCATGTGGGAAGCCTGACATAGAAAGCCTATCAGAAACCGACATTGTAATCCCAACTGCGGAAACACTGTCCATAGGGATTACGGTGGGTCCTCCTACTGGGCAACGGGCTCCTTGAACCCGTCGGAATCCAACCAGACTAACCAGCCAGTTTCACTTTCGACTGCCTGCATTGTCATGTGACTGTCAGAAGAGAAACCTATGATGTGACTCGGAAAGCCTCCTACCTGTGGTCAAAACCTTTCCAAGTCATATCATAATGAGGCCCATAGTGCAGATTCTTGTTTTTGAAAATCTTTTTATTTTAACAATGCTCATTAGACAATACGATACAATGCTGTGTATAAATAGCACATTAGGGACAATACAGACATCAGTTGGGAGTTACACTTCAGGGAATCACAAATGTCTTTCATCAATACAATTTGACTATTCCTCCACAAGGGCACCTGCCTCTTTGTATTTGTGCCACGGCGCCCATATTTTCTTCAATTTTTTCATGCATCCCCTCCTTTTATATACCGTTTCTTCTGCTCTTTGACACCAGTCTAGGTCCCGCTGCCAATCATCCCATAAAGGGGGCACCCACACCCCCCATGTCCTAGCAATATTCCGTTTCGCTAACCCCGCCGCCAGGGCCAGCCATATCTCAACATACCTCGACAGTCGCTGTCCCCTTTGATCAGCAGGAGCAGCCACATCGGGTCCATTGGGACTGGCACCTCCGCAACCCTGGACATAGTGGACGTAACTTTCACCCAGAATGTACTGATCACCGGGCACTCCCAAATGATATGAAAAAAGGAGCCCTCTTGTTGACAGCCCCGCACACAGAGCGCCGACAGGCACCTCCCCCATGTATAAAGGTGGGTAAGAGGATAGTATGTGCGATGGAGGACTTTGAACTGTACTAGCCGAAACCTAGATCGGATAGCAAATTCCCTGGGCCCCTGGAGTGCATCCTGCCAATCCTCCTCATCGAGGCTTCCAAGGTCTTGGACCCAGGCCGTTCTAAGACTGACCAAGGGATCTGGAATATTGTTTATCAATTTTTGGTAAATGGTGGATGTAGGTTTCTCCTCAATTGGGTCTAGCAACAAACAATCTTCCATCGGGAAATACTCCTTAACTACTGTGCTACTAGGTATATGGGAGTGGAGTGCATGCTGGAGGCGCACATACTGATATCTCTGTGAGGTATGCAAGCTGTACTCCTTCTGGAGGTACTCGAAAGGGCGGATGGCGTCTTCATTCCAGACGTCTCCCAGGTAGTCAATGCCTATTTGCTGCCAGCCCTTAAACCCTTATAGCATCGCCACTTCCCTCAACAGGTCCCCCTGCCAAAGTGGAGTTTTCCCGGTGAGCTTGCCAGCCCAGCCCAGGAGCCAATTTGCCTCCTGCCAGCAGTGGACTACTACCCTCATATGTTCTGGCCACCCATTGTGGGGTCTTCGGGCATACAGGAGAGTTTCACAAGTGCCCCGTGGCATAACCATTCTGTCCACCCTGTAGGCTGGTTCGTTCCTGTCAGCATACACCCAATCATTAACTACCTGTAATTGTGCCGCCCAGTAATATAATTTGACATTCGGAACTGCCATCCCTCTGTCGTACACTCCCCTGTGCAACTTATGTAGAGCTATCCTAGGGGACCTTCCATCCCATAACAAGATTCGCACCGCCGGAGATATCCTTCTAAATACACTCTTGGGAATCGGATAGGGGGAGTTCTGCAAAACATACAGTAGCCTCGGCAGTGTGAGCATCTTAAACATGGCCGCCCTTCCCATAAGAGAGAGCGGGAGAGTGCGCCAGTGGGCCTCGTCAGCCCGCAGGCGAGTCAGTTGGGGCTCGAGGTTCCTATCGAAAAACTCCTGTCTGTTACGAGTTATGTGCACCCCATAATACTTGAATCCTTCCAGGACCACCGGTGCAGAGCACCTGGATGTAACACGAGGGAGAGAACCCGATAAGGGGAAGATCACGGACTTTGACCAGTTGATGGTATAGCCTGAGTAGCTCCCAAACAATTCACAAAGGTGGACTACTTGGGCAATCGAGTGATATGGCCTAGCCAGATATAGGATGATGTCGTCAGCATATAGAGATATACGCTCTTCCCATTCATCCGTTGCCGCCAGACCCCAAATCGAAGGGTCCCTCCTGATCCAATGAGCCAAAGGCTCCAGCGCCAGGACAAAGAGGAGAGGGGACAGAGGGCATCCCTGCCTTGTCCCCCTCCATAAGGAAAAGGGCCTACATACCGCCCCGTTAACCCGCACCAGGCCGACAGCCGCTCATATAGGAGCCTTACCCAGCTGCAGAAGGTCGTCCCAAAACCCAACTTCCGAAGTACCATAAACAAATAGGGCCATTCTGTACGGTCAAAGGCCATTAACGCGTCCACTGCCATCAATGCCGTCTGGGTGTCTCCCACATCCTCAGTCATATACAACACCCCATAGAGACGCCGAAGGTTATGACGAGTACTTCTACGGGGCATAAAGCTCCATTTAACCACATTGACCAATTCTGTGACCACTGATAGCACCCGATCCGCCAGGACCTTGGCGAGAGCCTTCGCCTCCACATTGATCAAAGAGATCGGCCAGTACGAAGTACACTGGTCCGCCGGCTTCCCAGCCTTGTGTATCACCCCGATCATGGCCTCCCTCTGGTCAGGGGGCAAGTGCCCATGCTCTCGCGCATCCTTGAGCATCTCCAGCATGGGGGCTGTCACAACCGATGCCTGTCTTTTATAAATTTCGACTGGAAGCCCATTCGGAGCAGCGGCCTTGCCCGACTGCAAGGAGTTGAGCGCCTTTCCCAGCTCCTCTACTTTGACATCCGCCTCTAGTTGTTTGTTCTCCTCCTCCGTCAACGCGGGGAGTGCAAAGTTCCTCAAGAAGTCCTCACAATCCTCTTCTGTTCTAGTGCATTTGGGCGAGTACACCCTCTCAAAGTGTGCTACAAAGGCCTCTGCTATATCTGTGCTGGACGAGCATAAATTTCCAGCTCTGTCCCATACCACCGCTACCCACGATCGATCTCTGTCTCGGAGCTCCAACCACGCCAATAATTTCAGCACCTTTTCACCTACGTCAGAGAGTCGGTTTTGCATGCCCAACACATAGGCTCGGGCCTCGTTCTTGGCCAATGCCCTGAGATCACTCTGTTTCAGCTTAAGCCTGTGGCTCGTGTCCACTGAAGGGGTGCAGCCACGTCCCCCTCCAGCTGATGAACCTCCCTCTCCAGGAGCCGAATCTGAAGGGACTCCTCTTTCTCTTTCGCCCCAATAAGTGACTGAGAAAATCCCCTTAGCACCGTCTTGTATGCTTCCCATACGATAATCTGGGAGTCCACAGATCCCTGATTCTCCTCAAAGTACAGCTCAGATCCCTCCCTAAGCCTATCACCAATTTCAGGGTCTCAAAGGCGCCAAGGGTCTATTCTTGGAAAAAACCCTCTGTATATGACAAGGCCCCAAAGGGTGGTACAAACTGGAAAGTGATCCGAGATCCCTCTAGCTATGTGAGAAGTAGTTCCAAAGTCCCCCATCTGATCCGAACGTGTAAAGAAATGGTCAGTCCTGGAGAAGGACCCATGCCATGCCGAATGAAATGTGTATTGCCTAAGTGTGGGGTTCTGTGCCCGCCACAAGTCCCCCAGAACCATGGCAGTGACAAAGTCCGATAGGCCCCTCTCTCCCTTCCTGTCTGCGGGGGCATTGGACCGGTCTATATCTGGGCACATAACCGCATTAGTGTTGCCACCCAGGAGTAGTGTACTCCTCAGAAACGTGCTCAGTTTGGGAAACACCCAGAATGAAGGCCAGGGGGTATATTGCATGAGCAGAACACCCATGTGCGTCCCTCCCATTCACCCGCCACTGCGGCCAAACAACCCGCCTCATCCACCCAAGTGCCCAAAATAACAAGAGGTAGGGTATTACGCACTAATATACCCACCACACGTGCCCCGGATGTGAACCCCGAGTGCACAACCATTTTGTAGCCGAATTGATCGAGGGCCTTACATCTATTCCCCTTCAGGTGCGATTCTTGAAAAAGAACCACATCCGGGCAGTGTCTCTTTATATGCTGCAGCACCAATGTTCGCTTGATTTTATTGCCCAGCCCATTAACATTCCAGGTCCAGATTTTTACCATAGCTGAGTCACGCATCATATCGATAACCCACCGCCTCCCTCGGAGGAATTACTGTCTCTGACGTGTCTCCCCCCGCCGTCTAAGTGCGTACTGAATAAGATGGCCATGAGCACATACCCCGTCCCCCCAACTCACTCGGATCCCCCAAGCCAACACCCCAACACCCAAACACCCCCCTCCCTACCGCCCTGCCAGGTGAGTCCCAAACCACCCACCAAGAAAACTTGCAGAGTGCCTGTCGCCCCAATAACACAACCAAAACCATTTAAGAGGAAACGTGGGCTTGCAGACCTAAGGAAGAAGTATACAACTAGTGCCCAATCATACACCCCCATGCGATATATCGCAGAGCAGCCCACATACATGATTGCGCCCCCCGCCGGACCCAGAGTCTAAAAAAGAACAGGGACTGTTCATATCTCATACATTGTCTCTTTCAGAAAGCGGACTAAGAGCCCCGGTCCCATTCTCCCATCTGACCTGGAACCAAACCAACCGGCCACCCATCCCTTGAAGCCCAAAGACAAAGTTTATTCAGGGCCTACCACTTGACACAACGATGCCAG
The DNA here is from genome assembly GCF_964204655.1 of Triturus cristatus. NCBI lineage: Eukaryota > Metazoa > Chordata > Amphibia > Caudata > Salamandridae > Triturus > Triturus cristatus. Next base: position 347,749,706 of record NC_140582.1, read on the forward strand.
AGCCATTTCAAAGTCACGCAGCAGTCCACTGTTCTCCACCACTGGTAGATCGCCCATCCTTCGGATCCACTGCTCAGTCACCCCGGTCCATCGCTGAGTTTGGCCACCTCCACTGCTGACCAACAGTTCGCCAGTCTTCCAGCCAGTCGCTGGCATCCGCCGGCCTGTCAAAGAAGTAGGCTTTTACACCATCCAGGACTTTGAGTCTTGCCAGGAAGAGCATCATGTATTTCACGCCCTTATTGCGAAGTGCCCTCTTCACTCCATCAAAGGAGTGACGCTGTTGTTGAACTTGAAGTGTGAAGTCCAGGAAGAAACGTGTGGTGGCATTATCACGGTGAAGGTCTCCTTGAGTGCGTGCCGCTTGCTATATGGCATCTCTGTCTCTGAAAGTAAGGATGCGGGCGATGATCATGCGAGGGGGTGCCCCAGGCTTGGGCTTACCTCCCAGGGCTCTGTGCGCCCGCTCAACAGAGAAAAAATTGGAAAGACGTTTAGGTTTCAGGTGGTTAAGGATCAGGTCCTCTACAAACCAGTCCGTCGATGGCCCCTCCATTCCTTCTGGCACCCCAACTATGCAAATATTATTACGATGGGCTCGACCTTCCTAGCCCTCCAGACGAGCGTGGATGTCGGCCTGGTTCTTAGTGAGAGCCGCCACCTGTTCCTCTAGCCTCTTCGTCTTTGATTGAAGGCCCCCAATTCCAGTCTCAGCAGCAGAGACCTGGTCGGACATCTTTCAGAAATCCACCCGCAGGAGATTTACCTCTTCTGTCACGGAGTCCAGTTTAGGCTCTTGGGTACCACGAAAGTCTTTGATGGCCCTCATTATGTCTTTCAGGGAGGGATCTGGGCCGCCGTCCTCTGGGTCGACGTTATGACTGCCACCCATCGCGCCATCCTCGTGGTTCATTGCGACCGTGTATTTGTCAATTTGGTTGGTTTGGCCCAAGGCCTTGTTGCGACCCATGGTGGGTCAGTAACCAGGATATAGCTGAGTACTAGTACCCCAGGGAGCTCCGCCCGGTCCCACGCCCACTACGAACAGCTTCTCTCCTCTCAGGCTCAGGGCAACCCACTTGCCTCCAGAATCCGGTGGGCTCGTCACTCACCACGGGTCTCAGTGTCGCTGTCCGCTTTCACTTTCAGGAGCATCCATTAAACAGACCAGTGCCAAATGTCCGCTGCCACACCTGCGCTCCACAGGTACTCGCACCAGATCGTAGGCGGCAGTACAGGAGATGTAATCAGGGCCCCCGCGAAGAGCAGTGCCCGCCGTAATATGATATGCCTCCGGCCTAATGTAAAGGACAGAGTCTCCTATGCAGCACTTTCAGAAGTGCGCTCCCATTACTGCCACAACCGCTAGCCAAATGGGGGAGGGGGCCGCCCACCAGTCATGTTGTCTCTGTGGCCTCGGGCAGCCCAGGGCACCCAGCCGGCACTGTCTCCTGCCAGAGGACTCGAGGTTCTGGGCACCAAACGTGGGGAAGGCCCCCGGTCACTCCCAGCTCCACTTCTCTCCGCAGCAAATGACAGCTAATATCTAATGCGGCAGCCCCCGCTTACCGCTCTGGCCGCCTGCTCCACACGTCGCCCCAGTGCTCCCGTGATTTTGAAGATGCGACTCTCAGCCGCTCAGGAGGGGCACGGTTTGCCCCGCCGATGCGCCATAGATAAGACAGGTTCGCAAGCAGCCGCCGCTCACTGTTCGCGAGCGGGCGCCATTTTTGCAGAGGCAGGCTGGGATCAACGCACCGCGTTGCATCCTTCACGGGCGCTCAGAGCTGATGCTGGACACTGTCGCGGACTGCCGCCACTCTCCCACCACTGTTGGCGTCCTCAGTGTCCGCGTCGGTGCTCGGATTATGACGGATGTCGAGGGTAAAGCTTAGGCTGCTAGCGCAGCTAACGAACTACGCCGCCATCTTTCACGGCTGCAGACCACGCCCCCATAGTGCAGATTTTTTAAGGTGTTGCCATATATTTTGATTGAAATGATAGTAACAGCCTTGTATGAATGTCTGAGGGTACATATTTAGAATGGCTTTAATCATTGCTTGCTCAAACTCTGTAATCATCTTTTTGGGGGTAGTATTTATTTGTTTTATGTTTGATATTATTTAAGAGGTTGTAGTAAGTGCTGTTTTGATTGTTTGGAAATAGGGCATATACATAAGGGAAATTTATGTTTTGATAATAACCATGTATGGTGTAGATCTGAGTGAATGGTTTGGGCCACATTTTTAAGGTCCAATCCATCATCCATGTTTCATATGTTCTTAGAATAAGTGAGCTGTCTGCTGAAGAAAATGTTTGGATTTATTTTTTGTTTTGTTTGGGCTGTCATGTAAAAGAAAAGGTTCTTCTTTGCGTGTCATTGTTAAATGTTCAGACATAAGTATGTTTTGGTATCTTCTGGGGCAGGTGGGGTATATCTGGTGGATTTTGTGATCCATGCAAATAAACATTTAAAGGTGGGGATTGGTGGAAGTTGGCCTGTGATGTGTTTGGGGGCTTTATGTGGAATGTTTTTAAGGATTTTGCTCATGCAGATCTGGGAGGTAGTCTCTTATATCTTGCAATATCTCCCTTACTTTTATATCTGTGGCATTTGGGGGATGGTTGTGCTCTCTTGCATGAATCACAACATCATCTTTTGTTGTTGCCCTCCCATAGTATGCATTAGAATAATATTTAGTACAGTGCCCTTTCTTGTCTGTAGGTGTAGCCCATGTTATTTAGTTGCTGCTGTCCTTTCTCTGAAGTGATATCGTTTGCGGCTTCTATTGTATCTGAAAGTAGTGTAATAGTATAAAGATATAGAATGCTTTAAAGTTTTTACATTTACTAATATGCAACTGCTTCTATTTTGTATACTTACATGTATGTTCTTTTTAGGTGTTTCACACGGTGTTACATCTTTTCCGTTTGGGGTGTTCTGATGTGCAGCAGGTGCTTTCTTTTTTGTTAGATGAAATAAATCGCAGGTTTCTTGGAAAATTTAATTAGTGGTAAGTTTGCATAGGTTGAGGTCATTAGGTTCATATTTACTCACTATTCGGTTGAGTTTATAGTTTTGCGTTAATTTTTGTATACTTGCTTTCTCATTTCTATTTGTTTGCTGGTTCGTGATAGTTGCTATGTTCTGGCAGTTTTTCGCTGTTTTAAGGAGTGGGTTTTACTTTTAGAAATTAGTAAATATAAATAGATAGAAGTTGGCGAGTATTTTAATAATTATGTGTTATTTAACGTTTTTAAGTTTAATAAGAATTACATTATAGTTTAAATATAAGTTTTACTTACTTGGGTGGGTATTTGTTGAAATATATATCATTTGTCTGTACTGGCCTGGTGAGAAAATCTGGCTGAGTTTCCTCATGTTGCCTGGTAAAAGGCTTTGGCCATTTTACAGCTCAGCAAGGATAGCACTGTGCTAATCCTATGCTTAAATACTTTGCTGTGGAAATGGCAAAATACTCTATCCCTTTCTATCTTGGTGTGGATGGCACTGTGCTAATCCTACGCTTAAAGACTTTGATAGAAAAGCAGACATATGAGGTGAGCAAATTTAGAGGGTCGCTAGTTTTGAGAGTGCTCTATATTGGAACTGCTTTCCACCTAAACTTGAGAACTACCAAGAATTCTCTGATTGTTTTTTTGCATATATATATATATCTATATATATATATATATATATATATATATATATATATATATATATATATATATATATATATATATATATATATATGTAGATATATATACATATATATATATATTCATTCACACGATCCCACCCGGACTGATGAACTCACGGCGAGTGCTTCCATGAATGGGGTGGAAACCGTTCTCTGTTACACAACAACTAAAAAACTATTCGCAATATTGTTTTTTTCAGTGAATTTCTATGTTTTTTTAAATGTTAATTTCTAACTATAACGTTCCTGAAACCTATTGTTTTTCAGTGAATTTCTAAGGTTTTTTAAATGATAATTTCTAACTATAACGTCCCTGAAACCTATGGTTTTTTCAGTGAATTTCTAAGGTTTTTTAAATGCTAATTTCTAACTATGCCTACAGATGTAGGACATGTGTAGAAAGAGTAAGAAAGGCACAGATAGAAGCAAGAGAAATGCAGAAAGAGGCAACAGAAGTCCAGAAAGACGAAGAACAGTGCAGAAAAAAGCAAGCGATATGCAGAAAGAACAAACAGAGGTGCAGAAAGAGGTCTTGTTGCAAAGTCATTCAGTGCTCCCAACTTTTTGCTGACTGGTACTGGTGGTAACTGACTCTGAATAACCAGGCCCAGAGCCAGTGCTATGCTGAAAGACATTTACAATACAGTGAAAACACTTACATACGCTAAGGTACACTATGGGTTGGGGTACCCCTGTGATTGGCATGTCCTCCCCTGTAAGGCCCTAGTACATAATAGGGCAGCGGGATTAAAACTACCCCTAAGTCAGAGGTGCAGAAAGAGGCAAGAGAAAGGCAGAAGGAAGCAACTGAGGTGCGGAAAGAGGTAAGAGAAGGGCAGAAAGAAGTAAGTGAAGTATGGAAAGAGGCAAGAGAGGTGCACAAAGAGGCAAGAGAGGTACAGAAAGATGCAGGCGGGTGCAGAAAGCAGGAAGAGAAGAGCAGAAAGAGGCAAGATAATTGCTGAAAGAAGCAACAGAGGTGTAGAAAGAAGCAAGAGAAGTGCAGAAAGAGGGAAGTGAGGTGGAGAAAGAAGCAAGAGCAGTGGATAAAGAACTAACAAAGGTAGAAAAAGAAGCAAGAGGGATTCAGAAAAAGGTAGGATAGGTGCACAAAGAGGCAAGAGAGGTACAGAAAGAGGCAGGAGGGGTACAGAAAGTAGGAAGAGAAGTACAGAAAGAGGCAAGAGAATTGGTGAAAGAAGCAACAGAGGTGCAGAAAGTAGAAGAGATTTGCAGAAAGAGGTAAGAGAAGTGGAGAAAATTAAAGTAATATGCAGAAAGAAGCAACAGAAATGCAGAAAGATGCAAGAGAGGCGTAGAAGGAAGCAAGAGTGGCTTGCACACCATTAGTACCAATTTAACACTCACATTTAGCAATAAGTAACAGGTGACCATTCTAGGTTTTCAAAGGGCCTTCCACCATGCTATAACACTAGTCGCAGCATTTTTGGTAACGTTTGAGCCGTTTGAGCTAGAAACAATGCTTTTTTTGTTCAAATCTGCAGATTAGGGAGCATATGATGAATTATGTGGCTAATGCGGAAAATGTATAATTGTGCGAAAGTCGGTGCAGCCAAACAGTTGCATAATTTCAGTGGCCCTGCTCATACCTCTGACTAGGTCCACAAGTGCTCCTCAGTGATTCCTTCTTTCTTTGTCTCACTGAGTTGATAGTTCAGCTTCTATGGAAATGTGGAAGACTAAACCTGATGTTACCACTCCACAACACAGACTACCATACCACATAATTTCATTCCATAGCACATAATCCCACTCCACATAATTCCTATACACTAAATACCACATACTTTCTATCCACATAATTTCACTGCACAACATACCACATAATTCCACTACACACAACATACATCCACTCCACTACAAAAAACATTAGTAACAAACTTTTACATTTACAACGCCAATAGCTTTAACTCTTGCAAATGCGAAACCTATTACATTGCAAACACTTCTTTAACTAGTAGTCGCGTTTGAAGAGTGGTGGAGAAAGGGCACTGGGCCTCCGACCAGCGCTCATGAATTCTGCTGTGTAGGACTTACAGGAGGTACCAGAAGGGCTTTGTGGCCCCCAAAGTCCCTCAGGAGTAAATTGGACTTCATCCCCCATCCCGTAGTCTGCCAGGAGGCACGTTTACAGAGTGGTGGAGAAAGGGGAGCATGGCCTCCGAAGACGTCTCAGTAATCCCACTGTGTGGGACTTACTGGAGGTAACACGATGGGTAGTTGGCCCCCAAGGACGTCCTTGGGGGCCAACTACCCCTCCTATTACCTCCAGTAAGTCCCACACAGCAGGATTGCTAAGTTCTCATAGCAGACCACGCCCCCTTTGCCCAACACTCTGCAAACACGCTCCCTGGCACGCTCTTGGATGGGGATTGAAGTCCCTTTCACTGCTGGGGGTCCTTTAGGGGCCAACTAGCCTACCTCTTGCCTCCAGTAAGCCCCACATAGTGGGATTGCTGAGAGGTGGCCACAGGCCATGCCCCCTTTGTCCACCACTCTGCAAACATGCCTCCTGGTGCCCTCTTGGTTGGGGGAGGAAGTCCTCTTTTCTCCTGTGGGTCCCTGGGGGCCAACTAGCCCTCCTGTTACCTCCAGTAAGCTCCATAGAGCTAGATTGCTGAGAGTGCTCAAAGGCCACGCTCCCTTTTTACACAACTCTGCAAACGTGACTCCTGGCACACTGCTGCTCGGGGGATGAAGTTCACTTTAGTTCTGAGGTCCTCAGGGCACAAGAGGACCTCATCGCCCCACCAGCAATGCGCCAAGAGGCGCGTTTGCAGAGTGGTGTAACAATGGACGTGTTCTTGGACCACCTCTCAGCAATCCCACTGTGTGGAACTTACTGGAGGTACCTGGTGGGCTAGATGGCCCCCAGGGACCCTCAGGATTCAGGGGGACTTAATCTCCCAACTTAGAAAGTGTCAGGAGGTGCGTTTGCAGAGTGGTACAGGGAGGGCGCAGGGCCTCCAGGGAGATGCGGCTTTTATTTTTTTCGTTAGAAGGGGGGCTGTGTGGCTCCCCTTTTCTTAATGTTTTGAGTGTCCTGGGGACCCCACCTCCCAAGGCCTGACCCTTTTTTTGAACAGAGTTTTATATAGCGTGAACTTGACCCGAATCGGGTATCAGAGCGCTTTACATAGCACCAGTTTCATTACATGAGGACACATTCATTTTTTTGATAGGCATGGGGAGATTAAGGGATTTGCCCAGAATCACAGCTTGCTCAGCGTCATTGCCGAGACTCGAAACAAGTTCCCCAGATTTGAGGTTGACCGCCCTAGCCGTTTGGCCACCTCCTCTCCCCACCCTTATTTATAAAATAAAACAAAAATGGGAAGGGGGATGTGTGGCCCCCCTCACGAGGCCGATTTTGGCCCCTGGGAACCAACCCCTGGGACCTGGCCTTGTTTAAAAAAAAAAATTATAATACAGAAGGGGTGCAACTTGGCCCCCCTTCCCTAGGCCACTATTGGCTCCAGGGATCCCATCTCCTGGGGCCTGGCCTCCTTTTTTATTTAATTATGGGAGGGGGCCGTGTGGCCCCCCTTCCCTAGGCCACTTCTGGCCCCAGGAACCCCTTCCCCTGGGGCCTGGCCACACTTAATTTTTTTTTGTTTTTTGGAGGGGGCCACTTGGCACCCCCTCCTGACGCCCCTTCTGGCCCTGGGGACCCCATCCGCAGGGGTCCAGCCTTATTTCTTTTCAAATGAACACCCAAAGGGAGAGGGCTGAGTGGCCCCCATCCTGGGCCACTTCTGGCCCCAGGGATCCCATCCCCAGGGCTGGCACTAAAGTGGGGACCGTGGGCGCAATGGGGATCCCCCTACGGGAGCCGGCATTGCTTTTGGGCAAAGGGCTCCCCTTGTCCAAAAGCAATTCTGCTTTGCTTCGTTGAAGCGAGAGCAGGTTTCCAACAAAGCAAAGCGGTGTTTGCTATAGCAGGGCAGGAGGCGTGCTCCCGACCTGCCATAGCAAACGACAATGTTCCGGGGGTGGGCACCCTGGGACATTGCAGGAGCCGGCCCTGGGGGGTGGTGGTCCCAAGGACCATGGAGGGCTCCAGGAGGGGGGCTGTGCAGCCCCTTCCCAACTAATTTAAGCCCTGAGGTGGTGGTTCATGGGGCCCGGGGGTCCGCAATGGACCCTCGCATTTCAATAAAGAGTGCCCTTGGGAGGTGGTGGTCCCTAGGGCATTTGTGGGGCTCGTGCCCCCACACACAATTTTTTTAAATCAGAGCCCCGGGGAGGGGGCGGTCCTCTGGGCTGTGGGGGGGCTGTGTGCCCCCCACGTTTAATTACCAAAGCCCCGGGGAGGTGGCGGTCCCGGGGGCTGCACACCATGTTTAAAGCCCCGGGGAGGTGGCGGGCCCCAGGGATGCAGGGGCCCCTGCTACATAATTGGGCATTGCCCCTGGAACCTGGCCCACCCGGGGGCTTGAGGAAAATGAAGCCCGCGCTTCATTTTTGTATTTTATTTTTTCGGATGGATTCGCACACCCAGCTCAAATTCGTCCAATAGTTTAAAAAAAAAAGCTTTTTTGGCCCTAGGGGTCCTTGTGGAACCCCCTGAGCATGCCTAGGGGGTCAAGGTATTTCTACCCAACCCCCTTTTCTTTTTTTTCACCTTTTTTGTACTGTTTTCTTGTGACTCAGTTACCGAATCACAAGATGGCTGCCAACAATTCCTGGTTTGAGATGTCATCAGTGATGTCATGAGTGATGTCACTGACCATGTCATGAGTGATGTAATATGTGACATCATCAGCAGTGCATTGCGGGCGCATAAGTTATAGTTAACTCAATTAACTATAACGGCCGAATTTCACTGGTTTTGTACGAATAAAATGTGCAACTAACTAGAATGACCCTGAAACCTTTGTTTTTTTTAGTGAATTTCTAAGGTTTTTTAAATGCTAATTTCTAACTAGAAAATCCCTAAAACCTATGTTTTTTTCAGTGAATATATATATATATTGATAAAGGCTTCTGTGAAGCCTAAACTCGTCTCTATAGCCATGAGATCGTGTGAGACCTGATTTATTAAAGAAAGCCATACCTTCACATCTTCGAGTACCTGCCTTCTTCTTTGCTGGAGTGGGATGGAGTATGCATATATATATATAGATATATTCCATACGACAAAGAACCCACAATTGGAGGCCCACTCTCAGCGTGCACAATACTTTATTTTGCCAGGCGACATGATCAGCTCCTCGTGCACAGGACACAGAATCAGCCTTACATCCCCTACGCGTTTCGAGCATCACGGTGCTCTTGTTCTCAGGAAAGGCATATGCGGAACAGCAGTACGGCAGGTGAGTTTGTTTAAAATATAGTCCCGCCCAAAGGGCGTTGTGGCGCAAAGCATGATGGTACTTGTGGTATGATAATCCTTGATAATCCTATAGTAGGTTTGCCACTGCCACAGTTCCTTTACCAGAATTTAAAACCCCACTGGGTTGTCGATGTGTACACCAGTTCGCTGCAATGCCATGTTCACCCTCAGCAAAACTGCACGTTGTTACTACTGTGTTGATGTCGTATCAGCACAAGACCCGCTCTTCCGCGGTTATATGCGGCCTTCCCAGGTCGCGGAGAGCCCCCACCACGGAAGAGCGGGTCTTGTGCTGATACGACATCAACACAGTAGGATAGTTATAGTTAGGACCGAGTTTCCATAGGAAATCTCAAAATTCTATTTTGAATAACTTTGGCGCCGTTTGACGAATCCTCGCGAAATTTTCAAAACTAATGGGGCGCTCCGCTCAGCTCCTACCCTGAAAGTCTCGGGGTGATTCGTCAAGCAGGGGCTGAGAAAAAAGGGGGTCCCAAAATGCGTTTTCCCCATGCATTTTCCCATAGGACCTTTAGTCGAAGGTACAGCCCGAACGGCTGAACAGAATTACTTGAAATTTGGCAAAGAGGCAGTCCTCAGGTCAGGGATGTGCGGATGTGCCTTTTGCATATATGGTGTCAATCTGTTCAGTAGTTCCTGAGAAAATTGCAGTTAAAAGTACATAAATATCTATATGCGCGAGCGTAATTCTGATTGGTGGATACATGTCAGTCAACATTCGAATCGGTCGAAATCAGGAAGTGTCGGCCGCCATTTTGTGTGTGACAGTAAAAAAGAAAGGTGGAGAACGTGAAAAGGGTGCAGGGTACAGAGTTCCTGACCCCCTAGATTTTGTCAGGGGGTCCCTGAAGGACCCTGAAGGGTGAAAAAAACATTTTATTTTTTGTTAAAAAATCGCAGGGTGCGTGCACCGTGCGCACACCGTCGCGAGGTGCGCGCACGGTGCACGCACGGCGGAAAAAAAATCATAAAAAAAATAGAATTAAAAATCAAATTTAAGTGTTTAGATGTTAGGTGGCTCTAAAAAGAGCCATTGTGTAAATTGATGAACAGAGGAACAAAAAAATGAAAAAAATTATAGGGTGCCGCATGTCTGCTGCTGTATCTTGCTCTCTATTAGGGGAATGCTGGTGTCCCCATAAGAGAGAAGAGCATTGCACGCATTGCACCGTGTATGCACCCTCTTGAAAAGAGGGTGTATATTCAGAGGAACAGAAGCAGGTGAAGCTGCCGCCGCAGATGAAGTGCTCGGCTGAGCTGCCGATGATGTGCTCGGCTGAGCTGCTGCGGATGTGCTCGGCTGAGCTGCTGGAGGGTTGTCTCTAGCAGCTCGAGCAAAAGCCACAGGATGTACTCCTTTAACGTGCCTGATCATAGTGAAGATACTAAAAGAGTATTTCTTTTTAGGATCTCCTCTTGATAAGACAACACCACAAATAGTGCAGGTGACTTTTGGAGCATTCACCTTCTTCTGCCCCTCTGGAAATCTAAAAAATTGCCAGATAAAAGAATCTTTCTGTTTCCTCTGTCTCACAAGGGTCTCCTGCTCACTGTCGTAAATAAAATATTACGCTCTCAGAATTTCAGTATATAAATAAGATCATGCATAAAGCAAGAGGCTGAGTCTGTGGTATCAGGTTCATAAAGGGCTTTATTCCAATAACTCGAGTCAAAGGGAGAATATTACCATCACCACAAGGGATCTGGAAGGGACTCAAAAGTATTCTCAATATTCTCAAAACATTATTCACAGAGTACAGTATATATACATCGGAAACGAAAAGAGCAAAAGAGAGTGAGATAAGAGCATGTGGGCGTGTAAGAGGGTGTGAAGGTGGGCGTCCATGTGGGCGTCCACTTGATGATAATGGGTAATTTGTCATGTGTGGGTGGATACCTGGAGGGGGTTGCGTGATCTGCTGGAATTGTACTGGAACTTTGCCTTACTTGTGCTCAACTCGAGCATGACGTGTAACTGACGTGTAACTGAAGGGTGAAGGGGACTTGACATTTAGCCCTACATGAGGAGACAGAAGTCTGGGATGTCAGAACAACCTAATCCCAAATCGTATCTAATATCTTGTGTTTAAGGAACTGTATTATCTGGAAGGAAAGGTCTCTCAGGCAGAGGCTATCCTATACTGACTGCTAGTGCGTGTATAAGCGTCTACGTGTCTACAGGAGATGCGAGGGGGCATGGGCCTACCATGGTAACAGGAGCTATGAATTACTTGCACGGAGACAGTAAGGCCGGGCCCTTTGCTCTGTAGCTGGAAGGATGTTTACCTAAACTACTAGACAGGAATGTATTTCTCGAGGAGCGGAGCAGATAACTTGAAGGCTGAATACAGTTTTGGCAGGCAACAGGCCGGGCCAGGCACCGTTAGCCGCGCAGGAAGTAAGACAAAGGTCATGGATACAGATGCAGGTCCAGGCTGGAGCATTCAGAGGCAGAAGGCAGGAAAAGGCTCGATGGCAGAATTCAGGGCCTAACTTGCCAGAGCTGAAAAACGTGAAAAGTACACCATATAAAGACGGTGGCAAGGCATACTTAGGAACGGAATATTCGACCCATTCAGGGCGGATCTGAAAGAGGACATGTTGACGTTGGACACAATTGTATTTGCGTCTTCATAGCTTGAAGTGGAGGGAACATACATGTACTTGTAGCATGTATATGGAGCCGTTGGGGTCTAAGATAGGGGACACAATTGATCATAAAAATTCATATTTCCTCATTCCCTCCTTGTCCCCTACGGACCCTTCATGAGATATCGATCCTCAGGAATCCATCAATCTGTTCATGTAACATCATTTGCTCTTCTTTCTTCTTCCGGGATTTTGAATGAAAACTTGAACGTGGAATACATGATGTGGCACTCAGGCCGCAAATCGCTGGCCCACATTGTAGACACAGGCAGCAACTGAATATTAATAATAGTATCAACCCACAGACGGTCAACACTTTCCATCCCCAAGCCGATATTAATCCCCAGAGCCAACCGGACCATGTCCACGTGCCTGGGTCTTGATGTATGCTTTGGGCAATCTTGTGGAGCCTTGTTATTGTTTTGTATACAGACGGTGCGTTATTAGGAATGAAAGAAATGATATGTAGCACGTCCCACCCCAGTCTAAGGGCAGTTGCACATAGGCTGTCTGGCCACAAATAAAGTAGGTGTGTCGTGATGCTCTGAAATAGGACTTTCCTTTGTCTTTGAATACTATTATAGTATCACACTCACTGTGCCCCAAATATACTGAGCCTTCTTTTCTGACACACAAGTTCCCTTTTACTGGCAGAACAGTAATTGAAGATGGACCTAACATGTGTTGGGGCTTTACGTTCAACACTATGAAATCGAGGGTCGCATTTCCTTGCAGATACTCTTCATTTTCTAGATCTGTACCTTTCATTTGGGGAAGTCCCTCTTCATCTGGGAAACATGCTTTGTTCATGACTTTATTCAAGTTACCCCATACCCACTCGCCCCTACACTCCTTGTCTTGACATTCTTTGGCATCACCGTTGATGGATGTCATTAAGGCAAACCATGCTCCGCAAGAACCATTATGGGAGAACGGAAAAGGAAAAAGAGGCAAGACTCCCTTTACCTTCTGATACGGGGGAAGTCGGCCACAGACCCAGCAGTCTGTAGCATTGCTAACCTGATGTGAATGGTGCAACATCTGAATAAAGGTATTGCTGCGTAAGGCAAGTCGATATGATAGCTCATGGGATGGCAGATCACTAAATGTGTGCTTTATGGTATCATTAGTGGAGGAGTATAAGAGTGAGGCAATAGGAGAAAAAATAGCATGTAGTATTAAGCTGATACATATTATCGTGATGCACAGAAGAGATAGAAAAATCACAGTCACTATACATCTACCACGTAATATTTTACAGTATTTGCTTTTTATCTTGCTCTTTTTATCAATGTTATTGTCCAAGATCTTATGCAAGCCAGAATACATGTTCAACCGCTTCACCACCTAGTGGACTTAATTGATCAAACGGGTTCTGACTTTTTAGATCTAAGTTTAGCTTTATGGAAACTGCTGTGGAGTCTCCTCTAGAAAATGGTGTTCAAAGTCTGAAAAAGGTCTTTTCCTTTGTAAAAGAGTGGTGAAGGTGCAACCATCCTTTCCGCCCTTTGACTTTAACGGCCGTCCCCGTGGTCCAGAGCACTGACTTCGGCGCCTTCCATCCAGGAGCGATGGAGTATTCTTTGACCTGGGTGTTGTCAGGGAAGGCGGCAGCAACCTGCGAACAACAAGAGAGTAGTGCAGACATCAAGGAAGCCAGGTAATCCGTCAGCACGTTACTATCAACATCAGTAATCTTTTTAGGCATTGGAGTGCCCCACATATTCGGTGGTCTACCAAAGACCACTTCATAGGGAGATAAGCCTGTTCTAGAATGGGCTATCATTTGCATGTAAAAGAGGGCAACCGGTAGGGCTACCATCCAATCTACACCTTTGTCTGCGCAAATCTTTGCTAGTCTAATTTTCAATGTCTGATTATGTCTTTCTACAAGGCCTGCTGCTTCAGGATGTCGCACACAATGGAATTTCCAGGTATACCCTAACAGAAGGGACACCTGCTTCATTAGTACCAGGACATATTTGTAACCTCTACATCTGTTTATTTGGATATAATCCATTTGGAGCACTTCAAAAGGGTGGTCAGGTGGATGGAATCCACCTTGTTCCATCGGAATGCCTTTACCTGGATTGAATTGGCAACAGATCATACATGTTCTGACCTTTTGTTTCGCTGCTGCACGCAGGTGCTTGTTGAACCATATATTCTGTAAGCTATCTATCATTGCTTTCTCTCCTAAGCGTGCAGGACTATGTGCGGTATTTATAATCACTTGTACCATCGAATCAGGAAGAAACCATGTGGATTTGCCCTTATTCATCCAACCCTGATCAGTCAGTACCCCTCCTTGTTCCGACCATTTCTTTAATTCGTCCATAGTAGCATGTGTCTGTATGTCTTGTACATCCTTGGAAGGATCCCTAACTGTCATGGCGTTGGACACTGATTGAACCTGTAACTTTGTCATGTCTAGTGGGGTCTGAGCTGTCTGTTTAGCAGTTCGGTCTGCCAGATCATTGCCTTGGGAAATGGTATCTGTGGCTCTAGTATGTGCTTTACATTTTAGGATAGCTATGGCTGTTGGTAAATGTATTGCTTCCAGTAGGGCTTGAATAAGGGGGCCATGCTGTATCTTGGCCCCATGAGAGGTCAAGAAACCTCTTTCTCGCCACAGAATCGGTGTAAATGTTTACTCTCAGGTGCTTAGCTCTTATGCACGCTTGTGTCAGGGCGATGAGCTCTGCTGCTTGTGCTGACAATATGTCTATTCTTTTAGTCTCTATTATTACAGTATCAGTAGTCACTGCATATGCTGCCACTAATTCTCCCGCCCCTGTCCTCATGCATGAGCCGTCAACTTTTAGTGTTAGGTCGGGGTCTGGGAGTGCAACGTCTGTCAAGTCTTGTCTTGGTTTAGTCACGATATGTATTACTTCAACACAGTCATGTGGTGGAACGTTTTCTGTACTGGAGGGCAAAAGAGTAGCGGGATTCAGTATGTTGCATCGTCTGATCTCTATGTGTGGTTGAAATAACGTCAGCTCATAACCTGTCAGTCTCGCTACAGTCAGGTGTTGTGTTTGTGTCCGGTTCAAGAGAACCTCTACTGCGTGTGGTACTTGTACTGTCAGAGGGTGGCCCAGCACTATCGAGTCACTTTGTCTTATGGCTAAGGCCGTTGCTGCAACTGATTTTAGGCACGCAGGCAAAGCCTGTGCTACGGGGTCTAATGTACTAGAAAAATAAGCACAGGGCTTGTGTTTTCCTGCATGATCTTGTGTTAGGACAGATAGTGCTGTTCCATCCCGCTTTGTCACAAAAAGCATAAACGATTTGTTGTAATCAGGGTTTGCTAAAACTGGTGCTTGACATAAAGCTCTCTTTAATTCTTCAAATGCCACAGTGTGTTCTTGTGTCCAAGAGAGGACTTTAGTAGAAACTGCCTCCTGTGTCGTCAACTGTATTAGGGGCTTGGCTATGTAAGCATACTGGGGAATCCACTGCCTGCAATATGAAGTGAGGCCAATGAATGCACGTACCTCCTTTTGTGTCTTGGGCTGTGAAAAACCAGAAATCAATTGAATGCGTTCCGGTGCCCACAACTAATTCCCCTGAAAGATCACAATAAAACATGAGAAAAAGGGGAAAGCACCATACCTATTTCCTCGGCTTAATTTCTAAGGGGGCTAATTTCTAAGGGGCTTAATTTCTAAGGGGCTAGCGGGAAGCGAACCTCCTCAGGGGCCAGCAGAAAGCCAATATTCTCCTCCTTCCCCCCTTTTTGACAGGAGGAAATCTGAAACAGATTCCACTGCTGTCAAACACTACCAAACCCTGCGTGTAGCAACTGGGCGTAAGCAAAATTATAGGAGATGCACAGCGCAGTTGAAATTCAAGAGAAATCCCTCCAGCAAATGTACAAACTTCATTGTGTGAGCTCATAGGCTGGCCAAATGACATCTCATATGCAAATGTCCCTATTATGTGAACCTACACCAACCTGAAGTCAATATTAATGCTAGGAGGCCCTAATAGGAATGCTAAATTACCTAAATATTCGGAAAACCAAGTTTAAGAACAGTTGTTAATGTTGATAATTAATAATTTATCTGCTAAAGAAACCAGTCATTCAGCAATAATTTCCACCTATACAATAAACTGAATCCCTCGCCTTTCATATTCAAACGTCTCTCTTCAGAAGCCCAAACCCACTAGCCTAATTTAAAAACAAGTCAATTTTTGGGGCCACCACTTACAAGAATGAGCTTACTAAAGCAAACTTTAAAAGGAAATCCTGTCAGATATTCTCTCATTACCCTAAATACCGAGCCTCATTTGTCACTCTGGGGTGGCAGTCCTTATCTAAAACATGCTCTTCAAGAGTTAAGATGCGAGTGTACAGATCATAATTGTTCCTTAATGTCCAATCTGGAAACATATGACCGAGGCTGCCTGTCTATAAGAGAAAGGCAGTTATGTGAAAAATATTTTAGTCTTGCATAGCCTTTTTCTTTTGTTTCATTCATCTCCAACACCAATAAGACATACACTGATAACGTGTTGTCTGCTATTTTGACAGCATGATAATGGTAATATCATGTCTGTGAAATTTAGTAATTGTGAACAAGTTCCAGCCAAGCGCTGTGCAAAGATTGCCGTCGTCACGACCATCTCTGTACTGCACAGGAGAACTTTGTATTAAACGCTAAACAGACTGGTCAATACAACACAAAAACAAAACATATATAAAATACATATGCCAAGCCATCAGTATACCAAGCACAGAAAGCATAGACAAATTACGTTAACATATATAAATGAGCAGCGACGCCCAATTTCTGTACCTACAGCTCAGAGGCGAACATTCTGGCCTGCTTAATTTGTCAGGCTTATAATCAATAACTGATTTACCTGCCCTATACACCCCCATCTGACAGTGGGTCATCCCAATGATGACCAGCTGTCAGCTGAAATCACCGTGTCAAGTCTGACACACAGGATCAGCAACAATAATCAAAAATGAAGAACACACGAACCTGTCTTTTTTTATAAAAACGAGCCATGCATTTTTATACACAATGTACCCTCATGTCCTAGTCGAAGATGCATCTCCCATCTTTCCTCACAGACCCGTAACCACTGGATCATTTATCCAATGCAACTGGTGGCAGCTTGTGGCCACAATTCAAAAATGTCTGAATTTGAAAATCGTTTTTATATAGGCATATAGCCCTTAAAATTCCAAGCAAGAGCAACATTTTACTTTCTGGCCAGAAGCAATATAACATTTGCTAAAAAATAAAACAAATCTTCTCCATAGACATTTCCTCGGGGCACTGGTTTTGCACAGAATAGAACAAGGGAATCTTTCTCGACTTACATTTCTCAGCTGCCCTGTCTTATCAGAGAAGCTAAAAATAGCCCCTCAGCGCGGCCTGAGCCTGGGCTGCCAGCCAACTTTTTTTGTTTTTCCTACTCCTGGCCCCCAAGGCTCTCCGGCTGCAGGCATTACACAGATGCGATGTCAGAGAAGCTTTCTAAGCAGTGCCTTTGTTCTGCTCCTCTCACCGGCCCCCCACCTACACTGGCTACAAGGTCAGAATCTGTCTCCGATTTCTGTATCACATTCTGCTCTACACAGCCCCCACCTTCTCCTCACTCTGAAGCTGTCAAAGACAAAAAGACTACTCAATTCCATAAAAACTGCAATAATTCGCCCAATTGAATAATTATTTTTACATACAATTTGCACTCAGGGGGTCATAATCTTACCGACTTGACCCAGCACATTGGCTCACTGGACCACCAAGAACACAAACCTGTATTCTTGAACAATTTGCAAATTCGAAATACCCACAATTCTTTTTCTCAAGCTAAACCCTTAATGGATCACTAATTATTTTTCGTTAACACTTTGTACATTAGGGGTGTCATCAAATCACAGGCGTTGCTATTACCCTAGCTACACCCCTCTCAAGTCCCTTTTAACAACGTAATCAAATGTTGGACCATGAAAACACCAGCCATGCGCTGATCTTTTGGCGGGAGGCTGAAGAACACTTGAGCTACTATATCATTATCATATGTATCGGGGTACTTGCGGTGGCACTCCAACTGGTCTTTCTACTGGGGCCACTCTTGCTAGGTCCTCTGAAAGGACGGGATAAATACCAGCAACGTCAGTATTTCTTTCTCTGTCAGCCTGCGCTCATTTTACCTGCTCCACTTCCTCCTGTAACATCTTTTCCTTGGCTTTTCCAGACTCCAGTCTACTTCTCTCTGCTTCGTGAAACACTTACTCTGTCCTCCTATGTGACTCCTTGCGCCAAAACTCAATGGTATCCTTCCGAGCTGGTCTACATTTTCTCTTTCATAAGAGTGTTTCGTTGTCTGTCTACTGAAGTACTGGGTATTTTAGACCCAGCGGTGCAGGGGCACACACCCTATGACTTCTGGGTTTCACCCTGTTCCGGACCTACAGAAACACAGAGTCTTCTGAGTGAAGTCAAAGATTCGTTTATTGGCTGCAGACCAATGACAGGTATCCTAGAAGTACAACAGCGTGTATGTTCTCAGGAGACTGCTGAAAATCATAGGAACGGACTTCATCTTAAATACACTTTTCCTTGCCTCAGGCATACATTCCTAGGTTTTATGATACGGCAATATACAAGTGTACATTACAAAGAAAAGGCAGAGTCATGATGACCATCCCACATTCCAGTTCGGCCAGCCCACAATGATTTACACAGTAAGATTCAGATCCCATGTTTGATGTGAAGAGACCCCCCAATAAACATGAGCATCTCCTGTTTTGGGAAACAAGTCATAAAGCAGGAACAAGCAGGTGTGGAAGAGATTAGCCGGGGGATTGTGTAGAATGAAAGGGCTTTATGACGGGTCAAACCCTGATGCTAATCACAGGTGGAAGGAGGAAGGGGAGCTCGTGAAACCGGTTTGACCTGGGGCAGCAGAGCCAGCTGCCCAGGTCACAGAGAAGTCAGAGGGAAAGCCCATGTACTGTGAGGCCCGTATTTACTCCATTATAGCCTATGTGAGGGCAATGACAAGATGGCCACTGCTTCCAAAATGGAACCCGCGTAGTGGAGCAGAATAACGTGTACACAGTGCATTCACAGCTAGAACGATGTATAAAGCACTCGTACATGCCGCATTTACCATTTGCGGTTCGCTAATACCAAGATAGACAGGGGTAGGGCCCTGTTCCCTACGCGGTCCCGAATATCAAAGTACGACAGACCCTCCTTTTGCCCTTACATAGGCAATTACTATACTCATCTTAATCCGAGTCTAGGTCAATGTTCACGAAGTCATGGAGATGTTGCTGTAGCATCATCCTATTACTTAGCTCGTCCCTCGATACAGGTTTCCTTACACATAAGGTAGCACAGAGGCCACATATCGCGGGAGCACACTGTATACACAGGCAGAACAGGAAAAGAATGGCTAAGATCATTCCAACGACCATCAGAACTTTCCAACCCCAGGCAGATATCAATTCCCAGAACCATCCCATCAGTGACCAATCTCCCTTATCCACGTGTATGGCTTCAGATATTTTATGGAGTTTGGAGATGGCTTGATACACTGTTGGAGCATTATCTGGTATAAAAATGCAGCAACTGGATTGGATGACCTTGCATACCCCACCGCGGTCTGCAAGAATAACGTCTAGAACCATGCGGTTCTGCAGAGTCATAAGGCGATCCGCTTGGAGCTCAGCTGTCAGATTACTAAGGGCACCAGCCGTTACATTGACAGTGGATTCAACCACACGAGTCAGCTGTCTCAGGTTCCTACTATTGACCATAGGTCCCCAAAACGGCAGGAAACCCAAGAAGAAGTCTCCCGCTTCCTGACCGGCAGTATCCTCCTTACTAATCACACCTCTCACAACTCTGGTCTTGTGATAGTCAGAGGCAGCAGTAAAAGTCGGCGGTAGCAAGTTCGCAATATAACATGTGCCCGAGAAATCAGGGGGCAACCATGTATATGCTCGGTCATGACAGATGAAATATGTGCCCTTAGCAGCCAAAAACGCAGGGGAAAACTGTGACGAGAAAGTGTACGTTTCAGTACAGTCACTTCTTCCCAGTTGAGCTCTAGGATTCTGACCATTACCCTGTAAGCAGAACCGACCCATGTGGGGTACGACCCAGATTGGAGATGAGATTTTTCGCTGTCTTTCACCCACACTAATACTATACCCCGTCGCGTTCCATCCTACATAAGGTCTCAACTCTACTTTGGGAATAGAGGAGTATGCATTAATATCCCTGCTCATATCGGCAACTCCTTTCATCAAAGCCTTATTATTGGTGATGGGTCTGATGGAACGCGGTTGGCGAGGGGAGTATGTATCTAGAGCATAGAGAAACATGGTTTGGAATGCCCATGACGATCCATTGTAACTGTACGGCAGCACCAGGTAGGGAATACCTTTGTTAATGGTATGGGGCATTAACCCACACACCCAGCAATTGGTCGTATTCATTACCAGTTGGTGCTGGTGCAAGAGCTGGATAAACGAGTTATTTACGAACTCTGATCGTCTGGTCTGTTCGTGCTCAGGCAAAGGGTGAAAAGAGTGAGAGGAGGCAGTAGAAAGAGATATAGGCTGTTGAGTGGGTTCAATGGGCTTTTGAGCGGAGAAAAACACAAATCCTACAATAAACATGATACTACACAGTGTAAAAAGGCACGAAAAGACAAAACATTTACTTTTTACAATTCTACACATCCTTGCGTTAAAGTTCATTTCCTCAATCGGTCTCTCCATCTTAAAAAACTCCATCCTCTACTCGGGCCGCTCGCGGTGGATGAGTTTCTTCTGCTAAAGAGTACGCCTGTCAGTCCAGGGAAACGCCCTAGACCAACCAGAACCGTCGACCTAGCGTCTTCGGCCTGTACCCCAAAGTCTTGGCACCGCGACCCTGCGGCAGAACCCGGATGGTGGTTCGAAAAACAAAAATCAAGAAAGTCCTTCAGATGGGAGAGCAAAAATGTCAAAAGGGAAATAATGAGGAAATCTTTATTTGTCCATGGGCCTAGGTCTCAAATTATAGCGGAAACGGCCAGGTGCTGTTTGGTCTTGAAACAAAAGTT
Organism: Triturus cristatus; assembly: GCF_964204655.1. Classification (NCBI taxonomy): domain Eukaryota; kingdom Metazoa; phylum Chordata; class Amphibia; order Caudata; family Salamandridae; genus Triturus; species Triturus cristatus. The sequence continues at coordinate 347,770,520 of NC_140582.1, forward strand.
CGGGCTCAGTAGTGTCCAGTCGACTTGATGGTGGCACAGCTTCCTGCAGAATATTGTCACTCTCTTGGTCTGAAACTGTGTCTTTTAAGCGTGCGTCACTGAATGGTACAAAGCGAGGTACAATGTCTGTCTCTGAGTCGGCGATACCCTCCTTGACCCACTGGTCATATGGCAGAGGCAAGGGGACTACTTTGCAGTGAGTACCATGAATCCAGTGCTTCTTCCCTTTCACTCGCACTGCTGATCTTGTCGAAAGAAGAACAAGATGAGGGCCGATCCAGCGGGGCTCGTCGTTGCTCTTGCGCTGGAAGTTTCGGACCAGGACCCACGTACCAGGGTTGATAGGGTGTCCAGGAGGTTCAGAGGCTTGGGGAAGAGTATCATGTACCTGTTGGTGCAAAACACGCAGTTTAACAGTCAAATCATACAGGTAATCGAGCAGTACTGGATGCTCAATCTCACTGAACTTCGTAGGTCTCGGTACACCCCATACGTTGGCGGGACGGCCAAAAACGACCTCGTAAGGACTAAGTCCCACTCGTGAGTGTATGGTCATTCTAGTAGACAGGAGTGATAGAGGCAGAGCGTCAGGCCATTTAAGACCGGTGCTCGCCTGGATTTTGGCCAGCTTGAGATTTAAGGCTCCATTGTAGCGTTCTACTAATCCAGCCGATTGGGGGTGATTTGCAGCGTGGAACTTCTGCTTTATCCCTAGCCCTTCACATACATTCTTCATCACTTTACCCACAAACTCACTTCCGTTATCACACCACACCATTCTTGGCATCCCAAACCTAGGAAAAAATTCCTTCACAAGGGCTTTGGCTGTGGATAGGGCAGTGTTATCTTTCAGAGGATAAGCCTCAATCCATTTTGAGAAAGCGCAAACAACCACCAATACTTATTTCAGGTTGTTGCATCTTTCCATGTGAATAAAGTCCAGCTGCAAAACTTCAAATGGACATGATGGGGGTGCAAAGTGACCAGCCGGAGTTGGGGTTCCCCTACCAGGGTTGTACTTCAAGCATACTATGCAATTCTTGACCACATTCTCTGCACACTTGGGAATCCCAGCATTCTGCCATACTGGAGCTAACAACTTGCATATACCTTTCGTACTGATGTGTGCCATTCCATGTGCCATAGTAACTACTGGGAGCACATATGCATCAGGCAACAACCATCGCCTATGTTCTGTCAGATCAATCCAACAACCATTCTCATCCAACTTACCCATGCTTTCTCTCCACTTGCTTAACTCTTCCTCTGTGGCTTCAGCTTGAAGCGACTTCACACTCTCTATTGTGTTCTCACACATTCCCACATCATTAACCCATCTTGCGGGACCTGCAACATACATTCTAGTCTTCACATTCTGTGCTGTTTCTCTCGCGGTCTCATCAGCAAACGCATTCCCACGTCCAACATCATCCGTGACTTTCTTGTGCGCACTGCATTTCATGATCGCAACTTGCAACGGTAGGGTCAGTGACTCAAGGAGATCATTTACCAACTTGCCATTCTGAATTTTAGCTCCATGCGACGTCAGGAACCCACGCTCTTTCCACAAACGCCCAAAATTATGAGCCACGCCAAAGGCGTACTGGCTATCTGTGTATATGTTCACTCTCATTCCTTCAGACAACACACATGCTCTCGTGAGGGCGATTAGTTCTGCTGCTTGGGCCGAATTATGTGGCACTCGTGCAGTTTCCACGACTGTGTGTAAAGTCGTGATAGCATATGCAGCAGTCGTGTCACCATTAGGGAGCTTGAAACAGGACCCATCTACCCATAAAGTGCCATCACACTCAGTCAGGGGAGTATCCTTTAAATCTACTCTCCCTTTCGTCTCTTCTTCTGTCCTGAACAGACAGTCATGCTGCTCAATCTCATCTGAGTCTGCTGGAATTGGCAACAATGTAGCTGGATTCAGCGTATTGCATCTCTTTATGTGTATGTGATTAGCTAACAGTGTAAGTTCATAACCCGATAGCCGCGCACTAGTCAAATGTTGTGTCTTGGTCCTATTTAATAATGTGTCTACAGCATGCGGAACCATAACAATCAATGTATTATCCATTACCAAACCAGCCGATTGTCGGATAGACATCGCTGCAGCAGCTGTCGCTCTCAGACAGCTTGGCAATGCCCTCGCTACAGGGTCCAAGGTTGATGAAAAATATGCGCATGGGCGCGGTCTGTCGCCAAAAGGCTGTGTTAACACTGACAACGCACATCCGTCTTTCTCGTGAACATACAATGTAAAAGGCTTACTGTAGTCGGGAGTACCCAACACAGGTGCTGAACATAATGCATTACGCAATTCCAGAAAACTTTTCTGGCACTCTTCAGACCATGGGATAGGATTCGGTGTGCCTTTGCATGTTAAGGCTAACAAAGGTTTTGCCAACAAAGAAAAACTAGGGATCCAATGCCTACAGTATGAAGTGATGCCCAAGAAAGCACGCACTTCTCTCTGTGTCTTTGGCACACTCAACTGTGCAATGGCTTGAATTCTTTCTGGGGTCAGTTTCCTTCCCTCCTTCGATAAGAGATGACCTAAGTAGGTCACTTCTTGTCGACAATATTGCAGCTTAGAGAGAGACACTTTGTGATGGAAAGCTGATAAATGGCGCAACAGTGACAATGTGGCTTCTTTACAGATCTTCTCAGTATCCGCAGCGATCAGTAAATCGTCCACGTACTGAATCAGGATAGCGCCACTAGGTAAAACAAGTGCATCAAGCTGCGCTTTCAGAGCCTGACTGTATATTGATGGACTCTCACAGTAGCCCTGGGGAGCGCGTTTGAAGCGGAAGCTTCGGCCTCCCAGACTAAAACCAAAAATATCTCTGCTCTCTTCTGCAATTGGGATACTAAAGAAAGCATTCTTTAAATCGATCACTGAAAACCATGCAGCAGAGGCTGGAATCATCGTTAACAAGGCAGTTATATCGGGGACAACCGGAAACTGTGGCACAACAATCTTATTAACTTCTCTGAGATCGATCACAAATCTGTAAACAGGTGGCTGTGAAGGATCCGTTCGTTTTAAGACAGGTAAAATCGGACTATTGCAAACGTTGCCTCTTGTTTCCTCGATCACACCCTTCTTAATCAAGTCGCTGACAATGTCTAACAATGCTTTCTGCCCTTCATTAGAGATCTTGTACTGGGGAATACGTGGCAGTCTGACATTAGCCTTTAAAGTCACCACATATGGCGGTATCTCCAAGAGGCCCACGTCATTGGGACCAATAGCCCAAAGGGCATCCGGAAGGGATGACAGTTCAGGCGGCATTGTATTTTTAGACAAGTACATCGGGGAAATCACTTTCTTGCCTAATGTAAGTTGTACTCCTGAAGGAGAACAATACAGTGTAGCGTGCAATCTTTTCAACAAATCTAATCCCAGTAAATTCTCACCACAACCTGTTGTTAGGATCAGGGGTGCTTTCAGCTCGCAAGGTCCAACAGAAAGTGACATGGGACTAGAAATCGGGTTCCTTACTGGGGCGCCAGAAAAACCTACTGAAACATTTATCTCGCAAGACAAAGGTGCGCCAGGGAGTTTTGAATGCATAATTGAACTCTTTGCAGCACCAGTGTCTAGCAGAAAAGGCTCCGTTACATTTGCTGTAGTCACCTCAACATACGGTCCACTCTGATCCACTGGCACTGAAACAACTCCCTCTCTCTGTCTATGGCTGTCCTAGTAATCATTACTTTCTGCATCACCGTCCTCTGCATAATAATCACCATTATAATACTGGGCCGTATTACTAGTCGCGTTAGCTTGCTGATCAAAGCTATTGATGGTACTTTGAGGCGGCAGAGGACGCGCGTTCTGGGGAACACTCCCACGCCCTCGGCCTCTAGGAGCTTGCTGACCACCCCTACCTCTTGCGCCATACGCATTACCGTTCCGCTGCATTAATTTAGGGCAACTATATTTATAATGACCTTCCTCTTTGCAGTATGAACATTGGTTGGGACCTACAGGGACACGTGGTTGATAATACCCGTTCATCTGCTGATTGTTCTGAAACTGTTGGGGTTGGTGATAGACACCTTGGGGTTGCCTATAATTATTCTGACCTCCACGTGGCGCATAGGCCTGCTGTAAAAGAACCTTTGTCTTTAGTTCCTTCGTTTTCTTCTCCGTTCTATCTTTCTCGTCTTTATCTCTATTTTCATAATACTGTGCAGTAGCCAGTATTTGCGCGGAAGAAGAAACAGCCCAAGAACTTTCCGAATCTTTCAACTTCTTACACAGGTCAGGAAGTAAATTCTGCACAAACTTATCCACAAACAACCGTTGGCCGCCCTCAGTACTCATATCCTGCCCACTGTGGTCAATAAACGTTTCTTCAAACCTAGTAAAGAAGTCTGACACTGTCTCATCTTTCTTCTGCTTGCATGCGGATAACTTGTCCCAATTTACGCGCATCGCAGGCATTATTGTCTTCATATACGTGATGATTCTACCAGGCAGTTCAGCTACTAAAGGTTCTGGTTTCGCACCACCCGTTTGTCTAGCATCAGCAGCAACAATGTTAGCCCATGTATCTCCTAGTTCTGCATTATGATCTACATTACGAATTGATCCCCATAGAGGCTGTGGAACAACATTGCCAAACAACATGTCTATGTCGGCCAGATTCATAATGCATGACCCTGCCGTCTGTGACAACTCTTTATAATAACCTGCTGGGTTTTTACGGGGATCAGGCAAGGACTGCTTAAGCGCTAACACCTCAGAGCGCTTCCATGGAACATGCACCCAAACACGCTGGAAATGCGCTGCCACAGCGGGGTTACCACCGACAGCTGCAACCGCTTCCTTCCATACCGGGGGAACTTCTCTCATAGGGTATTGTCGCGCTTTTGCCTTTTTCCCCACAAGGACCTCTTGTTCAAACAATGACTGTTGGCAATCGTCATTCCTAAAGGACAATACAACCGCAACTGCTTTATCTACTTCGCGGTCCACAATTATACCAGTTCCAAAATCGAACCTCACTCTACACAACTCCTGCAGGTTTGGATTTTTACCACTATCCTCCAATTCTTCACAGAGAATTTCACACATTTTCTCAAACACATATCTCTGTTTAGGGGCATCCCATTGATGGAAAGTGTTGACAACTGATTCCACATCATACAGTGAAAGGAAAACGATCCATCTACGCGCCATATGATCTATTACCTTTTTCTCATCGGGGTTAGGCAATTGGCTGCGCAACTGCTTACGCTGTAAACCAGGAGTTGCACCAGATGACCCAAAGAGAGGAGACATTAATGTAGTAACCACGTTAGCTAAGCGCTGTCGCGTCGAAGAAGAAGTTGAGGCGAGAACAGGGGGAAAAACAGAGGGAAGAAAAGAGGATGTAGAGACAGGTACTGGAGTGGTGGAAGGAAGAGTGTCAGGGGAGGCAGTTACTGGATTAGGCAAAGTCGCAGGAAGTGCGGGGGCAGTGGGAAGCACAACTGGCGGCGTTTGAGAGGGCTGCGCTACAGGAATAGGAACTGGCTGCAAAGCAACTGGCGGTTGCGGCAAGGCTTGCAGTATATGCACTGGAGGTGGCATATTTACAAGCTGGGGAGGCGCCGTGGCAGTTTGAGCATACGGGGGTGGCGAACTCAATAAATGTGACATCAGGGGATCTTTCTCCTTTTCTTCTGACTCACTCTGCTTAGAATGTGGCAAAGCTGGGTAACATTTGTTAATTCCTAACTTACGCTGCCTGTGCAATTGCTCATTCATTTGCTCCTCTTCATTGTCTTTAAATTGTACAGCTGCTTGCATTACTGTCATACCTTTCTCTCTCTTATTCTTTTTTGCTAACTTAATTTCCTTCTGTTTGGCTTCCTTTCGCCATAAGCGGAAAGAGTCAAACATCGCCGGCCGGGCTTTCTTCTTAAACAATTTAATTTCCAAATTATCTAAAATATCGGTATCAAAACTACCATTTTGGGGCCATTTTAAAACACCATCTTTCCTGGTGTAGTGGATCCACACTTCGTTATATGCAATGGGGCCTACGCCATGTTTTACATAGAGCTCATAAGTTGGAGTTCCAACCGGAGGAACCGGACATGATTCCTCTAGCTGGAAATCTTTTCCACAACCCAAACAGAATAATCTACCAAATATTCCAGAACCAGGCATCTTCGCTCACTAGTCTAGATCCAAACGTCAAAGGATTATCGATTACGATATTCTCGTGAATACACGAGTCCTCTGGTTTTGGCGTTTGCAAACTCCAAAGTACCAATTTACCAAGTCAAACGATCCCGAAGGATACCAAAAAACAAATAGGAGACGCTCCACTTATACTTAACTGAATATTGCTGATCGATGGCGTCACCAGAAGACTCTCTCGATTGTTTCGCTCTCTCAAAACACGTCAAGGGTCCAAAACAGGTCGATTAATCAGGGCAGCAGTCCTTCGTAGCCGTCGGGACGCGGAGAACCTCGCAGAAAAGACTTTCGGACCACGTCGACATGCAGGGGTCGATGAAGTGGCGGCCTTCCTCCGGAATTTCCACACGAAGCTCCTCACGAACCTCTGGCTTGGACTGGTACCGCTGAAATCGTCCCGAGTTGGGCGCCAAACTGAAGTACTGGGTATTTTAGACCCAGCGGTGCAGGGGCACACACCCTATGACTTCTGGGTTTCACCCTGTTCCGGACCTACAGAAACACAGAGTCTTCTGAGTGAAGTCAAAGATTTGTTTATTGGCTGCAGACCAATGACAGGTATCCTAGAAGTACAACAGCGTGTATGTTCTCAGGAGACTGCTGAAAATCATAGGAACGGACTTCATCTTAAATACACTTTTCCTTGCCTCAGGCATACATTCCTAGGTTTTATGATACGGCAATATACAAGTGTACATTACAAAGAAAAGGCAGAGTCATGATGACCATCCCACATTCCAGTTCGGCCAGCCCACAATGATTTACACAGTAAGATTCAGATCCCATGTTTGATGTGAAGAGACCCCCCAATAAACATGAGCATCTCCTGTTTTGGGAAACAAGTCATAAAGCAGGAACAAGCAGGTGTGGAAGAGATTAGCCGGGGGATTGTGTAGAATGAAAGGGCTTTATGACGGGTCAAACCCTGATGCTAATCACAGGTGGAAGGAGGAAGGGGAGCTCGTGAAACCGGTTTGACCTGGGGCAGCAGAGCCAGCTGCCCAGGTCACAGAGAAGTCAGAGGGAAAGCCCATGTACTGTGAGGCCCGTATTTACTCCATTATAGCCTATGTGAGGGCAATGACAAGATGGCCACTGCTTCCAAAATGGAACCCGCGTAGTGGAGCAGAATAACGTGTACACAGTGCATTCACAGCTAGAACGATGTATAAAGCACTCGTACATGCCGCATTTACCATTTGCGGTTCGCTAATACCAAGATAGACAGGGGTAGGGCCCTGTTCCCTACGCGGTCCCGAATATCAAAGTACGACACTACTTGTTCTGCTTTTACTCGGATACCTTCCTCAACTAATACGTTTTCTCGGGCTTTGTCTGAATCCTCCCTACTTTTCTCTTCTTTTCTGAGCGCTTTCTCTGTGCGTCTATGCGATTATTTACGCCATAATTCAATGGCATCTTTCTGTGACTGTCTGGCTTTCTTTTTCCATAATGCTTCTTCTACTCTCATGATGCAATCTGCATCCCATGTCCCAGCAGCGGGCCATCTCTGATTCTCTGCTAAATCCTTGGTGTAGTCCACCCACAAATCGAGATATAATACGGCATCTAGGCCATTTTTATGGTACATAAAGTACCCTGGAGTGTCCCTAGGTGGAATGGGAACGGCTTCCTCGAGTATTCCTTTTCTAGTTTTTATCTGTCTTAATTTTGAGAATAACGGCATCTTAAACCTTGCTACTTGATTCTTACTCGGACTTGAACACAATTAATACAATAAACACAGTAATGAAGATCGAACAATCACTCATACCATGACATTTAAAACACATTAAAACATTTTAAAACGAACAACGATAATTAGAATAAAACTAGCTAACTGCATAATACTGGATGTACTGCTAAACAGTACAGATACACCGCTAAAACAGTGCAGACCGGGTCTGTGTACCCAAACCCGTCTTGACCGGCACAAATTAATGCGCACGTCTAGATGCGTCCCCAGCAACGGTACTCACCGGGAAGCACGGAACGGAAGGCCTCGGAAACTCTGAACTGGACTGGACCGGACTCGTGACGTAGGTACTTCGGAACTTTGGAACCTGGTGGGCCTCTGTATACCTCGGACACAGCTCTCTCGCAGGTGGGCTCTGGGTAGGACAATCTGCGTTCCTCACCGCCTCGTCTGGATGCCTGGTCGCAGTCCGTCCCCTTCGTTGGCCTGAGGGAGTTGGCGGGAAGACCCGCGACGTGCGCGCTTGAAGTCCGTCACGGCTATGGAAGGGGGCAAAACTGGACCCTCATCTCCGGCGTGTGGGGAAAGAGATTGAACTGTTCGGGCGCCATTATGTCGTAAATAAAATATTACGCTCTCAGAATTTCAGTATATAAATAAGATCATGCATAAAGCAAGAGGCTGAGTCTGTGGTATCAGGTTCATAAAGGGCTTTATTCCAATAACTCGAGTCAAAGGGAGAATATTACCATCACCACAAGGGATCTGGAAGGGACTCAAAAGTATTCTCAATATTCTCAAAACATTATTCACAGAGTACAGTATATATACATCGGAAACGAAAAGAGCAAAAGAGAGTGAGATAAGAGCATGTGGGCGTGTAAGAGGGTGTGAAGGTGGGCGTCCATGTGGGCGTCCACTTGTTGATAATGGGTAATTTGTCATGTGTGGGTGGATACCTGGAGGGGGTTGCGTGATCTGCTGGAATTGTACTGGAACTTTGCCTTACTTGTGCTCAACTCGAGCATGACGTGTAACTGACGTGTAACTGAAGGGTGAAGGGGACTTGACATTTAGCCCTACATGAGGAGACAGAAGTCTGGGATGTCAGAACAACCTAATCCCAAATCGTATCTAATATCTTGTGTTTAAGGAACTGTATTATCTGGAAGGAAAGGTCTCTCAGGCAGAGGCTATCCTATACTGACTGCTAGTGCGTGTATAAGCGTCTACGTGTCTACAGGAGATGCGAGGGGGCATGGGCCTACCATGGTAACAGGAGCTATGAATTACTTGCACGGAGACAGTAAGGCCGGGCCCTTTGCTCTGTAGCTGGAAGGATGTTTACCTAAACTACTAGACAGGAATGTATTTCTCGAGGAGCGGAGCAGATAACTTGAAGGCTGAATACAGTTTTGGCAGGCAACAGGCCGGGCCAGGCACCGTTAGCCGCGCAGGAAGTAAGACAAAGGTCATGGATACAGATGCAGGTCCAGGCTGGAGCATTCAGAGGCAGAAGGCAGGAAAAGGCTCGATGGCAGAATTCAGGGCCTAACTTGCCAGAGCTGAAAAACGTGAAAAGTACACCATATAAAGACGGTGGCAAGGCATACTTAGGAACGGAATATTCGACCCATTCAGGGCGGATCTGAAAGAGGACATGTTGACGTTGGACACAATTGTATTTGCGTCTTCATAGCTTGAAGTGGAGGGAACATACATGTACTTGTAGCATGTACATGGAGCCGTTGGGGTCTAAGATAGGGGACACAATTGATCATAAAAATTCATATTTCCTCATCACTCCCAGAAGATGACTGCTGCTCTGCCATTCTCAAGTACTGGAGTACTGGAAAAGCTGCTCAGCTCCTTCTCCCAGGGAATCAGAAGAAATAATGAGGGGAGTGGGTGTGGTGTTGGAAGTTTCTGGAACTGAACCTACTATAAACCAATGAAAAGTGTTTTTTCTTAATCAAATGACCTGAAACTACTATAAACCAATGAAAAGTGTTGTTTCTAAATCACATGACTTGCCGTACGCGCACCGTGCGCGCACGGAGCATGCACGCATGCGCGTACGGAGCACACGCGCATGCGCGTACGGAGCACGCACGATGTACGCATGCGCATGTGGAGCACTTACGCATGCGCACACGGAGCTCGTACGCATGCGTGCACCGTGCGCGCACCATGCGTGCACGGTCAAAACCCCTTAAAAACAAAAAACACATTTTTTTAAAGTGTTTATAAGTTTATAGAAGATATTAACTATGCTGTTCAACTTTATCCAAATTTTTTAAAAAAAAAGAGCTGAGCCATTCCATATTACAGGATAAAGTCAATCTATAACTATATACATAGGTAGCTTATTGTAAAATAAATATTTAAAAAATATAATAATACATTCATAAATTAGCATTTAAAAAACCTTGCAAATTCACTTAAAAAACCATAGGTTTCACACACGTTATAGTTAGGAATTAGCATTTAAAAAACCTTGCAAATTCACTGAAAAAACCATAGGTTTCACACACGTTATAGTTAGGAATTAGCATTTAAAAAACCTTGCAAATTCACTGAAAAAACCATAGGTTTCACACATGTTATAGTTAGCTGGACATTTCACTCGTAAAAAACCAATGAAATTACCCCGTTATAGTTAGTTCAGCTAACTATAACTCGCGCGCCCGCAATCCACCGACTCAAAATTTCAGAGTTCCATTCTCAAAACCATACATACTGCAATACCAATAACTACATACCAACGTATTAACTCTTAGGTCTACATACACCTCCACTCATTCACCTGTACAGTCACTCATACTTACAGTCACTCCATACAAGACTATCATATGCATTTATACACCTATATAGACACTCACACACCACCAATCATCCATAGAGGTACTCTCACACCTAGTCAGTCATGCAAATAATCACACTCCCATTTACTCACCTATGCGGTTATACACACTCAAGTTCACTTACTCATAAAAATAGTACCACATTCTTACGCTCTTATAGAATCATTGATACAAGCACACACTCATCCATACAGTCACTCTCACAATCACACACTCTCACATCTACCCACTTATTTCCTCTTACACGCATATATACTGCCTATCAAATATGTAGTTAGTCACAAATGTACCACTAAGATATATATTCAGTCACTAACACACCCATACATACACTCACTCAACCATACAGTCCATCACAGATGCACTCTTAAAACCATGCACTCATAGAATCACCCACTCACACATCTAGTCACAGAGTAACACACACCCTACCCACACAAACACTCAGGAACCCATACAGATACTGAGACAAGCAATCAATAACTCATATAGACACTCATATAGCTTTTCACAAAACGATCCAGCCACTTATACACCAACATACAGACACATACAGACATTTGCACAGTTTAGTCACTAGTCTGCAGTAAGATACATTTAATGACTCACTTATAGAGTCAGTTACGCACCACAGAAAATCATCCATTTACACACTTGTACACCCACTCATTCTTCAACAGGCCTTTCCCTATATATATTAAACATATTAAAATTGTTCAGAAACACATACTCAATGGATGATGTCATCAGTGATGTTATCAGTGATGTCATTTGAGATGTCATCAGTGATGTCATGAGTGATGTCACGGACCATGTCATGAGTGATGTAATATGTGACGTCATCAGCAGTGGATTGCGGGCGCGCGAGTTATAGTTAGCTGAACTAACTATAACGGGGGAATTTCATTGGTTTTTTACGAGTGAAATGTCCAGCTAACTAACTATAACATGTGTGAAACCTATGTTTTTTTTCAGTGTATATATATATATATATATATATATATATATATATATATATATATATATATATATATATATATATATATATACACACATATATAACCGACTGGCTGGCTCCAGTAGGTAGTTATAGTTGAAACCTATTTTCCATAGGAAAAGTGTTTTTTGTCTGAAATTTCCAAAACTAGTTTGCTACTAACTTCAGATGCTCTCTTGAAAGTTTCAGTGTGACCCGTGATCCAGGGACTGAGAAAAAGGTGGGTCCCAAAAGGAGTTTTCGGCTATGCAATTCTCCTTAGGGTTTTCAACACGACTACATTCCGAACCGCTACACTGAATTACACCAAATTTAGCAGAAAAATAGCTCTTGGGCCAAAAAGAGCCCTTATTCTTATTTGGTGTCAATCCGTTCAGTAGTTTTGGAGATATTAAAGAAAACTGAATTTGTGAATCTAGAGGGGGTGCACCCTCTGCGAATCCTCCCAATCTTGTTAAGAGATTTGATTGGCTGCTACCACATCAACCAGGAATTGTTGGCAGCCATCTCTGGACTCGGATTCAGCTGAGTCTCAAACAAAAACATAAAATAAGAAAAGGGTGCAGGGTAGGAATGCCCTGGCCCAATAGGCCTGGTGCCAAAAGGTAAAAACATTTTACAGAAAAAATTGTGAAGGATTCGAGAATTCACAGCAAAAAAAAAACAAGTGTGGTCTCCTGTGCTTACATAAACATCTGGGTGGGCCTGTTCCCAGTGGAAGCATATACTAAACTAAATGGGAGGGGGGCATGCGGCCCCCTCCCCAAGGGCAGTTTAAGCTCTTGGGGCCCACCAACCCAGGTTTATTTTTATAATTTGAGGGAGGGGACCACACACCTAAAAAAAAATATAGAATAAAAGGGGGGACCACACCCCTAAAACAAATTATAGAATAAAAGGGGGGCCACATGGACCCCCTCTTTGGGCTCATATGAACCCCAAGGACTTTGACAGTAAATTGAAGGGGCCCACACAGCTCTTCTCCAGGGTCGTATTCAGCCATGGGGAGTCCCTTGACAGCTTTGGCGAAGGAAGTGCAAACTGTAAGCCCACTCCCAGACGGCAGGAGTAGGGAAACTGCTCCTGCTCACTAGGAGTGGACTTTTCATCTTTTTTTCTGGCTGCTGTCAAGCGGGTAGGAAAACAGATGAAAAAATTGCTCCCACATGCAGGGAGCAGCATTTTCGGTTGTTCCCTATGCATGAGAGCACTGCTGGTTCCCTCTGGAAGTGGGGAGCCAGCAGGGACTGCAGGGGCATTGAGGTTCTCCTTGTAATCCCCAGTGTGGCACACTGGGCGCCCTGGGTGGGCTCCAGACTATCCAGGATGAAGTGGCTGGGCCCCTGAGGATGGGGTCCCGGACCATAATTGGCCTTTGGAGGGGGGCCGTATGGCCCACCTCCCCCATTAAGTTTTGGCCGGGTGATGGGGTCCCCAGTCTGAAATCAGCATGTGGAGGTGGGGTCACTCGGTCTCCTTCCCCTAATATGTTTTGGCCAGAGGATTGGGTCCCCAGGGACCAAATCAGGGAATTAAAAAAAATAAAAGAGCATGTTTCTCTCTTTTAATTACCGTGAGTATGCAAATGCCCAAAATCATCTGCAAGCTCTGCTTGTTTTGCACCACACTGTTTTACTTAGTACTATGCAGAGGTCTTACCACATTTTCCCATGTTGATGGACAGTTTACTAAAAGATCCCAGATTACGTTTCCCGCCAATTTTGGTGATGCATTCTTGATACAGAAGAATACGAGGACATCTTCACCAAACAAACAAGCACTTACTTCATATACTTAAGAGGAAGTACCTCTATTTGGTGGAGTTTCTCCCCTTTGTAGTCTCGCCATATTTTTTGGGGAGGATTTATGTTATCACAGATTTGTCGATGAAGATGCTGCAGGAACAATCACATTCCTGAAATTAAATGCACACAAGGTCACTGGAAACAATACCTCATGGTCCTTTACATAGCTCTAGTGAAGAAAATACATTAGACATTTTCCCAACGTGGTAGCACCTACTAAGTAACCATTAGAAAGTACTCCAATTGGGTAGACAAAACTATGGACTCTTTGTGAAAAAAATTAGGTTCCATTCTGGCCTTAATGCTCATTACAAAGAAATGAAACCTCAACAGGAATCACTTACAAATATAAACACGGCATGTGCCCCAGTTGAAGCTCCACTTCTGTAAAGCACAAATCATACTAACTTTTCGGGGTTGGCGAAGGGAAAACAAATGTGTTTCCTCACATATTCCACATGGAAGAACAATCGAAACTCTTTAATGGAGGTGAATGCATTGTTGATCTATTGGAGCACAATCTGATGTGTAGTGACTGTGACAAGTGGTTTCTTTCCTGTCTTGAAAGCAGAGTCCATGGCTCTCTGATTACCCTGAGTATGCAAATGCCCAAAATCCTCTCCAAGGTCTGCCCATTTGGCCTGCCCCATTTTCCTTTGTTGCATGCAAAGATCTTCCCTCCTTTTTCCATGATGATGGGCAGCTTACCAAAAGGACTCAGGGAGCAGATTTTGGTTACAGGTTCTTGAAGCAGACGAATTTTGAAGACATCTCCACCAAACAAACAATCACTTACTTCATATAGTTAGAAGGAAGCACCCTTGTTTCATGGAGATTTTCCTCTTTGTAGTCTTGTCCTGTTCCCAAGACGAGAATTCATATTATCAGTGAGTTGTGGATCAAGATCCTCAACTTACAAACACATTGCTGAAATGACATGCACACTAGGGTAGCTGAGACATTTCCTCGTGGCCCATTACGCAGCTGTAGTGTAGAATATGTATTAGCTATTACTTAATGAGGAAGGGATTTCTAAGTAAAAAGTAGAAAGAACTCTAGTTGGGTAGACATTTTGTGTAAAACTGCACTCTTGTTGGGTAAAGGAGAAGGTGAGGCTCCCTTCTGGCCCAGGCACTCACACAGCTACTGACACAGCCACAAAGTAACTCAGACAACTACTCACACACCCATTCAGCCACTCTTACATATACTAACAGACCCACACAGTCACTCACACATCCATACAGCCACTCACACACCCAAAGACACACCCAGAAAACTACTCAGATACCCACTCATTGACCCATTCAGCCACTCACATACCTACTCACAGACCCACACAGCCACTCATAAAACTGGCCTTACATCCACATGGCTACTCACATACCCACTCAAAGACCCATACACCCAGTCACTGACCTACACAGCTACTCACACACCCACTCACAGACACAGAGCCATTCACACACCCTCACAGACCCATGCAGCCACTTACATACCCACTTACTGACTCATTCAGCCATTCACACACCCAGTCACACACCTACATATCTACTCACACACCCATATAGCTACTCACACACCTACTCACTCATCCATACAACTACTCACACAGCCAGCAGTCACCCATACAGCCACTTACACACTCAATCAATATCTATACAGCCACTCACACAACTACTCACTCACCCTTACAGCCACTAACACACTCACTCACTAATACAGCCACTCACTCACCCGTACAGCTACTCACACACCATGTATTCACCCATACAGCCACTCACACACCCATACAGCCACTCACACACCTATTCACACACAGACACAGACAATCACTCAACCACTCAGATTACATATGTCAGAAATAGTTTCACTTATTAGTAGTACAGAAAGAATAGTAATGTAATGTATGAAGAAGCTTAGTATATATCATTAAGTCTCAGACATGTTTATGAAATATTTGCACTCACTGGCTGATGTCAACAGTGATGTCATTTGAGATGTCATCAGTGATATTACTGACCAGTGATGTAATATGCGAAGTCATAAGCAATGCATTGCAGGGGTAAAGTTATAGTTTGCTCAGGTAGCTATAACTGCTGAATTTCGCTGGTTTGTTTTGTACGAGTGAAATCTGAACCTAACTATATAGATGTATAATATTACCCACTGGTAGTCACCAGTAGGTAGTTATCGTTAGGATCTAGTGTACATAGGAAAAACATTTTTTGACTTGCCTATATCTTTGGTGAAATTTTCGATAAAAGTGTAAAGTTTTGGGGTGAATTGTCAAGAAGGGGCCAAATAAAGGGGGGGTCAAAAAAATGTGTGTTTCCCTTGTTAATTCCCATAGGAATTTTAGACACAATTATAGCCTGAACCACTGATTGGAATTACACTAAATTTTGCAGAAAAGCTAGATGTTGGTCCAAAATATGTACTTTATTTATTTGGTGTAAATCCATTCAGTAGTTTTAGAGTGATTAAAAGAAAACCAAATTTGTATATGTAGGGAGGCCATCCCTCCGTTAATCCTCCCAATCTGGTGTAGAGATCGGATTGGCAGCCAATACTTCAACCAGGAAGTGTTGGCAGCCATCTTGGAACTCGCATTGAAAAAACCAAAGGTTACAGGGTTGTTATAGTTAGGCTCACATTTTACTTGTACAAAACCATAGAAATACGTAGGTATTAGTTATGGTTAGCTCAAGAACTATAACTTGTGCCCTAAGGTAACTATAAATCTTACCCTTGCCATGCACTGCCAATTACCCCACATATTACATCACTCATGAAATGTTTGATAAGATCATTCATAATATCAATGTAACTTTTGCAGTAAAATTATTGATGAGACAACTCTACATGGAGGGGGCACGAGTTATAGTTACTTGAGCTAACAATGACATACATGTTTACTTTCTATGAATTTGTGCATTGACAATGTGAACGTAACTATAATGTCCCTGTAGCCTTTGCTATTTTAAGTGACTATATATGTGTGTATATATATATATTTAATATTGATTTCCATTTAAAACGTGCTCACAGCTGGTGCCGACATTCGGGGCGGAATCATTCTCACACTGACAGTATAACCAGCAAAAGAGTATAGGCCTCCATCCAGGAGTTTGATTTCTAAGATACTTTATTTACATTACCAACACCAACGCCTTTCGGCTTGAAAGTTCTGATACAATTAGGTGAGTCCTTCCTCGATTTTGCATTTTATACAGACATGCCCACATGGCTGATAATAAGGCATTGTGGGATATGTAGTTTCAAAAGACACATAAATTAAAAACAATACATAACAATTACTTCAAAGCCATGTTTTGCTCAATTTTGCACATGTCGACAATCGAGAGAACTGAATTAACATTATTATTGTTATCAGATTTATTTTACAGCCAATTTCCAATTCACATTTATGAATCTGCCTATCCTTTAAATTTTTATTTATTTCGGGATGTGATCTTATTTAGATTGTAAATGCTGAGTGCATTATCCCATCCATATGATTGCACACCTTTATTCGGGGCTGAGTGTTCTATGCTAATGAGTTCTTATTCTTCTTGTAGTCCCTTATATAGGTGGTTTTATGTTTCAACAGCCCATGTAAGTACTATCTATTCTGGGCTGAGTGTCTAATGTTTCTAAGTGCCATTATAGTCAAATTCTTTATGGGTGTTTCCATAGTACACCATCTCAGTCATAATTTTTACTGGGTGATTTGTTTCTCTAATCGTATTTATATGTCCACACCCCTGGTAAGTAGATGTGGTAATTATTTCCTTTGGTGTAACCCCTTATCATATATTTTCAATTGGAGGTTAAACATTAGCAGCTATCATGTGGCCCATAAATAAGATAATTTGTTCATAGATAGTCTTTCTCTCCATTTAAACCCTGTGGTTGTTGTAATCTGAAACAAATAATCAAACAGGATTCTAGGCATCCTAGTTTGAGTGTCCTTTCACCACACCTTTCATGTCTTGACACACACGCTATGCCATAGTATGTCATTTCTTGCCAATTGTAAATCACATGAGTTTCTAAATGTTTGTCCATGACATAGTTTGTATCTTT
Organism: Triturus cristatus; assembly: GCF_964204655.1. Taxonomy (NCBI): domain Eukaryota; kingdom Metazoa; phylum Chordata; class Amphibia; order Caudata; family Salamandridae; genus Triturus; species Triturus cristatus. The sequence goes on from NC_140582.1 coordinate 347,788,179, forward strand.
ATTTTGCACTTCTCAAATATGTTTTAATATTATTTTCTTTAATGGACATATGGTGCTACCTATGTACTTCAGACCACATTTATATTCAAACATATATACAACATAGCTTGTTTCACATGTGATGTTATCATTGATGGTGAAGGTTTTTCCCTTAAAATCAAGAATCTCTCGAGTATGTTTCCTAATATTACATGCCTTACATTTTCACATTTTGTGAATCCTTTTGGTGTTTAGTGAGCCAGGACTCAGTTCTCAGTTCTTTCAAAGTGGCTTCTGACTAATCTTAGAGTGAAGGATCCTTTCAATATGAAATATTGGTCTGTTACAGAGTCTCCAATATCTGGACCTTTTTAAAGTATTTCTCAATATATCTTCATGATAGTGATGAACCAATGGTTTTCCTTACTGTAGCTCAATATCATTCTTATTTTCTGATTCTTGTTTTCTGATCTTTTTTTTTATCTTGTTTTTATTGAGATTTTAAAGTAAGATACAATAGCCATAATATGCATAATACTCGTTATATATCTACAAATCGACATACAAATGGGCATTGCAGGTTACACTGACAAATATGGCATATCGAGAAAAAAGAAAACATAAAAACAACATAACCAAGAAAAAGCTCTCAGTGCAGGTTTGTATTACAATGGATCTTAGAACATATTATATTGCACTTGGCCAGCTATCATCGCAATTGTTGTTAATAGAAAGACACATCAATCAGTGAGTTCGGAATGGAGCAACAAGTAGGAGAGAAGTGGTTGCCAGATATTTTTGGGCCGGTCGGTAGGAGGAAGCAAGGATGCGTAGACATCGCTGGTAGTGTCACAGTACATCAAATCCCTAAGCCAGGCCTTCACTAATGGTGGGAAAACATCAACCCAGTGCAGAGAGACCTGTCTCTTGGCCAACAGAAGTGCAATTGCAGTAAAACACCTTATGTCAACCTGCAAGTGAAGAACGAATCCCAGCAGCACCAGCAAAGGCGAGGGAGTAAGATTAGTTTCGACCATTTAGCAGGGATGTTCAAAGACCGACTCCCAGAAGGTCAAGACAGCTAGGCAATTCCATGCCAAATGGATAAACTTGGCATGCTGTGGCAATTATCTGGTTTGGCTCGATTCATCTTGGCAACCAACATGGGGGTAACATACATAACATGTAAATACTTAAAATGCAAAAGCTTATGCTTATAATTATTTGAGACATATTTAATCTGTTCGCAACAAAAGGTCCACATTTTGTCTATCAGAGGATGTGCCAAATCTCTCTCCCAAGCCATCCTTGGCTGCCAGCCCACCATCGGTCAGAGTGTCTGTGCAAAAGGCACAATCTGGAGAACAGGTGCGCATTGTTGGGTGTTGTAATTAATGTGGTGAGGGGCCGGAATTCATGGGGTTCTATCGCCAGGGGTCTTAATGCTGTAGCTAACGAGGTGCGTGTTCTGTGTATCAGAATCGGTCCAATGCAGTCACATCCCTATCTTTCGTAAAGTCCGCTATGGAGCACATTTGTCCATTATCAAACATGTCACCCACAGTCTGAAGGCAACAGCGGGGAAGTGCCCGCTGCATCAGGGCCTTGGTAGTAGGAGGCAGCCATGGGTTTTCCAGGAGGGGTAAATGTGAAGGGTACAAATATTTACGAAGAAGTCCCCAAGCCCACCTAGTGGTTTTTAAAATATGTATTTCAGCAGGAGTCCTAGTTAGCCCGAGTAGGAGAATAGAGGAGAATAGAGGAGGGCGAGCCTGGGAGAATTCCGGTTTAGGAAACTGAAACCGTGCATCTGGGTGATAACAAAAATATGCATAATGCGTCTGCGCCACTTAATAATATAAATAAAAATCAGGAACTCCGAACCAACCCTGTTGAAAAGGTTGGGTGAGTGTCTGCCATTTTACTCGTGCCTGACCCCTGCCGAAATCAATCTTGTCAACATGCTACGGAGGGTGTTAAAGAAATACCCATGAGTGGGATTGGAATATTCAGAAACAAATGCAAAAAACAGGGCAGCACTACCATTTTAATGATCGCATTGTGACCAGCGATAGATAATGGAAGTGCTACCCAGCGGTCTATTTGTCCTGCCAGCTGATCAATGGCCGTGCCATAATTGAGATGGGTGACCTCCGCAGCTGTGCAATGTAAGACTACCCCAAGATATCTGGGATGATCATCGCACCAGACTTGGACCAATTTATGACAAGCCCTGAAAAGACACCGAACTGCACCTCTTCGGGGATAATCGGGGTGAGATTCGTGGTGGGTTCATGGACTAATAAGAGGATGTTGTACGCATATAGTGAAGCCAGGAGGGAGCCTCGGTGGATCCCAATCCCCCGTTGGAGGTGGCATTCTTGCAAATACCATACCAACTGATCCATTGCTTTTATGAACAGCAGGGGTGATAGTGGGCATTCTTGCCTGGTGCCGCAGAATAATGAAAATGTGTCCGATAATACCCCATTGACCCGCAGCTATGCAACTGGATTTGTATATAATAACCGGACTTAGGAACGAAAGTTCTGTGGGAAACCAAGTTTGGTGAGCACAGATTGGAGAAATTCCCACTCTAGAGATTCAAACTTTTTCTCAGCGTCAAGCAGTACCACAGCCGCAGGAAGAGTGGGATTGATCTGGTTTATGACGGTGAACAGCATGCGTAGATTTACGGATGTAGAACGGCCTAGAATAAAGCCTGATTGAAGAGGAGAGACATTCTGATCAACTATGAGTGATGTACGTGTTGCATGGACCTTTGCCAATATTTTGTAGTCTTGGTTCAGTAAGGATAGCGGCCGATAGGACGCACACCTATCAGACAGTTAACCCGGTTTAAGAAGCAATGTTACCATTGCCTCTCTCATAGTAGCAGGCTGTTCAGCCTACTCTAGTGCCTCCGCATAGACCTCCAACAGGTGCGGTGTCAATAATGCTTTGTCAGTTTTATAAAACATCCTAGTGAGGTCATCCGTGCCAGGGTCCCGAGAGCTGCCCAGTTTGTCAATGGCCTCCTCAATTTCATCCACACCAATAGGTGAAGCTAAGAAATGCTGTTGCCCCTTTCCCAGCCAGACCATTGCTTTTTCATTCATATAGTCAGAAAGGGCTGTACCAATCAGCGGGGAACAAGAGGTATATAACCGAGTACAATATGATTGAAAGGTGGAGCGGATATCTGTGTCTCATGTGACCCAGGCTTCCTCCACAGTCTGGAGTCTGGTACTATAGGTACTGTGCTGTCGAGGGGTAAGTAGAGGTGCCAGCGGGCACCCAGGCCTCTCAACCTCCCCGTAAAATCGAGCGCGTGTGTACTAGGTGGTCTCACGCAATGCAAGATCCTGGAAACCACTCAAAAGACTCGCCCATTCGGGTAAGGGTGGGGGTAACCCCCAGCCGAGTCCGGGCATCTAGGTCACAAAACGCACACTCAGTCTTATTGAGATCTCGTCTAAGTGTGTGCGGAACCCCATCCTGCTTAGCGATAAGGCATCGGTAAACAGACATAATATCGAATTAAAAATATCGACAGGACAGAATATCGAGTTTTAATTATAGAATGGACAGAATATCGAATTGCCAAAATATAGTGGTGAAGAATATCGAAAATCAGGTAAGAAATATTGATTTAAATAATATCGAAGTAAGTAATATCGACAGTAATAATATAGTTGTTAAAAATATCGAATTTTTTTATAGTGTTTTAAGTGTAAGTATATGTGTTAAAAGTATGTATTAATTTTGGAATGTATGTTTGAATATTTTTAAAGTAATGAATTTTATGTTATTTAATTTTTGTGTAATTTAATTCCGTAGTGGGTTGTGGGTTTATAGGGGATAAGGGTGGTTAGTAATTTAATTATAGTACATAAAATGATAATTTTTAGGAATTATTAATTATTTTTAATGTAATTTGGCGTTTTACTTCTGTAGCTGGTTGTGGGTTTATAGGGGAATAGGGTGGGACGAAATGTAATTATTATGAGGTAATTATTAATTGGTATTGAAAATTAATTGGTTGTTGATTAATTATTAATTGTTAAATAATGTTTATTAATTGGTAATTAATTTGTATTAATTGTTTAATTGATAATTATGTTAATTGTATTAATTTATTATTTGTAGTGGGTTGTGGGTTTATAGGGGAATATGGTGGGAAGTAATTTGATTGTAAATAATTATATATAGATTTTTTTTGTATATTGATAATTAATTTATTATCAATTAATTATTAATTGGCATTAAATGTATTTATTAATTTTTGGTATTGAACATTAATTGGTTGCTAGTTAATTATTAATAGGTAATTAATTAAAAAAATATTTGTGTTTATAATTAATTAATTATTAAATATTGTGTAATTGGTAATTAATTGTAATACTTTTTTGTATTAATAATTAATTTATTTTTAATAAAATATTAAAAATATTATTTTCCCTACTATTGCACTCACTGGAGTGGGAATAGTAATTTTTACCCCTACGCTATCTAACGCTTTCCCTACTATTGCACTCACTGGAGTGGGAATAATATTTTTTACCCCTACGCTATCCAACGCTTTCCCTACTGTTGCACTCTTTGGAGTGGGAATAGTAATTTTTACCCCTACACTATCCAACGCTTTCCCTACTGTTGCACTGTTTGGAGTGGGAATAGTAATTTTTACCCCTACGCTATCCAATGTTTTCCCTACTATTGCACTCACTGGAGTGGGAATAGTAATTTTTACCCCTATGCTATCCAACACTTTCCCTACTATTGCACTCACTGGAGTGGGAATAATAATTTTTACCCCTACGCTATCCAACGCTTTCCCTACTGTTGCGCTCTTTGGAGTGGGAATAGTAATTTTTACCCCTATGCTATCCAACGCTTTCCCTACAGTTGCGCTCACTGCAGTGGTAATAGTAAATTTTACCCTCCCGCTATCCAATGATTTCCCTACTGTTGCACTCTTGGGAGTGGGAATAGTAATTTTTACCCCTACGCTATCCAATGCTTTCCCTATTAGTGCACTCTCTGGAGTGGGAATAGTAATTTTTACCCTCCCGCTATCCAACGCTTTCCCTACTGTTGCACTCTCTGGAGTGGGAATAGTAATTTTTACCCTCCCGCTATCCACGCTTTCCCTACTATTGCACTTAATGGAGTGGCAATAGTAAATTTTACCCGCCCGCTATCCTACGCAAATAATATTGAATATTTGTAATTAATATTACGTTAATATATGTATTATTGTTTTTTTTTTTTACTTACATTAATTATTTATTAATGTTAAAGTTATTTAAGTATTTTTAAGTATGTTTCAGTTAATTATATGTATTATTTCATTAATTGTACATTACTTTTAAGACATTTAAAAAATTCAATATTTTGACTAACTATATTATTTACAACGATATTTTGGAATCGATATTTTTGTACTTACCTGTTTGGAGATAGGCATTCTATATTTTGACATTCTATATTTTTCCTTCTATATTTTGGTAGTTCGATATTCTCCTTCTCGAAATTTTGTCAGTGATCCATGTGCGGAAATAGTCTCCAAAAAGCCTCGGGCATCCACATTGCGGGAATAAATGTCAATAATAAGTTTTTGTTTTCTACCAATACTTCCAGCCACCAGCAGATATCGCCTTCAGGGTCTATAACCACAGACTGGGATGCAAAGGGAAGTGTCTTGTGTATTAGTACGTACACTCCACAGGAAAAAGTGCTGAAATTAGAGAAGAATGTGTTATTGCCCCATGATGCAGAAAACCGATTATTCGAGTTCGGGGCATAGTGGGTCTCTTAAAGCAGAGCAACATGTACTTTATGTCTTGTCAAATAGGTCAGTATCTGTCGTCCCTTGCAGAGATTTGAGAGTCCTCTTACATTTCGTATCATGCACTTAAGTTCCAGTCTCTTCACCCCCTGTACATTACCCTTCATGTTAAATGCAACCACATAGGGATCAATGTGTCATTGTGAGTAAATACAAATAGCGAGCCAGTGAATATATGAAGAACCTGCAGCATATAAACAAACCGAACCTTTCACAGTTCAATTACCCACCACCCTCCTCCCACATCGGATAACCACCCAACTTGGATCCGGGAATCCCATCCCATTTCTACCAACAATGAAAGAAAAAAAAAACTGAACTTACAAGAATTAGGAGATCTCCTGGGGGGGCAGCAATGCCCCAGGCGAACCGCTAAACATGAACGGTATAAGTTGCAAATGTGCATATAACTGCTCTCATAAGGAGTTCAAACCAATAGTTCTATCAGGCAGCTAGAAAATTAGAACAGGGGATACTGCTACATCGTCTTTGGAATGTTCATAAAGCTGGTATACATAGCATTCAACATATGCACCAAATGCACTGTTCTTCGTAGCACAAACCATCACAGAAAATTGTAGGTCACTTTCTGGAAGAGAAGCCTCTATTAGACTTGTGTCTCTTCCAGAATTCAGATGCCTCTGCAGGGGTGTCAAAAACTGATGTTTTGCCGTCGGCCTGTATGGGAAGGCGCGCTGGATAAAGCTTTGCATAACGGACATTGACATTCCTCAAAATACGTTTGATGTCCTGAAACTTGCGCCTAGCACCCTGCACATCCGGCATGAAGTCAGGGTAAATAGACAATGGCATACCCTGAAATAGTAGATCTCCCTCCTCTCTGGCTCTACGCAAGGCTGCCTTGCAGTCGTGGTTGTTAAGCAATCGCGCTATAATAATGCGTGGAGGAGCACTGGGAGCCTGTCTAGGAGAAAGAGGTCTGTGGGCTCTTGCTCTGTGGGCTCTTTCTACAGCAAATGTGGTGGAGAAGCATTCTCTGCCAAACAGTTCAGTTAGTAGAATCTCAACATAGAGCTCCACCGGGCCCATGTAGGTTGTCTCAGCCACTCCCGCTATCCTGGAGATTGTTGCTGCGCCTCCAGGTCTTCTGCCTTCACATCCGCTGTGTTAAGGAGGCACTCCATGCAACCGAGACATTTAGCCATTGCTGTTTGCGTGTCTTCAACCTCCGAGATATGCTTGTCCACTGCATCCATTTGGGGTTTCATGTTGTTCCACTCGGTTATGAATAGTGTACATGCGCGCACTCAGGTCATCGAAACACGCATCAATGTATTCAAAGCCTGCCCGCAGCTCTACCATTATGGCGGCGGCTCCCTCCAGTGCGGGCTACTCGGAGTCTGGGGGATCGGGGTGCTCATTTTATTCTCCAGTCACAGTCTCGTCACCACCTTCCCGCCTAGGGGTCCTAGTTGTGTCGAAGGCGAGCTGCCGCTGCTTGAGGTCGCCACGCCCCATGATGAACGGGCATGCAGTCAAAAACTGCACGTGGACTGACTATTGCAAGGTCAATATGGATCCCCAGTTGTAGGAGGCTGCAACAGCATGAAACGTTTAATATGAGGCCCAGCAGGGGGATGCTAGGAATCCAGGGTCTCCCACTGTGCACTCACACAGCCAGTGATTTAGCCTGAATGATTAAATGGAGCCAGGAGGGGCCCCATGCACAGCTCACCCCGGAGCAGAAATATTAGTGCTCATAGAGCGAATGGGAGCAGCACCCCCGATATCCGCCTTCAACGCTACATGCGATTCCAGCAAACCATTTATTTTGGACCGGGTGCTCCCTCAACAGCGCTGGTCATCCAGGTAGCACTGGTGTTAATTCAACACGCTGCAACCTGCTAAAATTTGCTTCACTGGGGTAGCCCGGGATAATGGTCTCTGTTGCCACCGCAGCTGAGCTCCAGAGCGGCAGCCCCACCCACGACCCCTGTCATCGCGGGCCTCTGAGGGCCACATCAAGCCGCCGCTATGGGAGCCCCGCTCTTGGGGATCCCGAACGCCCTCTTGAGCTCCGACTCGCTCCGTCCCTGCTCCAATGACTCCGGCGGCAGCGGCGGCAGCCTTCAGGAGCCAGGATAGGTGCTTACCAGCTGCATAGAGCAGCAAAGTCCAAATGGACGCCTGGAAGATCCTGAATCAAGCCACCATCTTGGTTTTTGGTTAGGCCACGCCCCCCTGATTTCTGATCTTAAGGACATTATACGAAATTAGCTGCACACAAACGTATACTGCAGCATTTACGTGCAATTTCCAATCAAGACAATACCTACCCTGTTGCCAGGCACTTCAGAGAAACCCACAAAAGTGACATCAGGGGTCTCAGATATTATGTTATTGATACCATTGTGCCCAGCAGGAGGGGTGGGGACAGAGAATCTAATCTACGCAGATTGGAAACACGTTACATTTTGCAACTTGACACAAAGTCTCCATCAGGCCTTAACATAACAGAAGACTTATACACGTGTTTAGGCTAATCATATGTCCAAAATACTGTATCAGTTACACTATGTGAAGATCAGTCATATGAGACCCATGATTATATCCCATACATGATTTTATCTATTGATTTGTAACTAGGCAACAGGGTCAGATGTGTATACAGCAATTTATAATTTTAGACATTGGTCTTAATCTATTTATTCCTCTTTTTTATGGTTATTTATTTGTTATGTAGTTTACTATTTATTACAGATAAATTGTACTGTATGTAGGAAGTGTGCACTTTTGCACATTGGCATCCGCCCTTATACCCTGGATCAGATCTTGATGTATATTGAGATGACTCGGACACCAGCAGCCTAGGAGTTTTCCGAATTTGCCTTCTGTATGATGATTAGTGACTCCCGACTTAACTCTGACTCTATAGACAATATTGTATATACGAATATGAATGAAATGTTATTGTTTTTAGCAAAATAGAAATCTAAGTGATGCACCGGAATACATGATTTTCTTGATGATGCACACTTCTGATATTGTTGTTCTCTCAACCACCAGTACAAGCACTATTTCACTTTAAATTGCACGGTAACTCTTTTTATTTCATCAGATAGGGGGAGGACTACTATTACCACTAGTGATTGTTTTCATGCTATGTCCATTTCCATATTGATGGCAGTATCACTAGTCAATGGAAATTAGTTACTGTACACATTGTTATTTTATACTTACTCCATGTTGAGTGAATTGGCATTTACGCCACTATTGGATTCCAGTATTGTATATTTTGCATATGATTTAACAGTGTGAATTATACTATGTGGGGCCTTTTACGTATTTGTATGGTCCTAATATGTTTACTGTGGTAGTATTTCTTCAGTGGCTACGATATCTCCCCCATGTGATGCAATTGTTAATCTGCACTGGCTCTTTAAATAACCGGCACTTTGTAAATGACACTGTCATGTGAGCAAGGCTCTGAGGAGCCGAAACGTTATGGCCGTCGCTCTGGGCAAATAAAATTGACTTTGCACTTTAATTGGTTCGTGTACCTGCGTTTTGTGAGTGTCCGGAGGATTACCGAGGCTGGTGAATGCGGTAATCAGGATATATATATATATATATATATATATATATATATATATATATATATATCAAAAAAGATTTCTTGAGAGAGGATACTCCAAGAAAACAATAGCTAAATCCATAAAAAGAAGCAATAAAGTCAGCAGAGAAAGCCTTTTAACCACACAGACAAGGGCCACCACTACCAATGTTATGACTAACCAACAAGAATCTACGCAAACTGCAGAAACGTTTAGATTCATAATTGGTTATAGCAAACAAGCTAAATTTATTAATAACATCATTAAAAAAAATTGGCCCCTTGTTTTGAGTGATCCTATTATAGGCCATTCATTACCAAGTAGACCAGAAATCACATATAGCAAAGGGCCTTCGATGAGGGACGAATTGGTCCACAATGACCCATGGGATTGTAAAAAACACTAACTGGTTAAATCAAAGAACGGGATTTTTCAAATGTACGTCATGCAAAGCATGTCAACATGGGGTGAATAAATCTTCCTATAAAACACCTTTCAGTGACAAAGAAATCTCTATATACAGAAATTTGACATGCAAGACGGAATATGCAATTTATGTGCTGGAATGTCCGTGTGGCCTACAATATGTTGGGAGCATGGTTCTCCAGGGCCACAAAAGGATACTCCAGCACTTAAGAGCAATAAAAAACAAAGATCAGATTTACCCTGTGGCACGCCATTTTGAAGAGTCACATAATGGAGACTCAAATGGTCTCAAATATTTTCTAATTGATTGCGTACCTCACAATAAAAGAGGGGGCAATAGAGAAAAAGCCCTTAGGAAGTTAGAAACCAGATATATTTTAGAATTAGACAGCAAACAACCAGCGGGTCTTTACGGCACGGAGGATCTTTACACTTGCCTATAACAAAATGTTATATAATTAATGAACCTTAAACCAATTCAAATCAGTAATTTAATATCAGTACAAAGAAATTTTTAAATACCAAGATTTATGTAACTACCTCTCTTTTCTATCTTTTATCACAGTCGTTTTTCATGGGTTTTTAGTTTCTGTTTTATGGTTTACACGCACATAAAAATATATAGTCACAAATAAATGGACACATGCAACTTTATAAAAATATCGCAAGCAATAAAATTAGGAAGTTAAGATTTGGGCATTAAAATCATGAGCACTATTAGGCAACATCAACCCAATAATATGCTCTATTGACATAGCCGTATTTGCACATATTTTATCCTATTAAGGAAGAAAACATTATATATATTAATTAGTGTAAAACAGACACGTTGTCATGAATTGGATCACAATATAATGCTGGAATTGTGACATTGTTTTTCATGTATTCATCAATTTATTTATTGTATTGAAATCAATTGTGAATTTATATATTTATATATTTATTACTATAGATGATTTTATTATAATCAGTATCTATTACAATCAGTATTGTGGTTTTAAATATGTGCCTATTTGCAAGTAATTTTACTATGTTTATTGACGTTCTAGTTGCGCTACACTTAGATTTGTTTAGCACCTGTCACTTTAAAATAGAAAAAACCACACCAGGTGAATAAAATAGTTTAAAAGCCCTGCACTGACTGTGTATCGCGTCATGTGATCAAGGGCCTTTGGGCTCGAAACGCGTCATGGCTGTGCTTTGCTAGAGCAGACATTAAAATAATACTTACAGCACCAAATCGTGGTCTGAGCTCCTGTCTTCAGCGGTGAAGCGAGTGCGAGAAAGGAGTTGCAGTTATATATATATTCACTGAAAAAACCATAGGTTTCAGGGGCGTTATAGTTAGCTGGACTTTTCACTCGTACAAAACCATTGAAATTCCCCCGTTATAGTTAGTTCAGCTAACAATAACTCGGGTGCCCGCAATGCACTGCTGATGATGTCACATATTACATCACTCATGACATGGTCACTGAAATCACTCATGACATCACTGATGACATCTCAAATGACATCACTGATGACATCCTCCAGTGAATGTGTGTTTTTCTGAAAATTACATATGTTTTATATATGTATATCTCAAGGTCGATGGAAGAATAAATGGGTATATAAGTTTCTAAATGGATGATTTGTTTTTGAAAAATTGATTGTATAACTGACTGATTAAGTGTATCTTAGTGAATACATGGCTTAGTGAGTAATGTTTAAATATGTAAATATCTGTATCAGTCTCTCACTTTGTGTATAAGTGGCTGCATTGGTTGGTGAGTAGCTACACGAGTGTCTATATAGGTTATTAGTTGGTTTTTTGAGTATCAGTATGAGTGTCTCAATGGTTCGTGGGGGTATTACGTAGTGCATAGGTGCATGAATGAGTGACTCACTGTTTGTACGTGTTGAAGACAGCATGTGTGCAGGACTGTATGGGTGGATGAGTGTGTGCATGGATGTGTTAGTAAGTGAATGACTGTCTCAATAGTGTCTTTATGAGTAACTACATATGTTTTAAACTAGTATATGTGACTATTGGTGTATATAAGTGAGTATATGTGAGAGTGAGAGATTGGAAGAGTTCCTGTATGAATAAGTATGTGTTTCTATAAGTGATTGTTTAAAAGACTAAGTATGTGTAAGTTTCTGTAGAAGTAAGTGTGGTGGTGTGTGTATAACTGTATATGCAAGTAAATGGATGTTTGATTCTTTATTAGCATGAGTGACTATGTGTGTGAGTAACTATGGATGAGTGGCGTTGTGTAACAGGATGTATAGGTGTATGAGTACATATGATGAGTGAGTACATGTATGAGTGACTGTATAGGACTGTTGGTGAATGAGTGGATGTGTATGTGGATCTTAGAATTACTGAATAGGTTGTTGTAACTGGTATTGGTATGTCCATTGTTTTTAAAATGTTAGTTCCTATTTTTGAATGTGTGTATCAAAGGTTATATTAGGGGGAGAAGAGGTCTGCCACTCCATCGCAAGGATGATGTCATCAGTGATGTCATCAGTGATGTCATTTGAGATATCATCAGTGATGTCATGAGTGATGTCACTGACCATGTCATGAGTGATGTAATATGTGACGTCATCAGCAGTGCATTGCGGGCGCGCGAGTTATAGTTAGCTGAACTAACTATAATGGGGAATTTCAATGGTTTTGTACGAGTAAAAAGTCCAGCTAACTATAACGCCCCTGAAACCTATGGTTTTTTCAGTGAATTTCTAAGGTTTTTTAAATGCTAATTCCTAACTATTTTGTGCCTGAAACCTATGTTTTTTTCAGTGAATTTCAAAGGTTTTTTAAATGCTAATTTCTAACTATGCCTACAGAGATAGGACATGTGAAGAAAGAAGAAAAAACGCACAGAAAGAATAAAAAGAAATGCAGAAAGAAGCAACAGAAGTCCTCAAAGACGAAGAAAAGTGCAGGAAGAAGGATAACGTATAGAAAGAACAAAAGAAGAGCAGAAAGAAGCCTTGTTGCAAAATCATCCTGTACCCTCAACTTTTTCAGACGGCTACTGGTGGTAACTGAGTCTGCCTAACCAGTCCTAGAGCCAGTGCTATGTTAAAAGACACTCAGAATACAGTGAAAACACCTACATACACTAGGGAACACTATACGTTGGGGTCCCCCTGTGATTAGCATGACCTCCTCTGTAAGCCCCTAATATATAATAGGGCAAGGGATTAAAACTACCTCTTAAAACGCGCCACAGGGCGTGTTTGCACACGTCACCTCAGGCCCCGTCCCCTCCCTTCCCCACTGTGTAAACACGCCCTGTGGCCGTTTTAAATTGGGAGATTAAGTCCCCTTGAATCCTGAGGGTCCCTAGGGTCCAACTAGACCACTAGGTACCTCCAGTAAGCGCCACAGAGCTGCGTTGCAGAGAGATGTGAAAAGGGGCACGGCCTAGACCACCTCTCTGCAATGCAGTGCAGTGGTGCTTACTGAAAGCACCTGGTGGGCTAGTTGGCTCCAAGGGTCCCTCAGGATTGAAGGGGAATTATTTCCCCAACTTAAAACGCGCCACAGGGCGTGTTTGCACACGTTAACTCAGGCCCCGTCCCCTCCCTTCACCACTGTGTAAACACGCCCTGTGGCCATTTTTAGTTGGGAGATTAAGTTCATTTGAATCCTGAGGGTCCCTAGAGTCCAACTAGCCCACTAGGTACCTCCAGTAAGCACCACAGAGCTGCGTTGCAGAGAGGTGTATATAGTAGCACGGCCTGGACCACCTCTCTGCAACGCAGCTCAGTGGTGCTTACTGGAAGCACCTGGTGGGCTAGTTGGCACCCAGGGTCCCTCAGGATTAAAAGGGAATTATTTCCCCAACTTAAAACGCGCCACAGGGCATGTTTGCACACGTCACCTCAGGCCCCGTCTCCTCCCTTCGCCCTGTGGCTGTTCTAAGTTGAGAGATTTAGTCCCCTTGAATCCTAAGGGTCCCTAGGGTCAAACTAGCCCACTAGGTACCTCCAGTAAGCACCACAGAGCTGTGTTGCATAGAGGTGTAAAAAGGGGCGTGGCCTCAGAACACCTGTCGGCAACTCAGCTCCCTGCGCATACTGGAGATACCTGTTGGGCTAGTTGGCCCTCAGGGACCCTCAGTATTGAAGGGGAATTAATTACCCAAGTTACAACTGGCCAGGGGGCGCATTTGCAGAGTGCTGCAAGGAGGCGACGTGGCCTCCGTCATGATGCCTGTCTTTTATTTTATTTATTTTTTAAGAAGGAGGGTTGTGTGGCCCCCCCTTCTTTTTCTAATTTATTGGCCCTGGGGACCCCATCTCCCAGGGCCTGCACCCTAACTTTTTTTGTTGAAAAAAATTAATTTGGAGGGGGGCCTGGGTTATGGCCTTTTTTTTGTTGTTATTCTTTAGGAGAGGGGCTGCGTTGCCCCCCTCCTCAGGCCACTTATGGCCCCAGGGACCCCATCCCCCGGGGCCGGCCTTTGTTTTTTATTATTTTAAAAATATATATATTTATAGAAACACCTAGGACATGCTGGACAAACCGTATGTACCTATCACCATGACGATTTGCGTGATATTCATTAAAAGGTGACTATGCATACAATGAATCCACATGGAATGTATTTACACCGCTAGTGAAGCTCTGACGTGTCTGACGCCCTACCGTGCCTAATCCCGGCGCCCCCGCCGTTGGGTATTCTCCAAGTAGACACCCTTGTCGTTTATTTATACAAACATGGGTAGCTATTGACGGGCACATTTAATACATACGCACACCAAGCCATTCAAAGGGGATTCGACAAAAATTCAACCAAACTATGCAAGAAACCCCCCTTAACGGTTAATAAAACACACATCCACCGCCGGATGTGTAATACTTTTTATTTTACTCTCTGAAAAGGAGACGAACCTCACTTGAGAGTCACAGCGTGCTCATGGCTGAGCCCAATGCTCTGTTACACCCACCAGTGCCGCCGAGTGCCACACACCTCTGTGTTGTATTCCACCAGCTAGTGCGTATGCTATGACACTCTCTAGCCCATGTGCACTGTAACACCACCCTGTGAATATGTCATGCCACACTTGCATTTGCACGGGTTATATTGCCCCATCTAACATGCCTTCCTCGATGCCTATGTTATAATGCACAACGCTATGCCATACATATTACAATCTGGGATCCATATCTTTGTCACGGTGCATATGCAATGTTACACTCCCCAGCACATATTTTATATTACAACTTTAGAGACTAGTTAGGTTACACAACACTGCCCTGTGCATATTACACACCAAGGTGCATATCGCATAGCACGCGCTAGTGCCTGTGCTATCTCGCGCTCTCCAATGAATCTGTCATTGCGCACAATGTTTTGCATATTATATTTCATGCCCGGTTCATCTTATATCACACTTTTTGGTGCATAGTTTATACCATATAGTATATCTAGTTTTCATTTTCAATCGTGCTCTCAGGACTATGTTCTATATAACACTGCTTCCAGCTATCCTTTTCACGGTCCTTACATTTTGCGATGGGGGGTGGAGGGTCAGGGGGTGTTTCTGCCAAGTGAGCCCAGAGTCACAGTCACAAACGTCCTCTTCTTCCTTAATAAAAGTGAGATTATGCTGCATACTTGTTCATATTTTAAGTAGTTCGCACAGACACAAATTTTAAAAACAATAAAGTTCCTAATACCCACCTTCTCTGAACAGTTAGCTTGCTGCCCCATCCACCTCCTCCCTATCCTCTGTTGTCTGAATCCATGGAGTAGCCTCCTCCCTCCTGCCATGCATGGTCTGATGTGCTTCCACTGCCCTCCATTTAGCATGATGTACCAGTCCACTCCTCCTGCCCTCCATTGCCCAATTCTATGGCCCATCATTGACCTCCTGCTTAGCCTCTGTGCTTAGCTTGCTGCCCCTATTCTCCTTCCCCCTGCCCTCCGATGTCTTTGTGCATGCCCCTGCTCCATCCTTTTTGCCCACCATGTTCCATGGACCTGCCAATCTTATCTACTCTGAGTGTTCTGTTCAGCTGCCACTCCCCTCCCACCTGCCTAGCATTGTCAGATGACTGTAACCTGTCCCTGTCACCTCCACCCTGCCTGTCCACATGCCATGCCCCTATCCCCTTCCTCCTGTCCTCCATGGTCCATTTTACTGCCCTCCCTGGTCTGTTTTGCTGCAACTGCTCCTCCTGCCTGCCCCACACGGTCTGTTGTGAGGCCCCTTCCCCTGAACTCTCTTGTCTGTGCCCAGGTCCTGACCCTCCCTTCTATCCTCCATGGTCCTTTGTGCATGCCCCTGCACCCTCCTTCTTGCCCATCATAGCCATTGTGCTGCCACTAACCCACCCGCTTGCCATGCATGGTCTTCTGTGCTGCCATGGCCCCTCCCACCTTCCCAGTGTGGTCAGCTAGCTGCCCCTGACCCCCTCCCACCTTCCCTCCATGGTCTGTGTGTATGCCATCATAGTCTCACTGTTGCTCTCCATGGTGTGTCTTGTTTCTAGTGCCCATCCTGCCTGACCTCCTTGGTCATCTTGCTGCTCCTGCCCTGCCCCCTTGCCCCAGCCCTCTGTTTCCATGTGCAGACCACTATTCCCTCCCTCCTGGCTTGTCTGTTCCATTGTAATGCCCCTGATCCGTCCCTCCTGCCCTTTATGGTCTGTTATGCTGCAGCTTTCTCTCCTGTCTTTCCATTATGGTCAGCTAGCTACCTTTGCCTCTTCCCCTCTGTTCTATGTTGTCCATGTTCATGGTCCTTTCCCCTCCCTATTGCTTTCTATGGATTGTTGTGCTGCACTCCCGTCCCGCATGCCCTGTGTGGTGTATTGTGCTGCTGCAAACCCTGATGCCTGCCCTGTAGGGTCAGTTTGGTGCACCTCTCCATGTTCCTCCTGTCCTCTGTTATCCGAGTCCATGTCCCTACCCCAATTCCTCCTGCCTACCATGATCCAATGTACCATACTTTCGAACATTTTGAACTTGGTAAGAGGGAGATTTTGAAAAAAAACTGGGGTATTGATTTTCCCCTTTGAGTTACATTGAAAAAGAGGAGATGTAAACAGGAGACAGATCAAATAAAGCCCATTTGAGCTTAAAAACATTGGTCGTTTCCTGGCTGAAACGGGTCTGTTGGCATGTATGGTTGTACTACCACTGCCTCTTCCTTCTGCCCACAATGGTCTATTATATTGCCACAGCCTCTCTTGCCAGTCCTGTATTGTTGGTTTGTTGCCCCTGCCCCCCTTTCCACTGCCCTCCATAGTCTGTTGTGCTGCCACTGCCCTTCCTGCCTGCCCAGTGTGGTCAAATTGTTGCCTCTGCACTCTCCTACCAGCCTTCAATTTTCAGAGTCCGTGTGCTCCTTGGTGCTTTATGCCTGTGTCTCTTTCCTTATCTGCTGCCTAATTTAACCAACTTTTCTGCATCATTTGTCCTCCATTGCTGCATATTTCCAAAAGCCTTATCATTCTTTTTCAGCTTCACCTAAATTACTGGCATAGCGTTTATATAATGTATTTAAACCACAGCTTTCACTTAATTTAGTCATAAAATCTTCAAGAGGGGAATCTCCGTATGAGCATGCTCAAGTGTTAAAAAACATAACATTAATGCCCCCTGCGTGAAAATAAAACTATTTATAATCTGTGCAGGTAACGTGTTTGAGGTCACTGTGGGCAGCTGTCTTCCAAAGCCACCACAAAAGACCACAAGAGTTTGGCAGATTGCAACAAATGGCCTTAAAAGTAGACACTTTTTTAGTGTAGGCAGAGCACCTATACAACAAAGCGTTAATTCTCTGAGGGGGTCAGGAGAACTTTTCAATGAAACTGTATTTAACTCATATGTAGTATGCACATGTGCAAATCTAGCTAGTAGGCAACAGAGTTGTGGACAGCCTGAGGGAGAACAGTTCCATTCAAGAATGTGTTGAATGATACATTGTAAATCACCACATGTCTAAATATACAAGTGTCTTACTGCACATATAGCTTTGTGCTAGAGCACAGCAACAGTGATTAAGTGTGTTGTTTGAAAATATGAACACTAGATTTATCAGCATTTTTCTTTCGCCCCATCCCTCGCTCGCCAAGTAAACAAAGCACTATTCCAATAGTCACCCCCTAACTAAATTGTAACCTGCAATGACCCAGCATCTGTTGATATAAAAGTATGGTCCTGTCTGTAAAAATTGCATTTGGCACATCTGTACTCTGCTTTCAAACGGGAAGCAAAAAGATTCTTCATGAATAAGTTCTTACCTTAACAAGAGGAACGATTGTCAGCTCTAATGGCTTCGGACATGCTACAATATTGGTGGTCAATCTTGTATTTTACTATTGTAGTTGCTCCCCTTATCACTATATTTCAGAGAACCGCCCTTCCTCGCATATCCCAGGTTTATAATTGTTCTTTTATTTGCACACTATTTGATTCAATGCCAATGTCTATTCCCTTTTTGACTCATGTACTGATCTGTTTCCCTCAAACTGTAAAGCGCTCTGATATCCTTCGGGATCAAGTTCGCTCTATATAAAACTTTATAAATAAATAAATAAAATAAAACTAGATTGCTAACATTCTATATTTATTATAAAAGTGTGGAACGCCTGATGTAATCTTGATGTAATCAAAACTGTAATACCTAGAGCATTTCCTTTAGAAATTACATATATGAGAGGGTCTTATTTGCATCACAAATATGGTTAGTGCTCTAAAAAACTAAAATGAGGACATATTTTCTGAGTTTTCAAATAGCGACAAAGAACTTTTAAATTATTTGTAATCTTTATGTTTTTTTATCCAGTTGACCACTTGATTAAATGTTGCACTTAGGGGAGAGGATGTGGTGTTACTTCCAGAGCTGCAGACTTTGCAACTGGGGAACCAGGTTGGAGTTTCTGCTTCAGCTCAACATTCTGTGATTCTGTCCAAATCACTTAATCTCCCCATGTCTACAACCAAAATGAATTTGATCTTGTGTGATGTAACCAATGCTCATGTAAAGCACTCCAATACCTGACAAGTCTGCACTATATAAAACTGCAAATACACAAAAAATAAGTGTTTTGCACACTTCTGTTATTGGGCTACATGTGGGGTACATCTGGGTGATATCTGTGCTGCATTTAGGCTCTTTTGTCTCTGGTGGCCATCTTGGGAGATTTATTTGTTATGAAGTTTCCTAAAATGAACCCCCTCATTGTGTTCCTTTTTAAATTAAATGTTTTAAGTGTTACCAGTTTATTCCAATCAAAATGGCTTCAGGTGTGCCATACTTTTGTCATAAGTAAGACAGTAAGCGCTCTAGTTGTTCGTTAGAACACACTGGGACAATCTGTCATTGGGCTATACTTGGGCTACATCTGGATGATATTTGGGCTACATTTGGGATCTTTTGTCTCTGGTGGCCATCTTGGGAGATTTATTTGTTATGAAGTTTCCTAATTTCCTCATTTACTGCAGTCTCCTCAGTAGGAAATACTTTCAGTTTTTGACTTTGGTTCCATTAAGAAGGCATTCAGATGTGTCACACATTTGCCATAAATTCTGAATGTTAGCACTCTAGTTGCTCATTAGATCACTGTAGTAAAGCTACTGCTCACCATGGAAGTCTGCTGCTGGTATTCAAAGTGCATGTTTCAGTCTGCATGTCAGAATTTTTTTATGAAATAGAAGAGGATTTAAGAAGTCAAAATGTGCCCTAATTTTTCTTTCTGCAGCACTAATCATAATTTCTATGGCAAAATGAACCCCCTCATTTTGTTCCTTTGTAAATTAAATGTTTTAAGTGTTACCACTTTATTCCAATCAAGATGGCTTCAGGTGTGCCATACGTTTGTCATAAGTAAGACTGTTAGCGCCCTAGTTGTTCGTTAGAACTCTCTGGGACATTCTGTCATTGTGCTATACTTGGGCTATATCTGGGTGATATTTGGGCTACATTTGGGCTCTTTTGTCTCTGGTGGCCATTTTGGGAGACTTATTTGTTATGAAATTTTCTAATTTCATCATTTACTACAGTCTCCTCAGTAGGAAATACTTTCAGTTTTTTACTTTGATTCCATCAAGAAGGCATTCAGATGTGTCACACATTTGCCATAATTCAGAATGTTAGCACTCTAGTTGCTTATTAGATCACTGTAGTAAAGCTACTGCTCACCAGGGAAGTCTTCTGCTGGTATTGAAAGTGCATGTTTCAGTCTGCATGTCAGAATTTTTTTATGAAATAGAAGAGGATTTGAGAAGTCACTCAAAATGTGCCCTAATTTTTCTTTCTGCAGCACTAATCATACTTTCTATGGCAAAATGAACCCCCTCATTTTGTTCCTTTTTAAATTAAATGTTTTAAGAGTTACCACTTTATTCCAATCAAGATGGCTTCAGGTGTGCAATAGGTTTGTCATAAGTAGGACTGTTTTCGCTCTAGTTTTTCTTTACAACACTCTGGGAAGCTGCAGTAGAACTCAAAGTAATCAACTGACAGTCTCTGCCCTTGTTGGATGTACATGTTTTACTGAGAATGTCAGACTTCATTCTCACATGACTGAGAAAGATAATGTGAATTTACAGAAAATATGCTCTCAGTTTAGCTTATAGATCACCTTCCAAACCTCTGTGGGAAAAGCATGAGAAAATTGTTTTCTCTCAAACATGATTCATGATATCACAGCAGAAGGCTTTTTCACATGGTAAAATCACCTTAGAACACACCACAATTCCTAAAATGAGTATGGTACCATCAACAAATGATTTATAATGTAACTAAAGTCTTAAAACCTTCTATTAACTGCAATGCTTTTTAATGAGGTGCTATCATGTATATTGGTCCCAAGATGGCTGCCAACACTTCTTGGATGAAGTACTGACAGCCAATCAGATCTCACTATGAGATGTGTGGTTAGGCTCCGCCCAGATATATCTATATATTTTACTGTAATTTTCTCAGAAACTACTGAACGGATTTACACCATTTAAGCAAAAGGCACGAGTCTGAACGGAGGACTACCTCTGTGCCAAATTTGGTGTAATTCCGTTCAGCAGTTCGGGCTGTAGCTGCGTCAACAGGTCCTATGGGAAAATGCATGGGGAAAATGCGTTTTGGGACCCCCCTTTTTTCTGGGCCCCCGCTTGACGAATCACTGTGAAATTTTCAGGATAGGAGCGGACCGGAGCTGGCCAAAAGTTTGGAAAATTTCCCGAAGATTCGTCACTCGACACCAACGTTATTCCAAATAGAATGTTGTGGATTTCCTATGGAAAATAGGTCCTAACTATAAATACCTACTGGCGACTGCCAGTGGGTAGTATATATGTATATATATATATATATTCACTGAAAAAAACATAGGTTTCACACATGTTATAGTTAGCTGTACATTTCACTCGTAAAAAACCAATGAAATTCCCCCGTTATAGTTAGTGCAGGCAACTATAACTCACGCGACCGCAATCCTCTGCTGATGCTAATACTGTATTTAGACACTTATTTGCCCATGTCTTCTTCCATTAAATTTTAGCTATACATATATTACAAATATTTTTTTTTCATAAAGGCACATATGTCATCAGCAGAAGATTGCGGTCGCGTGAGATATAGTTGCCTGCACTAACTATAACGGGGGAATTTCATTGGTTTTTTACGAGTGAAATGTACAGCTAACTATAACATGTGTGAAACCTATGGTTTTTTCAGTGAATTTGCAAGGTTTTTTAAATGCTAATTCCTAACTATAACGTGTGTGAAACCTATGGTTTTTTCAGTGAATTTGTACGGTTTTTTAAATGCTAAGTTACTTTACGCCATTCGTGGCGTGCGCGCCCAGTTAACGCAGTTCGTTCCGTGCACGCACGGTGCGCTTCGCGCACCGTGCGCGCACAGTGAGCACGCGGTGCGCTTCGCGCACCGCGCGCCTACTTTACGCAGTTAGTGCCGTGCACGCACGGTGGTCACGCGGTGCGCTGCGTGCACTGCGTGCCCACGTTATGCGGGATGGGCCATGTACGCACGATGCGCTTCGCGCACCGTGCGCACATGGGGGACATATTATGCGCATCTTTGGGAAATGTATTCTTTGTTAATTTCATACTCGGTTATATGCCATGCACAAATGGTGCCCTTCAGTCACCATTTGCACACGGGGTGGGGAGAATGTGGATAATTTTTTTTTTTTTAATTTTTACCGTACGCGTACGGTAAGCGTAATCGGCGATTTTCCGAAAAAAAAAATTTTTTTTTTTGGGCTTGGGGGTTGTTTGGGGACCCCTATATCAATGCTGGGTGGTTAGGATCTCAAGAAACTGCCTCTTTAGACATTTTTTGGCATTGTTTTTGCTGCCCAACTCAGAGAGCGAGAGAGAAAATGGCGGCCGCCGCTTCCTGGTTTCGACCGATTCAAATGTTTACTAAGATCTAAGAGTCAATCAAAATCGCGCTCGCGCACGCCACCGTACGCGTACGGTAAGCTTACGGTAAGCGCACCGTAAGCGCACCGTAAGCTGTCACAGATATATATATTGATTTAAAGGCTATTTTCTCAGAATCTACTGAACAGATTTACACCAAACCTACAAAAGGCACTTCCTTGACCTGAGGACTACCTCTCTGCCAAATTTCAAGTAATTCTGTTCAGCCGTTCGGGCTGTAGCTGTGTCTAAAGGTCCTATGGAAAAATGCATGGGAAAACCGCGTTTTGGGACCCCCCTTTTATCTCAGCCCCCGCTTGACGAATCCCCCCGAGACTTTCAGGGTAGGAGCGGAGCGTAGCGCCCCACCTATTTTGAAACATTCGCGAGGATTCGTCGACCGGCGCCAAAGTTATTCAAAATAGAATGTTGCGGATTTCCTATGGAAACGTGGTCCTAACTATAACTACCTACTGGCGACTGCCAGTAGGTAATATATATATATATATATTACCTACTGGCGGTCGCCAGTAGGTAGTTATAGTTAGGACCCTCTTACCATAGGAAAACCGCAACATTCTATTTTGAATAACTTTGGCGCCGGTCGACGAATCCTCGCGAAATTTTCAAAATAGGTGGGGCGCTGAGCTCCGCTCCTACCCTGAAAGTCTCGGGGGGATTCGTCAAGCGGGGGCTGAGATAAAAGGGGGGTCCCAAAACGCGTTTTTCCCATGCATTTTTCCATAGGACCTTTAGACACAGCTACAGCCCGAACGGCTGAACAGAGTTCCTTGAAATTTGGCAGAGAGGTAGTCTACAGGTCAAGGAAGTGCCTTTTGTAGGTTTGGTGTAAATCTGTTCAGTAGATTCTGAGAAAATAGCCTTTAAATCAATATATATATCTGAGCCAGCTTACGGTGCGCTTACGATGCGCTTACCGTACGCGTACGGTGACGTGTGCGAGCGCGATTCTGATTGGCTGTTAGATATAAGTAAACATTCGAATCGGTCGAAACCAGGAAGCGGCGGCCGCCATTTTCTCTCTCGCACTCTGAGTGGGGCAGCAAAAATAAAGCCAAAAAATGTCTAAAGGGGCAGTATATTGAGATCATAACCACCCAGCATTGATATAGGGGTCCCCAAACAACCCCCAAGGCCCAAATTTTTTTTTTTTTTTTTCGAAAAATCGCTGAATAAGTTTACCGTACCTGTGAAATTAATAAAGAATACATTTCACAACGATGCGCATAATATGTCCCCCATGTGCGCACGGTGCGCGAAGCGCATCGTGCGTACATGGCCCATCCCGCATAACGTGGGCACGCGGTGCGCGCAGCACACCGCGTGACCACCGTGCGTGCACGGCACTAACTGCGTAAAGTGGGCGCGCGGTGCGCGAAGCGCACCGCGTGCTCACTGTGCGCGCACGGTGCGCTTCGCGCACCGTGCGTGCACGGAACGAACTGCGTTAACTGGGCGCGCACGACACGAATGGCGTAAAGTAACTTAGCATTTAAAAAACCGTACAAATTCACTGAAAAAACCATAGGTTTCACACACGTTATAGTTAGGATTTAGCATTTAAAAAACCTTGCAAATTCACTGAAAAAACCATAGGTTTCACACAAGTTATAGTTAGCTGTACATTTCACTCGTAAAAAACCAATGAAATTCCCCCGTTATAGTTAGTGCAGGCAACTATAACTCACGCGACCGCAATCTTCTGCTGATGACATATGTGTCTTTATGAAAAACAAATATTTGTAATATATGTATAGCTAAAATTTAATGGAAGAAGACATGGGCAAATAAGTGTCTAAATACAGTATTAGCATCAGCAGAGGATTGCGGTCGCGTGAGTTATAGTTGCCTGCACTAACTATAACGGGGGAATTTCATTGGTTTTTTACGAGTGAAATATACAGCTAACTATAACTTGTGTGAAACCTATGGTTTTTTCAGTGAATAATTATATAGATACAGATATATACACCTATATCTAAGACACACACATGCCGATTGAGCATTGCCATACCAATAGTAGCTCGAAAGCAGCAGCACGCTGACGTTCATTAAAATAAGTAGCATGGGGCTGAGTAATAAGCAACATAGTACCAAGAAATAGATGGAAAGAGAGGGAATCGCAATCCTCAACAAAAGAAAAAAACAGCGAAGCTTTAACAGATTATGCTAGCCGATTAGAAGCCTGAAAAAGGCCGGTAAGATCCACATCCTGAAAGAAAGCAACAGGAAAAGGAACCTTGTGATAAAGAATACAAAGGTGAAATGGGCCTAAAATATGCCAAGGTGAGCAAAGGCCACCTATTGCAAGGTCGAAACTGTCGGAATGGTGAAGGCTATCCAACAAAGCAGAAGCCGATGAAAAAGTTAAAAAACACATGGTCCCATAGAGAAAAGAGCTTGCATAAAGCATAAGATCCAAACTTTTGAACCAACAATGAAAAAGCCAATCGAAAGGAGAGGCAAGTGAAATAAAAACAATAGATTTTTATTAGAGGAACAGCAGTTCCACAAAAGAGAAGGGCAATCACTTGTGAGCCCTGAATGAAAGGAAAAACAATTGCCAGGACCAAGTCCTGTGCATGATATGCCAAACGCACGGTTTCCAAAGAATTGACGCAACTGAAGTAAAAAGAAGCGAAAATCACCACAAAGTAGGAAAAAATCACCTAATTAAGTAAGGAACTCCAAAAGTGACACCAGTGGCAATACCAGATTTCTTAAGGCTATACAAAACCATATAGCACAACCGAACAGAGCAGCCTGTGAAAGAACAAATAACCTTACAGGAAAGGAAGCCCAAAGAAGGAACAATTGGTTAGCAACAGTAGTAAAAATCCATATACAGATGGAGGAAGCCATTAACCTACAGAAGGAGCATGGCAAGAGAAGAGAAACGTAAATACCTTGATACCATGCAAAATAAAGACAGCAAGGAAAACAATGTCGCATATATTCAACAATTGTACTCGGGACCAGACAGAAAGAGTCAGAACAAGGACACAAGGCTGGTCGTGAAAAGAATAAGATAGAGAATCTGAGACTCATGCACAACAAAGAATGCAGAATAGACTAGCAATAAAGGAGATCAGCAGGACGAAAACAGAATAGAGGGAGTAACACTTCGTAGCCTACTGAAGAAAGACGAGAAAGGTCACCGAAAGCAAATGGGGAAATAAGAGAAAAGATGTCCCAATGGAAATCACTGGTCAGGCCAAGAACATGGATTGCTGACGAGACCCTACCAGATGTTTCACTGCTCCAGTGGGAAATCCTTTAACAAAGGATACTCCCTGAGAGACAATCAGGAGAGACCAATGATGAACCAGTAGTGTCATCTTAAACTGTACACAATCTTCCTTAAAGGTAAAACAAGCCACAGGATCTCATAAGGGATAGAAAATGACAAAAAAGAATGGCAATATGCCTACCACAAGGGCCTCTAAGAACAGGTAACACAGGTAATCAATCTCATTCAATAAACAAATGCCATCGAAAAAAGATCTCTTGGAGGATGGGCCCTTAAGCAGAGATAACGGACAACCCTATTATATAGGTAGTAAATCCACATAAGGTCACAAGGAAAGACTCCCTGTCGTTGATAGTGTAAATAAAAAGAGGGGTTCCATAGACTTTGCCACCGAAGGAAGAGGCAAATCTAAAACTACAGCCACCCTTTCTATTTATTTATTTATTTTTCGTTTTGTATAGCGCCAGAATCGACTCTGAGGAGTATCTCTCTGCTTTGGACGCGTATCAATTACATATACGGAAACTATGGAACTTAAAAGCAAAACAAATTGGTTTTAAGTAACTTTCTAAAATGAAGATGGTTCGAACATTCTCTTAAATGTAGGGGAAGGTTCATTCCAGTATTGCGGGCCAAGATATGAGAGGGCAGAGGCAGGGTAAGACTCTAATCCACTTGCTTCACCCAAATCAGCAATCAAACTATCGACTATAGGAGGATCTGCAGGCATTGGCTGTACAAGTCCAACCCCCTTCTTCATTTACTTCCAAAAATTGTTCCACCAAACCTTCATGTATTAGCTTTACACCAGATGTCGTTTGAGGCCGATCTGGTGTCGCACCGACGTTGGAAGAAGACCGTGAAAGGGCCTCTGATGGCACAAGGACAGAATAAGGCGAGAGGAGGTCAACGTCTCAGGATCAGCTGCTTCACAGAAGCACCAGATGTTGGCACTGGAGGCGATTTTCCCTGCTATGCAATCTCCTTTGCCCTATGTGTGCCATCGGAGGCGTTGCAGTCACTTCCCAATGATAGGTTATACCTGAATAAGAGGGCTATTGAAGTTCCTGTACATCATTGCTTTGCTGCCTTGAAAGCCACACGCTTTTCAGCATGATCTTTCGCTCTCCTTGCCTCGTGGTGGAGATTTACTGGTTCACTGTAGAAGTGCTCTTACTGTATGATGAGAGACTCTGGTGATGCATGCCTGCGCACAGTGCTTCTTGAAGATTGCGTCAACATCGTCTCAACCCTTGGGGTAAGGACCCTAGATTCATCAGGGTACGGATTGAAGATCTCTAAAGAGCACTTTGTCACGGTCCTAAGCATGGCAGGAAGAGTGAGTTGCACTTAGTTTTCAGGAGGGTCTCAATGAGGAAGTCTTCCTACTCCTCCCCCACAACATGAGACCATGGTGGTGTTCTGCCACTCTGACTATAGTAATTGTACGATAGGCTAATGTGTCGTGAGGCCCGGAAGCTTTAACAGGCTAGGGCTCCAATCAGGAGTCCTCCTGAAGGTCTGCCTGCAGTCATGCCAAGCATGGTCCTGCTCATCAGTTAGCCCTAGGTTCTCGTGCAGAGGCAGTGGGTCCACAGATGTCTTGGTCAGAGTGCATACAGTCAGTGTGCGTTGGTTAACATCTGTGGCATTGTTGGAGTGGTGTCTACTTCTCTTTTTATGGAGAGAGTAGACCCCATTGTCCTTTGAAATGGTAAGCCTATGCTTTATGTGGGATGGCTTTGTTGTAGAAGGATGCCACCAACAATGTGTCATGTGTGCAGATCGAAACACATTTTTCTTTGTGATGGTCATGCTAGGAGATCAGGTATTGGTATCAGTGCTGAAAGCAGATCACCGACCTCTCTTTCTTGAGATTTCGCTAGCATTTAAAGTGTTCTACAGAATTTGTTTCCACAGACATAGGTAATGCAGACAACGGAGCCTTTATCTGCCAATGTTCTTTGGTCAATGCACAGCAATCTTGTGGCAGTTTCTTGCCATGCAGCAAAGGCTCGTTTCAACGTTGTTCCTTGTTAGTGATTGGTAGTTGCAGTTTAAGGTTGTGGCTGTTGTGCCCAGTCATTGTAGGATGGTCTTATAATCCTAATTGTTATCCTAGTCCTAGCTGCACTGGTCTAGGAGGGCCCTGGAGAGACTTGAGCTCCAGCGTCAGCATTGTAATAGGGCACACATGTGGGGCTCCACACTTGTTGGGCTTTTAGGCACTAAATGCCTGCCCACTTCCCCTTTTGTAGTCTGACTCAAGTCCTTTGCCACAGACACTAAGGACATCAGATGGTAACCCCGTAAGAATCCTGGCACTGCATCATGGCAAATTCACCCACCTTCTGTCCCTTCAGAGTAGAATAGGCTTTTTGAAGCAGACTACGTTACACGCATAAAGCGCCTTTTGCTGTAGTCACTTGGGAGATAGAATTTACAGGACAATGTGAGTCTGCCTACAGAAACTTACTGTTGTAAAAATAAAAACAATATATTCTCCAAGTCTCTCCCCAAACTAGTCTTTCTTATAAGACCTGGCCCCTAGCTTGCTACGCAGTTTAGCCCAGAAGAACAAGTTACTTACCTTTGGTAACACCTTTAACTGTGGAGACTCATTCTAACCACAGTTTCATCACGTGAATTTCCCCAGGTGCCAGACTGGATCCGGAGAATTGTGATAGCAATTCCTTAGTGTTGCTAGGTGGCGGAGTGTGGCTGCGCATTGGATCCGACCCATCTGTGTTGTCGGGTGCCACTATATCTGTGCTATTTAGACGCACAGACGTCAGTTTCTTTCCTATTTTAATGTCAGGTACACAGTACCACAGAATTCAGAATACATTAGTGAACATGTCTCTAGATCTAGTATCTTATTAACCCCTTCAGTGCCCCGCCCTTTCCCCGCCCTGTGCCGGGCGTTACATTAGCGGGCGGGGTTCATGACGAGATAGTCTCGTCATGGGCACAACGCAACCGTGCTCCATGACGAGACTATCTCGTCATGGGCACTGAAGAGGTTAATGGTCTGTATGAGTCCATTCCATAGAACAGGGAAGAGGGTGGGTCAGTAAGGAATCTGCTGTTAGTGTCTCTACCAGAAAAGGCGTTACCAAAGGTAACTACTACTTCTGATAGAGATTCTAACCGCAGAATCCTCACCTAGCGAAAACATATCAAAGCTACCCCTGCCCACGTGGTGGGTCAGGGTTATGACTTAGACGAGGAAATCCACCAGGACAGAACAGGCGAAGTGCCCATGTTGCCGGACCTGGCTGTCCAGGCAATAGTGCTTTGCGAACGTGTAGAAGGACACTCAAAGAGCAGCCCGGCAGATGTCCAAGACTGACACACATTGTGCTAGTGTAGTGGTAGCAGCCTTTATTCTGGTGGAATGAGTATGCAAGCCTTCTGTGAGCTTCTTCTTGGCTAGCCCATAGAAGATCTGTATGCATAATACAATCCATCAGGAGATGATTGTTTTCTGTGCCGCTTTCCCCTTTTTGGCTCCAGAAAAGCCCACAGACAGTTCATCATCCAAACGATGGTCTGATCAATGTAAAAACTGAGGGCCCTCTTTGGGTCAAGATGGGGGGAGGTGCGAGGTGGATTGTAGAATGCCAGGAAGGTGATTGATTGCCTTATGTGGAAGGGTGTATGTACCTTCAGCAGGAATGAACACATTACTTACGTTCGGTAACGCTGTAACTGGTAGAGACAGAATCTAGCCACAGATTCCTTACTTGGAATCCTCTCGAGGTGCCAGACTGGTTCCAGAAACCTCTTTCCTCACAGTAGCACTGCGCGCCAGCAGAGGCGACTCGCGACTCCGCAGTGACGTCGTCCTCTGGATGTGACGTCAGCGAGGTCCATATAACTCCCTCGCCGATGCGCTGACGTCAGTTTCTTCAGTAACTAATGTCCGCGCTCAAAACGTGGAGCTACAGATATAAACTGCCTATTGGAACTGTGTGCCAAGATCAAAGACACTATGTGTCACATCCCTATTGAATCTCAAATTCTTTTTTTTTTTTTTTAATAATAAACGGCCAACAAAAGCAAGAGGCTAAAGAGGATGATTCAGGGCAGAAAGCAGAACAGGTATGTCCTATCATCCTCCAACAAGATCTGCACAGCCTCCAAGAATACCACTGTACAGGACAGAGTAGCATCTGGATATGAAGCAGGGAGAAATGCCACACAACAGGGATACCTGCAAGGAGCAATATCCTATATCGGACTCAATATGAAAGGAAGAAAGAAAATAGTTCGCAGTGTGGGGAGGATGGGAGGGGTGTAAGGAATCTGCGGCTATATCCTGTCTCTACCAGATACAGCATTACCGCAGGTAAGTAACGTGTTCATCTGATAGAGACATCTAGCCGCAGATTCCTTACTTAGAATCAGATACCCAAGCCATACCATCACTGAAGGAGGGCCTGCGAACTGGGACTACAAAAGAATACAGAAGTAGAATAAACCCGGTCCAGAAGACAAGGAGACTGGAAGGAAGAGCAGCTGAGGAAAATATCAAACTCCGCCCCATAAGTCCAGCAGAAGGGCCCAGGCGGAGAAGAATCATATGCCGAAAACCATGGGAGCTGAATACTGGTTAACCGGACACATCACTGCCCAAGGAATGCACCAGGAGAAACAAGAAAGTTTCGACCTCAATGGCATCTGACTCATGTATATAATGTGACAACAACTATACACCGAACCACAAAATAACTCCAACAATGTTAAGAGAAATATTCATGGCAAGAAGAAAACATCAATAAATGACCTAACACGGCCATAAGTGATCGTAGAACTAATCTAGAAGATTGAGCAAGTCCTGTGGATTATAGAACCTCAAAAAGCCACTGGGCAATCCCTTAATACCATAAAGAAATATGCTAGCGAAGTTGAAACAATCTGAAATTGAAACAATCTCAACTACTATTTACATAGACGCGGCCATTAATAGAAAAAGAAACTAGAGATGCGAAGATCTCTAGGAAAATCCATTGAATATCCATATACATGGAAACATACAGACCTAGAATATCATTAGATATACATGCCGGACCTAGATATATACGTATATCTGCATGGAAAAGGAAAGAACTTAGGAGTATGCGTACACCCCCACAATAGAGGGACATAATATGTAAGAATGACAGCACAAAGTACTGAAATGGCACATAGAGACATGGAGCAGTACAGTACACAGAAAAACCAACTCTTTACCACCAAAGAATGAAGGAAGGTGCATGAAAACCACCATAAAACCAGGTAGCATAAGAGAAGGAAGGAGTCCAACCGAAGGGAACCTGCTGTAGCACAATGTAGCGCCTGACCTCAAGTGTAGGAGTACCTGACCACAAAGCTGCAAATAAAAGCATCCACAGATGATGCAAGAGAAGTCGCCAGACCAAAGGTGGAAATAGAAGACTGATTTCAAGCACACAAATCCATAAGCAAAATATGTGACGTATATACATACATATATATAGAATTGTAAATTGTAAATATATATATACATACATACATACATTTATATATACATACATATATACATACATATATATATTACCTACTGGCCGTCGCCAGTAGGTAGTTATAGTTAGGATCACGTTTCCATAGGATATCCGCAACATTCTATTTTGAATAACTTTGGCGCCGGTCGACGAATCCTCGCAAATTTTTCAAAATAGGTGGGGCGCTACGCTCCGCTCCTACCCTGAAAGTCTCGGGGGGATTCATCAAGCGGGGGCTGAGATAAAAGGGGGGTCCCAAAACGCGTTTTTCCAATGCATTTTTCCATAGGACCTTTAGACACAGCTACAGCCCGAACGGCTGAACAGAATTACTAGAAATTTGGCAGAGAGGTAGTCCTCAGGTCAAGGAAGTGCCTTTTGTAGGTTTGGTGTAAATCTGTTCAGTAGATTCTGAGAAAATAGCCTTTAAATCAATATATATATCTGAGCCAGCTTACGGTGCGCTTACGGTACGCTTACCGTACGCGTACGGTGGCGTGCGCGAGCGCGATTCTGATTGGCTCTTAGATCTTAGTAAACATTCGAATCGGCCGAAACCAGGAAGCGGCGGCCGCCATTTTCTCTCTCGCACTGAGAGTGATGATTAAAATACAAAGACCAAAAACATGTAAAGGGGCTGTTTGGACAGCTCCAAAACACCTAGCCATGTTGAGGGAGTCCCCAAAGATCCCCCAAGGCCAAAAACGGAATTTTAATTTTTTCGCTAATTTCCCCGATTACGCTTACCGTACGCGTACAGTAAAAAAATATTAAAAAATGTGTGCATGGCTTATAACAGGATGCGAAAAAGTAAAATATTACCTTTCAAAACGAAGTGCATCATATGTCCTCCATGTGCGCACGGTGCGCGAAGCGCATCGTGCGTACATGGCCCATCTAGCGTAACGTGGGCACGCGGTGCGTGTAGCGCACCGCGTGCTCACTGCGCGCACACGGTGCGCAAAGCGCACCGTGCGCGCACGGAACGAACTGCGTTAAGTGGGTGCGCACGCCACGAATGGCGTAAAGTAACTTAGCATTTAAAAAAACGTACAAATTCACTGAAAAAACCATAGGTTTCACACACGTTATAGTTAGGAATTAGCATTTAAAAAACCTTGCAAATTCACTGAAAAAACCATAGGTTTCACACATGTTATAGTTAGCGGAAATTTTACTGATAAAAAACCAATGAAATTCCCCCGTTATAGTTAGTGCAGGCAACTATAACTCACGCGACCGCAATCTTCTGCTGATGACATATGTGTCTTTATGAAAAAAAAATATTTGTAATATATGTATAGCTAAAAATGTATGGAAGAAGACATGGGCAAATAAGTGTCTAAATACAGTATTAGCATCAGCAGAGGATTGCGGTCGCGTGAGTTTATAGTTGCCTGCACTAACTATAATGGGGGAATTTCATTGGTTTTTTATCAGTAAAATTTCCGCTAACTATAACGTGTGAAACCTACGGTTTTTTCAGTGAATATATATACATATATATATTCCCCCGTTATAGTTAGGTCAGATAACTATAACTCGCGCGACCGCCACTCTATCACAAGGATGATGTCATCGGTGATGTCATGAGTAATGCCACTGACCATGTCATGAGTGATGTAATATGTGACGTCATGAGCACTGGATTGCGGGCGCGCGAGTTATAGTTATCTGACCTAACTATAACGGGGGAATTTCATTGGTTTTTCACGAGTGAAATACCCAGCTAACTATAACATGTGTGAAACCTATGGTTTTTTAAGTGAATATATATATATATATTACCTACTGGCGGTCGCCAGTAGGTAGTTATAGTTAGGACCCTGTTTCCATAGGAAAACCGCAACATTCTATTTGGAATAACTTTGGCGCCGGTCGACGAAGCCTCGTGAAATTTTCAAAATAGGTGGGGCGCTACGCTCCGCTCCTACCCTGAAAGTCTCGGGGGGATTCACACATGTTATAGTTAGCGGAAATTTTACTGATAAAAAACCAATGAAATTCCCCCGTTATAGTTAGTGCAGGCAACTATAACTCACGTGACCGCAATCCTCTGCTGATGCTAATACTGTATTTAGACACTTATTTGCCCATGTCTTCTTCCATTAAATTTTAGCTATCCATATATTGCAAATATTTTTTTTCATAAAGACACATATGTCATCAGCAGAGGATTGTGGTCACATGAGTTATAGTTGCCTGCACTAACTATAACGGGGGAATTTCATTGGTTTTTTATCAGTAAAATTTCCGCTAACTATAACATGTGTGAAACCTATGGTTTTTTCAGTGAATTTGCAAGGTTTTTTAAATGCTAATTCCTAACTATAACGTGTGTGAAACCTATAGTTTTTTCAGTGAATTTGTACGTTTTTTTAAATGCTAAGTTACTTTACGCCATTCGTGGCGTGCGCGCCCAATTAACGCAGTTCGTTCCGTGCGCCCACTTTACGCAATTAGTGCCGTGCACGCACGGTGGCCGCACGGTGCGCTACGCGCACCGCGTGCCCACGTTACGCTACGCGCACCGCGTGCCCACGTTACGCTAGATGGGCCATGTACGCACGATGCGCTTCTCGCACCGTGCGCACATGGAGGACATATGATGCGCTTCGTTGTGAAAGGTGATATTTTAATTTTTCAGTAGTCTGAAATGCCATGCACAAATGGTGCCCTTCGGGCACCATTTTCACATGGGGTGGGGAGCGTTTGGAAATTAATTTTTTTTTTAATAATTTTTACCGTACGTGTACGGTAAGCGTAATCGCCGAAATTATCGAAAAAATGAAAATTCCGTTTTTGGCTTTAGGGGAACTTTGGGGACTCCCTCAACATGGCTAGGTGCTTAGGAGCTGTCTAAACAGCCCCTTTACATGTTTTTGCCCTTTGTTTTTTAACCCCCTCTCAGAGTGCGAGAGAGAAAATGGCGGCCGCCACTTCCTGGTTTCGACCGATTCGAATGTTTACTAAGATCTAACAGCCAATCAGATTCGCGCTCGCGCACGTCACCGTACGAGTACGGTAAGCTTACCGTAAGCGCACCGTAAGCTGGCTCAGATATATATATTGATTTAAAGGCTATTTTCTCAGGAACTACTGAACAGATTTACACCAGACCTACAAAAGGCCCTTCCTTGACCTTATGGCTACCTCTCTGCCAAATTTCACGTAATTCTGTTCAGCCATTCGGGCTGTAGCTGCGACTAAAGGTCCTATGCAAAAATGCATGGGGAAAATGCGTTTTGGGACCCCCCCTTTTTCTCGGCCCCCGCTTGACGAATCACCCTGAGACTTTCAGGGTAGGAGCTGAATGGAGCGCCCCATTTGTTTTGAAAATTTCGCGAGGATTCGTCAACCGGCGCCAAAGTTATTCAAAATAGAATTTTGAGATTTCCTATGGAAACTAGGCTGTAACTATAACTATCTACTGGCGACCGCATTACACGTTTCGGCTCAACAGAGCCTTGATCACATGACATGGTTCGGTGAGTTAGTGCATTATTTAAAGCGACCAGTGCCAGCAATCAGGATGTCACATGCTCATAGACATAGACAACATTTCTAAATAATTTATACACATCGAACGGTCATTAATAGTGCATCAAAACACGCTACTTGAAAATAAAATGTAAACACTTAAAATATTTTAAAATGTTTAAAATATTTAAATAACAGTGTTCTAACAAATCTTAATTGGTGAAATACCTTGTTGATTCATATTACAAGACCGTGCCTCTGTACAATAAATGCGGTTAGATCCTGTGCAACTCATCCACTGATGCATTAACCCATTATGATGTATATATCCTGATTGTTGTTGTACTGTAAAATCTAACGTGTGCTTAAGTGCAATGTGCTTAAAACTATTTTTTTTTTATTGATGTTCTGACAAGATTCCGTGTTTTGCATGTCAAGCTGTTTCATTAGACCTGAACTACTTTCTCATGATTATTATAGTGTAAAGATAGATGACCTACTTCCGGCATATAAATGATGGTTTACCTTGGGCTTTATGCAAATTGCAATTAGTACTATATATATATATATATATATATTTTCCGTCGTTGCAATGAACATACGGGTGTTTTGATTTTCTTGAAACCAAACCCAAATCGAGGTTCCAAATACAGCGGCCACAGCGTCTTGTTCGATGGTCAGCCTCTTAAACCCTTATTATATGCACAGATCCCGATATTGGTAGAGGCTGTCAATTAGGGCGGTCCTCGCTCAGGGTATCGGCACCCTGCAATATATAACACACAATTTTCGCTTTTTCGAAAAAATGCAGGGACACCTTGGAAAGGCAGTGTGAATAATACTGACTGCACCAGCAACGCGTTTCAGCTTTTGCCTAGGTCACGCTGAGGGTCACGCAGTAACAGTATGTTTTTTATTTCTTTAGTGCACTAAACATAGTGAAAGGACACATATATTATACATTGAATTTCTCTCAAAACCATGTCGGCCATCTTAGTACTGTCAAAAATTCATCAGTAATACTTATATACATCTATACTTGTAAATGCAAAAAACAATTTAGCTCCAATGAGCCAGTATATCTCGTATATATATTTCTCATACACGTGTTCAACAAACGATTCCGCCCCAGTGGGCATTGAATTCCACAGTACTGTTTTGAATACCTGGCCTGACTTTAAGAGAGTGCACCTCACCTAAAAATGTGAAAAAATAAAAGAAATTTTTAGTGGTGATAAAACTGTTTTAAAAAAGCAGACAATTTCAGCAATAATTTTTCAACAATAACTCTTAAAAAGGCTTTTTCTTTTTGCTTCACAGTTCATTAGCCATATTTATTTGCAAATTGAAAATAACCACGTTACTGATTTTTAATAACGTAAATGTACCGCTAACTCCTCACTTAAATTTCATCCTAAAGGAGTCATAGTTTCCAGATCAATAATGTATCTAGACTCTAACTGGAGTAATGCCAGTTGTCTATTTCCACCCCTTGTATTAATTGGAACCGCGTCAATGACCACCATTCTCAAAAAAATTTCATCTTGAAAATGATGGTCAAAGAAATGTTGGGCAACTGGATATTGTCTGTTGTTATGACGTATCGCTCTGACATGTTCCAATACTCGTTTCTTTGCACAATGAATTGTACTGCCGATATAGGCCTTATTGCAAGGACAAATCAATGCATAAATGCCATATGTTGTATTACATGTTAGGGCTTTCTTGATTCTGAATACCCTCTCTCTGCTTGCTATGATAAGTGTAGTGCAGTCAATACTATTGCTGCACGCCTTGCATTTTTTGCAACATCGAAAGCCTGGTCGGCTAGTACAAATCATATCACCCTAACTGGTCACATAGTTAGGGCACATTTCGTCTCGGAGTGATTTGCTTTTCTGAAAAGTAATCTGTGGACAACTATTGAGATGTTTCTGAAGATTGACATCAGTTTACAAGACATGCCAGTGCTTTTTAAGTATTTGGCGAATATCGTGAGCCTGCCCCGAGTAGGTGGTGATAAACCTCAATTTTTCAACACTGGTTGGACGATTTTTTGGATGTAATAATTCTGTACGGGTTACTAATGCCACTCTGTTACATGCCTCTGATATAGTTCTAGCTTTGTAGCCTCTTTCTTTAAAACGATGGACCATTGTTTCTTTCTCTTTTATATAGTAACTTTCTGAACTACAATTGCGTTTAGCACTCGCGGCACTTAACAATGTGTTAACTCTGACCCCAGCTATCCTGTGGCGCGTCATTTTAAATTGGTCCATCAAAATAATCTTAATGATTTAAGTTATTTTGTTATTGACGCGGTCTCATCTTCCAAAAGAGGTGGGGATAGAGAGAGGAAACTTAGACAGTTGGAGAGCCAATACATTTTATTCTTGGATACGAAGATTCCCAATGGTCTAAACACTGGGGAAGACCTTTATAACTTTTTATAGGGTTTACTTTATTTATGGTCTTTTAGGGTCTTTTAGAATCTCCTTCTATACTTTTTTGATCCTACCATGGGGCAGGCTTGTCCCATCACACTTTGACAGCCATACTGTTCTATTCGAGCCGTGTATCACACAATGTGTTTTCAGTTTGCTGCTATTCTTATATATTGATTGTATTTTTTAAAACATTTTTGTGCTTGAATGAATTTTTATCTGTGTTCTTTTATGCCTTGTTTTTATCGGATTTTTTAGCTGGTTTTACCAATTTTTTGGTTTTACTGGTTTTAATTCAGTGGAGATGAGGTGTAGGGATCGGGTAACTATTTATTTGGCGGAGGTTGGTTTTAATATACAGTACTGGATTGCTGAGTTCATCCATTTAACAGGATTTATTACCAATTTCTTGGTCCTGCTGATTTCTCAACATTTTTGATTACTCTTTTGCACTGACTGTTTTTTATTTGTTTTTTTTGTTTCTTGTTTCCAATAGTGTATATATATACTCTTTATATCTACTTGAATATTAGTGTTTTTGGTTTTGAATTTACTTTGGAGAGTTCCATGCACTTTTGCCCTTGATATCTTGCACTGATTTTCATTATGGCGTCCGATCTTACATTTTAAATCAAATATGAGTTAATATTCGATTGGTATTGCACTTTGCACTCAATTTTATTGCTTTGTACTGTTTGATTGCTCCTAGACTGTTTTACCCCTTTCGTAATATTTACTGTCAGGTATCTATCTATTCTGATATCATTTTTTGATAAGGCAATCTCTGGGCACTTGCCCATTATTAGTCCAGCACCTTCTATGAATTCCTCCACAATTTATTGTGAGAATATATATTTATATTTATTTATATATATATTTATATATTTATATATTTTGATGTACTTACATGCAAATTATGATTTTATTTCTATTAGAATGGTTACGACTATACAGCTTGCTATTTTGTTAGTTTGAATCCTTTTGAAGGTCCTGTTTTGATTGTACCGTCAGTATTTTTTCACTGTCTATGATGAAGTGGGTGGAGCATTTTTGGTAAACATCTCAATATTTAAACTCGTTGGTCTTTGGCCATCTCATGTGATCAAGACCGGGTTTCCCGGTCGAAACGCACCATGCTGCTGTCATTAGAGGATTAAAGCACTTTATTTTTCATCATACTCACGGAGTGGTCTGTTCCTGATTATTGCGTTATCTGCATGGTTTCTGGATTGTGGATTTGATTTAATTTTGGTGGTGTGACTGTTCCCGCCTTACACAGACCCTCTCTTCTGAAGTGGCTGGTGGTATTCCGTCACTATCGCGTTGCGATGTGTGTTTGACCCGGAAGGAGTTTTCAATACCAACCCCCCGCAGCCAGGAGAGGAGGAACTGGCAGTTGCATTCCGGCGGAAAGGAAAGTCTTAACTGGGAGGATTGTGTGGAGTCGGAGGACCCCAGCGACCTTTTTGGATTGTGACTGAGGTGAGCTGAGTTTGTTTCTGCTACTCTAAGAACATTGGCGGGTGAAGAGATAGTGAGTTTGAGACTTTGGAGTCGTTGGCATTTTTACAAGCTGGCTAGGCTCCAATCATCGTAGTACATAACTTTTTTCCTTCATTTTTGCTGTGATGGCGACAGCAGCTGACGTGCTCAAAGACCGTGAATTAGTGGCGGACGCCTTGTTCTTAAATCTACCTGACACTAATACTACTGATAAAGGAAGCAGTGACACAATTGACAAAAATGATGTCAAATCAAAACTTAAAAAACTGGAGAAGTTACTCCGAACGGAGCTGACGAAGTGGTGTGAAAAGAAATCCCTAGAAAAATATAAGGAAGCCAGGAGGGTGCTACAGGGGTTGAGGGTTCTCATTGCTCCATCTTTTGAGAACCCCAACCCCCTTATGGGGAAATTGACAGGATTGATATTGTTCGTCAGATCGATGCTTTGAACTGTGAGCTAAATGCAATGGAACAGCAGGAAACTAGAACTAAAGTGAGAGAGGAAATAAAAAAATGCCTGGATAAACATGAAGAAACAATTAAAACGCGCAAAGTTTTAAAATTTGCGCGTGACAAAGCCGATTACGAAAATGGACAAATCTTTACCTTTTCTAAGAAGTTTGAATCGGTGAAACGGCAGGCGTTGACGACTAAAGTACCTGCTGCTCAAGTACAACCAATTGATAATCCAGAATCATCTGACACTGATCTTAGCTCATTGATAAGCAGAAATGAATCTGACGACTACAATTAAAGGGCTGGCCTACAACCGGCACTCAGCGGTTTTACCCTATCTGAGGAATTGGGGTTTATAATAGAGGACAGACAGCACACCTTAAGACCGAGAGGACCACCACAGATGAAAGACGGTGGGAACGCAACAAAAGCCGCAAACAGAGGAGGAGGCAGAGGCGGCGTAACGAGAAAGAGGAGAGGAAGAGGGAACCCTCAGTCAAATTGAATAGTACTACTACTACTAATGTAGCTAACACTGTTATCAATCTTACTGATTTAGACTTGAATGCAGCAGAAAGACAACTTTTAGCTTTGGGCTTATCGTTTTGTCCTAAGAATGGTTTTAAGTACGGGCATTCGCGTATTGATGTATTCAAGTTTATACGTAAGTTAAA
This sequence comes from Triturus cristatus, assembly GCF_964204655.1. NCBI lineage: Eukaryota > Metazoa > Chordata > Amphibia > Caudata > Salamandridae > Triturus > Triturus cristatus. Next base: position 347,827,761 of record NC_140582.1, read on the forward strand.
GCTAATTAAATTTTTCAAATTGAATGAAGTTAACAGTGCTGCTACCAATATTATTGCCAATTCCCAACCCAGTAAGAACATCCTTATTTCTGATGTTACCACTCTTAAAACTTTACACTCTCTTTCTGAGCACAGTGATGACATTTCTTCTGGCACTCAGGAGGAACTACGTTTAATGGGTATTTATAGCAGTAGTGCAGTCTCGAGCCCGTTTTGCCCTCGTTCCACCTTTGTTCCCATGATGCTCAGAGACGCTATTTATGTCTTTAGCGAACGCATGATTGAAGATCTGAAGGGATTGACTAGATCTATTTCCCTGAATCGGAAGCGGAGAAGTTATAGAGAGATTCAATATTCTAATCTCATTAGAAAAATCAACGACCATGGGAACATTATTGTAAATAACGCAGATAAAGGGTGTAATGTTGTTTAGTGGCCCTGCGATGTCTACATTAAAGAAGCAAAAAGACATCTTAATGACACTTTGTGCTACAGGAAGGCCTCCTTCAATGAACTTAACAAAGTAAAAGTTCAGGTTCACAAACAGTTGGCTTATTGGAAAGGGGAAGGCTTGATCAATAAGAAAAGAACACTGTATTTTTTTAAAATGACCATCCTATCATCCCTACCCTTTACCTCGTACCTAAAGTGCACAAATGTGTGTCTCCTATACCTGGGCGTCCTATCATTTCTGCTCAAAATGGGTTACTTGAACCTATATCTAAATATGTAGATTTTTTCTTACATAAATATATGGAGGCACTCCCTACTTATATTAAAGATACTGGTCATTTCCTCACAAAATTGAGGGAGGTCCTCTGGAATCCGGATTACTATTTTATTGTGATGGACATCTGCTCTCTTTACACTTCTATTAATCATCATGATGGATTACATGCTATTCAACACTATTTATCTGAGATATCAAATTTAATGAACATAGTAAGATGTTAGTCAAAATGATTGAGATGTGTCTGTGTAATAATTATTTCCTCTTTAATAATGAGGTTTTTCAGCAGTTGCGAGGCGTGGCTATGGGGGCTTGCTTCTCCCCCAGCTATGCGTGTTTACACGTGGGTTGGTGGGAGGAGCATGTTCTCGGCCGCGCCCTTGCTGAAGCTGATAACCGGCGAAATGGCATTATCCATATGTGGTGTTTCATAGATGATGTGTTTTTAATATGGCATGGATCTAGGGAAACTGCTGAAAAGTTTGTTGCTGACATCAATATTAACAGGCTCAATTTGGAATTCACAGCTACGATCAGCAATGAAAGAGTAGAATTCCTAGATGTTGAAATCTATGTCACAGAGAGTAAAATTCAGACTAGATTACATAGAAAATTGACAGCAGGTAATTCGATTCTGCACGCTTCTAGTGCCCGTCCCGACACCTCATTAAAAACATCCCCTATGGGGAGTTTTTAAGGATTCACAGAATTTGCAGCAATGAAAACGATCTTAATAATTGTTTAAATGAACCTTTTGAAAGATTTCTGGCTCGTGGTTACAAAAAGGCTGATTTACAAAGTGCCATGAATAAATTGAATTTGGCCACCAAAGATTTCTCGCAGGTTTCTAATACTAAGGTCGCTATTTCTGTTGGAGACAGATTCTCTAAAAAAGAAAATACGGCAGTTTGACTGATTACTACCTATAGTTGCTATGAAACGAAAGTTAGGAACATTTTGAAGTCTTATTGGCCCATTCTTAAAACTGACATCACTTTAGCACCCTTACTCAGTGAAGCACCTGCTATTACATTAAGAAGGGCACCCTCTATGAGGGATGCCCTGGTTAAGACCAGTCCCGAAATTATCAAATCTTCTAATTGGCTCTCCAGTCGATCAGGTTTTTTTAAATGCAGTTCCTGTAGGGCCTGCAAATTTGGAGTGAACACTTTAGAATATCGTGATGCCTTCACCCAAGATGCTTGTAAGATTAAGGGTCTGTTTACCTGTAAAACAGATTATGCAGTTTATGTACTCCAATGTACTTGTCATCTCCAATAAATTGGGAGCACTAAGCTCCAGGTCTTTAACCGTATTTTGCAGCATCTCCGAGCTATTGTTAACTCTGACCCCAGCTATCCTGTGGCGCCTCATTTTAAATTGATCCATCAAATAATCTTAATGATTTAAGTTATTTTGTTATTGACGCGGTCTCATCTTCCAAAAGAGTTGGGGATAGAGAGAGGAAACTTAGACAGTTGGAGAGCCAATACATTTTACTCTTGGATACGAAGATTCCCAATGGTCTTAACACTGGGGAAGACCTTTATAACTTTTTATAGGGTCTACTTTATTTATGGTCTTCTAGGGTATTTTAGGATCTCTTTCTATATTTTTTTGATCCTACAATGGGGCAGACTTGTCCCATCACCCTTTGACAGCCATACTGTACTATTCGAGCCGTGTATCACACAATGTGCTTTCAGTTTGCTGCTATTCTTATTTATTGATTGTATTTTTTTTAACTTTTTTCTGCTTGAATGATTTTTTATCTGTGTTCTTTTATGCCTTGTTTTTATCGGATTTTCTAGCTGGTTTTACCAATTTTTTGGTTTTACTGGTTTTAATTCAGTGGAGATGAGGTGTAGGGATCAGGTAACTATTTATTTGACGGAGGTTGGTTTTAATATACGGTACTGGATTGCTGAGTTCATCTATTTAACAGGATTTATTACCAATTTCTTGGTCCTGCTGATTTCTCATCATTGTATTATATGTATCTTGTTTACATTTTTGATTACTCTATTGCACCAATTGTTTTTTTGTTTTTTTTGTTTCTTGTTTCCAATAGTGTATATATATACTCTTTATATCTATTTGAATATTAGTGTTTTTGGTTTTGAATTTACTTTGGAGAATTCCATGCACTTTTGCACTTGATATCCTGCACTGATTTTCATTATGGCGTCCGATCTTACATTTTAAATCGATTGGTATTGCACTTTGCACTGAATTTTATTGCTGTGTACTGTTTTATTGCTCCTAAACTGTTTTACCCCTTTCGTGATATTTACTGTCAGGTATCTATTTATTCTGATATCATTTTTTGATATGGCAATTTCTGGGCACTTGCCCATTATTAGTCCAGCACCTTCAATGAATTCCTCCACAATTTATTTTGAGAATATATATTTATATTTATTTATATAGATTTATATATTTATCTATTTTGATGTACTTACATGCAAATTATGATTTTATTTCTATTAGAATGGTTCCGACTATACAGCCTGCTATTTTGTTAGTTTTATTCCTTTTGAAGGTCCTGTTTTGATTGTACCGTCAGTATTTTTTCACTGTCTATGATTAAGTAGGTGGAGCATTTTTGGTAAACATCTCAGTATTTAAACTCGTTGGTCTTTGGCCATGTCATGTGATCAAGATATATATATATATATAAATATTCAGATCCACATATAAATAAACATCTAAATATAAATACATAAATTTAACTGCCAATAAATATCAGTAAAATACTGAACATTACATGGTAATAGATACATATATATTGCATCACGCAATTGCTTCCCTGTGTATAAACGCACATGTCATAAATCTATTTCTTGATTCCAAATGTCAACGCATAACTAACTTAGTACTTGTCACCTTGATTGTACTAGCCGCGCTGTTTATCCTAAGCATGTATGCAGATCCTCAATTGCATTTAGGCCAGATGGATATTTTGAATCTAGTTGTAGAATATATCTTGTTTCCAACTTATTATTAACTCTGTCCCCACCACGTCTACTTGGGGGGGCTGTATCCAATACAAAATATTTGAGGTCTGCATTGTTGGACTTGTGCTTATCTTTAAAATGGCGCGACACCGGATAGGTGTTATCTTGATTGGTGATGGCACGCAAATGCTGTAGGATGCGCTTGTGCACCTGCAAAACCGTGCTGCCTATGTACTGCAAGCCACATGGGCATAGTAGCACATAGACAGCATGTTCTGTTCTGCAGGTCAACAGTTTGGTAATCTTGAATTCTCTGTCGCTAAATGGAGTTTTAAATGTGCTTTTGTAAATCTCATGCAAGCATGTCTTGCATGTTTTACATTTGTAAAAACCTTTCTTCATCTCAACTCCCACTCTCAATTATCTCCGGGCTGGTTTTGACTAACTTATCTCGTGTCGATGGTGCTCTGCTATACGTGATGGACACCCTCTCTGGAAGCAGGGGTCCAATCACTGGATCACTGAGTACCATGGCCCAATTCTTTTGGATGATTCTTTGTAAGGGTCTATGTTGGTTGTTATACTTCATTATCATGCGAAATGTTTGTTCTTTCTGTTCTTTACCCTCGCCCTGTTTGTCCTTAAGGGCTTCTGTTCTACTCAATCGCATTGATTTCGTTATAGCTTTGTCTAATATGTTATCAGGATGACCTCTCTCAAGGAATCTTATTCTGCTGTTGTTTTGAGCTATAACTAGATCCCCATCATTACTGCAAAGACGCCACAGACGTATCATCCCTCCATTAGGTATGCTGTTTATAAGATGCTTGGGATGCATACTGCTCGCATGGAGAGTCGAGTTCCCTGCTGTCATGTTTCTAAATAACCTGGTCTCAATCTTGTGATCCTTAATATAGACTTGGGTATCTAGAAACTCGACTGAAGTAGAGCTAATCGTTGCAGTAAAATTTAAATTAATGTTGTTGACATTGAGGGCATGTACAGAATCGATAGCTTCATAATATACATACATATATATGTATATCAAAATAATAGCCTTTCAGACATAGAGTGTAGCATTAAAAAATTGTGAAGCAGAGAACTCTGGGTAGTTCCCAAGTTTAGGTGGCGAGCAATTCCTCTATAGAGTACCATACAGCACCAACAACACTCTGGATTTACTTACCTCAAATATCTGTTTTTAGGCATACGGTTAGCACAGTGCCATCCACACCGAGATTGAAAGAGACAAAGTGATAGATTTTCAAATATTTAGCACTGAGTTAGCATCAGAAAAGTGATGCTAACCAGCACAAACTGTTCACACACAAACGCTAACAACGGCGGACCATTGGAGTTGCACCTCAATCCAGTATTTCAAAACTAAATGTCCTCTGCATAACACTTCTGGTACTTGACTCCGTTGAGTGCCACTGGAGACCAGAGACACGAAATTCTTCAAAAGAAAGGTGCATCGGGAAAGAAATTCAATTACGCAAAGTTAAATCCATCATCTTCATTTAACGTCAAACGTCAAACTCAGACTGCAGGTTATTGTTGCTGTTTATCGCAATTTGGTCTCGAGTTGGTCAAAAAGTGAAGATGATGAGTTTAACTTTGCAAAATTGAACTTCTTTCCTGGTGCACCTTCCTTCTGAAGAATTTCCAGCACAAACTGTTTTGGAATTTGGGAACACCCTAAAAGTAGCGCACAGCAGCACGAAGCACTGCTTTACGTTACTTAGCACCAAGGGGGTGTTACAAGGCTGGTACCGGGGCGTTCCCATGCAACCATCCATGCCTTTTGACACAAAACTGTATCTACAAAGAAGTGTAGACAGGGTTTAGCTCCAAAGTTGATAACACTTCAAACGAGGGGCTAACAGGTGAAATGTTTTCATTTCTCCGTGCTTTTCCAACTTTGCAGGTGGGCTGCACTGTGCAGCACACATACAAAGTGGGAAGAGCTTTTAACTTGTCTAGGCATGGTATTTTGTACAGGGAGAGTACCCTTTCTGGACAAAACCTATGCTAGACTCACACACGCACCTTAGCGCTATGGCACTAAGGTATGTGTGTGGCGTTTGGCATCTGAAATAAGTGCTGGTGCTAGGGAAAGGGGAGGAGAGAGCCATATCTCTGTAGGTATGGTGCTCTCCTGCTCCCTACCTGTCACTCAACGCATCATAGCCTCTATAGCGGGGTTTTCTGTAAAGTCTAGATACTAGCTGACATTCTTTGATATATGACTCTTTTTGTTTTTTGTCTTAATGAAAGTATGTTTTTGTAATCTTAAATTGGAATGCCTATGTAAATGATTTTTTTTTTCACAATTGTATTTGTTTGTTTGTTCGCTAAGAGAATGTTTCTCATGTTTTAAACAACAACCCTAAAAAAGTGAATATTCCCGTGTCAATCGTTTATGAGCGTTGTGAAGAATTGAAAATCATATCTGTGAAGGATCTTTGTGAAAATAAAGAATGTATGTGGATCTTCAAATGGATATTTGTGTTTTTCTCAGAACATCAACTAAACTATACCACATGAACTCTTGTCTGTAAGGGAAACAGAAATCTGAGTAATAGCACATTTCTATTTTCCCTGTGTTTTTGAAAAATAAATGTTTATATGTATGTATGTAAAAACAACAGTTGATGGACAGAATGCAAAACAATGTCATACATTCACCCTAGTACAGAGATCTGTGAATAAATCCATCCTATTTTTGCTCACCATGCCGTTCCAGTTTGAACCCAGCCATATGCAAATCAGTCTTGACCCTGTGCCTCATGGGAACAGTCCAGCCCGAACTGCCAAACCAGGTCCTCCCTGGACTGGAAACAAGCATCCTAGGACCGGTTTCGGGGTTTCACCCCTCTTCAGCCAGGATAGCTTGACTCCAGTGGCATGGAGAGCAAGGGACCCACGTCTGGGCATACCCGTCCCACTCGGGGTGACAAATGCAAATACAACAGTTGATGGACAGAATGCAGAACAATGTCATACATTCACCCCAGTACAGAGATCTGGGCCTAAATTCATCGTTTTTTTGCTCACCATGCCATTCTAGTTGTAACCCAGTCATATGCAAATCAGTCTTGACCCTGTGCCTCATGGGAGCAGTCTAGCCCGAACTGCCAAACCAGGTTCTCCCTGGACTGGAAACAAGCATCCTAGGACCGGTTTCTGGGTTTCACCCCTCTTCAGCCGGGATAATTTGACTCCAGTGGCATGGAGAGCACGGGACCCACGTCTGGGCATACCCGTCCCACTCGGGGTAACAAATCAAAAACAACAGTTGATGGACAGAATGTAGAACAATGTCATACATTCACCCCATTACAGAGATCTGGGCCTAAATCCATTGTTTCTTTGCTCACCATGCCATTCCAGTTGTAACCCAGCCATATGCAAATCAGTCTTGACGCTGTGCCTCACGGGAACAGTCCAGCCTGAACTGCCAAACCAGGTCCTCCCTGGAATGGAAACAATGTATGTGTGTATGTATGTATGTATGTATGTATGTATGTATGTATGTATGTATGTATGTATGTATGTATGTATGTATGTATGTATGTATAAGAAAGAAGGGCTTCGTGTCTGGCAGGTCAACTAAGATGATGGACGTGCACTACTAGAGCTACGTCTGCTGCCCCATACATCTACAGCCATCCTGGCTTGAGGACCCTGTGGCAACCACCCGGAGGACTAGCACAACAGCCAGAGGCCCCCAGCACGTGACAGCTGCCCTCACCAGAGATCCATCATGGTTTCTGCATGCTGGGCCCCGGGCCTGGTTATGATGGTGCTATGATGGTGACAGAGACATGTGGCCTAGGCCCTAGGCAGTGGAAGAGGTGATTGCTGAGTGGGCACACCCGTCCACTTCGCAGCATGACTGCTTGGCTAACTGGGTGGGGATGCACCTAGGAACCTCACAACTGCCAAGTGAGTTGTGGCACCCTTAGAGGCTGTGTGACCAATTTGCACTGGCCCCCCACCTCCCAAGCACATCTTCCGAGCCAGACTTGTCTTTGCGAGCCCCACCGCATTGGTATGTGGATCGGGACATCCCAAGCATGCCTTTGCCTCCTACATGAGACAGAGACACTGACCGCAGGGGGCCACCCAACACCTGCCACGATTGGCACGGCCTACCTGCAGCCTGATCAACTCACCTCTGCCTCGCTTGGCTGCCTCCTCCCCTTCTCCTCTTCTTGGACTCTAGCCAGTGAGGCCTACCTCTGTGCTTGGATTGGAATGCATGTGTGGGGGCTCCCTACCACCAACCTGGGCCTGCACTGGATAGGACCACTCCGCATCGACGCCACTACCAAAACATGCGGTGGAGTCCAGAGACCCTTGTTAATTCACTAAGCCCCAGGACAAAGAGGGCAAGGAGGTCCTGTGAATGGCTACCCATGCCGCATTACAGACGTCAGTTAGGCCCCCCTTCATTTCACCTGCTCTGCGAACCACTCTACTTCCACAGGGTCCCTGATCCCATATCACAACATAGGACCCCAGTTACCATTTCAGACAGTTTTGAGCTCTCAGGCCCAGCACCTTGATCCTGGTGTTGTTGCCCACTCCACTACCTAGGCGTTCATATCAGAGTGCTCAGCGGGAGTGCTGCCAAAGACTCCCCTCGAAGGCTTCTTGTGTCTGACCACAGACTCTGTCATGCCATTCCAAGGCTTGTCTTCTGAGGACTGCTCTCCTGCTCCCATCGCTGAGGATAGATGCTGTACCCCCAGCATTGTGGGATACCTAGGACTACCACTCATCTACATGCCCCTGAGGCAGAAGTCCCTGGCCTCCCTCGGCATGGGCAGACTTTGGTTGGTTGTCACGGCCACCTCCGCCCCTACTCAGGCATTTTGCCCTGACATTATCCATCTCCCCTCTCAATCAGTACTTCCCAATGACAAACTGGACCAAGTGCTAGCAGCTATAGAACATTCGCACATCACGTTGGAAGTGCAAGTCAATGCTCTGACTACCAACCTCAGCTTCTTGCGCGACACCAACCGCAAGCTCTCCTACAAGGTGTCTGACAGAGAGAAACAACTGCCCACCCTCCACCCTGTCACGACAGTCTACCAGAGGACCATCCATGAACTGCAAGTCTAGATCCATCAACTACAGGACAGGGTCAAACAAATAAAGTGCAGGTTGTGTAGGAGCAACATTTGCATCCTGGACCTGCTGGAGGGGCTTGAGGGATGGAACCTCATCCAATACCTCAAGACTTGGTTTAAATCCAACAACCTGGCATCAAAGCTCACTGATGTTTTTCACACTAGAGAGTGCACACCATGTGCCAGCATGTCACCCTCTCCCAGGATCCCCTCCCTGGACTATGCTGGTAAATCTCCTTCACTTCAAGCACCAGGATGGCATCCTTCAGTTGGCTCACAAAGCGGGTCCACTCAAAGTGGAAGACAAGGTGATCATGCTCTTCCCAGACTATACCAGAGTGTTCCAGCAACAATGATTATCCATCCTTAGTGTCAAGCACAGACAATGCCTGCAAGGAGTTTGGTTCTGTCTTCTCTTTCCTGCCCTCCTCAAGTTCATTGCAATCGACACCACTCTCTTTTTCACCATCCAAAGGAGGACTGGGACTGGACAAAACAACACAATGGTCCTGCACCAGCAGACCTCTTTAGGCCCTCCTCCTCCCCGCCCAGGTCAGAAACTAAATTGATCCCGTACTCAAGAAACCCAACTTTCCTTCGTAGTGGCGCCCCCAGACCTGGAACAGATCACGGCAGATGGGTGGCAAAACCTGCAGCAGCTGTGGACATTGCACCCAACAACATTACCACTGACAAAAGGGCCACCCATCTCTTTACCACTGACAATGACACGCTCTTCTCTGATGACTCTCAGTGGAGCTGCCCACGTGGGTCTGAACTCCCACCACCAACATCGGACACTGTCATCTGAAGCAATTGTGTTGAGACACATTGTATGTACATCAGCACTACTCTATCCACCATGCCACGCTCCAACTGTAGGCACTCTTTCTGATTTCCTTCCTTTATTTTGTCGCTTGCGCCTACTGCACCGCCCACAGGCCCATGTACCCTTCTCATCAGGGCAACCTCCACCTTGGGCGATGCACCCCCGTAACTGCTTGTCCCCCCACCTCTTCTGAATTTTACTTGATGACCTTGTTTGGGCCTACTGGTTCAGTAGGCCCCACCTGTTATGCTTACCCAGTTTTAGCTGATCCTCTCTCTTGTACAAACCCTGCGCGCCATTCAATTTCTAACTGTGCTTTTAACTTGAGCTTGGTCAGCTGCATTTCATGCACTCTGCATCCCTCCCTGTCCTCCAACTCCTCTGGAGACAGGCCTCTGGCAGAACCACTGCTAACTGCTGGGGAGACTGCTTTCCCCATGGTAGTTAAACTTGGCATTTCATTAAAATAGAAAGTCCCAAAAAGAAATCTACCAACAAGTATTGGTTGCGTTAAGGTCTGCACTCACTAAGTAGTGTTCACCAATCACTGTACATGAGTCACAAATGCAAGTCCTGAATCGTCACCGCTGACCACCAATGTTAGACTTGGGGGTCTCCAGTTGCCACAGGTATGCACTTGTGACAAATAGGGACCCTCTCCTCTAGTCAGGGTGAGGGGGTACACTCCTAAAATAACCCCTGCTCACCCCCTTGGTAGCTTGGCACAAGCAGACAGGCTTATCTCAGAGGCATTGTGTAAAGCATTTGTGAACACATACAGTAACCAAGTGACAACACTACAAATGGACACCACACAGGTTTTATATAAAAAAAATAAGGATTCTTTATATAGATTTACCACAAGACCATTAAACAACAAAAACACACAATACTGTTACTTTAGATGGTAGAATTATGCTTAGTTCTCTTAAGTTCTTAAATGCGACACTTTAAGTCAATGTACCTTTTAGATGCGACACGCAGGGCAACGAAAGTGTTGCAACGATGTTGATGCGATGAAGTTTTTGGTGCAAAGAAATAAAGACGTGAAGATCTTCCAGATGCAGCGCGCTACTCGACTCGATGCTTCAGCTGCAGCGGCGGCACACTTTACGCGATGCGACGACAGTGGCCTTGGCAGCGTCACTCCTCTCCAACGTTTGCGAGACGCTTCCGCTCGATGCGATGTTGCAGCGGCGACACCCCTTTACGCGATGCGACAACAGCAGCTCCGACGGCGGCACGCTTCTCCGTGGATGCGAGGCGCTTTTCTTGATGTGGTGCAATGCGACAACTACGATGGCTGCGATGGCGACACGCTTCTTCCTCGATGCGAGACTCTTCTCTTGATGCGGTGCAATGCGTCAGCTACGATGGCTGCGATGGCGACACACTTCTTCGGCGTTGTGAGACACTTCCTGGATGATGCGAGACACTTCCGTTCGATGCGATGCTGCAGCGGTGACACACTTTACGTGATGCTCCGACAACAGCTCCGACGGCGGCACGCTTCTCCTTCTTGAGTCGCGCTTCCAACTCTTTGCGACACGCAGTCCCTCAGAAGGCCCAACAACAGCAGCAGGCACTTCCAAAGAACTCTGGGGAGCTGGGGGTGAAGTCTGTTGTTCCCGAGACTTCAGCAGGAGGCAAGCTCTTTTCCAAGCCCTTGGAGATCCATCACAAGTTGAGCAAAAGTACACACAAAGTTCCTTTCTCCTCTCTTTGGCAGTAAGGCAACCACTGCAGGCCAATCCCCCAGGTTCAGGGATAGTTTCCTCCTCAACTTCTTCTGGTTCCTCCCTCAGCAGAGGTTCTTCATGTTTTCCCAAAGTGATCTAAATTCTTGGGATCAGGGTCCCAATATTTATACCCAGAAACCCTTTGTCCTCTGAAGGCAGAGGGGCCTTTGCCCAGTCCAAACAAGTTCTGGAGCACTCTGTTTACATTACTCCTTCTTTCCTTTCACTGTGCAGGGCAGAGACATCAGCCGCTCCCCAGGGGGTGGAGCCAGCATTGTGGAAGGCAGGCACAGCCTTATTCAGGTCCCAGGTGCAACTCCTCCCACCCATCTAGATGCAGATCTCTCTATTCACCACTGGGGCACCTCACCCTGTCTCCTGGAATTCCCCAGACCTGTCACTCAAACTCCAGACAAAGATGTATTTTATCATCCTGAGTTCAGGCATACTAAATTCGAATTTCTACCATGTTCTCTGAGTCAGTTAGGATTATAAAAATATAATAACCAAACTGCCCATTCTGGCCTATGGAGAACAGGTAGCCTTGCAATAGTGAAAAACGAAAATGGCTGTAATTCACTATTAGGACATGCCACACACACCAGGGCATGTCCTACCTTATCCTTACAATGCACCCTGCCCTTGGGCCTACCATAGGGGTGTCTGATATGAAGAAAAGGGAAGGTTTAGGGACTGGCAAGTGGGTGCACTTGCCCAGTCATCATGACAGTACCAGACTGCACGCAGGCTCTGCAATGGCAGACCTTAGACATATTTTTACAGGCTGCTTCTGTGGGTGGCACAACCAATGCTGCAAGCCCACCAGCAGCATTTGGATTTACAAGCCCTGGGCACTCCTGGTGCATTGTACTAGGGTCTGACAGGTAAGCCAAACCAACCAATCATGGAATCACTAATTCGTACAATAATTTACAATAGGGAGAGCATATGCACTTTAGCACTGATCAGCAGTGGTAAAGTGCCCAGAGTCATAGAACAGCAAACAACAGGTCAGAAAAAATATAGGAGGAAGGCAAAAAGTTCAGGGATGATCCTGCAAAAAGGGCCAAGTCCAACACAACCCCCTTCCAGCCAAAACGCAGGGTAGACCAATCACTACCTTGATGGGCTTCCCTGCTTTGGGCGATAGAACCTGGACCTGGCCCGCAACTGCAGGGGCATACTACAGTTCTACGCCAATCTGAACCTATTGCACTCTCTCTGTCCATACTCTCAGGGCCCACCAAGCTAATCAATGGGGAACCCTTCTCCTCACCTGTGGACACCACCTGTGCAGCACCTAACCTTAACTGGCTCACAGGTGTGTCCCAACAGACAGACAACAAAATACAACAGTGGCCATTGACAGTAGTCAGGGATGAGACCCAGGCCTTATGCCTCTCAGGGCTCTCAAACCTCTGTGGAACCAGGGAGCGGGGGGCAGTAGCCCCAGGTGCTTGGCACCCTTTGTCCATTCTCCCTCCTGTCAGGTCAGGTATGACATCCTGGCACTGACCCACCAGCCCCAGGCCTGTACCCGGCAGCTGGACCAAAGACTGGGGTGGCCTCTCCCACACCCGGTCCTCCTCCTTGGGGCTTTGTGCCCTCCCACTTGGAGTGGTAACCCCTTCCATAATTGCCTGGGCAACTGTGGCAGGTGTCCTGCGCAATTCGCCCACCAGTTCAGGGGTTCTATCCTGCAACTGGGAGTCCAGGTCAGGGGGGACACCCTGAACCTGGCCCTCCAACTTAGGGCCTAAACCCTTCAGTCGGGCCGGGGTCAGAGGCGAGGACTCCCTCCCTCTGCACCCCTTCCAGGTGGCTGTAACCTCCCAACTGGAGTGGTACACCAAGAAGACAGACTGGTAGGGACACTAATTACAGATGTCCCTCCCTCCAGGTCAGACAACACCTGAACCTGGCTCTCCAACCTAGGGTCTAAACCCTCAGGCTGTACCGGGGTCAGAGGCGGGGACTCCCTCCCACTGAACCCCCTTCCAGAGTACTGCACACTCCCAACTGGAGTGGTACCCGTAGAAGCAACATGGGTCAGGACACTGATTACAGTTTTCCCACCCTCCAGGTCAGACAACACCTGAACCTGGCTTTCCAACCCTGGGACCAACGCATGCGGTTGAGCGCTCTCCTGGCGCACCAGGACTTCCTGGGGAGCACGCATGCCCCCCCTAAGGGTGACACATAACTCATGTGCCATGTGACAGTCTGCCTGGCGCAGATCTCCCGGCCCCTGTCCATCTGACAGTGCTCGAAGATCCCCCAGGACAGAAGTGATGTCACCATGGTCATTCACTGGTGACGCAGCCCTTCTGGTTGCTCCCTGACCCACTGGTTCTTCCACTGGGCTCTCTTTCCCCCACTCACCCCTCACTCTGGACTTCTGCACCCTCCCAACTGGAGTGGCACTGCCAGACACCAGAACTGATGGCGGCCTGCTTATAGACCCTCCCATTTCACCAGATACTAGGGGATCCCGCACAACGGGCAGTGCCTCAGGACAGACTAGGCTCCCCACCTGGTGTTCCCTTAAAGATCCATCCAGGCTCTGAGACTGAGGTTGGGCACTACCGGGACATAACCGATTCTCACTCCTTCCCCTTAAAGACTGGACGTGAGGCCCTACACCCCTCTCACTACTACAGGACCTAGCTGGGCTACTCTGAGCCATTTCCAACACACAGGGTTTGAAGATACCTGAGCCACTCTTCTTGGCATCACTCCCCAATGCCTCTTCAGACCCTCTGGAATCCACCAAAAGGTCTGCCTCCAATGTGAGCTCCCTGGGGTCAGAGAACTCACTCTCCAACAAGTGTTGGCATAGCTCTGGAAAACGGGGACTTACAATATGCTCTCCCACAATTGGATCACACAGCCCCCTAGCAGGGTTAACCAAACTATCCTTCACCTCACCATCCAGTGCCTCGCACAGGTACTCCACACCACTCTCTTGAGATTGGCAAGACAGCATCTGACTGTCTCTGTCACTCAACCCACACTCTTCTGGGCGGTCTTCACACTCCCACACGAGGATCTCAACCATGGGGGAATCAATCCCACCACTAGGACTATGAACCCCTGTGCCAGTTTCCCAATTCTCCTCAAGAACACTGCGCACCCCTGGAGCTACCTCATATCCTTGAACCTCCTGGTGTAAATTAACCCCCTCCTTCAAGTCAAGTGCCACATCTCTGGGTGTGTGTGCTACCCTTTCAGCACTAGAAAATTCAATATTGCTGCCACCATCTGAGCTGGATTCCTCCTCCCACTCAGCAAACTTCAATCTCTGAGCTACACACATTTCTTGTTGCTGGGCTGAGACACACATGGCCTCAAGCCTCTCCAACTCTAAGTCAAGCTTCCTCATAATCAACTCATGCTCCATTTCCATTTATTTTCCTCTAGGGCTAACTTTCTAATTTGCCATTCCATTTCTAACTGTGCTTTTAACTTGAGCTTGGTCAGCTGCATCTCATGCACTCTGCATCCCTCGCTGTCCTCCAACTCCTCTGGAGACAGGCCTCTGGCAGAACCACTGCTACCTGCTGGGGAGACTGCTTTCCCCATGGTAGTTAAACTTGGCATTTTATAAAAATAGAAAGTCCCAAAAAGAAATCTACCAACAAGTATTGGTTGTGTTAAGGTCTGCACTCACTAAGTAGTGTTCACCAATCACTGTACATGAGTCACAAATGCAAGTCCAGAATCCTCACCGCTGACCACCAATGTTAGACTTGGGGGTCTCTAGTTGCCACAGTTATGCACTTGTGCAAATAGGGACCCTCTCCTCTAGTCAGGGTAAGGGGGTACACTCCTAAAATAACCCCTGCTCACCCCCTTGGTAGCTTGGCACGAGCAGACTGGCTTATCTCAGAGGCAGTGTGTAAAGCATTTGTGAACACATACAGTAACCAAGTGACAACACTACAAATGGACACCACACAGGTTTTATATAAAAAAATAAGGATTCTTTATATAGATTTACCACAAGACCATTAAACGACAAAAACACACAATAGTGTTACTTTAGATGGTAGAATGTTGCTTAGTTCTCTTAAGTTCTTAAATGCGACACTTTAAGTCAATGTACCTTTTAGATGCGACACGCAGGGCAACGAACGTGTTGCAACGATGTTGATGCGATGAAGTTTTTGGTGCAAAGAAATAAAGATGTGAAGATCTTCCAGATGCGGCGCGCTTCTCCGATGTTGCGAGAAGACTCAACTCGATGCTTCAGCTGCAGCGGCGACACACTTTACGCGATGCGATGACAGTGGCCTTGGCAGCGTCACTCCTCTCCGACGTTTGCGAGACGCTTCCGCTCGATGCGATGTTGCAGCGGCAACACCCCTTTACGCAATGCGATGACAGCAGCTCCGACGGCGGCACGCTTCTCCGTGGATGCGAGGCGCTTTTCTTGATGCGATGCAATGCGACAACTACGATGGCTGTGATGGCGAGACGCTTCTTCCTCGATGCGAGACTCTTCTCTTGATGCGGTGCAATGCGTCAGCTACGATGGCTGCGATGGCGACACGCTTCTTCGACGTTGCAAGAGACTTCCTGGATGATGCGAGACGCTTCCGCTCGATGCGATGCTGCAGCGGTGACACACTTTACGAGATGCGGCGACAACAGCTCCGACGGCGGCACGCTTCTCCTTCTTGAGTCGCGCTTCCAGCTCCTTGCGACACGCAGTCCCTCAGAAGGCCCAACAACAGCAGCAGGCACTTCCAAAGAACTCTGGGGAGCTGGGGGGTGAAGTCTGTTGTTCCTGAGACTTCAGCAGGAGGCAAGCTCTTTTCCAAGCCCTTGGAGATCCTTCACAAGTTGAGCAAAAGTACACACAAAGTTCCTTTCTCTTCTCTTTGGCAGTAAGGTAACCACTGCAGGCAAATCCCCCAGGTTCAGGGATAGTTTCCTCCTCAGCTTCTTCTGGTTCCTCCCTCAGCAGAGGCTCTTCTTGTTTTCCCAAAGTGATCTAAATTCTTGGGATCAGGGTCCCAATATTTATACCCAGAAATCCTTTGAGCTCTGAAGGCAGAGGGGCCTTTGCCCAGTCCAAACCAGTTCTGGAGCCCTCTGTTTACATTACTTTTTCTTTCCTTTCACAGTGCAGGGCAGAAACATCAGACGCCCCACAGGAGGTGGAGCCAGCATTGTGGAGGGAAAGCACAGCCCTGGAGCACTTTGTTGACAGGATTCCTTCTTTTCATTCACTGTGCAGGGCAGAGACATCAGCCGCTCCCCAGGGGGTGGAGCCAGCATTGTGGAAGGCAGGCACAGCCCTATTCAGGTCCCAGGTGCAACTCCTCCCACCCATCTAGATGCAGATCTCTCTATTCACCACTGGGGCACCTCACCCTGTCTCCTGGAATTCCCCAGCCCTGTCACTCAAACTCCAGACAAAGGAATACACACAGCCTAGCAGAGGCAGGTTTGAATGGTTAGACAAGAAAATTCCTACTTTATAAAAGTGGCATTTTCAAACACAGAATGTTAAAACCAACTTCACTACAAGATGTATTTTATCATCCTGAGTTCAGGCATACTAAATTCGAATTTCTACCATGTTCTCTGAGTCAGTTAGGATTATAAAAATGTAATAACCAAACTGCCCATTCTGGCCTGTGGAGAACAGGTAGCCTTGCAATAGTGAAAAACGAAAATGGCTGTGATTCACTATTAGGACATGCCACACACACCAGTGCATGTCCTACCTTATCCTTACAATGCACCCTGCCCTTGGGCCTACCATAGGTGTGTCTGATATGAAGAAAAGGGAAGGTTTAGGGACTGGCAAGTGGGTGCACTTGCCCAGTCACCATGACAGTACCAGACTGCACGCAGGCTCTGGCAGACCTTAGGCACATTTTTACAGGCTGCTTCTGTGGGTGGCACAACCAGTGCTGCAAGCCCACCAGCAGCATTTGGATTTACAAGCCCTGGGCACTCCTGGTGCACTGTACTAGGGTCTGACAGGTAAGCCAAACCAACCAATCATGGAATCACTAATTCGTACAATAATTTACAATAGGGAGAGCATATGCACTTTAGCACTGATCAGCAGTGGTAAAGTGCCCAGAGTCATAAAACAGCAAACAACAGGTCAGAAAAAATAATGGCCAAGTCCAACAGCTATGCACAAAACAGCGGATCCCTAGCACTTACTACAATTATGCAAAGTTGGCAGAGGCACGACACAGATGAACATAGTTGAGACCTAACCCCCGAGATCCAGATATTACTCATTCATCATGCAGACTACCCATGACATGATTCACCTTCTAACACTGTATGTGTGGGGTATTCACACAGCTTTCCAAAAGTGTGCTGTATACTCTTATGTCAAGAGGCAACCTGCATACAGTTATTCTACAAGAGACTAATATCACACAAGCAGAGGTTGAATGACTGTGTAAATGCTGTAGAGGACAATTCTATGGAACTACATACTCCACGTATGTATGTGGTGCCCTGATCTACATCAGGCCGGGTGCCCCTTACCAAGTCCTAGGCACCACCATAGACACTGATGGCTAATACTATCTTCTGGAGGGACACCACTATGGCTGCCCCCTGCTCCTTATTAGTATTTATGCTCCAAACTCTGGTCAGGGATACTTCTGGGATGCCCTCTCCTCTGTTCTCACCTATTAAGGGGCATCTTCCTGGATCCTCAGTGGAGATTACAACTGCGCTTTAAAGCTACACCTAGACAGATCACATCACCTCCTACAGATACACCCAGACATGCACTAACAGTGCTACTACACGATTGGGCACAACACTGGTCCCTGATAGATGCTTGACAGACACTCAGATCATAATGCACACTATATTGATCTTTGTCGGGCATCCCCAAGGCCACTGATACCTACATGGCAACTCCAGCACAAATACCTTGAAGGCCCAGTCTTTCAGGAGAAACAGGGTAACCATATCTGCAGTTACTTTGTTAAGAACCAGGGCACCACCTCTTCAAGGAAGGTGGAATGGGATGCATTCAAAGTGTTGATGCAGGGCTACTGCATACAACAGGTAGCAGGTGTAGGCAGGACGCCAAGACTTGTCTAGTGCAGCTGAGTAAGGCAGAGTGTCCTGAAAAGACCCCGCAGCTAGCCGCCCCAAAGACCTCATCTATACAGCTCCTAGAGAGCCTCTGCTACTTTAATTTCACAGTTCATGCAACTAAAGTCCATAGAAAAGGGGACAAATCTGGGCACCTCGTAGCCTGGAGTTTGACCTAAAACTAATTTACATCCCATAATCGAATTGATCACACCGACGGGCACTACAGCCGATACCCATAAGGACATACTACAACTCTTTTACCCTATTTACCATAATTTGTACCGGGTCCAATCTGAGATCTACTCGCACTCCTTTCTCATGGACATCTCCCTATCTTGCATCCCCACTGCGACTTAAGTCACACTTCCCACCAAAAATATAAAACAGAGGAAGTAATACAGGCAATCAGGGACCCAAAGTAGAACCCTAAAAATTGATGGCTTACCACTTGAATATTATAGTACTTTCTCTTCACAACTTGCACCCAAATTGACTGATTTATGCACAGAACAAAAAAGGTTGGTCCCAGTAAACAATACTATGAACAAAGGACGTTACACAGATATTCACAATACATAAAAAGAAATCCATACAATAAATTACTGAGAGATGTTATTTATTGTATGGATTTTTTTTATGTATTGTGAATATCTGTATAACATCTTTTGTTCATAGTATTGTTTACTGGGACCAACCTTTTTTGTACTGCTAAATACCCAGGTCGCAGTACCATTGGGTTTACCCTATTTGTAACAATTTATACACAGAAGCATTGATAGCTGGTGAATTCTCTCACATGCAAGGGGTACCGCTCCTGGTCTCCATTCTGAAGCCCAGCAGATAACCGAACCAGCCATCAGTATATCGACCCATTGCCATCCTAGGGACCACTTATAAAATACTGGGCAAAATACTGGCAAAATACTGGGAGATCGCTATGCTCAGGTGCTCCCTGATGTCATCCAGGCAGACCTGAATGAGTTTGTCCCAGGACTCAGCACCTCCCAGAACATTTGTTGGTTGTTCCATATACAAGACCGTGTTAAGGGGCACTACCCACAAGCGGCATGGCTAATATTAGACCTGGTGAAGGCTTTTGATTCACTGGCGTGGCCCTATCTTTTCCACATCTTGACCTAGCTTGGGGTCAGGCCACGCCTTCTCGCATACACTCAGCTCCTCTACACTAACCTGATCTCTCGATTCCACCTAGGGAACCTCATCTCCAAAGTGTTTCAAGTGAGCAAAGGCACTAGACAGGGGTGTCCCCTTTCGCCACTGCTCTTTGACTTGGCGGTGGAGCCTCCTGCTATATGCTTATGGCACAAGGGCTGGAGAATACCCTTAGAGGACAGGCCACATGCAGTGTGCCTGTACTCTGTTGACCTTCTCATCTAGCTTGAATCCAGTGGCACAGTGAGCAGGGGACCCACGTGTGGGCATACCGGCGCACTGAAGGCAAGAAAGCAAAAGACACACAGATGATGGATGGAATACAATGCAAATCAAACATTCACCCCCAGTCAAGAGATCGGAGTTAAATCCATCGTTCTTTTGCTCACCATGCCACCCCAGTTTAGACTCAGCCATATGGCAATCAGTCTTGACCCTGTTCCTCATGGGAACAGTCCAGCCCAAACTGCCAAGCCAGGTTATCCCTTGACATGAAACAAGCATCCTGGGACAGGTTTTGGGGAATCACCCCTCATCAGCCAGGCTAGCTTGAATCCAGTGGCACAGTGAGCCCGGGACCCACGTCTGGGCATACCCGGTGCACTTAGGGCGAGAAACCAAAAGACACACAGACGATGGATGGAATGCAGAACAAATCAACCATTCACGCCCAGTCAAGAGTTCTGAGTTAAATCCATCGTTCTTTTGGTCACTATGCCACCCCAGTTTAGACCCAGCCATATAATCAAATGAGTCTTGACCCTGTTCCTCATGGGAACAGTCCAGCCCGAGCTGCCAAGCCAGGTCCTCCCTGGACCGGAAACAAGCATCCTTGGACCGGTTTCTGGGAATCACCCCTCATCAGTGAGGATAGCTTGAATCCAGTGACACAGTGAGCAAGGGACCCACGTCTGGGCATAGCCGTCGCAATTAAGGCAAGAAAGCAAAAGACACACATATGATGGATGGAATGCAGAGCAAATCAAACATTCAGCCCAGTCAAGAGATCTAGGTTAAATCCATCGTTCATCTTTTCTCACCATGGCACCCCAGTTTATTGTTGCAGACTGCGGGGGCCTTGAGGCTCCCTACACGGTCCCCAACAATACACACTGGATACCCTGGGTTGGGCTAGCAAAAGGGGTTAGGCTGAAGACGCCTAGAAAGGGCCTCACAGGATACAACAAAAACAATACTCTAGCCCATCACATTTGAACTGCTGTTAAATTTTTTAACAGACTAAGGCCAATCAATGAATAAGATGGTCTTAAGTATTTAATTATTATATCGATTTCATCTTTTTGAGATATAGTGCCTTTACTTTATGAGTCAGACCAAGGGAGAAACTTCCTTTTACTCTATTTGTCAACATACATTGAGTTTTACATATCAAAAATGAAATAACACTGTTGTACACAAAAGACATGAATTACAAACATTATTGAGCCTGTCTTATCTTTCAAGCAAGCAGCAACCTAACAACTGCTTTAACATCCAAATTCTTTGTCAATATTGCGGTGCTGCTGATCCAAAGGGAAATATTGCTAAGCCTAGTAGGATGGTAGAACTTTGTTCAACTTCCTACATAGGGCAAAATTATTTACATACATATTCCCCGTGGTATGTGGTGCCGATGCATTTCGAGTTCCAGAGTAATTGTAGGGATTCTCTTTAGGGCTTAGATTGGATGCAATATGGTGAATGTTTTCACGGAGTTCCAAGTGACTCCTTGTTTGGTTGTTCGAATAATACACTAATTAGTGATAATGCCTCATGGCAGTTTGTTCAAATAGTGTAATCAGCTTTGTACGTACTGGCGCTCAGTCTCTTAAATTTTCATTTTTCCAGGACACTCGTCGAAGCGTGTAACGGGTCTTGACCTCACTTTATTCATACACCCTGGAAAAATGACCGGTTAAGTGCCCCAGAGACAAGTGCAGTTACCCAATGTAATCTTTGATGGATTTGAAACGATATAGAGGGAGTCCTTGAGAGATCATACAGACTTTCAAAGGAGTGTATATGTAAGAGAGTATAGTCAGGGCCACTGGAATTATGCAATTATGCAGCCATCGTGTTTTCAGCATAAGTATGGATTTCCCACATTTAGATCAAAAGTTACTACAAATGCAGTGACGTGTTGCTGCTCAGTGGAAGATCCTTCACAAACAAAGGTTGACCAGTCACCATTGTGATGCGTATTGTTGTATCATGGTTTTAAACTGGTACTAATGAGGTGTAACCTTTCCCCAGAGAGTGTCAACATGTGTACAAATCACAAAATAAAGTGCTGAATGATGCCTCATAATTTGCCCCTTTTTGTTGCCACATAATTTAAACTTCCCCTGCCATATCATTCCAGTAGCCCTGAGTATAGTTAATTATGGACATTACATGTTGAGCTCTTTTTTTTGCAAACTGTGGCTCTTGATCATTTTGTCTCCAAACCTTTCTCTCTGCCATGCAGGGTCCCACAAGGATCCTCGCTTAGTCCAACGTTGTTCAAGGTATATGTGACTGTGTTGGCAATTTAGATTAAATCCTTTGGCTTCAACCTTACCTCCGATGCCAATGACACACACATTGTGGTGTCAGTATATAAAAACTAAAATAACATTGGCTTTAAGTTTCATGTCTGTATGCAAGTTATCAGCAAATGGATGAGCAAAAACTGCTTAAAGTTACATTCTGAAATAGGTGATCGCATTTGGAAACTCTACTTCTGTGCGGTCCCCATCCTGGTGGCCAGAGGAATTGGGATCACTTCTATTCCAGTGAGAAAGGCAAAATATTTAGGAGTTATTATTGATGAAAAGTTTAATTTTGGGAAAACAGGTCAATTCTGTAATTTCATCCTCGTTTTACACCTTAAAAATCATTAATAAAATGCACCTTTATATCCAATTAGATGCACAGAAAATATTCATATTGGTTTTAGTCCTATCAAAATTCGACTATTACAATGGTTTGTACCTAAATATGCAGGAACAATAGCTTAATGAATTGAAAACTCAGTTTCTTGTGCAATCCACAAGCTACATTGGTTGCCTTTTAAGAACCAAATCATGTTTAAGGCCTTTTGCATTGCCTATAAAGCACTGCACAATGTCGACCCTTAATTTCTGAAGGAGACCTTCAAATGGTACCAACATAGCCGAAAGCTACAAACTTCTGGGTCCAAAAACAGTGGTCCCCAGTTTCAAGAGGATGAATTGGTGTGGAAGACGTTTTACAACAAGTACGACCAAGATGTGGAATCTTTTTCCTTCTCACGTTACGGCCTTACCTACCCTACTATCATTCAGAAAGGAGTTGAAAACGTGACATTTTAATAACTGCTGGTATGATCCTTTTTTTCTTGAGCAGAGTTAGTGTCAAGACACCTTCAGGTAATCGAGGGCTCAATAAATCGCTCTAACATAATATAACATAACATGATTCTCACCGATAGGAACTTTGGCTCCCATTTTGGGATATATATGTCCTGCACTTAATTTATCATAAGTGTTTTTAAATGGAATCCCAAAGACTTCAGGGGATCTTCTTGACAACTTACGCCATGATTTATTGCCATGCGGTTATTAAATAGTAAATTTAGGTCCATGCTCTCTCATCTAGATTTATTGCATGGATATCATTTTTACTGATACGTAACCATTGATTCCTTTTAACAATTCTGGTACATGCTTCAACATCATTCAAATGATGGTTACTTGAAGAAGCATAGGCAACAACATTTAATAAACTCTTGCTAGCTTGCATACCATTAAAGTAACATTTCTTTTAAATCAGCAAAGCAGATATTTTTGTGATAAAATGAACATGTAGGGTGAAAAGGGCATCCAAGCCATGTCCATTGCTGTAGGACAAAGAATACAGAAGATGCACTATTTACCTTCATGTGACCCTATGGATTTTGGAACAACACCATTGATTTGGAACTATCTCAAAGATTCAATTACAAAGACACTGTATCAATTGTCTTTCCACATGTAATGTGACAGCAGCCGACAGTCAGTTTGAAACACTTCCTGAGTGATGATGTATCTCACAAATATAGGGCCTTGACTGTAGACTTACAACTTACTGTTCGTTATACTAACTACCATGCTGGACAGCAACGATGGACCTCCACTTTTGTCTTTCTTGAGCAAGCTTCTGTATACTGCCCCAGCTGTGGTTCAGGGACTTCATTTCAGTTGCCAAAGTTCACCTCCAGGAGTTCTTTGGCCTTCCTTCCTTCTGTTTGCATTCTGGGGTTCAGTGGACAGCACTTCTCGTGACGGAGTCTTGTTCTCTTTAGATGGTGTGTCCTACCCATCTCCATCTTTTTCTCATAATGATGATGTCCATGCTCTCTTGCTTGCATCAGGTGAGCAATCTCTGGTTAGAGATGGTTTGCTGCCAGAAAATGAGCAAGATTTTTCTCAGGCTACTGGTGTGGAAGGCTGACAGTTTGGTGATGTCACTTTTCCTCATCCACCAACTTTCTGATCCTTGAACATAAAGGCCAGTTCAAAATAGTGGCACAAATTGAGCACATACTTTTTGTGACCTGTCTGCACTTATGCAAAGTAACTTATGTATTAGGGTCACAGAATCAACTACCTAATGAATATTAATTAAGGATATAGCTATTTCTACCCCCTGTGATTTGCTGCAAATACAGGGTTGGCGGCTTGCAAGGGACAGCAGACTACCACCTACTCATTTACATTCCCAAACCGAAAATAAGTTTTTTGAAGCAGCCCGTGTTCTTTAAAGTTAATCTGCTTTAAACAAAATGTTTACTGTTTGGTAAGACGTTGTTGTAGCATACATAGGTGTTCTCCACTTCCTAGTTCCCTAGCACAGTGAAACTGCCTACTGTCTCATTAATGAATGAGTCACCATCTCTTTTGAGGTGTTGCTTAACTTTCAATGGTTATGACTAGAATGTGGTCAAAAAACACATTGACGCATCTCCTTACAAATGACAAAAAGGCGAGAATGCACCTGTCGTTTCTCCTTCTAATTGAGATTCGGAATGAGTTTCAAAACTTTTTTTATGATTCGTAAGTGCTTTTCCGAAATGCAAACAGGGCAAAAAGTGCTGGCAGAGTTTGCAAGCACAAAAAGCCTTTCCACATGAGGCCCCCTCCGTCATCACTAAATAGTCTGTTGATTAGCAAGGTCCTGTAGGATGAATTTATTAGCGAAGTAATTACTTTTTAAGACAATTAGCTGAGAATTTTGCATATTTTTCATATTCCGTATTCAGAAATGAAATTGTTCTTTAACTGGCTGGCAGGAGGTTGTCTTTATCTTCCTTTGAAAATAAAACTACAGGGACCTCCGGCTCTGTGCCCTGCTGTTAAGTTGTTTTAAAGGATGCAAATAGTTCACTAATCGGATTTACCACAACTGAATGGAATGTTTTCTAGAAGGAATTCGAGAACCGACTAAGGCCAGGTACTGTTCGAATTAGTTGTTCTTCAATTGCTTTCTGATTTTCTTAGTCTGACATTAATGAGGCTCTTTGGGTATCTACTTGTCCTATTGTCATTTATGGTAGTTGAGGTGTATGAGTTCGATAGACGTTCTTATGTCTGTACTATTTCTGCCTCTTTTTAAGATTTTCTCTCCATTTTTCGTTTTGATGGCTGAAATGAAATAACTCAATTAACTAGCTGGGCAAATGATGTCTGATGTTGTTGTCCCCAATAGACTTTTTGCTTTGTCTGACTAGACCCAATAACTTACATACTTACATTGTAGTTAGCTGTTTCATGATTATGGTTGTGTTAGTTGCAAGTATGTTTCTTTGATGTTTTCCATATTGACTCTTTCTACAGATATGGGATTTCACTTTTCCATGTCATTTCCCTGTTTATATGGGGTAAGAGAACCTTTGTGGTGCTAATAGCCCTGTTGTTTGCTGCTATTCTATTGCCGTGCTTGTTTTTTTAAATAATACATTTTAATATCGTTTTACATCTGATATGCACTTTGCATCTTTGCTGCTACTTTGAAGGGGGGAATCTTATGTGTCTCTTCAAAATTTGTTATTGCCGTGCTCGTCTTTTTAAAACAATTTGTTTTAACATTGTTTTACATTTGAATTGCACTTTGCACTTTTCACTGCTAATTGAAGGGGGAAATTTTAAGTGTGATTCCTTTAAAATCTGTTATCACCGAGCCCTCACCTCACCGCTATTACTCGCACCTACTCACGCTCGACCCTTGCGGGACCCGGATGTTAGTGGGCCCGCACTGCACTCAGGGTTGACGCGTTAGTCTTTCCTTGCTCTCTATATCACGGAACCTTCATTAGTCGCGCTGGGGCAGATGCGCAGCGGGTAAGAGAAAATTTGTGGTGCTGATAGCCCTGTTGTTTGCTGCTATTCTATTGCCGTGTTTGTTTTTTAAATAATACATTTTAATATTGTTTTACACCTGATATGCACTTTGCATCTTTGCTGTACTTTGAAGGGGGGAATCTTATGTGTCTCTTCAAAATTTGTTATTGCCGTGCTCGTCTTTTTTAAACAATTTGTTTTAACATTGTTTTACATTTGAATTGCACTTTGCACTTTTCACTGCTACTTGAAGGGGGAAATTTTAAGTGTCATTCCTTTAAAATCTTTTATTACCGAGCCCTCACCTCACCGCTATTACTCGCACCTACTCGCGCTCGACCCTTGCGGGACCCGGATGTTAGCGGGCCCGCACTGCACTCAGGGTTGACGCGTTAGTCTTTCCTTGCTCTCTATATCACGGAACCTTCATTATTCGCGCTGGGGCAGACGCGCAGCGGATGCGTGCAGCGGGCGCACCCGTCAGCGTCCGTAACGCGTCCAGCGCCATAACCCCTGGCCGGTTTGGCTCCGGAAAATACAGCAGGGAGGAGTTGTTAGCCCTCGATCAAGGATCGTGTAAACCTCACGACCTAACTCTTCTGAGTAAGATAGAGTGTACTAATTGTCTGTTTTGTTTGGGAGGTGCGATTAGGGCTAAGATAGGAGGGAGGGAAGGTGGCTTTGTGGAAACCCTAAGGGATGTCCAAAGGGGGCCCCCCCCCGGCCTAAAGTGATTGGCCACAATTTTGGTGATCAGGAACGATATATTCAATGCATGCTGCCTAATGTCCGATCATTCATTAAACACAAGTATCAGATTGAGGAAATGATTTGAAGCACTAACATAGACATAATTTTCTTTACCGAGACATGGGCAGATAACGCCTCATGTCCAGACTGGAACATAGCCCTACCACAAGGCTACACTGTGATCTCACAAAATAGAGAGTTGGGGAGAGGGGGGGGCATTGCTATTGTCTACCGAGATTATATAAATTTGCGAATAAACGCCACTAAAGATCTTTCGGCAGAAGCCTTGCATTTTACCATCAATATTAACAACGTAGTGAATGTTCAGGGCTTATTGCTCTATCGCCCCCCTGGTCCTAAAGCGTTATTTGCTCAGTCCTTGATGACTTACCTGGAGTCGCAAACTGATCATGCTACTTAGGGATTTTAATTTTCACTTGGAGCTTGGGGACAATTCTGATACGAAAAGACTTCTTGACAATCTTTTCACCTTTGGACTTGCCCAGTTGGTCACTGAACCCACCCATCAGGCGGGTCATACCTTGGATGGTATCTTCTCAAACGATTCCAACATAAATGTGGTAAAAGTTACTCCTTTGCCTTGGACAGATCATTATGCGGTTCTGTTTAGGATCAAGGTCTCACTCCCACCGTTGCGGAAACAGATAAAATCCACTAAAGTCATGTCCAGACGGTGGAACAAAGTCAGCACAGATGACTTATTAGTGGCTCTTAGTACAGGCCCCAGGTAGTTGTCTAAGCATTGTAATGCGGCTGCTTCCGATATTAACGATTGGCTCCAGACAGCAGCTGACCAGGTAGCTCCTGAAAGATGGTCTACCATTAGAAGACATAAGCCGACCTCCCCCTGGTACAATCCCCATCTCAAAGCCATAAAGGTGAAATGCCGAACAGCAGAACAAATATGGCGGCAGGATTATGATAGATCTGCAAAAATTATCTATAATTCTGCCCTTAAAGAATACAAGATGGCAATCATAGAGGCAAAAAGTTGTTTTTTCGCCACTAAAATAGAGGAAGCGGGAAACTCTTCTAGAGAGCTTTTTAAAACAGTCAATATGCTCTCTAAATCCCAACTGGGCACTGCTTTTCATACTGATCAAACTATGTGCGATAGGATTGCAATTTTCTTCCAAAATAAGGTCCAAGTTATCTATGACAACCTTTCTGAAGCCTGCCAGCTCCCAGACATAGCACAACACTCACAGGCAACAGTGAGGCCATCCTCGAGGGAACTAACTAGCTTCCCTATGATTGGTCAAGAGGAAGTCGGTGACTTACTTCTCTCCTTAAAATCGGCATCACCTAAAGACCCCTGCCCAGCCACGGTGCTTCACCGGCTTGTAAATAGGATTGGGGAGGTACTAACGCCATTATTCAATCAAATTCTGGAGTCAGGCAGCTTTCCTGCATGTTGGAAGATGGCCACTGTTAGGCCTATATTAAAAAAGCCCACGCTAGACCCCATAGAGCTTAAGAACTACCGACAGATTTCCGGCCTGCCCACAATGGCTAAGATCTTGGAAAAATCAATGAACAGAACCTTGACTGAGTACCTCGAGACCAATGAAATACTGGATGTAACTCAGCATGGTTTTAGACCTAATCATTCGACTGAATCTGCCCTGATTGTAGTTACAGAAGAGATCCGCAGAACAATGGATCAAGGGCGAAATGCAGTCTTGGTTCTGCTTGATATGTCGGCAGCCTTCGACACCGTGAACCACACGGTGTTGGTTCAGCGGCTCCAAGATGTGGGTATTGGGGGTTCAGCGTTGTCCCTCCTATCCTCTTTTTTGGACGGGAGAGTGCAGAGCGTATATTGGGAGGGTTTGCAATCGGAGAGCTTTTTCTTGCCATGTGGGGTCCCCCAGGGTTCCGCATTGTCACCTACCATCTTTAATATCTATATGTTGCCACTGGCCAGTTTGATTAGTAGGCATGGTTTTGAATTTACTTCATACGCCGATGATTCTCAGCTTATAATCTCCATGGTTAAACATCCAGGGAACACGGCTGCTAGGTTTCATGCCTGTTTGGAGGAGATTATATCTTGGATGAATCATAGCTTCCTAAAAATAAACACCGATAAAACAGAGGTTATTGAATTTGGCCAGGAGCAACCTCGATGGGATGCTTCCTGGTGGCCAACTATAGCCGGGGAATGCCCCACCCCTGCAACCAAGATCAGAAATCTGGGGGTTATTTTTGGTTGTAATTTAACTTTCTAGGCTCAAGTTAATAGTCTCACCCCTTCCTGTTTCTTCTTAATTAAAACCATGAAGAAGATTTTTCCCTTCATTAGGAAGGAACAACGGAAATCAGTAGTAGTAGCTCTCTTGCTTTCCAAGTTAGATTACTGCAATGGCCTACTTCTGGGAATTAATAAGTCCCAAATGAATAGGCTTCAATCATTGCAGAATGCTGCTGCTAGATTACTTCTAGATATACCCAGAGGCAAGACTACTTCTGCGGCTATTCGAACTTTGCACTGGCTCCCAATCCAGCATCGCGTTGAGTTTAAGGCCTTATGTTTGGTCCATAAAGCTTTCTACGGAGGAGGTGCTAGGGTTATGCGCATATTGTTTAGACCTTACATTCCAGCCCGATTGCTAAGGTCTGGTATCTTGAATCTTCTTTGCCTGGACAGGATCAGGAAGGCAGGATGGGGTGGTAGAGCGTTCTCCCACCGTGCGGCAAAGCTATGGAACTCGCTGCCTGTAGCTATGCGTCTTCAACCTAATAGATTGGCTTTTAGAAGAGCCTTGAAGACTTGGCTGTTTGCTACAACATAGGTGATGTTACAGGCTATTGGCCTTACTAGGTTCTCTTCCCTTAGCGCCAAGACACCACGGCATACGAGCGCTCTACAAGCATATATCCTATCCTATCCTATCCTATATGGCACAATATTCTTGTACACGTACAGCATATGAACGCTTTAAACTCTTACCCATTATGTTTAACCTTTAAACCACCCATTTGTTGTCTGTGCTTCTTTCCATACGTGTCCTAAAGACACACGGCCCCAGTTATGCTAGACATAGAAAAAAGATTTTGCAAGCAGATTAATACATTTCAACCAATCCCACTTACTTAATTTGAGCCGATGGTTGCCGTAGGCCCAGTGGCACTTTTTGGAGGACCGGAATTTATTTTGCCAACAAGAAAGAGAGAAAGGCAGAAAAGGAGGAAGAGAAGAGGAAGAGAATGATGGAAAAACAGTGACAAAGGGAGGAAGCAGTGATGAAAAAGAACTTGCAAGAGTGACATAATGTGACAGGGAGTGTATGGTGGTAGATGGAAGCGGCAAGAGATTGAAGCAAGATTAAACAGTCTTAGTATTCCGCCATCCCATTATCATCAGTGCAAACTACAGGATTCTGAGGAAAAGGTTTTACAAATTAAGCACTGCCAATCTCAGAGTGAACATGTTTCTATGTCTACAGGTAGAAGATTAGCAGAATTGCCAGAAAGGATAAGGGGAAGTGGAGATTGTGCATGGCAGAGCTACATAGGGTGAGAGGTGAAATAGGTGTCTACAGAGGAAGAGGGAGGCAGGCGTGATATGGAAGATGACCCTAGAGCCAGGAAGAGATGTGAAAATGCCAATAAACCCAAATGGTAAGGAGCCGTGGGTTGCAAGGGAAAGGAACAATGAGTGAAGACAGTATAAAGCTTTTTATGTCTTTTATAGAAGACATGACGGACACAGAAATAAAGAGGGACACGTGCTTAGAAAGAATAGTGGCAGTAACGAAATTAATGCCGAAGAAATAATGCAAAATGCAAGTAAAAAGTAGAACATAAAATGCATTTCCAAAACGGCAATGACGCACACAAATGTTTACTGGCTAAAGGAATGCATTAATCCTGTTACAATTGTTTTCTGTGTTTCAAATGTAGTGCAGTGCATATATTTAAGAAAACTGCACATTGTACAAACATGCTTTATAGCGCCTTTAAATTCACACATAATCATCTCAGCAGTTTGTCAAGATGTATGCTTAACATCGGTGCCTGTAGCAAGGCATATGTTGCTCATTTATGACTTATTTCATTTAGCCCCCCGTATATGCACTGTGCAAGCACTGGAACAAGCACTTGGGGGCTTATTTATGAGAGCTCTGAATAACTTTTACGACACATAAAGTAGTACATGTGTTTTTCAAGGCTCTCAATCTGATTTATAAAGCCACGCAAAACCACCGTGCTTGGCTTTGAGTGACCTCTTAAATCTCAAATAATGCAACGCAGCGCAAGTTGTTTCATTGCCTTACTCTATTTCTCCTTGTTTTTTCCTCTTTCCGTGTTTGCTGCATTCTGCAGCACACATAGAAAGAGGAAAACACCCCTTAGGATTGTTTTTGTGCAGGAAGGTGTCCCTTCTTGCACACAAACAATCCTGCATGCAACTGAGGCACCCTTGCACCATGGTACAAGGGTGCT
The DNA here is from genome assembly GCF_964204655.1 of Triturus cristatus. Classification (NCBI taxonomy): domain Eukaryota; kingdom Metazoa; phylum Chordata; class Amphibia; order Caudata; family Salamandridae; genus Triturus; species Triturus cristatus. The sequence continues at coordinate 347,858,977 of NC_140582.1, forward strand.
TATGTTGGCCTAGACTGCCAAAACGGCAACAGTACAGGGAGTAAGGACAGTAATGCACCGTATTGCATAAGTATGGTGCATTCCTGCACTTTTAGTTTGGCATTGGGCAGCCCAGCAAGGTGCCTTGCTGTTCTGCCGTATGCCAAAATCCCATAAATTAGGGCCTTGGGGGCCTATTTATAAGAGCCCTGCATCACTTTTGCACCATGTAAAGTGGTACATGCATGATTCAGGCCTCTCATAAATATTACGAAGCCACACAAAGACACACTCTGTGTGGCTTTGAGTGTGCTCATAAATCATGCGTAGGGCGATGAAATGCAAATTGATGCATCACCTTACTCTGTGCCCAGTAGCCATTCCATTGCCGTTCCGGCAGGTTTTTCCCATGCAACACCCATGTCATTCGACGCTGCCCCGGTTATACAAAATGATGTAAACTTGGTTAATTGTCCTTGTTTTTGCTGTTTCCAGGAACAGGAAAATGCCTTGCAGGATAATTTTTGTACAGGAAGATGCCCCTTCTTTTTTTTTTTTTTTTTTTTTTTCTTTTTTTTCCAAAACCTTTATTTTGCAAATCAGTGACACAGCTATTCAGCCGACAACCCGGAGGTACGACAGCTTTAGAAACACAACACATACAAGCGTCCACATTTCACTGACAGGGTAGTCAAAGGTTCTGTTTTAAATAAGCACAAATCCAAACCAAAACACAAGCAAGGCGATAATTACTATAAGCACCAAAAGGGTTCCCATCAGGGGGAGCGAGCCCCATTTCGTCCAACAGACACAGGTTTATAGTAAGGGAAAGGAGGGGAATTCAGGGACTCAAGAAGACAAACACATATCAGCAAGGAGGTCAAAGCCGGAAAAAAGGGCTAAGGGGAGAGCTGCTCCTCGGGCGGGTCCGGGTCTGGGGGCAGGCATATGCCCCCTCTGTACTGGTTCCATCGCCCCCATACAGAGTGCCATTTCCGAGGGCACCCTCGAGCACAATACACTGTCTTTTCCCTAAACATGCTCCAATCCATGTTTTCCATCCACGCTGTCAATGTAGGTGGCCTATTAGAGCCCCACAGACGTGCGATGTCACGCTTGGCTACCATATTCCCTAGGGTCACCCATTGAGTCTGTGCCGCGTCGTGGTCAGTAGGACCCCAAACATTCAGGAGACAGCACCGCGCCTCAGGCTGCATGACGATGCCCGTCACCTCCCCCATCACCTCGTGAACTCGCCTCCAAAACTCCATGATCACACCGCATTCCCAAATAATATGTAGGAAGGTGCCCACCATACCACAGCCTCTCTTACATAAGCCCTCCTCAGAGAAACCCATATGAACCAGCCTAGGCCCCGTCACGTAGACCCTATGGAGTATTTTAAGCTGCACCAGCCGCAGGCGCGCGGGGATCCCGACCTCTTTGGGAGAAGAAACTGCATACTGCCAATCCTCGTCATCCAGTTCAAGGCCATCCCTGATCCATTGGCCGCGCAACCCTAGAAGAAGATTCGCCTGAACATTAATAAGTTTCTTATAAATGAGCGAGATCGTACTCTCTGGCATATGGCCATCCAGGATCCGGTCCTCTAACGGGGAGGACTCAGGCACCTTCTCCCCTTCTAACAGGACTGACCGCATGGCGTGGCAGACCTGGGCGTAGCGGAAGAACTCCGAGTTCCCTAGCTCATATTCCTTCTGCAGCTCCTCGAATGACTTTATCCTACCCTTAACCAAAAGGTCTCCAACCCTGGATATACCAATCAGGTCCCACTTCGCAAACCCTTTTGTATGCCAAAGCTTTCCCAGAATATCGGAGTCAAACAGAGGGGTGGCAAGGGTAAGCTTACCCCTCCAGCCCAGTGAATCCGTCGCCACCTTCCACACATGTACGGCCACCCTGGTGGGCCCCGTAAGGGTGAAGTCCGACGACTTCGAGTACAACGCTCTGTGGTAATTACCCCCACGCAGTAACCATCGGTCCATGGCGAAGCCGGGGCTCAGCGCCGGACCATATACACCATGGTTAATCGCGCTCAACTGGGTGGTCGAATGTCTGGAAGCGCGATACCACCGTCGTACCACGGGAGCGTCAACTTAGCAATCGCTATACGCGGACGCCCTTCCCACAATAGCGCGCGCTGGTGGCTTTCGACCTCACGGAAGTAGCTGGCCGGGACCAAGTCAAGGGTATTCTGCAGGGCATAGAGGAAACGGGGGAGAGACATCATTTTGAACAAAGCGGCACGGCCAAGGAGGGAAAGCGGCAACCGCCGCCAGCCCGCCACGTCCTGCCGCAAACGTGCCAAGGGAGGGAGCAAGTTCTTCTCGTATCGTAAAATGGGGTCGGTGGAAATATAGATCCCCAAGTACAAAAAGCCCTGCTGGGCTATCTGGATCGAGCAGTTGCGCGGGACAGGCGGGACATCCCCAAACAGGACGTACAAGTATGACTTACCCCAATTAATGACAAGACCAGAGTTCCTACCGAAAGAAGTCAAGACGTCACAGACCACTATCAGAGATTTCTTAGGCGAGGCGAGATATAGCAGAATATCGTCGGCGTAGAGTGAAATACGGTCTTCGTGGTCAGGCGACCAACGAATCCCACGTATATCCGGGTGCCATCGTATCCACGCCGCTAGCGGCTCAAGAGTAAGGGCGAACAACAACGGAGACAGGGGACAGCCCTGCCGGGTGCCTCTCCCGAGCTCGAACGGTGCCGACGCCCGCCCGTTCACCACGACGCTAGCAAGAGGCCCCTCATAGAGCAACCTCACCCAGCCTACAAATCCAGGCCCAAAGCCGAACTTGGCTAGCACAGCCCACAGGTATGCCCACTCCACCATATCAAAGGCCATCGTGGCATCGAGGGACACCACAATAGCTGGCTCTCGCATCGTGCCCGTCCTGGCAATCACTCCATGGAGGCGTCTAAGATTCAGTGCAGTGTTACGGTGCGGGATAAAGCCCGACTGATCCGGGTGGATCAAGTCGCCAAGCACCCGGACCAAGCGGTTAGCAAGGATCTTAGCAAGGTTTTTCGGCTCGGCGTTGAGAAGTGATATCGGCCGATAGGAGCCACACTTGTCCCGGGGCTTACCGTCTTTATGTATTACCACAATCGTCGCCAGCCGTTGATCGAGCGGAAGAAACCCATTCACCCGCGCCTCCACGTACATGGCGCGCAGGTGAGGAGCCAACTTATCCGGATGGAGCTTGTACAGCTCAATCGGCAAACCATTTGGGCCCGAGGCCTTACCGGAGCGCAACGCACGGATAGCACACGCCACTTCATCTACAGTTATATCCCCATCGAGATCATCCCTATCAATGGCAGAAAGGCAGGGCAGAGTGATGTCTCGCAGAAGGTCACACGAGTCCTCAGTGGGCCTGTCCGAGACCGAGGTGTATACCGTACGAAAATAGTCCGAGAAACCCTGAACTATACCGTCGGGGTCAGTGACAACCTCTCCCCCATCCGTCGACAGCTCCGGCACCACGCGATTAACACGCTCTTTTTTATCCAACCATGCCAGCAATTTCCCGGCCTTATCACCAACATCGTACAATCGACCCTGCTGCTCCCTATTGAGGGTCTTGGCAGCGTTCGTCACCAGGTCCCTATATTCCAATTGCTTCAAGCTCAAATCATGCAGTGTGGCCGTTGCAACATCCTCTCCCAAGGCCACTTCTAAAGCCGCTATCTCGTCCTCGACTTGTGTCACCTCAGCGTCTCTCCGCCGCTTGGCGGCCACTACCAAGGAAAGGGCCTCCCCTCTCAATACAGTCTTAAAAGCTTCCCACAGGGACACCGCAGATTCAACTGAACCCTGATTTTCTTGAAAATAGTGGTCAACTGTCTTCAGCAACGCACTGCGCATCTTGGGGTCACGAAAGTACCAGGGGTTAATGGGAGCCACCCTGCCCCCCACCCCCCGGCCACTATCAAGACGGGCCCACACCGGTGAATGATCAGATATGCCCCGTGCCATGTGCCTAGCCTCAGATACCAAAGAGGCGTGGGCAGCCAGAGTGAGCAAGTAATCAATCCGAGAGAGACTCCCGTGGGCCCCGGAATGAAAGGTATATTGTCTCTGAGTGGGGTGCCGTAGCCTCCAACAATCTACCAGACCAAAAGTATCTATAAAGTCGGGAAGCCACTTCTGAGCACCCCCGGTGTCTCTGGGCGGGTGCCTATCGAGCATTCCAGAACCAACCGCATTGAAGTCTCCTCCCACCACTAGCATCCCTTCGGGGAGTTCCAACAAGGCCTTGCCCAGATCAGCAAACGTGGAGGCCTGCAGGGCTGGAGGGACATAAACAGAAACCAATACCAACGTTCTGCCCTCCCACCTCCCCGCCACAGCCACAAAGCGCCCCCTGTCATCAACAATGGTGGAGTCAACCTCAAATGGTAGGGAAGCTCTGACGAGTATGCCCGCACCCCTGGAGCCCGTGGAGAACCCCGAGTGAGCAATGAATTTGTAACCCTTTCTGTTAAGTGCATAACACATATTCCCTATAAGGTGGGTCTCCTGCAGGAGGACCACATCTGGCGAGGTCCGTTTCAAGAATTGCAGGACTATCCCCCGTTTAATACGATCCCCTAAGCCATTAACATTCCAGCTAATTATGTTTAAGCCCCTATCCCCCATCCCTGAACACAAAGGGCCCGATTCACAGAACTCACTTAAGACAAAATCCTAAACTTACTACCGTTTTGGTATTCACAGAAGGCACTTACTCATTTTGGTATTCACAGAAGGCACTTACTCATTTCGGTATTCACAGAAGTTAGGAGTCCTAACTTTAGGACTCCTAAATGCCTTCTGTGAATACCGAAAGTCTTAAAATTAGGATTTTTCTCAGTTTAGTAGTAGTATAGTTAGGACTCCTAACTTTAGGACTCCTAAATGCCTTCTGTGAATACCGAAAGTCTTAAAATTAGGATTTTTCTCAATTTAGTAGTCCTAAATCTAAATTTAGGACTACTAAATTGAGAAAAATCCTAATTTTAAGACTTTCGGTATTCACAGAAGGCATTTAGGAGTCCTAAAGTTAGGAGTCCTAACTATACTACTACTAAACTGAGAAAAATCCTAATTTTAAGACTTTCGGTATTCACAGAAGGCATTTAGGAGTCCTAAAGTTAGGAGTCCTAAACTTAGAACTACTAAATTGAGAAAAATCCTAATTTTAAGACTTTCGGTATTCACAGAAGGCATTTAGGAGTCCTAAAGTTAGGAGTCCTAACTATACTACTACTAAACTGAGAAAAATCCTAATTTTAAGACTTTCGGTATTCACAGAAGGCATTTAGGAGTCCTAAAGTTAGGACTCCTAACTTCTGTGAATACCGAAATGAGTAAGTGCCTTCTGTGAATACCAAAATGAGTAAGTGCCTTCTGTGAATACCAAAATGGTAGTAAGTTTAGGATTTTGTCTTAAGTTAGTTCTGTGAATCGGGCCCAATGAGACCTCCACCCCCCCCCCGGAGAACCACGATCGGACAATTCTGACAACCATTGCTACGCCTTGTAAGAAAAAGGAAACAACCCCCAACAACAACCCCCACATCCCGAATCCCCCCCTCCCTGCACCCCTGCGTCAGCTTACTAAGCCCCCCCAACTTGCAGTGTGCCTGTCGCCCTATCAAAAAACAAATCTACAAAAAGTACCCCAAGGGAGGAAAGAGCTCCTATCTTCCCCCCGCCGCCCTCCCATTACTGCAGTAAGGTGCGAGTCACTGTCCGGAGCTGAGTCAAAAGCCAGCCGACACCGGAGATATCACTTCTGGCCATCTCGGTCGCCTTCCGCTCCATCCACGCTGTCCCGGCCAGGCTGTCGCCGCGGGAGCGCATCCAACCAGTCCCCTGCCATGTCCGGTGATTCGAAGAAGAAAGTCCGATCTTCATACACCACACGTAGCCTGGCGGGGAAAAGCATGGCATACTTCAGGTCCATCTCCCGAAGCCGCCGCTTCACCCCCAAAAAACTTTGCCTCTGTTTCTGCACCATCTGGGTGAAGTCAGGATAGAAGCTCACGGAGGCATTCTGAAAAGGCACCGGGCCTGTCACCCTCGATGCTTGCAGGATAGCGTCTCGATCCCGAAAATTAAAAATCCGGGCTACAATCGGTCGCGGGGGGGGGCTCCCACCTTAGGCCGTCCGCCAGGCACTCGGTGAGCCCGCTCCACCGCAAAAAACCTGCAGAGGCCCTTAGGCGCAAGATGGTTCACCACCAAATCCTCGACAAGTAGATCCACGGAGTGCTCCTCTGAAGTTTCCGGGAGCCCAATAAGGCGCACATTGTTGCGCCGGGCCCGACCTTCAAAGTCTTCAAGCCGGCGGGCGGAGAGGTCATTCGCGGTTCGTAACTTACGAACCTCAGCCTGGAGTTCCGAGACATCGTCCGCGAGGCCAGTAGTCTTGAGGTCCAGGGACTTGACCCGCTCGTTGGTTTTGCCCAGGTCCGCGCGAATCAAGTTGACATCTACCAAAATTATGTCCACCTTGTGCGCCAGGGCCTCAAACTGTCGCCCAATCGATGTTTGCATCCCATCTATCGCCCCCTTGATATCCTGCAATGATAACTCCGAGGCTGGGGGCGAATCGGCCTTCTGTGCTTCCAGCGACTGTCCCGATCCACCAGGTGACCCTTTCTGCTGGGCATAACGATCCATATTGTTGGATTGGGTATAGCCTCCCCGCCTGGTAGTCTTGGACTTCGACCTGTCTGCCTCCGATTTGGTCGACATCTCGAACTGCAGGACGGTCAGTCGCAAATGGACGTCCCTCACTCAGCTAGAGGAAACATGGTCAACTCGGACTTCAGCAGCCAGTCAGGACCGAGTGGAGGTCTTCCAGACAACCGAGGATCTGCATGAAGCACTCCCAACCCAGCGCAAACAAAGGGCGAGAAAGCGAAAGTGAAAGTGCAGCGGCATCGGTCCGTCAGTTCACACCTCCCTAGGCCGCTGTTGTTCAATTAGTGGCCGGGCATCCTGCCAACGCAAGCCCCTGGCATCCTTCGGAGGTAGGCCGCAATCTTCCGCCATGCACAACTTCGGTCCCCGGTGGGCGATCTTAGCCCGGACAACGTCAATCGCCCCAGCTGTGACTCATCTGCAGGATTCCGTGCATGAAAATCAGGATTTAGGACAGGATGATTGCCGGAGGGCGCGAGGGTAGCGGGAGCGCAAGGCTCACGCGGCCATCTTGGTCAAGCACTAGGCTCCTCCCAAGATGCCCCTTCTTTCATAAAAACAATCATGAGAGCAACAAAGGCAACCTTTCACCATGGTGCACCATGGTGCAAGGGTGCCTAATCTGGCGTTAGGCTACCAAAATGGCGACTAGTGCAGGCAGAAAGGATAGGCACGTACCACATTGCATAAATACCGTGCATTCCTGCCCTTTCACTTTGGCGTAGGGCAGCACAGCAAGGTGCCTTGCTGTCCTTCCTATGGCAAAATGCAATAAAGGAAGCCATTATTCCTCCAGTTCATGCCACACATTTGCAATTATTTTGTTTTGTTTATGAAATGAATGAATTAGCATTCTTAATTAAATTTCATATCCCCTTTGCAATGCAGATCCCCTTTCTTGTTTGTAGCCTATGAGACAGATTTATTTTTGCATGAAAATAAAATGAGGATTAAGCATGTACAAAGAACACCTGCATTGCCAACTCTGAGGTGGCGAGTAAGTACTTAAGCCACATCAAAGTATCCACATTATATGCTGAAAGGAAATTACCATCTTCTAGAGAAATCACTTCCCCACCTTACTGTCAAAATACTCATCAGCACCAGCAGCAAAATTACCGACCACCATAAAAGCATTACCATTCGCCTTCCATTGCATGAAACAGACCTGCTTAGAAAATGTGTTTTTTTATTACAACAATCATTATAAAAAACACATCTGCTCTGAGCTGGTTTTAAGTAATATTAAAACCATACTCTGCTGACACTAGATAAAACGGAGACTAGAGATATTAACTGCAACTCAGGTAATGACTGTGTTGTGACTTGGTCCTCATCCCTTCAATAATCACTTTTATTTCTGGCTAACAATTTGTTTTACTGATTGTTGGAACTGGAACTTTCTGGTTGGCTAAGGAGATGCCCTAGCCATGCAGTACCTACCACTTCCATCAGAGGGGGGTGATTACGCTCTCCTTATAACCTGCGGTCACCCTTGGGTAGCTTGGCATTGAACAGTCAGGCTTATCACAGTGGCAATGTGTAAAACATTGATAAGTTAAAGAGGGGAAACTCGGCACTCCTTACTTTTTTTAAACAAACTAATAATAGTACTGTATATTGTTTTATCTAGAATATGAGCGTGCACTGCTTGTCTTATGCCTGCCAAGCACGTACAACAAATTCAGTGGGGGCCAAGTAATTATTAACCTGGACACAAGCATGCACTGCATAAGCGTTATACTGATATTATATCACAAGTTCACCATGTTTAGTCAAACTTTTCTGAGAATATTTAATTGCATAGTCTCTTTGTATTATATATGCCAACTTGCTTAGGAGTGTGTTCTATGATCTGAAACTTTAATTGCAATATGTTATGTTGATGTTCTTCCCAATGCTTCGCTACACTTGAATTTTGATTTTGATTTCTTATCGTACTCTTATGCTCGGATAATCAAATTCGTTTTCCTACGTATACAAGTCTGCAAGGACATTTAATACTGTACACTACGTTCGAGGATTGGCACCGGGGGTACGGTGATTGAATTATATTCTGCTTGGTAATATAACCTTTAGGAGTGAGTTTTAGGATTTTAGCAATATAGCTGGCTACACAACATGGTACTGGACTCACTATCAGGGTGACTGTATAATGAACAGACTGTTTGAATAGGACTGCTTTGTAAATCTGATCATCTGCAAACATTTTAAGTTGATATGTTGTATATATATATGCTCTATTGACTGGTACTTCCCCTGACGAAGGGACCCTTATCGTCCCGAAATGCATTGGGCGAAGATCCTCAAACATCTATAACATAGAAATGATATTGTTGAATGATTGTAATTTCTAAATTGAAGTTGTGTTTGTAATGAAGTAGAATGAAATGTTTGATTAAATACATACTCCGGTGTAAATAAGAAATGATGATAAAAAGAATATGCAATTAAATATTCTCAGAAAAGTTTGACTAAACATGGTGAACTTGTGATATAATGTCAGTATAACGCTTATGCAGTGCATGCTTGTGTCCAGGTTAATAATTACTTAGCCCCCATTGAATGTGTAAAACATTGGCACAACACTCACTCACAATAAATATACTGAGCATCACAAAAGAGACTTCACATGTTTATGACATGTCTAGACTACTGTAAGAAGGTGTGCAATGGGTTGACAGTGTGCACAGACTACAACATCAGTTAGACAGTAACTCAAGCTCTGAAAGCAAGACCATATACAGCAAGCCCATAAATTCCCCATATTGACTGTTTGGGAGTGCAAGGATGAAGACCTCTGTATTATGTAGAAGGCTCCCAGGAATAATAGCAAGAATACTCGCAGAATCTAACACCCCAAGACATGCTCTCTAGAAACATGCAATCAACAACTGCACACTTGATCGAGTTATAAACTTGCAAGTAATCAAAACAAGGGGACAGGTCAATGGTCCCATGTTGTGGAACATGTTGAGCTAGCAATGAGAATGAAGCAGGATACATGCAGTGCAGTAAGTGCTTGACAACTGAACTTTCCACCGTAGTCTATGAAGACTAGGGCTTGTGATTGGGAACTGAAGGACACTGATTCCATCCCACACCCATCTGGACTTTGTTCTTATCACTCCTGCTTCACATAGATTACATTAATAAAATGCATAAATAGATCTTCTGTTATATAACCTACACATATAAATATGCCCACAATGCTACTGACATGGCAAAGAGCTCCTGAGTCGAATGGTTTCCCATCTATGTTTTTTTCAGTGAATTTCTATGGTTTTTTAAAGGCTAATTTCTAAATATATTATCCCTGAAACCTATGTTTTTTTCAGTGAATTTCAAAGGTTTTTTAAATTATAATTTCTAACTATCACGTCCCTGAAACCCATGGTTTCTTGTGTGAATTTCAAATGTTTTTTAAATGGTAATTTCTAACTATATTGTCCCCGAAACCTATGGTTTTTCAGTGAATTTCAAAGGATTTATTAAATGATAAATTCTAACTATAACATCCCTGAAACCTATGTTTTTTTTTCAGTGAACTTCTAAGGTTTTTTAAATGCGAATTTCTAATTATAAGGTCCCTGAAACCTGTGATTTTTGTCAGTGAATTTCTAAGGTTTTTTTAATGCTAATTTCTAACTATAACATCCCAGAAACCTGTGGTTTTTTTCAGTGAATTTCTAAGATTTTTTAAACGCTAGTTTCTAACTACACCTAGATAGGTAAGACGTGTGCAGAAAGAGAAAGAAAGGCGCAGAAAGAAGCAAGAGAAGTGCAGAAAAAAGCAAGAGAAGTAAAGAAAAAGGCAGGAAAAGTGGAGAAAAAAGCAAGAGAGGTACAAAAAGAGGAAGAAAGGTGCAGAAAGAAGCAGGAGAAGTGATGAAAGAGGCAAGAGAGGGGCAGAAAGAAGCAAGAGAAGTGCAGAAAGAAGCAAGAGAGGCACAGAAAAAAGCAATAGATTTGCAAAAAAGGAAAGTAAGGTGCGGCAAGAGGAAGAAAGATGCAGAAAGAGACTTGTGAGGTGCAGAAAGAAGCAACAGAAGCGTGGAAAGAAGCAAGAGAGGTGCAGAAAGAGGCAGGAGATGTACAGAAAGAGGCAATAGAGGAGTGTAAATCCAAGAGAGGTGCAGATAGAGGCAAGAGAGGTGAAGAAAGAGGCAAGAGAGGTGCAAAAAGAGGCAAGAGAGGTACATAAAAAGGCTAGAGAAGTGCTTAAAGAGGCAAGACATGTGCAGAAAGAGGCAAGAGAAGAGCAGAAAGAGGCAAGAAAGGTGCAGAAAGAGGCAAGAGGTGAGTAGAAAGGCAATAGAGTTGTGGATAGAGGCAGGGGAGGGGCAGAAAGAGGCAAGAGAGGTGCATAAAGAGGCAAGAGAGGTATAGAAAGGCATGAGTGGGTCAGAAAGAGGCAAGAGAGGTACAGAAATAGGCAAGAGCAGTACAGAAAGAAGAGAGTGAGCTGCAGATAGAGGAAAGAGAGGTGCAGAAAGAGGCAAGAGAGTTGCAGAAAAAAGAGAGTGAGCTGCAGAAAGAGGCAAGAGAGGTACAGAAAGAGGTAGGAGGTGTAGAAAGAGGCAAGAGAGGTGCAGAAAGAGGAAGAAAGGCCCAGAAAGAGGCAAGTGAGGTGCAGAAACAGGCAAGAGAAGAGCAGAAAGAGGCAAGAGAGGTACACAAAGTGACAAGAGAGTTGCAGAAAGAAGAAGAAAGGTACAGAAAGAGGCAAGAGAGGTACAGAAAGTAGCAACAGAGGTGCAGAAAAAAGAAAGTGAGCTGCAGAAAGAGGCAAGAGAGGTGCAGAAAGAGGCAAGAGAGGTGCAGAAAGAGGCAAAAGAGGTTAACAGAAATAAGCAAGTGAGGCGCAGAAAGAGGTAAGAGAGGTGCAGAAAGAAGAGAGTGAGCTGCAGAAAGAGGGGAACAGGTGCAGAAAGAGGCAATAGAGGTGCCGAAAGAGATTAGAGGTGTGGAAAGAGGCAAGAGAGGTGCAGAAAGAGGACAAGAGGTGCAGAAAGAGGCAAATGAGGTACAGAAGGAGGCAAGAGAAGAGCAGAAAGAGGCAAGAGAGGTGCACAAAGAAGCAAGAGAGGAACAGAAAGAAGAAAGGTACAGAAAGAGGCAAGAAAGGCACAGAAAGTGGCAAGAGAGGTGCAAAACCATAGAGAGCGAGCTGCAAAAAGAGGCAAGAGAGGTGCAGAAAGAGGCAAGAGAAGTACAGAACGAGGCAAGAGTGGTACAGAAAGAAGAGAGTGAGCTGTAGAAATAAGTAAGAGAAGTGCAGAAAGAGGCAAGAGAGGTGCAGAAAGAGGCAAGAGAGGTGCAAAAAGAGGCAAGAGAGGTGCAAAAATAGGCAAGTGAGGTGCAGAAAGAGGCAAGGGAGGTGCAGAAAGAAGAGCGTGAGCTGCATAAAGAGGGAAAAGAGGTGCAGAAAGAGGCAAGTGAGGTGCAGAAAGCAGAGAGTGAGATGCAGAAAGAGGCAAGAGAGATGCAGAAAGAGGCAAGAGAGGAGCACAAAGCAGAAGAAAGGTTCAGAAAGAGGCAATAGCAAGAGAAATTCAGACAAATGAAGAAAGGCACAGAAAGAAGCAAGAGAGGCATAGAAAGAAGGTAGAGAGGAGCAGAAAGAAAAGAGTGAGGTACAGGAAGAGGCAAGAGAAGTGCATAAAGAGGCTAGAAAGGTGCATAAAGAGGCAAGAGAGGTGCAGAAAGAAGAAAGGTGCAGAAAGAGGCAAGAGAGGTGCAGAAAGAGGCAAGAGAGGTATAGAAAGAGTGTGGGGCCTGGCCTCGTGGCGTGGGCCTCCTTGACCATTAGCCCCCAGACCCAACCCATACACCACCCCTGGTCCCTGGTTATAGCCGCCCATCCTTCCCACCCCGTAGCCACCGAAGACCCCTGGCCTCCATGTCCCGATGTGCGGCCCGGGGCCCCAGCGAAACCTAGACCCTGAACGCGCCATGCCCGGCCTAGGGAGAGGGAACCCCCCCAAGCAAGACAGGGAGGAGTAGTCTCCATCACACCTCTGACCTCCTCTCAACAAAGGGTTTCGATCACCCTCCGGACCCCCAGGGAGCTGGCTCCCCGCATGCTGGGTGTCTGGAGTCCCTCCCAGGCCAACCTGAAAGGATCAAAGAGCCGAGCGGCAGGAAATCCCAACACCGCCCCCAGAAGCCAAGACCCCTCTCTGTGTGGACGCCGGACTTCAAAGAGAATGAGGCGTATAACAGGGGGTGCTGAGGGGACTGGGGTAGAGAAGACCTGGAACTAAGAGAGCCCTGCGGACCTGGTCGCGGCTCCACGAAACTGCAAAGAAGGATGCTACCTGATCCTTGGAAACCATCTGAGCCCTGCTGACGTCGTCGCGGCTCCCAAGAACACTACGAACCCCGGGGCCTGCTGAGAGACTCGCGGCTCCCCCTGACCCTAAGACCATCGGGGCCTGCTGAGAGACTCGCGGCTCCTCCTGACTCTAAGACCATCGGAGCCCGCTGAGAGACTCGCAGCTCCCCCCAACTCTAAGACCAGCTGAGCCTGCCGAGTGAATCGCGGCTCCCCGAAGATCTCCCGATTGACAGTTCCTTCCTACCGGAGCCCTGCGGACGTGGTCGCGGCTCGAGAATACCCTGGTCCGGCTGGACCCAAGCCTGTACCGTGTCCCCCGGCTCGAGGATTGAGAGCTGTGCGAAGGATACTCGGCATTGACTCTGAACCTAGAACTGTCGCGCTACCCCAATCCCCTTTGTCAAGGGATTACCAAGCTTGTCGTATTGACCAAAGACTACCTTGAGGATCATAAAGATCCAAAGAATCTTAGATAAAGATCTCCGTTTATTGAACCCTACTGTGTGGTGTCCCTTTGTCAAGTAGTGCCAGCTCAGCGAGTGCGATCCTAAAGTACGAGACCCCTTCCTGGAAGGGCCTCCCCGCCGGTGCTCGGCCTGATTCTGGGAGAGGTGGGTCACGGGGTGGTCAGGAACGTGTTCTGTAACCCCCCTGAGATCGCCCCTTCCAACATTTGGTGGCAGGCGACGGGATCCGAGCTGACACCTAGAGATCGTACAGTAAACGGCTGACGCACTACCGAACAAAGATGGAAGAAGGAACCGCCATGAGCACCACAGGAACCAACGCAAGTTCTACGTTCCGAGAGGACCGGTTGGAAGAGTATACGCACCGAGAATTAAAACAGTTTTGCAAAGACCTTGGAATCGCTACCACCGGATTAAGCACCAAAGAAGATTTCCAGAAAGCATTGAAGGCCGGAGTAGAGTCCGGAGATTCCCTTCCCCAAACTGAAGGAGGCGGTCGACGGATGGAGCCGCCGAACAAGCTTCGAAGCACCCCGGTAAGGAGCAAAGTCCCAGAGGGTGACCTAGCCCCCAAAGAACTAGCAGACCGGGAAAGGAGCCGCAGCCACGAACTAGAACTGGCCAAGCTAAAGATAGAGGGAGAGCTAAAATTAGCCGAGAAAAAGTTAGCTGTAGAGCAATTACTCCTACAAGGGGAACTTGAAGAGAAGAAACGCCAGCGAGAGCACGAAGAAAAAAAACTGCAACTGGAACATGAGCGCAGCCTAAAAGAGATCGAGCTCAAGGCCAAGAATGAGGAATCCAGACCCCCGGGGAATCAAGGGACCTCTCCCCCGGTGGAACCAAAGGTCCACATTCCCAAGGATGTGGTGAAAGAATATTACAAGAACGATGACATCCAGCACTGGTCCAAGGCCTACGAGGTCGCCATGACCTCCCACCGAGTCCCACAGAAGGATTGGGGGGCTTGCTTGTGGGGCCGGTTCTTGAGCGAGGGGAGAGACACCCTGCTGGACCAGCCCTCCACTGTGCTAAATTCTTACAGCCACATGAAGGAGGTCCTGTTAGCGAGATATGGACTCACCCCTGAGATGTACCGGCAAAGGTTCCGAGGCTGCAAAAAGATACCCGGTACTACGTGGGTGGAGTACGTGAACTTTTACAGCCAAGCCTTAGACGGGTGGATCAAGGGCAGCAAGGTCTCCACCTTTGAGGAGCTGTTCGACCTGATCGCATTGGAACACTTGTCCGCAAATTGCTTTGTAGAATTACGCCAGCACCTCCTCGACAGCAAGCTCACAGATCTGCGGAAACTGACTGTTGAAGCTGACCGCTGGGTGAACACCCGGGCCCCCCGGGGCCCCGTGGGAGACTATGGCCGCCACAGTCAGGGACCTCCCCGCCAGAGGGGTGGGGGAAACCAGGGAAGACAGAGGGAATTCCAGGCAGGCCCCAAGCGTAGTCCACCCAGAAACTAACCCCCGCACTTTCCAGCACCACCTCCATCCAGCACGGGGCCCCCGGGGAGGCAGGGACCCCAAGAGAAGATCACATGTTACCGATGCCAACAGACTGGTCACTACGTCAGTGACCCCCAATGCCCCAGGTACCAACGGGCCGCAGCGACCGCTCCCCCAGCCCGACATATGGCCACCGTGGCCCTAGGGGAGGAGATAGAGGACACCGAGGAGTGGGAGCCTGCAGCCATGGCCCTGGTCTCCCTAGGAGACCGAGAAATGGTTCCCAGAACTGCCTTACCCACCAACACCAAGAAATACCGACAGCAGGTGACGGTCAACGGGCACGGCGTTGAGGCCCTTCGTGATACCGGGGCGAGTGTCACTGCGGTCCACTGCCACCTGGTAGCCGAAGACCAGATACTTCCTGACATCTTCTGTCCAGTTATATCCTCGGAAAATTCCGAGAGCCTCTGCCGGATGGCCCTGGTACCCTTCGAATGGGGGGGAGTAACCGGTAAATTGAGAGTGGCCGTCCGAACCTCCCAGCCCGTAGACTGCCTCCTGGGCAACGAACTTGAGAGCTCCCTGTGGGGACAGGTGGAACGAAGGGCCCACCTAGGAATGATGGGCCTACCCGAATGGGTGTGCGCCACCACGCGCTCCATGTCAGCCCGATCGCCTCCCCTTGAGGGAGGTGAGGTCCAAACCCTGAACCCAGCCACCATCCCCGAGGGACGGGACAGGCTACCCGAGCCCGATGACCTCCCCCGGAAGGGGAGCCCATCCCCGACAACGGGCCATTATATCAGAACCCCGAGCAAATGACGGAGCTAGGTGACCTGCCCGAGTTGGCGCAGTGGCGCTCTGAGGGGGACCCCTCCCGGGAAGAGTTCTACAGAGAACAAGCCGCCTGCCCTTCCCTCATCGGACTCCGGCAGCAGGCCGAAGCCCAGGCGGCGGACGACAAGTCCGGAACCCATTGGGTGTATTGGGAAAACGACCTCCTGTACAGTGAGCAGAAGTCTGCCGATCTAGGATCGGCCCGGGTACTGGTGGTACCCCTGCGCTTCCGAGACTTCCTCCTGGGCCTGGCCCACGATGTACCCCTGGCGGGACACTTGGGCCAAGACAAAACCTATCATCGCTTAGTCACCCAGTTCTATTGGCCCAAGATGCGAGCTAATGTCGAAGCCCACTGTAAGTCATGTCCCATGTGCCAGGCCAGCGGAAAAAGTGTCGGAAAGCGCAAAGCGCCACTACAACCCTTCCCCGTCGTTAGTACCCCCTTCGAGCGGGTGGGGATAGACATCGTGGGACCTCTGGACCAAAGGACCGCCCAAGGCCACCGGTTCTTCCTCGTACTGGTGGACCATGCCACCCACTACCCCGAGGCCATTCCCCTCTGAACCGTGATGGTCCCCGTGGTGGGACGGGCCTTGATGGGGATATTCTACCACGTGGGGTTCCCTCGCGAGGTCATGAGTGATCGCGGCACTAACTTTATCTCAAAGTACATGAAGTCCTTATGGAAGCAATGCGGGGTATCGTACAAATTCACCACCCCGTACCATCCCCAAGGCAATGGTCTAGTGGAACGGTTTAACCGGACCCTGAAGGGGATGATCATGGGCCTCGAAGAGGCCCTCCGCTGCAGATGGGACGTTCTCCTCCCCTGCCTCCTGTTCGCATACCGGGAAGTTCCCCAAAAATCCTTGGGGTTCAGCCCATTCGAATTGCTCTACGGGCAACCCGTCCGGGGACCCCTGAGCCTGGTCAAGGAGGGCTGGGAGACCGTTCCCCGAGGGCTCCCCCAAGATGTATTCCGATGCATCTTGGTGCTCCGCAACCAGACTCGGAAATTCCGAGAGCTCGCCGAAGCAAACCTCAAGACTAGCCAGGAGGAGATGAAGCGCTGGTATGACCAGAATGCCACACTGGTCGAGTTCCAGCCAGGCCAACAGGTCTGGGTGATGGCCCCGGTGAAACCATGCCCTCTCCAAGACAAATGGACTGGACCCTTCAAGGTCGTAGAGCGAAAGAGTCAAGTCACTTATTTAGTTGATGTCCTGTCCCCTCAGAACCCCCTCCGGGTCCTCCACGTGAACCGCCTCAAACCTCACTTCGTGAGGACGGAGTTGAGTTTGCTCCTGGCCACCGACGATGGGGCCGAGGAGGACACACCGAGCCCCTCCCGGACCTCCTGTGCGCGAAAGAAAAGGATGGCTCTATAGAAGGAGTGAGACTTTCCTCCTCCCTCACCCCCCAACAATACGACGATTGCCGCCAGCTATTGGGGCAATTCGCTGACCTCTTCTCCCTCACCCCCAGGGTCACCGACTGGTGTGTCCATGACGTGGATACCGGAGACAGCCCGCCCGTACGGCACAGAGCCTGCCGCGTCCCCGACAGGGTCCGGACCTGCATCCAGGCCGAGGTAGCCAAGATGCTAGCCCTAGGGGTGGTCGAACCCTCCGACAGTCCATGGGCTTGCCCTGTGGTACTGGTTCAGAAAGCAGTGGCCCCGGGGGTCGCCCCCGAACTAAGGTTCTGCGTGGACTTCCGGGGGCTCAACGCGGTTACCCGAGCCAACGCTCACCCTATCCCCCGCGCAGACGAGCTCATTGACCGCCTGGGGGCTGCTCACAACCTCAGCACCTTCGACTTGACCTGCGGATACTGGCAAATTGCGCTCACCGAGGGAGCCAAGGAGCGGTCCGCATCCTCCACCCCAGATGGGCACTATCGCTTCCGAGTCATGCCCTTTGGAATGAAAAATGCCCCGGCCACCTTCCAGCGGCTGGTCAACAGGGTCCTGGAAGAGTTCAGCGCCGCGTACCTAGACGACATTGAGGTGTTCAGCTCCCAATGGACCGAACACCTCCAGCACCTCCGACAGGTGCTGATGGCCCTGCACCAAGCGGGCCTAACCGTCAAAGCCAGCAAATGTCAAATTGGACAAGGTTCCGTGGTTTACCTGGGACACCAGGTCGGGAGCGGGCAAGTCGCCCCCCTCCAGCCCAAGATCGACACCATCTTGGCCTGGGAGCCCCCGGTGACACAGACCAAAGTCCGGGCCTTCTTAGGCCTCACCGGCTACTACCGAAGATTCATTAAAAACTATGGCAGCATAGTAGGCCCCCTCACAGAGCTAACCTCCAAGAAACAGCCGAAGAGAGTACAATGGACCTCCCCTTGCCAAGAGGCGTTCGACGCCCTAAAAACCGCGATGTGTACGGCCCCCGTGCTCCAAGCCCCCGATTGCTCCAAGGAGTTTGTAGTCCAGACGGATGCTTCGGAGCACGGGATCGGGGCCGTCCTCTCACAATTCAACGAGAAGGGCCTAGACCAGCCTGTAGCCTTCATCAGCCGAAGGCTACTACCCCGGGAACGATGGTGGAGCACCATTGAGAGAGAGGCCTTCGCAGTAGTCTGGGCACTAAAGAAACTACGGCCTTACTTGTTCGGAACCCACTTCCGAGTCCAAACAGATCACCGACCCTTACGGTGGCTGATGCAAATGAGAGGAGAAAACCCCAAACTGCTGCGATGGTCGATCTCCCTCCAGGGGATGGACTTCACCGTAGAGCATCTCCCAGGTACTGACCACACCAATGCTGATGACCTGTCCCGATTCCTCCGCCTCAGCGAAGAGAACCCCCAAGAGGATGGGTAGTTTTCCCCGACTTTCAGCTGGGGGGACGCGTGTGGGGCCCGGCCTCGTGGCGTGGGCCTCCTTGACCATTAGCCCCCAGACCCAACCCATACACCACCCCTGGTCCCTGGTTATAGCCGCCCGTCCTTCCCACCCCGTAGCCACCGAAGACCCCTGGCCACCATGTCCAGATGACCGGCCCGGGGCCCCAGCGAAACCTAGACCCTGAACGCGCCATGCCCGCCAAGGGAGAGGGAACCCCCCCCAAGAAAGACAGGGAGGATAGTCTCCGTCACACCTCTGACCTCCTCTCAACAGAGGGTTTCGATCGCCCTACGGACCCCCAGGGAGCTGGCTTCCCGCATGCTGGGTGTCTGGAGTCCCTCCCAGGCCAACCTGAAAGGATCAAAGAACCGAGCGGCAGGAAATTCCAACACCGCCCCCAGAAGCCAAGACCCCTCTCTGTGTGGACGCCGGACTTCAAAGAGAATGAGGCGTATAACAGGGGGTGCTGTGGGGACTGGGGTAGAGAAGACCTGGAACTAAGAGAGCCCTGCAGACCTGGTCGCGGCTCGACGAAACTGCAAAGAAGGACGCTACCTGATCCTTGGAAACCATCTGAGCCCTGCTGACGTCATCGCAGCTCCCGAGAACACTACTAATCCCGGGGCCTGCTAAGAGACTCGCGGCTCCCCCTGACCCTAAGACCATCGGGGCCTGCTGAGAGACTCGCGGCTCCCCCCAACTCTAAGACCAGCTGAGCCTGCCGAGTGAATCGCGGCTCCCCGAAGATCTCCCGATTGACAGTTCCTTCCTACCGGAGCCCTGCGGACATGGTCGCGGCTCGAGAATACCCTGGTCCGGCTGGACCTAAGCCTGTACCGTGTCCCCCGGCTCGAGGATTGAGAGCTGTGCGAAGGATACTCGGCATTGATTCTGAACCTAGAACTGTCCCGCTACCCCAATCCCCTTTGTCAAGGGATTACCAAGCTTGTTGTATTGACCAAAGACTACCTTGCGGATCATAAAGATCCAAAGAATCTTAGATAAAGATCTCAGTTTATTGAACCCTACTGTGTGGTGTCCCTTTGTCAAGTAGTGCCAGCTCAGCAAGTGCGATCCTAAAGTACGAGACCCCTTCCTGGAAGGGCCTCCCCGCCGGTGCTCGGCCTGATTCTGGGAGAGGTGGGTCACGGGGTGGTCAGGAACGTGTTCTGTAACCCCCCTGAGATCGCCCCTTCCAACAAAGAGGCAAGAGTGGGTCAGAGAGAGGCAAGAGAGGTGCAGAAATAGGCAAGAGAGGTACACAAAGTGACAAGAGAGTTGCAGAAAGAAGAAGAAAGGTACAGAAAGAGGCAAGAGAGGTACAGAAAGTAGCAAGAGAGGTGCAGAAAAAAGAAAGTTAGCTGCAGAAAAGTGAAAGAGAGGTGCAGAAAGAGGCAAGAGATGTACAGAAAGAGGCAAGAGAGGTACAGACAGAAGAGAGAGAGCTGTAGAATTAAGCAAGAGAAGTGCAGAAAGAGGCAAGAGAGGTGCAGAAAGAGGCAAGAGAGGTTAACAAATATAGGCAAGTGAGGTGCAGAAAGAGGCAAGAGAGGTGCGGAAAGAAGAGAGTGAGCTGCAGAAAGAGGGAAAGAGGTGCAGAAAGAGGCAAGAGAGGTGCAGAAAGAGATTATAGGTGTGGAAAGAAGCAAGAGAGGTGCAGAAAGAGGACACAAGGTGCAGAAAGAGGCAAGTGAGGTACAGAAAGAGGCAAGAGAAGAGCAGAAAGAGGCAAGAGAGGTGCACAAAGAGGTAAGAGAGGTACAGAAAGAAGAAGAAAGGTGCAGAAAGAGGCAAGAACGGCACAGAAAGTGGCAAGAGAGGTGCAAAAAGAAGAGAGTGATCTGCAAAAAGAGGCAAGAGATGTGCAGAAAGAGGCAAGAGAAGTACAGAAAGTGGCAAGAGAGGTACAGAAAGAAGAGAGTGAGCTGTAGAAATAAGCAAGAGAATTGCAGAAAGAGGCAAGAGAGGTGCAGAAAGAGGCAAGAGGGGTGCAAAAAGAGGCAAGAGAGGTGCAAAAATAGGCAAGTGAGGTGCAGAAAGAGGCAAGAGAGGTGCAGAAAGAATAGAGTGAGCTGCATAAAGAGGGAACAGAGGTGCAGAAAGAGGCAAGAGAGGTGCAGAAAGCAGAGAGTGAGTAGCAGAAAGAGGCAAGAGAGAGGCAGAAAGAGGCAAGAGAGGTGCACAAAGCAGAAGAAAGGTTCAGAAAGAGCAAGAGAAATGCAGACAAATGAAGAAAGGCACAGAAAGAAGCAAGAGAGGCATAGAAAGAAGGAAGAGAGGAGCAGAAAGAAAAGAGTGAGGTACAGGAAGAGGCGAGAGAGGTGCATAAAGAGGCTAGAGAAGTGCATAAAGAGGCAAGAGAGGTGCAGAACGAAGAAAGATGCAGAAAGAGGCAAGAGCGGTGCAGAAAGAGGCAAGAGAGGTATAGAAAGAGGCAAGAGTGGGTCAGAAAGAGGCAAGAGAGGTACAGAAATAGGCAAGAGAGGTACAGAGAAGAGAGTGAGCTGCAGAAAGAGGGAAGAGAGGTACAGAAAGAGGCAAGAAAAATGCAGAAAGAAGAGAGTGAGCTGCAGAAAGAGGCAAGAGAGGTGCAGAAAGATCAAGAAAGGTGCAGAAAGAAGCAAGAGAAGCCCAGAAAGAAGCATTGAAGGTACAGAAAGAAGCAAGAGAGGTGCATAAAGAATAATGTGAGGAGCAGAAAGAGGCACTAGAGGTGCAGAAAGAGGCAAGAGAAGTGCAGAAAGAGGAAGAAAGTTGCAGAAAGAGGCAATAGCGAGTTAAATGCAGAAAAGGGAAGAAAGGCACAGAAAGAAGCAAGAGAAGCGCAGAAAGCAGCAAGAGAGGTACAGAAAGAGACCAGAGAAGTGCATAAAGAGGCAAGAGAGCTGCAGAAAGAGGGAAGAGAGGTGCAGAGAGGTGCAGAAAGAGGCAAGAAAGGTGCAGAAAAAAGAGAGTGAGCTGCAGAAAGAGGCAAGAGAGGGGCATAACGATGCAAGAGAGGTGCAGAGAGGCAAGAGAGGTGCAGAAAGAGGTAAGAGGTATAGAAAGAGGCAAGAGAGGTACAGAAAGAGGCAAGAGAAGTACAGAAAGAGGCAAGAGAGGTGCAGAAAGAGGCAAGAGAGGTGCAGACATAGGCAAGTGAGGTGCAGAAAGAGGCAAGAAAGGTGCAGAAAGAAGAGTGAGCTGCAGAAAGAAGAGTGAGCTGCAGAAAGAGGTAAGAGACGTACAGAAAGAGGCAAGAGAACTACAGAAAGGGGCAAGAGAGGTGCAGAAAGAGGCAAGAGAGATACAGAAATAGGCAAGTGAGGTGCAGAAACAGGCAAGAAAGGTGCAGAATGAGGTAAGAGATGTAGAAAGAGGCAAGAGAGGTGCAGAAAGAGGAAGAAAGGTACAGAAAGAAGAAATAGAAGTGCAGAAAGAGGCAAGAGAGGTGCAGAAAGAGGCAATAGAGGTGCAGAAAGAGGCAAGAGAGGTGCAGCAAGAAGAGAGTGAGCTGCATAAAGAAGAAGAGAGATGCAGAATAAAAACGGTGAGGTGCAGGAAGAGGCAAGAGAGGTGCAGAAAGAGGCAAGAGATATACAGAAAGAGGCAAAAGAGGTACAGACAGAAGAGAGAGAGCTGTAGAATTAAGCAAGAGAAGTGCAGAAAGAGGCAAGAGAGGTGCAGAAAGAGGCAAGAGAGGTTAACAAAAATAGGCAAGTGAGGTGCAGAAAGAGGCAAGAGAGGTGCAGAAAGAAGAGAGTGAGCTGCAGAAAGAGGGAAAGAGGTGCAGAAAGAGGCAAGAGAGGTGCAGAAAGAGATTAGAGGTGTGGAAAGAAGCAAGAGAGGTACAGAAAGAGGACAAAAGGTACAGAAAGAGGCAAGTGAGGTACAGAAAGAGGCAAGAGAAGAGCAGAAAGAGGCAATAAAGGTGCAAAAAGAGGCAAGAAAGGCACAGAAAGTGGCAAGAGAGGTGCAAAAAGAAGAGAGTGAGCTGCAAAAAGAGGCAAGAGAGGTGCAGAAAGAAGCAAGAGAAGTACAGAAAGTGGCTAGAGAGGTACAGAAAGAAGAGAGTGAGCTGTAGAAATAAGCAAGAGAAGTGCAGAAGGAGGCAAGAGAGGTGCAGAAAGAGGCAAGAGAGGTGCAAAAAGAGGCAAGAGAGGTGCAAAAATAGGCAAGTGAGGTGCAGAAAGAGGCAAGAGAGGTGCAGAAAGAAGAGAGTGAGCTGCATAAAGAGGGAAAAGAGGTGCAGAAAGAGGCAAGAGAGGTGCAGAAAGCAGAGAGTGAGATGCAGAAAGAGGCAAGAGAGAGGCAGAAAGAGGCAAGAGAGGTGCACAAAGCAGAAGAAAGGTTCAGAAAGAGGCAATAGCAAGAAAAATGCAGACAAATGAAGAAAGGCACAGAAAGAAGCAAGAGAGGCATAGAAAGAATGAAGAGAGGAGCAGAAAGAAAAGAGTGAGGTACAGGAAGAGGTGAGAGAGGTGCATAAAGAGGCTAGATAAGTGCATAAAGAGGCAAGAGAGGTGCAGAAAGAAGAAAGGTGCAGAAAGAGGCAAGAGAGGTGCAGAAAGCGGCAAGAGAGGTATAGAAAGAGGCAAGAGTGGGTCAGAAAGAGGCAAGAGAGGTGCAGAAATAGGCAAGAGAGGTACAGAGAAGAGAGTGAGCTGCAGAAAGAGGGAAGAGAGGTACAGAAAGAGGCAAGAAAGGTGCAGAAAGAAGAGTGTTAGCTGCAGAAAGAGGCAAGAGAGGGGCAGAATGATGCAAGAGAGGTGCAGAGAGGAAATAGAGGTGCAGAAAGTAGTAAGAGGTATAGAAAGAGGCAAGAGAGGTGCAGAAAGAGGAAGAAAGGCGCAGAAAGAGGCAAGTGAGGTGCAAAAAGAGGCAAGAGAAGAGCAGAAAGAGGCATGAGAGGTGCAGAAAGAGGCAAGAGAGGTGCAGAAAAGAGAAGAAATGTCCAGAAAGCGGCAAGAAAGGTACAGAAAGAGGCAAGAGAGGTGCAGAAAGAAGAGAGTAAGCTGCAGAAAGAGGCAAGAGAGGTACAGAAAGAGGCAAGAGAAGTACATAAAGAGGCAAGAGAGGTGCGACAAGAGGCAAGAGAGGTGCAGAAATAGGCAAGTGAGGTGCAGAAAGAAGAAAGGTGCAGAAAGAGGCAAGAGAGGTGCAGAAAGAGGCAAGAGAGGTATAGAAAGAGGCAAGCGTGGGTCAGAAAGAGGCAAGAGAGGTGCAGAAATAGGCAAGAGAGGTACAGAGAAGAGAGTGAGCTGCAGAAAGAGGGAAGAGAGGTACAGAAAGAGGCAAGAAAGGTGCAGAAAGAAGAGTGTGAGCTGCAGAAAGAGGCAAGAGAGGGGCAGAATGATGCAAGAGAGGTGCAGAGAGGAAATAGAGGTGCAGAAAGTAGTAAGAGGTAAAGAAAGAAGCAAGAGAGGTGCAGAAAGAGGAAGAAAGGCGCAGAAAGAGGCAAGTGAGGTGCAAAAAGAGGCAAGAGAAGAGCAGAAAGAGGCATGAGAGGTGCAGAAAGAGGCAAGAGAGGTGCAGAAAAGAGAAGAAATGTCCAGAAAGCGGCAAGAAAGGTACAGAAAGTGGCAAGAGAGGTGCAGTAAGAAGAGAGTAAGCTGCAGAAAGAGGCAAGAGAGGTACAGAAAGAGGCAAGAGAAGTACATAAAGAGGCAAGAGAGGTGCGACAAGAGGCAAGAGAGGTGCAGAAATAGGCAAGTGAGGTGCAGAAAGAGGCCAGAAAGGTGCAGAAAGAAGAGAGTGAGCTGCAGAAAGAGGGATGAGAGGTGCAGAAAGAGGCAAGAAAGGTGCAGAAAGAAGAGAGTGAGCTTCAGAAAGAGCCAAGAGAGGTGCAGCAAGAGGCAAGGGAGATGCAGAAAAAAGAGAGTGAGCTGCAGAAATAAGCAAGAGAAGAGCAGACAGAGGTAACAGAGGTGCATAAAGAGGCAACAGAGTTGCAGAAAGAGGCAACAGAGGTGCAAAAAGATACAAAAGAGGTATAGAAAGAGGCAAGAGTGGTGCAGAAAGAGGCAAGAGATGTGCAGAAAGAGGCAAGAGAGATGCAGAAAGAGGCAAGAGAGGTGCAAAAGAGGCAAGAGAAGTTACATATAGAAGAGAGTGAGCTGCAGAATAAGGGAAGAGAGGTGCAGAAAGTGGTAAGAGAAATGCAGAAAGAAGAGAGTGAGCTGCAGAAAGAGGCAAGAGAGGTGCAGAAAGATCAAGAAAGGTGCAGAAAGAAGCAAGAGAAGCCCAGAAAGAAGCATTGAAGGTGCAGAAAGAAGCAAGAGAGGTGCATTAAGAATAATGTGAGGAGCAGAAAGAGGCACTAGAGGTGCAGAAAGAGGCAAGAGAAGTGCATAAAGAGGAAGAAAGTTGCAGAAAGAGGCAATAGCGAGTTAAATGCAGAAAAGGGAAGAAAAGCACAGAAAGAAGCAAGAGAAGCGCAGAAAGCAGCAAGAGAGGTACAGAAAGAGGCTAGAGAAGTGCATAAAGAGGCAAGAGAGCAGCAGAAAGAGGGAAGAGAGGTGCAGAAAGAGGCAAGAAAGGTGCAGAAAGAAGAGTGAGCTGCAGAAAGAGGCAAGAGAGGGGCATAACGATGCAAGAGAGGTGCAGAGAGGCAAGAGAGGTGCAGAAAGAGGTAAGAGGTATAGAAAGAGGCAAGAGAGGTACATAAAGAGGCAAGAAAGGTACAGAAAGAGGCAAGAGAAGTACAGAAAGAGGCAAGCGAGGTGCAGATAGAGGCAAGAGAGGTGCAGAAATAGGCAAGTGAGGTGCAGTAAGAGGCAAGAAAGGTGCAGAAAGAAGAGTGAGCTGCAGAAAGAAGAGTGAGCTGCAGAAAGAGGTAAGAGATGTACAGAAAGAGGCAAGAGAAGTACAGAAAGAGGCAAGAGAGGTACAGAAAGAGGCAAGAGAGATACAGAAATAGGCAAGTGAGGTGCAGAAAGAGGCAAGAAAGGTGCAGAATGAGGTAAGAGATGTAGAAAGAGGCAAGAGAGGTGCAGAAAGAGGAAGAAAGGTACAGAAAGAAGAAAGAGAAGTGCACAAAGAGGCAAGAGAGGGGCAGCAAGAAGAGAGTGAGCTGCAGAAAGAAGAAGAGAGATGCAGAAAGAAAACGGTGAGGTGCAGGAAGAGGCAAGAGAGGTGCAGAAAGAGGCTAGAGAAGTGAATAAAGAGGCAAGAGAGGTGCAGAAAGAGGCAAGAGAAGTGCAGAAAGAGGCAAGAAAGGCACCTAAAGAGCAAAGAGTTGAGTAGAAAGCCTAGAGAGGTACAGATATAGTCAAAGGAGGTACAGAAAGAGGCAAGAGAGGTATAAAAAGAGGCAAGAGAGATGCAGAAAGAAGAAAGGTGCAGAAAGAGGCAAGAGGGGTGCAGAAAGAGGCAACCAAGGTGAAGAAAGAGGCAAGATAGATGCAGAATGATGCAAGAGAAGTACAGAAAGAGGCAAGAAAAGTACAGAAAGAGATAAGAGGTGTGGAAGGAGGCAAGAGAGGTGCAGAAAGAAGAAGATAGGTACAGAAAGATTCAATAGTGGCACAGAAAGAGGCAAGAGAGGTGCAGAAAGAAGAGACTGAGCGGCAGTAAGAGGCAAGAGAAGTACAGAACGAGGCTAGAGAGGTACAGAAAGAGGCAAGAGAGGTGCATAAAGAGGCAAGAGAGATCCTGATAGTAGAGAACGAGCTGCAGAAAGAGGGAAGAGAAGTGCAGAAAGAGGCAATAGAGGAGCAGAAAGAAGAGAGTGAGCTGCAGAAAGAGGCAAGAGAGGTTCAGAAAGAGGCAAGAGACATGCAGAAAGAGGCAAGTGAGGTGCAGAAAGAGGTAAGAGGTTAGAAAGAGGCAAGAGTGATGCAGAAAGAGGAAAAAAGGTACAGAAAGAGGCAAGTGAGGTATAGAAAGAGGCAAGAGGGTTATAGAAAGAAGAGAGTGAGCTCCAGAAAGAGGGAAGAGAGGTTCAGAAAGAGGTAAAAAGAGGTGCAGAAAGAAGAGAGTTAGCTGCAGACTGAGGCAAGAGATGTGCAGAAAGAGGCAAGAGAAGTGCAGAAAGAGGTGAGAGAGATGCAGAAAGAGGCACGAGAGGTGCTGATAGAAGGGATTGAGCTGCAGAAAGAGGGAAGAAAGATGCAGAAAGAGGCAAGAGAGGTTCACAAAGAGGCAAGAGACGTGCAGAAAGAGGCAAGAGAGGTGCAGAAAGAAATAAGAGGTGTAAAAAGAGGCAAGAGAGGAGCAGAAAGAAGAAGAAAGGTGGAGAAAGAGGCAAGTGAGGTGCAGAAAGAGGCAAGAGATGTTCAGAAAGACAAAGAAAGGTGCAGAAAGAAGCAAGAGAGGTACAGAAAGATGAGAGTTAGCTGCAGAAAGAAGGAAGAGAGATGCAGAAAGAGGCAAGCGAGGTGCAGAAAGAGGCAAGAGTGGTGCAAAAAGAAAAGAGTGAGCTGCAGAAATAAGCAAGAAAAGTGCAGAAAGAGGCAAGAGAGGTGCAGAAAGAGGCAATAGAAGTACAGAAAGAGCCAAGAAAGGTGCAAAAAGAGGCAAGAGAGGTGCAGAAAGAGGCAAGAGCGGTGCAGAAAGAGGCAAGAGAGGTACAGAAAGAAGAGAGTGAGCTGCAGAAAGAGGGAAGAGAGGTGCAGAAAGAGGCAAGAGAGGTGCAGAAAGACGTGAGAGGTGCAGAAAGAGGCAAGGGATGTTGAGATATATGTGAGAGAGGTACAGAAAGAGACAACAGAGGTGCTTAAAGAGGCAAGAGATATGCAGAAAGAAGCAAGAGAGGTGCAGAAAGAAGCAAGTGAGATGCAAAAAGATGCAAGAGAGCTGCTGATAGAAGAGGGTGAACTGCAGAAAGAGGGATGAGAGGTGCAGAAAGATGCAAGAGAGGTGCAGAAAGAAGAGAGTGAGCTGCTGAAAGAAGCAATAGAGGTGCAGAAAGAGGCAAGAGACATGCAGAAAGAGGCAAGAGGGGTGCAGAACGAGGTAAGAGATGTAGAAAGAGGCAAGAGTGGTGCAGAAAGAAGAAGAAAGGTACAGAAAGAAGCAAGAGAAGTGCAGAAAGAGGCAAGAGAGGTGCAGAAAGAGGCAATAGAGGTGCAGAAAGAGGCAAGAGAGGTGCAGAAAGATGAGAGTGAGCTGCAGAAAGTGGGAAGATAGGTGCAGAAAGAGGCAAGCGAGGTTCAGAAAGAGGCAAGAGAGGTGCAGCAAGAAGAAAGTGAGCTGCATAAAGAAGCAAGAGAGATGCAGAAAGAAAACGGTGAGGTGCAGGATGAGGCAAGAGAGGTGCAGAAAGAGGCTAGAGAAGTGCAGAAAGAGGCAAGAGAGGTGCAGAAAGAGGCAAGAGAAGTGCAGAAAGAGGCAAGAAAGGCACATAAAGAGGCAAGAGTTGAGTAGAAAGGCAAGAGAGGTACAGATAGAGTCAAGGGAGGTGCAGAAAGAGGCAAGAGAGGTGCAAAAAGAGGCAAGAGAGGTGCAGAAAGAGGCAAGAGAGGTGCAGACAGAGGCAAGAGAGGAGAAGAAAGAGGCAAGATAGGTGCAGAAAGAGGCAAGAGAAGTGCAGAAAGAGGCAAGAAAAGTGCAGAAAGAGGTAAGAGGTGTAAAAGGAGGCAAGCGAGGTGCAGAAAGAAGAAGATAGGTGCAGAAAGATTCAATAGTGGCACAGAAAGAGGCAAGAGAGGTGCAGAAAGAAGAGACTGAGCGGCAGTAAGAGGCAAGAGCAGTGCAGAACGAGGCTAGAGAGGTACAGAAAGAGGTAAGAGAGGTGCATAAAGAGGCAAGAGAGATCCTGATAGAAGAGTACGAGCTGCAGAAAGAGGGAAGATAAGTGCAGAAAGAGGCAAGAGAGGAGCAGAAAGAAGAGAGTGAGCTGCAGAAAGAGGCAAGAGAGGTTCAGAAAGAGGCAAGAGATGTGCAGAAAGAGGCAAGTGAGGTATAGAAAGAGGCAAGAGAGTTATAGAAAGAAGAGAGTGAGCTCCAGAAAGAGGGAAGAGAGGTTCAGAAAGAGGTAAAAGAAGGTGCAGAAAGAAGAGAGTGAGCTGCAGACCGAGGCAAGAGATGTGCAGAAAGAGGCAAGAGAAGTGCAGAAAGAGGCAAGAGAGATGCAGAAAGAGGCATGAGAGGTGCTGATAGAAGGGATTGAGCTGCAGAAAGAGGGAAGAAAGGTGCAGAAAGAGGCAAGAGAGGTGCAGAAAGAAGAGAGTGAGCTGCAGAAAGGGGCAAGAGAGGTTCACAAAGAGGCAAGAGATGTGCAGAAAGAGGCAAGAGAGGTACAGAAAGAGATAAGAGATGTAAAAAGAGGCAAGAGAGGAGCAGAAAGAAGAAGAAAGGTGCAGAAAGAGGCAAGTGAGGTGCAGAAAGAGGCAAGAGATGTTCAGAAAGACAAAGAAAGGTGCAAAAAGAGGCAAGAGAAGTGCAGCAACAGGAAGAAAGGTGCAGAAAGAAGCAAGAGAGGTACAGAAAGATTAGAGTTAGCTGCAGAAAGAAGGAAGGGAGATGCAGAAAGAGGCAAGCGAGGTGCAGAAAGAGGCAAGAGTGGTGCAAAAAGAAAAGAGTGAGCTGCAGAAATAAGCATGAAAAGTGCAGAAAGAGGCAAGAGAGGTGCAGAAAGAGGCAATAGAAGTACAGAAAGAGCCAAGAAAGGTGCAAAAAGAGGCAAGAGAGGTACAGAAAGAGCCAAGAGAGGCATAGAAAGAGAAAAGAGTGGGTCAGAAAGAGGCAAGAGAGGTACAGAAAGAGGCAAGAGAGGTGCAGAAAGAGGCAAGAGAAGTACAGAAAGAAGAGAGTGAGCTGCAGAAAGAGGGAAGAGAGGTGCAGAAAGAGGCAAGAGAGGTGCAGAAAGAGGCAAGAGAGGCATAGAAAGAGACAAGAGTGGGTCAGAAAGAGGCAAGAGAGGTACAGAATGAGGCAAGAGAGGTGCAGAAAGAGGCAAGAGAAGTACAGAAAGAAGAGAGTGAGCTGCAGAAAGAGGGAAGAGAGGTGCAGAAAGAAGCAAGAGAGGTGCAGAAAGAGGTGAGAGGTGCAGAAAGAGGCAAGGGAGGTTGAGAAATATGTGAGAGAGGTACAGAAAGAGACAACAGAGGTGCTTAAAGAGGCAATAGATATGCAGAAAGAAGCAAGAGAGGTGCAGAAAGAGGCAAGAGAGATGCAAAAAGATGCAAGAGAGCTGCTGATAGAGAGAGTGAGCTGCAGAAAGAGGGATGAGAGGTGCAGAAAGATGAAAGAGAGGTGCAGAAAGAAGAGAGTGAGCTGCTGAAAGAGGCAATAGAGGTGCAGAAAGAGGCAAGAGACATGCAGAAAGAGGCAAGAGGGGTGCAGAACGAGGTAAGAGATATAGAAAGAGGCAAGAGTGGTACAGAAAGAAGAAGAAAGGTAC
Organism: Triturus cristatus; assembly: GCF_964204655.1. Classification (NCBI taxonomy): domain Eukaryota; kingdom Metazoa; phylum Chordata; class Amphibia; order Caudata; family Salamandridae; genus Triturus; species Triturus cristatus. Next base: position 347,888,973 of record NC_140582.1, read on the forward strand.
AGAAAGAAGCAAGAGAAGTGCAGAAAGAGGCAAGAGAGGTGCAGAAAGAGGCAATAGAGGTGCAGAAAGAGGCAAGAGAGGTGCAGAAAGATGAGAGTGAGCTGCAGAAAGTGGGAAGATAGGTGCAGAAAGAGGCAAGCGAGGTTCAGAAAGAGGCAAGAGAGGTGCAGCAAGAAGAGAGTGAGCTGCATAAAGAAGCAAGAGAGATGCAGAAAGAAAACGGTGAGGTGCAGGATGAAGCAAGAGAGGTGCAGAAAGAGGCTAGAGAAGTGCAGAAAGAGGCAAGAGAGGTGCAGAAAGAGGCAAGAGAAGTGCAGAAAGAGGCAAGAAAGGCACATAAAGAGGCAAGAGTTGAGTAGAAAGGCAAGAGAGGTACAGATAGAGTCAAGGGAGGTGCAGAAAGAGGCAAGAGAGTTGCAAAAAGAGGCAAGAGAGGTGCAGAAAGAGGCAATAGAGGTGCAGACAGAGGCAAGAGAGGAGAAGAAAGAGGCAAGATAGGTGCAGAAAGAGGCAAGAAAAGTGCAGAAAGAGGTAAGAGGTGTAAAAGGAGGCAAGCGAGGTGCAGAAAGAAGAAGATAGGTGCAGAAAGATTCAATAGTGGCACAGAAAGAGGCAAGAGAGGTGCAGAAAGAAGAGACTGAGCGGCAGTAAGAGGCAAGAGCAGTGCAGAACGAGGCTAGAGAGGTACAGAAAGAGGTAAGAGAGGTGCATAAAGAGGCAAGAGAGATCCTGATAGAAGAGTACGAGCTGCAGAAAGAGGGAAGATAAGTGCAGAAAGAGGCAAGAGAGGAGCAGAAAGAAGAGAGTGAGCTGCAGAAAAAGGCAAGAGAGGTTCAGAAAGAGGCAAGAGATGTGCAGAAAGAGGCAAGTGAGGTGCAGAAAGAGGTAAGAGGTTAGACAGAGGCAAGAGCGGTGCAGAAAGAGGAACAAAGGTACAGAAAGAGGCAAGTGAGGTATAGAAAGAGGCAAGAGAGTTATAGAAAGAAGAGAGTGAGCTCCAGAAAGAGGGAAGAGAGGTTCAGAAAGAGGTAAAAGGAGGTGCAGAAAGAAGAGAGTGAGCTGCAGACCGAGGCAAGAGATGTGCAGAAAGAGGCAAGAGAAGTGCAGAAAGAGGCAAGAGAGATGCAGAAAGAGGCACGAGAGGTGCTGATAGAAGGGATTGAGCTGCAGAAAGAGGGAAGAAAGGTGCAGAAAGAGGCAAGAGAGGTGCAGAAAGAAGAGAGTGAGCTGCAGAAAGGGGCAAGAGAGGTTCACAAAGAGGCAAGAGATGTGCAGAAAGAGGCAAGAGAGGTACAGAAAGAGATAAGAGATGTAAAAAGAGGCAAGAGAGGAGCAGAAAGAAGAAGAAAGGTGCAGAAAGAGGCAAGTGAGGTGCAGAAAGAGGCAAGAGATGTTCAGAAAGACAAAGAAAGGTGCAAAAAGAGGCAAGAGAAGTGCAGCAACAGGAAGAAAGGTGCAGAAAGAAGCATGAGAGGTACAGAAAGATTAGAGTTAGCTGCAGAAAGAAGGAAGAGAGATGCAGAAAGAGGCAAGCGAGGTGCAGAAAGAGGCAAGAGTGGTGCAAAAAGAAAAGAGTGAGCTGCAGAAATAAGCATGAAAAGTGCAGAAAGAGGCAAGAGAGGTGCAGAAAGAGGCAATAGAAGTACAGAAAGAGCCAAGAAAGGTGCAAAAAGAGGCAAGAGAGGTACAGAAAGAGCCAAGAGAGGCATAGAAAGAGACAAGAGTGGGTCAGAAAGAGGCAAGAGAGGTACAGAAAGAGGGAAGAGAGGTGCAGAAAGAGGCAAGAGAGGTGCAGAAAGAGGCAAGAGAGGCATAGAAAGAGACAAGAGTGGGTCAGAAAGAGGCAAGAGAGGTACAGAATGAGGCAAGAGAGGTGCAGAAAGAGGCAAGAGAAGTACAGAAAGAAGAGAGTGAGCTGCAGAAAGAGGGAAGAGAGGTACAGAAAGAAGCAAGAGAGGTGCAGAAAGAGGTGAGAGGTGCAGAAAGAGGCAAGGGAGGTTGAGAAATATGTGAGAGAGGTACAGAAAGAGACAACAGAGGTGCTTAAAGAGGCAATAGATATGCAGAAAGAAGCAAGAGAGGTGCAGAAAGAGGCAAGAGAGATGCAAAAAGATGCAAGAGAGCTGCTGATAGAGAGAGTGAGCTGCAGAAAGAGGGATGAGAGGTGCAGAAAGATGAAAGAGAGGTGCAGAAAGAAGAGAGTGAGCTGCTGAAAGAGACAATAGAGGTGCAGAAAGAGGCAAGAGACATGCAGAAAGAGGCAAGAGGGGTGCAGAACGAGGTAAGAGATGTAGAAAGAGGCAAGAGTGGTGCAGAAAGAAGAAGAAAGGTACAGAAAGAAGCAAGAGAAGTGCAGAAAGAGGCAAGAGAGGTGCAGAAAGAGGCAATAGAGGTGCAGAAAGAGGCAAGAGAGGTGCAGAAAGATGAGAGTGAGCTGCAGAAAGTGGGAAGATAGGTGCAGAAAGAGGCAAGCGAGGTTCAGAAAGAGACAAGAGAGGTGCAGCAAGAAGAGAGTGAGCTGCATAAAGAAGCAAGAGAGATGCAGAAAGAAAACGGTGAGGTGCAGGATGAGGCAAGAGAGGTGCAGAAAGAGGCTAGAGAAGTGCAGAAAGAGGCAAGAGAGGTGCAGAAAGAGGCAAGAGAAGTGCAGAAAGAGGCAAGAAAGGCACATAAAGAGGCAAGAGTTGAGTAGAAAGGCAAGAGAGGTACAGATAGAGTCAAGGGAGGTGCAGAAAGAGGCAAGAGAGTTGCAAAAAGAGGCAAGAGAGGTGCAGAAAGAGGCAATAGAGGTGCAGACAGAGGCAAGAGAGGAGAAGAAAGAGGCAAGATAGGTGCAGAAAGAGGCAAGAGAAGTGCAGAAAGAGGCAAGAAAAGTGCAGAAAGAGGTAAGAGGTGTAAAAGGAGGCAAGCGAGGTGCAGAAAGAAGAAGATAGGTGCAGAAAGATTCAATAGTGGCACAGAAAGAGGCAAGAGAGGTACAGAAAGAAGAGACTGAGCAGCAGTAAGAGGCAAGGGCAGTGCAGAACGAGGCTAGAGAGGTACAGAAAGAGGTAAGAGAGGTGCATAAAGAGGCAAGAGAGATCCTGATAGAAGAGTACGAGCTGCAGAAAGAGGGAAGATAAGTGCAGAAAGAGGCAAGAGAGGAGCAGAAAGAAGAGAGTGAGCTGCAGAAAAAGGCAAGAGAGGTTCAGAAAGAGGCAAGAGATGTGCAGAAAGAGGCAAGTGAGGTGCAGAAAGAGGTAAGAGGTTAGACAGAGGCAAGAGCGGTGCAGAAAGAGGAACAAAGGTACAGAAAGAGGCAAGTGAGGTATAGAAAGAGGCAAGAGAGTTATAGAAAGAAGAGAGTGAGCTCCAGAAAGAGGGAAGAGAGGTTCAGAAAGAGGTAAAAGGAGGTGCAGAAAGAAGAGAGTGAGCTGCAGACCGAGGCAAGAGATGTGCAGAAAGAGGCAAGAGAAGTGCAGAAAGAGGCAAGAGAGATGCAGAAAGAGGCACGAGAGGTGCTGATAGAAGGGATTGAGCTGCAGAAAGAGGGAAGAAAGGTGCAGAAAGAGGCAAGAGAGGTGCAGAAAGAAGAGAGTGAGCTGCAGAAAGGGGCAAGAGAGGTTCACAAAGAGGCAAGAGATGTGCAGAAAGAGGCAAGAGAGGTACAGAAAGAGATAAGAGATGTAAAAAGAGGCAAGAGAGGAGCAGAAAGAAGAAGAAAGGTGCAGAAAGAGGCAAGTGAGGTGCAGAAAGAGGCAAGAGATGTTCAGAAAGACAAAGAAAGGTGCAAAAAGAGGCAAGAGAAGTGCAGCAACAGGAAGAAAGGTGCAGAAAGAAGCAAGAGAGGTACAGAAAGATTAGAGTTAGCTGCAGAAAGAAGGAAGAGAGATGCAGAAAGAGGCAAGCGAGGTGCAGAAAGAGGCAAGAGTGGTGCAAAAAGAAAAGAGTGAGCTGCAGAAATAAGCATGAAAAGTGCAGAAAGAGGCAAGAGAGGTGCAGAAAGAGGCAATAGAAGTACAGAAAGAGCCAAGAAAGGTGCAAAAAGAGGCAAGAGAGGTACAGAAACAGCCAAGAGAGGCATAGAAAGAGACAAGAGTGGGTCAGAAAGAAGCAAGAGAGGTACAGAAAGAGGCAAGAGAGGTGCAGAAAGAGGCAAGAGAAGTATAGAAAGAAGAGAGTGAGCTGCAGAAAGAGGGAAGAGAGGTGGAGAAAGAGGCAAGAGAGGTGCAGAAAGAGGCAAGAGAGGCATAGAAAGAGACAAGAGTGGGTCAGAAAGAGGCAAGAGAGGTACAGAATGAGGCAAGAGAGGTGCAGAAAGAGGCAAGAGAAGTACAGAAAGAAGAGAGTGAGCTGCAGAAAGAGGGAAGAGAGGTGGAGAAAGAAGCAAGAGAGGTGCAGAAAGAGGTGAGAGGTGCAGAAAGAGGCAAGGGAGGTTGAGAAATATGTGAGAGATGTACAGAAAGAGACAACAGAGGTGCTTAAAGAGGCAATAGATATGCAGAAAGAAGCAAGAGAGGTGCAGAAAGAGGCAAGAGAGATGCAAAAAGATGCAAGAGAGCTGCTGATAGAGAGAGTGAGCTGCAGAAAGAGGGATGAGAGGTGCAGAAAGATGCAAGAGAGGTGAAGAAAGAAGAGAGTGAGCTGCTGAAAGAGGCAATAGAGGTGCAGAAAGAGGCAAGAGACATGCAGAAAGACAAAGAAAGGTGCAAAAAGAGGCAAGAGAAGTGCAGCAACAGGAAGAAAGGTGCAGAAAGAAGCAAGAGAGGTACAGAAAGATTAGAGTTAGCTGCAGAAAGAAGGAAGAGAGATGCAGAAAGAGGCAAGCGAGGTGCAGAAAGAGGCAAGAGTGGTGCAAAAAGAAAAGAGTGAGCTGCAGAAATAAGCATGAAAAGTGCAGAAAGAGGCAAGAGAGGTGCAGAAAGAGGCAATAGAAGTACAGAAAGAGCCAAGAAAGGTGCAAAAAGAGGCAAGAGAGGTACAGAAAGAGCCAAGAGAGGCATAGAAAGAGACAAGAGTGGGTCAGAAAGAAGCAAGAGAGGTACAGAAAGAGGCAAGAGAGGTGCAGAAAGAGGCAAGAGAAGTATAGAAAGAAGAGAGTGAGCTGCAGAAAGAGGGAAGAGAGGTGCAGAAAGAGGCAAGAGAGGTGCAGAAAGAGGCAAGAGAGGCATAGAAAGAGACAAGAGTGGGTCAGAAAGAGGCAAGAGAGGTACAGAATGAGGCAAGAGAGGTGCAGAAAGAGGCAAGAGAAGTACAGAAAGAAGAGAGTGAGCTGCAGAAAGAGGGAAGAGAGGTGCAGAAAGAAGCAAGAGAGGTGCAGAAAGAGGTGAGAGGTGCAGAAAGAGGCAAGGGAGGTTGAGAAATATGTGAGAGAGGTACAGAAAGAGACAACAGAGGTGCTTAAAGAGGCAATAGATATGCAGAAAGAAGCAAGAGAGGTGCAGAAAGAGGCAAGAGAGATGCAAAAAGATGCAAGAGAGCTGCTGATAGAGAGAGTGAGCTGCAGAAAGAGGGATGAGAGGTGCAGAAAGATGCAAGAGAGGTGCAGAAAGAAGAGAGTGAGCTGCTGAAAGAGGCAATAGAGGTGCAGAAAGAGGCAAGAGACATGCAGAAAGAGGCAAGAGGGGTGTAGAACGAGGTAAGTGATGTAGAAAGAGGCAAGAGTGGTGCAGAAAGAAGAAGAAAGGTACAAAAAGAAGCAAGAGAAGTGCAGAAAGAGGCAAGAGAGGTGCAGAAAGAGGCAATAGAGGTGCAGAAAGAGGCAAGAGAGGTGCAGAAAGATGAGAGTGAGCTGCAGAAAGTGGGAAGATAGGTGCAGAAAGAGGCAAGCGAGGTGCAGAAAGAGGCAAGAGAGGTGCAGCAAGAAGAGAGTGAGCTGCATAAAGAAGCAAGAGAGATGCAGAAAGAAAACGGTGAGGTGCAGGAAGTGGCAAGAGAGGTGCAGAAAAAGGCTAGAGAAGTGCAGAAAGAGGGAAGAGAGGTGCAGAAAGAGGCAAGAGAAGTGCAGAAAGAGGCAAGAAAGGCACATAAAGAGGCAAGAGTTGTGTAGAAAGGCAAGAGAGGTACAGATAGAGTCAAGGGAGGTGCAGAAAGAGGCAAGAGAGGTGCAAAAAGAGGCAAGAGAGGTGCAAAAAGAGGCAAGAGAGGTGCAGACAGAGGCAAGAGAGGTGAAGAAAGAGGCAAGATAGGTGCAGAAAGAGGCAAGAGAAGTGCAGAAAGAGGCAAGAAAAGTGCAGAAAGAGGTAAGAGGTGTGGAAGGAGGCAAGAGAGGTGCAGAAAGAAGAAGATAGGTGTAGAAAGATGCAATAGAGGCACAGAAAGAGGCAAGAGAAGTGCAGAAAGAGGCAAGAGAGGTACAGAAAGAGGCAAGAGAGGTGCATAAAGAGGCAAGAGAGATCCTGATAGAAGAGAGTGAGCTGCAGAAAGAGGGAAGAGAGGTGCAGAAAGAGTCAAGAGAGGAGCAGAAAGAAGAGAGTGAGGTGCAGAAAGAGGTAAGAGGTTAGAAAGAGGAAAGAGAGGTGCAGAAAGAGGAAAAAAGGTGCAGAAAGAGGCAAGTGAGGTATAGAAAGAGGCAAGAGAGTTATAGAAAGAAGAGAGTGAGCTCCAGAAAGAGGGAAGAGAGGTTCAGAAAGAGGCAAAAGATGTGCAGAAAGAAGAGAGTGAGATGCAGACAGAGGCAAGAGATGTGCAGAAAGAGGCAAGAGAAGTGCAGAAAGATTCAAGAGAGGTGCAGAAAGAGGCACAAGAGGTGCTGATAGAAAGGATTCAGCTGCAGAAAGAGGGAAGAAAGGTGCAGAAAGGGGCAAGAGAGGTTCACAAAGAGGCAAGAGACGTGCAGAAAGAGGCAAGAGAGGTGCAGAAAGAGATAAGAGTTATAGAAAGAGGCAAGAGAGGAGCAGAAAGAAGAAGAAAGGTACAGAAAGAGGCAAGTGAGGAGCAGAAAGAGGCAAGAGAAGAGCAGAAGGAGGCAAGAGAGGTGCAGAAAAAGGCAAGAGATGTTCAGAAAGACAAATAAATGTGCAAAAAGAGGCAAGAGGGGTGCAGCAACAGGAAGAAAGGTGCAGAAAGAAGCAATAGAGGTACAGAATGATTAGTTAGTTGCAGAAAGAAGGAAGAGAGATGCAGAAAGAGGCAAGCGAGGTGCAGAAAGAGGCAAGAGTGGTGCAGAAAGAAAAGAGTGAGCTGCAGAAAGAAGCAAGAAAAGTACAGAAAGAGGCAAGAGAGGTGCAGAAAGAGGCAAGAGAAGTGCAGAAAGAGCCAAGAGAGGTGCAGAAAGAGGCAAGATAGATCCAGAAAGAGGCTATAGAAGTGCAGAAAGAGGCAAGAGAGGTGCAGAAAGAAGCAAGAGAGGTGTATATATATGTATATATTAAATCTCCTCTCACTCTTACAAGGAAGGAATCAGCACTCGGTTGTAGTTTGGACGTATTTAATGTACCAAGGATGCGATCCACACATTTTGGCTAGTCCAAACCTTGTTCACAATACAAGACATTATTGTAGCTCCCTTATTTAAATGTAGAAATTGCTCCAATTGCCAACATTAACAAAGCATATTACATTAAACAAAAAAGCTGTCAGCCATATTGGCCTGGTCACAATGTGGAAATTTAGGAATTCATACAATAAAGAAAAGAAAACAAGGGTTAATATGCACACTATGTCAGCATATCATGCCCCGTGACCGCCATACCTGTATGTTCGTCACATAACTTGTTCATAATAAACATACTTACGATTGCAAACATCAACATAAACAATGGACTACACATTACTTTAACCCCTTCTGTGCCACGCCCTTTCCCCCTCCTGTGCCGGGCGTTACATTGGTGGGTGGGGTTCATGACGAGATAGTCTCGTCATGGGCACAGCGCGACCGTGCTCCATGACGAGACTATCTCGTCATGGGCACTGAAGAGGTTAAAGTGAAAGGCTATCGGCCATATTGATTTGGGCACTTTCCATATTATATGGTTCTTACACGAAAGAAATAAAAAGGGGTGTTAATATACACACTATCCCTGAATAAAGTTCTAGTGATTATAGTTCCATTCCATTCGCAGCTCATTTGAGATGTCATGAGTGATGTCTTGAGTGATGTCACTGACCATGTCACTGACCATGTCATGAATGATGTAATGTCTGAGGTCATAAGAAGTGCATTGCGGGGGCGTAAGTTATAGTTAACTCAGGTAACTATAACTGCTGAATTTCAGTGGTTTTGTACGAGTGACATCTGAGTTTAACTAAAAAGTCCCTGTAATCTTTGTTTTTTCAGCAAATTTCTAGTTTTTTTTAATGTTAAATAAGATGCCTATCACAATGGATGGTGGGAGATTGGAAGCAGGGCCAGCCTGGCATTGTGCTGCCCCCCACCCAAGCAAGCTGCTCCTGCCTCCCCTCCTCCTTGCCATCTATTATCCAAGTCCATGCCCCTGCTCCCTCGTTACAGCCCTGTGTGGCTGTTGTTCTGCCACTGGCCTTCCCGCCTTGTCTGAATAGTTAGCTTGCTGCCCCATCCACTTTCTACTATTCTTTGTTGTCTGAATCCATGCACTGGCCTCTTAACTCCTGTCATGCATGGTCTGATGTGCTACCACTACCCTCCATTTAGCATGATGTCCCAGTCCACTCATCCTGCCCATCATTGCTCTCCTGCTTAGCTTCTGTGCTTAGCTTGCTGCCCCTACTCTCCTTCCCCCTGCCCTCCGATGTCTGTGTGCATGCCCCTGATCTATCCTTTTTACCCACCATGTTCCATGGACCTGCTGCTCCTATCTACTCTGAGTTTTCTGTTGAGCTGCCACTCCCCTCCCACCTGCCTAGCATTGTCATATGACTATATCCTCTCCCTGCCACCTCCATCCTGCCTGTCCACGTTCCATGCCCCTATCCCCTTCCTCTTGTCCTCCATGGTCCATTATACTGCCACATCCTTCTGCCCTCCCTGGTCTGTTGTGCTACAACTGCTCCTCCTGCCTGTCCCAAGTGGTCTGTTGTGAGGCTCCTTCCCCTGAACTCTCTTGTCTGTGCCCAGCTTCTACCCCTCCCTTCTAACCTCCATGATCCTTTGTGCATACCCCCGCACCCTCCTTTTTGCCTATCATGGCCTAATTGTGCTGCCACTAACCCTGTTGCCTGCCATGCATGGTCTTCTGTGCTGCCACAGCCCCTCCCACCTTCCCTGTGTGGTCAGCCAACTGCCTCTGAACCCCTCCCACCTTCCTTCCATGGTCTGTGTGTATGCCATTATAGTCTCACTGTTGCCCTCCATAGTGTGTTGTGCTTCTAGTGCCCATCCTACCTGACCTCCATGGTCAGCTTGCTGCTCCTGCCCCCTTACCCCCTGCCCTCCCTTTTCAAGTACAGACCCCTATTCCCTCCCTCCTGGCTTCTCTGTTCCATTGTCATGCCCCTGATTCCTCCCTCCTGCCCTTTATGGTCTGTTATTCTGCAGATTTCTCTCCTGTCTATCCAGTATGGTCAGCTTGCTGCCATTGCCTCTTTCCCCTCTGTTCTCTGTTGTCCATGTGCATGGTCCTGTCCCCTCCCAATTGCTTTCCATGGTTTGTTGTGCTTCACCGCTGTCCCGCATGCCCTGTGTGGTGTGTTGTGGTGCTGCAAACCCTGATGCCTGCCCTGTAAGGTCAGTTAGGTGCACCTGTCAATGTCCCTCCTGTCCTCTTTTATCCGAGTCCATTTCCCTACCCCAATTCCTCCTGCCTTCCATGTCCCAATGAACCATACTTGCTAACATTTTGAAATTGGTAAGAGGGAGATTTTGGAAAAAAAACTGGGGAATTGATTTTTCCCATTGACTTGCATAGAGAAATGTTGAGATTGTATACAAGAGACAGATAAAATAAAGCCCGTTTGGGCTTAAAAACATTGGACGTTTCCTGCCTGAATCGTCTCTGTTGGCATGTATGGTTGTACTACCACTGCCTCTACCTTCTGCCCTCAATGGTCTATTATATTGCCACAGCCTCTCTTGCCTGTCCTGCATTGTTGGCTGGTTGCCCATGCTCCCCTTTCCACTGCCCTCCATGTTGTGCTGCCACTGCCCTTCCTGCCTGCACAGTGTGGTCAAATTGTTGCCTCTGCACCCTCCTACCTGCCTTCAATTTTCCGAGACCGTGCCTCTGACCTCTGCCTCCCAACAGTATCCTAATGAACAACTAGATTGCTAACATTCTGTATTTATTACAAAAGTGTGGCACGCCTGACGTCATCTTGATGTAATCAAAACTGTAATACCTAAAGCATTTCCTTTAGAAATTATAGAAATTAGAGGGTCTTAGTTGCATAGAAATTATGGTTAGTGCTCTAAAAAACTAGAATGAGAACATATTTTTGTAGTTCTCAAATAGCAACAAAGCACTTTTAAATGATTTGTTATCTTTATTTTTTTTATCTAGTTGACCACTTGATAAAATGTTACGCTTAGGGGAGAGAATGTGGTGTTACTTCCAGAGCTGCATACTTTGCAACTGGGGAACCAAGTTGGAGTTTCTGCGTCAGCTCGACATTCTGTCATTCTGGTCAAATCACTTAATCTCCCCATGCCTACAACCAAAATGAGTTTGTCACTGTGTGATGTAACCAATGTTCATGTAAAGCACTCCAATATCTGACCAGCCTGCACTATATAAAACTGCAAAAAAACAAAGGATAAAAAGTGTTTTCCACACTTCTGTCATTGGGCTATACTAGGGCTAAATCTGGGTGATATTTATGCTACATATGGGCTCCTTTTTCTCGGGTGGCCATCTTGGCAGACTTCAATTAAATTCATTAAAATGTATCCGATCTGATTTAGAAACATAAATCATAAAAGTTTACATAAAAACAGTAAATGCTCTTTCTTAATACAATACAGTGAGAATTAATTAAAACCAGTAGGTAAAAACGGGTGTTACAATGCCCGGTTCAGAGCAACTTCAGGTTAACAGAATAGTAAAGTTCAATGTTTCGCACGATCAATCTCATGTACTTTGTGAAAAATATGCAATAGAGGTCCAAGTAAGATGCAGCCCTCCAATACCTGACCAGTGTGCAGTATATAAAACTGCAAAAAAACAAAACATAAAAAGTGCTTTGCACACTTTTGACATTGGGCTATATGTGGGCTACATCTGGGTGATATTTGTGCTACATTTGGGTTCTTTTCTCTCTAGTGGCCATCTTGGGAGACTTATTTGTTATGAAGTTTCCTAATGTCCTCCTTTACTGCAGTCTCCTCAGTAGGAAATGCTTACTGTTTTTTTCTTTGATTCCATCAAGAAAGCATTTAGATGTGTCACACATTTGCCATAAATTCAGAATGTTAGCACTCTAGTTGCTCATTAGATCACTGAAGTAAAGCTACTGCTCACCTGGGAGTTAACTGGAAGTCTACTGCTGGTATTGAAAGGTATTGTTTCAGTCTGCATGTCCGAATTTTCTAATAAAATAGAAGAGGATTTGAGATCTCACTTAACACATGCCCTAATTTTACTTTCTTCAGCACTAACCACTTTTATCATAAGTAATACTGTTAGCGCTATAGTTGTTCTTTAGAACACTCTGGGAAGCTGCAGTAGAACACAAAGGAATCAACTGACAGGCTGTTCCTGTTGAAATATAACAGAAAGATATTTGAGATCACACTTAAAACGTCCTAATTTTTCTTTCTACAGCACTAACCATAATTTCTATGACAAAATGAACCCCATCATGTTATTCCTTTTTAAATTAAATGTTTTAAGTGTTACCAGTTTATTCCAATCAGGATGGCTTCAGGTGTGCCATACTTTTGTCATAAGTAAGGCTGTTAGTGCTTTAGTTGTTCTTTAGAACACTCTGGGAAGCTGCAGTAGAACACAAAGGAATCAACTGACAGTCTCTGCCCTTGTTCGATGTACATGTTTTACTGAGAATGTCAAACTTCATTCTCACATGACTGAGAAAGTTATTGTGAATTTACAGAAAATATGATCTCATTTTAGCTTCAGGACTGGAGCACCTTCCAAACCTCTATGGGACAAGCATGAAAAAATAGTTTTCTCTCAAACTGGAGTCATGATATCCCAGCAGAAGTTTTTTCACAGGGTAAAATCACCTTAGAACACACCACAATTCCTAAAATTAGTATGGTACCATTAACAAATGAATTCTAATGTAACTAAAGTCTGTCATCACCAGTTATAGTTCTCCTTTTGGTCAACCTCAAAATCTTCTATTCACTACAATGCACTTCAATGCTGTGCTATCATGTATATCGGTCTCAAGATGGCTGCCAGAAATTCCAGGATGAAGTTCTGACAGCCAATCAGATCTCACGATGAGATGTGTGGTTAGGCTCCACCCAGATATCAATATTTTTTTATTTTTGAATTCCTTAGAAACTACTGAATGGATTTACACCATTTAACAAAAAGGGCTCTTTCTGAACCAAGACCTACCTTTTTGCCAAATTTGGTGCAATTCCTTTCAGCAATTCGGGCTGTAACTTTGTCTAAAGTTTCCTATGGAAAAATACATGGGAAAAATGCGTTTTGGGACCCCCCCTTTTTTCTCAGCCCCCACTCGACAAATCACTCCACATCTTTCAAGACAGGAGCTGACCGGAGCGGACCACTAGTTTTGAAAATTTCGTGAAGATTCGTCAACCGGCGCCAAAGGTATTTGGAAAACAAAAAACGCTTTTCCTATGGCAACTAGGTCCTAACTATAACTACCTACAGGCAGCCCCATTGACCTCCACCTCCCCGGGGCAAGTCTTTTAAATTAAATATGGAGCCTGTGTTGCTCCTGCAGTCCCAGGGACCCCACTTAATTAACAAAGGATTGGGGTTGCTCGACCACCCTCATGGAGAACCAGGGCAGGCTCCAGCAATGTCCCGGGGTGCCCACCTCTGGGACATTGCAGCTTGCTATGGCACACAGCCACAGCAAACCTGCTCCACTTTCAGCAAGTGAGAACAGAAAATGCTCTGCCTTGCTGAAAGCAGAGCGTGTCTGTTTCCCTGCCAGCTGTGAACACCCACATAGGCAGTCACAGACTCACTCACATACCCACTGACATACTCACACACCCACTTTCACATGCCCAATCTCCCACCTATACAGTCACTCACTTACCCACTCACAGACCTACAAAACCACTCACACACCCATTCACAGATCCACACAGCCACTCACACAAACACTCACTCACCCACTTAAATACCTAAACAATCACTCACCCACATACTCACATACATGTACAGCCACTCATACACCCATTCACAGACCCACAAAACCACTCACATACCCACTCTCAGACACATATAGTCTCCTATACACTCATACACCCACTCACACACCTAGAAGACCACTCACACACCCACTCAGTCTACCATACAGCCATAGCATATGTATTGAATGTGTTGTTGTTTTAGTATTATTCTTTGTGCTTTTGGTTTGGAATGGATCCATGGATCCATAAAATGAATTAAAATCAATAAAAACTCAGTGCACTGCATTTATAGAAAGACTGCATGAGGTACCTTACCTTATTTTCTTAATTTCTTGTTTTAAAATATATAATAAAAATGAATGGGTGAAAAAAATTATTTATAATACAGCAGAGCACAATACAACACCCTCAACAAATCACAGTTTGCCAATACACCAGCCAACCAATCTCAGCATAAAACAATGTGGAGTGTGAACTCACTCCTTGCAGCAACACACCGCCCTTTACAATTTCTGTTGCACGTACACAACTTCAATAAAAAAACGTTAAATTCACACACCAAAACATATTAATGGTTGATATGCTAAAGGAAATACCAGTATTACAATCGTTCAAGAGTATTTTCCATAACTACAAGTGAAATCTCGACCAGTGTGAAATCACCCAAATTAATGCAACTTTCCCCTGTATACAAACATGTTCCTCAAACAGCAACCAGTATTAATACAATCACAGCAAAACTTAGTATCTCTTTCTTTATGGTATGGGTAATGGTACCTCACACTCTACACCATAAAGCCTGCAGACAAGTCTTCCATTAGATTTTATTTGAAAGTATACCGGAAACTTTAGAATACAGCAAACGTGAATTATTCAGTTTCTTCACATCTAATCTATAAGCACCATCAATGCAATAAAAATATAGTTTAAAATTCCCCAAGTCAACACTAACAAATAAACACAATCCACAAATGAAACACATCAAGAATAATACCTTCATTCATCTATTCATTCAACCCTAAATCACAAATCATCACTACGCAAAGAGCCAAAAACACAGTTACAATAGATGACGCATCACTAATCACACCTTTAATCAGCAACCACCTTCTAATGCCACCTTGCCAGTTTTCAAGTTGGGGGCTCTAGATTCAGGATTTGGGAATGTTATTGTAAATTTGGCAAATATTTTATAGCTCTTGTTGATAAAGGTGCAACCACTACTCTGCCACCAGAAAACTGTTAGTGCAGAAGCTAGGTCATATTTAAATACACATGGTGCAACCTTTCAATTTCCATCAAGATCCATTCCTGCACAAATCTCTACTTTCAGGTGATGGATCTTTGCCACCTTATTTTCATCAAAAGAGCTATTTCATCATCATAGACAAATCTCAAATGCAATTCCAAATTTTAGTAAATAAGTAGAGTAGTAAGTAGTTTTGAAGAGTATTATTGTCTAATTAATTGTTTAGGAATTATGAGTCTTTATTCATTAGTCAAATATCAATCAAATTACAGAATTGATAATAGAAAAATATGGTTAGAGAAGATTGTGTAAAAATAATGCATTCATCAGGTTCCATGAAGGAAAGAATCTCTATTCTAAGAATGGGACAAAATTAGGGTCAGTCAGAACCCATGAAGAGTTCAAAAATGAAAGGCAAGAGTGAGAATGGAGAATGAAGCTTAAGATCAATAAATAATAATTGCAGAATTTCCCGTAAATAGAAATAAAGCATAGAGCATATAATCCTTGGCAAAAGCCAATCAGTTATAAGTAAACTGGAAAGCTTGGGTCTTAATAGAATGTAAAAGGGGCTCAGCCTGTCTCCTCCCAATGGTCTCTGCTTTACTGACCTTTCTCCATCCTGCTCCTTCTCTGCTGCTCCCCTGATCTGCTAAAACTAAAAAACTTGCTCTCCTATTCTAGGAACACACTTTAATAAAACATTATTTCATGTTGCAAAACATGTGGCTTGTTCTCTTGACTTCAGCTAATAAGATATCAGTATTCTAAAAAAGGCAAATTTCCCTCTTTAGTTCTTACACGTCTTCCATCAAGTACGTAGGCATATCTTCACATTTGAAACCTCACATGGCACATTTCTTAGCTTGGGTCTTTATTCTGCATGATTTCAATTTCCTGACTCTCTAATAAAGCAAAAGTATTTTAACTAAACAAATAATCTGTGTAAAAACATTACATTAGCTACAAGAAAAAGATTATTTAACAGGAAATTCATTCATGAGTAAAAATAGGGGCTCATTACAATGTCAGATGACTCTCCACCAACAGGCCCACCCGACAGTCAGGGACTCGGTACAACTGCCACATTACAATGTCGGCAGTCAGAACGGATCTATAGGGGGAAAGACCACCACCTCCGACAGGATCTCCGATCCCATTGGGCTGGTGGTCGTAATCATATTCCCAATATGGTAGCGGTGCTGAGCAGGCATTGTCATCGGAATTATGATTACCATTCCCCACAGCCTTTTTATGCAGGTCCCTCATCATGAAAAGGCTGTCAAAAATGGCATTTGAGGGCACCCAAACTGGTCCCCCTCCATTGTGGGCCACTGAAAATTGGCCTTGGGGGCACATGTAGTGCTCAGCACACAGCCATGCACTGTGTTTCATGAACCACATGGTACATTGCACACGATGCATGGATGTCCACATATTGTCTGTTTTCATTCTGGCATGTGCTGCAGCCCTTTACCTTGGCCTCAGCACAAGCCGCAATGGAAAACGACAGTTTCCAAGCACCACTCTGATGGTCCTATCAAAACTTGCCAGTCGGAACGACCGCCTGCATGTCAGGTAGTCATCCGACTGCCGTGATGTCGGGTGCCGGTCCCGCTGCCCAGTATCCTAATCAGGCCCATTATTCTTAAAAGGAAAAGATCATATGCATTTTCTAATACTATATTTTCACTTTCCTCAGCAAGTAGAACAAGCTTTAGTCAGTTAGGAATGGCTTTCTGTGCGAACTATATCATTTAGCAGCAACAAAATATGCCATGTCAGTGAGGAAAGAAGCATTTTCATTATTTCATAAAACAAAAGGCAACATTCTTTTTTATGTTATCTGAAGACCAAGTGGAAGTCAGATTTTCAAGCATGTACCTCCTTGCACTTTTTATTCAAACCATTATTTTAGCAAGCTGTTGAAAGCATTCAAGATTTAAATTAACAAGTATGTATATGTACTTTATTTTCTGAGGCTATAAATGTTGCTTTAATTTAATACAACCTGTATGTTCATTCTGTTCTCATGTTTTATATTTGTAAGTTTAATAAAAGCACATTCTACAGTTAGAACAACATCTAAATCAGTCATATTAAGGTCAAACTATCAAATACATTTGCACATGGCTCAGCATTTCCTAAAGAACATTATTTATTAATGGAAAAGACTACTTAAAGTCTTGGGCATTTTGCACCATTTGTCTATGTGTCATTTTAAAAGTGCACTTTTCATGCTGAAACTTAAAGCAGATTAGCTTGAATATTGATTAATTTTATAGGCAGATTTCTGAGTTATTAGTCCAAAAAGTATGAAAAAGAGAACCCTTTTAAAAACTACAGAACATTCTACTAGTGAGTGTAACACAAAAACAATGATCAATGCTAGAATGCCCTGAATGATAGGTAAACTGTATGAATTCTAAATCTAATTAGTTTAGAGATAACATTTAACCACCTTATAAATGTGAAGCCTTTTTACGTCTGTCTACAGACATCTGTAGCTATCTGTCAGACACCTGATGTTAGTTGTAAACAACCATGCACACACAAACAGACATACACACATACATACAGTACAGAAGTGTGGGCTTTTGATCACCCCCACTTCATCCACTGTTTGCCATTTTTTTATAAGATGTCTTTGGCTGGGTGTGATGTCCCTAAAACCATAGTTGATGGACAGAATGCAGAACAATGTCATACATTCACCCCAGTACCGAGATCTGGGCCTAAATCCATCGATTTTTTGCACTCCATGCCATCCCAGTTTGAACCCAGCCATATGCAAATCAGTCTTGACCCTGTTCCGCATGGGAACAGTCCAGCCCGAACTGCCAAGCCAGGTCCTCCCTGGACTGGAAACAAGCATCCTAGGACTGGTTTCGGGGTTTCACCCCTCCTCAGCCAGGATAGCTTGATTCAAGTGGCATGGAGAGCACTGGACCCATGTCTGGGCATGGGCATGGGCATACCCTTCCCACTTGGGGTGACAAATGCAAAAACAAAAGTTGATGGACAGAATGCAGAACAATGTCATACATGCACCCCAGTACAGAGATCTGGGCCTCAATCCTGGCTGAAGAGGGGTGAAACCCCGAAACCGGTCCTAGGATGCTTGTTTCCAGTCCAGGGAGGACCTGGCTTGGTAGTTCGGGCTGGACTGTACCCATGAGGCACAGGGTCAAGACTTATTTGCATATGGCTGGGTACAAACTGGAACGGCATGGTGAGCAAAAATCAATGGATTTAGGCCCAGATCTCTGTACTGGGGTGAATGTATGACATTGCTCTGCATTCTGTCCATCAACTGTTGTTTTTGCATTTGTCACCCCAAGTGGGAAGGGTATGCCCAGACGTGGGTCCCGTGCTCTCCATGCCACTGGAATCAAGCTATCCTGACTGAAGAGGGGTGAAACCCCGAAACCGGTCCTAGGATGCTTGTTTCCAGTCCAGGGAGGACCTGGCTTGGTAGTTCGGGCTGGACTGTACCCATGAGGCACAGGGTCAAAACTGATTTGCATATGGCTGGGTTCAAACTGGAACGGCATGGTGAGCAAAAAAACAATGGATTTAGGCCCAGATCTCTGTACTGGAGTGAATGTATGACATTGTTCTGCATTCTGTCCATCAACTGTTGTTTTTGCATTTGTCACCCCAAGTGGGAAGGGTATGCCCAGACGTGGGTCCCGT
Source organism: Triturus cristatus (assembly GCF_964204655.1). Lineage (NCBI taxonomy): Eukaryota > Metazoa > Chordata > Amphibia > Caudata > Salamandridae > Triturus > Triturus cristatus. The sequence goes on from NC_140582.1 coordinate 347,907,116, forward strand.
GCTCTCCATGCCACTGGAATCAAGCTATCCTGGCTGAAGAGGGGTGAAACCCCGAAACCGGTCCTAGGATGCTTGTTTCCAGTCCAGGGAGGACCTGGCTTGGCAATTCGGGCTGGACTGTACCCATGAGGCACAGGGTCAAGACTGATTGTATATGGCTGGGTTCAAACTGGAACAGCATGGTGAGCAAACAAACAATGGATTTAGGCCCAGATCTCTGTACTGGGGTGAATGTATGACATTGTTCTGCATTCTGTCCATCAACTGTTGTTTTTGCAATTGTCACCCCAAGTGGGAAGGGTATGCCCAGACGTGGGTCCCGTGCTCTCCATGCCACTGGAATCAAGGTATCCTGCCTGAAGAGGGGTGAAACCCCGAAACCGGGCTAGGATGCTTGTTTCCAGTCCAGGGAGGACCTGGCTTGGCAGTTCGGGCTGGACTGTACCCATGAGGCACAGGGTCAAGACTGATTTGCATATGGCTGGGTTCAAACTGGAACGGAATGTTGAGCAAAAAAACGATGGATTTGGGCCCAGATCTCTGTACTGGGGTGAATGTATGACATTGTTCTGCATTCTGTCCATCAACTGTTGTTTTTGCAATTGTCACCCCAAGTGGGAAGGGTATGCCCAGACGTGGGTCCCGTGCTCTCCATGCTACTGGAATGAAGCTATCCTGGCTGATGAGGGATGAAACCCCGAAACCGATCCTAGGATGCTTGTTTCCAGTCCAGGGAGGACCTGGCTTGGCAGTTCGGGCTGGACTGTACCCATGAGGCACATGGTCAAGTCTGATTTGCATATGGCTGGATTCAAACTGGAACTGCATGGTGAGCAAAAAACGATGGATTTAGGCCCAGATCCCTGTACTGGGGTGAATGTATGACATTGTTCTACATTCTGTCCATCAACTGTTGTTTTTGCATTTGTCCCTAAAACCATGAAATTTTGGGAAAGATTACATGGGGTTTTGAATGGTCTCCTCTGTATACTTTCTATTGTTAAGCTACTCCCTCACTGTCTTTGTGCCCCTCCACCCACCAAAACCTCTGATTCCTCTAATGTACGATGATGCCCATGCTGCCCTTTGCTGTGGCTCACTATCTGCGCCTGCATGTGTAGTTTGACTTTGCCAATTCCTGTTGCATCTTTTGGCATAACAAACCATTTCAAAATGCATCCTGCATGTCTGTGCATATGTAGCAGCCATCTTGTAATAGATTTTAAAAATCAAAGGAAACTCCATGAAAAACATGACCACTGTGCATGTCCACTCATGCAGGAGGTCAGTTATTTTTTTTGTTTAGAAAAAGGGAATTTATTTGATAAGATATTAGCTGGCATATGGATAGTGACACGATTAATGGTTATGTTGCATTCATGTACTGTGTTAGATGTGCATGAAAATTATGTATAATTGTATGTGTTGGATGTTTGTATGTCCTTTGCAATCCTGCCTAGGCAGCCAATAAAATATGAATTTGCAGTCCCCAATGCCTGCCTTAATCACTATGAAACAATGCCCTTGTAGGCCAGTAAAAACCAGGTAGATGCTGAACTGGTTGTTTAACATTCCAATTAGGGGGGGGGGGCGCCTATGCATAACATTCTACATTGCTTATGTTTGTGCAAGTAGTACTACTAGATAAGAATGGTTAAAAAAAAGGAGCATCTTAAAATTAAGGGCGTGCATTTTTAGGAGATACATTTTTAGCCTTTGCAAAGGTTACAACGTTCTATAGTTTTACCTTTGCCTTCGATTGCCAAATATTGTTCTCTGCATAGCAAGCCATATTTCCTGCTAAATAAATGCAATTCATCCAGACTCTGCTCATAGAGAGCGATTCACAATACAAGCATAGTTGTGACGTAATTCTATGCTGAAAAATGCATTCAGAATTTTTCTCTTCAAGGTTACATTTTGGAGAGCTTTGCACAAGGGTACATGCAGGAAAAGAACAATAAGGTCCTAATTTAAATAGGGCTGATAATGTTGAAGTGGGTGTAAAGAGGCTTTTGCGCCTAAATTGACATTACAAGTAATGCAAATTTCATACATTCACAGCTTCATTTTCAGCATACATTTTGCTATCCAACACCTGAACGCTATTGTGCAGGGACACACTGCATACATCTGAGTTTTGCTGCTCATAGTGAGGTAGTCATATTTCTTTATTTTTCCTCATTCCAACTTTCAGAATTAATAAGTGAGATGTAAAACCAGGCATTGAAAAACAACGTCATGCAATATTCGTTTTTACAGGGGTGGGTATACCAAAAGCAACATGTGAGGACCTATCTGTTTTCTGCAAACTATGTAATAGAGGTGAAAAAATTGAGGGGCATATGTACAAGCCCCTATCGCCCAGGGAACGTTACTTTTTGTGGCGTTCTCTTGGCGATAGAGGCCTTGCCTTATGTTCAAGGCAGCGTTAAGCCACTTAACGTGGCTTAACGCTGCCTTGTACAGAACGCACCCTTTCACGCTATGTTTAGCGTGAAAGGGGCATGCAGTGGGTGTTGTGGTGGGCATTCCACCCCAACACCCATTGTATTTAAAGCTGCCCCCTATGTACAAGGGTGGTGTACATAGGAGGCAGTGCCAAAATTAAGACCAGGAAAATCCTGGTCTTAAATTGGCGAAATGAGGAGAAATGCATTATTTCTCCTCGTTTACGCTTTTTCCATGTGTGCTGCCTTGTGCAGCACACACGGAAAAAGCAAAATGCCATGGTTAGTTTATGTACAGGAACGTGTCCCTTCCTGTACATAAACAAACCATTATTTTTAGATGCCATTTTGTAACTTTCATGTGTGCTGCATGAAGCATTTTAGGATTGTTTATGTGCAGTAAGGGACACCTTCCTACACATAACCTATCCTCCCCTGCACACAAACACCCTTGCATTCTGGTGCAAGGGTGCCTGCGTTGGTGCTAAGTTGTTAAACTTAGCGCCATCGCAGGGGGAAACGCAAGGCTGCACCACATGCTTGTAAATATGGTGCAGCCTTGCGTTTCCGAAGTGGCGGAGCGTGTCGTTAAGTCCACTAGGCTAACAATACGCTCCAGCACTTCATTGTACATATCCCCCTGAGAATCTTAGAATTATCTCCAGTGAGAAAACTCCAAGAACTCTATATTTGAGAGCACCGGCTGGCTATTGTCCAAGTTATGGTAAATCCGACCTTTCCTCGTGTCATCTCATGTCAGTGGACTAAAACGAGCTTTGATCCTGCTGCAACTGAACTATTGCAACAGCGGTTGAGAAGGATACAAAAAAATCCCAGTTACAGAAACTGCAAATAATACATTATCAAGTAGACTTATTCTGTCTTAATCTCAAAATACAAAAAAGCACACCTGCTCTGCTGAATCTTTATTGACTCACAATCCAAGACACAATCAAATGTAATATATTATGCTTCAATCATCACATCAATGTTGCTTCAAGTCCCCTCAAACATTGGCTGCACCAGATCATCTGGTGCATCCCAACTCAGTCAGCATGTGCCAAAGAAATTGAAGGTTGTAGGAAAGTTATCAATAGTCGTGGGACTGCATCCCTGAAATACTCTGCCAACCATGCTGAGAAATCACAAACACTTTTACCAATTCAGGAAAGATTGGAAAACCTTATTCACAGGTACACTGTTTCTCGCCCCTGCTACCCCTTCCCTCTGAAACCTTTTTCATATGCTGTCTTAGATCTTCTCATACAGCATAATATTCTGCTTCTCAATACATTCTGTGTTTTTTATCTTTTCTAGAATCGACCCTCTTTCCTCTGAACATCCTTGTTCTTTCCTTGTTCTTTCTTACTTTTATAGTGCTCTGACATGTTGCGTGGTGACATATAAAGTGTTTTTTAAAACTTCTCAAATAAATTGTCGTAAAAGTCATGACTTTCCCGTGACTTTCGTGAAGTGAAAAACTATGCAAAATGTGGAAAGCTTGGAAGTTTCCATAGACCTACAGGGTGGTTTAAAAAGAAACTTTACACATTTTTACACCCTTTCCTAAGTTGTAGCTATTAAAATCATGGTTCCTCAGAATGTACTCATACATTGTACAACAATTCATTATATTTATAACCACAAATCAGTGTCTTCTCTGAGATATCTCTTAAATAATTTGATATTTTAAAAACCAGTTGCCATCACAATGATAAATCTGTTCCAAACGTAATACTGATTGATTGTTTAGGTAATATGGGCGCTCCCAAAAAAGTTTAGGTTACATTATTTCTAGTATAAATATGTTTGAATACCAGATTGCGTTATGAAATCAAAATATATTGTGCAAATATCTCTTATAGTGAATACTATATTCACTGTGGTTGTTTGCCTAGTATGAATGTGCTACAGGTAAAAGTTTGTCATTTGCTCCATTGGCCTATTCCTGCATTTTGAGCAAATGTATGACTGCTGTGCTGTTATCAAACAATCCAATTAATATTTCTGTAAATTTGAGTAAACCATGTATTTCCAGGATTACTCACATGTGTCCCATGTATGCATAAAGAATTTCCACTGCAAAATTGACCACTGTGGTTCATCAAGAGTACACTGATGGCTGATAATGCACAAGTCTTCTATGATGTTAATTTACATACTTCTAAATTTGAGACTCTCACAGAGCAGCTTTATGCCTTGAAGCTGCAAAAGCTTTTGATCATAATAATAGGCCATATTCATTCAGAACTGTTCAATTGTGTGGTTTTGCTCCACATTTTATCTAATTTCTTCAACTATTAGGGCCATATTCACCAGGAGCTATCGCTGAATTAACGGCACTTTATCGCAGCCAAAGTCATGATAAATTTACCTCCCCATTCACAAGCTGGTGCTAACAGCCCACAGAACCAGTTTACCCGCGATAGCAGCCGCAAAAAACATTGCCACAGAGGATCCTCGCAATCATTGCTAATGAGATGCAGAGTGGGCGTTCCCTTGCCAAAAGCCGCGACCACACCACTCCTCAACATTCTCAACGAGCAGACAGATCGGCGATAAGAACACAAAACCGGTGATAAGGCGCGTTAGCAGCAGAAAATCTACAGCTTCTCTGACCTGGTATTAAGTCAGAAGGCAAAAGAAAAGAACAAGGAACTCCTGAACAGCAAATAGTTCAATTCGTACGACAGGGTAATTTTAGTATAATGAGAATAACTCCTAGGCAATCTAAATATAATGAACCAAATTGTATCACAATAAAATATAGGGAAACATGAAAGAAATTCATAAAAATACTGTAAGGATTAATAATTTATTTTTTCAGTATTCATATTATGAAAAAGATTCATGTAACACATTACATTCAATTTTGTTTAAAAAAAGATAAATCAACAAATATAAAAACCAATTGAACATAAAGTTAAAAAGTGGCAGCTTTTGAATAATCGACGCGCGTTTCGGCGTTCACAACGCCTTCATCAGGAGTAGCCACACAAGTATCTACAATAATAAAAAAGATATACATATTCATTAACTAAATAAATGAATAAATGATCATAATTACCAATATAATGTATATTAAACATCATCAACATATTCTTAAAAAATATCTATCCTTACATTGTAAACGAATCCATAATAATAAATATTGCAAGGTTCCCTATATAAACAGCATATTTCACATCTTGATATATTATCTGTCGTATTTGAGTGCTCATTTCGACTGATATATTTAAAACCAGAAACCTTTTTATTAAAAGTTTAAACTGGAAGGAAAGAAAAGAAAAAGGAAGAAATTAAAACTGAATTGGATGAAGTGAGCAGTATTCCATATTGACTTACTTCAACTATTAATAAATGAAAATGATTCACGTACAAGAGAGCTGCACTTCGGATTTTGTCTTTCCGTTTTTAAGAAATGCTGCAAAAATGAAAATATCGCTATCAGATTATTTTTTATATATATATAATTAGTTATTTTTTTGTGTGTGACTCCATAATACATATGTGGAACAGTATTATAATTTATACTGCAGCAAAGAAACTTACTTCCACAAGTAATAGGATTACGAATTCTTCCAATGAGCGACCTGTGTCTGCTGCGGATTTATTAAGGGCTCTAAAAATGAGAAATCGTATTTTATAATACTAGTAATGCCTTGAACAGAGGTCTATAGCAAGAAGGAATTGCATATAGATAGCAATACTAATGTTGATAGTTATGAACATAATGATTAGAGTACCTTTTAAAATGGTAAACATCGTTGATCGAAAATGGGAAATAACTGGTATCTTCTTAAGTTTCAATTTTATGATGATTTAAATCGACTGAAGTCAGGTTTCTAAAAAAGGGAAAGAATTACCATAAAACTAAGATAACTAACCTTCGTTAACATAAACGAGTATTGGAGGGACAAAAATAACCAACAATACCTCGAATATGCAGCTATAGAAATAAACGCTGTCTCTACGATATATTTGATTCAAGTGTGTATTCCAAAAACGTCTCTTCTAAAACAAAAGATTAATAAAAACGTCTGAGGGACAGAACTCAATTTAATTAAATAATTCATGTAGATAGAAGAATATTTAGTGGCTAAAGTTACCTGGTTCCATTCGTGTCGGGCTGAAAATGGCCTCTGGCGTTTTAAGCATTGAAGAAAATCGGGTAACACTGCATCTAGGCCAGCCATGTAGATAAATACTCTATGGTATATCATGTGACGAGTCACGTGACGTACTTCACTATCGTAATGCTCAATGGTATGTCACGTGACGAGTCACATGTCGTTCTTCACTATTGTAATATATTTATAAAATTCGATAATAAATGTACAAAGGTAAACAAATAATTACCAATACCTTGGTATATCACAAAAAATATGACTGTCAATCGATAACTCCATAAAAAGGAGAAATAGAAAAGGGACTATTTTTGGTAACGTTCGAACTTGCTTATACAGGAAGTCACAGTCCTGTAGTAACAACGAAACAAGTATAATGGAAAGAGGACTGTTCACCTGAGTATTCAAACTTTTCAACAAACTTTGTTAATTCCTAATCTCAATTTTATGTGGCGAAAAATATATTTATAAAGTGTTGTTAAAAAACACACCATGATTCTAAAGATTAGAAAATATAACGAATTAATCTTGGAGTACTATATAGTGAAGATTATGCATCTGAGTAACTCGGCATGTTAGAAAACAGATACCGTTAAATGATAAATTATCGATCATAAATGCATTCAATAGGAAAACAATTATGAATGCAACCATGGCCAGTTCTCTAAATCAGAAAATAATCACTCAAGAGTTTTCAAATAATGGCGTTCTCCCAGGGTATCTCACTGTTTAATCCATTTTTAAATGGATTAAGGGAAAAAATAAAAAAAACTTCACGTTTTTTGCGTATTTTCTCGCCACCCTTACTATTAGGAGTCCTGATTTTTTCCAGAATCTTCTATCGAAAATCTTCTGGTTTGTGGTTCATTTCGATGAAGTGCTTTACTAAAGGTGCCAAGAGTTTAGCTGTCCTAATAGCAGAGTGGTGTTCAGTAATCCTAGTATGAATAGCTCTAGAAGTTTCTCCGACATATCCAAGATGACATGGACAAAGAATGAAATATATAGTGTTCTGTGTTCTACAATTCCACATCCCTGTTGCTTGTATAGTGAAACCATTGTGCACAAAGGTTTCTCCTTCTAGAATCGAATCACATGATTTACATGATGAACATTTAATTGTTCCTTTAATGGCCATATTGCTATCAATAGATTTCTGAATAAAAACTGGACTATGTGTCTTTTTGTCGAACCTAGAATGAATAATTAAATCTTTAATATTCTTGTTACGTCTATGGGCAAACAAAGGTTTTATTAGTTTTTGACGTTCAGGACTACTATTTAAAATATGCCAGTTTGCATTAATGATTTGTTTCACTTTGGAATCCAAAGTAGAGTGGTAATACATACAAGCTGAGTACTTTCACTATTTTCTCTAGATTTAAGGAGATGGTCCCGATCATAAAACCTGGCGCGTTTGTAGGAGTCCCTCACCAGCCGGTGGGGATATCCTCTATCTAAAAATGTATTTCTCATATTAGTCGCCTGTCGATCAAAATCCTTCAGATTAGTACAGTTTCTTCTAACTCTCAAAAATTGGGAGAACGGAATACTCTGTTTTTGGTTACGCGGATGAAAACTATTAAAATGTAATAAAGTGTTCCTTGCTGTTGGCTTTACAAATAAATCTACTACTAAATTACTTTGTGCATGTCTTATTATGATATCTAAGAATTCTACTTTTTCAGTACTCTTTTGAGCTATAAATCTCAGGTTCAGATCTGCAGCATTAAGCCACTCCAAAAATTCAGAAAGTGAGTCTCCCCCATCGGTCCAGATAAAAAAGATATCGTCAATATATCTGGACCAATGGGAGATTGACTCAAAGAATGGTGCAATTTCATTATATATGAATTTAGTTTCAAAGGCAGCCATATAGATGTTAGCTATCGATGGTGCAACTGATGAACCCATACTGACGCCTTTTACTTGCCGAAACAGGATTTGTCCAAATTCAAAGATGTTTTCAGTAAGTACTATGTCAAGACATGCAAGAATAAATGCTTTGGAACACGGTATAGCAAATTCATCAATGAACCAATTTGTAGCTCTCATTGCTCCATCTAAAGGGATGTTGCTATACAGTGACTCTATATCTAGAGTCACTAGAATGTCTCTATGAGGATTAAATCTAGTATTTTCAACTTTATTAATCATTTCCCTAGTATCCTTGATAGAAGATGTCATTTTGGGAATATAGGGACGTAATTGATAGTCGACAAATTTAGATAACGGTTCATTAATAGTTCCAATCGTGGAAACTATTGGTCTATAAGGGGGATCCTTAGTGTTCTTATGTATTTTTGGCAACCCATAAATACATGCTGTTTTATTTTTATTGTGATTTAAAAAGTCGTATTCTTTATTGGTGATTTCTCCTGTGACTAAGGCTTGATGGGTTAAAGTTTGGATCTTTTTAGATATTATAGCTGAAGGATTGGACGATATCTTAGAGTTAAGTCAGAAGGCAGCCAGCACCACAAAAGGGAGACCAGCCCAGGGCCATATCAGAAGGGCAACAGATGCCATGGAGCCACTCATCATGCGGCCCGGATACACAAGAGGACCACAACACCCACTGACACCACCACCCGGATTACCTCTCCCTGGCACCCCCCCAACAAAGACATGCCACATCAGCTACACAAAAACCATGTACAAAATATTCTGCATGACGTCGCACAATCACAACAGTTGAAATGCATGTGTCATCACAGAAATGAGCATCACACATTCACTTTCAAAGCCACAAATAAAACTTTATTAAAATGAACACCAAAATTAAATGAAGACACATGGCGGCTCGCCACGGGACAGTCCATAGGTCACAGCCTGCAAGACAAAAAACATGATGAGAAGTTGTGTCCTGCACACATCAAAGGCCAGAGAGAGAGTGAAGGAGAGAGAGAGAGAGAGAAAAGAGAAGGGGAGAGAGAGAGAGAGAGAGAGAGAGAGAGAGAGAGAGAGAGAGAGAAGAAGAGAGGGGGAGAGAGAGAGAGAGAAGAAGAGAGAGGGAGTGAGAGAGAGAAAAGAAGAGAGGGAGAGAGAGAGAGAGAGAGAGAGAGAGAGAGAGAGTGAGAGAGAGAGAGAGAGAGAGGGAGCTGCCCCTGTGCACCCAGGCCACACCGCTCACCTGCTGCCACCGGTGTGTTTCCAACCACCTGCCGGCATGTAGTGCAGTCCATTAGGTCACACATCTGAGTCAGAGCCGTCATCTGAAACAGAGTCCCGATGCATGACTGGCACAGTACATACACTCGCGCAAGACAACAGCGCCTGCCCGCCCATGCACACACCCAGGCAGTGGCATCACAAAGGCACCCGCCGCCCATGGAGCATGCCCGCCCATGCACACCCAGGCTTCACTGCTCACCTTCCGCTACCGGCGTTTAGACTGGATGTCCCACCATGTGCCGCTGCAAGCCACAAGCTCGGGGCCCGCGGACATGGCTCCCTCCACACCATGCAGCCATGCTCCGCAGGCCACCAGGTCTCACATGTGTTGCTGGGTCTGTAATATTCCATGGCTGAGGACATACCAGTGCACCCGGCAACATCTCAGGCTGCACACCTGCTCAGTTTTGATTTGTTCAGCATTACGTACATCAATTGTGTGTCTTTTGCACACCCTATCAGCCCAAAGGGTGCTGCTAAGTCTGTGACCCGGAAGCGAGGCCATATGGCGGTAGGCCTGTGCTGCCCGCTGGCTCTGGCCTACACTGCGGTCCAGCAGGGCACACAAAACCAGAGTTGCCTGGACTGCCGGGATGGGGCATCATCTCAGGGTGCCCACCCGCTCAGCAGCTCAAGGTGCCTGTGCCTGCCGCAATGCGCCGTGTGCAACTAACCCTGTGCAACCCCAGTCTGCATCTTGGTGGAAGGCCCATGCCGTACGCAGGCCTGGGTTGCCACTAACCCTGTGCAACCCCAGTCAGCGCCAAGTGGTGGTTGGCCCATGCCGTACGCAGGCCTGGGTTGCCTCTAACCCTGTGCGCAACAAAACTCATGTGCCCTTCATGATTGGGAACCGTGGCGTCTGTCATCCTGTCACCACGGGCAGAGGAGAATGTGTTGTTGTTGGCCCCTTATGTCGGTGGAGTCACATGGCCTGTGACGCCTGTGCTGGATGGGTGCGGTATGCGTGCAAACCTGCCCTCAGGGAGTGGCTGTGACATGCTGACCACTAGAGCAGTGACCTGCAAGCAAGTTCACCTGCGACAAGGAACAATGAGGGCCCCCCGTCGGAGCGTTAGCGGAGTGGTCTGGCCTGCCATACGCCGGACCAGCGCAGGGCTTGCCATAATTACACTTTAGCTCTGGGCGTGGTTCAGTACATGTCGGGACAAGGAAGTGAGTGATGTGAGTGTCTCAGTTGTAGTGTCCATGGGACCCGATACACAAAATACAATGTAGCACCCTCTGACTGGCATCCCACAGGATGACCATCATTGACGCAAGGGAAATCACTGTCCCTACATTAATCCACACATGCATAAATGACTGATAATGGACATGACACAGCAGTGCGTCAATGGATCTTAATTGCACATCCAGTACAGTTATGCAGCCGGAGCAGTTCAGGGCAATGCCCAGCACACTACACACTATGGGCCCATGGAGGGCCAGACAGAGTCCATCCGGGGATGACAAATCCTGCTGAAGGGAAGGGTACAGTCCACAGCCTGGTCATTGGTCACTAATCCTGAAGTGGCAGTCCATGTCGCTGTCCAAGGTGACAGCAGCGGAGTGTACCATGGGTCAGTGGAAGGTCATGAGGCCATGTGCGGGATGAAGCAGACACAGGCCAGGTGGTGGTAATGAATGCTAGTGCCTGGTCCTTCTGACCATAGTCCCATCCACGTCCACGTCCCCGGGTGTGTGCCCTTCCCCACCTGTGGGTGTTACAGAACCGGCTGCCGCACTGTGTGCCACTGACACATCAGGGGCCTGAGTGGATACACCTGCTGCACTAGGAGGCACTGACACACCAGGGGGCGGGGATGTGGATGGTGTGGGGGCAGCAGCATTCATTGGTGCCACTCCTTGTGGCGGCAATGACATGTTGGAGGTCTGTAGGGCATGATAGATCCGAGCTACATTTCGATGATGTGCAGCGGTGGCTGCAATCCTTTCTGCCTCCATCCACATAATTTCCTCCATGAGCCTCCATATGTGTGCCAGCTCACGGCTGGTATCGCTGGAGCCACTCTGAGTGGACAGCTGTTCTACTCTCTGCGCCATGACTTCAGCGATGTCAGTCAGGGCTCGTTGGAGACCATGGGGCGGACATACACACCCAAAGATGGCGTCCAGTTTGGCCGCCATGATGCCAAAGCCCACCCGCACCTGCTCAGACGTCTCCATCTGGCACTCCAGCACATGGCGTTGGAAGGCCATGTGTTTTTCCTGGAGGTCTTGGGAGGGTGCCGGGGCATGGGTGCCTCCTGCTGGGTAGTTTGGGTGGTGGGTGGGGTCTCATCTATGTAGCTGGGCTGCCCTGAGCCTGGAGGTGAGTGGCGGATGAGGTCAATGATGTCTTGGATGGTTTGAGTGTCGATGCTGGCGTTGTCCTCCTCATCATCCATGAGGAGTGGCTGTGACAGCTCAGCAGGAGGTGTTGATGGTGCCCCTGCGATGTGAAGGGGAGATGGTGTATTACTATGTGTCCACATGTGTGTAGACACATTGTACAGGTTGACATTTAGTCAGCATGGCATTGTACATTGTGACAGTCTGTAGATCTGGGTGATGACCCTGAGTCATTGTGGGTGTGCACTGTGCTCTGCTTGATTGTGCATGTGTGCCATCGTGGCCATCTCCACCCGTCCCCCCTGTACCTGGTGGTCACTCACCCTGTTGCGGTTGTGTTGTGTCCTGTCGAGCAGTGTCCGGTCCCCCGACTCCGGCCACAGTATACACACTGATGGCTGTCGACACCAGCTCCTCCATGTCATCCAGTTCCAGCTGTGGCGCTGGGCCCCCACCTCCAGTCTGCATTGCTGCCTTCTGATCGGTGGAAAGTTTCTCCTTGGTCTTCTTCTTGATGTAATTCCATCGCCTCTTGACCTTGTCCATTGTCTGCTTGTGCTCTCCGACGGCATTCACCTTGTTGACGATGTCCCGCCATATTGCAGTTTTGGTGCCCAGTGACACATTGGAGGTGACGAAGAGTTGTTGATGGTGTTCCATCACCTCCGTGACTATGATCCTGTTCGCCTGCGGACTGAACTTCGTCTTCCTCGTCTTCTTGTCCATGCCCTTACCTGTCCCCGTGGTCCCAGGCTGGTCGTCCGGGGTGCTTGTGGGGTTGCGCTCGTCCTCTGCGCCTGTCCTGGCTGCCTCCATGGTGCTTGGGTGTAGGTCAGTTTGGGTGTGGGTGTTTTTTCTGCTTTTATGGAGATTTTTCCCACCTGCCAGGTGTGTGTTGCAGTCCTGGCGCTGCTTATCGCTGATTTCCTCATCTCGCTTTGGCTCATCGCAGGTTTTTTGGTGTTGTGGTTTGTGTTTTTATCTCCATCGAGGTGCTTTTATCACAGACATTGTCTGCGATTTCGGCAGGCTATTGCATGCTACTGCCTTGTTGTGAATCCCATGTTGTCACTGGGTTATTTTCCCGCGATCGGCTGCAATATTGAAAGATGCTTTACGCTACTCTTGAGGTAGTTATCACACATTCTTGTGAATATACCCCTTAAGGTCTTCCAGTTTAGCTTGTGTTTTTGCAAATAATTTCTTTCCCTCTTATTTTATTTGGATCTCAGAACTAAACAGTGCTGCCCTCTTTTCCATTATTATTTGTGTTACATTTAGAAACCTTTGTGAACATCTGTGATGTAATATTCATGTGAAGTGTATCCAGTACAATGATTTGGAAATTTAATTTTCTGCTTATGCAGATGATATTCTTTTATACATGTGTAAACCTTTAACTTCATTACAACCATCTCTAGATAATATTCAATTGTATTAATAAATTCCTGGTTATAAGTGGAACCTAAAAAAGACAGAGGTTCTTCCATTGAATCCAATATATATGAAATCGATGTTTGAGAATACAGTAACTCAATATTCAATATCTTGGCATTTCTTTTTATTCTAGTCTCAAACAAAATGGCTCAATTTATTGCTGCTCTTCAAACTCAGATATAAGGGGACATATGTATCAAGCATTTTTGAATTCGCAAACGGGGAGATTCGCAGAAATTGCAAAAATTGCTTTTCCAATGCAGCAAACCTAATTTTGTGATTCGGTAACCGTTACCAGTTAATCTGGCCTGAGGAGTGCCATACACATTGGAGTAGTCCATGAGGAGGAAGCTGAGGGTTTTGGATGGTCGTCACTGTAGAACGAAAAAGAGGCTGGTGCCACAGGCTGTTGTTGCTGTGGAGAGAACAGTAAGGCTAGTGTCTTGGACGATTGTTGCTGTAGCTTTGTGTTGGCAGTCACGGAGTGCTGTTGTTGCTGTAGAGCTCTTGTGTTGCCAGTTGTCACAGGCAGTCATTGGCAGTCACTGGCAGTGTGATGAGCAGGTCTTACTAAAAACGTGTGAGTGGTTGTCGTGTTTTAGTGCAAACAGGTCTATTCACAGTCATGAGTAACTTCAGATTTTTCACCTTTTCTTTAGTAGCAATACCATCTGGTGCCAGCCAAGGGTCTCAGGAACTTGGGAGGAACCTCTTGGGGGATCAGGGACTCACACCAGCACAGGACAGCAGGGCTCAGGCATGTTCAGTTGCAGCAGGTCAGCTGGGCAGTTACAGGGAGGCATCTGAAATCCTGTGTCATTGTAGCTCACACAGGAGGTCAGCCAACAGACCCTTTTAGTCATTCTGGAATATACTGGGATGAAGGTAAGCAGGTCCAGTCTTCTTTTGTAGACAGCAAGGCAGTCCTGAGTAGCAGGGCAGTCCTCTGGCAGCAGGCCTTCTTCTGTAACTTCCACAGGAATTTTCTGATAAGTGAATCTGAAAGTCCAATATCAATACCTGGTGACAGCCCTTGTGTGGAGGATTCCCTGTCCTGCCCCAACACAAAGTATCTGCCATTTAGTAGGGTACATTTTAAATGGTTTACATAAGGAGAAGAATTTGACATCTTAGTAGATTTAAATTCATAATTGCTGCAAGTAGGTTTGAGGAAGGGGAAAGAAGAAGAAGAGTAGGGGAGAATCATTTCAGAGAGAAATCACTGCCTTAATGGCCTCTACTGGTAAGACAAGAGGGTTTGCAGAATAACTAGGTGTTAAAAATGACAGTCTTTTGTGTAGTAGACCCCCAGGTTTTTGCCGTGACTGTTGTTTCTGGCTTTTAATCTCTGTGTACTTTACTCCTGCTTACCAGTGGTAAAGTGTCTGTGTTCCCCCTTTCAACATGATGAAATTGGCATATTCATGATATGAATATTTAACTTAACTATATGTCCCTATTATATGGTACAAAAGTGTAACCAGGGCGAAGTGGACTGCAGCACCCATTGTGCCATCCATGACAGTTGCAACCATCTAGAGACCTGCCACATGTAACCTGGCTGTTCAGGTTATGTTTCAATTCTTTATTGAATGTTCTCATTCCATCAACAAGAATGGCATAATAAAGATACACAAACCAACCACCATGCAGGGCGAGAATATCATATCAATACATCCGTAAACTTTAAATTTGATGTGTCAAAAAGCTCTCTTTTAAATAATAATAAATCACTCCTAAGTAGGTATTACAGCGCATAAGGTAGATTACATGGTCATTTGAAAGTAGGACATGTAAACGATTAATGTTAAACATGTCCTTACAGCGAAAAAGTCCTAAAAGCTACTTTCACTGTAACAGAGATAACTGTTCCATAAGAAAGCAATGGGGTCCAATATTAAATGTAATATTGTTATCTTTAGCTGTAGGGCTCTTCTTGCTGATCTCACTTAGTCTGCTGTTACGTCTGGGCTGACACTACACCTGCTCTTCTTGGCCTCCCTGCCTGTCTTGTTGTTCATTTGAAATGACTAAGGTGGCCAGCATAGTCCAGACTATCTCACTGTGGCCATGCACTGACTAACTATCATCACGCTGGGACCTTGGAGATGACCTGCCCAACAATAGACTGAGACAAGACAAGCTAAGAATGTTTCCCCTTGTCTGCT
Organism: Triturus cristatus; assembly: GCF_964204655.1. Taxonomy (NCBI): domain Eukaryota; kingdom Metazoa; phylum Chordata; class Amphibia; order Caudata; family Salamandridae; genus Triturus; species Triturus cristatus. Next base: position 347,922,827 of record NC_140582.1, read on the forward strand.
TACACATTATGGCTAATCTCAGATAAGGCTGAATGCCGAGGGGTTGGGGGTGGTGTTGGGGTTAGGATAAGTGTTTCCGAGATGAGATGATGTTTGCTCTTGTTGCCATTTTTAAGGTTCTCCTGTTGCACATTTAGTCTCAGCAGTGACTTGTACAGTTATGTTGCAAGTGGCTATGTATTGGACATTTATTACATTTGGGACCAACTTTCACAAACCCACTTAAAAAATGCACAGCTGGTGCAAAGATTGCACAATGCAAAGCATCTTCTAAGCACGTATATGGTATATCATGTGAATTTTGCTAGCAATATGCCATTTTGTAAATGCAACGCTTTGTCATATGCTTTACGTTTGGCATTGTCTAGACTTTTATTTGTTATTCACCTAAATGTTCCTTCCTGTCGAAGTTGGTGTATGAGTAATATTAAACTGCATAACAGTATTGTTTGGTATTTATTTGGTATTTGTTGTGCTTAGCAAAAGCAGAAGTGCAATCGGAAGTACTAGGCTATAGAATAAAATCTTCATTTTTAATTGTTATTCTTATTGTCATTATTGATAATAATATGTATAATCATCATCCTTATTATCTGCAGACAGTGTTAACCAGGCCTAAGATAGACTTTGGGTGTTTCTAAATGAACCACCGTAATACAAATAAAATGCCAAAAAACAAAAGATTTGGGGTATATTCACAAGAACGTGTTATAACTACTGCAAGAGTAGCCTAATGCAACTCTCAACATCGCAGCCCAACGCGGGAAAATTATGCTGTGCCAACCAAGTATTCACAACGCGGTGGTAGCATGCGATAGTCACCAGATAACGTGTCAAATGGCAGCGCAAAATCCAACACCACACCACAAAAATGCAACGCGAACGCAAAAAAACATGCGACGAGGCCAATCGCAGTTCAAAAAGTCGCAAAAACCAGCCACAGGCCTGCAAATACCACACGTATGGTGGGAAAATGCACCATAAAAACACAGAAACAACACACCAGAAACAAGCCAAAGCACGTAGCAACATTGATGCAACCTGGCCCAGCGCAGAGGCCAACGCGAACCCCACAACCCCAACAGACCACCAGCAAGGAACAACCGGGTCAGGGAAGGTCAAGGAGAAGAGGGAGAGGAAGACGGGGTGCAGACCGCAGGAAAACAAGACCAGCGTAATGGAGGCGACAGAACAGTACCAGCAACTGACCCACAAGCAGACCACCTGGAATGCAGTCGGAGTGCCGAGGAGGCCAATCCAAGAGGCCAAGATTCCGGCATGATGTGACAACCGAAACCAGGCACAAACCTGCTGCTAACAGGAAGGCATCAACGGCGACAGGAGGTGGCAATCCTGTGCCAGAGGAGGAGCTGGAGGAAACAGAGGCAACAGTCATCATTGTGGAGATGGTGCAAGGAGAAGGGAGTACGGGCACAGCTCGAGAGGACCTGACACAACATCAACTGGGACAGTAACCAACAGGGACTGGGGGGACGGGGAGAGATGGGCACAATAGCACACATGCACAATGGGGCGTAGCACACTGCACACCCACAATTACCCAAGATCATGTCCCTGATCCCTTTGGCACACTGCAGCACACACACATAGTAAGAACAGCTCACCCACATTGACGACAAAGTGGTACAATGCGCATATCTGACACTGCAGAACAGAGGCCACAACTGGCTCCGCACATGCACAGAAACATGCCTACTACATCTGACAGAGCAGGAAACTGTTAAATGGAAATGTACGAGTAGGACCTCACATCCATCATGTAGTCCAAATGTACACTGTCCCTCAGCAGAATTCAGCACCTCACGAACAGTCACCATGTACATTGTCATACAGTCTGCATGAAGACCAGAACAATGCGCAAACATACATGTCAACACAATGTCAACCTGCATCTCCCCTTCAAATTGCAGAGGGGCACTCAACACCTCCAGCAGAGCACACAAGACAACACATCTGTGATGCCGGAGAGGACCACCACACCTTCGACAACGACACACTACAACGGACCATGGACATCGCACGCAACCCACCACCAGGACAAGGTCAGCCCAGCTACTCAGAGGAGGACACAGAGCCTACAACAGACCACACAGCAGGAAGCACCCACAAGCACAGCTGGCTCACGACACTTCACCCACCCACACATGGCAACTGGTTGCCATGTGTCAGAACGCCAAAAGGAGGTGGCGAACAGGTGGGGTTGGGGTCCGAACCCATGGAAGGCAAACCAGCTCACATACGTTGGTGTCTATTACACTTCAGGGACCACCCACACCCCACAAAGGAGACCCACACAGCCATAGAGACACATGCAGTTGCACATTCACAGTACAGAACCACGCCCAGCGGCATGCAATTAGCAGTCACACATCCACGTCGTCTCTGCCTACGACAGCCCAGCCCACTTCTCTTACGAATTGAGTGGGTGACGACAAAACTACATGTCCAAGCTGCAACTCGCTGCCTGCGGTGACATGTCTGCATCCGCTGTACACAGCACAATGTAATGTTGTGGGGCCCAGGGCCCTCATGCATACAACAAGACCACAGGGACACACGTAGATATCATGTCGAACTGGCTACGGGCACGTGCGCCCGGCCCCTTTATTGGCAGGGCCACATGTACAATGACGCCTGTGCTGGATGTGTGTGGGGTGAGTGTAAGCCAGCACGCATGGAGTTCTTGGTGCTGGCAACCACTTGAATAGTGGACACCAGTGCAATGAGAATTGAAAACACCTGCATAACAGAGTCAACTGCTGAGCAACATGGAGGGAGACGGAGAAAGTCCAGAGGACACACAACATACAAACAGAAGTGTCCGTGCAGTGCACTGTGGTTTGGGCACTAGAGATGAGCGCGCTCATGTGAAGAAAAAGTCTCGGATTGTGTCCCTTTGAGATATTCCTGATGCAGATGCAGTGCGGTGTGTTAGACCTGCATCAGCTTCCTCAACAACGTTCCAGGTCTCCCACACTGCTTGAGATGACATTGCTAGGCAGCCTCTCCACAGCACAAAACACAATCACTAACGGACGATGGCTTGTGGGGCACTGAGTCAGTGGCACCTGGAGTGTTGAACAGGGTATCAGTCTGATGATGGCATCCACGACAGGTGTTTTGCAACTCCGTAGGCTTGTCAGAACCACTGTTTCGACTCTGGCAGATGATGGTTGGAGTTTGTCCTGGCAGAGGTGGCGTGTGCCTCCTACGGTGAGGTGACGTCCGGGCCGGTCAGGACTCAATTTCATGTCTGAGCCCTGGTGGACCGCAGATGAGGCCGGAGGCAGCGGACAGCGCAGAGGCCACAGACACATGGCGTTGATGACACTATGGCCATCGCCTCAGAGGCCATCCAATACCCCAGAAGAAGGGGTCCCGGACATGTCCAGCACAGAGTTAGTGGCCCTAGATGCACAGAGGCCGGCACAGGCACCCTGCCACAGGACGGTGACTTGCGGTGCAGTCAGATGGGCCATGCGACCTGAGCGGGTCCTCATCAATGTCCGAGGTGTATGTTGCGGAGTGTTGCGGAGGACAGTGGAAGGTGTCCTCCAGGGCATGAGGCGAAAGGTCTGATGTTATCAGGCAGCAGCAAATGGTAGGGTGGAATGCCACGGACTCGTTTTTGCCACAAAGTCAGTATCACCGCCATGATGGCGACGAAAACCCCAAGTCAATGGACTCAGTCGCCCCCAAAGTCCAACCTGAAAGTGACCATGGGTCTCGGGGAAAAGATCTTGGCACCAGGGCTAAAAGGGGATGCAGTCTGCGATGAGGCCTGTACAATGACATGAAGTCTTCCATAAACAAATGGATGCTGAATTCAAAGGTGTGTTTGACCTATTCGACCGCAGTGTAGGCCGGGGGCAGCGGTCAGCAAGGGCCTACAGCTACAGGTCGTTGGCTCGCGATGCACAGAGTTAGTGGCAACAGGGCAGTTGTCGGTAGTGTTCGATCACCTCTGTAACGATGATCCTATTCCCTCCGGGCTGCCACGCGTCATCCTCTCACGCCTCTCTTTGCGTGCAAAGATATGTAATCTGCTGTTGAAAAATCGAGGTTCAGTTCCAATTCTGTGACTCACTCGTGCACAGCGTAGACTGAGGGCAATAGTCAGCGAAAGCCCACAGACACGTGGGGTTGTGATGCTATGCACAGAGTTGGTGGCACCACGTCGAAGGGAGTACACTAATGTAAACTCTGCAATGAACATATGTACTCTGCCATGGTGTAATCAAGACTCAGCTCCAAATGTGTGACCTACTTGACCGTAGTGTAGGCCGGAGGCAGCAGTAGAGTACGTCAACGAGAAAGGTCTAAAGCAGGCCTGTGTCGTGGAGGCCGTGATGGTCTGAGAGGCTGCCAAGGACGCCGCACTATGGCTTAAAGCTTGTGCAGACATGTGGTGGGCCCTCCTTGACACACGCTGTTGTCGGAAGCTGATCAGTGTGGCCTGGCTGCGCAGGGGCAGACCTGACGGCTTCGGGGTCCAGCGTGCGGGGGCACGGCAGGCACACATGATCGCAGGCAACTCAGTTCATGAGGACGGCTTCAGCCTCGTGGCATGGTGAGTAAAGCCACACTGGCAGAGACGTGGGGCTTTCCGGAAGTGGACCACGCCCAGGGCTACGTGCTTTTTATTCACACCCCTATGCTGGCCTGGCGTACGCCGGGCCATCCCACTCCGCTCACGCTTACGGGGGGGCGTAACTGGCAACATTTTCGCGAACTCCCCCACTGGCTGGGGTGACATGGTTGTGTTCACTGTCCACTACACTCCATACCCCAGCGGTGTATGTCACCATGGAGATGGGTGTGTTCCGAATGCTGCAGTCTGCACAGCACATCTCCGCCACTCTTGGCATTGTGTACTTATCATTCATGGGTCACTTGCCTCCTCCACACATGCCTGGTTGCCACCTCTCCCCACATTCGGCTATTGTGTGGCTGGGGTGCCATGCCTTTGATGGCTCATGCTCACGGCTTGCCCAGGTTACTGTTGTGAGCTGTTCTGTCGTGTCTGGTGGGTGAACATGTTGTTTTGCATGTTGGTTGTGATTTTGTGACGTGTGCATTGCCAGTGTTGTGAGTTGCATGGTTGGGGAGTTGAGATGGGTGGGGTGTTCATTTTGTACTTGCCAAGGGACTGTGCATTTCCCTTGGTGCCATTCTGGTAAGGCTGGGTGCTGATAGACTGTCAGAGGATGAATGTATCATGCACACTGGCGGGGAATTTGTAGGCAACATCGGTGGAGGTTCCACGGTGTTTGGTTTTTGCCTGCACATTGATGTGAGACGTGTGCTTTCTGTTGCGGTGATTGTGTGCTGTGTCACCAGGGGACAGAGGTAGGACATGTGTGCTGTGGATTGCACCCAACATGTGTGTGCATCCACTATGGAATATGGTCCTTGCTTGGTTTCCAGCGGACCCTGCGCATTATGTTGGACGTATGGGGACTGGGGTACCAGGCTGATGGTGATGTCCAGGACAGGTGTGAGGGACTGGGATGTGGCTGGCTGTGTGACTCCTCTGACTGTGGCGGTTTTGGTTGGGGTACTAGGGGCAGCAGGTTCAACACATCCAGCAGCTTTGTGTGGGGTGGGATGTTGCTTTTCCGCTGTGTTGGTGCTGTCGTCCTGTTGGGCGTTGTTGGTCATGATGCGTGCGATGGTTGTCCTTTTGAGCCTGTAGTGGGAAATGACATTGTCAGGTGTTGGGTCTGTGAGGCTGGTGTGTTTCCTGGGGGTCCGATGTCATTGTCAGTGCTGTCTGGATGGTGGTCCGGGGGGGTGTTCCAGGTGCTGTATGGGGTCATGGGGTGGTGGCGGTGGGTGTTGTGGCCCTCTTGGGTGTCCAGGCCGCATGACCAGTGGCTCCATGGCATCTACTTCCCTTCCGATGTGGCTGTGGGTTGTGCTCCCTTTTGTGCTGCAGGCTGTGGTCCAACTTAGCACCAGGTCAGAGCAGATGTTATTTTCCTCCTGCTAACACACCTTATCACCTGTTTTGTGTTCTTATCGCAGTTCTGGCTGTTCGTTGTGAATGTTGTGGAGTGGTGTTGTTGCAGCTTTTGGCACGGGAACACCTACTCTGCATCTCATTAGCGATAGTTGCGGGGGTCATCCATAGCGATGATTTTTGCGGCTGCTATCGCGAGTAAACTGGTGCTGTGGGCTGTTAACACCAGCTTGTGATTGGGGCGATAAGTTTATCGCAACTTTGGCTGTGATAAAGTGCCGTTAAGTCGGCGATAGTTCCTTGTGAATATGGCCCACGGTCTCTATTCTGCAACTCCATTTTTAACAATGACTATCAGAATCAGCACAATGAAAAGTTTCATGGTGAAAGACAATAAGGGCAGCGTAGTTTGCAATATAGAGTTCTTGGATCTCCAGCTAATCTGTTTGTGGTAAACCAAGTCCACAAACAAAAGTTATTTCTCCTGATGCAAAAAGCACCAATTTCCAAACGTATTCCACTTCAGCACAATAAATGAGGCTGGTAACATTTAATCTTTGGCAGGCACTTATTGGTGCTACCGAACTTTGCTATCAAATTATATAATCATTTTTGGTTATTTTACTTGTTTTAAGGCTGCAGCAGCAAGTATCGCTTCTAGGCATATGGCTGAAATGTCTCAAACAAAGTCTCCATCTCCGGAGCTACTTCAAGAATCAACGACATTAAGATTTTCCATCCTGAGCCGCCTATCGTGACTGTGACATCTCAGATGTCTGTTTGATTCAGCGCCTTCAAGTATGTAATTTGCCCCAAGAAATCTAATAGCCCCGGCGTTGAAGTCCTATAAAAACGCTGCTTCATTATAGGGGAACCAAGACGCAGACAATTGTGCTGCGCCTGCGAGGAACTGGTTTCGCGAAAATCAGCATTTCTCGACTGTTAGTTTTCAGGTTGGGTTTCCCTTGCCCTAGGTTTAAAATTAAAAGGGAATACATCATCCGGTTTTCAAGGTGATGCTGCGCATACTTAAGTGCACTGCCTTGCGGCGCTATCAACGTGTTGAATCTTTAGCAGGCTTTTTTTTAATCAGTTTGGCCTGGAAGGAGACGACATGGGCAGAATACTAGGGGTGGCCGAGCAACACCGCCAGCTTGCGGAGCTCCGCGGAATTTTGTGGAGTTCCCCTGCGACTCCGCGAGCTCCGCCCACCCTCTCTGCTAACAATTTTTGCACAGAAGTAAAACTGTTTGCCTCACAGATACAGGAAAAGACACAGAAGCTTTTACATTTGTGTAAAGGATTGGTATCGCATACATTCACTGTATCGGATAAACCAATGGATGCCATTTTGCGCTGTGATCCAGCTTATTGCAAAATACAAACACTGACTCAAAGGCAAAGTTTATTCCTGTTTGAAAATGGACCTCATCAGTCATGTAAACAGCATTACCCCAAAAATTCAGGAATAGTCCCAAAGAAACAACACTTTCAGTGCAAAATGGTTTGATGAGTATCCCTATCTCAAATATAGAGTAAGTTGATGCAGCCTTTTGTTTTGCATGTTCTGTGTGCCCATCTTCAGTTGGACAAGAGAAAGGTACCAATTCATGCATTTAGAATGGCGTACAAGAGTGACTCAATGAAAAGTCGAGGATTAAAAAGTGCTGAAAAGATGTCACTCCATGTTACGATTCATGTTGTTTGTCCTCTCCAGGACACCGTTTAGGTTATTGTTCTCTACTGTCCCTGCGCGGACACCGTTCCTGCCATGAGGTCATCAGCTGGGAACTGTCACCTGTTGACAGTTGACAGCTGATCGCCGAACGGCATTGACGCTTATTACGCTCCAACCTGTCTGGAGCCTGTGTTGGTGATTATTAATAAAGAACCAGCTTTAACTTCACTCACAGCCTTTGAAGAGTTCTTTACAAAGTGGCGACGATCACCAACACAAGAACCCACTAATTAAAAAAAGTTAATTAAGGACAAGTCAACGCAAGAAAAGCAGAAGTTCCTGCATTTTGAAAAAAGGTGGAAAAAGAAACCATCGTGGCGTAAGAAAGAAAAAATTCTTATTCTAAGACTGAGGAAAATAATACAGGTCAGTGATATTTTGGAAAATCACGAGGCATAAACGTGAATTCTGTCAACTCGCATAAAGGAATATAATATATAATATGCTGAAAGGAACTTTGGCCTAAATGCATATTTGAAGACTTAGAAACCCTGAAGATTTAAAAAAAAAAAAAAAGATAAATCTCTAATATAGCTATAAGCTGTACCTCATCTAAGAAACTTGATACTGGTTTAAGCTAAACCCTACTAATTTCAAGGTAGAGCTCGTTGTTTGGCGACTATCTACTAAAATATATATTTTTGAAGAAATACGTTGATCACCAACCGAAAATCTCTGAGGAAGCTCAACGGTCATAACGATCCTTCGCCAACCGCCGCAACAGAAAGCTCCTGCCTACGTCACAACCAGCTGAGAGACTACGTCAGCGACGCTGACGCATGTGTTCAACGTCAAGCAGCCATCTTTAAGGAAGGTAAAGCTGCAGTCTAGCTTACGAGAAAACGTATGTAAGTAGCCTTCTCGTGTTCAAAAGCACAAATTCCATACGGCCAAAGCGGAGTTCGTGAACGACTTTAAAGCGGAAGCAAATCTACGAAAGAAAAAGATGAAAATAATTATACAAAAGGCAAAAAGAAAAACGCCATCAAGCGGTGAGCACGTATAATTTTAAACTAATAGTGCAACATATGTATTTAAAGATTGAATAAATTGAAAACGTATTTAAGCAAGTAATGTTCTTCAGACAAGTATAAGCTTACACATTGTACTAAGTGATTCTTCAGCTGTAAATCTCACACAAAACTTAAGGAGTTTCAATAAAAGAAATACAGGGATCAACCTACATAGAATTTTAAAAACACCTTGCAGTTAACATATGAGGATAGTGGAAAAAGTGTGACACCAGGTATCTTACAATAGATAAAAAAAACACAGACATATGATATACCTCTTGACCAACCAAGAAAGTAATTTAAAATCAAAACAGTACCACTTTATAAAACTAATTGCAGGCTTCAAAGCAGTATATTGTACCACCCCTGTATTCCTCATCACTCACTACAACATGGCATCACGCTGTGTATGGAACCTGTCTCCCCCAGAAACTTTCCTCCGTGGTGGAGGTGAACCAACACTAAAATGGGAGGAATGGAGGGAGTATTTCTTCAACTACATTTCGACTCTAGAAGAAGATGAAGAAGTAAAGGCAGAGGAGAAATCTAAAATGCTAATGCATTGTTTAGGGGCAGGAGGTATAAAGGTGTATAATTCGATAAACAAAAAAATTAGAGCTGAAAATGAAGGAGATGCTCTAAATACATATTACAAACCCACAGTCTGCGTAGGGGTAGATAGATATAAATGTTTCCATCGTAAACAGGGTAAGGATGAATCTATAGACGATTTTGTGTCTGCGCTAAAAAAAATTGCAATTAATTGTCGCTTTGGAGACCTCCATGATGAGTTTATAAGAGATCAAATAGTGATGCAAGGATCCAACGAAAACATCCAAGACAATTTATAGGCAAAGGGTGAATATCCCCTGCAAAACATAATTGACATAGCAAGAAAAGCCGAACTGACAGGACGTTGTGCTAAAGCAGTTCTAACTGAAAAAAAAGAAAAAGGAGGTAGAAGCGATGAGCAAGGTGAGTGAGCTTAAGAAAAACCAAAGACAGAACTGGAACAGGACAATTACCAAACCAACATATAAAAAATTTGAAACAAAGAACTGGGGACAATGTTACAGGTGTGGAAGCACATCACACATGGCAAATGATTTAAAATGCCCCGCATGGGAAGTAAAGTGTACATATTGCGGAGTCAAAGGGCATTTTTACAAGGCGTGTAACAAACGGAAGCCACGACAAATAAAAATAGTGGAAGAAGCAGAGGAAACCAACCAGCATGCATCTGATGAATACGATATACATGTTTGTGCTAAATATCGAAGAGGAACAAGATGATAAAGTCACGGAAAAAAACAAAACTAAAACTAGAAAACCTTTATGCAACACGACTATAGGAGGTGTGAACATAAGCATAGTAGCGGACTCTGGTTCACCCTATACTATAGTAAATGAAAGAGTATGGACAGAGAAGTTCAAACACAAAATTGGTGAAAAGCTAGAAAAACCTGACATTATAATAAAATCTTTCACTGGAGACACCATTGATGTTTGTGGTTACAGAAAACTTACGTTTATATACAAAGGGAGAGAGTCCGAAGGAAAACTTTACGTGTCCAAGGTAGGACCATCAGTGCTAGGTTGGATGGACCAGGGCAACCTCGGTATTATTCTAGATCCCAGCAAAGTGAACCCTGTGCTGAGTGTGGAAGAAAACAAAGATTATGCTGAGACTTTGCTAGACAAATACCCAAGAGTGTTTAGCGGGGCCGTAGGCGCACTAAAAGGTTACCAGCACAGAATCAAATTAAAACCAATTAATACCCCTGTGGCACACAAGGCAAGAAACATTCCATTCGCTATAAGAGATGAAGTTAAAGCTCAACTTGGCAACCTTCTTGACGATGGAATCATAGAAAGAGTAGAAGCTTCTGAATGGGTTGCAACCCTTGTCGTCGCTAAGCGGCCTAATGGCAAGTTGAGGCTTTGTGTCGACCTGAGAGACCTAAATCAAAATATAGCAGTGGAGCAGTACCCACTCCCTAAAATTAATGAGATGTTAGCCATTACTAAGGGCATTAGGTGGTTCTCAACCATTGACTTAAAGTCCGCTTATCACCAGGTACCCCTCCATCGAGACAGCAAGAAGCTGACCACTTTATCACACCGTATGGATGTTTCCGGTTCACGAGAGTGCCTTTCGGTCTTGCTTCTGCGCCTGCAATGTTTCAAAGGGTCATGCATAACATCTTTGAGGGGGTAACAGATATTCTACTCTTCCAGGACGACATCCTTGTCATGGGCAGGACGAGGGATGAACATGACAAAAAGGTCAATCAGGTTCTAGAGATTTTGAATGAAAAAGTTTTGACAGCTGAACACTCCAAATGTAAATTCGCAAGCAAATCTGTAAATTATCTCTGCCACCAAATAACTGGTGATGGAATCAGCCCTAAAAAGGAACTCATTCAGGCTATAAAATAATCCCCTGTGCCAAAAAATAAGGACGAACTGCGATCCTTTTTGGGTATGGTGGAGTTCTATGCCAAGTTCATCCGAAATTTCTCACACAAAATGCACGTGTTGAGACAACTCCTTAAACGAAAAAATACATTTGATTGGACAGATGAATGCAACAAAACATTTCAAAACCTAAAAATGGATATGTGCAATACCTTACCCTTGCAAGGGTTTGACACGTCATTAGAAAATTTTGTAACCACAGACGCAAGTAATAAAGGACTGGGCGCAGTACTCACCCAGAAGGACTCCAAGGGTGCGGAATACACCATAGCTTTTACATCACGTTCACTGACCCCTGCAGAAGAGAATTTTTGAGTGATTGAGCGCGAAGCGCTAGCATGCGTTTGGGCTTTAGAACATTTCAGGCACTTTGTTTGGGGAAGAAGAGTGACATTGTGCACTGACCACAAGCCTTTAACAAAAGTTTTCACCATGAAAGGTCTGTACACGGCATCTCCAAGGTTAGCCCGGTTATCCGTGCATCTGTTTGACTACATGTACAACATCCAGTATGTTCCAGGTGTTAGGAACGTAGTAGCAGACTTTCTAAGCAGAATGCCAATAGAAAAAACTGGCAAGTAAAACGCTCTTGAAACAGATGAGGCCACAATTGCAAACGTACTAGAACAATCCAGCGGAATTTCAAAGGAAGAATGGTTCAGGCAACAAGACAAGGACTGTACCATTGAACAAGTCGTACGTATGATGACTCAGGGCTGGATCAGCAAAGGTAAACTGACTGAACCTCTAAAACATTTCTGGGAGGTGAGAAATGAACTGTCACATGAGAACGGGTTCCTTTTGAGGAGTGGTAGGTTTGTGCCACCACATAGCATCAGAAGTAAAATATTAAAGATAGGCCACGAAGGACATTTGCGCATTGCTAAAACAAAAAGCAGAGTAAAGAACATGTACTGGTGGCCTGGCATAAGTTTAGATGTAGAAAGAACGGTTAGGGAGTGCACCTATGCATGGACTCAGACAAAACTCAAGTGACATTTAGACCATCTCTGCACCCAATACCGTGCCCGAGCATGCCTTGGGAGAGAATTGGCGTGGACATGATGGGCCCTGTATTGGATGAACAAGAAAAATGCTACATAATAGTAATAATTGATCATATCACCAAGTGGCCAGAAATAAAATTCATCGAAAAACCAGATGCATTCAACATAGTCAAGTTCATGGATGACATCTTTACTCGGGAAGGGCTCCCGAAGCAAATCGTAAGTGACAACGGAGCACAATTCTTGTCTGAAACTTTCAAAAACTACATTCATAAACATCAAATTGAGCACAAAACAACATCGGTCTACCACTCGGCTGGAAACGGAGCTGTTGAAAGATTCAACCGAGTAATTAAAGGAATCATCCAGCTGGCAAACAGCAACAACCTCAACTGGAAACAAGAGACACTTAAAACTGTGTGGGCTTACAGAATCACTCCCTGTGAAACAACTGGACACAGCCCTTTCGAACTCATGCGCGGGAGGAGCCCTCTTTCAAAGGACAATGTGGGTTGGGTCAAGGCTGCTAAGAGAGTAAACTGGTCATCTCTACAAGTCAGGGAAAGGCTAATGCATGCTCAGTCCAGAGGCAAGGAAATATACGACAACAAGCCCGGGTGCAAACCAGTAGAACTCAAGGTGGGAGACATCGTCATGGTAAAAAGAATTGGTCACATAGCGAAGGGTCAGAACAAATACACTCCACCACTATCTGTACGTGAGGTGTACTGCAATTCCGCACTTTTGAGTGATGGCAGGGTGTGGCATTTCTCTAACCTCTCTGCTTACAAACATGCCATGAAGAACGCTGAGCCTACCAGGCCCGTTGATTTCTCCAAAGACACTTCTGAAGAGCATGCAAGCAACATGGCAAGGCCATGCGCATCAGACTATGAATCTGATTATGAATACCCGACACCTCAAACAACAACTGACAACTACATCTTGCAGCCCATTGCTGAGCACATGGACGTACCCCCCGCCCAGATCGCAACGGGAGTCAGACGTAGGTTGCCTCCCACACCTGTGTGTGACACCAGCCCTGCCCGTAGGTAGAAGCAGGGCTGGTAGGCTTTTAGGCCCTCCAATGAAATTCAAAGACTTCATTTGTGAGCAAACTGCATTATATGATCTTCACGTTTCTCTTTTCCCTTCCCTCCTTCCTTTCCCTCTCCTTCTCCTTGCCCCTCTTCCTTTCTCTTCCTTAAGAGGGAGGATGTGTTACGATTCATGTTGTTTGTCCTCTCCAGGACACCGTTTAGGTTATTGTTCTCTACTGTCTCTGCGCGGACACCGTTCCTGCCATGAGGTCATCAGCTGGGAACTGTCACCTGTTGACAGTTGACAGCTGATCGCCGAACGGCGTTGACGCTTATTACGCTCCAACCTGTCTGGAGCCTGTGTTGGTGATTATTAATAAAGAACCAGCTTTAACTTCACTCACAGCCTTTGAAGAGTTCTTTACACTCCATTTTAATAGTAACAGACATAAGACAGCTGTGCAAAACATGAATGTATTTAAGAACAAAAGCAAACAAATAGATGCGAAACTAAGGGGCATATTATCAAGACAGGCGGCAGAAAACTGCAGCTAAAACGGCGATAATGGGCTTGATAATATGCTCTATGGAATTCCAATTGAAGCCCATGTTAGACGTCCTTCACATCTAACATGGACTTCAATTGGAATTCCATAGAGCATATTATCAAGCCCATTATCGCCATTTTAGCGGCAGTATTCTGCCGCTAAAGCAGCGATAATGTTATCGCCTGTCTTGATAATATGCCCCAAAGTGCTCACAAGAGACAAGACATTGCAGTCCAACAGCATATCTGTCTCCAAAACCATGAGATAATACTGATTCTGTTGGACTGTACATGTTTTCTCAATAGACAGGCAATTGCAATTTGAGGATGGGATAACAACAAAGATGGCAATTATTAGCAGTTAGTGAAGCTGATGAGTTTCTGGGTGCCATCATTAAAGAGTTGGTTAAATAATGCAAGCCTTCAACTGCACCAAGTTACATACAGGATTCCCACAGTTTAAATCAAATTCCTAAATATTTTGGGAAATTGCATTCCGAAAGAGGTTGTCAGCAGGGTGCAGGGATGTGGCCTGTTTGCTGTGATGACTGATACTAATAATAACCTAATAATACTAACACCAATACTACCCCAGATGTGTCTCACCATGGTCAGCTCACTACAGTAATTTGGTATTTTACACATCTTTTCAAGGTCGAGGACTGCCTTCTTCCCATTGGCAGTATTCATGATAAGATTGGTGAAGGAATGGCATCTACTATGATAGATGCACAATCTGACTATGGGCTGGACAATAAAAACTGCGTTGTTTAATCATATGATACAACATCTTCAATGTCAGGTGCAAATATGGGATGTCAGGCCATGCTTAGTAAAATGGCAAATAAATCTATGCTTTTAATTCCATGCCTGGCACACACAAGTAACCTGTCAGTAGAAAGGTCATGCAATCAAAGCCTAATGGTGAAAAAATATATATACGTGGTGTAATCAAAGGAGAATGAAACACTTGTCCTGTATGTTACCAGGGTCGGGGTTTCTTGTCGCCTTAAAAACCCTCATTCACAAAATAACCGTGGGTGCAGAATATCTTGTTTCTTTGCGTGTTCGGTTACTTGAAAAGCATCATCATAGGGTCTTGGTTATGCTTTCCTCCACCTGGAGGAAGACCGACTGGTATTTAAAGTAGTGATTAGCGAAAGTGAGGGAGAGAGTGCAGTGGCATTAAAATTACCTCCATCTGTTGACCTTGGTTTTATTGTGTCGAGGATGGGGTAAAGGTAAAAACAAGGTGGTGGTACTGTGATAGAAGAGCTACTGTTCTATCGCACCTATTCGAAAACGTGGCTGGTCGACATGTTTCAGCCCAGGTGTTACCAGTAGGATCTGCGGGCTTTCTTCAGGACCAATGAAAAGCACGTTGTCAAGTGGTAACGTGCATAGCTAAGTAGTGCACTTACCCATCTTCTTTAGTGTGCCTTTTCACACACTTGCAAGTTATAGATGAAATTGTGTTGATAACTTTATGGGAGGTGGTTGGGCTCCATTGGGGGAGGGCGGTCTGACTCTCTCTCTATCGGTCCTCTTAGCAACTTGTGCTGGCACCATCTTCCGTCTTCCACCATTTTCCGTGCTCCGGGGCGCGGAAGATGGCACCAGCACAAGTTGCCCTAAGAAATTAGAGTTTGAAGTTCAGCCGTTTTTTATCCCCCTTCAAATGTGGTAACCGACATAAGGCCCTCGGTATGAGGGGCATGAGAGGGCCCTCATACCTTTTCCATCTGAACTATGATTACCCAGGGAACACCACAGATCATTTTTTTTCCACTCAGTGATTTCACCTGGAGATTGCGGCAAATCAACGGTAAAAATGCAGAATTATTGTGATTTTGGCTAGAATTTTCAAATCACCCCGGTAAGTCCACATTTGTAAGTGGACCATCAGGGTTCAATTGTATAAGTTAGTCGAGGTGGAATGGCGGAGGTAACAGGAGCGTTATTGACTTTAAATCTCTGTGCACTGCAGAGACCGCGTGTTTTGAAAACTAAGATGACACTTTCATGCAGCACAGCACTTGTCCAGAGGCGAACAGTGTAATGTGATTGAACAGAATTGGCTCCAGTTGTTGACTCCGAATTACCATGATAATGAAGTGGCAATGCTCTTCCATGTGGCGCAGCTCGCTGTGTGTGAGACAACCTGTTATGATCTTATCAAAAGCACGCAGCAGAGGTTTGGTTTCTCATGCCCCGATTTTTGACATGTCTCTTATCTTTATTTCTTCCTGGGAATGGAGAGCCCTTCATGGAGCCCTCACAAAAGGTATTCCTAGAAAGATAATCAGGTTAAAAGAAAAGCCACTTGCCATCTAGTACAATAACATCCCGCTGAAGCACGGAAAATGCATGTGGGAAACAATGCCCAATGCTGCTAGAGGGGACCTACCTCAAATCTCCATTAATTTGCCGATAAAAAAAAATCCGGTTATAATTACTCTGTAATTAGGTCTTTTTCTCAGCCAATAGGCGGTACCGTTTATTTAAAGCATACATTTAATCTTAAACAAGTGTAAAATAGTGGCTGACAAGTTCGTAGAATGTCATAGGAGATTTTCTTCATGAGGAAAATCATGAATATTGAAATTATAGCGCACAGAAGCTATTGTTAGTGCAGATTCGTGACAGCATCTAAAAACGAAGGGGCAGATTTATGAGGCCCGTTGCGCTATCGGAACGTCACTTTTTTTGACGTTCCGTGGTGCAGAAGCCTGCGTGATATTTATCAGGCAGCACTGAGCCACTTTTTTTGGCTTAATGCTGCCTCATAAATATCAGTCCCTTTCACGCAGTGTTCTGCGTTAAAGGGGCGTGCAATGGGTGTTGCTGGGGGCGTTCCCAGCAACACCCATGACCGTTTGACACTGCCCCAGATTTACGAAAAATCGTAAATCTGAGGCAGCGCCAAAAGCTTCCGCCTTCCCAGGGGAGGCGTAAGGGAGGCGCAACGGGGAGAAATATCTTTATTTCTCCTCGATTTTCCTTTTTCTATGTGTGCTGCATTCTGCAGCACCCATACCAAGAGGAAAAACCTCTTGTGATTATTTTTGTACAGAAAGGTTTCCCTTCCTGTACAAAAATATTCATCTCCGCAACGCAGGCACCCTTGCACCATGGTGCAGAGGTGCCTGCATTGGCGCAGGCAGCCCATTGTGCGCCGGCACAGGGGAAAAAGGACAGGAATGCGCCGCATTTTATAGATACGGCGCATCCCTGCCCTTTTCTTTTGCCATAGGGAAGCGCAGCAGGAAGGCCTACTGCGCTTCCCTACGGCAAAACCTCATAAATCTGTCCCGAACTTTAAAAGAACAGTCGGTGTTCATAGTCTTTTATGAATTATTTTAATAAGGTTTTAGAGCCATTCACAAAATAGAAAAAGTGAATCTAGCGAGCGTGGATAGTGAATGAGGACTTTGATATTGTCCCCATTTCTTTAAATTAAGGCACTTATAAGATAAAACGAGCACGAGTGAAAGACATTACAAGGACAGTGAGCATTAGGGATTGACAAAGAAGCAGTTTGCATTCATGTATGGAAAATTACTGATAATTAATTGCTGAACATGTTGCCATCTCCAGGGGCTATTTACAGTTTGGCAGATAGGAGAAAGCTGCCCACAATTGATGGATGTTCTGTCTGCCCTATCTAGAGTATATAGCCATGCATACACTGTGAATACAGTAGAAGGAATAGACAACAACGTTTGATGGATGTCCCACACCTGCTAAATTCTCAATACCCCCTTAATATCATACAGAAGGGAAAAATCTACAGTCTGTGAGATTTCTGGTTCAAAAGTCTGATTAAGGTTTCCGTAAAGGTTTCCTGTAGTTACGTGTGTAGGGCAGCGCCGCAAGTCTTCTTGCTGCGCTGCCCTACACCAATGTGAAAGGACCCAGATGCACTGCGTTTATGAGATACTGTCCATTCCTGCTCTTTCCCCCTGCACTGGCTCACAATTTGCAGCCTAGCACCAATGTAGGCACCCTTGCACCATGGTGCAAGTGTGTCTCTGTTGCAGGTAAGATTGATTTTGTGCAGGAAGGGGTACTACCTTCCTGCACAAAAACAATCCAGAAAAGCGTTTTCTTCTTCCAATTGGAAAGGAGAAAAAGCGAGGAAAAATAAAAATATTTCTCCTTGTTATGCCTGCTCTGGGGAGGCATACGGTTTTGGCGCTGCTCCAGGTTTACATGATTAAGTAAATCTGGGGCTGAGTCAAAATCCATGGGATTGGCGTGGGAGAATCCACCACGATGCCCATAGAATGCTTCCTTGATGCAGAGTGAGGCAACGCAGCGATATGTGCTGCTTTGTCTTACTCTGTATCTATGAGGTCACCCTGCGTGGCTTTGCATCGGCTCATAGATATGATTGAGAGACTTGTGCCACTGGATTGTAAAAAAAAGTGACGCTTGTGCAGTCTCTCATAAATAAGCCCTTTTGCACTTTCAATAATGTATGAGATGCACTCTAGCACCCTGCGTGTGGTCACACAGTCTTGAACTGGTGTGGAGAATTCGGGAGAAGGACAGTGTTAGACCTGGGATCTTCTGGTAAGTTCCCCCTGTCTTTTTGCCTTCTGGCGCCTGTTTTAAATGTTATGTTGGATTTCATTTTGCGGGTTTAGTGTCTCTGTGCACTTTCTCACTGCTGTTCAGTGTTAACGTGCAAGTGCTCCTATTGTAAACTGTGTTTATGGATTGGTGTTTCCATGTTTGGCTTATTTGATTTACTACTATGTCCCTAGCCGAGTGCACTGTGTGTGCCCAGGGCCTGTAAATCAAATGCTTCAAGTGGGCCTGCAGCACTGACTGTGCTACCCACACAAGCAGCCTTTCAAAGGTGTCTCAGACCTGTTAATGCAGTGTATGTGTGCACATTTTACTGCCATGTTGACCTCGCAAGTGCCCACACTTACCAGGCCCTAACCTTCCCTTTTCTGACATGTAAGGCACCCCTCATGTAGGCCCAAGGTACCACAATGGGTAGGGTGCAGTGTATGTGAAAGATAGGACATGTCCTGGTGTGTGTGACATGTTTTGATAGTGAAATACTGCCAATGTTGTTTTCACTATAGACAGGCTATCTGTCCCATAGACTAACATGGGAGTTGCTTTGTAACATCTTACATGCCAATCTTTCCATTGGGACAAAATAGAGAAATAGAGTTTATTATGCCTGATTTCAAGATTTAAAAATACATCTTTTAGTATAGATGATTTTTATATTATGTGTTTGAAAATACTACTTTTAGAAAGTGGGTAATTTCTTGTCTATACATGCTGTGTGCCTCTGCTGGTTTGTGTATTGACTCTCTGGTTTTAGAATGAGAGGGACTGGGGATGTGCATTCACTATAGACAGCCACAAGGGGGGTTGAGGTGTGTCCTGCCTTTCCTGGGTGACTCATAGTTGGGCTGAATAGGCCTGGTCTGCATTTAGAGTGGTGGGAGGAGTTTTGACTAACACCTGAATGGGCAGTGTCTCCTCTGTACAATGCTGTGTATACCTCTTGTGGTGAAGCTGGACCAGAGAGGCCAGAACGGCTTTGGACTGGGCTCCTTGCCACAAAGAGAACAAAGGGAGAATGCAGTATAAATATTGGGGCCCTGACCCCAGGACTTTAGAACTCTTTTGAATCAAGGAGCCTGCCAAGAAGAAGAGCTGGAGAAGCTGTGAGGAGGAACTACCACTTTGCTGTGCACTTGGCTGTGTTGGCCTGCAAAGGCTGCTTCTGTCTCGGGCAGAAAAAGGACTGGACTGAACCTTCTGCAACTTCTTTGTTTGAGTTTCTCCTAAGGCTTGAGTTACAGCTTGCCCCCTGTTCAAGTAGACTCAGGAACACCAAAGACTTCAATTTTATCTGCTACCAGCACTGGGAACTTAGTGTTTTTTGGTGCAACTGAAGAAAAAGTAACCAGATGCCATCAACGATGCCGCTGCCAGCTCCATGTGCTGAAGGCACCACAGAGACACTGCTGCACTTTGCACCGCAACCCTGGTCTCACCGACATCGACGCCCGATGCCACCACCGAGCCAATGCTTGCACTGTAACTTGTGGGCAACGCACTTCGCACCACCTAGCTTCACGCTGCCGCCCTTTTATCTCCGAAGATGACGCTCCATGCCAACATTGATGCAGCTACTGACACCATGGTTTGAGGATACCGCTTATAATTTACACTATGCACTGCCCCGTTCCACACCGCAGAGTTAGCCTGCCAGTGCCATCGTGACTCCGGTTTGTCAGCCGATGAAAGCGCTTCAGCAATGTCGAAGCAGCTGCTGGCACTGTGACCTGCTAGCACAGCAACTAGTACCGCTCCACTTCGCACTGCAGCCCTGGTCTCCCCGACGCTGCTGGATGCCGTCACGACCCACTGCCTCCACGCAGTCTGAGGGCACGCACACCACACCCCGGCACTTATTACCATAGCTCCTGTGCCCACTGACGCCAGCACTCCTGACTTTCACCACACAGAGCTCAATCTGTAACACGTGTGACTTCAAGGGCCTGATGACTCCTGCACCGACCTCTGGAACCGACACCTGCCAACACCAGTTTTTTATGGCTCACCGCGAGGTCACCAACGCCCTGCATTTCTAAAGGTACTATTTTGTGGATCTTCCTGACACCGTAGCTGGCCCGCGATGCCACGGTCAGCCAGAACTGTTTGGATTTGTTGTTCACAATGCTGTGATAGCCCCAGACGGAGCTGTCAGCTTCAAGGAACTGTATTTTAAGTATATTTTGCTTATTGATATTTCTAAGAACTGCAGGGTGGATTTGTATTGTTTTTGGTCTTGTTTTGCACAGATTAAATATTGGAACTTTTTCTAAAAACTGGTGTGGTGTCCTTTTGAAGTATTTTCACTGCAGTGCTTAATTTGTGCCGGTGCTTTCCGGTGCTAAGCACCGGCACTTATCTGTCAGGGCCGGGTCTACACCAAGCCTCTGCACTTCTATGGCAAACTAAATATTATCACCACATTCACTGCAGTGCAGGCGCACCTGGCGCAGACAGTATTGTTCGCCTCACGAGCGCTCACTGCTGGCTTAGGCAGGGTTGGCTACAATATTTCTTCACTCACTGCGCAGTCAGGTAGTGACGTCACATGACGTCGAGAGTGGATCTCGTGATTTAATTTGCTCAATCAACATTCAGCAGACATGCGCACTGAATTAGGGCCCAGGCGTGGCACACTTTGAACTGTATTTGATTTGGACATGTGCGACCGCTGTGGTGGTGTTTGCAGCCTGGCCGGCCGCCCTCACGCCCTGCTCTGCAGCCCCCTCACTCCTGGTGCAGTCAGGAATGCAGTCGGAGTCCTGGACTGCGGCCGCAGCGCTGCTCAGATCGGACAGTCCCGGGAGTTCTTTCAGCTGGCTGAGTAAGTGTCTCTATTAACTGTTTGCAAAGTAGGCCGTGCCCGCAGTCTCCGCTTTTCCAGGCCATCTGTAATGCAACTGGTGGTCGTGTGAAGCGATACCTTCTATACACTGCAAAATAAATAAAAAGTGGAAGCTTGCCTAATAGATCCCAACTACTTCCCAGCTGACTTTGGAGTGATTGATGAGCCTGTATTATGGCCTTCTGGAGGCACCAGTTACCTATCTTAGTGCACTGAAAATGTGTCCAAGCCTTCTTTGTACGTGTAATACTATGCTATATTACAGGACTGACTTTTTCATAATCGACTTATTTTGATGGATGTTCACACTGCATTTCCTGTTTTATTTGTCCACCAGGACACAGCCCATTTCCTTCGCTGCATGTATAGAACAATTCACTTTAAGGATGAGCACAGCACGTGCTGAGTTAATGTAGTGTACCTCTGGTATGCACTTAAAGCCCGATGTTAACTACTGGTTGTAAACTCTATGTGCGCTGAAGCAGCAGAGCACTTCACAAAGGCCCGTGATTAAATAAATAAATAAACTACAACACCCCTATAAAGTTGTCTAATATATTTCCAACAACCTGCTTAACCATATGTTCCTTGTCAACAGCACCTAGATCCGCATTACCTGCGTGAATGGCTTTTTCCAGGTTGCAGAGCTCGCCTGATTATACCCTTACACGTGCACCCTGAATTTTATTATTTTTGCTTTTAAAGATTATGTAGCACACTCGCCTAATCCGATCCCATGAAACTAGCTGCGGTGCGGAAATGATATGACCAATTTATTTGACTCAAAATAAGAAAATCCCGCAAAAGCATGGGAACAGCAAGCATGATTCATTTATAAATCAACAATGAAAACCAGGAAACCTACAACACGAAAAAACACCATGATAGCATACCATGGCGTTGAAGGGAGCGCTGCATTCATAAGAGAATACATGCCCATTAAACGGCTGGTGAGCAGACACAATACACATCAGGGCTTGAAGGGGCAGCTCTGAGTCTGGGCGTGCAGACAGCCCATGCTTATTTCACAGTGGGTCACTTGGTGAATCTTTTTTTGTGCATTAAAAGGATACATTTGCCAACACTGGAACCTGATTGGCTTTGTGATTGATTGTGAGTGTGTATGTGTAGGTGCAGAGTGGGGGGTGTATCCTCGTCAGTGCAAGTTGAGCAGCCTGTCTGCCCATGTGACTGGCTGATGATCAGTCCGCCACTGTAAGCTATTTAAGTATTGAGTGTGCCTTTGTGAGTGGTGTGTATGTGTAGTGAGTGGTGTGCTCCTGCTACTGCTGAATGAAGGGTGTCCCTGTGTGTGTAGGGTAAGCGCTGTGTCAGTGTGAGCGCAGTGCTGGGGTTGTGTCCTTATGAGCTGTGTGTATGCTTGGTGATTGGTGTGCTATAAGGTGAAGGGTGTGTCCCTGTGAGTGTACGGTTGAGAGGTGTGTCCATGTGAGTGCAAGGTTAACTGTGTCATTGCAAAGTGAGCTGTGTACCTATATAAGTGCATGCTGAGGGGTGGGCCAGTTTAGATGCAATGCGGGAGGTATGGAACTGTGAGTGATGTGCTCTTGTTGAGTGCCAGGTGACAGCTGCGACCAGTTGAGTGCAGGGTTAGGCCCCTGTGCATGTTATGAGTGGTGTGCTGCTGTGACTGCTGCATGAATGAAGGATGTTCCTCTGTGAGTGAAGGGGGAGAGTTGTGCCTGTCAGAGGGTGCAGTGAGCACGTGAGTGCAAGGTGAGAGGTGAAGCCGTGTGAGTACAAGGTGAGAGGTGTACCTGTGTGAGTACAAGGTGAGAGGTGTACCTGTGTGAATACAAGGGGAGAGGTGTACCTGTGTGAGTACAAGGTGAGAGGTGTACCTGTGTGAGTGCAAGGTGAGAGGTGTACCAGTGTGAGTGCAAGGTGAGAGGTGAACTTGTGTGAGTGCAAGCTGAGAGGTGAGCAGTGAACTTGTGTGAGTGCGAGGTGAGAGGTTTACCGATGTGAGTGAAAGGTGAGCGGTGTACTTGTGTGAGTGCAAGGTGAGCGCTGGGCCTGCGTGAGTACAGGGTGAGAGGTATCACCCTGTATGTGGTGTGTCTTTGTTGATCACAGAGTAAATCGTTTCCCTGTCTGAGTGTAGTGTTATAGGTGTCCTCTATTAGCGAAGGGTGAGTGGTGTGCCTTTCTGAGTGCAGGGGAAGCTGTGTGCTTTTGTAAAAGTATAAATTAGAAAACAAATCTAAGCTAATTTCGAATTGCAAGTTTCATTACTTTATATATATATGTATATATATATACATTACCTACTGGCGGTCGCCAGTAGGTAGTTATAGTTAGGACCCTGTTTCCATAGGAAAACCGCAACATTCTATTTGGAATAACTTTGGCGCCGGTCGACGAATCCTCGCGAAATTTTCAAAATAGGTGGGGCGCTACGCTCCGCTCCTACCCTGAAAGTCTCGGAGGGATTCGTCAAGCGGGGGCTGAGAAAAAAGGGGGGTCCCAAAACGCGTTTTTCCCATGCATTTTTCCATAGGACCTTTAGACACAGCTACAGCCCGAACGGCTGAACAGAGTTACTTGAAATTTGGCAGAGAGGTAGTCCTCAGGTCAAGGAAGTGCCTTTTGTAGGTCTGGTGTAAATCTGTTCAGTAGTTCCTGAAAAAATAGCATTTAAATCAATATATATATCTGTGGCAGCTTACGGTGCGCTTACGGTGCGCTTACGGTAAGCTTACCGTATGCGTACGGTGCCGTGCGCGAGCGCGAATCTGATTGGCTAATAGATCTTAGTAAACATTCGAATCGGTCGAAACCAGGAAGTGGCGGCTGCCATTTTCTCTCTCGCACTCTGAGAGGGGGTTAAAAAACAAAGGCCAAAAACATGTAAAGGGGCTGTTTAGACAGCTCCTAAGCACCTAGCCATGTTGAGGGAGTCCCCAAAGATCCCCCAAGGCCAAAAACGGAATTTAAATTTTTTCGATAATTTCGCCGATTACGCTTACCGTACGCGTACGGTAAAAATAATAAAAATAAAAAAAATATCCATACTCTCCCCACCCCATGTGCAAATTGTGCCCGAAGGGCACCATTTGTGCCTGGCATATGACACAGGTGAAAAATTAAAATATTACCTTACACAACGAAGCGCATCATATGTCCTCCATGTGCGCACGGTGCGCGAAGCGCATCGTGCGTACATGGCCCATCTAGCGTAACGTGGGCACGTGCGTGCACGGCACTAACTGCATAAAGTGGGCGCGCGGTGCGCGAAGCGCACCGCGTGCTCACTGTGCGCGCACGGTGCGTGAAGCGCACCGTGCGCGCACGGAACGAACTGCGTTAAGTGGGCGCGCACGCCACGAATGGCGTAAAGTAACTTAGCATTTAAAAAAACGTACAAATTCACTGAAAAAACCATAGGTTTCACACACGTTATAGTTAGGAATTAGCATTTAAAAAACCTTGCAAATTCAGTGAAAAAACCATAGGTTTCACACATGTTATAGTTAGCTGGACATTTTACTGATAAAAAACCAATGAAATTCCCCCGTTATAGTTAGTGCAGGCAACTATAACTCACGCGACCGCAATCCTCTGCTGATGACATATGTGTCTTTATGAAAAAAAAATATTTGTAATATATGTATAGCTAAAATTTAATGGAAGAAGACATGGGCAAATAAGTGTCTAAATACAGTATTAGCATCAGCAGAGGATTGCGGTCGCGTGAGTTATAGTTGCCTGCACTAACTATAACGGGGGAATTTCATTGGTTTTTTATCAGTAAAATGTCCAGCTAACTATAACATGTGTGAAACCTATGGTTTTTTCACTGAATTTGCAAGGTTTTTTAAATGCTAATTCCTAACTATAACGTGTGTGAAACCTATGGTTTTTTCAGTGAATATATATATATATATGTATATATATATGTATGTATGCACACCTTTAAATGTTAGCATATGTTGGGAGCTCTTGAAAAATATGATTATTCATTTATCGCTTTGTTAAGATGCAGTGCCTGTAGGTAGTAAGCATCAAGCATGAGCAAAGGTCAGCAAACATGCAGACATAGCACAGGAGAGACAGATCAGTTTTCCTCCATTTTAAACAAGCATTGTTAATGCATTGGTATTGCCTATGACCTGAGTAATCATGCCTCCGGCGCCAGGCACCGTGTGCAAGTGGAAGTTTAATGCCCTGGGCGAGGAGGTGGCTGGAAGGGCAGGGCCGTGCCCTTAACTTAATCCCTATTGTTCTAATAATCGTTGATCATTCACACCATAAAAATATGCTGTTTTTCCGTGCGTTTCACTTTCATCATCTGTTTTGAAATCCGGATATATTTAGGTCTTTATAATTCTTGTTTAACTTCTTCCCGGTGTGCAGTATGTTGGAATGCACCAGTTTTAAGTTTATTTCTATTCCACGACAACAAGCCTGGTAGTTGTGCATGCAGGTGGTTCAGTACTGAGGCATTCCCTTAGCTCAAGCACACAATGGTGCTGCCTTGTTCAAGTTGATCTAATACGACCCTTCAACTCTATGATGCAGATCACTTAAACATTGCTGCTCCTACTTCTGCCTCCTATGTTTAGCAAGGTTTGGTTTAAAGTGAACACCCAACGGAGGCCGCATGATGTCATTTCATCATCTAAGTAGAAGTTGGGGACCATGTCCTATAAATTTATTTTAAGTGCCAGTTTGCTAAGTTGTCAACCGTTTTGATAGATGTCACTATCAACGGCCAATGTAGAATTATTTCATTGTGCATAAAAAATGTAAGGGATAGTTGTGTTCAGATGGATGAAAGGTTGAGCTAACTTAACTAACGTTTATGAACACTATCTGCAAAAACATTACCGGATACATTTAATTTAAGTATACACTTGTACCACCATAACGTTTGCTGCTCTTTCTTGGGCTTCCTGTAGACAGACTGAATTCTGCTCAAAGATCAGAGATTGTATCGGAATCATGCTTTCTGGACGTGCAGAGCAGACATTGCTTTAATCCCTGCCACGTTCTTCCTTTTTGAACACGTTATTCCGAAATATGAACACTCTGAACGTCCATGAGATCAGGGAGAGACATCCAGGTGGCGAAATGTAGCAAACTTTTCCTGCTGGTGGCCACGTTTGTCTGTATTTATTTGCTGAATGTCCCGAGACCACAGAGGCCCGCACTGTGCAGACTCTCATATTGTGCTTTGTGCCTAAATGTCACATGTTGTGGTGGTGATGCCTTTGTGGCAAACCATTATCGTCTGAGAGGAAAATCAGTAATCATTTAGTGCTAGCCCCAGCAGAGAGAGCGCAGATACTCCGCACTGAGCAGGCTGAGCAACCACACTCTGCAATATGCTTTAAAATGTAATACTGTTAGTCCCAGGATGTGGAGAAAAATAGTGAATTCAAAATAAAAATATCGCCATAGCCATACTGCCCACATAATGCACATACTGACTCTGACAGCAAGATGGTGCAGAAAGAAGCAGGACATCAATTAGAGAGAAAATTGCTGATTTATTAGGAGATAGCAAAGGGGGTGATGGACGGAGTGTTGAACATTGCAAGCACTCACCCCCAGTCAACTGATCTGGGTTTAATCCATCATCATTCTTTAGCTCACTCCACCACCCCAGTTTAGACATGGTCCTATGCAAATCAGTCTGAACCTGTGCCTCATGGGAACAGTCCAGCCCGAACTACCAAGCCATGTCTTCCCTGGACTGGAAACAGCATCCTGGGACCGGTTTCTGGCTAATCAGCTGTCATCAGCCAGGCTAGCTTGAATCCAGTGGCAAAGTGAGCAAGGGACCCACGTCTGGGCATACCCTGCCAACTTAGGGCGAACAAAGCGATACCAAAGGTGAGTGTTTGATTTGCTCAAACGCTCCATCCATCACCCCCTTTGGTATCGATTTATTAGGAGAGGCATGCAGCTAGCTTTCAGAAATATAATAAAAACAATCCGCTCCTCACTAATACTCTCAACAACCTATGCTCCCACCCTTAATCACCCTTAATGTATGAACTCCCTGAAGCAAACAATCACAGCATCCACTACCATTCTGCTCCCTCTTCTTCCACCCACCCTCCTTTCATATCTCACCACTAGAGTAAGGGGGTGGAGCCAGTTGACGATGTGGGTGGAGCTTGGGGTTGTGGGCGTGGCCTCCTATAAAAATTTGAGCACCTGGACTTAATTTTTTACAAATTAAGCACTGTTTCACTGTATTACTGCTGGTTATGTGCAAATGCTTTACACACTGCCTCTGAAATAAGCCTGACTGCTCGTGCCAAGCTACCACGGGGTGTGCAGGGGTTATTTTACCCTGACTAGAAAGAAGGTTTCCTACTTGGACAGGGTAAACAACCTGCCAACTAGAGATCCCTATTTCTAACAGGGAGCGTCAGCATTTATTTAATTTCACTTAAGGTGGTGAAGGTGCTTCCAAAACGGGGGGTCATCTAGAATCTGAGCAAGAAATACAAGGCCCTCGGAAGAATCCAGATTGATATGGGGGACTAAAAAATGCCAGTTCCAGGATCACTTATAAGAGGCTAATTGTTTAATTTACTCTCTCTGCTTCGGCTCTGTAAATTTATCTAGGGAATGTGTAGCTTTTTCTAATGCCAAAAAATATATGAAATATATACATGAACTGATAAAATTAGTAATTGAAATCACAGTGTAATACAGCAGTGAACAATAGCCTGTTTGTGCTTTGGAACACCCAAAAATATACATAAGGGCTGTCATGTAAGATGTGGTCGTGTGGCTACATTTCTTAGTTTGGAATCTTAAAACCAGGTATTTCCTATGCCACATGATGGAGAAATACAATGACTATGGACACATTTGGGGAAATTCACAAGGAAATCGAGGAGAGAGGCGTTAGCCTTCTTGGCTTAACGCCTCTCTTCACCACTTCGGAAACGCAAGGCTGCACCATATTCACAAGGATATGGTGCAGCCTTGCATTTCCCCCTGCGATGGCGCTAATTTTAACAACTTAGCGCCAACGCAGGCACCCTTGCACCAGAGTGCAAGGGTTTCTGTGTGCAGGGGAGGATTGTGTATGTGTAGGAAGGTGTCCCTTCCTGCACATAAATAATCCTAAATGCAATTCTCTCACTTTCATGTGTGCTGCTCCAGGATTTTCCTGGTGGTAATTTTGGCACTGCTTCCTATTTACGCTGCCCTTGTGAATAGAGATATAATCCTAACAAAGGTTCAAGAAGCAATTAGCATCAAAATACAATACTTGCAGAAAATTACAAATTACTAACAGAACAGTTAATATATCAAAAACTAAACAACAAAGAAAGAAAAAGAGGTGAAGAGAGACCCATATGCAGAAATAATTCTGAAAAAATATGACAAATTTATTACATTTTATAAACACTAAAACAATTGAGAAAATGGCGCTCAATACAGTGTGCTGGTACAAAAACAGTGTATATTACAGACCAGACAAGTGGCAAACGAAAAAATACACGTCACAAAGAGGGAACAACATAGAACAAAATAACGTGTCCTTCATTCATTTTATGGCCACAATGCGTCGACAGCGTTTCGACCTCTGTAGAATTACATGGTCATCATCAGGACTGGAAAATCAATTGAGCGTCCAAAAATCCTATTTCAAATAAAAGTCCAACCCTTTATTGCTTGTTTGGTGGGTTGAAGTAGAATTCCCAAATTTACATTAAAATAAGTGATGAGCGGGCGTGATGTTAAACCGTCCACGGGTATATAACATTTCAAACTGGCTGCAACTATCCATGCAATTTAGCAGATCATTCCAGGCAGTAGGTGAACAAATCACCGGTGTGCTTCAACGCCACAATGGAAAAAAGTCGTCCCTATTATGGCAGCAAAATCAGGAATAGAGAGCAGCGTCAAAATCAATGGATTTTGCAGTGAAACGCCCACCGCAACACCCACTACATGCCCCTTTCACACTGAATACAGCGTGAAAGGGTGCCTTATTCACAAGGCAGCGTTAAACCATGTTAAGTGGCTTAACACTGCCTTGTGAACTAGGCGAAGCCCGTATCGCCATCAAAACGTCACTGAAAGTGACGTTGCGGTGGCGATAGGGGCTTGTGAATATGCCCCATTCTTCTTTATCACTGTTTCTTAAAATTCGTTTTTTAACAACAATTCAACAATGTAACATTATGCTCTTTAGTGCTATCCCACTTAAATGTTCATACTCATTCTACTCATCACATCCTTTCCTAGCTTCTGTAATCTGGTCTCAACAGTTCTCATAGCAGTCTATTATTAGATTATCCCACAATAATATAGACAAGTTATTGGTACCTATCTCTTGGGCTTTATAGATATAGGTATTCATCAAATATCTACAAACCAGCATTATGTTTCCTACATATTGAACGCAATAAAAATGTATAACTTTTAATACATTGGATTAAAAAAAAAACATGCTTCATGACTGCCTATTCTACCATTACAGGTGAGGAACAGGGGCTGCACTGGGGGGCATCAGAGGGAATTACCTTTCTGCGAATATATTGTTCAGCATTTCCACAGAACATAACAGAGAAATTATGATAGGAATCTCAGGATATGCTGCAAACCCATATCACAAGCAATTAAAGTGGGTCGGATTAATCACTGCAGAATAGGTAATCCCTCGCAGATTCCTCATAATACTAATACATGGGATTCTGCAAACTCTGCATAAACACCCATCTCTAATTTCTTTTTACTAGGAGAACCGCACCCAGTTGAGTTCTGACATCAAAATGCCTGCTGCCAAGAAAAAGGCAAGGCAGGCCATGGAGCATAATTAAAGCACCTGTTTAAAGAACCAAAACACATCTTTACTTTTCTTTCTTGTGCTCTGCTTGTCTAACTGCACATTGACAATCAGAAAGTAGATATTTGGGATGACTGTTTATTTTTTGCACTCCTTAGGTAATTACAGAAAAGTTAGAATATTCCTGCATGTTTCTACACATTTGTTAAAAAAATACCTGAATTAAACAGATTCTAATATTTTTTTGAAATAAATATATAACAGCATAGTTGATGTGTTCAATTTTGCGCTTGAGAGTCTATTTTTATTTTACATTTTTGTGATCATGTTCTCTTTCATAGGCAATATGCATTGCAGCTATTGTTTAGATATGGCCTCTCGTCTTCTCCCATCCATCAGAGGGAAATTCCAAATCTGCCCTTTTAGTGTAGGCATATTTTAATGACTTCTCTTTAAAAATGCAAAGCATATTCAAGCTAAAACAGCAAAAGATTCAGTTTATTTAAAATCATGTTCTGCCACTAGGCTTTTTGTACAAGCATCTTTTGAAATAAAACTATTAATAGGAACAGATTAACAACACAAATGTAATGTGTAATGGTCACAAATAACTTCAAAACACCAGAGAAGGTAAAAAGAAGCAGGAAGAGCAGAAGTTGGATAGTATGAGAAATGAGGTTTAAAGAAGTCAAATGTGTTTGCGAATTTAAAAAGATAACATATAATTAGGACTAAAAAGGGGGAAGCAGATGAATGAGCAGCAACATCATAAAAAAGCAATAGACGTGTAGATTTCCAGAGGGCTTTGCAGATTTGCTTTCCCAGTGTTGTGCACAGTCCAGAACTTTACAACATTGTAATTTTGCAGTAGTTTTAACAACATTGCCAGTAGGCAAAAAGCAAGAGAGAATCCTGTCAAAACATTTTTAGCAGGAAAAGCAGGTGGTTTCTGAGTTTCACCTGCAAAGCCAACTTTCTGCAAGCTTTTTACCCATACTACTTATGCTTTGCCTACCGACAAATTTAACTAAATGACGAGAGCTCATGTCATCACACAATAAACAGCACACACCACACATCTGGGCCGGACTGGTCACCGAAACCAGCCATGGCAAACTGCTAGACCTGGCCCCCTAGGGGTAGAGGGGGGGCGATATTGCCGGCCCCGGTAACAAAAATGGCCTCCCAGAGGGCCAAAACCAGTCCCCACCCTAGCGGCCCACCGGGGTAATTTCCCAGTGCCCGCTATGGCCTGCCACACATCATACAACACACAACATACACATGATCTGCCAAGCATATTAGGAGTTGGCTGTCCACAGGCCTTTTCATGGCTGTGAGCCTGCCATTAAAAGGGTGGTGGAGAGGCAAAAAATGGGGCCCTAACAGGGCTGCCTGCCACTCCTGGGCCTGAGGGTGCATGCGGGGGGGGGGACATGTAAGGCCCCCTGGTTTTGCAGCCCCAGTTCCTGCATGGTGTAGCATGTATGCCACACTATGCAGGAATGTGTAGTTGGCGCTTTGAGAACAGCTGTATGTATGTCAGGCTCTTCGATGAGCCTGACAGACCACTCCCTTAGACCACAGCAGCACCGCCCGCCAGACCAGGACTTAACTCATAATTTGGCAGGCGGCAGCACCACGGCTTTGGTGGTCCTACAGCGGATGGTAGGACTGCCAAAGTCATAATAAGACCCTTGGATAGAAGGATGGTCCCTCATCATTTGTAGTATTTCACACACAGACATTGCTATTACTCACTTTTCTATATATTTTTAAAATTCTGTGGAAGGCAGCCTGCCCGTGTGCTCTATCGGCTTGTTAAATTGCCCTTCCCGCCAGCTCATCCATTGCGCCCCATTGATTCCCAACCACTCACCCATTCCCGTTTCTCTCCATGTATTATTTTTATTTTGGCCGGCCTGCAGCTTCTAAGTGCTGCAATACTACTTGCTTTTATTATACCATTCTAAAATGGCCATCAGCTGTGTTGGTTAGGTATAAAAAGGTATAAAAAAAGCCAAATTGCCTGCTGTGATTCACAACACATGTTATGCATGCATATGTACTGAAATATATGGATATATGTATTGTGACACATTCGTACGCTTTCAAGTGTGCATGCAAGCACACAGTGGCAGGAATGTTATTAAGCCTATTAAGCCATACTAAAACAGCTGACGTGTACTGGCATCAGTGTGTATGCTTGAACATGCACAATCAGTGTGTATGCTTGAACATGCACATGTCTACCTCAATCACCATCCATATGGATCTTGCTTTTTTAAATCTTACCATTTCGTCATGGCCATAAAATAAAAAGCATTTGCACAGTCAATACATACAGTATTACAAGCCTTACCAGGCCTATTGGCTTTTTCAATTCTTATTTACTTTGTCAATTTAAGCAAGTTAGTTGGAGTAAGTAAGAAAAAGCACCCAATATCAAACTTATATTTCCAGTTTGACAAAGATAATCGCATAATTATAATGATAAAAGCTACAAGTAGTAGGAATTTACAAAACAACATGTGCTCTTAAAATATTATAAACAAAAATATTGACCTCTACCATAACAAGAGGGGGAGGCTTTCACAGATTTATTTTCGAAAGGTGAAAATACCTTTTCTCTTTGTTTTTAATATACAGCAGAACAAAGTTTTGTAATAATAGAACATTGCTTTTTCCAAAATGATGCTTTCTAAAGATCAACAAATTTCAATTAAATGCTGCGGTGTGATGCAGATTTGAGGTGATGAAATAAGCAGCGCTGGTGATGGCTATGAATATGTGAATATTAAGTACAGTTATGAGATACCTTTCATTCTTTGCCTTAACAAATGAGATAAATAGCAATGTTAATAAAGCGTTCATTTCCAATGCTTATTCTGTCCAGAACTGCGCACTTTTGTTCCTGCTAAACAATGTAGTAGAACAATATGTATTTTCAAGAAGATTTTTTTTATTGTAATTATTTATGCAGTGTTTGTATAGGACAAGGACTAGCCTGGGCTGCCACCGAGAGATGCACAACATGATGAGGAGGTGATAAGAGATAGAACATGGAGAGATGATCTCATCTGAGTGGGGCCAACATGTTCGAGCAAAAGAGCAGGGATGCTTTCAGGGTCTTCTTTAAGAGCCTTGTGTCTGCAGTTCTTTTCTAAATTGTAGGATCGAATAATTTAGCCTAATGTTCATACGGCTGCCCTTCCATGTCATAAGAATGAAGCAGAAATGACTTGACTTTTCACTTTTTTGCACTTCTTTATTTGTAGTCTGATGTATTCGATACATCGTCTCTTGGACTGACATAAGAGATGTTCAGTTCTTTGGCCCTGTAGAGATATGCTCTGTTTTTTACTTCTTTATATGCAATACAGCCGGTGCTAATGAGGATGCAAGCTTGGAGAGGCAAACAATGGAGATTTATCAGGGTGAGAAAGATTTGGTTGAATTTCTTCGATCCATTGATGAAACATCCACCAGCATGGATGATGCCCTTGAGTGGCTGTAGGAAAGCCATTCATTTAATCCTGATCACTCCCTCTTTTTTGACTGATGCTGTGGTTACTGACTCTCAAAGTGCCCTGCGCTTTGCTAACCAGGCCCAGGGCCTGTGCTCTGTCCCTTAAAGGTATGTGGTAATTGGTATAACTCTAATTGGAAAAGACAACCTACCTGTAAGTCTCTTGTATATGGTAGGGCATATTGAATTAGAGACCCGAGTGCACTTAATGCACTTAGCTGTGCACTAATGTGGTGACTGGTGTCATTTTATACCCTGGTCTGCCTTGCAGGCTGGTTTTAATATTAAACTATATCCAAATTCGACTTTGGCTTTGAAAGTACTTCCAAAGCCGATAACTGCCCATAACTACCTTTCTTTTACATTTAAGTCACCCCTAAGGTCTGCCCTAGGTGCCCCAAGGGGAAGGTCTAGTGTAATAAAAATGCAGGGACAATATAAAATATGCCCTGGTAAGAAAAAAGAGCCAAAGGAGCATTTCCCTATTGTAGTACTGTTAGCCCTATAGGCTAACATAGAAAGGGTTTATTAAACTTAAGAAAGTTTAACTTTTGATTGGAGCTAGCTAGACATGCATTTTAAAGTATCAACATAATGGCTACAATAAATCCAACAACTTGCCAAGATATGATTTATTAAAACTATTCCAGGAAAGTAGTTTTGGAACTTACTATCCTGAAGTTACATAAAGCATCCCTGTAGTAGCCTCTTCTGATTCATCAGCCTTTTACAACCTGAGCTAAGCCTCTCCCTGAGTAGGTGTGAAGAGACCTAGGGCTGATACAATACAGCCATTTGGTGGAAGGAGATTTTCTTCCTGGAGAAGCCAGGGAGGGGAAGGGGTTTGGCTAGATGGGCTGGACGTCAAAGGTAGGAGCCTGCAGAAAACAGATGTCACAGGATCAAGAACATACCAATATTCTTCATCTCTAGCTAGATGCAAGCAAGTGCCCTAATTAGTTTGACAGAGGGGCTGGAAGGAGAGTGCACTTAGTTGTTAGCTACATCTCTGGGATGGGTTACACAGACACACACACCAAGGAGAGAATTTCTCCATTTTCATTTTTAGATGAACAGTGCATTCTGAATCAAAAATATGCCACACTGGACCCTTGGACTGCACCAGAGAAGGCTTGCACTCTGAAGGATTGCACTCACAAGACTCCAACAAACAAAGGACTGTGACTGACTCTAAGGAAATGGCGTGGAATCCCTGATCAGCAACAGGTACAACAGAGCTGAAAAAAAGTCACCTGCAAGCCAAAGAGAGGATCATCCCTGCTGACCAGTTGCAACTGGATTTTACCTGGACTGTGCAGGTGCATTGGCAGAAATTGAGTCTTAGCCCCCACATACAAATAAGACACTTTCCTACAGTGTGAAATTATGAACATTGACAAGGAGAATGTAGCCACTTTTGAAATGCAAGAGGACTAGCACTTAATTTAAAGTGCAGAAGTCTGCCTTGCAGAAGTAGCATTTGTAGTTCAGTTTTAGCAATTTATTATCACTTTGTTGACATTATTTTAGCTATTAAGGTTTTATGGACGGGTTACTGTTAATCAAACAAGTAGTTTTTACATGATTTAAATATTGATGTGAATCCTTCCAAGTTCTTATTGTAGAGCAACTCCCTGATTTGGATATTCAAATGCCAATGGCAATGAGATGAATTGCATCATGTCTAGTTTTAAGTAAGTGCTTGACATTCATGCCAACATTAGGGAAAGGCGGTCTTTGGCGTGGCTGATGTCATTGACTTTGAAGATCTTTATGTACAGTTGCATGCATTCAACATATTAGTGAATAGTGGTTCTCTTGGTAGCGAGGAGTATTTTCATTGATTCCAGGTACAGGTTAAATCTCACTGAGCAGAGAACAGATCCTCAAGAGACAAGAGAGGTCACTGGGAATTGTTGAAATCTTGTGGAGCCCATCTAGACAAATAAAGAACAAAGAGAGAAATAGAATGTAAACTACTGAATAAAATGTTAGAAAATACTGTACCTGTTGTGTGGCTATTGACATTAAGCAAGAGTGTCAAAAAGTCACATCCATGGAAAGGAATCTGTCAACACACCCTCTGACCCCAGCCCCTGAATCCAGCTTATTGGGGCTGCCCCACCCCCCACCAGACGAAGGGTGACAAACACTCACACTGATCTATTGACTTGGCTTTTGTTTTATTTAAAAGAAACATTGCTATAGCCTGGCAATCCCCAGCTCCTCCGGAGATATTGGCCTGGCTTCGTGTTTTATGTAGGTAGACTAGAGCGTAAACACACACTCAGAGTGCTACCCATGAGGGGTGACTCTCACACGGGAGGTGAGGAATGAGAGACATATTTAATCGCAGTTGAAGCCAAAACTGATGAACGCCAAATGTACGCACTCCAGATGCAGTAATGGGTGATAATATTGGGATCATTGTTATCTTCACTGCTAACTGTTCACAGAATTACTCAACATGCATCCCCCCTGAGATCTTCCTCCTTCCCACATGAGATCGCTCACCTGTGAACACCCCCACCAGTGTCGCCCCAAGGCCTGCTGTCTTTCTCTCCCTAGCACACCAGCCACCCTATGGGGCTACATGCCTGCCCTCTTCTTGTAAGGGCCCAAACTCGTATTGTCTTGTGGCACTGTTTACTGATATATATGTGATATGAACATGAATGGCTTTAGTATACTAAAATTCATATAACAGACTGAAGAGCTCTCATGTTGTTGGATTGTTGTTCTTTTTATCCCTTCTTACTCTCCTAGCCTCTCCTCTTTCCCTCCTTCCTCCCTTTGCTCCCTGCACAGCTGGAGTTCGCTTGCTTTATCCTACCGCAATTGTTTCAATTTGTGAAATGTGCTGACTTTCATTGCAATGTCTATAATGTATCCTGACA
This sequence comes from Triturus cristatus, assembly GCF_964204655.1. Taxonomy (NCBI): domain Eukaryota; kingdom Metazoa; phylum Chordata; class Amphibia; order Caudata; family Salamandridae; genus Triturus; species Triturus cristatus. Next base: position 347,959,276 of record NC_140582.1, read on the forward strand.
ATATAAAACGTGCACAATATGGTTCACAATGCCAAACATGTATTAGGTTGCAATAATCTATGTACAATCCCGGTACGTGCTCCACTGTTAATTGTTGTGCACTACACTCTATAAAATCAATAACAAATTCAAAAAAAAAAGAAAAACAACAGTTTCAAAGGCTGCTATAACTTCTTTTTAGATAAGGAGGCAAATGTGGATATTTTCGCACTGAGGAATGCACAGTGTATCAGTTGAATAGTGGTTGTAACTGAATTGATAGTAATATATAAGGCTGGGTTTGAATGGTGGTGAAAGGAGTCATTTGGGTAGGTCTTTGAAGGAAAATATCTGCTGGCCTTGGTAGGCCATAGTGAATGATTGGTGTGTGATGGAACGTGAACTGGGTGGGCGAAAGGTCTGTACTTTCTAGTTGTATTGGTAAGGTATAAGAAAGTAGGATCTGCTTCTTATGGTTACCCCCACTTTTTGCTTTCTGTGATGCTGTTTTTGACTAGTCTGACTGGGATCCTGCTAATCAGGACCACAGTCTATCCGCTTTCTCCCTAAACTGTTGTGTTAGTACCTAGGTACAATCCCAGATTGGATACTGGGGTACCCTTATCAGTCCCTAGTATATGGTACCCATGCACACAGGGCACAGGTACCCCAGAGGTCTTTCATGGGCTGAAGCATGCATTTTGACACCCATGAGAGACCATTCAAAATGGAACTACAGGCCTGCCATTGCAGCCTTTGTAAGTTGTTGTATGCACCACTTCCTAAAGTTATAGGTTTATTATATCTAAGGGTCACTGCACTTAAAACCTATACGTCATCCCTATAGCAGACCTTTACAAGCCTGAGGGCAGGGTGCTTGGTTCTAAGTGAGAGGGTGCCCCTGGAGTCAATTCTTCTGGGTAGTCAGTGAAGCAGCCATATACTATATGGAGGGGCACCGCGTAAGTACCCAATGACCATCTCGAAATAGGCTGCAACGAATCCTATCATGTTTGGTATCAAACATGTTGGAATCATACCCTCACACCATAAACGGTGTGGGAGGTATGATTCCAAGCACTGGAAGGGCCCTCCATTAGGCTCTCTGTGTTCCCAGAACCAGCCTTTTTGAACCAAACAGCACAAAATGGTTGCTGCCGACCAGAGACACATTTTTGCCCACCTGCTGCTGAGCCAAGCTTGAGCAGAGGAAGGTGGAACAGTAGGCATCCTGTCACCTGTGACCACCTCCCAGACAGGATTTAGTGTATTAGGGCTGGGTGGGTGCACTTGCCAGCACCAGAAAGTCTGCATGAGGGGCACATTTGGTGTCCCTGTGCATCATCCAGTTCAACTCAGTCCTGGGAGCTGTTGTCTCCCACTCAGGCGTGAAACTGGATCAAGGGCATGGAGTAACCTCCCCCCTGGCTAGACCCTCCCCTGGGAGGGTCCCCAGAATCTTCTCAACCCTTTTCCTAGGGTACTTAAGGTCTTACCTGGGTGTAGGTCCCTAGATTTGTCGTGGGATAAGATTCATTTCAGACACCATTGAACTTCTACCATTTGGGCACTCTTGACTTCGCTGAACTTTGTTTGGGCCTGACTTCGTCCCTTCCAGTCTGCTGCATCGTTTGTTCCTGTGCAGTATTCTCCCTTGGAGTGAAGGAGTCACTCCCCTGCATTTACAGGCACCGCAACTAAGATGACCGGTCTGCAGACCATGAGCTCTTCCAGACTTGGTGGGCTCTGCAATTCAGGTGGTGGTTTTCCACAGCTCCCGAGGCCTGATCTACCATCTTACCAAGTTTGAGGCAAGTAGTCCTTGTGGGGGTTGCAATTACCGAACCCCTGGGTACCGCATCCCCTTTGCAGTTGCTAAGGTTTGTTGACATCTTTGCAAGAAGATCTTCGGGCTCCTAGGAGCCCCAACCTCGAGTACCTCCAGTGACCAGAATCTTTGGCCACACCACATTGTGTGCATCGTGGCCTACCTCTTTTGGTGGGCTGCTCGAGGTCCTCTTGCAACTCCAGTGCCTTCCACCTGTGGGTCCTCTTGCGGGTCACATTTATTTTCTTTGATTCCCCTGCTTGTGGTGAGTCCCCTGGACCTTGCTGGTCCCACCTTTGCACTTTCTTGGCTCCCTGCTTGGGTTGCATTTGCCATGGCTTGTTGGTGCTCCCGCTGGACACCGACCCCTCAGCACTCAACATCCTTCATGGGACAGCATGTCTCAGGCTCCTGGTCATCCTGAGCTTCGTCTGGTCTTCACAGCTGCAGAGTCAAGGTCATCGACATCGTTCCTGAAGCACCCGACATCAGAGGGCATTCGTCTTCCAAGTCTCCTGGTCACCCCTGAATGACATAGACTCTGTCCCCTCTGCTTTCATGTACTCTTCTTCACAAATCCATGTTTGGAATCTCACAGACACTTTTTCCTCTTCCAGCAGTGGCACTTTCCTGAAATCCTCCAATGGGTTTGACAGCAGTTTCCGACGATACGTCACACCTATGCACTAGGCTTCCCTGGGATAGGTAACTTGGGTACCACAGTATCCACGGATTGGGTGGCTCTCCAACCTTCTGTCTTCCATGGGGTTTCTTCAGGGTCGAATGGGAAGGGTCCTTAATCTTTAAAACTCCAATCATAACTTACACATAGAATTGTACGGAGCCCCCAGTCGTGTTCCCACACTACATGCGCTCTCTGTGGGGTCCCTATCTACTCACCTTGGGTGGATCCTTGGGGTCCCAGTGATTCTACGACCTCTTGACATTGTCCAGACTCGAGTCGTAGTTCGTACACCACTTACTTAGTGTATGGTTTGCCCCCCCCCCCCCCGGGCCCACTGTGTATTAGTGCAATTTACTGTGATTTATTTTCTAAGGTATTCTGTGCTTTGTGTCTATCTCCATGCAGGAGATACTGTAACATACTAGATAGGGTTATATAATAAATACATATTTTTATAAATACTTGGTGTGGTTCTTTTTCATTTAGTCTATACTACAAGAGTGCATTCTGGCAAAACAAGCTGCTTTACACTCCTTCAAGACTAAGCCTGAAGGCTGCTCTCCACAACTAACATTTGGATACCTATCTAAGGTTGTCTGAGACTTCCTAAATTACCAAAAGGGTTGTCTGGACTGGTGCAAGGTGCCCTCTTACATTAGTGGACATCATATACCAGGCCAGCCTCTCACATAATGTATTTGAGAGAAGGCATGTAGAGAGGACGAGCTTGAGAGCTTTGCTCAGGATATTTGACAAAGATATTTTATGTTCCGATATGTTAGAGTGAAATAACAGGTTTGATAACTTGTTGATTGATTTTAAATGTGTTCAAGCGGCCAGCCTTGGTAGGAAGCATAGTCTGTCTGGGGCTGGGAGATTGACACACCCAAAAGGGTTGCTTTTGTAACTGATGGATGCACTTGTGATGAGGTATGTGATGGTCTAGGTGTTGCAGTATGTTGTCATTTTGAACGTACGTTTATGAATGAATATTTTGGAGGCATGGAGTAAGATGAAGGGTTCTGTTGGGTGATGTTTCCAAAGGGAGCTTATGGCCAGATGTGCAACGCTTTTTAGCGTGCGCAAACAGGTCTTAGACCCATTTGCACACGCTAAAAAGCATGGACCCATGTACAAACAGTATTTTGAGATTCACAAATAAATTGCGACTCCCAAAATACCGTTCCCTTCCTAATAGCGACTACAAAGCTATGTACCAATGTTTTGCCACCGCAATTGCGGTTGCAAAACACTCACAAATTAACACTTAATTCAAGTAGGTGGTAATGCATTCACAAATGGGAAGGGGTCCCGTCCCCTTTGCAAATGCATGCAATATTATTTTTTTAAGGACAGGCAGTGGTCCCAAGGACCACTGCCTACCCTTAAAAAATTAAACCAAAACCTTTCATTGTTTTTTTTTTTTAAATGCATCATGTTTTCCTTTAAGCAAAACGGGCTGAATTTAAAAGAAAAGCTGCTTTATTTAAAAGAAGTCCCAGGCATGGTGGTCTGTTGAGCCCAGCAGGCCCCCATCCCTGGGAAGGCCTGTCATTCCCAATGGGCTCACAATTTGCGAGAGGCTCATTAATATTCACGAGCCTCGCAATTTGCGACCCCATTGGGAATCGCAAACGGTGTTAAACACACACACTGTTGTCCATGCTAAATAGCGCCTCGCAAATTGCGAGTCACAAATGCAACGCAATTTGCAGGGCACTATTTAGCAGGTCGTACATCTTGCCCAGAAGGTTTATGATGAGTTCATGTGTTTGAAATTTTCATTTTTCTGGTTCAACACTCTGGCATTACACAAAATATAAAGTTGAGTTCTTATTTCATAAAATGTAATGTGAACATTTGTTTGATAGAGGGATATATTCAACTTGTTTGATATTGACATACTTTGCTTACGGTCTCTGGTATCTAGGATGTTGTTTCACTTTCATCCAGGACAAAATTTATGATGATATTTTAATTTGTATTGTACTAGGTCTCCTATGACATTTTAATGAGCAGGTGTTAAACTTGCAATCTATATTAGGATCAGTACCTTTGTTTCATGTCTTCACAGAATCGCAATTTACTGCACATTGGCAGATCAAATGAGAAACTAAGAAAAATCACTATGCTGGGGATGATTCAGATTCTTTCGCTCTAAAGAAAGTCATGTATATAAAAACTACATTTAAATCCTAACTTTACAAAGACCCCAGACAGCATTCAGTTTGCAATGTTTGCCACCAGACAAAAACTCACATGTATATATATTCTAAAACCAATTCAAGGCAGAAGGCACTCTAACAAAAAAAGAATATACAATGTGTTTAAAATCTGAAACTTGATGCGAGTAGTACCACCACGTGTTTTTTTGACTATTGTGAATAAGCAACACATGTGCTGGTTGATATATCTAGTGAGCTACTATTTTGTGCTACGTAGAAGTTGAGTGTGAGCTATGTCTTCAGAATTTTGGAAGTATGCTATTTATGCCATGTTTTCCAATACAGTTGGGGCGAAGGTTTGGTTCCTTCAGCACACTCTGGAGGTCAAAATAGTAAGGATGCTGCTTCAAAAATGGAAAAATCTGAAAATAGCTTTTTCACAGAAGGCATGATGTATCACAGACAAGGCATTAAATATGACTCCATTACTTCTAACTGATGTCTGCATATGCATAGCACATTTGACATTTGCTCTTGGTGCATAATTATGGGGAGCAATTTGACTGTATTAGGTAATCTTGAAATAAGCTTATTGGTTGAAGTAAATGCCTTTAGCATAGCCCAATCTGGACAAAAACCAGTGGAAAAACTGATCACATTCTTTGAGGAAACCAATGTGTGGAAACATTTAAAAAAATAAAAAATACTATGGATGCTCTCTGAGCCTCTGAGATGTGACTAATTACCAAGGGCCCAATGGCATTCTATTAGGGTAAGACTGGGACAGAGAATAGACCTGGGCACCAAAATAAAAGTGGCCCTTGTTAGCAAATCAGATAGCTCATAGGGGCCCATGTCTGTAAATTGTGGCAGTTTAAACTTGTAAAGACAAGTTGATTAGGTGTTTGGCAAATTAGTTGAGACTGCATACATTTGTGCTTGCTGCAGTCAATATGGCAATATCAGAGAAATCAATAGTACAACCTGGCCCAGCAGACCATAAAACAGGCCCATAAGAAGCCAAAAAGCCCACCCACACACTGACCTGTTAGACCAGTCCACCAGGCACTGCCTGATTGCCCTATAGGCCAGTCTGACTCAGTATTCTAAGCATTTTGTTAAGAAAGGCAAAAGATTTTTCCAATAATGTTAATGGGCAAAACAGTTTGAGAGCAAGCCTTGGAGCTGGGAAATTTAAGGGTTTTATTAGGCAAGGTAGTGAGGCGGATTTATATGCAAACATGTCTTGAATACTACTCATTGCTGCAATAATGACAGACAAGAGAAAACATTGTTGCATCATCGACATTCCGGATAATAAATCAGAGGCAGCTATCTTATTGGTAGTCCTATCAACCAGATAAGGTATACTGAGACTTTACCCCATTTCCTCTATCATCATCCTACCTTATTCAATTTCAGATGCCTTTGGTTCATCTCTTCACACCTCTGAGGATATTGCATGTCCGTTTGTTTAATGCTTTTACACATTTTTCTTTTGTTTCCCCTATGTCTCATGAATCTTACTTTATCTTACTCTCACCATCCGTCTGTCTCACTTTACAATGTCTCATCTTTATCCTTAGTAATTCCAATTAATCAGTTATATGAAAGAGGGAAAGTGTTTACGTAGTTGATCATATTTGAAAGACAGGAGAAAACCCAACCCAAGTAAGGTAGCTGGATTGCCAGCAGTTTCCTCTGTTGCTGTCAGTGCCCAGGCAAGTTTTTGTTTCGATTCTATTTGGCCTTGAGGCAATCAGCTTTCCTTTTGCTTTTCCTCAATACTCTTATTCTTTAATCTTTATAATTTATTTTCCATCTCCTGCATTTGCTGTTTCCCATATTTCCCAATATACCCAACTCAGAAAAGGCATTACAGCCTTCTCCTCTCCTTTCTCAGGCCCTATTCCTCAAACAGACCTCAGCCAGACCATAAACACTCAAATGCCCTTCTTCATTTTTTATTGGATGCAGCTCTTGAAATGCTTTCTGTCATCTGGTGCTCTTTTTTCTGATTTTCACTCTGCTCCTCTGGCATGTCTAAGGATCCCCACTTGTTCAAAATCCAAATCTGGCAGGCCATTTGTTAATGCAAACAATTTCCAAGCCCTTCTCCTAGGGTCAAAGATAGTCAGCCCAGCTAGATGCCAATTTGGAAGCTAAAGTCTCAACCCTCATATTACTTTATTATGGTGGAATATTCCTCTAGGTATGATTTCTATGGCTCACCGCTCTCAGTGATAGTTGTAGAGATAGATTATGGGGATCACTGACATAATATCGATGTAAAAAATATTGATTTGCAATTATATAAGAAAATAAATATTGTCTACAAAAATATCATCTTTGTATAATTAACAAAACCACAAATATTGATAACCTAAGTACCGCTCTCAAACATATCTACTTTTATTTATTTTGATAACCAACATATTGGAGCCAAATATATTGTGACATTTAAATAAAAATATAAATAGTAACATTTATCATAACATAAACTATTGACTACATTAATATCAAAAAATATTAATACTTAATACAAAAACTAATACAAAAACATAAAAATAATAACAATATAACCAACACTTTAAATTAACCATTTAATAAATCCAGACGTGTTCTAACTATATTATAAGAATTTTAAATCACTCAAATAAATATCAATAATGCCAAAACCTGCACTTCAAAATATCAAAGTATTAATAAAAATATGTATTTACAAGTATGAACATTCAGACATTAAACAGAAACAATTTGTAAAATATACATAAATAATACATCTGATGCAAAAAATACACCAAAGAAATACTGCCAGCATTATAAAAGAAACATTGAATAGCATTCACCAATAAAGGCAATAGAAACACAAATCTGACTAAAAGAACACTAACCAATTAAAACACACCTTGGAACAAACTAAACAATAACATTATGCAAACGATTAAACTAACAATGTAAAAGGCACACAAAATGTAACTACTTGCTTCTTTAAAATTTACAAAAACTGCAAGAAGACAATACTCTGCCGAATCTCCCAGACAGGATCAGAAAGAAGATGCTGAAAAATATACACAACTACCTGCCAAAGTAAGCAAAACATTGATTTATACTAACTTTTAACGTAATTAATTTTAAAAGAGTAAAATGACAAATGACTAAATACTCTACTGCTTTTATGTTTTTAAAAATAGATACTACGAAGAAATGACCACTAATCTACAGAGAAATTACAGAAATTAAACATCTTCAAAATCTTAATTAAAATGTATGTTATTTAAACAATTAACAGAAAGTAACCCTGAAACAGTTATGATCTAAATAAATTCACTCAGCCACCACTAACTACCAAAAAAAATGTTTAAAATTTAAATGTATTTTTATTCTCCAGCAGTTAAAGAGGCACCTGACTAACATTACAAGAACCCCAATGAAAAGCCTGAAATTAAAGACTGCAATTTCCATCAAGAAAACCTATGTGAGTATACAATAGAAAACAAAAGACAAAATGTTGCTTGTCAATATGAAATGTATTATAAACTTTTAAACATTTTATACTTAATATTATTACACTATTTTCAGTCATAATGACAGAAAGAGCAAGATACATTACATCACAGAAAGTGAAACAATTACTCTCTCACGTGGGCTACATTTACAGTGAATAAAGTACAAGCTGAGAAACTTTCCAATTGTAAATGTACTAAATAATTACTCTAATGCATGATATGGATGGGCCTCTACAAATGAATAAGTTGTTATTAATGTAAGAAAACACAGCCATCTCCCAATGTCACAGAAATAGAAGAAAGGCATGTCCTTCAAGATTTAAAAGAGGCAAGAACTAGTTCACAAGAACCCACAACTAAATATAAAAAATGTAGTATCCAAAATCCCCAACCACATCAGACTATAGAGGGTAGCTCCCTCTATACTCACCCTACAATGCTTAGTAGAAAGAGCTAAAACAGTCACCATCAAGACACCTCCTGCCCCTAAAAGATATCAAGATATCCAAATTCCACTTACCATCACACTTAGGGACTCATTAGGATGTCAGGTGGACCGCCACTGGCAGGCTGTTGGTGGCAGTCCGCCCAATATCCAGAAAAAAACAGTCCGACCGCTGGATTAAGATACCAGTGGTCGGAGCGCAGTGGGTGGAGCCAGTCGGGGTAGCAGTCCGACAGTAATCCTTGCAATGAAGGCAGTGCCTGCGCCGGCACCGCTGTAGGGATTACGGTGTCCATTTTCCACAGCCTTTTCATGGTGGTCCCATGATGGTCTAACCAATACTGATTTCTTCTTCTCATTTTATACAGCTACCTTTTATTCTAGTTTAGAAATAGAAAGTCCATTAGGAGCTGCCATTTTCCCTATAATAATATGAAATTTATAATGCGCTCAGCTTACCCGAGGGCATCCCGGCGCAACAGACCAGAAGGAGAGACTCAGCTAATCCATACTATGGAAACAAGTGGTTTCACACAGCATACCTCCTAAGGTTTCAAGACGACAAAAAAGGAGTTTTCTCATATACATAGCTTGTGATAGCTAAACACATCCTGAGAGTAACATAAAACCATCTTGAGACCGTAATTCCAGTTGCAAGCTAGGGTCCCTTCTGTGGTACATGGTCCATCTATCTGATGAGGCTTCCATTTCTGTTGCACACAAACCTGTTCTTCCTATTCGAAATACCTATCTGCCATTTTTTCAACGGCTAAAGTAACCTTTTGTGTTTTTTAAACCTTGTGTCTCAGATTATCATTTTGATTAACGGCTCCAAAAGATCTTGTGCTCCTGGATCAGACACAGCTTTTAAAATGATCACTTGCTTAGATTTAAAAATGATGTCCCTTCTCTTTGTTAAGGTTTCTACCACATTAGCAATCCCATTACTGGAATCGAAAGTGTCACTTGTGCGAGCACAGAAATCTCATGAAAATTTCCACAAAATGACATAATCTTAGACTTACTCAATGAACCTGAAAGTTCTGCGCCTTTCTAGATGATGGATCTTTGCCACCTTTTTAGAATAGAGCTTCACACAACAATGTCATTATTAGTTGTATTTGATGTTCAGTCAATAAAGAGAGGGCTGGTGACATTTCAAAAGTTTATTTTCTCATACTAGATATTTTTGTTCTTTTTATTCAAATTAGTGATAAATCGATCACAGAAATAATAATAAATCTGATTAATTAGAACAAGCATAGAAAGTAACAGCGTGTTACATCAAAGAATAATCCCTATTCTAGCTAAAGGACCTATCATAATTTAACAAGACATTCCCTCTGGAAAAGAGCAGTATATGCAGATTGCTAAAGAAACGGTTGAATTACCCCTAAAGGGTAGTTCTGGAGACTCAGCCAAATTCTCTGGACAATTGCAGTAGCAACCATCTAACCGTAAAGAGTAGTTTCACAGCAGTAACTATGATCAGAATAAACTAAAGATTTCCGCACAAAGCATAAAGAAGCAGAGAGAATCACCGTAAGCAGTAGCTGATGGCAAATCAGGCTGGCACAGCAAAGCACCAAGGAGCATGGCGGGGATGGGATGCAAAGATTGCAGCACTCTCTAGCTCTAGCTAGGAACACGTACTATATAAAAAGCAGCTAAAACATGTTGCAAAAATAGGGATGTATGTCATCTTTATCCAATGGTCTGACATCTTCGACCTCAAATCCCACAGTAGCGTCCATGTCTGTATGAAGTCATTTAGTGGTGGCTACAACGTATTACAAAAATATGCTTCTAGGAAGGTTCTTATGAGAACCTTTTGCAAACTCACTCCATTAGATGTCTACGGTCCCATTGTGAAACAATGAGCTACTGTATGACAAGAAACATTTGATTTCTGGTATGTTCTAATTAGATCACATAACATAAGCTGCAGAAAGCATTTTCTTTTCATTAATACACTTGTTCATTTTATATATGGGGTAAAGTATAATATCGTAATGCAGTAAAGTCATATGGTGTGAGGGAAAGAAAAAATGCATTTTTAGGATACAGCAAGTTTCACAAAAAGGTCAAACCCTAGAGTTCCATTTTAATGATCATTCACTATTTTATGAAAAGCATGCATTTTTTATAAAGTGATAGAGCAGAATAAAATGAACAGTGAGGCCTAGCAAGTGGAGAACAATAGAAATGAAGGCTTTCTGCAGAAAATAAACATCACGTTCACTTTTACACATTAAACCAAAGCACATTTTCTAACATTTTAACTTATGATGCATTTTCATGTAAATATTTTAGCAGGTCTCTGTGTTATGGTGTGGTGTAATTTTCATAAGATTATTCATCTTCCTCACTTGCCATAACCTCAAAAAATAAGAAACTGCTTAACCAAGAAACTCTCATCTGACAGCTGTTCGAGATGCATCAGTAACAATTTTTGTTGTAAACACCACAACAATCTAGAAAATTGGGAAAATGTGACTGAAACCCTTCCCCTATTAGTCTTTTGAAAAGGGAATCAACAGTGATCTGATGTGTTACAACTGTCTCCATAGCCGGAGCAAAATCTCATCAAAGGTTGGGTGCATGCTTTATAGTCTTTTAAACAACCTTTGGCAGCATTAATCAAGCTTGTGCAAAAATGTGCAGTCGATTGCTGTTGATGGTGGTGTAAATTGTAAAAAAATTGTAAATTGATACTTGTATAGCGCACTACTCAACCTCAAGGGTCTCAAGGCGCTTGTACGAATACCGCTGTGGAACCCATCCTGGCTTTCCCTGTGAGGCGTCCACTCCTGGGCACCCCCAAGGTGGAGGCCAGGCATCCTTAGCGTTGGGGGGGCCGTTGTGGAGATTAAGCAAGCTATTGCCCAGAGTTGCAGAGTGGGACTCCATGATTGGAATGGCACTGAGGCGAGAATAATCAGGTCCATGGAATTTTTTAACCCAATACCCGCCGAGGCGGGGAATTGAACCCTGGTCCCGGGCTAGACCTCTGCATCAGGGTCTGCCGCTCTAATCATTGAGCCACACTTCTCCGGTGTAATATCTTTGGTGGCAATGATCTATATAGCTACGTGGATGAAGTTATTATTTGTATTATTGGGCAACACTGGTGGTCACACTTGACACATTCTAACATTCAATAGAGATATGCAGTGACACACATAAGCAACAAGGTTTTCAAGTTGTCAGGTTATGGACTTGCCTGATGTGATCCCTAATGTGTATTAATTCCATTGTAATCTTGGAGACACTGCAATACCCCTGCTTATGTGTGCTTAAAATACCATGGTATTAGCACAAAGCCCACTGTTCCTTCCACAGGCATTAATTGCTCTAGTGTAGTACAGTACAGATGCTGGTCATTAAATACTCACTGTTCATGGTATTGTACTTTGGAATTGAACTGAGACATTTCAACAATCAAATTTCAATTAAACCCCTCTAGCTACTCATTATGGGGAAGTTTGACTTAAACATACTGTCCACATGCTGCAGGGTCACATTATGGATCTTCATCAATAGCCAAAGCTTTATCTTTGAGTTTCATGAAAACCTTCGTTTCCCAATTATTATGTATGGTTTATGTCTAACATTTGTGTCTGTATAGCTTTTTCAATTAAATACCAGTCCAAAGAAAAAATCATGTGCCTCAGTCTGAACATGGAAGTTGTTCACCCCAGTTTTTAGGTCTGTTTTGACTGTGCAGCTGTATGGAAGTGTTTGAGCGGGAATCAATGTAAATATAAGTGATTTAACATCTCCATCTCACATCAACCAGGTTGATCCCCGCTCAGGATGTTCTGTCTCTTACTTCTATGTGTCAGACCTTTCAATCATTTATGAGAAGATCGGGAGCTATGCATCACATAAATTAAAATTACAGTTCATTCAATAATGAGAGCTAGCAGTAAGGGTTAAGGGTTTTATTTTCATTAAAAGTTTAGTAAGTTCCCTTCTCTTTTTATTCAATTAGCTAAATGTATCATTCAAATTACAGAATTGATCATAAAAATATAGTTAGAACAAATCATAACATATAATGCATTCAGCATGTTTCATAAAAGGAAACAATACCTATTCTAAAGAATTAAAGAATATGGCAAAATTGTGATATCATAAACCCTTAAAGAGTTAAAATGCAATAGGCAAGAGTGACACAGAGCATAAATCTCAAAATTCAAACAGTTAATAATGACTGAAACTTCCATAAAGAGCAGTTCACCAAACTCAAGTAAAGTCTCAGCAATGAAGCAAAATAGTCAGGCTGGAGCAGTAGCACCTGGAAGCAGCAATCAAGTCGGAACAGGGTAGCCAATCTGCATTCAGCCTTCAGCAGTAAGCCGTTAGCTTTCAGCTTCAGAATGGATATGGCAAACGGGTAAGAGCATAAAGGGGAAAAGCGTGGTTATCTACTCTAGGAATATGCACTAATATAAACAGTCTAAAAGAAATGTCGCAGTTCCAATTGTACCATCTTCTCCTCTCGTCCAATGTGCTTTCGTTGTTCTTCTGAGAACAGACTCTCCTTTTCCTTTCTCATGATTTCACACAAAGAACTTTCAAAGAAGTATCACGAAGTGTGAAACATTATTCAAACTATGCCTACGTATGAGGCCTTTCAATTCTTAGACCTCCTTTACCATGGGTATGATCATATTCTTAACCTTCTAATAAAATTAATTGTATGTTAGCTGAACAATAGGTTATGTGCAATAGAGACATCAGCTACAATTAAATATTAATACGCACTACCTCTTTTCATTATAAAATGATGAAAATGTGTTAAAAGATCAACATTTTCTATTAATTCATTGTAATCAGTGTGTGAAACAAGGATTAATTTAATTTAACAATAAAGTGTTTCTAGCAAACATTTAAAAACATTGTTATTAATCAGAAGCATTCTGCAATATGATGCGAAGCTTGTTAATAAAGGCATGTCAGGTTAATGTCAACTTTAAGCATGTTGTGCACGTCTTAGCACATTTGGTTTAGTTGCAGGTAAAATGAAGCTTGCTTAAACATTTTTAGGCCTAGTACTAATAAATACTGCTACATACTGCATTTGCACATTTTAATATATTGCCAGTTCAATATAAATTGCATGTTAACATTGCACTTGTGTTTTAACTAGATTATTTTTGCATTTTAATAAAAGGTTGCCCACACAAAACCTATTGTTACCAATTATGTAAAGTAAATATGAATGCAGCAGCTGCTCAATCAGTGCTCCACACGACTCCTTAATTACAAACTGATGCATGTGGCCCAATGCATCAGTTTGTAGATGCCTGCGTCACATTATAACTGCACCAGGTATAATGTATGCAGAGTAGACGGTAAAAGCCATGTAGAACTGATGCAGTGAAATTTACAACTTTTCACTACATCTCACTACAAATTGACTGCATCAAAATCCCTATGCCTTCTCAAACCAGGCATAAGGATTGATGCAGGGCTTTTAACATGGACTCACCACTATGTTCTGATGCATTGCTGGAGTTGCATCAGTCTTACAACCAACTCCAGCAATGTGTCACTCTAGCCCCAACAGATGCATTAGAATTAATGACGCATCTATGAATTCTTGCGCCATGGAGCCCTGTATTGTAAATACAGTGGATCAGTAGCATTGTTAGGGCATTTGAGCTAGGCACAAGAAATTTGACGCATTGATGCGTCAGTTCTTGTAAATATGCCCCTTAGTCTTCCCACTGTTTGATACATTCAGTTCTTTATCTCATATAAAAGTTCTCTACAGAAACAAACTTTTGTTGCCGCTGTTTTCCCATGCAATAGGCTTTAAAGTGATAACAAGCGTTTGTGTGTGTATTGCTGATAAACTCAATTTGTGAACACCTGTATTTACATTTGTTTGCACATTAAAGCCAGACTTATTGGCAGTGCCAATGCTTGTTAAGTTTTAAAGCAAGATTCCTGTGGTCTGGTTATAAAGATTCTCATATGCAGGCTTTTGCCAGAAATTGACTTCGATGAGTACACTCCATCATTTGATTTGTTTTCTTTTTTAGTTTTGTAGGGATATATTCACTCTTGAGGCTTGAGCCGGGAGTTGGAGGTGAAGTGCTCGCTGCTTTGCTTGTGAGATTACCATTGTTTTTTACAAAATCGATAGCGATTTTAAACTGTATAATATTACTGTGCTTTTAATTTTTATTTGGGGCCATTGCAAAACGGGGCTTTTTAAGTGCTTTTACTCAGCTCAATCGTTTTACTCTGTTTTAAACCCAGTGAGTAGTCATTAAACGGTGAGGTTACCTGCTAGCAGCTGGTTCCGGCGCGGCCGTCATCTTGGGTGTAGCGTGGGGAGCAGTCTAGCGTCTGTCTCCCATACGCTATATCTAGGGCGATGGCGCGAGCGCGCTCCGTTGCCACTCTTGAGGCTTGAGCCGGGAGTTGGAGGTGAAGTGCTCGCTGCTTTGCTTGTGAGATTACCACTGTTTTTTACAAAATCGATAGCGATTTTAAACTGTATAATATTACTGTGCTTTTAATTTTTATTTGGGGCCATTGCAAAACGGGGCTTTTTAAGTGCTTTTACTCAGCTCAATCGTTTTACTCTGTTTTAAACCCAGTGAGTAGTCATTAAACGGTGAGGTTACCTGGTAGCAGCTGGTTCCGGCGCGGCCACCATCTTGGGTGTAGCGTGGGGAGCAGTCTAGCGTCTATCTCCCATAAGCTATATCTAGGGCGATGGCGTGAGTGTGCAGCGGGCGCGCCAAAGGCGCACCAAAGGCGCGCCAAAGGCAATCCCGTCTGCGCCCGTCCGCGCCTGGCCTGTGCCTAGTGCCCAAACCCCTGTGTCACCGGTCACTTGCACTGGTGTCCGGATTTGCTACTCGAAAAGGGAACTCATGAGCATAAGGGTGAGAGGGAGAAATCTTAACTGTGAGGTGTGGGCTTTTAATGCGGAGGTACCTCCACAATCTGGAACATGTTTTAGCTGCAACTCCAGACTACCTGCTCTGCTATGCTTAGCACCCTACAAGTATACCGACTTTGAGCAAGGTCACCGAATGGCCCAAGCACCGGCCTGTAAGTGCGCATTGTTAAATGCCAGATCCCTGATTAAACATAGTACTGAATGCGCTCACCTTATTGAGGACAGCAACATCCAAATAACTTTTGTAACTGAGTCCCGGTCCGATGATGCCTCAGGCCCGGATCTGCTGAAAGCTACACCGCCAGGCTTCGTGTGCTACGTATTAAACAGGGGCGGGGGCAAAAAAGGGGGAGGTCTGGGTATAATTTACCCCAGCTCTTTCAAGGCAATCTTTCACCCCATAACCAATGAGGGCTGTGAAGCACTGGCCTTTAATTTCTATATATCAAGTCACCACAATTTCAAGGGCATCTTACTATATGGACCCCCGAGGAATAAGCAGACTTTCGAATCAGCGATTGGTCATCTACTGGAAGATAGTATCTGTCAGAGTTCCTATACAGTGTTGGGAGATTTCAATTATCATCTGGAAATGCTCCTAAACCCTGAGACGGCCACTCTTTTAGATATTATGAATAGCGTGGAACTCACACAACATGTTATGGCTCCCACTCACTAGGCAGGGCACACGCTTGACGGTATTTTCTCCAATCACCCTGGCTTGCAGGTCACAGAAGTTAGGCCTCTGATTTGGACTGATCACTCGACCATCTTGTTTGACCTTACTAGTCGGGAACACTCTCTAGGTGAGTCTAGGAGTAAGAAGCATATTGAGGTTCGTCCCTGGAACAGATTGAATACAGGGGTTCTTCACGATCTCCTCTGACGCAGGCATCTCCTTTTCTCCTGCAAACTTAGAAGCAGAGGAAGGGGCAATATCCTACACTAGTTGGGTTAATTTGGCTTGTAATAAACTTGCTCCATCTAGGAATATAAGACCCAAGAGATCTACACCATCAGCTCCCTGGTTTTCAGAGGAACTGAAACAAGGCAAACACACCTGTAAACGATTAGAGCGGGTTTGGAGGAAAGAGTACAAGGAATCCGACAGGTGGGCATATAAGAAAGGCTTAGCAAACTACAAACACCTGCTCTTTGTCACTAAACAAAAGTTCTTCATTAATAAAATTGAGCTTGCGAAAGACTCAGCCAAAACCCTTTTTAAAACAGTCTTGGACCTGTCATACCCGCGTCCTGTCCAACTGCAACCAAGCGCAGCACTCTGTGAAGGGATCGCATCCTTCTTCTTAAACAAAGGGGATGTGATCTTTTCAGCCTTGAATGGTTCCCCAGCGTAGGGAAGCGACGAGGAGGGACGGAGGGGTTACCAGGGCCCCGAGGTAGTACTCGAGAAATTTGAGCCACTCACTCTGGAACTAGTACGCACTTTGTTGGACACAGCAAGATCCGGATCACCCTTTGACCCCTCTCCGGTGTCCATTGCAAGGGCAATGGCAGAACCGCTAAGTAAAGCCCTGACCCCAGTCTTTAACTCAATGATTGAGACCGGCTGTTTTCCCAGGCTCTGGAAAAAGGCCTCAATCCTACCCCTGCTGAAAAAACCTAACCTAGATGCCTTGGAACCCTCTAACTTTCGCCCCATATCCAGGCTCCAATTACCCGCCAAAATGGTGGAAAAGGCCTTAAATACACAATTGGCCGCCTTTCTTGTCAGATCGCAGACTCTAGATGACACACAGTATGGTTTCAGAAGTGGCTATAGCACAGAATCAGCACTTCTAAAAACCATGGATGAGATCAGAAGAGCGGTAGATTCTGGAGGAAGGGCAGCCCTGATTTTATTGGATCTCTCCGCGGCCTTTGACACGGTCCACCATCAGCGTTTGCTGGACCGGCTCTGGGCTTGCGGGATTCAGGGCAAGGCCTGGAGTCTCATAAAATAATTTCTCTCTGACAGATCCCAGGTGGTTTCCATGGGTGAGTTCTGTTCTAAACCATTTATACTGCCTTGTGGAGTCCCACAGGGCTCGTCCTTGACACCGACCCTGTTTAATGTCTATGTGTCCTCTCTGGCCCCCATTATTAAGACCTTGGGTTTTGACTTAACATCCTATGCTGATGATACGCAAATTGTGGTATCCGTGCAGCCTGGTCAGGAGGACAGCTTGGCAATCAGATTTCATGATTGTATGATGGCAGTAAGTCACTGGATGGCGGAAAACTGCCTGAAATTGAACTCCGAAAAAACAGAGGTCATGGTGTTTGGAAACGCCCCAACCTTTTGGAATACTAAATGGTGGCCAGTCAGTATGGGAAAATTCCCATCCCCAGCCCCAAAAGTCAAAAACCTGGGAGTAATGGTAGATGATAAGCTGAATCTGGGGGCCCAAATAAATTCAGTCTCTTCGTCTACATCTTTCGTTCTACGGACTGTGAAAAAAATTCTGCCTTTCCTGCCTACAGGAAGCCAGAAAACAGTGGTCTCCGCCTTGGTGATGTCAAAATTGGACTACTGTAATAGTTTCTATCTGAACATCCAGGAACGTTTTTTGAATAAACTACAGAGGCTGCAAAATGCAGCAGCCAGACTATTGACCGGGACCCCTAAATTCGCACCCATATCGAAAGAAATTCAGAAACTGCACTGGCTTCCAGTCGAGAAAAGGATACTTTTTAAAACATTATGCACTGCTTTTAAGGCTCTCCATGCGACCGGACCTGTCTATCTGCAAAAGCACCTAAAGTGGTACATACCCTCTAGAGATCTTCGCTCTCGGGGAGCGAAATTGGCCGCTATCCCCAAGGTAAATAAACTCTCTTGGGGAGGCAGAAGATTTGTTGTGGGGGCGGCCAAGGCCTGGAACGCCCTTCCGGCACAGCTTAGAAACCTGACAGACTTGCTGTCCTTCAGAAGGGCATTAAAAACATGGTTGTTCACCCTCTAAGGCCTGCTCTCTGTAACGTGGCTATTAAGATTGGTAACAGCGCCAGGACACCCTTGGGTAACCGTTGCGCTTTATAAGTTAATTTAACATAACATAACATAACAATGCACATATAAAAATGCTCTTCACTTCTGTTGTCAATGTAATGACCCACGATAAGACTTAGGTGCAGTTTACAAGGTTCTCCCGGTAAGGAGGGTTTGAAAAAATCTATTTTGCCCCTGTAAGATCCAAGGACTTAGGTTCCAAGTGAAAGCAGTCCGCAAACATCTAATCTTCTTGGTGGAACGAACTCTGAATTCAAAAGTCAACTGGGTACATTTGTATCTCTTTGACGCCGTGAGTACACTGCAAACGTATTAAAAGAAATTCTATTCTCAAAAATGCATAGAATGTATAGGCAAACATGTTATCATCAATTGTCACTAGTAATAGGGGAAAGGGTATAAAGACAGTACCAAATGATGAAAGGACTTATGGTTTCTGTAGCACTTCTATGGAAATTTAAGAAAAGTTTCGATTTTTATCAACAGACAGGTACTCATCTACAGATTAAATACTGAACGTTTGATGAAATCCATAAATAAAGTTAAAAAAAAAAAAATATATATATATATATATATACTAAAAGATAAATGATACACAAGCCTCTGTAATCTGCAATGTATTTAACACAGACACTAGTCCCTTATTGTATTTGATCTACTCTCTGCAAAATGAATTGAGATGGCTCACTGTTTCTCAATGTGTTATAATTAGTATTTTCCTTGTTTGCAGCTTGGGGTATTTAAATGTATCAACTGCAAAATTATATTTGATTCATCCTCACTCAGTAATTGTGTAATATTCACTTTTGCCAGTCTATCTGGGAGTGAGTCCACTGACTTTACGTGAGCTGTAATTGAGCTTCCATCCCACTTAATGCTTCTTTTCACCAAAGACACCGCTTGACTTACTTTATTTAGCATGTTCGAACTTAAAACACTCTTCAGAAATAAGTAGGGGAAGTGTGGTGTAACCCTATAAACAACCAAACAGTTAAGAAATATACTAAACAGCCAGATCCAATATAAATGAAACAAGTAAACAATTATTAACTAAATTCCACCAAACATTTGAAATTATAATTTTGGAACTTAAGTGGTTTTGTGTTCATGATTTGATTTAAATAGTCTCTCTCATGTTGCCTTATGTTTCATAAATCGTAATGAAAAGAAAAAAAACTTTAAACCTCCACCCTCCAGTCTTGAAACACTTGTATATCGGCCAGCTTCTGAGCTGATGGATCAACAAAGAAGCGGTGCCTGCAGTATGTCAAAACAGTACAAGTCCAATAGTTTGTTGAGTAATGCCTTAAGTGCCTATATGCACTCAGAGTGAACATGCACCTTTACCAAAGGATTCTAATAAAAAGTATGTTCCACCTTATCTCACATTCATTTACAAGATATTTTTGACTCTGTTGTGCTCTGTCTATTGGACAGTGGTCTGATTAACTTCAGCTCATATTTGTGGTGCAGTCCTTTGGCATGGCCAATGGCAAAGTATCTGGGAATTGGTAAGCCATCCAATAAGGCGTGCACTAAAATGCTGGATTTCTTTAATATGACCGATACCCTGAAATCCAATGTGAACCTATGTCAGGCTACCAGACATCTGATAATATTGCAGAACATATGTATACTAAATTAGAGGTGAACCTTCAACCCACATGATTTCTACAATATGAAGTATTGCTATTTCTGGAATCTCATTTCACAAATAACCGTATCACTCTCTTCTGATTTAAAGTTAAGTGTTCCATCACTGTTCTTTCAGGGATTGGCGGTGCATTGCCCTACTTTAATGTTTCTCGAAAAAAAGGGATTCTTTATTTGAATTTTGTGATCTTGTCAGTGATCCGTCTAAATTCAAGACTTTGCTGTGTGATTTTATATCTTGCTTAGTGTTATATTTATCCTGGTTGCAATTTTATGCTTGATTTCACTTCGAGTTGGGCTGCATCTTCTTATGTCGCTGAAATTCATTCAGCCTCATTACACGGCTTTTACGGTTCCCATTTACTGAAATACAGTCACGGCTTGTAGCCCAAAAACTCCTTTTTCCAAGAAATAGCTAGGTTAAAAAATGTTATATTTTCAGCTGATCCGTTTTCTACAGCTGCGCTTACATCAGAAATGCTCACCTCCAGATATATCCCTAAAACCTGATCTGTTCAGTTTTATTTTTATATGTGTGGTTCTATAATAATTAAAATAATAAGCAGTATGGTTTGTTTTGCTGAAATACACTTTAACAGTCATCCGCATGAGAACTGTATGTATGTGCCCTTGCATATTCAAACAGTTATTAATGACTGAAACTTCCATAAAGAGCGGTTAACAAAACTCAAGTAAAGTCTCGGGAATGAAGCAAAATAGTCAGGCTGGAGCAGTAGCACCTGGAAGCAGCAATCTAGTCTGAACAGGGTAGCCAATCTGCATTCAGCTTTCAGCAGTAAGCTGTTAGCTTTCAGCTTCAGAATGGATATGGCAAACGGGTAAGAGCATAAAGGGGAAAAGCTTGGTTATCTACTCTAGGAACATGCACTAATATAAATGTTGCAGTTCCAATTGTATTGTCTTCTCCTCTCGTCCAATGAGCTTTTGATGTTCTTCTGAGAACAGACTCCCCTTTTCCTTTCTCATGATTTCACACAAAGAACTTTCAAAGAAGTATCACGAAGTGTGAAACATTATTCAAACTATGCCTACGTATGAGGCCTTTCATTCTTAGACCTCCTTTACCATGGATATGATCACATTCTTAAACTTCTAATAACATTTATTGTATGTTAGCTGAACAATAAATAGGCTATGTGCAATAGAGACATCAGCTACAATTAAATACTAATTAGCACTACCTCTTCATTATAAAATGAGGAAAATGTGTTAAAAGATCAACATTTTCTATTCATTCATTGTATTTAGTGTGTGAAACAAGGATTAATTTAATTTAACAATAACGTGTTTCTAGCAAACATTTCAAAACATTGTTATTAAGCAGGAGCATTCTGCAATATGATGCGAAGCTCGTTAATAAAGGCATGTCAGGTTAGTGTCAACTTTAAGCATGTTGTGCACGTCTCAGCACATTTGGTTTAGTTGCAGGTAAAATGAAGCTTGCTTCCACATTTTTAGGCCTAGTACTAATAAATACAGCTACATACTGCATTTGCACATTTTAATATCGTGTCAGTTCAATATAAATTGCATGTTAACATTGCACATGTGATTTTAACTAGATTATGTTTCCATTTTAATAAAAGGTTGCCCACACAAAACCTATTGTTACCAATTATTTAAAGCAAATATAAATGCAGCGGCAGCGCAATCAGTGCTCCGCACGGCTCCGTAATTACAAACCGACGCATCAGTTTGTAAAGGCCTGCGTCACATTATACCTGCACCTGGTATAATGTATGCAGAGTAGACGGTAAAAGCCATGTAGAACTGAGTCGGTGAAATTTACAACTTTTCACTACATCTCACTGCAAGTTCACTGCATCAAAATCCCTATGCCTTCTCAAACCAGGCATAAGGATTGACGCAGGGCTTTTAACGTGGGACTCACCTCTATGTTCTGACGCATTGCTGAAGTTTCATAAGTCTTACAACCAACTCTAGCAATGTTAGTTGAGTTTATTGTACAGTTAATTAAAACCTTTACAATCATGCGTTAAAATTTCTCTCTAACTTTTTTTTTTGTGGCCTAAAATAGATCGTTGTTAAAACACAATAAAATTCAATAATGTGTGAAAAAAAAGAGAAAAGAAAAAAATCCGGTTAACTTCGAAAAAAAATGCTTTGAAAAGGGTAAAACCTAGTGCAAAGCTTTTAAAGTGCATTGTATACATATTTGACATAACTGAGGTCCCGATTTGAAGCAGCTGCACAATCCTTAAAGTGTATGGTGTACCAGTCTTAGCGCTACTGAAGCTCTTATTCAGTAAAGCGGCGCTGCCCCCGTAGTCCGTTCCATTATAATGCAGTCTGCGAGCTGGGTTGCCTGCTTTTTTATAATTGATTCTGCAGCAGAAAAATATTTTACCAGGTGACAACTTAGTTGGATGTCCTCACCAGAAAAGGATGCCAGCACTGCTTGTCTGCAGGTTCGAATGGATTTCTTATTGAAGAAAGGTCTTAACAGGGTCCGTTGTTCCTGTTTTAGGGCCTCACATATAGTTAGTAGGCCTCCTCGCCCTCCCCACAGAGTCAGCAAATTGCTGGCTTCG
Organism: Triturus cristatus; assembly: GCF_964204655.1. Taxonomy (NCBI): domain Eukaryota; kingdom Metazoa; phylum Chordata; class Amphibia; order Caudata; family Salamandridae; genus Triturus; species Triturus cristatus. The sequence continues at coordinate 347,982,051 of NC_140582.1, forward strand.
GGGGACGTAGCCAAGGTGGCATATGATATGCAGATGGAAGTATGCCCAGGCGGTGTTTCAGAAATTTCTCTTTGGTTGCTCTAGTGAAACTCATCAGGAGGTAGGCTTGTGGTGATGCCTTGCTGTAGATCTGCAGGGTAAACCAGCGGTGAGCGCGTTCACCCAGAGTGGCTTTGTCCTGTATAAGTGATTCCTTTTTGATCACATCGTTTACAATGTTTTTGAAGCTGGCAACAGTCGCTGGAACCCCCCAAAGTTCCTGCAAACCCAACTGGTTGAGTGAGTTTTCCAGGTAGCGTCGGGCTGCCTGTGCCCCCTTGGTGTTCAGTTCTTTCCACAGATGCATGTTTAATGACTCAGGTGGACCCCTTTTTATTTTGAACCAGCTTTTAATAAATGCCTTTTTGCGGGCGATCCCTTGCCTTTGAATCCCAAGCTCCAGTCTTAGTTGTGCGGGAGATGTGTATCCTGGTAGCCCAAAAATCATTCGATTTGCTCTTGTTATTGTACAATCCAGAGTTTCAGCATATTTCCCTCTCATGGCTTCGCTTCCGTAGCTGATTGATGGTATGAGCTTTGCCTGGATCACTCTGATCAAGGGAAGTAAATTTGGGCCAGAGATGTTAGTCTTAAGATTTCTTAGTGCCACTGCAGTCGTTAGTCCCCTTTTTTATGGCCTCCAGTTGAGCTGTGTACTTTCCTTTATCATCGATGATGATTCTCAGGTACTTGTAATTTTGTACAGCTTCCAGCTTACATGAAGCCAGGTGCCAGCGAGGCTGTGTATTTTTCTTGCGCCAATTCACACAGAGAATTTTTGTTTTTTCTCTGTTAATGTTAAGTTTGTTCTCCTCCGAGTACCGATATGTAGTATCAAGCAATCGCTGTAGGCCCACTGGTGTCCGACTTATGAGGACCAAGTCATCTGCGTAGAAAAGGTTAGACAGCTGGAGGCCACCTATTTTCGGAGCGTGCAAGTTGTTGTCATTGAGAGAGTTTGAAAGCTCTGCCATGAAAAGATAGTAGCGGAGCGAGCACGCAGCCTTATTTTAGTCAGTTGGGGGTTGGGATCTTTTTTGTCAGATGGTCACTTGCGCCCATTTTTACTTGCACCCAGGTGTTGCTGTGCAAGGGCACTAGTTGTTTTAGTAGTAGTAGTGGAATGTTGAGTTTATTTAGTTTTTGTCACAATAGGTTCCTATTTATGTGGTTGAATGCTGAGCTGTAGTCAATGAAACATAGATACAAGGGCTGTTTTGTGATAAGTGTGGCGTCTATCATTAGTGAGAGGGCCATGATATTGGTGGTAGTCCCCATGTTCTTACAGAAGCCTGTTTGGTTTATCGGGATTGCAGAGATTTCCTTCGCCCACAATGTTAGTTCTTGTAAGGGCAATCTGGCGTATTATTTGGCTTCATTGTCAATGAGAGCTGCCAACCGGTAGTTTTTTGGGTTGTCCCTGTTGCCTTTTTTGTAGATGAGGGAGATGATTGAATGCCTCCATGAAGATGGTATCGTCGATGAGCGCAAGATTGATACGATTTCAATACAGATGCCCAGTATTTTTTGTCTTGTTTAAATAGTATGGGTGGGATCCCATTTGGTCCCGGGGCTCCTTCGCGCCTTCCCTTTGAAATTCTTTTGCAGATTTGTTCCCTCATAATGATAAGAGGCTGTTCTAAAGCTGTATTAGAGGGTATTTGAAGTGTTTGAACATCACCTTCGAACAGGTAATTTTCCTTGTGTGGTTCGGTTGCACAATGTTTGTTGAAGTGAGTTTGCAGGTGGGTTGTCCAAGCCTCTTCTGTTACGTGAGAATTTATGCCTTGATGTAACGGGCTGGCAAGAGTATTAACCTTTTGCCAGCATTGGGCACTTTTGTTGTTTTCAATATCATGCAAAAGTTTGGCCCATAAAGCTTCCTCAGCTTCTTTTTTGAGGTTCCAAATTCGTTTTTACCCGCTTTGCTTTCAGTGCCCTCAGATCTTGTAAGGTTGTAAAATCGGAGTTATCTTTCTTCAATCCCCGAAGAGCACGGTTTATCAGCTTTTTATACATTTTCAATTGCGCGTTGTTTCCAATGAGGAGGCAGGGGTGTTTAATTCGAGCGGGTCCTGAGTTGCTGTTTAGGTTGGTTCCCTTTTTTACTCCATATTGATTTCCAAGTTTTCGTGTGAACAGCTCCCAGCTTCTCAGGCCATTGGGGTCTACAGATTGTGCTTCCTCCACAAGTTGTTTTGCAAGAATGAGGAAGCCTTCCGGATCATTCATTTTGCATTTTATTCGCTTTTCATTTGACGTGAAATCCAAAATTATGAGCGTTTGCCGGCACAGTCTGTGGGATGATGATTGAGCCTATCGTGATTTCCTGTGGTAAATGATCGCAGTGTTCAGAGGTTCCGATGTGATAGTCCCTTACGTTTGGGAACATAAAGCGAGAGACAAATGTATAGTTTATTGTAGTGCTTGCTACTGTGTTATGAAAGGTTGCGGTCTGTGGGCAGTCTCCTGGAAATCTTCCATTTAGAGATCGGAAACCTAATTCCTCCAAGATTGCTAAGAGCCTGTGTGCTGTTTTTGTGTGTCAACTGCCTGCATTATTATCTTGTGTTGCTGCAGTCCACACGAAAGGGTCCTCCTCTGTATCGGTGTCTTCAGGGGCTCTTTGTTACATGTTTGCGTTGAAGTCTCCAGTGTTAGCGTTGAAGTCTCAAGTGATGATTAGATTGTTGGTCTGCTCTTCCGTTAGGATTTGCTCTAGCTCCTCTTTCAGCTGCAGAATGCCTTTTGTTTTATCGCGGCGGTGAAGGTAAAGGTTTATGAGTATTACCTGCTCTTTTTTTCCCTCCCCCTGTAGGATTAGTCTGAGCACTTGCACTGCGTTTGGAGATGCTATGCTGTACTTCATTGACTTCATAGCGTAGATGCTCTTTATGGAGCAGTATGTGGCCAGTCCTCCCTTGCTGTGGTCAATTTGGCGCTCTTTATGGCAGGTAGGAAGAGCAAGTTGAATCCAATCCATCCAGGGCAGGTGGTGAATTGCTCCAAGTTTCCTGGAATGAGATTATATCAAAGAGTTGTAGGTAAAGTTGCAATTCCTGATCCAGTGTTTTGTCTCCCACCCCGTTGATGTTCCACGAACGAAGTTTGAGGGAGTTTTTGGTACCAGTGTAGAGTTCGGCAGATCTGGAGCATCAAAGATTTAGTTTTTTTGTGTTTATGGTCCTTGATATCCAGCTCCACTCTTGTGGGGGAATGCTTTTTGTTACAGTGGACCAATGGAGCCGCTGCTCGCTAGCTTCTGTAACCTCTGGGGTTTTGCTGCGGACTCCGCGCGAACCAGAGTACAAGTGTGTGATCAGTTGCCTCGGTTGGCTCCCTCCAGGCTCGTTTTGATTTTCCGGGGTTGTGATTAGGGGTTCCGGGTATCTTGGTCTGGCAAAGGGACATAGCTTAATGCCCCAGGTGTTGAACATAGTGTATTCCTTTAGAACTTTGTCTGCTATCGCAGGTGTGGCCCAAACTGCTTTAGTTGCTTCCACGCCCGGATGTTCTGAACGCTCCACGAATTCTATTAACTCTAAGTCATTAGATCTTATATTCTTCAAGCTATTGATGGAGTTTATTAAGCGTAGGATGTTTCCTCTATTCAATATGTCGATCCGTCCCTTTGATTTGTATTCGGGGTGGAACATGATTGTTGTGGAGTCCGATTGCGCCGTTTGGTCTACAGGTGGTGCCTGTTTGGCTTTAGATGTACCAGCAGCCTCAGGGAATTCTCTTAATGTGGTTGTCGCCTCACCGTCAATTGTAGCCTCATAATAGGTCCTCTTTCCTCGCAGGGTTTGCTCTTAGAGGCGTCTCCACCGCTTATGATTGTTTTAGGGGAATTGCTTATTGCTGCGTCTTCCCCCTCTTCCCGGAGGCAAGTGTTCTGGAAGTTCGTGTTGAATCGTAGTCCCATTGCCCACCTGGGTTGTGATTTCAGGGAGATCCTCTTTGCAGTCTTTCCCCTGTTCCTGGACCATGGACCTGCATGGAGATGTTGGTTGAATCAGCTTTTGGTTTCACCCCTTTCTCTTCATCCTCCTTCGCTGTTTGAATGTGAGCATGCAGGTTGGTGATTGGTTCGTTCCTGAAAGACTACTGTTGGAAGGTGCCTTACACTTTGAGAGCCTTAGCGAGGCCATCAGTAATTTTAGCCTTGTTTGATTTTTCCCCTTCGCTCTTGTTTGTACTGGGCCGTCCTCAGGTATACTAGTCTCTGGTTTTTGTTCCACGATGTCCTCGGGCACTTCCTTGATATTCAATTGTATTTGGTGATGCTCGGCAGTTCCTGTTGTGGCTAGTTCTTTTGAAGTTAATTTCTGAGACATCGTGGATCTTATGTCAGATAGGAGATTGTCCATTACCGTTGGGAGGGTTGCCAGTTTATCTACTATGGATACACATGTGCAGCTAACCTGTGCTGTTTGTGTTGTCGCTTGTGCTCTTCTGATCAGGTTGTTGAGATTTGCCAATTTGTCGTCGATGTTTGCGACAAAGATCGAAAGAGAGGACTGACAATTGGATATCCATCTTGTCAGAATGGTATTGCATGGCATTTACCGACATTTGCATTGTGTGTAGCAAAGTGGTCCAAATGTCTCCTTTTTCCTGTATTTTAGAATGTTTTATATTAGTCCTTGGTGAGCTGTTTTTTCGTTGGGGTTCAACAAGGGGTGCGAGAGAATATGAGGCAACAAGTTCCTCCCATTCCTCCGGTGCGAGGTATGATGATTCTGGTTCTGTTTCCTGCATTGTTGAAGTGTGATGCCAATTTTTTTTTTTTTTTAATTTCATCTTGCGCAGTGCCTGCAGGTAATTGGTGATGGTTGTCAAGCAGCTGTTCCTGAGTTGGTTGGGACTGCTTCTGTTCTGGTGTCTGGATAATGTCCCGAATGTCCCAAATTTCTTCCGCCGCCATTTCGATAGGCAAGTGCTTATGGCCCCAATGCCCTTCTGTTGTCATCGAGGTCTCTAGTAAGGGGGAGTTTTGCTTTGCTTGTTGAGGGCTTTTCTTCGGTGTTCTGATTCTGCTGCCTCTTCTTTTTGTTGTTTATGAGATTCGGGGGTGCCTGATTCTTCCCTCTGTATAGTGTTTTCCCTGTTCTTCTTATTGACAGTGCTGAAATGTTTTTGGGCGGTGTTTCGATGGTCTTGGCATTCATGGAGTTTGGAGCCCACTTTTACCAGATTGTATGGTGCCCAGTTGGGCCGGGTTCCGTCCATGTTATCACTGTCGCTGTCGTTGTAAGAGGTGTGTTTATTGATTTTTTGGTTCACTTTCTCTTTCATGGCCTCTGCAAAGTTGTTAGTCTGAGCTTTTTCGCCCAAGGGCATGTTTGTGTGCAACATAGAACTTTGAAAAATGCACTTTTGTGCATTTTTGAAAGTTTTTGTAAATTACCATCGACTTTTAAGTTAAAGTTTTTTTTTTGTTGTATTGCATTTAGGGAATCGCAATTTGTGATTCCCTAATTGCAATCGCAAATTAAGTAATCGCTAATTTTGCAATTACTTAAATAGCGATTTTTGCATTTGGGATGATGCATCCCTAATGCAAAAATTGCAGTCGCAAAGGGGCAGATTCTGAGAATCTTCCCATTTGCAACCACAAAAATCAATGATGCTTGTGCCCCTAAACTTAAATGCTCACTAATTGAATTTGGCTTGGACGGCAACTGGTAATTTGTTCAGGGCTTGTGCTTCCTCACTAGCATCAACATCCTGTACAGACGGGCTTCTAAAGTACTTGAAAGTCTGGGAAATAAAAATATGTCATGATTTGTGTATTAATGTAACACTGGCTGTTCTGACATTGACATTTTATTGCACAGTAAATAACTGTTGTTGACAAGAGCTAATTTAAAAGTGCATATGACTGTACTTGCACAAACTCAAAATCGATAGCATATATCATTGAATACTGTAAGAGCATTTAAAGTGAATAGTATAATATTTTAAATTCATCTAAAGTAAATGACTGAGGTCAATATGCATGTGGAATTGACAATTAGCAACCAAAAGTATGACTTCAACAATAAATCCATGATTGTTGCAAGGTTGCATATTTCAAGGCTATATTTGCTATTTTAAGTCTCATCTGAGACATCGCATGCGATGTCACTTGCGAGACATTACAGTGGGATTGGAGCTTATCCATTGCTTACCATTGGTTGGCTCCATTGTCACTCTCATTTGCTTTCTTCTGATTTGTTAATCCAAACAGGCTTCCCATTGAATATCGATATTCAGAACATATTGTTGTTTATTGTAAGAGCATTTAAAGCGTGTATTGTAACATAATAATTTTGAATTCATCTAAAGTAAATGACTGAGGTCAATATTTATATGGTCTTGACAGTTAGCAACCAAAAGTATGACTTCAACAATGAATCTAAGATTGTTGCAAGGTTGCATGTTTCAAGGCTCTTTTTGCTATTTTTAGGTCTGACCTGAGACAGTGCATGCACTGTTGCTTGTGAGACATTCTGTTAGCTTACAGAGAGTGGGTTTAGAGCCTGCCCCTGGCTTACCATTGGTTGGCTTCGTTGTCACTCTCATTTGCTTTCTTCTGATGTGTTAACCCATGCAGCCTTCACATATCCTTTTTGTGATTGCCCCCTCTCAACCCGCCAGAACATGGTCAAAGTACTTGAGTCTTTCCACAGCTTGCGTTGTGGGTGCTACTTTTTTCTTCTGGTTGAAGCACTTTATGCATGTCCATGTTTTTGTGTTCATTTGCTTGCTCCCAACCTTACCAACACACCTTCCTTCACTCAGTGTTGCCTTACGCTCTCTTCCTGTATCTGTATTGCCTTTCGTCCTCTCTTATTTTACAAATTTTCAGATGTGCAACCATTTCATTTGTTAGTACAGATAAGCATTTGTATTTTTCTTCATTTCTTCATTGACACAGGTATCATTTTTAGAACAAATGGCTGATTTTCTAGAGCAGTGGTCAGGCCATCTGATTTTACATTACCTCATTTACATGACAGTTTTCATAACTTAACATTACCCTTGCTGTTCCTGCCCTTATTCTGTAGAAGATTTAAAGGAAAGAGCAATATTATTTGACCACATAAGAGTGGAAATCAATTCTTTATTAGTTTGTGATTAGTGTAGATGGCATCTATAATAAGCCTTTCTTTTTGTGTGGGAAAGCCCACCAGCTATGAAAGACCGAATGTATTTAATGTACCCGATAAGGCAGTAGTATCAGCATCATCTACAATCTCCAGGTGGAAATACATTTCTCAGGTTTATGTGTTTGGACATGTTCCCAAAAGGGAAATGTATTCTTGGGCAAAGAACGTGCATTCAGGAGAAGGCATATAATGGAGTTCACAATGTCATCGCTGCCCATATTACAAACATGGTTTACCCCTAGGATATCAGTCAACATACCAGTCAACGGATCTCCTCCTAATATTGCTTCTGGCAGGGAATAATTACATTGAGGACATCGCCATTCGCCACCCCTATCCGTATTCAGTAGATTTACCTTGTACTAACAAAAGTGACACTTATTGTACCTATTTAGTTTTAGCAAAAAATATTTAGAATATGTCATTCTTCACAGTATTTCTGAGTCGCAATTGCCAGGGTTGTGGTGCTTGGCACTGTCTGGGAGTGGATGGCCCAGATGCGATTGCCTTTAGTGTACCTGCTGTGAGCGTCCACTGCTCACCCACACTGCTCCCTGCCTAAACTAGGGCATGAGGCTAGATACAAAGAAGCCAAGGAGGCTCAGCTCACCTAGAATGGAGTCCTCCAATGGCCATGTGCAGCAAAAATGGTTGTCATGAGAAAAAACATCTGCAAAAGAAACCTGCAGCCCAGAGAGCTGAGGGAGAATCCAGCAGGTGTGAAACCAGGTAAGATAAATATAAGTGCTGATAATGCTAGAGTGGGTAGAAATAACAATATATCCAGCCACTGCCTCAATAGCACCACGGCGTGCCCCGCAAAGTTCTGCGATCTAACAACAGTTTAAGTTAGGAAATAACAAAACAATCCCTTTCATAGCACACATAAAACACTGTTTAAGTCCCCACATTATAATGCCAAAGGCAAGGCTACGATCTCAACTACACCCTGTTTTAAGTAGTGCATGAGGCTAGATATGAAGAAGTTGAGAACACTGAACCCTCTATATTGTTTTGTCAGTGGAAGTTGAAGGAAAGGATAGGATAGGATTGGTTCGTCCAGCAGTGGTTTTGTTTGTCTGTACAATGCCCTTTGTTAAATGGTACTCCTAAGTATTAATTAGTGCCCTCTTTATCTTTCCTCCTTTCAGGGCAATCAAGGAGAACTAAAAGTCCTCCACTGCCCCGGGCAATGGTAATGCCACAGCCTCCACACCAGCCATTTCAGTTTGGTGGTAAGGTAGGTTTACTATTTCTCACTTTTAACAACTAGTACGCATGATGATATTTTATATTTTCCAACTTCTCCTTATCTACTTTAGTGACTGAGTAAACCCTGCATACCTCCTTGTGTTTTCTTTTATAAACCCTCTGTTTCTGCATATGACTTCCTCCTACCTGTAGCTTTCTTTCCCACCTTTTTTGATACTGTGGCATTAATGTTTAGCCCACCCCTCTTTTATCATGTGGTAATAGAAGATTCTTGGTAAAGTGAACAGGAAGGAATGCAACTGTCAGAATGCTGACTCAGTGAACCCCCAAACAGACAATGTTCCATGATGATGTCATAAAAGAGCAGCATGTAAGGAAGTCAAAACAAATTACCTTTCCTTTTACATCCCCTCCTTTCACAATTTTTCTGATGTTTCCTAGTCATTTACCTTCATTTTATTTTTTTATTAAAATAATGTTGAATTGTCCAATTAATACTTATTTTTTAAAATGCCAGGTAAACCTTTCAAAGTGATATTTTGGATAGCTATAAATTCATATGATTTTAGGTGGGTATTGTGTTTTAACTTTTGCTAATTACTGTGGTTAGACGTGATTTTCTAAATATATGTGTTATGCTTTGTTCCAGGTCTTCAAGTACTCCAGGATATTACTGCTGCTTAGGAGGTCATAGACCATGGTGTTGAGGGAGGGGATGAAGCAGCTGCTGGGATGAGTAGTAAGTCATTTTCCTTTCTCAATGATAATTTCTGCCTTTGTTAATGTATTTCTTCCTTACTTTCAAACCCAAACAGCATTCCTTTTATAAATTATCCAGACTCCTACACTTCTGTCTCAATCTCTCTACCAATGAAAGTAATCAGTAAAGAAAGGGTGCATTGCCCAGTGAACACTGATACCTACTACCGCTTTCATTCTGTTGTAGCCCGTCCATTTCAGCACAGGCCACATTTCTCCCACTGTTTCTGCCCAGAGTATGATAAGAGGAGGGCCATTTGACTTTATTACATACCATTAGCTATCTCAAAAAAATACATGCTGCCCCGCCAGGTTGGCTCCATAAATTTGCACAAAATATATTTAAAAAAAGTCAAATAAATTGTGCAGCATAAATGCACCATTTCTTTTACTGTCCATCTGTATTTATATTTTACAGCTCACTAATTTTTTAATAACACATTAAGTGTGTGGTGAAAGAGTCACAAAATGAATTCATTTTAACTTTCCATCGATTTTAGAAAAAAATAAATTATTACGTCAGTGGCCATTTGTTAATTCATACCTCATACTGTATTGAGTGAATTGTGTATGGGAAAAAAAAACCTGTGACAAAGAATCAAATAAAACAATTCCAGTGGCCCTAGGGGACCAGCAATATCACTTTTCTAAATATATAAACAAAGGTTTATCTTGAGTACTACAATCAGTTCTTGTTCTTTTCTTCTTTTCTTGGATCACCGAATTTCTCCTGCCGGAGGCCATGGCCCAGAGTCCTGATGGGAGATAACCGCTTGACTGGTGGTCCTCGAGGAGGAAGTGGGGGAGGCCGCTACCTCAGGTCCACTGCTGAAAGGATGTAAGCCACACCATCGCTGCCACTGTAAGTGAGCAAGGTCCCAAGCCACCCCAACCACATTTGTCCTCCTTTAGCAACTGATTGAAGGCTGGAGGAAGTCAAGGAAGTCCACAGCTGACTGAAGGAAAATCAGTGTGACAATTTGAAAAGGCTGGAGGCCATGGAGGGACATTTGTAGGGAGGCATGGGCCTGGTGTGAGAGGTGAGTATAGAAGGACTGTTGTGGAAGGGTTGTTTAGGGTTTAGGAAGAGGGATTGATCCTATTGTAGCAATTGAGGGTTCGATTGGCAGTTGAGTGTGAGGATTTTTTATGATTTAGGTAGGTGGTGATCTTGTTGCAGGAGGTAAGGATGAGAAGGATAGCTAGGAATGGGGCTTTTTATGGCTTATGGAGAGGGTGAATGCTTGTTACAGGATGTGAGGGTGGAGTATTTTGTTAATAAAGTGGTGTTGTTTTTCTTCAATATGTGTTTTTATTAATTTACTACTACTATTTACTTTAATTTAATAGCATTGCGTTGTAAAAGTTGTGTTGTAAAGGTTGTTTCCCCTACTAGGTATTACTGGTTAGTGTAACATCACCATTAATTAAACAGAAAGCTTTGCCAACATAGTGATGACAGAAGTTGAGCCCCCCCCCTGGCCCATCCCAAAGCAATTGTCAACTTTATCTATTCCCTTTGTCCTCTCTTAAGTCTCACTTGCCTGAGCGGCCTTGTCACATTAGGTAGGTTACTTACTTTACCTCCTCCTGTTCAACCCCTGTAATCATTGTTGGAAAGACCCCAAACAACAATTCCTCCTTCCGGTCTTAGAATCACTATTAACTAGACCAAAGAAAAAAACAAAGTGAGTGGAATATCCAAGAAAAAAACCATCATGATAAAACAACAACTGGTATCAATGTATTTACTAAAAAAAGCTTAATGAAGCCCTCCAGTATCAGGACACATGAGAAGGTTACATCCGCTTAATTCAGGGAGGACAGATTGCAGTAAAAAACATCACCTATCCTTGCCCAACCTTTGGTATAATTTATTCTCTGACCTACAATTTTCCTTTTTTGCTTGGGTAAGAGGGGCTGTGTGGGCGAATTTAAAATGTTTGGTATATTTCATCTCCTGTAACAATTGATGTAGATTTAACCACATTCACCCCACCAAGTGTGAATTCTGTTAATGGTGGAAATTAACAGCAGAACGTTTGCACAATGTGGAGAAAGAGGGTTATGCGTTTCATGAATGGCTGAGTAGGGACAATTAGCGAAAGATGAAATATAGACAAGCACTAAATTCTTCAAGACCATGAGACCAAGAGCAGGACTTGACATCTGTCATGGAAGGCAGATGACAGTTTAGTTACCGAATTCAAACAGTCTTTTTCCTTAGCAACCTCCAAACTTCCAAGTTCCTTATTTATTACTAAGGCTAAAAAATTAAAAAATAGGGAGGACTAGCAGAGTTCAAAAAATATTTGTAATAAAATAAAAAACATGCTGTATGAATGGTGTATCTGTATTCTTCCGGCATTGTCTGTCTTTCGTTCACAGCTGAATGGCTTAGCGGCTGCTCCATGATTGTTCCTCGCATTAACGAGCACCTGTGGAATGTAAAAAGAAAATGCCATTATTGGAGAGTCAAGATAAGCATGGTTTATGAAAAATCACTGTAACAGGGCAGAGAATAGCCTGGAGTGGTGATGTCCTATTAATATGAGACAACCTTGTAATGATACCACAGTCCAGGCCAACAAATGGCAAACTAGCTGCATGGACCCAGATGATCATCCTCTTGTTAGCCATACAGGTAGATCACATTGGTCCATCTGGCTATTGTCAATAGGAGGTTGAGATGTTCCCAAAAAATTAATTGACCTGCGAAAATAAAAGTAAATTGAGTATTAGTCTAGTCGAAGTAATGGGAGTATTCGCGGAAGAATCTGGAGATGATTCACTTCAGTTAACGAAAGGACAATCAAGTAAAGTAGCTATCATAGTGACATGTGAAAATTATTGATCAAGAACCACCTAAATGTTATGTATCAAGTTCAGTCTTTTGTATCTTCACTGAAATCCTGTATGTTAATGAAACAAAGGATAGGGATGGGGGGCATTTTCTTGTTCTTTTTCTGAAATGGAGTCTTTCATTGCAAACTGATGCCATTTCTCATTTCAGAGACTATGGTTGAACTGAAGCTTGAATACATCTTTTTCACCACTCAATGCTCTGTCAGTCCCAGCCAAACAATAGCCATGTCCTCTCTGATTGACTATCTGTGCCATGCACATTGTTCTACTATGTGAATTGGCATTAGCAGACATCAGCCACACTACCGCACACCAAATATGATGGAATTGTTTTTCTGTTGAAGTATTTATATCTGTTGTTGTGCTATCTATTTAATAAGGAATGTAGAGTTCATCCTCAAACTAGTCGAGGTCGTCCGTAGGCTGATCAGTCGCCACACTTGTGATGTCAGACCAACTGTCCTAATCCACTGTTGTGTCTTTAGGAGCATTATAATTTTTGGTCTGAAATGTGTGTTCATTTTACACATAGTCAATCTCTGGATATTTCAAGGAGAGAGACAGATCCTTCTGACTGCAACAACTGCTTAAGCTGCATTGAACACATTCTGTGAAGCATCGTACTACTGAATATCAACACCAACAATACTATGGCAAACTAATATCTAGGATAGAATATCGAGTCACAAACTATCAAAAGGTAAGGGCATATAGGGAAGTATAGATTTACTATTTCTAATTCCTCATTTATGTACCTTGAAAATAATTGAACCACATAGGTATATATTTGTGGAGTTAGGTATATACAATCTAGACTTACTTATGAGTCAATATTTTATTTTTGTATTATGTCCCCAATATTCTGTCTCACAGATACTGTTGAATCGATATTCAGAGGGCATACCGCTCCAAAGACATATTGGCTGCCAGACATGATAGATGCTTTATTGCCAGCCTGATTCTGGTTCTGCCCATTTTTCCTTTCTCTCAAGCCAATAGATCAATGGGTATTGGTTCACCTCAGTTGGGTAATCCAGGCAGTCTTAGACCATGATTTCAATTATCATTGGTACTGCACTTGCTGTGTCTACATTGCCTGTGTCTGTGAACTTGACTTAAGTACTGCCACATGAAACCAACCTAATTCAGAGGTTGGAAGTGAAGTGGTTGATGTTGTCAGGTTATCAATAGCCAGTAATGATGATGGCTGCTGCTGCAGAAACTTAGAGCTAGCAGCAGTGAGTGGAGGTAGAAGGAGACACTTCAGTTCGACCCTTGCCTCGAATTCGCAGTTGTTCTTCTTCTAAGATCACACGCTTTCCTGCTGATCCACTTCTTGTAAATGTGGAAATCCAAATCGGAGTAAAGAATAAAAGTGGCCAGCACTTTATGTACCCTGAATCTGGTATTGTAGCACATGAGTACTCTTGGGAGGACACAATCTCTTTTTGCAGCCTTTGGTTAGTATTCAATCAAATGATTAAACTGTTCGCCAGTGCAGCGTTTTATGGCAAGAGAAGAAATCAGAGACAAAACTCTTCAATTTGGTGAGTTTATTATTCAAGAACATGGGTACAATGTTACCGCCAGACGGGAGCAACTGCGCGCCCTGAGTCCAACTGTCATCCAAACATTACTCCCCAACCAACAGAACCACCATCTCCCAACTGTCTTAGAACACCAGAATGTAACATTATCCTTCCCCGTTTATTTTTAACCTCAACACAAGAAACAAACATAACCTCACCAAAAACAAAATGCAAAAAAATGACCGAACCTCAAACATGAAGTTGATAAATAGCCATAGCAGACCCTGATTGCCCAAAAGTAAGAACTATAGGCTAACAAATAAATGTGATAGCATGTTCATTGAAACTTTCATGGCAAATGATTGGCATGACTAGATCCAAACAGGATTACTCCAGATGCATCTACTCCATACAAATTATCATGAAGATTGTCATTGGACAGCAATTGTGTGGACTTTTCAGACTTTTGGTGTTCTCGTTGTGTTCGTCCTTTAGAGATGTTCACCGCTCTTTCCATGTTCCACCACTGATCACCCTGAACCATCACAGTTATTCCCACAAACTCTCAACCTAAAAAGGTCTGATAAATTAAACATCTCCTTTCCTTATAAAATGTGCTTTATTTATGTGCATCCAATCACCTACCTTCACACCCTCTGTTTGTAATAACACCCTAAAGTGCATTAGGGTAATGTGCTAACTCAAGGGTGGACCAAAAGCGTCTCCAGAACAACAGCGGGTGCATTCTACATTTACCTTCTACTCTTTTTATACCCATATCCAGAGTCAGTGGATGAAGGGGAGTGCTGGATGGCAGGCAGACAATAGTTCTTGAAAATTTATTCTCAGATTTGATTAGGCCATCTATGTTGGTGAAAACTGACAGTTCCGCCGCATACAGGACGGAGCCCAAAGCCTTCAACTCATATAAATCTGGAGGGCCGGTGCTATTGGTTTTCTGAAGAAGGCTTGGAGCTCTTTGGAGATAGCCCCCACAATCTGTTTGTGCCGAAATATGCATGGTTAAAATGAGGTTTAAAAGACATAGTAGCAGCCAGAGAAACACTCAAGTTATCAAAGGAGTCCACCCTTTCCAAGGGCACACCCTCATAGACCAAAGGTTCCTCAAATGATCTATGAGGATTAAAAAACATCATGTTGGTCTTTGCGGCGTTGGTTTCCAGTCTACGGTCATGGCATAACTCACCAAAATCGTTCAGGAGTTTTTTCAGCCCACTCTGTGTCTTAGAAATCAACAAAGGATTATCTGCAAAAAGCAGAATGGGTGTTTTCACATTGGCCAGAGATGGGGCATCAGTATGCAATGAGGTTAAGCAGTGTACTGTGTAATTTAAAAATAGTGAAAATTGAGTTGGCTCAATCACACAGCCCTGACGAACAACCCTGGACACAGGGACCCTCTCCGTCATCTTGTTCTGCTTGCCCCAAAGAATACAGACATAGTTCATGTCATGCAACCGAACTACAACTCCTAATCATTACTAAACAAACATATAAACAGCAAACAACACCAAACTATAAAAACATATTCATAATAAAAAAGACATATAAATACTTTCAAAAAATAACATACAAAAATTATGTAATGCTAAATAAAATACATGAATTAAAGCTAAATAACACTTCCTTCTCTAACATCCAAAAAGATCCACTAACGCCCAAAAATAAAATAAATCATAAATAAAAGACTAATAACATTGACAAATTGAGTAAAAAAATCAAATTAAAACTGATAATAAATATAACATTAAAATATACAGTTAATTATTGAATGCACTTATCAATAAATCATAAATTAATAAAAATACAACAAATAATTAACATAACAAATAATCAATAAAAAAATGACATATATAATTGCCAACTGACATTTTAAGTAACATAAAAATGAATTTGTAAAAAAAGAATTATGATTTAAATAACTTATCACCGCATTCCCCTACAAAGCCAACAACCCACTACTAAATTACAAACTACTAATTAAATGTAAGAATAAATTAATTAAAGATTACATATTGCAAACAAGAACAAGATTAAAAAATAGTATTAGAATACTAACTTGTACAATTAATATAAGAACTAATGTATATTGTTAAGAAAAATTGAAAATAAATGCAACTCTATTAAAGTAAAAAAAATTACATGCAACAATATTTTCAAAAAACAGTATATTAGATATCAATTAAAAATTATATTCCTACCTTTTTAATTCTGCTCTGTGTTATTTGTGTAGCAATTATATTTTTGACATAATATTTAAGTACACAATATATTTACATCATTATTTGTATCTTTCGCCATACAAACCTTGCCTGTCTCTATCGAGTTCAAGAAAAACATTGTGAGTTTACTAAGGCCCTTATTTATGAGGGCTTGCACTCCTGTTGCGTCACTTTTTTGTGACGCTGCGGTGGCGTAAACAGTGCGCCATACTGCGCCCTATTTACAAAGTTGCACATTTAGGCAGATGAGTCACTTTGTAAAGCCCTGTGCTACAGTATACCTGCTTCAGGTATAATGTATGTAGGGTGGGATATTTTAAAAAAAACAGTATATTAGATATCAATTAAAAATGATATTCCTACCTTTTTAATTCTGCTCTGCGTTATTTGTGTAGCAATTATATTTTTGACATAATATTTAAGTACACAATATATTTACATCATTATTTGTATCTTTCGCCATACAAACCTTGCCTGTCTCAATCGAGTTCAAGAAAAACATTGTGAGTTTACTAAGGCCCTTATTTATGAGGGCTTGCGCTCCTGTTGCGTCACTTTTTTGTGACGCTGCGTTGGCGTAAACAGTGCGCCATACTGTGCCCTTTTTACAAAGTTTCGCATTTAGGCAGATGAGTCACTTTGTATAGCCCTGTGCTACAGTATACCTGCTTCAGGTATAATGTATGCAGGGTGGGATTTCCCACGTAAAAAAAGCCTTGTAGAAGTATGTGCAGTGAAATAAATGAGATTTCACTGCGCCACTCCTACAACTTGACTCCGTCACAATCCCGACGCCTGCTTCAAGCAGGCTTAAGGAGTGACGAAGGGCCTTTTACATGACACACTGCAGCAATGGATCTTTACTGCGCCACCAGATACATCAGGATTCCTGACGTATCCGTGCAATCCTTGCGACATGGAGCCCCGTAGTGTAAATACAGCACATCTATCGTGTCGCGAGGATGGCTGTTTTTCGACAGCGATGCAACATTTTTCATAAATGGGGCCCTAAATGCTTTTGCTTAGCATGATGATTTCTATTAGTCTTTTACATGACAATACAACAAAAAGATGACCTAGCTACAATAGATTTATTCCGGAGAAAATAATCAAAACATGACCCACATTACATAGCATCCAATGTGATGTTTCTGGATATGATAACGATTTTCCTAGATAGCAACTACTTTTCTATTAAGGTAAAGTGGGAGACAATGTTATTTATTTTAAAGGACAGTTCATAAAGAATATACCTGACCGGATACAGCAGTATTAGCCTCATCATTTGCCAGGCAAAAATTATTTTTTTGAGCATGTGAAAGCTGCTTCAATAGCAGAAGATGAAACATCGAATATAGTTGTAAGATCAATAGCAAACACAGTCTGATATTCCATCATATTGAATACACAAAAATAGAAAACCCACCTTACAATGCAATATTATGTGCAGACATTGGTTACCCTAACCATCAGAAATCAAAGATACCAAAAAGTGTGCTTAAGTTCCAGAAACAAAATCCCCCTAAATTAGATTTTTTAAATAGAAGCACAGAGTAAGGGCAAAGAGTGTAACGAATACAACCTGCAATGGCACAGCAGGAAAGGAAATAGATTAGCATTGCTGCAAATCTAAGTGTAGTATACCACAGACTGATCAACATGTTTTACAAAATTATTCTCAGGAGCCAACAAAGACTTAAGGACAAACGTTAACTCAAACTGGCATATTTTGAAAACAAGCTGACATTAGACAAATATTTAGGAAAGGAAGTATGTTACATGAAAAATTGATTAACCTTAAAGAGATATTTTTCTCAAGTGAACTGAAAACCAAATCAAGCATACACGTCTCCATGGCTTCACTTATCACTTCCCATTGTTCAGTGATCTGTTCATTAGGAATGAATCAAAGCACCAATTAGAAATATCATGACAGAAACTCATACTCAATCTATTGTTGATAAATTGCAATAGCAATTTCACCATCTATGTTTGCATTATCCATGTGGTCTTCTTGCAATACCCAAAAATGGATGGGTCAATTCACCTAGATTTCCTGAGCCTGAAAAGAAACTATGGTCTTCCGGTCACTAGACTAGCACTAATACCTCACTAGTACCCCTGGGGTATGTTCTTCTGGAATAGGGAAGTTTAGAGCCAGTCATATCTGTCAGAGAATATCTTACATATACAGACGGCATAGCAGAACCCTGCCATGAACCCCCAAAATCAGCACACATGCAAGATTTTGTATTTTATAGTATTTTATAATAATTTAATAGATCTCAAAAATATGCTCATCTTTCACTTCAAAGAGCCTGTATTGTCAGCCTATCCTCCACATGCTACCACATTTTCTGCTGGTCCAACCAGTGTGCTGAAACTGACACCAGGTGGATAGCAGGGCTTGGTAACCCTATGGCCTGCTCAACTGTCAACTATAATTTGACTAACCATTTCTCTCTCTGCATATGTGTAAAGATTTAAACTGTTTCAGTTATGTATGCTGAAGTATCTCTTGCTGCTTAGTACTACATGTCTATTTTGGCCTTTACACAATCTGTAATGTCTATGTTATAATTTACGTTACCATTGACTTGCAGTTCCTGGGGAGCAGGAGTCTGATGATACCATCCACAAGTAGAGGGCAAAGGCAATCTAGGTAGAAAATCCGTTGCTCTTACAAACTAACATCTATGCTTCCTCCATTGCTGAAACGGAAGAAAGGATCATTGGACCTATCCAGGATAAAAACAGCCAACCAGCATTCTCCCATCTAGGAATCTTGCACAAATTGCAAATCCTCAGGCAATAGCACGAAAAAACACAAATGCTCATCCCTGCTATGCAAGACTCACCTCAATCACCCCTTAGTCTATAGTACCCTCTGTGGACTCTCCAATTGCAACTTTGGTCTTCTCTCCTTGGCTTTTTCATTAATCTCCCTTCCACAACCTTCCTGTAGTCAGTGCTCTATTTGATAGAGAACACATGGGTCAGGAAAGGCATGGACATGTTCTCTGAGATGATCAGTTTTCCAACAACAATCATCTTTGTGGAATGCTAATTGTCAAATGGAAGAGAACCTAAACAATACACATATCCACAGTGATTATCTTCCAAGGTTTATAGATAAACAGATCCATGACTTGGAGAATATAGAGAACGGCCTCTAGGACATGGTGAAGTTGAACTGGGAACTATTCTAGATGTCAAGGGAGTAGGACGTAAGGCCCCATGCCCTGGTCACGCAGATGATACAGGCCATGACACACAGAGGCAGTCTCAAACTTCAGGGCCAAGTCTTGTATCGCATTCAATTCTGAATCAAAACCTATCTGCAACGCCCACTCCACCCAGATGCACTACCAACAACCTACCAACATCTCTAACAAATGCACCTGCTCCCACACCACAACAAGGTACTTAACTTAACCCAATGTGAGCCCAGTATTGTGTAACAAGACATTCAGATGACCCCCCTCAAGTTTGGGATAGAAACCACAACCCCATGAACAGTTCGCTCACCACTAACTGATGCATCCTCACACAGTACACCACAACTTTTTTCATCACACATCCCATCAATATGTATGTACTTTATTAAACTTATTGAATAAACACCAGTTTCATCTACCTTCCACCAGTGTGTCCTCTCAAGCATGCCTGGTCATGTAAAGAAAAATAAGTGATCAATGTCACATATTATGTTGGAAACTCTAGATTAATTAACAGTAACCCTTGTAGCAACACACTCACAGACATCTACAATCATACCTCCATACACAGAAAACAGTAACAACAAGTCCAAGTTAGTTAAAGTAATCTAAATAAAATATTTTTGATATAACTGCTCTGCATTTTAAAAAATATAAAAAGTGGTACAGTTTTTAAGTATATGTGAACTCTCCTTGGGTAGGGGAGAACAAACAAAAATAGTAGCAGGGTCTAGGGAGTCAACTTGAGATGGAGAAGGTAATGGAAAACAACATGTAAGAAATATTCAGAAATGAAACTATATGCACATAATAAAATATCAAGGTGTCAAAGTCCCACTGAGCATCTTCTGGATTAAAACATCAGATCCACCTGGATTTCCTCCTGAGATGCAGGCATTTAGGGATAAAACCAGACACCGCATTAGTTTCCAGATACACTGAAGTTAATGTAGAGGCAGAGAGGAAAGACATCCTGGCAAACATAGCAATGGCACATTGGAAGGGATTGGTCATTGGACAACATGAAATTAGAGGTGGGTGAAGAGTCCCGCTCCACGGGTGGAGTTCGTGGAGTTGCACCCCCTTTGTGCAGAGCGCAAACATCTGCAAAACTGTGCTTAGTGATGCGGAGTAAAGTTTTTTTCTCTACCGGCTCGCCAACCTTAAGTTGGCCAGTGCTCGTGAGAAAAAATTGCGTGACAGGCCTCCTCTTGGCGATATTACTTCACTCGTTGAGAAATCTGCTACTTGCATTGTGGAAGCTGCAGCTCAAGTAAAATGTCTACTCAAACGGCAGAAAGCATCAGTGCCCTCCAGAGCAACCCAGAGTCCAGTTCGCGCTGATTTTACAGCACAGGACAAAATCCCGGTTCTTAAAATCAGTGTGAGCAGTGCAACTTAATAGACTCTGCCGCTGGTGCAACTCTGTTGAGCGCAGCAGAGGTTTTGTAGCACTTTGCGGAGTTCCACAGAGTTGAACTCCACAAACTCTGCCCAGACCTACATGAAATGTTTGCAGGCCAGGGCAAAAGGAGAGACCAGATCTCTCACGACCAACAATGAGTTGCCAGTGACATACTTAGGGCTCAGGGGTGTCAGGGATAGATTTTACCCTCAGTCACTGATCTTCTTCAGGGCAGGCACCTGGAGTAGGAAGGCTGAGCAGGGGTGTCAATGCAGGCCCTGTTGTTGTGGAAGTCTCTTGAATGGTGTAGAGAATGGTTTCAGGCCATCATAACAGGGCCTGCTCCTAGGACACCATGGTTGCATCTATCTCTGGACCAGAAGGAACCCAGTCATTCAACTCCCTCTGGCATGTAGAGTGTAGCACAACCACTACCTACATCTCTTGGATAGTGACTGAGTGACTCTAGATAGGTGCACTATCCCTGCTTGGTACACCTATCAGTCTGAGGTCATCCTGTCGTCTCTCCTGGCCCAACTCTTCCCCACTATAGCCCTGGCTGCCCACTGAAAAGGATGCAGAGAAAAGAAAAAAGTTATGAATGTATATTTTCATAAATTCATGTACATGCAAATTACATTTTTCTTCATTACAATATCAAATGTCATTGTGACTTAAGCCTCTCCCCTTTGACATAAGGTTATTAGTTAAATAGCCCTCTTTTCCCATTGCTCTTTGTCTATGATCTACATGAAGAATGGAACCTTCGCACTTGGGAGGCCATGACGTACTAAAGCAATGCCATTCTTATACTCCCTTGTGGTGACAACAGTAATATGCTTGTTATTCAAAGCTTGAGAGATGATGACTACATGGTTCAGCATATGTGGCTATTAGATGGACATGTGATAATGGATTCTTCTACTTGCACATTTTATGAAGTGGGCAATGAAACATTTGTGTGTGTTTTATTGTCAAATGGCCAAGCCAAGACCTTTACATTGTTTACTATGTGTGACTGACATGATTGAATTACCCTTGAGTACAGGTGTAGTGATCATTTGAGAATATGAACAATTTAACAATATCAAGTTCAGATGACATTAGAGACCTGATAATATTTCATACCAAGGCCCTCATTACAATGGCGGGCGGACCGTCACTGACAGGCCATTGGTGGCAGGCCGCCCACCATCTAGGGCATCAGTCCGACCGCTGAATTACACCGCCATGAACAGGCAGCTGGAAAGGGACTTTTGAGGCTCCTAGCTGTGCCCCGTCCCCCCTCGGCCTCTATTAGGTGGCCAAAGGGGCACATGTGATGCCCCCCAAACATCTATGCACCATGTGCCAGGCGCGGCATGGTGCCAAGGATGTCAAAGATGTGTTGCACAGATATTGTGATGCGTTGGTTCAAAGATCTGTGAGACTGTTGTTCGAGAACCTGCATCATCATCAAGGATTCCATAGATGAGAAGGTTGCGAGGCAAGGGCCTGCATTGGGGGTCCAATGGACTGCAATGTAAAGTCCCTGCATCGGGAATGTCCACACAGCAGAGGCAATGTATCGATTCTGTTCATCGTAGTGCCGTGCAGCAGAGGACATGCGTCATTTCAGCTGGATCCACAGATGGACTGGCAGGGCACCTTTAGGCCCACTTCCAAGGGTCCAGGACTGGGGTGCTCATACTTGGGAAGAGTCCAGGTGCTTGGATCAAGATTGTTGGAGCCTTCTCTACCTAAGGCTCTACTGAGGAGGCCAGTCAACTAGCCCTTGGAGTCAACCTGGGACTCTGGGCTCTACAGATGCAGGTCCTGTCCTTCCCACCCAGGCAAGCAGGCAGCAGGCAGGGGGTCCGCACAGCAGGGCAGCAGTCCTTTGGAGCAGCAGTCCAGCACAGAGGCAGTCCTTTCAGCAGTATAGCAGTCTTTCTTCCGGGCCGAGTCCACAGATACATAAGTGTACTGAAAGGTTGGTATGTGAGGTCCAATATTTATACCTGGTGCATCCTTTGAAATGGGAGAAGGTTCTAGAAGTTTCCCATTCAAGTACACAGGTCTCCTGCCTGCCCTGGCTCTGGACTAACTACAGGAGGTATGCAATCCTTTGTGTGAAGGCAGAACACAGCCTATGTAAGCGTATGTAGGCTGTGCCCAGCTCGACTCTCTGATCCTGCCAGTGAAGGCCCACCCAGGCACACCTAAGCTCTCTATTGTGTGTGGCTGTCTAGGAGGAATACACAAAGAGTCACTACACCCAGTTATGGGACCCAGAGACAGGCTACAGGCACTACATGACTAAGGCAGGAAAATAGCAACTTTCTAAAAGTGGCATTTTTTAAAATCTTATTTAAAAGAGGATTTTTTATTACAATTCCAAAGACACCAAACATGAATAGTTTGTTGCAGTAGTTTGTTGCAGCTTATTAAATGTAACAAGGTAACTCCAATATTATACTCTGGAAGTGGTTGACCTTGCAATTGTGAAAAACAAAGGTAATACTTTTTTACTATCTGAGCATTTAAATCTTAAAAGTACATGTTCTACTTTTTAAATACACTGCACCCTGCCTCTGAGCTGTCTGGGCCCTACCTTAGGGGTTACTTATATGTATTAAAAGGAAGGTTTGGGCCTGGCAAAAGGTTTACTTTGCCAGGTTGAGGATGCTAAAAGTGAGCTCAAGGATGGTTCTCGTATTTTTATTGGCTGTTTTTGCACCCATGTTGAGCCATGGTCGTTGTATGTCAAAACGGGGTGAAAATTTGGGGAGAGAGTACATGCCCAGCATCATTTTAGCAACAATATTTATTTTTGTTTTAATTTGCTAACCTTGAGAATGTAGAAGACATTCGATATGTGCATTGCATTCAATGTTTGTCTCTTATACATACTGTAATGGAGAGATACAAGTAAAAACCATTGTGAATCCACACCCCAAGAACACAAGCAATGCAAGTGTAAAATAATGAAACTCACCTAGTAGCTAAATGTCACTGAAATCCCCGGAGACCAGCTGACAGGCAAGAGTAGACAGTCAGTAAATGTAGCTTTCAGGTATGCACTCCAGAAAGACAACAATTAGATAATCTATAGGATAACATGGGCTGGCACCCGAGCAAACCAGAGGTTGGCAGCTCCATTATATTTAGGGCTCCCGGTTTTATGGCATTTATTTTTTTAACATTTCCGTCTGTATTTATCCATATTTCTTTTAGGGGGGCCATTTTATTGGTATTTATCCATATTAATTTCATGTTTTGAGAATGAATTTAGTTGGAAAATTGTGTATTTTCATATTAATTTAACTGATAAACATGCACTTTCATACTTTGATGCCTGTCGCATTTTAGTCAATTAAGGAAGCAAATATAACAAAACACTACTCCAACAGATAAATATTAACACTATATACAAATATATATTAACATATGCCTGTATTTAAGGGAATCTCATGTTTTTAAGTCTCCATGGTGTCTAAATGCTTAGCAGTTGGTCTATAATTCATGAAGGACAACAAGGCGAGTCACTTACAAGAAGCACGATTTTCTGCATTTTTCCGCTTTTAAAAATAAATACAGACAGAAAATAGATTGTTTCCTGTCTGTATTTATCTGTAAAAATCTGTAAAAATGAAAAACTGGAAGCCTTGATTATATTACGACCGAAAAATGTCATGTTTGGTATCAAACAACATGCCTCATTGCCCTTGGAATGAATCTCATGTCGAGGATGATGTAGCATGCACCCAGGTAGCTACCTTAGAGGTTGCCCACCTGGTTGCCCCAGCCTTTCCTGTGCTCCGGCTGCAAACATGCTGCTGCTGCTAAGTCAGGAATATGACCCCTTGCCAGGAGGTGTGAACTCTCCCGGGAGTCAGGACCAATGTCACTTGCCTCTGTGGCAGGATGGTTAGTGAAGTGGCAAATCAGGGACGTGAGCTTCAAAGGCTTCACTGTCTGTGATATGCAGCAAGGTTGCCTCCTAAAGAAGGAAACACCCTTCCTACTGCCCTCAGCGACATTTGCTTTTTGCCATTGAACGCAATAATAAAGTTTTGCAGTACTGTTTTGAGCTGTTTAATATTGCTTCTAAAATCCATACCTCGGGTTCTACTTATATGATTGGGCCTGACTCACAAAGAAAATGACGACTCGTAACTTTCCGATTGCCCAGTACCCACAGTAGCAGCAGAGCCTCCGTGGTCAGAGTGGAATCACCGCATTCAGGGCAAAGCCTCCATATGGTATTTGCCCCATACGGAGGCTCCGCTGTGACTGCAGGGGACTCCGCAGTTGGAAAGTTATGAGTCGTAACTTTCTTTGTGAATAAGGCCCATTATCTTCATGCAGTGGTGACAGACATGACTGAAAAAATGATGGATATCAGTGATAGGTCCATAGACATCTCTAAGTCTAAATAGAAACGTCATGGAATAGCCTAACATCCTGTCACTATTATATTAACTTTCCCACCACATATACAAACTTTACTACTCCTAAATGCCTTTTGTGAATACCGAAAGTCTTAAAGTTAGGATTTTGTCTCAGTTTAGGAATAATAAAGTTAGGAATCCTAACTTTACTACTCCTAAATGCCTCTTGTGAATACCGAAAGTCGTTAAGTTAGGATTTTGTCTCAGATTACTTTTGTGAATCGGGCCCATGGATAATGGAGCTAACCAAAACTTGCAAATTGCATTGTTTTTGAGTTTTAATTCATAAATATAACTTTATTTTCAGTGTATTTCCAAGTGAATTTCATTTTTTTTAACATTATAGTGGCATAACCTGAACTAATCATAATCATATCATTTTATCCTATGATTTCTCAGTGTATTTCTATTTTTAAATCATTATTATTTACTGCATCCAGCAGTTGAGCTAGGTCAGGCATGTAACCACAACCCTGTAGGGAGCCAAACTCCTGCTGTGCTTTGTGGGGGTTTGGCACAGGACCTGGTTGAGGTTCAACAAGCCATGTGTGGCCAACCCCTGTGCAAGGCCTTTCACCAGGTGCAGTGGTGGCTGGCAGCAGGGTTTGACCTTTATAAAGGGTCCAGACAAAGGCAGTCTGGATCAAGCAAGGATTATGAATAAAATAAATTTGAGACAGTCACTGGTTACACGCAATCACTTCCTTTGAAAGTTACTTTTGTTTGGCACAATAAAGATCTCTCTTTAAGTTTGAGATACTTCTCTCGCCCAGTCTCTGGAAGAAGATTTATTAGGTGGCAGTGATTTTTTTTAAAAGTCACATGGCATGCTCGTGAAATTAAATGAAACATCAAGGAGTGGCTCTGTAAAGATGACAGTCCAAAGTGAATTGTAGAACGAAGTTTATTCGGATCTTCCAACACAGAAGAATAAAGGCCAGAGGGGAGAACCGGGAAGAGCATCCGGTCACGGTGGTTATCAGCTGTCATCTGGCAACATTCCAGAATCCTTAGCTGATGACAGGAGGGAGGAGGGGGGGAAGGGAGGCGAGCAAGGACAAAAGGGTAAAGGGAGAACACAAAACATCTTCCTCTTTACAGAAACCAAATGAGATAAGAGGAAGCAGTTAATCACATACAAATTCATTGAGTTTTCGTGGAGGAACAACAAGTCTTCCTACTCTGGTTCTTAGAGGTACACCACTATCATTGATAGCTAAACGCCCATCAGAACACACTGGGGCAGTGTACTGAGTAATTTGTGAATGACCAACATCTTCATCATCCTCCGAGAAATCCAACATTCTTTCCTTATGAACAAAGGGAGCTTGACCATACTGTACATCATTAGGTTCTTGTCAGTCATGATAACCAGGAAATGTGGAACTACCAGGTTTGCCAGCTGATAACCTGGTATAGTGCCACACTCTACCATCGCTCAATGAGGCTGAGTTGCAAAACAACTTGTTAACAATGAGAGGTTTTGAAAACCTGTTGTGTCCTTTTGTTGAAAAACCAACTCATTTTCACACGTACAGCATCAACCACACACAATCGTATAGGTTTGCAGCTGTGTTTCTTGTCATAGTGGGATTTGCACTCCCCTTGCGTTTTTTCAGAACGGTGTCTTACTTGGTCCGGTGACCAATCTACCCTTTTTGTGGTGGATAACCAGCCCACATTGTCCTTTGACATGGGAGTTCTGCCGCTCATTAGTTCGAATGGGATGTGACCTGTGCTGTTGCATGGTGTAATGCAGTATGCCCATAATGTCTTGCAAATGTCATTCTTCCATACTAAATTCTTGTTGTTGGCTAGCTGTATAGTGCCCTTTATGATCCTGTTGAATCGCTCTAAAGCCCCATTGCCAGCAGGATGATATACCAATGTGGATTTGTGTGTAATTTTGTTCCTTTATAAGTAGTTGACAAAGAACTCTGAGGTGAACTGAGAGCCATTGTCGCTGACAATATATTTGGGTAAACCCTCCTTAATGATAACATTATCAAGAAATTTTACTATGCTGTGGGCATCAGTTTTGTTTACAAATCCAACTTTGGGCCATTTAGAGAAATGATCAATTAGTACAATGGCAATAACTTGTTCCCCTTGATCCATGACTAGTCCCATGATATCTCTGCCCATTATTTCCCAAGGCATGTTGGGACAAGGGATTGGATGAAGTGAGGGCCTGACTTTGACTTGAGACTTGTCAGAGTTACAGCATTGCGGGCAGTTCCTTACAATCCTCTCTATGGCAAGATTGACACCAGGCCACCAGCAGAGGTTCCTAATCCTGCTTTTGGTTTTGCCAATACCCATGTGTCCTTCGTGCTGATCTCGAGTATTGTGTGCCTGAGTTTGGTTGGGGGAATAATCTTGCCACTTCTCAAAAGGAATCCATCTTCAAGTGAGAGGTCATGTTTCACTTCCCAGTATGGCAAA
The DNA here is from genome assembly GCF_964204655.1 of Triturus cristatus. Lineage (NCBI taxonomy): Eukaryota > Metazoa > Chordata > Amphibia > Caudata > Salamandridae > Triturus > Triturus cristatus. The sequence goes on from NC_140582.1 coordinate 348,009,353, forward strand.
AGCTTTTTATCAATAAGTCTTTTTTCTGGCTAACCATTCTCAATCATAAAAGTATGATCCTACTCACGATTGCATCTTTACTTTGTTCATCCAACCACTCCTCTAGTGAAATGCCATGTGTCTCCTCATATATACTGGCAGCACAGAATTTTTCATCTAAATCATCATTGGATCCTTGCACCAAAACAGGCATGTGGCTCAAGAAATCAGCCACTACTTTCTTGGTACCTGGTACATATTGAACCTCACAGTTAAAATCAAATAACCTAACAGACATCCTTGCTACCCTGAGAGATGTTACGTAAATTCCTCTGGTGGTCAAAACTTTGGTGAGTGGTTTATGGTCACTTCTTAAAATTACCTTATTGCCCCTTACAAACTGTCTGAAATGTCCCAACCCCCAGATACACGCTAAAGTCTCTCGCTCGATGACAGAGTACTTTTGTTCAGTAGGTGACAGAGAGTGAGAGGCGAAGGCGATAGTGTATTCTGTGCCCCTTGAATCTCATTGAGTGAGCACTGCACCTAAACCTCTTCCACTGGCATCAGTGGTGACAATGTTGATTAGTGAGAGATCAAAACCTTGTAGGGGTGGAGCAGAACACATCTCATTTTTCAACATGCAAAATGACTTATGACATTCATCAGACCACACAAGTTTCTAGTTTTGAGGAGTTGTCTCAAATCGTACGTTTGAGCTGAAAATTTCTCAATAAACTTCGAGTAGAACTCGATAAGACCTAGGAAAGAGCATAACTCGTCTTTGTTTTTGGGCTCAGGAGCATTGAGGATGGCATCCAAAAGCTCTTTTTTGGGTTTGATTCCTTCTGCAGTGATCACATGCCCTAAGTATGTTACTTCCGAACGAGCAAATTTGCACTTGCTATGTTCAGCTGTAGGCCCCTTGGTTTCTAGAATCTCCAATACTTGCAACAATTTTTCATCATGTTCCTTTTTCGTTTTTCTCAAGACCAATACGTCTTCCTGGATCAAGAGGATACCATTGACTCTAGTATGGGCTTCGGGTGTATGCTACTGAACACCAGGTCAGCCTGCAAACATGCGCAGGACATCTATGAGCTTCTGGATGTAGATAAACCACTATGTCTCATGCTCACTGAGACATGGTGGGGCGACTTCTCTAACCCTGATGTCGTCCTGGCAATCCCGCCTGAATATAACATCTTCAGAAAGGATAGAGCCATGGGTAGGGGAGGCGGAGTAGCGCTAGTGGTCCGGAAAGGAACTCCTTGCGAGATCCTGCCAGCTATGGACATTCGTGGCTCGGAAAGCCTAGCCTTTTCTATCACTCTGTCCCCCCACCAATCCTTTAAGGGATTGCTTGTTTATAGACCGCCTGGCTCCCCCGGCACCTTTTTTGAAGATCTGGATATGGTGCTGGTGGAGCTGGCCCTGAAAGCCGAACATTTCATCGTGGCTGGCGATTTCAACTTCCGGATGGATGATTCATCCGACCCGGCGGCCGCCAAACTTTCGGAGGCACTGACCCCGCTGGGGCTCATTCCCTATTTTCAGGAGCCTACGCATGAGAAGGGGCATACCCTCGATCAGGTCTTCTCGTCTGTGCCTCTCGAGGGTATTGAGATCACTCCTGTCTTATGGTCTGACCACTTCCTTGCAAAATTTGTGATCAAGGGCATAGTTAAATCTGCGGCTATTCCGGTACATCATCAGGGTCGTGTCTATAGGCCTCTCCATCGCGTTACCCTGGAGATGCTGGCCCAGGCAGCTGAGGCCCATCCCTGTCTTCTTTCAGGTGATCTAGACAGGGATCCGCAGACCTTGCATGATTGGCTACTGGATAGGCTCAATGATCTTGCCCCGGAAGTAACATCACGCTCGACACCAAAACGGGTCTCTGCGCCTTGGTTTACCGCTGCACTGTCGGCTACGCGGCAGCAGTGCAAGGTAGCCGAAAGAGCCTGGCGGGCACATTATGACACTGTTGCCAAGTTGGCATACAAAACGGTGGTTAAGGCTTACCACCGGGACATCCGTTTAGGAAAAAAAGCTTATTTAGCCAGGAGAATCGATGCGGCTTCAAACTCTTGCAAAGAGATTTTCTCTATTGTGAGAGAATTCACCTCCTCTTGGTCTAACGCCTCGGACCAAAAACCATCTGGTACCTGGGCCACGGACCTTGCAGATTTTTTTACGAGCAAGATCCTACGCATTCAGGAGTCATTCCTTGCACCAGTGTCTGCCGGCCAGGCTGAACTTGACATCACCATACTGCCACAGGCCGGGCCAGGGGCGACGTTGAGTGTGTTTCCCTCCATCTCTGCTCCGGACTCCCTGGCTCTTATGGGCAATTTAAAATCGGGTTCTCCTCTTGACCCATGCCCTGCTAAATTTTTGGCGAAAGTGGCGGAGGTGATCAACCCGTTGGCCAATCCGCTTTTAAATCTTTCACTGAGGCTTGGTGTCGTCCCGCAGTCCTGGAAGCAGGCGATGGTGATTCCATTGCTCAAAAAATCTGGTTTGGATCCGAAGGCCCCGGTTAATTATAGGCCCATCTCTTTGCTGCCGGCCCTTACGAAGATGCTGGAAAAGCACGTCCATGGCGTGCTTTCCAACTTTGTTGAATCTAATGGGATCCTGCACGCCACCCAATCGGGCTTTCGTCCCCATCACAGTACTGAGACTGCGCTCCTGGAGGTCTCGGAAACCATTAAAGGGGTTCTGGACTCCGGGGGCAAAGTCATGCTGGTGATGTTAGATCTGTCGGCGGCATTCGACACCGTTCCCCATGTTGGTCTTCTCGCTAGACTTTTCGAGATAGGCCTGCGGGGGACGGTGTTCGACTGGTTTTCTTCTTTTCTAGCCGGCCGCCTGCAGTCGATCTGGGCCCCGCCGGATTCCGCCGTGATGCCGCCTCTGGGAGTCGGGGTCCCTCAGGGCTCTATTTTAAGCCCGACCCTCTTTAACATCATTATGACCCCATTGGCGGCGTTGGTGGAGTCGCATGGTGCCCAGATCGTATCCTATGCGGACGACACCCAGCTCCTCTTCTCTTGTAAGAGAGGAGGCGACTTTGATGGGGAGAGCATTCGGGATTGCCTTGGGGCTGTTTTTCATTGGTTCCATCTAAACAGCCTTAAGTGCAATTCCGACAAGTCCGAAGTACTTTTCTTTGGGTGTGATACAGAACCAGACTGGCAGGCCTGGTGGCCACGGGATATGTTCCCTCCGTCCTGTTCCTCTCAGGTTGCTAAGAATCTGGGGGTGAAGATGGATAACAGGCTTATCTTGAAATCCCAGATCCTGGGGGTGTCGGGCATTTGCTTTGGCGTCCTCAGGATGCTGCGGAGGTTTCTTCCTCTGTTATCCATGGAACACAGGACGCTGACTGTCCAGGCTCTGATTGGGTCCAGGTTGGATTATTCCAACGCTCTCTACCTGGGCCTTCCAGAGTACTTGTTGCAGCGGCTTCAAGTGGTACAGAATGCCGCTGCAAGGGCAATCTTTGGCCTTAGCAGGCGATCCAGGGCCTCGGGCCTGCTGGCAACTCTACACTGGCTTCCTATTCGTAAGAGGATCGCTTTTAAGGCGCTGACCTTGGCCTATAAAGCTCTTCACAAGGAGGGAGCCAAGTACCTCCAAAAGAGACTGGTTTTTTACCATCCAACCAGGTCTCTGAGGTCGGAAGCCCTGCATTTTGCTGTCGTCCCCCGGGTCAAGAAAGCGCGCCTCGGAGGCCGCTCGTTTGGATTGCTGGCTTCTCAGCTGTGGAACTCTTTACCACTGGCCCTGCGGGGAGCCAGCAGCCTATTAGCTTTTAGGAAAGGCCTTAAAACCTGGTTGTTTTCTCAGTAGCTTGTTCTCCGTGAATCTTTGGCCCATTCTTCTGTTAGTTCTATTTGGTGTTATGTTTTTTATGTTGCAGTATTATCTCTTTCTCCATTAAAGCGCCGGGACACTCTTTTTGAGTAGCCGTGCGCTATAGAAATGAATAAATAAATAACATAACATAACGTCTTTAAATGTTTCCTACAAAAGTCTTTGGAACATGGCAGCGGCGGATGCCAAATCAAAGTGAACTCTTTTGAAGCGTAAACACCTAAAGGGAGTGATAAAGGTTGTCAGGCTCTTGCTGTCAGGATGTAAGGGAACTTGATGGTATGCCACCTTTAGGTCTATGGTTGAAAAATATTTAACCCCATTGGTACATGCCAACATCTCATTGATGCTTTGTAGGGGAAATTGATCCACTAGAATGTTTTCATTGAGATCACGCAAATCTATGCATAATCTCAAATGCCCGTTGGATCGTTTGACTACAACCAAGGGGGCGACCCATTCTGATGACTCAACCCTTTCAATGATGTCATCATTTAGTAGTTTTTCCAATTGGGCTTTTATTCCCTCTTTGATAGAGAATGGAATGTTCCTGACTTTGTGAATTTGGGGAATTGCACCATTTTTAACACATTTTGTGTTCAAACCCCTTAAAGAGGCCAATGGAATTATTGAAAACCTTTGGAAATCTCTGAAGTACATTGTTGCAAAGGTCCTCATCCGATTGGATGATGAGGATGGGTTCCTCACTGTTGCGGTTAAGGACAATCCCCAATTTGCCCATATCTAACCACCCTAAAATGGAGGGGCCTGATTTGGAAACAGAGATTACACAAAGATTCTCTTCTCTTGAACGTGAATTTTAGTTTCCTGTACCCTTTTAATTCAATTAAATCCCCCGTGAATGTTTTTATGGAGATGTCTTGTGGTTCCAACTGTTCCCCGAGATGGGGAAAATCTTTTCTTTCTATACCTGAAGGTTTACAATTGTGTAAGGTGAACCAGAGTCTACGACTATAGATATATTAATACCGCCAATACACATTTCACATACTGTTTTTTTCTTGCCTGTGCCCTGCTTGTTATCATCAATCTCTAAGATACATTCATCATCACTATGTAGTACAAACATGTTAATGTCACTCTCATCAGAAGAATTAGAATTGTCCCCTTGTTCAATTTCAATAAACTTTTTAGAAGACTTTTTATGGCACACTTTTTGAAAATGTCCCATTATACCACAAAAAGAACATTTATGTTTCCTGGCTGGGCAATTGTTATCATTTGCTAAGTGGTTTAAGCTGGCACACCTATAACAGCATCTCTTTGCATTGCCAGAGTTATCAAAGTTCCTATCATGGTTGGGTTTGCTGCTGTTACTTGTTCTCCCTTGTTAGGACTTCCTATCGCCCACCTTAGCCACAATGGTGTCCTCCTTTTTTTCTTAACTTTCTGCAATTACAGCCTTTGCTCATCTGCCAGTAAGTTCCGCTCTTCTGACAATGTCAATTATTGTTTGTAAGGGACTTTCTCCTTTTGCCTATAAATTATCTTGAATATTGGTATTTGATCCCTGCATGACTATTTGGTCTCTGATAAATTCGCCGTGAAGACCTTCAAAATGGCATGTAATGGATAAGTTTTTAAGTGCGGCAACATAGTCATCAATGGATTCGTCTTGGCCATGCTTCCTGTTAGTTAGGTTAACCCTCCTATAAGTGATGAGTGAGAGATTAAACCACTTTCTCAATAAGAACTTCATTTCTTTAAGAACCGGGCTATCTTTCTGGATGGAACTTTGCTGATATCATGAGCTAATGAAATTCCCAAGTATCTTATTTCTACCACCTTATCAATGGAGGTTAACTTTGTGGGGATGTTTCATTCATAACCTCTGTCTCTTCTTCAATTAGTTGGTACCATGGCAGTTTTCCAAACTTCTGTGTCAACATTTCCATTTGTTTTTTTCTCATTTTAGATATGATAAGTATATGATGATATCATTAGTATAAAGGACTACCTTCCATTTATAATCCTTGTATTCAAAAGGGTAATTAGCCACATCCTCGCTGAATGTCTGTTCAAATGACTCTATGTATAGACAAAAAAGCTGGCATGACAGTGGGTATCCTTATTGTGTTCCTCTTTTTATTTGAATTGTTTTAGATAAAGTTCCTTTTACTAGGATTTTTGCTTTAGGAACCTAATAGTGTGCCTGAACCACCCTGATGATTTTAGGAGAAATACCAAATTTGGTTAAACATTCCCAGAGGAAAGTCCATTTGACCTGAACAAAAGCCTTTGCTGCATCCAGAGTTATAACCACCAGTGATACTTTATTGGTTTCCACTGGGTTGATTATGCCACACAATAAATGTGTCAAGACATGTACATAAATTCTTTTTGTTCTTGATGAATGAGTTCCCCTATTCCTGATGCTAATGTTGTTGCGATAATTGTTGCCAACTTTATATATAACTGCCATGGTTAGTAACAAAACAGGTATATAAGAATTACATGTTTGATGGATTGATTTGAATTGAAATTTCTAAAGCATGCAGATGCACATAGGCGCTAGCATTTCCTAATTTTAGACCTGAGAACCAGAAGAAAGGAGAAAGTTAAGGCTAAAAAGAGAATGAAAACAACCAAGATATTAGAGGTTTTAAAAGCTTAACACGTTAGACTGGCATTTAAGGTGCAACAGCAGTATATTCCAAGTTGGCGTTGGGAAAAAAAAACTTCTTGCACCCCAAAAAACTTTCTTGATTTTTGGGACAATGACTGCATTTGAGCCAGCAGATCTCAGCAGTATTTTTGGGGAGTGCCACCTAAATTTCCTTTTCAGGTACTCTGGTCCAATTCCATGCAGTGCTTTATGTGCCATACAGAGAGCCTTAAAGGCAAGCTCTGACAAGGTACTCAAGACCAATTGGAACTTTGGCATCTTCTTAAAAAATTACCGGCTGCGTTCTGCATCTTGTGAAGTTTATTTAACAAACATTGTTTGATGCTCAGATAAAGGGCATTATAATAATCCAGTCTGGATAATACTTAAGCGATGACAATTGATTTGTGTACATGGAAAGGGTTAAAAGGCAAAACCTTTTTTCAATGTTCTCAACATAAAGAAACAAGACAAAGTCAATTTATTAATCTGGTCCATGAAAGACAGCTCAGCATTAAAAACTACCCCAAGGTTCCTAACTTTAGATACAGGCAAGGGGGGAGCCAAGGGACTGAGGCCACCAGGATTGGTTCCAGAAAGGGTTGCCCTACCAAAAAGGAGAACCTCTGTTTTTCCCAATTCAGCTTCAGGCTATTGCCGTCATCCAGCTGACAATTGCACACAGATACCTGTTAAATCTGTTTGTGACCTCTTCTATATTACTTGAGATCGGCACAACAATTTGGGAGTCATCAGCATAGGATACTGTGGCAAAGCTAAAAGAATGAATCAACTTGGCTAAGGGAGCTACATAAATATTAAAAAGCATTGGTCTAAGTGATGATCCCTGGGGTCACCACAAGGCAGGGTGAAGGATTTTGAGATAAACTCTCCAAGGGCTGCCATCTGCTTTCTGTTTTTTAAAAATGAAGAAAGAAGATCACGGGCTGAACCAGCGATCCCAATTTCTGCTAAACGCTCAAGCATGACTACAAGGTTCACAGTTGTGAAGGCTGTGGAAAAGTCCAAAAGGACCGCCACAGCCCTCCCTCCTTTGTCCATAACATGTCTGATCTCTTCAGTAACTATGAACAAGACTGACTTGGTACTGTGGCTTGACCTAAATCTGAACTGTGCCTCCTTCAAAACTCTTTCTTCTCTAGATATTTTGACAATATTTTATTAAGATGTTTCTCAAGAACTTTCTCTGGAAATGGTAAGTTTGAAATAGGTCAATAATTGTTCTCTTACTTTGGGCTCTTTTTGGGTTTAGGTTATTACAATACAATTGCTTCATACCTTTTGTGCAATATCAGTTGAATATTTGATTTAATACCGGGGTCATACTTTCAATACCATATTTTGCACAGTTCACTGGATATGCCACTTGAAACTGCCGATTTGCAATTTTGAGTCTTGTTATACTCTTCCTAATTTCTGATTCACTAATCTCTTCTGACAGCATCTCTTGGTGTGACTCTTTCAAAAACAGTAAATCCCTATCTAATAACCATTTTTTTAATCATGTTGTTTTCTATTTCTATCTTGTCTAGTTATATAAATCTTGAAAGACATTTTAGAAGGTGTATATAATGTCTTCATTACCACTCACTTCATCTCGACCACCCATATTTTGTATGCGTTTTATGTAAATATTCATTTTCTCAGTTTTACTCTTCCAAGCTGGCAGCTTCCAACTTTTTGTTAGGCCTGATATCATTGATGTGGTTTTTCCCCAAAACTCTCTGCCTTCACTCCTGTTTTGTTGGATTTGGCTCTATGGACACTGCACACTTCATCACTGTGAGCCAGTGCTTAAGTGTTTGTGCTCACTCCTGTAAACACAGTAAAATAGGCTTACACCCAATTGGCACACTTAATTTACTTTCTTAGTCCCTAGTAACGTGGTATACCATGTACCAAGAGGTGGTAAATTAAACACTACTACTGGGCCTGCAGCACGTTTTGTGCCACACACTTGAATAGACCTTTAAAACCTGTCTGAGGCCTGCATTGCTGCCTGTGTGTGCAGTTTTAAACTGCCATTTCCACATGGCAAAATAAACATTTTCACAGGCCTAAACCTTCATTTTCAATAATACATAAGTCATCCCTAGGGTAGGCCTTAAACAGCCCATAGGGTAGGGTGCATTGTGTTTCAAACGTTGGGCATGTTCTTTTATGTTTTGCATGCCTAGTGTTAGAAATTGGGTTGCAGGTTGACTGGGATAGGAGCCCTCCTCAAGCAACAATCACAATTCTAGTCAGGGTAGGAAGCAGGGAAACCCTAAATTAACCTGTGCAAAATGCTGGTTCTCATCCACGCAAAAGCAGCGAGGCCCTGGTTCGACAGAGGGTGTGTGGGTTTTACAGAAGCAAGCAACTTAGACCCATTTCCAAGGGTGCACATCCAAGTGGTGCTGTTGGTACTACTTGGCAGGGCAGACTCACAAATGAGAGAGTCCAGCTGCAGAAGCAGGTACGTTGGAAGTCTTTTATGTCTCTAAGCCTATAGCTCAGAAGGCCAGCCAGCTCTCTCTTGGAGTCACTCTTGGTTCAAGTGATGCAGGTCCAGTCCTTCTCACCTGGGCAAGGAAACAGGAGGCAGCAGGGCAGCAAAGTAGCATTCCTGCAGAGTGGCAGTCCTTCAGCACCCGAACAGTCATTCTTTCCTACTAAGTAGTCACAGGTCCAGAATTCTACTGAAGTGGTGGGGTCAGAGGTCCAGCACTTATACCCAGTAGTGCTTTTGAAGCGGTAGAGACTGCAAAGACAGGTCTTTGAAGTTCATAGAGGTCCACCCTTCCTGCCCTGGCTCTAGACCTACAGGGGGGTATGCAGCACTTTGTGTGGGGACAGGACACAGCCTATTCAGGTGTAAGGAGGCTGGGTACAGTTCCTCCCGCCCATTCTGCCAGGATGGCACATCAAGTTACACCTAAGCTCCCATTGTGTGTAGCTGTCTATGGGACATACACAAAGCCCAGATATGTATCAGAGAAAGGCAGCAGGGACCACATGGCTAAAGTAAGAAAATGCCAACTTTCTAAATGTGGCATTTTCAGAATTGCAATTTAAAATCCAACTTCACCATGAGTTATGATTTTAAATTATGATTCAAGTTACACCAAACTTGAAATGTCTATCTACCTAAAATGTAATAAGGTAACCCCAATTTTATCCTATGGGAGAGATAAGTCTTGCAGTAGTGAAAAATACATTTGAGAGTTTTTTCAATCAATCAACCAATCAAGGATTTATAAAGTGCAGCTAATGACCCCAGTGGGTCCCAAGGTTCAGGGGCTGCTAACTGCTTAGTGGTGATCTGTTCACACACAGCCAGTTACTACCCAGTACTCAAAAACGTAAAAGTCCTGTCTCTTAAATACATTGCACTCTGTGGTTTGGGCATGGCAAGAGGTTTATCTTGACAGGTCAAAATGGCAGTGTAAGCTGAACACAAAGGCTGTGCAATGGCAGGCCTGAGCCATGGTTACTTAAGTGGGTGGCAAAATAAGTGCTACAGTCGCATTAGTAGTATTTAACTTTCAGGGCTTAGGCTCATTGTAGTGCACTTTACTACGGACTTATACGAATTAAATATGCCAATTGGGGATGAGCCATTATCACTATGTTTTGGGAAATGGGCACAAGCCCTTTAGCACTGGTTTGTAGTGGTAATTTGCACCGAGCCCTAAAGCAAGCAAAAACGAGGTCTGGAAAGTGAGGCGGTATCTAAAACATTGGGTGGAAGACGACCCTAAGGCTGTGTAACACATGTCCCCCCAGCTGAAAGTGGTGAGAACTACCCAACCCATTGGAAGTTCTCTTCCCTAAAGCAGAGAAACCTGGAAAGACCATCAGCACTGGTGTGGTCTGACCCCTGGTGGTGTTCCACCCTAAAGTCCATTCCCTGTAGGGAGATGGACAACCTCACCAATTTAGGATTTTCACCCCTTATTAGCCTGAGTCATCTGAGGGGTCTATGGTCTGTCTGAACCAGGAAGTGAGTCCCAAATAGGTATAGTCTCAGCTTTTTCAGTACACAGAACTCAACAAAAGCTTCTCTTTCAGTATCCTCCTACCAATGAAGGCTACCAGTTGCTTGAGGCCCTCCACATTAAGCTGTGCTGAGACTGCACCATACCACGCTTAGAGGTGTTCATCAGCACAATTAATTGATTGGAGAAATCAGGTGCCTTGAGTACAGGTGCTTTGCACATGGCTTCTTTGATCTAGCCTGCATCGTAGACGTCAGCTCAGTTAAGGGGGCATTAGTGGTGCCATGACACTTAACACATCTTCTGTAGTAGTCTGTGAGGCCTAGGAAGGCTCTCACTTCTGTCTGAGTTTTAGGTGATTGCCAGGCCATGATGGCATCTCGGGATGGAAGGGCTGCACCTTGCTCCTACCTTCCAGGTGACCCAGGTACACCACAGAACCCACCCAATCTGGCATGTACTAGCTTTGATGACCAGGCCTATCTGTTGAAGAGCCTGAGGCACCTTGTGGAGGTGATACAGGTGTTCCTCCCTGATGGAACTGTAAACAGCAATGCTATCTAAGTAGGCAGCACAAAAGGCCTCCTTACATGCCAGAACCTTGTTAACCAACCTTTGGAAGTTGACAGGGTCATTTTTCAATCCAAAGGGCATCACCTGAAACTGGAAGTGGCCTTCTGGGTTTAAATAATGCTGACCTCTCTTTTGTCCCTTCAGTCAGCCTGTGGGGCAGACTCTGGTACCAGCACTACCAATTAAAATTACCGGTTAGGGATGAGACAATATTACCATGTTTAGGGGAGAGAGTACAAGCACTTGGGGACTGGATAGCAGTGGTAAAGTGCACAGAGTCCTAAGGCCAGCAAAAGTGAGATCAGGAGAGTGGAGGAGGAAGGCTATTAGGTCTAACAACCTGGTAGTGAAAAAACTCTCAAATTAGTTTTTCCATATTGCAAGGTCTACCAGTCCCATACGGTGACATTGGGTTACATTTAATAAGTGATACATTTTCTTTGGGAGCTGGTAGAAATGTCATGTTTGGGGTCTGAGGAATTGTAACTTATACCCTTTTAACTGTAAAGTCGGATTTTAAGTCACAATTCAGAAAATTTCACTTTTAGAAGTTGACATTTTTTTGTCCTAGCCATTTGGTGCCTGCAGCCTGTCTCCTGGGTCACATGACTAGGTGTAGTTGGAAGTTGGTCTTTGCATATTCCTTTCAGAGAGCCCCACAGTAGAGGGTTTGGATGCTGACAGGATGGGCAATCCTGACTTGATGAGGGGGGGAATTGTTACCTTCCACACTTCCACTCCAAAGGCACTACCTTAGCTCACACACAAAGGACTTCACACTAGCCTATTGTACCTGCAAACAGATTGAGACCATGGCAGGGACACAGGAAATTCCTGACACTTCTATAGGGGGAAGACCTCAGATGTTTCCTCTACTTCAAAGTGGGCACCAGGTATAGAAAGGGGACCCTTAGACCCATTCTTCAGTACAATCTTTGACCTTTGGACACTAGAAAATAAGGACAGCCCTGTTGCCAGAGGACCGCCCTGCTGCTTGAGGCCTGCCCTGCTGTCTGAGAAGGAAGACTGTGTCTGTACTCTTCATTCCAGGCTGAAGTGATTCTAAGCGTCCACTCTCTGACCTCCAGTTCTGAGCCAAAGAGACACAAGATGAAAAAGTCTCCCTGCAATTGCCCAACTGGCCTGCTGCACTGGTCCCGCCTGGACCTGCATCTGGACCTGTTTGAGCCCAACTCAACTTTGCTGGAGTGAATTCCTGATCCCCAAGAGGCGCCTCCCAGGTTCTGCATCGACAGTACACAGTGATCCCCAACACAAAGCTTCAGCAACGATTGTCTGCAATGCCCAACAGGATCTTTGCGCTACAGTGATGACTGTCCACAATGCCTGGCCTGCTCTTCATGCTACAGCGGTAACCATCCATGATGATTTCCCTGTTCCTTGCTGACTTCTGTACTGCAAACAGCACTCTTTCCATTGGACATTTTCAGCTGGTCCCTGTATATGGCCTGCGCTTCATCACGGTTGGCCTGAAGATTTGACTTTCACCTGGTCTCGCACAACCAGATAACCATGAGTGGCGCTTTGTACTTTTAGATGCTACACTTACCTTAAATCTTTCAAATTGCACAATTTTTCTGAATTAGTGGAGAATGTTTCTTGTGTTGTGTTTTCCCTACATTACTGTTTGTGTATTGCATAAATACTATACAAATTGCCTCTAAGCTAAACCTAACTGATTGTGTGCCAACCTACCAGCACAGGTTAGTCACAGGTTAATTTAGTATCTTTTTGTGTTCACCCTGACAATGAATGGGGCTGTTGCTTGAAAAGGGCTTATATCCCCTCAACCACCAACCCAATTTCTCACAAACATTTATCCCATACTCAAAATGGATTTGTGGACATTTCACTGTGGGGCAAATACCGACACACTTTCAGCACTGTGCTTGCTCGCAGGTGATTGCCATTTTCTTAATACAGGGATGCCTCATGTGCCCCAGCTCTAATCCCCACCCAGGCTAAGGGCAGTTTGCCACCTCCAACCGTAGCGCTGTTTAATTAGGTGCTGAAATGCAGGAAGCAAAATGTCCGTCAGCAAAAAAAATTAGACCAAAGTCCGCATTTCCTCAAAATGTTGTATTTTTTCGTTTCTTGTCTTTTCCTATTTTTGTTCCCTATCTCCTTGCATCCTGTTTTAATATGTGTGTTTGTATTAGTCAAATGTTCTCTATTAAACAACATTATTCTTCCTGCTCTACTTGTGCTATACTTCCGTACCACTTGTTAATAACTCCACATGGATAGTCATTGTGTGCATCCCTTATGACACTAAGATTGCCACTATTTAAGTCTTTTAGAAAAAAGTCCTTGAGCGTTCTTTTAACTGTTGGGATAGTCAGTTGTCTTTATGATAGAAGCAGCAAAGCAGCTAGTCTGCATACTGGCTTAGGTATATCTAACACATATCCAATCATCACTTCCAGAGGAGAGACCAACACCACACAAGCCAGCATCTTATGAATCTTATCGGTCACTGCACTCCAGAGAGTGGATTCCTCAGGGCACTCCCATGCCAGATGCAGGAATCCTGAAAGCTGGGTGCTAAATCTCTGGCCCTTTATGATTTCTGTCAGGTTTAATTTTGTGCAACCAATCAAGAGTCATGTATGTTCTGTGAAGAAATGTATAATGTGTCATTCGGCGCCTGTAATTAGAGGAGATAGAGGACGAGCAGTCTGAGCACAGCAGAATGACTATTTGTCTTTCGACCATTGCTCACCCACATCCAATGCCCATTTGTCCATGGCAAGTATCAACACATTAGTCCTCTTGTCTGCAAACCATGCATACAATTTAGTCACCCAACCTCACACTCCCTCCAGCTGAATAATGCTTATTAAAGGAATCATTTTAACCAGCTCTTCAAGGAAAGATGAAGACTTAGTCTTAGCTACATTATACAACCACCAGTATGTGTAACAATCTTAAGGGTAAAGCTCCACGCACTGCTCCCGTATTATGAATCACAAATTCTGAAACAGCTGACCAAGCAGTGCCAAACCACGCTTCTTTAGGGTGTTGCATGCTCTCTGTTCCATGGTAAGTGGCAGTGCTGGAATATTTACCAGCAGCCTATCTGGATAATATATAACTATCAGTGATGCTCTGACTCGGATCCTAACCCAGTCAGTGACTGTGCACAATGCACGAGACATACTTGTCCGTGGACAGGAAATCTCTTGGTATAACTATGTATCACCACTCCATAAGGCTTCGCCTATGCCTCGACCACCACATGCATTAAGATTGCAGATTGGATGTGCAGTACGCTGCATAATTTGCCTGTGTCACTAGATTATACATCTCAAAGTCAAGTATCACGAAACCTCCTGGATCATACCACAAGAATAATGTAGACTACTTAATTCTCTGCTTTTCTCCACCCCATAACAGATGGTTAAATGACCCACCACAATGGTAAGAAGTATAGGGATGCTTGAGAAGAGATATAAGAAATGGAGCAGACCAATCTTTTTTCAATGAGGTTTGCCATGTTAACCAAAGTGCTAGTTTCTTGGATTTCTCCACCTGCATCTCCAAATTGCTAATTGTGAGACGCTAATTATCATAAACCGAGGATTCTTTTTATTTGTTGACCATTATTGCCAAATCTTTTACTACGTCTGTGCACCACCTGAGTGGGTACTCCAATGTGCATTGGTGTTAGAAATTGGGTTACTGGTTGACTGGGGTATGAGCCCTGTTCAAGCAGTAAACACAATCCTAGTCAGGGGAAGGCACAAGCTAACCCCAAATTAACCTATGATGAGCCCTCTGGTAGCTTGGCATAGAGCAGTCAGGCTTGACTTAAATGTACGGTGCAAAGTATTTGTGAAACACTTCAGACAGTAAAACAGTAAAAACACAATTTAAACAAGACCAAAATGACAAAAAACCAATCAGTAGAACCGGAGATGTTGACTTTTAAAGTTTTAGGTAAAAGTAGTGTAAAAAAAAGCTCAAAGTGCAAACTGTGGAAATCTGGTTATGAGGAACTGGGACAAAGTCAAAAGTTCCGCCCAACCATGAGGAAGTGCAGGCCGACTATAGCGACCCTGTTAGGCCTGCTGAACTAAGTATCTTACATCCTGGTTTACAGAGCATTGCGAAAACCCATGTCAAAGATGTGTTGTGCAGCCAAAGTGATGCCTCAGTTCTGATATGTGGTGGGGCTGCAATGTAAGGGCCTGCATTGTCATTGAGGATCCTGTCAACAGGGCTTGCGATGCAAAGTCTGGTGTTGAGGATGTGGCGCACAGTCTGGGCGATACGTCAGTTCTGAAGAGCTATGAGGCTGTGATGCGGAGTCTGCCGTTGTTGAGACTGCCATCGTCAAGGAATACGGGGCCTGCACCAAGGATGCATTGGGCAGTGTGGGTTTCAAAGGTGTTGTGGGTCACAATGGTTGTGCGGATCTTTGCGATTGGTCCAATCCACACAGCAGCAGAGATGCAATTATTCTAGTCAGGGTTGTGCTGTGCAACAGAGAAGATGTATCTGTTCTTCTGGATCCACAGAGGCTGGTAAAGCAACTTAGGCCCTCTTCCAAGGGCCCAGAGCAGGGGAGGCACTACTTGACAGGGTAGACTCACAGATGGCAGAGTCCAGATGCAAGGTTGTTGGAAGTCTGTTATGTCCCGGATGCTTCCGATCTCCTGATCTGAAGCAGCCAACAAGCCCTTGGAGTCACTCGGGGTTCAGGAGATGCAGGGTCAGTCCTTATTACCCAGGGAAATAGAGAAGCCGGGAGCATGTCGGAACAGCAAAGCAGGAGTCCACAAGGTGCCGTCCAGGAGAGTAGCAGTCCTTCAACAACACAGCAGGCATTCTTCCTGACAGAGTATCCACAGGTCCATAAGTGACTGAAGAGTTGATATCTAAAGTCCTTCTTTTATACACAGTTGTGCCTTTGAAATCAGGAGAAGCTTCTAGAGGCATGCCTCTGAAGCGCACAGATGCCCTGCCTTTCTGGCACTGGCTTCAGACTCACTACAGGGGGTATGAAGCCCTTAGTGTGGAAAAAGACTACAGCCTATTCAGGTGTATGTGAGATTATGGCCAGCTCCTTCCTCCCATCCTGCCAGTGAAGGCCCATCCAGTCACACCTGAGCTCCCATTGTATGTAGCTGTCTAGGAGGAATCCCCGAAGCCCAGCTGTCAGCTACCCCCAGTCATGTGACTCAGTAACAGACTGCAGGCACTAAATAGTTATGTCAAAAAATGCCAACTTTCTAAAAGTGTCATTTTCAGAAATGTTATTTAAAATGCAACTTCACTATAAGTTAGGATTTAAATTAGGATTCCAGTGACACTAAACATGAATTCATTATCTCTTCCCATTTTGAAATTACACTTATAAAATGTAAAAAGGCAACTCTAATGTTATCCTTCGGGAGAGATAAGCCCTGCAGTAGTGAAAAACAAATTTAAGAGGTTTTTACCACCAAGACATGTAAACTTAAAAATGCATGTCCTACCTTTTAAACACACCACTCCCTGCCCTTGGGGCATTCTATGGCCTACAGTAGGGGTGACCTGTATGTGTTAAAAAGGAAGGTTTGGGCCTGGCAAAAGGTTTATTTTGCCAGGTTGAAATGGCAGTTTAAAACTGCATACATAGGTTCTTCAATGGTAGACCTGAGGCATGTTTAAAGTACTACTTAAGTGGGCGGCACAACTAGTACTGCAGGACCACTAGTAGTATTTAATTTACATGCCTTGGGTTCATGTAGTGCCACTTTACTAGGGACTTACACGTAAATTAAAGCACTTTAGAACTGGTTGTTAGTGGTAAAGAACACAGTGTCCTAAAGCCAACAAAACGAGTTCAGCAAAAATTGGGAGGAGGAAGGCAAAAGGTTTGATGATGACAACCACAGAAAGGGCCAATTCCAACAATGGGCGGTGACCTGGGTAAGGGGATCACCTTTGATTTGTTCCAATTTAAGTTAATCCCTGTTGGGGCACCAAAGAGTGATATTTCCGTAACTACTGGGGTCAGATTAACCAAGGTGCATTTAATGAATAGTAAGACATCAACTGCATATGAGAAGATGACCAGGCAACCATTTGAAAACACTAGGCCTCACTGTTGATGCCATTCTCTAATACGCCACACTAGTGACTCCATAGCGAAGGCAACTGTGTTAGAGCATTTTGCTTTTTAAACATTTCTGTGACCGTATTGCACTGCTGCACAGCTATTTGTACTCTTCCCTTTCTCCCCTTTGTCCGCACTGCTTGCACCTTAAAAATCGAGATATACAAGACTCACCATTTGGGTGATTTCGCGCTGCTTTCTTCCCCGACCGCCATCTTGGTTGTGTATTCGTGACGCTCCTTAGACGCCTCTGGGGGTAGCGCTCTAGTGTTGACGCCGAGTCTCTGCCACACGCTGTTTAGGGGCTTAGCATGCGAGCGCGCAGCGCACGCGCGCAGCGTCGCGCCAGAGGAGCGCCAGAGGAAAGCCCGTCTGCGCCCGTCCGCGCTGAGGACGGGCTGCAGGACGGGCTGAGCCAGGGAAACTCAGCGCTTTCCTTCAAGGTAATCCACTCATATTCTATTAAGGATTTGCTAGCTATGAAACCTAGCTCGCTCTCCTGCCATCATAGATATACCCCGGAAATTCTCCGGGAAGGACATTTATGTGGTTCATGTTTGTCTAATTTACCTACCATCCCTGATGTTATTAGCAATGTTCAGACTCCCTGCCATCTGCTTAATGTGGACTCTGTTGAGAAAGGCTATTTGATCAACGCCCGTTCCATCATTAAAAACAACATTTACTTTCACGATTTCGTGACTGCTAGGAATCCAGCATGGGTGTTTATCACGGAGACCTGGGCTACTGACACATCGGGACACGATCTCCTCTTAGCCATCCCAGAAAACTACGCCTTACAGAGATTAGACAAAGTTAAACGTAGAGGTGGTGGCCTAGCTATTCTTTACCGGTCTCATCTCACGTGTAGAATTAATGCTCTGTCAAAAACTTCAGACCCCTTTGAGTCCCTATATTTCTGTATTTCATCATCACCATCCTCGTCATTCTCTAGGACTTTGATGTATAGGCCCCCTGGGCAGAGATCACAGTTCAGCAATGACCTGTTTAGATTACTAGAACCTTACGCAGGCAAACCTCACTTCACCATATTAGGGGACTTCAATTTTCATCTAGACGATATCACATCTAAAGATACTATATCCTTGATAGATCCTCTAGAGGTTTGCGGCTTCACTCAGCTGGTCAGGGAACCTACACACAGAGCAGGTCACACGTTGGACGCAATTTTTACTAATGACTCCCGGATTATGACAGGTCCACCGGAGCAGCTAGTCTGGACTGATCACCTAGCAGTACCTATTGTACTTACCACCTCTAGTAAACAGTTTCCTAGGAGGGAGTCCTCTTCAAGAGAATGTAAACGAAACTATAAAAATATCTCTAATGAATCCCTGGCCCCGTTTTTCGGAACCTTTTCCCTGACTTCAGACCCAGAGAAGGCAGCTACGGAACTAGCCAACTGCATTCATGGGGCTGTGGATGCTTTAGCTCCGGCCACCCCTAGGTATGCTGCGAGGCGCAAACCCTCTGCCCCGTGCTTTGGGGAACAACTTAGGCTCATGAGACAAGGGTGTAGAAGACAGGAAAGACAGTGGAGGAGGACATGGGATACTAAGGATAGACAGCTGTACAAAAGTTCCCTAAAAATCTATAAAACCTCAGTTATTAAAACCAAACAAGACCACTTCTCCAATATTACTACATCCTTGACATCATTGAGGGAACTTTTCAAAATCGTAAATTCACTCTGCTCACTACAGACACCTGATCCCATAATAGGTTCTCAGGAGCTCTGTGACAATATCTCTAGCTTCTTCCATACGAAAATTGTAGACATTTCCATGCAATTGGAAATACAGAGGAAGCAGCTGGGATCACATATAGCCACGGATCTGTCAATTTTAGAAACATGGTCAAAGGATCCTGACAAGACCCTTACCAATTTCCCTCCTGTCACTCTGGAAAATCTTAACCTCCTCTTGAATAGGACGAAGTCCTCCTCTCCCTTGGACCCATGTCCGCTTAAAACTTTGAAGGAATACAGAGACACCTTCCTCCCTTACATCTTGGAGGTTATGAATAGTGCTCTACAGCACGGTGTATTTCCCTCGGCCTGGAAGAGGGCTATCGTCAGGCCGCTATTGAAGAAACCCTCTCTGGATCCTGCAGTGCTATAAAACTTTAGACCAATTTCTCTTCTACCTGCCCCAGCCAAAATGCTTGAGATGCACCTGAATCATCATCTGTCTGCATTCCTGGACTCCTCTGGATTCCTTGATCAGACTCAACATGGTTTTAGAAAACTTCACAGCACAGAGTCTGCACTCATTGTTGTGACCAACAACATTAGGATGAATGTAGACAAAGGACAGACCATGATGCTGGTCTTACTGGATCTGACCGCTGCATTCGACACCCTTTCTCCCTCAGTCCTAACATCTCGACTGAGGGAGCTGGGGGTGGAGGGGCCTGCCCTTAACCTTCTATCCTCCTTTTTAGAGCTTAGGGAACAGAGGGTCAAAATGGGCAAATTCCTCTCCCCTGTAAAGTCTTTGCAATTTGGGGTGCCACAAGGGTCGGCCCTAAGTCTGACCCTATTCAACATCTATGTGGCCCCACTTGCTAGACTAGTAAGATCTCATGGGATGGAGGTAGTGTCGTATGCAGATGACACGCAGATCATGGTGTCCCTGTCACGGTCTGTCGGCACCACATCGTTCAGCTTCAGGAGTTGCATGCAATCGGTTGTCGACTGGATGACCCTCAATTCCTTGAAGCTGAATGGCGATAAGACCGAGGTGCTGATTTTCGGAAAGGACAGGGACGCCTGGTCGAGTGAATGGTGGCCGTCATCACTGGGAACCTGTCCGACCCCTTCACAGTCGGCAAGAAACTTGGGGGTCATCTTTGACGTTGAGCTAGCCATGAACCTACAGATTAATAGAACTGTAGCTACCTGCTGGGGAGTTCTAAAAATCCTTCGGAAAATAGCTCACTACTTATCACCACAGGCAAGAAAACAAACAGTCGTAGCATTGGTTGGATCTCGCTTGGATTATTGTAATGCGCTATATACTGAGATTA
The DNA here is from genome assembly GCF_964204655.1 of Triturus cristatus. NCBI lineage: Eukaryota > Metazoa > Chordata > Amphibia > Caudata > Salamandridae > Triturus > Triturus cristatus. Next base: position 348,029,586 of record NC_140582.1, read on the forward strand.
ACAGGGGATTGTTACTTCGTCTGCAGGTAACACAGAATGCGGCGGCGAGATTTGTTCTGGACCTTCCTTGCTCTGCCTCTGCCACATTAGCCAGGAAGAATCTCCATTGGCTGCCCATTGAGCAACGCATCTCTATTAAAATCATCTGCCTAGTCCATAAGGCCCTTACAGCAGGATCGGCCGATGGACTGGGATCTCTGCTTTTTAATTATGCACCCAGCAGATGCCTCAGATCTTCTCAACTGAACCTCCTTGTTATCCCCTTCATTAAGAAGACAAGATGGGGAGGTAGAGCCTTTGCATCAGTGGCCCCTCGACTATGGAATGCTCTTCCCTTTGAGCTCAAGGCTCTATCATCCTTGCCCCTCTTTAAGAGAGCTCTTAAGACCTGGTTTTTCGGGAAAGCCTATTACTAAGCAGTTCATGGTGATTCAATATATTATGTTAGGCGCCTTGATGCCCTTCGGGCTGAGTTTGCGCGTTACAAATTTATTTTCATTCATTCATTCAACTATCAAAGGGGATAGTGGCCACCCCTGCCATGCCTCCCACCATATCTCTATAGGGTACAAAAACTGTCCATTAATATGTATCCTGGCCACAGTCCATGTATATAGTAGTTAGACAATGTCTATGAAGCGTGAACCCAATCCTAGGCTCTCAAGTATAAAGCACATGTTATTCCTCTCCAGGGAATCAAAAGCCTTTTCAGTACCCAACATCACAGCCACAGCTGTCCTCTCAGGATCAACTTGGTCAAGGAGTGTCACCAGTGTACATATATTACAGGCTGTTTTCTTGCCTGGAATGAAGCTTGTTTGTTCTGACATTGCCAATCCGCACATCCAGGGTGTCAATTTATTAGCCACTATGCATGTCCTAAGTTTGAGGTCTATGTTAAGTAAAGACAATTCTTAGTGTGACTGCATCCTCAGTGGATTTTGCCCAGGTTTTAGTAAAGTAGTCATTATTGCCTGCGCAACATGTTGCCGAGCTCCCTTATCTACTGCCTCAGCATATAACAACTGCATGCGAGGAACTAAGATATCATAAAAAACGCTTTAGAGACCCAGGTGCCTTTATTGCGGGGACCTCATTAATAGCAGTTTGAAACTATATCTAAACGTATAAGATATCCTAACTGTTCTCTGTCCACTGACTCAAGCTATGCCAGAGTGATCTCATCAATTTAATGCTACTGGTGGTTGCTATTCGGCCCAATCTGTCAGCATACAATTATTCATAATATCAAGCAAATATTTCAGCTGTATCTGCTGTATTAGTAATCACCTGACAATGCTCAGTAGCTATCACTCTGCCCACAATATTAGTGAAGTATTCCATGACCACCAAAGCCACATCAAGTCTGAGCACCCTACCTTTCAGAACATCTGTGACGAACCCCCACAATTGTGATGGCCTCTCTAACTGGTATCTAGAGTTGCAAACCTACTGGAGAATCATAGGCAATGCACAAGAGAGGTGTTCCATCAGGCCAACCCACCCCAGCATACCAGCCAAGCACAAACTAACATCCAGGCAAAAAAAAGAGTGATGTACTGCTGAGTAATGTGTATAACCTCCATATCAGCATGCAATAATGCCCATTCATCACCCAGGCTCCTCAATGTATTATCTGAGTGCCTTGAAGGAAGATTGGGCAATCTGGATCTATACCTGTTGGAACTGGGGTCTCTAGTCCACACACATACACACACGCACACACACACAGTAACACAGTGAAAAAACTACAAAAGAAGTGCACTCCAGTTTAGAAAAAAAGTCAATATTTTTTTGAAGACCAAAACAGCAAAAATCCAACATAAACAAGTCAGGATATGACTTTTAAAAGATTATGAAAGTTTAGTCCATAGAAATCAATGGATGCGTTTGTTTTAGGGCCTTAGATGCATCAAAAGTCAAAGATCGTGCAAGGCGCAGGGGAGGTGAGGTGCCGGAAAAAGACAATGCAATGGTTTCTTACTGGTCGAGGAGGTGACGAGTTGGTTCCTTACTGCTAACTGCTAGACAGGGGAGGTTATGCGTCAGTTCCTTACTGGCAGGGGAGGTGGTGCCTTAGTTTTTAGACAAGCAGCCTGGGTTCCTTTCTGCAGTGTGGGGTCGATCAAGAAAACGGCGCCCACAGACGATGTGTCAAAAATCCAGACGCTCTGCATCGATTCCATAGCGGCGAAGAAGGACCTGCGTCGGAATCATAATAGGGCGTTATTTAATCGGTGATGCGGTGCACAAAACTCACACAGTGGCAGTTCTTTGGAGGAACTGTAATAAAAGCTGGGGCCTGCTGTGACAGATGCGGTCAATGCATCCAGCGGGAACCATGCTTAGGTCCAGGCAATGGCGATACTTCAAGTTTAGGAGGTGCAGTGCCGATTACAAATGACGCTTCGAGTTGATGCGTGAATTTTCTCCTTGAAATCACCAGAATTCACTTCCAAGGGCCCAGGAATTGGATTTGGCACTACTTGGCAAGTCAGGACTCTCAGCAGAAGAGCCCAGGTACTGAAAGGGGGAGGATGCAGAAAACAAACTCTAGTCCTTTCACTCCATGGACAGAAGCAGCAGCGGTAGGCCAGCACAGCAAAGCACGCAGGAAAGTGTCAGTATCTCCTGACAGCAATCCAGCTCCTCTTCCTGGCAGAATGTCCTCAACCCAGAAGTGTTCTGTGTGTATGGTACCAGAGGTCCAGTACTTATACCCATTTCAGCCTTTGAGGTAAGTAAGGAAAGTTTTGTAGTGCACAAGACCCTGCCTTTGCCTGCCTTGGCTCCAGACACACTACAGGGGAGTGGAGATGGCTTTGTGTGAGGACAGACACAGCCCTATTAAGGTGTCCTGCCACCACTCTAGCTCAGGAAGGCCTATCAGTCTGGTGATGATCCATCAGGATATGCAGGACACATCTCAGCTCCCTTTGTGTGACTGTTTACAGTGAATGCACAAACAGCCCAACTGTTACCCTGACCCTGATGTGTATTCAGCAGACAGGCAGAGGCACAGAATGGTTAAAGTAAGAAAATGCTAAATTTCTAAAAGTGGCATTTTAAGACCTGCAATTTAAAAACAAACTTTACTAAAAGATGTATTTTTAAATTCTGAGTCCAGAGACACCAAATTCCAATTTTCTATCAGCTCCCAATTGGCAGATACGCGTGTAAGATGTTACAAGGCAGCTCCAATGCTAACCTATGGGAGAGCTAAGCCTTGCTGTAGTGAAAAAACGAAATTAGCAGAATTTTACTACCAGGACATATAAAATACAACAGTACATGTCCTACCTTTTAAATACACCGCACCCTGCCCATGGGGCTCCATTGGGACTACCTTAGGGGTGCATTACATGTACTAAAAGGAAAGGTTTGGGCCTGGCAAGTGGGAGCACTTGCAAGGTCAAAATGGCAGTTTAAAACTGCACATACTGACACTGCAGTGGCAGGTCTGAGACATGTTTACATGGTTAATCATGTGGGTGGCACAATTAGTGCTGTAGGCCCACTAGTAGCATTACAGGCCCTAAGCACGCATGGTGCAATGTACTAGAGACTAATTAGTAAATCAAATATGCCAATCATGGATAAACCAATCACCAATACAATGTATGCAGGGAACACTTCCACATTAGCATTGGTTAACAGTGGTAAAGTGCCCAGATACTAAAACTAGCAAAAAAATTAAATGCAGCACACGGCCAATAACAGGAGGTCAAAGTCAGCAAGACAGAGGAAATCACGCCAAAAGATGCCAGGTCTAACAATACCTATTAGGATCAAATACTAGGTTGAATCACCACCACAGACCAAATGCTGTACCCCAATCCTACTGAAAGTAGTGTGGTGGGCACATCTGTGTTGGGACCATACATATTCATAAATGTGACAGGGTGGTGAATTAGTTGTCTCTCCAAAATTATATTTCTACCCCTGGAGTCTGAGACTACATGTCCCAGGCTCAATAGGCCCTGGCTTCAGATGTCTTGAAGAAGGACTAAACCCAGTAGAAATTATTAACTCTTTTGAACTACTAGATGAGCTAGCTAGGTTATCTGGTCTGTTGTGACAAAAATATCTCAAGTCAGAACACACAAATGGCTTGCCCATGCATGCTCATGAGCAGACCATATGCTTGGAGATGCCATGTTTACCATCAGAAGTATGGGCTTGCAGAACAGCCTATAAAGATACCCTAGTCGCAAAAAAGAGGGTAGTCAGGGAAGAAGCCTAGGAGTCCCTGCTATTACTTAGTAGGACTAATGACCAAGAAAGCTTCTGGAAAGTGATAAATGCCCCCTATTTGGCAGATGATTGCCCACCTAAAATGGACAACCCTATTTCATCCCAAATATTAGCTTAACCATTTCCAGAATGTATACTCATCAAATGTATCGGGTATAGTGAAAACTCCCCACCCAATGGGGAGGGTAGACAAAATATCCTTTATCCAGATCTCTGAGGTGGAATAGGTAATTAAAAGCAGTCCTAGTAATAAATCATTAGTCTATGATGGTGTGCCACTGGATATTTCTTAAGGGGAATAATCATATATGGGCTCTATTACTTACACAAGTTAGCCATAACTTTGCAGCCTAACTAGCTCTTGGTCAGAGGCAGTTATTATTCATATTTTTAGGAAGGGAGCTAGGAATGATCCAAATTTCTAAGTCCTATTTCACTCCTGGACTCCTCCATGAAGATTTTGGTGATGGATCCTGGAGAACCGATTAGAGAATATTGCAGGGGACAATGGAATATTATCAGATATCCAGTAGGCTTCAAACATGGGGTCCAAACAGTAAAGCAATCCCTGAATCTTTATCTTATGGCCAGTAAATACATCTATGCAAAGAAATCCCCTGTGTATCTGCCTTCATGGACCTCAGTGCTGCCTTCAACAATGTTGACCAATCAAAACTCTGGAGATTAATTCTAGAGATGGGTTTCAAGTGCAAAATGGTTATCCTATTGAGGGAGAGGCACAGGGAAGATCCAGCTAGGCTACAATGGGGAATCAACTCACCTATCCTTTTTTCATCAACCGAGGGTTCGGCAAGGGTGCATATTAGCCCCTTTCTTGTCTTCGTCATATTTAAATTATGTTGAGAACTTCCTTTTGCAGCTAGGAGGAGATTTCCCCTAGGTTGAGAGAAGATCCATCCCTATACTTCTCTATGCAGATGATGCAGTACTCGTGGCCTGAACCCTAATTGGAGTACAAAATTATTGGATTCTTATATATGTTTATGTGTATTGTTGGGCTCTCAACAAATATGTCTAAATTGTATTTGACGAGCTGTGGACCAAAAATCAAACTCAAAGGCCTAATAAATTAAAGGTACTTGATTGAATACTCCCTCGTTTTAATTTTTTAGGGGTTACTTTTAACAATACTTGGGATGATGCAATAAAGTTAAGAAGCCAGCACTTTTATAGAATAGTTAAAGCAGGGTTTAGGTTTGATGATAAATTAGGTAAATAAACTCTCCCTCACCTGTTGGAGCTGTATAAATCTAAATGTATTTTAGTAGCAACATACACCGCAGGGATTTGGGGTGCCACCAAGCCCTGTGTAATCCAGAAGACCGAATATTGTTTTTTAGGACGATTGCTGGATACCCCAATCTCAGGTTCTGTTTTCATATGTCATAAAGAACTGTGGGTAAAATAGATTGAGTATGTTATTTAACTCAAACCCCTGCTCCTATGGTTGACAACATAGATTAAACCAGAAGCGGGCTTGACAGGGGCAATAGTGGAGGTCTGTTTGTTTTTAGAAAAAGACCTTGCTATCCTGTAGTTACAATTTTTAAAGAGTTATTTTAGTAATTTTGGGTTGGAAGAATGTTTTACTAATCCAGTCAATAAATCGATTACTCAGAAACATTTAAAACAAACATTTGAGGAAAATGCAAGGAGGGTCCGTTAGCTATCTGAGTCCAGGAAGCCTACAGTGGCGGCACATGCTATCATTTCGACCCCTTGTGTTATTGATCCCTACCTTACATATCGAATAAACACTCAAACAATCTTTTAACCAAACTGATTCATCCTAAATCTTCTGCACCTTCTGGTAGCAGACTGCCCTGCCTCATTTGCTTGGTGCCACACCCCCATGCAAATTAGGAAATGTCCCCTTGAGATTGTGCTAGCACTACATGTAGTATTACAGAAGGAGCATCGTGAGCATTTTTAGCCCTTCTGTAATACCAACTTGTCCAGGAGGTGAATAAAGCAGGTGCAGATGCTTGCTTCACTCCCTGAATACTTTGTCCAAAAAAACCCTCTAGTTGCATATCACAAATTGTATATAATAGAACTTTTCAGTTGTAAAGTGCACTGAGTGGTCGTCCTTCTCATTGTTTTTCAGTGCAGTTGACACAAGGTTCGCCCCACTATTGTTATAAAATACTTTCCTATTTTCAAAAGCACCTCCATGAGAGATATTCACGGTCCTGCAGCTTATGAAAACTTTCCCACAATTTCTTGCAAAATTATTCCGACCTCGCCATTTACTCTTCACATCTGAGGTACTGTTTAGCCTAGCTGATCAGCAAAGTACTTTTTAGAACATGTCAAGACCTTAACTCATAATTAAAAATCCTGTACCCAAATTACAGCCCCGAGCCTTAGGTGTGAGTACCTATGAAGAGGTAGAAGACATCTAAAAACTGTTACAGTCTGAAGCAGTTGGGCTATAATACTAATACAACATAATGGTCACTGAGGCTGGAATATTGTAAATTAAACGGGGAGAAGCAGAAATACAAGCCATAGAATTTAGGTGTAGAAATCCTATATCAGCCATTATTGGTCTTCAGCTACTCCATTGGGAATGGTACAGGAATATCGTGGTCAGAATATCATCTGATATAAACAAGGTGCCCCAAGTGTTGTTTACAAAAATATCTACCCTTTAGAGTAAATAGAAAATGTACACCCAATAACAAAATATTTAGCGAAAAACATTTGGCCACAATATTTCCTGGCATACATCCCTCTACTGTCGTCAATGGATCTCACGACATTGCAATGTTTGAATTTGTAATGATGCCGCCTGCTGCCAATGATAAACATTACCTGCAGCAATTTCTCTCCAGTTAAAGCACATAGGGTTAATAGCAAACTGTCTGAAACCTGCTCCCATGCCCTTCTTCTTTTCAATATTGCGATAAGTCTCAAAGGTTTGTCATATCTAATAGCCATCTGCTTCTAGATAGGTTTGTGGCCGAATTCAGTACCAATTACCAATAAATTTGAATTTATGCGGTTATCACATACACCAGCTGTAGCTGAGTTCATGAGCCTTAACTTTTATAGCGGCAACTCCAGCTTTTTATTGCGGTAATTGAATTCTGCCCTTTTGAAATGAATATGCCTTCATTACAAAACATTTTATAGAAGCAGGCGCAGGGCATCAAACTCAGTAAATGTTGAATAGATGCCATGCTAATAATAAATACTAATTTGGAATTCATAGCAGAAGAACACAATAGTGGCTGGAAGGTCAGAAACCAAGGGAAAATGGTTCTGTAGTTCTGAAAAAGTATTTGAAGTCTTCCTACCCTAGGGTTCATTTTCAGTTTATCCAAGGTTAGAAAATGTATTTCTTGGCCAAAAGGAAAAACTTTGTAACAAAGAGTTTGCTTTATAATTGCTTCCTTTGCTCTAGTCTCTGTTTTCCTTCGTATGTGCAGTACATTGGTGAAATTGTTTACTCGACGACGCATGCCCAGTGCTAATGAACAGACCGGAAGGACAGCGAGAGCCACAGAATCAGTGTTACTCTTCCTTGTTCATTATCAACGAGGATTTATTGTGATAAAACATTCCAGGTAGAACGGAAAGCGGTTTCAACAGTTCACATAAATATTACATATTCTTGCCACAGTCTACAGTTACAATATAAACACTTGTTTCAGTATTATAGCGTCGCCTTAAGACAATATCTGTAGCAATGTCCAGAGAGTTTAAGGTAAAGGGACTTAAAATAACAATAAATGCAGCCTACTGTACCTACCTAACCATTCTATCCAATGAGAACGTGAGCTATGTAGAGCGACCTGCAACAAGCTCAGGTTTACGGAAAAAGCTACTGGTGCCATCTCAAGGAAGCAGGACCTGATGGGGAAGCTCAAATAGGCCCTTGCAAAATGTTGAAAATAGTCCCACACTGCTTTCTGCAGGTGAATATGTGTCTGCTGGGGGTGTGAGACGTGCAAATGTGTGCGCGCGCGAGCGTGTGTGGGAAAGAGATGGCGAAAAAAAAGTGTGCACATGGTGTGAATAAATGTTCAGCAGCCCATTAAAAAAAAAGAATCATAATGAACCTGCTGCCAACTCCTGTGACTAAGCTCAAAATGCAGACATGATATTTCAAAGTGGCCTTTCATTCTCCTCACAGGTTTGGTTTGCAAATTAGACTCTTGCTGAGCTGACACTCACCCACAGAGCAGGCAACCCTCATCTCTGCTGAGCTTGCACTCCACCTCCTCCCAGTTTAGCTTGCCACACACTCACTCTTGCAACTTTCCTGTGAATGTTCGCTTAGAAGTATTGTCTAAGGTCGGGTGCACGTGCGCACACGCATTCCCCCTACAGGGAACACTGCCTAGGCACACACAGTGCACTTTACTAGGGACTTACCAGTAAATCAAATTTGCCAATCATGGATAACCAATCATAATCACAATTTGCACAGGGAGCACTTACACTTTACCGCTGATCTGCAGTGGTAAACTGCCAAAAATTCAAAAACGAAGTCCAGCTTAATGTAAACAATTCAGGGGATAGAGGCAAAAAGAACACACTAGTGTAGACAAATGCCTAGGTTTCATCCTCACTTAATTGGAGTAAGCAGATGCCAAGCTGGCCATATAACAAATACTGGGGGCAAAGTGTTAACAGATCATTTATTGGAAGTATCAAAAAAAACAATGTGGGTCATTGCTTCAGGGATAGACAGGATAAAATAAAGTGGCACAAAATGTATGCAAAAACACAATTATGTGTCACAACCTTCCCATTTAGGCACAAACTTTGATAAGACATGCCTGGTCATAGGGATCCGATTTTGCCAAAACATGTGGCCATACATTGTTTGCAACCCCAGAGGGCCTCATTACAAGCTGGCCTGATTTTGCAGTGGAGATACCAGAGGAACGGAATTAAGTTTACCAATAGTATCTCCGCTGCAAAATCCAGCCATTATGAGTTTTTTCCCTAAAATGGGCAAAAACTGCTTACACCTGGATTTACCTGTTGCTTTTCCAAGCCTTTTTCACAATTTCGTAGTGGGTGGGGACAGATTACATGTCCTGCCTGCTCTGAGCAGGTGGAAAATGTTTGCAGGTCTGCAAGTGGAGTTTGCGTGGGTTGTGGTGTTCAAAGGGGCGAAAGGGGGGCCCTTCTCTTCGTTCTGGAACTTTTCAAGAGACACTCTCCAATGAAACTTTTCAACAGCATGAACGTGTGAAGGGGAAAAATAATAAAGCAAAACCAATTCCAGATATTCAATGACCAAAGGATAGTTAAGGAAGCATAGTTAAGTTTTATTACAGAGCCAAACATAATTGAACATAAACACATCACAACATGATAGTATTAAAGTACAAAGGAACTAGTTTAAAGCCAAATCTTCGCATCCGATTCAAATGATGCAACATGAGTAAAACAATTAATTCGAGAAGGAGGATACAGATGATTAGAAATCAAAAGCCCAAATTTCCCTGCATTGAGGGTTGCTAAATGAAAAGCATCAAATCTATCACTACACTATCGCTAAAATGACATCCCTACATACCTGGGAAATCAATTTAAGACAAGAGGAAAACTAAGGTGTCAGCCTTGGAGGTTTCCCTCAAAAGTCTCTCCACTGTCAAGGTGGGTCAGGTAGCATAAAGCAACCATCATAAAAAAAGAGCTTGCTCTGAGATGCTTACTCTCCAAAGGCAAGAAAGATGTGGGCACTCTCCCTAGTTCCATCAATCAGCTACCACAAGTAGAATTCCCATAGTGCACCCTGCACATGCCATCACTCTGGGTACAGTCCTCAAGGACATTTTGCCATAGTGTTCTCCATGTACGTCCTTTGCAACATTTTGTCTTTGGCTCCTAGGCCTTCTACCGTGTGAACCCAATGTCTTTCCTTTATTGACCCAAGTCACACGATTGTAACTTCTTCTCTCCTTCTCTGCCTATAAGAATGCTTATTCACCTGCAAGGCAAAATTTGGGAAAGGACAGCTTACAAAGCGCACATGAAATTCAGAACAATAATTCCAAAGCAAGAGTTGTCAGGAGCTTACATTTCAGCCTACGACTTTTAGCTAAAAAGAATGAATCTGTATTGCATTTCAATACATTTATCTACTTATGAAAATATCACCATTAATCAGATTTCACAACACGAGTTGTTCATCTTAATGTTTTCTGCTAGGTACGTCCATTTCCTGTGTTAATTCTCCACGGCACTTGTCAACAGCCTAAAATATTAATTAAAATTGGAGAAGACAGAGGTCAGGAAACAGAGGACTCGGCCTCCTATGCTTACTGGGTTATTAAGTGACCTCGTCACTTAATAACCTGTGAATACAAAGTTCGACACCGAGCAGAATATTTTCCATGTGTGTATGTGTATTTGTTTTCAGTCTATTACTACTAAGCACAGTAATGCTCCAATCTGCGTCATAGCACAATGCTACAAGCATAATGAAGCTGTATGTGAAGGAGAGTGTCTTATGTTTGCTTTATTTTGTTTGTCTTATTTTTAATTTTCTCACCTGATCTAGGGTAGCACAAACTAAGTCTCTTTAAATACGAAAAAGCTATCATGAATAGCACGGGTGTAAGAGAAAAATATATCGCGTGTTTCCACAATTGGTGATGTGTTTAGATAACCTTTCATGATAGACTAATATTTCTCTTGTATGTTTCCAGATCTAAAAAAAAACAGATTGTACATTGTATTATATATATTTTCTTGGCATTTATTAAGGAGACTCACTTTAGAGTCACTTACTGATAGGCGTGGTACTGGGGATCATTTGGTGGTCCTGACGAAAAGCCTTGGGGTAACGGCTTGAAACATGTAGATGCTGAAATACATACACATAAGTCTATGCCTTTCAATTCCCACTTATTTAACCATACCAGCAAGAGGTCTGAATAAAACATTTGTTCCTACTTAGCCAGGTATTTTTAACTCTAGATAAGACCCTCCCAATCTTATGCCTCCCAATTCTTCATAGTATTTGACAAAAAGTGCTCCCACATATCCGTTGGTCCCAGCATGCCCCATTCCACACCAGGACGAGAAGAACCCTATAATGAAGCATGCCACCAAGGGAAATCTTGGTGGGCGAGGGTTATTTTAAGAAAACGCTCTGTTTTCGATCTGAATACATTTCACTAGTCTAACACTTCATGTTTACATACACAAAATTATGTGTGGGTGTGCTCTACACATGGTTATGATGCACCCCTACAAATAGGAGTATAAAAATAAGAAATCTCTACTCCATCAGGGGGCAGGAGTGATGGGCATGCTTGTGCCTGTCCTGTGGAAGAATGATCTGCTCCCCACTGGACTGGAGCAAGCAGAGCACAGAGCTGTGGATGCTGCTTGCTACAGCGCTAGCCCCTGCACCCTTTCTGAGATGCCAGGTGCCTCTAGGACCAGAATTGTTGGATCCAGATAGGTTTGTGCATTGAAGGACTCGCAGTCCCATTATATCACATAAAGTTACCACTTCGGAATGAAAAAGCACAACTCCTGACTTGAATCATTTCACATTCTATTAAAATTTCCACGTATTTTCCTCACTATTATTATTTTATTATTATTATTATTGATTTATTTATGTATTCGTTCCTAAAACCCCTCCATTTGCTGCACTCTATGTGCTAAAGTAGGCACCAGTGGGAGCAGGAGGTAACAAGGTATATAATTCGGTTTGGGCCAAACTATTTACTCTCTAGTAACCCCACTAGAAAGTTAGCACAGGTGACAGAGCCTTGGATGTGAGGAAGTCCAAAGTCCGGTTGAGAGGGATGGTCCAGTCTAAGGTTTCTGACTGATAAGACTTGTGTTTATCAGTAATGCACTTCTACTAGGACAACAGTCATACCCGTATGCCATGGGGAAAGGTGCTTTTCAAAGATTTCCTGTATTTGATGTAGTTGTTTTCAAGTAGTAAGTGGGTTAGTAAAGAGTTCCAAAGGGAGGTGCCCTGGTGTTGAAGACAGTGCTTTCTTAATATCAGTGGGGGGACCATAGATATGTGTTAGCTGTCCTTAGTATTCAAGTCAGATGGTAAAAAGTAAATAGTCTAGAGATATAATTTGAACTTTGGATATGTAAGGCAGTGCAGATGATACAAAGAGTTCTGAATTAAGTTCTCGCTTTCACCAAGAGCCAGTTAAGGTATCTGAGAGCAAAATTAACCTGATTGTGTCATTTTAGACACCGCACCATGCTAGCAACCTGGCTTTTTGCTTGTTAAAAATTGCCGATTTAGGGAGGGCTGTGTAGAGACCATTACAGTAATGCTGCTGGAACAGGACAACAGCAAGGGCTTGGGCAATTTCTTGGGAATAATGTAGGAATGGCAGTATCACTTTTAGTTGTTGCAGGTGAAAGACTGATTTGCAAACTGCATCAAGCTGTGAGGAGAATGGGAGTTCCCTCTTGAAGATCACACTCATGTTTCGGGCTTGGTTCACAGGAGATGGTGCCAGGCCCAGGTCCTCTAGGCCCGAGCGGATGAAAGAACGTGGACTTATAGTACCAAAGAGTAAGATTTCTAATTTATTAACATTGAGGCACAGCCAGTTGTGTTGTTTCAGCGGATGTCAGAGAGAAAGTGGTTGGGTTTGAAGCAAATATGTATAGAGCAAATAAGTCTTTCTTATGTTTCACAAATATATCAATTATTTCATTACATCTTAAAACAGTTCCATTTCATATGTTATGTCCATCTTGTGATAAAGTCACTTGGTAGCATATCACATGAATTCTGTTTATGAACTAACATACAGGTGGCGAACAGTGATCCTAAATAAATAAAGATTTCTCAGTGGCCTATTGCCAGTGTCTAAACGTTTTATTGGAGAAACATACAGCTTCATCTTCTGAGTATCAAATTGGACATTGAGGCTGAAAATTCTACAAATATGTTTCGTCATCCTTTTCTATGAAAATGTGCACACTTAAACTGAGGACGTCATTTTCTGATCCCTCACCGCACTCTTGCTTTCAGTCTTGTAATACAGAGCATTTTCATATTGTATTCAATTCTCTTTAACTATCATACAATATCACTCAGTGATTAATATTCAAAAGCATCCAATCACAAATATATAATCAATTTCAGACTTCAGAAAGGTTTCTAAGTCTACATCAGAAGGTAAGACTGTTAACTGGCCTGAACCACAAGGTTGTATCTGACCTATAATGGTCAGCCTAAAAAGGAGTATAGGTCAACCACGCACATTGGCTTACATTGGAGCTTTGTTGTGTTGTCTTGTCACTTTTGTACACTTAAATTTCAAAAATGTTGTTTTCTGGAACAAAAAACATTTCTTTGTGCCTTAGTTACCAACATTAAGATGTGGATTTGTTCTATAAAGCTGTATTTTACCTAACAAAACACTTTGAATTTCTGGGAGATTATTTTTTGCTCACTCCCAGTTCATTATCCAGTATCTCACAAAGACTATACCAAATCAATCACAACTTCAAAAGACTTTGGGTTTAATGACCCTGAGAGACTTCTGTGGGAAATGTACCATATTGTTACGTAGAAAGGGACTAAGCTTTTGGTAGGGGTGAGGAAAGCTGTTTATAGAGATGCCAACCCTCCTTCTTCTTGGTGCACAGGAATATTTGCTCAATTGACTAGAAGGGTTGATTAGACAATGCTGAATCATTCAGGTTGTTTTTTCCATTATCTAGACTATAGATTATATTTTTGCAAACACATTTTGGCAATAAGCTGTAGTAACAATCAATGTTGACTATTTAGTAAAGTGATTTATAAAGAAGCTAAGATCATTGACGTTGCATTTAGTGACATCACACAAGTGGTTAGCAATTGTGTTGTATTATTGGCTGAGACAAGTTTGATAAACATTAATATATTCATCAATCTTCTGAAATTAATATAGAAGTTGGATCAAGAACATAATTTGTGGTCCATTTTATGTATTTGATTTTGTTTATTTGTGTATTTATAACATACAGCCTCTCACTAAAACCTCATGTTGCCATGATGGGAAGACTTTAGACTGGTTTGAATGTAACAAGAAGCAGGGTCAACGATACAGTATGCAACTATACGTTATAGTGTTATTGTCCACTGAAGAGGGCTATAAGGGTTGTTGAAGGCCCTTAACCTGAATTATAGGAATGAGCCACAGAAGAATGCCTATAACGAGAGAGAAAGCCTTTAAGAATTGGTATGGCCAGAGGAACGTGGTCTATTAAGCTATTCGAAAATTCCATCTAAGGGGGGGGGGGGTAGAGTATTATGAAATAACAAATGAGACAAAGAAATACAAATATTGGAATGTTGGAGCAGCAGGCTTATACCAGTCATTAAAGGCCCTGAGCCAGTACATTGACTTCAATTGAGCTCACAACATTCCAATGTTCTAATTTAATTTATGGATTGCCAACTAAGAAGTAAACAATAGAAGACTCAAGCTCTATCCTACTGTATTGCTCCACCCTTCCAAAAAAGAAAATACAGCTCTCCCACACAGAGGCACACACAAGGCAAAGTAATTAAAACACCTGGAAAGGGATCTCCCTCTCATAAAATGAGGCACATCAAAATACTGTTTTCAAAATAGAGCACAGGGTTTTATTTGTGCAACAATCTCAACCAAAAGGCTTTCCCAGATGTCACAAGAAATCAACATTCAAATGTATATAGAGATATATACTGCAAGCAATAATCCACTGCCCAGTCCACTGCAAGAAATCAGAAAGATATATACACTAAATACAGCAGATGATTATAACCACTGGAGACTTGAATGTGCACACAGACACACTCACACATCAAACTGCCAATAACCAAAAATAACACATCAGATGATTATAACCACTGGAGACTTGAATGTGTACACAGACACACTCACACATCACAAGTCAATATTAAAAAATAAACCACCTAACTGGCTGCAAACACTGCATCGTAACCCATTCCAGACTGGGGGACTCACAGCCAGGGATAAGACACTCAGCAAGCCAGGTTCCTACACTGAAGTAGACAAGTCGGCCTCCATTCTGGTCCAAAATCCTGGTTTCCAAGTCAACAACCCCCAGTTTTATAATCTCAAAGCACTAGATGTTTCTGAGAGGATATCCTCTGCGCCAAGAAAACTCCCCTCTCCATGCAAGCATTCCAAAGGCAAAAGAGTTCTCACGTATCCTTCTGCACTCTCACATGTTCCAGTACCTTACCTTAAAGAAGCTTGCGAAAGTAGAAAACAATCTCCGAAAGTACCGTAAATAATCTCTAAAAGTACAGAAAACAATCTTGAACGTGGATAGCCTAAACAATGTGCGTAATCTGGGGTCCTGCCTGAATGCGCAAAGCTCATGCAAGACAGAGTTAGAATTCAAGATGGCATGAGGGCATGTCAAAACTAATAGTAAGAACTTCATAATACTTCCCAATGTACAACACAATGCACATTTGTGCACCACTGCCTATGGCACTACACACTGCACTTCCCATTGTACAACATAATGCACATTTGAGCACCACTGCATGTAACACTACACTCTGAGACCAAGAAGTACATTCCACACTTTTCTCTCTCTCATGTTTTCAAATGCACATCTCACATGTTCTGTTACTGGCAAGGCTGTTCCACTCTGTGAAAGCACTCCCACTTCTCAGCTACAAGGAGACACAAAAGAAATCTTTAAGGAAAAAGGCACATGCAGGAAAAATGATGTCATACATTCAAGCTGGATAAAGTAAAACACCAAAAGTCAATTAAAACAATGGTAGTCTCCTATATATGGGAGGGCCTCTGGCACTCCACCAACCACTTCTTATCGACAACCCCCACAAATTTAACACTGAACATTTTTGGGCAATTGGTGATATTGGAGTATTCCCCTAAATAAACTCTAAAGGTGAGTCAATGCTTTTGTTGCGCACGTACAGCCAATAATATAGAAATTAATATAAAATCAGGAATAATGATGATCTTGAACTCGGGAAGAATCTACAATTCACAGTCAAACTTGACTTGGGGCTACCAGGCCTTGTAAAAAAGGTGCATCTATTTTGTAAACTAGTTTGCTTATAATCAGAAGTGGTCATAATGGAAACAAATTCTCAAGGAGAAAACTGCACCTGCTTTGGATCGTCTAGCAAGTCGGAAAATCAAAATGGTGAAATCACTAATGAAAACATTCTAAGTGCCCCTGGGAATCGTGATGGGACTGGTAATGGCAGTTACTGACCCTATCTGGACTACAAGATGTTGTGGTTCACAAAAAGAATTTGGTTGCTGAAAACACCTGATATCTCCAGGTGAAATACCAGGGGGAATAATATGGGACATGGCATTGAACTACTGAATCCCACATTACACAAAAAGCTGATATTAGGGAGTGTTCATCCTCGCCTTTTCAGGAGTTATTGAAACACGTTTAGTAATTCTGGGGGAAAACATGGACCAATTTATGGCAATTTATCCCTCCCTAAATGTGCTCAGACACCCCCTCTCCTACTTTTGCTTTCTCTGCAGCAACAAACTTCATTCTCTCAGTATTGTGCCACTCTATGCCCTGTTCCCTTCTCATTACCACCTTCGGTGTTCACCTCCTGATCAATCACAATGCCCAATCCTAAACTCCCATCCACTCCCTCCTGGCATGAACCAGAAGCACCATAACAATAAGGCTAAATCCCATGGCAACATGTCACTTTCAAAAACGAACATTTTTACATAGGGGCATATTTACAAAAAAAATTGCAGAGAGCGGAGCTGTGTCAAATTTGGCAACACAGCGCTCCGACATTTTGAAAACACAGGGATGGACAGTATTCACAAGAATACTGTGCACCCCAGTATTTCCCCTTGTGCTGGCACAAAAAAAGCTGTGTAGTGCCAGCACAGGCACCCTGCCACCATGTGACAAGGATGCCTGCACTTAAGGGATGATTGTTTTTGTGCGGGAAGGGACAGCACACATTGAAAGAGCAAAAAACGAGGCGAAATTAATCCTCACCATTATAACGCCTGGTATTACATTGCATTCGTTTTTGGTGTTGCCTCAGCATTGTAAATCTGGGCCAGCTTCAAAAAGCAATGGGTGTTGTGGTGGAACACCCACAGCAACACCCATTGCTTGCACCTTTGTCGCAGAGGACTGCAGTGGAAAGGAGCATATTTACAAGGTGGCATTAAGCCACACTACGTGGCTTAGTGCCACCTTGTAGATATGGAAAATGGCACTATGCCACCAGAGCGTCAAAAAAAGTGACACTCCAGTGGCGATAGGGGCTTGAAAATATGCTCCTTGGTTGCTCAAAATCTGTCCCTTTCCTTCACAAGTCTAACTCAATGATCATCTATGTATATGGAAACACTCACCTCGACCTCCTGCATTCACTGCGACTTGCAGAAGAGTCCCACAGGAAACCGTGCAGGGCCGGACTGGCCGCAGTGGGCAATGGGCGTTTTCCCAGTGGGGCGGAAGGATGGGGGCTGGTTTTCAAGTTGTGGGGGTCAGTTTTGTTACTAGAGGCCAGTTTTGCAGCAGTGCTGGAATATCAGCCCCCTGCAACAGAAGTGGTAGCAGTACTAAAGCAGAAGCAGTGCTGCTTCTCGCTAGCCCCTCCGCCCCCCACTCCTCTGGGGCTGGTCTGGCAGAATTGCCAGGGCTGGTTTATGTTCCTATTCCGGCCCTGAAACCATGACACCACACAACACCAATTCTTCTTAAACAGGGCCAAGGCTCTGCACAGGCAGTCTCTGTCAATGAAAAGGCATGCTCCAAACTCCAGCAACATTCAAAGTCAAGCCCATGAAATACATATACTTCTCATGTACACTATGAATGCCAACAAACACACTAACATACACTCAGATAACACAAAAAATAAATACAACAGTACAGAAAAAAAAATTCATACAGGAAATCTCACCTTATCAGACCCAGTCTACATGCTCCCAAGAGCCTAGTTGCAACCCGCATTCAGCATCAGCCAGGGGCAAGATGGAACCTGAAATCAGCCCTGGCAAAAACGTTCAAACTAGCCCCATGTGCAGTAGGCTGTTACTAGAAAGGGGTTTTGGGGGCTTTATGGGTGAATCATAGAAGCCCATCCTGTTGTGAAAGTAGCTCCCTAATTAGCAGTCTAATGGTGAAATGCCGGCGTGGCAAAATGGCGAGTCCAGCCCTAGCATCAACGCAGAGCCTTCAATTCTATGGTACTGTACGTTCCAGGCACTCTGCAGTGCCTTAAATCTGAATCTGTGGCAGACGTGGGTTATCAAACACCAATCCTACAACACCACAGGTAGAATAACAGCCAGTTTTTATAGAAAGAAAAAGAAAAATTGGGATAAGCACCGCTATATCCAATTGCAGACTTTAAGTGAACTCATAATTACAAAAACAGGCTGTCAAGGTCACCGTGCAAGAGGTCAGAAAAATAAATCTTCTCGTGCCCTCTTCCTGAGTTTTGAAAAATCACATAAAACGTATGACCTTGAAGGATTACCTGAAAACGTGAGCGAAATAAAGCCTTTTGTTAAACGCCTTTAGTGCCTCTAAAAACAAATGTTGCTTGCAGCGATGCGCTCCACTGAAAAGCTGCTGCACCTCAAAGAGCAAGCACAGGAAGCAGGTACTCAGCCAGAACTCATCTCTGAAATGTATTTCGTAAATTACGTTTTGTTTAAAATGAAAAGTGATCCATACCAAAGGCCAATTGACATTTGTACCGTGGTTCTTGACACAGTAATATCTCCCTCACTGTGAAATGTCAGGACACGTAGAATGGATTAGAAGAAGAAAGAGGAATCATGGCTCCTTTGGGCTGTGTGCACAGTAACATCACACAATCAGAAAAGCGCCATTGAACACGAGTTATTTCATTCATCTGCTGGGAATGCAGTTTGACAAACATCAAGTAGTCCCAGTTAGAAAGCGGACAGCATCTTGCAATCTAGATGAAGCGAAACAAAATGAAAAACGTGTCCACCGTGTCCCTATTCACCATGATTATGGATAATTTTAACTACTTAAATGGCACTATATGTGGGTGAATCATTTCGTATATATCTAGAGAAAATAATAACTTCAGTCATAATAAACGATGAAAACATTATTGAGTTTATGACCTTTCCGAGTCACAGCTAAGAGAAGGCCAGAATGAAACTGTGCAGGTACCTATTAGGAAATGTGCACCCCTATTAGGACACCCCTGATTTAATATTTTTCTATATTAAAATGGCTTGTCTCGCAGCTTTTCTGCCAAAGGACAGGGGCATTCCTTAGTGTGTTAGACTTTACAACCTTAGGGTGATCTTCCCCCCAACTTTTTGCCTTCCTACTCCACTTTTTCGGACCTCGTTTTTGCTGGTATCAGGACTCTGCACACTTTACCACTGCTAACCAGTGCTAAAATCCTTGTGCTCTCTACCTGAAACACAGTAATATTGGTTCATACCCAGGTGGCATATTTAATTTACTTATACGTCCCTAGTAACAGTGTACTCCCTGTACCTAGGGCCTGTAAATTAAAGGCAACTTGTGGGCCTTCAGCACTGATTTTGCTACCCACTTAAGTAGCCCTTTAACCATATCTCAGGCTTGCCATTGCAGAGCCTGTGTATGCAGTTTACTCTGCCATGTCAACCTGGCAAACTAAACCTTTTGCCAGACACGAACCTTCCCTTTTTATACATACAAGTCACCCCTTAAGTAGGCCTTGGACTACTCAGGGGGCAGAGTGCACTGTATTTAAAAGGCAGGATGTGTACTTTTAAGTTTTACATGTCCTGGCAGTGAAAAGCTCCCAAAGTCGTTTTTCACTACTCTAGGGTCTATATCTCCCACAGGATAACATTGGGATTACTGTATTACATTTTATAAGAGTAATTTCCAAATAGGAAGATATGCCTGTTTTAAGGTTGGCGTCTCTGGAATCTCCATTTAAAACCCAACCTTATGGTGAAGTTGGATTTTAAGTTGCAATTCTGAAAATGCCACTTTTGGAAATGTGGCATTTTCTTACTTTAGCCATTTGGTGCCTGCTGCCTGTCTCTGATTACATGTCTGTGGTGGGTGACAGTTGGGCTTTATAAATTCCCTCTGTACAGCCATAGACAATGTGTGCCTTGATGGGCCATTTTGGCAAAATGGAAGAGAGGAGGTGGGCGCAGCTTCACTTACACCTGAATAATCTGTGTCCTGTTTCCACCCACACAAAGGGCTGCATAACCCCACACCCTGTTGTCAGTCTTGAGCCAGGGAAGGAAGAGAGATCCTCTGTGTACTTCAAAGGCATGTCTTTGATGTCACACCCACTTCAAAGGCACACCACAACTTCAGTACACTTCTGAACCTGTGAAGATTCGACCAGGAAGAAGGACTGATGTTCTGCTGAAAGGATTGCCACTCTGCTGGACTGCTGTTTGCTGAACTTCTGCCTTGCTGTGATGACCTGCTGACTGCTGCACATTTGCTGGGTGAGAGGATTGGACTGCCATCACTTGAACATAGAGTGATTCCAAGAGCTAGCTGGCTGGCCTCCTGATCTAAAGTCTCAGGGACTTCCAACCAACGTGCTTCTGCACCTAGACTCTGCCATCCATGAGTATACCCTGCCAAGTGGTGCAACCCCAGTTCTGGACTGTGGAAGTGGGCATAAGGTGTTCCTTCAACAGAACCAATGCTTTCTCTGCTGAGCGACACATCCCTGAGCAGAACCTATGCATCTCCTCGAATGAGCGGTGCATCTTTGAACAGAACTGATGCATTGCCTCTGTTGCGTCAGTGAGACCCATCGCAAAAGACTCCCTCATCTTGGGACTGACACATAGCCTTCAAAACTGCCACTGCCCAATGCTTTTCCAGGTGCAAGCCCCTTGCATCCCTCCTCAATGGCAGCCTCAACGACGATGCTGAACCTCCACATCGCAGATTCGCCACTCATGGGATGTGACACATGATCTCCGCTGTGCCTCATATCCTTGACACTGACCTTTGCAATGCAAGCTCTGGTGACAAGATCTTCAACATAGACGCATCAGGACCTAGCACAGCAGCTTTGTCGCATCTCAGAACAGATGCATTGCCTCTGCTGTGCAACGCATCTTCAAAGCGGATCCACACTAATGCTCCACAATCAGGATCTAAGGTACTTTGGTTCAGCTGGCCTAAAAGAGTCCCAGTAGCCAGGCTCACGCTCAATCACGGTCGGCGTGAACGTTTGACTTTGTCCCGGTAAAATGTGGCCATATATCTCTGATTAGAGGTTCCTTTTTCTAAGCACTATTTCACAGTTTATTCTTTCAAAATTAATAACTCAAGTTCTACTTATTGGATTTCTCTCATTTTTGTCTTGTTTCATATATCTATGAAAGTAAGCCCTATTTTTCTAACCTGGTGTGGAATATTTTTGTGTTGTATTTTAAGCCTGACTACCCTGTGCCAAGCTACCACAGGGTGAGCACAAAATAAGTTAGGTATACTTGTGCCTTACCCTGACTAGGATTGTGTTTATTGCTTGACCAGGGCTTATACCCCAGACAGCCAGTAACCCAGTTTCATACACATTGAGAGTCAGGGAGTGTGTGAATCTCAAATTTAGAAACTCAAAAAGCAGATGCCCACAGGGTGAATGTGGGGGGTGTGGACACAGTTCAGGATGGACTGTTCCCATATGGAGCAGGGTCAGTAATGATATCAATTAGGCGGGCCTCTGGAGCTGATTTAGAGTTTGGTGACCAGGTACTCTGTTGCAGTGGTGACGGAGTACCCTGTACGCCACACCCAAGGTCCAACTGCCTTTTTTTGAGGACCAGGAGTGTTACATCGATGGAGTAACATTTACTCTGTAAGTGTAAAACGTCCTTCGATGGCCCGATGGAGTGGGTGCCATCGGAAGGATGCCATTGTACCATCCACCCTATTTAGAGTGGATGGCCCGATGGATTTTTTTTTTATGTATGTCACCGCCATGTACATCCTGGACAGTAAAAAAAAAAAAATGACCTCCACACCATGGGATAAAACTGGTGTGATGACCAGTTTTTTAAAATTATTTTTCAAAAACAAACTCCCACTATGGGAGTTTGTTTTTGAAACATAAAAAACTTCAGAATTGTTTTACGCCCACCCATCATGTTTGACGGAACTGTCTGGTAACTTTTCCTACATTGACAGGAACAGTCATGACAGTGGTGCTGCCAATGTATAGAGATGCCCACCAAGCTGGCGGACATCTCTAAATTTGGCAGGCAGAGTAAAGACAGCAAAGTCCTCCACCACTCTTTCTGCTTTTATTCCATCATCTAAATCCTGAATC
Source organism: Triturus cristatus (assembly GCF_964204655.1). Classification (NCBI taxonomy): domain Eukaryota; kingdom Metazoa; phylum Chordata; class Amphibia; order Caudata; family Salamandridae; genus Triturus; species Triturus cristatus. The sequence goes on from NC_140582.1 coordinate 348,052,165, forward strand.
TGGCCCGCTGTCTCAAGTGGCACAGTGGGCGGAGAATAATGGTTTGAAATGCTACTCTGAGGGATTTCTAATGGGTAAATATTTGCAGGCATTCATCCCATCACTTTTTGGGTGTTTGATTGCAAGTAGTATGCCTGGAAACGTGAGACTGGAGTAGCTTTCCAAGCCAACTACTGCCAATGTTTGCAAAATCTAAATTGTAGTCAATTTGCATCCATTCAAAGAGTATGTCTATTTGTGCAAATTTGCTACTTTTTTGGCACACAGTGACTAAGGGCCATATGTGTGCAACGCAGCACAGCAAAAAAGGTTTTTGTGCTGCATTGCATCACCTGAAGAGAGCACAACTGTGCCATATCTTCAAAATAGTGGTGCAGTTTTTCTCCCTTCACGCACTAGTGCTCTTTGGGGTGCCTAGGACCAATGGCACACTTGTGCCATGGTGCAAGGGTGTCTGTGTTATGGTTGGCACAGCTTTGTTCAGGAAAGGGTACTCTCCTACACAAAAACTATTTTTGGACACTTGTTCCCCTTAGTATGTGTATTGCAGACATTTTTTCTTGTTGAGCCAGCCTCAGACAGGTGTACATGTTTGGTGCAAATCCATGTCTACATCTCTTCATAAATATGAGTTTTTATCAAAATCCATGGGTAGATGCACAGGAACACCTATGGAATGCCTTTCTGAGGCAAAGTAACTTAAGGCAGCGCAATGTGCTGGGTTGCTTTTTCTTACAAAGCTGTGCAAGTTAACATTTGCATGACTTTGTGAATACCAAAATGGGTTTTGCAGTGGGGTTGCGCAAAAAAATAGATGTAACAAAGTTTTTGTAAATCTGGGGCTTTGCAAACATGGCTTTGTGTCAAAATCAATGGGTTAATGCCCAAGTACCACCCATGGAGTGCATACCTGACACAAAGTAATGCAAGGCAGTGCGCTGCCTTGCCTTACTTTTCTTTTCAAAGCCACACAAATAGACATTTGAGTGGCTTTTTAAAGAGCAAATAGGATCCAATGTCGGGCTGCATCAAAAAAATGGTGCAACCTGACACAAAATCTTTGAATATCTTGGTCTAAATATACTTAAGTTCTTGAAACAAAAAATGAAGAAGGCAAAGCTTCTTAGAATTACCAGGATGACAAAAAACCCAACACAGACATAGCAGACCTGGCTCAGGGCCATCAGACCCAACTACCAAGCCAAGAATGCATTTATTTGGGGAATTGCCACACCTAAAATACACCCCTGTAGCTATGTCCCTGTCAAAGCACTGGGAATTTCATGTGAAGATTTTTTTACTCCTCAAATGCAGAATAGTGGACAGGGTTCATATCTCCATACTTGAAAAGGTAATTCTAATAAGGAATGACACTTTATTTTATTTTACTTTTCACCACTCTGAACATGATCAATGTGTTGCACCCACTCACCCTAAACCAGGGTTCTCCAAAGTCGGTCCTGGAGTGCTGGATCCATGTCAAATTTTTAGAATATTCCCATTTAGATAAATGTAGTTATCTTAAAAATCTGACATGGATCCAGCCATCCACAACCGACTTTGGAGAACCCTGCCCTTTACCGTCACCAACATTGATTGTGTTCCGCACCCCCAACAAATGAAGAGATTTACTCCAGCACTTTGGGGTAGCAAATGTCGAGAAAAAGCTCAAATGACTATCCAACTAACACAAATAACAAGCAAAAACCATTGTCACACTTGTGATTTGCAAAGGGAGATTGATGTGTAGAAAATACAAGTTCATTACAGACTCTGGAAAAACTCCGGACTATCAGTCATCAAACACACCCTTCCAGACCTCCAACATAATAGGATCACATTATTGTGCTATCATCAGCATCTGCAGCATTACAACCAACTAGGCCCAAAAAGGAATCTGTGGTGTGGACATTCTTTTCATTTCCAGATGGATAAAAAATGAAACCCCAAGAAGTTATGTGCACTTTGTGCAAACAGGTGACCATAGTAGAAAACCTGGTGGATGCTCCTAGGGTACAAAAGGGATGTTGAAATATGTATATATTATACACCCCATCCACATAGCTCATGCAGAGATGGAAAAAACCTAACATGGAGCAGAAGGAGATGAAACATCACAGCTGGAAATACGGTGTCAACATGAAGAAGAGGGTAGCAGGAATATGCAGAATTTTGCTACGTACTACAAAATCGATCTGAAGGTTGTAGCTTATGGTGGGACAAAAAATTGAATTTTCATGAAAGCCCTGCATAACCATGTAAAATAAAAGCACAAAAAATTGTACAAATAAATAAAAATGAAAAAATGCCTTAAAAAAACCAAGTGGAAAAAATACAACAGTTTAACAGTGTTAAAAAAATAAAACGAAGATTTAAACAATTTAAAAAATAACCCCTCTAAAAACAATATCAAAGTGGCCAGAGGCAAAGCCCTGTGTCCAATCTCCAATGCACACAGCTAGAGGCTGTGTGCAGAGGAGGTCATGTTGGAAGCTTGAATAGGGCTGAGTGCAGTGACTGCACTGGAGAACAGTTCCCATGAGGCACAGGGTCAGACTGATTGCATATGGCCATGTCTGAACTGGGGTGGCGGAGTGAGCTAAAGAATGATGATGGATTAAACCCAGATAAGTTGACTGGGGGAGAGTGCTTGCAATGTTCAACACTCCGTCCATCATCCTCTTTGGTTTTGATTTGTTCGCCCTAAGTTGGCAGGGTATGCCCAGACGTGTGTCCCTTGCTCACTTTGCCACTGGATTCAAGATAGCCTGGCTGATGAGGGTTATGAACCCAAAACCGGTCCCAGGATGCTTGTTTCCGGTCCAGGGAAGACATGGCTTGGCAGTTCAGGCTGGACTGGTCCCATGAGGCACAGGGTCAGACTGATTTGCATATGGCATGTCTGAACTGGGGTGGCGGAGTGAGCTAAAGAATGATGATGGATTAAACCCAGATCAGTTGCCTGGGGGTGAGTGCTTGCAATGTTCAACACTCCGTCCATCATCCCCTTTTGGTTTTTGCTTTGTTTTCCCTAAGTGTGCAGGGCATGCCCAGACGTGAGTCCCTTGCTCACTTTGCCACTGGATTCAAGATAGACTGGCTGATGAGGGTTATGAACCTGAAACTGGTCCCAGGATGCTTTTTTCCGGTCCAGGGAAGACTTGGCAGTTCGGGCTGGACTGTTCCCATGAGGCACATGGTCAGACTGATTTGCATATGGCCATGTCTGAACTGGGGTGGCGGAGTGAGCTAAAGAATGATGATGGATTAAACCCAGAGCTGTTGACTGGGGGTGAGTGCTTGCAATGTTCAACACTCCGTTCATCATCCCCTTTGGTTTTGCTTTGCACTGGAGGACAGACCATTCACTCATCACCCACTGAGCATGACCATAGGCCATGCACAGTGATGTTGGCTGTCTGAAGATGGTGTTGCACATTCACAATTTAAAAAAAAAAAGAAATTCACCAAACAAAAAAAGGTTAAATTGACGTTATAATTCAGTATGGTAAAAAATCCTGATATTCATACAAAAAACTGAAATTTACTGAAAAAACAAAGATTAATGTCTCATTATAGTTAGATGTTGAAATAAAACAAGATTTTATGTTTAAAGCTGAAAAAACACAGCAATATACCTGTTACAGTTTAGTGAACTAGCTACAACTAATTGGCCCAGTCATTAAATGGTTATGACCTCCTTATTATATTACTCCTAACATGTTAGATGGATTCATTGATGACATCACTGATGACTTCTAAAATAACATTATTGATGACATCACTGATGACACCATCCATCACAGTGCAATTAATAATTAGCAATAAGCTTCTAGATACCTTTTATAAAGAACATTGGTAGCCAAGGGCCTACAATCATATGCAGCATAGAATTATAAGTGTGTAAACATGAGGGTGCATCGACTGGAAAAAGAGTATGCCCTAGAGACAAAAGTGGCTGTGCACAGCGAACGTTAAACAGTGCATGGTTTACCTACTTGTAAAGTTTTGGGTCTAAGCAGCCCTCTATGTTTAACAAGTTAAAGGTGGAAGACACCTTGTGTGAGTTGCAGAGGCATGTTTCAAAGTAGGTTGTGATTTCTGTTCACAACAGATTATCTGACAATAGATGTTTGGGCACTTGCCAATGTTAAATATTTATATAATGCTATAGACTAGTTCTATATAAAGGGAACATTCATATGGTGTGGATGTTTGTTTTCCGAACTTCACTGAAGATTTAGAGGAGTTGTTTAGTTCCTAATAATCCATAGCATTTACGTGTTTGTTGGACAACATAAACTTTGGGTGAGGTGCCTAGACTGATTCCAGGCACCCCATAGGATATGGTGGCCTAGAGATCAGCTAGCTCACAGTGCCATCAAAAGCTCCCCCTAACCTCACCAGGGAACACATGGTTTCTGGCAACCAGTGAACATGACAACCCTGACTACCAAAAGTGTAAATAGTAGATATAGATCTACCGTGGTCCTAAAACTGTTTATATATACAGGCATGTAAACAAGGTAGTAATCTGGTTTACTCCTACTGTGTAAAACCCTTCTTTAAGTGTACCTAGAGGGGTATGGGTGTAAAGCCAGGAATCTCCAAGGGACAATCCAACCCCTCACAGAGTTGTCAGACCACTGCATGGTGAAGTCTCAACATGCAGGGACCCTTGGAGTCAGCTGAAGTGCCTCTTCTGCTAATCTATGGGGATGCTCATTCTTTATAATAGAAAGCAGCCTTGTGATGTACGTTGTAGATTAGCAATGTTATGAATATGTAGATAGCTCTGTCGCCCCGTGGATGAAGATAAAATTACATTTGTACATAGCGCGCAAAGAGGCCATGTACATGATGTTTGAGGCATCATAATGATGTTGTGTGAAGCTAGATGTGTAACCAAAGTTGTTTCAGAGATTGAAATCCAACATTGTAGTGCATGCAAATATGTGCAAAGGTTCACGGCAGAAAAGTTATTGTGAAAAATAGGACAATGTAAGAAATGAGCAGCCTCCCTACATGGGCCTAAAAAGGTAACATTACACCCACTCCTCATATAAAGGATTGATATATACAAGCTACAAAAGGAATTCAAGATATTGTTCAAATCCTTCTTTTTTGCTATTCCTAAACAGGACATTTGTTCCACTGTTTTATCCAGGAAAATGATTTGCTGTGGTTTGAGGCATGCTCTAAATAAGGCCTCTGTTCCCTGAACCTGTCAATCTTTTGTCCCCATACAGATTTTGTATATATGGTGTCTTTCCAAAAGTCAGAACCCTGCACAGAATTTTGGGAAATAAAGGAAGCAGAGTATGTCAGCTTGGTGTTTGTTAGCATATTTTTCTTTGCAGGTGTAGGTGCAAGCCTAAAATATTTGGAGGCTGGGTCTGATGTGTCAAAACCAGAAAATTAAGCAAATTTTTGTTCAAATGTTTTCGAACTACCTTTTGGTGGTGTTGGGCAGTGTTACCATTGAGTATAATTGTAAACAGCTTGTGGGATTCTAGCTTTGTGTAAGAAATGGTGACCATAATATTGATAACAGAACATGTATCCAAAATTAAATGTACCATCATACAATTCATTATTAGAAAATGGAGCTGATTGCTCTAGATCTGTAAGCAAATTATGCACAGTTTCAATGTCCCAATCATCAGAGAAAGAACTAGAGGCGATGATATCATTTAAAGAAATTTTGAACAGATATGGAATTAGTAGAAGTTCAGTCAGACCATATACATCATACAATAGTTTGTCCTATAATATTGCATCTGGAACTGGAACTGCTGTAATGTTCACCAGGGACTGGTCCCTTAGTTCATGGTGCGATGATGCATGTGGTTTCAGAACCAAGATCCCAATTTGTACTGCAGAGCATTCTGGGATATAGTACCCATTCCGAAGTAGGAAAATGGCTGTTACCAAACCCATCCAGAGGACCAGGAAAAGCAATCCAATGGTAATCCAGAGATGTATCCGTGAAAGAACAAAGTATGTCTTTTTCAGCTAAAGAAAGAGGCAATACTCTCATAGGTTGAAAGGGAGAGGTGATGGTGGCAGCTCAGATTCACTTGAATCCTATGAGAAGTCATCATAATTCATGAAGTATCCAGATGCCATCCAGTCTATGCTTGGCAACTCAGCAAGTTTTGCAGAACTGGGAGATCTGTGGAATATTTACTTAGATGTTGTCAATCTTTTTAATAGAGATTTCTGTACTTGTTGATTGTACCATTGTAGTAGTTTCAACAGGAAGAAGAGTAACTTCATTGTTGTTTACAGCTTCTCTTTGGAGAGTATAAGTATTAAAGCTTCCATCTGAACTTCCTGAATGGTAGCAAGAGGAGTTTGGTGGTTACCCAGGAGCCCATGTGGCCTACTGTTTAGAATCATCCACATAGTGTGGTTTGATCAGATCATTGGACCGGCAAGGGAAGGAAGAAATACAGTTCTAGTACCTTCGACAGCCAGGACAGGTACAGGCGTTCTGTAAGATGGCCCAAATTCTTTCTTTCAAACCAAATCCTGGGTACACGTTACACAAAATATTTAAGAATGTCAATCAATAATACTCGTATTATGAACAAGAATGATAACAGGGTCGACACCAGTGGATGTTTTTTTTTAAAATATATTTGCGACTTTCTTCAAACAGTAACATCAAAGGAAAACCAGCCGACATGTGTTTCGTCACTCGGGTAATCACCCGTGACTCTTCAGGGCTGGGGATAACAAAAAGGTGTGGTACAGTGCATGGTAGACAATGGCAAGCAGTCCAACTGACTCTTATGTTGAAATCTGTGTGGTGAAGCTAGGGAAAACACCTCAGTGTATGTGGAAACCCTATAAGAATCGTGAAAAGGACATAAAATCTGTGACTCCACAAAAATGCAGGAAGAAACCTAATGTGGTGTGAGTGCATTGAAAAGTAATAAAAAATCTATTATCCAGGTAAGGAATAAGATCAGAAGGGCTACTATCTATACCATGTAATATGGTCCCACAAATAATGACGATGGTGGAGTGACATGTGAGTGCATAGAATAGGGGTGGGCGTAATTTGCGAAATTCACTTTCGCAAATTATCGCGAAAATGTTAAAAATCTCAGCAAACACGCGGAAATATCGCGAAGATAGAGAAGTTTTTTTCCCTCCCGTTCGCGGTATGTTCTGCGTGGTCACGGCTCGCCAACTTACCCATGCGGTTGCTCGCGGGCGCGGCCATCTTGTTTTCACTTGTCTCGCGGTGCATGATCGCGAGAAGAAAGACGTGATCGCGCGACGAATGATGTTACTGCGGGCGCAAACTGTCGCGAGACAGCGCAACTGGCTACCAACAATCCAACATCTCGTGGAGAATGCGACCGGATCGGGAAAACTTGTCGGCGAACGCGGGGATTCAGGTAAGGCGATCGCGCACACGCAAGAATGTATTGTTTTACAGCGCGAGCAAGCAAAAAATTTCCGGTAAAATGCGGTTTGCGGAAATTTTGACATTTTCGCGCTCTCCGCGGAACGCGAAAATGTCAAATTATCGCAATTTCCGCAAGCGGAACGGATTTTTAGCCCAGGCCTAGCGTAGAATGGAATCGACACAACATAAACAAAGTAAACAGAGGAACCGAAAGCTAAACAAACTGTCCAAAACAGAGTATTATCTTCAGAGGATTACCATTCTAATACTATAATGAAATATGGATGTTCCATGCATATAAGTATAAATTGTTAGGAACACGTAGCTAAGACAGACGTAGGGAGACAACTAAAACAGGCATGGAAATCAGGTAGGAAGAGGACAAGCAGAAACATGAAAAGGCACACTCTGGGGGAGGCCTAACTAAGGCGAAGTGCGAGGCTAGTTCCAGAGCGCGACTATAATATGAAACTGCAGAATCAAATACCTGAATGGAAATGAAAAACATGTGGGATCTGGGGAAGAAGACAAAAAGGGAGGCGGTCACATGGGTACTAAGAACAGGGTGCCTGTACTAAAAGGAAAAGGACCCAAAAGGCGGTATTGACAGGGAAAACTCACTGTACGACCTGTGATATTTCCAACCCAGTTAGAACGGGTGTGATTGAAATCGAAGGCCAGTAGCGGCGTGCTGTATAAATGTAAGCGAGGGGAGGACGGATAGGTCCCTTCCCCATGGATTTAGAGTGCTGTTTAACATGGGCGGGTGTAACTGTCTCCCATGCATCCTGTCCGGAATACGAAAGGAAAATAAGACAGGGCCCACAATGTGTATCATTAGTCAAAGTGCCAAGGCACAGGAGCAACGCTTACCAGTTTGCGGCACTGCGGGGTGACTCCGTCTCACTTTCCGGATGCTGAAGGAGCGGATGAAAAAGACTGCTCCATAAGTAAAGAGAAGGGGTGGAGTCGAATGAAAAACAACTAGAGCGCCCACAACGGATGTGGAGGGCACCCGGAAGTGGCGTGAATGGAGCGTGCAAGAAAGACAGTAGAAATGGACGAAATAAAGTAGGAATGTTAGAAAGAAGTTACGAGCAAAACGATAATCGCATAATTCAAAAGTCAAACAACATAATGTCTGACTGCATGTTAACTAGTGCACAAGTCATTGGCAGTGTTCCAACAGAGAATATTGAGTGAATTCCAAAATAGAAAGTGCAGAAACAGTCATTCCACCAGGTATAGAGTTGGAAGGGTTCCAACAGCATATGTTAAGTAATGCAAAATAACATGCAGAATTGAATGGCCAAATTCCCTACCACACAAGTGTAGTATAAAAAAAGTAGAGCATGATTGGTCCAATGCCGGAAGGAATATTCAAAAGGGTCCATGTTACAAAAAAAAGGGTGAACATGTCATAAAACAAAGGGTGAACAGACTCACAAAAGGTGAGAAACACAACACAAATTGCATAATCAGCAGCAAAAAGTACGAGAAAAGTCTCCTCCAGGGTACATATAAATCAGTATCAAGCCAAATTGTCGATGGTTAATGATCAAACAAATCCAGGGTACATATAGATCAGTTTCACGTAACCACAGCGGATTACTCCAAATACCAAGAGAATGCCTTATTCTAGGACATCGATCGAGACAAGGTCGTATCTGAACTTTTTAATAATCTAGCTAAGGGCATTTCGTCCACTACTGCATCCACAAGCGGAAACCCACAACGCAAAGAAGGTCTTAGGGAGAAATTAATCAAATTAGAGAGGTTTAAAAAATACGAAAACTCCAGATGGTGGGACAGTCCCACACTTAAACAATACCTTCGGCTAAACAGGGTCTCAAGGGGACTCCGTTCTCAGATCTTCCCAACGTTTGATGATCTTGATGATGATTTGCTAGGCAAATGGGAAGAGGCACTTACAATCAACTCTAACACACTGATTCATATTTTAATTGAGAACGCTGAATGCAAAGTTGCTGAATTACAAGCAGACATCTCTGACCTAGAGAAAGAAATCCAGGATTTTGATCTCAAAGAAGCAACTGAAAAAAACTACGCATACTTAAATGAGATTCTCACTAGACACCAAAATAAAATTAAAGATAGGAAGACGAGGCAATTGAAAAGAGATGAGGCAGACTATGGAGAAGGTCTAGTCTTCACGTTTGCTAGAAAGTATGACCTGCTAGTCAATAACGCCCAACGTATTGACAAAACAGCTAGAGTAGATACCGCCTCCATCTCCTCCAGTTCCTCCTCACTCAACACTATCCCTACCAGCGATAGCGAGTCAGAAAACAAAAGGGGTTCCGCACAGGATTTAGGACCAAACACATCGAATTTTTTACGCGAAATACAGACCATAAGATGAGAGAACAGAAAGCAACAAAGACAAGGTATACCAGACAGAAAACCAACAGAGGGAAGAGAGCTGGCAAAAGAAGACTACAAAAAGACATTGCGGTCCGGGGACGGGAAGGAACAGGAGCAAATAAGGAAGAGGTCCAGGTAGTTAATCTCTCCTCCAAACCCTTGACTAATGACATGATCTCCTTATTGAGCAAGGGCCCTGATTTTAACCCCCATGAACCAGGTGACTCCTGCAGAGTAAAGATTGATCTGTTTAAATTCATCAGGTGGCTCGAGCTAAAAAAACACTTCTCAGGGATCCCCACTGCAAACAATACCATTATGACTATACAAAAAGACAACCCCTCCTACTTCCAGAGTATTAATGACATCAAGGACACACACTTACTCTTGTCATTGACTGACATTGACGATCCTCCTAACACCTTGGAACATCTCTTACACGAACTAGACATAGACACCAACCAGACGATTGCTAGTGGCCTCAAAATTAAGCCCAAATGGACTCCCACCTTACCAGGTGGCAAGCCTGTGGACACGTTTTACAACTTAGTTTTAGTGGATATAGACAGACATGATAAAACGTAGATCTTGGGACAACTTATGCAGGAATTAGCGTTTAGCACTCAAAACACTCAGCACAGACCAGGAGATTATCATTATAAAGTCGGACAAAGGATGGAATGTGGTCATCATGGACAGATCAGACTATCATAACGAAACACTGACACAACTACATGACACCACTTGCTATAAACTTCTTAGTTGCAACCCCATAGGCCCGTTAACCCTCCTCATTAACAAACACCTTACCGAATGGCACACTCTTGGTCTTATTGATGAAGATGAGGCTCTCTACATGAAAGTACTTAGATCTACCTTTCTGTGGATGTATACCCTCCCAAAAATTCATAAACAAGCACCATTCCCTCCAGGCAGACCCATCGTGTCTGGCATGGGGGGCCCACGGAGAGACTTTCACAATACGTGGATTTGTTCTTACACCCCTTAGTCAAGAACCTTCCGTCGTACATACAAGACACGAAATACATTTCGAGTGTCCTGGCGGATGTTCAGTGGCAACCAGGCATGATTATGGCCACTCTGGACGTTGTGTCCTTGTACACTTCCATTAAACCCGATCTAGGCCTACAGGCAGTGACTAAATTTTTACACAACAGACCAGCTACCCTATGGCAACACACTAATATGCTGATATCCATGATGGACATCATCCTCAACAACAACTTCTTAATTTATGAGAAACAATGGTACAAGCAGACCAAGGGGGTAGCCATGGCCTCTAAATTCTCACCATCCTTTGCCAACTTGTACATGGGCTCTCTAGATTCAGAAGGGATTTGAGGCAGGAGGGATGCTCCTTGGACAGACTGTATCATATACTGGGGACGTTACATTGATGATGGTCTCCTACTCTGGTCAGGCACCCAGGAGAGACTACAAGACTTTTGTGACCACTTGAACTCTAACAACATGGACATGAAGTTCACATGCCATTCCAGCACCTCAAAGGTCACTTTTCTAGATGTAGAACTGTACATAAAAGACAACACCTTGCATAGTTGGCTTTTCCCCAAAGAAACGTCATGCAATGCTATCCTGCATGCGGGAAGTTCCCACCCAGCACGTCAAATTGAGACCCTTCCATATGGTGAATTTGTTCGAGCAAGAATAAATTGCAGTGAGGACATAGAGTTCCGTGACTGCATCACAGACATGAAAAAAAGGTTTTCCAAAAGGGAATACAAACACCATGTTATCCATAAAGCAGCCACGAGAATTGAAAAAATCGAGAGGGACACTACACTCCGAGAAAAGAACCGCAAGAATCCGATTGTTCAACCAGTGAGGCTTATCACAGGCTATAATGACATGAGCTTGGTGGTCAAGAGGAGCCTCAATAAACACTGGAAGATTTTACTTGCTGACAAAACCCTAAGAGAGGTAATCACATCAAGACCTCAGATCACCAACAGACGTGACAGAACCCTGAAGAACAGCCTGAGCCTAACGGTTCCACATGCCACTAGAACCACCTCATGGTTCACTGCTCACACAGGGGGTTTCTTTAAATGTGGTTGTTGTGGTGTCTGCAAATGGGCTCGCCATGGAACAAGAAATTTCTCTGGTTTCAACAAATGCAATTATGAAATCAACCACAACATTAATTGCAACACCAAGTATGTTGTGTACATTCTAGAGTGCACCTGCAAAAGCCAATATGTAGGCAGCACAATCAGGCCCTTAAAAGAATGAATCAGTGAACATTCCAGAGCGATCCATCATCAAGACGCGAGATATCCCATGCCTCTACATGTTGCATCCTGTCCTTCACAGGGCCCCCACAAGAGGTTTCACTTCTTTGGTATTGATGTCACCGAGACCAATATAAGGGGCGGTAATCGGGAATTCCGATTGAGGCGCCAAGAAGCAACCTGCATTATGCATCTCCACACTGTGAAACACTGACAAAACACTGACCATGAGCTACAATACTTCCTAGGTTCCTGATTCCGTTTGTTTTCAGTGACTGAAGCCTTTTCCTTTTTCCATGTCAACACTGACAGTGATTTTTTTTCTCATGTTTTAACTAACAGGTCGCTTAACTGATTTCCGTCCCAGTTTGCATCGGCAACCCTCGCTGGTCACTCAGTCACCAGGTCCTTAGATTTGATGTGTTTTGATTCTTAACCTTCCACACAATTGCGTAATACTGATCTATATGTACCCTGGATTTGTTTGATCGTTAACCATCCACACTTTGGCTTGATACTGATTTTTATGTACCCTGGAGGAGACTTTTCTTGTACTTTTTGTTGCTTATTATGCAATTTGTGTTGTGTTTCTCACCTCTTATGAGTCTGTTCACCCTTTGTTTTATGACATGTTCACCCTTTTTTTTTGTAACATGGACCCTTCTGAATGTTCCTTCCCGCATTGGACCAATCATGCTTTACTTTTTTTATACTACACTTGTGTGGTAGGGAATTTGGCCATTCAATTCTGAATGTTATTTTGCATTACTTAACATATGCTGTTGGAACCCTTCCAACTCTATACCTGGTGGAATGACCGTTACTGCACTTTCTATTTTGGACTTCACTCAATATTCTCTGTTGGAACACTGCCAATGACTTTTGCACTAGTTAATATGCAGTCAGACATTATGTTGTTTAACTTTTGAATTATGCGATTATAGTTTTGCTCGTAACTTCTTTCTAACATTCCTACTTTATTTCTTTAATTTCTACTGTCTTTTCTTGCACGCTCCATTCACACCACTTCTTGTCGCCCTCCACATCTGTTGTGGGTGCTCTAGTTGTTTTTCATTAGACTCCGCCCCTTCTCCTTACTTATGGAGCAGTCTTTTCCATCCGCTCCTTCCGCATCCGGAAAGTGAGACGGATTCACCCCGCAGTGCCGCAAACTGGTAAGCGTTGCTCCTGCGCCTTGGCACTTTGACTAATGATAGACATTGTGGGCCCTGTCTTATTTTCCTTTTTTATTACAGTCAGGACGCATGGGAGACGGTTGCACCTGCCTGTCTTAAATAGCACTCTAAATCCATGGGGAAGGGACCTATCTGTCCTCCCCTCACTTACATTTCTACAGCACGCCGCTACTGGCCTTCGATTTCAATTACACCCGTTCTGACCGGGTTGGAAATATCATCGGTCGTACCGTGAGCTTTCACTGTCAACACCGCCTTTCAGGGTCCTTTTCCTTTTAGTACAGGCACCCTGTTCTTAGTACCCGTGTGACCGCCTCCCTTTTTGTCTTCTTACCCAGATCCCACATGTTTTTCATCTCCATTCAGGTATTTGATTCTGCAGTTTCATATTATTGTCGCGCTCTGGAACTAGTCTCGCACTTCGCCTTAGTTAGGCCTCCCCCTGAGTGTGCCTTTTCACATTTCTGCTTGTCCTCTTCCTACCTGATTTCCATGCCTGTTTTATTTGTCTCCAGACGTCTGTTTTAGCTACGTGTTCCTAACAATTTAAACTTACATGCCTGGAAAATCCATATTTCATTATAGTATTAGAATAGTAATCCTCTGAAGATAATACCCTGTTTTGGACAGTTTGTTTAGCTTTCGGTTTCTCTGTTTATGTTTTGTCACTTCCATTCTACGCACTCACATTTCACTCCACCTTCGTCGTTATTTGTGGGACCATATTGCATGGTATAGATAGTAGCCATTCTGATGTTATTCCTTACCTGGATGATAGATTTTTTATTACTTTTCAATGCACTCACACCACATTAGGTTTCTTCCTACATTTTTGTGAAGTCACAGATTTGATCTCCTTTTCACGATTCTTATAGGGTTTCCACATACACAGAGGTGTTTTCCCTAGCTTCACCACACAGATTTCAACATAAGAGTCAGTCGGACTGCCTTGCCATTGTTTACCATGCACTGTACCACACTTTTTTGTTATCCCCAGCCCTGAAGAGTCACAGGTGATTACCCGAGTGATGAAACACGTGTCGGCTACTTTTCCTTTGAAGTTACTGTTTGAAGAAAGTCACAAATATATATTTTTTAAAAGCATCCACTGGTGTCGACCCTGTTATCATTCTTATTCGAAATACGAGTATTTTTGATTGACATTCTTAAATATTTACCCTAATGTGTGCCCACATGTTTCAGGGGTTGTTTGTGTTTCCCCTAACCTGGTAGCACCGTGTTTATTCTATATATTTTTACCTCACCGCTATCGGTTGAGAGCGCCATTCTTCCTGTTCACTCAAAACCCTATGCAGAACTCAAATTCTTTCCTGTCCACTGTTTTTTCTCTGATGAGGTCCCCAATCTTTGAGACCCAGGCAGGTTTTGCCTGTACGACCTTCACTTCTCCAGTGGCAGTGCTCCCCAGAATTAATTGAATTTCTGTAAAACAGCCAAATGTTTTTTGATGTCAAATGGTGTTTCCGCCACCACTCCTCTGACATTATCGAGGTCTGGGACCCACATTCTCACACCAAACAGGAGTTCATAAGGAGTAAGACCCCCCCAGGGATTTTCTTGGCATGTTATTGAGTGCCCTCTGGACCCCATATAGTTAATTGACCCAACTGCCACCGAGCCTAATACCCTTGCTGTTAAGGACTGCTTTAAGTCACAGTTTTTCCTTTCAACTACTGAATTTCCGTCTGGATGGTAGGGGGAGGAGTACCACAAGGCCACACCCAAACTTCCCATGGCTTCTCTTTAAGCCCAAGAGCTGAAAACCGGGCCGTGATCGGAATGTAGTGTGCCAATTGAATGTGTCACGATGAAGGCTCTCAAATCCTTTATAACAGTTTGAGTGTCAGCCGAGAGCTGCGGCCAAACCCACAGGAATCTGGAGCATGAATTCTCTGCCACCAAGATCTAATTGTAGGCCCGATCTGAGTGTAAGGGGCCACAGTGATCCAAATAAACTACCGCCAGATTCTTGTCTGAGATCAAAAGAGGTGTCTGTGGGGGATGTGCTACAGTGGCACCTTTCATCTGCTGGCAGATGTCACATTTCAGGACAAAGTCCTTGGTCTGTTTTGATAAATCTGGCCACCAATAGCACTGCTTCAGTAACAAGAATGTTGCAGTAACCCCTGTGTGCTGAACCAGACCCCCATGTGCGGCTAGTATTAATCTCAATATGCGATCAGTGTTTGGTATTACTCTACCCACCACTCCTAGAATCTGAGCTAACTGAATATTTTGTGCATGTAACTTGCAGGTTTACTTGAGTGGAAAGCCTTTCAACAGGACGGTATCGTTGCAGTCTGCATTGTCGGCCACCATGATGTCTCTGTCTAATCTCGTACTAGAATGAATGATTGCAGCAATGGCAGCAGTGCAAACTGTTGCCTTTGAGGTCTTATTGGCCATAGAATTCCCTTCAATGTGAACGCCAAAACATTGATGACTCAATCTATGGATAGCATGATCCCGTGGCAAGCATTCTTTCAGCTTCGCCACCTGTCCCCAAAGCATCTTGTGCTTGATTGTGCAACCCTTGGAATCTTGAAATCCATTCTGGCCCCAATAGTGAAGATATTCATTATGGAACTGGGCACAGTAGTATGAATCTCACACTATAAGTGTGGGGAATTTAGGATCACTACTTTGTCGTGGTAGTATTGGGGCTTTGAGTCCTGCCAACTTTGCTGTGCAGTCCCCTATGGACTGAGTGTTTTTTCAGGATGGAACTTTCCATCATGCATGCGCCCCTTTATGATTGAGCATGCCACAGAACATTGGTGTTGTGTCCCTACAGCTGGTTGAGTAGATCCATCGGTATAAATGATGTATTCATATCTATCTTGAGGCATTATTTTATTTGGAAGAGGATATTTCTGTTTGTACTGCAGGAATGCTTGTGTCTGTAATGTAGAATCGAATCTGTAATCTACATATGTTGCAGTGGGAGAGTTAGCCCATTAAAACCATTGTGGATTTAATGCTTTGGCATTCGAAATGCTTGCTTTAGTTCGGCCTCTAGGGTCGGTACTGGGGTAATGACAATTAAGTGCTTACCCTGAGCTAGTGCTTTCTCTCTCTCACTACAGCAGTCTGTACCACTGTGACAATTTCCTCAAGGGGTGCAAAATGCATTTCAGCATTTATGTACAAATGTGATTTGCATGTTATAGGTACTGTATCACCTTCATTGAAAGTGATATAGGTGTACCAGGTGGGTCCATGGACTACGCAGATCGCCAGGTTAGTTGAGTTTACACATGTGTGGAAATGTTTGGAACTATCATATCAGCTTATACAAAATGTAAAATGTTTGTGTTTTGCTGTGTCCAATGAATGAATGAAAAATCAGGTCTGATCAAGTCGAAGAACGGTTTTACTCGTTCTGCGTATCCCAAAATGTATGTTATAGCAAAATTTTAAAATCCTAAAATGGATTGTAGTCTTTTCAGAGTTGTTGGAGGATGGAACAGTGTGCAGTTTTCTAAAAATAAGTGGCTGTCAGACTTTTGCCTTCACTCGACAGCTCATATCCCGAAACAGAACATTGAGATGGGCAATTTTAGGGGTTTTTTTTCAATTTAATTTGCGACCCTGTTGAGCGAACCCAAGAATTATGTAGTTCACTCTAGCCAAGTGCTGCATTAATTAATCGTCCGTCAGATAAATATCATCTACATCATCAACATTTTGAAGTAACTCTGTTACCCTGGCTGACTGCAGTTGAGGTAAATGACAAAATTGACGCTGTGAACCTAGCGCTGAAAATGCAGTCAAATACCTGCTTCCAGGCTCTATATTTTGGCAGAATAATCCATTTGAGGTATCTATCTTCTATTACACCCTGGTACTCACGTTGTTCTAGGATTTCCCTAACTTGCTTTTTAGCTTCATGTTTTATTGGGTACTGTCTCTGGGGTTGAGGAACTGATTCTAATGGGATTTCGTGATGAGGAGACTCATCATCCAACCCTACATGATTTCAATAAAGTGCAGGAGATAGCGCTAATGCCCACTCCTTGGTGTATGAATGTTTAACTGATTCTGAAATGAGGTCAGAGAAAGCAGGTAAAATTACCATTACTCCCAGTGGGCAATCCATTACGAACTCAGGGGGCCAACCCTTTTCTGCCAAAAGAATGTCGTAACCGTAACTCAGGTTTTCCCAAAAGAGAGCCTTGAAGTTCCAGGGTATGTCCCCCTCCATTTGGACCATTATTTCATATAAACAATGTTGGACACTTACTCTTGAATCAGGTGTTTCCACCCTGATTTGCACATTCAGCACTACTACCACCAGATAATCCATCAGGTTCTAGTGAGCTATTGTGACTTCTGCTGCGCTGTCCACCATTGTCAATGCCCATTCATCATTCATAAGCACAGTCCTCAGTAGTCTGGGCATGTCTTATTTTAATCCTTGCTACTTTCTTCTTTTTTAATTGAGTTTTTTGAGTCTTTGGTTTGTCCTCCTTAAGGATGTAGTCTGAAGTGCGATGTGTTTTCATTTTCTTCGTCACTTGCTCTTTTGATCTGTAACCATCTACCTCTCTCTGAACACATATCGGATGAATCCTGAAAGGAAAAGGAGGAATGTTTATCAGTATCCAGTCTTTCTAATTTTATCAAGGTTTCTTAAATTGTATTTTTTATCCATGGATTCCTGCTGGGGAGACCCACCCCGTGATTGTGTCTTATTTTGTTTATTATTTTTTTGTTTTAGTCTCATTTCTTCTCCGAAGAATCAGGTGCTTGTTTCGAGTTATACTTTTCAGAATTACTCTTAACTTGTGGTTTCCCAGGCCTGGCTCCCATATTATCTCTGCCTTGCGTACCATAGGCTCCTTTGATAATTTTAGATAATTTCCGCTCCTGCTGCGCAGGAGTTAATTCCCTAAGGCGTTGATGTATAGCCAATGCTGCTTCTTCCACTTTTATGTTACTTAACATAATGGTTGATACCGCAGCAAAGTTGCCCATCAGTTTCATCCTTAAGTCAAGGGCAGCTCCTGGCCCGTACTTATACTGTACTTGTTTCAGTACATCCGGTAAAACTGCTATTGAAGGGGTACCATGAGTTCTGATGTAAACTGCAGTGAAGACTGTGCCCCAAGTGGCACAATCTTCCAACGGGGAAGCCATCCCATTAGCAAGCAAATTGTTAGTATTCTGTGTTTGTACTATGGTCCCGTATGGGGAAAATCTGCTTCAAGCTGACTTGTTTTCTGTGCTATCCAGAAAAGAATTTGCTCCTGACTGGTTGAAACCTTTCCCATAACGGCAGTCAGTGTTTGAGAGCAGCCAATTGTGGTTGTGCAGCCTGAGCTGTCTGCGCTGGGTTAACTGTGAGTGTTCACTCAATGTACTGCATGAGGTTTCTGTAAATTGTTGCTAGATCATCATATAGTGTTGTTATTTCGCTGTATTTAAATTAGCATGATTAGGATGTGGTGTATAAGCAGCTAGGACTGGCCAGGTCACTCCTTCTTTACTGAGCGGATGAAGTCTCACATTTTCTACGGTACGGGGAGTGCGCCTTTAAACCAATTTGTGTTATTGGTAAGTTAACAAAATGTATATGTCCGCATATGGAAAGTATTCCTTAACCCAGGAGGAGAATTCCTCTGTTTCAAATGCTTCATGTGCCTCAACCACGAAGGTTACGTCCCCGCCCGTTGCTGTGAGGCCATAATTTAATTATTTCATACCAACTGCATGTCTTCAATTTTCTGTAAGGTTTTGTCTAACTTCTTGTTCTTCAATGTCCTCAGATTGTTCGGTCATTGTTAAAAGAAAAAGGAAAATGTATTAAATGAATTTATGGAGATAGGGTTTAGCGCAATGTGGGAAAACTTTATCCTACAAGATTGAATAACCTACAGCCAATACATAGGGTATATCTACTCAGAGGAGGCGGATTTTCCTTCTCAGCACGGCCATCTCCAGTTTGGCGGTGAGCAGGGCTCCCTGAGAAAAGTACAACTGAACTACTTAGATAGACTGTTGAATAAGAACCCAACTAGCGCTGGCAGTGCCAGGTTGTGTAGTTCCTGCTAATCCGTTGGATCTGCACGTTTGTTGGACAACATAAACATTGGGTGAGGTGCATAGACTGATTCCGGGCACCCCCATAGGATATGTTGGCCTAGAGACAAGGTAGCTCACAGTGCTACCAAAAGCCCCCCTAACCTTACCAGGGAGCGAATGGTTCCTGCCCACCACTGAAGATGACAACCCTGACCCCTGAGGGATCGTGGAAACAGATCAGAACCTTTCGCTCAGTCACTCATGCTTACTAGTACTCGGAGAAATATACAGAATACACAGTGGGTCGTTTTTCAATATATTTATTGAACCAACATTATTCTTGTATAGAATACATGTGCTGCCATAATCAATAGACAGAAGCTGCTGAAATTGATTGCAAGCACCAGAAGCGTAAATAGTAGATACAATTCTATCATGGTGCTAAAACAATGTATATATGCAGGAATATAAACAAGATAGTAATCTGGCGTACTCCCACTGTACAAAACCCTACTCTAAGTGTAGCCAGAGGATGTGTGGGTGTAAAGCCAAGAATCCCCCCAAGGGATGATCCAACCCCATTACCTGGCAGGGGAGAATGTAATAGCCCATATCTTGGTAACAAACTGGACACCCCCTCACTGTGATGTCAGATCGCTGCGTGGTGAAGTCTCAGCATGCAGGAACCATCGGTGTCAGCTAAAGTGCCTCCTCTGCTGATCTATCGGGATGCTCATTATTTATAATAGAAAGCAGCCTTGATGCGCCCATCCACGCCCCACCGGGCCCAGAGGCCAGTCCCCCTGCCGGCTGGAATAACAGCAAACCAATCAAATACACATGGGACAAACTAAGACGACTGGCGACACCTATTTCAAAAGACTATAGACATAGTGTGGAGGTTGATAAAGGTCCGTTATCATGCAAATACTGCCATAAGAATTTGAAGCTGCTCAATACAGACGCACAACAGAGGGAAAAGCTGTATTGTATCCTTCTGAACTGTCGCTCTCCAGCAAAACATAAATATGAGATTGCAGAAGTACTGAGGGAGAAAAGGCCAGATGCCATGTTTCTTACTGAAACTTGGCTTAATGACAGCTCTACACCCGACATACTGAAGGCTCTTCCAGATGGGTACGGGATAGCAAGACAGGACCGAGTGTGGCAACGAGGGGGAGGAATAGCTATAATTTACAAATTACTAATAATATTTGGTATAAGTGATGCCAACTGTGAACAGTGCGAGTCACTCTCCTTCACCCTCTCAGTAACTAATAATGACACAATTGCTTGGCTCCTCATCTATCGCCCACCTGGCCCAACAACACAGTTCACAGGGAGGCTGGGGGAAAAAGTGATACACACAGCCATACGACATAACAAACATCTCGTCTTAGGCGACCTGAATATAGATTACGATGAAACTGAGGAACCCAGAGGTACAAACCGTGTGCAAAGACCTCATGATGCTTAATTTAACTCAGAAGGTTAGCACGCAAACACATCATGCCGGTCAGATCTTAGACCCAATTTTTACCAACATAATTGATCTTGAAGTGGGCATCCCATTACCAGTCCCATGATCTGACCAGCATTTAATCCCTTTCCTTATCACAACCCAGAGTCCCCCAGCAGAAAAACCTAAAAAGCCAGTGACTCGAAGGAAATGGGGTAATTTTAACACCCATACGTTTACACAGGCGCTGGAAAAAAATGTACTGGTCTTAGATAAGGTTATAAATGTAGCCAATAAGCAGGTGGGAGAGTGGATAACTGAAGCTTTGAATGAAGTGACCCCATGGACCACGACTAACACCAAGAGAACAAAGCCTTCAGCTCTTTGGTTTAATGAGACTTTAAGGAAGGCCAAACACGAGTGTAAACAGATAGAACGCAGATGGCGTAAAAACGACTGCACTAAAACCAAGGAGGAATACAAAATAAAACTCAAATCATACCACGCATTAAAAAGAAACTCGCAGTGCTTTCTATACTGGGAAGATAGAAGAGGTTAAAAACTCCTCCAAAGAAATGTTCACCATTCTTGAAACCCAACAATCAGCTGAAAAACTAACTGAACCTCCCATTAACACAGAGAAGTCCTGCAATAAGATCGCAGAATTTTTCGCAGCTACATTAGCAAGGATTTACAACACCTTCCCCATAGAAGCACAACGTGGTATAAGCAACAAGGGCATTGCGACTGCAGTACTCAAGGGAGGAAACCTAGAGGAGTTCAAGATGCCAGAACCAGATGAACTGAGGAAGCTAGCAAAGGGAATCAAATCTGGCTCCCCGAGGTACCCAGCACGCCCAGATTTGCTGTTGCAAGGTGATAAATGCATTCTGCTGCTCATATCTGAGCGAATCACCCACTGTCCAATCGGGAGAACTTCCCGAAGAATGGAAAAAAGCTATGGTTCGCCCTCTAAGGAAAAAACCTCAAATAGACCATTTGGTTCTAGAGAACCTACACCCTATCTCAATTCTACCTTTCTTTGCGAAAATAGCTGAAAAAGTAGTGAATATACAGCTGACCAAGCATATTGACAGAAACAACCTAATGCAACCCTCACAATCTGGTTTCTGAGCTGCACACTCTATGGAGACTGCCCTTCTCCTGGCTATGGAAACCTTAAGACAGCTTGCGGACGAAGGTCAAACAGCTGCTCTGATCCTACTAGATCTCAGTGCAGCCTTTGACACTGAATCACATGGCCTCCTCCTCCAATGATTAGAGTTCTGTGGAGTCAGGGACAGGGCCCTACAATGGATGATGTCCTTCCTGTCGTCTCAAGGTTTCCAGATTACACAAGACACTCATACGTCCAAGAGTTTGCCCCTACCACAGGGAGTTCCACAGGGCTCAATCCTTAGCCCCACATTGTTTAACCTATACATGGCACCACTTGCTACTATAGTGGAGGGGCACAAGGTGTCTATTGTGTCCTATGCTGATGATAATCAGCTTATTATTACACTGTCCCGAAACCCGGGCCTGGCTGCCCACAAATTCTCACAATGCATGGAAGAGGTAACAACTTGGATGTCTAATCACTGCTTGAAACTTAATGGCAGTAAAACGGAGGTGATGATTGTAGGAAAAGCTCCAATCATCTGGTCGTCAGCATGGTGGCCTATTTCATTGGGATAGCTGCCAACTCCTAAAACAGAAGTAAAAAATCTGTGAGTATGGCTCGAGTCAAAACTAACATTTGAGAGTCAAATCCGGAGAGTCACAGGCAAATGCTTCGGAACTCTAAAGGCCCTGAGAAAGGTCCTTGATCTATTTCCTGTCAGCTCCAGAAAAACGATAGTACATGCCGTGGTCACCTTCAAAATTGACTATGGAAATGTCCTGTATCTAGGCGCAGCGAAAAAAGGAATAATGAAGCTACATTCTATACAGCATGCAGCAGCCCGTCTAGTGCTGAACCTCCCAAGAAGAGCATCCATATCAAAAGCCTTAGCCAGACTACACTGGCTACCAGTCGAAAAGAGAATATTGTTTAAAGCAATATTCCACTGCCACCACATTCTGGCAAAGAAAGAGCCAGTATACCTTCAGACCCTGATAGCAACTCACATACCCAACAGAAACCTAAGATCTAAGGACAAAGCACTTGTTAGGATTCCAAGAATCAGAAAGGCTAGGGTGGGTGCCCGTTCTTTTAGATTCCTAGGAGCAAAACAATGGAACACTCTACCAGCTGAAATAATAACAGAGCCAGTTGAAATGACCTTTCGCAGAAGACTAAAGACCTGGCTTTTTCCACCTACTAGTCTCTAGATCTTCCTGCAACCCCTATCTACAGGCCAGAGGCAGAGTATTGTCTCTCCCTGTCCCTAACCCTCACGGTCGGATATCTGTTCGGGTACTAGCGTGGGGACACACCAGCGGTGTAACCAGGTGCCCTATAAATGGCAGAATAATAATAAAACAAATAATGATAACAGAACAGCATCTTTCACAAGGAGCGTAGATTTCACAAACAGTCTACAGGCATTAGAATGGTCACTGTGGCTGCTGCCTTAAAGCAAAATTCTGTTCAATTTGCCTTCGCCAATTGTCCAATCCACTGAAGTGCAGGAAACCTTTAAACAGTTGGCACCCTCCTTATTGCACCTGTAAAGTCTCTTTCAGCCTGGATGCGATGTTTTTTGTGTTCCCTGAAAACTGTTTTTGATTCTTTCAGCAACAAAGTGCCCCCTGGGTAAATGATTGTGCTTTACAAATCTAACTGACCCCAACCTAGAAGAAAAAATAACCTGCCACTTTATTGTAGTGGGCATATGCTTGATGCACACAAAAGGTGATGGGAGGCTGCTTGCAATAAATCTAACCACTGGCAATAGCTCGGGTAGCACTCCAACCCTTCATTCTTTTGCTCACCATGCCTCCTCAGTTTTCACCCAGCTATATGCAAATCAGGCTTGGCCCTGCTCCTCATGGGAACAGTGCAGCCTGAACTACCTAGCCAGGTCCTCCCTGAACTGGAACACAAGCAAGCCAGGACTAGTCCTGCCCTAGTTATGTGCTAATCAGCGATTAGGAATGCAATGACAATCTGAAAGGTGCCAACCACCTTGTTTTTAAGCTAATATTTTAGAACTAAAGTTAAGAAAGCAAAGCAATCCTCAATTTCAAACGGATAAAGCAACTACTTCAACAAAGCACCAATCCTTTTAAGCCTATTTTGCTATTGACTAAAATGAAAATAGAAAAAAACGCCAACAGTATGCACTCCCTAATGCTCTGTCACGTAAAGTCAAGAACCTAGCTAGCCCCCTATAAATTACTGACCGTGAAAGATCAACATTTCCAAAATTTATAATACTAATAATAATAATATAAAACTAACATCCCCTTGAGACCAGAGCAACAGCTCACTTTAGCTGAGCACCACGAAAAATCAAAAACAAGCAAGGTAAGTCACTTTCGTCTGCTTTCCCTCAATTTTATGTCTCCCCACCTCGGAGCAAAATGAGAGCATCTTCATCCTTTCTGTGCAGCAAAAACAAAGTTTGCCGATGCACAGAAAGACAAAGAGAGCCCTTTCACATCAAAGAGTGAGTAATAGGAGATTTAGCTCTGCCGTGCGCCAGAACAGCAAACTCTACAGCTTACGGTAAAATAATGACATGTTCATAAGTGATTAATTTTTTTATCTCCCAATGAGCTGATATTTTTGTAGTGCTATCTGACAATCATAGAAACAGTACACATCGTGGGTAGAAGGCACACAAAGCACCTAAAACATAGCTTCTGAAGGTTGCAGCCCTTTCGCCCAAAATAACGGACACTGCACATGTACTTCGATAGCAGAAAAGGCCACTTTATTGGACGAGGTAACTCACATTACTTCAGGCAACTTAATTCCCTAGAACAATTTCACAATTTGGGCCAAAACCATTTTATTATCACTATGCTTAACCAACTGTACATTTTCAAAGCAAAACCAATGTTTACTTTTGCATTTCCATATTTTGTTTTCAAACCTTTTTCTTCACTTTTCTTTAACGACTTAGCAATAACGAGGGTTGGGTAAAATCCACTCCAAATTTACCCTCCCCCATCTTGCCTACACAACTATACGCGCCTGAGTGAGTACCTGTCCAACTGTGGCGAGACACACCTCCCCAATCCAACCCGCATGATCCCTTCATGTAACTATACATATTTATTTATTTATTTATTTATTTATTTTTTTGGGTGGGAGGGTTTTTTGAAAACAAACGCCCCCCACATAACTGCTTCCTAAACACGCTGCGCCACTCTAGGCTCACGCCCCTGCCTCCTTATTCAACCTACGCCTCGCGCGCACGCGCTAACGCTTACGCCGCCTACGTCACCCTTCGTCCGTATTATTCGGGCGAATGACCCCGGGGGGAGACCGCTCCGCTCTGCTCCCCCCGAGGCCCCCATTACCATGGCATCAAGCCAACAGATCCATACCACAGAGAGAAGAGGAAGACAAGGCTCCGCTTGCTGCACAACCCTGCCTTGTGCTTCTTCTCTTTGTGGAATGTATTGCAAAAACAGATTCAGCTGCGTGCAAGGCAGCTGATTCTTAAAGGCCTAGGTGTTTTTTAGGGGTGGGCCGCAGTTGCTGGGCAGTAAACTACAATGTGCGGCAGGTGGCGGAATTGTTGCTGAACTCCGCGCTCCAAGCATGGAACAGGCAAAACTCCACAAACTCCGCTGGCAGAGTGGAGTTTACCTCCCATCCCCTATCTATTTCACAAAATACCTCTCTATGACCTCAAAAAGATACAATAACAAATCCCCTTTACATGCCTATTTGCTTTTAACATATGCTTTTCACAAGAACATTGACAGGACTACCACCTTTTATTGTAACTTTACAAAATAAACACGTTATGCCTATTGCCTTGATCAATGGCTTGTCATCATTCCCAAACCACTCTTGGTGTACAACTCATGAGCTTCCTTGCAAGGCAAAACATGCAATACAAGTACTTATTTTCAATGAATGCACACGGTTTCTGCCAAATCAAATGCTCTACTCAAGGAAATCAATAGAGAAGTGTCTTAGTTATGCATCTGAAAGTCTGTTTCTGTTGATCACATAAGGCCATTTGGCAACTGTGCTGTCATGCTAAACCTAAAAGCTTGTTAGAGATCCAGCTGAAGTGCAAAAGAAGCAGCATCAGCGAGAAAAGGAAAAAAATGTATGCATCTGCATAAAAGGGAAAAAAAGGAATGGGTTGAAAGGCAAAAAGTGTCTGCCTCTGCGTTGCAAACAAGATCTGCATACAAGGGGAAAAAAAGGAATGCAATGCCCCTCCTAAGAGTTTTTTTCTGCTATAAGTTCTATGGTAAAGTCATAGTGGCATAAAATCACACCGCTATCGAAAGACCATCACATGGCTATGGTCACATCATGTCACCTAATATGATTAAAACATTGAGCTGGTTTCCCATGCCGCTCTTGAGAAACTTAGAAAGTCCACATAGGCCTAGCATTGCTAAAAAAAATAAGAAATTACAGTTCATGGTCAGAGTGGAAATTCCATTCCCACAGGAACATTTCACGGTTAACGTTCAAAAGTATGTCAAGGAACAGTAGTGTACAGAACAAACTAGTTACATTACTGGTGTAAAGAACGATCCATTGTATTAAATTCAGCGGAAAGGTCAATATTAGTGAAAAAGCATCTCAAACGAAGGAAAAAAAAGAAAGAAAGGTCTTTAGTTAGCATTGCATGGTAAAATAAAATAAGCTTTAACTCTACCTTACTTGAAATGAATTTAAACTAATTCACATAAAATGTATGAAGTTTCTCGGGTATTATTACATGATATGTTTACTGTCATTATAACCTACCTACACAATTTCTCACATTAATCTCGTAAATGCACTTTTTTCAAAATACATTATTTTCATCTCATTTGAATGTTTTCATATTCTATAGCATTTCTAATAACTGTCTGTAAAATATCGAGTTCATATTTAATTCTAACACATTTTAGCATCAAATGTCTTAATGATGCAAATTAGCAATAGGCAACATATTACTAAGCCACAGCATTTTAGCACAAACTTCCATTAATAAGCATAACTTTCATTATTACTACTCCATTTATATGTATTAATGAAATTCTATATGTGTTTTCTTCATCTTATTTTTAAAAGCACACTTTTACGATCCTTCTACTACATTAGTTTCAATTTCACGTATCCCTATTCCAATTATCTATGACTATGAGGATCAAGTTATATGTAGCCCCCTCCCTTCTCTGCCGATACTCTTTCATCTTGGGACTCACTTGCTAAGCCTTCCCTACCGATGGAGCACACAAGACCGATATCAACGATAACTACTTATCCTAACACACTGAGCCCCTCCATTACAACACAAAACTTGCCCTTTACTAACCTTTCCCTCCCTGCCACTCCTTCCAAACGAGCTGGACTCCTGTATCTTCTTATTGGCGCATCCCCTCCCCAGGACCTTCGCACTCCCATATTACCTCATCCAGATATCACTCGAGGTCCCCCCTCTCCGCAGGTTCCCTCCCCTCAGCTCCTTTCTTTGAACCAACACTCAAACTTGGTGGCGCTTCTGGACAAGTTATCTCTCCAAGTTAACCCTCTCATTCATGAGTTCCATGAACTGATAGCCCTCTCACCTGACCATCTGCCCTTGCTTAGTTCTCTTAGTTCCCTAGGAAAGCTGCACACAGTCCCCGCCAATGCACCCAATGGCCGCGATCAGCATTCCTCGCTCCCTATCTCTAAAACACTACCCCTCCCCAACGCCCCCTCCCGACCTAGAAAAATGATGGTCAAACTTGCGGCCAGTGATATCGAGGATCTACTCCTCTCCTACTCGATCACTCTAGAAATGGACAAGATCCCTATGGCCCAAATTCAATCCATTCTAGCCAACCCAAAAAGGGGACCCTGTAACAACCACAGAGTCATAAATAGCGACAACCTCAAGCAAGTGAATATCACCCAGACCCCTACATTTCACATGCCTATTCGGTTGAAATGCGCACTACTCAATTGTAGAACAGCAAAAAAAATGCCTCAAATATATTCGACCTCATCCAAAACAATTAGCCAGATATCATAATCCTCGCGGAAACCTGGCTCAATCCTTCCTCCACCCCCATATTAGACCTCCTAGTACCTCCTAGTCATGACATAGTCTGTGTAGACAGAACCACGAAACAGGGCGGTGGATTAGCTTCTATACACCGGAACACATTATCTGTCTCCCACATGGAGACTTCCACCTCATCCATAGTTGAATACCTATGCCTCAAATCTCTAGGAACCACCTCCTTGTATGCAAACTTCATACTTTCTAGTACCCTCCTGGCGATAATTTCCTCTTCATCGCACAACTAATTGAAATTATCTCCTCCAATGATGACCACTCAATATTCCAAATCTACCTCGGTGACTTCAACCTTCATTGGTCTAAATCTAATGACCAAGCGGAGATCTTTCTTAACGCTTTTCTATCAGATATGGATCTTACCCAAGTCTGTGACTGGCCAACTCACAACAAAGGTGAAATTCTGGATCTCATTATTTCAAAAGGTAGTGCCATCACATTGGAGGATATTATCCCATTTGATTGGTCCGACCACTACAGCATCTTCTTCTTTATCAATAGGGAGGTGATGCAGAAAAGGATCCAACCCAAGAAAATTAAAAAGTGGAAAAGGGACCTCAGGAATATTAACACAGACTGCCTAGCTACCGAATGTAAAAATGCCTTGTCTCCTCAAGACGACTTGACTGATGTTCATGATATCACGGACTTCTATAACTCTACTATCTCTGGTATCATGGATTCAATAGCACCTCTACAACAAAAAAATGCCGCCTCCAAATTCTTCAAACCATGGTTCAACGACAACCTAAACTCTGATCACCGCAACTTAAGGGCAGCGGAACGTCGATGGAAATCAAAACCTACAATAAAAAGGTCAAGACGACTAAGGCCGATTATTTCAGAGCCCAACTTAGACAAGCCTCAAATCGCCCCAAAAACTTTTTTGAAATTGTCATACAGCAATCAGCGATAGCTCTCAATCACCTCGACGCACCTCGACGCAGCAGTCATTTTATGGAGAAAACTAAATCAATCAATCTTGACCTTGAAGCCAAAAGGCCCCTTCTTACATCACTGGAGAGAATGGCTCATCCTGTCCTCTCTGTGAGCCTAAAGCCTCTCAATATTAGCACTAAGAACAAGGCCACGTGGGGCTCCTTCTCGCCCCGCAGTGAAAACGACATCTACAAAATCCTTCTTAGCATTAACCCGTCTAATCACTTCAGCAACCCACTGCCACCGTTTGTCTTCAAAGAAATCAAGGAGGCCCTCATCCGCCTCTGGACTAAAATTGTCAACGCCTCCTTATCTCAAGGCCAATATTGCCGAATGTCTAAAAGCAGCTCAGTTTTCACCCATTTGAAAAAACCCTGATTCGGACAGATCTGATCTCATCAACTTTTGTCCCATCTCCAACATCCCTACTCTGGCTAAACTCCTAGAAAAATGTGTCCAATCGCAGCTCTGCTCGCACATTGTGACCTTCAATCTTCTGCATCAACACCAATCTGGCTTTCGGAGTGGTCACAGTACTGAATCGGCCCTTTATTCACATCATTGATGACCTCTTAAACATGCTAGACAATAATCAATCCTGACTTTTAATCCTCCTTGATCTTTCCTTTGCATTCAACATGGTTAATCACGACAACCTCTTAGCTATTCTGGAACACAGGATGGTCCTTTCTGGCTTGGTACTGCAATGGTTCTCTTCCTTCCTTCACAATAGATCCCAAAGAGTTAAGGTGAATCATACCGTATCTTATCCGGCTGCAGTCTCCATGGAGGTCCCGCAAGGATCAGCCCTTTCTCCTATACTTTTTAATATTTTCCTGGAACCACTAGCGAATGCTCTATCATCCTTGAACATTCTTTTCCATATATATGCGGATGACATGCAACTTCATCTGAAAATCAATTCCTCTGAAGACTTCATCTCACTCAACTCCTCCTTGACGATTACCCAAAACTGGTTAACTGAAAAAAACACATCCAGCTGAACACCGCCAAAACAGAATTCCTTCTCATTTCCCCTCCTAAGCACACCCCCAATATTGACCTCTGGATGAAACACCTCTCGACCTTCAACTGCTCCCCAGTTATCATCGACTCAGCTAAATCTCTTGGAATCACCCTAGACTCGCACTTAAACATGAAGAAAAATATTAGTCAGGCATGCAAGGGTGCGAATCACCAAATGAGGATTCTTAGAAACCTAAAACCATTCCTCCCTCAAGAGGACTTCAAGCAGGTGGTACAAGCACTTGTCCTACCGCACTAGACTATGGGAGTGCGATGCTCTGTGATCTACCCAAATATACGTTGGCCCCGCTCAGGGCCCCGTTGAATGCCGCTGCCAGACTGGTTACCGATACAAAAAAAAGTGAGCACATACCCCCAACTTTAAAATCTTTAAAGTGGTTGATGAGTACAGGCCCCAGCTAGGCCCGCAGGACACAAGGGTTCGCTCTCCTGTAAAGAAACCTATAAGGAAGTTGGCACGGAAACTGCAAAGTACAAAGACACGGTTTATTAACCCTTAAGGGTGGTCCTACAATCCATACAATACCCTTCAGTATTGCATAGAGTAGCACAAAGAACTTGCATACACGGTCCCCTTTTATACACAACAGAGGGGCTCATAAGTGGGAGGATACGACATGAGACAAGGAATGTTACCTTTTATGGACATTTGCAATACAAGATCGATATGTGGGCGGAGCTGACATACTCCTTAAGCCCGCGAAAACATGGGCAAGCAAGGACTAACTGATAACAGATGTGGTCAAGTCTGGGCATGCGCCAGACGGATAAAAGAACTATTTATAGACTGTTACTAGGCAGATTACAAGAGCAACTAACACAAAGATAAGACTCTTCTCGTGCTGAGCACGTGGAGACATGACAATACAAAATGGAGTCCAGGCTTCAGTCAACATAACAAAAGGAACATGTGCAAGGGAGGAGAATTCATGTCTTTAGTAAATGCTTAATCACATCGAAGTTGCAATTTACAACAGACGACCCTTTCAGCATTTACTGAAGACATCCGGCTTGTTAGAATAATCATCATATATCTCGATTATCATCATTTCTTCTACTTCCTTAGCTAAACGTTTCTGATAAGTGACATTGGCAATAGCTTTCTTATCGGGGATACAAAATGATACACATACGGAACAGAGCAAGGGACCACATTGAATACAGATACAGCAAGAAAACAGAACTGCTATAATTATGCAGAGGCCAGTCAAAACCTTCCAACCCCAAGCAGTGATCAATGCCCAAAACCATCCAGAAAAGGACCAAGTGCCGTTTTCTGTATGGATTTCAGCTGCAATTTTATGCAACCTGTTAATTGCATTATAGACTGAAGGTGTGTGATCAGGAATAAACACACAGCAACTACTTCCGATAATTTTACAAGCTCCACCTCGATCAGCTAACATAACATCTAACACCATACGATTCTGCAATGCAACAATTCTGGTAATCTGTAACTCTTCCGTAAGATTCCCAAGAGCAGCAGCGGTTTGGTTTGTCACAGCCTCTACCACTCGTGTTAATCTTCGAACTTTCCTACTATTTAGGGCAGCTCCAACGAAGAAAAACAATCCTAAATTGAAGTCGATATACTGCTGCAAACTGGTGTCGGTCTGATCCACGTCATCAATTGATAGAGTACGTTTATACCTATTTACAGTCACATTATTTAACAACTTTAAATCCTTATGATAGGATGCAGGTGCCAGAAATACAGGAGGTAACAAAAATGATACATAGCATACTCCAGACCAACCGGCTGGCAAACGGTAATAACCTTTAGTTCCACACACAAAATACGTGTTATGGGATGCTAAGAAAGTACTGTTATTCAATCCATCGATGTTTAATATGGTAATACAATCGCTAACACCGACAGGAATATAACCCACACTTTGGACACACAGGTCCGCTTGAGCTTGTGCCACTTGAATCACAAATCTGTCTTTTCCCACAGTGTCTCTGGTGTTCGTGAAAACATATGGAATCGATTCATTGTCTGGTCGATACTCTTCCCATTCCCAAATTGTCCCATTCGCTTGCGGATATCCATCTTTATCCTGATGACATTCTTTATTGAGTCTGAAGAGTAATCGTCCCACTGTGGGTTTCCGAGTGGCAAAAAGCAAAGTGTACCATGCTCTACAAGAGCCATTATGAGAGAAAGGAAGAGGTATGAATGGCGTTCCTCCTTTCTTCTGATGAGCTGGCATCATACCACATATCCAACAGTTCGTAGCATTGGTGGCAACATGGGTATGATGTAACATCTGGATGAAAGTGTTATTCAAATAGGACTGACGATGCTTCAATTCTTGATACGGAAGGGTATAGAAATAGTGCTCCGCAGGCACTGGAGTGGTCAACACAAGCAACTCTCGGGCAGGAGTCACATTCTCCACAAACCATGTGGTTATCCCAACAATAGCTACTGTGAGCATAAAACCTATTGCACAAAGGATCTTCTTTTTCTCCATGTCAAAATAGAAAATCAATATCTTCCTGAAACTAAAGGTTTGTCAGAACTCTTCCCCTTGGGCAGCGGTCGATTTCTTCACCAACGGGCCAAGACGGGTGTCGCTACACTAATGCAGGGCTGATCCCCCCCCCTTGCCTCACTGGCTCTCCGTTTCACTAACCCAAGGGCCGTTCTGACAACATGTCCCGATACTGAAGGATTCACTTTCTTGGCCTCAGATGATATCGCCTTCCTCCAGGAGTCGCGTGGTCCGGAAAGAGCTCCTCGGCGTCGTTCGATTCCACAGCACGGCCTTTTTCTGTGGTCAGAATCTCTCGTTGATCGGTCAGTACAGCGGGCTCCACCAATCCGGCCGGTACTTTGCGGCAGTGCAGGGAATGGATCCAATTCTTTCTGTTGGAAACTCGCACAGCCGTCCTCGTTGCCAGTAAGACTTGCTCAGGGCCAACCCATCTCGGCTCCAGGCTGTTCGTCCTGTCGAAGATTTTCAACATGACATAGTCTCCAGGCCGGAGACTATGTCCTTCGCCGGTGGACCGATCAGGGAGCGCCTCCCGGACCTGTTGATGAATGGAAACCAAGTTATCCGTTAACTGTGCCAGATAATCATTCATCATTACACAAGGTACATCATACACAGTCTTAGGTTTTGGTGGACCCCAAATATTCATTGGACGTCCAAAGACAATCTCATACGGTGTAAGACCGATTCGAGAGTGCGGTACCGACCTAATTGACAACAATGCCAGCGGTAAAGCATCTGGCCAAGTCAAAGACGTTGAAGCTTGAATTTTAGCGATCTTGAGCTTCAGTGTACCATTATACTTCTCGACTAGTCCTGCAGATTGAGGGTGGAATACTGCGTGGAACTTCTGGGTGATGCCTAGACCCTTCAGAACATACTTTATAACATCCGCTATAAAGTGGGGCCCGTTATCACTCCACAGAAGTCTACAAACGCCATATCGAGGGAAGAACTCCTTCAACAGCATCTTAGCGGTAGTCATTGCAGTATTGTCTTTCGTAGGGTAGGCCTCAACCCATTTGCTAAAGGCACACACCACTACTAGAACATACTTCAAATTGTTACAACGCTCGAGCTGAATGTAATCCATCTGTAAAACCTCAAAGGGTGCAGTAGGCGTTACGAACCCTCCTGCTGGGGTCCGAGTCCCCTTTCCTGGGTTGTACCTCAGGCAGATCATACAGGTCTGCACCACTCTCTTTGCCGTGCTAGCAATCTCTGGATGCTCCCAGACTTGGGTAAGCAATTTTACAATTGCGGAAGCTCCAACATGTGCTAGCCCATGTGCCATCTGAACCATAGGTTGTACAAAAGCTGTGGGTAATTTCCATCGATCCATCTGCTTATTTCTCCAGCAACCCTCATCATCCAATTCTCCCTCACTGGACCATTGCTCCCGTTCTTTATCAGAAGCGGTCCTCTGTATTTCTCGCACTTCTTCCTTCGCATCATGCCATCTTTCTACTTGTGACTTCACTACATACATGGCAGTAGCACCGGGCTGCATCGCAGTCTCCCGCGCCACCCGGTCTGCTAACGCATTCCCTTCTCCAACTTTATCGACTACTTTCCTATGGGCGCTACATTTAATGATAGCAATTCTCTTCGGATATGTCAATGCAGTTAAAAGATTATGAACTAACTCCCCATGCATTATTTGTACTCCATGCGACGTTAAGAACCCTCTTTCCTTCCAGAGCAGGCCGAAATCGTGCGCTACTCCGAAGGCATAGCGGCTATCTGTATAAACATTCACACACAATCCTGTACTGAGCTCACATGCTCGTGTTAATGCTATCAGTTCCGCTGCTTGAGCTGATTTCTGTGGTATGCGTGCTGTCTCCACTATTGTTTGCAATGTGGTAATCGCATACGCTGCCAAAGTCGTACCATCTGGTAGCTTCAGGCATGACCCATCCACCCACAGTTCTCCATCTACATCTGAAAAGGGCGTATCCTGGAGATCAATACGACCCTTTGTTTGTTCCTCGGTCACAAGGATACAATCATGTGCTTCTTGTGCCTCAGACCGAGTCTCGGGGTATGGCAACAATGTGGCAGGATTTAACGTCACGCACCTCTTCAACGTGATATGAGGAGCCAAAAGCGTCAGCTCATATCCCGTTAAACGGGCACTGGTCAAATGCTGCGTCTTTGTCTGATTAAGCAGGGCATCAACAGCATGGGGGACTAATACCAACAGCTTATGAGATAACACAATTCCCTCGCTCTGGCGTATTGACACAGCTGTCGCCGCAACCGAGCGAAAACAACCAGGCAATGCTCGGGCAACAGGATCAAGTACAGCCGAAAAATATGCACAAGGGCGCTGCTTGTCGCCGTGCATCTGCACTAAAACTGATAATGCGCATCCATCTTTCTCATGCACATACAGCGAAAAAGGCTTGGTATAATCAGGAGTCCCTAATACTGGTGCTGAACAGAGGGCCTGTCGCAGTTTCTGAAAGGCAGTGTCACACTCATTCGTCCAAGGAAGCGGGATAGGTGTATCTTTTGTCAAAAGAGCTAATAATGGCTTGGCTATGTACGAAAACCCTAATATCCACTGCCTGCAAAAAGAAACAAGACCCAAAAATGCGCGCACGTCCTTCTGCGTGGACGGCGTCGGTGTATCCAGAATCACTTGAACACGGTCTGGTGTGAGTGCACGGCCCTCCTTAGACAAAAGGTGACCTAAATAAGTCACCTTTGGTCTACAGAATTGCAACTTCTTCCAAGAGACTTTGTGATTGTGGGAAGCCAAAAAGGAAAGCAAAGACAACGTACTCGTTTCACACAACTCCGGGGTGTCAGCCGCCAGCAAGATGTCATCGACATATTGAATGAGGGCGACACCCTCGGGCAGAACAAAGGAGTCCAATTGTCTTTTCAAGGCTTGACTGTAGATGCTAGGGCTTTCCGTATAGCCCTGGGGAATTCTACAAAATCGGTAAGACCTATTATTGAGAGTGAAACCAAAAAGGTATCGACTATCAGGATGAATGGGAATTGAAAAGAAGGCATTTTTCAAATCAATAACTGAAAACGTGGTCGCTGTAGGCGGGACCAAAGTGAGCAACGTCGTGATATCCGAAACCACTGGGTACTGAGGTATCACGATCTTGTTCACTTCTCTCAAATCAATGATAAACCGATAAACTTTGGCATCCGTATCCTTTTTCAGAATGGGTAGAATCGGGCTATTACAAACATTATAGGGAACTTCTTCCACCACTCCCACCTTAATCAAATCCTGCACAATCTGTATAAGAGCCTCTTCCCCCTCCTGCGAGATACGATACTGGGGAAGGCGTGGTAACACCGCCCCCTCCTGGACACTAATGTGAACAGGCGGAATCACCATCTGTCCCACATCAGTATCCGAGGTGGCCCACAGAGCACGAAGGAGGGCAGCTAGCACAGCATCTTCTGTAACCACACACATCCGTTCAGACAGGGGGTAATTGTCATTCAATATCACCCGCACTCCAGCAGGGGAACACCGGATCGTAGCTCTGAAGTGCTTCAGCATATCGAGGCCCATAATATTATCCGGCGTGTTCGGAGCTAACAAAAACGGACAGGGTGCAGAAAAGGAATTAACCTGAAATGTGAGGGGCTGCGAAAGAGGGCTTCGGGAGAGTGCTCCATCGAACCCTACCGATGTAACCATTAAGCCAGATGGGGGAGCCCTCGGAACCAATTGTTTAGACAGCGCACTACGAGTCGCTCCTGTGTCCACTAGAAACTGATCAGTGGAGCCCAAAACCTCAGCTGATACGTAAGGACCCCTCTGATCAACTGGCACCTCAACTGATTCTAACCCCCATCCAACGCATTCCTATGCATGCTGAGTATCATGGTACCCAGAACGGTCAATCCCCGACACTTGATACTGATTTTGTCGATCAAAAACATTAGACCTATCTCGTTGCTGCCCAGCAAGGTCAAAACGAGCGTGATCATTAGAATTCCCTCTAAAATTCGAGAAACCCCCTCTACCTCTCGGGCCACCCTGAGTGTGTCCCTGACTGTGTCCCTGCCGTGAAGCATGCAACGCTGGGCATTCTCTGGCCCAGTGCCCCGATTGCTTACAATACGCACATTGATTCCTATTCAGATCAGATCGGCCCGAGGGAGGACCATAAAATCCTCCCCTACCTCTATTTACACCCCGTCGGGGCGGACCATATACCTGTGCTAACATCACCTTCGTTTTTAAATCCTTCGATTTCTTTTCCTCCTGCCCCTTCGCTTCTAGCTCCTGGCGCTCATAGTACTGAGCTATAGTCAGGAGGGCTGTCGGGGTCGTAGTGGACCAAGAACTTTCACTCGCTTTGAGGCGAGCTGCAATTGCCGGTAATAGATTCGCCACATATTTGTCAGCAAAAAGGTGCCGACCCGTATCATCCGTAAGAGACTGACCACTAAAATCATGGAACGTCTCCTCAAAGCGCGTAAAGAAATCTGCAACTGATTCATCGGCTTTCTGCTTACACGAGGCTAACATATTCCAGTCAATCTTTTTAGGAGGAATGATGGTCTTCAACTTAGTCAGAATAGCAGCGGGGAGGTCTAAGATAATCTGAGGTGGTTTCTGCGCGGGCTTTCTCTCCCTATCCTCATCCTCAAGTTCAGACCATCGAGCCTTAAAAGTGGCAACATCATCCACCTTCCGCACGGATCGCCACATATCTGGTGGTAGAATAAGCCCAAAGAACAAATCTATATCTGCTAAGGTCATAATACAAGAATTCAAGGCCCCCTCGACTTCTTCGTAAAAGGCCGCTGGATTCTTGCGGGGATCAGGCAACGCATTCTTTAATGCCATGACGTCAGCCCTGTGCCAGGGAGTATAAACCCAATTATACACAAAATATCTCTTAGCATCGGCGGAGGTAATATCCGAGCTAGTCCCCGCTCCTTTAGGAGGAACATACAAAGGCGCCGCCTCGCGCATTGGTTTTGCATGCACTGGATCGCTCTTATCTGATTGAGAGGTGGATGAATGGTCGCCTCCAGTACGCGAATCCGACCGCTTTTCCTCCTCAAGATGTTGGCGCGCTTTCTCTTTAAGGTCTGCTGCCGCATCCCGCAATGCAAACAGTCGCCGTACCGCCTCAGGCGCCTTAGAGGGAGAGAAAACACCATTACGCAATGCTTTAGAATCTAATACCACATCAGCAGGTTCAAAGACACTGGAATATTTCCGAAAGGCAGCAATCACTTCATCAGAAAAGTGTCCCAAGAAATACAACCTTTCTCTATCCTGCCACGACTCCCAAGAAGCCAACAGTTCATCAAGGGATAACTTGCCCTTACATGCACGATAGGAAAACTGTCGAAGCTCACCCATTCGCTCGGCCGATAACATGGACCGCGTGTCTACCTTACTCGAACCCGATCCAGAATCTTGTGGCCTCGGGGCAGACGCGCCAACATAAGGAGGCGGAGAACGATCTAATAAATAAAAATCATCGTCATGATTATTAAGGACAGGATAAAGTGGCTGACGAACAGCATATTGACCCGAGACTTGTAACCTATGTTCTTTCTCTCGTTTCTCCGTCTGTTCTCTTTCCTCCCGACGCTTTGCTTCCTGCGCTCTCACATGATCATTCTTTCGTTGCTCTTTATCAAACAGCGCTTTCTCGCGTTTCTCTCGCTCACGCACTTCCTTCACCCATAGTCGCACACATTCAAACATGTCTTGACGCGCACGCCGTTTACACATACACTGTTCCACATACTCAATCTTACGTATATCAAACGACCCATACAACGGCCACCGTAACTCAGGATCCTTCTTGGTATATTTCCTCCATACTGTGCTGTACATTATGGAGGAAAGACCATGCTTCACATACATATCCCTATTAGGAGTCCCCTCTGGGGGAGCTGGAGCAGATTCCTCGAGGTTTAACCGGTTTCCAAAGCAGCAGCACCACTTACGGAGTGCGCTAAAAGCAGGCATGCTCAAAAATAATGCAGAATATGCAGTATTATCAAAAAAATGGCACTTAAACGTTGTGCTGGTCAAAGTTACACAGTTCCGGAGAAATATCTCCACATTACCTGCCTATATGTGTTGCAACGCATATATTCTCACAATAATCAATACAAGATATGACCGGTCATCACAAATCAAACTCAAATAGCCAACCCAGGCTTCAAAACTCGGAGCAAGTACCGTACAACGGTTCTTACCAATCAAGAGTCCAGATTCCAACTGCCAAGCTCCGAAATTTGCCCAAACGGCTGTCACGGCAGAACCGACAGAAGAGGTCTCAGTCGAGGACCGGCGCCACCCAGATGGTCAGCTCGGAAGGGAAGGAAGAAAAACCTCAGGATGCCAGGACTAAAGTGCCTCTGGCAGTGATCACATCCCCGGCCAAATTTCTCACCTTCGTCGCGACCAATCCTTCGAGCATCCGAGTCGCCGATGAGCCCCACGTGACGGGCGCCAATTGATGAGTACAGGCCCCAGCTAGGCCCGCAGGACACAAGGGTTCGCTCTCCTGTAAAGAAACCTATAAGGAAGTTGGCACGGAAACTGCAAAGTACAAAGACACGGTTTATTAACCCTTAAGGGTGGTCCTACAATCCATACAATACCCTTCAGTATTGCATAGAGTAGCACAAAGAACTTGCATACACGGTCCCCTTTTATACACAACAGAGGGGCTCATAAGTGGGAGGATACGACATGAGACAAGGAATGTTACCTTTTATGGACATTTGCAATACAAGATCGATATGTGGGCGGAGCTGACATACTCCTTAAGCCCGCGAAAACATGGGCAAGCAAGGACTAACTGATAACAGATGTGGTCAAGTCTGGGCATGCGCCAGACGGATAAAAGAACTATTTATAGACTGTTACTAGGCAGATTACAAGAGCAACTAACACAAAGATAAGACTCTTCTCATGCTGAGCACATGGAGACATGACAATACAAAATGGAGTCCAGGCTTCAGTCAACATAACAAAAGGAACATGTGCAAGGGAGGAGAATTCATGTCTTTAGTAAATGCTTAATCACATCGAAGTTGCAATTTACAACATGGTCAGCCCATGAAGCAAGAATACAACTAAAGATTGCTTGTCTGACGCACAAAGCCCTCCGCTTCAAAATCCCTGGTTACCTAGCTCAAAAACTGAATTTATCAGGAGGGGCAGACCCTCAAGAAGTGCAATTTCTCTGCTACTCATACCTCAGTCCTTTCGCAAAAAGAAAACGAGGCTCAGGGCCTTCTCTGGCGTGGCACCTAAGATCTGAAACTCTCTCCCACCTTGATGGTGGAATTTTGCCAATCAAAAAATCTACATGCGAGATTAAAAGTCTGCCAGTTGGTGATTTTGCTCTCACATATTACAGCTCCAATGAAACAAAAAGTGATGTGACACTTCAAAGTTTAATATAGAACAAAAGCCATTATATTAATTAAAAAAAAATGAAATGTGGTGCTTTTCAGAAGTAGAGATGTTTTTGAATTATACACCATTTTCATGACCCTTCGAGTCTATTTGGCATCTAAAAGAATCAATGAAATATAAGCAATTTAAGAATAAATTAAGCAGCAGGCATGACTAAATTATGTTGCAAATGAAGCCTATACTAATAAACAAATTATGCTGCATATATTACAAATAAGTGTGAATTATGCAGCACATTATGTGGCATTAACATTTAACTATGTTTTCATTTTAACACACTTTTATGCAAAATGAATCCTGGAACCATAGAAAATTGCTAGATTTCTATAGACATTTACCAGAACCAATTCAAGACATTATGGACTATGAATTAAACTAATTAAAGGGTCTGAATGTCTGAAGGTTTATAAAGTATTTAGAACCTGATTTAGAGTTTGGCGGATGGGTACTCTGTCACAAAGGTCACTCCTGTCCGTCTTATTACAATTGCATTAGTATATAATGTGGTTGTAATGAGGCAGACTGGATATCTGTCACATTTGTGATGGAGTACCCATCTGTCAAACACTAAATCAAGTACCTAGCCTAGTAAAAAATAGACTGCATCTTCCATATTGGTTCTGGCCTCACCCTGAGAGCGGGGGGAGATTACTTCAGATGACCTCTATTATTATCTATTAGTATGATTCTAACCAGAACCAGTGCACCTACTCCTTCACCCTTACACAAGGACTTGGTAAAACAATATTGGGAAACAGGTCATTTGCAATGGTGTCAGTATATCTATTCATGGATGTACAACTCTCCAGCAGATGTGAAGATGCTGGTAGAGACTGTGATGTGGTTGAAAGTCATACTTCTGATGGTAACAATCAGGAGTGGGAAAATAATTAGCAGCATGTTTATGTTTAGGAGCAAGATCAATGGATCCAACTGGTTGCTGTCATCCTGATGCTGCTGACAATATCCCAGGTAGTCATCGAGGCAGCAGTGTATGAAGTGCTACCGTGCTAACATTTTCATTATGAAATAGTTTTTGGCTGCTTTTTATGTCGTATGGGCTGAAGTTCAGGTACTCTGTATTTACAGTAGAAATGTTTACAGAAAGGCAGGATAATCTGATCACGCTTATGAGTAAATAGTAGTCAGTAGCAAAGCCAAGGTCAACAATCCAATCAAGTAAATATGAAGCCCTTCTCTTTACCTAGAACATAACATACAAAAACTTATTTTGAGAATGCTGTATTTTCATGAATTGTATCTGAGAAATTCTGTCAGTGCAGGGATGACAGCCCCGGTTGGTTTAGTTCAGTGGTATTTTGGCAATCGTGAATTTCCACTGTGCCTGCCATTGAACAGAGTAAGCCACGGTCACTTCAAATGTTCCATAATCATCTCAGCACCGCAGAACCTTTGTAATTGTTTCCCACCACTTATTCACACTATTTTTAGGGTGTAGATTATAGGCTTATAGTTCAACTGAGGGCTCTACCAGCCGTTAACAAATGGTATAACCCGAGGTAGAAGTGCTATTAAGCTATTAGAACATTCCATCCAATGAGGGTCGAATTTTCTAAATTAAAAGGGAGAAAATCAGAGAAGAAAGCCTATTCTAACCATTATTAGCCCTGACCAACTTCATTATCGTGAATGAGCTCTCAACTATCTAGTGTTCTAATATAGCTGTATAGTCTGCAGCTGACGGCAATACCGGTTGTTGAAGGCATTAAACTGGCATTACAGGGGTGGAAGAGGGCCTTTAACTATCGGGATAGCTCAAGACAGAAGGGCTATACGGCTATTAGAATATTTTACCCACTGATAGTAGAATGTTCTAAATTAAATAAGGAGAAAAAGAATTACATTGGAATGTTGACACAGAAGGTTAATTCGGGAAAGGACACAAAAGCTGGCTGTTCGAATGAACAGACCATCAAGAAGCAGTTAGCAACTCCAGTGTCTCAAGACCCTCGCGGGTAATGAGCCACACTTTATAAATCCTTGATTGATTGATTTATAGAGGGTATTACTAGCCCTGGCCACTGCTTTGTCTTCAATGGAGCTCATAACATTCTAATGTTCCAAGCTGAGATAAATTTCTCATTTATGGGTTAAACAGTCAATTGCTCCAATACATGTTTTTAT
Source organism: Triturus cristatus (assembly GCF_964204655.1). NCBI lineage: Eukaryota > Metazoa > Chordata > Amphibia > Caudata > Salamandridae > Triturus > Triturus cristatus. Next base: position 348,094,215 of record NC_140582.1, read on the forward strand.
TAGTTGCAGAGTCCAGTCCTTTAACAGCTCTTTATAGCTATTATGACATGTGAAAACGTTTAGCATATGTTGCAGACAGTTAGTACTCATAGAGTTCGGCAGCAGAATAAGAATTTGATTTGCTGTGGGAATAGTTAGGTTACCTAGCAAGAAAAGTGCTAATTTCACAGGAGATTTCACATTAATTAAGTGGAGAGGAATTCCAATAAGGTGTACCAGTTAATCATGCACAAATTGTTGCAGGATTTTTATTGAAAGACCCAAGAGAAGAGCAATACACATCACCCAAAGTAAATTGCTGTGTTAATTAAAGAGGAATGAGTCTTTTGCCGCAATATCATTAAACTTAGCACACCACAAGAACACAACTAAGGAAAAGTTCTTGAAAGAAACTATATCAGCAGTAGGACATTGGCAGATTAAAGTTGTGGACAGAATTTTGTTAGTGTTTTTCTGAGTGAAAACTACTGGATTGGTGGCACCTGTGTGGTGAAAGTTTAAATATGCAGTGGCAAATCCATTGCATACAATATGCTCTTGTTGAAATGGTAGTAGGTTGATGAGTGGCACGCTTAAATGCACAAACAAAACACAGACAAAAAGGTACCCATCTGCACACATACCATATAAACAATATGCAAAATGCACACACGTGCACACACACACACTTAAAGATATTTTGTTGAGAAAGATCTTAAAATTGTTGCCTCATAACACAAGACTGACCCTCAAGCAATCACTAATCACCAGCAGGGTGGTCTACGGCAACACTCTCTATGCCGGAATCTCCAAACAACTCCTACACAGACTCCAGACCATCCAGAATACAGGTGCAATACTCATACTTGACCTTCCATGCCACACTCACATCACACTGCACCTCAGGAAGCTTCACTGGCTCTCCCTTCACAAGCGCAGCCAATTTAAATTTCTCACACACACACATGCAAGCCCTACACAACACAGGACCAGAATAGCTGAACAGCCACATACACTTTCACTAACTCCCCATACACCTATATTCAGCCTCAATCTCACACACTCCCCACATCTGCAAAAGCAAAACTGGAGGTAGCTCATTCTCCTACATCGCACCCAAGACATGGAACAAACTCCAACAACACATCAAAGCCTCCTCCTAACTTCCTGAGCTCCGCAAGAAGGTGAAGACCAGGCTCTTCATATAAGCACCTTGGGCCCACACATCTAAACATCTTGCTCAAGTGCCTGGATACCCTCTTGGATGATTAGTGCACTATACAAATCAATACAGCATAACATATTTAATGCAATTGCAGATGCATATACAGACTTAAATGCAGTTAGGCATTCCATATGAGCAAATGTTTACTCATAATGTTGTTTTGTTGCATGGGTTGACTGATAGCTCTGTGAGTGTATACAAAAAAGAGCAGATGGCAGGGTGGCTATGCAGGTGGTTGGGTAGTGTTGCATAGCTGGATTGATGCAATTTTAGATTTATGAATGGATTCTTGGTTGTGGAATGATGTACAAATGTTTAAGTGTGGGTGATAGATGTGTTCTTAGTGGGGGTTAATTATAGACAAATGGGAATGGATGGAACATTACATGGGTAGGTCTAACAATTCATGTGGTTGAAATTTTGCATAGGTGGGTGTGTACTGGCATTTTATGCTAGACTGTTGCTGTTGTTGCCGATTCAATACCAATGTGCACGTGTTTGGTTCAAGTCTCTAAAGGCACAGGCGAGCCTGTAGACAATTTAATGGATCACAATCAGAGAACAGTGGGTCGAAGAGAAATCAAGTATTTACATTGTTCACTTTTATGCTGTATAATGACCTGAGCAAAGGAGGACAGAAAGAAACTGAAAGACACTGAAATGATTCCAGCAGACGGCACTAACTGCATGGCATGCCATACCATACCACAGCATTGTTGAGAGGTGCAAGGCACTGATCACATGGGTGTTCTCCTGTGGAACAGCCAGTCGTAGCACAGGCAGCAAAGTCTGCCTGACAAAACTGGTAGGTCTTTCAACACTCAAGGTCCAGGTGAACTGTTTATTGTAAACACTTTCAGAGTCAATTCATGAAGGTGTTCGACCATTATTATTAGTATTCCATGTGATTATTCTAACTTTTAAAACCCTCCTATGGTATGATGCTCATTGTGCGGATGTTTGTTTTGTGTCACACTTCTGTCACAAGGGAAGTACTCAGCTAGGCATTCAGTTTTACCTGATATTTCTGTAGATGTGCTTTTCGTCAGGACAGTGGATTCTTTTCTTGTTGAAACTAAATCAGATGTTACAAAGTCTACATCTAAGACCAAGGTTTGGTTGAAGGCCAACAATTATGCATATGACTCATTTGAGAATATCTGGATAATGGATGACATTGCCTACTGCAGATTCATTGCTAGTCACAACATTCTAATAGGAGAAGCTCTGTCATGTAAATAGCAAGTCCGACTGTGGGAGGTTTTGCAGCATCAGGCCTTGTATCAGACAAAGTTTGATCATAGGTTAGATAGGGTCCCAGAATAAGAGAGTAAGAAGCAGTAGCAGGCATGGATGGGGAATGCAGAGACCACTTTCAGAGTGTAAACGAGATGCAAATGTTACAATTTCTGCAAGTAGAAAGGGGAAGCAGAACAAAATCATATGTAGCAACATTAGGCACTCAAACCTCTAAGTACAATACAGGAAAGGCTGACACTACCCAAACCATAAATCTATTGTTCAATATATTGACTTCACAACAGGCATCCTCTTTTTTGTTCTCATGATAGAAAATATAGATACTATATGTCAGATTCGAAGACTTTGCCAATGAAAATCTGGTTGCACTGGTTTGTCCAGGCTCATGTTTCATTGCATGCTTGTTGGGTCATTGTATGTGTGAATTTTGCATGTGTTACATTGGCTCTGTATTGTATATGGGTGCGTGCATGTGTGCATCTGTGTCTCTTTGTCCATACACTGCCCCATCAGTGTGGTCAGTGATTTTTAGGCACTAATGCTGCCCGCCTTTAATTTCAGCTGGTGTTCTCTGCAGCCCGCCTGTTTCATTGTCATTTTCCCTTTGTAAAATGTAAGTGTCAATGCTTCAAGAGCAGTGGGTAACGTCTATAAGCGCCAGAGCACAGAGAATAGATAGTACTTGATGTCATTGATGTCAGACACAGTTTATGCTACTGTAGTACCAAAAGTCCAGACGTTTCCCTTGTATCATATACGTTAAAATTGTTTCCCACTTGTCAGCGGCTGCCCTGCAAGCGCTATGATGAACTGAATGCCGTATTGTCTGTGTGGAAATTGCTACCTTTTTGTGTATTTTCAAAGGATGAAAGATATCACACTCCCCAGCTACAAGGTGCAACTTCTGGCCATGTCCCAAGTCCTTTGCTCCTTTTCTCTCTCTGAAGGAGGGGGCAAAAGGTTTTGGAAGTGGCTCAAACCCGAGTATGCTTCAAGTCAAGAGACAGGTAGGACGGGTGGGTTACCCTTGTTAGCATACAGGATAAAGTTAGTACATGTGTATTCATCCAATAAATTGTGGGGAAAAGGCAGGTATAGGTATACAGGTATTGGTACTCCATCCCCGCCACATCACATGCCATTTCGGAGGCTTTCTCCTGATTGTTGGGGTGAATGTTCTACTCTTTCTTGTGAGATAGCAGTGCATATACTGTTCTTCCCCTTCTCTAATTAGGTTCAGGAATAAGGGCATCTATCTGTATTGACAGTCAGGACTCACACATGGTAGAATGGCAGCATGTATCTCACAATAAAATCAACAAATTCAATCCTAAAATTGGTTTTCTGCCCTTTTAACTAGAGGGACCTTGCAGTGGACAAGGCAAAATGATGCAACCATGAGAAATGTGATGAAGGTCCTATAGATTAGAGCATCGTGTCACTGATAAACCATGGCCTCATGCTTCATGAGAGGTCTGGAAGGAACCCCTCCAGCTATCCACTACAGAGACATGTGTTAAACCAATGGACTCACAGGAACACTTAGTCCCTCTGGGCACAACACGTTGGGCGGGTGCAGTTAGATGGATTGGGTCTACTCTATTGGTCCAATGTGTCCAATGCTCAAACCACTAGTCTTGGATTAGTTGGGGCTGCAGGAAGGGCAGATACTCTTAGAGGGTCCTTAGACCCGAGTCTCATGGGATCAAGAAGCACATTTTGTCCTCAAGCACCACCATGGAGACCCTTTGGCACCTGCCTTCATCATAATGGAATGACTAGTGAGAAGAAGGTGCCTGTAGATGACTTAAAATTCCTGCGGTAAAACAAATTCGGGCCACTGTTGGTGTGCAACTGAAACGACTTTGTTTGCTGCAAACGATGCTTAATTATGCAAAGTGGCATAATGGTGTAGTTTCGGGAGTTTTGCGTAACAAGTGCAGAGTACATTTCCCGAAATTATGCAAATTACACCGCAATAGTTTTCATTTTGCCTAGGCCCATTATTTAATACTGCTGTGTGATTAAAGAGTATTTTTTTTTTCTTAAAAGAAAAACACTGGGCAAGACATTGACGTTATGGTGCCTGCTGGCTGTTTTTTGAGTGCTCAGCTCATGCATTCCACACTACCTCCCTGAAAAGCCTATACTTCTTTTCCCTCATTAGCCTGAGAATCAAGTTCAGAAAAAGCTATACTTGGCCCAGTTTGCAGATCCATGGCAGTATGGGCCCCAGGATGCCTGCGGCCAATGACCTCAAACACTATGGTTGAAGAACATAAGCCCCTGTCTGAGGCCCCCCAAACATGGCCTGACAGTTGTCCCCTGCCACCAATAAGGGATAAAACCAGCACCACAATTAAACCAAACAAGAATAACAATTTAGCTACATATTCTCTAACATTCTGACAATGGGAGCTGCGAGTGGATTAGACAACTACAAAACACAATTCTCATGCACATCCCGAGAAGAAGAGTGGTTTTGACCGAATTGTCTTGGTATCCAGCTAAGAGGAGTACCTTTATGATGGGGCTGCAGTTTTGTCTTGGGAGTAATGCAATATGCCCATTCTCATCAGCAGGAATAATTAATTATCTTCCTGGTTTTAAGCAGTTCTTATCCTTTGACCCTAAAAATGTAAACAGGCTGGATTTGAAAGTGGAGATATCATAGAAAATGATTTGTCAAATGCCAGCAAGAGACTCTATGACCTCTCTGGATGTGACACATGCTTACCTTGAGACATAAATCTATTCATTGGAATGTGGGCTTGGTGCAGAAGGGGTGACAAAAAATTTATTGCCTTGCCATTCACTTTGAAAACAGCGTTTAAGTGCTTAAGGAGGCAATGACACAAGTGATCGTCCTTTTCATTAGAAAGATAGGCTGATTCATCTCATTCACTAGTAGTTTCAGTCTCCATTTGTTACCAGAGAGGAGATTTAGAGTTCTGCTGACATAAAAGTGACAGACATCCCATCCATTGCATTACAAGTGCATTATTTCCTGTGGCGCTTGTAATATGGCAGAGGGAGTATCCATCACGTTTGTGACGGATTACCCTGTTTGCCTAACTCTAAATCAGGCCCTTACTGGCACATGCATCAACAATGCCATTTGCGATTCCTTATTAGCGAAAAATAAGGATTCGCCAATAAGGAATAACAAAAGGCTATGCATGTAGAAATCGCTTAAAAAACAGCGATTTCTAAACATTCCTTAATTGCGACTGGCAAATTGCAAGTCGCAATTAGGGAATACATGATATTAAAAATTATGTGTGACGGTGAATGGGGTAGTTAGTGTCCCCTAACCGTCTTGTGTGTGGTCAACATGTTTCTGCCGGAGTGGCCCTATTGGGTCCGTGGCATTCATCAGGACCTAATTATGAATGGGGGCTCCGTTCTTACCAGGTGTTGGTAAGACGCTACCACTGTGTGAGTGTAGCAAAGGCCACACTTCACTTTCTAGGATGCTTCCAAAGGTGAAGCCCTAATCGGATAGACAACTTGTCCCAAGGGGGGAAGGGGGACGGGGGTAATCCACCGTTTTGTCACTTTGTGACACGAGGCAGAATGCTCCTGTGTCCTAGGCGTCCGCTCGGTCCTCCCGATTGTGAGGTCACTCCGGCAGAAACATGTATCATATAGTTGTCAATCACATTAAAATCACTTCTGACCACTATAATGATTTTTAACCTCACTCACAGTCTCATGGGCCCCCACTCAGTCATTTAGAAAGTGCATCCTTGTCATCAAGTGTATGCCCGCCCTCTATCAAACGAAGGTTTTAGAGGCCGAGGACTGGTCAATGATGAAGCATGACACCAGGTGGTGTGTGAGACCAGTCCGTAATTTTTTGTGAGATGCCCACACTTACGACGTTCCTGTAACTCGTTTGGGTTATCACACTAGGAGCGGCTCTTTGTGGTAAACAAAATGGCTACAGGACCCACACAGGGCCCACTGTAAGAAGGACCTTAGATGGCACAAAGCGTCGACGCTGAGAGTTCGATGCAGCGATCTTTTCCATGCAGTCAGGTCACTGCGTTGTTGTTGAGCCTCTTTGAAGTATAGGCAATGCATCATCATCTAGCCACGCAGAGCGTTGACGTCAGGCCACACAGGCTGTAGGACCACTGTCATCGAAGGGCAATGCGTCAGTTCTGATTGGCGCAGTGGTGATGATACATGATAATGCGTCATCCTTGAAGAAAGCAGCTTTAGAACCCACTTTTGAGGCCCAGAACTTGGAGAGAGCACCTCAGGCAAGGGCAGGACTCACAGACAGCAGAATTCCAAGAAGTCTTTTGTGTTCCTGAGACTTCAGAAAACAGGAGGCAAGGCAGCAAGCTCTTTGAGATCACTTGGAGGGAAGGCATAGTCAAATTCTCCTTCCAGCTGAGTCAGGGAGCAGCAAGCATCAGGGCAAAAAGCAGAGAAGCAGTACTTCCCAAAAAATCAGTCCAGTTGAGTATTTTAAGCAGCACAGCAGTCCTTCCTACAGAGGTTCAGTTCAAGATCCAGAAGAGTCTGATTTTAGGGGGCCAGAGACCCAGTACTTATATCCAAAAGTGCATTTGATGGAGGGGGTGACTTCAAAGCATCGCTCTGAAGTGCACAAGAATCCCTTTCAACCCAGTCCTGTCTGTCAGGCTATCAGTGGGTATTACATCAGTGCTTTGTGTGTGGACAGGACACTACCTACTGAAGTGTAAGTGTCAGCCCTCGCCTATTTGTCCTTACCTCGGAAAGACCCATCAGAAGGGAGATGAATGCTAATAATGCAGATGAGCCTCGCCTACCTGTGTTTGTGGCTGTCTAGAGGGAATGCACAAAGTGTGGCTGTCACCAAACCCAGACATGTATTGGAGGCAGGCTGTAAGGCACAAATTGAAGAGAAATGTCCACTTTCTAAAAGTAGCATTTCTAAAACAGTAATGTTAAATCCACCTTCACCAGTAAGGAGGATTTATCATTGCCATTCCAAAGATATGATACATAAAAAGCTACTCATCTCTGATCAGATATTACAGCTTAAAAGTGTATTAAGTAATTCCCAATGCTGGCCTATGAGAGGGGTAGGCTTCACAGTAGTGAAAAACAAAATAGGCTGTTTGTCATTATTAGGCACGTAAGACATAAAAGCGCATGTTCTACCTTTTAATTATATGGTACACTGCCCTTAGGGTTACTTAGGGCTCACCTTAGTGGTGACTTATACGTAATAAAAGAGCTGTTTAAGGGCTGACAAGTAGTTTAACATTTTTAAGTCGAAGTGGCAGTAAACTGTACACACAGGTACTGCAGTGGCAGACCTGAGACATGTTTTAAAGGCTACTTCTGTTGGTGGCACAATCAGTGCTGCAGCCCACTAGTATCATTTGAAGTACAGGCCATGGGTATGTGGTTTATCACTCTACAAGGGATTTACCAGTGCAACAAACATGCCAGTCAGGTATACACCAATGTCATCATGTTGTAGGGGAGAAGCGCATGCACTTTAGTACTGGTAAGCAGTGTTAAAGTGCTCAGAATTCTAAGGTCAATAAAAAGAATCAGCAAAAATGGGACGCAAAAGCAAAATGTCTGGGGAAAGACCACCCTAAGGATGACAGGTCTAACAGAGAGTGTGGAAGGAAATCAGTAGGATGTCATGTTTTTTATCACACAACATAATTTAAAAACCTGCAAATGAACTGTACACATGTAGCAGTTAGGAAAGCAAAAATGAAGCACATTGTTTTGTAATTCTGAAGTGCGATGGAAACAGAGCTATAGAGACAATCAAAACAAATCAAGATACTTTATTTAGTGAAGCACAAATGATAAATATTCATAGAAACTCGATTTCCTCAAATCTGTGAGCATTATAGTTTTATCAGTAAAAGTGTATGTCTATGCACATTTTGGTGCCATTTCAATGGAAAAATGACAGTGCACTACCAGACGATGCTCTAGTAACATTATAAACCTTCCACCTCATGTCCATAAAATCTAGGTGGGTTGCGAAAGTTTGTTCTACAAATTATGTAGTGCTTCTAAAAAGTTTGCAAACCACTGGTTTAGAGCTATTCCATTTTATAGCCTCATTTCTGATTTTAGAAGATTAGATTCCACGGCTTGGCAGTTTTATCTGAGGATATCAAAGGGCTAGAAGAGCTGTTATCTTTATTCTGCTACTGCAACAAATGTTTTGATGGAGGTTACCCAATTTTAAATTGTATCATTGGGTAGCGATAGGACAGTGTATATGGCCGCTGTTACTAGATAAAGGTGATCCCAAAGTATTATACATCTATCAACTGGCTTTAGGGCTGGATACTGGGGGGTTTCTATCTCAACACTCAGATCTTAGTTACATTTAAAGGGTCACATTTAAGGTTATGCTGCATGCTTGGAAATTATAGGTGCAAAGTTTTTAAAATCACAGCATTAAATTCAAATTCAACATTTTGGAAACATTCTTCATTACCCTCAATTTTTCATGATGCCTCATTTGGGTACAAAGAAATTCTGATGAGAGTAGGCCAATTCTTCACAAATAATATATTTCAAACACTTTTGGTCCTCCAAAAAGAATTTGACATAGCACAACAAAGCTTCATTCAACATCAGATTCTTGATAATTTTCAACATAATAGGAATCTTAATATGAGTCTTGAAAGTCACGAATGGTTAGCAGCTGAGACTAAAATCATCATGTTGTAATTCTATAGGGTATTATCTGCTTTAACAGAGGATAATTTAGATGGTCTAGTGGCTAGATAGGCCTATGAACCTAAAAAATTGGATAATAGTGCAATCATATCAAAATTGAACAAGCCTTCATGAGGGCTTGACTACTATTGACATCTGCAAGACTCAAACCACAGCAATTGAAAAGAGTTCTTATGCTATATTATACCCCAGATAAAATATTGAAGTGAAACGGTATAGATTTTTTGCCATTTCTAAACTGCCAGGGAGACAATAGAGCTTTCTTTCATATGTTCTCTAACTGGCTCAAGTTACATGACTGCTGGACAGCAATCACTCAATATATATCTGGTAAATTACATATAGATTTTGAGTTTAATGTCAGTAATATTATATTGCGTACATATTTGAGTGTCCCTCAACAAAATATGCCAATTGTCCTTATTGCGATTGTGTTTGCTAGACTGAGGGGCTTATTATGAGTACAGAGGTCTATAGGATTGCCATATTCGCCGTATTCGCGGTGGTGGTCAGACTACCGCCACAGTGTGGGTCCGCCTGCAGTAATATCAGTGTGGTGGTCAAACCGCCACAGGGCCGCTGCTTCCACCAGGAATCGAGCAGGAATATGCTGCTGGTGCTGCTGCTGCACCTTCGAGCATATTCTGAGTTCCCGGTTCACTGTCTTTTTCATGGTGGTGAGCCCACCATGAAAAGGGTGGTGGAGAGGCAACTAAGGGGACCCTAACAGGGCCTCCTGTCATGCCTGGGGGTGCATGCAGGGGGCACATATTGCGCCCCCCTGTAATTGCACCCCTGTTTCTCCATGGTGTGGCATGCAGTGCCACACCTTGCAGGAATGTGCTGCAGATGCTCTCACTGCAGTGGTCTGTACGTTAGGCTCTCCTATGAGCCTAACAGCCCACCACCATGAGACTGCCTCAACACCGCCCACCCAACCAGGATTACACTTGTAATCTGATGGCCAGGCACACCATGGAAATCGCAGTTCTCTAGCGGATAGCGTGGTGGCGATGCCACTGAAAGACAGCTAAAGTCGCAATAAGCCCCTTAATAGTGCCCAAGAAGGGAAAAGTCAAACTCTGCCCTCAATGGCTAAATGGCGGATACTTATGTGTCATTTTTCTGGTCTGGCTTGACAGCGCAGCTGTTCCCAGACAATTATGTGAGTATCACTAGAAAGGGACGCTGGCTCTGCCCACATGTTGGGAGCCAGGAGTACATGTTTTGATTGGGCAGAATTTATGTACTTCCACAAAAAAGTGCTTGCCTTCCACGCAGCTGTGAACATTTTGCTTATTTATCCACCTACCTGAGCTTGAAATTTAGAGGGAACACACATAACTCTGTAATGCTATTGAAGTGTATTAGATAACTAGATAATGTATGGCGTTTTCCTTCAGCTACAGCACAGGGCAGTCATTAACCTACATGGATGTTTAGGCCTGGCTTGAAAGTGCAATTGTCCCTTGACCTTTAACCTTAACCAATAGTATTGTTCAGTTATTTGCTTCCACACAAATATCTATCCATTCCCATGATATTCACTTGCAATGCTTCATATTTCTATCCATTCCCTTAAAGCCAGACCTATTGGCATTGCTTGTTACGAAATGGAATCTGTTATTTTAAGGTCAAAATATGGAAGCAATTATTTTAACATTTAATTACCCTGGTATATTTTTGAAAAGATTCAGTTAAATAACTTCAGAATTTTTGATGCCATGTTCAAATTATGAAAATATATCTAGGATTGTATATGTTAAAGTATTTGATGGTCGACATAACCTGAAAAAAATGCACACTTCTGCATTTATCTTGTTTGCCTTATAGTCAGTTGATCAAAGGGTTTCCAACGTAATACCTTTACATAAAGCTCTATAAAAATCATGTCAAAATATTAAGAAACATGTTAGAGAAATTATGTTCTTTTCTCCAAATATATAATTTACAGTATGTCTTATCTCAAAGTATGAGTAGCACCTCAGTGTCTAGACTCAGACCTTAGGGGGTCAATACGATGGTGAGCGGACCTGAGTCCGCCCGCCATCGTTGCGGAGCCTGGGACCGCCCACCGGTAAGGCGGCGGTCCCGCTAATCTTATTCCGATGCGCCCGCCACTATGGTGAGCGCATCCAGGGCCCTTACCATTGCCGGCGGTGCTGCTGGCTGCAGCACCGTTCGCAATGCGAAATTGACACGTATTGCATTTCCCTGCACTATATGGCAGGCACCACGCAATGCCTGACATTTTGTGCAGGAAAATGCAGGGGGTGCCATTGGTACCCTCCAGTGCACCATCACCCTCCCCCCACACAGAGGGGGCCCGCAACAGGCCCCCAAATTCATTCTCCGCCATCCTTTGCTTGGCGGTTTCCCCGCCATGGAAAGGCTGGTTGAGGCCAGCATTATTATCTGGCGAACGGTGCCTGCTAGGCACCGCCACCATTCACCTCCATCTGTCCGCTCCGCCACGCAATCATAACGATTGCCTGTGGTGGAAGCATGGCGGGCGGTTTTTGCGCCCGTCACACTTGAGGAACGATTGCCCCATCATCGTAATGTGGCGGGGGAAATTGGCAGTCAGATGGCGGAGGGCCCGCCACTGGAAGGCTGGCGGTGGTGAGCCTTCCGCCATCATAATGACCCCCTTAGTTAGGAGGGGCTAGTTAGGAAAAATGTACAGGGAGGGCTTAATTTATAAATAAAAAAGGAAGAAAAAATTGACATATGCCAAGGCTACCTAGCTTTGATACAACATCATTGTTCTTTCTTCCACGACCCAACACTTTTTTCTCTTTTTAGCTCACTCTTGCATGTGCTTTTCCATCCCTTCCTTCCTTCTTGCTTTGCAACTGATTTTCTGGTCCCTTGCTACTTCTTTCTCCCTTGTTTGCCTCTCACTCCTTCCCTGAGTAGGTCTGTTGAAAAGTAACTCATTGCCCCAAAAAGGAGTGCTGAATGCCCACACCTGGCACAAACTAAGCCTTGTCTAGAGTGTTTTATATAATTAATTGATTAAATATTCTGGAAGGGATTGTCCTGAGAAGGCCTGCGCACGCTTATTCATTTAATATTTAACTGGTTCATTAACCTTGCTGGTTTAAAAAAAAAATAGGCTAAGGAGTTTTAGACTTCCTGCAGAGCCGAAACAGCAAAAATTCAGTGGCTTCAGAAATGATCTCTGCTCACGGTCATATTTCCCATTAGCTTCCCGCAGAGTTCCTGCCTCTCAAATGCTAAGATTCCTGATTAACCGATGTACAAGAACTCACCTCGCTTAGGAGGGCAATTAAAAGTGTGATGGAAGGCTGCACAGTGATATCTTACAGACATCGTATCTCTTCGGATCAAAGCCTCTGCAGTGGAGGTCAGCTGACTGCTGTGCATTTTAGTCAGCCATAGGTTTGCTTACTATTGTCCGTGCACCCAGAGAATTATTCATCAAACACATTTGAGCAAAGTATTAAGTGTAATTCAACCAAAATATTCATCAAAATATAAATTAACTAACGCTCAGAATTCCTTTGAGTAAAAAAAACATAATGATTCTTTCTACTGAGCAGTCAAAAATAGTGTATAAAATATCCATTGTAAACAAATATTTAACTCGAAAATATACAAGGTCCAGACAAACTACTTCAAATCATCTACATGATCGCCACATGTCTGTGGCATGCTATACTTACCCTTTCTATCTGTCCCTGGAACTGAATCAGTCTGTAAGGGTGCAAGTTAAGTGGAATTACCTATCTTGCCCAGTGTTTATTTGGTACGCTTCCCCCATACAGCTTAATAATCCGCCCAAAGGCATGTTTCAAACACCAAACCCATAAATATTGAAGTAAGTTTATCTTTCTTAAAAAACACAAAACACCGATTCTAGTAAAACTAAAATTCAGGGATAGGACTGGCGAGGAAATTCTGAATACAATGACAGACACCAGAGAAGACCTCCTCCTCACTGTCCCTGGAGATCAGACCGTGTCACTAATACTCCTACATGTCTAAAGTAATAAAGAAGCTAGGGTACAACAAACATAGGGGCATATCAGCAACAACCGGCGATAATTATCGCTAAGCGCACTAAGCGGTAGGATAATTATCGCCGGCTAGCGTGGATTTTTATCGCTGAGATAGCGTGCTATTAGCAACGCTTATCTCAAAAGCGATAAAAATCCTAGCGCTAACTGCCAAACGTGAGATTATTGCTGGAAACCCAGCGATAATCCCACGAAGTTTGGTGACAGCTTGCTGATAGGGCCTCACATACTTAGCAATGATATCCACCTTCCATAGGATATCATGGCTAAGTCAGTTTCAAAGCAGGCGTAAGGAAAGTAGCGATAACAGAGGTTATTGCTACTTTTCTTGTCGCTATGCTGCTTTGCGTGAGGCTTGATAATAGGAGAAATGTCGCTTAGCGACATTTCTCCCGTTAACCTGGGGAGGAACACCCACTTTGCATCTCATTAGATGGGCGTTAGGAATTCAGGCGCTAAGGCAATGTTTCACGCGATAGCGTGACCTTGCTGATATAGCGATAAAATTATCGCCGCTTTTCGGCCGAAAACAGCCGCAAAAGCGGCGATAATTTTATATCGCCGCCTTGTAGATATGCCCCATATTATGTTTAAGACTAAATGTGAATTTGACTCTCAGGTATCACCCCGATTTGATTGCAACACTTTGTCCATAGACATAGAAAAACTTCTAAATTGGTTGTTCTAGCTCCTCCGAAATCAGTGTACCTTGCAGTGCTCCCTGGGCAACCTCCATCTCTTCTCCAACCTCTACAAGTGACAAATAGTAGATTAAATTGAACAAACCACTTGAAATTCCAGATGCATGAAGGTAATGCCCACATCTACCTCTGGCCAGAGAGTTGCCAGAGAGCCAATTCAACATCACATACTTCCTCCATTAAATTGAGCATTAGATGCAAGAAACATATATGCTGTTACAGATGCAAAGAAACATACTGCACCATTCACTTAGCGTGCATCTTTTGAAGTTGTACACAAGACGCAGGACCTGCAAGTAACGCTGACAGTACAGGTTTGAGACAGGTTTGAGACTTGTTGAACTAACTCAAACTCTCATTTTTCTAAGAATGACAAAAAGAGTACCATTGCTATCACTGTTAACACCTACTATTAAAAATCCCAATATAATTACTAGTCCGTTGTCTACAATGTGTATGGTCATATTATGGTCTTTCTGCGCTGATCATTTTCCAGTCGAAAACACTTTGAGTCAGAGTTTGACATTGCAAATGTTTTTGCAATGTTCGTGTCCATTTTAGGAATCAGTAAAGTTAAAGGTCTGCTTAAAAAAAATGTTTCTTCATTGCAAGGCAGTCACAGATATGGTGGTCTGCTCATTCCTGGGATTGCTACCAATTGGAGCGAGTCATAATTTGCAACCTACCTCATGAATATTAATGAGTCGGTTGGCTTTCAAACCACTCTGTTTCAGAATTTGGGGGGATGATTTTTAGGTAAATAGGCCAGTTCGCTATAATTCACACTGGATCAGAAAATGTTGGTCTTAAACAGTGTCCAGTTTTTGCAAACCGTGTATTAGTATATCTGGCACTAAAGGACCTCATTTGCTATCATAAAAGCGTGCAACCTGCAGGTTACCCCTGATTCTCACCAACAACACACTGTGCAACCTTCTAGGATTCACATTTTTAATCTATAGATTACATACAGTACAAGGCAGCAGATACATTACCCACTTGAGCTATTTTCACATTACGAGCGGGTACGCTTTGTGAGCAGAAGTAACCATAACATAACTCGCTGCATTAATGTTCCCCTTCCCAGATGGAAATCAGTAGGCAACGTGAAATCCTATTGAGTGCAAAAAAATATTCCATCTTTCGTAGTTTGAGAGCCGCAGAGACTGGCAATATTTGAACGTATTATGTACTCTTGTAAATAATATGGGCATGTGATATGTTTACATGTGAAGTGTGTAAGTCCTTACTTCAAAGGTGGCAATGTGTATGGATGGTTAGGTTTACATGGACTGGTTCAAATGTATTATTACAAGTAGCTCAGAATAATTAACCTTGATAAACTATTAACTACTCTGGTGTTTAGAGTCTAATTATTATCCTTATAAATGCTACATTAGAGATGGCCCATGTTTTCCATCCCACATAAAGGTCTGCTAAAGGCTTTGCTGTGACCCATGAATTTCACTGTTTTGATGAATAAGCATGTCTCAATTTACACAACTTCTCACAGAAAATGATATGTTAAAGAGACTTGTCCATTTGGGTGTAACTCCCATCTAAGACAGGAGTAAGAGACCAATACATGTAGAAAAAGTTTCTGAATCGACCATGTGGGTGTAAGGTCGGACTTATGCTTCCAACTCAAAAGTAACAACTGGCCCAAGGGATGTGGAGATAATTATTAGATTGCTTAATACAAGGATTATTATGAAGATGCTAAATTAGTTCGCACTATCAGCTGGAAAAAGGGAAGTGGCAAAAAAGCAACACTAATGTTAAACTGGTCAGGCCCCAACTTTTTGCCTCCCCTTTCCATTTTTTTTACATTGTTTTTGCTGACCTTTGGACTCCAAGCACTTTACCACTGCTCACCAGTGTTAAGGTTCATGTGCTCTCGCCTCAAAACATGGTAGTATTGGTTCATACCCAATTAGAGTATTTAATTTACTAGTAGGTCCCTTGAAAACTGCACTATATGTGCCCAGTGTCTGTAAATCTGTAAATTAAATGCTACTAGTGGACCTGCAGCACTGGTTATGCTACCTACCTAAGTAGCCCTCTAAACACAGCTCAGACCTGCTATTGCAGGGCCTGTGTGTGCAGTTTTAAACTGTCATTTTGACCTCTCAAAATAAACTTTTTGAGAGAAACAAACCTTTCATTTTAATACATAATGTTCACCCCTAGTGTACGAACTGGACAGCCCAGAAAGCAGGGTGCAATGTATTTAAAAAACAGGATTTGTACTTTTTAAGTTTTACATGTCCTGATAGTAAAAAATCATCAACTTCGTTTTTCACTACTGCAAGGCCTAGATCTCCTACAGGATAATATTGGTATTATTGTATTACATTTTGTAAGTGTGATTTCCAAATGGGAAGATATGACTGATTCAATATTATTGCCGGAATCCTAATTTAAATTCCTAACTAATGGTGATGTTGGATTTTAAATTACAATTCTGGAAATGCAATTTTAAAAACTTTCCATTTTCTTGCCTTAGTTATTTGGTGCCGGCAGCCTGGTCTCATGATTGGGTGT
The DNA here is from genome assembly GCF_964204655.1 of Triturus cristatus. Classification (NCBI taxonomy): domain Eukaryota; kingdom Metazoa; phylum Chordata; class Amphibia; order Caudata; family Salamandridae; genus Triturus; species Triturus cristatus. The sequence continues at coordinate 348,110,687 of NC_140582.1, forward strand.
AGTCGTCAGTTGGGCTTTGTGTATTTCTCCTAGACAGCTACACACAATGAAAGCTTATGTGAGAACCCCACAGATCCTTGAAAAATAAGAATAAGATCTTGATATTTATCAAACCTGAAGCATAAGACTTCCAGTTGGAGCTTGAAGAAGAAGATTGGAAGTTCCAAGCTGGCCGCCAGAAAGCCACGATATTTTCAACATTCTAGTGTTGAAAATCTGAAGACAGGAATGGCATGTCCAGTGAAAGTTTAGTCAGGGTAGTTGCGTCGCCAGTAATCGACGTTTTAGACTGTCGCATTGCGATTACAGCAATTAAGCTTTGTGAAATTGGAAGTGTCTCTTCCCTGAGTCTGAAAGGTCACAGTAGAATAAGCGTTTCATTATTTCCTTTAGTTTAGACCGAAAGTCAAAAACATATTCCCACTCCCTATGAATGTTTCATAGAGAGAGATTAGTGTCCCTTGGAAAAGGTCAGAGGAACTCTCATTTAGACTTGACGAGACGGAGCAGTAATTTCCTCTCTTGAAAAACTACTATGAGTGTTAGATAACCAGAAAACAGAAGATTGAAAACCACAGTGAAATATTGGAATTCGGAAAGAAAAGAAGCTGTAAAGAATCTCTGTTTTCTTTCCCTATGTTCGAATGGTCTGCAGACACGCAGGTACCTAAAGACAAAAGAAAAACAGAACATAGATGAAATAATATGTTATGAAAAAAGTATGTGAAAACAGAAGAAAGACAATATTGCTGAAATAACATATGCAGACAATCAATGATATTTAAGAAATAATGAAAGAGATAGAAGAGAGGCATTAGTTTCCTCTCCAGAGAAGAATCGTAGAATAGCTCAGGAAGAAGATAGGAAGTAAGAGAAGACAAGTTCTAAAAAGGAAACCCAAAACAGACATGGCTGTTTCTTCTCAATCTCCCATTCCCCTTTCCCCCCTTCTGAGCTGCTCTGCTAGTCTAAGATAATTAGGATTGGCAGGGAGGTTTCGATTTTTAGGTAAATAGGCCAGTTCGCTATAATTCACACTGGATCAGAAAATGTTGGTCTTAAACAGTGTCCAGTTTTTGCAAACCGTGTATTAGTATATCTGGCACTAAAGGACCTCATTTGCTATCATAAAAGCGTGCAACCTGCAGGTTACCCCTGATTCTCACCAACAACACACTGTGCAACCTTCTAGGATTCACATTTTTAATCTATAGATTACATACAGTACAAGGCAGCAGATACATTACCCACTTGAGCTATTTTCACATTACGAGCGGGTACGCTTTGTGAGCAGAAGTAACCATAACATAACTCGCTGCATTAATGTTCCCCTTCCCAGATGGAAATCAGTAGGCAACGTGAAATCCTATTGAGTGCAAAAAAATATTCCATCTTTCGTAGTTTGAGAGCCGCAGAGACTGGCAATATTTGAACGTATTATGTACTCTTGTAAATAATATGGGCATGTGATATGTTTACATGTGAAGTGTGTAAGTCCTTACTTCAAAGGTGGCAATGTGTATGGATGGTTAGGTTTACATGGACTGGTTCAAATGTATTATTACAAGTAGCTCAGAATAATTAACCTTGATAAACTATTAACTACTCTGGTGTTTAGAGTCTAATTATTATCCTTATAAATGCTACATTAGAGATGGCCCATGTTTTCCATCCCACATAAAGGTCTGCTAAAGGCTTTGCTGTGACCCATGAATTTCACTGTTTTGATGAATAAGCATGTCTCAATTTACACAACTTCTCACAGAAAATGATATGTTAAAGAGACTTGTCCATTTGGGTGTAACTCCCATCTAAGACAGGAGTAAGAGACCAATACATGTAGAAAAAGTTTCTGAATCGACCATGGGGGTGTAAGGTCGGACTTATGCTTCCAACTCAAAAGTAACAACTGGCCCAAGGGATGTGGAGATAATTATTAGATTGCTTAATACAAGGATTATTATGAAGATGCTAAATTAGTTCGCACTATCAGCTGGAAAAAGGGAAGTGGCAAAAAAGCAACACTAATGTTAAACTGGTCAGGCCCCAACTTTTTGCCTGCCCTTTTCATTTTTTTTACATTGTTTTTGCTGACCTTTGGACTCCAAGCACTTTACCACTGCTCACCAGTGTTAAGGTTCATGTGCTCTCGCCTCAAAACATGGTAGTATTGGTTCATACCCAATTAGAGTATTTAATTTACTAGTAGGTCCCTTGAAAACTGCACTATATGTGCCCAGTGTCTGTAAATCTGTACATTAAATGCTACTAGTGGACCTGCAGCACTGGTTATGCTACCTACCTAAGTAGCCCTCTAAACACAGCTCAGACCTGCTATTGCAGGGCCTGTGTGTGCAGTTTTAAACTGTCATTTTGACCTCTCAAAATAAACTTTTTGAGAGAAACAAACCTTTCATTTTAATACATAATGTTCACCCCTAGTGTACGAACTGGACAGCCCAGAAAGCAGGGTGCAATGTATTTAAAAAACAGGATTTGTACTTTTTAAGTTTTACATGTCCTGATAGTAAAAAATCATCAACTTCGTTTTTCACTACTGCAAGGCCTAGATCTCCTACAGGATAATATTGGTATTATTGTATTACATTTTGTAAGTGTGATTTCCAAATGGGAAGATATGACTGATTCAATATTATTGCCGGAATCCTAATTTAAATTCCTAACTAATGGTGATGTTGGATTTTAAATTACAATTCTGGAAATGCAATTTTAAAAACTTTCCATTTTCTTGCCTTAGTTATTTGGTGCCGGCAGCCTGGTCTCATGATTGGGTGTAGTCGTCAGTTGGGCTTTGTGTATTTCTCCTAGACAGCTACACACAATGAAAGCTTATGTGAGAACCCCACAGATCCTTGAAAAATAAGAATAAGATCTTGATATTTATCAAACCTGAAGCATAAGACTTCCAGTTGGAGCTTGAAGAAGAAGATTGGAAGTTCCAAGCTGGCCGCCAGAAAGCCACGATATTTTCAACATTCTAGTGTTGAAAATCTGAAGACAGGAATGGCATGTCCAGTGAAAGTTTAGTCAGGGTAGTTGCGTCGCCAGTAATCGACGTTTTAGACTGTCGCATTGCGATTACAGCAATTAAGCTTTGTGAAATTGGAAGTGTCTCTTCCCTGAGTCTGAAAGGTCACAGTAGAATAAGCGTTTCATTATTTCCTTTAGTTTAGACCGAAAGTCAAAAACATATTCCCACTCCCTATGAATGTTTCATAGAGAGAGATTAGTGTCCCTTGGAAAAGGTCAGAGGAACTCTCATTTAGACTTGACGAGACGGAGCAGTAATTTCCTCTCTTGAAAAACTACTATGAGTGTTAGATAACCAGAAAACAGAAGATTGAAAACCACAGTGAAATATTGGAATTCGGAAAGAAAAGAAGCTGTAAAGAATCTCTGTTTTCTTTCCCTATGTTCGAATGGTCTGCAGACACGCAGGTACCTAAAGACAAAAGAAAAACAGAACATAGATGAAATAATATGTTATGAAAAAAGTATGTGAGAACAGAAGAAAGACAATATTGCTGAAATAACATATGCAGACAATCAATGATATTTAAGAAATAATGAAAGAGATAGAAGAGAGGCATTAGTTTCCTCTCCAGAGAAGAATCGTAGAATAGCTCAGGAAGAAGATAGGAAGTAAGAGAAGACAAGTTCTAAAAAGGAAACCCAAAACAGACATGGCTGTTTCTTCTCAATCTCCCATTCCCCTTTCCCCCCTTCTGAGCTGCTCTGCTAGTCTAAGATAATTAGGATTGGCAGGGAGGTTTCGGAGAGGGGCACTGGGAAAGATTTGTCGTACTGCTCCCATGCGGATACAAGTGAGAAGCCTTCTGACAGCTTAGGAATGACTGAGTGGGCCATCACTGACAGGATGGGAAGGAGGAGCTGGGCCCAGCCTCACCTACACCTAAATAGGCTGTATCCTGTCCTTACACAATGGGTTACATACCCCTGTAGTTAGTACGGAGCCAGGGCATGGACGGCAGGGCATCTCTGCACTTTAGAGGCATGCCTCTAGAAGCATCTCCCCACTTCCAAGGCAAAAGTAGGTCAAAAAGAAGGTCCTCAGACACCTCCACTTCAGTACACTTCTGGACCTGTGGATACTCTTCCAAGATGGACTGCTGTGCTGCTGAAGGACTGCCACTCTGCTAGACTGCACTCTGCTGGACTCCTGCTTTGCTTTGCTGAGCTAATATGCTGCCTGGTGCTCTTTTGCCTGGGTGAGAAGGACTGGGCATGCAACCCAGAGTGACTCCAAGGGCTAGTTGGTTTGCCTCCTCATCTGAAGCCTCAGGGGCCTAACAGGCTTCCAGCTTCCGGCATAGGGACTCTACCATCTGTGAGTCTACCCTAACAATTGGTGCCACCTTAGTCCATGACCCTTGCAAGTGGGCCTATGGTGGTTGCCGTGGAACTGACACATCTTCTCTGCTGAGCTACACATCCCCAGCAGAACAGACGGATTGCCTCAACTTAGCAGCACATCCCTGAGCAGAACTAACGTAGCACAGTTGCTGCATAGATTGGACACATTGCAGAAGACCCGCATCGTAACCCTGCAAGTCCTTGGAACCAAAGTATTCCCTCGATGGCGTGGCGCATCCACATCCCAGGTCCTTGCATATGTTGTCGACAGCAGCCTCAACTACGATAGTCTCCGCATCGTAGCTCCTCAGAACAAACACATCGCCAGCTGCGTGTCACCTCACCAATTCCAGAATTCGCATTGCAAGCCCTTTATGAAACCCTTGACTATGACTCAAAAGGACCTCACAACGCAACGTCTTCACATCTCGCAACTGACGCATCACATCATTTTGGCTGTGCAGCACTTCTTTAATGCCGATACACACAATGCTCGACAACCAGGGTTTAAGGTACTCTGTTTAGCGGGTTTCACTGGGTTCCTGTAGCTGGCCCATGCTCCATTGTAGTCTGCCTGAACTGGTGACTCCCCGGTCTACTACGACCAGATTTCCCCAGTAGCACTTTGTGCTTTTTGGTGCTATTTTCACCACAAACTTAAAATTATCCTGTTCTACTAATTGGATTTTTGTCATTTTGGTCTTGTTTTATTTATTAAAAATACCAAATTTTTCTAAACTGGTAGTGGGCTCCTTTTGTGGTGTGCTTTCACTGTTTTACTGTTGGAAGTAGTGCACACAAAATGTACACATTGTCTATAAGTTAAGCCTGACTGCCTTGTGCCAGCTGCCAAGGCAGTGAGCACTTGTTAATTTGGGGTTTGCTTGTGCCTTACCCTGGCAAGGATAATGGTTTCTGCTTGAACAGGGATTACACTCCAGTCAACCAGTAACCCAATTTCTTCCTACTAAGGTATGGATTCTGAGTGTGTCAGATTTTTAGAGCCCTGTGCAAATGTCTGTTAACACAAGGGTTGCAATTCTGAGTTGTGTGATATTTAATGCTCCCCATAATCGCGGATGCATTAAATACATAACCCTTCACTAAAATTGAGTTGTTCAAATGTGCCGGAATATTAAACAGGCAAGGAGTGCGCTGTTTATCATAACATACACATTTTGGCGTAGTATTCCTGCAAGTTATTCCCCAAAACTCATAATATATGAAATGTATTGCATCTGATAAATTACGAATACCTCGGTTTCGTACTTTAATCGGCTGCAATATTCATTTCATGAGCCACTTGTTATAAGGCCTTATGATTCCTTTCCAGTAGGGAAATGCAGCTCAAAAGGGGGACTTTGATGAGGAAAAGTGAGCAAAATGGACAATGGGGATTCCCAGTAAATAACAGAATGATTTAACTCTACCTCTACATTTGCGGGTCTATTTGAAAACAACTTCTCAATGTTCTTTCTTGAGTCGGTGTTCTGCAGCAAATATAAAGCCAGAAGAAATTCAAACAAAGAACAAGATGATAGCACTATCTGATATTTGTGTGTGCTCATGTACGTCTGTTTGATACAAAGAGACAAAAGAAGTTAATGCTTTCAGTTAGGAACTAGCATAATTTCAGGATAGTATAGTCCTGAAGCCTGCATTAAGTCTAAATTCCTCTCCCATCTCTGTAGGTAACAAAAAATTGCAGCTTTGAAGGTTCCAAAGACAGCAGCGGCCTCCCCATTAGGTAATGACATGAATGACCATTTTATTTTTCACTACTCCCAGCCTGAGTAGTTTGGGGGTGGTCCATTGCTACTGACTTGCAGCAGAGAAGTTGTGCTTACTCCACCAGTTTACACTGTGTATGTCTCTGATAGGGCCGGATTATTGTCTACCTACTTATCTTCAAGAACCCTTTCAGGTCGCCAGGATCTTTTTACTTGCCAGATAGCGTAGGGGGAATGAACACAATTATCAAATCATATTTATCGCTATTGGACATCGTAAATAAGTAGAAGACTCAGATTCTAAGGTTTTGACCTTTTATTACCAACAAAAACATCTGAATATATAGGCACCTAAATACAAGGCACAAAAGATAGATGGGCACTAACATAAAAGCTAGCCTACGAAGAATCCGCATTCGACTAAAGATAAAGAGAATTACAGCTTCTAAAAGCATCAGGTAAAGAATAGCTATTGTGACATCAAACTTAGAATTCATTAATCAAAGCATTTCTGTCCCTACTCTATGCTAAAGTGGCATCCCTACTTAACATTCCCTTCAAACCGAGAAAATCGGATAAAGGTGTCAGAAGTGAAACTTCCTAAGAAGTCTTCACTCAGTGAGAGCTCGATCTATGATGCTCCTTCTAGATTCCCGACTAAGTCTTGTCTGCTCCACCCTCGGGACACTGTCCCTAATACAAACCCCAAAATTGTGAAACACGCCCTTCGGCACACCTCTTCAGCCAGGTCTTCCTTCTGTAAATTTCCATCCAAAGCCTTCCATCTTCCATCATCAGTTTGCTTGACCTTGGATTCCAGACACCATCCGTACTAGGAGTTGCAATTTCACATTCCAATTTACTCCCTTCCAGTCTGCTCCTCAACTCCTAGAACAAAGACTTATTCTAACTAACGAGCTAAATGTCCTTGCACCTGCAACAGAAACCTCGGAACGGAAAAACCTGCTTCACATCATGAGATTTTACACTTCTCTACAATTTAAGCCTTATTAAAAATCCCTGCCAGCCTAACATATAGCTAATATAAGAAATGAACGGCCTTCTCTCCTACATATGCACTTTAGGCCTTGCAAAATAGCACTCATTACAATTACATTATATGCATTAAATCAACCTAATCATCTTATTGCTAAACATAAGTAACTTACATTTCTAACTCATAACATTGCATACGGTTTTGCTAATACCACAACCTTATACGAAACTACTCATTGAACTTATTATGAATACATTTTATAATAACTAATGACGTAAATTTCTCTCAAAGCATTAATACATTTCTAACACTTCTACGTTATATGATTTCAACAAATACATTTCTATAACATTCCTAAACATACATTGATTATATGCGGGTGCTATCTAACGGTGAATATGGTGCACCCCTACAAATCTCAGAACATGTGACGCTCTATCAGTTCCCTCTTTTGATGACAATTGTCATCACACCATCACAACCTCATTTCCGTCTAAGAAAGAACCAACCTAAACAGTGGTGGTAGCCATTCTGCCCTGTCGGAACCCCTCTATCCTTTTAAGATTCTGATATTGACTATCCTGCATTTTCACCATTTGTCTCTCGTTTGCTCTGAGACTTCTCTCCATCCTATTTCCCCTGTACCACTTGAAGGCTCTTATAAGTCCCCACAGACAGATCACGCAGACCACCACAATGATTAATGGCTTCAGCACAAATCCAAGAAACCCCTTTCCCAAGTTTGCAAACCAAGTCCCTATTTGACCAAATCCCTTACCAATCTTTTCCCACACATTCTCTTCCGTCAAATCTGCAATCTCTTGATGAATCGTGGTAATGTTGGCTATATACTTCTCCAAAACCTTGCTATTGTCTGGAATATACGTGCAGCAATCCTGAACTTTCAATAATTTGCAGACTCCACCTTCTTTTGCCAATAATACATCTAATGCAAGACGATTTTGCAAAACTATTGTTCTTATCGATAACATCTCTCCATCTACCAACAGCAATGACTTTGCCGTGTTCATTGACAATTCATCCACCACAGTCGCCAACCTTCTTATGTTCACGTCATTCAAGACTACTCCCGAACTGGGTATCATTGCTCCAAAGATATCACCAATCACCGTTCCTGCACTCACAGATCTCCGCACTTTAGAATGACGTCCGGTCTCTAGCAAATTCAAATCTTCTGCGCGGTAAATCTTTGGAAAAGTGATAGCCAAATAACATGTACCATACCAATTCGCAGGCAATCTCACATAGGCATTCTTTCCGCATACAAAATACACCGTTGGAATCACTTGTACCGTACCTTGTAAAAAGTTCTTAGCTGAATCTTCCATAGTAAATGTATGGTCACACGTACTATGTCCCACCGAGACCTTGTCCTTATCGGTCTGTGGACGTCCCATACACAAATTTCCCCTCTGAACCTGATCTAATGCTATTGGTCCATAACTTCCCTTCGATTTGTGTAATTTCTCCTCATCAGTCCAATCTACTGAACTGCCTCCTGCACCTCGTTTCTGGTTTGTTTTCTATACCTATCCTCAATTTGACCAATAAACTTCTTTTCAGTTTCTGACAAAAAACACGTCAAGTTATGTCTATGCGCATAAGCTGTATCTAAGTAGTCGGTATGAAATAAGTCAGAAGTCTATCTTCTGACTTATAATAATCATACTTATTCAAATGCTTACATGCAGGAACTTCAGGAAGTATCGTATCATAATTAGAAAAGAAATACTCGAACTGTTTCCTTTCATAAAACAGGCTAAGCAATAAGCTACAAGAAATCCCATATGTTAGTGGAAGGGGATGATATCTAATACCCTCATCCACAGAAGCAGGCAGCTGCATACACACATAGCAATCCTTTGCATCCATTGCGTCAACATACTCATACAACAACTTTGCATAATCATTAAGTTTAAAATCACCCCTAGATAAATCTATATGAAACATACGACTTTCCTCAGCTGTCAAAGCACTTCGAGCTCCTATAGTAACCCCCTTTTGGCTGGAAGTGGTAGGTGTAGGTGTCCCTTGAACCTCCCCCTCCTGCTCGTGTGAAACTATATATGAGGCCACAACTATCGCAAATATAGCAACTATCACTACCCCTAGCAGTGTACCTATTACAAATTTTGCTCTACGGTTAGTATTTCCAGCTTCTGCCATTTTCACACGGTGCTCAAAATTCAGATCAATGACAATCGGAAAAGTCTCTTTCTCATGCAGCGTTTCTTGTCAACTTAGTTCAATCGCCCTCTTGAAGCTGGAAAACCCCTAGCAATTCTCAGTTCCTTATTTACACCGTCCGAAAAAAGATTTCCTTAGCCCTTCGCTTTCTTCAACAGAAAGGTCCCTAATTTTATTCTTCTTCCACTCGGACCTAGGTTATCTTCTTTCGGACTTATACACAATAAAGTTCACCATCAGTCCAGAATAACAGCCGGTCCCAACAGTTCTAGGACCCACTGCAAGATTTCAATTTTAAAGTCTTTCAACTCCTGGGGAGCTGGTATAACAGCAAAAGTCGGGAAAACTAGGGTGTCCAAGATCAATCCACGAATGTTACTCAGAAGCGGTGGACTCGGAATATTGATGGTCAATATCCCCTCGATCTCCAATCATGGAATCTTCAGCAGCACTTCCAACTTCGGATTCAGAGAACTACTGACCAGTGTCAACGATTTCAACCTCCCCGTCCTCAATAAACCTGGCATCAGTCACAGCGTATGTCCACTCTGGTGAGGCGTACTTTCGACACGGCACTCTTGCTCTCCTTGACCTTCTCAGGCCTCCCTGATCTTGCACTTCGTCACTCTGCTCCGATTCAGATGCTTCAGATACTGGGACAAGATCTTCTCTCGTGCCAATCGCAAGTTTACCCGTCTCTGACTCACGGGCCAAACCTTTTCTGCCTCTGTGGCACTTCTGCTCTCCCTTCTGGTACCCTGCGCACTGCTTTCTTCTTCGACAAGATTTGACTCTACTCCGCCCACAGCAATTCTTCGTTCTTCGAAGTCTAATTCGGGGCTACTTTCACATCCCCTTTCAGCTCGGTCCAGTGCACAACCAGCTGCATCCGCAACCCCAACAGCTTGACTTGCCCTCTCAGATGGCTCTGCCACCTCAGCTGGGTTTTCGTTCTCGAGAGGGGCTGTATCTTCCAAGGGTGCTGGGACTCTACGGGTATGGGAGGCATGCACCCAGTTCGGCAATCCCCCACACTTCACTGCTGTATTCGTTACCAGGATGATCTGGTACAGCCCACGCCAGCGAGCATCCAGGCAACTCTTCCTCATGTGTTTGCGCACAAGTACCCAATCCCCTGGGCACAAGTCGTGGCACAGGTCACTTGCGGCTGGAACAGCTGCTGCCTGCACCTGCTGGGATACAGAACGGACCACGTCAGCTAGGCCTTTGCAGTAGTCGAGAATCAAATCATCAGTGATGTTAATCAAAGCAGTGGCAGGTATCGCAGGCAAACGCATTGCTCTCCCCATGAGGATCTCATGGGGTGACAATCCAGTCCTTCTATCAGGCACACTACGAAGACTCATGAGAACCAAGGGCAATGCGTCTGGCCATTTCAAAGATGTTGGAGAGCACACTTTTGCCATTCGGGCTTTCAATGTCCCATTAACTTGTTCCACAATCCCAGAAGCCTCTGGTCGGTAGCTGCAGGGCAACCTTTGGTCCACATTCAAGGCAGCACAAAGCAATTTCATGATCTCACTATGGAAATGCGTTCCTCTGTCTGATTCAAAAGAGGTCGGAAAACCGAACCTCGGGATGAGCTCTCTCAGTAGTAACTTGGCTACAGTGAGTGTGTCACATCTACGTGTTGGGTAAGCCTCCACCCATCTAGAAAAAACACATACTACAACTAATATGTACCTCAACCCATTGCACTTCGGCATCTCAATAAAGTCCAACTGCATTCTGTTGAAAGGCCCACCTGACCTCCCTATATGACTCAACGTCACAGCTGTCCTCTTCCCTACATTCATTTGTTGGCACGTGACACATCTTTGGCACACAGCTTCGGCCACTGCCCGAAACTTTGGATTGTACCATGTTTGGTGAAACACTCGCACCATCGCATCTCTGCCAAGATGCACAGCACCATGTATCAGTCTCGCCATTGGGTTCAACATACATTCCGGCAACACAGCTCTTCCATCATTTGAAACCCACACATCCACATCTCCCTTTTCACATCCAGCTCGCACCCAACTATCCCATTCTTGGTTGGAAACTTCGTCCTACAACTGTTTCAGTTCTTCCCATGTATCGGCCATGGCTAGCATCACGCTGAAATCGGTTCTCTCTTGGCTTCCATCAACATGCCTTTCTGTAAAGTTACAACCCTGTTCTGCACAAAATCTAGCAACTTCATCAGCATAATTATTACCTAATGACACAAAATCACTTCCCTTGGTGTGTGCAGAACACTTTAGAACTGCAATTTCATCTGGACATTGCAATGCTTCCAACAACTGCCTCACATATCCCCATTCCTGATGGGTGAACCAGAAAATGTCATAAACCCTCTCTGTGACCATAACTGTCCGAAGTCGTGAACTACACCAAACCCATACTGACTATTCGTATAAATCGTTATACGGATCTTGTCAGCTGCCAAACAGGCATGAGTCAAAGCAATAAGCTCAGCCACCTGTGCGGAGTATACTCCTTCTAAACAAGCGGCTTCAACCACTCCCGTGATTGTACATACAGCAAACGCTGCTTTCAATCTACCAACACCGTCTCTTAAACATGAACCGTCCACAAAGAAGATTTCATCTGACTCTGGAAGCGGTTCATCGACAATGTCAGGTCTTGGTTTGGTGCACAATTCAGTCACATCGAGACAATCATGATCCTCACAGTCTTCATCGTCTACATTCGGGATAGGCAACAGCGTGGCAGGATTTAAAACAGAACACCTCTTCAACGTCACATTATCTGCAGCAAGGATGACTTGTTCATAATGCGTCAACCTATTATTCGTGAGGTGCTGTGTTTTAGTCCTGGTCATCAACAGTTCAACAGAGTGTGGTACATGCACAGTAAGTGGATGACCCATTACAATGCTCTCACATCTTTCGATACTGACACCTGTTGCAGCAACGGATCGGAGACATCCGGGCAATGCAGAAGCTACTGGATCTAAAGTAGCTGAAAAGTAGGCAACTGGTCTACGGACATTCCCATGAATCTGAGTAAAAACTGCCAATGCACAACCTTCCCTTTCACAGCAAAATAATGTGAATGCCTTGTTATAGTCTGGCATCCCCAGAGCTGGAGCGCAACACAAGGCTTCTCTCAGTCTCAAAAATGACCTTAGACAGTCTTCATCCCATGGTACCCGATCACTCACATCTTTGCGCGTCAGCCGCTGTAAAGGCTTCTCTTCAAAGGAAAAGTTTGGGATCCATTGGCGACAGTAACCAACCATTCCCAAAAACATCCGAACTGCCCTCTGGTTAGTTGGAACAGGCATTTTCAGAATAGCCTCAATGCGATCTGGTGACACCTTCCTTCTACCCTTCTCAATTCGGTGACCCAAATACTGTACTTCACTCAGACAGTACTGTAGCTTGTTCGGGGACACCTTATGCCCATTCTCCGCTAGGTAATTCAACATAGCTACAGTATCGATCCTGCAGGCGTCTTCAGTTTTTGACGCCACAAGCAAATCATCAATCTACTGCACAAGGACGGAGTCCTATGGCAGCACAAGACCTTCGAGGTTTTTCTTCAAGATCTGATTAAATATAGACGGGCTCTCTGTATATCCCTGTGGGATACGACACCACGTTAACACACGGTTTTCCAGCCGAAAAGCAAAAACAAATTGGCTCTCCACGTGCAGAGGGATCGAGAAAAAAGCTTGACACAAGTCAACCACTGTGAACCATTCGGCTTCACATGGGATCTGAAACAAGATCACAGAAGGATTCGGTACCACAGGACAACATGGAACTACTATCTCATTAACTTTTCGCAGGTCTTGTACAATCCGGAATTTCCCACTCGGTTTCTGTAGTCCCATAATAGGTGAATTGCATGGGCTACCCATGATCTCCCTCAGAATTCCCTGCTTAATCATAGACTCAATTACGGGTTTAATCCCTACAATAGTTTCAGGTGACAACTTATACTGGGGCGTCCTCGGGTACTCTACATTTGGCTTAATCTGGATTTTTACTGGGTCTACTCCCTTGACTAGTCCGATCTCCTCTCCACTGAGATCCCATACATCAATTGACACGGAATCCCTCAGATCAAGCGGAACTTCATCCACTGTCAGTGCTGGGTACATTTCCACACAAAAACGCTGATTCGCAACCTTAAAGGTTGCATCATCATCATTCGTCTGCACTTCCACTCCCTTCGGGGTACAGTAGATGGTGCAGTTAAGCTTGCCCAACAGATCTCTTCCGAGCAAGCAAACTGGACTAGAGTCACACACCACAAACTGATGTTGATCGCTGAAATTTCCTATCCTAATAGGTATTGGTTCAGTCAGCGGGCTAGTCAATTTCCTATTTGCCACACCAATGACTTGATCGATTGTCCAGAAAGGGGTAGGTCCGGGACCACTGCAGATCTTACGGTCGATCGCATAGCACCTTTATCAACTAGAAAGGTCGTAGGGTGACCATCAATGTCTGCTTCCACAAAGGGTCCCCTCTGATCTACCTCTAGGACTGCTCCAAGTGCACAGTCATTTCCTCCCCTTAAACAGGGTTGTACCACTGAGTCTAAACCATCTTCCCCACTCACTTCAAGCAAAGGCATCTGCAAATATGTCCGAGCTCCCTGCTGTATATTCGGTATCTTAGGTGGTTGTGGAACCTGCATCTGCGGCACACCTGTCCCCCCTTTGACCATTCGAGGTCTAGTCACTGTAGGGATGGTGTCCGCCACAGGAACCTGGACTATCTCTCCTTCCTGCTGCATTTGGTTCAACGGGTTCAAAGGACACTCGCGTCTCCAGTGTCCAATCTGGTGACAAAGATGACATGCTGTAGTCTTTTTCAATGTTGCCACATCCATTCCTGTCCTAGGGTCTATTCCCTTTGGCCTTCCCTGACCCTGAGTATTCTGTATTCCTCCTTGATTATTTCCCTGTCTCCTTCCTAATGTTCCTCCATTAGGCTGTCCCTGGGCTGTTTGCATCTGTACCAGCAGCAAATTATCTTTCAACTTCCTGTGCTTGGATTCTATCTCATCACTGCAGTATCTAGCGTACCGTAGAATCTCATCCACAGGTTTGTTCTGCCAACAAATCAAATGCTGTTGAATCATGAGACTAACCTCTGACCTCAATCCCAACACAAACTTAGAAACAAACTGTCCCATGTCTTTGGTATCCAACACATCTAAGCCACTGTACTGTTTAAAAGCCTGCAAAAGTCTCTCGTAAAACTTGTGCACTGTCTCCTTAGGCTCTTGCACTGTTCTATCTATCTTTACGCAATCAATGTCCTGCGGTGATATTTTTGACTTCAACCATGTGATCACCTGTTCAAACTTTTCATCACTATCGGCGATGGACCATTTGAAATCGGGTCCCTGTCAGGCTCCAAAACCGGCCCCTCAACAGCAATTTTACATTGCGACCACAAGTCGCTCGGGACCACAATGTCAAACAAGGTGTTTAGATCAATCCACAATACTTTCAAAATCTTGACAAAGCGGTCAACTTGCTTATACCACTCCACAGGCTTCTCCCTCAGGCGGGGGAAGTCATTTGTGAATGCAGCCAAATCACCCCTGCTCCAAGGTACATGCACATATCCTCCATTCTGCACTTCCCGTAAAGGGTAGTTCCCTACCTCCTTTGTCCCTCCACCCGGGGGTGGCGTCTCTCCTATTGCTCTCATGGAGGTTTTCTTCTTGGACCATCTTTCCTCCCACTAATCAAGCATAATCCATGCACGCATTGCTATGATTAAATCTTTGATATGCGTTCTCAATCCCATGACTCTTTTCTCTTCTAATTCCTGGTCACTGTACTGCAACCTATGACTTCCTTGCAACGCTTTGGTTTTAGACAAATCCACCTCATATCTCTTGGCTAAATCTGACAACTTCTCATGCGCAGTTCGTGCCTTGCGAGTCACATCCTTTGCTACAAACAGTAGTTCATCCTGTTCGTATATCAACATTCTCTCAAGAGGTAAATTTCATCTACCTCTGCCTTTAATCTTAAAACATCTAACATTCTCCCTCTCAGGGCTCCCTTCAGTACTTCTCGGCAACCTGCACCATCCTTTTCATTGTATTCACATTCTCGTTCCTGTGTCCTACTCTCTGACTTACTCATAGGAACGGAACGATTCATTATTGTGCCTCGTGCAGTCTCTGCTGTTATCACACTGTGGCTCTGGTTTCTCGCTGGTGGTGTCCACATTCGCAAATCTGATTATGACTCGACCAAAGACCTCGGTCTCACTGACCTTGACTCTCCCTGTCCCCTAGAGGAGTCTGCTGTGGCTGGCAATGGTGTACTCCATTCTACAGGCTTCGGAGTCTGCTCCATTCCACCCACTGACTCACTTCTCTTCACCATGCTCCTCACCCCCTACCTCTGACTGCACTGGACTTCCTTCCTTCTCTTGATCTGGGCCATACACTGAAACAATAGGTCCAATAGTGACCGGTATTTTCAGCGCATCCGGTAACCTCACACCTCTCCCAACGTTTGCGCTAGCCACAGGATTATTCCTCGTACCCTCGGCTCCCGTCGAGATTTTCCCTTCTACTCTCACGTCTGGTTGGGTTGGTGCTCCCCTAGTCTCTTCTATCTGAGCAGAATTCTATTCCGGGGCATCTGGGTTGTATGGAGGTGGTCTCTCAGATAATAATCTCTCTAGTAGGCTATCATCAGTGTCGCTGTCATCCTCCTCATGTGCTGCCTTTTTTTTTGTTCCATCAGTCTTTACCAATAAGGGATACAGTCTATGTCCTTCTATTGCCTGTACTCTCCATCTTTTCTCCTCTGCATCCCATCTGGCATCCTGAAAAGCCTTGATCGACTTTTTCATCCTTTCCTGATTTCTATCTCTTGTCCTATCATGCGCTGCTCTAATCCACGATGCAGTGCTTCAAATTGTGTTGGTCTTGACAAAGGTCGTAAAGCCGCCATCACAGACTTCAACTGGTACAACACTTCTAACCTGAATGAACCATATCTTGGGAAAGCTAGTTCTCCTTCCCCTTGGGTCAATTTATGCCAATTTTCAAGCCAAATTATTGTATGCAACCCCACATTTCTTGCCATGTAATGTGCCGGAGTATCCTCGGGAGGGGCTTCTTCTCCCTCACGAGTAACTACATGTTTATCACCTCTACACAATTCTCGGAAAACTTTAAAGCATTTCATAATGACCAAATTTATAAACGCACAAGATGTGTTCATTTACTTCCTAATGTCAATCCACCAATAACAACGCGACTCACACCAACCGACCTATCGCAGCGCGACACCCTTCTGACTGACTTTTCCTCCACTCGCAGCGACTCCCCTTCTTCACAACTCACGTCTCACCCTTGCATTCGTCCCATACATACGCTGAAATAACCGTTTGTCCCAAACAAGTTACTTCTCTGACTGTACGTCCACAGTCTCTCGAAGTTGTCGGCCTCGGTTGGCAACTGTCTGTTCCCGTCCGGCCAGACAAATCGCCTCTGATAGGTTACAAATACTCAAATCCACATACAACAGCCCACGACCAGTGTCGGCTTGTCATGCACTCACACATTTGATCCCCCTATCTCGGTCCAGGGGATCGATGGCACCTCACGATCCCCTTTGGGTGGTCAACAAAATCTACCGCGGGTGTCTTCTACACCCAATCGCTTAAGCTACTCGTCGAGCCTAAGACTTTCCCGGGCGGCGCGCGCTTACAGTCTGATCTCACAATCACTCAACACTCACTCCAACTCCGCAAGACATCACCCAACAAATCAACACCGCAATCTATAACATCGCACCCTATTCATACTCACTCCTCTTCGAACTGCTGCTTTCTGCCGCACTGCTACTCGTCGTCTACATCCATCAGCCGTCGTCATCTACTGTTCACCATCTGATGATTCACCATCACTTAACGTTCGTGGGCCTCAAGGATCACTTATCCTAGTCTAAATCTTCCCTCGCTATCGGAAATAACCATCCGTCTCTGCTACCAACTGATAGGGCCGGATTCTTGTCTACCTGCTTATCTTCAAGAACCCTTTCAGGTCGCCAGGATCTTTTTACTTGCCAGATAGCGTAGGGGGAATGAACACAATTATCAAATCATATTTACCGCTATTGGACATCGTAAATAAGTAGAAGACTCAGATTCTAAGGTTTTGACCTTTTATTACCAACAAAAACATCTGAATATATAGGCACCTAAATACAAGGCACAAAAGATAGATGGGCACTAACATAAAAGCTAGCCTACGAAGAATCTGCATTAGACTAAAGATAAAGAGAATTACAGCTTCTAAAAGCATCAGGTAAAGAATAGCTATTGTGACATCAAACTTAGAATTCATTAATCAAAGCATTTCTGTCCCTACTCTATGCTAAAGTGGCATCCCTACTTAACGTTCCCTTCCAACCGAGAAAATCGGATAAAGGTGTCAGAAGTGAAACTTCCTAAGAAGTCTTCACTCAGTGAGAGCTCGATCTATGATGCTCATTCTAGACTCCCGCCTAAGTCTCGTCTGCTCCACCCTCGGGACACTGTCCCTAATACAAACCCCAAAATTGTCAAACACGCCCTTCGGCACACTTCTTCAGCCAGGTCTTCCTTCTGTAAATTTCCATCCAAAGCCTTCCATCTTCCATCGTCAGTTAGCTTGTCCTTGGATCCCAGACACCATCCGTACTAACTAACGAGCTAAATGTCCTTGCACCTGCAACAGAAACCTGGGAACGGAAAAAAACGCTTCACATCATGAGATTTTACAATTCTCTACAATTTAAGCCTTATTAAAAATCCCTGTCAGCCTAACATATAGCTAATATAAGAAATGAACGGCCTTCTCTCCTACATATGCACTTTAGGCCTTGCAAAATAACACTCATTACAATTACATTCTATGCATTAAATCAACCTAATCATCTTATTGCTAAACATAAGTAACTTACATTTCCAACTCTTAACATTGCATACGGTTTAGCTAATACCACAACCTTATACGAAACTACTCATTGAACTTATTACGAATACATTTTATAATAACTAATGACGTAAATTTCTCTCAAAGCATTAATACATTTCTAACACTTCTACGTTATATGATTTCAACAAATACATTTCTATAACATTCCTAAACATACATTGATTATATGCGGGTGCTATCTAACGGTGAATATGGTGCACCCCTACAAATCTCAGAACATGTGACGCTCTATCATCTCTTTGGCCGACTGTCTTGCGAAGGCCGGCCTGACCAGGCGCGCAACACCCATTGGACTCACAGGGCTTCAGCCCCCCCCCCGTCGTGTGTGGCAGCCTGGGATGAGACACCTTCCCGGGCAAAAAAGCAGCCGCACCCGAGCACTTCACAGGTCTTTAAAAGACCATTTGCATGTTAATGAGGCCTCGCTGTTGTTTCACCCCTTCTAAGAGCCCCTGCAGCTCCACTCTGCCTATTGCTTAAAGTTCAGCCCCCCCCGAAATTTTTGCTCAGCCCCCCCCGAAATTTGGCTCTAGTTGCGCCTCTGGGCCTGACATGCGCAGTGTAAACCTCTCCGCCCAGCTCTCAGACAGCTGGGTGGAGAGCAGGCATGGGCCACCTGTGCCTGCTGGAATGTTTAGGCAGCCATCTCCAGCCAATCCTCGTGCCACTTTCATGCTGCTAATCTGCAGCATGAGAGCAGCATCGGGATTTGGAGAAGGGGGTTGGCTGATGCTCCATGAGGTGCCGTTGTTTCAAGAAGAAAGAAGAAAACACGGAGGAGAAAGAGTGGGTAAGTACATTTTTATTACTCTCTTTTTGCCCCACTGAGAGAGAGGCACTGTGAGAAACTCGAATTGTCTTGTGCCTCAGCTCCAGAGCTCCCAGTTAGCACAACAAGCCATGATTGAGAGCTTTGGCATTCTAGCCTAACGACATTGTGATTTATTACAAGGCCTGCCACTTGGTATGGCTCTCCGTCTGCTCGAAGAAAAGTTCAGTCTGCTTCCCTTGACATCCCGATGTAAATTTCACATTTTCAAGGTTTAGAAGGTGCCAGGGTGCACAGCCGCACTCAGCCGCGTCAAAGCGTGACTGTTGCACGTAGAGCTCCGTATACCTGTGCGCTTTTATGGTCCTTTTAACTGCATCAGTACTGGCACGTTCTTAAAGACACACGCAGGAAGCTTTGGATTGGGTAATTGTTGGGCAAGTTCACAACAGTATGATAAAGTAAAGTGAGCGCACGGTGTCTATGCTGGCCGTAATTTTACATTTTTTTAAATAAAAATGTTGGTATATTTATGGATTCTTACGAAAAGCATATAGACATAAAAATAGGTGCACTCAGAAACAGAGACACATTGACATGCACACAGATACACATCCTCAGAGTTATACAAGCAAACACATCAATAAACACACGCAAATACACACGGACACATAACACTCACAAATAACAACATACATAGAAACGCAAGAAAATATGTTAATACGCCCTCTGAAAAAGAAACACACTCGATACTCACAAATACACACATGCACACATTTATTAATATATGATTCCCTACTTCTATGGGTGCCATGTCTCTTTTTTTAATAGCTAACGACATCTTTTTCTCCAATTGGAAATTCTCGAGTTTACTAATGTATAAGCTGCAGAATGTGACACTTTTTGCCTCCAGTGATTATGCACAAATCTTTTGCGAATAATTAAGGTCAGCATAGTCAGTCAACGTTCGTAGGCCATGCTAAGTCATTGAAAGATACATTACGCCTTCCACTCATGATAATGCCCTTGCTGCCAGTTTAATCAAAGGTTAATTGTATCTGAATATTTTGCAACCCAAGTGCTTAAGTATATTTTAGTGACAATGGTTCTGTGTTTGTTCCACTAATATAAAAACGACAACATAAAATATAATGCACCAGCAAATCTAACAAACTGTTTATTTATAGCTGCTAAAGCTACAGATTACGTATGTGCGACATTTGCATAGTTTCAGTGTACTTATGTGCAATTATGCAAGTTGCACACCACAGTAACTGTTAAACATATTTAATACAGTAAGATATGGGGCAATTTTGAATGTGTTTACATATTTCAACACTCCACATTCACAATTGCTTTATAAACCTGATTACTTTCTCACATTTGCAGTAAAATATACCATTTCCCTCTGTTATCTTCAAAATGTTCACTACGGAAGAACCCCCCAAACGCCCTTTCGGTTGGTCAGGCATTTTGTGCTTCACACGCTTACCACATAATTTACACCGCTTACACCCAACTTTTATGCCCTACCACTTTCTAATGTCACCAGCCGCCACTGTGACAACAGCCCAGTAGCTGCAGATGAGCCAGGCAAATAAAGACGTCCTTCAGAGACGTTTAAACATTTCTTCTGATACCAGAAAATTAAATGAATTAGAGTATCTGCCAGTTATACACTATTGTGAATCCTCGAAAAGCTATCTCCAAAATGTCACGTTTTAATTGAATGATTCATTTCTACGGAGCGGGCAGAATATTTGCAGTTCAAATGTGAGACGTTTAACTGGCTCGAGTTAATAGCTATTTAGGTGCGTCACGTCTATATCCGTCAGGTTAATTGGAGATAACCTCCCTGTGGCTTTGTGACACTAGGGGAGTGGGGGAGGAAGTGATTCCGTGTTTAAATCTTAATTTATCTCTCGATGGAAACTACTCCTAACTGACTGTGGCATCCTATTTACACGAGCCAAGGGTGTGTTATTAATATAGGCTGTCTGTGCATCTTGGAGAGCCATTGTCGTGACAAGCTCAGGTGGACGCACAAGAAAACGCAGTCGGCCCAGTTTTGAAACATGTATTTCCCCCATAACCATTTGCAGGGTCGGGAAAAGGCAATTAGCCTGAGCTAATGAGCAATTCGCAGGTTTCGTCAGTAGGGATTAGGGTGATGATTTATCTCCTTTGCCTTAGATGAAGAAAACTAAATTATGGGTGGAATGCTTGAAATCAACCCATCCATTAGTAATTACATTGGACCACGTTATAGTCCATCGTTCTTTCGTGCCACCTTAGACAAGAAGCCACGTGCTAATCAGTCCATTAATTTAGTAACTTATCAGATAATACAGTAGATATTATGTCAGTGCATAATTTCAGTGCTTCAATCACTATCATCAAACTACACAAACCTTTGGGCTGACCTCAATAGCTCCTGCTCTCTGAATGGCAAATAAAGGCTGGGCACAATGCAGAAAAGCATGTAGCACTTCTGCCTATTTTAGGTAAGGTCAACATATATAAACATAATTCAGCTGTCATGGCAACTTGGCTGGAATTCCATAGATCAATATAGTTTTCAGTGATAAATCAAGACTCCAGCAGTGTTAATTTGAGATGTGAATCAGTGGAGTAAAGGGTAAGCTTCTATGTTTTTGTAAAACTAGATGTTTACCCCTAAAAGCACTTTATCTAAATAATTGCAGTTTAGCACAGTATTTGTGAAAATAATTACAGAATAATACTTAAATAACCAGTACAAATCATGTTGTATGAACTTTTTTTCATGTTGTGAGAAGTTGGCCTGGTATATGTTGTTCACTAGTTAAAGTTGAAACCTTGCACCAGTACAATTTGACTCTTATGGTAGTAGGTTTAAGACAACCTTTAAAGAAAGCTATCCTATTGGTAGCTGTGGAGAGTAGCCTTCAGGCTAAGTCTTTAGAGGAATGTAAAGCAGCTTGTTTTACCTTATAATCTCTTGAATTACTAAATGAAAGGACACCACACAGGTATATATATCAAATATATATGTATTTATTACTAAACAGCTCTCTACTAATCTCTTTATGAGATTAGAAGGCAGGAACATATGCACAGTCAATGTTTCACAATAAGTTAAGCTTAAATATGGCTGGGGCCCTAGGGGCGTACCAGACCATATACCAAAAAAGAGACTTAAGAATAACGACTTGCAAGGGGACAAGGCCTAGGGCCTTCAGAAGTGCTGGGGCCTCACGAAACCACCCACGGCAGGTAAGTAAAGAACCCTACAGGAGACGCATGCAGTGTGAGACCACAGCCACGAATCCCTATTGACTTCAATAGAGCAAGTCGCGATTGGAAATTAAGAGTTTAAGGATACTTCGGGAGAGTCTACAAGCAAGTCACTTACAGGGTAAGTAGTTCTAGAGCCAACACCGACAGGAGCACCGTAGTGCTGGAGTTACCTCACCCAGGGAAGCCGGGTGCACAGGTGTCTTTTGGTGTTGGGTCGCGGCATCATTTTCAATGGGAGCCAAAGAAGACTTGCTGCTTGTGAAGACAGGAGAAGTGTCCGGTGGAATCCAAGGCTGGATTCAGAAGAAGGAAGACCTGAAAGCATTGGGGACAGTGTTCAAAGTCACTTGGCAGTGACCCGGGGCAAGGAAGATGGATGCCCACAGTCGTTGGATGATTTCAGGTGATCCATGGGTGTCTTGACTCTTCAGCCACGAGGTCTAGGAGGTGTCAACGACATCCAGGAGCTGGATTCGGTGTGTCCCACAAAGTCTGCAGCTTACTGCGGTGTCAGTGAGCAGATTGGAGCCAACAAGCCTTGGTAACAGCAAGTCTTGTGGAAAGGATAAAAAGTCAGCGGAGCAGACCAGCAAGATCTGAGGGACTCACCCAGCAAGGGAAAGTCAGGGTAGGCCTGGAGAAACCAGGGGAGCTCTTTGGAACTGTAGAAAAGTCTTCAGAGGACCCACAAGCCAACCAGCAAAAGATCGCAAAGATGCCTCGGGAGGATTCCCTCAACAGGGGCCCACGGTAACTCGGGACAAGGTAGGCCTCTGATCTTCAGAGGGAATCCTGCTGGGGGCTTGGACCATATGTGGTACAATGCACAAGTTTGTAGAATGTCGTGAATGGGTTACACTTGAAAATAGTGCATGGTACCCAGGTATTGCAGTTCCTCATCACTCGTGGGGTCCACTTGCCTCAGCGTCGCTGGGAACTCACGATGGCCTTGGAGAAGTCAGGAAATCTTCTTCCTGGGCTGCAGGGACTTCGGACTCCAGCGGGAGCAGGAAAGTTTGCGACCGTTGATTGCAAGATTTGGTGCCTGCCAAGCAGGGGAGTAACTCCTTGACTCCAAGGGAGATTCTTCTGTCTTCCAGAGGTAGTGGAACATCAAAGGTCCAGGATTCTTCTTCAGAGCATCGTCCAGGGATATCTAGTTTGCAATGGCAAGGGTTCCCTAACTTATACTAGAAGGAAGGGAGGGACTAGCTCTATGACCCCACCTATGGGAGGGTCAGGGGAGTGGGTCTCTACACCCACTTCCCTTTGTCCAGTTTCATGCCAGAGCAGGGGCAGGTAGCCCCTGAACCACTTTGAACTGGTGTATGCACAGACGAGCCTACTGCTCCCCAGTGCAGGACTTCAAAGCACTCTAGGAGTGCACCCACCCAGCCCCAATACACTAAACCCTGGGCCCGATTCACAGAACTAACTTAAGACAAAATCCTAAACTTACTACCATTTTGGTATTCACAGAAGGCACTTACTCATTTTGGTATTCACAGAAGGCACTTACTCATTTCGGTATTCACAGAAGTTAGGAGTCCTAACTTTAGGACTCCTAAATGCCTTCTGTGAATACCGAAAGTCTTAAAATTAGGATTTTTCTCAGTTTAGTAGTAGTATAGTTAGGACTCCTAACTTTAGGACTCCTAAATGCCTTCTGTGAATACCGAAATTCTTAAAATTAGGATTTTTCTCAATTTAGTAGTCCTAAGTTTAGGACTCCTAACTTTAGGACTCCAAAATGCCTTCTGTGACTACCGAAAGCCTTAAAATTAGGATTTTTCTCAGTTTAGTAGTAGTATAGTTAGGACTCCTAACTTTAGGACTCCTAAATGCCTTCTGTGAATACCGAAAGTCTTAAAATTAGGATTTTTCTCAATTTAGTAGTCCTAAGTCCTAAGTGGCGCACCTTTTATGATACGGCCCCTGGTTTACTCAAACTTGGTGAATAGACTAAACAGGATCTTTACTCTTACAAGATATACTTTTGCAACAGCGGCTGGTGCAGATAAACGTGATGGGCCGGTGGAGGGAGGGTGCTGCGGGGGGGGGGGGGGGGTTGTCAGCAGACGACAGAATTGGAGTTATTTATTTATTTATTTTGCCGTATTTTGTCGTCTGTCGACATCCCCCAACGCAGCGCCCCACCCCACCCCACCTGGACCAGCCACTGCTGTACCTTTACAAATAACTTTAGCAGTCTGAAAATAAAAACCTTTCTGGAAAAGAGAGACAAGTTACCTTTAATAGAGGGAATTCTGTTGCAGTTCACTATTCGCTAGCCCTGCAAATAACAAGTGTCATTGCTCATCAGAATTCACCTCATCAACTTCAGATGGATAAAAGTCTCAGTCAGCAATACAAAAAGTTCAGCTCATAATCTGCAGACTGCAGGCAGGTTTTACAAGAATCAATCAACACAGCTATCTCACCTGTGAAAAAAAACAATGACCTCTAACCCCAGAAGGCTCTTGCATCGCCTCATTTTACTGGGCCAGAAGCCAAACTGAAGGTCTGGGTAAGGTCTGAAGGTCTGCCCAGCAGCTTCAGCATTTTCATCTAGTGCTTCATGCAGTTTGCATTGCCAAAGCCTCATTGTAAAAGTTTAGCACTGTAAATAGTGGCATTTGTGCGGTAGAGAATATGTGAATGTTTATTTTACTCTTCCCACAACCAATGTTTCACTGCAAATACATTTTTCAAAATCACTTGACTTATTGGTGTATTTTGTACCTTTAGCTTAAATTTTTGTAAAAATGAAAAGGGACATCAGTATTTAAACCAGTTTCCCACCCGACCTATAGTCATAAGGTCTACCCCTGAACTATATCACTATTTTGAGAACATAGTAGCAGTGGAGGAATGCAACTTTACACATTGCGAGGGTGGGGTGTATAGGATAATTGTGGCAAGAGTGAGATCTGAGGGAGGATTGAAAGAAAAAGGGAGGGAAATATGGAGTGATCTAATAAATGAATACAATGTTATTGCTTTTCCTAATTTGATTAAAACTGGAAGCAAAATAAACACATTAACGTTTAGATGTGCCCGAAACAAAGGTTAAAATCTGGGAGCCGTTCCTTGGCGTTTTCCTCGGAAATATAGTCCAAAAAGAGAGCCTGTTTTTTCAAAACTATACTAGTCATGGCAATCATTACCAAAATATTAGAAGGGGACAGACCCATCAATTCGTACCTGTGTGAGTTAAGATTCAAGCAGCAAATGCTAAGTCTAGGAGTGGCAAAAGGGAGTTGTGGGAGGTAATAATTAAATAAAATACAGAAGTGAAAGGAAAGAAAAAGGGTCAGGACTCCCATCTAATGCTACAAGTCATATTCTATGGAAACATGGAAAACAAAGAATAGTTCCCTGATTTCAGTAAGGAAGGATACAACTCATTCATTCAAAACATGGAAAAACATTCCCTAGAGAGGAAAGCCATTAAATCAGGAAAAGGGTTTTGAAGAAGACAAGGAAGCCATTGAATCATGAGCAAGGGACTGATGCAAAGCCCCCTTTAAGTCCATTTAAAGTGTTGACAACAATATTTTGTGAAAGCCAGATAAAGCGGTCTGAAGTGAGATCTAAAAACAAGAGAGACAATCACAGTAAACTATACAAATTTGAGACCCATCTGAGGAATTAGCTAAAAAACACAACTTCAACCAACAAGCATGTCGAAAATATGATTTGATGTGATGTAATACGCTGTTGTACATTACTGTAGCATACAGGACACACTCAAATTAAGCTGCATACACATCTTTATGGTCTGGAACCATAAATATCTGACCCTCTGGTCCATCTTCTCAGCTCCTCAGCTGGTGTGTTCTCCACTCTGCGCATCATGAGAGAAAATAGAGGATTCTCATCGAAATACAATGATGTAACAGAATACAGTAGTAACAAGGTTGAGGACATGTTTTTGGTTTTTTGCTAAGATATGGAGATGAATGAACTAGAACTCTCTTAGTTGTCATCGAATTACAGTTTAGTAATTTTGTGTTTACAAGGTTTAATATTCAAAACAGTTTAAGAGATATGGGAGAGAATATACTGACAAAACAAATCACAAAAAGTACAATAATGGACTCAAACAAACGGATCTACAATGCCTAACTACAATTAAAAAGCTAATTAAGCTAATGTGCTTAAGTTAAATGCATGGGAAATAGAGGTAAATGTTTTGGGCTCAGTTTTGAAGAGATGGACCATTCATTATTTCGAGAGTACACCTGTCTCCCATTCCTTTCCAGTAATTTGAGAACTTTGTATTCCTAAAGCATGACACCCTATTAACCAAACTCTATTTCATTGGCACTTCTACATCAGGATTCTGCTTCCTGTCATTGATTAATAGATTTACCCAATTCTTTGGATGTCCATAATGCATGACAACCCTCAGGGCATTGGTGTACTTGACTTTACATTTAGTAAATGAATCTCACTTTGCCCACCGCCATACCTATTTCAAATGATTCATTGAATGCCCTATGTGTCTGAACAACTGTTGCACAGAGACTATCTTCCCGTCCCTCAGTACACTTCACTGATGTTTATTTGAGATCGAAACTTGAGATCATCCGTATAACATAAAAAATAGTGTACAGGCGGATTCCCCCTCTTCCATAACAAAGGTGATGCTCTGCTACCTCTTTTGCACCACACCTGCTTTTCTAGTTGCAGAATTCTATCTTTGGAAATCCAGATGGTGAGGTAGATGTTTTCTCTATCTCCAATGAAGTACTGTCCTATTAAAGGTATATGCCATCAATAACATTGCAAACTTAAGAAGTTTCTGAAAAAGTGCCTCTTACCCAAGTTTAATTGTTCATAGCATTTGTAGAAGATACAGTTAGGCTGGTCAAAAGGTCACAAGTGGTGTGGATGCACTTTAGCTCCAGTTTTAAAGGAAGAACATTCTGAACGTAGGTCAGATTTAAATATACACCATCCATATATTACAAAAAGGCTGTGATGCTTGATCTTTTAACATGTAGAGGTTGCCCCTTCATATGTTGGAGAAAACATTCATTCCTTACTGAATCATTTTCTATTACCATTGAAAGAAAATGTGCCAATGGATCTCATATTTGGACTGCTAATAGTGTTACCTCTCACCTCCTCCTCTCACCTTCTTTTCTGTCAGGTTCACATTTTAAACTTAGAAGTCTGAGACAGTGTTATACAATGATCTTCATGTTAGAAAGTTTTGAGGGATTGTGATACCCATCTGCCTTATGGTGGTCTTACCACAAACGTTTGCCTTCACCCCTCCTATTTTTGCAGAATTTGTTGTGTTGGCTTCAGGACTCTGTGCACCGTAACACTGCTAATCAGTGCTAAAGTGCTTGTTCACTCTCCTTTACACATGGGTGGCATATTCAATATTCTTATAAGCCCCTTAGAGAGTGGCATACCATACACCCAGGGACTGTAAATTGAATGTCACCAGAGGGCCTTCACCACTTATTGTGTCACCCTCTTAAGTAGTCCTTTAAACCTTGTCCCAGGCCTTCCATTGCAGCCAGAATGCAGTTTTAAACTGGTGACTCGTCTTGGAAATATAACACACTTGCCAAGCCTTAAACTGCCTTTTTACTGCATATTTGTCACCCCTAAGGTAGACAAGGTTAGTCATGTACTTTTACGTTTTATATTACCTTTCTCAAAGGATATCATTGGGTTGCCTTATTACATTTCATAGGTGCTAACCTTTGATTGGGAATATGTAAGTCTTGCACGTTTTTTATTTGAGATATTGTAATAAAAAATCCTCAGATTTTAAGTTACAATTTTAAAAATGTCACTTTTAGAAAGTTGGCATTTTCCTACCCTAAACTAGTTGGTGGCTGCAGTCTATCCTGGGTCACATGATTGAGTGTAGGTAGCAGCTAGACGTTTGTTAATTACCCCCAGAGAGCAACACAATAGGGGGCTATGTGTGCCTAAATGGGCCATGAACTGACAGGATGGGGGGAAAGAACTGGACACAGCCCCACTCACAACTTAATAGGCTGTGCTCTTCTTTCACACAAAGCATGTGTCAGCCCTGCATTGTTAATGCAGCCAACCTGGAATGAGGGCAAGGGAAGCAGGAAACCTCAAGCACTTCAAAGGGAATTCTGTAGAAACTTCTCCTTCTTCAAAGAAGGCACAAGGTATAACAATAGAACCCTCAGACACACTCTACAGTTCACTTTCTGAACCTGCAGAAGGACTCTCAGGGGACTGCAAGCTGCTCTGTCCTGCTGTGCACTCCACAAGACTGCTTTGATACACCTAGAAGGACTGCTTTGCTGTCTGGAGCCTGCCTTATACCCTCAGAGGCCTGCCCTGCTGCTTGACTCCTGCTTCAACACCTGAACTGTGGACTACCACAGTGACTCCAAGGGCTAGTTTGCTGGCCTCCTAATTACAGCATCAGTGGCATAAAAGGCTCTAACCTTCTTGTACCTGCACCTGGACCCAGCCTGAGTTACAAAAGACAGACTGCACATTGGTATAGTCAACCAAAAAATTCATTGTGAAAATTCCATAAAGAAATTAAATAACTTAATTCAAAGCAAAAAGAAGTTATTTAAAATTATTCAAGATAGATTTATGTATACTACTTAAATCTAAAACTCCATGGTGCAGTAAACCACGCATGCTCAGAGCATGACCACTGCTTCTCTGTAGGTCACCACCTTGCTAAACCCATCCAGAGTAACATGTTGCTAGTCAATATTAAAAACCAAAGGAAATGATGGACGGAGTGTTGAACATTGCAAGCACTCACCCCCAGTCAATTGATCTGGGTTTAATCTATCACCTTTCTTTAGCCCACTCTGCCACCCCAGTTCAGACATGGCCATATGCAAATCAGTCTGACCCTGTGCCTCATGGGAACAGTCCAGACCGAACTGCCAAGCCATGTCTTCCCTGGACCGGAAACAAGCTTCCTAGGACCGGTTTCTGGCATTTCAGCCGTCTTCAGCCAGGCTTGCTTGAATCCAGTGGCAAAGTGAGCAAGGGACTCACGTCTGAGCATACCCTGCCAACTTATGGCGAACAAAGCAAAAACCAAAGGAAATGATGGACGGAGTGTTGAACATTGCAAGCACTCACCCCCAGTCAACTGATCTGGGTTTAATCCATCACCGTTCTTTAGCCCACTCTGCCACCCCAGTTCAGACATGGCCATATGCAAATCAGTCTGACCCTGTGCCTCACGGGAACAGTCCAGACCGAACTGCCAAGCCATGTCTTCCCTGGACCGGAAACAAGCTTCCTAGGACCGGTTTCTGGCATTTCAGCCGTCTTCAGCCAGGCTTGCTTGAATCCAGTGGCAAAGTGAGCAAGGGACTCACGTCTGAGCATACCCTGCCAACTTATGGCGAACAAAGCAAAAACCAAAGGAAATGATGGACGGAGTGTTGAACATTGCAAGCACTCACCCCCAGTCAACTGATCTGGGTTTAATCCATCACCGTTCTTTAGCCCACTCTGCCACCCCAGTTCAGACATGGCCATATGCAAATCAGTCTGACCCTGTGCCTCATGGGAACAGTCCAGACCGAACTGCCAAGCCATGTCTTCCCTGGACCGGAAACAAGCTTCCTAGGACCGGTTTCTGGCATTTCAGCCGTCTTCAGCCAGGCTTGCTTGAATCCAGTGGCAAAAGTAAGCAAGGGACTCACGTCTGAGCATGCCCTGCCAACTTATGGCGAACAAAGCAAAAAACAAAGGAAATGATGGACGGAGTGTTGAACATTGCAAGCACTCACCCCCAGTCAACTGATCTGGGTTTAATCCATCACCGTTCTTTAGCCCACTCTGCCACCCCAGTTCAGACATGGCCATATGCAAATCAGTCTGACCCTGTGCCTCATGGGAACAGTCCAGACCGAACTGCCAAGCCATGTCTTCCCTGGACCGGAAACAAGCTTCCTAGGACCGGTTTCTGGCATTTCAGCCGTCTTCAGCCAGGCTTGCTTGAATCCAGTGGCAAAAGTAAGCAAGGGACTCACGTCTGAGCATGCCCTGCCAACTTATGGCGAACAAAGCAAAAACCAAAGGAAATGATGGACGGAGTGTTGAACATTGCAAGCACTCACCCCCAGTCAACTGATCTGGGTTTAATCCATCACCGTTCTTTAGCCCACTCTGCCACCCCAGTTCATACATTGCCATATGCAAATCAGTCTGACCCTGTGCCTCAAGGGAACAGTCCAGACCGAACTGCCAAGCCATGTCTTCCCTGGACCGGAAACAAGCTTCCTAGGACCGGTTTCTGGCATTTCAGCCGTCTTCAGCCAGGCTTGCTTGAATCCAGTGGCAAAGTGAGCAAGGGACTCACGTCTGAGCATACCCTGCCAACTTATGGCGAACAAAGCAAAAACCAAAGGAAATGATGGACGGAGTGTTGAACATTGCAAGCACTCACCCCCAGTCAACTGATCTGGGTTTAATCCATCACCGTTCTTTAGCCCACTCTGCCACCCCAGTTTAGACATGGCCATATGCAAATCAGTCTGACCCTGTGCCTCATGGGAACAGTCCAGACTGAACTGCCAAGCCATGTCTTCCCTGGACCGGAAACAAGCTTCCTAGGACCGGCAGGGTATGCTCAGACGTGAGTCCCTTGCTCACTTTGCCACTGGATTCAAGCAAGCCTGGCTGAAGACGGCTGAAATGCCAGAACCCGGTCCTAGGAAGCTTGTTTCCGGTCCAGGGAAGACATGGCTTGGCAGTTCAGGCTGGACTGTTCCCATGAGGCACAGGGTCAGACTGATTTGCATATGGCCATGTCTGAACTGGGGTGGCAGAGTGGGCTAAAGAACGGTGATGGACTAAACCCAGATCGGTTGACTGGGGGTGAGTGCTTGCAATGTTCAACACTCCGTCCATCATTTCCTTTGGTTTTTGCTAGTCAATATTGAACATGTATTAATCTGTCTAGTGTGGCTACTGAACACTTATAGACACTCGCAGAGGCTCACAATGACAGTACAAATAACTTGCCCACTCCTAACAATAGAAAAAATAACTCGTACTTAATGGAAAATGGTCAATCGTACAGTAGTATGTTAAATTGTTTTGTTTTGCAAATAACTTTGGCAGCGCTTGACGAATCCTCACAACATTTTGAAAACTAATACTTTAGTTGGTTCAGCTGCTGTGTTGAAAATTTCGGGGTGATCCATGAAGTGAGAGCCAAGAACAAAGGGGAGTCCCAAAACACATTTTCTCCATGCATTTTCTAGTACGGATTTAGAACATGACTACAGTCCGAACCGCTGAATGGAATTACTCCAAATTAGACAGAAAGCTAGATGTCGGGCCAGAAATTGTGCTTTTTGTGATTTGGTGTAAATTCATTCAATAGTATTAGAGATATTAAAAGGCAAACATTTATACATTTAAGTATAGGGAAGTGGATCCTTACAGTGGACTTGCGGAACCACGTGGCAAAGAAAGATTGTTATTGGCTGGCCGCAACCTCACAGAAAAGTTGCAGCCGCATTTTGTTTGTCGCATCAGCTGGCTGTTGGGAAAATGAGAGCCCAAAAACACACAAGGGGTCAGGAAAGAGGTATCCTGGCCCTGTAGGACACATAGAGGGGTCAGTTAGGGACCCCTCATGGGAAAAAATTGACCAATTTATTTTTCAATCCATTCTGCAGATCCACCCACGAGTCTCTGCATGTCACCCTGTGTAAATTCTCAGATCTGGAAAAATTAACCCCAGATCCCCAAAAAAAAAAACATCCACTGCATCCAAACCCATACTTCCTTCGGCCACGCACAGCACTGGTTATAATAACGTGCTGGCTTAAAAAAAACATAGAAATTCACTGAAAAAATAAAGGGACGCTATACTTAGGTTCTGAATTTACCTGCACAAAACCATAGAAATTCAGCAGTTATAGTTATACTCAGATTATTTGAAGAAAGTGTAACTCGTCCCATTTAGCAACTTAAGGCAATGAGTCATAGTTTCTTAACATAAGTGTAGCTATTACCTACTGGCGATCGCCAGTAGGTAGTTATAGTTAGGACCTATTCTCCATAGGAAAATCGTAACATTCTATTCCCAATAACTTTGGCGCCAGTTGACGAATCTTCGCGACATTTTCAAAACTAATGGCCCATTCTGGTCAGCTCCTATCCTGAAAGTTTGGGGGTGATTCGTCAAGCCGGGGCTGAGAAAAAAGGGGGTCTCAAACATGTTTTCCCCATGTTATTTCCCATAGGAAATTTTAGACATGGCTACAGCCCGAACTGCTGAACGGAATTACACCAAATTTTGCAAACAGGTAGCCCTTGAATCAGAAAGTGCCCTTTCTTTAAATGGTGTAAATCCGTTCAGTAGTTCCTGAGAAATTAAAAAAATAGTGGTCAAAAAATCATTTTCCCATAGGAAACTTTAGACACGGTTATAGCAAAAACTGCTGAATGGAATTACACCACATTTGGCAAAAAGGTACTGCTTGGCTCAGAAAGCAACCTTTTTAAAAAGGGTGTAAATCCGTTCAGTAGTTTTTGAGAAATTAAGAAATAAAGATAGTGATATCTACAGGCACGGAGGATTCGCGCACCCTCCCGATCACGAGCTTCATGCTAATTGGCTGTCAACACTCCAAACCAGGAAGTGTTGTCAGCCATCAGAGAAAAACAAACAAGCAAAACACGAAAAGGGGGCAGGGTAGAAACACCCTGACCCCCTAGGCCTGCTCAGGGGGTCACACAAGGAGCCTCAGGGCCCCCCAAATGTTATTTATTTATTTTTAATCGTGGGCTGCGCGGAGGTTCCGCGGATCCGGGCGCGAAAAAAAAAAACATAGTGCGGGCTCCTGCGCTACGTTATTCTTTAGCCCCCGGGTGGGCCAAGTCCTGAGGGCAATCTTTATATTGTAATGAGGGCACAAAGAGGCCCCCTGCCCAGGGGACCGCAACTCCCCGGGGCTTTTCAAAAATATTTGCAAGGGGCTTACTGCCCACCCGCAGCCCCGGGGAACGCCACCCCCGGGGCTTGTGAATGAAATGGGTGGGGGGATACCAAGGCCCCCCAAGCCCCGGGGACCGCCACCTCTTGGGCTTTTCTAAAATATTCGTGGGGGGGCACAGGGCCCCCCCCGCAGCCCCGGGGACCGCCACCCCCCAGGGCTTGTTTAAAAAAAAAATAAACAAACCTGTGTGGGGGAGCTCGTGCCCCCCACACGCTCCGGGGACCGCCACCTCCCCGGGGCTTTGTAAATGGTGGGAGGGGGGCTGCGCTGCCCTCCTCCTGGAGCCCTCGATGGCCCTGGGGACCGCCACACCCTAGGGCTGGCTCCTGCAGTGTCCCGGGGCGCCCACCCCCAGGACACTGCTGTTTGCTATGGCAGGGCGGGAGACTCGCGGCTCCTGCCCTGCCATAGCAAACTCTGCTTTGGTTTTTGGAAGAGAGAGCAGGAAACCTGCCTTCTCTTCCAAAAACCAAAGCTGATTGCTTTTCCACACAGGGAGCTGCATCTTAGCAGCTCCCCATGTGGAAAAGCAATGCCAGCTCCTGCAGGACGCGGGGAGCCGGCAGGACCATGGGGGGATTGGGGACTCCCCACGGTCCCCAACGGATAGGGCCGACCCTGGGGGATGGGGTTCCCGGGGCTAGAAGTGGCCCGGGAGGGGGGCCAAACGCCCTCCTCTTCAAAAAAACCAGATAAAAAAACAAAGTCTGGCCCCGGGGATGGGCCTGAGGAGGGGGGCAACGCAGACCCCCTCCAGAGAAATTAAGAAAAAAAAATGGCCATGCCCCAGAGGATGGGGTCCCCGGGGCCAATTATGGCCTCGGGAGGGGGGCCACGCGGCCCGTAGCCAATTTATTTAAAAAAAAAGAAATTGGGGTCAGGCCCTGGGGTATGGGGTCCCCAGGGCCAGTAAAATAGGAAAAGAAGGGGGGGGGCACAAAGCCCCCCTTCTTAAAAAATAAATAATAAAAAAAGGCCAGCATCGCACCGGTGGCCCCGCCCCCTCCCTGCAGCACTCTGGAAAAAAACGCGCCCCCTGGCGCGTTTGCAGATGGGGAACTAATTCCCCTTGAATACTGGGGGTCCCTGGGGGCCAACTAGCCCACCAGTGACCTCCAGTATGCGCCAGGTAGCTGCGTTGCAGAGAGGTGTTCAGAGGCCACACCCCTTTTTACACCTCTCTGCAATGCAGCACTGTGGCGCTTAATGGAGGTACCTGGTAGGCTAGTTGCACCCCAGGCACCCTCAGGATTCAAGGGGAGTTAATCCGCCAACTTAAAATGCACCACGGGGCACGTTTGCACAGTGGTGAAGGCTGGGAGCAGGGTCTGAGGTGACATGTGTGCAATCACGCCCTGTGGCATGTTTTAAGTTGGGGAATTAATTCCTCTTCAATCCTGAGGTCCCCTGGGGGCCAACAAGCCCACCAGGTAATTTCAGTAAGCGCCACGGAGCTGCGTTGCAGAGTGTTGTAAAAAGGGGCATGGCCTCTGAACACTTCTCTGCAACGCAGCTCCCTGGCGCATACTGAAGGTACCTGGTGGGCTAGTAGGCTCCCAGGGACCCTCAGGATTGAAGAGGAATTCATTCTCCAACTTAAAACGCGCCACAGGGCGTGTTTGCAGACATGTCACCTCAGGCCCCGCCCCCTTCCCTCACCATTGTGCAAACTCTCTCCCTGGCGAGTTGTAAGTTGGGGATTTAATTCCCCTTGAATACTGAGGGTCCCTGAAGGCCAACTAGCCTACCAGGTACCTCCAGTATGCGCCAGGGAGCTGCGTTGCAGAGAGGTGTTCAGAGGCCATGCCCCTTTTTACACCTCTCTGCAACACAGCTCTGTGGCGCTTACTGGCGGTACCTGGTGAGCTAGTTGGATCCCAGGGACCATCAGGATTCAAGGGGACTTTAACCCCCAACTCAAAACGCGGCACAGGGTGCGTTTTTTCTCAGTGGTGAAGGGAGGGGGTGGGGCTTGAGGTAACATGTGTGCAAACACACCCTGTGGCACGTTTTAAGTTAGGGAATTAATTACTCTTCAATCCTGAGGCTCCCTGGGGGCCAAGTAGCCCACCACTTACCTACAGTAAGCGCCACTGCACTGCGTTGCAGAGAGGTGGCCCAGGCCATGCCCCTTTTTACAACACTCTGTAACATAGCTCTGTGGCGCTTACTGGAGGTACCTAGTGGGCTAGTTGGACCCTAGGGACCCTCAGGATTCAAGGGGTCTTAATCTCCCAACTTAAAACGGCCACAGGGCGTGTTTACACAGTGGTGAGGGGAGGGGACGGGGCCTGAGGTGACGTGTGCAAACACGTCCTGTGGCGTGTTTTCAGTTGGGGAAATAATTCGCCTTCAATCCTGAGGGTCCCTGGGGGGCAACTAGCCCACCAGGTGCTTCCAGTAATTGCCACTGCGCTGCGTTGCAGAGAGGTGGTCCAGGCCGTGCCCCTTTTTACACCTCTCTGCAACGCAGCTCTGTGGTGCTTACTGGAGGTCCCTAGTGGGCTAGTTGGACCCTAGGGACCCTCAGGATTCAAGGGGACTTAATCTCCCAACTTAAAAACGGCCACAGGGCGTGTTTACACAGTGGTGTAGGGAGGGGATGGGGCCTGAGGTGACGTGTGCAAACACGTCCTGTGGCGCATTTTCATTAGGGGAAATAATTCCCCTTCGATCCTGAGGGCCCCTGGGGGCCAACTAGCCCACCAGGTGCTTCCAGTAAGCGCCACTGTGCTGCGTTGCAGAGAGGTGATCCAGGCCATTCCCCTTTTTACACCTCTCTGCAACGCAGATCAGTGGCACTTACTGGACGCACCTAGAGGGCTAGTTGGACCCTAGGGACCCTCAGGATTCAAGGGGAGTTAATCTCCCAACTTAAAATGGCCACAGGGCGTGTTTCCACTGTGGTGAAGAGAGGGGGCAGGGCCTGAGGTGACATGTGTAAACACACTCTGTGGCATGTTTTAAGTTGGGGAAATAATTCCCCTTCAATCCTGAGGGCCCCTGGGGGCCAACTAGCCCACCAGGTGCTTCCAGTAAGTGCCACTGCGCTGTGTTGCAGAGAGGTGGTCCAGGCCGTGCACCTTTTTACACCTCTCTGCAAAGCAGCTCTGTGGTGCTTACTGGAGATACCTGGTGTGCTAGTTGGACCCAAGGGACACTCAGGATTCAAGGGGACTTTATCTCCCAAATTAAAATGGCCACAGGGCGTGTTTGCACACATGTCGCCTCAGGCACCCCCTCCCTTCACCAGTGTGCAAACGCGCCCTGTGGCGTGTTTTAAGAGGTAGTATTAATCCCCCTGCCCTATTATGTACTACGGTCTTACAGAGGTCATGGTAATCACAGGGGTACCTCAACGCATAGTGTTCCCTAGTGTATGTAGGTGTTTTCACTGTATTATTAGTGTATTTTAGCATAGCACTGGCTCTAGGCCTGGTTAGTCAGATTCAGTTACCACCAGTAGCCGTTTGAAAAAGTTGTGGGCACAGGAGAACTTTCTGCACATCTCTTCTTCTTCCTGCAGTTTTCTTCGTCTTTGTGGACTTCTGTTGCTTCTTTCTGCATTTTTTTTTTTTCTTTCTGTGCATTGTTTCTTCTTTCATCACATGTCCTACCTCTGTAGGCATAGTTAGAAACTAGCATTTAAAAAACCCTTGTAATTCACTGAAAAAAACATAGGTTTCAGGCACGTTATATTTAAAAATTTGCATTTAAAAAACTTTAGAAATTCACTGAAAAAACCATAGGTTTCAAAGACGTTATAGTTAGGAATTAGCATTTAAAAAACCTTAGAAATTCACTGAAAAAAACCATAGGTTTTGGAGAAAGTTATAGTTAGCTGGACATTTCACTCGTACAAAACCCGTGAAATTCCCCCTGTTATAGTTAGTTCAGCTAACTATAACTCGTGCCCCCGCAATGCACTGCTGATGACATCACATATTATATCACTCATGACATGGTAAGTGACATCACTGATGACATCACTGATCACAACAAGCTCTCCCCCTTCAGCCCTGTGGCATCTGGTCCAGAGACAACGAGACACTTAGGGCGCCTCATCTTTTGTCGGGGATCGAACACACCTCATTTTTCACCTCTCTAGCCTGTGGGTGCCCTGCAAACCCCGTTGAATGCCCCTACTCGTGCAACGAACTCATTCCACCAAGCTCCAGATGCCAACTGCCCTTATGCTGTGCGGAGCGGCATCTGTGGGAGCACATGCTCATTTGCATAGTGATGGAACTCCTGCACAAGTTGTATGCCATAGTGAGGGGGGATAAAAAATAAGAGCAGCACTTTAGAGTCTGAGCATAAGGCACCACACAGGGGGTTCAAACACACGCGTCACAAATGTATACACCACCGTAAACTATACTGTCACTGTCCGTTACCAAGCAAGCACCATCTCTTGGTGTGTGGACTTGGTGGTGGAGTACTGTTACTAAGCAGCTTTAGAGGCACAGTCACAGAAATCTACTTTTAGGTCTAAGTATGACTGTGCAGCTGTCTGCAAGACTTACTGTCACTAATTGTGTGCAATATACAGAGTGCACTTTGGCTCCGCCCAGAGGAGATTTTTTCCCCTCTCACCTCATTCTATTGGCTGTGTGGTGCATCATTGTGCACCCTCTGGAGTGAGTGACCTTAGGGACACTTTTAGATCCCAAAAGTACAATGAATCCTGACATATGTTACCTCATAAATGCATTGCAAATAGGAAACAATTGCTTTTGTTTAATTTTTTCCGCAGACTCAGGCAGGATTTATAATATATATTTTAGTTGGCACTCAAAATGCAAACCAGACCTAATGGCTTTGACAATGCTTGTTTTCCTAGATGTGAGAGCCTAGCTGTGCTATTTCATGGTTTACAAATATAAACAAACCATATTTAGAAACTTTGTAGAATGTGCTGCCCAGCTGCATAAGATCTCTGCTTTGGGGTACAGAATACCACTGTTCCTGCGGCAGAGTGATTACTTTAGGTAACCTCACAACATCAGTAAAACTGAGCAACAAACATTGTTTTACCACCACAGTAATGTTACTTGCAAGCAGACAGGGGCTGGTATTGCCCAGCTTTGAGGGCCAGCTCTAAGAGGGTGCCAGTGCACAACTGCCTTCCCAGTCAAACTATGTAGCATGTCTGAACTGGCTAACATGTACCTTTGCCAGGTTGTGCAGCCCTCCCCACACACTGGTGCAATCTGGCAAAAGACTGCAGATCTCCTGTGCAGATGGAGTTTACTATCTTTGGGCAAGTACTCTGCATTAGAAATGAGGCTGCCACAGCAGTACACAGCAACGCTAGGAGAGTAGCACATGTTGGTGCACCATCCTCACCGCCACTCACCTCTGTAGAGAACAGTGAACCGCAAAGCTTGTGTCTTTCTACTTGCAGCCCTCATTCACAACCATAAACACAATGGACTCTGCCATATACTCACTCCCACTGCAAAACAATGAATGCATGTTTCTGACAAGTAGAGAGAATGACACACACACAAATAAATCGTCTGCTCTCTTTTATGGTCAGAACTTATATATGTTCATTATTACATTTCTACAACCGACACCCTTCCATCCACACACTTCCGAAAAGGAGACCGAAGGTACTGATAAAAATCACAGTGCTTGATAGTCCTGTCAGAGATATGAAGCGCTACACACATGCTTCCATGCGACACAGTTAGTACAATATAGCACAGTACCCATTGTTGATTGATTACTTACATGAATTGACCACTAACCTGCGTCTTATTCAATGTCAGGTACAGGACATCCTGCCACCCAAACCTGAGGGCCCTGGCCACACCATCCAGCCAGGTGATTGGGTCTGCATCCGCAACTTCCAGAGGACCAAGAACCTGGAGCCGAGGTGAAAAGCGCCCCAGCAAGTGTTGTTGGCTACCAGGTCTGCAGTGAAAGTGGCAGGAAGAAAGAATTTGGTACACGCGACACACTGCAAACGAGTGCCTCTGCCACTGCCATACGACCAGTGGGTCAAGGAGGGCCTGGGAGACGATGAATGTGAACAAGTCCCACGCTTTGTACCCTTCAGTGATGCTAACGTTGCCTGGCCTTCATCTGAGCGAGAGGACGACGACATCATGCAAGCTGCTGTTCCTCCGCGTTTGAGGCTGCGGAACACTCAACAGCTGGAGCCTTTGTTTCCTGATCAAACAACGCCCGGGTACACCAGGTACAACCTTCGACCCAGAAAAAAGGACTGAAGACATAAAGGTCTCTGCCCTCTACCTCACCTGGCCTGACGTTCGCTGCAGGGCTGTGTTATTTGCCAGCGGATATATCCTACCGGTACCGGTGCAGCGGACCACAGTGTGTCAATAGGACTGCTGGAATCACTGTCCGGTGAAGCAACCAACAATCACAGGCAGCAACTAGGGAAGACCGGGTGAGGCATAACGGTGACAAAAATGAACACTGACAGCTTAAAGGACAGGAAAATGAAGAAGAGAAAGTACATAAAGATAATACATGGCCAGGACACGATCTGTCTACTTGTACTCAGGATGAGGGTTCATGGTCCCTAACCGGTTGGTTTTGAGGCCTGGTCTCTCAGTGGGGATGGAAGATATTGATTTTCGTTGCCATCATTGCAGCCGCATTCTTTTTTTGCTGCCTCTGTGTTCAATGTATGCCCGTGCTATGTGGCCTCTGTGCCACCTCTTTAACACCCAAGCCAGTAAATTCACACCACCAGAATGCCATGATGATGCTTGAGAAGGAGGTCCAGAATATGATGGACATTGACCTAGGTGATGACGGAAAGTTGCCTCTTCATGGCAAAAGGAGGGACTGTTGAACTATGCTTAAAATGGCCACTGAGACTCCATTTCGTGTTGCCATGCTCTCGGCAACCTGGTGAAGGATTGCTTTCTATGTCCCTGTTAGAACTTGCTTAAGCCTCCTCGCTCCTTGCGGTTGAGCCAATTCCAGAAGCTGCTTGTGTACCTCGCCCCCCCCCCGGTTGTGCCAGAGACTTAGCCACATCCTGTCCACTGTTGGTAACTCAGCCTCTTACACCATCAGCTGTGCTCCATGACCACGCCATCTGGGCGCTGAAGCAAGAGGCAGTGTACATTGTGCAATCAGAGACCGACGCTCTCTGGCCACGATTACGCCACCTGAGACTAATGAGGAACTTGTTGGATGTGTAAAGGGTGTGGCTAGTGCTATAATTATGTGTGCGCTGCGGAGTGAAGCAGCAGTCTCCGTAGAATTGTCTTTGTACCATTCTGGGACCCTGTCCTTAGCTCGAGCTAATAAATTAAATTTACTTTCCTCCACAGCTAAGTTGTCCTGGTCTCTTTGGTAATACACGAGTAATCAAGGTGAACCTGTAGATTCTAGGTGTCCCCTGCA
This sequence comes from Triturus cristatus, assembly GCF_964204655.1. Classification (NCBI taxonomy): domain Eukaryota; kingdom Metazoa; phylum Chordata; class Amphibia; order Caudata; family Salamandridae; genus Triturus; species Triturus cristatus. The sequence continues at coordinate 348,151,460 of NC_140582.1, forward strand.
CCGCTGGCTTTGACCCTCCAGTCGGGAGGGGTCTCCAAAAGCCGGTTCTACAATTGGCGTCCAACGTGGGGCGTCTTCGGTGGTCGTCAGCGAGCCTGGTGGTCGTGAGGGGTCCAAGATCGAATTCCAAGGGAGGCGCGCCACTACATTGGCTGAAAATTGTCCTTCTGGGCCGAGGTCTCCGATTGTGTGATTCCTCCCTCCTAGAGGCTATCCGACTGCGGCCCCGACTGACGCCCCTGTTCCGGTTCCTAATTTTCGGAGATCAAGACCTTTGTGACACTTGCTGTGCGAGGAAAGATTAACGGTCAGGTAAGAGTGGGAGTGACCCACTTCTTTGGTAAATTGTATTTGGTTTTGGGTATTGTTCGACTTTTGCCGAAGCCGAAGCCAAGGGGTAAGTACAGTCATATGCTGTAAATGTTCGATTGTACCCTTTGATGTTTACAACCAGGATACACGTCTAGAGATGTCTGGGTTTAGTACGTTTCGGAAATGGTGTTGGTGTAGTTGTTGTGCACAGGACTCCGCATTGGAGGAATCTTGTCCGATTCCTCCCTTGGGGACCCCTAATCACGAAGTCTATGTTAAACATGGAATTGGCCCAATTGTGTTTTCCTCCCTCTGGCACAAGTATACAAAGGGTAATGCTAAGTTACAATGGCCAATGCATTGTAGTTTTGAACGTCCTGTATTAGACAATCTGGAGGAGAAATTCTTTCAAAGAAAAGTTAGACCTGGATGTTTGATTCCTTTCGGGTTTGGCGCAAGGAGTCCAAGCAGAAGGAAATCAAACTCAAAACAAGCATTGGCGTGGCCAATGGATCTCGCTTTTGGGGCCTTATGGGTGTTTAGTTATGCAGCACAATATCCTTGGTGCATCAACATCAACTGTTGCATGGATGAACACTTATGGGGTCCCGGGGGCGGGAGCTGTTGGCTATGCCAATGCTTGTTATAGATATACTTTTGGTGCCTCGAATGAACTCATAGTATTGTCTTAACACAACCACTTCTGATGTTTTAATATTATCAGCTACATGAAGGACCAGAATACAGCATTTCTGGTTCCAAAGAAAGAAGCAATAGATAGGATTTGAGAACACAATATTTTCATACAACACCCTTAGGTGACACAAGCCAAGTCAAACCCCAGGAGAGCCTGCCACCCTAATCTTGTGCCATAGTGTATACTGTATCAGGTAAATACCTGGCAGTGGGTATCTGTAGGCGCTGCGCGCACCGCATGCCTGATTACCATGGCTTACCAATTACCAAGCGCAGAGATGGTTCAGATGAGCAACACGGTAAAATGCGCACGGACAAATTAGATTCATCTCCCCTCTGGGACAACTGGGATGGCACAAGCACAGAAAACAACATTACAATGCGCCGGACATAAAACCCTTCAAAAACACTATCAAAATGGTGAAAGGCATTTGTATTTTGAATGTTAATTTAACATACAGTAGTGTGCATGGGGGAATCTTTATAATCAGCACTCCAATAAACTCACAAATGACTAGTATTTTATAAGCTTGTTAGGAACAAATCACTCCCTCAGCTTTTATTTACTTACTGATGAAGCATAAAAATCCTCCATACATGAGGAGGTTTCCAAAAACACTTTCCTCTCTCTCGCTCATCAGCGGTTTTAAGAAGCTCTCCCCCTTCCGCCCTGTGGCATCGGGTCCAGAGACAACGAGACACTTAGGGCGCCTCATGTTTTGTCGGGGATCGAACACACCTCATTTTTCACTACTCTAGCTTGTGGGTGCCCTGCAAGCCCCGTTGAGTGCCCCTACTCACGCAACGAACTCATTCCACCAAGCTCCAGATGCCAACTGCCCTTATGCTGTGCGGAGCGGCATCTGTGGGAGCACATGCTCATTTGCATAGTGATAGAACTCCTGCACAAGTGCACAAGGGCAGTATTGCTACAAGGAATGGCAGTGCACACATCAGGTTGCAGTAACTGGCTATTTTTACTTCAGGGTCATGTGTGAAATCCAATTTTCAGTACAACAGTTTAAGTCTTTCTTCTAACCCAACTCTCATGAACTCTGGAAGCTGTAATTTTAGCTCATTATAATATTTGACTCAGCCAATTTATAGAAAAACAGCAGATCACAGATCTAGTATAGCAATAACATTGTGTTACATTTGCTCATTGATGGTGAGATAGCAGTAATCACAATTAACTTACTTATATTCAACCCATGCAGGGAAATGTACATGTATCGCCATCCAGAGGGATTAATAGCAGTGACAACTGATTTACTCTTGTGAAACCCAGGCAGAGAAATACACTAATTTCACCCTCTAGCGGACTATCCAATATTATAACAGAATAAATCAATCAATAGCCCTCATAGTCATATCAATATATATATTCACTGAAAAAAACCATAGGTTTTAGAGAAAGTTATAGTTAGCTGGACATTTCACTCGTACAAAACCTGTGAAATTCCTCCCGTTATAGTTAGTTCAGCTCATGACATGGCAAGTGACATCACTGATGACATCACTGATGACATCTCAAATGACATCACTGATGACATCACTGATGACATCATCCAGTGACTGTCTGTTTCTCCAAAGTTTAAATACATTTTAATATATATAAGGAAAGGCGTGTAGAAGAATGAGTGGGTGTATAAGTGTCTGAATGGATGATTTACTAGGTGTGTGACTAACTCTATTAGTGAGTGATTAAATATAATGTACTGAATGCATGGGTTAGTGACTAAACTGTGTGAATGTCTGTATTCGTCTGTCTGTTGGTGTGTAAGCAGCTGCATGGGTGTGCGAATAGCTGCATGAGTGTCGATATGGGTTATTGATTGGTTGTCTGAGTATCTGTATGGGTGCCTGAGTGTTCGTGTGGGTGGGTTGTGTATGACTCTGTGCATATATGTGTGAGTGGGTGATTCACTGGGTGCCTGGTTTTAAGAGTGCATCTGTGATGGACTGTACGGGTGGGTGAGTGTATGTATGGGTGTGTTAGTGATTGAATGTATATCTCAGTGGTACATGTGTGAGTAACTACATATGTGAAAGGCAGTATATATGTGTGTTAGAGTATATAAATGGCTATATGTGAGAGTGTGTGAATGTGAGAGTGGCTGTATGGATGAGTGTGTGCTTGTATTAGTGATTGTATAAGAGTGTAAGAATGTAGTAGTATTTTTATGAGTAAGTGAGCTGGTGTGTGTATAACTGTATAGGTGAGTAAATCGGAGTGTGATTAATTATTTGCATGACTGACTAGGTGTGTGCGTACCTCTATGTATGAGTGGCAGTGTGTGAGTTTCTATATAGGTGTATGAGTACATCAGCTGTGCTCCATGACCACGCCATCTGGGCGCTGAAGCAAGAGGCTGTGTACATTGTGCAATCAGAGACCGACGCTCTCTGGCCACGATTACGCCACCTGAGACTAATGAGGAACTTGTTGGAATGTGTAAAGTGTGTGGCTAATGCTATAATTATGTGTGCGCTGCGGAGTGAAGCAGCAGTCTCCGTAGAATTGTCTTTGCACCATTCTGGGACCCTGTCCTTAGCTCGAGCTAATAAATTAAATTTACTTTCCTCCACAGCTAAGTTGTCCTGGTCTCTTTGGTAATACACGAGTAATCAAGGTGAACCCATAGATTCTAGGTGTCCCCTGCACCGCTGGCTTTGACCCCCCAGTCGGGAGGGGTCTCCAAAAGCCGGTTCTACACCTGTAGTGGTTCCCCTCTGAGGCTGGCACTACATGGACTGGCTGTTGTCTGTGATATATTAGGAGCACAAATACCTCAGTAAAAAGTGTTGTGGTGCTAATTAAAATATTGCATGGCAAGGTGTGTTATTCAATTTTCAAAGTTCATATTTCACAGAAAAGTGGTCTAACAGTGAATTATTTGCCAGAGCTCACAGTGCTAAATTAATTTGGGGATATGTAGCTCCTGTTAACAAATAAAATAGCTAAACACAGTATTTTGTCTTTCTTTCAGTGCTGATTAAAAAACACTTTCACAATGACAATTTTGCTTTTAGAACATTAATCAGCACATCTGACAAGCCCCCTTTGAAGGCCCAGACTTGATTCAAGCATCTACCAATGAATCATCCCCAGTGTGCTAAAATAAAAAATGTAAACACAGAAAACATTGTACTTTATTTTCTTCATTCATATATGTCTTGTTAAACCTACGGTATAGTGTCAATGCACTGTAAAGGAAAAGCACACTTTTTCTAATTTCCTTCCAATGCTCTTTGCATTGACAATTTTGTTCATAGTAATACAAATTTTAAATAGTAACACATTATCCCCCAAAACACACTCAGATTTCTCAAAACATTGGCGAATGTATCTCCAGTCTTGACAAACAACGAATACTCCAATCTTTCTAAAGAGCACTAAAATCAATTAACAAACTGTGTAATAAAAAAAATACGTAACGAATAATATTGAAGAAATAGTTCTGCCCTGCCATGTCAGGGTTCAGATGACATTTATAAGCCACTCTGTTTGGACCTCATGGTTGGCAAATGTCACACTCATTGGTAATATAGGCCCATATTACAGTTACTCATTATGTATTCTCTCTCTCTCTCTCTCTCTCTCTCTCTCTCTCTCTCTCTCTCTATATATATATATATATATATATATATATATATATATATAAATTCACTGAAAAAACCATAGGTTTCTGTTGTGATCTTGACTATGTGAATGCTCTCATGCACGAGAGCATGGAGCACTGTGTTCAATGCATTCCACGTTCCACCTGCACTTAGAGCATTCTGTGCAAGGCAGTTAGAGACTAGCTGGCCTGGGGTGAGCAGCGTTTTCCACGCAGGTTATCTACTTCAATAAAAGAATTATCTGACCTCATATCCTGTGTTCCTTGGATGATTGGAGGTATCAATTTCAACATTGGCGACGAGGATGGGATTTCAGGCACGTTATAGTTAGGAATTAGCAAAACCTTAGAAATTCACTGAAAAAACCATAGGTTTCAGGGGCGTTATAGTTAGCTGGACTTTTCACTCGTACAAAACCATTGAAATTCCCCCGTTATAGTTAGTTCAGCTAACTATAACTCGTGCGCCCACAATGCACTGCTGATGACGTCACATATTACATCACTCCTGACATGGTCAGTGACATCACTCATGACATCACCTATGACATCACTCATGACATCACCTATGACATCACCTATGCCATACTTTTGTCATAAGTAAGACTGTTAGCGCTCGAGTTGTTCGTTAGAACACTCTGGGACATTCTGTCATTGGGCTACATCTGGGTGATCTTTGGGCTACATTTGGGCTCTTTTGTCTCTGGTGGCCATTTTCGGAGACTTATTTATTATGATGTTTCCTAATTTCCTCATTTACTACAGTCTCCTCAGTAGGAAATACTTTTAGTTTTTTACTTTGATTCCATCAAGAAGGCATTCAGATGTGTCACAAATTTGCCATAAATTCAGAATGTTAGCACTCTAGTTGCTTATTAGATCACTGTAGTAAAGCTACTGCTCACCAGGGAAGTCTGCTGCTGGTATTGATAGTGCATGTTTCAGTCTGCATGTCAGAATTGTTTAATGAAATAGAAGAGGATTTGAGAAGTCACTCAAAATGTGCCCTAATTTTTCTTTCTGCAGCACTAATCATACTTTCTATGGCAAAATGAACCCCCTCATTTTGTTCCTTTTTAAATTAAATGTTTTAAGAATTACCCCTTTATTCAAACCAAGATGGCTTCAGGTGTGCCATACGTTTGTCAGAAGTAGGACTCTTAGCGCTCTAGTTGTTCTTTAGAACACTCTGGGAAGCTGCAGTAGAAGACAAAAGAATCAACTGACAGTCTCTGCCCTTGTTGGATGTACATGTTTTACTGAGAATGTCAGACTTCATTCTCACATGACTGAGAAAGGTAATGTGAATTTACAGAAAATATGCTCTCAGTTAGCTTATAGATCACCTTCCAAACCTCTGTGGGAAAAGCATGAGAAAATAGTTTTCTCTCAAACATGATTCATGATATCACAGCAGAAGGCTTTTTCACATGGTAAAATCACCTTAGAACACACCACAATTCCTAAAATGAGTATGGTACCATCAACAAATGATTTATAATGTAACTAAAGTCTTAAAACCTTCTATTAACTGCAATGCTTTTTAATGAGGTGCTATCATGTATATTGGTCCCAATATGGCTGCCAACACTTCTTGGATGAAGTGCTGACAGCCAATCAGATCTCACGATGAGATGTGTGGTTAGGCTTCGCCCAGATATATATGTGATTTTACTTTTGATTTTCTCAGGAACTACTGAACGGATTTACACAATTTAAGCAAAAGGCACATGCCTGACCTGAGGACTACCTCTTTGCCAAATTTCAAGTAATTCTGTTCAGCCGTTCGGGCTGTAGCTTCGACTAAAGGTCCTATGGGAAAATGCATGGGGAAAACGTGTTTTGGGACCCCCCTTTTTTAGCAGCCCCCGCTTGACGAATCACCCTGAGACTTTCAGGGTAGGAGCTGAGCGGAGCGCCCCATTAGTTTTGAAAATTTCACGAAGATAAGTCAACCGGCGCCAAAGTTATTCAAAATAGAATTTTCAGATTTCCTATGGGAACTCGGTCCTAACTATAACTATCTACTGGCGACCGCCAGTAGATAATATATATATATTATATATATTAATATATATATGTGTGTGGGTGTATCTTGTTTTGGTGCGTTAATACACAAAATTCAATGGTATAAAAGCCCATATTTCAAAGGAGAAAGTCTCATGTTATGTGGTATCTTCCCTCCACCTGATTAAAATTGTATGGTTACCTAATCCAAATGGACAGAAATACTGACAGGACAGCTTCAGTATTCTTGGAAAATGGCATTGTGAGCATCCTCAAAATCTTTGCATTTAAACATTTTGGATATCTCTTTCATTCATTCCGTGGGTATTAAGAGAGACAAATTGATGCCTATAAAAGAAGCATTTGCATATGTGAACACACTCTCTGACCAATTCACAAAAGTATTTATAAATATGAGAATCAGTACTATAGGAATGCTCTTTTACGTATTCTTCAGCCTTTGTAAATCTGCCCCAAAACATCCAATTCCCTATTAGTAGACTGCGAAGAGGCACAATCCTTTATATTTGTACTAATTGTACTCAAATGTTCCAATTTCCCCACTTCCTTCCCAGTTTAGATTTTATGGGGCTAATTCAAAATGAAATGTAAAAGTGCTCAAATGAGTAGTACTTTACTTATTTCAAAATGCCTTTATGAATATGCCTGAATATGCTCAATTACTTATTTCTGATAAATAAGAATACAAATGTATATCACATGTAGCTACATGTACCATTACACTAGCCAACGTATTCGTGTTCATAATATGACGTCTTCCTTTCAGGTGGTAAAAATGATGATTGTTGTTGTCGTGACATTTGCAATATGCTGGCTTCCCTATCACATCTACTTCATCGTCACTACATTGAACAAGCAGTTGAACAGATGGAAATACATCCAGCAGATTTACTTGGCTAGCTTCTGGCTTGCGATGAGTTCCACCATGTACAATCCTATCATCTACTGCTGCCTTAACAGAAGGTAAGACATTATTTGAAATCTATCTGTACCACATCCATCCCATGTGCCAAACCCTATTTTCTAGCCCCTCTGCATCCCCTGCAAAATGATCAGGCTGCTTTTAACTTGAGCTGTTTGAAAGCCAAATTATAAATGTTCTGGGGTTTATATACAAGCCCCTTGAGCCGAAAGTGCCTCACTTTTAACATGGGAAAAATTGACGCATCGGTGGCGCAAGGGGCTGGTAAAAAAGCCCCTCTGTGTTTAGCATTTGTAGTAGAACTACCGCTTTCATATTTGGTGTCTCCACTTTATTTCCGCATTAGACAGTTATTTTTAGGTCGAACATTCGAGACCTCTTGTATATACTTTAGTATATACTTTAGTATATATACTTTAGTATATACTTATATGTGTATGTACTTTGTGGGCACTGGAGATCAGCCCTAGGACTTGTCTGCTTCCGCTTAGGGACTTTTTCTTTCTGTTCAACTGCCTCTACTTAACTGTCTTGATAGAAAGCGACCAGCAGAGGTCAGTAAAATACCAGAATTGCTTTCTGCTGAGGGACTTTCTTTTTTTTGATTTTCTAGCAACTGCCTTTATTTAACTTTCTTGATAGGAAACGACCAGCAGAGGTCAGTAAACTACCAGAATCACTTTAGCATTCTCTAGGTTCCAGTCCATAGAAATTGTCTTCCACGAGCACCAGTAGACAATACATTTTTTTTCAAATCTTGTATTTTCAGTGATATGACCCCCGAAGGCCCTGGATTTATATTAAAAACAGAGCTTTGGACTATACCATTTCCAGCTGAAAGGCAATATTTCTCCCCATGTGTTCCCATACCTGGACTGTCACGCAGTTTGGTGCTTACTTTCCCTCCATGTTAAAGAACAGTAGATGTTTCAGCACCCAGGCTAATGTGCTGCATAGCTAAATTCATATAAGATCCCAAAGGCGAGATCGATAGCATTGCAAATGCTTGTTACATTTTGCTTCTATTTCATCATTTGCAATCTTAAACTCAGATTTAATATTTGTTCATGCAGGGCATCACAATAACCAAATTTGCTGCACAACATTGCAAACCAGGACAGAAGAGTGCAGAGCCATATCTATCAAGGCTGGCCTCCAGCTGCTTTAACCCGAAGCGCTGATGCTCTTAAAGGCTGCCTTGCATGTTCCACAGCCTTGCATAGGATTTTCACTGGAAGCATGCCCTTCCATTACCAATATCTAAGTCTGGTCAAACAGAAAGATTTCCACTCGCTGGATGTGTGGTCTGCAATTCAACACGCATGCAAAGTGTGGTTTATTTTAGAGAAATGAAAAAATGTTTCCTTGATAGCACTTGCTTCAAGGAGGCATTAGTTTTTGATGCCAAGCCTGGCTTGGCTATCTTAGAAGTCCAGGCTATGTATCGAAACCTATAGATGTTTGTTCTGATATACCCAAGTAACATTACAGCAACATATCCTTGACACAATTTACAGAAAGCAGCACAAGGTGTTTTTTGAACTGAGGAGACAGCAACTTTCTAGCACACAATGCCATTTGCACTGAAGAGTAAATAATATGCTCCACTTTGTGTCACTTTCCGTCACTGCACACTGGCTTGGTGTATTAGTGAATCTGGGCCATACTTTCTGCTTTTTGTCTACTAAATAAAGGTTTACAGGAGTGGTTCAGGAAATGTGATAGATACTACCCACACAAAATAAAGCACTGTGCCCCTTCTGCATCTGAAAAGGCAGGATGAGACTTCAAACTTTGAAAGCACTTGATAATTTGAGAAAAGTCTCTTAATTTGTAAGGAATTAATTTGAGTACCTTTCTGATCCCATGCCAATGGAATTGATTGGTGCATTCTCTCTATCAAGGTTTTCTGAATTTTAGAATTTGAGTTTTGAATTTGAGTAATTCTGAGATACAAATTGCTAAGGCTGTTAAATGCAACACAGCACAGATTTTACATTGACAGCAAGAAAAGGATAACTGAGATGGTCCTTCTGAAGATTTATATACTTCATGGTCTTATATGTGTATATGGCCTGGACTCATAGGGCCCGATTCACAGAACTAACTTAAGGCAAAATCCTAAACTTACTACCATCTTGGTATTCACAGAAGGCACTTACTCATTTTGGTATTCACAGAAGGCACTTACTCATTTCGGTATTCACAGAAGTTAGGACTCCTAACTTTAGGACTCCTAAATGCCTCCTGTGAATACCGAAAGTCTTAAAGTTAGGATTTTTCTCAGTATAGGAGTAGTAAAGTTAGGACTCCTAACTTTAGGACTCCTAAATGCCTTCTGTGAATGCCGAAAGTCTTAAAGTTAGGATTTTTCTCAGTTTAGGAGTATACCTTTACGACTCCTAAACTGAGAAAAATCCTAACTTTAAGACTTTCGGTATTCACAGAAGGCATTCAGGAGTCCTAAAGTTAGGAGTCCTAACTTTACTACTCCTAAACTGAGAAAAATCCTAACTTTAAGAATTTCGGTATTCACAGAAGGCATTTAGGAGTCCTAAAGTTAGGAGTCCTAACTTTACTACTCCTAAACTTAGAAAAATCCTAACTTTAAGACTTTCGGTATTCACAGAAGGCATTTAGGAGTCCTAAAGTTAGGACTCCTAACTTCTGTGAATAGCGAAATGAGTAAGTGCCTTCTGTGAATACCAAAAATGGTGGTAAGTTTAGGATTTTGTCTTAAGTTATTTCTGTGAATTGGGCCCATACTTTTTAAACGGGCCTCGCCCCACGTAGAGGCTGCAACAAATCACCATTTTGGAGTATTTTACTGCTGCAATCTGAATCCTCTGTGCAGCCACTGGTAGCTGTGTGGGCCTCAATTCTGCTCTTCATTCTGACACCAAGCCTTGCATGTCTGCATCAACGTCTGAGTGGCAGAATAGTCTGTCCCCTACTCTCCAACTGAAGGTAGAAGGCTCCTGCCAAGCTTGGGCCTTCGAACAGCGCCATAGAGGCAAGGGTGGCCAGAAACAAAACGTGTGTCTACTTAATCCTACCTCTTCACTCGAGGGCAAGTCAAGAGACACATTTGTGCCCCCCAGCTAAGCCTCAAAGCACTTGATCGTGTTTTGAGCCCTGGAACATGCTGGACCCTGCCCAGCCACGATGGCGCTCTAAATTGGCTCCTGTAAACTGATCCATCCAGGCACTCACAGATCACAGACACGACAGTTAGTTTTATACGCGTGTGTGGAATGGTAGGTGTTGGGAAGGGTAGAACCCAGATGTGCAGGTTACATGAGGGAATTGACATTCCGTCATGAAAGGGAGCTTATGAGTATGACTTTTCTCTAGAAACAGCATTCCAGTTTTTCAATGTTTTTTTTTATCTGCTGTGGACAGCTGAGATGCAACCACCAAAGGAAAAAGGCTTGTATAAAAAGTGGGGCTTCACTGTGCCAAGCATGCTGAAACTACTGCCAATAGCAGATATTCAGCATGGTCCCAGATCCCTTTATCATTATCAGCCAAGGGATTTGAGTAGTACATTTAAGATTTATTTTGCATCTTCAGTGCTAAATATCTACGTCTGTCACATTGTCTCAACTGTTTGTTAGCACTTTGAGAGCCAAGAATCAGCATCGTCATCACAACCCACCCTACATTCAACCTGGATCAAGGTCGCTGCTTTGCCTCAGGACTGCCAGTACTTTCAGATCACTTTGCGACTGATCAGCTAATGGGTCCCTTAGTTCAGGGTACTTTCCGGTGTACCTTCAGATTATCAGCAAGATGGAGTAGCTGCTTGGTTAGGAACTCTTGCAAGCATGCACCTTCTGTCTACAAGAGGCCTTCAGAACCCATTGTTCCAGGAAAGTGATAAGGTACTACTCTCTATAGACATCCATAATAGTATCAAAATGTAAGGCACCATCATGTGATGATAAAAGGAACCGTGTATGGGCCTAACATTTAGATACCAACTTGAAGGCATGAAATAGACACATTTTTTATATCACATTATCCACTGCTCTGCAAAGGAACGACCAAAGCAGTCTAGCTGAGGTTTGAGTGAGAATCTGAAAAAGCGGTATGTTTTCTTTGCCATGCATCCTTTACCATGTGGTACCTTTATAACGCAGAGTATATCATGCAGGTAAATATAATGAATGTCATTTTTCTTTAGTTTACAGTGCAGGACTTTATCACTCAGGAATATTCTGAGTATGTTTTTAAATAACATATATATATATATATATATATATATATATATATATATATATATATATATATATATATATATATATATATATTCACTGAAAAAACCATAGGTTTCAGGGGTGTTATAGTTAGCTGGACTTTTCACTTGTACAAAACCATTGAAATTCCCCCGTTATAGTTAGTTCAGCTAACTATAACTCGCGCGCCCGCAATGCCCTGCTGATGACGTCACATATTACATCACTCATGACATGGTCAGTGACATCACTCATGACATCACTGATGAAATCTCAAATGACATCACTGATGACATCACTGATGATATCATCCAGTGAATGTGTGTTTTTCTGAAAATTAAATATGTTTTATATATGTATATCTCAAGGTCGATGGAAGAATAAATGGATATATAAGTGTCTAAATGGATGATTTGTTTTTGAAAAATTGATTGTGTAACTGACTGATTAAGTGTATCATAGTGAATACATGGCTAAGTGAGTAATGTTTAAATATGTAAATATCTGTATCAGTCTCTCACTTTGTGTATAAGTGGCTGCATGGGTTGGTGAGTAGCTACATGGGTGTCTATATAGGTTATTAGTTGTTTTTTTGAGTATCAATCTGAGTGTCTGCATGGTTCGGTGGGGGGTATTACGTAGTGCATAGGTGCATGAATGAGTGACTCACTGTTTGTATGTGTTGAAGACAGCATGTGTGCAGGACTGTATGGGTGGATGAGTGTGTATGGGTGTGTTAGTGAGTGAATGACGGTCTCAATAGTGTCTTTATGAGTAACTACATATGTTTTAAACTAGTATATGTGACTATTAGTGTATATAAGTGAGTATATGTGAGAGTGAGAGATTGAAAGAGTTCCTGTATGAATAAGTATGTGTTTCTATAAGTGATTGTTTAGAAGACTAAGTATGTGTAAGTTTCCGTAGAAGTAAGTGTGGTGGTGTGTGTATAACTGTATATGCAAGTAAATGTATGTTTGATTCTTTATTAGCATGAGTGACTATGTGTGTGAGTAACTCTATGGATGAGTGGCATTGTGTAACAGGATGTATAGGTGTATGAGTACATATGATGAGTGAGTACATGTATGAGTGACTGTATAGGACTGTTGGTGAATGAGTGGATGTGTATGTGGATCTTAGAATTACTGAAGAGGTTGTTGTAACTGGTATTGGTATGTCCATTGTTTTGAAAATTTTAGTCTCTATTTTTGAATGTGTGTATCAAAGGTTATATTAGGGTGAGAGGAGGTCTGCCACTCTATCACAAGGATGATGTCATCAGTGATGTCATCAGGGATGTCATTTGAGATGTCATCAGTGATGTCATGAGTGATGTCACTGACCATGTCATGAGTGATGTAATATGTGACGTCATCAGCAGTGCATTGCGGGCGCGCGAGTTATAGTTAGCAGAACTAACTATAACGGAGGAATTTCTATGGTTTTGTACAAGTGAAAAGTCCAGCTAACTATAACACCCCTGAAACCTATGTTTTTTTCAGTGAATTTCTGAGGTTTTTTAAATGCTAATTCCTAACTATAACATGCCTGAAAACTATGGTTTTTTCTGTGAATTTCAAAGGTTTTTTAAATGCTAATTTCTAACTATACCTACAGAGATAGGACATGTGAAGAAAGAAGAAAAAATGCACAGAAAGAAAAAAAAGAAGTGCAGAAAGAAGCAACAGAAGTCCTCAAAGATGAAGAAAAGTGCAGGAAGAAGGATAACATGCAGAAAGAACAAAAAGAAGAGCAGAAAGAAGCCTTGTTGCAAAATCATCCTGTACCCTCAACTTTTTCAGACGGATACTGGTGGTAACTGAGTCTGACTAACCAGTCCTAGAGCCAGTGCTATGTTAAAAGACACTTAGAATACAGTGAAAACACCTACATACACTAGGGAACATTATGCGTTGGGGTCCCCCTGTGATTAGCATGACCTCCTCTGTAAGCCCCTAGTATATAATAGGGCTGGGGGGTTAAAACTACCTCTTAAAACAGGCCACAGGGCGTTTTTGCACACGTTTACTCAGGCCCCGTCCCCTCCCTTCACCACTGTGTAAACACGCCCTGTGTCCGTTTTTAGTTGGGAGATTAAGTTCATTTGAATCCTGAGGGTCCCTAGGGTCCAACTAGCCCACTAGGTACCTCCAGTAAGTGCCACAGAGCTGCGTTGCAGAGAGGTGTAAAAAGTGGCACGGCCTGGACCACCTCTCTGCAATGCAGCTCAGAGGCACTTACTCGAAGCACTTGGTGGGCTAGTTAGCCCCCAGGGGCCCTCAGTATTGAAGGGAAATTATATCCCCAATTTAAAACGTGCCATAGTGCGTGTTTGCACACGTCACCTCAGGCCCCGTCCCTCCCTTCACCACTGTGTAAACGCGCCCTGTGCCTGTTCTAAGTTGAGAGATTAAGTCCCCTTGAATCCTAAGGGTCCCTAGGGTCAAACTAGACCACTAGGTACCTCTAGTAAGCGCCACAGAGCTGAGTTGCAGAGAGGTGTAAAAAGGGGCTTGGCCTCAGGACAACTGTCTGCAGCGCAGCTCCCTGGCGCATACTAGAGATGCCTGTTGGGCTAGTTGGCCCTCAGGGACCCTCAGTATTGAAGGGGAATTAATTCCCCAACTTACAACTCGCCAGGGGGCGTGTTTGCAGAGTGCTGCAAGGAGGGGGCATGGCCTCCGGCACGATGCCAGTCTTTTCTTTATTTTAATTTTTTAAGAAGGGGGGCTGTGTGGTTCCCCTTCTTATTCTAATTTATTGACCCTGATGACCCCATCCCCCAGGGCCTGTCTCCTAATTATATTTTTTTGACCCCAATCCCCAGGGCCGGCCACTCTTTTTTATTATTTTAAAAAAATATATATTTATAGACACACCTACGACATGCTGGACAAACCGTACGTACCTATCACCATGACGATTTGCGTGATATTCATTAAAAGGCGACTATGCATACAATGAATCCACGTGGAATGTATTTACACCACTAGTGAAGCTCTGACATGTCTGATGCCCTACCGTGCCTAATCCCGGTAGACACCCTTGTCGTTTATTTATACAAACATGGGTAGCTATTGACGGGCACATTTAATACACATGCACACCAAGCCTTTCAAAGGGGATTCGACAAAAATTCGACAAAAACTATGCAAGAAACCCCCCTCACGGTTAATAAAACACACATCCACTGCCGAGAGTGTAATACTTTTTATTTTACTCTCTGGAAAGGGGACGAACATCACTTGCGAGTCACAGCGCGCTCCTGGCAGAGCCCAATGCTGTGTTACACCCACTATTGCCTACTGAGTGCCGCACACTGTGTTGTATTCCACTAGCTAGTGCATATGCTATGACACTCTCTAGCCCATGTGCACTGTAACACCACCCCGTGAATATGTCATGCCACACTTGTCTTCGCACGGGTTATATTGCCCCATCTAACGTGCCTTCCTCGATGCCTATGTTATAACGCACAGTGCTATGCCATACATATTACAATCTGGGATCCATATCTTTGTCACAGTGCATATGCAACGTTACACTCCCCAGCACATATTTTATATTACAACTTTAGAGACTAGTTAGGTTACACAACACTGCCCTGTGCATATTACACTCCAAGGCACATATCGCATAGCACGCGCTAGTGCCTGTGCTATCTCGCGCTCTCCAATGAATCTGTCATTGCACACAATGTATTGCATATTATATTTCACGCCCGGTTCATCTTATATCAGACTTTTTGGTGCATAGTTTATACCATACACTATATCTAGTTTTCATTTTCAATCGTGCTCTCAGGACTATGTTCTATATAACACTGTGTTCACCTACCCTTTTCACAGGAATTACATTTTGCGATAGAGGGTGGAGGGTCAGGGGGTGTTTCTGCCAAGTGAGCCCGGAGTCACAGTCACAAACTTCCTCTTCTTCCTGAATAAAAGTGAGATTATGCTGCAGACTTGTTCATATTTTAAGTAGTTCGCACAGACACACGTTTTAAAAACAATAAAGTTCCTAATACCCGCCTTCTCTCAACAGTTAGCTTGCTGCCCCATCCCCCTCCTCCCTATCCTCTGTTGTGTCAATTCATGGACTAGCCTCCTCCCTCCTGCCATGCATGGGCTGATGTGCTGCCACTGCCCTCAATTTAGTATGATGTACCAGTCCACTCCTCCTGCCCTCCATTGCCCAATTCTATGCCCCATCATTGACCTCCTGCTTAAACTCTGTGCTTAGCTTGCTGCCCCTATTCTCCTTCCCCCTGCCCTCCGATGTCTTTGTGCATGCCCCTGCTCCATCCTTTTTGCCCACCATGTTCCATGGACCTGCCACTCCTATCTACACTGAGTGTTCTGTTGAGCTGCCACTCCCCTCCCTCCTCACCTGCCTAACATTGTCAGATGACTGTAACCTGTCCCTGCCACCTCCACCCTGCCTGTCCACATGCCATGCCCCTATCCACTTCCTCCTGTCCTACATGGTCCATTGTACTGCCACACCCTTCTGCCCTCCCTGGTCTGTTGTGCTGCAACTGCTCCTCCTGCCTGCCCCGTGCGGTCTGTTGTGAGGCCCCTTCCCCTGAACTTTCTTGTCTGTGCACAGGTCCTGACCCTCCCTTCTATCCTCCATCGTCCTTTGTGCATGCCCCTGCACCCTCCTTCTTGCCCATCATAGCCATTGTGCTGCCACTAACCCTCCCACTTGCCATGCATGATCTTCTGTGCTGCCATGGCCCCTCCCACCTTCCCTGTGTGGTCAGTTAGCTGCCCCTGACCCCCTCCTACCTTCCCTCCATGGTCTGTGTGTATGCCATTACAGTCTCACTGTTGCTCTTCATGGTGTGTCTTGCTTCTAGTGCCCATCCTGCCTGACCTCCATGGCTATCTTGCTGCTCCTGCCCTGCCCCCTTGCCCCCAGCCCTCTGTTTACATGTGCAGACCCCTACTCCCTCCCTTCTGGCTTGTCTGTTCCATTGTAATGCCCCTGATCCGTCCCTCCTGCCCTTTATGGTCTGTTATGCTGCAGCTTTCTCTCCTGTCTGTCCATTATGGTCAGCTAGCTACCATTGCCTCTTGCCCCTCTGTTCTCTGTTGTCCATGTGCATGGTCCTGCCCCCTCCCTCTTGCTTTCTATGGATTGTTGTGCTGCACTCCCGTCCCGCATGCCCTGTGTGGTGTATTGTGCTGCTGCAAACCCTGATGCCTGCCCTGGTGGGTCAGTTTGGTACACCTCTCCATGTCCCTCCTGTCCTCTGTTATCCAAGTCCATGTCCCTACCCCATTTCCTTCCATGATCCAATGTACCATACTTGCGAACATTTTGAACTTGGTAAGAGGGAGATTTTGAAAAAAAACTGGGGTATTGATTTTCCCCTTTGAGTTACATTGAAAAAGAGGAGATTGTAGACAGGAGACAGACCAAATAAAGCCCATTTGAGCTTAAAAACATTGGACGTTTCCTGGCTAAATCGGGTCTGTTGGCATGTATGGTTGTACTACCATTGCCTCTTCCTTCTGCCCACAATGGTCTATTACATTGCCACAGCCTCTCTTGCAAGTCCTGTATTATTGGTTTGTTGCCCCTGCCCCCTTTCCACTGCCCTCCATAGTCTGTTGTGCTGCCACGGCCCTTCCTGCCTGCTCAGTGTGGTTAAATTGTTGCCTTTGCACCCTCCTACCTTCCTTCAATTTTCAGAGTCCGTGCCCCTGGCCTCTGCCTCTCAACAGTATCCTAATGAACAACTAGATTGCTAACATTCTATATTTATTACAAAAGTGTGGAACGCCTGACGTCATCTTGATGTAATCAAAACTGTAATACCTAGAGCATTTCCTTTAGAAATTACATATATGAGAGGGTGTTATTGGCATCAAAATTATGGTTAGTGCTCTAAAAGACTAAAATAAGGACATATTTTCTGAGTTTTCAAATAGCGACAAAGCACTTTTAAATTATTTGTTATCTTTATGTTTTTTTATCCAGTTGACTACTTGATTAAATATTGCACTTAGGGGAGAGGATGTGGTGTTACTTCCAGAACTGCAGACTTTGCAACTGGGGAACCAGGTTGGAGTTTCTGCTTCAGCTCGACATTCTGTGATTCTGGTCAAATCACTTAGTCTCCCCATGTCTACAACCAAAATTAATTTGTTCTTGTGTGATGTAACCAATGCTCATGTAAAGCACTCCAATACCTGACAAGTCTGCACTATATAACACTGCAAAAACAAAAACAAAAAATAAGTGTTTTGCACACTTCTGTCATTGGGCTATATTTGGGCTACATCTAGGTGATTTTGGGCTACATTTGGGCTCTTTTGTCTCCGGTGGCCATCTTGGGAGATTTATTTGTTATGAAGTTTCCTAATTTCCTCATGTACTGCAGTCTCCTCAGTAGGAAATGCTTTCAGTTTTTTACTTTGATTCCATCATGAAGGTATTCAGATATGTCACACATTTGCCATAAATTCTGAATGTTAGCACTCTAGTTGCTCATTAGATCACTGTAGTAAAACTACTGTTCACCATGGAAGTCTGCTCCTGGTATTAAAAGTGCATGTTTCAGTCTGCATGTCAGAATTTTTTAATGAAATAGAAGAGGATTTGAGAAGTCACTCAAAATGTGCCCTAATTTTCTTTCTGCAGCATTAATCATAATTTCTATGGCAAAATGAACCCCCTCATTGTGTTCCTTTTTAAATTAAATGTTTTAAGTGTTACCAGTTTATTCCAATCAAGATGGCTTCAGGTGTGCCATACTTTTGTCATAATGAAGACAGTAAGCGCTCTAGTTGTTTTTAAGAACACTCTGGGACATTCTGTCATTGGGCTATACTTGGGCTACATCTGGGTGATATTTGGGCTACATTTGGGCTCTTTTGTCTCTGGTGGCCATCTTGGGAGACTTATTTGTTATGAAGTTTCCTAATTTCCTCATTTACTGCAGTCTCCTCAGTAGGAAATACTTTCAGTTTTTTACTTTGATTCCATCAAGAAGGCATTCAGATGTGTCACACATTTGCCATAAATTCAGAATGTTAGCACTCTTTTTGCTCATTAGATCACTGTAGTAAAGCTACTGCTCACCAGGGAAAACTGCTGCTGGTATTGAAAGTGCATGTTTCAGTCTGCATGTCAGAATTTTTTAATGAAATAGAAGAGGATTTGAGAAGTCACTCAAAATGTGCCCTAATTTTTCTTTCTGCAGCACTAATCATACTTTTTATGGAAAAATGAACCCCCTCATTTTGTTCCTTTTTAAATTAAATGTTTTAAGAGTTACCACTTTAATCCAAGCAAGATGGCTTCAGGTGTGCCATACGTTTATCATAAGTAGGACTGTTAGCGCTCTAGTTGTTCTTTGGAACACTCTGGGAAGCTGCAGTAGAACACAAAGGAATCAACTGACAGCCTCTGCCCTTGTTGGATGTACATGTTTTACTGAGAATGTCAGACTTCATTCTCACATGACCGAGAAAGGTAATGTGAATTTACAGAAAATATGCTCTCAGTTAGCTTATAGATCACCTTCCAAACCTCTGTGGGAAAAGCATGAGAAAATATTTTTCTCTCAATCATGATATCCCAGCAGAAGGCTTTTTCATATGGTGAAATCACCTTAGAACATACCACAATTCCTAAAATTAGTATGGTACCATCAACAAATGATTTATAATGTAACTAAAGTCTTAAAACCTTCTAATAACTGCAATGCTTTTTAATGAGGTGCTATCATGTATATTGGTCCCAAGATGGCTGCAAACACTTCTTGGATGAAGTGCTGACAGCCAATCAGATCTCAGGATGAGATGTGTGGTTAGGCTCCGCCCACATATATATATGATTTTACTTTTGATTTTCTCAGGAACTACTGAACAGATTGACACCAGACCTGCAAAAGGCACTTCCCTGACCTTAGGACTACCTCTCTGCCAAATTTCAAGTAATTCTGTTCAGCCGTTCGGGTCCTAACTATAACTATCTACTGTCGACTGCCAGTAGATAATATGTATATATATATATTAGTGTATATGTATATATATCTACATCTACATCTATAGCTATGTACCTAGCTATATATATATATATATATATATGCATCTGACGAGCACCCCTGGTGGTCTGGCTGCACGTCCTCTACATGCAAACAACGTTGGATATTATCTACTGGCGGTTGCCAGTAGATAGTTATAGTTAGGACTGTGTTTCCATAGGAAATCTGAAAATTCTATTTTGAATAACTTTGGCGCTGGTTGACGAATCCTCGCGAAATTTTCAAAACTAATGGGGTGCTCTGCTCAGCTCCTACCCTGAAAGTCTCGGGTTGATTCATCAAGCGGGGGCTGAGAAAAAAGGGGGGTCCCAAAATGCGTTTTCCCCATGCATTTTCCCATAGGACCTTTAGTCGAAGGTACAGCCCGAACGGCTGAACAGAATTACTTGAAATTTGGCAAAGAGGTAGTCCTCAGGTCAGGCATGTGCCTTTTGCATATATGGTGTAAATCTGTTCAGTAGTTCCTGAGAAAATTGCATTTAAAAGTACATAAATATCTATAAGCACGCACCGTGTGCGCACGGTGCGCGCACCCTAACGTGCGCGAGTTCAATTCTGATTGGTGGTTACATGTCAGTCAACATTCGAATCGGTCGAAATCAGGAAGTGTCGGCCGCCATTTTGTGTGTTTGTTGTGTGACAGTGAAAAAGAAAGGTGGGGAACGTGAAAAGGGGGCAGGGTAGAGAGTTCGTGACCCCCTAGCCTTTGTCAGGGGGTCCCTGAAGGACCCCGAAGGGTGAAAAAAACATTTTATTTTTTTTTCAAAAATTCACGGTGTGGGCGCACCGTGGGCGCACGGTGAAAAACCTTAAAAAAAACATTCTAAACGAGCCATTCCAAATTACAGGATACAGTCAATCTATAACTATATACATAGGTAGTTTGTTGCAAAATAAATATATAAAAAATATAATAATACATACATAACTTAGCATTTAAAAAACCTTACAAATTCACTTAAAAAAAACATAGGTTTCACACACTTTATAGTTAGGAATTAGCATTTAAAAAACCTTGCAAATTCACTTAAAAAACCATAGGTTTCACACATGTTATAGTTAGCTGGACATTACACTCGTAAAAAAAACAATGAAATTCCCCCGTTATAGTTAGTTCAGATAACTATAACTCGGGCGATCGCCACTCTATCACAAGGATGATGTCATCAGTGATGTCATGAGTGATGCCACTGACCATGTCATGAGTGATGTAATATGTTACGTCATGAGCAGTGGATTGCGGGCGCACGAGTTATAGTTATCTGAACTAACTATAACGGGGGAATTTCATTGGTTTTTTACGAGTGAAATGTCCAGCTAACTATAACATATGTGAAACCTATGGTTTTTTAAGTGAATATATATATATATATATATATTGAAAAAACATAGGTTTCAGAGACGTTATAGTTAGCAATTAGCATTTAAAAAACCTTAGAAATTCACTGAAAAAAATGCAGGTTTCACGGACGTTATAGTTAGTTGGACATTTCACTCGTACAAAACCAGAGAAATTTGGCCGTTATGGGGGCATATCAGCATGGGCCGTCGATAATTATTGTTAAGCGCGCAAGGATAATTATCGCTGGCTATCGCTGGATTTTAGCGCTATCAGCGACGCTTATCTCCAAAGCGATAAGATTCCAAGTGCAAGCTGCCAAATTTGCGATTATCACTGGAAATCCAGCAATAATCGCACAACGTTTGGCGATAGTTTGATGATAGGGCAGGGCAGACTTAGCCATTATATCCACCTTCCATTGGATATAATGGCTAAGTCAGACTGAAAGCAGGCATAAGGAAAGTAGCAATAACCGCGGTTAGCGGTACTTTTCTTATCGCTACGCAGGTTAGCGTGCAGCTTGCTGATAGGAGAAAGGTCTGTTAGCGACATTTCGCATGTTCTTTTGGGGAGGAACACCCACTTTGCATCTCATTAGTGATGCAAAGATGGGCGTTGAGGAAACGGGTGCAAAGGCATTGAAACATGCGCTAGAGTGTCTTTGCTGATAGGGCGATAAAATTATCGCCACTTTTTGCCCGGACACAGACGCAAAAGCGGTGTTAATTTTATCGCGGGGCCTTGATGATATGCCCCATAGTTAGTTGAGCTAACTATAACCCGCGCCCCCACAATGCACTGCTGATGACGTCACATATTACATTACTTATGACATGGTCAGTGACCGAAGACCTTTTAGCAATACCACTGTGTAGGACTTACTGGATGTCCTTGGGGGCTAACTACCCCTCCTATTACCTCCAGTAAATCCCACACAGAATCATTGGTAAGTTCTCAGAGCAGGCCACGCCCCCTTTGCCCACCAGTCTGCAAACGCGCTCCCTGGCACGCTCTTGGATGGGGATTAAAGTCATCTTTGATGCTGGGTGTCCTTAGAGGCCAACTAGCCTACCTGACACCTCCAGTAAGCCCCAGATAGTGGGATTGCTGAGACATGCACACATGCCATGCCCTACCTCATCTTAATTAGTGCCCCAGGGAGGTGGTGGTCCCCGGGGCAGTATGGGGGGGCAGGAGCCCCCCACTCTTATTTATTAAAATGTAAGACCCCGGGAGGTGGCGGTCCTCAGGGCTTTGGGGGGCCGCGAGGCCCCACCACATAATACCAAATTTCCTAGGGAGGTGGTGGTCCCCATGGCAGCACGGGGGCAGGAGCCCTCCCACACACAGTTTTAAAAAATAGCCCCTGGGAGGTGGTGGTTCCCTGGGCTGTGAGGAGGGCAGATGCCCCCGCACATTATCAGCAAAGCCCCAGGCAGGTGGCGGTCCCGGGACCTGACTCACCCGGGGGCTTAAGGAAAACGAAGCACGGTAGACCGCGCTTCATTTAACTTTTCTGCCAAATTCGTGCACCCAGAGAGACGCTGGCCGAATCATTTTTAAACAAAATGCTTTTTATGGGCCTGAGGGTCCCACATGGACCCCCTGAGCTGGCCTAGGGATCAGTGTGTTTCTACCCTGCTCCCGTTTCTTCTTTTTTATCATTTCTTTTTACTGTTTGCTAGTGACTCAGTTTTACCGAGTCACAAGATGGCTGCCAGCACTTGGTTTGGAGTGTTGGCAGCCAATAAGAATGAAGCTCATGATTGGGAGGATTCGCGAATCCTCCTTAGTAACCAGATATCAATAATTTTTATTTTTAAATCTCTCAGGAACTACTGAACGGATTTACACCATTTAAAGCAAAGAGTGCACTCTCTGCCAAATTTGGTGCAATTCCATTTAGCAGTTCGGGCTGTAGCTGCGAAAAAAGTTCCTACGGAAATTAACATGGAGCAAACGTGTTTTGGGACCCCCCTTTTTTGTCGGCCCTCCCTTGACAAATCACCCCAAAACTTTCAAGACAAGAGCCGACCGGAGTGGGCTATTAATTTTGAAACTTTCGCTAAGATTCATCAAAGGGCACCAAAGATATTGGCAAATCAAAAAATGCTTTACCTACGGAAACTAGGTCCTAACTATAACTACCTACTGCCAACCGCCAGTAGATAATATGGATATATATATATATATATATATCACCAGGAACCCTCCTCAAAGAAAAGGCAGAGGCCACGTTAGGGGACGTCAAGGAGGATCTTTATTCCAATATGCAACAGTGCGGCGAATGCATTTCGGCTGTGTAGCCTTCATCAGCGCCGAAAATCAACAGGAGGTACAAACGTCTCCACGACTATTTAAGTCCTGCCACCACCGGATTGGATTATAATCCGCTCCGCCCCAGAGTCTTAAACCGCTCACCTGAAGTAGTACTCAAATGTTCGGAAGAACTACCTGTCCCAGAATGCAGTAGTTTTAACCGGGTAAGTGATGCGAGGGTAACCAACTGGTATTGCGGGCTGCAGGGCGTCGTGATGCTTTGAAACCAATATCCTGTGTTGCACGCGGAATATTGAAACCTCCATAAGTCCCCTGACCGCATTACCATTACATCCAGGTATATTCTTGGCGGGGGCAAAAAGCAACCAATGTTCCTCGCCAAGGTGGAGTCATATACCAGTATTGCTGGAGTCCTTGTGTTGGCAGTCATTCAGTAAGCAGCAAGCCTCGGAGGAAGGGCATAGCCCGAAATGCATCAGGCGCTGCTGGTGCTGGATGTTTCTGTTTCTTACCTCAATTTGAACGCGCTGAGTGCGCCCCGCACCTTTGGGTAACTGTGAACCTTACATAAATTACGGCCGACCCGGCCGGGGGGCGCACCGCCGGGAAATTCTACGGTTCCGCGCTGGTATCAAGATCGGCGCTGATACATCTGGTGTTGACTGGAAAGGGTGAGATGTCAGCAGAAGCACCCGTGATTTGGAAATATTGTACTTTATGCCTGCTTTCAGCCCACTGAGGTTTTATAGTAAGGACTACCAGTCCCAGAAGGCTTTGTGAAGATGATACTCACCTGAGTGCAATTTTGATTAAATATGGGAGTATTGCTGGAGTCCTTGTGTTGGCAGTCATTCAGTAAGCAGCAAGCCTCGGAGGAAGGGCGTAGCCCGCAACGCGTCAGGCGCTGCTGGCGCTGGATGCTTCTGTTTCTTACCTCAATTTGAACGCGCTGATGGTAGAGTGCACCCCGCACCTTTGGGTAACTGTGAACCTTACATAAATTACGGCCGACCCGGCCGGGGGGCGCACCGCCGGGGATTTCTACGGTTCCGCGCTGGTCTCAAGATCGGCGCTGATACATCTGGCGTTGACTGGAAAGGGTGAGATGTCAGCAGAAGCACCCGTGATTTGGAAATATTGTACTTTATGCCTGCTTTCAGCCCACTGGGGTTTTATAGTAAGGACTACCAGTCCCAGAAGGCTTTGTGAAGATGATACTCACCTGAGTGCAATTTTTATTAAATATGGGAGTATTGCTGGAGTCCTTGTGTTGGCAGTCATTCAGTAAGCAGCAAGCCTCGGAGGAAGGGCGTGGCCCGAAAGGAGCTGCGATAATTCCCGATGTAGGGATTCTCCCGCTTTGTGCCTTTTGAGCGGGAGCCCACCCCGCACTATTGCCGCCTTGAAGATTTGCCTATCGTAAAGCGGGTGCCCACCCCGCACTGCGGTGCTCGTTGGCGGGTGCCCACCCCACTTATGACATAATCGCAACGGGAGCCTACCCCGTATCGCCGCTGCCCCCGAGAACACTGGGCCGTCGCGCTGCCCGCGGCGACCCGGAAGTGGACCTTGGCAGCCTTCGTTGCGGGCGGGGCTGGAGAGGAGCCCGGAAGAGAAGCGCCGCGTCCAAAGACCCAGGCGGGAGCCCACCCCGCACTGGGACGTGCTGCCTTGAGGGTTTGGAGCCCGGCAGGCTCCGCATCCAAGTTCCGGGTCCCAGGAGGGGGCCCGGGTGAAGAGAGCACGTTGTTGGGACGTAAAGAAGCAGACGGGAGCCTACCCCGCGCTCCCATGCTCATGGAGAGCACCGCCTTCCTTCCAGCCTCACCTGCCGGCGAGGAGTCCGCCTCAGATGGAGCGGAGTCCCCAGGAGCAAGCCCGATGAGTCTAGAAGGGCTGGGGGCTCCGTGGGGACTATTGTTGGTGCCAGATAAAGGCACAGTGCAGTTCTGCCTTTAGCGGCCCCGGATGGCAGTGGGCCACTGCAACCCCACGGGCATGTTTTATTAAAAGCTCCAGTTCGCTCCAGCGGGGGCATTATTCTTTTAGAGCCCAGAGGGCTTCCACCGAAGGGGGCATTATTTAGTCTAGAGCCCAGAGAGGCTCCAACGTTTGGGGGACACGTTTATTGCCAGAGCCTGTGCGTGGCTCCATCGAGGGCCATAATTGTCTTAGGCCGGCCCAGAGGGGCCCATGCTTTAGTTGAGTATTTCAGGAGCCAGTGCGCTCCATGGGGGCATGATTATTTACAGAGCCCCGTGTGGCTCCAAGTGCTGCATATTGGTTCTAAAGGCACAGTGGTGCCAGGCCTCATCTGATTCACAGCTGCCCAGCACTTATTGGGAAGCTGCAATGTTTAGGTTGTGCCCCTGTGCGCCGGTGCTTACGCTGCGTCGGCAGCCCAGCCCTGACATTTTGGACAAAGGGCGTTTGAGCCCCTGAGAGGCCAAGTTGGCCTGGGGACAGTTTTCCTGTGTTTTAGGTCTAATATGTTTATGCCTTATGTGATTGTGATTGCATAGAGTGCTCCTAACTTTTAACAGTAGTCACTGGTTGTGCGCTACATTTCTGATTTGTTCTACATTTAACGTGCATTGCCTATATGCTTATTTTTATTTCTAACTGTGTCTATGCGTAGGAGATGGTTTTTCCTAGTATAAGTTGTGCCAGTGAGTTCATGGTTCCCTGCGTGATATATGCCTAAGGTGTTTAGGATTGCGTAGGGTGTACTTACCTTTTACCATTAGTTACTGGTTGTGCTCTACAGTGATAATTTGTGTTACAGTCGATATATGTTTTACATCTACAATTAGTGATGTGTGCTAATACTGACAGTGGTCCATGTGGCCCTGTCTTGTGTAAATAGTCCCCTGTAAATTCTGCCAGTGCCAGTTGGCACAGTGTAAATTGTGTGAATATTATCTAATGTGTTTTGGTATAATACAAAGGCTATTTTTATATATACCCTTGTGTGGAGTTTCTTTTGTGGTGGGGCTTGGGTGTTGTTGCTGGGTGTGCGCACAAACGCTTTACACATTGCCTCCGGGAGAAGCCGGACTGCTCGTGCCAAGCTACCAAGGGGGTGAGCAGGGGTTATCTTTGGCGTGTAACTTCCCAACCCTGACTTAGAGTGGTGGTTTCTGCATGGCTTTGGCACAAGCCCTAGCCAACCAGAAATCCCATTTCTAACATTGGTGGCAGCGGTGGGATTAGGACTTGCGTTTGCGCAGTACCACAGCGACCACTGGCTGCACTACAAAACTCTGCATATTAGATAATCACGTGTTTGGGGATTATTATTCTGAAGTTTATTGTTTAATTCTTCTCCTAAAAAGTGTCATTTTTTGAATTGTGTACTCTTGCTTCAGCTCAGACACCGAGGTCCCTTGTGTTGCACGTGTCCATGAGCGTCCTGCCAAAATGGAGTCTGCTTTTAATTTCTGTGGTGTGTTTAGATACAGTATGTATGAGTTGGTTGAGTTTTGTGAGGAGAGAGACATAGCAGTGAGTGTGTCAGACTCCCAGTCAAAACTTAGGGAAAACCTGATCCAATGGCAGAAGGAGGAATGGGAACGTGAGCGCAGTGAGGAGGAGAGGGCCCGGGCCGCACGCCAAGAGGGTGGTGGGTCTGAGGGGAGCCCTGAGGAGTCGGAAGAGGAGGAAGGAAGTGACAGGACCGGGATGCCAGTAGATAGTGAAGACCCCATAGATAGGGAGTCCCTTGCTGGGTCCAGTGTCAGGGGCAGCGCCCCATCCCTTTTCCTATCCCCAGAGGAGTGGGTAGATAGAAGGGAAGAAAGGGAGCATCAGCTGGCTTTGGAGAAGCTCAGGTTAGAGCATGCCAAGGAGATGGCGCAGCTGGGTGTGGAGGAGAAAAAGTTTGAGACCGAGAGGGTCTTAGCACAGGAGAGGATGGCGGAGGCTGAGAAGGCCTTCGCCAGGGAGAAATTAGCTCTGGGGGGGTAGTTTGTCTCCTGAGCGCAGTTGTATTTGTCTGTATTCCCCAGGGAGGGTAGAGTCCAGTGGTGGCAGCGATATAGAGTCCAGTGCAGGACGTCCCATTCCCAGTTCCCAAAGTATGGTACCTTGTTCCCAAGAAGAGGAGTATAGGTTGAAGTTCAGGGACAGTAAGAAGAAGCTGTCTCACCAGGATTGGGGGGATTTTGTGGATGATTGTTTTGATGCACTGATGGCTTGGGTGAAGCTTAACCCGGAACATGATTTTGATGGACTGCTCAATATGGTTATCAAAGAGAAGATGCTCAGTAGTTGTTATCCTGGGTTGCGCCTGTTGAGGTATGACTCCTTTTGTCCTTGGGACCTTGCAATAGAAGCGGACCGCTGGGAAAGTGCCCGAAGGTCTGAGGAGGCATGGGAAAGCGATTCCAAAAGTAGTGGCTCAGGTATCTTCCCGTCCTGTATTGGGGAAGAGGTTCAGAGTAGCCCAGCAAGGTCCCAGAGTAGTGAGAGGGGTGTAGGGCCTCACGTCCTGTCTCAGTGGAGTAGGAGTGAGGGGGTGACTGAGTGTCCCCAGGTGACCGAAACCCAGTCTCATAACCTGGATGGTTCAGGGAACATCAGGTTGGGGGCCTAGGCTGTCCTGTTAGTCCATTTGAGGAGGATCACCTAGTGTATGGAGAACCTGGAGCATCTGTAAGTAGAGCTCCAGTGGTTCTGGTGTCTGGCAGTGCCGCTCCAGTAGGGAGGGTATAGAAGTCCAGTGAGAGGGGTGGCATGGGGCTGTGTTCCCCAGTGGAGGAGCCAGTGGGTCAGGGACCGGCCGGGAGGTCTGAGTCTCCTAGAGGTGACCATGGTGACCACACGTCTGTCCTTGGGGATCTTCGCGCACTGTCAGGTGGACAGGGGACAGGAGATCTGAGCCAGGCAGACTGTCACGCAACATATGCGGCATATCTTACCCTCAGGGGGATGGTGTGTAAGTCCCCAGAAGTCCTGGAGTGCCAGGCAAGTACTCAGCCAAAGGGTTTAGACCCCTGGTTGGGAGGCCAGGTTCAGGATCAGCCTGACCTGGAGGGAAGGATGACTGTAAGCAGTGTCCTGACCGATGTAGCTGCTAGGGGCACCACTCCAGTTGAGAGGGTGCCGGACTCTGGAAGGGGGTGCAGAGGGAGGGAGTCCTCGCCTCGGACCCCGGTGCAACCTGAGGGGTTAAACCCTAGGTTGGGAGACCAGTTCTCAGGGAGAGGTCCTGAGCTGGTGGGTGAATTGTGTTACCAGGTCGCCTCTCAGGGGAAGACAGGACGGAACCCTAGAAGAAGAGGTAGGGGGAGGAGAGCCTCCTCCGTGACTGTTGGTCAGCTTGAGGGTACAGACCCTAGGCTGGAGGATCAGTGGCAGTTTAGAACTGCCCTGATGAGGGGTAGAGTAGAGAATGGTTACTATGTGCCAGGGGTTACTACCCCCCACTCTGTGGATAGGCAAGGACCAGTGGCATCTGGATGGCCTACGGCCTGGTCCTGGCCGCGGACAGCTGAGGAGTACCAGTGGGGTAGCCCAGTTGGTCCGCAGAGCTTTTACAGAGGGAACCACGTGGGTTCAGAGTGGCGTAGAACCGGAGGGTGTCCCTGCCGTTGCGGGCCCGCGTCCGTGTTCTAGCGCCCAAGTCAGGGAAGCCCATCATGGTGGTGAATGGTCTCCCCTGCGTTTTGGCAGGAAGGGGTTAGTGTTGGACTTGGACCTTCTGGCAGGTTCACCCCTAAACTTTTTTGCAATTATCTTAGCTTTTTCCCTATGGAGTGTTAGTGGTTTTAGGCCTCTAGGCGCTTTTACACTGTGTCCCAGTGGAAAGTGCGTGCGCTCTGTGTTACATTTAGTGAGACTGACCTGCCCTCCCATAGGAATGCATGGGAAATGTATGTGTCCATGGTAGTTCCTGATGCGTGGGAAGTGCAGGGTCGAGTTTGGTATGTGCGAACTCGTGAGATTGAATGCTGCGTGATGATGTGTGCGGCGTTACTGTGTCTAGTGTAGAAGTGCCACTTCTAGAAGCTGGCATGTCTGTGTAATAAATGTGAAGTGACTGTCTGGCTTGTGATTGGCTGGTGTGCCTGGCTCCAGGAGTCAGGATGGGTCTGCCCCAGTTGTGGGTGGAGAGATCTGCATGCTGATGGCAGGGAGGAGTACACCTGGGACCTGAATAGGTCTGGGCTTTCCCTACACAATGCTGGCTCCGCCCCCTGTGGTGCGACTGATGTCCCTAGCCTGTCCAGTGAATGGGGAGAGGGGCTGAGCACAACAGAGTGCTCCAAAACCAGTTGCGTCTGGTTTTTAATTAACCCTGCAGCCTGAGACAAAGGAAATGTGTAAATAAAAAGGGGCTGTGACCCCAAGTAAAATGTTCTTCTTCTGATCCTAACTGGAGGGGGGGGCCTGCTGCTGCTGCTGGGCGCCAGGAGAGGCCGCCACTGGGGACTGCCTCCCTGCCTAAAGGGCCCTGTGAGCTGGCCCCTGGGCCCAGCCCTTGCCCCCCTGCCTTCTGAAAGACTTTGTTCCTGAGCCTTGCCTTATTTGGAGGAGCGCTGTGTCTCCCATGGCCAAGAAGCGCTGTATTTTTGGACTGAGGAGCGCCTTCGTGGGGAACACCAGCGCTGAGCTGCGATAATTTCCGAAGGAATCCTGACGTAGGGATTCCCCCGCTTTGTGCCTTTTGAGCGGGAGCCCACCCCGCACTATTGCCGCCTTGAAGATTTGCCTATCGTAAAGCGGGTGCCCACCCTGCATGCGGTGCTCGTTGGCGGGTGCCCACCCCGCTTATGACATAATCGCAACGGGAGCCTACCCCGTATCGCCGCTGCCGCTGAGAACACTGGGCCACCGCGCTGCCCGCGGCGACCCGGAAGTGGACCTTGGCAGCCTTCGTTGCGGGCGGGGCTGGAGAGGAACCCGGAAGAGAAGCGCCGCGTCAAAAGACCCAGGCGGGAGCCCACCCTGCACTGGGACGTGCTGCCTTGAGGGTTTGGAGCCCGGCAGGCTCTGCATCTAAGTCCCGGGTCCCAGGAGGGGGCCCGGGTGAAGAGAGCGCATTGTTTGGGCGTAAAGAAGCAGACGGGAGCATACCCTGCACTCCCGTGATCGTGGAGAGCACCGCCTTCCTTCCAGCCTCACCTGCCGGCGAGGAGACCACCGCAGACGGAGCGGAGTCCCCAGGAGCAAGCCCGGTGAGTCTAGAAGGGCTGGGGGGCTCCGTGGGGACTATTGTTGGTGCCAGATAAAGGCACAGTGCAGTTCTGCCTTTAGAGCGGCCCCGGATGCCAGCGGGCTGCTCCAACCCCGGGGGCATGTTTTATTAAAAGCCCCAGTACGCTCCGGCAGGGGCATTATTCTTTTAGAGCCCACAGGGGCTCCACCGAAGGGGGCATTTTTTAGTCTAGAGCCCAGAGAGGCTCCAACGTTTGGGGGACACGTTTATTTCCAGAGCCTGTGCGTGGCTCCATCAAGGGCCATAATTGTCCTAGGCCGGCCCAGAGGGGCCCATGCTTTAGTTGAGTATTTCAGGAGCCAGTGCGCTCCATGGGGGCATGATTATTTACAGAGCCCCGTGTGGCTCCAACGCTCTGCATATTGGTTCTAAAGGCACAGTGGTGCCAGGCCTTATCTGATTCACAGCTGCCCAGCACTTAGTGGGCAGCAGCAACGTTTAGGTTGTGCCCCTGTGCGCTGGTGCTTACGCTGCGTTGGCAGCCCAGCCCTGACATTTTGGACAAAGAGCGTTTGAGCCCCTGAGAGGCCAAGTTGGCCTGGGGACAGTTTTCCTGTGTTTTAGGTCTAATATGTTTATGCCTAATGTGATTGTGATTGTGATTGTGATTGCATAGGGTGCTCCTAACTTTTACCAGTAGTTACTGGTTGTGCGCAACATTTCTGATTTGTTCTACATTTAACGTGCATTGCCTTTATGCTTATTTTTATTTCTAACTGTGTCTATGCATAGGAGATGGTTTTTCCTAGTATAGGTTGTGCCAGTGAGTTCATGGTTCCCTGCGTGATATATGCCTAAGGTGTTTAGGATTGCGTAGGGTGTACTTACCTTTTGCCATTAGTTACTGGTTGTGCTCTACAGTGATAATTTGTGTTACAGTTGATATATGTTTTACATCTACAATTAGTGATGTGTGCTAATTCTGACAGTGGTCCATGTGGCCCTGTCTTGTGTAAATAGTCCCCTGTAAATTCTGCCAGTGCCAGTTGGCACAGTGTAAATTGTGTGAATATTATCTAATGTGTTTTGGTATAATACAAAGGCTATTTTTATATATACCCTTGTGTGGAGTTTCTTTTGTGGTGGGCCTTGGGTGTTGTTGCTGGGTGCGCGCGCAAATGCTTTACACATTGCCTCCGGGATAAGCCTGACTGCTCGTGCCAAGCTACCAAAGGGGTGAGCAGGGGTTATCTTTGGCGTGTAACTCCCCAGCCCTGACTTAGAGTGGTGGTTTCTGCCTGGCTAGTCAACCAGAAATCCAATTTCTAACAGGTGTTTTGAACACGGCTACAGCCCGAACTACTGGACAGAATTACACCGAATTTGGTAGAAAGTTAGATGTGTTTATGCAGTTTACAGGGTTTATGAGACACGTGATATGGCAACATTTCTTTTGTAAACAGAGGGTTTTCCCTAAACTTTATTTAAGCAAATACCTACACAGTAAAATAAAGAAGCATCAGATCCCTTGTAAAAATAAAGACGCATCATAGCCTTATTTTGGAAATCTAACTGTCCACTTATTCCATTTAGTTTACAATGCTAGAATATTATCTCTGAGAATACCTTTTGACATAGGACACACCAATTGCCTGACATGATTCAAAGTCACAATTTCAACCCTTTTGATCTGTTTAAAGCTTGTGATTAATAACACATTTAGGGCTACATGTACACACGTTATGAATAGTAATTTCGAAAGAGCGATGAGCTGCAAATTGCTATTAGGAAACTGCAATTCAGTATGTACATACATGATTTCACCCCTCAGTGTGTGAGTCACTACTAAGCCGCATTACAGTTTTGGAAATCGGTAATAGCAACTTCAGAAATTGTGACTGAGGTAACAAATTTCAAACACAATGAGTATGTCATTTGAATTTGATACTATTGACACTCAATTGGCTAACATGAACACAAAAATGGACAGCCTTACCACTGCTATAGAAACAAGCATTTGCAATGCAAATTGGTCTCGCATTTGTTAGAGTTAGAGGTATTGGCGTTGTAAATGATAATGTCTTTTATCCATGTGTTTTGGATTGGAGTGTAATGGATGTGTTTGGAGTGGAAAAATGTAGGTTGGTTTGGAATTGTTAGCTGTGGAATTGTGAGTTGTATAATTGATTGGGGGGGGGTGGTGTGGATTTGTGTAGTGGAATTATGTGGTGTGATGTGTAGTGGAAATATGTGGATAGTAATTGTGTGGTATTGAGTGTATTGGAATTGTGTGGAGTGGAAAAAGTAAGCTAACAGAATTGCACTAAAGATATGGATTCATTATGTAAATTAGGCCATAACAAATTCCTACCATTGTCCACCTGGCATTGACTTTCCAAATGTGACATGTGCAACCGTACAATAATTCACTATAACTGAACCAGCATGTTACACCCACAGGCACTGATACATTCCTTGTAACTATGTAGTCTTGTATAATATGCAGAGGATAGTAAGCAGTGTGTAAGTGTCTCAGCTGAGCTACCTGCAATAGAAAAAAAAGCATAAACAAAGCGTTGGCATACTCATTTTAATGGCGACGTAAATCGAGCTAACTTACTCCGTTGCATGGCTTAGTTAACAAGCGCCTGATTCTGGAGCCAGGCGCTTTCAGTTGTGCTTCCCTGGTAAAATGCTACTGCAGAACCCGTTTAAACTTACTTTTGGTTTCAGAGATCAGCTTGTTGCCATCTTTTAGCAGTTTCAGATTGCTATATGTGACATTTTCATATTTCCATGTTATGAGTGATATCTTAATGACTAGCAGTGACACTTTCTAGTGAGCAAAATCTACCAATGAAGACTAGGGAAACATAAATTTCAGCCATTACACCAATTTGAGCAACAAAAAAACTCTGCTGCAAAAAAGCAAAAATGAAAGGTGTTAACTTAGTGTAGCCGCCATTTCAAGCAGGACTTTAGCTTCGCTCCCAAAAGTCAGCCTATTTTGCGGTAAAAGTAATCAGTATTCCATATTTTGAGATATGAGGTTTGCTTAGTAAAGAAAGCATGGTTTTATTTATGTGTTAGAAAACATTTGGGGTTGTGTGGCTTTCTCCTTCGACATGTGCCCGAGACAAAACTTCACGAGTTAAAATGATATATTTTTAACCTGCACTCAGTGAAAGGAATAGTACTTCATGTGAACAGAATTATCAGAATTTTGTAACAAAGATTTATGGGGGTACTGCCGTACTACCCTCACCCATACTGTCAGCGCCAATACTGGGGCTGTGTAGATTGTCCCCTGCATTCGGGTGTGTGAGATCTCAACATCTAATGAGTGTTCCGGGGATTGGGGGAGGCAGTGCTTCACACCCAAATACCTTCCTTCCCTGGGGCGGAGAGCTCTTGTCGAAGGGTGGCTGCGGTAGAGATGCCAGAGCGGATCTCAGCTGCTATAGAATAAATCAATTATATAGAGTCACTGTAGCTGAGCTCCGCTGCCGAGGCACCATTCCAGTGCAGCTGGAGGAGACAAGCAGTGAACTATAGGCTAAGAATGACGCATTTTTAGCTTTAAATTAAATATATTGAGAATGAGACCTGAGTGAATGTGAGCCACGGCCACAACGAGTATCAGGCAGCTGGTCTCAGTGGCAGCTGAGCGGAGCGCTGCACAGAGGACAGCAGTGATAAGTCATCTTAGTTAGAGTTACAACTGGACTTTTACTATCTTTTTGTTGTCACTTACGTTCCTGACAGGTAAACTGGCTGCAGTCTCATATCTTGTGCTGCGTGAGCAGTGCCCTCAGCTCTGGGCACCCAATGCTGCCCCCACCGCTGAAAACTTCAAGAACTCCAATGCCACCGAGCCTCAGTGGCCCTTGTTGAGATTAACAAACAGATGAAGGCTCTAAATTCTCAGCCTGATGCTCATGGTCGACGCTCACCGCCAGCACGTAGTAAATGGCTACCATCGCATCCTGTATCAGCTCTGCTCAGAGCAGTGAGCTAAACTCAGGCAGACGCTCTACATTAGTTATGCTTATAAAAGTGGGTTAGTAGAGACCTGAGTGTCAGTGATTGTAACCTAAGCAACAACAAGTTCCCAGCAGCCGTCCGCTCACGGGGCACCATCTGCATGATGAAAGGCACAGGCAGCGCTGCGACGAACGGCAGGCTGCTTGTGCCATACGAAACTTATTAGCATAACTACCGCTCGAGATCGCGTCGTGGGAACCTGACCACTAGTGCTAGTGACTTCACCGTAATTAATGCCTCGCCGTAATTAATGACACAATGTTGCAGTCACATGACACCAGGTCACTGGGACAGCAGCAGCCTTGGCACCGAAGCAGTCCCATCGCCCGGCCTCCACCACGTCCCCAAAATAACATCGGCCTTGCAGATTCCCGGGCGTCCCGCGAGCCTGTGCAAGATACATTTAAACAAGTGCTGCGAGCGGTAAATTTCAGCAAGGGGCGACGCAGGTACACCGGTCTCTGTCATCAGCTCTTCAGCGTTATGGAGAGGGCATGGGAGACTACCTGCACAGCCCTCCGTTCCTCTCCATGTGGCTTTGCTGCACTGCAATGCAAGTACAAGCTGGAGCCCGTGATTGATTGAACTGGAGGGGGGAGGGAGAACAGGGGGGAGGAGGAGCAGGGTAAATAAAACGAGAATGAAAGCAGAACCAGCGTGGCGCTCATGAGAAGGCGCCACGCTGGTAAAACAAGAAACCATTAGGTTTGGTAGATTTGGCGGGAGGATGTTTTATAATGGAGGAAGGCAGAAAGTGGGACGCTCTGGAGAGAAGAATACAGGGGATTACAGAAAAAACAGATAGCGATGTGGTGGGACACCCTGAGTTGTGCATAAAAGCACTGTACGGAACAAATAATGGTACTCAGTACCATACAGTACCGGCGGCATCAGCCCATTTAAAGCACTGCCCCTTGTCAGAATCCTATGTTCTGGTGAGCGTCAAGAAGTGACAACTACAGAACGCAATGATGTGTCTGAGTGGCGTTTACTTCCTCACCCTGCCGCTGCTGCCTTGGTCACTGCCCGAGTCAGACCAGCCCGCGGCCCGTGGACCAGCATTGTACCTCAGAGGGTGACTCTGAGCGCCACCAATCAATCCTCAGCTGTTGAACCGCCTCAGCAGCCACGTGCTCAACCCCACGCACTGCAGACAAGTCTAGAGCACTCACTTCTAGCTGTCCGTTCGAATTATCCTCGACACCGGCCGACGATGCTACAATGCCCTGGAAGTGCTGCCCAATGCCTCTCTCCCACCCCGCCCGTGGCTGTTGGCGGGGGTGGCTCAGAGGGCCGCGGTTTGTTGCTCAAAATTCTGCGTGCAAAGCGAAATTAAACCAGGAAGAGAGCACGACATCGCGTGCGGGATAGAGAGCACGTCATCGCGTGGGCGATGTTGCGATAAAGCTGCACGCCAGAACAAAGTGCGCCAGTAAAGGGGCCAGTAGCCTTGGAAGGATACCAATGACGACATGATCATAATGAGGCGGGACTAACATGCCATAAACCAATTGGAAGGCTGTATTTACTGACCTAAGCCAATAAAAATGATGGGCGGAGAGTGGGTGGAGCTTAAACGAAGCTTCCCCACTAAAGGGTATACTGCATGTCTCCGAGAGACAGCACATGCGCTGCCTAGGCGAGACCTAAAAATATGCCTGCACATGGTGGACATTTACAAAAAAACAAGGGAACCCATGGCTATCTAGGGACCAGAAATACATAGTGCTTGAAAGGAAGAAAGGTCCCTAAGAAGAACATATATGAGTTTTTAACTGATTAAACAATTATGCCCAGACACTCTGTCTATTAGACAAAATAAAATCACATTTGTGTGATTCTGTAAGAATTTAAACGTCATTGACTCTTGCATACTTACCCTAATATAATATACAGAGTAATGCCTATAGGAACAGAAGTGCTGCTTCGAATTTAATTGTGACTCACGTACCTTTTGATTTATTTCACACATTATTGCTGGAGTCTTTTTTGTTTGTTTAATTTTGTATTGTTTTGTTTGTGTTTCCATCCACCAGTTTGCTTGAATTGTTCAATAAATGTGATTTTATTTCGTCTAATGGACAGTGTAACTGTTTTCCTAGTTAAAAATTTATGTTCAGTTTAGGGACCTTCATTCCTTTAAAGCAGCACATGGTGGATGATCATGCCAATGAAAGTCATCGAGACAGGAGCACTGTGGCTAGAATGGATGAGTTAACCTGTTCCATTGGCAGGTTGGCCAGTGCCACTTCCACCCTATTCAGGCGTAAAGTAACCCTGCAGCTGAAAATGGGACACTTTAGTCGGGTCTTTGCAAGGGTCTTAGGGCAGATCGCATCTATAGTTGAGGTGCTGTAAAATGCACACATATTAAGTGGTGTTGCAAATGCCCCTCAAGATAATGGGGGCATGTCAAGTGCGAACAATGTCTCTGGCACTGATGCACACGTCCCGAGATGAAGCAGCAGCTGTACTTCTAGTAGAAAACAAGAAGGTTCAACCCATGTGGGACGCAGCCACAAAAGTCATTAAAGAACGCAGAATAGTGTGTTTAATTTTAGCAGTGTAAATGTAATTTTGATGATGTAACCAACATTTCTTTTGAACTTTTCTAACCATTAAGATGTCATACAGTAGAAAATATTATAGGACTTTAAATAGTCTGCAAATAAAGTTTGCTTTAGTTTGCTGCATCAAATCTGCTTTCATAAATTCATTGAGTGCACTGTCACATACAACTGACCTTGAGAAGTAATTTTTTGCAATGTGGTCCCTTTGGTGTCTTCCCTCCACTGCTGTACTCTAGTCTCAAGGCTGCTAAATAGGTAGCTCAGGATCCTCATATTCAGAACCAGTGTCTCTCATAGTGATGGTAGATCTCGCTTGGTAGCTATGGTATACAATATAACACATGTTGCCGCTGTTTTGCAGGCTGTCTCAAGAGCATACTGTTGAGTGTATCCACTTTTGTGAAGGCACCAAAGTCTAGCTTTGAGATTGTCAAATATGCGTTCATTAACAGACCTTGTGTATCGATGAGCAATACTGCAACACCTTTCATTTTGGTTTCCTGGGGCAAAGTATGGTGTTGGTATCCAATGCCTTAGGGCATAAGCACTGTCCCCTGAAACCAAAAACATAAATGTGAGCATGCTTAAAATTTACATTTTATGAACACAATCATATGTGTCATTGTATATTGAATCACGTTACCTAATAAATAGCCATCACCAAATGTCCTTCTTTCCAGGTGTTGATGAATAACACTGTGCATGATCCAGGTAGCAACTGCCTTCATTCCAATGTGGAAGTTGATTCTGGTGGGTGCGGGTTGGTTGGTGAGGGAGATGATCAGTTGGGTGTCATCAGCATAGGAAATGATGGTTGCCAGGGGAGCCAGGTAGCTGTTGAAGAGGGTAGGGCTCAGGGAGGAACCCTAGGGCACTCCGCAGCAGATCTCTGTAGGTTCTGAGAGGAACGGTGGTAGCCGGGCTCTCTGTGTTCGGCTTGTCAGGAAAGAGTGGATCCAGTACAGTGCCTTGTCACAGATGCCAGCGTTGTGGAGTCTTGTGATTAGGGTGCGAGGGGAGATGATATTGAAGGTAGCCAAGAGGTCCAGTAGGATGACAGCTGTGTTTTCGTCACGATCAAGGAGGGAGCGGATGTCATCAGTAGTGGGAAGAAGTGCAGTCTTGTGCTGTGGCTGCTTTGGAAACTGGATTGGGAGGTGTCCAGGATGTGGTTCTCTTTGATGAACTCCGAGAGTTGGACATTGATGGCCTTCTCGATGACCTTAGGTGGGACTGTGAGGAGGGAGATGGGTCTGAAGTTCTTGAGGTCTGTTGGGTCAGCGGACAGTTTCTTCAGCAGGGGGTTGATCTCAGCGTGTTTCCAGTGGTCGGGGAAGATGGCAGCTTTGATGGAGCAGCTGATAGTGGGATGAGCCAGGGGGGCGATGGAGGCAACTTCTCTATAGAAATGTGATACAGGCAAGGATCCGAAGGGGCTCCTGAGTGGATGCTCTTCATGGTCTTGAGTGTGTCGTCTGTGGTGAGCGGAGTCCAGTTATGTATGATCTGTTTGGGTGAGGCATGGTTTCATGTGGTGGTGGTGGGCATGGCGGCGGGGTCTTGGGTGTCAAAGCTGCCTGTATATCTGCCTAATCTTGTGGTGGAAGAAGGTGCTGAGTTTGTTACAGAGGTCTTGGGAGGGTGGGATGTCTGTGGTCTCGCTGTTGGGCCTGGCAAACTCCTTGCCGATTGTGAAGAGTTCTTTGATGTTGTATATGTTGGTTTTTATTGTGTCCTGGAAGGTCATTTTCTTTGTGCTTTTGAGGAGAAGGTGGTGTGCGCTGATGGCAGAATTGAAGGTTGTGTGGGTTTCTGGGGGTTTGTTGTTCCTCCATCTCTTCTTGAGTCGTCAGCAGGTTTGTCTGAACTCTTTAAAGGGAAGAGTAAGCCAGCTGGCTTTCTTGGAGTGATGCTTGCCTGGTGTCCTAATGTGGGGTGCCAGAGTGTCTGCGCAGCTGGAGATCCATCGGTGAAGGTTGCGAGCTGTGGTGTTGGCATCTGTCGGTGTTGGCGGAGTGGTCACACTGAGGAAGCTGGTAAGAGTTCTCCGGTGGCTTTGTTCCAGCTGGGTCAGGGGGCAATGAGGGTGGTGGTGTACAGTGCATGTGGTGAAGGTGAGATGTACGTAGTGGGGGTTGGTCCAGAGGAGTTCAGTGGTGTGCCTGTAGGTGATGTTCCAGATGAAGAAGAAAACCGGGCCAAGCATGTGTCCGGCTGTGTGGCTTGGTGAGAGCACTAGCATCTTGAGTCCGATGTTGGTGAGGTTCTCTAGTAGGAAGGCGGTGTACTGGTCACTGGGGTTGTCCAGGTGGAAATTGAGGTCTCCGAGTAAGATGTACTCAGTGGATGCAAGAGCCTGGGGTGTGATTAGGTCTACAATGGGGTCAGTGAAAGGTGGGCAGGTGCGGGGGAGGCAGTAGATGAGGGTGCAGTGGAGGGAGGTTTCGGGGTTAGCCTGGATCTGGAAGTGGAGGTGTTTCATGGTTGTCAAGTTGTTTGAGTGTGTGGTCAGTCATAGGGTACTCTTGTGGACGATAGCGATGCCTTCTCCTGGTCGGCAGGCACGGTCCTTGCAGGTGAGTTTGTAGCCATTGGCGCTGGCGATGTGCTGTCCAGAACTGGGGTTGGTCCAGGTTTCTGTGATGAAGGAGATGTCAGGAGAGTCAGCGTTAAGGAGGTCCCATATTTCTGTGGCGTGTTTGTGGAAGGATTGCGCGTTCAGTTGAGACATTCGAGTGCACTGTTGGTCGCCTGGCCGATGAGAGGAGCTGGCAAGTTGGCATGGGTGACAGTATGGCTGCAGGTCCAGCAGGCAAAGGACCCATGGGTCTCCTTCGGGGAGGCTAGGTGCAGGCAGAGGGCAAGGAGATTGCTTGCGTCATAGCCGTGGAAGGTCCGAGGGTGAGGGTCCCTGGGGCTCAGCACGGTCCAGGCTCGGATGGGTGCAGACGGGGGCAGGCCATAGGGGATCATAGCGGCAGGGGCTACAAAATAGCAAAAAAAAACAGGACAGAGAAGAAGAAAAAGAAAAGCAAAAAAGCAAAAAAGGCAGAAGCAGGAGAAGTTTAATAGAAAGGGAGAGAGAAAAGAAGAAAGAGAAACAGAAGGGCAGTCAAGCAGCAGAGCACTCACGTTCTACCATTAGACCACCAGGGATGAGGTGCAGGCAGGAGCCTGTGGGTGGAGGAAGGGCTTGAACTACTGACCGGAGTCAGCAGCAGCAATGGGAACAGCAGCAGCTACCAGATGGAGCAGCACTGTGAAAGGAGCAAGTCCATCAAAAGGCTATGATGATACCAATATATCTAAAAGTCAATCAGATGTGGGGGCAGTCATCATGTCCGGAGGCACCTTTGTGAAACCAAAGTCTTTTAGCAAGATATGTTGTGGCTGTGGTAGCAGTTATCATATTGCAGAATATAAGAACTGTATAGCACTCAAGGAGTACAGAAATTGTGGTCAGAGGGGTCACTTTGCGTCAGTCTATAAGCAAGGTAGAACATTTAAAGTGGCTACAATTGATGAGGAGTGTGTTGTAGTAGAGAGTCAATGAAGATCGCATCCTCTGTGTGAAGGGCACTGCCACTATAGATAGAAATTGGACAAGGCCCAATGCTACATTTGTAAGCAATGGGGAAAAAGTTGACCTCATGATAGACAGTGGTTTAATGGACACTGTCATCCCCCAAATTATGTTTGTGAAGCACTGGCCAAGAGTTGATCTTTCACCCGATGATATCGGTCCAATGGCAATCAAGGGGAGACCATTGACTTGGTATGGTACATTGTAGCAGGTATACGATTTGGTGGCAGAGAAACTAAAGGGAAGGTGTGCATAGCTGGTGATGGACCACAAATATTGGGACGGGTACATCAGTATAAGCTTAACATATTCATAAATCCAAGAGGGCCCAATTAAGTGATGGTGGTGTATGAAATGTTGTTGGCTGATATACTAAATGAAGCATGGGATATGTTCAAGGAGGAGTTGGGACTGCTCAAGGGCTATATACAAAAAATTGTTTTGAAACCTGATGCTGTTCCTGTTCAGCACAAAGTGAGAAGAAATCTGTTGGTTGCCCGGGTTGCAGTGAAGCATTTGTTGGCTTAGATGTTGTTGAGTGGGGTTATTGAACCTGTAGAGGCATCCAGTATGATGTCTCTGGTAGTTTTCATGGAGAAATACAATGGACGGGACCGGTTCTATGTGGATATTAGATTGCCTAATCATAGTGTAGTGGTTGATACATATCCCTACCCAACATCAGCAGAGTAAGTTTCGCTTTAGGAAGTGGTAGGTACCTTTCTGAGCTGGATTTGAAAAATGCCTACCACCAGACCAAACTACATGAGGAATTCTACCCACTCACAGCCTTTATCACTGTGCAAGGCACCTTTCACTTCAATCAGATGCCGCTTGGACTTTGTTCAGTGGCGAGTGTATTCCAGAAAATGATGGGAGAAGTGTTTAATTGCACAAACAACATCCTGTATTTCCAGGATATTATCTTGATTTTTGGCGACATGGTTGATCAAAACAACATGGTTCTCAGGCAGGGACTGCATAGAGTAAAGGATACAGGGATAACTCAACACCGTGAGAAATGCTAATTTTTAGTTGAACAGGTGGATTACCTTGGGTATAGTATTAATGCGGGAAAGGCCAAACCCACAGAGAATTTGTTGAGTGCCATCAGTTTAGCTTCTTCACCCTCAGACGTATGAGCTTACTTTTGAAGAAGGGAATCACCTCGAATTGGGGGCAAGAACAACAAGCTTGTATTGAGGCTATTAAAAATTATATCTGCAGTGTGAAATTCTGATACCTTTTAACACCAAATTGGAATGAGTTCTTACAGCGGATGCCAGTGCCACTGCCATTGAAGCAGTGTTGTCCCAAGTTCACAATTGAGGCAAAAGAACTGTTGCATTTGCCTCCAGGACTTTGACCACCTCAAAGTGGAATTACTCTGTGATCGAAGGCTAAGCATTAGCTTGCGTCTTGGGCAGCTGAGTATTTAAGGATGTGCCTGTGGGGAACTAAGTTTCTCCTTCACACTAACTGTAGGAGAGTAGGATCTGCCTCTTATGGTTACCATTTTTGCTGGTGTTTCACTGTTTTTCGACTTTAGTCTGGCTTGGACCCTGCTATTCAGGGCCACAGCCTAGCTGCTTCCTCTCTAAATTGATTCCATGTACATTAGGTACCTCACGGATTGGATTCTGAGGTGCCCTTATAAGTCCCTAGTATATGGTGTACGATGTACCTAGGGCATAGGTACCCCAGAGGCCTACCAGGGGCTGAAGCATGTATTCTGCCACCCCTGGAAAGCCCTTCAAAATGACACCA
This sequence comes from Triturus cristatus, assembly GCF_964204655.1. Lineage (NCBI taxonomy): Eukaryota > Metazoa > Chordata > Amphibia > Caudata > Salamandridae > Triturus > Triturus cristatus. The sequence continues at coordinate 348,194,086 of NC_140582.1, forward strand.
TAGGTCTGCTACTGCAGCCTGGGTAAGGTGGTGCATGCACCCCTTACTGAGATATAGTTTCACTATATCTCACTTAATACTGCACATAGAAACCTATCAGTCACCCCTATGGCCGACCTTATCAATCCTGAAGGCAGGGTGCTTGGTTATATGTGAGAGGGTGCCCAGGCATGAGCTGAGCCCCTCTGCAGCCTTCAGAATCTCTTCTTCGGGTTTGTCAGTAGTGCAGCCTGACCATATACTCTTAAGTGCATTATATCTTAAACGGTTAATGATAACTTTGGACTGACTGCACGGAAACATGTTGTGTTTGGTGTCAAACACCTTGGAATCATACCCCCACAGCAGCTCCTGATGTGAGAATATGATCCCACCCTTCTAGAGGGAGAGACATGGCAGCACTGGTATACCCGGCACCAACTTAACAGAGCCCTGGCATCACAAAATGGATGCTGCAGCCACAGACATGGGTCTGACCTCCTGCTGCTGACTGAAACTCCAGCAGGGGAGGCCTGGACAATAGGTTTCCTGTCACAGGGAGGTGTAACCACCTCCCAGACAGGCTTATGTGTATTGGGGCTGGGTGGGAGCACTCTCAGAGTGCTTTGAAGTCCTGCACTGGGGGAACATTTGATTTTCCTTGGGCTTCCCTGGTTGCTCCAGACGTGCCCTGACTCCCTACCAAGTGTTGAGTCCCTCAGATCTTGCTGGTCTGCACCGAAGCATCTTTCTCCTTTCTGCGTGGGTTGCTGTTGCCAAGGCTTGTTGTGTCCAATTTGGGACCTGATGCTGCAGCACTCGACATCCTTTGTGGAACAGCTCGAATCCAGCACCTGGTCATCCTCGACGCCTCCTGGTCCTCATGGCTGAAGAGTCAAGCTTCAACTTCTTCACCTGAAACACCCGACATCAGTGGGCATTCGCCTATCGTGCTCCTGGTCACTGGCTAGTGACCCAGACTCTGTCACCCCTGCTTTCAGGTTCTTCTCAACTTTGATCCAGGCTCGGATATTTTCGGACACTTTGCATCTTCCCGGCAGCAGCAGTGGCGTAACGAAACTTGAGGGGGCCCCCCTGCAAAGTACATGGAGGGGGGCCCCCATGCTCTGGACCCATTCAGGAGCTCTCAGGCCAGGGGCCAGCCACTCATGCACAGTGCTGGAGCGGGCCCTCTGGAGCTTACCACCCCCCCACCAATGGGTTTGCGGGGGCTATTGTTATGTCACTGGTGAGAGGATAGGTGAATGAGTGGATCTGGTAGGTCAGTGGACTAATGCGTCAACTATAGGGGCTTGTTTTTGACCTCATAGTCACAGATTCAAATCCCGGCGGGTCCACTCAGACTTTCATCCTTCTAGGGTCGATAAAATGAATACCATTGAGTTGGGTGACAATAAACATCTGTTATTCAATGCCAAGATACCCTTGTGCATGAACGTGTGTGTTACAAATACATATGTATGTGAGACGATAAGTAAGTGAGAGGATAGATACATGGGTGGATGAAAGGATGACAGAGTAAAGGGAAATTTTAGAGGATAGATGGATGACAGAGTAAATGGAAATCTGAGGAAGGATGAAAAGATGGTAGAGTAAATGAAAATCTTAGAGGATGGATGAATGGATGGATAAAATGGCCAATGGATGGAATGGTGAACAATTTAAAGTTTGGTGAAATAATAAATGGATGACAGAATGTAAAGGTGAAATGATTGATAGCAGAAGGTGGATGGGAGGGTGAAAGGATGAATGAATAGATGCTCGGATGGAAGAGACAGAGGAGCACTTCTAGGGTGTTTTGGACTCACTTGCTGCACTTGCTTGGTGGCATCAGAGCTTTGGTGCGAAGTGGTAGGATATTCTAATTTTCTGGCTAATCCATTACACACAGGCATGTCTCTCACTCTGCAGTCACCCAGCCCCTTCTCTTCCCATGCATTCAGACAGACGTGCCTCTCACCCTGCATTCACACAGTCACACATTCCTCCTGAACTCACATGACTCACCCTCTACTTAAGCGAGCACGCCTCCCACTTTGCACTCACATGGGCACATCACTCTCCCAGTACTCACACAGCCACACCACTCACCCTGCACACGCATTTGACATCACTCACTCTCTGCTCACATAGGCACCCCTCTCACTCTGTACTCACATGGGTAGACCGCTGCTCACTCTCAAAGGCACATCCTTCCTTTGGGAACATCCTCCCCCATGCACTCACCAAGGTTTATCTCTCATCAAGCATCTACAAGGGCTCAAATATCCCCCGGCATTCTCCTTGGCACCCATGCATTTACAAGAGCTCAGATCTAACCATGCACTCACATAGGCTCACTTCTCACCATGCACTGTCGCACACTCACCTTTCACCATGTACTATCATAGGTACGCCTCTCACCCTTCTTCCACACAGACTCCTCTCTCACACAGACATACCACTCACCCTGCATGAACATCAGCTCACGTCTCAACCGCCACTCACAGAGACACGCCCTGCATTTGCAAGGTCTGAGGTGCATTCACAGAGGCCCCCCTTTCACACTGCATTCACACGGCTCAGCTGTCACTCTGCACTCACATAGGCTCAAACTGCACTAGGAGCTCGGACAGGTACATCATGCACCCTCCGCTCAGAGGGGCTGATGCGAAACAAACGAACGGAAACAAAATACTTGCTGACAGAAATACATAACACTCAACCTTCGCTTTAATGAGAGTTCTTGCTTGCTCTTCGATGTAATGAGTCCAATGGCAGTGTTGCTAAGTCTTTAAATAAAAGTAAATGCAGACGTCCACCTCATCTTCAAAGGTGTGAGGGTAGGGCGTGTTCTCTGCTGTGCATCGTTGACATACTTAGTGCTACTTGTGACTGGGCCACACCTGGGACCCAATCTACCCCCCCCCCCCTTCATGGAGTTAAGCCCCATGCTGGTTTGTCTAGTATTTAGTGCTTCGGTTTTGGAATCCAAAGCCCCAATTGAGCATCCAAACCCCACTAGTCTGTTTTCAGTGCTGTCAGCCTTCATTTGGGGCACCTCCACAGACCCGCCATGGCTTCTCCACCCATCTAATATTCCCACCATGACCCCCCCGCCCCACTGAATTTATCACAGACCTCCAGAGTTTTTTTTTTTAGAGATATTAAGAATCTCTTGTTTGTTATTTTTTCCTAGCATGTTCCCAGATCTCTTCCGGAGGCTGCTGTCTCTCAAAGGAGTCTCCATCGAGAGTGAGACCATAATCTTGTTCCCAGGTATGTTTCTGCCCAATCCCACTCGTGGCATGAGAAGGGTCTCTTTCATCTCGCAGTTCCCCCAATCCACCACGCCTACCCCACTGCCCAACTGGGTGGCATCTCTTCTCCGGTAGGAAGAGCAGTAACTCACATTTCCTCATAGGTCCCACCACCTCAAGAAAATGATCCCTTCTGCACCAAGAGCTGGTTCACAAGCCTCTATTTGCCACCAGGCTCCACTTTGCCCATGGCCCAACTGTTGCCATCTTGGAATCTCCTGTGGAGGACAGAGTGAGGGACCTACTTGTGCTGTCAGTCCCTTGGGGAAAGGAGTGATTCCGCGGACCAAGCTCTGAAAAGCAGCATCCTCAGTACAGTGGGCCATGGAGATAAGCACAGAGGTCCAATCAACGCGCCTTTTCACAAGCCCACTTTTCCATGACCCTTCTGTTTAACGCAGCTATTGGTTTTTTCAAAAGTGTCTTTTACTGACATCATGAATTGCCTGTTGGCATTCAGAACTCGCTATTTGAACCAAGGGGTTACAAGATGCAGGATACTTGGGAGAGTAACTAAAATCGATAGAGAAGCCATAGCTCTTGTTTACAGTGCGACCTGCAATAAAAGTCACAGCTGGGAATGGGGACATAGTTTAGTAAGGGCCAGTGCTTAATTTGAGCCAGTGGTTGCAGGTGATGCCCCGCACCGCTATTTTATTGGGAACCAAGAGTTATTTTTAGTCATCACACTTTCACCCAGAAGAAGAGCGAGAAAATCGGCAGAGGAGGAAAAGAGGAAGTAAAAGGTGTAACATCAGAGGAAAAGGGAGAAAAGCATGGATAAATAAGAACCTGTAAGAGTTAGCAAAACTGGAAAGGAGTGTCTGGTGGTGGATGAGGGAGGCAGGAGGTCGAATTAAGTACACAAACTTAGTGTTCGATAACACCGATCTTCGCGAGTGGCACAGGCAGCATTTGAGAAAAACCTGCGGCGCCAGCACTTAATACTTTACAAATTAAGCACCAGTAAGACTTTTGGCTCGAGCGCTCCCAATGGGTCCAATGAGGAGTCACTAGAAGCTAGTATTCCCACAAAGGCAAAGACGGCCATTCGTTTGAAACCCCAACCAAACCAGTTCATTCAAGCCTAGAAGCTTGCTTTGTCACTTGGAGGCCGCCCTGTAACAACAGCTTCTATTCTTGGTACCCTGGGTACCGTTTTCAGTTTTTCTTTACTTTTTGCAAAGTACCTTTTGAAAGTTGGCACCAAGCCCAGGGCATGTGATGACACAGGGGAGACATGCCGGAGAGCATGCAACATTCGAAAAAGTGGGACCACGTTCATCCCAGTTCAATGCACTGCTCCTTCATCCAATCATTTGCTCCTCGCACATATCTCAATCTGCACTGGCAGTCGCACCTCTCACAGCCTCCACTCACAGACACATCATTCAACTAGCACTCTCACCTGGCACTCGCACTTAGGCACCATGTTCCTGCACTGAAATTGAAATTCCCATCTAAGGGACGAGCCGGGCGTGCAGAGGTAATGTTTAAACTACGCCTCGAAAGGGCTGTCGAATCCTGCTGGTAGGACGACTTTAAAATACTCAGGCCCCAGCCGCTGCCAGTGGCCTAACAAAATGTGAGAGGGCCCCCCTGCACGATGTGCTGAAGGGGGCCCTCACATCAGTAGGCTCTGAGGGGGGCCCCCTCCGGTATGGGTAAGCCTGAGGCCCCCCGCACCGCGGGGGCTGCGGGGGCCTTTGTTACGCCCCTGGGCAGCAGCACTTCTTTGCCAGCTCTCATTGAAATCGACGACGCGACCCAACACCATTTGACACCTATGCACCCGGCATCCCTGGGTGAGGTAACTCGAGTACTCCAGTGCTCCTGTGGGTGTTGACTAGGCCTGGGCTAAATTTCCGTTCCGCTCGCGGAAATTGCGATAATTTGACATTTTCGCTTTCCGCGGAGAGCGCCAAAATGTCAAAATTTCCGCATTACGCAGCTTAGCGATAATCTGTTTCTTGCTCGTGCTGTAAAATAATACATTCTCGCGCGCGCGCGATCGCCTTACCTGAATCCCCGTGTTCCCCGACAAGTTTTCCCGATCCGGTCGCGTTCTCCACGAGATGTTGGATTGTTGGTAGCCATTTGCGCTGTCTCGCGACAGTTCGCGCCCGCAGTAACGTCATGCGTCGCGCGATCACGTCTTTTTTCTCGCGATCATGCACCGCGAGAAGAGTGAAAACAAGATGGCCGCGCCCGCGAGCAACCGCATGGGTAAGTTGGCGAGCCGCGACCACGCAGAAAATACCGCGAACGGGCGGGAAAAAAACTTCCGCATCTTCGCGATATTTCCACGTGTTTGCGGAGATTTGTAACATTTTCGCGATAATTTGCGAAAGTCGCTTTGGCAAATTCCGCCCACCCCTAGTGTTGACCCTAGAACTTCCTAAGTCCCAAAGGGTTTGGTCCTGACTCATTTCTAAGTGTCCCTAAACTTTCAAAATCTAACTGCGACTTTCCCCATAGAGGCTAACGGGAGCTTGCGGCTGTGTTCTCACACTGCACATGTCCCCCGTGGGTCCCCTGTGTCACTACCATGGGTGGTTCCTTGGGGTCCCAGAGATTCTACAGGCTCTAGGCCTTGTGTCTAGTTAAGTTGTGGTTCTTATACCACTATTATAGTATATGGTTTGGCTCGCCCCTAGGGCCTGATGTGTATTTGTGCTATTTTACTGTACTATTTGAAGTGTAACTTATGTGTTTGGACCTCTAGCCTCATAAAGAGACTAGTAGGGTGTGTTTAGAAATAAATACATACATTTTATATATATATACCTGGTGTGGTTGCCTTTCATTTAGCCATTCAAGAGATTATAGACTGGTAAAAGAAGCTGCTTTACAATCCTTCAAGACTTAGCCTGAAGGCTGCTCTCCATAGCTACCACTAGGATAGCTTTCAATAAAGGTTGTGTTTAACCTATAACCAATAAGGGGTTGTTTGGACTGGTGCAAGGTGCCCACTATAACTAGTGGACAGCATATACCAGGCCGACTTCTCACACTAACTGCAAGCCTTTGTTCAAGATTTTACTTGTTGGAGGTGGCAAGTAATGATTCAGCCAGTTTGGCAAGGTTATCAGCGAGGACTCAGGGGTCTTGTTATACCATTGAACACATTCAAGTATGAAGAAATTGTCAGGCAGATTGTTTTTCTAAGCTGTTTTTGGATTGCCAGATTGTGGATGGGTCAGCAGTTGTGGCCAGAGAGAAGGAAGGAGTGGTAGCCTCTATTCAGTATGTGTTGAAACTTGTAAGTATGCGTGTCATTAATAAAGATGAATGGGTTAAGGAAATTGTGTTTGATCCCACAGTCTAAGAGTTGAAGCAGTTTTTGGTACTAGGCAGTAGGAGGGAAAGCACGATGTCAGTGTTGGTCAGACCGTATTTAAAGGTTATTGAGGAATTATAGTTTTGTGATGACATTGTGTTGATGGGAGGTGAGAAATTTGTATCACCTGCTGGCCTTTATACTAAGGTGGTAGGAATGGCACACAGAGGACACCTGGGGCAATCCAAAACCAGGAGGAGGCTGAGGGAGAATTGGTGGAGGCCTGGGATGGATGATCAAGTTGACAAATTGGTACCGAACTGCAAAGTGTGTAAGGAAGGGGAGAAAATATTGAAGGTGGGAGCTAAGTCTGACATGGGTCACATATCTGACCCAGGCAAACTTTGGCATACTTTGAGTTTAAATGTGTATTGGCCCTATGCGTGAGTTGAGGAATGAATAGAAGTTTGCCATGGTGATGGCGGATCTTCATTCCAAGTGGTTGTTTGTCAAATTCATGAGAAAGGTACACATCTCTAAAAACTCCCTTTTGATCCCTGTGAAGGGAGGAGAACTCTTCCTCACAAGCGCAAAAAAGTTCAAAATGAGTTGTGAAATGGTAATTAATCATGAGTGCTGGCACTACAAATGAAAGACGTATGCCGTGTGCTTTTCCAACTCATGTTTTACTTTTTTGTGCTTTGTGCTTGAGATGTGTATCACACACAAATAGTCGTTTTTAGGTTACACTCACATACAACATTCTTCTGTACTTGTTTTATATGTTAGTTCTGTTCCCTAATATAGGAACGCTGCAGATGACGAAAAGAGTGTGCAAGTTGGCGAGATGCTGCCAATAGCTCTTTGGTATTTGCTTACATGAGGCACTTTCTATAGATACACTAATGTACTTTTGTTCCTCTTATATGTAGGATTCACCACAATGTATGGGACCTGTTTGGCTTTCATTACAATACACATAATGGGTTGCTTCATAGATATGCACTAGAACCTCCTCCACTTGAACGTGAGGAGTTAGGGACCCAAAAAGTTGATATGTGACACGTGACAAAGGCTTTTTTTCTGTTGTTTACCAAGTTGTTTCTTGCCTTGGTGAAAGACAAGATGTTTTCTGAGAAACCAAAGCAAAAGTATGGTCAGAATACCAACCATATTCCATGTATTCAGGTGGGTCACTGGGTGAAAATATTTTGTATTTAGAAGGGAGAATGTTTGTCAAAATGTAGAGGGCCATTCAAAGTCTGGCATGCTTGGCGGTTTTCGGTGCTCTTGAACAATGGTGAAAGCTGGAACAACAGGCGGGTGGCTTTATACCAGGGAGATGGTCAAAGTTGGGCTGATGATAAGCCACACAACGGTGCTTTTATGTTAATGGTTGTTGGGGATATCAACAGATCCTCTGTATGATCTAGCAATGCTCCATTGTGGGGTGCAGATGATGCTGTAGTTGAAACTCCTGCAGTAAGTGTTTTACTCTGAGAAATATTAAGAATCGCAGACAACCTGCCTATTAAAGGAATTATGTTCAGTAATTTTCTCATTTGTTATTTTTATTACTACTGTATGCATTTACATGTCTATTTACAGACATATAACTTATGTTTTGTGCAGCACTTTGTTCACAATGCTTTACTCAATTTTAAGGGGTAAGATGTGATGTACTTGAAACGTTTCGATTTAGGAATCTGGCCGAGGGATAGCTGCGCTCTTATTGTAGGGAGGAAACCTAAGCTAATAAATAATTCACCTCACCCAGTCTGCTGTGCCGTCATTCCTGGGTGCAAGCGCAAGACAACACATTAATAGAAAGAGCTGAGCCGTAGGTTGGCTCTGACTCTAAAAGCCCATGTACGAGACTAGGCCTTAAAATATTTGACATGTAAATCATGGAACAAACATCACGTTAGATTATGATAAATTCTCTTTAAAATTCAAGAAATCATCTTTTTTTACATGCAGTAGCTTATCACATTAGCTGATCAGTTTATATGAAAAGTATTCATTAAAAGTGGGAATTTTTAAACATGACCCGAGAAACATTCCTGCTCCAGCACTGATGGCAATGCTATGGGTGAACAAAGAGGCAAGTCAGTTGTCATGTCTGCAGTGTGCCTAGATTCTTATTATAGATGGAACAACTGTATAGCCTGTTAAATAAAACATGTTTATTTTATCGATTGCACATCCTGAACTCAGGTATTGGATCTGTTCTCATATGTGATAACGAACTGAAAGGATGCTCAGTGAAATAATACATTTGACTAGGATCACACGTTTGTCAAGCAGGGATCGATACCAGATTTTCCAGTTTCATGCTGTGCAATTCAGCTACTAGAATGGTATTTCTTTCTGCCCTCAGAGGATAATGCTGTGCTCTTAAATGCTTTGTGCTTAATTCATAAAGGATGTGATTAGATATTGGTGACAGGCAGAATCCACAGCTTATTTTGCGCTGTTTTACACAGTCCGAGCCTTGGGCACTTTTTCCCAGCGTTTTACAACTGTTACTGAATATTATTTTTATCAGCGCCATTGCCAACAATAGATACATTCCTGGATCGGCTCCTGGACAAGCTGCTAATGCTGAATCCTTAGAGACTCCCTGCCCTTAACAGAAATACAGCAAGGAGCATGTTTAACAGCTGTCTGCTCCAAGCTCCGTGACACATGTGGCAAAACCCGTGCGGCCTAGAGGAAGCCTCTCAAAGGGGAATATTATCAAGCACGGCGTTAAAATTATCGCCGCTTTAGCGGCAGAAAACTGCCGCTAAAGCGGCGATAATGGGCTTGATAATAGGCCGCAGATAATTCCAATAGAAGCCCATGTGGACACCAGAACATGGGCTTCTAAGGGAATTCTCAAGGACATATTATCAAGCCCATTATTGCCGCTTTAGCGGCAGTTTTCTGCCGCTAAAGCGGCGATAATTTTAACGCTGTTTCTTGATAATATGCCCCAAAGTCTTATTGCCTGCATTCTTCTCATCCACATGGCCTTAAACTCTCTGCCACTGTTCCTCTATTTCACATTCCAAGAAAGTGACAATTTTTCGTCGCCGATCATGGTATTAAATTTAGTGGCTGATGAACCCTCTCTTGCAAAGAACAGTGAAGTGCACGCTTTGGGAGGGTGTGTGAGTGCTGGAAGCAGGTAGTCTGCGTGTCCACACCAGCATGCAAGCTACAAGAAACAATGGTCTAAGGAGCTCCCTGCGTATTGTGACACTATATCGGCAATAACGTTTATTGCATCACAGACAACTTGTATGTTGACGGAATTAGTATTTTTCCAATTCCCAAACAGGTATTCCAGATGGGCTATGGGGGGCAAATTGTATCATGTGTCACAACTATGCACCCTATAACATGGCGAAATGTGGCAACCCTATAAAAAATAACAATTTGTGTACTGAATTTCCTCAGCATTCCTGGGTAGGTATATGTACCTGTTGATATTTTGGAGCATGGCATCTAGAAAAATCAAAAAAATTTGATATCTCACATTGAGACACCCCACCAGCAACAGCAATCACACCTTGGTAACTGCCAGAGGCCAAATGTTTAATGAACACAATACCTGCACATGAGTGGGGACGGAATTGCTGAGCAGGGTACTACTTTCAAGATATGGTTTCAACATCTCAGTTAAATGTAATATCACTGCACTATGCTGTCTGTATTTCTCAAATATGTCCTCCTCTGTCTGTTGGAAAATGGTAAACCTGGCTCTAAATATCCAAACAGGTGTTTTTGTGAGTAATTGTGACTCGCAAATTTTACTTGCAATAAATACCGATTCGCTAAATGGTTTCATTGCTAAATTTAATTTGTAAATGGACTTTGTACATACCAAAAACCAACTTCTCCATTCGCTAACCTAATTCCAACCGATTTGCAAGTTAGAGAACCTTCGTGCAGCTAGCCGTTAATTATCTCCAACTATGTGTGTTACTGGAGTCTGATGAAAAACTAGGTCTACATTTGCCTGATCTGTCTAAAATTGGATCCATGTATCTCAGCCCCACTCTATGTTGTCCCTGTGTCTTAATGTTTTAATGAAAGTACAAAGGAGTGACTATGGGCCATATGTAGGTAAATTACATTTACCGATTCTTAAATACCGAATTTTACCGATTCGGTATTTATGAATCGGTAAATGTAATGTAGGTAAAATAATACCGAATCGGTAAGTGTCGGTATTTTAGAATCGGTATTTACCGATTCGGTAATGGCAACTGGCTTCCCATTCATTCCTATGGGCCTGGAGGCCCATAGGAATGAATGGGAAGCCAGTTGCCATTACCGAATCGGTAAATACCGAATCGGTAATGGGGGAGGCATCATCATGGGTGGCAGGGTGTCACATTGACACCCTGTTGCACCCCTGATTCGTCCATGTGTGCACATGTGGCGCACATACATGCCCTAAGGGCATGTATGTCTGCCACATTGCACACTTGAAAGTGCACAAAAATGCTTTTTTATACCTATTCGTCATTTACCACCAACTTTTAGTTGGTGGTATATAACGAATCCCCACACCCACGACACACTCCCCCTACATCTCATTTCAGGATTCGGTATTTACCGAATCGGTAAAATTACCGATTCGGTAATTTTACCGATTCGGTAAATTACCGAATCCTGAAATGATCCCCCTACATAGCAAAAGCCTAAATACCGGTCGGTAACGGTATATTTACCGAAAATCGGCCGTTACCGACTAGGTTACCTACATATGGCCCCAAGTCCTTTCACATTTGGTTGTCATGAATAATGCTGTGTGTTTTTCCTTGGTATATTGGACCAACACATGCTGATAGAGGGGAAAAATGGAAGACTAATTGAAAGCTTGACAACAGTAAGCATACTAGTAAGACATTTACTGGTCAAGGTCGTCAAAGGGTGTGTTGCATTGTCGCCAAGGTTACCAAGTGCATTATTAAAGGGTTAATTTTACTTCAATTGCAGTCATAAATTTCTTATGCCATATAATTGCCTTTCGGAAAGCTTGTAGTTTCTCACAGACCCACTACATGTATAACGTGAGGTCTCTTTCTTTAGAGCAACACCAGCAAATGAAGGAAGAGACAAATGTGCAGTTGTACAGGTTTAAAGTATCATCTTCTCAAGGTTTTGTAACTATTTCCTTTGTATTGAATGTATACAGGGGCAGGAAAGGCTCTAGACTAAGCATTTCAACATTTGATCATTGTTAAAAATTGAGTTTTTGGTTGGCAGAGGTATGCACCCTGTCCAAGCAAGAACCACAATACTAGTCAGTGTAAGTCAGATGCACACCCTAAATTAACCTATGCTCACCTTCTGGTAGCTTGGCACAGAGCAGGCAGGCTTAAATTAAGAGGCAATCTGTAAAGTATTTGTGCAACACTTCAAACAGTAACACAGTGGAAACACCACAAAATGACTAATCACCTGTTTAGAAACATAGCTTATATTTTTATGAACAAAACCAGAACAACAAACATCCAATCAGTATAACCAGAGGATTTGCAAAGAATAAATGAAAATTCTGGGCCCGATTCACAGAACTAACTTAAGACAAAATCCTAAACTTACTACCATTTTGGTATTCACAGAAGGCACTTACTCATTTTGGTATTCACAGAAGGCACTTACTCATTTCGGTATTCACAGAAGTTAGGAGTCCTAACTTTAGGACTCCTAAATGCCTTCTGTGAATACCGAAAGTCTTAAAATTAGGATTTTTCTCAGTTTAGTAGTAGTATAGTTAGGACTCCTAACTTTAGGACTCCTAAATGCCTTCTGTGAATACCGAAAGTCTTAAAATTAGGATTTTTCTCAATTTAGTAGTCCTAAATCTAAACTTACGACTACTAAATTGAGAAAAATCCTAATTTTAAGACTTTCGGTATTCACAGAAGGCATTTAGGAGTCCTAACTATGCTACTACTAAACTGAGAAAAATCCTAATTTTAAGACTTTCGGTATTCACAGAAGGTATTTAGGAGTCCTAAAGTTAGGAGTCCTAAACTTAGGACTACTAAATTGAGAAAAATCCTAATTTTAAGACTTTCGGTATTCACAGAAGGCATTTAGGAGTCCTAAAGTTAGGAGTCCTAACTATACTACTACTAAACTGAGAAAAATCCTAATTTTAAGACGTTCGGTATTCACAGAAGGCATTTAGGAGTCCTAAAGTTAGGAGTCCTAAACTTAGGACTACTAAATTGAGAAAAATCCTAATTTTAAGACTTTCGGTATTCACAGAAGGCATTTAGGAGTCCTAAAGTTAGGAGTCCTAACTATACTACTACTAAACTGAGAAAAATCCTAATTTTAAGACTTTCGGTATTCACAGAAGGCATTTAGGAGTCCTAGGGCCCGATTCACAGAACTACCTTAAGACAAAATCCTAAACTTACTACCATTTTGGTATTCACAGAAGGCACTTACTCATTTTGGTATTCACAGAAGGCACTTACTCATTTCGGTATTCACAGAAGTTAGGTGTCCTAACTTTAGGACTCCTAAATGCCTTCTGTGAATACCGAAAGTCTTAAAATTAGGATTTTTCGCAGTTTAGTAGTAGTATAGTTAGGACTCCTAACTTTAGGACTCCTAAATGCCTTCTGTGAATACCGAAAGTCTTAAAATTAGGATTTTTCTCAATTTAGTAGTCCTAAATTTAGACTTAGGACTACTAAATTGAGAAAAATCCTAATTTTAAGACTTTCGGTATTCACAGAAGGCATTTAGGAGTCCTAAAGTTAGGAGTCCTAACTATACTACTACTAAACTGCGAAAAATCCTAATTTTAAGACTTTCGGTATTCACAGAAGGCATTTAGGAGTCCTAAAGTTAGGAGTCCTAAATTTAGGACTACTAAATTGAGAAAAATCCTAATTTTAAGAATTTCGGTATTCACAGAAGGCATTTAGGAGTCCTAAAGTTAGGAGTCCTAACTATACTACTACTAAACTGAGAAAAATCCTAATTTTAAGGCTTTCGGTATTCACAGAAGGCATTTAGGAGTCCTAAAGTTAGGACTCCTAACTTCTGTGAATACCGAAATGAGTAAGTGCCTTCTGTGAATACCAAAATGAGTAAGTGCCTTCTGTGAATACCAAAATGGTAGTAAGTTTAGGATTTTGTCTTAAGTTAGTTCTGTGAATCGGGCCCCTAAAGTTAGGACTCCTAACTTCTGTGAATACCGAAATGAGTAAGTGCCTTCTGTGAATACCAAAATGAGTAAGTGCCTTCTGTGAATACCAAAATGGTAGTAAGTTTAGGATTTTGTCTTAAGTTAGTTCTGTGAATCGGGCCCATAGTGCTTAAACGCTTAAAGAGCTTGACTGGTGTAAATCTAAAAGTTCAGGCCGACTGTGATAGAGCACAGTCAGATACAGGGACGAGCCTTGGCCCACGGAAACAGAACCTTTGATGAGTTGACATTGAAGACGATGTGAGGAGCAGGTGAGGCAATCAGTCATCATTAATCCTTTCAACGACGGCCATGTTTCAGTACCGAGTCACTGGGTTGTAGGCAAAGCGAACCACACAAATTTATGCGTCGGTGCTGAGCTGCGCAAAGTCAGGGATGCGTTGGAACCTGGAGTTGATGCACCATGCAGTTGGTGATGCAAGGTCTGCGGTCAATGCAGCAGTGGCGATGGGTTGAGGAAGATTGTCCTGATTACAATCAATGCAACGTCAACGATCCATGGATTTCAGCAGTTGCAGCACTTTTTCCCTACTTCCAAGGATGCAAGACTGCATTTACACTGCTTTGCAGGGCAAGACTTGAGGCAAGCAAAGTCCAGGTGCTGCTGCAGGTTGATGAGTAGTCTTTGATTTCCCTGAGACTTACCCATCCCGAAGAAAAAAATTGAAGAAAACAGCCCCAAAATCAGTGACCATTACTAACTATTACTGGCCATTACTGACCAAACTGGTGAGAAAAAGGGAGAAAGAAATACGATGCATATCAAAATAGTTACTAAATATCATATAGATGGAGGATAGCAGCCTTATTTCATATCTATTCTCTAGCGATATTCTCGCTTGTGCCTTTTTTCCCTCTAGTAACTTCCTCTAACATTTTCTGCGCTTGTATTTCAGATGTAAAATAAAAATACTGTCCTTGGAAATTAACCTTTAGTTTAGCAGGGTTTTGTAGATAGACGGTAGCACCTGTTTTCTGAAATGGCGCTATCATCTGTCTTAGTCGCCATCTCCTCTCCACCGTAGCATAAGCGAAATCTGGTCGGACAAAGTACGAAAAGTTCTCCCAATCCTTTTCTTGTCAGGTCTCGCCAAATCGAACACAGATTGTCGAAGAAGAAAATTCACGAAGAAAATTAAAATTGCTCTTGGATATTGCTGGTCATTCGGGCGTCGTCTTGATATATTTAGAGGAAATCTATGCACCCGCTGGATTTCTTTATCCCAGTCCCTTTGTACCAATTCAGGAAGAGATTTGTTTAGCAGATTGATTATGAATTTCCTGATGTCCTCACCCTCGCTGTTCTCCAGTATTCCTAATAGCCTTAGATTGTTACGCCGTTGCCGATTTTCTGCCTTTTCCATCTTCCACATTACGTCTTTCAGGGTACTTTCTTGAGCCATTGTTGTTTTTTTCAAGGTATCGACCGTGGTTTCCAGCAGCTCAGTTCGATTTTCTAATAGACTTAGTCTCTCCACAATCTCTGTGCATGTTTTCCCAACTTTTCTGATTGAGCCCTGTATCTTTTTTGAGGCCAGTCGGGCTTGCCAGTTCTCCGTCTTGGCTTCGTCTTGAAATGACTTAAGAGACTGTAGAATCAAGGATAAGGATGGTTCTCCGGGTGAGCCCGAGTCTTTCTGTCCAGACAAACTTGTTAATTGTTTTCTACGCGATTTCATAATCCCAGGTACACCATTACCTAGTAGTGTCTGCGTGTCCGAGTAATCCAGCCTAGTTCTCCCTCTTCCTCTGCCGCTTTCCGTCTCTAACCACCCTTTTTTCCATCCGATAACCTCTTAGTTGGAGGCAAGATGGTGGCTGAGTGAGATCCTCCAATACTCACCCCCGCGTCTCTTCTGGAGATTCCCTGTGACGACGAGGCTCTTTTCTCAGGCGGAGCTGGCTATGCACGGAGAAAATGATGGTTGGCCTCTGCTGAATGGATGGTGCAGAGGCTGCTGTAGATCTGCTGCTCGACCACCCTTGGTGAGGAGCGTGCAAGACGAAGGCCGGTGCAGACGCTGGGAGTCTCTCGCACGGCTCCTAAAGATGGTTGCCGCCGCCGGCTGTGGGAACATTGATGCAGGAGTGGCGCTGCTTAGCAACACAGACGCTGGAGAACACAGAGCACAGCTAGGAGGACAGATGGCAGCTCACGGTGCTCGGAGTAAGACACGCTTAACGGCGCAGGCAGTTGCCGCGTCTGCACAATCTGAGCAGAACAAGAAAACAGACAATGACAGGAATAAACAAGAACCGCATACTGGTAAGGGCGGGAAGCAAGAAACTATAATTATTTGCCAAAAGGTGTTGTAACTGGGGACCAGAACAAAAGATAGATAGCCATAACGAGCCTGTTTCCAGCTAAAGGAACAATTGAGTTTGAAAAGGGACGAGAGGATTTAAAGGACATAAGCGGCATAATCGATATCCCAATTGAAACCTCTACTGGTGTCGAACCATCTGTTACAGACTTCTTAGGTTCCAACGCTACCCCTGATATAATGACGGATATCAGTAACAGGCAGCTATCATGGGGGTCCAGTGGTGGGACAACTGTACTGGGTACGCCAGAATTATGTTTAGGTGAACACCTAGGAGGGGTGGAAGCTCTAACCAAAGGCAAAACCCCAGATATGGTCCTCCCAGTTGCGACATCAAGCATAGCCAAAAAAGCCCCAAATGGGTTAGATATGAGTAATAATGAGGACTTAACCCTCCCCATTCTTCCCACTGAAAAGGAAAAGGAAATACAGAGGGAAAATAACCACGGGTTCTTTGTCTCCAGGTCTTTTGGAAAAAATGTATTCGTTGAATGAGGAGTCTGGGGAATTGGAAAATATGGTTTCAAGCTCAAGCAGTAATGAGGAATGAAATGAGGATACATCCACAAGTTATTGTAGTCAGCAAGGAGAAAAAAGACTACCCAGGAAAATTTTAGTAAGGTTTCTATGGCATTTGCATTTGTTGCTGCAGCTATTTTCCATTTCCTTTTACCTGCCCAATAAACCATCTCGTTATATCTAAGTATATCTCTTCTTTCAATTTGACATTTTTTGAAACATGAGAACAAGCTTCTGAACTCACCTTTTTCAGATAAATCTCCCAGAGAAACCTCATTGTTAGGCAGATATCTAATGAAACCCTTATCTCGACACACAGCGGAAAAATCCAGATTATATCATTTTTGTGACATTGGGGATAGTAAACTGTCAACCCTCTTCTTCTAATCACTCAATTCTAGAATTATAATGTCATTTTTACTGATAGTAGTACATGTTCTCCCCTTCTAATTTGAGGCAGAAACCATGGCAAAATGTGTTAAATGGGCTACATATTTTCTAGAATCTACATCAATATATTTATGGAGATTTTTACATGTACATTTAGCAGGGCTACAGGCCTAGATACAACATAATCCATGGAGTATTTATTGGGTTTTAGAATCAGGGTGGTTTCAGATTCCATCATAGTCTTAGTCATTGCTCTTGAAGTTATGAAGTAGTTGAACAGCTGGCCAGGGATTATGCTGAAACGTTTTTGCAAAATGTTGGGACAAATCCATCAGATTCAGGGGCATTGTTATCAGCTATTGTTTTAATAGCATTCATTACTTCAAGTGGTAGTATGCATTTCTTCTTTATTTCTAATTGATGTAGTGGCATTTCTGTGAATTTTATTTCAGGAATCTATTCTTCCTGGGAGGTTCTTTATGGTATTTTGGCTTTGTAAAGTTTATTATACTATTACAAAAATGTGTGAACTATTTATCTGTGGAGGTTTTCACTATGCCATCTCTCCCCTGAATCTTTTAATAATGTTTTGATTTTGGGTGCTGCTTTTAGTACACATGTCAAAAGTCTATTAACCTTTTCTCTCTCTTCACAATATATTATAATATAATTGTTCTAAGCATTTTCCCTGTCATTTTGCCCAACAGAATATGTTCTCCTCTTGATTTTAACAATTTTAGATTAGTAATTTTTTGTTCTATTTTAAAATTGTGTTTTCTTTTCCTTCTAAAGGCACTTGAAAGAAGCATAATCTGCTGTTCCATTAATACTGCCTCTACTGCTTTCAATTTTACTGCCATACTTTACTCAAAATCATTTTCCAAGTCTTTCCGATTGAATCTGTAATTACCTGGTAACGTTCCAGTACCAATGACATTTCTGGAAAGCTTGTTCTATTATTAGATCACAGACTATAATTAACAGGATATGATTCAATAGTAATTGTGTCCCTCTGGAGCTTAAAGTTAAGTTATAGGGGTTTTACTCTAGATGAAGTTCGATTAGAATTAAAAGTATAATCATTTTCACTGGTGTTAAAGTCTCCATGTGACCCCTAGATCCAGATCCTGGATGTCATCTTCAGGGAGAACCTAGTCACAAGACCTGAGCGATCCTGTTTTGGGTCTAGATCCATGTTAATTTTCCTCCCATCATCATCATGACTCCTTTGACGTGTGCTAGAATGTGAAACAGTTTCTCAAAGATTGTTTCTGTTTTCTCATTATTAGCATAGACTCATGCTAGGGTTATGTTTCCATGCTTTTAAAGTCACGTGGAAAAAAGAAGAATTAAAGCTATATTATAAAGTTACATTATCCAAGAGATAGTAACATCTTTGTCACTCTAACAGAATATTCAATAGGATATATAAAGAGTTCTTTCAGGCTTCATCCAAGGAAGCTTCATTTTTCTCTTTGTCTCCAATAATGAAAACATCTCAATACACTTTCAGATACGGGGTTCATAGTTTTTGCCATGGTATTTCTTTAGCCTGGTCTATTCTTCCCTTTCCCCTTCCCATTTGGAGTCCTGTAATTTTAAATTCAAAATTGGCATGGCTACTTCTTTACTTTAGGCTACATGTCTCTTATTGTTAAAAGAGAACAAGAGGCAGATGGGGAAACCCCATCAATTGATTTTTTTAATTTCTCAGACAGGTTGTGACAGCTTTGAACTCTTCACATCTATCAAAAGTGTGAAAGCATACCTCCTGACATATTGTTATCACTTGCCTTTCATATAGGATTTTTAAATAATTTGTTGGTGCTGCAAAAGTTTTGTTTTTAAATCCAGAGTAGTGTACTCTAGTCAGAATGTCTGGTTTAAGATTTTAATTATGTCGAAAATCTGTGCACGATCTGAGATGATTTCAGTTTCGTCAGACAGTTCTAAGAGTGACTTTTGTTTAGAGCTTTAAACAAAACAGTTTTTTTTAATTAGGGAAGAATCAAAGAGTAATTAAAAACAACGGATAATTCATAAATCAATAGGTATTAGAGTTCCTAATATCCAATGCGTCATACATTAAGTGGCAATTACAGTGTTCATTTTAATTCATACATTACTAAAACCATATAATTTCAGGAGCATACCCAATTGTGATTGAGACCATCCATTCCATAATTTGATCTCAAATTATTTTGAGCTTCCACCATCATAACTGGTTTGACTCACTGAATTATTCAAACAGCAAAGAGAAACACATTTCTGCCACCAGGCTTTATGATCTGGTGGATCCTTAGAGGGCCAGGTGCGTGCAATCCCAAATCTAGCAATGGCAATATTTAAAAAGAAAATACCTAGCTTTGAGGCAAAAATCCTAGCTGAATGACCAAATATTACAATGTTATAATCCTAGAGGATATGTATCTTTGGCAGCCAATAGAGTTGATCAAATAAAAAATAGAATCAAAGATATGAATAATGTCTGCATTGATGGTATTACAGTGAAAACACTCAGAGTCCCCAATTGTGCAGTCTGCATGGAGTATAATATAGATCATTAATTGATTTGAAATAGCGAGCTGCAAGGCGGAAGACAATGAGAATCTATTTCGCTGATTACAAACTCTAATGTCTTCTGGTGTAATCACAGTATCTTTTCTGCATGTCCATTTAGCTGTCAGTTGGTCAAAACTGTGTTTTGTAATATCATTCAAGTACCAATAAAAAATATAGATAAACTCAAGTCGAGGTGTCTTAACAAATAGTCCCGAGAAACCATAATCTGTTAAATTTATGTCTATAGTAGGAAGATGATGTAAAAAAAATCCCTTTACCGTAGATCTCTAACAAACCCATGCCTAGTAATTGCATAGTTTTTTTTAATTGATGAACCAGGAGTAAAGAGCCATCCTTGATTACCAAACCTAAAGTTTTAAGGCCCAGTTCTTGCCATCATCTTACATAACTCTTGTGATCAAATGATGGCATGTTTGGATTAAAACCAAGAGAAGTATGCTAATTGAAACTAGAAACATTGCAAATTGACCTAAGGACCTGCCAGATCTTAATACGTACCCAATTGATTTAAATCGAGAATGCTTACAATAAGCAGCATTTACCAGACTTTTCTGCAGTATAATAATTTGGTGAAAGCTTTTATAATCAGGGAAAAGGTCAGCATGGGTCCAATCCAAACTGCCAACAATTGCAGCTAATTTGAACATGGAGGTGAAGATATAATACAGCCAGAGTATAGGAAGTGCCATACAAGCAGCACTTCACAACCGTTGCAAACAATGAATGGCTATTTGAGGTTTCTCATACAACCAAATTATTTTTTGACCGCTAGCTTCAACTTTCTAGAAAAAACACACAGGAAGATATAAAGGAGTGGATCTAAAAAAATAAAGATAACAAGGCACAATAATCATTGTAATAACATGGCATCTACCAATTAGTCCCAAGCTGAATCTATCCCATTTCCAAAACATTGCTGTAGATTTACCAACCAGAGCATCATAGCTAAGACTAATGATATCCTCCATACTTAATGAGGGCTTTACTCCCAGTGAATCGATGCTTGGGGCCCTCTTTGAACATGATTCTCCTCTCATTTGAGGAGCTCTGCTTGCAGCATGATCTACCATAGAGCCATTTTCCCCTCCATGGTGTGGTAAAGGCGGCCATCTGCAGACCATGGGGGATGGGCATGACAGAACTACTCTACACTGAAAGCTGCCAAAACTTGGTTACTTCATCAGGATCGTTAAGGTGGTCACTTGTCTCTAGCCAACAATACAGGTGGACATGATACTGCCTCTGGGAACTCTTAGAACCTGCTGGGAAGAAGACCTGGGAATTCCCATTCCGGAAGGAGACTGGGAGGCTATATTGAAGCGAATACCCTAGGTATCCAGAAATGCATATTTTAAGGTTATTCATTTTTATGTGTTGCACAGAGCATATCTCACCCCTGGAAGGATTAACAGACACTTCACAGTGAAGGGAGTGAAGTGCCCGAGATGTGGGGAAGTGGGGGCTGAGTTTCTCCATATGTTCAGGAAATGTTCGGAGATAGGGAATATTGGGATGAAATGACTGCAGCGCTAGCTGAGATTACTGAGAGGGAGGTCCCGTGCACCCCTGGTCGCTGTCTATTGAGTTGGTACCCCCACACTGCCAAAAACATAGCTACAAGTAAGTCCCAAGACCTGGATTTTTATTCTTGCAAAAAGAGAAATCACCTGAAACTGGAGGGCCCGAGGGTCCCCAGGTGATGGTTTGAAATAAGGAATTGCTGATATGGGCAGGACATGAGAGTGTGGTGCTGCTCCGAGAGGCTAAATGTGGTAGCAGCTCCCTTGACATGGCCTGAGACTGGTAGCATTAGTAGATGCACTGCAGAATCCTGACCCCCCTCACCTGGGGAGATGTTGGGCACCCCTTAGCAAAATGTAGTCATGCAAAGGCCTAGATTTCCTCAAGGTAATAGTACACAGGGGATATAAGTTACTGGAACTCCATGGGGCTAAAATGGCACATGGACCCACCCACATGGAACCCCTTCTACAGAGATGTGGGTGCTTACGCCCCTTAGGGACATTAGCACATTCCAGGGTACGACTGAGACCCGAAGAGGGAATAAGGGAGAGGGATGACTGTTATAAAGTTATTGTGAAGAACTTGAGAGGGGGGAGCAACATCGATCATGGGTTGATGAACAAATGTCAAATGCCTAATGTGAATTATTTTACATTTTCTTACTGTGACTAGATGAGAAATATATTACTGCATAATGAACATGCACCATAATATGATGCCAAGTACTGTTGGCTGATGTGCGCATTTTTAAAAATGCTAATAAAATCTGTTTAAAACAAATGAGGGCTTAACTCCCAGATAAATTACGGATTTAACAAACTGAGGATCGAACAGAGCCAAATAAAGATTATCTAGAATTTCTGTTTTATCAGAATTAAGCTTATTGCCAGAAACCTGGCCAAACTGTACAGCCATTAGTTTAATGTCCTTTGAGACACAAATCAGAGATGAAAAAATATGCAGTATCATCAGAATATACTAATACTTTTACTTCCTACTTGTGTATCAAGAGTGAAAGAAAGGAAGCTAAAAGCCTTAAGGGTGGAAAATATAGCTCTGAATAAAGGGTAAATAACTGAGGTGATAATGGGCAGCCTTGTCCTGTGCCACAACTGATAGAAATAGTATCTGACAAGTCTCCAATAAAAACTATTCGAGACATCAATGATGAACATAGAGATCTAGTACAATTTAGAAATTAGGGATTATAGCCAGTGAGGTCATAACTGACCAAATAATGCACCAGGAGATCTTGTGAAATGCCTTTTCAGCATCCTACAGGCTCATTCGGCTAGGCCTGCTGAGCTTTACAATAACCTCAAGAGCAGAAATGGGTAAATTGATATGCGATGTAGTATTCTTTTGTGTAATGAAGCTGTGTTGCATGGGCTCAACCATGGAAGTCATAACGGTAGAAAGACAATTAGCCAAAATTCAGTTATAGATTTTAGTCAGCATTAAAAACAAATTAGCCAATGTGAGCCACAGTCAGAAGCGCTCATGTTTTTTGTTAAAAAAGACCGCTGTATGTTTTTAATGCTACAAATTAAGTACCACCTCTTAGAAACCTGCAGAATTGAAAATATCAAGTAGAATCAGAGTCAAACCTCTAGAAAAAACATTGAAAACTCCAATAGGATTCCATTGGTCCAGCTGCTTTGACATGGGCGTGCTGTGAGACATCCTTCTCTATATTACCCTGCATGACTCGCGGATCATGGGCATGGACTGTCGATCAGTCAGCCCATGTAGTTGAACAGAGTCCAATAAACTATGAATTGTGCCTTGTGAAGCTGTGTAGTCTTTAGGGTACAAATTAGAATGGCACTGCTGAAAAACTGCCAATATATCTGAACACCTGGTTTTAACCTTACCACCAGCATTCCAAATATTCAAAATCGAGTTCCTGTTTTTTCTGCCCTTAACTTGAAACACTAGAACATGACTCATTTCTACACTATTTTCAAAATACCAACTTTGATGGGCCTGTATCATAGAACAAGCTCTGTCCCATATCCTTGTTTTGGCCAAAGTTTGGATTGCAATCAACTGATCAGAAATAACGGATGCCTGATGAGGCATGAAATAACGGATGCCTGATGAGGCATGATTCGACCCCAATACCTAATGAGTGTTTTAGCCCAAGCTGAAGAAGCAGAGATCATAAGGATGCCTCTATCTTTCCAGACACCTTCCCTTGATGCATAGCAAAGCTCAGTGTCTGCCCATGACAAAAGGATTTAAGAGCATCTTAGACTACTGATTTTGCCACAGTGCCCAAGTTATGATTGATAAATTCCCTAAGATGATCCTACAACTTGCAGTCATATGCCCATTGAGGCAGACCGACAGGTCCTCAACAAAGGCAAGCTTGATGTGCAAAGAAAGGGCATTATGGTCCAAGATAATTCTTGAATTAAGTTGTCTGTCCTGGTAATAATAAAAGGATAGCTGACATAAAACATATCTTCCTAGGATTAAGACTCATAGGGCACAGAGAAAAATGTTCGAGAGCTAATCTTACTGTCTTCATATGTATTTGACCATTCACTGCAAGTGCTGTGGAATCACAACCAAACTGAATAGTCAAATAAAAATGCCTGCACAACAGAATTTGTTCAGTCCAGTAATGTAGTTTCCCAAGTGAAAAAATGAATGTTGCTGTGTCATAGACCATACAGATTGAAAGTTTAATCCCTCCCTTATTAATATTAGCAAGAAGCCCACAGCTAGGGTTATCTGTCTTTACTTCAGTCACTGCCCGATCACCCCCCACCGTGTGAAAGCAGGATGACCCTGCATTTGCATTATTGCCAGATGATGCTAAAATCTTGTAACCAAGGGCTTTAAATTTCTATTAATCTTGTGAAATAAAGTGTGTCTCCTGAAGACAGAGAATTTGTGGTCTGAGCATGATAAGTTCTTCCTTAACCCCTTGTGTGCCCATGACGAGCTGGACTCGTCATGGAGCACAGTTGTGTGCCCATGACGAGTCCAGCTTGTCATGAGGCATTCCCTGGGAAATCCCTCTGGTGCGGGCACCAGAGGGATTCCCTTTTAGTGAAAATAGCCTCGGGAGCTGGGGATAGCCCCCTGAGCACGTAGAAAGACGGGAGAGGTATCGTTGGAAAGGGGAGAATCTCCCCTTTCCAATGGTACCCTCCCCAGTGGATCCCTGTTGGGGATCGCCACAGGAGGGCAAAAAGCCCACTAGACACCAGGGAATTTTTTTACAAATAAAAATAGGGGTGGGGACTGCCCGAAACGGGCAGGCCCATGCTCCCACCCCACCCCCCAATTATTACAGTCTTTCTTCCCCCCCGGGGGGCAGATGGGGCACTGGCCCCTAATCTGCCCCTTCGGGGGGGGGCAGAAAGCCCACTAAACACCAGGGATTTTTTTTGCCCAATTGTTTTTAGGGTGTGGGCTGCCTGAAACGGGCACCCCAATGCCCCCACCCTCCCCCCACAAAAATTACAGTCTTTCTGCCTCCCAGGAGGCATATGGGAGCTGTAGCCCCCAATCTGGCCCCCCCTGCGGGCGCAGAATGCCCACTAGAAACCCTGGATTTTTTTGTTTTATTAGTGTAGGGGTAGGGGCTCCCCAAAATGGGCATGACAATACCCCACCCCACCCCCAGAGAAATTCCAGTCTTTCTGCCCCCCCGGGAGGGCAGATGGTGGCAGTGGCCCCTCATCTGCCCCCTGGGGGGGGGCAGAAAGCACACTAGGCGCCAGCGAGTACGCAGGCTTTTTTCATGCGTGGGGGTGGGGGCTGCCCAAAATGGTCATACCAATGCCCACACCCCCACAAAAAAAGCCACAGTCTTTCTGCCCCTTTAGGGGCATATCAGGATGAAACCCCCTTCCCCGATTCCCCCCCAGGGCGGCAGAAAGCCCACTGGGCTCCGAATTTTTTTTAGCAATGTGCATACCTGTGGATTTTGGGCCCTAACACGGTTGGCACGTAGGCAAACCTAGCAAACCTGTACATTTTTTTAAACTAGACACCGAGGGGAATCCTGGATGGGGTGACTTCACTGGCTCTCACCAGGTTCTGTTACCCAGAATCCATTGCAGACCTAAAAATGTGTCCAAAATGACACATTTTCTTCACATTTCTGTGGTGGAAAGTTCTGGAATCTGCGTGGGTCCACAAAATTCCACCCACCCTGCATTCCCCAAAGTCTTCAGAGAAAAATGGTACCTCACTTGCGTGGGTAGGCCTAGTGCCCGCGTCAGGCAAGGGCCCAAAACCTATTGAGGAGACATCAAAATTACCTATCACAAAACAACCTGGTTTTGCAAAGGGGGTCACCTGGGTTTTTGGCCCGGTGCTCGGCGGCCACCTAGGGGAACCTGCCAAACCCACAAATTTCTGAAAACTAGACACCCAGCGTTCCTCCGGGTCTCGCGGGTACTTGGGCCTCCCACACGAGTGAGGCACCGTTTTTATTGGGAGACCTGGGGGAATGCTGGGTGGTAGGAAATTTGTGTCAGCCCAGTGATGCCACAACTTTCCCACACAAAAATGTGTGAAAAAGGTGATTTTCCAGCTAAATTTGAGGTTTGCAGGGCATTCTGGGTAAGGAAACGTTGTGGGATTCACGCAAGCCATACCTCCCTGGAATCCCCCGGGTGTCTAGTTTTCAGAAATGTGTGGGTTTGGTAGGTTTCCCTAGGTGCTGGCAGAGCTACGGTTCAACAACTACAGCTAGGCACTTTGCCAAAAAAGGGTCATTTTTGACAGCGAAATTGAGGTGTGTCTACGATGCGTTTTGCGCCATTTCCTGTCGCGGGCACTAGGCCGACCTACACAAGTGAGGTACCATTTTTCTCGGAAGACTTTGGGGAACGTGGGGTGAGTGGAAATTTGTGGATCCACGCAGATTCCAGAACTTTCCACCAGAGAAATGTGGAGAAAAAGTGTTTTTTTTGGCAATTTTTTAGGTTTACAAGGGATTCTGGGTAACAGAACCTGGTGGGAGGTAGTCAAGTCACCCCATCCTGGATTCTTCTGGGTGTCTAGTTTTCAAAAATATATAGGTTTGCTAGGTTTCTCTAGGTGCCGGCAGAGCTATGGTTCAAAAACTACAGCTAGGTACTTTGCCAAAAAAGGGTCATTTTTCACAGCGAAATTGAGGTGCGTCCACCTTACATTTTGCGCCGTTTCCTGTCGCGGGCACTAGGCTGACCCACACAAGTGAGGTACCATTTTTCTCGGAAGACTTTGGGGAACACGGGGTAGGTGAAAATTTGTGGATGCACCCAGATTCCAGAACTTTCCACCAGAGAAATGTGGGGAAAAGGTGGGTTTTTTTGGCAATTTTTTAGGTTTGCAAGGGGTTGTGGGTAACAGAACCTGGTGGGAGGCAGTCAAGTCACCCCATCCTGGATTCCCCTGGGTGTTTAGTTTTCAAAAATGTATAGGTGTGCTAGGTTTCCCTAGGTGCCGGCAGAGCTAGGGTTAAAAAACTACAGCTAGGCACTTTGCTAAAAAAGGGTAATTTTGCATTGTGAAAATGTGGTGTGTTCACGTTGGGTTTTGAGCCATTTCCTGTCGTGGGCACTATGCCTACCCCTACAAGTGAGGTACCATTTTTATCGGGAGACTTAGGGTAATTCAGATTTGTAAAGGAACTGTTATTACCTATTGACTTTCGATGCATTTCTGCCTTCCAAATGAAACATATTGTGTAAAAAAGAAGTCATTCTAAAAAATTACTGACAATTCTCATGCTAGTATGAGTATCCCAATTTCGGAAATGAGCAAATATCTACTGTTTCTAAACTCTATATTTTGTTCCCATTTCAGAAATACATAGGTGTCTTTCATACTGATTTTCCATGTACACATTTTTACAGAATAATTACTATATACCCCGGTACATAATAAAAAACCATTGCAAGTTGCTGCTCAGTTTTTGGCTCTGGGTTCGTCGGGTTCTTGGTGAACCTACAAGTCCTATATATCCCCACAACCAGTAATGTCCAGCGGATGTAACGGTATATTGATTTCAAAGAGCTATCAAAATTAGAAGAAGTTACTGGTGAAAACGTTGACACAAAAGGCGCTTTTTTTCAACAAATTTTCAATTTATCCTATATTTAACTGTTAGTTTCTATAAAGAAACCTTGATGGATCTACACAAATGACCCCTTTCTGAATTCAGAATTGTATCTACTTCTCTAAAATGTATAGCTTTCCAGGATCCATTATTGCTTTTGTACCCATTTCTACCATTAACTGGAAGGAGGTTGAAAGCACAAAAAATAGCAAAAATAGGCTATGTCCTAGAAAAATGCCAAAACTGTGTAAAAAATTTTGGGTTTCTGACAAAAGTCTGGTATCCCCTAAAAGCTGGGAAAAGGGTGATTTCAGCCCCACAAACCCTTTTTTGATAACATTTGCAGGGAAAACCCAAATGCTTTCATTTGCAGCCCGTTTTCCCATTTTCCCCCAAAAAACCTAGTTTTTGCTGTATTTTGGCTCATTTCTGTGACCCCTCCAGGGTAATCCACAAACCCTCAGTACCTTCAGAATCCCCATGATGTTGGAAGAAAAGGACGCAAATTTGGCGTGGATACCTTATGTGGTCAAAAAGTTACAGGGTCCTCAGCGCGCACTACCCCAAATAGCCAAAAAAGGGCGTGGCACAGGAGGGGGAAAAGGCCTGGCAGCGAAGGGGTTAATGTATTTAGTTTTATTTGAAAATCTCAACCTGTTGATATTCAAGGTAAGCACATGTAAATTCTGGCTAGCTCTCACCAAAAATTAGTCAATTTGTCCGAATCGCTTGCATAATGTACTCTTAAGATGCAGATCCTGCTTGAACTCTTTGAGACTTTCCTGTCTTATGCTTTTTCCTCCTCTGCAGCACCCCATGACACACCACCCTGAGAACCCCAACCCGCCTAAACAACTTCCCTGTGAAAACCCCATTCTACCTACCCACAAATTCCTTCTCTTGACCCCCATTCCCTTTCCCACCCCATCTAAACCCATTCCTGTCCTGATTCTAGGATAGAAATGAGAACCTATAATTCCTAATTAGGACTCTGGCATCATAAACTGGCTTGTAGTCGAATCCAGCAGACACTGAACGCAACTGGCGCAGTGACTGCAGAAGGTACCTGACCTGACGGTAAGCAAATAACAAAGTTCTAGCACTACTAGTGAAGGAGAAAAGTGAAGGAGAAAAAAGGAGGCGCAAAAGACAAAATACAAACATAAGTTCATTTTGCAGTGTTATCACCTCAGATAAGCAAATACATGGCATACAATCCCAGAGCAAGTCCAAGAAACAAGGGCCAGATGTACGACCTGCCAAATAGCGCCTCGCAAATTGCGTCACATTTGCGACTCGCAATTTGTGAGCCGCTATTTGGCATGTACAACAGTGTGTTTAACACTGTTTGCGATTCCTAATGGGGTCGCAAATTGTGAGGCTTATGAATATTAATGAGTCTCTCGCAATTTGCGAGCCCATTGGGAATGATAGGCCCTCCCAGGGTTGGTGGCCCGCTGAGCTCAGCAGACCACCATGTCTCGGAATGCTTTTAAATAAGCAGCTTTTTTTTAATTAATGCAGCCAGTTTTCCTTAAAGGAAAAAGGATGCATTTAAAAAATAAAAAATTAAACGTTTTCGTTTCATTTTTTAAGGGAACGCAGTGGTCCCTGGGACCACTTCCTGCCCTTAAAAAATAATATTGCATGCATTTACAAAGGGTAAGGGGTCCCCTTCCCATTTGCGAATGTATTACCACCTACTTCAAGTAGGTGGTAATTTGCGAGTGTTTTGCTACCGCAATTGCAAAGATCAAAGATCAAATCAAAGATCACCAGGCCTTCGTTTTACCATGGCAGTGAGCAAGGGGAGATTGAATTTTCAAGATATGTGAATTTCAACAGATAACGGTCAACTATACACAAATGTATACATATATCCCACTGACCGCAACATTCTCCTGCATTACACAAGTAAACATTTAATGTCCTGCAAGTATAACTTGTCCTACGGACGGTTCCTCCAGGTTTTTAGGAGCTGCAGTAGCAAAGAAGATTTTTTTAAGTAATGGAGAGATGCTCTGCAAGAAACCTACCAACCAAGGATACCCTAAGAAACTGGTGAGGAATGCCCTCAAAAGAGTATGGTTCACTCCTAAGGAAAGTCTTTTAGTATCGAACGCTAAAAATAGCAGTATCCGCTTCACTTGTGTATTAACATTCTCCACCATAGCTAATAAAATGAAGAAAATATTTAAGATAATTGGTAAATCTTAGCACCATTTGATATGCCAAACCCATCGATCTCTTTCAAGAGAAGTGAAAGCATACAACATCACTGGTTAAAGCCACCAAAGACCTGCAAACAATTCCAAAGCTTCCCCTGATAACAGGTCACCACAAATGTGGGCAATGTATTAACTGAAATTGCACAATAAATTCCAAAGAGGTGACAATCAATGGAATTAAGCACACACAACTGACGTTTTCAAACTACCACACCAAAAACGTTGTTTATTGTGTTTGGTGTCTGTTAAAAAAAAACACATACATAGGGCAAATCATCCAACCAGTCAAGAATAGAATTGTACAACACGGATCACGTATGCAGTGTGAAAAACACGGAGCCTGCTAGTACAGCATTTGGAAGAATAAAACATTCTGAATATGAGATCAGGTGGAGAGTTCTATTTGTTGCAACCACAGATCCAAGACGGGGCTCTATGGAACTCCCGTTGTTAAAGACTGCAGAGAAATAGATTGAAAAATGTCAGACACATAACCAGGGCTTAAATGAATATTATGAACTTTGAGCATTGATTAAAATGTAAAAATGCCATGTTTGATAATCAATTGAAATGTTAGTATCGATTTGAAATCATTCTTTTAATTTTAAGGATGCCTTCTGCTGGATTTAATGTACATATAATTTGCAAATAAAATGACTATCCTCAGACCATGATGAAGTGCGTGAGAGGGGCTCACATCAGACAACTAAATGGGAACACGTTAAAGCTCTTATACAAGAGAGGTTTGCCCATAATGTAGAAAAAGATGGGTTCTGTCAAATAAATTCTTATATACAAATTGCTGTGTCAAACTTAGTAACTACTCTAATATTCACACTAATTCCGGACGCTATTTATGGCCCTCTTTCCAAGATGGCGCTCGATCGACAGTATAACATCTGACTTTTTTCACCACACTCATCACGTGTGTAAAGACAACTAATTTTGAGGCGATTTTAGTTATTTGCCTGCCTTTGCATACCCATAAGGTATATCAATCATGACCCGAGGCATTTTTTTTGTGGTCCTTGATATACCCCAAAGGCTTAACTTTCTCCTCTTTTTAAGATGGCAGACGATTATTAGCACATCACAATGTGACTGTGCAGCATCCGGTTCCGCCTCCCTATTTCCTCCTAAGCAGTTTCGCATTTTGTTATAGATGTCAGCAGATTGGAAGCTTCGAAAAATATCCATGTCCATGCGAGACACTGATTTTGATTGTTTCATCCTCGATAAAACCTAAGACATACAGTATATATTGGGCACCTTAGCTCCATTAAATATTTAAATTAAAGGTCTTGATCAACTACAACTAAAGCGGGAGGTGGAACCATATTTTATATATATAAACAGTGAATTTTAATTTCAAACCATCTCCCCACCAACATAATCCGAGCATATTACTAATTATGTCACATTCATCTAGCAAAAAATGACTTCAAAATCTTGATCATCTATAAAACCCCTGCTAATGATGCTCATTTAATCCCTAATGTGCCAGAATTTTTATTAGAGTTCACAGGGTGGTCTTAATTGATCCTGATTTCAGGGCCTTAACTTAGACCTTGATATGCTTAGTTTAATACAAAGCCGATTTTATTTAACGTATATCAAGTCAGTATGCCAATCATCCTACAAGTCTCAAAGGTCAAATTATCAGCTTAATTCTGTGCTGAAACATCAATATCATCACTTAAATCTAACTCTCATAAAATTGTCTAAGACCTAGCTCTGTGCATTTCCTCTGCATTTTCTAGCCATATGTCTGCCATCATCAAAATAAATCATAAATCATAATAAAAGTATTCTTCTGATATTAAAACCAGTTACCAGAGAAATTAAATGACTCTGAGTTCCCGAGAGTAACTGAATACATTCTCAGTGTTCTACTCTACAGCTCTGGACACTCTTGCCCAAAAACGATGGCCTTATATCTAGACCCACTCAGCCCCATGTTCAATCACAGACCTAAGAATCCTTCGGCAGAATTCACCGAAACTATGAAACAAATGGAGGACGAAATACGGAGAGGCAGAACAGCAAGCACACAAAAACGACTCTAGCATTCACCGCAGTGTGGTTAGTATAGCCAAGGCTAATTATTACCAGAACACAGTCTCAATGTCGAAAACACAACTTGTTGATGACTATAAGCAGGCCATGTATTACTGACTTTCATGTCAATGGAGTCAATGTGTACCCCAACTCAAATAATAGCACAGTTAATTAAAATTTTGGCAATAAGGGGGATAGCATCAGAAATGACGTTTTGGTAACGATGAGTCAGTCAGTCAGTCAAAATCACTTTATTCGGTTCATTTTCAAAACCTTAAAAATACACTACATAAAAACATAGGAGAACCATTAAAAACATATGTCTATAAGTAAGTGGATAAATGTCAATACTTGTTGGGGTCAAATGAGTATGCTATGAGCATGGTACTAACACCACCACTTTAATTTATTGCAGAAAATGTTGTTCTATCACATTTTACTAAAGGAAAAGAGCACAGAGTCACAGGACCTTAGCAATCACAATCCTGTTATAGAAATTAACCGGGTAGCAGCTAAACAGATGTTATTTTTTAACAGTTATCTGAAGACGTTTCAATGTCATAGTGCTGAAAATGTTTTGCAGTTACTGCTAACAAGAAGAAGATGACTTATCAAAGTGTGTTTCTTTAGGAGACTTTGTAATCTAATAGCTGGGCAAAAAAGAAGGAATTGGTTGGCATTGGTACCAGGTATTCCAGAAGCTAACATTGGGCAACTCTCCATCATCTAGTGTGACATGCAAATATATAATGGCAAGGATCTATGTTGCTGTTTTTTGACCTCTCAGCAGCTTTCAATTAAACTAATGGCCTAATCTCATGCTACATAGAAAACATTTTAAGCATCCTATTATTAC
This sequence comes from Triturus cristatus, assembly GCF_964204655.1. Lineage (NCBI taxonomy): Eukaryota > Metazoa > Chordata > Amphibia > Caudata > Salamandridae > Triturus > Triturus cristatus. Next base: position 348,226,442 of record NC_140582.1, read on the forward strand.
AATTCTAACCCGTTCTCATATGGAGATGCAGGAGAGAAATTCACAATTCGGTGCACAAGCTTGCTATATTGTTATCAAATACATCCTTAGAAAGAGATACTTATTTGCCCATTTGTTGTTCTCAATCTTACTGTGAACCTCCCTAGTAAGCTAAGGGCCTTAATTTAGAGTTTGGTGGATGGGTTACTCTGTTACAAATATGATGAACATTCTGCCTGCCTTAATTCAAGCGCAATTGTAGCCTACGATACTTGTAATATGGTAAATGGGGTATGCAGCATGTTTGTGACAGAGGATCCCTTCTGCCAAACTCGAAGTCATGCCCTAAAGTCTTTTGAATCAATTCCTCCCTGGTTGAACGACAAGGTTGTTCAGAGCCTACTATACTCAAATACATTTCTGGTGGCTACAAACCCAAAAGTATGACAACGATCCTTAAAAAGATATTGCTGTTAGGCCAAATAAACCAATATAGTTATAAATAATTCTAAAATTAAATAATGTTCTTTGTATCATTTGGTACCTTGATTCGCCGGCAAAATAATAAGTTATGGATTACTGTCACCTGGGTGTCACTTTTACCAATTTATTAACTGAACATTAATTTAACAATGAAATAAATAATTAGTGGTCAGAGTGAACTAATTAGTGATTGAACTCATACAATGCCTGTCCCGTTCATGCCATATTTATGACCAACAACGAAAAGTTCTGCCGATTGAATCTTATGGTTCTGCATTATTGGAAAAAAGGTCATCCATGCAAAAGACTGAACCGGGGGCAAGGATTATTCTGGCTAAATATATTTAGAGCCAGGTTCTTAATAGAATATTATAAGCATTCATTTTTCCTGAAATTGAGTGTTGATCAAAGTTATTTTCAACCAGCCTTTAATATAAATAAATCTCTTGGTTGCTACCAGAAGTGAACTTGATTTTATTGAAACAATCTTTCTAATAAAGGGGCTAAATACAACCCTAGGCAAACATATTATTTTTGAGCTACAAGGAGGTTCATCAGGCAACCCAAAATTACAATAAATATGTTTCTGCTTAAGTGTTGAACTAGGTTGCTGGCAACAAATTAATTCCTAATGGGCAATACACACATTAGACACTATCTTCCATTTTCAGATAATAAAACAATAGGGAATGGCAAAGACTGTGGCACAATTTCAGGCAATATTCAAGAAGTGTTTTGTAGTTCTAATGGTGATGTTTTAGAATCTTTAGCAGATGTGCTTTGAAACTGTCCACTATACATCCATGGAGGATTTGAGTGATTCTTATCCAGAGGGTATGTGACTAAACTATATAAGAAAAACGCATTTTATTCTGGGAACAGTTTAACAGTTTAAGCTGTGCTGATAGTCAATGTATTTTACACAACAATAGCAGACAAGACAGTGTTTTATATGCACCTTATAAATATATGTATATTTTTTCCTGGAATTTTATATAGAGCAAACTTGTCCACATTTGTAAAGCGCAAACAATCACCCGTAAGGGTCTCTAGGCGCTGGTGGCCGTCGGGAAGATTAAGCAAGCAATTGCCCAGAGTCACATGGTGCTGGGCTAATCTGCCACCGGTGCCGGGGATCGAACTGTGATCCCCAGATTCCAGAGTCAGTCGCCCTGGCCGCGGCGCCACACCTGTCCCGAAGGTATCAGGTATCAGAGCGCTTTACATGAGCACTAGTTTCATTACAGATGGACACTCATTTTTGTTAGGCACGGGGAGATTAAGTGAATTGCCCAGAATCACGGAATGTTGAGCATTGTTGCCAAGACTTGAACCTGGTTCCCCAGATTTGAGGTCGACCACACTAGTTGGTAGGCCACATCCTCTCCGCACATCATGCATATTCATGTATGTATGTGGAAATATATAGGATATCTTTGTATTTTGCTATGGCCTCTCTGGCTCCAACTATATAGAACCAAGGCTGAGGACACACTGGTGGGCTACAGAATGCATTTTAGTAATTTTAGGCTCCATTACTAAGAGATCTTGTTAGCATAAGAAGTCAAGAAACTGAGGATGTTCCTGGGAAACTCCATGTCCATAAAGACAAAGCTCAGTTATGTGGTCAAGAATGTCCACTTCCACCCATTCAGCTCATTTAATGCTACGCTTCTTCTTCTTACTCATCTGACACACAGTCTCAGATGAGTCCAATCAATTCCAGATTGACCTATTCCAAAAGACTATTTATGGATGTCATCAACAAACCCTTCTAGAATACGCAGGTGACTCAGATGCAAGTTCCCAATCATATCTGGGCTTGTAAAGTATTATCTCATCTCTCGCGCCAGATGGGATCTCCACTCGTATTACCAGGAGTCAACAGTCATGTTTATGGGTCTATGCATTGCACACATTCTAACAACTTAACTACTGCTACCTTCTATGCAGAGACAGTGATGTAACAGGGGGCTGCTCATCCCACTCCTTTTTCACTTGCAGAGAGATATGGAAATATGGCATTTAGGGGGTAATTTAGACCTGTGGGAAATGCAGGGATTGAACTGGCAGAGCCTCAGCTGGCCCTACCTGTGAAAATCCTTGACATGGATATGACAGTCCTGGCTATAAAGAGAACACTCTGTGTGAGTAAGGCCATTGATTTATGCTTTTAAAAACTGTGGGCCCGATTCACAGAAGTAATCTGAGACGAAAGTCTAACTTTACGACTTTCAGTATTGACAAAGGGCATTTACGAGTTGTAAAGTTAGACTTTGGTCTAACTTTAGACCAAAAGTCTAACTTTACTACTGCTAAAGTTAGACTTTTGGTCTAAGTTAAGACCAAAAGTCTAACTTTACTACTCGCAAATGCCCTTTGTGAATACCGAAAGTCGTAAAATTAGACTTTTGCCTCAGTTTACCTTTGTGAATCGGGCCCATATTCCCTCTGTGGGAATAAAAAACAAAAAGGTTTGCTAGTCTACTCCAAAGCAACATGCAGCCCACTCTGCAAACCGTTCTACTTTCAAAGCAGCTGCTTCAAAAGTCATAGAAAGAAGTTAAAAATCCTTCAACTTGTGTTAAATTCTACATTTGCCGAAGTTGTGAGGAAGGAATGGGTCACGTCAGGTAATTTTCAGAATTCGGCATGACATGCTTGTCAGTTTCATTTCGGTTGGGTGTGTAACTGCAAGAAAACCATTTTTCAGAATCACGTACAGCGCCATCATCCATCTTTTTCTTACTTCGGTATACATAATGTTTACATTTTCACCCCCCAAAAAACCACACAACAACGGAGTTTTGACCCATCTCATTATACTTGTAGCAAACTATTCCTTGCACTGGTTTTCCCTAATCTAAGTTATTAGTTCCTGTTATTTGAGGCTTCACTAACTTAGGTTAAAAATTTACAAACATCATTTTCATAATTGATTTTTTTCCTAACTGTGACTTACATAACACAATTAGCTTTCACTGCCACGGATTCATATTGTCAACGCTTCAATTGAAGGCACTTGGGATTTTTAAGCAGCTGAATTCAAACAATCAATTAAGTTCTTTTAAACAAATGTTCTGTAGAGCACTTACAAAAATATTCCATCTTGAAGAGCTTTTCGTTCTAAGACGTACGACAATCACAGTTTGAGGTGAAAAGACAATAGTAATTAAACGTCGCATCTAATCCAGTCTTTCTCAGAGCGGTACACTCACATGGAAGGCATGCTGTCTTCAACTTCATTTCGGATAACAATATTGATTTACAGATTCCATTTGTGAAAATCAGCTATGTTTATTGTGAGCACGGCTAGCAGCGGTAGACACATCCATGCCCTCGCGGGAGTGCGTTGGCTCCTGGCAGGGTGCAACGGGCAATCACTCAGGTGACGATTGAAGTACTTTTTCGAACACGTTCTCTGCATAGAATTGTTTCCACTATAATCTTGTGTGTTCTTTTGCGCCTAAAAGGTTGTTTTATTTCTCGTACCTATAAAAAAATTGTTCCTGCTGGTAAAATTGCTGCCAATGCCCCGAAATAAGCTGCCGTTTCTTTTAAAATGAAATGCCATTATTTATAGCCACAATAAAAGCAACATCGCACGATCTCTTATGGGAATAAGTAATTGTTAGTTACTTTGTGCAAGCCATGAATATTAATAAGTGGACCAGTATGTGAACATTGTGTGAGTTCAAGTTGGCAGATATTTCGTGACATTCTGAAGAAACAAATCTAACTTGTGCAGAGCCCAGGAGTAGGTCACGTGGTTAGTGAAGATGGTAAGTTCAATGTTTAGTGTGGCAGAGGACTCCTTTGTAACGCGGTGTCCCTGACTACTAGACACCAGGTCCCAGAATCAACAATGACTGCACACACACACACACACACACACACACACACACACACACACACACACAGTATTTCGCGAGCGGGCAAAAGACCACAAGCTATCCCTACCCATTTATTTATAGCCTCTGGCAATGCCTGGCCACAGGAAGTAAAAGGTGCAATGTCCGGGTTAGGGCCTACGTCACCCTGCCCCGAATGGCTTACTACATCTCTTCCTAACTTAGTCTGAACCGTTATCGTTGGATTCGGATAGAAAGTCCTGGATGGGTTGCGGGTTTGGCCAGAAGTTATACTACTAGTGTTGCGAGTGGGCCGGTGGCCCTTTGGGACTATCAACAGTGGGGGTTGTAATGATGCTGCTTATCAGTATGGTGCAGGTCACCCCCAAGGATGTGCAGGAGACAGGTAGAGACTGTGTAATTAGCCTTTATTCACAACTTACAATCCTTTACCGAGAGAGCGCCGGGCTGCAAGCTCCGTTCGCTTCTCTCGCGCGCGCTAACTAACGCGCATGCGCAGTAGCGTCCAATATGGCCGCTACGCGCATTCCTACCCTGACGTAGTGCGCGTCAACTAGACCGCGACACTACATATCTCCCCCTTTTATACCATACAACACAATGTACCTAACCAGGTGGTCAGTCCATTTCATAGTCTCTGAACTTGGCTGGTCTCACCACTGCTCGCCCAACCCGGGTGTGTCTTACCGGGGTGGTATGTCCTTCTTGACCTCCTTCTGCGACCGGGCTCCCTCTTCTACCTTCCGGAGTGCCCTGGCTCTCTCTCACTCCGTCCTCACCGTCTTCCCGGGCTCTTTCCTCTGGGGCCCATCCATCCAGTATGTCTCTCTCACCGTCTTGTTCTTCACTCCTGTTCTCTCCGCCTTCCCTCTTAGGAGCTCCTGCTTCCCTTGTCGCCCCTTCTGGTGGTGTCGCCCCTTCCGCGTCCTCCCGGGGCCATTGTAAGATTTTGTTGCACTTGGCCATGCGGTCATGGGACCACACGTTTCCATCACTGAGCAACGCTGCTCGGTCGTACACTTCTTCCACTCTTAGTACTTGCTTTCTCCCTTTCGCTTTAGAATTGCCAGCTTCACTCTGACCCACTCCTCTTTTTCCAACACTGTCCCTTTCACTTTTCTGTTGCGGTTGTAGTGTTCCATGTAAATGCGTTGTGCCTTCTCCAGGTTGTGTTGTACCACCGCTGGAGACCACTTGCTGGTGATTGTCTTCTCTAGCCAAGCAACATTGTCTCTGGTGAATGGTTGCCTTCCTCGTAGGATTTGGAAGGGGCTGTACCCCGTACCGGTGGGGGTGATGCGGTATGCCCCGATGGTGCTTTGTACTTCCTTTTCCCAGTCTTTGCCCCTCGTGATGGCGGCCTGTATGGAGCCCATGAGTACCCTATTAAACCTTTCTACTTGTCCGTTACTGGCCGGATGATATATCGACGTGTGTCTGAGTAGAATGCCGTTCCTTTCTGCGAATTTGGACCATTTGTCCGAGGTGAATTGGGGACGATTGTCACTGATTATAGTTCTGGGGATGCCTTCCCTGAGGAATACCTCCTTGAGGAAGCGCAATATTGCTTCTGTGTCCATGACCTCTTGGATGTGTACCTCTGGCCACTTTGAGTACTTGTCCACTAATATGCATAGGCATTTGGGTATCCCCTGATCGTCCAGTATCGGTCCTAAGATGTCCACTGCCACCTCTTCCCATGGGTTGCTGGGATTCGTGAATTTCCCTAGTGCCGGCCTCATTGGCTTTAGTATTTTGTCCTCTCCTTGGCACTGTACGCAGTCTCTCACGTGCCTTTCTACTTGCATATCCATCCCCGGCCACCAATACGTTTGTTTGGTCCTGGCCTTCGTCTTCACGATTCCCAGGTGTCCTTCGTGTAATATGGATAGCAGGTCTGGTATTATGTTCTCCGGTGGTACTACTCTGTTTCCTCTGTATACGAACACTCCGTCGTTCCCCACCGACAGCTCCTCTTGAACCTCATAGAACTGCCGGACCTTGGGCCTCTGCCGTCTCCTCTCCGGCCACCCTTGTACGATGTACTCCTTGATGTCGCCCAGATCTCCATCTGCTGTGTACGTGTCTTTCCACTACTGTCTACTGATGGTCTTTTCCGGATCGTCCGTCAGGGCCACCATCTCGTCTTCTTCCTCTGTGCCGCTGGTGGTGCTTTCCATTGCTGACGCCCTGCTGAGGTAATCCGCTATCTTGTTTCTCGAGCCCGATATGTACTCCACGTCGTACCTGTATTCCAGGAGTTTCAGCGTCATTTTTGCAATCCGGGGTGTGGCGCTAGCATGGCCGCAGGACGTCAAAACCTTCACTAGGGGTTTGTGGTCAGCCTTCACTTGAAAACGTGTGCCCCACAGGAACTGGCGGTACTTTCCCATGGCCCAGACCACGGCTAGCATCTCCTTTTCGATTACGCTGAACTTTTGTTCAGGAGACGTCAATGTTCTGGACGCGAAGCTGATCGTCTCCGTTCCGCCTTCTGGTCTTTCTTGCATGAGCACCGCTCCTAACCCCTTTTCGCTTGCGTCCGTCATCAATATGGATCTCCCCCGGGGGTCGTACCCATGCAGCGGGATCGCTTGGCTGATTTCACGTTTCACCGTGTCAAACTCTTCTTGCGCCTCTTCCGTCCATGCAAACACCGTCTTGTCCCTCGTGAGTTGTCTCATGTTGTGTGTTTTCATGGCGAAATGGTGGACAAACTTGCTGTAGTATTCCGCCATCCCTAGAAAGGACCTTACTTCTTCCTTGGATGTGGGCGGGGGCGCGTCACAGATGGCCTTCACATTCCCTTTCTTCGGTGTTATCCCGTGTTCTCCTATCTCGTGCCCCAGGTATGTGACAGATGTCATTCCGAAATGACACTTCTCCCACTCCGCCGTCAGACCGTGTTCCTCCAAGATCTTTAACACCGCTTCCAACTTCTCGTCGTGGTCTTCTAGCTCCTTCCCCATTACTAGGATATCATCCTGGAAGTATTGCACTCCCTCTATACCCTTGAAGAGGCGGGCCATCAGCTTTTGGAACACTGCTGCTGCGGATGCTAGCCCGAAGGGCATGCGACAGAACTGATAGCATCCAAACGGTGTTATAAATGACGTCAGTTTCTTGCTCGTGGGATGTAGCACCACCTGGTGGTATGCCGATTGCAGGTCGATGGTGGAGAAGCATTTTACGCCTTTCGTGCGGGCCAACATTTCCTCTATGCGCGGTAAGGGGAATTTCTCTACCACGATGCACTTGTTTAACTCTCGGAGATCCACACATAAGCGCACCTTGCCTGACGGTTTCATGGCCACTACCATTGGCGCCAACCAATCCGCGCTGTCGATCGGTTCGATGATTTCCCCGTCCTCCAGTCGGCGTAGTTCCTGTTGCACTGCCTCTCTCACTGCGATCGGTATGTTCCTTACTCTGTGCGCCACAGGGCTGACGTTCTCCTTGAGGACGATCTTGTGGGTAAACTTCTCAAGTTTACCGATCTTGCCTCCGAACACTTTTGGGTGTCCGCCCCGCCATTTCGCTGCTGTCAACTCTTCTCCGTCCAAAGTCACCAGCACTTGGATGTCCCCTCCTGGATTCAGCTGTACGCCCAACTCTCCTTGGTCCATCCACCCAAGGACTGATGGTCCCTTCTCCGCGACATATAGTTTACAGTGGGCGCTGCGGTCTTTGAACTGGAACAGCAGTTTCCTGAATCCTACCATCGGAATGGGTTCCCCTGTGTAGGTGACCGGTCGTATGTCGGGTGGTTCCAGGCGTGAGCCCAGTGTGGGTCTGAACCTCTCGTTCCATACCGATCTTTGGACGTTCGTGTAAGGGGACCCCGAATCCGCCACTATGGTGATTCCTACTCCTCCGATGAGTATGTCGCACTGGGGCTTGAGCGCCCTTCTCCCTTCGATGCCCAGTACCTGGTCTTCCACGCACAGGACTTCGTCGTCTTCCTCCTGGCCGTCTTCTTCTTCACCTATGTCCTGCGCCACGAACTTCACCGCACGTTGTTTCCCTTTCCTTCTGCTCACCTTCTCATAGTGGCCGACCAGGCCGCAAAATGCACATTTGGCTCTGAAGGCGGGGCACCGTTTGTCATGTGCCGCGTGGCTCGGGCTACCACATCTGTAGCACCTCGCCGTTTCTCCCTTGTCTTGCTTCCACGGCTGTCCCGGTTTTCCTTTCGCCTTGTATGATCCTCTGTATTCTCCTGGCGTCGGTTTTCCTCTTCCATACTGGTCCGCGTCGTCTACATTATTTATCGTGAGTCTCGGGGCTTGATCTCTTTTAGCTGCTTCTGCGCAGCGCTTGGTCAGCTCTGCCCTCTTCACTATGGCGATCACGTCTTTCAGCGTCGCATCTCCACTCGCCCACAATTTATCTTGCACCGATTTGCTTGTCGTATGCATTACGATTTGGTCTTTGATGAATTTGTCTTGTAATACCCCATATTTGCATGTTATCGCAAGTTTCCTCAGTGCCGCCACGTAGTCGTCTATCGTTTCCCCCGCTTCTTGCTTCCTCTGCTGGAAGTTGTAGCGCTCAATGGAGGTGCATACTGCGGGACGATAGTAGTTGTCCAAATCTTCGAGGGCGTGTTTGAACACGTCGGTGTCCGCTGCCTGTCTGGCGACCGGTGTTAGGTTTTGGAATACCCGTATGCCTTCTGGTCCCAGGTTGTGCAAGAGTATCCTCTTCCTCCTGGCGCTGGAGAACGCCTCCTCGTTCTCATCTTCCAGCGCTTCTAGGTAATTTTTGAAGTACTCCCTCCAGTCTTCCCACTTCATTTAGGGTTCTCCTGGCCGTGGGAGGAACGGAACCGGCGTCGTTAATGCTGATGCCTGCGCACTCATCTTGACGTCCGCCTGGTTCCTCGGGCTACCTGGCGCTTCTGTCCTCTCCCCCCTTCTTCGGGTCACTGGGATCTCGTCGGAGCTGCCTGCGCCGTCTCCACCCGATTCCGCCAGGGTCTCTGCTGCCGCACTATGGTTCGCCCCTGACGTTCCTCTACCTCGTGGACGGCACACTTACTGCTCTCGTGCCTCCCTCTGGCATCCGTCCGCCACTGCCGAGCTCTCTCGGTGCGTTGGTGTCTGTCCCCGACTTCCTGGATCTGCTTTCCGCGTGTTGTGTCGTCCCCCTGCGTAGGTCTTCTTCCTATGTGCCGGTTGGGGGCGCCTCCCTCACTGTGGATCACCGGGTCCGCTCTGTCCGAGCCTCGTCGCCACTGTAATGATGCTGCTTATCAGTATGGTGCAGGTCACCCCCAAGGATGTGCAGGAGACAGGTAGAGACTGTGTAATTAGCCTTTATTCACAACTTACAATCCTTTACCGAGAGAGCGCCGGGCTGCAAGCTCCGTTCGCTTCTCTCGCGCGCGCTAACTAACGCGCATGCGCAGTAGCGTCCAATATGGCCGCTACGCGCATTCCTACCCTGACGTAGTGCGCGTCAACTAGACCGCAACACTACAGGGGTATCTTTGGCCCTTGGTCTTCTTCGCGGGTGCGATGCAGGTCTTTACTGCCAGTAGTGACTTTTCCAGGGCTCTCAGTTTCAGCAGATCATTTTCCTTCATATCATTTTCTGCTCCTTCCTTCATTAGCATTTGCAGGCTGGGCGCAGTTGCTCTCCGTAACCATGAGATTTTCGCACTGTCTCATTGCCCTTCTTCACAGTAATCATGGTACTATTGGTTCACAGTACTCTACAGACCCTTGGCTCGAAGAGCGTCCTGTACTTCTAGCCAGGTCTGCAATCTCTAATGATGTCAGGATCGCTCCCGTTTATGCTAGGCATCACGATGACAAGGAAAGACATGTCTCCATAAAGATCCCGGCAGCCAAGTATCCGCGTTGGAGGAGAATTAGTCCTGGTTGGAGGTCCTTCTTGTGTGCAGTTATTGGCAATTTGAAGCACCCCTTAGCAGGGGATCGAGACTCGACTGTGTCCACTTCCAGTGGTGGTGCGCGGTCTAGTAGTACGCCCTCGAGACGCTTCGGAAGGACTGATGCGCATGCGCGGAGATCGTGCGGCGCACTTCAACGATTTGAAAAACGTTGACAGGAGCGTTCTCCCTCAGCGCTTCTCGTCAACCTAGTGAAGTACCTCAGAGAACTTATAAGGCGACTCAAAGTTATCAGTAGGGAAGTAGCGAATGCTATCTTGTAATTTTTGCATGTATATTAGTTTTCTCAAACCTTTTCTGAAATTCTTTACCAGAGAAAAAAGGTGAAAACCAGAGCAGCTTCAGACCTCCGTCGAGGAAGAAAGGCAAGAGTCGAAGTTTGGTAAGGGGAGTTGCTTCTGTGAAGAGAAGAGCCCCCCGTCTCACAAGTAAGAGTGTTCAAGTGATTTTCAAAGTCCACGTATGCAGACTAAAGATACTGTTGGCGAATAAGAGTAGCAGTAACAAGGAACCATTCAACCAAGAGCTCTAGAGGTTATCAAGAACCGAACTAAAAAGAACTAAGTTATGGTTGGACTTCCAAATTGATTGAGGAACTCAGTATATTCTTCTATTTATCCTTGAGGGATACACATGTTATCTATGTGAGAAACCTCCTAAAAAGCAAGGTGACATTCAAGCTCTTGAGAGTGGTCCTTCCGGTCAGTCAGATAATTACACAATCCAGACAAGGCATATAGAGAGGAGCTAGCCTCAGCTGGGACTCAGGTAAATAGGTATAAAATAGAGAGAGAGAGCAAGAGAAGTAATTGAGAACTTTGGGCAAGTTTATGTTGTGTTCTCTTTTACAGGTGACTTTCTTTCTGAACATAGAAGTGAGGAGAGCGACCTGAGTCAAGAGGCAGTCTCTCTTGTTTTGTCTTCCACTTCCCCTTTCCCCCGGGCTGAAGTCAGTGACAGTTGTCTTCACCTGTCGCTGGCTTGGGCAGGAAGGAATTGGGACTAGTCATCTGCCTCAGAGGGAATCGTCCCCCTGCCGTTTAAGCAGTTCTGACAAATGATGACTAGATTGTCTGGCTGAATCAGTTGTGTCTTTGCTAGCTGCTTATGACTCACATGAGCATTGTTCTGGGCGTGCCAGGTTTGAGCCCCTTGGGGGTTGACGGGTAGTTGGGCCTACTCTAGGTGCACTGGGATGATATCTGCCTGGGTCTATTGAACATCAATGTCCAGGCGGCTCACTGGGTAGTACAATGTGGCGTTCCGGGATATTTGCGGAGAAATGTCTGCAGCCCGAGTTCAGGGTTTGCTCCTTCAGCCACAGTGATCTGGAGTGTTTTCTTCAAGGTTTGCATGAATCTTTTGGCCTCTCCATTTGCTTGCGCCCATTGAGAGTGACACAGCGGTGATGTATTCCCAGGTGGCTGAGCAGGTCTCTGAAGTCTGACCCTCGAAAAGGTGGACCATTGTCGCTCTTGATTTCTGTTAGTAGGCCACACATTGCAAAAACCCTCTCGAGCACTAGTGGGACATTTGTAAATGCTGTAGAGGTGATCACCTCAATGATGTGGTATTATGAGAAGTTATCTGTTAGGACCATCGCAGTCCTCCTATCCAGAAAGCTCGCAAAGTCGAGGCTTATCTTGGACCACGGGACTGTGCATGGGTCTCCAAAGAGCCAGTGAGCTGGCATGCAGGATATTCTCGCACTACCTTATCTACTGCGACCTCAGGGCCAGGGAACCACACTCTCTCTCATGCGTGATTTCATTTTCACTGTCCCTTGATGTTCCCCATGGGCCAATAGTGTTACATGCTGTTGGAGGCTCGATGGAATCACAAGTTGATGCCCTTGCAGGATGATGCCATCTTGAGAAGTGCTGAATTCATGCCCACTTCACATTTTGGCCAACTTTTCTTTGTCCTTCCTGACCTGCCCAAATTGTTGGCATTTCGCAGGAAGCTTTGTCAGGAAAGGCTCTGGACAGCATCTCTTACTTTCAGGTGCACTTCATCATTTTTGATGGCTTCCTCAATGTTGTTAAGGCCTAGCGCTTTTAGACAGGCACTCTGCTAAATTACATTGACATAGTCTTCTACCGCATCTTTATTGCCGGATTCCTGTTCAGCTACTTGCGGCGGGTGGCATGATAGGTAGTCAGCGAAGTTCTTAGAGCCGGGTCGGTAGACTACTTCCATGCTGTAGGGTTGCATTTGGATGGCTCAACATTCAATACGTGGTGGAGGATGGGGGCAGAGTCCACGAACAGAGTAACATGGTATTGGTGGTCTGTGACTACCTTGAAAGGCCTTCACGCCCACTTAATCGACAGGGCCTCCATCTGGATATGCACAAAGTGTGTCTCCACTGGGGTTAATGCCTTTTTGGTAAACGCTAATGGGGCTCACCTTTCGGGTTGCACCTCATGGGTGAGGACAGCTTCTAGGCCCATGGTGCTCGCAAAAACAACAAGCAGCTCGGTTTGCTTCTTCAGATCAAGGTAGCCAGCGTCACTCTCGGTAAGGGCTCCCAGCGGTACAGCAATGGTCGCCAAGTTTGAAAATAAATCTGCCACAATTTGTGGCTGTGCACTTCAGACATGATGGATGGCGCCAGGGCGTGCTTGATGGCTTGTGACTTTCGGAGTCTACTTGCACCCCCTCTTGGTTGAATACGTAGCAGAAGAACTCAATAGATGGCTGGAAGAATGAGTTCTTCTCTTTATGTAGTGTAACCCTGTGCTCCCAGAGGCATTTGAGAGTGGCACTGTGTAAGGAAGTGGGTTTCTGTTGCAGTAACCCCCCCCACTTTTTGCCTGATAACTGATGCACTTTTCCTTGGTGTGCCGTGGGCTCCTGCCAATCAGGTGCCCAGGGCCTGTGTTCCTTCCCTAAAAACTGCATAACAGCCAAAACCCAATTGGCATCTCTGGTCACATGTCAGCCCCTGGTAAATGGTACCCTAGGTACCCAGGGCCTTGTGACCAGAGAAGGTCCCTAAGGGCAGCAGCACTTATTGTGCCACCCTTAGAAGTCCTGTACCCTGACACACACACTGCCTTTGCAGGCTGAGTGTCTTGGTGCAGAACAAAACAAAGAGTCGACATGGCACACGTGTGCCATGCCCACAACACACACTGCCCTGGCATACCTCAGTCACCCCTCTAGCTGGGTGCCCTATGCCAGCGGTGTGGGCACAGGTGCATGAGCCCTGTGCCCCTACAGTACCCAGGTCTATTCCTGGGCACTGTAAGTGCAGTGCTGCCATTAAGAGTATATGGTGCTGGGAGGTCGTCAACACGAACTTCACAGCACCATGATGGCTACACTGAAGACTGAAAAGTTTGGTATCAAACTTCTCAGCACAGTAAACCCACACTGATGTCAGTATGGGATTTACTGTAAAATGCACGACAGAGGGCAATTTAGAGTTGCCCCCTGAACCTAACCTACAATCCACGTCTTGTCTGAGGGTCTGCCTAAGCTGCCACACAGCAGACATGTTGCTGGACCCCTGGGTAGAGAGCCATCTGCTCTCCTGGGCCTGCAATAATGCCCATCCTGTGCGAAGTGCTAGGTCTCCTCCCCCAGGATGCGCAGGGGGAAGCTTCAAAGGCATGCCGTCTTTATGAGCTTCTCCAGGCCACTTGCTGTACTCAGCAACTGGCCGCCACTGGTTCTGACCCCCTCTCTGGCAGGAAGATCTGTGGAAAAAGCTAAGTTAGGAAAGGGGGTGTGCCAGCCTCTGCCAACCCCACCCCTCAGGTGGGGGAGGCGAGGTGAAGCACATCCCTGGGCTTTCGCCATCTTGAAGATGGGAAGCTCTGGCCAATCAGGACTAGGCTACTGCCCCCCTCCCACAGGAGAGTGGCAGGATAGGGGGTGTACCCATCCCCGAGAAGGGACCCATTGGTCCCTGCCCTTTACCTACCTGTAACGCCCCTAAATGAAGTATTAAGGGGCACCCTGAACCTTCCTTCCTCAGATCCAGATTCTGAAACAAGCAAGAAGATCAAGAAACAAGAAGACCTGCTGTGCAGCTGCTAACAAGAGGAAGACACCAACTGATTTCGCCCCCATCCCTACCGGCCTGTCGACCCTCAAACCTGCTCCTGCTAAACCCCGGCATCTCCAGTGGTCAGCAACCTCAAAAACCCCAGATGACCTGACTGCCTTGTGACTCTAACTAACTGGGAATCCAATGAGCAGTGGTACTGCTCAAAGCAAGTAACAAGCCCCTGGCATCAGCCAGGAACCGCGACTCCTGCACACTCTGCACCCGCCAAGCCTGGCCTGTGCTGGAGTGAACAAAGGCCACGAGGATGTCCCCCCGGTGACTGTGACCCCGAATCCAGCACCTCGATGCTCTTGACGACGCCTGCAGCCTCAGAACCAGGGACCCCTCCAACCGCGACCATCAGAGGGTAAGATTTCCCGACTCCAAAAGGCACCCCTGCACTCGGCGCCCTGAGGACCCCTGTGCCCAACTCTTGGGTGCCTACCTATCCTCCAACTACCCAACTTACCTCTCGAAGTGGTGGTCGCACCTGAAGAATCTTCGTCCCCGAGCTTGCAGCCTTTGTTCGTCACTGAGCTTCTCCAATGAAATCCATTGAGCGCCCGACGGCTCAAAAGCACCCTGCACTCAGCCGCCCGAGTACCCCTGGCAGTGTAACCTCTACTCTAATCTACTTCCCCACTTGCCCTGAGTAAGTGACCAGGAGCCCAGCTCCCACAGCCACGTCGCTTGCTAGCCAGCAGCCACCAACCAAGGACCCCGTGCCTCCCGTAGGATAACATTGGGCCTAACTCTCTCTGCACCCGGCTGTCCCTGTGCCGCTGAGGGTGTAACAACTGTACCCACCTGATCCTGGGAGACCCCTGAGTCTATGCCCAGAACCTTAACTCTGCCAGTCGAGTACTTACCCAAAAGCCGATAACTCACTTTTCTTCCATAGGGTAACATTGACTGGTTTCACTTGGAAATTCCTTTAAGTGTCGAGTTTTGAAACTTTAAAATATTCATCTAAAATCAGCCAAATAACGAAAACAAATGTACTCACCTGCTATCAGGAGAGATCCCAGTGCTGGATCTTGGTGCCCAGCACTGACCCTGCAAAGTAATTCCAACCATACTTACCGCTAATTTGATTTTACTCCATAGGATAACATTGCCTGGTTTTTGTCAGAAATTCTTCTGTGTCGATTTTGCAAACTTACAAATATTCGTAAAAAATCGCCTGTATTAAAAAAACGCATTCTTTCAACTGTTTACAGGAGATGCACCAGTGCTGGATCCAGGATCCAACACTGAGTTAGAAAAAGTAACAATAACTCCACTTACCTGCTATGTGAATTTCCTCCCATAGGATAACATTGGTGATTCACAACTGTAACCAAAACGTTTTTACTCAACTGTTTACAGGAGATGTCCCAGGACTGAATCTAGGATCCAGTCCTGTGGTAGGAAAAGTAATCCAAAAAGTAATCAATGGCATTTAACTAGAAATTCCCATTGAGCTCAATGTATTATTGTGTTTGAAATTGTGTAGCCTATTGCAACAACTGTATCTATTGCATTCAAAAGAAGATTGCCTATTGAAAGTATTTAACTAAAGCATCTCATTCTGAGAAAGTATATTTTGATACCTATTGTTGGTTCTAAAGTGAAACTACTATATATTTTTATATACAAACCATTGGCCTAGAGTTCAGTTCTTGAGTGTGTGAGACCATTTGCTTACTGAGTGTGTACAACAAATGCTTTACACTGTCCTCTGATACTGCCTTACTGCTCGACCAAGCTACCACTTTAGAGAGTATGGTTATATCTAACTTTAGCTTCTTCCAAACCTCTGGGGACTGTGGACTCTGTGCACACTGTACCTATTTGGCAACAGTATATACAGAGCCACTTTCTTACAGACAGAGGTGCAGGTGGTGTTCTTCGGCCATCGCTGAGTGGATGAGGATGTCATTACTCACTTTCAAAACACCTTGTAGTCTGAACAGAACTTCCCTTATTGCATTCTAAAAGACTTCTGCCACTGATGATATTCTGAAGTTGAGTTGTTTATACTGGCATAACCCCAGGTGAATACAGAGGGTGGTGATGTATCTACTCTCTTCTGAGAGGAGTAGTTGGTGGTAGCCAGCATTTAGGTCTAATTTTGAGAACCATCTCAAGCCATTCAGGTTTCCAATAATGTTGTCCATTAATGTGGGGTTCCTGTTTGATGGCATTGTTTGGGAGACTCATGTCGATGCAGGTATTTTCCTTGCAGGCTGTTTTGGTTTTTCCATTATGACCATAGGGAAAACCTATGGTGTGGTGTTGGTCCTGACACCTTCTCTATCACTCCTTGCTTCTCAAGCTTGTCAAGTTCTTGCTCTATGAGTGGCCTTCAGTGATATGGTATGTGTCATGGCAGAGGGCCACAGGCTTTACAGAACGAATTTGTAGTTATACTGATGGTGCTTTCAGGCATCCCAGGCTACTGAACAAAGTAGGGAATTGATTCAGCAGTTCATCTACCCAGAATTCTGTCACATTTTGGGCAAAAGACACAAGGTGCAAGCCTTCTGCTGTGTGACTTCCACGCAACGTGTCAGCTTCTTTATCTACAATATGTAATGTCGTTGTAACTTTTTGGTAATTTGCTCTCACCTGCAAGGTCATGCGCCCTCACAGGGGTAGGGGAGAGCGGCTTCCATGAGTAAATATATTGGTGTTTGATGGAAAGAGGTGGCATGGGCTGGAGGCACTGCTGAATCCCCATGACATTTCCTGATGCCCAGGTGTCAATGAGAGCCTTTATTTCAGATCCTGCGATTATGAGCAGGCATGTAGGCTGGAGTCTTCAGTGCGTTTTCAGGCCACTAATGAAAGAGATGAGGAAAGCTTCTTCCTCATCATCATCAGGGGCTGATTCTTCAATCTGCCGCCTTTGCTGTTGCGAGGTACCGGCTGCTTCTGGCAAAGCTGGCTCGTTCGGGGACAGTTGGTGCACTGCCTTTGATGGTGTTCTCCCTCCCTGGGTGCCTCTTCATCTTGCATACTGAGGCAAAATGGTTGGTCTTGCTTCAATTAGAGCATGTGCAACCTTGCGCTGGGTAGTCGTCCAGGGAATGTTCTTCACAGCTGCAGTAGTTGTGTCACAGTTTTACAGATGGTGCTCCACTACATGTGTTTTAGTTAAGCTTCAAACCTCCTTGTTAATTTGAGCTGTGCAATCATTTCCTGGTACTAAATGTGAATGGGAGCAACCATTGGCTGCTGACATGCAAATCTCTGGAAGTTTAGAAAACAGTGACATTGCCAAAGGTAGACTGTCTGCCAGTTACGCTGAATAACCAGCAAAATATTAGCTGCAAAAGGATCCCACCACAATCTCATTAATCAACTGTTTGGAATTTAAAAAAGGACACAAAAAAGAAAGGGGCAGATACCAAACTGTGGCCACTTTTGTGAGACCATTCGTAAACTATATCAAAACACTGATGAAGAGTATTGACAGGTGTTGTTACCAATTTATGAGGTTGACATGGTGGGTGTGTTGGCCACAAAGTATATGAAGAAAATTTGGGAACCTGTCCAGAAAGGAACGACAAATGTAAGGGTTACACTTAGCTGCATGATCCCTCAAGTTAATTGGGTATGATATCAGCCCAAGATTTAAGCAGATAAAAATAAGTGTTCCCAGGGAGATTGGGGCACTGCAGGTGAGTAACTCTTAGCATCGTTAACAGAAAAAGCAATTAAAAGGTAAACGTAATGAGGATGGCAGGAACTGATAATATACCAGCAATTATTATAAAGAAAAATATAGACTGGTGGTGCAGTGTGTTTGCTCAATTATCTAAAGCAATCACCTACACTGATCACTTTCCCCCCAAGTATGAAGGGGGGCATATTTATGCATATTTTTAAGAAAAACAACCCAGCCAAACTTAAAAATTATGGTCTAATTAGATTACTAGAAATAGACTCAATAATGTATACTAATTTATTTCTGCAGTACATTAAAGACTGGATATGTCATAAAGATCTTGTTCCAGTGGAGCAAGGAGAGTTCAAAGAGGGCCATCTAACAATTGATCATTGTTGTAGCCTTTGGACTTTGTGTGAGAAAGCTATGGACGGTTGAGTCATCCTTTTTGCTCCCTCATAAACTTCTGATCTGCCTTCAACCTAGTTAGGAACTGAATATAAATGGAGCACTATCTCAAAAAATTCCAATAGTAAATAAATTAAGGCAGAGTTGTGTAATAGCTACCACCTTGTTTGCATTGTATTTTGAAGACCTTCCCAAGATCTTACAGTGCACACTCTCATGCTCTCTAAAGATGGGGGAGGTCCCTTCCTTGTTTATTATTCATGGGCTATTTGGTTATTTGGGGTTAACTCAAGTGGGTCTGCAAAGGAAACCCCTTGCTTTTAACAGATACTGTAAGACTAACAATCTAACAATACATTCAGGAAACCATAAGTCCTGATATTAGGTAAAATCCTTTACTTGGTCAATTGGGGAAACAAGTAGAAGTAACCTCTTCTCACAAATACCTTTGGAAAAGGCCTTTCATAACAAATTGAATTAAAATGTGCACCTAGACATGATGAAGTTCTAAAGGGACTATGGTGGTCCTATTATTGAAACAGTCCTTGTCGCATAAAATGCAATGATCCCACATCAGATCTTCTATGATGTAGAGTTTCTAACCCTGGAGTCAAAGCACAACTGGGACAAGTTTGTGGGGAATTGCTTGAAAAACCTCTTAGGACTTTACCCAGGCGCCATGGTCTAAGCAGTTGCAATGGAAACTAGGCATAGTTCTTGGAACAGTATTGTCATGTGCCTGAGTTAGGCCCTGTAGGAGTTAGTATAATTTCTTACGTGTACAGAATCCTTTCCTAAAGTTGCCTTCTCTTTGCCACATAGACGTTTGGCACACATTTCCGTTCGTGACACTTGGACTAGTTTTGTGGAAGCACCAACCTTTCTGACACAGAACACTTCATTAGAATACTATCACACTAGCTTAGTATTATATGCAAGGCCCCTACATGTGTAACACAAATGTGTTTATTATTAAAACCAAATGGCAACACAGCTATCTGTAGAACACAAACAATGGTTGCCTGTTCACAATCTCGGACCAAAGTAAGGATGTTATTTTCTATATATAGCCTTTTGTTTCCTGTTCTGCTGACTCCGAGGGGTCTCTGCATCCTGAAGGTTTTGTTTAGCAGCTGACTGACATCTCATGAGGGCTGTCGAGTTTGTGACTAAGACGGGGTCCTACATTCTTACCAAACAGGTAAAGGGGTTAGATCACACAGAAGGCCATTTTCTTGGCAGACCGTACAGTTACACCCTAGACACATAGGTTAGGGTTAGCATCATAGGAGTACGCCCAATTGTTATAATCTTTCATATGTATGCATATATAAACTGCCTCAACAATATGGTGGAACTCCTTGCTTTATTCACTGTGTTGACACTCATTATAACCTTTGTCTGCTTCTGTCTATTAATCATCTCAGCCCATAGTTTCTATGCAAGAATCACTATGGTTCAATAAATATTGAAAACGCCCCATCGTGTTTTCTTTGTATATTTCTCTAAGCAAAAGCGAGCACGAATGACTAGGTGAAAAGTTTGAAGTCTGTCACCACATTTCCTGAGGGAACAGAGTTGTCATGTTCAGTGGTTGAAAGAACTGTTCGATCGCTGTTCAGGTTTAGTGGGGGGCTAACAGTGGCACTGTGAGCTAGCTGGTCCAAGGGACAACATATCCTATGAAGGTTTATAAAGGTTTATGGAATCAGTTTGACGCCATCCTAAGTTTCTGTCATCCGCAAATGTGCAGTTCCTTCTGATTAGTATAAACTACACAATAGTATCTTGACCAGGCAGGAAGTACAGTTTTGGCATAAAAACGAAAGGGGCCGATTATGATGGTGGTGACCGTGACCGTCCGCAATACATGCGGCGGTCCCGCACACCCAATTAGGATGCAACCGCCACCATGGCGGTCGCATTTTGCACTTTAACATTTCAGCGGGTGCTGCTGACTGCAGCACCCACCGCGATGTTTAAATTGCATGTTGTGCATTTCACTGCACTACGTGGCAGGCACCACACGGTGCCTGCCACTTGGTGCAGTGAAATGTGGCTACACCCCCAGTGCACAAACACCCTCAGACACAAGGGGGGCCGGCAACGGGCCCCCATAACCAATTCCCACCAGCCTTTTAATGGGGATTTACTCACCACAGAAAGGCTGGCTGAAGACAGCATCTTAATTTGGCGGACGGTGCCTGCTAGGCACCGCCACCATCTTATGGATGTAGATCGCTCTGCCAGGCAATCGGAACGATTGCTTTTGGCAGTTCCGTGGCGGATGGCCTTTGCGTCCGTGACTGTCGCAGTCTGGATCCCCTACCATTGTAATGTAGCAGGGAGAAAATAGTGGTCCGATGATGGGAGGCCCTCCATCAGACGGCTAGTGGTGGCAGTCCTTCCACCATAATAATGACCCCCTAAGTCCAGACAAGCTAAAAAAGGGCAATCTTGTCCACAAATAAAATTTGTCAGAGTGATTAACTTTGGACCAGAAGTGTACATGGCAAACTTCACAGCATAGACAAAGAAAATAGTTAATAGGTAAAGATAAAAGACTTTAAAGAATTTAAAATTGGGGTCCCTCTTTTTATATCCAAAAGAAAATTAAAAGAAAGGAGTGTTTAGAAATAAAGGACTAGATATTTAACTTATCTAAGGCTCAAGATTTCAACATACTACCTAAGAGAGTCTTTTCAAATCTCAACGGAATACCCTTACCTCTCCAAATTCCTGGATGCACAGATGCATGCTACTGTATTGAAATTCTGAATAGGGCAAAATCCTGTGCATTCATGCAGAGAAGATGCAAAAGATCTCATGGATGGTGACAGGAAATGTGAGTTGAAGGTGTGTTGCAGGAGTGTGCATGTGTTGATGGATTGTTTTTAAAATTTTAACAGTAAGGAATTTTCATCTAAAACATGTGCTTATGAAATATGGGATAAAGTCAAGAATGAACACTGTTAGACCTGACAGCCTTAGGGTGTACTTCCCCCAGCTTTTTGCCTGCCTCCTCCACTTTTATGATGTTTTTTTTTTATGGTATTTGGATTCCGTGCACGCTACTAGTGCTAACCAGTGTTAAAGTCCTTGTGCTCTCTCCTCTAAACATTGTAACATCAGTTCATCCCCAATTGGCATATTTAATATATTTATAAGTCCCTAGTAAAGAGGTACACCCTGTCCCCAGGGTCTGTAAATTCAATGCTACTAGTGGGCCTGCAGCACTGAGTGTGCCACCCGCTTAAGTAGCCCTTTAGCCATGCCTCAGGCCTGCCACTGCAGAGCTTATGTGTGCATTTTACACTGCCATGTCGACCCGGCAAAATAATCCTTTTTCCAGGCCCAACCCTTCACTTTTTTTACATGGAAGGCAACCCAGAGGGCAATACATTTAAAAGTCAGGACATGTACTTTTACGTTTTACCTGTCCTTTTAGTTAAATACTCTCAACTTCATCCCATTGGATACCATTGGGATTATCTTATTACATTTTATGAGCGTAATTTCCAATTGGGAAGAGATAAGACCCCCCCAAGTCTGGTGTCTCTGGAATCCTATGGTGAAGTCAGATTTTAAATTACAATTCTGAAAATGCCACTTTTGGAAAGTTTGCATTTACCTACTTTATCCATTTGGTGACTACTGCCTGTCTCTGAACATGTTTGGGGTGGTTGACAGTTGGGCTTTGTATATTTCCCTAGAGAGTCACACACAATAGGAGTTTAGGTGTGACTTGATGGGTCATCCTGGAAGGATGGTAGGGAGACAGTTGACCCATCCTCACTTACACCTGAACAGGTTGTGTCCTGTCCCCACATAAAGGGCTATATACACCCCTGCAGTGAGCTTGGAGTCAGGGTAGGAAGGGCAGGACCTCTGTGCACTTAAAAGGACTGTCTTGGAAGTCTCCCCAGCTTTAAAGGCCCAACTGGGTATAAGTACTGGGACTCTGACACCACCACTTCTGTACATTTCTTGACCTGTGAAGACTGCCAAGACGAAGGTCTGCTGTGCTTCTGAAAGGACTATAAAATATAATTTAACAACAAGAGAGAGAGGGAATTTTATTGGAGCCACTCTTAGTCCCCCAGGGCTGGTATAGATAAACAAAGAAAGAGTGTGTCCATCAGAATTGAACCAGTGCTAAAGTATTTAAAAAGCACAGGGATGAATCACTATGTTTTAGAAGAACCCTCACTCACCAGCCTAGCTGGTGACATGCTTCATCATTGGGTTCCCACCGGAGAGACCGAATGTCTCCCCGGTGTGCTATGACGCCTGATTTACAGCGGAGCTGGATTTTTTGTGTGTGAAGACAGTGCAATCCGTGATAGTGCTAGTTAAAATGTGTCACAATTTAAACCAATAGACAACTTTAATAGTGGTCAACTGGACACAGTTAAAAATAGTGTGGTGGACGTGAGAACTCTGGTGATAATTAGACCAGCTACGTCCTAGAAAAGGTGCGATATGAACAAAGTGGTCAACATGTTTCTGCTTCTCACGATACTACATGAAGCATTCTTCAGGACCTAGTGGTGGCGGTATACGCTCGCTAAGGCGTACCCTGACCTGTGGGGTCCGGAACCGCTAAAACTTACGGTTATGGTAAAATAACCCTTCAGGATTTCTGAGAGCTTTCGGTTGTGATGTTGGATTCAACGTCTTTGCATGGGTCCGGGTGGGGGGCGGGACTTATAGTCACACGTACGCCAAAGTCACCAGCCCACAGGAAACCTATTCGGTCCACCTTCGGACTCGGAAAGGACTGCCACTCTGCTGGACTATTGTTTTGCTGTACTCCTGCCTTGCTGTGCTGACCTATGGCCTGCTGCCCTCTTACCTGGGTGAGGGGACTGGACCTGAATCACTTGAACCCAGAGTGACTCCAAGAGCTGAATGGATGTATCCTGATCTGAAGTCTCAGGGACATAAAAGACTTACAACACCCCTGCTTCTAAGAGTCTGCCATCTGTGAGTCTATCCTGCCAACTGCTGCCGGCCAGTCCAGGACTCTTGGAAGTGGGCCTTAGGTGCTTCTCCAGAAGAATCAATGCATCCTCTACTGAGCTAAACATCCAGAGAAGGACCGACTCATATCCTCGGCTGAGTGGCACATCTTCTAGCAGAACCAAAGCATCACTGCTGTTGCGTGGATTGGACCCATTGCAAAAGACTCGTATCACCCCTGCATCTGGGACCTATGCATTGCCTTCGTAACCAACACGCGTAACTCCTTTCCCAGTGCAAGCCCTTTCCATTTCTCATCGACGGCAGCCTCAATGACGACGCCAACCCTCCACATTGCTGCTTCACTGCTCATCGGAACCAATGCATTTTCTGCCCTGAGCCTTGCATCCTCAACACCGGCCTTCACATCGCAAGCCTGGTCGACAGGTTTTGTGATGCCAATGGAGCAGTACTTCACACTGCAATCTCAGTGATCTAACCAGTAGCATAAATCTCACTATTGCACCCTATACTGTAACTGATTTTAGAAGCCAAGAAAAATGTTAGCTCCTAACCTTAGGATCCTCAGTTAGAAGTTTAATTTGACACAAACTGAAAAAATTCACGTGTAGGTGTAAATTCTTATTATGAACCCACAGCTTATATTTAAAAATGTATGAACATGTTGAAACCATGTGTTAGTTAAAGCACTGCATTTTTAATTAACAAAGAAATGTGCAGCAAAATCAACAGGAACGATTAACAATAGATGTATCTCCAAAGCTAACTGGCACATGCAACAACACAAAATAATGTCTATGTCAACTCATAGACAGCACAGAGGAGAACAGTCAAAGGGTAAAGTAGCCTGAAATCATAGATGATTGAATATTAGGGGCCTACTCACAAACTGCATTCTGTAGGACGTTTAGTAGTATTAAAATAGTACGACTGTTCTACTCT
Source organism: Triturus cristatus (assembly GCF_964204655.1). NCBI lineage: Eukaryota > Metazoa > Chordata > Amphibia > Caudata > Salamandridae > Triturus > Triturus cristatus. Next base: position 348,250,735 of record NC_140582.1, read on the forward strand.
GAATTGCTGTTCACATACATGCGGAGTTCTCCAACTCTCTCTCGCCTCTTTTTTATATGTTGACATGTCCGTCCCAACTGCAGACATTACCACACATCTAAGCATATATTTTAATAGTAAATGTGGGTGAGATAAACAGAAGTGGCTGGAAAATGAGGACTACTTAGCCAAAGTGATGCATAGAGAGACATTCACAAGAAAGTAAGAGAACTCACATTCGACTCCACAGCTTACAGGTCCTACACCCGTTTTGATCACTTCCTTTTGGGGGATAAGTTGATGGGAAACCTAGATGAGATCGACCTAGGCACTCTTTCATCATGCAGACGTCATACTGACTCTCAACCTACACTCTACACCCACCAAGCCACCAAACTGGGGACTTGGGACCTGATTCAGAGTCTGGCAGATAGGTTACTCCTACAAACAACAAGAGCTTTTGTACACCTAGCGAGGACCAATAATCTATGCAGTTGTTGTACCACACCAAACAATCTTTGGTACCCCCATTGTTTCTAGACTATTGTAACCTGACATGTGGCATTTAAACAAATATCCATCCTGACAGGACACACGCAACTTTTAACAAACAAGTTTTACACCCAGCTCATATCTATTTGACCACCATATGATCAGGGCGAGTCCGTTTACATAACATATGTTAAGGGCTGCCTCTCGTTAACTGTTGATAGTTTTAACAACTACCTCACAGCTCCATATACCTAATCACGTACCTACAACATCTTACGTGTTGTGCGCTAATCTCCTTTTCTTTTAACCTACAACCCACACAGTACATAGGGAAATTCCCTTTGTGATACCTGCTGGGTATTGATGAAGTAAACTGAGAATCCCGACTGGTGTGAGTTCATGATTCCTTTCTGCCACCATGGTGGTGTTCCACCATACGTGCCTGTGTAATTTTCACGATAAAAGGTCTGTGAGATTCACCCACACGGCACTCACGTTATGTATGTCTTTAGCCATCGCCACTGTGTGCTGTGAGCTTGTCACACAGGGAACACGAGAGTTTTGTTTATACTGAAGTCTCAGATCTTAACATTTATTTTTATTCCTTCACCAGGTTGGTCATGCTCTATCAGGTACTACACTTAGCATGTGTTAGGCTGGTTTGAAGAGGTAGATTACACCATATAACCACCCGTGTGTAGATAGATTTGATTTTAGAATGTTCTGATGAATCGCCACCAGATTGATTGATAACCAGGCAAGAAACATGTTGACCACACAATAGAGCGCCCTGCCTGAGACATAACCTCAGACATGCGCCTTTGTTTTTTTTTAATCAGGTTGGGGGACCTATTGATTAAAATAGTTTTTGTTGGTACTTCCAAACCTGTTTTAAACTTCCTTCAGGTTACACACCTCCACTCACTCATCTACACTGGTTAGGCCCCTCACCCACACGGCACCAAATGGCAATTTGGAATAAAAATTCTCTGCCAAAGAGTCCCTCATAGGGAGCCGCTCAGGTATTGAGAAGTGTGGCTCAATGGTTACACTGGCAGAGTGGAGAAGTGTGGCTCAATGGTTAGAGTGGCAGACCTCGATGCAGAGCACTGGTCTGGGACCAGGGTTCGATTCCCGCCGCGGCAGGGTCTCGGGCTATAAAATTCCTCAGACCTGATATTCTCGCCTCAGTGCCTATTCTAATCATGGGTCCCATACTGCAACTCTGGGCAATAGCTTGCTTACTCTCAACAACGGCCCCTACAGCGCTGGGATGCCTGGCTTCACCATGGGGGTGCCCAGGAGTGGACACTTCACACGGATAGCCAGGAAGGGTTCCTGCAGCGGTATGAGTACAGCGCTGACATCCCCTAGGGGTGATTTGCGCGCTATATAAGTACATTTACATTTACATTGCAGCGCTGACCTGACGAGGAGCAGCCCTATGATGAAGCATGACAACCAGCCGGGTATGTGAGGGCTCCAAATTCCAAGGGGAGGAATCCCCGTCCTCCTACTTCTCATGACCACGTAAACCCCCTAGCTTTACCTTGCCTCGTTATTAGGAACATCATACTTTCTGTATCTTTACTAAGTTTGGGCACGTATGCTGGACCTGTTCAAAAAGCCCAGAGTCCCTCCTTTGTGTTTAGATAGGTTACTCCATCACAACTGTGACAGTAATCCTTTTGCTGTTAGACCTAAAGCACTTGTAATACGATTGACATGATATCTGTCATGTTTGTGATGTAGTAACCCTTCCACAGAACTCTAAATCAGGCTCTAATGAGCTCCGAAGAAATAATGAGATTTCTACAGGAGAAAAACACACCAGAGATTACCCTCCCCACACACACTTTTTATGGGACTCTCCTAAGGCCTATATAAAGAGGATTCTCATTTCAATAGCAGCCCATTGACGCTCAATAAGAGAAAAGAATATGAATTTTCTTTGGCTCAGGCAGACAAGCCACACAGCCAGGCCCCAGCAATAGAAACTGGCACAAGGTGATCGCCCTGAGAGCCCAACTGAAAGCCCTAGACTGGGATAAGGTAGAATACACCTAAAAGATACTATTCCTTGGCTTCTAAAGCCGAGAGAATGCTGGCATCATAGTTGCAAGCAAGGGTGACCCTTGACAAAATACAGAAAATTACTCTCAATAAGGGAACCTCGGACCAAGGTAATAATCCTATAGCAAACGCTTTCTGCACTTTCTACCTCAGCTTTACTCCAGGCAACATGTAACCCACCGTGCAGTTTCTCAATACGTAGACAAACATCTCAATTGGTCCCTTCTCTGGGACTGAAATCAGTCTCTGAATCAATTAATCTCCGTAGAGTAGTCAATTGCAGCAATATCAAAACCTAAATCCGGGAAATCCCCAGGACTATATGGATATACTGCTAACTTCTGAATGTTTTACTGTTCAAAAGTGACATCGATCCACATGCGACCCTTCAAAAAAATAGGAGAGATGGGCTTCCTAGCAGACACAATATGTCAGGCAAATGTGATGGTCATCCCCAACACAGGGGGGACTCTTCCAAATGCACCTCATACTGACCTATCTCTCTCATGAATATTAATCAGAAACTTGTCACTGGAATTTTAGCTGCAAGACTGGGCCCCTCCTACCCAACCTAGCCTATACTGATCAAGCATGATTAATTCCTGGAAGACAACGTGGAAACAATACTAAGAAACAACTCCACTTTCTGGAAAACTCCCAAAGGAAACATAGGAATGGTTTTTTTTGCTATCCATAGGCGCTGGATAGGAATTTAATAAGGTTGATTAGACATATGGGGGAAGACTTACAGGAGCTGGGTTTCGGTGCTGTCTTCCTGAAATGGGCCAATGCTAGCTATCAAAGGCCTAAGGCCAAAATAAGAGTAAATGGGACAGTCTTGGAGCAGATCTTCACAGAGAAATGGCACTAGCAGGGCTGTCCGTTATCAGAAAAGGTTTTATGGATAATCACAAGATTAACATTCAATCATTAGATGTGTTAATGATGTTTATTGGCATATTTTGAAATGCTTTATTGACATGTCCAAGGTGAATAGTGAGTCATGACAGGCCTCAATGAATGTCATTGCAATGTTGTACCATCACTACTGATTTCAGTAGTGTTGTATTGGATTATTATGCTGTATTTCTGCTTTTACTAATGTGGTGACACACAGACAAAGCCAGTAGTCTTGCCTTTTTGCTAATGACATACCCTTATATTGTGTCTAACATAGGTGGGAATATTGTGGATACAGGGTTCAGAATTTACTAGTCGTGTAAAGTATTATGAGGGTGTCTCCATAGGCATTTCCATCTGCCTAGTTGTACATATTTGTAAATGAATATGGAATAGTTAGTAGTTGGTTTGTAATAAAATATATTTCATTTTTATAAGAGAAAGCACCGATTGAAAAAGGATTTATTGATTGTTCTTAGTTGCATACCAGGGAGCTGAGGTACTAGTTCACACCATCTCCTGTGAAGAATATATGATGATACATCGCATGCCATTACATCGCATGGCATTACAACAGGGTTGTGACAACGCTAGTGTTGTTACAACGCATTGCCATTACAACGCAAACTTCTACCATGCATGCCTTTACCACTCATGCCATTACAACACAAAGACATGTGTGGTAAAGGCATACACTTGGTAAAAGTGCTTAAGGTTAGTATATAAATATATATATATTGCAATCACCGTCGCACTTCAATCCTGGTGAGAAAACATGGACACGGACCACAGGTTTCGCTGAGATGTTATTTAATTAGCAATCGCCATTACGCGTTTCAACTCCCACGGAGTCTTGTTCACATTTTTATATATATATATATATATATATATATATATATATATATATATATAGAGAGAGAGAGATAGATATATAGATATAGATATTTATATATAGATGTATATATATATATATATTTTACCCCTAAAACATTAAAATGACCCTTACTATCCCAATACCCATACCCCCTAAAACCCTAAAATTAACCTTACTACTCCGGTACCCACACCCCCCTAAAATCCTAAACTTACCCTTACCACCCCCATACCCATACCCCCAAATCCTAAAATTACCCTTTCCACCCCAAAATCTAAAACCAACCTAAACCCTAATATAATGCCTGGCACCTCAAAACCCAAACCCACCCATGACCCTAAAATCACCCCTGGCACCTCAAAGCGCATACCCAACCTGAACCCTAACATTACCCTTGGCACCCCAAAACCCAAACCCACCCTGAACCCTTAAATTACCCCCCTTGCACCCAAAAACCCATACCCATCCTAAACCCTAAAATTACCCCTGGCACTCCAAAACCCTTACCCACCCTAAACCCCAAAATTACCCCAGGGACCCAAAAACCCATACACACCCTAACCCCAAAATTACCCCTTGCACCCCAAAACCCATACCCACCCTGAATCCCAAAATTACCCCTGGCACCCCAATACCCAAACCCACCCTGAACCCTAAAATTACACCTGGCACCCCAAAACTCACACCCACCCTGAACCCTTAAGATTACCCTTGGCACCTTAAAACCCAAACCCAACCTGAACCCTAAAATTACCCATGGCACCCCAAAACCTATACCCACCCTGAACCCTAAAATCACCCTTGGCACCCCAAAACCCATACCGACTCTGAACCCCCAAAATTACCTTGGCACCCCAAAACCCATACCCACCCTAAACCCTAAAACCCATACTTACCTAATACTTACATTTGAAACACACATACCTTTACCATTCATGCCTTTACAATGGAATTCGTTGTAAAGGCATGCATTGTAAAGGCATATGCGTTGTAAAAATTTGCGTCGTAATTGCATGCGATGTAATGCTATTTGCGTTGGAACAACCACGTTGTAATGGCAACTTGTTCTAACATCCGCGTTGTAATGGTTGTTTACCCCTGTGAGTGGTCCTTCAGCTGCCCTATTTCACTGTCATAAGAGAGTGAAATGCAAAAATATGTTACTTGTTTCCCAGTAAAGGGGAAGTTTCAGAATTGTTACTCGTGAAGGATTCACATCCTTTGCAACTAATAACCCAATTTCTTACTTAGGGGTCTCTAACCTTTTCTATAACAAGAGTTACTTCTGATCAATGAAAATAGTTCTGAACTGCTAATGGCTTTGAACATTATTGCATTAGTGTCGGCATCAATTCCATTCACAGTAGGGACCACACCTTGCCAGATTACTGGTAGTGACAACCCACATACATTTCACAATATTGAGTGAGCAAAATATCATATCCAGAATATTGACTAAAACAAGATCATGAAATGCATAACTCCATGTCTACGGACCTTATAGATGCCTGTTTCTGCAAGATAAGTAGATGTGACATTAAGAATGTAAATATAATTAAACACACATATAAATACTTTCTTTCGTGATTTTGTGGTAGTTGATATTCTGGATACAATATTTTGACTGGACAATATTTAAAAATCGGTATTGCAGTCGAATATCAGCCACCAAAATCATAAGACAGAGTTACCAACAGCAATATTAGGAAAAGCTCTATCAATTTAAAATGGCATGACTAAAAAAGTACGGCCATAGTAGAACGTGCTCACTGGTAAAAATGAAATATTAACAGCTATAAATCTCCTCAACTCTGTTTGATCTATCATTTAAAGAAGAGATTTATATATGCTTTACCTTTGTAATCATTTTGTTTGAAAAAATCAACACATCTGTTTCTCAGCTACATTATTTACTGTTAGATATGTACTTTCCATATTGAATTAACACACACAAGAAAATCTTGGCTTTTTCTGAAAAAAACCCTAAATGTTTGCCTTAAGAATCAGTTTTCATGCATTTTCCCCAAATCTCAGTATGTGGTTTGCCCTAGTACAAATGCATCACATTAGCAGATTCTACAACACCTGTCCAGGTAGTATCATATCGTGGCAAGCATAATGCCAAAGATGCACGCATTACACCAAGGATGTCTAGCATTATGTCAGGGCCAAAATTGTGAAATAGCTGCCCAACATACTGCTAAAAACCACCACATGATGTCAGTCATGGACATTAATTTTTCAATCATGACCACTATTATGCCATAGAGGGTCATTACTAGGTCTAGCATACTAATAATATGACAAGGAAAGCTGCATTATGCCATGATTAGTTCAAAGATGCCTAACATATGTCAAGACGTAACATTATTATGCCAGTACAAGCATTATGTCAGGAATTCTAAAATTCTAATATTCTGGGCATCATATACATTTTGTGCTCCCTGACACCGGTACTAGCTTCCAGGTTTAGACAATGCCTTTGAAGGAGGAGCACAACACCAGCAACATACACAAGTCATTCATAATAGTGCACGTGTGTATACATATGCACACTGAAATATTGAAACAAATACACCTACATACATGCACACAAAACTCCCACTGCCTGAAACAAACAAGGTCACTACCTTGCCTCCACTAACAATCCAGCTACTGATCTCCTCAGCGACAGCCTGCTAAGACGCAACTATCACATACTGGCACTCAGTCTCTGGCAGCCACATTCTCTAGTAACTTCAACTCTGGCTATTCCTGGCCCTTCTTTTCTGGCACAGTTTTCACAGGCACTGCTTGTTATAAGGAGGGCTTGTAAAATTGCCAGTCTCCATGTGATGTTGCTAAACTGATAGTGGAGACAGGTGTTCATGTTCCAGATACCGTTGGCTGTCACAATGTGTGTCTGTGTATAAGCATGTGACCTTGTCACTGGTTTGGACGGTATCCACTCCAAGGACATGGCGATGTATGGCTTTTCCGCCTTCAAAATGGCTAGTCCCTCTAATTATGTGCTGTGCTCAGCTGCACTTTAGGATGCAACTTCCAGAGTACTTGCGAGCCACCAGTGGCTCCAGAACTACTTGTTGGACATCTCTGTTAAGGTATTTATCATCACTGTTAAAGCAATGTAAAATTATTTTTTCTTCATAATAGTTTCTTCATCTTCATTTCTTGTTTAATTACTTTCTTCATTCGTGCATTCCTAATTATCACATTGTCCCTGACATTCCACACGTTTAATATCTTCATGATTAAAAAAAAATAGGGTTTGTTTTAGTAGGTTTGTTGCAGTTTCAATAGGGAAAACCTGTGCATTTTAAGAGGTCCAGTTGTAACATTTTTTTACGGAATTAGTGATAGTTGGAGGTCAACAGTATGTTTCATCTGGGGACTTTGGTTGCTGAAAACAGCTGGACACTCTAGGTCAAATTCTCTCAGAGAATGAGGAAGCAGCAGAAGAGTTAGTTGGACCCAGAATAACCAATTCCCCAGGTAAATCCTGATATCTCAAGGGAACATCAGGATTCATCTTTTTAAACCTCTTTAGCTCTATCCTCCTGAATAACTTCCAACAACAACAGTTATACAAGTGATGTGGCAGACCTAACAGAGCCATATATAGTGAGGCCCTTAGCACTGTTGAACCGAACAAATCCATGTTTCTTCTTTCAATTTTCAAGCATGTTTAATAGCTATTTAATATTAAATTGTGTCACGTTGCATAAATTAACAAAACAAAATTCTTGTATTCTCTCTGTAACATGGAATAAGTGTCAGCTGTGTTAGCCTAAACTAGAAATGTTTCATCTAGGTTTCTTTTGCTAATTAAGGTTCCTATTATTCAATTGGGTGTAATTTCCAAGGTCTATATTTACATGGAGCATTAATTTTCTAAAAGTTGAAAAGGGTGTCCTAAAGTTCTTCTCCACAATGAGCACTCCTTTTTTCAACAAATATTTTCGATATTCTAGCTGCTCTTGACAAAAATGTGTGCTCATTTGAGTTCTGCACAAATACTTTACACATTGTGTATAAGTTAAGCATGACAGCTCTGTGCCTAGCTACCAGGGGGTTGAGCACAGGGTAATTTGAGATTTGCTTGTGCCTTACCCTGACTAGGATTGTGGTTGCTGCTTGAGCAGGGCTCACTCTGCAGTCAACCAGTAACCCAATTTCTGACAATAGGCAATACAGGATACTTCAAAAGGCAGTTGTTGTGACACATTTCATAGGGCAGGCAGAGTAGGTTCGAAAACAAGCGGCTCTAGAAAGATGCATCTGCTGTCTCCAGCTGAAGGCATCAGATTAACCGTGAAAGGTGCATATGTAATGTTGTTTGTGATGGGGAGAGGCAGCAAGATGTAATTTCCCAAAGGATGCAAAATGTTTTCACCAGCCCTTACTTAAGAGCTAGCACTGAGAAGAGTTCCTGACATTTTCAGCTTTCTTGTTATTTAACAATGCAGTAATTGCTGCATTATTTCAGTTGGATGGGGTGTATGTATGCATCCCAATGCTATCTGCTGGTGTAACTACAGATACTTCTTGTTTAAAAGAGAGTCAATAGATGATTGCCGACTTGTACTGTGGTACTGATATCTGTATTGACATATACAATTACAGCATGTTAGGAGAAAATTACAGATCACACCAAATAACAGGCTGTTTATAGGTAATAACTGCTTTGCAGTGTCTTCTTGCATAGAGGGAAGAAACCTGACACATGTGATTGGAACTCATTTTCACTTAAGTTTTGCAATTGTGCTTGTGTCTAAGAACACTTCTTAGAATTTAGGGGCATATCAGCAACAACCGGCGATAATTATCGCTAAGCGCACTTAGCGCTAGGATAATTATCGCCGGCTATTGCTGGATTCTATCGCGGAGATAGCGTGCTATCAGCAACGCATATCTCCAAAGCGATAGAAATCCAAGCGTTAGCTACAAAACAGTGCGGTTGTCGCTGGAAAACCGGCGATAATCGCACTGCGACAGGCGATACCTTGCTGATAGGGCAGGGTGGATTTAGCCATGTAATCCACCTTCCATTGGATTACATGGCTAAATCAGGTTAAAAGCAGGCATACAGAAACCTGCATTAAGTGCGGTTAGTGCTTCTTTAATTATCGCTAAGCAGGTTAGCGATTTCCTTGTTAATTCAAGAAATGTCGTTTAGCGACATTCTCCATGTACGTTTGGCAAGGTACGCCCACTTTGCATCTCATTAGAGACGCAAAGCTGGGCGTTAAGGGAAAGGGCGCTAAGGCAAGGATTCACACGATAGCGTGACCTTGCTGAAAAGGCTATAAAATTAAAGTCGCTTTTCGGCCGAAAACAGACGCTAAAGTGGCGATAATATTATTGCGCTGCCTTGATGATATGCCCCTTAGTTCTTAGAACAAAGTTCTGACTATAGGATTGAACACATATAGTGCTGTATACGACCACTAAAGCAAAAAAGTCCAGAATAAACACATGATAGAAAATGGCAAAAATGCTGATTGGGAAAAGTTTACTTTCAAAGTATATTGTTTGCTGAGTTGAAGAGTATGGACATGGTTGTCTGCCAAAGAACAAACAATACAAGATGGTCCTTTGAAACTGATTTGAGTGATTGTGTCCAAAAGGAAAGCATGGAAGTACCATTGATGGCATTAAAATGGGTGGAAATACGTTGCCAGTAAAACTTTCATTCACGTATCAATAGACATAAGGTTTGTAACCTTCCACCCGCACTGAAATAGAATTGTATTGTTTGGTAGATACTGTTAAGTTGTTTGTGGCCGATCCTCAAGAGGCCCTCTCTATGGGAATGTAAGAAAGGGACTCCAGAAATCTATATGGGGATCTAACTCCACTAATACAGCAACCCTTTTGGTTAAATGCAAGGTCTATTACCAGGCATTGCAGGCGGATGCTCCCAATAACACAAGGACACAGTACCCATTTTGAAGGGACTGCATCCTCTTCAGGTCAGGACTAGTAATTAAGCAACTGTGGCATTTCCCCAGAGCTGCTTTCAGAGCGAGATGGGCTACCGTGACCTAACCATGCCTCTCAACCCCATTCTAATTGTGGCCTTCTGCAGTGTGGGTCTGGTTTGAAAACTTTTGTGCTAGGGCTGATTTGTTTTCAAGTAAATCCCTAATCATCATGTGTTCTCAGTACATAATATAATTTCCAATCGGTAGGTGTTACAAAGCCATCCTGTGCCCTGGGCACCCCCCAACTTTTTGCTGACTGGTACAGTGGTAACTGACTCTGACTGACCCTGAGCTCTGGCTTACCAGGCCCAGGGCCAGTGGTATGCTGAAGGAGACACTTAAAATACAGTGAAAACACCTACATACACTAGGGTACACTATGGGTTGGGGTACACCTGTGATTGGCATGACCTAACCAATAAGGGACTAGAACATAATAGGGCGGGGGGATTGAAACTACCTCTATGTCCCTAGAATATAATCGGGCATGGCAGTTTAAAGGCCAGCAGCCCTTTCGGCACTTGCATGTGTGAACTGCTAAAGCCTGAGGTTAGTTTAAAAGTAGCTCTGTGTTGCAGGACTGCTTTTAAACAGTAAATTGTGTCCAAACTCGACTTTGATGTTTGGGCCACTTAAAAATGGATAATATACAATGTTTGGGCATATTAGGTACCCCCGGGGTCTCCCCTGGTGTCTCAGGGGTGTGGGAGTCAGGTATTAAAAGGAGGACCTTTATAAAGTTAGTGTTATATGCCCTGAGTTAAGTGAAATTGCACATTTTACTCCCCACATTGTGATATAGTGCTGTACAAAATCTACTTTGGAGCTAGGAGCACTGTAGAGGGAGGATATGCAATATTTATACATATTCAGAACCCCTAAAGTCCTTCCTTGGTGTTTCAGGTGTGGGGGTCCCGTACATATAGGCAGAGTACTCATAAAATATCCCCTGCCACATAGGTTAAGTTATTAACTAATAAATTGTGCTAGGAGAATGACGGAAAAATAGCATTCAAGGACTTCCCAGACTGGTATTGATAAATTCATCACTGTACAGACAAGAGGTTATAAGACGTTCTTGCTGATAAGCCCAGATTCAACCTTCCAGTGGTCTGTTGTGATTGGTCAGAGTTAAGTGGATTAGCCAGGCTCCTTTGAAGAGATGATAAAGAGCCCCTGGGGTTAACCATCTCTGCTGGGAAGGCGGAGTTTTAATACACAGGTATGCCAGAGCAGGGGGTAGGAGTCGTAAACGATGGGCTTCAATGGAAGGGAAAGATACCAGTGTCATTTACAACTTTACTCTTTTGAACCCAGCCAGATGCTGGGCTTAAGGAAGGAATGAGCATATGCAAGGGGGAGAGACGATGAAGATTAGACATCCTAGGGGTGTGTTTAGCCAGCTCTTCTCTCGCTGCTGGAAAATCAGCCATGATGAATTTGGAAGAATTGGTGCACTTTTGGACAAAATAGTGCCAAACTTTGCAGGACGTGGTCATATCTTTGGGTGGTACCCTGGCCCCCATTGGACTGAAGAGAACTCCTGCTTGACCCAGAGAACTTGGAAAAAGTATCTGAAAGGAGCCTCTCAGATCTGCTGCTTGAATCCTAAGGAAGCAAGAAGGGCCATGGTGAGAAGTTTGATGTGCAATCAATACGCCTGCACTCTGAAGATTGCGCCTTCTGCACCATCCGGAACTACAGCCCTGTGGACTACCTTGCGGTAAAAGGACTAAAGAGTGGCCTTCCTGCAAGGTACAGGTTAACGGAGCTCACCTGGAACATCACCACCAAGAATCCTCACCCTTGAGCCTTACCAGTGGATTTGTAAGGGTTTTGCCCAAGTGGATTGTGGGAACTGAAGTCCTCAACTTTTAAGGGCCATCTTAGAGCTTCCAGACCCTTGGAGTAATTTTGAGGCACTTTAAGACCCTTTGGTGAACTTCAGGAAAAAGTTCCAGAATTGTGGAGAAGTTTGGAGCAACTTTGGGAAAAAGCTCCATAAGTGGACCGACTCAACCTGACCAGCCAAGCTGCCGGCCTTCAACCGAGAGCTGGCCTGCAGTTCAGGGTTGTCCTGCTGGAAAGCTCCATAGGTCTGACTTCCAGAGTTTGACTGGGAGTAGGTGAAATTCGGGTCCGGCGAACCCTCAACAAATCTAGCCTGGTGAAGAGCATCGGGGGACCCGGAATAAAAAGCTCCGTAAAAGCTTCGAAATCCGAACGAAAAAAAGGTGACCGGGATAGCCAAGCCGCCCGTCTTCAACCGCGAGTCGGCCTGGATCCTTGGTTTGTCCTGCTGGAATGCTCATCTCAAGGGAATCTGGCGAACCCTCACCAGATCCGGACTGGCTGAGTGCTTCAAGAGACCCCGGAAAAAAAGCTCCAGAAAAGTTCTAAATCAGAAGGTAAAAATTTTCACCGAGACCTACCGCGAGGGGTAGCCACACAGAGCTCCATTGCAGTCGGCTTGAAACTTTGACTTTGACCTGGTCTATCGTGACCAGAGGTCCCGATAAGGCGCTATAGGTTTCTATGTGCTATATAATGCTAAATCTTTAAAAATTCATATCTCCGATTCCCTACATTGGATTTTTGTTGTTTTGGTGCATTTTAAAGATAAAAATATTTCCTATTTTTATAAATAGGTGCTGGACTTTTATTGTGCATTGTGTCTTAATTATTTACTGAATTGGTGGTTTTAAATGCTTTACATACCTGTCTTTGAAGTTATGCCTGCCTGCTCGCAACCAAGCAACCAAGGGTTGAGCATGGGAATACATTTCTAAGACCGATTCTAAGTGGTCTTCTTGCCAGTGACAGATATACATTTTCCCCTAATAAATAATCCACTTTCCAACAGTAGGTAAATATTAAAACTCTCATAACTGAGTAATAGTCCACATCTTGAGTAAGGTGTGGATGCTGACTAACAATTCTTAGGACCTTGGATAGAATGTTGAAAGCTAACCACAATGCTCCTTTGTGGGCTATAGCTACTGTTACAAGTCCTAAAGGGAGCATTCAGTCGCTGCAAGCTCCCAACATCCATGTAGGCCATCATCCCTCATCAGTAACTAAATCGCAACTTAAAAAGATGTTCTGTTGAATAGAGGGAGAACAGCAGGAGAAGCAACTACCTCTCACCTGGAGACTAGGGAGAAACGTTTATTTTCTCCTGAAGTGCATCTCTGCTGCTTCTGCCATTTGTAACACAGCTGCCCAGGCTCCTTCCCTTGCATGGCTGATGGGGTATGTAAGCCAAACAACAATTTCTCTGTGAAAATTGGGCTTACACTGCCAGTCAATGAATCAATCAATCAATCACTAAAAGCTTTATTCGAATTTTTGTAGGAAAATCATAAAAGCACATACAATAAATCACTTAATGTTTTCATGATCAAAGGCTGAATGAAATATCATTGCTAAAACATATTTAATGATAAAGAGCTGACTACAAATTCATTCAGGCATTTTCTAAAGTGTCATATTAAAATAGTTTTTCTGCATTTAATTTAATTTTTTATAAAGAATGCTATTGACATCATAAACTGTTCATTATCTAGAAATTTCAATAATAAAAATGCAGGACAACATTGTCTCAGTCCCAATAACCTTAAAATAGATCAAATCCACCTCCTTCTTTGTATTTAATAAAATGTACAAAATAAAAGTACATGTATTGTCAATTATTGAGACATGTTGTCGCATGCGCAGTTACTCAGTGTTTTAGACCAATAATTTCTATTAGGAAAACGTATTAATCAATGGAAAATCACAAGTCTAAAACAGGTCAGAACAAATCTATCATGTCCACCTGGAGTAATTTTAAGGTACAGATGAATACTGTAAGTAGCCAGTATCATTTGGTTAGACTGTACCGATGGTCTTAATATTTCTACAGAAAATCTATTTGCCTCCAGATGCATCATACAATGTCTTCTGAAATCCCTTCTGTTAACGGACATCATTGAGCCAGGGTCTTCATAATATTCCAGGAGTCCAAGATCATTCATAAAATCTTTTATGTATTTTAGCCATGAGATATTAACTGCCCGCTGTAGCTTGAGGCTGTCTTTTATATTCTCATGATTAAAAATAGATTTGGTAGAAGTTCAAATCCTGTGCTACAGAAGGACTGGTTGGATTTTTATTAAGTTCAAAATGTATGGTATCCCCAGTTCTGAATGGCATATATATATGTAGAGGTGCAGCTTGGAACAGCTGGCAAGAATCTTAGAAAGGCATTCTCATCCAGCTGTATGGGGTTATGATCACAATAGCCCCATATACCCGCACCATATTTGGCAGTGTTAACACATTTTGCCATATATATATGCAACAACTCGACAGGGGTCTTCTATAGGCCTGGGCAAAAATTTCGTTCCGTTCGCGGAAATTGCGATAATTTGACATTTTTGCGTTCCGCGGAGAGCGCGAAAATGTCAAAAATTCCGGTTTCCGCAGCTTGGCGATAATTTGTTTCTTGCTCGCGCTGTAAAATGATACATTCTCGCGCGCGCGCGATCGCCTTACCTGAATCCCTGCGTTCGCCGACAAGTTTTCTTGATCCGGTCGCGTTCTCCATGAGATGTTGTATTGTTTTTAGCCATTTGCGCTGTCTCGCGACAGTTCGCGCCCGCAGTGACGTCATGCGTCGCGCGATCACGTCTTTCTTCTCGCGATCATGCACCGCGAGAACAACTCAAAACAAGATGGCCGCGCCCGCAAGCAACCACATGGGTAAGTTGGCGACCCGCAACCATGCAGAAAATCTCGCGAACATGCCGGAAAAAAACTTCCGCATCTTTGCGATATTTCTGCTTGTTTGCGATAATTTTAAACATTCTCGCGATAATTTGCGAAGGTTAATTCCGCAAATTCCGCCCACCCCTAGTCTTCTACCCAATTTCCTTGCAAAATTAGCTAGAGCAGCCGTGGCTTTCATGAATAATAGATTCCTAGCTTTAACTGCCTGGGACCATGTCCCCTTCTGGTCAAATAGAATACCTAGATAGGGGAATGTCTTGGTGAATTCCACCTTATTATTCCCTATGTAAATATCCCTGCATTTAGTGCTACCTCTCCCGCAATTCATAACAAAGGTTTTTGAAGTGTTGACTCTGAGAACCAGATTTTTCATGTACTCGGTGTAATTTGTCAGCGCCCTTTGAAGCCCCAATTGCGTTCAGGCCATCAGCACCTCATCGTCCCCATACAGAAGGGCTGGTATGGGCGATTATTGATTTGCAGCAGGTCCTGCCACTAATCCACCAAGGCTTGGCCCAAACTATGGGTATAAAGTGTGAATAGAAAAGGTGCCAGGATGCAGTCCTGACCCCCCTCTCTATGTTAAACAATGTCATGCATTCTTCCCTAACACACCGAACCCTTGCTTTCGCGTCACAGTAAAGCTTTCTCAGGAAGTGTACAAGTGGAGTTTCCACCCCTATGTCAACTAGTATCTTCCATAGTTTGCTGTGTACTATGCAATCAAAGGCTGCCATTAGATCTACGAACGTCAAGTACAATCTGCTCTGCTTGGTCAGTGTATACTTGCCCAGTATAATGTTTAAATTAGTCCTTGTTCCAATGAGCCAAGACCCTGTCGAAAGCCAAATTATAGCTCAGATAGAATGCTATTATCTTTTATTTAATCTTGGAGATGAAGAAGTACTATACGCCCCACCACCTTGACCAAAGAATCTAACAGTGCTATTGACCAGTAACATGCAGGGTTCTGGCGGTCACCTTTCTTAAATATCCGCATTAATATTGATTCAGACCATGTCTTTATAAAACCAGAAGAGCAGCAAGCTGCAATTACCTGAGTTAAAAGGGGGCCCCATAGAAATAGATTTGATTTAAAATGGTCTACAGGGACACCATCAGGCCGGGTGCATTCCCTCTATTACAAGCCTTGATTGCTCGGTCGACCTCTTCTAGGGTGAAACAAAGGTCTATAGGGTAGTTCTTTGGGGGGTTGTTCCCTGCAACAGGTGTGAGATGTTCGTGGCTTTCTCATATTGTGTTTGTAGATATTTGAGTGGTGTCCCACCCATTGGCCCTCATCTATAACAATCTCTATGGTAGGTACATCTTGAGTTGTAAGGAATGGGGCATTTACAGCCCCACCAGAATGCTGTGTTATCTCTTGTCAGTGTGGCTTCATGTAGGGCTAACCATGCATTTTCTCTCAGTTCAGCTTTCAGGGCCTGTTTATATTCCCCTCTACACAATTTTATTTATTGGCTGTTTCTTGATGGTTTATGTATAGTGTCTTTCAGTTTTGCATAAGCTTTTGTACCTCTAGCGTCGAACCACCCTTGGTTTTTCTTATATACTTTTTTGTTCTTCACCATGAAAGCATTTTTTATTTCTCGAAAATCTGTGCGTAAGATTCTAAAATATCGGCATGGGGAGCTGTTTCCTCGAGACAGACTAAAAATGATGTTTGACAGTTGACCAGGATTTTCTTTGTGAATCAACTGGTTCCAAGTTGGACCAATGTAGGGAATAACCATTGATTTTATTCAGGGCTATATCCTGAACCAGATGTACTGATTTGCCCTGGGTGTTTAATGCGTTACTAGGAAGAATAAAGGTTACATTCAATGGAAAGTGATCACTTAAGATGTTCTTATGTGTTTTAAAACCTACGAGTCTTGTTGAATGTCTATTTGGCATGATTATATAATCAAAAGTCGAGATCATACCTCTCCCATTGAAAGTCTGACTAAAGGGTACTGATGGAATACATAGATCCTTAGCAAAACCTAGGTCAAATGAAAACAAAATCTCATTCAAATAATCCCCATAGATTGAGTGTGGAAAGTCTGGGTAAGTATTGTCAGCAACCAATAGTATTCCACACGTTTCCCCTCTAATAAACAGGCATAGTGCAGTATTAAAATCCCCATCCCAAATGACGAACACATCTTTTACATTTTAATTATGTAATTCATTGAGGTCATTAATTAGTCTTTTCAAGACCCCTAACTATTTGATCAGACGGAACATTATTGTAGAAATTTATCAATGCAATGTAGTGATATTTATCGATCTGACTAGTGGCAAATTGATAATAGGTTTCAGATATTGTTAAGGTTATCTTGATAGCGTTTGCATAGTTTGATACATCCTTACATAGCCCCCCTTAGATCTCCCATGTGCAGATGGCCCCGCAGCAGTGTGGAAGGTCTTATAACCGTTGATATAGATAGTATCCACCACCCAAGTTTCTTGGAAGCAGAGCATATTACATAGCCGTACAAAGTCCTGCCATAGAGGATTTACAACCTTTGTCTGTATGCCTGCGACATTCCAGAATACCAGAATAATGCACCACGTTGACCTTGTCTACTATTATCCTTGTCTCTACAATCATCTGACCTTTCAGCTGGTCCTATGGGTGTCAGTAGTGCCTCTTGAATTGGGGCTGTATCTTGAATGGCCCTTGTACCCGGGCTAGAGGGTGGAGTGTCAGGGCCTGGATGAGTACTACTTGTGCCAGTCAAAGAATCTGAGGTGCGGAATCCAAGAGGTTACCTGGCAGAACAACCTCACATTTGTTTTCATGTCAAATTTTCACCGAATACCCAATAGAGCCCTTGGCAATCACTACAAATAGGGATGATATTCCTCCACTATCCAGGCTAAACAATAATGCAACTCAATATGCATTGACACAACATTCTCTGTGGGGTCAAGGCCTCCTGCACCATCAGTAAGAGAAACAGTGGTTCTCAAGGAATCATTTGCACTGTTAAATTCAATTAATTAATTTATTTGGTAGAGATAAAATATCTACTATTTAATAGAGGCCAAGTTTTCCTTTCCTTGTTTATAAATTAATCTGCTGTTAAGATATACTAATCAAGCAATCAGGAGTCAACTCGATCATTATGTCAATTATTGTATCCTCATTGCACTGTACACAAATTTTAGTATGTAGTACTGATGGCTCAATTCACAGGAGAAGAATGAGTGAAAATTTGAACACAGTGTTCAGCCAGTGATTTTTCAAAAAGTTCTCCTACAAACAGTTTTCTAAATTCAGTCTGGTGGGTTAAAATGATTGGACCTGATTTACAAAGGACCTCTGTACTTATGGTGATGGCCCGCAGTTGTGAGGAAGTCTTGGAAACTCCACAATGAAACTATTCATTGTTGAGATTTCACCCCGAGACTCCCCCACGACTGTGGGGCCTCCACCATGAGTGCAGAGGCTCTTTGTGAATCAGCCCCTTTAAATTTTGACCACAATTGAAAATAATCCATAGGTCTAATCAGGAGAGTAATGTCTTTTTTTTCAGTTTGAAAAGCTTTATTAAACAATGTGTTTATACATAAAGATATCAGCAAAACAAAGAAAATTTAAATATAGCGATATAACAAAGAACCTGGCCAATATCTGGAAGGAAAGAATAAAAGCAATTTCGGGATTTTATACAAAAAGAAGGGAAAGGAGAAGGAAGGGAACAGAGTAAGGATGAGAGGGGAAGGAGATGAAAAATAAACAGAGCAATAAAGAAAGAAGAAAATAAAGCAAAGAAAGGCATATTAAAAAAACAATATAACTATAGCAATATAGATTATCTAGGAACTGAGAATATGTATTAGAATAACCAGATAGAGAAGATTTTAGAAAAACGGGGTGAAAGCATTCAAGGGAGTTTGAAATTTTCAGAGGTGACATGTGAGGTAGGTTTTAACACCAGTTGGTCTAAATAGGTGGTAAGGGGCAACCAGAAGAGATCCCTATTAATGGTTGGAGTGCAAGAGGAGGCAAAAGCAACGTCAAGTCTATGAAAATGACAAAGGATATTCCACCAATGTTGTATAGAAAGATTTGTAAGAGTTTTCCAATTGAAGGAGATGTGTTGAAAAGCAAGGGCAAGCATGAGATCAAAAAAAACATAGCAGTGTGGAGAAAGATCTAAAGAAACAGAGAGGTTACCAGCAAAGAGGATAGGGATAGAATAAGGAATGGAGATCTCAAACAGACGGGAGATATATGACCAAACTTTCTTCCAGAAGTCTGAAACTGCAGGACAGAGGAAGAAGAGGTGAACAAGGTCCGCATTAGGGAAACCACAAGTCCAACAGTTAGAATCAGAAGAAGCAGAAAAACGAGATAAGGGAACAGGGGAAAGATAAAGTCTGTGATAGAGAAAGAACAGGGATTGGGTAAGGAAAGCAGAGCGAGAAATTTTTAAGGATCTGGACCAAAGTTTATCCCAAAAAGCGACAGAGCAATCACATCCCAGGTCCGACTCCCAAGAAAGTTCGAGCTTAGATTTAACGCAAGCTGGATTGGGAGCTGAGAAAAATTTGTAGATAAAAGAGGCCTTAGGAAGAGTAAGAAGTATTATGAGGAGAGGATTCTGGAAGGGAGGTGGAGATGAAGAAGAGGAAGGGAGAGAATAATAAATGTCAAGAATAATCGCCATAAGATTAGTAAACCTCTGCAAAAAGGAATGAGGGCAATGGAATAAGGACTGGAATTGGGGAAAAGTACAAGGTGAAATTCCATCAAATAGCTGTTTAACCCATGAAATACCTTTTAATTTCCAAGCGACCCAAAAAATGGGTCTGTTATTGAGGAGAATAAGCGAATTATGCCAAATAGGGGAGTCTAAGAAAGATTCATGAGAAATAGCAGTGGGATGGACTAAAGGCTTCAAGAGGGAACAAGTGTGTCTAAATAAGGGGAGAGAAGTAGAAGAAGTTTTGGTAGAGAAACGTATGACTTCATTGAAGGAAAAAGGTAATAATAAAAAAAATTCAATAGCGAGCCAAAGGGGAGTAAAGGAAGAGGAGTCCGATGTAAGCCAACTTGAGGCTTGTCGTAGTGAGAAGGATTTATGATAAAGACGAAAGTCAGGAAATTAACTCCACCATTGGATTTTGGTTTCCAAAGAGAAGATAGAGCAATTCTGGACTTTTTGTTTTTCCAAAGAAATCTAGAAAGGCACGAATCTATGCGTTTAAAATAAATAGCAGGAATGTGGACGGAAAGCATAGAGAAAATATAAATTAGAATTGGGGCGATCATCATCTTGATTGAATCTAAGCGCCCCCACCAAAAAAGAAAGAGAGGATTCCAAGCGGAGAGTAGCTTCTCAATTCGAGAAAGGGCCGCAGACATATTTAGTTTAATTGAAGAGGCAAACAGAATTTTGTACCCGGAGACCTGCAAAAAGGAGGTGAATTCAAGTAATAAAGGAGAGATAGATGTTTCAGGAGCAGAAATAAATAAAAGAATATTGTCTGCATATGCAGAAAGTTTTAGTTGATGTTCACCATAAGGAAAGCCGGAGATTGAGTCATTGTTACGAATAGAAGTCAAAAAGGGTTCAAGGGCTAAAACAAAGAGAAGTGGAGATAGAGGACAACCTTGATGAACACCACGATGGAGAGGAAAATAGGATGAGACGAGACCAATAACTAGGACCGAAGCTTTAGGGGCAGAATACAGGAGGGAGATAAGGGAGATGAAATTAAGACCAAAACCATGCCAACGCAATGATGCGAACAAAAAAGACCAATCAACCCTATCAAAAGCTTTCTCCGCATCAACAGAGATAGCTGCCAAAGGAATAGAAAGGGAGGAGGCCTTATTTAGAACATTAAGAAAGAGACGAGAGTTCTCCGAAGTAAGTCTACCCTTAACAAAACCACATTGTTCTTTACCAATAAGATGGGGCATAAGAGGGTCCAAACGTAAAGCAAATATTTTATAATCAACATTAACTAAAGAGATCAGATGATATTTTTAAAAAAATTGAGGATCACGGCCTTCCTTAGGAATGATGCAAATAGTGGCCTCCTGAAAAGTACCTTCTGTCTTACCAGACGAATAAAACAAGTAGAAAAGCGTTAAAAGCTTAGGGAGTAACAAATCAGAAAAATGCATGTAAAATTCAACTGAAAAACCGTCTACACCGGGAGTTTTCCCTTTGGTAAGAGTATTGAAAGCTTTGGAAAGTTCAGTAAGGGAGAGATCATTTTCGAGGCCAAGAAAATTAAGATGCAAAGTAGAAGGAGTAGGAAGTTTATCAAGATAAGACTGAATGAGAGAGGAGGAAGGAGGAGAATCCGGTGTATAAAGCTTTTGATAAAAAAGCTCAAACTCATCAAGTATTTCCTGATCTTTATGTAGCAGGGAATTATCAGAAGAGTAAATAGAATCTATAAGAGTATGCTCCTTACGTGTTTTGAAATAATTAGCAAGAAGCTTTCCTGATTTATTGCGACCGCCATAATAGCGAGTACTACAGCGAAGGAGTATTGAGGACGCGTTGTCAGTAGTAACTTTATTAAATTCAATCTTAGCTCGTATGAGTTCTGGTGAGATAGATTTATTTAAGGAAGTATAGAATTCATGCTCCAAGAGCTTAATATGAGCCAAAGTAGTCTTCCTTTTCTGAAGAAAGCGTTTCTTTTTCTTAGAAACAAAATCTAAAATGAAACCTCTTGCCGTTGCTTTAAAGGAATCCCAAATAATGTGAGGAGAGGCGCTGGGGTCACAATTAAGTACAAAGAATTCATTAGTAAAGGAGCGAAAGGAGGAGAAAAGAGGATCAGTAAGAAGAGAATTATTAAAACGCCATCAGGAGGATTTTGGATGCGGAGGGAGTAAATCAAGATCCGTCACAACAGGGGCATGGTCCGAGATAACTATGGTGCTCAATAGAAGAGGATAATAGATTTTGAGATAAAGATTGAGAGAGAAAAACAGAGTCTAGACGAGAGAGAGATGCGTGAGGAGGAGAGAAAAAGGAATAATCAAGAGTATCAGGATGAGAAAGTCTCCAAGAATCAATAAAATGTGTTTGAAAAATAGTATCAAGAAATTTCTTGTGGGTCTTGTGGGGAATAAAACGTACTGAGGATTTGCGATCAAGAAATGGATCTACAATCTGGTTGCAATCACAACCCAGGATAAACAAATCATCTCGAAATTGAATACATTTTTGCGTAATCAAAGGCCAAAAGGAACAGTCAGGTTGTGTAGGACCATAAACATTAAAAACAGATAGAGGAACAGAATTAAATAATAAATTGGCTAATGTCCATCTACCATCATTATCATTTTCTTGCGATATGGCTTTACATTTTAATTTCTTCTGACATAAAATGACAACACCATTTTTTTTATTAGTAGATGATGGCGAGAATACAACCATACCCACCCAGCTTCTTTTTAACTTAAGTGATTCAATTTCCGTAAGATGAGTCTCTTGTAAAACAACAATATCTGGGTTATACGAAGCAAGGTGGGAAAGGATTCTCTGCCGTTTAATGGGATTAACAAAACCCTTTACATTCCAGAAGATAACTCTGAATGCGGAGGCAATACAAATTCAAAGGAAACAAACACTACAATAAAAAAGAGATGAAGGAAAGTGCGAATAAGCAGTGAAGAAAAGGGTGACAAAAAAGGGGGAATAGGTAAGGGAAAATGAAGAAGTATGAAGAGTAATAGATGAAAACTTTATATATAGAAAAGAAGAAAACAAATGTAGGAAGAAGAAGGAGGAATAGAGCCTTTAGGAAGAGGGGAGACAGAAGGAAGGGAGGAGAAAGGGAAGAGAGGAGAAACACAAGAAGAGACAGTACATATCCAAAAGGATGACTGAGAACAACATACCTGAGGGGGATAAAAAAAGTACAATGGGGCGGTGGTGACACACGACAAGACGAACCACCAGGGATTGGGAAGCCGGACTGCATCAGGACGGGAAGGAAAGAGAAGGGGAGCCATATGGGTTGAAAGAACGCAAACAAAGCTGTATGAATAAACAAAAGAAACAGTTAACATAAGGCTAAGACATAGGAAAAATAAAAAGTACAATTATATAACATGTATCAGTAAATATGATAAAATCTGAAGAACTTGTGCTGCCGAGATGAACAATTACAAAGAGAAGTAAACAATAAAAAGAACATTGTAAAATTTATATAAGAAACATCAAAAGTTAAAATTGCTACATAACAGGTAAAAAGAAAAAATGTAGAAGCATCAACAAGTGACCTGTAAGGAAAAAAGAAAAGTTAAATAATCAACCATTAGAAGAACTAGACGTATCCATGCCACTGGTAGTATGAATATGGATAAAGTTCTTAAGTTACGCAGGATCTTGGAAAGACCATGTTTGGTTTTGATATGTCACTTTGAAAATACATGGGTGAAATAGACCAAACCTGGCACCAAGAGTTCGAAGAGGAGCACGAAGATTTAGGAACTCTTTTCTTCTAGACGCAGTTGCATTGGAGACATCTTGAGACAGGAACACATTCTGACCCAACCAGGAAATTTGGCGCTTAGATCTAGCTGCAGCAAGAACTGAAAGAAGATCCGTAAACTTCAAAAAGAGAATGATGACGCCTCGAGGTTTAACTGGAGTAGTTGGAGAAGATAAGCGAGGACGAAGCCTGTGAGCTCTTTTGATGCTGAGAGAAGTAGTAGACGGCATATCCAGAAGTTTCGGAAGAAAAGAGGAGAAGAACGACACAGGGTCATCACCCTCCATTGACTCCGGCAAGCCATAAATATGTAGATTATTCCTCCTGTGTCTGTTTTCCAAGTCCTCAGTATGTTGTTGGAGGCTGAGAACCGATTTTTCCTAAGAGGAAATTCGCTTGGAATTGACCTGTGACTCCGAGGCCTGCTGCTCCAACGAACTTACTCTGTCATCCATTGTAGACCATTTATCCTCGAGGAGTTGCAGTTTGTTGTTAGTTTCCTCCACAATAGGGCGCAAAGCGCGTATCTCCTCTAATAGCAACTCCATAGAGATGGGAGATGGTGTTTTGTCAGGAGATGGAGGATCATGTTTCAGACGTTTAGTTGAGGAAGTGGGTGGAGAGGGCTTGTTTGAAGTAGATTGCGTCAAGGAGGTGTGGTTAGAAGTTACGCCAGCCATTTGATCGATATTAGAAGAAGAGTCTGATGCTGGGGAAGAGGGAGGCGGAGCCAGAGGAATATGTTTGAGGGAACAAAAACAAATTTCGGCTTACGCAACCTTTCCATAAATGTCAGAGTTCAGTTCGTAAAAGAGAGATGTACGACGTGCTGGAGACAGTAGAATCAGACAGTCACAGAGGAAAATTAACAGTCCATATGACTGACAGAGTACTGAGAAGAAGAGTCACAAAGGGATATGAGGAACCATCCAGTTGCGAGAAGGGGATGTAGAATAACCAGGTGTTGACTGTACAATAAAAGGCAGTAATGCAGTTATCCAATTGAAAAAAAAACAGTTCCAAATAGGTTATAACCCTGTATCCCTTTGGAAAAGCAAAAGTACAGGCAAGTTAGAAAGTGCACCAATCACAAAACAATGACAAGGTGTCACGTTGAGGAAGGTAAGTACAGACAGATGTCACGCTGCATGAAACCACTGGTATTCTCAGTTGGCAACAACGGTGGACATAGTTAATTGGGCAGACTAGAAGTGTAATGCTGGCAAAACAGTGAATTGCACTATTCATGTGATACATCCGCAACAGGACGCACATCCAAAAGGGCGGACGTCATGAGGAGAAAGAGATTGGCATCGAGGTGCAAAACAGATACATCCAAAAGTAGCCTCACTGGAACCACTACACAATCCAGGCTGAAATGCAGGCAGGTATCATTAAAGAATAGAGCAGCAGCAGGTCAGGCAATGAAGAACAAAAGGCACAGATAACACTGAAATCCACATGCCTCATATCAATAGGTATTATAGTCCAGCTTCGCTGCACAACCACTGGCATAAGCATAAGGAAATAGGCAGCATAGAAGAGTGAGGCTGATAATTAGGCAGGAATACAGAGCGCATTACCGTTGATGCCGGGGAATCTTGTATCGTGAGAGGGCATGCGCACCTAAAATGGCGGGCGCCGTGAGGAGAAAGCTGCGGTCCAGAAAACGGAATGAAGCGCAGCGCGCTGTACTGCAAAAATTGCCTCACCGGAATCCCCACATCTTCCGGCGCGTGATACGGGCAGATTTCATGACTATGGAGGGCAGGAAGCGCACCAGCAAGCGCCGAACATGTCCTGATGAAGCGGAGCGTATTAGCTAGGCGGCCATTTTGTCTGGCGCCGTAGCCACGCCCCCCAGGAGAGTAATGTCTAATGAGGCCATGTCATATGGTGGCAGTATCCAAACTTGTAATTCACTAGGTATGTGTAAAAAATGTTTTAAAAAGTCAATGTATTTTAAGGGAGGTAGCTAGACTTCTAGTCGTCACAGGTGAACTATCCAAAGATACTCCACTTTCACCTTGAATAAAGAAGCGGGCAGCATATCTGTTCTGAAGTAGACATTTGATGTAGTAAGGTAGGTGGATAGAGAGCACCAGTGGTGCTGGAACACTATCACATTGTTGAAGTCATAGGAGTTCGAAAATCTGGGCATCACCCAAAGAAGATGCGTCACAAGAGTTCCACACCC
Source organism: Triturus cristatus (assembly GCF_964204655.1). Classification (NCBI taxonomy): domain Eukaryota; kingdom Metazoa; phylum Chordata; class Amphibia; order Caudata; family Salamandridae; genus Triturus; species Triturus cristatus. Next base: position 348,276,485 of record NC_140582.1, read on the forward strand.
ATTTAGTAGGACAATGGTACGGGTATAGTATGGTGCTAGTGTTGCATTAAGGAACACTGTCACAAATATATTTTAATACCTTTTTAGGTCATCGTTATTGCTCATTCATCTTCAAACTCCAGCACGGTTATTCTGGGGGTGCTGCAGCAGCCCCACACTCCTGCTTCCAGCACCTATGACAAGCACACACTTTGGGCTTCGTTTGCAACTAACTGGAGTCCATTTGTTGATCCTGTCTTACCATTTATAGCATTGTGGGTGGGGAATATTTGGATTGGGACTGTATACCTTGGGTTCTCAGAACATAGCAGCTCACAACCCACATGCACTTGATTGTTATTGTATTGTATATTGGATTATAGAAGAATAGCATACTCCCAAAGGCATACTGTAACTATAGAAACAGACACGATTTACCATACTAACACAACAACCAAGCATCAAATTAATCAGCAAAATGCTAGGGTTTTAAGGCTTTCATTTAAAAGATTAGATTAAAATAGAATAGAAAGAGGGAGGGAATTGCATTTAGACATGACAGAAAAAGAAAAGGTCTTCCACGAACAGTAGTTTTCTTTTATTTCAGGACCTGTGGTAGCAATTGAACAGCAGACATAAGTGTGCGTCCAGGGTGTTACCAATTGAAGCGAACAGACAGCGGAGTCTGCATGAAGTTGTTGGTCAAAAATATCAGCCTAAGAAATCTTATGTTTAATCATGCTTAAAATTGAAAGCCCAGATCTGTTTTATAAACATGACAGGCATTCAGTAGACAACATTTTTTAGAACATTCCCGATGCCTGCTTGTGTAACTAAACCCTAAACTACTGATTGTCCACATTATGGAAATTCAGAGGTTGTCTTTTCTACTATCTTTTTATTGACATGGAAAACATTTTATCTGCACCCATACACACTCCTGCACGCTTTAACTCACTTTTGGATTACCCATGTTGCATAGTATGTGTACGATAATGTACCAAATGTTCATACTTTGACAGACCGGAAAGCCTCTCATGGCATTTTGTTTTCATCAAAAGCGAGAAAGACCAAAAGGATACATTTTCTAAAGTATCTTTGATTTCTTTATTCCTGATACATGGGGTTAGAAATGGAGAGTTTTCGCAAAAAGTGAAATGGCCTAACCCTAATTTAAAGGGGTTAGAGGGAAAGGCACTGTGTATGTTTTTTAAATACACACAAGGTTGCAAGTTTAGGTATACATTTGAATGCTCTAATAGCTGCGACAGACAGCATCAGCTGCATAGTTGATTCAGGGAAAGCCACAGACTTGATCCTGTTGGATCTTCTTTGGCCTTGGCTTAGATACCATCTCTCTGATGCTGATGATGGAGCGCCTGCAGGAATCAAAGACAGAACCCTGTACTTGTTGAATCAGTTAAATTCAGAGCTGTGTCCTATGCCAGTGACTCACAGACAATTGTGTCCATCTTTAAAGACACTAAGGACACTGCAAATAATTTCCTCTGCATGAAGGCCGTAGGAACTTGGATGTCCAAGAACTACTTGGAAATAAGAGGGAGGTATTGCTCTTTGGAAGTCAATCTTCGATTTGGAGTAGCATCTGGTGGCCAGGCACGCTAGGCAGCCTAGCCACACCAGTTGGCACTGCTGAAAATCTAGCTGTCCTTCTGGATAGCGAGCTGTCACTTACACAGTGTCAACCTGCTTTTGGACACTCAGAATGTTGAGGAAGATATTTGAGTTTATGCCCCTTCCAGCTCGTTAGCACATCGCTATTGCCTTGTTCTTCTCAAAGATAGACTACTGTAATGCGCTTTACCTTCATATCAACAAGTCAACCCTAGCAAAACTGTAACTTGTGCAGATTGCAATGGCAAGGCTTACATTGGATATTCCTAAGTGCCATTCGGTGTTGAAAGGTTTACGAGAACTGTACTTGCTTCTGGTAGAGAAGAGTATCCAGTTTAAGCCCAGCTGATATGAATGTCATGTTCCAATGGTACATCCCTGTGAGAAAACTTCACTCAGCACACCAAAACTGGGTAACTGTCCCGAGAGTCCAGAAGAAGATATGGAAAGGCAGAGACTTCTCAGTTACAGCTGCTAGGCTCTGGAATACTCTTCCCCACCACCTCACATCCATGAATTACACTTCCCTTTTAGAAAGGACCTAAAAATCTGGTTGTTCACCCTCTAGGTTGACACAGCACAATTAGAAGTCTTTGAACGATTCATACTGCGGCTTAACATGAATACAGTACCTATACGCCCATGGGCCTTTGTTGCGCTTTGCAAATATCAGTCAAATCTTGGTCAAATGAACGTTTGCAATGACCACTTGCCTAGACTTGACTCTACCCTAGAGGCAGCCAACTTGTGTCACTTATGACTTTGCAATATCTGCATATTAGACTCAATCACTGTAGTGATAACAAACACTCACCATTTGTTTTTACCATCATACCTCTCTAGACAAAGACCAGTCATATACACATCGGTGTTGGTCCTACTCCAATAGGAACATTTCAGCCTAAACCAGCTGGCCCAGTGCCCTCCAGGCAGGAATACAAGCAATGCAGGCCAGTTTTGGCTCATCTCGGCCTCATCATCGAGGTGCAGCTTGAGTCCAAATGCACAGTGAGCATTGGCCTCATTGTAGATATACCTCTTGCACTGAGGATTTCCCCTTTAGAAAACTGAAATCCCAAAAAGTGATGGGTGGAATGTTTTAATATTTCTAACATTCAGAGAGGTAATGGCCTCACAGTCTGAGCTGGACTGTTCTAGCTGAAGCAGGACTAACACTGATTTGCATATGGTTGATTCTAATCTGGAGGGGTGCAGTGAGCACAAAATGATGGACTTTAAGGTAGGCCTAAGTGGCTGCCAGTGACTGAAACTTTTGGAAGCATTCAACTCACCAACTTCATTGTTTCAATGTGATGTCAGCCCAGCATTAGCATTTACAGGAGACCTTGGCAGGGGTCTCCAATAAGTAGATTGGGAGCTACTGGTAGCTCACCAGTACCATGGAAGTAGCTCCCCGAAGTGCAGCACAGTACAGTATGTAATTCAGAGTCTCTACTGAAGATGGCAGAGCTACACATCTCCGGTAACATAAAACCGTGAGTTTTCTAAGTATTACTGCCAATGGTTGGGTGCACCTTAGCGTGTGCATACCACCGGGGCAGTGGGGTCCTGATGAATGCCTAGTGAACACGCTATAAAGGCAGAAACATGTTGACCATTTCTCATTATTTTTTCACTATAAGGAATAACTAACCAGATCTGGCAATTAGTTATTATAACCCCTTTTTTAATTAATGCCGGGTTTACCACAATAAAGAATTTTGGTTTAAAACCCTGACATTTTTTATCTCACTTTGCACATTTTTTTGCACTTACACGTCACATTCAATCATCAGCTCTGCTGTAAACAGGTGTAGTAGCACATCGGGGAGGTATTAGACCTTCCTGGTTGGAGCCCAATGATGAAGCATGTCACCAACCAGGTTGGTGAGTGAGGGCTCTTTTTACAAATTTGATTGATTTCTTTGTACTGGCTTCACTCCCCTTTATGTAATTTTTTGTAGTTCTTTTCCCATACTCTTTCATTGTTTAACAGTAACCAGCAGCCAAACAAGTGTCCGGGCCACATGCTTACACACAGACACACACAGTGACAGACTGCAGTACGTGCAGCATTACCACCTGTCTCCAGTCTAGCAAAGTTACATGGAGATTGGTCACTTTGTAATCTCCTCTCTATCAATCATACAGTACCTGTGATAACCGGGCCAGAAAAGAAGTGCTAGGATTATGTTATGTAATGTTACCTTATGTTATGGTATGTTAAATATATTTTCATAGCGTAATAATCGCCTGTGAGGGTCTCTGGGTGCTCAGCTACACATAAAAGTCAAAAAGAGAGGAGGAGGCTGTGATGTGTTTCTGGGGGTTATTCCAAGCTGTAAGGGTTAGGTACGAGAAAACTGCTATTGTGAATGCGTGAGAGACCTGCAGAGAGGAGCTGTCTGGAAGGTTTGGTGGAAGTGAAAGCAGATGTTCAAGTAAGCAGGGCCAGTGTTGTGGAGAGCTTTTTAGGTGTGGGTGAGAAGTTTAAAGTGTGTGTGCTTGAGTATCCTGAACCAGTGCAGTTCCCTGAGTTGTGGTGTGAGGTCGGCTCAGGGTGGGAGGTTGAGGACTAGCCTAGCTGCTTCATTTTGGATAATCTTAAAATACAAAACATATTTAAAGCTCGTCTTTGAATAACAGTTCAGACCGAGTTGGAGAGATGCATTGCTTTCAGTGTTTTGTGTTTACCAGTGGGCAATTTGTACTATGTCTGGCATTTCATAGTCATGTGGAGCCATTTTATATTGATAAAGGTTTCCTGACATTACATTCACTAAACCCTGCCTTATGCTTTGGGTGATTGGTACCCTACTACAAGATCATTTTTTAATTATTGTCCAGCAAAAAACAAACATGTATTCAGAATGTTAACTACCACAACATCATAAAGATAAGTATTTTTAGGGAAGTTTATTTTTATTGACATTCTTAATGCCGTCTCTTCTTGTCTTGAAGATATATGTATCTTCAAAGTATTTAGATGTGGAGTTAAGAATAGTAAATCTTTACTTACCTCTGCATGTGTATTTTCATGATATTGTAATGTAATATTGGGCTATGTTTTTTTTGGCACAAAACTCAGTATTGTGACATAAATCTGGGTGGTCGCTACTAGTAATCCTCCAAGGTGTGCACATTAGGAGTGGTCAGTAGTACTAGTAATCCTACAAGGCGTGGTCACTATTGTGGATGTATTTGATGTGATCACTAGGGCAACAATAGTCGAAGCCATCATTAGTTCAGGACTTTTTTCACTGATCAGAAGAAGCTCTTATTATAGAAAAGGTTTGAGACACCTTTATTAGTTAAAGTTCTGAATAATATATATATTACCATGGCGATATTTTGTCACTCGCAAGGTGTGGCCACTATTGTCATTGCATTTGATGTGGTCACTGCTGAAACAAATGTAAAGCCATTAGTAATGTGGGACTATTTTAATTGATCCCAAGCAGCTCATATTATAGAAAAGGCTGGAGCCACCTGTCCTAAGGAGATAATTCAAAGTTCAATGGAGTATGAATTCTGCCATAAATTGTCAGAGCTCCCCCTCCAAACTTGTGGCCCCATAGCCTCTTTGAGGATTGAGGAACTGCCAGGTTTATATTGGCAAAGCCTCAACCGGCTCCACTGTCAGAAACATTCGACCCTGCAGCCTTTCAGCCAAGGGACCACAGGGTTAAATGAGGCTGTAGTTCCTCCTTATTTCCGGTGGACTACTTGCATTGATTTTTCATGGTTAGGTCTGCCATGTCAGGCATTGCGCACCTGTTCAAGAAAAAAAAACAATGGCCTTGGCAAGCAGCAAAGAAAATGCCCTATATTCAGGGAGATTAAACAACCCCCTAATTTGGAAGTTTAGTTTTTGGAAAAACAAAAATGCAGAGTTGACCAAAATAACACCATAGAATTCACTTGGCATTCAGTGGCTTCTACAGTGCATCTGTCTAAGCAGCAGTAGGCACAGTCATCCCCACTAGGATGGTGGGGTGTCTCTAAATATAATGACCATTCCTCAATGCAATGGAACCTGCTATTCCAGTGGGTTGGTGGAGCACTTGATAGGGTCTACAACTACTTACACTTAACACTATACTGTCTTCAGCCCCTTTGTGTAACCTTTCTGATTTTGCTTCCTCTTTGTTACTTGATAGGAAAATTGACACTGTACTCTTCTTCTGCAGCTCCACTTGTGGTACTGAAGCTCCTCTGCCTGAGCTTTGCTCTGAAACATATGTTGTGCCATCTCTCTTGTGACATGTTCTTGTTGCTCTGTGGAGAATTGGGGTGGGTGCCGCTAGTCATATGGATCTGTTCCATGACTGGGGTAAGGAGTGTTTCTTCGGCATGAGCCAGGAGCATATTTGCATGGGTCTGCTCTATGTTGAACAGCATGGCCTCACTTGCAGGTCTGGTTTGATCTTCTGGGAAGCAATCTCCATGGTGCAGCTGGGGTCGCGGAATGTTTGTGAGACTCCTTCCAACACTGTCCACTATCTGATCCATATCTTGCCTACCTAGCACATAAGGACCTGCTCTACCACAGGCTCTGTGTTCCCCTATGGGTGTTAGTAGAATACTCAAACCCATACTGGACCCCCAACTGGCCTTATTGATGCTCCTAAATAGAAGCCAGCCTTGGTAGTGTAAAATAGATGCTACTACTTTGGCAAACTACAGCCCACAGATTACCCCTTGTACTCCTGCTGATTCTGAAGAATCTGTGAATCGAAACTATGTTGGCCAAAACTCAGCTGTCTGAATGGGAAGAGAATTACTGACAAGTCCTTGAAATGTAACACATTCTTCCTAAATCCTATCTAGGCCTTGCAGCTGCTTGTGGTGTCAGTATTCTAACTACACCAATTAGGTGATGCTGTCTGGAAAAAGAGCACAAAGTTCTCTTACATACCTGATGAGATTTATTCCTGGGTAAGTAAACACATTGGGACAGATTTACATGAAACTGACGCATCTGTACAGATGCATCAGTTTCCCTGCAACACCCATGCTCCACCATCGATGCACCGTATTTACAATACGATCCACCATGATGCAAGGATTGACAGATACGTATGAATTTCTGACGCATCTGTTGGCCCAAAAGTCATGCATTGCTGGAGTCCTATATTTATTGTACTGAGTCACTCCTTGCGTCTGCTTGAAGCAGGCGTAAGGTTTTGACGCAGTGGCGTCCTAGAAGTGGTGTCGTGAAATCTTGTAGATTTCACTGCATCACTTTTACAAGGTTTTCCTGCATTGCAACACCAACCCTGCATACATTATACCTGACGCAGGTATAATGTGACGCAGGGCTTTACAACATCTTCCTAGATGTGTCATGTTGTAAATTGGCCGCATTATTTACGCCGCTGCTGCTTCACAAAAGGGATGCAACGGAGGAGCAAAAGTGTCTCAAGGGGCTTGTAAATCTGCCCCCATTGTCTTTTCGGTGATCTATGTCCCATAGTCTTTCACACGTTTTTTAATGACATTTTCATGATGTTCTTTGAAGTTACCAATATGCTAAATAATAGGCTTTACATTTTGAAAAAAAATCTATCTGTTTTCGTTTGCAATGTTGGCAGTATGCTCCTGAAAGATTAGATGCTATGTAACCCTGTGCCAACGGTTTTGTGGGATGGGCAGACTATGCTCCTGGGGGTAGGTGTAGTTGGGTTACAGGGGATGACAGTTTGGAATCGGTAGGTAGCATTTTGGATGGGGCATACATGCTAGAGTCATATTATTGATTGGTGCAGGCAGCATCTGGTGGTGGTCAGGGGTACAGAATTGTTGTTTCGTGGTGGAAGAATGAGTGGGGACTATGTGCTGGGGCTGAGCAAGTTGAAGATTGTGCATTAATTGGGATATGAAGTTTTCTTACTCTTGGTTTCTTTTTTCCTCTCCCTGCGTACTCAACATCCCCTCTTCACTTCTTTTCCCTTTGGCTCTGAGTTTACCTACCTATGTCTCCCAATCTATTATCGATTATCTCTCTTTGTCTCACATATCTTTTTATCCCTAGACGACATTTTCTGGCAAAGTCATAGGGGCATATTTGTAACAGGCAGCGATAATTATTACTGACCTTGTATACCGCATTTTTTTCTATCGCTGGAATATTTCACCAGGCTAGCGTTGTATGAACAATGTTTAGCGCCATGTCGATGTATATTCCAGCGATAGCACCCTTTTCCATGGAACATCGCTGGTTTTCCAGCGATGTTCCATGTAAAACGGCGATATGCTTGATGATATGACCCTGTGGTCGTATCACATGAATCCACCTCGCATGTTCGGTATGCTCTAGTCAGGAATTTAACAGACGTTAAATTCCTGCGTTAAGGCATACTTAGTGCGATTAAAATAATCGCTTCCCCGCATTGTAAATACTGCAAAGCTACCTTCGCGTTATTTACCCATGTTGTTTCCACAGACACGCCTACTTTGCATCTCATTAGCAATGCAAAGTTAGGCGTGCTGGAATCGGGAGCAAAATCAGTAAAACACGCAATAGCGTGTCTTTGCTGATAAGGCGATAAAATTATCGCCACTTTTCGGCCGAAAATGGCCGCAAAAGCGGCGATCATTTTTGATCGCCGCATTGCCCCTGAATTTGTTAACTTTTGTCTCCAGCGCTTTTTTTGGGTGTTTGTAGAGAAAGTGTATTTTGTTTACTAATTTCAATCATGTGGCTTCTGGCGCGCAGAGAAAAACATGTGCATTCCAGCTACAAAGAGAAACCACTGTGACTAGCACAAGGATATTCCTTTGAGTACTGTCGAATATAGTGAGTTTAATCTCACTTCGTTTGCCTTCCTCAAAAAAGGCAGATACTATGACGTTTTAGCATTTTATTCAACTCATTGTTTTTTTAAAGAAATCTGAGCGAGTAAAGTCAGTATTTGACCTTTTTCTAATAAAGCAAATTTTATGAACTAATAGAGGTAAACCCTTCTTATGAGTGGGCTAGTATCAAAAACAAATGGTGTGTTTTTGTCATACCTGGCATTCTTGGATGTGGTATTTGTGCATTTTAGCCAAGGGCACATCCTCCAGGTCATTACTGGATTGTCCTCTAAAATGCTCTGAATTATGAGCTCGCATCTGGAAGTTGGTCCAGTACGGGGCCGAACTTGCCATAGTGGGCACCAGGCATTTTCCTGGTGGGCCGGAAGGGTGGAGGCCAGTTCTGGAACGCCATTTTTTTTACTGGGGGCCGGTTTTGCAGCAGTGCAGCAATATCGGCACCCTATAACAAAAGCAGCAGCAGTGTTTCCCACCTGCACCATCCCTCCCCCCAAAGGCTAGTCCGACTAAATTGCCAGGGCTGGTTGGCACTCTCAGTCCGCCCTGGTCCAGTAACACCAATTTCCAGATTTTGTGAGCCATTCTATGGCAGTTTATAGGAGACGAACTTGTGATCCCGTTCTTACCAAAACTTTAGGTATTGTTAATATTGAAAGTGCGATTACTGCCTGGGAACTCTAAGGTAAGTGTGACAGGCACCTTAATCCATGACCATCACTTTCCCTAAGTAGAGTCTTCAAGCAAGTGATATTTAGATATGGTGTGAAATTTTGCCTGGAATCACAATTCTCCCAAATTGCAGTTCTTTTATTTTTAAGTTTGAAGCGCCCATCAACTCTTTCTAAATCTCGTCAAAAATCCAGAAATAATCTTTCCCTAATCTTTGTCTATGCCATTGAGAGCTCACCACTACAGTCTCCAGCCAAAAGATATCAAATCCATAGAAAAAACACTTCTATCCTTAGTGACACCTCAACATAGTAAACATTGCTTTTGTGTATACTAAGGGTGTGTTTAATGAGAAATCTATTGCGCCATCTAGTTGGTATAAAAGTTAAATATAAAATATCTTAATTCAGTGAAAATTCGAAAAGGTAAGTGTAACTTTGATTTGTCCTTCAATAATTTAGAACTCTTTTACGTTTACGTGATCATTTCAACAAAAATCTCTGGGGCATATGCAATGAATACAGTTGAAATTGTCCATTAAAGACCAAGATTTTGACCGAATCTTTTCAGAATTACATTTTCTGAATTTTAATAAAACAATGTGAAAGGTGAAATGTATCAAAATATCACATTAAAAGTGCAAATGCATTATTACTTCTGGGTGCAGCATCTTGGCTGTCATATCAAACGTCAAGAGGTACATATCTAACCCAACGTACTAGTTTAGAAATGTAGGATTCTCTGTACTTTGTAAAGGTTCTTCTCATTTTTAAATTAATCGCTGATATGAGAGCAAAGGGCCTGACTGTGTTGAACTTCTGTATTTTCAGATTCCGGGCCGGATTCAAGAGAGCTTTCCGCTGGTGCCCATTTATCGAGGTGTCTAGTTATGATGAGCTGGAGCTCAAGTCCACCAGGTTTCACCCCACCAGACAGAGCAGCTTGTACACAGTGTCCAGAATGGAGTCCAGCATGACTGTAGTTTTTGACACAAATGACGGAGAGAATCCAAAATCCAGCCATAAGAAGAAAAGTGCTACAGGGGCGTCAACCATCAATGGCTGCTCGCCCAGCAATCCTATAACTGCTTCCACGGCCTCGAGTTTCATCAGCTCGCCTTACACGTCTGTGGATGAATATTCCTAAACCTTTCTCTCAGAATTTTGATAGAAAATAAATATTTTACACAAAAAAGAAGAATGTCAATACAAATCAGAAATGTTTGGAATGTTAAAAAATCGAAGTATTGTAGTACTGAATTACACTTGGTTGTTTATTCCACAGGTTAAACTGACCCTACCTAGGTAGGTGTTGCAAAAAACTGTTATTTACCTTTATTTTCTAGCTAATGTTAGTGATTTACTTTTCTGTAAAAATCTCTTATATGCCATTGGTGAGCAAGCAGATTGTGACAGAGCAGCAGCTTGCGTGTACAAATGGATTTTTGAGTGACACATATACCACTTTGTACATACCTCTTACTTGTTGATTTTGTGCATTCCAAAGACAAAGTAAAGCACATAAAGACAGAATATTCATAGTGCAGTTCAGAACGGTGATAGACTTTGTTACAGTGTTTGGTGGTCATTTAAGATCTGTCGTTCCAGTAGCCCTCTTTAATAAAATGTTTACCGCACTTTGAAATAATTGGTCTGTGTGCTGCTACTCACCATCGCGAGACAACAATGTAAAGCTTGTGTCATAATTACATCCAAGGAAATCATACGACAGTGTTTTAATGCTTGTACTTGTTCTGTTTACAATGTTTGTGATTTATGGCTAAATGCAGGAATTTGCGAGAAGTGCTGTCTCTATGGCATTATTCCCTATGATTGGATTAACATGGAAAGTAAGGGACGTATGGGAAATATAACTCACAATGTAAATTTCAATGTATAGGGATGTACATTTGATGTAATTCTAGGCTATATTGACCAACAAAAGAAAGGGGAGTAAGACGTACAAAGAATGGAAGCACTCAACTTTTAAATATATAAACTGAACTAAACAAGGGGGAGTGGTGCCACGATGACACTTTTCCTACCTTGAAAATCCTTAGACGTTTTTAAAAGGACTCTCACCTACTGGAGATTCCTCTTGTGGCATGCTTCATCATCGAGTCCACACCCGGAAGACCTAGTGTGCCCTGGTGGGCTCAATCTCTAGAAAGAGGGAGCTCTACTTGAGATTTCCTTATCGACATCTGTAAACGCAGATCCCAATAAGGAAATCTCCCTTAGAAGGGCTCCATCTTTCTAGAGGTTGAGCCCACTTGGATACGCTGGGTGTTGCGGGTATGGACTTGGGTCTGGACAGCACCTAGATAGTGTCACGGGAGACAAGTAGCTCTATCCCATCGACTGATTGATTAAAATCTACTGATTGATTCACTCAATGATGAAGAATGCCACAATAATTCTTTCTAGGATATTCTCTACTATTGAGATTTCAAGTTCAAAACTCAGAGAAACGAGCATGTAAAGCAGCTCATCAAATGCCTAAGTGAAGTTATGTATTAAAAATTGCGGTCCATGTAGTACTTTGTATATAACAGGACCATGCCTTCAATACATCTTGCGAACATGACCAGGGGGCATTGTAGCTTCAAGAAGCAAAGCAAACAAATTACATCATAACAGGAAATGTTAATTCAATACGGAACTAGTAAGATGTCAATGGATCCATACAAACATAAGTCCTAAGCTATGCAGAGAGAAAGGAGTTCAGCTGTTAAGACAAAGTGAGTTTTTAGGGTTATGTTATGCTGTGTTGTGTTATGTTACGTCATATGTTACGTCACTTTATGTTATGTTACCTTATGTTATGTTAAAGTCTTACCTGCTACCCAAAGAAAGATGCCCTGACTGGCGACCAGAAGGATTACAAACAGACACAAAGGACACAACCTCAAAGAATGCCATGAACGAGCAAGATTTTAAATTGTTATTGAATGTAGTAAAGTTAACTTCTTGTCAAGTTGAGTGGGAAGCTTGTTCCATCTTTTAGGTGCAAGTAAACAGAAGGCACAGCCTCAGCAGCGAGCACGTTGGATACATGTGTCTCCTAGCAAGTTAGCTATGGATGACACAAAGGTTAATTAGGTGCCAATTTGCAGATTGATTTCTAAAAAAAATACTTTGGCCTCTCCCCCAAAAGACTTTATGGGTCCAATATATGGATTTAAAAATACTTATGTTCCTGATAGACAGCCAGGGAAGTGTAGGTCTTGAAGAAGAGAGGTTATATAAGCATGATAGTGGAGGATTGAGTATGACTCTTGCTGCCACATTTTGCATTATTTGCAGTTGGGTCATGAATCTAGAACATATGCCCATATATAGTGTGTTGCCATAATTCAATCTGGAGATAATAATGTTTAGACTATGTATTTGCAGGACTTTTCAGGAGATAGTTTGAAAATTTCCTCCACATTTAAACTGTGATAAAACAACAGGAAGCACTGTGATCCACTTGAGGGCACATCGGCAGTTCCTTATAAAGAATCATGCCCACATTTCTAACTGACGTGACTGATAGCGGGGCTGCACTAAGAATAGGTGAGGCAAGTTACTACACAAAAGGAGGTAGATTTTGTTAAAGCCAGGGATGCCCAGGAAAGGCAGACTGCAGGACAGCTTGTATGGTATTGTCTCGGTATGTGTGCAGAAAGACCTATGAGTCTGTAACAGAGCCAATGATTAAAAACAGATTTCATAAATTTGCAATGCTTCAGTGTCAGGTGATCTTCTATTAAGCAACCCAACGATTTAGCAAAGGAAACCAATTGTGATGAAGCTTGAATCTGTGAGACCGTGGGAGAGTCTGAATACAGGAGGAGAATATCTTTTTTCAGTGGACTTTACTTCAATGTTAAATGTGTCATCAAGTGTTCCAGAGTGCACAGGAGATCAATCAGTTCCAAAATGGAGTCACAAGGGGACGTCCTGCAGAAGACTCAGGTACTATGTGGATATTAATGCATAATGATTTTCTGATTTTCCCAAAAAGCCTCCAGGCTCTTCATCTGAATGTTTCACCACATGGGTGATAATAGTAAAACCTATGACTCCTCAATGGTGATAGGAAGTGTGTATGCGTTATCTGGGGGTTTCGGTGTTCACAGATTATGATGCAATACTGAGTAACGAAAAAAATCCCAAACCAACCTATTGTAGCCATACCAAAAAGATAAAGTAGAAAGTATTGCACGTTCCAATGCATGTAACTATATATCTAAATAATAAACAGCAAAATGGCGAAAGAAGTCAACTAAGCAAGGGCATAATTTGCGTAATTTCCTTTGTGGAAATTATGTAAAATGCCAAAACGTTATTCTAAATTACTCATTCTAATCCAGCATTTTTTCCTATTCTATCACATGAAGTACATCCTCGTGTCCTATTTTGAATGTGAAGCTGCATTTTAATTAGAGAAAAACAAAACCATGTGTGTCGCAAAAACTCTCCCTTGTGTCAGTTTGTTTTGCTGTTTCTGTACTACCGCAATACAGTTGGTCACCAAACAAAATCTCAATTATGCGATGTGGCATAATGACATAATCTGGAGCATTTTCTGTAACAATTGTAATGTGAAATGCAGGAACTTATGTAAAATTACTCTGGCATGAATAGCATTTTGCATTTCAGCGTGGAACAAGCTCCTGACACTAAAAGTCACTGAAAAGTAGCATGACATGATGATTCTGCCCGCACGTGTAACTCAATGGAACCTCACAGAGTTTTCATGTAACTCTGCAGAACTTCACAAAATGAAACTCCAAGAGTTTTGCCCGCCCCTATGAGAAGTGTGAGCAGGCTCCACTGGTGGAAACATTTGCCCGTCAGCCGATTTGGTCACTATATAGGCTGTCTGCATTATTTACGGCAGTTGATTCAACAAACATTTTTCCAGTTCAAACCTTCTAGGTAAAGGATAGCAATCCTGAAGAAAGAGAAATCACCTCCATGTGCTGGGACAAAAATCCCTGTGCCTATGAACCAATAATTTTTTTGTTTTTCTGTCACAAACTCCCACTACTGTGGCACAGAGACACTTGCCAGCCTGGCAGGGATCTCTAATTATAGCATATTGTATTTCTCCAGAGGGGTACTTGGTGGACCAGTAGGCTTTCCACCATACTCTAACTAAGGCCCTTGATCTCGTAACTCCCAAGAACAAGGAAGTCAAAACATCAATGGAATCCCACTGCCATTTTTTTTCCCCTTATAATCACTGTTAACATGTTGAATGGACTGTGCATTACAGCACCCCCACCGGAGGGAAGGGAGGCACAAATCCAAACTCCAGCAACATTCAGTGTGTGTCCACATTTCATCACTTTAAAAAAACAAAAAATCCTCCTCACTGAGCCTAATCAATGCGGGGAATTGTGAGATAATCATCAGACTTCATAGGTTGTACCAATTACCCTCTAGCCACAGTGTTAACGGCTGCCAAAACTTCACCCATTCACAAAGGAAGCAGTTGTGGTGCAGGGTAGCAACACTCCTTAACTCCTTTAATCAGTCCTTAACCTCTGGTGAGTCTCCTCCGCCTAAACTTTACATATGATACACCTTTCAAGCACCAATAAATAAAACAGCAACATCCTCTCTTTAGCATGCAGTTTCTGCAAAGTCTCCATATTTATATCAAACATTACTGTTATTGGGATTACCTCTAGCACCCCAAAAGGAAGATAGTTTAATGTATGTGGGGAACATGTGAACATTGTATGCAGCTGGTGCACCACACTTCCTGAAACTAGACACAGGGCTTTTCACCCACTTGGTAATTCTTTAAAGAGTCCAGTAGACTCTGTGAAGGGTAAACAAGTGATATTTTTTAAGGAGGCTAAGCAGGCTGCAGTATAAAGTATGTTCAAAGATGCTTGCCATAACAGTTGAAGCTATGTGTACAGTAAGCATCCATGGACATGCTATAAGGCATTGCACCCCATGTCCTCTACATCACACAGGTGGGTGTACCATCTTGCCACCTCCTTTTAGAAGATTGGTACCTGAAGGTGTTTAAAGAGAACCCCCTTTTTCCGGTTGCTGCCTGTTAAGGCTGAGAACCATGAAGAGATCCGATTGTATTTGAAACTTGACAGATCCCTCCCTTGCTATATTAAATGATCCCTAAGTTCGTAGATTATCAGAACTAATCAAGACACCCCACAAATTGATGTTGACATCCCGCATAGGATGGCTCAATGCATCTAAAAGACACTTCAGAGTTCCAGGTGAGTCCCAAATTCGAGCTAACTCATTATCACAGTAGATCCTGCATCTGTCCCTGACATTCACCCACACTCTAGCTGCCACCTCCAACACCTTAAATCTCATTTTATAAAGCCATTTTGGAGAACCAAACTTGTGGAGAAACCTACTGCTGATCCTCAGGGAAGAGGTCATAGCCTTTTACATACTTTCTCTTTCCACCAGTTCGGGTTGACTAAATAGAGTGTTAAAAGCCTTGAGTCATAAACCCCACAGTAATTTTACAATTTAAGGAGTTACAAAACTTCTTTCTTTCTCGCAGCCCTTAAATTCTTCCAGGATATTCTGGGAGCTTTGAGGACCATACAAAACTGTTTATGCATGATTACAACCTATGGGTCACCTTCAAATTGAACAACAATGGGATGTCATTATAAGCAAAGGAGATCTTCAGCAGAATGCACATTTTTACAAGATTTTTTCTAGTTAAAAACATTAAGGGAAGATGATGCCACTTTACTAGTAGCTTCTTAGCTTCATCTTTTAGCCTGGCTAAATACTCTATAAGGATTGAGGTCAAGTCAGAATAAAGTTGAATACCTATATATATCACTTTTTCCATAATCCTTACACCCACTGGACGTCCTTCTATATTCCAGAACATTACCTCTGTTTTATGTCTGTTTATCAAACGGACAGAGATTAATCCCAAAGTTTCCTGCTATTTCTTCAAACTTCAGGACTGCTGTTTCAGGACATTTTGTTCAAAGCAACAAATCGTCCATGTATAATTTTTTATTTTAGTTTATTTTATTTAATGCAATTTTATATAGTGGAACATTACCCGAAGGTGTCAGAGCGCTTTACAAAAGAACCAGTTGCGTTACATAGGGACTTTGGATTACATGAGTTAAATAGGAGATACAAACAGAAAAAATTGCAAATGTACAAGTTGTAAAGCCACTCAAGGAAGAGATACAAACAGATAAACTCTAAAATCACATAGGAATGGTAGTAAGTACAAAGGTATACTAGTGGTTAGAGTTATATATATATATATATATATATATATATATATACACAAAATGCAAATTCACTCAGGATTACATTTTAACAGCGATTAGTCTTGGACAATTAAATATTACATATTTACAGAGCAGGAAATTCTTGCCATCATTCAGCCAGGTGTTCAGGTGGTGTTGCCCTCAAGGGTGGTGGTCTTGGGTCTGGAGGGATCCCCGAGTTGGAGATGTCCATAGGGGTAGGAGGCCAGATGGTGGTGGGGGAAGCAGCATGCTGGATCCCCGGGCTGATCTTGAGGTCATGCTGGGCTCCATCTTGTGGATAGAGGAGGGCGCTCAAGGGCAGGCGGAACAGTGCCACAAAGTCAGGTCTCCCGCCTGGCTCAAGCACCCGCAGTGAGGCCCCGGCAGGCCCAGCGCGCCTAAACCGCGTATAGGCATTGTAAGCGGCGGGCTCCATGTTTAAGTCAGGCAGATCGTGTCTGGGCCCCTCCATCGCGCTTCTCAGCCCCCCAGGCTCCTAAACCTCAATTATGGGTGTTTTGCCTCCAGGCTGGCCTCTTCACTAAAAGGGGGGGGTCACTCGCGCTGGCAGTCTGCAAGCTCCTAACAGCAGCAACTCCCCGAAGACACCTCCTCCTTCTCAGATATATTTACCCTCATGCCTGCGCTTTGCTGTGCTGCCGAATATTGTCGCATCCCACTGCAAAACACTGCCTGCCAGTTAAATATTCCCTGTGATAGTGTTCTCTCCCTTCTTGCTTGTCTCTCCCTCGAAATCGCCATCTTGGGTTCAGGCAAGGATGAGGTCTCACCTGTGCCCTTCTCTGCTGCCGTGCTGTGTTTTCTCTCTGCACATCCAATTGTCTCTCAGCCCCCTATATTTAATTAAAGGCTTACCTCTCCTCCAAATCACAGCTGGCGACGAGTCCGGTGAGCGCGAGATCTCTCCTGTAGATTCTTTGCCAGCATACTCACTCCCAGGTCACTCCGCAGCACACTGTCTCTGTCAGAGCGGACCCAAGCCCTCTTGTTGCCGCCCCCGGTATCGGGTGTTCGTGGGGAGGTTATGTGGTCTATTCTTGCCTCCGAGAGTTCTGCCCGCCCGGTTCCCGCTATTCCCTCTACGGGCGAGTTATCTTGGTTGCGGGTGCCAACATCTTGCCTGCGTCTGTCCTCTCTGGATCTCCCCCAGGCAGCTAACTCCCCCGGTGTGTAGTCAAGATCATCATCAGTCCCTGCCGGTTCTCGATGTCCTCCGGCCCGGAACCATACAGTTGGACACTACATTTGTCGTCGAATTCGGGCAGGGATCACACCATGGCGGCGGAGTCAGAATGGTTCACACCCACCCGGCCATCTTGCCATCTTCTTAATTAACACTAACCCTTAAACAGGATAATTACATGCTTAGATCTGAGTTTCTCCACATGAGGCTCAATATATAAATAAAAAAGTAAAGGTGAGGCAGGGCATCCCTGCTTTGACCCTCTCTATCAATGGACTCAGGTCAGACAATTATTCAAACACATTCTTGCTGTGGGGTTATTATACATTGCTTTTATGGTATCAGTAAAAACAGGTGGGATACCAATGTGCGATAGGAAGACCCATAAATAATCCCAACACACCAGGTCGAAATCATTAGCAGCATCCACTGCCACTATAGCAGGTGGGAAAGACAGTGAGACAACTATGTTGATTGTCCCAATGACCTGGTGAGTCAACTCTTCCAACTGCCTACACAGGCTAAAACCCTTATGGTCACTAGTAACCAACTTAATCACCACCAATGATAACCTCCTCACCAAAATCCATGCAAAAACCTTAGAGTCAGCATTTATAAAGAAGATAGGCCTGTAAGAGTCACACTTGAGATGATTTTTGTTAGGTTTTAAGAATACAACTATATAGGCCTCAACCCAAGAGGCCAGCAGGTCTTGCCTGTTGATCAAGATGCTGCTAAAAAAAACTCCTTTATGATTGGAAATACTACCAGCAACCTATATACCTCCCCAGGTTTACCATTAGGCCCTGCTGACTTCCCCTTAACGATCTTCTTTTTTTTTTTAAATCTCTTTATTCAGTTTTAACATTTTTCCCAGAGATCAGCACAAATAGCAACCAAATACAAAATACACAGATACGAGGTTATGGGAAGAAGTAAACACAATATTACCTAAACTAATTGCAAAGCATCAAAAAAACATTTTTTTAAAAGACACATTTTGCGTAAAGAGAGACAAATTTTCCAACACAAAAACATTCATCTGTGTTCACAGAAACACATTTAAGCTAAACCATCACAATTAGTTCCAGCCTCCTACTTAGCTTATCTGCCTGAATTGTGACAATTTCTATGGATCTTTCCATCTTATAAAGGGAGCCCAAATACTCCGTCCTAGCAGTTTGGATTTCTTCCCCTTCCTCTCATAAATAGCTCTTTCCATTGTATATATTGAGAGTAACCGCGCAAGCCATTGATGAAAGGTAGGAGGCGAGGGATCTAGCCAGGCAGAAGCGATATTCATCCGTAATACAGCCATAGCCACAAAAAGAAATTGGTAGGCCTTGTGATTTCGTTCCCTCATACTTACTCCCAACAAAACTAGAGTGTGGGTTAGTGTAGTTTTTAGTCCTAGTGACAGATCGAAAAATTTCTTAATAGATTCTAACAAGCAATGCAGACGTGGGCAAGATGCAAACATATGCACAAGACCTACAGCAAACACCCCACACTGTGGATAGGTAATCCCTGATAACTCACCCCACTGCACTAGTCACGCCAGAGTATAATATAGAGAAAACATATTTTTAAAATGTTGCGTCTGGAGCCTGGCAAAGCACAAAACCGTCTGAGCTAATTCTAGAGATTCTACGAGCGCCTCTGGCATGGCCCCCACACGCTCCACCCATTTATTCTCATGCTTATCTAAATCATCTTGTTTTAGGCCTATCAGTTTTGCAAACAATAGCCTAATGGTGCCCTTAGTACTGCCTCTAATAGTATCTATGATTTTATTTCTGCTAAACCCACTAGACCCCCCCCATCTTGTTACCGAAAAAGCTAAACACCTGCAGATATTTAAAAAAAATTGCCCCTTTCCAACCCGAACTCAATCTGAATTTCGCCGAATTGGCAAAACCGTTCATTCAATATTAAATCCCCAGCCATCCGAACTCCATTTATTGCCCAAACTGCCATAACCTCGTCTGAAAAGATTTCCGGAAGGGTGGGGTTTTTATAAAGCAGAGTATAGTGATTAAATCTCCCCAAACCAATCTTTTTTCTTAAAGCCGCCCAAATCTTAAAGGCAGATAAAAGAGTCTTAAATGTTGTCCTCTCGTAGTAGCTGGGCTCGGTAAATTTCCAAAAACAATTCTCAGCATGTTCCCCCAGTAGCAGCTTATAAACATCCGGGAGCTCTATTTCCCCATCCAGATCCCAGGAACATGAACCAAACAATATACCCATGTATTGGAGAGCAGCAGCCCAATAATGGCTTTGAAAATCAGGAACTGAAAACCCCCCTTTCTCCCGTGGTAAAGACATAAACCAAAGGGCCCTTCTAGTTTTCCTGTGTGCCCAAATAAATTGAATAACTATACCTTCCAAAATAACAAACCAAGATTTTTGAAATTCCAACGGGATTGCCCTACACAAATAAAGAATTTTTGGGAAAAACATCATATTCACCAGGTTACAACATCCAACAAGACATAAGTGAAGATTATTTAGTCTGTCAAAGTCTGCTCTCGCCTTCCTATTTACTGGCTCGATGTTCTTGGCTACCAAGTTCCCCAAGTCAGACATGATCATAATACCCAGGTATACTGCTGAATCTGTAACATGAGGATCGTCAATATTAACAAGCTGATTCTTTATAACTTGAGTTTTAGTTTTATTTAGTGCATACCCTGAATATGTGCCGAATTCTTGTGCTATTGACTCCACCACCATCAACGCCACAAGCGGATCGGCGGTAACAATGGCCAAATCGTCAGCATAAGCTAAAACTTTAGATTCGATACCCTGACAAACAATTGGGAGAATTCCAATGTTGGCCTCAAATAGCCGTATTAAACGGTCCATATATATGCGAATAACAGGGGTGAGGATGGACACCCCTGTCGAGTGCCTCGCTGAATATTAAAAGGCAGGGTATGGCCGCCGTTTAACCTTACGCAGGCTGTGGGTGCCGAATAAAGTACCTGAATAGCTTTGATAAAACCCTCCCCCAACCCAAACCATCTCATCGATTTCCACAAGAAATCCCAGGAGACCCTATTGAATGCTTTTTCAGCATCTAATAACAGAACGGCCATAGGGTCTCCTGAGATCTCTGTTGCATCAAAGAGTGTTAGCACCTGCCGTACATGCTGTGTGGTTCCACGACCCATTATAAATCCATGTTGACAGGGGTGAATCATTTTCTTTAATATATTATTTAGCCTAGTGGCCATTGCTTTTGAAAAAAAAATTAACATCGCTATTCAGTAATGCACAGCTTTCCAAACTTTTCATGTGGGTGACACACTTTTTCAACAATCATCATTTAGCTACACGGTAATGCGAGTGAGCATAGCGCGCGAGCTCGATCCACCTAAGAGGGGTTCGTGGGGGGTTCTATCCCCGCTAAAATGTTGAAAAAATAGAGGGCAAATGGTGCATTTTCAAGTAAATTTGAGACAGCAGGAAGGTTAATAAAGCAATTGTGAATCTGTTCTAACAAAGACAGTGACTGGCAAAACTGGGTGTAAGGTTAGGTTTGTGCCTGAAACAAGAATATAATCATGCACACATTGACACATGCCCCAGTGATCTACGGCACAAAAAGGGCAGGTGCACGCACTGCCAACCCTTTTAACCATGCACAAAGTCCGCCTGCTGCCTTGCTGAATATGAGTTATACAGAAATCCATTCAGGAAGGGGGAATTGTGAGTGGTAAAACAATCATGCAACTTATCAGCCGGCCTCTGCGCATTGAACTCAGGTGGGAGCGCTTTCCTCAGCGCAGCGCACCAAAAGCCAACAGAAAATAAGACGAGTCATACGTTTTTCCATTCAGCACTTTGAGGTAAAATTAACTGCATATAAGAGATAAGGACAAATACATATATATGTCATAGAAATTGTAAATATCAAAATGTATGGGGACACAACATCTCACGAAAACTTTTCATTGATTTACAAAAATATATATGGATTTCTGATGCAATCATAGTCTTGGATTTCAACATTTTGGAAGGACCAAATTATGTGGCAAGGGTGACTAAATTATGCAGCACGAAAAGGCAAATTTTTGTGGCAGTATTACTTCAATATTTTGTCATTTTCACCCTTGTTAAGACTCCCTTCTGCTGTGGATACACATGGGTGCACCAGTTAACACCCAAATACAGCGATAAGCGACTGAAAGATGACCAGTGAATCTTTGCGAGAGGTTTTCGGTAGCATGAATAGTGAGATTTTCCGTAACTTTTTATCTATTTGAGCTGGGAACATTTCTTTGTTAAGAAAACATGGCTCTGTTTTATAAAACTTTGCAGAAGTAGTGTTTTGAAGAAAGGCAATATGCAAATGAGGATCACAGATCTGAGTTTTTTATTTAAAGACATCTAGTATTGTTTACTGCTGAGCAAAACAGCAACACAAGTGAAAATGATACAAGACTCACAGCCATCCCCCAACATTTGACATGTAGTAATAAGTTATTGTCGATCAAGCCCCATAGAAAAAATCATGTACATTATGCCTCAATACACCACAGCACCCATAACAGGAGTAACCTCACCTTGTCCTCAGAAGAAAAGTCTTGTTTCGCCCCCCCGTCCAACAAATTTAGTCAACAGCACCCCCAAAACCTGCAGATCATCTTCCACTTTATAATCATGTCTACATTTTACGGAGGCGTACTTCCTCTGCCACTTGTCTACTCACACACATCCCTCACCCAAACGTTGAGACTAGGCCCACCCTGCCCCATCCAGGTAAATGCAACTCTCCTCTTTGCCAACAACAATAGCAAATGCAAAAATGTTAATTCCATCTTACTACCTTTATGCTTTTTACTAGTGTTTAACAGACAAGCAACCGGGTCCAGCTCCATCTCAGCACCAATGACCGTGGCCACCTGCCTCACTACAGATTCCCAGGCAAGGTGCAAGAACGACTTCACCTGTGTCTGACACCGGTAACAACTTTTAGGCCTACTGGGGTCAATCTGTGGGGCAGAACTGGAGTGATATACGTACAGTGCAAGAAATTAAAACGGATCAACTTAATACACTATGGAAGCAATCCCACCCCTGGGGGAAGGGGGAGCACTCCTTCAAGCCTCTTCATTCATGCCCTTTTGGATACCTCGTAGTGCTGCTCCACTGCTTTTGGAAGCTAAACGTATTGAAGCTTGTGTCATTTTATTTAAATGTGCTATCTTTCTCTGATGTTTTTCCATGTTTAATATTTCCTTGTGCATTTATTTATGTGCTTCACCACATTCGTCTACTCAGTATCAGCTAGTCTGCAGACACTGGTCTACACTCTCTTCATGATTATCCATGCCTAAAACTCCCTCAGCAGTGCTGTGCATAACCTTACCTTCCACACGTTCTCCCATCACTAATTGTTGCACCCTTTCAGTTACTCTTAGCATACCCATGGCTTTTTCCTGTGTGCTCAATGGGATATATTAAGGCCAAGCTTAGTACACTACCTCAGTCATGCTGTCTGCACTCTATCCCACACAGTGCTCCCATCAGCAAGGTCACCAGGGGCGTAACACAGGCCCCCGCAGCCCCCGCGGTGGGGGGGCCCCCACGCTTCAGGGGCCCCTCACTCTCAGCAGAGGGAGACGGCTGCGCCTGCAAGCAAGCCTCTTCAGTCTTCGCAAATAAAATGGTGTTCCTGCGCGCACGGTGTAGGAGAGTAGGGTCTGCGATCCTATAATCACCCAGATTTTTTGCTTTTGCTTCATTGGTTTACGACTTTCTCCGGCTGTGGGCCTGCCAATCAGACCCACAGCCTAGCTGTTCTCTCTCGAAATTAACACACATGTACGTTAGGTGCATCCACTAATTGGAACAGGGCCGCCTTGTCAGTCCCTGTCTCAGCATACCACAGGTATCCAGGGCATCGGTGTACCCAGGGCCTACCAGGGGCTGAGGCATGTATTATGCCACCCCTGGAATGGCCGCCCAAATCTGACACAACTGGCTGCACGACAGCTGGGGCCACGTGGTGTAATCACCCGTTGCTGTAGGTGTAGTATTCCTACACCTAAACCCTAAAATGGACACATGGATTCCTATCAGTCACTCCTATAGCAGGCCTTATCAATCCTGAAGGCAGAGTGCAGGGAATCATGTGGGACGGTGCTCTGGCGCGAGCTGAGCCCGTCGACGGCTTGCGGAACCAAGTCCTAATAGCCGTTCCATGGTGACGCGGGCCAACTACTTTTAATGCATTATAATCCTTGCGGTTATTTGCTAACTTTGGCATCGCATCACCTATACATGTCGAGTAAGGTGTCATACGAATGGGAATACGAACCCCTCGCCAGTCCTGGTGACGGGGTTAGCATTCCCCCCTTTTAGAGGGACACGACATGGAAGTAACCTTGAACCCCGGTTAAAGTTGACTCAAGCCTCAGCATCACAAAATGGATGCTGCCACCAGACACAAGTCTGACCTCCTGCTGCTGGGGGACCTTCCAGCAAGGGGAGCTTGGACAAAGGGTTTCCTGTCGAGGGCGGTGTTAGCACCGTCCCAGACAGGGTTTGTGTATCCCAGGTAGGCAGGGCTGGAAGGAAGGTGATTGCAAGTGGCACCCCGGTGCTCACTGTGCATAGCCCGGCTCAAACCAGTTCCGGGGGCACACCAGCCCCTGAGCTGGCGCGAAGCCGGACAAAGGATAGGGGTGTAACCACCCCCCTCCTGGCTCCACCCATAGGTAGAACCTAGTCACGGGCCAGCCCCTTTTCTTAGAATAAAGGTAGGAGCGAGTCCCCTTCCCAAATTGGATAATCAGATAATCGGATAACTCCGAATCACGAACTACTTTCCACGAAAGGAACTCTTGACTATTTCTGAAGACTCTCCCTTGTGGCTAAGGAGTAGCCACCCTGCACCAGCAGGCACCATCTAAGCGCTTGCGGTTTGCTGTAAGTCTCTCCTACGGATCAAGACTGCCCAGCTCGA
Source organism: Triturus cristatus (assembly GCF_964204655.1). Taxonomy (NCBI): domain Eukaryota; kingdom Metazoa; phylum Chordata; class Amphibia; order Caudata; family Salamandridae; genus Triturus; species Triturus cristatus. The sequence goes on from NC_140582.1 coordinate 348,301,031, forward strand.
CGAGACCCGAGTACCCTGCCATCTCTGACCTTTTACCTACCTCATCGGCCCAGCTGAGAGTCGTAGGTGTGACGAGACCTGCGGGACCGGCTATCTTCAGAACCTGCACGACGCTTATCTAGCACGCCCACCGAGGGACCCTCGAGTGAGTGCACCTAGGGTTTGAGAAGCCCTAACCCTGAGCAGCTCCAGCATCGAAGTCTGCCTCCCCAGCATCCCCGAGATCTGCGTGGGGGCCCTTCCGCTCCTTGTTGTTCACCGCGTTGTTCGACCACTTGCCGACCGGCTTGTGGCCCTCTTCACGACGCACCACGATTGTTTCATCACTAGTCTGGTTGCTCCAGACTGGCTCTTGCTCCCCTTCAACAGAGGAGTACCACGGACCCTCCTGGTCCACTCCCGACGCCATCTTGACTCCCCCGCTTGGGTTGCCACTGCCAAGATCCGCTGCCCCTGCCTGGGCCCAGCATCATCGACAGCAGACACCTTCGTGGGACAGCTCGCCCTCCATCCTGGTCGCCGCCGCGCCTCCTGGTCCGAGGAACAGCCGAGTCCGACGTCACCCACTCACCTGGTCGAGGTGACTTCAGCCGGTACCCTCCTGGTACCCACACGATCGCTGGCTAGCGGTTGAGAACTGAGTCCCCTCTGCTTTCAGGTTTCCTTCATCACCGATCCAGGCTTGGATCGCTCCGAACATCGTCACTGGTCGCCTGCCAGCAACTTCTTCTTTCAGGCTCCTGAGACTACACGAGGACTCCCGACATCTTGCCGAACTTCACGCAGCCGCAGCCTCCGGGCTAGGTAACTCGAGCATCTCGGTGCTCCATCGCAGGTTCGCTCTACAAGTGTCCAGTTCCTTTTTCGTTTAGTCCCACTGATCGGATCACTCCGGAATCAGTACCTCCAGACTCTAACCATTCGCATTTCACTGTTAGTGTAGATGGTTTCTCGTGCCCCTCGGGCATTTGTGTAAATTGTGCAACTGAAGTATTTTCCTAAGAGTTTTGTAGTGTGCTTAGCTCCCTGACTCATAAAGAGCCAGGGTAGTCTTGTTATAAATAAATATCCTTTTATTTTCATAACAACTTGTGTGGTGTCCTTTCACTTGGTGTTCAAGGGGTATATGTGATGGTAAACAGCTGGCTTAACACGCCCTCTAGAGTTTAGCCTAAAGACTGCTCGTATCCACGCTACTAGGATAGCTGGTCTAAAAGGTTGACTTACAACCAATCATCAATAAGGGTCGTTTGGAATGATACACAGTGATCACTAGAATAGTGAGCACTACATATCAGGCCAACTTCTCACATTGGTGAGCAGCGGTTGGGATTTGAGCTTGCTGTTGTTTTACCACACACGTATCCTAAGAATATCGCAGTGAAAGATCACATAAGTACCCAGGTACATATAACTTAACTTAGAATACTCCGAGTTCTACTGAACCGGCTGTTGTAGTGTAACAGGGCTTAGCACACCCTGACTACAACTCTTAGCAAGGGATCAGTAGGTAAACCCATAGTGTAGGTAGGTGCAACACTTACACCTCACTAGAAAAGCATGTCGGTCCACGGAGAGTCTGCAGGGACTCCCTTAGTGGTCAGTGACCCTCCACAGGTCGTGTCACGATATGCAACTCTTAGCTTCAAGGAGATGAGACAACTGTGTGCCTCCAGGAAGCTAAACCAGGGTTCTAACCCTACCATCGCAATACTGATAGGTCTCTTAGAGGCGTACGATGCTAGGAGGTCCTCTAACCCAGGTCCCCCCAGTGCAGATGGGAACATGCCTCCCTTAGAGGGAACCCTCGGTGACCCAGACCTCAACCTCCACACAGAGGAGGAGGACGAGGACGAGTTATCGGGAGACGAGGCAGACAAAGGTCCAGTGGTAGTCGGCAGGCTTACAAGGACCAACTTAAGCAGGCATGAGAATGGAACTGGGGGAGCCCCGGGCCCACGCTCAAGCAGGCTTAACCTTGGGAACGGACGAGCTAGGTCTCTCTCCAGAGGCTCTGGCAGATCGGTTCATACACATGTCTCTCAGGTACCTTCTCAGAGAGGAATGACTTCCCCTCAGAGGAGGGAGCATGAAGCGAAGATGCGGGAGGTCAATCTGAGGATCGAGCGGGAAGAACTTGCCCTCGCCAAAGAAAGACTTGCCTTGGCCCGAGAGCAGAAATTAAGTGGGTTAGATCCCGCTGGTGGCAGCATTCTCAATAGAGAGAAAGACAGGGGTATAGACACTAGACACCTGAGTAAAATAGTGCCCCCCTTTAAACAAGGGGACCACATCCACAAGTGGATAACTGCCTTGGAGAGGGCCTGCACTGTCCAGTGCGTCCCCCCAAGTCAGTGGGCAGCTATACTGTGGCTTTCCTTTGAAGGTAAAGGAAGGGACAAGCTCCTCACTACAAGAGCTGAGGATGCTAACAACTACCAAGTCCTGAAGAACACACTGATTGATGGGTTCGGCTTAACCACGGAACAGTACCGGGTGCTGTTCCGGGACACCCAGAAAATTCAGTCTCAGGATTGGGCTGACTTTGTCGATTGTGCCACTAAGGCTTTGGAAGGCTGGTTGCTGGGTAGCAAGGTTACTGATTACACAGGATTGTACAATCTTATCATGCGAGAACAGATTTTAAATAACTGTCAGAACCAATTGTTGCATCAGCACCTTGTCGACTCGGATCTGACCTCTCCCCAAGAATTGGGAAAGAAGGCGGACAGATGGGTCAGAACAAGGGTCAAGCAGAACCAGAATCAGAACCAGGGTGGTCAGAAGAAAGCAGACCAAAAGGGTAACAAGAACGAACAAAATGACCAGAAGTCTTCGACAGGTCCCCAACAAACCAAAGAGGGTGGGGGTCAGGCTTCACAGAAGAAGAAGACTCAAGAAGGCCAGTCAAAAAGGTGGTGCCAATACTGTAAAAGTAAGACTCACTGGTTTAGTGAGTGCACCAAGAAAGGAGGGCAAACTCCTACCACTGCAGCCCCTAAGGCACCTGCGCCCCCTAGTACAGTCAGCAGTGGTAGTGCGCCTCCCAAGGCATTAGTTGGGTTAACCTTGGGAACCGAGGGGAGTGACGACTTAGTTGGCACGCTCACTCAGGCCGTCCTTGTCTGTACAGGGGATATGGATATGTCCCCTGATGCCAGTCCCAATACTTTGGGCAAATACAGGCAGACACCTTTGATAAATGGAAGAGTGGCTCAGGCCTACAGGGACACGTGTGCCAGTGTCACCATGGTGACGCCTAACTTCGTGGACCCTGGACAGATCATGCTAGGTACCAGTTACCTAGTGACCAATGCCAGCAACGTCACTACCAATCACAGTATGGCAGTTGTTGATTTCTCCTGGGGAGGGGTAAGTGGCCCGAAAAAGGTTGTGGTTAGTCCAGACCTCCCCGTAGAATGTCTGTTGGGCAATGATTTGGAAACGTCACAATGGTCAGAAGTGGAGCAGAGGACTCACATGGAAATGTTAGGTTTGCCAGCACATGTCCTTGCTGTGACCAGGTCACAGGCCAAAAGATGCCCCACTGAACAGGTGCTGGATCCTGGAAGAACGGACCAGACACCTTCCAAGAAAAGGAGCAGTAAGGGTAAGGCTTCGCCTTCCCCCTTGCCCCAGGTCGTGGATCAAGTCTCCGAGGAGGCTGACCTTAAAGAACTGAGGGAAACTGAGCCGCAAGAGCTTGAACCTGGTCAGGTTGAGTTTCTGGGCTCAGGGGGACCCTCCAGGGAAGACCTGGGGAAGGCACAGTTAGACTGCCCCTCACTTGAACCCCTCAGACAGCAGGCCGCTGCTGAGGCTGCAGGGAACGCCACAGGTACCCACAAAGTGTACTGGGACGAGGGACTCCAGTACTCTGAGGCAAGAGACCCCAAACCTGGTGCGACCAGGAGGCTGGTCATCCCCTTGTCTCTGAGAGGTTTCCTTCTCACCTTGGCCCACGAGATTCCCCTTGCAGGTCACTTAGGCCAGAATAAGACTTGGGACAGAATTGTTCCACACTTTCACTGGCCCCACATGTCCGAAGATACGAAGGAGTTTTGCCGCTCCTGTGTCACTTGCCAAGCCAGTGGTAAGTCAGGTGGCACGACAAAGGCCCCCCTCATACCACTACCAGTGGTGGGGGTACCCTTTGAACGAGTGGGGATCGACATTGTCGGACCAATGGAACCCCAGACAGCATCAGGGCACAAGTTTATACTGGTGGTGGTGGACCACGCCACCAGGTATCCTGAAGCTATTCCCCTTAGGACCACTACGGCACCTGTGGTGGCACGGGCCCTACTTGGAGTGTTCTCCAGAGTGGGCTTCCCTAAGGAGGTCGTCTCAGACAGAGGTGCAAACTTCATGTCGGGATATCTGACTGCTATGTGGAAGGAATGTGGTGTCAACTACAAGTTCACCACACCCTATCACCCACAATGCAATGGGCTTGTTGAGAGATTCAACAGGACCCTAAAAGGGATGATTCACGGGCTACCTGAAAAGCTTCGGCGGAAATGGGATGTCCTGATACCCTGCCTCTTGTTCGCCTACAGAGAGGTCCCGCAGAAGGGGGTTGGCTACAGCCCTTTCGAGCTTCTGTTCGGACATCCTGTAAGGGGACCCCTTTGTTTGGTAAAGGAAGGATGGGAGAGACCTCTCCGAAAGCCGGCATCAAACATTGTGGACTATGTGCTCGGTCTCCGCTCGCGGATGGCGGAGTACATGGAAAAGGCGTCTAAAAACCTGGAGGCGAGCCAAGAATTACAGAAAGCTTGGCACGACCAAAAGGCTGTCCTGACTGTGTACCAGCCTGGACAGAAGGTGTGGGTGCTGGAGCCAGTGGCCCCAGCAGCACTCAAAGACAAATGGTCTGGGCCCCACACGATCATTGAGCAAAAGGGAGAGGTCACCTACTTGGTAGACCTGGGAACTCCCCGGAGCCCCCACAGGGTGCTCCATGTAAACAGGCTCAAGGCATATGTCGACAGGGAGGGCATGGGCTTGCTCATGGCCACAGATGAGGGACAGGAGGAGGAGAGTGACCCTCTCCCAGACCTGCTCTCTCAGAACCCTGACGATGGATCAGTAGATGGTGTTGTCTTTTGTGGCAGCCTCTCTGGACATCAACAAGAGGATTGTAAACAGGTTCTTCAATCCTTTCGACATATGTTCTCTCTGACACCCAGTCAGACCAAGTGGTGTACCCACGAGGTCGACACTGGGGACAGTCTGCCCGTAAAGAGTAAAATCTATCGGCAACCTGATCATGTCAGAGACTGCATCAAGACAGAGGTGCAGAAAATGTTGGAGCTGGGAGTCATTGAACCCTCGGACAGCCCCTGGGCTAGTCCCGTAGTGCTCGTGCCGAAACCTCACACCCAGGGCGGTAAGAAAGAGATGAGGTTTTGCGTGGACTACAGAGGTCTCAATGCGGTCACTAAGACCGACGCCCACCCGATACCAAGAGCAGACGAACTTATCGACCGGTTGGCCTCGGCCAACTACTTAAGTACGTTTGACCTGACAGCTGGGTATTGGCAAATCAGGTTAGCTGAGGAGGCCAAGCCCAAAACAGCATTTTCTACCCCGGGTGGGCTTTATCAGTTCGTGGTAATGCCCTTTGGTTTGAAAAATGCACCTGCCACCTTCCAAAGGCTGGTGAATCGAGTTCTCACTGGGTTGGACGACTTCTGTGCGGCGTATCTGGACGATATCGCTGTCTTTAGCTCCACCTGGGAGGATCACCTGGTCCACCTGAGGAAAGTGTTAGAGGCCCTGCAGAAGGCAGGCCTCACTATCAAGGCCACCAAGTGCCAGATAGGGCAGACACAGGTTGTATACCTGGGCCACCTTGTAGGTGGAGGCCAGGTTCAACCATTGGAGAGCAAAATACAGGCCATCCAGGACTGGGCTCCTCCAACCACCCAGACTCAGGTTCGAGCTTTCTTGGGCCTGACTGGTTATTACCGGAAATTTGTCAGAAATTATGGATCCATTGTGACCCCGCTAAACGACCTGACAAGTAAAAAGATGCCAAAAAAAGTTCAGTGGACAGCCAGCTGTCAGAAGGCATTCGATGACCTAAAGCAGGCCATGTGCACAGCACCTATCCTAAAGAGTCCAGACTACTCAAAACCATTCATTGTCCAAACAGACGCTTCGGAGCTGGGTGTGGGAGCTGTTCTATCGCAACTGAATTTTGATGGTCATGACCAGCCCATAGCTTTTATTAGCAGGAGGCTGACCCCCAGAGAGAAGAATTGGTCAGCTATCGAGAGGGAGGCCTTTGCTGTGGTTTGGGCCCTGAAGAAGTTGAGGCCATACTTGTTTGGCACTCACTTCAAGATTCAGACCGACCATAAGCCCCTCTTGTGGCTAAATCAAATGAAGGGTGAAAACCCCAAACTACTTAGGTGGTCCATTTCCCTACAGGGGATGGACTTCACAGTGGAGCATAGACCTGGCACTGATCATGGCAATGCAGATGGGCTCTCCAGGTATTTCCACTTAGAGCAAGAAGACTCACCTGGTCAAGGTTAGCTTATTGTCCCGAAGTTTGGGGGGGGGTCATGTAGGAGAGTAGGGTCTGCAATCCTATGATCACCCAGATTTTTTGCTTTTGCTTCATTGGTTTACGACTTTCTCCGGCTGTGGGCCTGCCAATCAGACCCACAGCCTAGCTGTTCTCTCTCGAAATTAACACACATGTACGTTAGGTGCATCCACTAATTGGAACAGGGCCGCCTTGTCAGTCCCTGTCTCAGCATACCACAGGTATCCAGGGCATCGGTGTACCCAGGGCCTACCAGGGGCTGAAGCATGTATTATGCCACCCCTGGAATGGCCGCCCAAATCTGACACAACTGGCTGCACGACAGCTGGGGCCACGTGGTGTAATCACCCGTTGCTGTAGGTGTAGTATTCCTACACCTAAACCCTAAAATGGACACATGGATTCCTATCAGTCACTCCTATAGCAGGCCTTATCAATCCTGAAGGCAGAGTGCAGGGAATCATGTGGGACGGTGCTCTGGCGCGAGCTGAGCCCGTCGACGGCTTGCGGAACCAAGTCCTAATAGCCGTTCCATGGTGACGCGGGCCAACTACTTTTAATGCATTATAATCCTTGCGGTTATTTGCTAACTTTGGCATCGCATCACCTATACATGTCGAGTAAGGTGTCATACGAATGGGAATACGAACCCCTCGCCAGTCCTGGTGACGGGGTTAGCATTCCCCCCTTTTAGAGGGACACGACATGGAAGTAACCTTGAACCCCGGTTAAAGTTGACTCAAGCCTCAGCATCACAAAATGGATGCTGCCACCAGACACAAGTCTGACCTCCTGCTGCTGGGGGACCTTCCAGCAAGGGGAGCTTGGACAAAGGGTTTCCTGTCGAGGGCGGTGTTAGCACCGTCCCAGACAGGGTTTGTGTATCCCAGGTAGGCAGGGCTGGAAGGAAGGTGATTGCAAGTGGCACCCCGGTGCTCACTGTGCATAGCCCGGCTCAAACCAGTTTCGGGGGCACACCAGCCCCTGAGCTGGCGCGAAGCCGGACAAAGGATAGGGGTGTAACCACCCCCCTCCTGGCTCCACCCATAGGTAGAACCTAGTCACGGGCCAGCCCCTTTTCTTAGAATAAAGGTAGGAGCGAGTCCCCTTCCCAAATTGGATAATCAGATAATCGGATAACTCCGAATCACGAACTACTTTCCACGAAAGGAACTCTTGACTATTTCTGAAGACTCTCCCTTGTGGCTAAGGAGTAGCCACCCTGCACCAGCAGGCACCATCTAAGCGCTTGCGGTTTGCTGTAAGTCTCTCCTACGGATCAAGACTGCCCAGCTCGACGAGACCCGAGTACCCTGCCATCTCTGACCTTTTACCTACCTCATCGGCCCAGCTGAGAGTCGTAGGTGTGACGAGACCTGCGGGACCGGCTATCTTCAGAACCTGCACGACGCTTATCTAGCACGTCCACCGAGGGACCCTCGAGTGAGTGCACCTAGGGTTTGAGAAGCCCTAACCCTGAGCAGCTCCAGCATCGAAGTCTGCCTCCCCAGCATCCCCGAGATCTGCGTGGGGGCCCTTCCGCTCCTTGTTGTTCACCGCGTTGTTCGACCACTTGCCGACCGGCTTGTGGCCCTCTTCACGACGCACCACGATTGTTTCATCACTAGTCTGGTTGCTCCAGACTGGCTCTTGCTCCCCTTCAACAGAGGAGTACCACGGACCCTCCTGGTCCACTCCCGACGCCATCTTGACTCCCCCGCTTGGGTTGCCACTGCCAAGATCCGCTGCCCCTGCCTGGGCCCAGCATCATCGACAGCAGACACCTTCGTGGGACAGCTCGCCCTCCATCCTGGTCGCCGCCGCGCCTCCTGGTCCGAGGAACAGCCGAGTCCGACGTCACCCACTCACCTGGTCGAGGTGACTTCAGCCGGTACCCTCCTGGTACCCACACGATCGCTGGCTAGCGGTTGAGAACTGAGTCCCCTCTGCTTTCAGGTTTCCTTCATCACCGATCCAGGCTTGGATCGCTCCGAACATCGTCACTGGTCGCCTGCCAGCAACTTCTTCTTTCAGGCTCCTGAGACTACACGAGGACTCCCGACATCTTGCCGAACTTCACGCAGCCGCAGCCTCCGGGCTAGGTAACTCGAGCATCTCGGTGCTCCATCGCAGGTTCGCTCTACAAGTGTCCAGTTCCTTTTTCGTTTAGTCCCACTGATCGGATCACTCCGGAATCAGTACCTCCAGACTCTAACCATTCGCATTTCACTGTTAGTGTAGATGGTTTCTCGTGCCCCTCGGGCATTTGTGTAAATTGTGCAACTGAAGTATTTTCCTAAGAGTTTTGTAGTGTGCTTAGCTCCCTGACTCATAAAGAGCCAGGGTAGTCTTGTTATAAATAAATATCCTTTTATTTTCATAACAACTTGTGTGGTGTCCTTTCACTTGGTGTTCAAGGGGTATATGTGATGGTAAACAGCTGGCTTAACACGCCCTCTAGAGTTTAGCCTAAAGACTGCTCGTATCCACGCTACTAGGATAGCTGGTCTAAAAGGTTGACTTACAACCAATCATCAATAAGGGTCGTTTGGAATGATACACAGTGATCACTAGAATAGTGAGCACTACATATCAGGCCAACTTCTCACACACGGCCTCCCCAAGTCCCCATAAATTAAACTGTGCGCGCCCGCTACGGTGACGGCATCTAAGCCTCCGAGTCTTCCCTCTCTTTCTGTCTCGCTCCTCAGTTAATGAAAACTGAGACTTCAAGAAACGGGTATTACCCTCTCTTTCCTCCTTTCGTTTATTTGCTCCCCTGTGAAATGGATCCAAAAAAGAAAAAAATAAATTATGGAAACGTTGTCTTTTTCTGACTCAAGTGCAGCCTCGGGGTGGAGAGAAATAAAACATTCCAAATGTGAAAAATAAATCACTAAGTAAAGCAAGACAGAGTGGTTGCAAAGTGGCCAGATTGATTTATTTACACCTAAACACTTTACAGCGTTTGCCAGTGAAGTGATACTTTTGTTTTATCCTCTCTGTTTGAACAACATTGTTTTCCCTGTGTGGGAAAGTGCACCTTGCCTGGAGGTATTGAAATACCTGATTGATGGGTGAATTGGAAAACAAAATGTGTACAGCAACTGTGTTTACGAATGTGGTCTTTCTAAACCATACTGCCTATGTTTTAAAACAATATAAGCAATGGGCACTGAAACGGGTCCCTTCCGGGCCCTGTAGTCATGGCCTTACCTTTTCATGCAAAAGCACTCACTAATTTCAGAATAATGAGTGTAAAAGGAAAAAGGTAACCATGTTGTTCCTACTTACATTTCACATGCTTTACTTAATCTTGCATTCCCTATGAGTGTTTGCTTTTTCTAGAATGTTGTTAATTTTTTTTAGGCAGCATATTGCTCTTGTCTAGTGCGTAATTAGAACTGAGTCACATCCAGGTGTTTATAGTGGGGTCAGTGCAGTGCAAGTTTCTCTAAGTGGGGCAGTATGGTGTTCAGTGGAGGAGAGGATGTGGCGCTATGGTCAGAGCTGCTAAAGTGGAACTGGTGAACCAGGTTCAGCCTTAATGACCAGACTCCCAGACCACTCTCCTGAGGGAGCACATTCCTGTGCTACACCTTAGATGGCGCCGCACGATCTTAAAAGCCCTGGTGTCTTAGCACCAGCAGGTGGACCCTAGCGGTGGCAAGTGTGGATTAACCTTGAAGGTCTGTCCACCACTATCCATGAAGTCCACCTTCAGTCTTGGAGACAGACCTATGAAGCAGCACACCATAGAGTGGCAGTGACTCTGTCACTGAGGTCACAGGACCCTTAAGCAGGACTCTAGGGCAGTGCGACCGCACCGGGCATCAATTTCAGATGGGGGCGTCGTGTTTGTGAGTATAATATGGTTTTAAAAGCACTTGCTGCCTCCTTCCTGGCCTCCAACATTGTTGGGCAACAATAAAAGTGTCTTGATAACTCCAGTGATTAATGTTCTTAGTAGAGAGAGATGGTGTTTTGTCTAGTGGAAGGTTTGACTCATGAAAAGGAATGGCAGAGGTGTAATGTGCATGCTGCTAAGATCATGTGCCATGCAGATCACAAAGTGCACATAATGTGAATAGGTCAGTCGGTTACTGCTTCTGTCAGAGAGACCCTACTGTTACTTGCAGTTAATAAGTTAAAATCCTAACATAGAACAGTGAGCTATTAACTGTCATGTAAGAACTGCATGCAAACTCCAAGGTATAAATTAGAGCATTATGTTTTTTTCCCCAGTCTTCGATTATCCTAATGTTGCAAAAAAGGGTTCATTTGGGTAGAAATCAATTCTTATTATTAAAGAGAACCCCCAACCATGGTATTATCTTTTTAATTCTGAGTTTGTGTTTCTGCAGACCAATCACTATTAACTATGTTGCCTACTAGTACGGTTGTCATGTGACTCCTACACCTTGTAGTCCTTTGTCTTATGTAACATTTCCTACACAGTGATTTAGACACATATGAATGATTGTCTCTGTGTAATATGCGTGATGTAAAGTGCTCTGACACCCTACACTGGTATTAGTGGTGCTGTAAATTATCTTGTACTTTATTATTTTGAAATTTTTACAAATGCTAACAGTCTCTGCAAATATTTTTCCTTATTAGTACTAGTGGAACATACAACTGCAGCAATGAGAAAGGTGACCAGTCAACCTTTGCAAAGGGCCCTCCACTTCACAGCAGCACAAGTCACATTTTTTAGTAACTTTTGATGTGTTTGAGCTATAAACAATTTATTAGTTAAAATCGTCAGATTATGCAGCAGATGATGTATTATGTGGCAAATATGGCAAAGCCATAGTTATGTGGAAAACATTTGCAAACTAGGATATTTTGCCATTCATGTTTGAACAGCTCTTGTGGAAAAAGGGAGAAGTGCTGATGACAGAAATTCCATGGCTGGGAGACAAATGGCTTGCGATTCCACTTTTAAAGATATTTGGGACATTTTGTGATTGGAAACGTATCCCACTTTGTGAATGTATTTTAAAGTCAATAACACATATTTAACCTTAAATAAACATGTGTATCTATTGGTTAAATTAAATAATGTAATAAGCTGTAACCGGTTAGTGAAATGGGAGACGAATACTAAAAATTGGGATATTTTGCTCTTTTTGCCACACCTCTCACTCCGCCCACTGACCCAATCCATTGGTTATTCCCGCCCTCTGATTCTCCTCCCACAGTTCCCCTACTTTTTTCCCCCACTTCAACCACTGCCTGGCACTAACATGCATTAGAGACAACTGTGGGCTTTTACCACTGGGTCTCTTAGAGAATGACACCTCAGGTCCATACACGGGGGATAAACACAGCACGTTTCTGGGTTCTCCGCACAATGTGTTTGCTATTTGATGCCAGACTTCCGCAGCTTGTGTTGAGGACATTAAACATCCCCTTGTGCTTGTATAAAACATAGCTGCCAAGTGTCATTGGCACCATGTCGTGTCCATTCGTAGCTTTTATCCAACAACACTTTGCATGCTGGAATGTTTAACCCCTTACTTAGATGGTCACAGCACAACTCCCAGAATGCAAGGCGCTGTTGGCTTAAAATCCAGGCCTGGCTGGCTGTGTCACACGTGACGATAGAGCCATTTGGAGGCAATGTTGAATCTGTAATTTAGCAGGCGTGTCTATACTCTTAGTAAATTGTAAATACCACCAGTGTTGACACACTGATGTCTGATGCCTCTTGTTTGTCATGAAGTAAGGCCCAGTCTGGTGGTTCAGGTCAGTCCTTGTGAGGGAAGCTGCTGGACTTGTTTTTACCATGCACTTTAAAAGTATTTTCACCTTGATGCAGGAAGAAAGTTGGATTGTTTTACAAAACATGCTTGATTTTTGTATATTGCTGGACTGGTGATTGCTTTATTTTGCACTTTGAAAGTATTTGCACTTTTTCTTTTGCTTTACCAACCACAGTTTGTATAGATTGTCATTAGGTACTTGCTGATATGGTTGGTTTTTATTCTACATGCAGTGTTATTTATGGTGTTGCTTGCACTTGTCTGTAATACGTGTACCTTAAATCTTGTATTTAGCATTGTTTACACTACAGAAATGATAAATTAAAACTGATAAACATCTGCATCAATGTTCTGAAGCATCCAAACAGTTTTCTTCCTCAGCCTTGTTTGCCTGCCTGTTTTGCAGTGCTTACTACAAAGACATTATGATTGACATTGCTTCCTCAGTTCAAGTTATTATCATGTACAACCCTTGACAGTCGCTAGTGTGTGGCATGCAGATAATTCACCAGTCTATTTCTCTTGACTTTCGCAGGATACTGAGTTATAGCTTGTGTACTTCTCATGTATATTGTCAGTCGAGTTTTTATGGAATTGCAGGTTTGGGTTGGTCTTTCAAAGTTTCAAGGTATTGTCAATTCTATTTCAGACCCTTCATATTTGTTCTTTGTTCTTCAGCCATAGGCTGTTCCTGAGACAATAGGATCACTCCTTGGCATTGTTCTGATTGCTGCCTCAGTTAAATAATCTGCTTTTGACAGTATTGTTACAAATGGCATAGCTTGTATGTAAAGAGTGTTTCCCACTTTCTCATTAGAACTTAGAGAAAGACAATATAGAGGCATTTCATTTAAATGTTGGAGGTTTCAAATCAAAATATGCTAAATTTCTGGGTGGTAGGACAAAGTGGTAGATGGTGGGCCGCGCCGCTAGGGGAGGGTGGCCCCCTCCATGTGCTTTGCAGGGGGGCCCCTTCAAGTTTCGTTACGCCACTGCGGGTCACAAGTGCTCACCTCCCATCAGCAGATCCACACATGCTTGGCTGTGCACCCTCCCCCCACTTTATAAGTTGGGCCATGTGCACTTCCCCTTTTGCCCCTATCTAAGCTGGACTGCACACGCTTTCCCCTCTGCCCCTGTATCAGCCGGGCCACACCTGCTTCCCCCTCCGCCCCTATATAAATCAGGCTGTGCACGCTTCCCCCTCTTCCCTCATATAATCCGGGCCGCACGCGCTTCCCCCTCCGACCCTATATAAGCCGGGCCTTGCATGTTTGCCCCTCCGGTCCTATATAAGCCAAGCCACTCGTGCTCACCTATTCTGCCTGCTCCACAACACCAAGCTCATGTATGTTTCAGGGTACAGAATAGAGAATTTCATATGAAAAGGAGGAAAAAAGATGCATGTACATTAAACGGCAGCTGGGTACACACTACCAGACTTAAGGTTGGTTAGAAAAACACAAAATCAATGCAAAGAGGCTTTGTAGATGCATGCTAGTTTGCACACTTTCAGACTTGCTTTGCTAGTCTTAACCCATGCCACATGCAATATTAGCAGCACTCCATCCAGTATGTGCCACGATCAATGGACCAGTAAACCATCAGTCATTTTCAGCACACTTTGAGATAACAGATTCCCAGAACAGAAGCAGAGAACACTCTTATATGGGGGTTTGGGAAAGGACTGAATATGCTTCTGGATGGGAGGAAACTGGAGACACACTAAAGGTCTTGGGGAAGGTTAGAGAGACAGAGAGATGGAAGATACTTTGAAGGAACTGTGCAGGAAGTTTGTGCGGGGAGTTCACAACGAAAAAAACCTTTGAATCTTCTGCTTGTTTGCCATGACTTGTTACGTGCAGCAGGAATTAACGCACACTGAAATGATCTAAAGAGCACTGCGTTGATTGATCCGCAGTTTAAAGCCACAGAAGCTGAGACTGACGCCTATATTGCGTGCCTGTTAATTATAATTGGTAATTGAACTGAGTCAGTTCTGCAGTGACACAATTTGGGACATGGTCGGTCTTTTATTAAAGGGCCCAGAGCTCAACACAACTGTAAATACCCAGACATAGCACCTCATTCATATTTTCAACCTGTGGCTACCAGATATCTCGTGGGGATAGCCTGCAATTACTTCTGTCGCTCTTAAAACAGAGTTTTGCTTAGCTTGGTACCACATGGATTATCGCGTCATTTGCCAATCTCTTTGTTTTCGTGCATCTCGCATTGATTTTTCACGAACTCAACATGGCGGCCGTAAATGTGTAAGAAAGTATTGAGCACAGTGTTTGGTTTAACATGCATCACTTGATATTTTTCATTTCGGTTTCTCCATCATCGTAACAACGTCCCCTTTCCTGACTCAATATACACGGCTGTCGAACATTCCACCTTGAAAATATCATCTGATATTGCACGAAGCATCTCATGCTGTCCCCTGCATGAATTTCGTACCCCTGAAAATGGCCTCTCCATTTTCAGACAGATGAATGGCTGACTCTGCCGGATTACGCTCTCAGTAACTCTGCAATGGTGTGAGAAAGAAGTAAGGCAAACAGCAGCCTCTCATTAGCTCCCTCTCCTGTTCATCCTCGTGTTCGTCGGGACTCACAGCCATCGCCTCACCTGAGGGGACGGACTGCAACTGTCTTCTGTCCTCTTCGCTGCTTACCGTCTGCTTGGGTAGAGTATGTCCTACATAGCAGTAGGGGACGGGAGATAGCCCACTGTATGTGAATAGCACGCGACCCTGTACAAAAGCCACTGATTGGCTGCCGCAGAGCGGGCAGTACAGGAACTTCACAACATGCCCGGGAGACGTGGCGAACATGTCCAGGATACAGTCACCGCAGAAGACATGGGTGCACTCCAACATCCTTGGCTTCGGGTCGCTCCCCTCAAAGTAAACCTCACACAGTGGGCATATATCCGGCGTAAGGTCGGGCCCACTCTGGGATTGGCAACCCTTGACCATCCCTCCCACCTCCTGAGAACCGTCCTACAGGAGTTGCAAGATCCGGGTCTTCACTGTCTCACTGCTTGCTGAAGGGGTCCTGCAGAAAGGGCACACGATCTTGCCCCTCGGTCGGAGGAAGGGATTGTTTAAAACACATTATGGTTTAAAACAACACATCAGGCAGAAAGGCGCGCACTATGCCCTACCTACCTCAGAACTTGAACACCTGTACTTGGCTTACGCCGCGGTCACCGGATTGTTCTCCGGGCCCGCTGTTTCCTCTTCGTCCCCAGGCTCTGCGGACCTAACTGCGCATGTGCCGCGCCTGGCGCGCACACACTCGCCTAACGTTCTCCTCCCTTCTCCACGTTCGTCTGGCATAGTACCAGCATCATCCCGCGACACACCCACCATTTGCAGGCGACACACTACAGTGTCGCGACACAGAGTTTGGAAAGCTCTGCAGTAATGTTATGGGGCGATACGAACCTGGCTCCCTAGGTGGTTTATCTTTTTTTAAGAAAACTATGGCATCCGCCCTGGCCCACGATTCAGGTGTGGGCCCCCCTCTTTGAGCCTGCAGGATAACTTCAGTCAGGTCTGGTCCGATAGTGTCTCTAAATATTTTATAGAACTCTAACGGAATCTGGTCAGGACCGGCTGTCTTTCCAGATGGTAAATCTTGCAGAGCCCCGATAGTTTCCTCGTGGGACAACACCCTCTTGAGTTCCTCCCTATCCGCCGAGTCTACTCTGTGAACAATTACTTTATCTAAGTATTTTCTTATTTCCAATGACGCTACTAACGATTCTCTACTGTATAAGTGCTGATAGAAAAGCCTAAAAGTCTCTCGGATCCCTAGAGAATCTGTTATAACCTTTTTGTCAGCATCATAAATTTCTAATATCTCACCGGCTGCCATTTTTTGTCTTACTCTTACAGCCAGAGTATGCCCCACCCGCTCATTATATTCGTGACAATGCTCTTTTTTTGCCAAATAGATCTCTGCCGCTTTCGCAGCAAGATGATCACCAGCCTCAGCCTTGTTAATAACCAGCTGGAATATTATTTCTTCTGTCAACCCTCCCGAGCTAAAAGCAGTAGCTAGAGCCTCTTCCAGCTTATTTAATTTTTCTTTAATCACCGCCTCCCGCTGTAACATCTTTTTTTGGCAATGCAGACTGTAACTAGTGGTTTCGCCTCTGACCCCCGCTTTAAAAGTGTCCCAGACAATTCCCGCATTAGTGCTCCCTCGGTTGAAATCCCCAAATTCCTTAATCCAGCCCTTCATATGTAAAACACAGTCAGGATCCGCGGGTGCCTCTCAATACAAGAGTTGGAGATAAACTGATGAGAAACAAAAAAATAATCTAATCGGTAGTTAGCCTTGTGCCGTGCAGAGAAAAAAGTACTACCTAAATCTGTAGGTTTCAAATATGCCCATACGTTTGTTAAGCCATTATTAATAACTAAGTTTGTTAAAGCAACCCCACCCTTCTTTTCTTCCCAAAATATTTACCCCCTGGCATGCCCCACTGTACACCCAAGCCATTAATATTGAAATCCCCATAAATAATCATTGGGGTGGGCCACATGGCCAAGTTAGAATCTAAAGCTTCTAACACTTCCGGGTCATCACATGTTGATCCATAAAGAAGTGTAAATTTAGTACCATTTACCAAGCATTCAATCACCACCCACCGACCCCATTGATCAGCAGACTTTCTTAAAACCTTTACATCATTCCTCCGGATGAGGATTGCCACCCCTCTAGTACGAGAGCTCTTTGTCGTAAACACCAAAGGTTTAAATCCAAGTTGTTCCAAAATGCGAGCTCTGCTACCTTCTATATGTGTCTCTTGGACACAAAGAAAGTCTATGCGTATAGATTTAAGCCAAATTGCCACCTTATGCCTCTTATTTTGGTAATTTAATCCACAGATATTAACAGTCACAATCTGTAGACTCCTGGATTAAAATTCCCCTTTCCTTGCAGTAAACCCACTTCATTTAATCTCTCAATGCTTAAGTTTGTACTCACTACCATTATTCGGACACCATTTAACAAACAGTTATAGACACTTTGCCTCCAAATGTGCAGCTCCTTCATAAACCTCACAGACCATGCTAACTCAAATTGTGCTGATCCCAAACCAACCCCCCCCAAAGAGCCAACCCCACACCACCCCCCCACCCCCACCCCCACCCCCCCTACACCCCTTACAGGCAACTAGGTCAGACATGACCAAAGTATGGCAGCTGAACTTCCATCTCTGGCAGCGCCAACCATCCCCCCCTCAAGTATCCCCTCAGTGGATTTATCCTTAACATTACTCGACCCCAATGAAACCCAGCCCCAGGGTTTCAACAAATAACAAACCATGATGGCTAATAGACTTATCCTTCATATTAAATTTCCATCACACAAAAAAAATATATTGTGACCCCATAGAACATTAAGCGTCACCTGTAGCCCCTCCCACTACAGTATTAAATGTAGCCCTCTGCCCCCGCAATTCATTTACCTCTGCCAGGAATTCCTGGGCCTTTACCTCAGAAAAAAACATTCTAACCCTCCCTTTATGAATAACTTTAAGTCGTGCGGGAAAGAGCAAAAAAGCTTCACAACCCACCCCCTGAAATGAGGCTATCATTTGCCGCAGTCTCCATCTCCGCTTGACCGTTGTGTGGCAAAAATCCGGCCGAGCGAAGAAGGTGTGCCCCTCAAATGATCGCTTTGAGTCTGGTGTGGCTCAATCTCATATAGCGTGTCTTAGCAAAAACTTTCCAACAAAAATCAGGATGGCTCTAGGTCGCTCCCCTTGGTTTTTCGTCTGGGTTCTCCTAAACATTGGGAAACAATGGGCCCGCTGTACTTCCATCTCACAATTCCAATGGACGAGGTCCAGAAAAGCGCCCTTCAACAGCTTAATGACAAAGGCAATGATATTCTCTCCTTCTACATTTTCTTCCAAGACAAGCAGCTGGACGTTATTACGGCGCTGCCGGTTTTCAAATTCCTTGAGCTTCCAGCATACATCTAGTGATTGTTTTTCCTGCATAGCCTTGAATGATTGTAGTTTATCAACCTCCCCCTCCACAGCAGCAGTTCGTTCCTCCACGTGAGTAACTTGCTCCGACATATCAGTACACACCTTGTTTCATCCTACAGATGGCCCCCTGCAGTTTCTTATTGGTGAGAAGCGATCTCTTGCTTTCCTGTCTCGACTCCAGTGTTGGAGGGGGAGGCATATTGCCAGAGTTGTTAACTCCTCCTGTACCACTTTGTAACGCATTTCCTGAATCAGGCCCGCTGCCGGTACAAGCTGTCAGTCAGCGTAGATGCGGAATAGTCCCATAAAAGTTTCTTAGTGGCTGAGTTCGAAGATCTTGTTTTGGTTTTGTCCCGCCGTTTAGAATTCATAGATCGGCTGCAATGCGTCTTCTGTGTGGCAGATGATTCCCTCCCTGAGGCCGTCTCTTGTGATGATTCCAGCTCACTGAACTCTGATGTGTCAGACTCATCATTTAATGAAAAGAATTTATCTCCTTCTGGAGAAAGTAGGGACGCGCTCGCCCAAGAAGCTATAGTGCCATGATTGTTCTGATCACCTGAAGTACTACTGATGTTGCCACCATCGATCTCCAGCATATCTGGAAGTGCCTGGGCTTGCGCTGATGTATTAAACTGAGATTGGGCTGATTGACGGTCTAAAATAAGGGTGGGCGGAATTTGCGAAAGTGCCTTTTGCAAAATATCGCGAAACGGCAAAAAATCTCCGCGATCACGGGAAATTTCGCGTGATCGCTGAGATTTTGTGCTGATTAATGCGTTTCTGAATTTGACCTTCAACTCGGGCACCTGCTTTATTTATATCTGTAAGACTTACAGATATAAATAAAGCAGGTGCCCGAGTTGAAGGTCAAATTCAGTATAAGTGCTTCCTGTTGAGGTTTAATATGTGTGACAGGAGCATCGTGCCAGAATGAATCCTGCCCTGCATATTTATCCAAGAAGATGCCACCATTTTGTGCAATACCTCTACTCAACTGGAGTACTTTCTACTGGCTAATCAGTAAGTGCTACCTCGTTGGGTAAATGTATAGTGCTTTTCCTACACTACAGCTGCGTAAAGGGCCAGAAGAGTTGTCTCCAGCTACCATGTGTGTCTGTAACTTTGCCACCGTGCCGATGGGCGCCGGGGTACCTCGAGTGAGCTGTCCATCATAGTGGGGAAAGGGCGGGAAGACGGTGCACGCCACCAGTGTGTGGGGCGGGGCTTCTATGCAGTTCACACGCCTCTTGTTTATAAAGGGTCAGAGACAGACCAGAGCAGCGGATGAGGAGACGGAACCTCCTGGTGTCAGGAACTACACGGGGATTGCGCTCGAGAAACCCATGGATGCACAGACCTCCATCAATGATTACAGCAAATTGCTGACGATAGATATGGGGAGAAAGCACACCTGCCTAGCCAAGGGTGGGCGACAATTTCCGTTTCCTCGCGGATCACGAAAGTTTCGACATTTTCGCGTTCCGCGTGGAACGCGAAAATGTTGAAATTTCGCAATTTCCGCGAGCGGAACGTAAATTGTCGCCCATCATTAGTCTATAATCTCAGCGGCTGTGTCCAGACCAGCCCCACTAGCAGAATCGTTGCAGCTTTTATCTTTGCTGTCATTTGGTGTCTTATACCCAGCCATTACAATAGCAGTAGCAGCAGTCAAAGAATCTGCCACCTCAAAAGCCTCTTTGAGAGTATAGTGGATGGGAGCCCACCTGCTAAGCTTACATCCATATGTTTCACACCGCTCACTTCCAAACCACCAGTTAAATTTGCTATTACCTGAGACTGAGGCTGAGATTGGGGGTGGGAACTACCAAGCCCAGAATCCACCTGGGCAGCCATTGAAAGATCACTGCACTGTACACGAAGGGCCGGATCATCCGCCAGAAGAAATATTCTATTATTGTTTCCAGGCGCTTCAGGGGCCGAAGCAGGGGAACCAGCAATATTTAGGGGCATTGACGCTGTGGCAGTTAACGCTCCAAATGCCTCAAAAACCGAAGGCTGGCGCATAGTGCCTTCCACTGTAGCAGAAGTCGCGGTGCGCAACCTTGTTCCGCCAGCCACACCAACATCCTGCAGTTTGTTGGTCTCACCCTTCTTTTTAGGACCTCCACGCCACATCCGACCGGAGTTTGTACCCAAGTCCTGAGCGCCCCCCCTCAGGATTCCTTTAATCTCCCTGGCCACATCCTAGGCCGCATCCTCTGCATCCCCTGCAGCACTCGGCTCCCTCAACACTCTGATCATCTTCGGGGCCATTCCGGACCAGAGCCGGACCGACCACTGCCGGAAAAACACAGAAAACTGCTGCAGAGCTGCCGAAATCCGCGACAGCCAAGGAACGCTGTAAGAGTAGCCGTGACAGCTGCCCCTGGTCCCTCGGGAGTCAGAAGCGTCAGGAGCCTGCAGAGTTTGGACAGTCTCGCAGTAAGTCCACCAAAGCATATCCTTTCCGTTAGCCAACCACTTTAGGGATTTTCACAGCGGGAGAGGATAGTCAGTGCTGCCTTCCTTGAGGTCAGTCAGCGGCCATCTTGCCTCAACAAACAATCTTCTTAATGGCTGCCACAATCTTATCTTCAGTTACCTCCTGACTCCACAAATCCTGATCATCTAAATCGAGTGACGGCAACTGGTTAGAAGAATGTAGCCAGATCTAAATTGCATGAAGAGTGGGGACTGAGTCACACCTGTACAGTGATTGAAAGCAACCGCTAAACGTCTTGCCTATACTTTTGTTGTTATATACTGCTGGTACGCCTGTCTCACATTCTATGATAGAGCCCAAATTTCGAGTGTGCTGTGCTTTTGTCTTCCATGCTAACATCTTTCCTGCCTTTTTCTCATATTCATGCAACTGCGACTTCTTGGCATGCCATTGTGCTCATATCTTCCTCTCTAAATTTCCTCTTGCCACTAGCTTAGGTTTACCTAGGTCTGATAAAATGGAACTATAACATAGAAGATTAGCTTGCCTCGTAAGCTGCTCCTGTGATCTATTGGTCTCCCTATGCAGCATCATCTCCTCATACCTCTTCTATGTGATGTCTTGTGCAGACCAGGAAGTAATCATACCTCTCATGCATGCCTTATACAAATATCACACTACAGATATAGTTGTAATAGCTAGATTCTCTTTGAATATGAGTTGTGTGGGCTTCTGCAAAAATTGAGGTATCTCTGGTATCATAATCTATCTCCTCTCCATCGTCCATCTCTTCCTCATCTTTTTGTCACCCAGATACATCTCCAGCTCTATTATTGCATGATCGGAGATGAAATACAGCAATTAAACTGCTTCCTTCACCTGTTCCAACACTTTTACAAAACATGAGACATCTCTGTATCATAATGTATCTCCTCTCTGTCATCCATCTCTTCCCCATCTGCTTGTCTCGCAGATACACCTCCCACTCTATTATTGATGATCTGCGATGAAAGACAGCAAAACAAACTACTTTCATCACTTGCTCCAACAATCTATTCAAAAAATGTCTATCCTAGATCTATGCCTGTACTTTTCACCTTGAAAAGAATAAACCCTCTTATGCCTATTTTTACTCACCAGACATCATACTCAAGCGCTACATCCTCTGTTATATTATTTTAACACTTTGCACTCCTAGGAGAGATGCAGTCTGGCCGGGAAGTGGACCGATCTACGTTGCTTTTCAGAAGCAGGTTAAAATCCCCCTCCCCAGAGGGTGAGGTTTCATTATCTAACAGTCTGCCTTGTGCTTGCACAAGGGCAGCTGGGTCATCTAGATTATGATCATAATACACCACACATAGATAACATTGGCTACCACACTATATCAAAGAAATTATCCACCTCCCATTTTCATCAGTATCAAACCTAATAACCTTGACCCTGGCACTATTCCTGATCAATGGTGACACCCCTTTGCTGCACCCAATTTGTGGGGGGCAAATCACCTACTCCACCCAGGTATAGCTTTTGTCAGAGATCTCAACTCTTCCTCTGCCATATGCATCTCATGTATCCCTCTCAGGAACTCAAAATTACCCTCTGCCTTTTCTTAACCCTCAGACTGTTAACATTCTAAGTGGGCAGTTTTATTACCCCCCTACTGATAGTTACTGGTTGGATCACCATTAACATAACAACTTAAGTGAAGAGGACATATTTTTTATAGGTTTTCCCCCAGCCAGTGAACCCCAAATCTCTGCCAGTGGGAACCCACCAACAGTCCCTTAGTCATTTCTGTTCTCCCCTAACCCAGCTCCAGGTACCACACAATTCAAGCATATACTACCGTCATTGAGTCTTGACTTGCTAGCTGTAGGAGCATTTTCTCTTTCAATAGGTTACAGGAACATTAAGGCCCTAATTACAGTTACATGATGATAAAATATTCTCCACTTCCTGAAGCAAGTGTTAAAACTGAGTAAGAATCTACAGAAATCTCCTCTACTATTCTATAGATGTGGTGAATTTTATTAGTAGATTCCGCTCCAGATTTAGCACAGCCTCTAGAAATCAAAGGATTTTCAATTTATATCAAGGCATACTGTAGTTAGTTGTAAAGCATCAAATTAGAAGAAACTGAAGGCAACAAATGGCTCTGAAGTGAAACAAAACTAAGTTTGCTGAGGTTGGAAGATAATTCTACTAAACAGATCTTATTTTATTGCTTAACATAAAACAATAAGCAGTTGCAAAGCCAACAGCTCCAGTTTCAGTGTGCCAACGTGTGTACAAACAAGCATTCATACATACCCACAGTGCATCTACAATCACAGTTTATAATAGTAAAGTTTGCCCTATTAAATTTGCCAATGTTGGGAAAAAGTAGCAAAAAAGGATTGCTTGCTGCATAGAATGCCTATGGGAGATTAACAACAAGTGCCAAACAACCAGCAGCGTGAGGGGGGAAAATCATATTCCTATGGGTGGAGCCAAAACCCAGTCCATATATATTTTGAAAAATAGTAACAATATGCTTTGCAAACAGCTGTGCTGTCAAGGTCGACCCTAAAAACAAATTGTCCTTCCGTAACAGGAGTGTTTAAAGACCACCTTGAGGACTGCTCTGCCAGGTGCTCCACAACAATCTCAGCATCTCTCTACAGTTACCTTTCTGCAAGACAGACTTCATATGAGAAGTAAAGGGATGAGGGTCTGAGACACTTCTGCCATCCTCTTGCATATTTAGCAGGTCACTTATCCAGTCAGTCAGCGCTTGTTTTGGTGATCCAGGTTCTATTGTATGGCTCGAGGAGAATAACTGCTATGATCTGCACATCCAAATGTCTTTCATTGGTCCCGCAACAATATGTTGTGAGATATTCCCAGGCCATTTATAAATTCTACAACAGTGGTATGAGCAGCAATGGTTAGTGGAAAAGTCTTCGTACTATTTTGAATAGCATCCATTTTAAGAATTCTAACTTTTTTAGGCTTCGTTAGACTCTGGGGGACTTCTTATTCATTGTGTGATTTTGGGAAAGTATTTCTTATAATACAGCATTGTTTTCACAAAATCTAAGGTTGCCCCTGGTGGGTTCTTGTTAGGAAAGCCATCTAAGGAATTAAGGGGTTTAAAGTACTTGCAAAAAACCAAATCGTAAAGGAATAGGTTTCAGGACGAAGAGTTAGGTGACCTTAGTGGAAGATAGGTAGCAATAAAATGATATAGCAGTAGGAGTTCAGCACATTTACTACTACTATAATACATTCAGGAGTCATATGTAAGTAGAGGATGTGTTGTACTGAATGATCCTACATCATTTCATTTGAGATGTACTATACACATACAGCTGGTTCTTTTTGTTGAACTACCCATGAAGTGTGGGAAGAACATAACCAGGATCATGTGGCAATATTTAGCTAGTGCCCACCTTCCTTCGAGAAAGGGACATGAGTGCACATGAGCTATTAAAAGAGAGTACTGTCTCCCGAAGTGATCTCTGCCTATAATTAAATAACTCTAAAGCTGACGAGCACAACTGGAAAAAGAACAAAACCTCAATAGAGGTATGCTGATTTTCCCATGCGTGTGGTGTATGCACGTAGACCAAAAATAAAATGCAAAATAAATACACCGATTTGAGTTCCCTGGAAATGGCAGGTGTATAACAGATTCTGCACCTTCTTTCCAGACCCCTGAGTCCCCCCCCCCCACCCTGAGCCATAGTAGGCCCTAGAAAGCCCACCCTGAGGCCACAATTAACCAAAACAAAATAGGGGGTGAGTGGCCCTCCCTTCCTGAGCCATTATAAGTCCTGGGGAGCTCACCCTTGTGGCTGAAATGCACCATAGAAAGAGAGGGACACAAATCCTCTCCCCGTGCAATTATGAGCCCTAGGGAGCTGCCCAGGGGGGCAAAATTCTCCATAAAAGGTGAGGAGTTCCGTGGGATTGTGATAGAAACTGTCGATTTGTATTAATATTGGCCCACGGGGTGTCCCTTTGGGTCCCTCTGGTTTGACCTCGGGGGGCAGCATATCCACACCCTGTGTCGTTATACTTTTTTTAATTACTACTTCGGGACAGGGGCTAGGTCTTCAAGCCCTGTAATGGCTGTGACCAACATTTTTCTGATGCTGCTGGCAGCCAATCAGAGCACTCACTACCACGGAAGCTGGACTCACAGGGGAAGAAATTGGCCCTTGCAATAAAAAGCTCCCACAGCCAATGAGAAAGCTCCATTTTTAAACAGGCACTCCTGCAAGAGTCTTTCCAGACTCTCGCTCACTCAACCGTCCAGGAATACAAATATATTTTACCCTGAATTTCTAAATAACTACTGAACGGATTTACACCAAATCACAAAAAACACAATCTGCACACCTGAATAGATCTAGCTTCCTGCCACATTTGGTGTAATTCTGTACAGCAGTTTTTGTTGTGGCCCTTCTTAAAGAAGTCTTTGGAAAATACATAGAGATTTTGTGTTTTGGGACCCATTTATTCTCAGGTCTGCTTCTCTGATGACCCCAAAACTTTCCATGCACAAAGTAGTCAAAAAGTCTCATTAAATGGGGCTAAAATTATTAGCAACACAAACAACTCAGCAGTTGTAGTTACCTGAGTTAACTGTAACGTGCGACCCTGCAAAGCAATGTTTATGACCTCACATATTACATCAATTAATATATTATGTACATATAAATTATTATATTACATCAAGTAGGAGAGGAGTTAGCCTTATGGCTAGGGCGGTCGACCTCAAATCTGGGAACCGGGTTCGTGTCTCTGCAATGACGTGCAACATCCTGTGATTCTTGGCAAATCACTTAATCTCCCCATGCCTAACAAAAATATGTGTCCTCTTGTAACCCAACTGGTGCTCTTGTAAAGGGCTCTGATACCCAATACCTTCGGGTCAAGTTTGCGCTTTTTAAAACTCTGTAAAAAAAAATATTATTTTTTATAATATGAAAAGTAACGTTATAGTTAGGTAAATTTCTCAGTGACAATGTTAACGTTTTGAATTAAAAAAACATAGTATTTCAGCAGTTATAGCTAGTAGCAATAACTTACGCCGCCGCCATGCACTGCTACTGACCTCACAGATGACATCACTCATGACATGTTCTATGACATCACTGATGACATCTCAAATTCCATCACTGATGACATCTCAAATTGCATCACTGATTACATCACATGAGTGTGCAATTTGTTTTATAGTTTAAATAGTGGCGATGAACTACCATATTAATTCTACTTAATTTTATATCTCTTGGGTGCAGTTACTGGGTGTAAGTGTTCATAAACGTGTGTGCTCCTAATGTACCAATGCTGTGGACAGGTTTTGAACACGTTAAAAATGATTGTATTCAAGATTATCTCTGTGTTCAAGTGACAGTTGACTTGCATTCATTATGCTCTACAAAATTTGTTGGTTCCGTAGAAAATGTTTCCAACGGAAAAAAAAAGTCTACATAGTATATGCAAAGTTTTGTAAGCAGCCTTGAGTTATTAGGGATAACTGTGTCAGCATGATAATTTATGCTTAATATGAAAGAATATCTGCACCCGGTAGTGACCTATGTACAAGTGCTTGTTTTGCTTCAAGAAGGGCTATCTGTAAAGCTTTTACCATTGTATGAAGGGTGCATAGGATGTACAATGTTCTCAGTAGATTCTTTTGAATACTCTGTGGTGTATTACTCACATGAGTTTCACTGTTTGCAAACAGTGAGGTATAGAATGAACTCTCTCCATAGAGTAAACACTGTTTTCAATATTCGGTTCTGTATTTATGTCAACTTTATTTCTTTTATGTTTAATAAGGTTTATTGAATCATAAAAATCAATAACATACATAAAAGGCCTAAAAAATAACAATGCATAGAATATCTTATAAGCAAAGTAGAGTAGGCAAATAATCACAGTAGAAAGCCCTTTACATTTTGGGAAAATAAGGGAGAGGAGAGAGGGGGAAAGGAAAAAAAAAGGGGGTATAAAATATATTATGAATCATAATCACTAAAAATATAACAATACTATTTCCTAAGGATTGTAGAAAATATGAAAGAGCAATAACTGTTGAAATGAAAAAATTGCATCAAATTAGAAAAAGAGGAAAGATAGAACAAAGAGGAAGGAATTCAAGGGGGTTGGAAATTTTCTGAACGATAATGAGAAACATTTTTGACAGAAACCATATTTAAATAAGTAATTAATGGTAACCAAAATACATCTCTGTTTACATGTGGATTACATTGAGAAGCATAAGCAACATCTAACCTATGATATTGGCAAACAGTGTTCCACCATGGCCTAATGGAAAGTTTGATCAAACATTTCCAGTTTAGCGCAATTTGCTGAAACGCTAAAGCCAGCATAAGATCGAATAAACCTTTTTCATGAAAATGTAAAGGAATGGATTCTGATAAACTTCCCAGAAAGAGAATAATATTGGACATAGGAGTGTGAATCTGAAACATACTAGATAAATGAGCCCAGATTTGTGTCCAAAAAGAAATAACGGGGGGCATGAAAAAAGGAGATGTGATAGATCTGCGGATGGGAAGTCACAGGACCAACATTTCTTATTGTATGTGTGTGTGAAATTAGCTATAGAAATAGGAGTGAGATATAGTCTATGATATAGATAAAACATAGATTGAGTGGTGGAGGCGTATCTGGAGATCCTCAGCGATCGAGCCCAAATCTTGTTCCAAATATCAGTGCTCCACTGAAAGTCTTTCTTTAAAAAAATAGATTCTCGTCTTTCCAAATCTCTGTGAAAAAATAAAAAACCCAGAATTTCCTTATTACATCTTAGGAAATCGATAATTGTGGGTGAGGTAAATTTTCCAGACTATCAATTGTATCATAAAGCTTTTAGCTTAAAGCAAGCTTCCCATTGGCTTCTTTCGGAATCTTCTCCTTTTACTCCTCGGTGGGTTAATATAGAAAGTTACTTATTCACTCCTTTCTCGACTAAGGAAGTTCTTTTCTTTCACTGCCAAAAATACTGTTACATCCCTTCCATTATTTAAACACAGTTGCTCTTTGTTACGTCCCCTTCTTCAGCCAAAATTAATATCCAGAAGTATTTTTCTACATTCTCCTTTGTGGCATAAATGCCTTATAACTATTGATAACAGACCTCTGTACTGGGCTTCATAGGGAACAAGGGTAATTATTTGGGTTACTGATTTATTTGATGACACCTCCCCTTGTTCCTTTCCTGATTTTCAACCTAAATTCAAATGCTCCTGCTCTTTTTTACATACATTTTCCAAGCTTATGGAGACACTTTAAAATATTTTTTATTCACTTCCTCTCTGGCTTTGCTGATTTTCTACAATCAGAATGTCATCATCTGATTCCGATGAGAACCCTACTGCTGTTCCTGCAAGTCAGCCACCTCAGCTACCCAGGGGGTCCTTGGTCTGGTGAGAAGAAAGCATCTAGCAAATATGTAATTTGTAACATATGCAAATAAGAGTTCTGCATTGCAAACTAGAACAATAAATATTCAATTAGTACTACTGGGATGGGGTGGTATCTGAGGGCTATGCACCTTCAATGCCTTGTTCTGGCTGGATTAGCCTGTGCTACAGAGCTTGATAACTCATCAGGGGCATCTGCATCTTTTTCACCTGGTGGCCCAGGTAGTCACTGCTCAAGCAGATAACAGCACTGCTTATATAAGCCCTTTTTTGCTGCTTATGATAATTTTGACTTCTGCGAAAAGCAGGGGTGATTGGGATAGACTTGTCCAGGAACATAAATGCCCACCTAGGCAGTAGTTGAACAAAAAAATACATTTTTCTACATTTTTCTCCTCTTTGTTTTGAAGGAGATGTTTTTGTTTACTCAAATTTTTTTTTTTTGTTCTATCCCCGTTTATGTTAAAAAAAAAAATACTAAAAACTTTTAAAATGTTAAAGACACACACAAATACACTTGTTGAAAATGTTACTACAAAAAAAGCTCTTTTCAGAGCTATTATATACTTTCATTATTACTATGTACCCCATTGTTTTTCTTCTTGATGACTCTTAGGAGACACTAACAAGAGCCATGATGCTCTCATACATAGTGTGATTGACTCTTGCGGGCCTCTCACAAGAGTCAGGCACACAGTCCTCCACATCCACTCTGAGGGGGCAGGGTTGGCTATTTTTTTTTAAAAGGTACTCGACTCTCTGCTGAGACCTCTCTCTCGGATAACAGGTTTATTTAGTCGGTGTGAGGAGGGACTGGTCCCTATCCTTAGGTCTCTCTCTTGGATGATGGGTATGCATTGTAGGGTGTGGGAAAGGACTGGCCTCTCTGGTGAGACCTCTCTCTGTAATGCTGGGTGTGCTCACTAGGGTGTGAAAAGTGACTGGCTTCTCCTTTCAGACCTCTCTCTCAGATGATGCGCATAGCAAGGTGTGTGGAGGGACTGGCATCTATCCTGACACCTCTCTCTGTAATGATAAGTGTGCATAGTAGTGTGTGGAGAGTGACTGCCCTCTCTTATCAGACCTCTTTCTCAGATGATTGGTGTGCATAGTAGGCTGTGGGGAGGAACTGCCCTCTCCTTTCAGACCGCTCTCTCAGATGTCGGAGGTGCATAGTAGGGTGTGTGGAGAGACTGGCCTCTCTCCTGAGACCTCTCTCTCTAATGATAATTGTGCATAGTAGGGAGTGGAGAGGGACTGGGCTCTGCTTTCAGACCTCTCTCAGATGACGGGTGTGCATAGTAGAGTGTGTAGACAAACTGGCCTCTCTGCTCAGACTTCTCTCTGTGATGATGGGTATGCAAAGTAGGGTGTGGAAAGGGATTGGTCTCTCCTTTCAGACCTCTCTCACAGATGATGGGTGTGTGTAGTAGGGTGTAGAGAGGGACTGGCCTCTCCTGTCAGACTTCTCTCTCAGACGACAGGTGTGCATAATAGTGTATGTGGATGGAGTAAACTTTATTTTGAGACCTCTCTCTCAGATAATGGGTGTGCATAGTAGCGGACTAGCCTCCCCTTCAGGACCACTGTTTGAGATGATGGTTGTACACAGTAAGTTATGGGGAGTGACAGATCTCTCTTTCCATATCTCTTGGATGACAGGTGTGCATAGAAGGGTGTGGGGAGTGACTGGCCTCTCCTTTCAGACTGAGTGCAGAATGACAGAGACCATTTCTAAAACTAATGCCACTGTTAAATATGCTTGCACTTTTATCACTTGTTTTGACTTTATAAGATGTACGTAGGTGCACAAAAAACATTTGAGAATCGAAAACAAGGAGCCCCGCCTGCCTCCCGTCACCTTCACTGCAGTGTGTTACAAAACACTCTCTTATTACATTTCACTTGCTGTTTGTAATGTACATCACGTTGAGTTACAGCACCTTGCAAGGATGCAGTGCAGGCAGCATGGCGCTCACCTCAGCATTACTATAAATAACCTGCATTTCAGCTTTGTTTTACTGAAAATGTAGAGCACAGGCTGTGTAGAAAGGCAGGGCTCCTTCAATAATCATAGATTCCCAACGCGACAGACAAAACAAAGGTAGCGGCTTGTTAGAAGGGAGTTTTTCTATAATTAGTTATGTAGAGATTCTTAAAGGCCATGTTAATATTACAGCCTAGAGGACTGCTTAAACTCCCCAGACTATAAGATGAAAGTGTTTTTATTTTCCACACTCCTGCTCTGGGAAGATGTAATGTTCAATGTAACGTCTTTCGAAGCAGCCTGGCTCTCAGTTCCTGAAAAGTGTAACAGATGAACTGAAAAATAAGAGTGCTGAAATCCCTGCACAGAAAGAACCAGACCACAGGCCCTAACATAAATATGATATTGTCTAAGATGTTTACATTTTGATATCCCAAAGCAACTGAAAGCGGAGTGAGGTTACATAAAAATAAAAGAGTGCTGAGGGCAAAGGCGGAATATTTCCTAGAGTAGGAGTATTTCCTTTGGGTATTCGTAGAAATAGCGACTGCTCCAGACTCAACGAGACAGTGACTTAGCCAGCAATGAGGACGCAAAGCTACAGGTGATGTGTGAGGGACATAAAACTCCACTCCTCCCAGATCTCCCTCAGGCCTCACCCTAGCCTGACTCCTTGTAAAATTTGCATTACAGACTTTAATCTAATTTGACATTTGATTTAGAAGGGTTTACATTACCAAATCTGCCCCTGAAACATTGCCTGCACAAATAACGAGCTGGGAACCTCACTTTATTACATTTGAATGGGATTGATCTTCGACACATTGACAAAGGCAACCTTTTCCACATATGGCTTTGATTTGATGGAAACAGAGAGGAGCCAGTGACATTTACAGTGGTAGCTCTGTAGCAGGTACACTAAAAATTAGCTGCTTTTTTCATGTGTACTCTAATCACACAGCAGAGGCAAGGTGTAAATGAATGTTTCGTGAATTTGTTTGACAAATATGACCCGTGCGATTCAGGCCCTCATTAGACCCTCATCTCTGAGGCTAAAACTTCTCTTATCACATGGCTCCAAGCAAAACTTTTTTGCAAGCAGCAAACTCTGATCTACAAGTAGGGTGAAAATAACTTTACAGACCAGACAAGGACAATGTATGTCCACAACATTTTAGAAATGTTCCTTTCCATTCCACACCATTAGTGTTATGTAATCTGCCTCTATATATCTTTTTGTGTCTTTTTTACCGCTATTTTTATATCTTTGTTTAACTGACAAATTCAGTAGCACAGCAAAGAGTGGACGGGATAAACATACAGCCACCACAAAAGCCCTTTAACTTCTCCGTATTCATCCTGTTCTATTTGTATGCCGGTGTCTGATATTCCCAGCCTTAACAGTTCACTGGGCTTTATTTAGTGACTTCCCAATGTATTTTGGAGCAATCATTCATTTCTACATTCTTCCACTGGAAGTGTGCTTTTAAATATTACACCACATGCTAATCAAGTTAAACATGATAATGAGAGCACATTCACATGAGGCAAAGCACTTAAAGCGGATGCACATTTGAGCCACATTATATGCTCTTCAGTATTGAATAGTCAAGCCAAAACTGTGTTTGTTATCAGGCCATGTAAACAGTATTCTCCGCATGTGCAGCACTGTTGGAAATGGCCCTTTTTGCATGGTTATCCCCAATTTTTTTGCTTCTTCCTCCTTTGTTTTTCCTGACACGTGGTTGTTGGCTCTGGGCACTTTACCACTGCTGAGCAGTGCTAAAGTGCATATGCTCTCTGTATAAATTGTTACTATGATTGGTTATCCATGATTCGCAGATTTGGTTCATCAGTAGGTCCCTAGTAAAGTGCACTGAGTGTGCCAGGGCTGGTGATTCAGATGCTACTAGTGGGCCTGCAGCACTGATTGTGCCATCCACATGAGCAACCCTAAAATGGTGTCTCAGGCCTGCCACCGCAGTGCCTGTGTGCAGTTGCTAACTGCCATGCTGACTGTGCAAGTGCACCCACTTGCCAGTCCCAAAACCTTCCCTTTTCTTCATATCAAACACCCCTATGGTAGGCCCAAGGGCAGGGTGCATTGTAAGGATAAGGTAGGACATGCCCTGGTGTGTGTGGCATGTTCTAATAGTGAATTACAGCCATTTTCGTTTTTCACTATTGCAAGGCTACCTGTTCTCCATAGGCCAGAATGGGCAGTTTGGTTATTACATTTTATAATCCTAACTGACTCAGAGAACATGGTAGAAATTCGAATTTAGTATGCCTGAACTCAGGATGATAAAATACATCTTTTAGTGAAGTTGGTTTTAACATTCTGTGTTTGAAAATGCCACTTTAGAAAGTAGGCATTTTCTTGTCTAACCATTCAAACCTGCCTCTGCTAGGCTGTGTGTATTCCTTTGTCTGGAGTTTGAGTGACAGGGCTGGGGAATTCCAGGAGACAGGGTGAGGTGTCCCAGTGGTGAATAGAGAGATCTGCACCCAGATGGGTAGGAGGAGTTGCACCTGGGACCTGAATAGGGCTGTGCCTGCCTTCCACAATGCTGGCTCCACCTCATGGGGAGCGGCTGATGTCTCTGCCCTGCACAGTGAATGAAGAGAAGGAATCCTGTCAACAAAGTGCTCCAGGTCTGTACTTGCCTTCCACAATGCTGGCTCCACCTCCTGTGGGGCGTCTAATGTTTCTGCCCTACACTGTGAAAGGAAAGGAGAAGTCTGGTAAACAGAGTGCTCAGGAACTGGTTTGGACTGGGCAAAGGCCCCTCTGCCAAAAGATTTCTGGGTATAAATTGTGGGACCCTGATCCCAAGAATTTAGATCACTTTGGGAAAACAAGAAGAACCTCTGCTGAGGGAGGAACCAGAAGAAGCTGAGGAGGAAACTATCTCTGAAACTGGGGGATTGGCCTGCAGTGGTTGCCTTACTGCCAAAGAGAGGTGAAAGGAACTTTGTGTGTACTTTTGCTCAATTTGTGAAGGATCTCCAAGGGCTTGGAAAAGAGCTGCCTCCTGCTGAAGTCTCAGGAACAACAGACTTCACCCCCCAGCTCCCCACAGTTATGTTATGTTCTGTTATGTTAAGTGAAATTTGTTAAGCGCACTGACACCAAAGGTTTCCTGACGCTGAAAGACAGAGGGAAGTCAGGAGGGACAGGAGCGGAAGGGCCTAGCAGGGTGGAGGGAAGAGGAAAGTTTTAAACAGTTTCCTAAAGTGAAGGAGAGAGCTGCAAGATTTGATAGGGAGGGGAAGAGGGTTCCATCATTTGGGGGCGAGGAAGGCAAACCGGCGGCCGCCAAATTTGTTGGTTTTAATCTTGGGGGCAGCAAGCAGGTTGAGGAGGGCTGAGCGAAGGTTACGCGTAGGACGGTGAGGGTTGATGAGGGCCGTCAGAAAAACAGGGCTGGGGCAATGAAGAGATTTGAACGTGAGGCAGCCCAGCTTGAAGGCCGCCCTTTGTTCTATGGGTAGCCAGTGCAGTTTGTATAGCAGGGGTTTAGCCGACTGCCATTTGGGGGTGTTGTGGATGAGACGGGCTGCTTGATTCTGGACGACCTGAAGACGATGCAGCAGAGATTTAGGGAGACCGTAGTACAGGGAGTTAGAGAAATCCAAGCAGGATAGTACCAGGGAGATGACTACCTGGATCAGGGCAGCTGGTGGTAGTAGGTGGCTGACTTTGCGGATTTTACGCAGCTGGAACATGCATGAAGAAATCACAGTGCCCACTTGCGGTCTGAGGGAGAGTTCAGTGTCAATGGTCACTCCTAAGCTTTTTACTGATTTCATGGGAGCTGGAGGAGGGCCAAAGTTATCAGGCCAGAACTGTGGACCCCAATGGGAGAGGCTGGAACCAGGGAGGAGGAGCTCCGTTTTGCCGGGATTAAGTTTTAGCTGATTGAGGTCCATCCACTCCTGGATGTGTACCATGGTGGAGTGGAAGTTATTTACGGTGTCTGGAGAGTCAAGTGGAAAAATGATCTGCAAGTCATCAGCGTAATTGTACACTGTGATGTCCCAGCCGCGGAGCGAACGGATTAGGGGACGGAGGTATAGGTTAAATAACAAGGGTGACAAGGCGGAGCCCTGGGGGACCCCGCAGACAGTAGGGGTTTTGGGTGCAGTATAGGGACCCAAGCGGACGGCTTGTGTTCTGCCGATTCGAAAGGACTGAGTCCAGTTGAGGGCCAGACCCTGGATGCCCACCTGCTCAACACGGTGAAGAAGGATGTTATGAACAACCGTGTCGAACGCGGCGGACAGATCCAGGAGTACAAGAGCCTGGGGGGTCCCCATGTCGTTCCTCCTCAGTGTGTCCACAACTGCTAAAATAACAGCTTCAGTGGAGTGGGCTGGCCTGAAGCCAGCTTGATTGGGCTTCAGGTAACCGGAGGCCTCAATGAAGCTGGAGAGGCACCGGGTAACGTGGGCCTCAAGTAGTTTGGAAAGATAAGGAAGAAGCGATATCGGGCGGTAGTTCGAATAATCCGCAGGATCCAAACCAGGTTTCTTCAAGAGTGGCACCAAGATGGCCTCTTTGAAGGAGCTGGGGATGCTACCGGTGCTAAGGGAGGCATTCAGGAGGGGTAGAATGCAGTCAGGTAGTGTGAGACAAATGTCCCGAAGGATTGAGGGGGGGGCAGCAGTCGTTAGGGGAGCCTGATTTGACCCGGGTGGCAAGGTCGGCTAGGGAATTGGGATTGAGGATGGGAAGGTGAGTGAGAATGGATGGATTGTTCGGCAGGGGGGCTGGGGAGAGTATCGGGGGAAGGGAGGGAAGGGAGTCCTTAATTTTATTGATTTTCTCAACAAAGAAAAGATTGAGGGCATTACAGATCTCTTGAGTAGGAATCTGGACCGGGGAGGTTCTATCATCTGAGGTGAGTTCCTTCATAATTTCAAAAACCTCCTTGGATTTATTGTTCGCAGAGAGGGTTCTCGTTGAAAAATGTTCCGATTTGGCGGAAAGTATTGCGTGTTTATAATCTCTGCGGGCTGTAATATAGAGTAATCTGTCAGACACCGAGTAGTTGCGTCTCCAAGTCCGTTCCAGTTGGCGCACCCTTAGTTTGTGCTTCTTAAGTTCGCCCAAGAACCATCTGTGAGAGTTGCGATGTCTGGTACGAGGGAACTTAGTGAAGGGGGCAAATTGGTCGCTAGCCGACCTTAGCCAGCTAGCGGTATCACTTTCCAATGGTCAATCTTGGCGGAGGTGTTAAGGGCTGGGCGGGTATTGGCTAAGGTCGTGAAAAAGCCTTGGGAGTCATAAGAATTCCATTTGCGAGAGAGACCGCCAGCCAGCAAAGGGGCGGGGGTCTAGCCGGTGGCAGTAAGAGTGGAGTCAATTAGGTGGTGATCTGACCAGACGCAGGGGGACACAGATGGTTGGGATAGTGCTATATTTTGGGTCCAGATTTGGTCCAGGATGTGGCCCTTGATATGAGTGGGCGAGGAGAGTTGTTGGGTAAAATTAAGGCTATGAAGAGCTTCGAAAAGTGCTGTGGCATGCGGCCCAGCATTGACGTCATTGAACCAGTAATTGAGATTGCCAAAGAGAGCAAACCTGGGATACGATATCAGGAGGTTAGAGAGCTGTTCAGTCAGGGCCATAGCGAAAGATGGCATGGAGTGTGGGGGACGGTATAGAAGGAGAAGTATTAGGACTCCTGAGTTGGTCTTCAAACTAATGATTAAATTGTCAACTTCCGGAAGGGAGAGGGAAGGAATGATGGTAAAGTTAAGACGTTTAGATAAAATGGCAGCCACCCCACCGCCAGAACGATTGCCGGTACGATCGGCATGAAGAATATAGTAGTCTGGGGGGAGAGCAGTCAAGATGTCAGGGAGAGAGTCTGGAGTCAGCCAGGTTTCCGTAAGTAGGAATACATCTGGGTTTTCATTAGTTAACAGAATAAAAATATCAACTTGATGTTTGATTAAAGACCGGGTGTTCAAGTACAGCATCCGGATAGGGGTATCACTCCTAGCTGCTTTGGTGGGGGGCACCAACCGGCGAGAGAGATGTAAGCCGGGACGCGCAAGGCCGGCGAAGGAGATTCGTCTGGAAGTGGCGGGAGAAGGTGGAGGGTAAGAGATTTGTAGGTCTTTAAGAAACTTGGCCGAGTATGTGGTGAATTTGGCAGCATGGCTGGTCCCTGGGCCCGGCCTGGCGCGGACGGGCGCAGACGGGTTTGCCTTGGGCGCGCCATCGGCGCGCCCGCGGCGCGCCCGCTGCGCGCGTCTGCTGCGCGCTCGTGCAGGCATCGGCCTTAAATGAGGAATGTGGAGGAAGCCTAGAGCACTGACCCCAGGAGCAACCAAGATGGCGGCTCCACCTCGCTACGATGAACGAGTAACTAACTGTGCAAATTGGCAATCAGAGTAGACAAATGTGCAATGTGCAAATAACGCAAAAGCAGCAATCGGGATAAAAAGGGGTAGAAGCCAATGAAAGTTAGCCCAATACCTCGCTAGCCGCGCACTCTCCTGGCATACCCGGCTCAAGCCTCAGGTGTCTTTGAGCGCGCATGCGCAGGCATCGGCCTTAAATGAGGAATGTGGAGGAAGCCTAGAGCGCTGACCCCAGGAGCAACCAAGATGGCGGCTCCACCTCGCTACGATGAACGAGTAAGTAACTGTGCAAATTGGCAATCAGAGTAGACAAATGTGCAATGTGCAAATAACACAAAAGCAGCAATCGGGATAAAAAGGGGTAGAAGCCAATGAAAGTTAGCCCAATACCTCACTAGCCGCGCGCTCTCCTGGCACACCCGGCTCAAGCCTCAGGTGTCTTTGAGCGCGCTCGCGCAGGCATCGGCCTTAAATGAGGAATGTGGAGGAAGCCTAGAGCGCTGACCCCAGGAGCAACCAAGATGGCGGCTCCACCTCGCTACGATGAACGAGTAAGTAACTGTGCAAATTGGCAGTTCTTTGGAAGTGCCTGCTGCTGTTGTTGGGCCTTCTGAGGGACTGCGTGTCGCAAGGAGCTGGAAGCGCAACTCAAGAAGGAGAAGCATGCCGCCGTCTGAGCTGTTGTCGTCGCATCTCGTAAAGTGTGTCACCGCTGCAGCATCGCATCAAGTGGAAGCGTCTCGTATCATCCAGGAAGTGTCTCGCAACGCCGAAGAAGCGTGTCGCCATCGCAGCCATCGTAGCTGACGCATTGCACCGCATCAAGAGAAGAGTCTCGCATCGAGGAAGAAACGTGTCGCCATCGCAGCCATCGTAGTTGTCGCATTGCACCACATCAAGAAAAGCGCCTCGCATCCACGGAGAAGCGTGGCGCCGTCGGAGCTGCTGTCGTCGCATCGCATAAAGGGGTGTTGCTGCTGCAACATCACATCGAGCAGAAGCGTCTCGCACATGTCGGAGAAGAGTGTCGCTGCCAAGGCCGCTGTCGTCGCATCGCGTAAAGGGTGACGCCGCTGCAGGTGAAGCATCGAGTCGAGTGTTCTCGCAACATCGGAGAAGCGTGCCGCATCTGGAAGATCTTCAAGTCTTTATTTATTTGCACCAAAAACTTCATTGCATCAACATCGTTGCAACACTTTCGTTGCCCTGCGTGTCGCATCTAAAAGGTACATTGACTTAAAGTGTCGCATTTAAGAACTTAAGTGAACTAAGCAAAATTCTACCATCTAAAGTAACAGTATTGTGTGTTTATGTCGTTTAATGGTCTTGTGGTAAAACTATATAAAGAATACTTATTTTTGATATAAAACCTGTGTGGTGTCCATCTGTAGTGTTGTCACTTGTTTACTGTATGTGTTCACAAATGCTTTACACACTGCCTCTGAGATAAGCCTGTCTGCTCGTGCCAAGCTACCAAGGGGGTGAGCAGGGGTTCTTTTAAGAGTGTACGCGCTTACCCTGACTAGAAGAGGAGGTCCCTATTTGTCACAAGTGCATACATGTGCCAACTAGAGACCCCCAAGTCTAACAATATGTGTGTGTGTATGTGTGTCTGTCACATTAATAAAGCTTATTGGCAATATAAGTAGAATTTCAATCCATCAAATTACTCACTCACAGATACACAAATAAATACATTCTCTTGTGGTGCTAGGAACGTTCCTCATGCAGCCAAGGTGCAAACCTTTGGATAACATAAGACAATAAGAAGAACAGTAAGTTTAAAGGAAAATAACGGAAACAAGAAGACTCCTTGTACTGTCACCCCCATGCAACCATGTTTGCATCAAATCACAGCAACACACAATTCTCCACTCCAATTGGTCTGTGTGAAACATTTCTGCATTGCTGTTCCCTGGTGGAGATTTCCATTTGCTTGTTACTTTATGTCTCCTCATTTCTGATTTTGCTACTTCTATATAAAGAAATATTCTTTTGTGGTAGCTTCCATGCATTATGCCTATTCATAGCATTTTTTGAATATTTTATTTAGTACAGCTCTGGCCTTTTAAAGTGGCCTTTGCTTGGTAATTTGGGTTCTTTATTTCTTATTCGTATCAGTGTATGGGCATGCATGAAACCTCATTATTTTGTTTGAGAATCTCATTGCTGTTCTGGCATAGCTTTTAGAAGTGGATTAAGAAAGTCTAAGTGAATTAAATTTACCTCTGTAAACTGGGTTATGGGACATAGTTCAACAGCTCGTTTTCTCACAGTTTGTACGATTAAAAAAAACTTTAAAAAAAGGTTCTAAAACGAATGGATAAAAAAAACATAAAGACAGTTAGTGGGGGCAAAAGCATCTCTGACACGTGAAGCAACAAATGCAAAAATTGGATTTCCATGAGTGGTTTCCTTCAATACCTAGCTGCAAATTTTAGAGAGCACAATGCAGAAAGCTCTTTACTGAACGAACAGTCGTAGCTACAGGCTCAGGGGTTTCACACCCTAGAGAGATCCCTTCATGAATTGTCTTCACATTGACAGAAACACTGAGATCGAGATCTAACATCAGCAATATTAAAGAAGGTTTATCTATTTGGATCATTCTAAATCTTCTTAGCAATTTGAATACTACATGTGCATGGTTTTAAGGATTTTGGAACTTCACCAGTACCGAAGTGTAAGGAGTCCAACACTTAGGATTTTCTCACACTATACTCAAGTGTGCAGCAATGTGTAAAGTGCCAACAGAGTTGTGACAGATCTACCTCTTTCTGTGCAAGCTAAACAAAGAACTTTAAACACCATAATGCTCCTTATCACTACTTCTGTCCTCTTGAACTTCACATAAACCAGGAACAACAATCTGTTTTCAATGCACTTGGGGCTCCACAGACTTAGCAGAGATTCATATGAAGAGTTTGAGCAGGGTGTCCTATTCAGTAAATAGCTCTTTGGAAATTTTAAATAGCATTGTTCTGAAAACTTAGCTTAATCTTTGTCCTATCTATGTCTGTTTGAGCCCTGCCTCTCAGAAAAAGCTGGAGGTATTACAAACAAATGGAGTCTGTGGGTGGCATGCAAGGTGTCATGAACCAAGTCCCCTAGACACTGATTGACAGAGATGCCAATTTTCTAAGGTTTTTGGCCACACATCTAAAAAGATGGTCACTACAAGCTGTGTTGTTGGTGAATTTGGTCATGGGTAATGCCTCGCTATTTAACCATTTGATTCAGTGCCAAGAAAAGACTGCAAACTCAGTATTCAGATCCAGGATTCTGGGGACTGAAATGTCAGGATGTGATTCTGTGAGTAGTATATTGTCTGGATAAAGGAGTATTTTTGATGATCTATAGGTGTTTTAATACTAGATTACAAAATCTAAAATAGCAGAAGGGACAAATGCAATTCCTGCCTGGTTTCCCACTGGACCTGGATCCCGTCAGACAGGAATCCACTGCAGTTTATCTAAGCCATGGGTTCTAAATAAAGCAAATAAAGTTTAGTCAAGTAGTATGGAAAAAGTATGCCTGCTTCAGAGATCCAATAAAGTACCCTCATTCCACAAAGGCCTTCCCAGCATGACTGCCTACACTCCTGGAAATTGCTTAGTTGCCATTAAAGATGCGTATGATGTTCAAAGGTGAGTATCAGTCAGTCAGAAAAGCTTTATTATCGGTTAAAAACCATAAAAGCACATATATATATACAACGACTAAAATATGGACATGACAATATACAACAAAGTTCCACTTCTGGGGACTCTGGATACAAATAATATTCCTCAAGCAGATTTAAAATACAATGTTAAAAACAGTAAAAATCCTGTAAAAGAGAGAAGAAAAAAAAAAAAAAAACTATCATTCTGGATAAATCCCTAGGCTGTATACTAGTGGGGGTGCCTTCTAAAATTAAATGATTAAGATAGCACAATTGTAGGCAATTGTATTATTATTTTTGATTTTAGCGCCTCTTGCGCACCACAGAGAAAAGAGATATCTGGAGGTAACAAACACAATCAAAAAGGTGGTATCATATTTTAATATTCTAAATACCTCCCTATAATTCCTGAGACCCCTGGATTTACATAGTGGGACGATCCATTTAGCTCTAGCCCTAGAGTAGAACGGGCAAAAGAGCAAAACGTGCTGGTCCGTCTCTTCAACGCTTTCACAACCAGGACATAAGTTTGAAACATTGGGAACATTAAACCACTTATTTGTCACAGCCCGCACTGGAAGAGTTCCATGTCTAAATTGGATATATAACTTCTTTGCCAGTGAGGGCTGGATATCGTCCAAGAATTTCTCAAAATAATAATTATCCCTGGCCTCCAAAAATCGATTAATCAACCTACCCAGTGATAGATTTGAAATAGTAAGATCCCACCGATATTGCTTGAGTACGACGACCAACGCCCTTTTAGTAATCAGGGGACAAGTTTCCTCAGGGATTAGCCACATATCTCCCCTACCCAGTGCATAGCAAAGCTGTTTGACATGTTTTAACCAGGGTATTTTACCCGAGCCCCTTATAGTCAGAAAGTCCCTCAAGTCCTCACTATAGCTTTGGAGCTCTGGAGTAGACCAGAGTCTCCTCCAGTATAACAATGGACGATTAAGGATAACCTCCTGTATCGGGGCCAGACCAATATCTAATCGTAAAGTGATCAGGGGTGTACTCTGGGGAAGTCTCAATAAGCGTCTAATTAAACTACTCTCGGTAGTAGACAACGAAGTTGCATTAGCATGACCCCATAACTCTGCTCCGTAAAGCGCCCCACCTCTAGCCTGGGCCTTGTAGATTTCCACTGGCGGACCCAGATATTTAGATACACACTCATTAAAAAACTTTAGTATACCGCCAGAGGATTGGGCCAACTTCATGTTAGCCCTAGCCATATGGGACCCCCAATCCATCCTATCATTTAGTGTTATCCCTAGATAGTCGAAAATGGAGACTCTTTCAAACACAGAGCCCTCCAAATGAGTGTGGGGATAATTTGATGGTCTTGCATTAAAAACCATATATTTGGTTTTAGAAATATTAATCTCCAGATTTCTAGATCTACAGAAAGAACAAAATGCCTCTAATGTTCGCTGAATACCCATAGGAGATTTTGATAACAAAAGGGTGTCATCAGCGAACATCAGGGCTGGTATCTTACGGGCTGCTAGACTAGGAAAATCTAAATCCCTCACTCCCATTAAGTGTTTAATCAAACCATTGATGAACAAGGAAAATAGGGTAGGGGCCAAAACACACCCCTGCCTAACACCCCTTTCCACCGCGAAGGGAGTGGAAAGCTCCCCGTTCCTCCCATACCTCACCCTTGCAAAAGTGCCTTGATGCAAACGTTCGAATAAGTGGCAGAGGTATACCGGAACACCCATCTCTAGCAGTATTTCCCAGAGCTTGTCCCTCTGAACCAGGTCAAACGCGGATCAGAGATCCACAAAGATCAGGTATAGGCTACAAGCCCCCATGGTCACCGTTTTCCAGTAAACCAACTGAAGTCTAAACAGTTGGTCAATTGTGGAAACCTTTGCACGAAAGCCCCCTTGGAGGGGAGTTAGGATGTGGTGTTCGTCCATCCAACTCTGCAACCTAGTTAAAAGAAGGCGAGCAAACAATTTCTGCAGGACATCAATGAGGCTAATGGGGCGGTAATTGGGCGGATCGAGTGGGGAAGCCTTCTTATGAATGGGAATAATCTCGGCACCCCGCCAGGTTAGAGGGATCTCCATGCCATGAAAAATAGCATTAAAGTATAGCAAAATATAGGGAGCCCAAACCTTCTGTTCACTCATGAATAGATCGTCCGGGATCATGTCCAGACCGGGAGCCTTCCCAGAGGAAAGGCTTCAAAGAGCCACCTGGATTTCAGGGATAGTAAAAAGTTGATAATCAGAGACCCTTACAACTAGTGGCGCTGAAGCAGATATACCCTTCAATGGGGAGGCCAGGTCTGCTGGAGATACAGAATCCAAATGGGTGAATAGAGGCTTGAAATGGGCTATCCAAACCTCTTCACTCAAGTTAGTTATTATAACGGGGGGCCCCTCTAGCATGCCTGATCTAACTAGGTTCCAGAAGGCCCTGTGATCGCGACCTTCCAGGGCATCTTTGATACTAGCCCATCTCGAGGCCTCCCATTCAGACTTGGACTCCATAGTAATACGTTTATAAGTGTGTCTAACCTCCCTAATACTCAACAGGGAACCAGTTTTAACCGCCCTCACAAGAGCCCGTTTAGCCGCCCTACAGTTATGTTAAACCAGTGGGCCTGATTTTTATCCCGTAGCTTAGTGTTGACTGAAGTGTAAAAATAATCAGCCAAAGTAGAAAAAAGCTTAGAGTGAATATTCTCCAGCTCCTGGAAATAGGTGAGATCGTATTTATCAACCGGGAGTTCAAAAGCGTCTGCTAGAGAGGTGGCCACCTGTTGATATAGATGAGCTATTTTATCAGGAGCTAACACAAACTTAGCCCACCTGATGCGCCTACCCCCCGCCACTAGGTTTGGTTCGAGTCAGGGAATATCTCCAATGCCCCCAGTTAGTATTGATGTCCCAATGTATGTGTTAGTTCAAGTGATAAGAGATTATGATCACTGTCTACCCTATTAATTACAGTAAAAGCCCTCAGTTGGGGCCAGGATTCCACATTGACCATAATATAGTCAATGGTTGTACTTTTTCCCACTCTGTTATATGAACAATTCCCAGGGGCATCGGGAGGGAGTCTCCCATTACAAGCTCTGAGAGAGTGTGTTACTAGGACCTTATTAATCTGTAGGGCCAACGGTGTTAGACGCTTTACCGAGTACATAGAGCACACCTGGATGTGCCAAATAGAATCCTCATCTAGGGTTACAGAGGGGATCCCTGCCACAGGTTCGAAATGACAGATAAAATCACCCCCGATAACTCTATGTGACGGTGAAGGAAAGATAGAAAGAAGTTCATCAAGAGCCTCTAGGGTAGATAACCCCAACCGGATGGAAATAGGGCGTAAGTAAACATTAATGACCGCCACCGACGAACCATCCAAGTATTTAAGTATGATACAGAGGATGTCCTAGGATTGAGAATCTATTACTTTAACTGAACACCCCAAATGTGTGGCTACCCAAATACATAATCCCCCCGAAGGACGTCCTCTGGGTCCCTGCACAGCCGGGATATCATATGTTGCAAAGCCTACCCTTGGGGGAGTCAACAACCAAGTCTCTTGGAACAAACACAAGTCATATTTGTCCACCAACTCACCCCACTCTGGATTGGATAACTTAGATCCAAGCCCTGCTACGTTCCAGGACCCAATTGAAGATCTACGGGAATCTGCCCTTAC
Source organism: Triturus cristatus (assembly GCF_964204655.1). Classification (NCBI taxonomy): domain Eukaryota; kingdom Metazoa; phylum Chordata; class Amphibia; order Caudata; family Salamandridae; genus Triturus; species Triturus cristatus. The sequence goes on from NC_140582.1 coordinate 348,344,986, forward strand.
GGGACTAGATATGGTAGACTCTAACACATTAAAAGGGGGTGATCCTAAAGAGTGCTCCAGAACCAGGCCATCTCCCAAATGGCTACTATTAAGACATGGGCTGTGTGTGAATGTTGTTGTTCCGGCTTGCTTCTCCCCTAAAGCCCGCTGGGGAGAACTCTCCTCAACACTCCCACCCTCCACCACATGACAATCGGCCACATTGGAGGACATTACGGTAGGCCATGATCGATGACATAGTCAGTCCACACTATTCAAGACACTAAAAGTGTTAGCTACGGGTACATTATATTCCACTACCTGTGGCCCCTGATAGCAATAAGTTGATACGGGCCCACCCGGTAGTAAAACCCGTGAATAGAAATAGCCCAAGGGGAGAGGATTGATTGAACCCAGATTACACGGGCCTCCCCACTCAAGGATGTGGTTGACCACTCCGGGATCCCTCAGATTAACAATCACACAATCCCCACCGATATCCTTGGGTTTGTTCCCCAACCAGCTAACTCTTCTAGCAAATAGAATTTCCCCCTGGCCCGAACTCAACAATGGTCTGTGTCTATTCAACTAAAAGATAACTTTGTTCTTCAACTTGGGGAAAGTTTCTCCACGCTCACCTGACAACGAGGGAACCCCTGATAAAACCACCACATACGGAGAAGCCTCAGGTGGTAACTGGGGACAAAGTGGAAGTTGTTGGGATACATTACCAAAATTTTTCGAAGCAGAGCCTTGGAGCACCGAACCCCAACCCGCCCGCTGCTTACTAGTGTCTTTAAAGGTGGGAGATGGATTACGGGGAATCGGGCTACCTGTAACTGGAGGCACCCTAGGTGGAATAACAGGGCCAGAGACATTAGTATCTGGGGTTCGTTTGCTCGTATTAATTGAACCGATCCCTGAACCTGATTGTCTAAACAAGAACCTCCCTTTGAGCTATGGCCTTGTAAGGCCTGCTTGGTGTTACCTGGAGCTACTTTCACGATAGTATTCCCAGTTGAAATAGGAGGCAGATCTCGTCCTCCATTTTTAATGTTTATCAATGAAACTACCTTATCAATTCTACTCATCAAAATTTTAAAATGGGAATTGATGAGTTGTTCCAGTTGGGCTTGAAAATCAATTAGTAAATGAGTAGCCCATACCGGTGGAGATAAAGTTGAAAAAGGTGGAGCAGAGTCTGCCTCTAGGTCATCTATAATAGGTATATTACTCTTAGCTAACTTATTAGTAGGTTTCGACTTTTTAGTTCTGGAGCGAGGCTTTAGTGTCTTTCTGAGGGACTGAAGGGACTGCAGAATTGGTAGGAGGGGTAACAACCGGATCAGTCTGCGCACATGGAAGCTCAACATAAGAGGACGCTAGCGTCGAATCCGGAGAATTTACAGTGGATACAGATATGTTCCCAATTAGCGAGGGGGGTAATAAACCAGGTGTGAGAGAAAGACGTCTTTCAGTATTCTCTACAGCCGACGCAACCACCCCTATGATTTTTTGTAACATTTTGTCTATAGCAGTTAAAGTCGGCACTGGAGTGGTTGAGGCTGTTGTTTGCCTTGTGCATGGGCGAGAATTAGGAAAAATGGTTTTGCCCATGATACTTCAATGTGAAGTTCACAAATCACAGGTCACGGGAAAAACAGTGAGAAAAGACACTCAAAAATAGTAAAACCCCCAATAAATTGGACCAAAAGATAAAATATTAATAACACATAACATAACAACAAAACTTAGGCTAAATAATACGTAATAACTAGGACAAGCCGGACCAACCCTGTATCAGGCCAGCCACAGGGGGTTGCCCTGCCCGGCCCTCTTCAGCCCCTTACGGCCACAAACGGCCATCCCTTTATCCAGGCTTGGCCCGGCGTCCACCGGTCTACGGGGGGGTCGAGTATCTTGCCGGTGGTGGGGAGGGCCGATAGAATACAGCTGGCGAGGCCCCTTGAGATCCTGGGACCTGTAGTCCTCTGACGCCAACAAATGCCCCCTGCAAAGTTTCCTGGACGAAGCGTCACTTTGTTTGAATGAGCAACAGATCAAGGCAGGGGATTGTCCAACCTAAATAGATTGAGTGGGAGGGAGCCAAATAAAGAGTAACTTAAAGTCTCTTCCTTTAGGGTTGGTAAGTCGACGTTTTCCACTTCGTGCTTGAGGGGAAAGATCACTTTGTCATACTCACAAGTGCACTGATGAAACATGCTCCGATGGAGCTAGCCCCGTTTTTTAGGAAGAGTATCACTTTAACTCGAAAATGTTAATGTGCTGTGTTCGTCTTGAGTTTAACGCTTCACCAGTCGTATCACCAACTGTAGCCTGTTGGAAAGGACCTTCACAACTATCTTTATATCTGCATCCAACAGGGATATTGGCCAATAGACAGGAGAGGGCTTTATCAGTCTTAAAAATTAGTAAATTATTGTGCGGTTCAACTCTGGGCATAGGGTGCATAAGGGTTCAGCATGGCTTCAGATTGGTGATTCATATCCCAGTGTAGACCCAAGCTGTAAGGGAAATTGTTCAAACACCTATTCATGCATGCTGCAGGTCTGGCAGTTTGAGGACAGGGGTGCATCTCCATGCCACTTATTCACAGAGTATGTCCATGGCTCAAAAATCTCACCTTCTGCCGACACCAGTTCCCCACCCCACATCGGCTTACACAGTCATCCCAAACTCAGCTGTAGCACCTTGCTGGCACAAACCAAAGTGGAATGGGCTGGAACTTTAGAGATGATATCCATCTTAATTGCAGATAAACGCACCTCCTTGATGGGCATCTAAGTGCCTTAACCAGCTCTCCATCTTTAGGCTGCTAGTAAGCACTGTATGATCAATTCACATTAGTATGCATTTATCACATCATGAGCACATTAGATTTCATGTCCAAAGGTGTTTTGCAATTGCAATGACAATGAAAGTTTTTGTGATTACTAAACACCTCTCTATCAAAGCATCTTTACGAGTTGGAAAAGTCTTTCTGAATTGTAATAAGACTTTTGTGAGCCATTACAAATCACAAATAGGAGAGGGCTATTTTTGAGATGTAATGTTATGCGACAATGCTTTCAAACTGCAATTGTGGTTGCAAACCAATGAGCACATATTGACACCTTACAGGGGGTGTGTCTGATGTGCAAACAGCAAGCTTTCCACAGGGTAAAGCTTCCTCTTTGGGAATCCTGTAAGGCACCCTCAAGGGGAGCAGGCAGTGGTCCTGGATACCATTGGCTGTTCTTTCTTAAGTGTACTCAGTGCAAACAGTGTCAATCTAAGGATTTTGGGGGCCCTGGGCAAGAAAAATGTTGGGTCCCTGTTTGGAACAACTTTTAATTTGATTACCCATTTTTGCTAATTCAGGCTCTATGTTGCAATAACATTAAATTATACTGAATTGTATGTGAAAGATTAAGAAACAAAAAACACATAAGTGAGCTAGAGAGAAAGTTCACTCCGCTTAGAAAGTGGGGGGCCCAGGGTAATAGCCCACTATGCCAATGCCTCAAAATGTCCCTGAATACGAAATGTTTTTTTTTTAAAGCACCGCCTGTCCCTTTTGCTAAACAACGTTTTCTTTAAAAAAAAAAGTTTCACGTTTGGAAAAGCAAATGCAATGATGCGGTCTTCTGTTCCTTGTAGGACACCATTCCTGCTTTCGCAGCAGTTCACAGGAGGTTCCAAATTTCAACCGACCTACTTAATATTTATTAGGCGGGCCATGTTGCAATCTTCTTCAAACCGATATTATACATCAAGACCTATCACTACATACCTAGCATTACCAATATGATAGGCATGCCCCAAACGTTTAGAATGCAATTTGCACCCATTATTTGCTAGCTTGCTGTAGGTACATCAGGCCCAATAGTTTCCAATTTCTTTTTCGTTGGCAATTTCAAGGTAGTACAGATGCCCGGTGCTCCCCTTGGGAGACATGACTTCAAGAATTGATCTGATTCAAATGTGATAATTAAGGTGTCAGCCCCTGTTACCTTTGACCTCCTCTCTATGCCAAACCAGCATCAGACTCACAAATGTAAGCTCAGAAGTACAATTCATTGTAAAGATTTTGTAACATCGCTTCAAATGTGTGATATTTCTTTCATGATGCATTTAAAATATGACATCTTGTTTATGAAATACTGTAAAATGGTTCTTAACATTCCCAAATGAAGGAGAAAAGTGCTATCGTGCACCTATATCCTACCAATCCCTGACTAGCCTGTTATTCACAATAGTGTACAGTTACAGTTTATGGGCCTGATTCACAAAGGCGAAATTAGACGAAAGTCGAACTTTATTAATTTCGGTATTCACAAAGGGCATTTACGAGTAATGCATGTCCTTTGTGAATACCAAAAGTCGTAAAGTTAGACTTTCTTCTAACTTTACCTTCGTGAATCGGGCCCTATGTTACTCAGGTGCCACTGCAATTACTTCAAACGATGTAAAGTCACCATACCTGTCGGTGTCTTTACATATATTTTTTTCTTTAATCTTTCTCAAAAGCATAAAACAGAAACACACGGTGGTCAAGCTCTATCATGGCAGTTTGTTTCATAGGAAAAAATAACCCACTCCAACACGGTCAAACAGTTAAAGATAATCTGATTCTCATGGGTTGGTTTACGCCAAACCTCAGATAACCTTATGCCATCAGAGGAGATTGTAACACTTTCACAAGTTCATGATAGGGAGGGTTTACATTTCACTGACTAATTTATTGTAGGCCTTAAGTGCATTTTCGTACTCTCTCTAAAATTAAAACTAAAGACAATTTTTTTTTCTGGATAGGTGTGGTTGAAGTCCACGAGGCAGAAGTGAAGGATAAGGTACTTACTGCCTGACATTGTATATCTTGGCATCTGCAACATCCATACACCGCTTTGCAAAGACATTAGTGGGGGGTTAAAGAGTCGTTGAAGAATACTTGGAACTGAGTTAGCCTATTCATGTCCCAGACTTCGCTATGCCAGCAGTGTCGGATAATGCAGGACCCAGCAAGCAAAATGTACCACAGTTGAAGAACATACGGTCTAGGCAAAGGCAGATGTAACATTGTAAAATGTATTAGTATTACCCCATTAACAATTCTGAGTTAAAATAGGCGCAACCCAGGTAAAACAATCACTGGCAAAGTCAATAGGTTGGCCATGGAAAGATGTGTGTTGGTTATTTATTTTTAATTGGAAGCATATGAACGAAAATACAATTTTAAAAACTAAACATGCTTGCAACATGCTTATATGAAAAATGTAAATGTAAAAAAAAACATTCACTGATGAGGCAGTTTTATTACTAGTGATTTTTTTTAATTAACTTTCAGCTGTACCAACATTTTGGTTATGGGTATTATTGTTATTGGTTGCGGAAACAATATTAAATCACTACATAACCAATCTCTCAAATAACAGGCAGCTACACTGTTTCTTAAACACTTTATAACTTTAAAAAGGAGCTGAAAGTAAATTAACCTCTAAAAGAGCGCCCCAAGGCCTTTCAGAATAAGTCTTTGATATTTAAATTTAATCCACAAAATAATTAAAATAAAAAAGCTCACTTTGAAGCAGCCTTGCTGCTGAAGAGAATGGAAACATTGTAGATGGATGTGAACAATGTGCTTAGGCTGTGTGCATCACTCCAAGTGAGCAGAGCCATTGAGTTGAGGGGGCTGCCCCACTGCTCCATGCATTATTCTGTGGTGGGCAGAAGCAATATGTGAATTACCATCTAACAGACTGATACATAAAGACCTTTGACCAATAACCCCAATAAGTATTTACAGCAAAAAGGATTTTTGGGAAAATAGTAGCCTGGAGAGACATTTAAAGCTATCTCATAGCTCAGATCCAAAAATAAGCCAACAACCATTATTGCTATCGGGATATGATCTAAAATGAGGGCAACAAAGGCCTTTAAAAGACTAAGGAAGCCGAGTATCAATAATCGTCATTTAGTAGGAAAGGGATTTAAAACGAAGACTGATCATTATTGAACCAAGCTGTTCTGTGGTGTAGTTGAGCCCTTTGAACATTTCTGTAGCTCAGTTAACTCAGCAGGAGCAGTCTGCGGTCAATGCCTGAAGCTCGTTTCATGATCGTTGGACCTACAAGTACTCTCAATGAAGAGGTGTTGAGTGAAGAGAAGTAGGTGCTGGTAGAAAGTAAAGACCCCTAGGATCAATGCAGGGGTTGCTCCCATGTTAGCTCTCTGAATCATGATCTTTTTAGGGCCAAAATCCACCAGGCAGCTAAAGAATATATAAAAAATAAGGCTAAAAAAGTCCTCCATGATTCAACATTTGATCGAGAGGTGCTAAGTTGCCTTTTGAGTTAAAACCAGTCACAGAAAAGATTGCTTTGATTTGATTTTATGGCTATCAGTTTCTTGCAGACAATGCCACCAGCTGACAAAGTCCTGCATACTAGAGAACATGTGGAAGGTAGCAACCTGAAGCAAAGCTTCTAGTTTGTGCACAGACCCTTGAGGAAAACTTTTAGGGCCAGATGTACAACGCATTTTACCAGCCGCGACAGCCCATTGGGCCGCTTGAGACTGGTAAAATTAATTTTCCTATGTGCCAACTTTATTTTGCGAGTTGGTAACCTATTACTGACTCGCAAAATAGGGTTTGCGAGTCGCTATTAGGAAGGGGCGTGTAAAGGTCATCCCTTCCTAATAGCGAGTCGCACTGGTATGTATGAAGGTTTTGCGACCAGGAATGCGGTCGCGAAACATTTGCAGATTACCACTAATTTGAAACTGGTGATAAGTCATTCAGAAATGGGAAGGGGTCCCCAAAGGACCCCTTCCCCTTTGTGAATGGGGACGCCAACACATTTTCAGTGCAGGCAGTGCTCTCATGCACCCCTGCCCACTGTAAAAAAATGATAAGAAAACCTTTCATTTTTATTTTTAAAATGCATCCCATTTTCCTTTAAGGAAAACAGAATGCATTTTAAAAATAACTGCTTTATTTAACAAGCATTGGCATAGCCAATAGGTCTCGCATTTGGCACCTTATAAGTGTTTAGCCATGCAGCACACAAGCTGAGAGTTGACAAACATCAGAAAGTAGATAGAGATGCTGATCACGTTTTATGTACAATACATATTAGGAAGCCTGTTTCTGATTGGTGATGCTTTCTAGGCACCTCATAATATAACCTATCTTTTCCTGCCCTCTCACTCTTGGGAGGCATTCTAAAGAAACAACTTGCAAAATGACCCCCTCCTCCCAAAGATTCCTTACTTCTGAATTCCAGATGGGAGATTTCTAGGTTCAGACATCAATAGCAAATGTACAGCAGCTGAGTCTGCCCTTATTCTCTCAAAAGAAAAGAAATGTCACCTCTATTTTGGAGAGTGCTGTAAGGTTTCTTGCTCAACCAACTCTATAAATAAGCTAATCGAATTTAAAACAACTTTTTGTTAAAAAGCAACAATCTCACCTTCATAGTAGGACAGCACTAAGCAATGTACTAATTCCTTGCAAATTAGCCTTCTGTAAATCAGGGTTGGGTTGGATAAATTACAGTTTTTTTGAAGCACTGACACCTGATTTTGAATTATGTTCTCAGGAAGTTATAACTTGAATTCTGAGTGAACCACATTTGAAACATTTTATCAATGGGAAGGGTGTGCGTTCATCGCCCTTTACCACTCATTACAGGTACACAAGGAAAGTGTCCGGCATACCCTTTGCAAACCAAACACATACAAACCTGTCTGTTTTACAGGACAACAATCCATGCTTAGGCCATAACAGATTTAAAGAAAAAGCAACAAATATTTGGAAATAAATCACATAGATATCTACAGTATAAACGCACAAAAACTTAGGGCCAGATTATGATGATGGTGAAACCGCCGGCGACAGCCTGTCGGGGGCGGTTTCATCACCATCGTAAGCAGGTTTTACGCCCGCCACATTACAATAGCGGGCGTGTCTTTGGCGGTCAGGAAGACCGGCCGCCATGGTTCCGATGGACAGTCGGAGGGGAATCATATCCCTGCCACGGTGGCGGTGCCAGCCAGGCACCGCCATTGGGATTATGATGTCCCTTGCCGCCTGCCTTTTTCGTAGCGGGTAACCAGCCATGAAAAGGCAGGCAGAAAGGGACTTTGGGGGCCTGTAGCGGACCCCCTTTCCCCCTGCACCCCAGATATGGGCACTAGTACCTCCCTACATATCCCAGCACTATGTGGCAGGCACCGCATGGTGCCTGCTTCGTAGTGCAGGGATATGTTACATGTCCCGTTTTCCCCTTTTTATGTAAAATATAAATATTGCAACTGCTATGGTGGTAGCGGTCGCATTGTAATTACCCCTGTGGGACCGCTGCCTTGTAAGCAGATGGTCCCAATCCGCGATACGATGGCGGACGGACTGTAGTCCGTTCGCCATTGTAATCAGCCCCTTAGTCTTAACTACTAAATTAATAGTGATTGAGTTTAACAAACTGTAAAGTAAGCAGTATGAATGACTTTCTTGAATGAATTGGAAACAAGTGCTATAATCCGGTAAAACTCTTTTAAAATAACTGCCTTTCTTTAATAGCAGATCTCTTCCTCATATTGTGGCCCATTTGTGTTAGTTTTTGTCAGTCAATTAACCCCAGTTCTTGCTCATGGACTTTTGCTTCAGTAGTAGCAAAGGATCCAAAGAGATACAGCAAATTACATTTGCAGGGGTGACCACAGACCTAACCTAATTTCATTTTAACACTCGAAATAACACTTTCTTCTTTCATTAATTGCATTTTGATTATCTCTCTGGAGTTTCAATATACCATGCTCCCAATTACATTTTTTACCAGGAATGAATGTTCGGACTGACTGCAATATTATAAAATTGCATTTCCAGAATAGTTTCTCAGTGGTTCGGGGAACAAGAACTATGACTCTGGTACCACTTTAAAAAAGGGGCTTGAGACGTCAGCATACTAGACCGGAAAGCCAATCAAAGGACAAGCATTGACAGATGCAATAGGTCTGACTTTAAATGTACCTTGCTAGTAATAATTGTTAGTTTTAAAAAAAATGTCGAAAGAGAGAAACTTTGTTAGATTTTTATTTATGCGCAATGTCTGTGAATTGAAATAGGTAGATTTAAAAAATATAATATTACAGTTGAAAAAATAAAATAGCAAAGAACATTTTGGAAAGTGAAGCAGAAGCAAAGGAATTATTAATTTCATTAAATTAACCACTTGCATATATATGCCTCTCATACTTTACTTAGGTTTGTATTTTTTACTTTTTACAGTGCAAAGCTTTTCTGCAGGCCCCAGAGACAAAGTCTCCCATGTTCTTTAGACAATGTAACCCCGAATGGGATTAATGGGAACAGGGCCATTGTGCAATACAGTATGCTGAAAATGTCTTTCTTGTAAGAATTTCCAGCTCTAATTAAGGGGATTGCTATAAATGGTGCAGCAGGTGCAGTGACACCTGAGCATAGCAGTGTAGAGGCTCTCAACACCACATCCGTGGATATATATCTAGCTGGGTTGAGGGCTGGGAGCATTTTTGTTGCGTGCATTAGAACCCTACGCACCCTTGCTATGTCACTGCCAATAAGTGTCCACTATCTGAGATGGCATCTTCACAATGTGCTCGAGTGTCCAGGTGAATAGTGGTGATTCCTACTGGCTCCTGGCAGCATTGTGTGAGTGGACTTGTTTGCCTTCTTTAAAGCCTGGTTTCAAAGCTCGAGGGTGCTTTAGTAATATTTGGCACAATAGAAGGATTAGTCAATAGATGGTCACTTTGATACCTACACCGACTCAATGGAGACTGGAAGGGACAACGGTTCTAAGATGGCCAAAATTCTCTCCGGTCATATGGGGAAATGATGGGGCTTGTAGACTCTCCTGGATATGCAGTTCTAACTGTCTTTCAATGCTATTTGCGTCTCGCTATTGAGAATCCAAATGAGGTGGTGTCAGATCTATGCAAAGAAATATCTCACTTTTAACGCTGACTGTTCACGCTAAAGTAAAGTAAATGGAGGATCAGAGACTCAACAGTCGTAGATAGAGTAATGTTCTGTGTGGTCACATTTCCTCTTTGAATCTTGCAGGCCTGCAAGGGCTCTCTGGGTTTCCTTTAAAACAACTGTTTCAGATGCGATAATGGAAACCAGTTTGGGATATCAGTCAACTTTCCGCTTCAGCCCCCACTGTCATGAACATGTCACAAATGTGAGGAAATATGTCAGGCAATTAAACAATCAAAACGCTTCACCATCCTTAGGGGTGAGGACTCAAAGTAGAAGAAAGCACGAGTTCTGGGACAGCTTGCTTGGTCTACAATGGAAAATCGCATCAATGGGAAACTTGGATCTCCAGTGTCTGATAGTCTGATTTGCAGGGCCACTAGAATTAGGTGGCAGGAGAGGATGAGATGATACGGCAAGCTTGACTAAATTATCCAGCAAGAAAATCCAATTTAGGCGGCTTAATACACCACTTGTTTTGGTAGTATTACTTCATTATTTTGTCATTTTTACACTTGGTAACACTGTCTGGGCAAAGATTTCACAAATTTTATGTACCAGTTTATCACCCAAATACAGACATAAGCAATTGGAAGATGACCAGTCAGTCTTTGCAAAGGACTTTCAACTTTATGGGAACACGTGTTGCCATTTTTTCAGTAACTTAACATCTGTTTGTGCTAGAATTTTTTTTTTTTAATAAAATCTGCAAATTATACAGCAGATGATGGATTATGTAGCAAGTGCTGAAAATTCATAATCATGAGCAGAATGCTGTGGCTGCAGAATTGCATACGTCCAGTGGTTCTGTTTATTTGATTCAAGGAGTACTGCAATGAATACTGGGCTTTGAATTTGTCTCACAGATTTCAGCCTTTCATACTCAGGGGACTCACAATATGGAAGGAACTTTATCGAGTCTTATTATGCTTGGCAGGAAGCAGGTTGCTTTCTATTCAGACAACATTGATGATATTTTAAGAAGAGGGTCACGCTACACTAAGGTCGGTTTTAGGCATGTGTTTCATGACACCCAAAGTAGCAGCCGATTAGGTTCTAAAAGGCTTGCATCCAAATGGTTTAAGAATGTTTCAAACAAATTGTGCAGAACCAGAGCGCAGATTGTCTCATAACATACAATGAGCTGAAACAGATCTTGTGCTGGACACCACATCACCAAGAAGCAATGAAGATAGGTCCCCATCAGAGCCCACAGGCTGCACAAGAAATCCAATCAAAGGACAGACATGAATCTAAACTTGTGTGGCCTAGAGGAGAGAAGCCATAGTGGAAGATGTTGGACCTGGCCCTTTCTGCAGGGTTATCCCCAAACCTTCCGCCTCCCTTTTTTCTGATCCTCTTTTTGTTGCCTTTAGGACTCTGGGCACTTCATCACTGCTAACCAGTGCTAAATTGCATGTGCTCCCTCCCATAAACTTGATAGGATTGGTTTACACTTGTTTGGCATATTTGATTTACTTGCAAGTGCCTTGTAAAGTGGTATACCATATACCCAGGGCCTGCAAATTAAATGCTACTTGATGGCCTGCAGCACTAATTGTGCCACACACAGAAGTAGCCTTGCAACCCTGTCTCAGGTCTGCTATTACAGGGCCTGTGTGTGCAGTTTACGGTCACTTCAACTTTGCATTTAAACTATTAGCAAAGCCTAAATCTCCCCTTTTATTTCACATAGGCCACTTCTAAGGTAAGTCCTAGGTAACCTTATGGGCAAGGTGCTGTTTAAGTAAAAGGTAGGACATGTACTTTTATGTTTTGCATGTCATGGTAGTAACAAAGAGCCTATTTATTTTTTCGCTACTGTGAGGCCTACCCCTCTCATAGGCTAGCAGTGGTAATTCATTAATATACTTTTAAGCTGTAATTCCTGATCAGAGTGGAATAGCTTTTTCATGTTTGATATGTTTGGAGTGGTAATGATAAATAACCCTGGGCGGGTAACTCCACTCCGCCAGCGGAATTTGCAGAGATTTGCCTACTCCGTGCTCCGTGGCGAACACGGAGATAGGCAATAATCCATCTCAGTGGCGGAGCGGAGTTAGCCGCTCTCTCCCCCTTACAAAGACTTTAAAAATACTAAAAAGAAGGCACTTACCTATGTTTCTGCCTCCTACCCTGCCTGGCTGCTCTCCTCCCTGCTCCTCTTGCATACTTTTTCATTAAAAAAACAGTACGTTATACATCTTGCGAGTGCGCATGCGCAAGATGTTCAAGGTAGTGTTTCTTTCAATGAAGAAGGACGCGAGGCGGCGAGGAGCGGAAAGGAGAGTGGCATGCATCTGTTTGGACAATGAACTTCTTGGAGTAATCAGGACTCTGTAGTATGGGATCAGTGCACATGGCCTGCTTCAGGTCATCAAATGCCTTTTGACAGCTAGCTGTCCACTGAACCTTTTTGGGCATTTTCTTAGAAGTTAAGTCATTCAGGGGTGTCACTATTGATCCATACCCCTTGACAAATCTCCTATAGTATCCAGTCAGGCCTAAGAAGGCTCTCACCTGAGTCTGGGTGGTTGGAGCAACCCAGTCCATGATGGTCTGGATTTTGCTCTGCAGTGGTTGAACCTGGCCTTCACCTACAAGGAGGCCCAGGTACACAACCTGACTCTTCCCTATCTGACACTTGGTGGCCTTGATAGTGAGGCCTGCCTTTTACAGGGCCTTCAAAACATTCCTTAGGTGGACCAGGTGATCCTCCCAGGTGGAGCTAAAGACAGCAATATCATCTAGATAAGCTGCACTGTAGGCTTCCAGATCTGTGAGAACTGTATTCACCAACCTTTGGAAAGTGGCAGGTGCATTCTTCAAACCAAAGGGCATTACCACAAATTGGTAGTGCCCACTTGGGGTTGAAAATGCTGTTTTTGGCTTTGCATCATCAGCTAGTCTGATCTGCCAGTAGCCAGCTGTCAAGTCAAATGTGCTAAGGTATTTGGCTGAGGCCAAAGTATCTATAAGCTCATCTGCCCTTGGAATTGGATGGGCATCGGTCCTAGTGACTGCATTGAGACCCCTGTAGTCCACACAAAACCTCATCTCTCTTTTCCCACCACTGCTGTGAGGTTTTGGCAGAAGGATCACTGGACTAGCCCAAGGGCTATCTGAGGGTTTAATAACTCCCAAACCCAACATTTTCTGGACTTCTGTCCTGATAAAGTCCCTGACATGGTCAGGTTGCCTATAAAACTTATTTTTAATAGGCAGACTGTCCCCAGTGTCCACTTCATGAGTGCACCAGGTAGTCTGACTTGGAGTCAGAGAAAACATATTTCTGAACTGATTGAGCACCTGTCTGCAATCAGTTTGCTGCTGGGCAGTGAGGCTGCCTGCCAAGGCCACACCATCAACTGACCCATCATCAGGGTTCTGTGAGAGGAGGTCAGGGAGTCCTGTCCCTCATCAGTAGCCATGAGCATGCCCATGTCAGCCCTGTCTACATATGGCTTTAGCCTGTTGACATGGAGAACCCTGTGGGGACTCCTGGGTGTCCCTAGGTCTGCTAAGTAAGTAACCTCTCCCTTCTGTTCAAGAATAGTGTGGGGTTCACTCCACTTGTATAGGAGAGCTGCTGGGGCCAAAGGCTCCAACACCCACACTTTCTGTCCTGGCTGGTAAACATTCAGTACAGCCTTTTGGTCATGCCAGGCTTTTTGCAGTTCCTGGCTAGCCTCAAGGTTTTTAGTTGCCTTTTTCATGCACTCAGCCATCCTGGAGCGGAGACCAAGTACATAGTCCACTATGTCTTGCTTTGGGGGCTTGAGAGGTAACTCCCATCCTTCCTTCACCAAACAATGGACCCCTGACAGGGTGATCAAACAAAAGTTCAAAGGGGCTGTAGCCAACCCCCTTTTGTGGCACCTCCCTGTATGCGAACAAAAGGCAGGGCAAGAGAATGTCCCATCTTCGCCTAAGCTTTTCTGGGAGCCCTTTAATCATACCCTTTAACGTTTTGTTGAACCTTTCAACCAAACCATTGCATTGTGGGTGATAGGGTGTGGTGAACTTGTAAGTCACTCCACACTCCTTCCACATTGCCCTTAAGTAATCAGACATGAAGTTGGTGCCTCTGTCTGATACCACCTCCTTAGGAAAACCCACTCTTGAGAAAACTCCCAACAGGGCCCTTGCCACCACAGGTGCTGTAGTGGTCCTAAGGGGAATAGCTTCTAGGTACCTGGAAGCATGATCCACTACCACCAGGATAAATCTGTGCCCAGATGCTGTTTGGGGATTCATGGGACCAACAATGTCAATCTCTAACCTTTCAAAGGACACCCCCACCACAGGTAGTGGTATCAGGGGGGCCTTTTTAGTGCCACCTGCTTTGCCACTGGCTTGGCAGGTTACACAGGAGCGACAAAATTCCTTTTTGTCTTCAGACATGTGGGGCCAGTGAAAGTGAGGGACCAGCCTGTCCCAAGTCTTGTTCTGGCCCAGGTGACCTGCTAAAGGGATATCATGGGCTAGGGTCTGTAGGAAGCCCCTGAACTTCAGAGGTATAACCAACCTCCTGGTGGCACCAGGCTTGCTGTCTCTACACTCTGAGTACAGGAGTCCATCATCCCAATACACCTTATGGGTACCACTAGCACTCCCAGCAGCCTCAGCAGCAGCTTGATGTCTGAGGGGTTCAAGAGCGGGGAAGCTCTGCTGCTCCTGGCTCAGATCTGCCCTGGAAGGGCCCCCTGTCCCCAAGAACTCAACCTGATCAGGCTCAAGCTCCTCTGGGACAGTTCCTTCTTCAGGACTGTGATCATCTCCCTCAAGAGACTGATCCTCCTTCTGAGTCAGGGGGGAAGGCTCTGCCTTAACCCTTCTGCTCCTCCTCTTGGATGGCACTTGATCCATTATTCCAGAATCCAAGGCCTGTTCAGTTTCAGACATTTTGGCCTGTGACCTGGTCACAGCAAACACATCTGCAGGGATGTCCAGCATTTCTGCATGAGTCATGAGCTCTACTTCTGCCCAAGCTGAAGTCTCTAGATCATTGCGAAGCAAGCATTCGACTGGTAGGTCTGCACTCACCACAACCTTCTTAAGGCCAGTTACCCCTCCCCAGGATAAGTTAACAACTGCCAGAGAATGGTCTGTTCTAACATTTCTAGCATTGGTCACTTGGTACATTTCACCAAGTATAATCTGCCCAGGATCCACAAGATCTTTTGTCACCATAGTGACACTTGCTCCTGTGTCCCTGAATGCCAAAGCCTATACTCCATTGATTAAAGGCTGTTGCCTGTACTTGCTCAAGTTACTGGGACTCACAGAGGGGGTCATATCCATGCCCCCATCACAGACAAGAACAGCATGAGTGGTTTCTCTGAGTAAGCCAGAGCCCAACTCAGTACCCAGGGTCAACCCTACTATACCATTGGCTTGTGTATCCCCACCACTGATTGTAACTGCACTAGGGGAAGCAGGTGCCTTAGGGGCATTGGTGGGGGCTGGAGTATTCTCTTTGGTCTTGGTGCAATCACTGGTCCAGTGTGTCTTTTGCTTACAGACTTTGCACCATGGTTTCTTTTGGCCTTTCCCTTTGTTAGACTGTGACTCCCCACCTGCAGAAGATTTTTGGGGACCTTGTGAAGACTTCTGGTCTTTACCCATCTCCCCATCCTTGTCCGAGTTCTTAGAAACTTGCTTCTTAGGGTTACCACCTTGGTTCTGTACCTTCTGCCTCACCCTGTTTCTGACCCATTTGTCTGCCTTCTTTCCCAATTATTGGGGAAAGGTCAGATCAGAGTCTACCAGGAACTGGCGCAACAGCTGATTTTGACAGTTATTAAGAATCTGCTACCTCATTATCAGATTGTACAGTGAAGTCACACACTTTACTGCCCAATAACCAACATTCCAGAGCCTTAGCAGCACAGTCAACAAAGTCCACCCATTCTTGATGTTGTGCTTTTTGGGTATCCCTGAACTGTAACCTGTATTGTTCAGTGGTTAGGCCAAACCCATCTATCAGGCTCTTTTCAAGACCTGGTAATCATCAGCATCCTCTTCTCTTACAGTGAGGAGCTTATCTCTACCTTTGTCTGCAAAGGAGAGCCATAAGATTGCTGCCCACTGCCCTTGGGGGACCCTCTGTACTTTACAGGCCCTCTCCAAGGCAGTTATCCATTTGTGGATGTCATCCCCACTCTGGTAGGGAGGGACAATCTTACTTAGGTTTCTATGGTCATAAGACCTCTCCCTATCTCTAGGGAAATTGCTGCCACCAAGGGACTCTAGTCCCTCCTTTTTTCTAGCTCTGTAGAGCTCTATGGTTTCCCTATCTAGGGCCATCTACTGCTTTCTGAGGTTAAACTGAGCTTTCTCATACTTCAGCAGTCTCTCTCTCCTCTCCTGGGAGGTTTCCCTCCCTCTGTGAGAAGAAATAGAGGTCCCTACAGATGAGGTAGACTGGACAGACTCCCTTGAGAGAGATCTATCCCTTCTAACCCTACTTTCAACTCTTCCTGGAGGGACAAAGAGGGGAGCATTGTGCTCATCCTCATCATCCTCATCCAGTTGAGCTGTGTTCACCAGATCCTGATCATTGCCCTAAGCTGAGCAAATGTGAGATCCTCATATTTATAGGGGAGAATCCCACTGGCTTCTGGCAGGGACCCACTGGTTCCTGGCTGATTAGACATTACTAGTGTGGTGTGGTGTATTGCACTACCTACTAAACTCTCTTGAGTTGTAGAAAGGGTGTGCTAATCCCTTGACACACAACTCTAAGTTCAGTAGAACTTACTGTATACTAAGCTTGATATTATATGTACCTAAGGTACCTTTAGTTGTTTTTAGTTGATCAATTCAATTGAGATTATCTGGTAAAACAATGGCAAGCTGGAATCCCACCCGCTGCACACCAATGTGAGCAGTTGGCCTGATATATGCTGTCCACTAGTTATAGTGGGCACCTTGTATCAGTCCAAACAACCCCTTATGGTGATAGGTTAAATACAATCTTTATTGAAAGCTATCCTAGTGGTAGCTATGGAGAGCAGCCTTCAGGTTAAGTCTTGAAGGAATGTAAAGCAGCTTGTTTTACCAGTCAATAATCTCTTGAATGACCAAATGAAAGGACAACCACACCAGGTATATATTCAACATATATGTATTTAAGATAAAACAGACCCCTCTAGTCTCTTAATGAGGCTTGAGTTCGAAGTAATTAAGTTATAAGTCAGTATTCAACAGTAAAAGCACAAATACACGTTTGGGCCCTAGGGGCGTACCAAACCATGTACCAATAAAGTGGTATAAGAACCACGACTGAACTAGACACAAGGCCTAGAGCTTGTAGAAGTGCTTGGACCACAAGGAACCGCCCAAGGTAGTGACACAGGGGACCCACGGGGTTCGCATGCTCTGTGAGAACACAGCCGCGAATCGCCGTTAACTTCTATGGGGAAAGTTGCGGTTGGAAATTAAGAGTTTAAGGACACTTAGAGGACAACTACAAGCAAACCCACTTGGACTTAGAGGGGTCTAGGGCCAACACCCACGGGAGCACCGGAGTACTCGAGTTACCTCACCCAGGGAAGCTGGGTGCATAGGTGTCAAATGGTGTCGGGTCGCGGCGTCGTTTTCAATGGAAGCTGGCAAAGAAGTGCTGCTGCCATGAAAAGGAGAAGTGTCTGAAGAGATCCAAGCCTGGATCTAGGATGGAAGGAACCTCAAAGCAGAGGGGACAGAGTCTGGGTCACTTACCAGTGACCAGGGGCACGACAGTCCAATGCCCACAGATGTCGGGTGCTTCAGGTGAGTTGACAAGTGTCTTGACTCTTCAGCCATGAGGTCCAGAAGGTGTTGACAACAACCAGGAGCTGGATTCGAGCTGCCCATAAAGTCTGTTGAGTGCTGCAGTATCGTCAACTAGATTGGCCGCAACAAGCCTTGGCAACGGCAAGTCACGTGAAAATAGAAAAGGAACGTTGGTGCAGACCAGCAAGGTCTGGGGGTCTCACCCAGAAAGGGTAAGTTGGGGCACGTCTGGAGCAACCAGGAAAGCCCAATCAGAAGAGGAGTTGCCTTTGTGGGGACCCACTAGCCAACAGGCTAGTGATTGTGAAGGAGCCTCAATCGGTCACACTTGAAACTGGCCCATGTGTCTCTCGTAGAGTGGAGGCCAGAGATCTTCAGTGCAGACGGTGCTCAAGGCTGGGCCTACTCAGAGCCCAAAGCACAACTTCAAGGAAGACCAGGAAGATGATGGATCAGCAAAAGATTACAGTGTCCAGGGGTCACGGTTTCACATCACCCACAATAGCCACGGGCCTCAGCTTTGCTGTGGACTCAGGGTAGCCTTGGCAAAGTCTGGAAATCCACCTCTGGTGATGCAGAGACTTTGGCATCTGGTGGGAGCTTCAGAGTTGCAGACCGGACAGATGCTTCTTTGGTGCCTGCCAAGCAGGGGAGTCACTCCTTGACCCCAAGGGAGATTTCTTCAGTCTTCTAGTTGAAGTGGAATGTTGAAGGTCCAGGATATATGCTGCAGAGTTTTGTCCAGGGTAATCTAAAGTCTCAGGGACTGGGTTCCCATACTTATACTAAGTTTGGGGGTTGGACATACTCTAGGGACCCACCTATGGGAGGGTTTGGAAAGAGGTAGCCCCTGCAACCGGTTTCAACTGGACTATGCACAGGGACACCAAGTGTGCCCCAGTGCAGGACTTCAAACCACCAGAGAGTGCTCCCGCCCAGCCCCAATACACATCTGCCTGTCTGGGGAAATGGTTACACCTCCCTGGGACAGGAAACCTATTGTCCAGGCCTCCCCTGCCAGAGTTTCGGTCAGCAGCAGGAGGCCAGACCCGTGTCTGTGGCAGTGGCATCCATTTTGTGATGCCAGGGCTTCAGAAAGTCTTTACCGGGTAGACCAGTGTGAACGTGTCTCTCCCTCTATAAGGGTGGAATGATACCCCCGTCGCCAGAACTGGCAGGTGGGTGGTATTCCAAAGCGTTTGACACCAAACACAACATGTTTCCATGCAGCCAGTCCAAAGTTACATTTTTTTTCTTTTTTTTTAAATTAAATTTTATTTTATTGCCATTTTCGTTAACATGGAACACCTTCCAACAACAAAACAAGCCAGTTGGACATTACATTTTCCCATGACCATCTATGCAATCATGAGACAAAAAATATATAAAAGAAATTCAGTATCTAATCACACATTTGGTGTTGAGTACCCCGTGCATAATACTTTTATGAAACCTGCATCTGTTTTATTCCTGCGAGGGTCAACAATGGTGTGCAGTCACTCTACAGCAGTTCTACATCAAGGCAGTCCGGTAGAATTGCAGCAGTTATACAGTCTGTTCATTTATACCTGTGCTTTCACAAGTACCGTTTAGTAAGACATGCGAGGAACCAAGGGATACCTCCCGACTTTCAACACCCCCATCCCCCAGTGCCAACGCGAAACGAGAGCTCCCGCATATTTACTCAGCCGCGTCTTTCTGATTTTGTGCCCATTGCAGAAAGGGTTCCCAGATGTCACACGGCCTGGAGGTGGGTGGCATGAGTTCCCAAAAAGTAGATAGCTGAGTGTGCCCAAATGCTACAGCAGCGAGCCAGCCCTCAATCGATGACAGTCTTCTCCCACCCCAACACACCGCCACCTGTCTTTTAGCAAATAATAGTAGCAGAGTATGCAATTTACGTGTTTTTGGCAGGGTGTCTTTAACAAATCCCAGTAGTCCCACTATGGGAGATGGCAGATCGGACCTACCAACTATTTGATTCACTGAGATAAATATCTTAGTCCAATAATCTGTTAATTTCGGGCATTCCCATGCCATGTGCAAAAACGTGTCAAGGGAGAAACCGCATCTCCAGCATCTATCGTCTGCACGTAGCCCCATCCTATGAAGACCAATAGGTGTTCTATAAAATCTGTGCAGAAACTTGAAATGAATTAATCTTAACCTATAGTTTGGTGACAGCTCAGACAGCTGCCCGCAACAGAACCTCCACTGGTCCTCGGTCAGCGGGGTAGCCAGCTCATCATTCCAGTATTGCAGGGATTTGGGACAGACCACCGGGGCCGAGTCCTGCATGTGCTTATAGATCCGCGTTACCAGATTACGGGGGGATGGAGAGCCTACCACATTTTCCAGAGCTGTCAGAACCGGCGGGGCTCTCGGAAAGTCCCTGCTAAGAGCTCTACATGTCGCACGGAGTTTATGATACAAGAATAACTCAGGAAAAGACGCATCCCGATCGCCGTCTGCAGGCGGAGGGGGCCTGAAAGTGTTATCTGGGAACAAGTCAGCAAAGGTGTGAAGATGCAATTTTTGCACAAGGGACCTGTCAATCCCATCTGCAACACATGGTAGCAATGGATTCTGCGTCAGTGATAACGAAGGGCATACAACAGCGGGACCCCCGCTCTTTTACGCAGCTCCTCCCAAGCCCATCTCAGCGTGCCTGCGGTATCTATGTCAACCTTTGGGCGGCAAGCAGGTTTGCAAATTGCCACTTTAAGTGGGGTGGGCGCAACTACGTCGTGCTCTACCGCCACATGAGGCTGGAAGGGTGTCGGGTGTACCCAGAAATGCAGGTATTGGGCCTGAGCGCTGAGCGCATACAAACGCATGTCCGGAGCACCCATGGCTCCCTGGCGCAGTGGTAGTGTTAGCATGTCCCAGGATACCCTCGCCTGCCCACCTACCCACACCAACGCGACAAGATGTGACCTGAGAGTGTTGAAGAAATGCGACATTAAAGAAATCGGGACATTCGCAAATAAGTACAGAAACTTGGGTAGGACAATCATTTTAGCTAAGGCCAACCTACCAGTCAGGGACAGAGGAAGTTTCGTCCATATTTTGACCTTCTCCTCCAGCCACGTCATGGCTCTCCCATAATTTAAATTCCAAATTTCCTGCACGTCCCGACTGATCCATATTCCCAAATATTTTACTGCCTCTACTTTCCACTTCAGCGGGTACTCGGAATCGGTTCTTGGCGTGCCATCTGTTAAGGGGAAAACAACAGATTTTGACCAGTTGATAGATATCCCAGCCAGTCTTCCGAACCGTATAAATTCCCGCAACACGGGGTCCAGATTGTCCTCCGGGTTCATAAGGTAGAGGGTTACATTATCCGCATATAGCGATATCAAAAGGCATCTGGAACTAAATCCTATACCTCGTGCTGTGTGATACTGGCGGATACGCGCAGCAAGAGGTTCGATTGCTATTGCGAATAATAGTGGAGAAAGGGGGCATCCCTGTCTTGTGCCACGTGATATTGGGAATGGATCAGAGAGTAGCCCGTTGACCCTGATCCGAGCGCTGGGGGAAGTGTAGAGTAGCTGTATACTGTTAATAAAAAGCGGGCTGAACTCCATACGACCCAGGATGGTGAACAGATAAGGCCACTCCAGGGTGTCAAAAGCTTTTGTAGTGTCTAGAAACACTACTGCGGCGTGGACGTTGGGGTGCAAATAATGTAATACTGAAAAAATGGTTTGTAGGTTGTGTGACGTCGATCGCCCCGGAATGAACCCCAACTGATCAGGAAGTGCAATCATGGGCAGCAGTGGCTGTAGTCTATTAGCAATCAATTTCGCGTATATTTTGACATCTACATTTATCAGGGAGAGTGGCCTCTATGAATCCAACTCAGAGTCTGGTTTTCCTGGTTATTGCAGGCTAATTATTATAGCTTCCCTCATGGTAGTGGGCAATATATTTCCGTTTCCAGGGCTTCCCTGTAGACCTCCAGCAGCCTTGGCACCAATTCTTCTACATATGGTTTATAAAAAGCTGTGGTCAGACCGTCAGGGCCGGGGGCCTTGTCAAGGGGCAAGCTTGTTATAACCTGTGCAACATCTGCAGCCGTGTACGGGAGATCCATGTATTTTCTGTGATTGTCATTGAACCAGGCTAGTGCGATTGAGTCTAAAAATGATTGCGTACCCACTGGGCTGTTGTCCTGTGTGGCCTTGTAGAGATTGGTATAGAAGTCAGAGAAGGCGGTCAAAATCTCCCCCCTACCTCTAATCATTTTGCCTGTCGCAGTGTGTATCTCGTGAATGAATGTGGCGGCTCTGGGTGCCTTTGTCATACCTGCCAGCATACGACCCGGTCTGTCACCCTCCCCATACCTCATGGCCTCTGCGTATTACCCCAGAAACTTTACCTCCCGCTGCGCCTCCTCAGAGTACTCCAATAGTTTAGCTTTAAGCAAGCCAGTAATTTTTGGGTCCCCTGTTGCATAGAATTCTTCTTCTAGAGCCTTAACCCCTTCGGTGCTCATGACGGAACGGTTCCGTCATGAGCCACGGTTGAGCTGTGCTCATGACGGAACCGTTCCGTCATGACCACGCCCGCGCAAGATTCCGTCAGCACAGCGGCGGAATCTGCGCAGCATGGAAGGGGTTAATATTAGTCTCCATAGAGGCAAGAGTCCCTCTTATTGCCTTTAAAAGACCCAGCTGTCTGGCAATACATTTACCTCTAATTATTACGTTAAAAGCCTCCCATAGTGAGGCTTCGGTATCCACAGTGCCCGTATTCAGATCAAAGTATTCGATGATATCGGACCTAATTTCTTCTTTAAAGGCGTCATCAAGGAGAGTCTGAGGTGGGAGACGCCAGGTAAAAACCCTCTTTGGTGAGTCGGGGAGTGCCAGCCGCAACATGCACGGGGAGTGGTCCGAAAGTGACCTGGGCATGTGCACAACATCCATAGACCAAGTGGCGACATCCCTGGATACTAACCAGTAATCCAGACGTGACCATGAATTGTGGTGATCAGAAATGCAGGTGCCCTCCCCCAGCTGGGGATGCCATTCGCGCCATATGTCAATAAGATCCCCATCGGCCACAATCGCCCACAACGCGGCGCCAGCCGCCGGGTGCAAGGTGCGGGCAGCTCCCCTCCTATCAAGTGTATCATCTAGGATAGCATTAAAGTCTCCTCCCCACAACACAGTCGAACAACCAGCTGCTCTAACCTTAGACCAAATGTTATGAAAAAAATCGGGAGAGTCGACGTTGGGACCATATATAGCCACAATCGTCACAAGAACACCACATATAGGTCCATGCACCAAAACATGCCGGCCCTCAGGGTCGCTCTGTGTATACCACTCCCTCCAGTCTAGCCCCTTCTTAATCAGCACAGCCACCCCCCGTGCATAGTTAGAATATACCGAAGAATATAAGTGTCCCCATCGGTTGTGACGGAGTCTCTGTGAAGGTGTCACATTCAGGTGTGTTTCTTGCAGTATGCATATGTCTATGTTGTGGTGTGATAAATAGGCATGAACCAGTCTTGATTTCCTACCATCATTGAGCCCACGAACGTTTCAAGTGGGGCAATTTAGAGTGTTAACAGACATTGACCAGGTTTACAATTCCAGTTGTCGTGCATATATCCACGGCGTGATACTTCAACCAGCTGTAATATAGTTTTACCCATATCGTGCGTCCAACACTGGCATGAAACAATAACATAAACCCTACCCCCTTCCCTCCACCCACTCCAACCCCCCAAACAGGTTATAGCAAATCCCTCCTAAAATAACCAAAGCATGCAATCCACAGCATGACAATCGGGATCCTTCCCATGAGGGCGCAGCAATACTGGCGTACTTCCTTGCTTACGCAAGGTGGCCGGGAATACTGCGGGTTAGGCTATTCGCACGAAACACTGCATAACCTGAAATGATGTGGAAAAAAGCTGCAGGACAATTGGCAGTATCTCTCTCGGCAATGCACAAGTTTCCCATTTGCACAATCCTATTGGCCAGAGAACGGAGCATGTTATAACTATATCAGTCATTGTGACTTAAGTTAGCTTCCGCCCTCCCATCATCTTCGCGATGTCCCTTCTTCTGTTTCCCACCGACGTGTTTAGCAAATTTGAGTGCAGATTTCGCATCCGTGAAAAAGTGGGACGTCTAATCAACTGATAGCTTTAGGTTCGCTGGGTACAGCAGTGAGTGCGGGATTTGCGCCTATAAGAGAATCTGCTTTGCTTGAATGAATTCACATCGCGCCGCTAGCCATTCTAAAGTTAGAATTTACTGTGAGGTTATAATGCACTTAAGAGTATATGAGCAGGCTGCACCACAAACAGCATCAGAGGAGGTACTCCGAACGCTGCAGAGGAGCTCTGCTCATGCAGGGGTACCCTCTCACATAAAAACCAAGCACTCTGCCTTCAGGATTGTTAAGGCCTGCCATAGGATTGACTTACAGGTTTTATATGTGTGTGCAATGGTAGTGATATAGGTAGCCTATACCACAATAAGGGGTGCAGTAACAAATCCTTACCCAGGCTGCAGTAGCAGACCTGTGGTGTCATTTTGGAGTGCTTCCCATGGGGGGCATAATGCATGCTTCAGCCCCTGGTAGGCCTCTGAGGTACCTATGCCCTAGGTGCATAGTATACCATATACTAGGGGCTTATAAGGCACTCCAGAATCCAATTAGAAATGTACCTAATGTGCATGGAAACCATTTTAGAGAGGAAGCAGCTAGACTGGGGTCCTGATTAGCAGGGCCACAGCCAGACTAAGGTCGAAAAACAGTGAAACACCAGCAAAAAGTGGGGGTACCCATGTGAAGCAGATCCTACTCTCCTACAGTATTAATTCGATTTTTCTTGTTGTTTTGGCCTTATTGTGTTTATAATATAAGAAGTTCTTATTATAAACCTGTATGGAGTCCTCTTACGGTGTATTCATTGTGTTACTGTATGCGTGTGTTGCACAAATCCGTTACACATCGCCTCTTTGGATAAGTCTGACTGCTCAGTGCCACGTTACCAGAGGGTGAGTACAGGTTATCTTTTATTTTGTACTTAGCTTACCCTGACTAGAGTGGTAGTTCCTGCCTGGCCTGGGTGCATACCTCAGCCAACCAGGAATCCCATTTCTAACTCCCACTATGCCACATCAGCCAGGAACCAGCCTTAGGCAAATCAGTCTTGATCTTGCTTCAACAAAAACAGTCAAGCCCGAACTCCCAGCCTTGGCCCCCTCTGAACTGAAACGCAAGCAATTAAAGACCGACTGGTTTCGACCTAAATGGGCCACTTCAGTCAAGTGCAGCTTGAGTCCTATGGTACAGTGAGCTTGGGAGCCATGTCAGGGCACACCCATTGCACCTAGGGAGGTGCACTGAAGTACACAAAACGTGATGGGAAGAATGCTTGAATTTGGCTCAGCCACTGATAATTACTTTGGGCCACGTTCCATTTCATATTTTTTTTTGCCCATCGTGCCACCTCAGACAGGAACCAGTCTTAGGCAAATCAGCCTTGATACTGCTCCAATAGGAACAACCTAGCCTGAACTGTCAGGCCAAACTTGCTCTGAACAGGATCACAAACAAACCAAGACCAATGGTGGCCTTTTTGGTCCTATTCGGGGTGGTGTAGCTTGAATCCTACTGCACAGCAATCTTGGAGCCTACATCTGGGCATGCTTGTCACACATAGGGTGTCGCTCTGCAATACACAAAAAATTATGGGTGGATTGAGGTGGTACGGTGGACAAAAATGATGACTAGGATGAGGCCCCAAGTAATTACCAGTGGCTTAGGTTAGTTCAAGCATACCATCTATTGCTTTTTACATTCTTCATCGTGATGCTTTAAGTGCGTGCTGAGACGTGGATCATGTGCACATTGTGCCACTGGAACCGGGTTGCACCCAGTGCTGAATTTATGAAAGAATAAGTGCCAGGGCTGTTGTCAGGAGGTCTCTACAGCTTGCACCACCCATTCCCCCAGCCAGTGCTGCCGGTGACAGTACAAACACATGTACGAAAATTACACTCCTTTAATTGTGGCAACCTCAGAGGAACCCAGGCCCCCAGAGTTATAAGAATGTCTTGGGTGGCTGGTATTAATCATTTTAATGTATATTGAATTAATAAACAACTGTTGTTGCGCATATCTCTAAAGAACCACAAACAACCTCACCATCTGGTAAACTGTCATAAGACCTGGTGTTGGCAATTAAGTGCCGGAGCCGAGCACCGGAAACCACCAGCTCAAATTAAGCACTGACTGCGCCCACCAAAGATGCCCAAATAGACCGAAACTGGTCTTCAGTTGCCTGTGTTCCAGACGCGGGCCCCATGCTCATTGTGCCACTGGAAGCAAGCTGCACCCAATCGAAAAGGCCCAAATAGACTAAAACTTGTCTTGGGCTGCTCGAGTTCAGTTCAGAGAGGACCTGCCTTGGCAGTTTGGGCTGAACTGCTCTTTTTGTAGTAGGACTAAGGCTGATCTGCATATGGCAGAGTCGATTCGGAGTTGGCAATGTGGGCAAAAAAACGATAGGCTGAGATGCTGCCGAGTAATTACCAATAGCTGAGTTTAAGTTTTCAAAACGTTGGGTTTAAGGATCACAGTCATTTATATTTTTAGATTCTTATGTAATCAGCAAGATGGCATCAGTGGATTAAATGCTTACTGTGAGGAAATTGTTATTCTGTTACCCCAAAGTCAGGAAATGGCAGCTTGTGTGCACAAGTTATGTATTATACTATTTTGGGTGACATGTATCTACGGTCTTATTTTGAAGCTGTACCTGTGTTGTAATATTTTCATGACTGCCTGATAATCAGGGTAGTGGGAATCCTCATTTTGTGCCTACATCATTACTTGTCACCTATATAATTTAAACAAAGATTATTGCATTAGCAGGAGTGCAACACTTAGGGGCATATTATCAAGCATGGCGTTAAAACTATCGCCGCTTTAGCGGCAGAAAACTGCCGTTATAACGGCGATAATGGGCTTGATAATATGCTCTATGGAATTCCAATTGAAGCCCATGTTGGATGTGAAGGACATCTAACCCGAGCTTCAATTGGAATTCCATTGAGCATATTATCAAGCCCATTATCGCCGTTTTAGCGGCAGTTTTCTGCCGCTAAAACGGCGATAATTTTAACGAGGTTCTTGCTAATATGCGCCCAGAAGCGGCCCCTGCAGGTAAGAGTTGGGCCGGGGTGAGGGGGGTCTCGACAGAGGACAACGAGGGAAAAATAAATATTTCTTTAATTTTCCCTCGCCATTGTCTGTCGAGTCCCCTCCAACCCACCTTACCACTCTTACCTGCACGGGTCGCTCATGCGTGACACCTGACTGCTTGTAGATCTTGTCGAGTGAGAAAAGTAAAACTGCTTTGGCCTCTGGAGGTGTCAGGGAACTTTACACTTCTTATAAGGTGGAAAGTTTCCCAACTTTGGCTGATTTTGGAGGTATAATTTATTCTTTGCACACCCCAGTCGGTTGCCAGGGTTGAAAATGAATGGGAACACCCAATTCATATTTGAAGATTTTCCCAGCCATTTAATTTTCTCCACACTGAAGTCTATCTCTATCACCAGATACAATTAGGGTTAGTAGGATATGGTAAATCTGAAATTCGAGCTCATGGACGTTTCCTTGGAAATGTACAAATGTGGATTTCTGAATTTAACCCTCGAGAAACCTATGCATTCCCTAAAAAGGGCAAACGTAGATTTTATTCAACTACAGTTTTTTTTGCCAATGAATCCCCTCTCGAGCTCGGCACAAAACTACAGTGCAGGTGCGGTACCTCGTAATACATGTTGCAAGATGAAAGTTGACATATTAGTCCCACCATCTTCTCCCAAGTGTGTTACTAAACGTACCACAATATAATTATTACTTTTATTCCCTTTCCGTCTTTTGACCAGAAAAACAATGTTGTCAAATAATCCTGACTGACCTGCTAATCAGGCTTTAAAATACAGTATTAAATGCCATGGACCTAATAAATTAAGGTTGTGGTGCACATTGTGAAGTATTTTTTTTCCCCTAATTTAATTGTTTCTGTTGGCGGGAGGTAGAGTTTTGAACTAGGCATGAGCTAATTAGCAAGAAGAGGATTCCATGCTGATAAGGTATTATGGGAAAGCAATAGTGAAAGAGGTACTAGGGGGCATATTTACAACAGAATGGTGAAGCGTGGCGTTAAGCAAAAATGGCAAATGCAACGCTTCACCATTCTGAAAACGCAGGGATGAGCTGTACTCTCAAGAATGCGGTGCACCCCTGCGTTTCTTTTAGCGCTGGCGCCACATCTAGCTGCCTAGTGCCAATGCAGGCACCCTTGCACCATAGTGTAAGAGTGTCTGCATTGGGGGAAATTTGCATTTGACGAAGCAGCGCACGCAACGAAATTCGTTTTATTTATTCATATGTTTACTTACCTCTATTTGGCTGTATTCCGTAGTTTACTACCCCACACCCTGTCCCTCCCCCGCCCCACGTCACCGCCCGGCAGTACTCACACCACCGGCCGCTACTGTGTGCAGCACACAAAGAAGTTGAAATCGCCTTTTGTTTAATGATTGTTTATAGTGATTTGCTGTTTCTATGTGTACTGCACAATGCAGCAGACATACAAACAGCAAAAACGAAGAGAAACTAGTCAATTCACCTTGTTTCACCATTTTAAGACCAGGTTTTTCCTGGTCTTATTTTTGGCTCTGCCTCCTATTTACACCACCCTTGTAAATAGGGGGTAGTGTCAAAATCAATGGGTGTTGCGGTGGAACACCCACCTTAACACCCATTGCATGCCCCTCTCGCGCTAAATAAGGCGAAGGGATTATCACCACAGTAACATCGCAAAAAGTAACGCTCCTGTGGTGATAGGGGCTTGTAAATATGCCCCTAGGTGTTTTAATTACATATTGTGCAGCAGTGGTGTGTGAAGCAGCAGATCCTGCTTGTAAGATGGGCTTTCACAGGACTCGTGAGGAATGGAGTTTAGTGGGTCCACCATGGGCTCCTTAGATTGAAGCATCGCTGGCTCTACTACATCTCACAAAAGGAGGGGGACGTCAGTTCCCATATGAAGCAGTGCTCATCACACCTGTTGGTATGTAGGTGTGAACTGGTGGAAAGTGGCATGCCAGCAAAAATGTGTCCCAACAGCTGTGAACCGACTTTCTAACATAATACTGTCCATCGATCCTCTTACACTATACAAAGCAACCCATTTTTAATGTGCGCTTGATATAAATATTGTTATGAAGGACAAAAAGTGGTCAGCTGAATGCTTGCAATAATGCCAGCCACAGGTAAATATTCTTGGACACATCCAAGTTCACTATGGTTTTGCCAACCGTGGCCATGGACCATCCTTATCAAAATCAGCCTTGGCCAATAGGTCCAGTAGGGACTGTAAAGACATGTCCCCTCTGAACCAGAACAAAGGCAACCCCAGGCAGGTTCCATTCTTATTGGGTCTCATCAGTGAGGTGCAGCAGAGTCCTGCGGCACAGCGAACACAATAACCAAGTCTGCGTATTCCATCTCACTTAATACTGAGTAAAATCAGAACATGATAAGTGGAATGCTTGAATGAATCTCAGCAACTGGTAATCACTCTAGGCCACATTCCAGTCCATTGCTGTTTTGCTTACTATGACATTCCAGAAAGGGACTGACCTTATGCAACTAATGATGTGCCAGTATCTCTAATAGGATTCAAAATAGAGGTTGGTGGACACGATACCCCAACACAAATGTGGTGGTTGCCATGGCTGCCTCATACCAATATGGTAAATGAGATTAAACGCTTTGGAATACTGACTGAGTACGTGGATAATTTTGATCACATATGTGCATAAGGCTGTGCAACTCTTTTGTGACTTGTAAACCACAGGTCACGTTTTTTGATGCAAATGGCATATTCTGTCATGTTTTGACTTGCACCCTATCCAACAAAATCAACTCCTGCAATTAGATTTGGATAACACATGATTTTTGCAAAGAGGTAGCGAAGAACATTGGCGTGCCCCCAAAAAGTAAATTGAGTAAAGCCAGCCAAGGACGTGGTCAATGTGAGTGTTCAAAATGGAGTTCATTTACAAACATTCAATTTGCAGCCTAAATGCCACTAAGAGAAGGGCAATAACTGCACTAAACACCCCTTGAACTCTATGCTTCATGCTATAAGCTCAGCGGGCTGAGTGACCACACACACTTGTGAAGGTCACTGGTTAAAAGCCCTAGAGGTTTTCTCAACCTTAATTTTTTCTCATTGTGAAAAAATGAGTACCGAGGCCTTGTATAATTGATGTCTTTACTGGCCTCACATAACTGGTATTGGGTCTCCATATTTCATTAAAGTTTGGGGACTTTAGCTGACAGTCGTACATGCAACGCATGTGTGTACACTGGGTGTATCAGGCACTTGTGACTAAGTGTCTAAAATATATGCAGACTCATGTTTTCATACTATAGAATAATGCACATGGAAGAAAGTGAGCAGGGAGAGACTTTAAGCAGCGATGAAACTGTCTCTCCTGCACGATGTACTTCCTGCCTGATCTCAGGGGTGGTCTCACGCCCTCTTCATCAGTTGATGCAGCACCAGAGTGCACCCACTCCTATGGGGGCCACCAGAACTCATCCCAGGGTATAGTTCACTGCATCCCTGCAGCGTGTCAGTGGCAACGTTGAGAAGAAGCACACGTGCCCTCACAGCATCCTTAGGTCCCCCCCACAGAAAGGAGCAGTTCCTGGAATCCTCAATACCCCTCCAAAGAGGTCTCAGGGTTGAGCAAATCCACAATGGCAGATATTCAGTGTCCCTCAAGAGACTCTAGGGGGCATATCAACAACAACCGGCGATAATTATCTCTAAGCGCACTTAGCGCTAGGATAATTATCGCCGGCTAGCGTGAATTTTCATCGCTGAGATAGCGTGCTATTAGCAACGCTTATCTCAATAGCGATAAAAATCCTCACGCTAACAGGCTAACGTGAGATTATCGCTGGAAACCCAGCGATAATCTCACGTTACCTTGTTGATAGGGACAGGCAAACTTAGCCATGATATCCTCCTTCCATAGGATATCATGGCTAAGTCAGAAAAATACCAGACTTAAAAAAGCAGCGTTAACCGCGGTTAGCGTTGCTTTTTTTGTCTCTAACAGGGTTAGCGACATTCCTGATAATAGGAGAAATGTCGCTTAGCGACATTTCTCCTATTATTGTACTCTGGAACGCCCCCTTTGCATCTCATTAGAGATGCAAGGGGAAGCGTAGAGTAAAAGGGTGCTAACATGCAAATTTGCATGTTAGCACCCTGTTGTTGATAGGGCGCTAGTTTTATCTCTCCTTTTTTGGCTTTTAAAGCCAAAAAAGCAGAGATAAAGCCCTTGTTGATATGCCCCTATACTTGGTTACATACTTCTGCAATGGGATACTTCAGTTAGGCAAAGAAAATTGCTTTGATTTCACAAGGTGAATGCTTCCAATAAAATAAGAGAACTGCCTCCGCCCCCTGCTTAAAAGTGAGTCAGCTGGAATGTTTAGAATTGCAGGCGGTGCTATGCAGCCCTTCTGTTGTGGCCACTTCACGGTAAAAGGCCAAGTTAGGGATTTGTGCCAGGGGCACACTTTCTGTATTTCTGCACCAATAGGCATGTCCTCGAATCTGGTTTAGACTCCAGAGTCTATATTCTCCTTGGCCTAGGACTATTTATGGGACCGTGGCATGAGACACATTTGGCCAATATTATCTGCTCTTCCTCTTTCTAGCAACCTGTGCTTTCCCTTTTAGGCTCCTGTCCTCTCTTCCTCCCTCTCTCTTCTTTCCACATGTCTCTCTCTCTAATTCTCTCTCTCTCGCTCGCTCTCTTCACACATGCCAAGGACAGACTTGGACCAGATGAGATTGAAAACAATGACAAGAGACCTCTATTGATGCCATTGTCATTAAGTATACATTTGCTGCTTTAATTGCTTTTTCAAATTCTCAATGCCTGCCTCCAATCCATAGGGGCTGCACATTCATCAGATGTTCCAGATAACACATGGATGGGAAGCTAATCCCCTTTGAAATCTATGAAATGCAAATGTGCCCCATGCATATTCATCTGTGTCACCCTTCAAAGCTGTCTCAGTGCAGCCAGCGCTGTACACACGTTTGCTTCGTTCGGTGGCATATAGAGTTGCTGAGTGCTGTGATTTCAGTAACCCTTCTCTCTTATAAGGTTCCTGTGCTAACGCCGTTCCACATGTCAAGGTCTCTTAAATGGCACGTTTTCTTGAGCTAATGGACCTGATATGACTACTTTTGAGTTAGGCCGCCTTTCCCTGATTTTTGGATGGCACTGAGCGAGTGTGGGATGAATTCCAAACTTCAGAAGAAACAGATGGGTTATAATCATGCCGTTTGGTAGTCTAACACTCAATCAGGCAAGATCCCCAAGTGCCTTTATTTCAGTAATCATCCAACTTGGATTAACCCAGATCGCCTTATCTGAGTTCTGACTTTCAAAAACGGTGGCCTTTATTATGTGCACTCCTTATTTTTGTTTTACATCCATTCATGAGTTGTATACTGATATTTATGACATTAGTGGCACAGAGCAGCGCAGCAAGCTATCTCACTGTGCTGCCCTGCGTCACTGGCAAAGGACAGTAATGAGCCATATTTATCCAATGCAATGCATTCCTGTCCATTCCCACTGCACTGGCGCTGTTTTTGCAGCCTAGGGCCAACAGAGGCACCCTTCCACTGTGGTGTAGGCACAATTATTTTGTGCAGGAAGGGACACCTTTACTTCCTCAGTAGGAACTGTGCGTTTGTTGGACAACATAAATGTTGGCATTGTGCCAGACTGATTCTATGCACCCCCTCAGGATGTGTTGGCCTATGGTCCTGCTATCTCACAGTGCAACCATAAGTAACCCTAAATCTAGGAAGGTAACAAATGGATTATACAACCTTAGAACATGACAACCCTGACTCCCCAAGGAATCGTGGTAACAGATATAGCACCCGTTCACTTCAGTCACTCGTGCATGCCCAAAGAGATATACAAGAAATACACAAGCAAGCGTTTCAATATTTATTGAAGCATTGCGATTCTTGTATAAAATATATGTGCTGCAATGTTATGTTATGTTATGTTATGTTATCGTATTTTGTATAGCGCGCGATTACCAAATAGGTGTCCTGGCGCTGTCCATTACTCATAAACCAAGATCCGAATTATTTAACAAACAACCAAGTCTTCAGCGCTTTCCTAAATTGAAATAAGTTTTCCATGCGACGCAGGTAAAGTGGCAAACCGTTCCACAGCTTGGCTGCGCCGTATGAGAAACTACGGCCACCCCAATTAGCTTTCCTTATAAGAGGGACCTTAATCAAACTGGCCTCTGACGAACGGAGGTGTTGGGCAGGGACATACCTTCTAAAACTGTTGGTGAGGAAGTCTGGGCCTTCTCCGTGTAGGGCCTTAAAGACCAAGCAGAGGGACTTAAACTGGACCCTATGCTTAATAGGAAGCAGTGAAGGTTTCGAATGGCTTTTGATACAGGCGCGAATTTGGGGAGGCCGGTTAGTAGTCTGGCAGCGGCATTCTGCAAAAGCTGCAGTCTATGCAGCAGGCCTTCCTGAATGTTGAGGTATAGACTGTTGCAATAGTCCAGTCTAGATGTTATCAGGGACACTACAACAGTCTGTCGATGCTCCTGAGGAAGCAGGAACAAAATCTTCCTCAACATTCTCAGGATGTAGCCGGTCTTTGAAGCTACCGCCTTTACCTGTAATGCCATGGACAGCTTGGCATCCACTACCACTCCAAGATTCTTGACTTTATTTACTGGAGTGGGAAGGGTCCCCAGTTCCTGCGGCCACCATGCTGGGGTCCAGAAACTAGGGTTGTTACCAAATAACATAGCCTCGGTTTTGTTGGAATTCAACCTAAGGCAGTTACTAGCCATCCATTGCGCCACCTCAGACATACAAAACTGAAAGTTCTGGTCCAACCCTAGTTCATGGCCGGGTACGAGAGACACAACAATTTGCGTATCGTCCGCATAGGAGGTAACTCTAAAACCGTGGTTTCTGATAATGGGCGCTAAGGAGGAGACGTAAATATTGAAAAGTGTGGGACTCAGAGAGGATCCCTGTGGGACCCCGCAAGGCAGCGAGAAGGGTCGAGAAGCAAAGTTTTCCAAGGAAACTATTTGGCTCCGACCGGAAAGAAAGGAGTTTAGTAGGTCCCATGCCTTATGCTGAATTCCACTTTTCCTAAGTTGGTCCATCAACAGACCATGGTGGGCGGTGTCGAACGCAGCGGATAGATCTAGAAGGATCAAGGCTGCTCTACCTCCCCGATCCACCGTGGACCTGATCTGATCCGTAGCCGCGATCAGCGCGGATTCGGTGCTGTGTCCTTCCCGGAAACCGTGCTGCGAGGGATCCAGTAGTAAGGTATTCCTCACAAAGGCTGTGAGTTGGTAATTTAGCGCCCTTTCCACTAGTTTAGCCGGAAATGGGATACGAGAGATAGGCCTGAAATTATTAGGATCGGAGGGATCCAAACTAGGTTTTTTCAACAGGGGGAGGATAGATGCCTTCTTCCAGACTACTGGAAATATCCCTCCATCAAACATACCGTTAAAGATTGCTGTGAGATGGGTGGCAATCGGTACTGGCGCCAATTTGATGATTTTCAGAGGGCAGGGGTCCAATGGGGACCCGGAGTTGACTTTAGCTATTAGCTCCAAGGTGTCCTGAAGGGTAAGATGTCTAAACTCCTTGAGGATAACAGGTGGTAGAGTTTCATTGGACTTTGTTTCGCCCTCCTGATTCCTCTCAGTTGGGTCGTTAAGACTAGTAAAAATAGTGTTAACTTTGTTCAAAAAGAAAGAGGCTATTTTTTCACAAAGCTCAGTGCTGGCCGGTACAGAAGCCGGTTTTACTGAGGACAGTTTATTGATAGTGGAAAAAATCTCTTTTGTAGGATTTTTTGCCACTACAATCTGAGAGGCAAAGTACTTTTGTTTGGCTTCCCCTAGCATACGTTTATATTTGGCCAAGCATGCCAGATATACCAGTTTATCACCAGCCGTATATGCCTTCCTCCAATTACGTTCTAATCTCTTACATACGCATTTTTGAGATTTTAATTCATGCGTATACCATGGGGCTGACGGCATAGCTCTATTAAAAACCGCCGACTTGGGTGGAGCCTGCTTTACACAAGTTTGGGTAAGCCAGTTCATATATAACAATGCAGCCTCCTCCATATTCCTGGTAATGGGTGTGAGCGAGGTGGAAAGTACTCTGGATAAGGTCTCAGCTTCCACCCTATTCCAAGCTCTGACTACTTTGGTCACTGTAAGGGGGCGCTCGTTGGATAAGTGGGGAGTGGGTGTGATGTTAAACCGAACTCCCGCGTGATCTGACCAGGCCAGAGGTAACAGAGCTGCGAAAGCTAATTCCGATGTATTGGAAAAGATCCCGTCAAGGGTATGACCAGCCTGGTGAGATGGACCCGTTACCCACTGTAGCAATTCTGCGGTTTCCATTATATTGAAGAGAGGCGCAGTATCTGGGTCCTCTGGCTGTTCAAGGTAAAAGTTAAAGTCCCCTAATATGGTATACGAGTTCCCCAGCAAGGCATCCTCCAAGAGGGTACCCAAGGAGCCAAAAAAAGGCAATTTTGTTCCCGGGGGTCTATAAATGAGGGTGCCTTTGAAGGAAAAATTACTAGTAAGTCTTAAGTTGAAGGCAAGTGCTTCGCACGCTGGCAATACTAGTGCTTTAAACGTTCCTTGCACTGAACTATGATATAAAATGGCTACCCCACCTCCCCTCTTATTAGCTCTATGAAGAACCTCGCATTAGTACCCTGGGGGAGTTGCTTGAACTAGATCTGGGCCAGATGCCTCGTCCGTCCAGGTCTCTGTAATAAATGCAATTTTAATATCTAGCTCCGACAGCAGTTGGGAGCATTCCATGCTGAGTTTTACCAGAGATCTAGCATTAATTAGAATACAAGAAAAAGTCTCAGAAGCCCCATTAGTGGAGGGACCAACATTAGTCCTGGCTTTAATGTATTCGGGGCAAATCCAAGGAAGAGGCAAAGAGCAGTTGGGGCAGGGGCCAGGGGACCGAGCCTGTCGGTGCTCTGCCGATACACGAAAGCAATCATCGTTGCTCCCCCTCGAGTTTAGCTCCATCAAGGAGGTTCTAGAGTAAACGAGACGTTTATGTTCGCCTGATTGGAATTGGACAGGGGGTAGTGCGCTGAGCGCGGCCTGGGCGCGGACGGGCGCAGACGGGCTTGCCTTAGGCGCGCTTTTGGCGCGCCAGCGGCGCGGTCGCGCCAGTGCCCCTGATATAGGTGTGCTGAAAAACAACTAGACCGCCTAGACCGCCCCTGCCTCTCTAAGATAGCCACCATTTCCTGAATCCCGATCCACAGGTGGAGTCTGCTCGGGTCTGGTGCGCGCCGGAAAGGCAGAGGGGACCAAGGTAAGCGAAGGCGTCAGTCACTGCTGAATTACGATTAAAAGGATAATTTTAAAAGTAATGTGCAAATATGCGAGCAGCTGAAACGTGCAAAGTACAAGAATTAAGAGCAGGATTAAAACAGTGTAATAACTCGCCTCCAGCAGCGAAAGTCTAATCAGCTAAAGATAAGCGCTAAGGGGAACATGCATCAACCAAACCAAAAGCGATTCCTTAATAGCGAGAAATAAGGATTCGTTATTAAGGATTCGCTATTGAGCATGCATCAACAGATTCGGTAAATTTTAGCGATTCCTTAAAAATCGCTATATTTACCGAATAATCAATAGCGGGGCATGCAAACTCCGATTAGCTATTTGCGAATTCGGTAATACCGAATTAGCTATTAGCGAATTCGGTATTAGCGAAATCGCAATTGACCGCGTCGCTCCGGGAACGTGCAGATGACATCACCAACCAGGAAATACTGCAGCCCCACCCTCATTGCCTCGACAGTGGAGCAAACAGGAGCTGTGAGTGAAGACTGCCTGTGCAGAGTGAAGCCACACCGACTGTGCAATTCGCAAAACCTATTCAACATGGAGAAGGAAGTGCCATCCAGCGCTGAGTCAGCACGCAAGCGCAAGCGCAAGTTCTCTGACAGGGAGCTGGAGTACCTTATAGAGGGAGTCAGCAGCAAGCACGATCGCCTTTTCGGTAAGCTGTCCCTCAAGGTGCCTGAGCAGGAGAAGCGGCGCATATGGCTGCGCATCCGGGAGAGGGTGAATGCAGTTGGTGTAACGCCCCGCAGCATCGACGACCTCAAGAAAAGGTGGTACGACCTGCGGAAGCGTGCCAAGGAGAGGATTGCGGAGAGGCTCCGGGAGGCGAGCAGGACCGGAGGCGGCCCTTCAACAGTACAATCCAACACTGCCCTGGAGGACCTGGTGGAAGGGACGATCGAGCGGGAAGCCGTCGTGGGAGTGACCCAGATGGACACGTCCAGCGCAGCCACAAGTGCCCAAGGTAAGATGCATGCCTGTGCCCATACCCAGCATAGCGTAAATCCATTCCCATGCCCCCAGCAGGACCTGAGTGTGTATGCAGCTTTGGGCCACACAGTTTTACTCTTAACACTAGTGCATCATGGGAGTTGTAGTCTAGTCAGCCCAGTGTGCATGTATAGGTGTAAATACAATTACGGATCACCACATCAGTTGAACATGGATGTAGACTGTTTATTTAGTGGATCACAGAGGGACATGTACGTGTACAACACTACGGAGGTGTAACTATCCCACTAACCATGCACTGTTTCACACACAGATGCATCTCCTGGGGAATCGGACGACAGCGGCCAGCTGATCATATCTGAGACACCGGTGGATTCCGACATGGAGACAGCGCAGGATGCGCATCCATCACCTCCACCTGCCACCCCACCACCACCAGCACCAGCACCACCAGCACCAGCACCACCAGCACCAGCCACACCAGCACCTGCACCATCCACACCAGCTGCAGCAACAACAGCCACTAAAGCGCAGAGGCGCAGGTCCCAAGTAGCGCCCTTGCAGGTGATGGAAACACCCTCCACACAATTGGGACAAACTCTGCGCACCATCACACCGCCTGCTGCACCACCTGGACGTGCCAGACTCCAACAGCGGCGCAGGGCTCGGTCAAGTTCTGTCTCCTCAGGCGATCTTGATCTCCCACACACTTCTGCCATCGAGGAGAGGATGCTACGTGTACAGCGCCTGCAGGGACGACACATGGCAACAATTAGCTCTAATATCGTGCGCCTTGCTCGGGAAATGCGTGCCATGAGTGCGGCGGTTAGGGACATGTCCACTGTGGTGGCAGAGGGCAATGGGCACCTGAGGGAGGACATCCAAGAGCTCACCCGTGCCATGAGGGAGGGCCATGAGTGCGAGACGAGGAGGCACCATCAGCAGTTGTTGCGGTCCGCGGCCTCTACAAAGGCCATCACACGTCTCAGCAACAGCACCGCAGTGTTGGCACTCCGCTCTGTGTCCTTGCAGGTGGACCTTGGGCACTTTTGCGGGGATGTAGCAAAGGCACTAGGGCAGATGACCGCTGCTGTCGAACACCTACAGAGCGGCACATTCATTGCTGGTGCATTGGGAGGGGAAGATGGCAGTGAGGCTGCCTCGAGTGTCAGCAGTGTGTCAGTGGCAGAGGCCAGCACCAGGCGCCGCAGTTCGCGGGCCTCCACGGGGACAGGGTGTGGTGAGGCGTCAGAGACACCTGAGCGGAGGCTTGGTGTACGTGGCAAGCGCCACTAGACAGAATTACAGGCCTACCTGACCGTGGTGGGGCAACCATGGTCCTCCCCTTCCTGAGTCTGCACAGCCGTGACTTTAACGCACATTTGTTTTAACTTCTTACATGTGGTGCATTTTTTCCATTGCTTGTTTTGTTGCACATACCGCAGTGCTACTGTGCATTAAACAGTTGCACCCCCAACAAATTAGTTATGTATCATTCTCACCTGATTCAGAAATGATGTTGCATGATGTATGTTCGCCTCCTATGGCCCTCTGCTGTGTTAGGGATGTGTGCCTGTCGGTGTTGGGCGGGTGGTTGGTCATCCCGGTGGTCCCCATTCCTGTCCACCTCTATGGGTATCCCCCTTCTGGTCGCAATGTTGTGCAGCATTGCACATACGGCAATAATCCGGCAGCAGGTTTCAGGTTTGTATAGCATGGCGCCGCCAGTCTTGTGTAGGATTCGAAAGCGACTCTTCAGAATCCCAAATGTCCTCTCTATTACATTCCTGGTGCTAATGTGTGCTGCGTTGTAGCGTTGCTCCTGTGGGGTTGCTGGATTGATGTATGGGGTGAGTATAAAATCACGCAGGGCGTAAGCACTGTCACCTAGAAGATAGAAGCAAAGACTTAGCAATGGTGAAGTTCATACATGTGTGGTGTTCATGTTGGGAAGCGGGATTTGTACGTACCAAGCAGGAGTCCCTCTCCAAATTCTCTGTTGAGTAGACGCCTGTGGATTCCACTGTTGCGGAATATGTAGGAGTTGTGTGTGCTCCCTGGGAATTGTGCCACTAGGTCCGTTATGATGTGATTGGCATCGCACACAACCTGCACGTTGATTGAGTGGTATGACTTGCGGTTACGGAATATGTACTCATTTGCTGCCGGTGGACATATGGCGATATGCGTACAGTCGATGCATCCAATTACATGGGGGAATTGTGCCACCTGGTAGAATGCCTGTTTGTTGCGGTCCAACTGCTGTGGGGTTGTGGGGAAGCTGATGTGGGAGTGTAGCATTGTCAGCATGGCATCTAGGAGTTTCTGGAAGAAGCGTGAGAGTGTGCTTTGCAATAGGCCTCCAGCTACCGCAATTACTCTCTGGAAATTTCCTAAAGCCAGTAGGTGAAGGCTGCATAGAACCTGGACGTGCGCAGGGATTGCATTGGTCCGGTGTGTCTGGTGCTGCAGTAATGGTTCCAGGTCTGCAATGAGGCGCATGATCATGGCACGATTGAGTCGATACTTCTCGTACACCTCGTCCTCATTCTGGCCGAGCAAGGTGATGCGCAGTCTGAAAACTCTCTCCTGGACCCTTCTCCTGCGCTGTCCTGCCGCATTGATACGCATCCTCCTTGCAAGCACGTAGAGGGCTGCCATTTTGTGGTAGCCAACAGGGTCTCCTTGGCCACATTTAAGGGGTTGGTGATTACCACAATCAGTTGCACCTGTAGGATCATTTTTTTTTTATTCACAATTTTTTTTTTTTAACTTTACCTCCAGGTTCTGATTCCCCTTATTTAGCTCATGCTAAATAGCGATTTTTGGGATTTTCGGTATTTGCGACTGTTGTTGCATTGGGTAGTGATTCGTTATTAGCCATTGGCACTTGCCGGGAGCTATTAGTGATTTTGGTGATTACTAATTCGGTATTTAGCGATTCGGTATTTTTGCATGTTGGTTAATTGCGATTCGGTATTTTACCGGATTTCATTTAGCTATTCGTTATTTGGTCACCGTTTTGGTTGTTGCATTGGGATTCGTTTTTTTTAATCGCTAACGGGTGTTATTAGCGATTCGGTTTTTTACCGACTGGATTTTGGCTTGATGCATGAGGCTGTAAGTCTCTTACTCCCGGCTCAAGCCTCAGGAGTGATGGACAGTGCGCGGTCGCGCCAGTGCCCCTGATATAGGTGTGCTGAAAAACAACTAGACCGCCTAGACCGCCCCTGCCTCTCTAAGATGGCCGCCGTTTATGCTTAATAGACAGAACTAAATGACACTTATTAGCATCACAAGAACAGTGAAAAGGATAAACCATTCCACCAATGTGCTATAGCAGTGTATATGTGCCGGCATATAAGTACTGTGAATAGTGTACTCTCACTAAGTGCTCCCTAACCTATGTGCCTAGGGTGGGTGTGCTGCCAAAATCCCCTACTGGATGATTTGACTCGCATTTACCTGAGGGTGAGTGTCTTCAGGTGCCCATCTTGGTCACAAGTATGACATCCCTCCTCGCAGAGGGAAACAGAAACAGCTAGGCTGGAATTCCGACAAGCCGCGATCTTACAGTGACAGCAGAGTGCTCCTCTGATCTGAACACGGAAGTGCTCATGTATATATGATAAACAAATACATGCTGCCATGCTGAGACCTCAGCCAGGCTGTTGTTGTTTATCCTCTTATGACAGCTACATCACCTATTGGACGATCCACAAACAACAACATTTGCACAGTGAACTTTATTCCTTGTACTAAATGATCAAGGTGTCATGGCAATGGGCCTACGAAGTTGATATGAAAGCAAATGTGGTTTCTATCAGCCATATCCTCCACAGTCAAGCAAGCAAATATGTGTCAAATGCCAATGTGTACAAAAGAAGGCAACTTCAGAAACCTACATGTACAATGGCAGTGCTTCTCCCCGGGCCTAAACCAGGCATGTTACAAGCTTCCTGCACAAAAACAATCCTGAGAGGCTTTCTATGTGTGCTAAAAAATGCAGCACACATAGAAAGAGGAAAAATGAGGAGAAATAAGCATATTTCTCTGTGTCTTTTTGGCACATTCCCAGGTTTTCAAAGTTTGGTAAATCTGGGATTGCGTCAAAAACCATGGGAGTTGCATGGGAACACCCACCGCAACACCCATGGAACACCTCTCTTGCACTCAGTAATGCAGCACAGTGATTCGTGCTGAGTTTCATTACTCCATATCTTTTAAGCCATTGGAAGCCACGGAAAGTGGCTTTTTTGTGGCTTCAAATATATGACTTAGAGGTTTGAGTCACTCATGTATCACATTGCAGGGTGCAAGCATGATGCAAAGCTCTCACAAACATGCCCCTGCAAATTTTTCAGTTAAGTGGATGTATTTATGTGTGAAGCTGTTATTTTTTGTGAAGTCAAATGCTAAAATCACTACAAACATCCTGGCTTAGATGGAATACGGGTAATACACCACTACTCTCAAATATGCTGTCTTGCGTTGCATTTATGGCAAAATATAGGGCAGCACTATATTTAAAATATGTGACATTCCGATCATGTTTCAGACATGCATATACCTGGGGGCATATTTACTAACATTTCACGCAGCGCAGCAAGTGAAGCTGCGGCAACGCACTGCGTGAAAGTGAGAGAGCAGAACAGTGCCATATTTTTAAAGATATGGTGCAGTACTGCTCTCTCCTACACCTTGCGCACTTTTGGATGCCTAGTGACAATGCAGGCACCCTTGCATCTAAATGTAACGGTACCTGCATTGTGGCAGGATTTTTTTGTGCAGGAAGAAATACCTTTGTGTCCAGAAATTCTCCTTTAAGACTATTTAACGAAATCGCAAGGAGAAATACACATATTTCTCCTCATTACACTAGTCTCAGGTAGGCATATCATCGCGTCTACCTGTTGTCCTCTGCTTGTGCCTCCTCTGCTCGTTTCTTGCTTTGTTTTGCCTATTCTGCTCATTTTCTGCCCTCTTTTTGCCCTTTTTCTGCTGGCTTTTCTGCCTTCTGTTTTGCCTTCCTGCTCGTTTTTCTGCTATCTGTTTTGCCTTTCCTGCTCGTTCCTGCTAACTTTTCTGCCCTCCGTTTAGCCTTTTCTGCTTGTTTTCCCTGCCCTTTCCTTTGCCATCTTCTGCTCTGTTTTGCCTTTTCTGCTAGTTTTTCTGCCCTCTGTTTTGCCTTTCTGTTCTTTTCTTCCCTCTTGCCGCCATTTCCTCAAGATCTGACTTTTCGACGAGACCTTGCACCCAGGCGCCCAGATACCCTCAGGGGTGACAGTGCTGTGCTCTATAAATGCAGTTTGATTTATTGATAGATTTGCTTGGAAACCTAGGGATATTTGTGCTGTTTCACCCCGTTAGGCTTAATTTTCTTGAATTATCAGGGTTTGGCACTATGCAACAGAATTACATTTAGTGCTGCTTTCACGTCAACTTTGAGGACAATATTCCTTTTGCATACCAACGTTTATCAGCGCTACCATTCACTATGCATAGCATCACATGGCATTATTTTGCATTGCACGCGTGCCTTAACTAAACGGTGGTAACATTGAGTCCCTATGTCTTTAACAAATGCTTATGTCCCTGAAGAACATGATTACTTCTGTTAGAAAGTGTTTATTTTCTAGGTGTACAATTAACAAATATGTCCCATTAATTTGATATTCAGACATTTGGTAAGAACACATGCTATTTGTGATTTTTTTTTAGGGGGAGGATTTATATAGCACAAACTCTATCCGAAGGTATCAGAGCGCTTTACATGAACACCAGTTGTGTTACAGACGGACACATTCATGTTTTTAGGTTGAGCACTTGATGCCTCTTGTATATACTTTAGTATATACTTATATTTGTATGTACTTTGTGGGCTCTGGAGATCAGCCCTACGACTTGTCTGCTTATACTTAGGGACTTTTTTTCTGTTCAACTGCCTCTATTTAACTGTCTTGATAGAAAACGACCAGTAGAGGTCAGTAAAATACCAGAATTGCTTTCTGCTTAGGACTTTCTTTTTTTATTTTTTATGGCAAATGCCTCTATTTAACTTTCTTTAAAGAAAACGACCAGCAGAAGTCAGTAAAATTCCAGAATCACTTTACCATTCTCTAGATTGCAGTCCATAGAAATTGTCTTCCACAAGCACCCCTAAACAATACTATTTTTTTCAAATCTTGTATTTTCAGTGATATGACCATCGAAGACCCTGATTTTAAAACAGATCTTTGGACTATACCATTTCCCGCTGAAAGTCAATACTTCTCTCCATGTGTTCCCATACCTGGCATGTCAAACAGTTTGGTGCTTACTTTCCCTCCATGTTAAAGAACAGTAGATGTTTCAGCACCCAGGCTAATTTGCTGCATAGTTAAATACATGTAAGGTCCCAAAGACGAGACCGATTGCATTGCAAATGCTTGTTTTTTTGTTGGTTAGGCACGGGGAGATTAAGTGACTTGCCCAGAATCAAAGGATATTGAGCGTCCCTGCTGAGACTCGAACCCAGTTCCCGAGCTTCGAGGTCGACCGCTCTAGCACATAAAATAAACACACTTTTTAGATTGATTTGTTCTGGGGTAAGAAATAATTTGGAAGTAATATGGCTACTCCCAGAAGCTGCTAGTGGTCAGAGGTCTCATGAAAACTTTTTGGGGCTGGTGGATGCCTCCGCTTATCCCCTCAACCTCAATGTATGTTAAATGGTTGCAGTGACTTTGGTCTTTCACTTGATAACAATAAGGAACTCTTTAGTTCAGAGTACAGGGCTGCAATCTGTGAATGTTTTTTCGTTGCATAGGGATTATGTCAGATTTTATTGGTATATCAAGACAGAGAACCTTTTCACCCCATAGAGGTAGCAGAGTATCACTATGTGAGTTGTAATTCTAAGAAGGCCCAAACTCGCAAACAATATTATTGAAGAAGTGACAAGTCCAGTAAAGTAACAAGATATCATTATACAGAGGAAAACTAAGGGAACATAGGTCCATCTTCTGTTAAATCTCTTCCTAGTACAATTAATCCACACTGAAGCACAACAGTGTTTGTCAAAGCACAGACTTAATGGCACTTGGGTGTACAAATGAAATTGCACTCATGAATGTGAATCAATGCTTTCTGTATTTTATTTGATGGTTGTTACAATAAATAAATAAAATAATAATATAGTTTGCACATTACTGCTTATTTAGATGTTTTTGAGTACATGTGTAAACAGGTTCATTCTGTTTTTGGCATCAAGAAACAACGATTAGACCACACCAAAAACAGTTATGACTCATTGGCCCACCATCACTCAAATGGAAACTACTGCCGCCATGCGCTCCAGCCGTTTGAGAGCTCCCTCGGACCCCTGCCCACACTTAACGTTCTTGAAAGGACTCAAGTCCCTCTGCACCTCCCTCACCCCAGTCCGCAACACCTCCCTCACTACAGCTACCTTCCTGGATGCCTGGAAACATGCCACCATCCTGCTGCTACTGAAAAAACATACACGTTAAACAGTGCAGTGGTTGCCTCTCAGTATGTTTTTTAGCCTAGACTCC
This sequence comes from Triturus cristatus, assembly GCF_964204655.1. Taxonomy (NCBI): domain Eukaryota; kingdom Metazoa; phylum Chordata; class Amphibia; order Caudata; family Salamandridae; genus Triturus; species Triturus cristatus. The sequence continues at coordinate 348,389,839 of NC_140582.1, forward strand.
TTTGGCTGGCCCTACAATACAAATGGCCATAAATGAATTGACATCCTTAAAAATATAGTCTGACAATGTGTGGGAAAAATATATTGAACGAATGCCCACGTATTAGATAAGGGCAAAGGTGTGCATCAAAACCTTTCTGGCAGACTTAGCACAGTGAATTTTGTATCTACATATTCAGTGAGACGTGCTGCTCATGAAGGAACCTTAAAAGCAGCACCAATAGCAACTTATTGTAGTACTCATGAGTCTAGGGTTTCTCCATCTGTTGTCCTGAGGAAGACCCAGACGTATGATCAATTGTTACACTAAACAATTGGGGTTAAAAAGTCAATGAAACATCGATCTATACCACACTTGAGGGCTCCCATGAAAAGGAATGGATAAATTAAATGATTATTGGACACTATATAGTAGTCAGACAGTACATTATTAATCAGCATCTCTAGTATATATCTCTGCCCACGCACACTTTTCTCTTCATGAGCACTTGTTTTGCGTTTCATATGGAGCACCTGGTCAAGTTATGTTGTTTCTCTAGTAAATGTAACTGTTTTGAGACAATATGAGACAAATCAAACAGATTTTTTTTTTTGGTGTGTATGATTACATCTCTAATATAATACCATTAGTCAGAGGGAGGATCTTTGAATATTGATTCCTCAAAAAGGGAAAATATTGTGAATTAATCAGATAGAACCTCTTTTTTAGGTATTGACAATGAAGGGTTGATGGGTGGAGCTGGGGCAGCACACCAACATTTGAGGGTGGGCAGAAGGCAATGGAGAAGCACAAGTGGGAATAGTCTCCAACAAGCAATATCTCCATTGGGGGCAGCAAAAAGTAGGAATTGACTGCTGAGGTGTAAGTTGGGCTATCCCTCTGTACTTCTCCTACATGTTTAGTGAAATATATGTTCCTGATACACAAGAAATGCTGTTTGAAATACTTTAACCTCACTAAATTTACAACTTAGTGAAAATAATGTGGTTTAAAAGTACTGAAGATTAATCCAATTGTTTAACAGAAATGTATATTCCAGCTAAAATGGTTTAGAGAATCTGAGAATATGAAATGTATTTTTCCACTGAACAACTAAGGAGTCTCTTGCTGTGTATCAGTTCTTTATTAAGGTTTACAATAATATATCGTTCAAATGATTTCTTCCATTTGGGGATTCAAGATACATTGTCTATAACAATCATTTCATGGACAAAAGCCATTAAAAGGAGAACAAAATATTAAAGATTAACAATAAAAATTGTCAAATTCAGCTCCTTCTCCTAGGGGATCTCAAGCAGTAATGAGGGGAATGGGTGTGGTGTGGGAAGTTTCTGGAACTGAAAGTAGTTTCAACCAATGAAAAGTGTTCTTTGTGGATCACATGACCTACCGTGCGCGCTCCGTAAGCTTAGGGTACGCGCTCGGAAACAAGTACGCATGCGCGAACGTGACGCTTACGGAGCGCTTACGGAGCGCGTATGTAAGACGCACTCGCGCATGCGCATTACACGCCCCTGCGTAGCCTCGACGTTTCTTCCGCGTGTACGCGTACGTCACGTACATATCACGTAAGCACGCTGTACTTATGACGTGCGGAGCGCATAGCGTCAGCTTACCGTACGCGCATCGTATCACGTAAGCGCACAGTACTTATGACGTACGGAGCGCGTAGCGTCAGCTTACCGTACGCGCACGGAAAAAAATGCATGAAAAAAAAAATTAACCATTCCATAATGCAGGATATAGTACATATATTATTTTCTACATAGGTTTACCAAAAATCTCAAAAAAAAATTTGCATTTAAAAAACAGTACAAATTCACTGAAAAAACCATAGGTTTCACACACGTTATAGTTAGGGATTAGCATTTAAAAAACCTTGCAAATTCACTGAAAAAACCATAGGTTTCACACATTTTATAGTTAGCTGGACATTTCACTTGTAAAAAAACAATGAAATTCCCCCGTTATAGTTAGTGCAGGCAACTATAACTCACGCGACCGCAATCCTCTGCTGATGATGTCAGATATTACATCACTGATGACATATGTGTCTTTATGAAAAATAAATATTTGTAATATATGTATAGCTAAAGATTAATGGAAGAAGACATGGGTAATTAAGTGTCTAAATACAGTATTAGCATCAACAGAGGATTGCGGTCGCGTGAGTTATAGTTGCCTGCACTAACTATAACGGGGAAATTTCATTAGTTTTTTACGAGTGAAGTGTCCAGCTAACTATAACATGTGTGAAACCTATGGTTTTTTCAGTGAATATATATATATATATATATATATATATATATATATGTTTTTCAATGGCTCTGCAGCAAGGACGCACTCCTGAACAGATGGTTTCAAAAGACCTTTATTTTCTCAACCGGAAACTGCATTCCCAGTAACTTCATAGCCTGACGCGTTTCGAAGCATATCAGCTTCTTTTTCGAAGGCAGCGCTGGAAAATTCACGGTGTTGCTGGCGTGATACTTTTCAAGTTTTTTTCAAATTCATGCCTCTTCACTGATTGGTCTATAGTAGTATCCTTTAGTAGGTAGTCATCAGTGCATTGTGGGCTATGTAGTACACGACAGTTTTACATTGTCCCTCTTAGTGAGTTCCGTGAATATTCTCATATTTATGCATATTATTCAGCCCTTAGTGGGCCCCAGGGCAGCACTCCGGTTGCTTGTGACAAAATCCGTTCTGCCTACGGGATGCTGCAAAGTTCCCAGCTCCTCTGGCCCCTTCATTTTTGGGTGGTGCAGCCCTTCACGGCCGAAGATGGTTTCAAAAGACCTTTATTTTCTCAACCGGCAACTGCATTCCCAGTAACTTCATAGCCTGACACGTTTCAACAATGTAAAACTGTTGTGTACTACATAGCCCACAATGCACTGATGACTACCTACTAAAGGATACTACTATAGACCAATCAGTGAAGAGGCATGAATTCGAAAAAAACTTGAAAAGTATCACGCCAGCAACACCGTGAATTTTCCAGCGCTGCCTTCGAAAAAGAAGCTGAAATGCTTCGAAACGCGTCAGGCTATGAAGTTACTGGGAATGCAGTTGCCGGTTGAGAAAATAAAGGTCTTATGAAACCATCTGTTCAGGAGTGCGTCCTTGCTGCAGAGCCATTGAAAAACATAATAAACACGGCGGCTTCGGCCGTGAAGGGCTGCACCACCCAAAAATGAAGGGGCCAGAGGAGCTGGGAACTTTGCAGCATCCCGTAGGCAGAACGGATTTTGTCACAAGCAACCGGAGTGCTGCCCTGGGGCCCACTAAGGGCTGAATAATATGCATAAATATGAGAATATTCACGGAACTCACTAAGAGGGACAATGTAAAACTGTCGTGTACTACATAGCCCAAAATGCACTGATGACTACCTACTAAAGGATACTACTATAGACCAATCAGTGAAGAGGCATGAATTCGAAAAAAACTTGAAAAGTATCACGCCAGCAACACCGTGAATTTTCTAGCGCTGCCTTTGAAAAAGAAGCTGAAATGCTTCGAAACGCGTCAGGCTATGAAGTTACTGGGAATGCAGTTGCCGGTTGAGAAAATAAAGGTCTTTTGAAACCATCTGTTCAGGAGTGCGTCCTTGCTGCAGAGCCATTGAAAAACATAATAAACACGGCGGCTTCAGCCGTGAAGGGCTGCACCACACAAAAATGAAGGGGCCAGAGGAGCTGGGTACTTTGCAGCATCCCGTAGGCAGAACGGATTTTGTCACAAGCAACCGGAGTGCTGCCCTGGGGCCCACTAAGGGCTGAATAATATGCATAAATATGAGAATATTCACGGAACTCACTAAGAGGGACAATGTAAAACTGTTGTGTACTACATAGCCCACAATGCACTGATGACTACCTACTAAAGGATACTACTATAGACCAATCAGTGAAGAGGCATGAATTCGAAAAAAACTTGAAAAGTATCACGCCAGCAACACCGTGAATTTTCCAGCGCTGCCTTCGAAAAAGAAGCTGAAATGCTTCGAAACGTCAGGCCATGAAGTTACTGGGAATGCAGTTGCCGGTTGAGAAAATAAAGGTCTTTTGAAACCATCTGTTCAGGAGTGCGTCCTTGCTGCAGAGCCATTGAAAAACATAATAAACACGGCGGCTTTGGCCGTGAAGGGCTGCACCACCCAAAAATGAAGGGGCCAGAGGAGCTGGGAACTTTGCAGCATCCCGTAGGCAGAACGGATTTTGTCACAAGCAACCGGAGTGCTGCCCTGGGGCCCACTAAGGGCTGAATAATATGCATAAATATGAGAATATTCACGGAACTCACTAAGAGGGACAATGTAAAACTGTTGTGTACTACATAGCCCACAATGCACTGATGACTACCCACTAAAGGATACTACTATAGACCAATCAGTGAAGAGGCATGAATTCGAAAAAAACTTGAAAAGTATCACGCCAGCAACACCCTGAATTTTCCAGCGCTGCCTTCGAAAAAGAAGCTGAAATGCTTCGAAACGCGTCAGGCTATGAAGTTACTGGGAATGCAGTTGCCGGTTGAGAAAATAAAGGTCTTTTGAAACCATCTGTTCAGGAGTGCGTCCTTGCTGCAGAGCCATTGAAAAACATAATAAACACGGCGGCTTCGGCCGGGAAGGGCTGCACCACCCAAAAAAGAAGGGGCCAGAGGAGCTGGGAACTTTGCAGCATCCCATAGGCAGAACGGATTTTGTCACAAGCAACCGGAGTGCTGCCCTTGGGGCCCACTAAGGGCTGAATAATATGCATAAATATGAGAATATTCACGGAACTCACTAAGAGGGACAATGTAAAACTGTCGCGTACTACATAGCCCACAATGCACTGATGACTACTTACTAAAGGATACTACTATAGACCAATCAGTGAAGAGGCATGAATTCGAAAAAAACTTGAAAAGTATCACGCCAGCAACACCGTGAATTTTCCAGCGCTGCCTTCGAAAAAGAAGCTGAAATGCTTCGAAACGCGTCAGGCTATGAAGTTACTGGGAATGCAGTTGCCGGTTGAGAAAATAAAGGTCTTTTGAAACCATCTGTTCAGGAGTGCGTCCTTGCTGCAGAGCCATTGAAAAACATAATAAACACGGCGGCTTCGGCCGTGAAGGGCTGCACCACCCAAAAATGAAGGGGCCAGAGGAGCTGGGAACTTTGCAGCATCCCGTAGGCAGAACGGATTTTGTGACAAGCAACCGGAGTGCTGCCCTGGGGCCTACTAAGGGCTGAATAATATGCATAAATATGAGAATATTCACGGAACTCACTAAGAGGGACAATGTAAAACTGTCGTGTACTACATAGCCCACAATGCACTGATGACTACCTACTAAAGGATACTACTATAGACCAATCAGTGAAGAGGCATGAATTCGAAAAAAACTTGAAAAGTATCACGCCAGCAACACCGTGAATTTTCCAGCGCTGCCTTCGAAAAAGAAGCTGAAATGCTTCGAAACGCGTCAGGCTATGAAGTTACTGGGAATGCAGTTGCCGGTTGAGAAAATAAAGGTCTTTTGAAACCATCTGTTCAGGAGTGCGTCCTTGCTGCAGAGCCATTGAAAAACATAATAAACACGGCGGCTTCGACCGTGAAGGGCTGCACCACCCAAAAATGAAGGGGCCAGAGGAGCTGGGAACTTTGCAGCATCCCGTAGGCAGAACGGATTTTGTCACAAGCAACCGGAGTGCTGCCCTGTGGCCCACTAAGGGCTGAATAATATGCATAAATATGAGAATATTCACGGAACTCACTAAGAGGGACAATGTAAAACTGTCGTGTACTACATAGCCCACAATGCACTGATGACTACCTACTAAAGGATACTACTATAGACCAATCAGTGAAGAGGCATGAATTCGAAAAAAACTTGAAAAGTATCACGCCAGCAACACCGTGAATTTTCCAGCGCTGCCTTCGAAAAAGAAGCTGAAATGCTTCGAAACGCGTCAGGCTATGAAGTTACTGGGAATGCAGTTGCAGGTTGAGAAAATAAAGGTCTTTTGAAACCATCTTATCAGGAGTGCGTCCTCCTGATCAGGGGGACTGAGTATTTGGGGTGCAAAATAAGATTGCTTTTGTAATGTTAATTCCCATAGGAACCTTTAGCCACACCTACAGCGCGAACTGCTGTCCAGACTTACACCAAATTTGGCAGAGAGATAGATGTCGGTTTAAGGAAGAGCCTTTTGCTTATTTGGTGTAAATCCATTTGGTAGTTTTTGCAAAATTTAGGCAGAAAATTATAGTGATATCACTGGTCGCGGATATTACTTGATTACTCGCGAATGCACACGCCAACGGAAATACTCTAACTGTCCGGACGCAACCAGAACAGAGAGTTGTGGCCACCATTTTATCTATAGGGAATAGTTTTCGGGGTTAAAAGTTTGTGTGAATGCCCACATAAGGGGTCAGGGTAGAGATACTCTGACCCCATGGTTGAGAAATGGGGGTGTTAGTGACACAAGTTATATGTCCAATTTTTTTTTTTTATCTCACGCCAACAACGCAATTGCCGGTGTGACCGCCGTGTACCATCGTAGGGACATCTCGACCATCAACCTCATCATGGATATTGGTGAAAATATATAAAAAATATCAGTGAACCATTAACATGCATTGTTATAGAGATATTGAGATTTTGATAAACATTTTTATAGAATTATTTATATAGAGACTTACCTATGTGATGGTTCGAATTAGTTATATAGTTATAATTTTTGGATGTGTTGGTGTCCATTGAATTCATGCATTTGCTTTCTGCATTTGCGACGTGTCTTTGGGGATCGAGATTACCTACTTCATCTCTGGTCTCACCGCAAAAACGGAAAATAGGTATTAGAGATGGTTGGTCTAGAAATACACTAGAAAAACATGCGTGTTTAAAATACTGTAATATGTGTGCGTATATGTGCTTTCACTTTATGGAAAAGGTGCAACGATCACGGTCAACGGCGATATTGCGATGTACGGAATAACTGCGAAAATGGAAAAACAAATCTGAAAGTTTTTTTTTAAAGAAACTTAGTGTAAAAATATGAGTTTAAACATGCTTTGAAAGAAGTGTGTATATAGTAATATGTGTGGTGCAATGTTCAGAATGGATTTTTTTACATAATATATATTGATGTGTCGGTGGCCATTAAATGTCTGCTGTTGTTTTCCGTTTTAATGACGTGTACAGTGACTACATGATTACTGACATTATCGTGACCTCTGGCTTCACCATGAAAACATAAAATAGGTTTTAGAGATGGTTTTTATAGAAACTATCTAGAAAAACATGACTTTAGAGAATACTGTAAGAAACCCTTAATGTGTAAAACACTGTAGTATTTGTGGATGTATGTGTTTTAGACTTTAGGGAAAAGGCACAATGGTCGCAGTTAAAGACGTCACTGCGACATCCCGAATAATGGAAAACAGGTCTGAAAGACGGTTTTTAAAGAATGTTGTAGAAAAATCTGAGTTTAAACATGCTTCGAAATAACTCACATGGAGAACTTCAAGCGACGCCAAGACGAACTGTCAATATTGGAGAGATTTTTGCTCTTAGGCCGGGTCTGGCCTTGGGAATTCCTCCTTTGCGCCCAGTGTCACTATCTGGAGCACCAACCTTGGACATTCTTTTATTACCTTACTTTACCTCACTTCACTTAAGATCGCTAATCAGAGGCCGGACATGGGCCTATGAATTTCCTTCTCTGCACCCAGTGGAATTTTCTGGAGCGCATTTCTGTGTAATATTTCCTCAATACTGTTAGGATACTCGCCTTATTTAAGCCCTAATTAAGTTCTCCATGTGAGAACAAAACGCGTTGGCAGAGTGTTAAACCCCTTTATCTTGTTAATCAATTGATTTGAAATATAGACCTTTTGAAACATTATACCAATTCTCTAGACTTCATTACTTGGCGCATGCCCACCCCTTGCTACAGTTTGGATCTGGAACACAGAGGCATCACTTGACAGATGATGCCAGTGCTTGTTGCGCAGGACTTTTACCACATATGAAACTGGCGTGAGGTGCAGAACTAACAGTCCGCTGTTGTGTTTCTTTTTTTGTATGCTTTGAAATAAGTATGTGTATAGTAATATGTGTAGTGCAATGTTCAGAATGGATTTTTTTACATATAATTTTTCGATGTGTTGGTGGTCATTGATTGCCAGTTTTTGTTTTCCGTTTTTGTGGCGTGTCCAAGGGGATCATGACATCATCGCGAAGATCCCCAAAATTGTTTTTTTTAAAACCTTTAGAAAAAAACTTCACAATATTTCAGGAACTAGGGTGGCACTGACAAGAGCCATTGCGTTGGTTGTGGGTATATGGCTGCTACACATAAGACCGGATGCAGAGTTTCAGGTTACTTAGAAACACCTTGTTACCTTTACTGTTACTGCATCATGTCATATACTTAAAACTAATAAAAAAATGTCTTTAAGTGTATTTTTCAGTATGTGATATACATTTACCGATCAGTAAATGTGGCAGTATATGGTCGACCCACAAAATTGTTAAAAATAAAACCAGTTATTAATGTACTTTCTGATAAACACATACAAATCAAAAAATTAGTGGTATATAATACAAATATAATATAAAATGGACGTTACAATTAAGAAATAGAATTTAAAAAAGCCTTAGAAATTCACTGAAAAAACAAAGGTTACAGGGACATTATAGTTAGGAATAAGCATTTAAAAAAACATAGAAATTCACTGAAAAAACCAAAGGTTACATGGGCGTCTTAGTTAGGAAATAGAATTTAAAAAAACCTTAGAAATTCAGTCAAAAAACCAAAGGTTACATGGGCGTCTTAGTTAGGAAATAGAATTTAAAAAAACCTTAGAAATTCAGTCAAAAAACCAAAGGTTTCAGGGATGTTATAGTTAGGCTGACATTTCACTCGTACAAAATCAGAGAAACTTAGCAGTTATATTTAACTGAGCTAACCATAACTTGTGCCCCCGCAATGAACAGATTATGACCTCACATATTACATCACCTATGACCTGATCTGTGACCTCACTGACAACATCACTGATGACATCATCCATTGACTGTGAGTGTTTTAAATAAAAATTATGAGTGTTAAATATATATACCAAGGTGTATTTGTTAATCAGTGGCTGTATGAGTGCCTGTATGGATGATTCAGTGGGTGCATGACTTACTGTATAAGTGAGTGATTATGTGTCTCAGTGAATGTATGGGTGAGTGACTAGGAATTGAGAATGTCTGTATCAGTCTGTCAGATGGTGTCAAAGTGGCTGTATGGGTTGGTGAGTGGGTACGTGAGTGGATGTATGGGTGACTGATTATGTGTCTGAGTACCTGTATGAATGTATAAGTATCTGTGTGGCTGGGTGAGAGGGTGTGTGACTGCCTGCATAGATTAGGTGGGTGGGTGAGTCCATGGCTGTCTGAGTTAGTGAGTGGGTCAGTTAGGAGGTGTAGAGGTGACTGAGTTTATGTATGGGTGTGTCAGTGAGTGAATTAATGTGTCAGTGGTATATGGATGAGTAACTGGATATGTGAAAGGCATTATAGGTGGGTGTTGGAGTATATGAGTGACTGTATGTGTGAGTGAGGGATTGTGATGGTGGCTGTAAGGGTAAGTGTGTGCTTGTGTCAGTGACTGTATAGTTGAGTGAGTATATGTTAGTTTCTGCATAAATAAGTGAGTGAGTGTGTATAATGCAAAGGTGAATAAATGGCTGTGTGAGTTACTGTCTAGGTGAATGTATAGGCGTAATAGCTCTATGAGTGACTGATAGTATGCGAGTGTTTGTGTGGGTGCATGAGTGAATATATTAGTGGTTGTATTAGTGAGTGAGTTGGTGTATGAGTGGCTGTATGGGTGACTGAGTGGATATGTGTGTAGCCCTACTGAATCAGACACTGGGGGTGTAAGTACAGGTATAGTGTGTCAATGGTTTTGAGAATGGTAGTGTGGAAGTTGGAGTATGAAAGGTTATATGGGTGTGTTAATGGGTGGGCCAGATTTCTGTGGACGATGCCATCAGTGATATCATTAGTTATGTCATTTGAGATGTCATCAGTGATGTCATTGACTTTGTCATGAGCGATGTAATATGTGAGGACATATGCAGTGCATTGAGGGGGCGCGAGCTATAGTTAGCTCAGCTAACTATAGCTGCTGAATTTCTCTGGTTTTGTACCAGTGAAATGTCAGCCTAACTATAACGTCCCTGTAACCTTTGTTTTTTTCACTGAATTTCTAATCTTTTTTTAATTCTCTTTCATAATTATAACAGCCCTGTAACCTTTGTTTTTACTTTGAATTTATATGTATCCAATTTAACATCGGGTAAAGTAATTTGATTCATATAGTAATGTGGGATTATTATTTATATATTGATTTACAGTTGACGTCAAGTTTATAGTTTGAAAATCATTACTCTTATCTATCTGAACCAGTACCTTAGAATTTTTGCCCACTTAATTATTGAAATTCTGTCTGAAAGTTTTCTCCTTCCTCACTGTAACTACATAACCCTATAAAATGAAGAATTTCTCACTGGGGCATAATTGTGTTGTACACATATTGTTATGTATATACAGTTTTCTCTGTTACATTTGGGTATAACATATATTATGTATTATAAATGCATTTAGAATGATTATAACATATTTATTATATATGAAATGCACATTGTGTTACAGCAGAAAAGTTGTCACACTGTGATAGGCATGTATTTTGCAATTCCAAGATTGCCTTCAGAATACATTCTAATTACCAGATTCATTACGATCTTACAAGGCATTGTCCATTTTCCATGTTGCTCAATTCATATTTTTTTTTATGTCCCAGAAACATGTCTTCCCTACTCGTGCCCATGGAGTGCAGATGCCGAAGCGCGTTGGTTTTTTCGGCTATTTCTAAATAATCTTTTTTCACCAATCAACTTTTTGGCTTTATAAACCTTTGTGAAGGAGAGTGCACGTTATTAATCATTGTCAAGCTTATTTTGTGGAGTGGATGCGTACAGGGTTTCTCATACCCTTATGTGCACTGATGCCTATGAGTCCAGCCATACTTATTAGGATTGTGGCTTTGTTTTTTATATATATATATACTCACGATTTTTGTATAGCATAGTCCCACCCTCTTGGGCGTGTGCATTGGTGCATTGTGGTCACGATAGTTCAGGTAGGTAAAATCCATAGTGGGCAATGCTGTGTTTCTTCCTCCGCTCATTTAAAATTCCATTGGGTCGCTGTTTGGAACAAGTTGATGTGCTGCTTCTCTTAAGCTTGTCAAAGAGGGCTGCGTCGTTCTTGAAATGGCGAGTGCACTAAGTGAACTGCTGTTTCCCACCTGAACCTAAGCCAGTGATCAAGGAATTTATTCCTGAAACGCGTATGGCGAATGGCGAAAGTGAAGAGAAGCGCTGGGAGTTCGATTTTGTATGTGCTGCTGCTTGCCTAAGAATAAAGTGGTGTATTCATACGTTGTGTGTGGTGTCTTCAAGCGTTGGGCGCATTCGATTGGATATATATATATATATATATATATATATATATATATATATATATATATATATATATATATATATATATATATCACAGAAAAGAGGTGTCATACCATTGAAAATGCACTCCAGAAGACAGTCGAATTCCACTCATTTTCAGTAGATTTCTTTATTTCAAAAACCGGCAAGCAGCAGCCTTCACAATTAAAGCCCTACGCGTTTCGGAATCACTTATTCCTTTATCACGGGCAGTTGCATGTACCTGAGGAAGAATGTGCAATGTCCGAGACAAACTGTTTTTAAATCCTCCGGTGGCCAGCCCTCCAGTCCTGTTCAAACTGGATTGAGCACAGTGATGTCCGGTTCGAATGAAATAAAGGAAACTGTTGAAAAGCGCAGGGTCTGCCTGTTTTCTCAAGTGCAACCTCGCCTGGGGGATAACTTTGTTTGCACATATATATATACTGGCGCAAAGTCAACAACGAATTTTATTTAAAATTAATTGGATGGAAGAATCTAGGACTAATATCGTAAATATATGAAAAATGACAAGCCTGTAATTCCTATATTGTATTTTATTCCTAAGATTCACAAGGATGCCACAACGCCACCAGGCAGACCCATTATATCTGCACGTAAAAGTCTATTGGAAAATACTTCGAGATACATTGACTTTTATTGACAAGAACATGTCCAGAATCTGACTTCCTACATTCAAGATACTAGTGACTTTTTATCAAAGTTGATTGATTATCCATGGGATGCTAATGATCTTTTAATCACATTGGATGGGACTGCCCTATATACCTCTATTAACCACAGGGATGGAATGAGAGCCCTTGAGTACTTTCTATCGAAAAGAGGAATAGAATACACTCAACACAGTCAGATGCTTTTAAACATGGTAGAGTTTTGTTTATGTAATAACCTTTTTATGTTTCAAAACACCCTGTACCAGCAACTGCGAGGAGTAGCGATGGGGGCCAGCTTCTCCCCCAGCTATGCCTGTTTACATATGGGCTGGTTGGAGGAGCTGGTCCTCGCAAAAGAATATGAATCAAGCATTAAGTCAAATATTAAATCCTGGTGGAGGTATATAGATGACCTCTTTCTAATATGGCATGGGCCCATTAGTCAAGCAGAGAGATTTGTCCAATTACTAAATGTCAATTCTTTAAATTTACATTTCACTGCCTGCATTAGTGCAACCAGCGTAAACTTTTTAGATGTTGAGGTCTGTGTTGTAAATAATAATCTGACAACCAAAACTTCACAGAAAACCAAACTGCAGGCAATTCAGTGCTACACGCTGGTAGAGCACACCCCAAGCATCTCATCCGAAGTATTCCCCTACGGTGAGATGCTAAGACTCAGACGTATTTGCAGTAATGAAAATGATCTTACTAGAGAACAACAAAATAGTAAGCAGCGTTTCATGGAAAGGGGATACACAGCACAGTGCATTGATTTGGCTATTCATAAAAGCAAAGCGCTGTGTAGAGAGACTTTATTGAAAAAAGCCAGTGAAACCCCCCGACCTGCTACAACAGAAAGGCTCCAATGCACAGAAATTGACTCTTTTAGATTTATTCTACAGTACAATAAACAAGAAAGCCAAATCAGAAAACTTTTAACCAAAAATTGGCCCTTAGTCCTCAGTGACCCTTTGATCGGACATCTACTCCCTAGGAAACCGGCCATTACCTACAGCAGAGCAATATCCATTAAGGACATTTTGGTTCAAAATGATCCCACAGAAACCAGTAAAAGCTCTTGGCTGACACAAAGAAAAGGTTTTTTCAAATGCCGGGTTTGTAAAGCATGCCAATATGGCAGTAATAAAACCACATACACGACACCTTTCAGCAGTAATGAAATTGAGAAAGGAAAATCACTCAACTGCAGGACAGATCATGCCGTCTATGTGCTGGAGTGTCCTTCTGGGCTTCGCTATATTGGCAGCTCCATTCTTCAAGTCTAAAAAAGAATCCTCAAGCACATCAGGGCAATCAAAAATCAAGACGTGACTTATCCAGTTGCACGTCACTTCAGTGAAGTGCATCAAGCAGACCCTAGTAGTCTCAGATATTTTCTTATAGATACAGTCACCCCCAAGAAAAGAGGAGGTGACAGGGAAAAGGCTCTCAGACTACTTGAGGCGCACTACATTATTAACCTGTTCGGTGCTCATGACGGAACCACTCCGTCATGAGCCACGGGCGCGGTGTGCTCATGACGGAGTGGTTCCGTCATGCTGCGGCCGTTGGCGGCCACTCTGCCCACGCGGCGCTAATTCCCCGCCTGTGCGGGCGAGTAGCGCAGTGGGCGGGGTCATGACGGAACCACTCCGTCATGAGCACAGCTCACCCGTGACTCATGACGGAGTGGTTCCGTCACGAGCACGGCGGCGCCGCAGTGCCCCCAAACCCCCACAGCGCCGCGGCAGAATTCGTGCCGCAGCGAAGGGGTTAACCTCGAGACTAAATCTCCTAAGGGTTTAAATGCCACTGAAGAATTATACACGTGTCTTTAGCAACAGGTATCTGCGAACTGTGTGTCAATTATCAATCTTAGAAATTTAGAATATCTTTATATCTATCATAGATTGACAATTGATAATACTTTTGTCATTATTTTGAGAAGTTAATCAAAATACTGCAAGCTGCCGCTCCCTTCATTAAATTACATTTAGATACACAGGGTGAGTTGATTATATTAGTTATTTTAGGGCTGTTTTAGGGTTTTAGATTTAAAAAAAACCAAAACAAATATTTTATGTTGCTTTTTGCACAGCACCAGCAGTTTATCGAAAACACAAAATGTTTACACACAGCTACGGCAATTTTGCACATTATTTGCTAAATTTGCACAACCAACTATAGACATAATTACCATACAAACAGGTATTTTACCGAAATTTTATATGATTTTAGGTATATTTAAATCAATGTATACTTTTTTCATATCTTTTATAACAAAAAAATCTTTTTAATGTTATATATAAAATATAGGGTTGTTTACATATAGGGTCCTCTATTCCAACTTATCACTATAGTGCCGTTATGGTATTTTACCGCAATGTAAAAACAAGGACTAAGGTGATACAACTACGTTTATTCCATATATTTATAATGTCTAATGCTTTGTGCTAGCTTGATATTTTACATCAATGCAAGTGTGTTTTCAATGTCGATATGTATATTTCACTTTAAACACTGGGTAAGAGATAAAGTTTTTGTCATGCAATACAAAAAAAGAGAAAAAAACGGCTATATATAAAAAACTGCTCACCTGACAGAGCGTGTCATGTGATCAAGGCCCAAGGAGGGCTGAAACGCGTCATGGCTGTAAAGGTCCTTGAGAAATAAACAAGAAATCCAGTTGCACAATGCTGTGGTCCGTGCCAGTTTTTTTTCTAGACAGAAGCAAGCAAAACGGAGAGCAACGCATATATATATATATATATATATATATATATATATATATATATATATATATATATTCACTGAAATCACTAAAAAACCATAGGTTTCACACACGTTATAGTTACGAATTAGCATTTAAAAAACCTTGCAAATTCACTTAAAAAACCATAGGTTTCACACATGTTATAGTTAGCTGGACATTTCACTCATAAAAAACCAATGAAATTCCCCCGTTATAGTTACTGAAGGCAACTATAACTCACGTGACCGCAATCCTCTGCTGATGACGTCAGATATTACATCACCGTATTTAGACACTTATTTACCCATGTCTTCTTCCATTAATCTTTAGCTATACATATATTACAAATATTTATTTTTCAGAAAGACACATATGTCATCAGTGATGTAATATCTGACGTCATCAGCAGAGGATTGCGGTCGCGTGAGTTATAGTTGCCTGCAGTAACTATAACGGGGGAATTTCATTGGTTTTTTACGAGTGAAATGTCCAGCTAACTATAACATGTGTGAAACCTATGGTTTTTTAAGTGAATTTGCAAGGTTTTTTAAATGCTAATTCGTAACTATAACGTGTGTGAAACCTATGGTTTTTTCAGTGAATTTGTACGTTTTTTGAATGCTAAGTTATTTATTTTTTCAGGTTTTACACCGTGCGCGCTCTGTGGGCATTCGGTGCGCTTCACGCACCGAGTGCCCACGGTTCACAGTGCGCGCAGGATGCGCGCACCTCGCGATTTAAAAAAAAAAAAGAAAAAAAAATTTCTCCCTTGGGGGTCCTTGTGTGACCCCCTGACCAAGGCTAGGGGGTCAGGAACTGTCCACTCTGCCCCCTTTTCACGTTCTCCACCTTTGTTTTTCACCCCCTAAGACTGCGAGAGACAAAATGGCGGCCGACACTTCCTGGTTTCTACCGATTCGAATGTTTACCGACATCTAACAACCAATCAGAATTGCGCTCGCGCACGGCAGGGTGCGCGCACAGTGCGCGCACGGTGCGCGCGTATAGGTATTGATATGCTTTTAAATGCTATTTTCTCAGGAAATACTGAACAGATTTACACCAGACCTGCAAAAGGCACTTCCTTGACCTTATGGCTACCTCTCTGCCAAATTTCAAGTAATTCTGTTCAGCTGTTCGGGCTGTAGCTGCGTCTAAAGGTCCTATGGAAAATGCATGGGGAAAACGCGTTTTGGGACCCTCCTTTTTTCTCGGCCCCCACTTGACGAATCACCCCGAGACTCTCAGGGTAGGAGCTGAATGGAGCGCCCCATTAGTTTTGAAAATTTCGCGAGGATTCGTCAACCGGCGCCGAAGTTCTTCAAAATAGAATTTTGAGATTTCCTATGGAAACTAGGTTGTAACTATAACTATCTACTGACGACCGCCAGTAGATAATATATATATATATATATATATATATATATATATATATATATATATATATATCTATATATATTACCTACTGGCGGTCGCCAGTAGGTAGTTATAGTTAGGACCCCTTTTCCATAGGAAATTCGCAACATTCTATTTTGAATAACTTTGGCGCCAGTCGACGAATCCTCGCGAATTTCTCAAAATAGGTGGGGCGCTACGCTCCGCTCCTACCCTGAAAGTCTCGGGGGGATTCGTCAAGCGGGGGCTGAGATAAAAGGGGGGTCCCAAAACGCGTTTTTCCCATGCATTTTTCCATAGGACCTTTAGACAGGGCTACAGCCCGAACGGCTGAACAGAATTACTAGAAATTTGGCAGAGAGGTAGTCCCTAGGTCAAGGAAGTGCCTTTTGTAGGTTTGGTGTAAATCTGTTCAGTAGATTCTGAGAAAATAGCCTTTAAATCAATATATATATCTGAGCCAGCTTACGGTACGCTTACCGTAAGCTTACCGTACGCGTACGGTGGCGTGCACGAGCGCGATTCTGATTGGCTGTTAGATCTTAGTAAACATTCGAATCGGCCGAAACCAGGAAGCGGCGGCCGCCATTTTGTGTGTTTCACTCAGAAAAAAAAGAGTGAAAACAAGAAAAGGGGGCAAGGAGGAGAGTTACAGACCCCCTTACATTTGTGAGGGGGTCAAAGAAGGACAGAAAAGTACAAAGAAAACATTTATTGATTTATAAAAAAATCACGGGGTACGCGTACGGTAAGCTTACGGTAAGCGTACGGAAGAAAAAAAAAAAAAAAAGAAATGAAATGCAGATTTAAGAGTTTAGATATTAGGGGGCTCTAAAAAGAGCCGTTGTGTTTATGAAGTGATTTTTTAAGTGGTACCTACAAGTAAGTACCGATGCAGAGTCTAAGGTTCAAGAGGAAGACTCTGTTCCCTTCATCATTGAAGTGCACACCATCTCCTCTATAAATGTCTTGCATGTCATAACGCAAGTTGTTGTGGTAAATGGCACCCATACCATAGTCACGGAGGAAAGCAGAAACAGATTTGTTGACGTGCTTTCTTGCTTTGTCAATTTGCGGACAGAAATGATTGGACCAGTTCCATTTTTGCCTTTGGCATATGTTGGAAAACACAAAGGCAGTTTTAGGGAAAAGTGAAAACAGTTGTGCAAAGGTGTCCTTCATAAGCATTTCAAGACCTACCCCAGTCAAAGTGCCTAGGTCATTGCCACCACAGTGCACTATTATGAGGTCAGGGTGTTGGATTTGCATGAAGGATTTCACCAATGGCATCAATTGGTGCCAATTTAACCCTCTCTGACCAATCCATTTAATGTCTACATTTGGCAAAGCAAGGTCTCTCACCATACCTGTTTTCTCTGCAAACTTTTCACTCCAGAAGACATAGCTGTGCCCTACAATCCACACTGTGAACATCTTCAAAGGAGAACTGGATGCACTCAGGAGGTGTCTTTCAGTAGAATGGCAATATGAAAAGAAAGACAGTTTGGAAATGGAGGCATACATATTTTTTTCAAAACAAAAAGAACTGATTGGCTGTTTCATACCATTCTAGAATAAAAACTAGGCTGTATGTGTAAATTAATAGAAGCATGTTTTGTATTGGTACAAAAAAATGTGTTACCAAAGAACAGTACTATGGATTTGCTGTTAGGTTTGAAAAGTCAAGCACTCTTGCTCTGTGGAATTGAAACATTGTGTGGCGAACTTCTGACCTAACTCCACACAGCAGTGTTCCATGAGCTGTTGCTATGGTAGCAGGCAGAAGTCAAGTTGGGGGAAGGGTACTAGGCAGAAGTCAAGTTGGGGGCAGGGTACTTTTGGAAAAGGGTTGGTTTTCAACCAATAGAAATGTGTGATTACATTTGAAAAAAAGGGGGAAGCACTGAGATTTGAAACTTACATGTATATGTGTGGAAAAATAGAGGGAAAGTTTGCCATTATCTGGTTCTGCTGAGAGGAGAGAGGTGTAGAGAACAGAGATCCTGGCTCTGATAATCTGCTGTTTGAGTGCCACATTTCTTTCACAACTAACTAATTTTAAAGGTGAGTTTAGAGTTTGAGAGGGGATGTATATGGTAAATTAAGAAATGAATAATAGAATTGGAATTCCTTTTGTAGAAGTTGTGTTTATTATTTTCTGTTTTGGGAGAAATTTAAATGTGAGGAACATTATTATAGTTAGGAATTAGCATTTAAAAAACCTTAGAAATTCAATGAAAAAACCAAAGGTTTCACACACGTTATAGTTAGCTGGACATTTTACTCGTAAAAAACCATTGAAATTCCCCCGTTATAGTTAGTTAAGCTAACTATAACTCGCGCGCCCGCAATGCACTGCTGATGACGTCACATATTACATCACTCATGACATGGTCAGTGACATCACTCATGACATCACTGATGACATCTCAAATGACATCACTGATGACATCACTGATGACATCATCCCGTGAATGTGTGTTTTTCTGAAAATTAAATATGTTTTATATATGTATATCTCAAGGTCGATGGAAGAATAAATGGGTATATAAGTGTCTAAATGGATGATTTGTTTTTGAAAAATTGATTGTGTAACTGACTGATTAGGTGTATCATAGTGAATACATGGCTTAGTGAGTAATGTTTAAATATGTATATATCTGTATCAGTCTTTCACTTTGTGTATAAGTGGCTGCATGGGTTGGTGAGCAGCTACATGAGTGTTTATATGGGTTATTAGTTGTTTTTTTGAGTATCAGTCTGAGTGTCTGTATGTTTCGGTGGGGGGTATTACGTAGTGCATAGGTGCATGAATGAGTTACTCACTGTTTGTATGTGTTGAAGATAGTATGTATGCAGGACTGCATGGGTGGATGAGTGTGTGTATGGGTGTGTTAGTGAGTGAATGACTGTCTCTACAGTGTCTTTATGAGTAACTACATATGTTTTAAACTAGTATATGTGACTATTGGTGTATATAAGTGAGTATATGTGAGAGTGAGAGATTGAAAGAGTTCCTGTATGAATAAGTATGTGTTTCTATAAGTGATTGTTTAAAAGACTAAGTATGTGTAAGTTTTTGTAGAAGTAAGTGTGGTGGTGTGTGTATAACTATATGCAAGTAAATGGATGTTTTATTCTTTATTAGCATGAGTGACTATGTGTGTGAGTAACTCTACGGATGAGTGGCATTATGTAACAGGATGTATAGGTGTATGAGTACATATGATGAGTGAGTACATGTATGAGTGACTGTATAGGACTGTGGGTGAATGAGTGGATGTGTATGTGGATCTTAGAATTACTGAAGAGGTTGTTGTAACTGGTATTGGTATGTCCATTGTTTTGAAAAGTTTAGTCTCTATTTATAAATGTGTGTATCAAAGGTTATATTAGGGTGAGAGGAGGTCTGCCACTCTATCACAAGGATGATGTCATCAGTGATGTCATCAGTGATGTCATTTGAGATGTCATCAGTGATGTCATGAGTGATGTCACTGACCATGTCATGAGTGATGTAATATGTGACGTCATCAGCAGTGCATTGCGGGCGCGCGAGTTATAGTTAGCTTAACTAACTATAACGGGGGAATTTCAATGGTTTTTTACGAGTAAAATGTCCAGCTAACTATAACGTGTGTGAAACCTTTGGTTTTTTCATTGAATATATATATATATATATATACAAATTCACTGAAAAAACCATAGGTTTCACACACGTTATAGTTACGAATTAGCATTTAAAAAACCTTGCAAATTCACTTAAAAAGCATAGGTTTCACACATGTTATAGTTAGCTGGACATTTCACTCGTAAAAAACCAATGAAATTCCCCCGTTATAGTTCCTGCAGGCAACTATAACTCACGCGACTGCAATCCTCTGCTGATGACGTCAGATATTACATCA
Organism: Triturus cristatus; assembly: GCF_964204655.1. NCBI lineage: Eukaryota > Metazoa > Chordata > Amphibia > Caudata > Salamandridae > Triturus > Triturus cristatus. The sequence continues at coordinate 348,410,105 of NC_140582.1, forward strand.
CTGTATTTAGACACTTATTTACCCATGTCTTCTTCCATTAATCTTTAGCTATACATATATTACAAATATTTATTTTTCAGAAAGACACATATGTCATCAGTGATGTAATTATCTGACGTCATCAGCAGAGGATTGCGGTCGCGTGAGTTATAGTTGCCTGCAGTAACTATAACGGGGGAATTTCATTGGTTTTTTACGAGTGAAATGTCCAGCTAACTATAACATGTGTGAAACCTATGGTATTTTAAGTGAATTTGCAAGGTTTTTTAAATGCTAATTCGTAAATATAACGTGTGTGAAACCTATGTTTTTTTCAGTGAATTTGTACGTTTTTTTGAATGCTAAGTTATTTCTTTTTTTCAGGTTTTACACCGTGCGCGCACTGTGGGCACTCGGTGTGCTTTACGCACTGAGCGCCCACGGTTTGCAGTGGCGCAGGGTGCGCGCACCTCGCGATTTTTAAAAAAAAACAAAATTAGTTTTTTTCTCCCTTGGGGGTCCTTGTGTGACCCCCTGACCAAGGCTAGGGGGTCAGGAACTGTCCACTCTGCCCCCTGTTCACGTTCTCCACCTTTGTTTTTCACCCCCTCAGACTGCGAGAGTCAAAATGGCGGCCGACCCTTCCTGGTTTCCACCGATTCGAATGTTTACCAACATCTAACAACCAATCAGAATTGCGCTCGGGCACGGCAGGGTGCGCGCACCGTGCGCGCACGGTGCGCGTGTATAGATATTGATATGCTTTTAAATGCTATTTTCTCAGGAAATACTGAACAGATTTACACCAGACCTGCAAAAGGCACTTCCTTGACCTTATGGCTACCTCTCTGCCCAAATTTCAAGTAATTCTGTTCAGCCGTTCGGGCTGTAGCTGCGTCTAAAGGTCCTATGGAAAAATGCATGGGGAGAACGCGTTTTGGGACCCCCCCTTTTTCTCGGCCCCCACTTGACGAATCACCCCGAGACTTTTAGGGTAGGAGCTGAACGGAGCACTCCATTAGTTTTGAAAATTTCGCGAGGATTCGTCAACCGGCGCCAAAGTTATTCAAAATAGAATTTTGAGATTTCCTATGGAAACTAGGTTGTAACTATAACTATCTACTGGCAACCGCCAGTAGATAATACATATATATATATATATATATATACATATACATATAGGAAAGAAAGAGTTTGCCCCTCGGTGGGACCGCACTTGCAGGTAGGATTAATGCCATAGCACAGGCAGTCTGTTGAAAACTGCAACCTTTATTTTCTTCCTGCTATACGCGTTTCGGGCCACCGCCCTCCTCAGTAGCAGATAGTATGTGTTTGGCAGCGCACGAGTAACCGCCAGTTCATCCCCAGTTCATATTCCACAGGTGCAACTGCTCGCAAAGATTCTTGGGACTGGTAGTTCATCAAACCCATGTGGGTCGTTGCTGCAAAACACAATTTCAAAGTTCAACACAAGGCACGGCAAAGTTCAATCAGGCGCCCATGCACATAAACAGCACCTCCTGCTCCGCTGAACACTGCATCCCTTTGCTCAGTAGCGGACCCACAAATATTTCGCAGTAGTGCAGTCCCGCATATATATTTATCTACTGGCGGTCGCCAGTAGATAGTTATAGTTAGGACCGTGTTTCCATAGGAAATCCGCAACATTCTATTTAGAATAACTTTGGCACCGATTGAGGAATCCTCGCGAAATTTTCAAAATAGGTGGGGCGCTCCGCTCCGCTCCTTCCCTGAAAGTCTCGTGGGGATTCGTCAAGCGGGGGCTGAGAAAAAGGGGGGTCCCAAAAACGCGTTTTCCCCATGCATTTTTCCATAGGACCTTTAGTCCAAGCTACAGTCCGAACGGCTGAACAGAATTACTTGAAATTTGGCAGAGAGGTAGTCCTCAGGTCAGGGATGTGCCTTTTGCAGGTCTGGTGTAAATTAGGGGTGGGCGGAATTTGCGTAACCGCGTTACGCAAATCTCCGCGAAACGGTAAAAAATCTCCGCGAACATGCAGAAATTACGTGAACACGCGGAATTGCATGTTCGCGATGCTTTTTTCCTGTTCACAGTTGCTGTTTGCGTGCTCGGGGAGAAATATCTCGCGAACACGCATTTTGAGAACGCGAACAAGAAAACATTTCGCGAAGTCGCGGAAAGCAGAATTTTGGGCAATTTCGCGTTCTCCGCGGAACGTGAAATTACCGAAATTCCACAAATTCCGCGAGCGGAACGGAATTTACCGCCCAGGCCTAGTGTAAATGTGTTCAGTATTTCCTGAGAAAATAGCATTTAAAAGCATATATATATATCTGTAAGCGCGCTCCATGCGCGTACTGTAAAACTTACCGTACGCGCACGCTACCGTGCGCGAGCGCGATTCTGATTGGTTGTTAGATCTGAGTAAGCATTCGAATCGGTCGAAACCAGGAAGTGTCGGCCGCCATTTTGTCTCTCGCAGTCTGAGGGGGTGAAAAACAAAGGTGGAGAACGTGAAAAGGGGGCAGGGTGGACAGTTCCTGACCCCCTAGCCTTAGTCAGGGGGTCCCAGAAGGACCCCCAAGGGCCAAAATTTCCTTTAATTTTTTTGAGAAAAATCACGGAGTACGCGTAGCGTGCGCGTACGGTAGAAACGGAAAAATTCCGCGAACTGCGTAACGTGGGAGCGTGGTGCACGAAGCGCACTGCGCACCCACTGCTTGCGCACGGTGCGTGCACTATGAAAAACCTTTAAAAAAAATTCAAAAAATACATAACTTAGCGTTTAAAAAACCGTACAAATTCACTGAAAAAACCATAGGTTTCACACACGTTATAGTTAGGAATTAGCATTTAAAAAACCTTGCAAATTCACTGAAAAAACCATAGGTTTCACACATGTTATAGTTAGCGGAAATTTTACTGATAAAAAACCAATGAAATTCCCCCGTTATAGTTAGTGCAGGCAACTATAACTCACGCGACCGCAATCTTCTGCTGATGACATATGTGTCTTTATGAAAAAAAAATATTTGTAATATATGTATAGCTAAAAATGTATGGAAGAAGACATGGGCAAATAAGTGTCTAAATACAGTATTAGCATCAGCAGAGGATTGCGGTCGCGTGAGTTATAGTTGCCTGCACTAACTATAACGGGGGAATTTCATTGGTTTTTTATCAGTAAAATTTCCGCTAACTATAACATGTGTGAAACCTATGGTTTTTTCAGTGAATATATATATATATATATATATATATATAAAATTCACTGAAAAAACCATAGGTTTCACACATGTTATAGTTAGCTGGACATTTTACTGATAAAAAACCAATGAAATTCCCCCGTTATAGTTAGTGCAGGCAACTATAACTCACGTGACCGCAATCCTCTGCTGATGACATATGTGTCTTTATGAAAAAAAAATATTTGTAATATATGTATAGCTAAAATTTAATGGAAGAAGACATGGGCAAATAAGTGTCTAAATACAGTATTAGCATCAGCAGAGGATTGCGGTCACGTGAGTTATAGTTGCCTGCACTAACTATAACGGGGGAATTTCATTGGTTTTTTATCAGTAAAATGTCCAGCTAACTATAACATGTGTGAAACCTATGGTTTTTTCAGTGAATATATATATATATATATCAGCGCTCCTGCGTCCCGTTTCCGAGACTCACTGCACACACGGGGTTCCTTCAACTTGATTTAGCGAGGACGCGTTTCGGCGTTCTGCCTTCTGCTCGCATTGGGGAAATGATACAGTATGTAAGTGTCAGTGCTTTAAATTGCTAGATGGCTTCTCATTGGATGCAGTGAGTGAAAGGAGGGAAGGGATTGGCTGTTCGTCTGCCAATGTCTTTTACACTTCCTGCTGTTACCGCAACATCCATACTTCGGGAGTATTTGTTAAAAGTTGTCTCAGTCCCAATGGAAAATGACTGTCTGGAGGAAGTCTATGGGAAGACCCTAAAGCACATATTTTTCCCCCTAGAAAATTTTTAAAAGATCTATATTGGGAGGTGGTCTCAGAAAGAAGATTTGGATCATGCATTGGCCCGTCCTTAACTTCGGACTTTATGGCACTCAAGAACAGGCCCCTGTTTGAAAATTATTGGGACTGTATCACAGTTGTGGAGGATAGAAAGAGATACCATCAATTCAGGGTGGGTACGCTTCCTATTAACTCTTTTGTCGCCAAATGGCGAGGAGGCCTAAACCCTGATTGTCCTTTTTGCCCTACTCAACGGGAAAATGCTGCGCATATTTGAATTATTTGCCCAGAGTACAAAATTCCAAGGCGGGTTTGGTTTAAACCTATTTGGCTCCTATTGGGTTTTCGGTCTGGTGTTGAGGCTTTGCGGTGTTTAAAAACCGATACTTCTCAATCTGTGACTATTGCTGTTGCAAAATTCCTCCATTGGACATGGGTAATTCGTGCATATAAATTATGCCTCATTTGATTATCTAGTTATTTTTTTAAATATTTTTATGACTTTTAACAATGAGATGTTTATTTATAATTGTTGCTGCTATGTATGCCATATTCTGCAATTTGTGATGAGATTAAGGTCCTGTTTTTTTGTTGTTTTTTTTCTCTCTTTTGTTTCTCCCTTCCTAAAACTGTTATATATATTAATGTTGTCGTTCATGATGAAAATCGAAATAAAGTCTTGAAATTGAATTGACTGTCTTGCATATTAAACCAAATGGCACTCCCAAGTATCGATAAGTACCTCCTCCACCACTGCTCAATTACAAAGGTACCGCACTCGTTGTAATGTTGACCCTGGTTGAGGAGCCCCTCGTCAAACCTTGGGCTCTGCTGCACTCTGCGCAAGGGTCGGTATATATCCAATCCCTACCAGCCTGTATGCCTGGCGACTGAGTCGACGCTGGTGCCTCGGATGCCCAGAGGCGGTGCAACACGTTAGTAATATCCACACTTCCCTCTCCACCTTTACGTGCTCTGCACTCTTGCTGATGGGTGCACATAGAATGGAGGTGGATCCATTCACAACATCAGCGCTTCTGCGTCCCGTTTCCGAGACTCACTGCACTCACGGGGTTCCTTCAACTTGATTTAGCGAGAGCGCGTTTCGGCGTTCTGCCTTCTTCTGCTTGCATTGGGGAAATGATACAGTGTGTGTCAGTGCTTTAAATTGCTAGATGGCTTCTCATTGGACGCAGTGAGTGAAAGGAGGGAAGGGATTGGCTGTTCGTCTGCCAATGTCTTTTACACTTCCTGCTGTTACCGCAACATCCATACTTCGGGAGTATTTGTTAAAAGTTGTCTCAGTCCCTATGGAAAATGACTGTCTTGCATATTAAACCAAATGGCACTCCCCAGTAACGATAAGTACCTCCACCACTGCTCAATTACAAAGGTACCGCACTCGTTGTAATGTTGACCCTGGTTGAGGAGCCCCTCGTCAAACCTTTGGCTCTGCTGCACTCTGCGCAAGGGTCGGTATATATCCAATCCCTACCAGCCTGTATGCCTGGCAACTGAGTTGACGCTGGTGCCTCGGATGCCCAGAGGCGGTGCAACACGTTAGTAATATCCACGCTTCCTTCTCCATCTTTACGTGCTCTGCACTCTTGCTGACGGGTGCACATAGAATGGAGGTGGATCCATTCACAACATCAGCGCTCCTGCGTCCCGTTTCCGAGACTCACTGCACTCACAGGGTTCCTTCAACTTGATTTAGCGAGGACGCGTTTCGGCGTTCTGCCTTCTTCTGCTCGCATTGGGGAAATGATACAGTATGTAAGTGTCGGTGCTTTAAATTGCTAGATGGCTTCTCATTGGACGCAGTGAGTGAAAGGAGGGAAGGGATTGGCTGTTCGTCTGCCAATGTCTTTTACACTTCCTGCTGTTACCGCAACATCCATACTTCGGGAGTATTTGTTAAAAGTTGTCTCAGTCCCAATGGAAAATGACTGTCTTGCATATTAAACCAAATGCCACTCCCAAGTATCGATAAGTACCTCCACCACTGCTCAAATACAAAGGTACCGCACTCATTGTAATGTTGACCCTGGTTGAGGAGCCCCTCGTCAAACCCCCGAAGTAACCAATAAGGCTCCATGTGTAGGAGTCCAAGGCCTCTGGCAGTAGGGTCTGCAAATAATTTCAGACATTTTAGTTTGGATCACGTCCCTCCATAAACAAATGATTTAATGCTTTTATCAATCAATCAAATGAGGTAGGATGCGAGTTTCAAATGAACTATCCTAAAGATGTAGTTAATCTGGATGCAAAATGTATTTTTGTGATTTGTACCCACCTCCAAAATGATTACTGTACTTAGACCATCTTGAAAAATCAGACCAAGTTATCGCCAATAGTCAATAGATCTTATCGCAGGCCATGCCCCATTGACATAAATTCCAAAGTATTTGAGCAACATTTGGTCCATTTAAAAGGGGAGTTTCCCAAGGATGATCTTGTCATGAATGAGGTCATAGATAAGCTTGTGCATTTGGACCAGTGGATTTTGTACCCTGAGAATTTCTAGATATTAAGGTGATGAGAGCTAGAAGAGAGTAATCAGGATTTTTAAGACTCATCTCAATATCAGCAGTATGGGTCATCGCCTTAGGCTCTCCATTCATCATGTGGATGCTGTGTATATCGTGGTTTTTGGGGATGGCTGCAGCTAATGGTTCTAGGGCAAGCATGAACCAAGGAGGTGAACAGGGGAAATGTTACCCAGTGTCTCTCTGCAACAGAACATCTGGGATAAGAACTTACCACAATTCACCACAGCAACAGAGTAGTATCTATAACCACCAGACCTTATTAGGAAAGCACTGATCCAATACTAGCATTGCCATTATGTAAAAAAGATAAGTTCATTCTATGTGACTGAGCATTTTTTTGACAGCTAATGATAACACTACATTCTCATTCTTATCTTAACTTTCCAAATGAGATATACTAGGATCTGCAGCTGGTTTTCCGGATGAATGTTTTGTTACAAATCCAACTTAGGGCAAGTAAATAAATAGAGGTATTAGGCGTTTGGGCATATTGGTCATTATCTATGCTAGGATCTTCATATACATACCTATAAAGGATATGAGTCTGTAGTTAGAGCAACAAATCATTGTCAGGTTTGTGGATCATCAAGATCCTGATTCTACTAAAATCAATCAACGGGATTTTTTCACAGATGCCCCCTGGGTTTATACGCCTCTAGAGGAAATTCAAACATGCCAAATCATCAGACCACATGGATAACATGCACAAGGAGAGATTTATGTATCAGAATAGCACCTCTTCCATTTATAATGGCATGAGGTATATATCTCTGTTCTCTCTACTACAGTTCAATATGTTTCCTGTAGCAGTACCATATGAGGATGGCTAAATCCATGGAGGACAAACACTTTTGTTCCCCTTCTATAGTGTTTGAGGCCATTCACATTGACAGAGGATCAATAGAAGTCTAGCTGCAGTCAGGTGTAGGAATGTATCCATCAGAGAGGGGGATTAATCAACAAAGACTACACAATCAGTTTGGGTATGTTGTGAGTTATCAGAGAGTAGTAAAGGAGTAGGTATGTGGTGGTATTACAACTTGGAGGTGTATGAAGATTAAGCTATGCAATATTTCCAATGTAGTGTTGTAAAATATATGTGGCTGACCTCGAAGCACCCCATGATGTCTAATCTACGTGAAGCTGTCAGACCAATTCCTGGTTGTTATTGAGTGGGTTATGTATAAGAAGAATATCATGTAAGCCAGCAAAATCAATTAGGAGTGGAGGGACAGAAACTGCAACTGACAACTGGTGCATCATCTGTAATGTGATAACTATAAAAATGACATGAGGCAAGAACAGAGCTCCTATTGATATTCACATAAAAAACCTAATTGTAAACAGATAGGCCATGTGGCATGTGGTCCATGGGCTTCAAGTGTCTCTGATCATGTTCATGTCAGGTTTGGGGATGTGCACAGCAGGTCTTGGATGCTAATCACAGACTTCCCCCAGATATACCTCTAAAATCGATGAATAACCATTTCCAATGATAAATTCAAATAGGGAAGAGAGGTATTGGGGTGGAGAATTGAAGATCTGAATTGCATTTTGCTGGAGCTGGAATGTCAATGTTGAAGCCACAGAGGTTTGATGAATGGTCAGTACATGGTCTCATAAATTGAAGGGGTACAGCACTGCAGACTGTGCATTGCTTCTCCAAAACCTAGATGATGATCAGCACAAAAGTGACCAGAATGCAGCTCTCAGACATGGGAGAAGCAGGAGAAAACTCTATAGTACATAAACCAGATTAGGGCACAAAAGTATAAAAAACAAACAACCTAACACGAGGGAATTGAAGGGGAAACAACACAAACATGCTGGAGTCAAGCTGTGTTCTAACTAGTATGACAAATGGGAACCTTACAACACATGATGGTTACTAGGAAAAATGTTCCTGGCTGACTGCCTAGATAGTCCTGCAAAATGTCTTGCTCTTCCTATTACCTGAAGTGTGTCTCCTGATCTCCACCCCTAACCTGTGCCCCAGCCTCCATAGGCCCATTCTCCAGCACTCAACAGCTGTAATGGCGTTCTTGTTTTTCGAACACAGTGGTTTACTGGTAACGACTTTCTTATGCTTGTGGTTGTAAATCTCAGATTTTGACATGGCTTAGATAGAATTCTTACAGCACATTGGTAATCCAGTGCCCCTAAGGGCAGGAGTTGAAAACCATTCCTACCACAAGGATGTTGGGCAATCACTGTCACTTGTTATCAGTGTCTTTGAACTGTGCCACTGTGAAAGTTCCAGTAATATTGTAATGCATGCAAAAAAATTGGAAAAGAAAAGGGTGAGTAATAGTAATAGGTCTAGCAGATATATGTTAGTTACCCTAGCATCTTTGATAACATGTCATGCTTCTTGCCATGACTCCCTTATATGTAGGCAGTCCCATGTCCAACCCTTCAACTTATTTGTCACAAGTATAATTATAAATGAAGAGTCACAACTAAAGACATCAAAGATGCCCATCAGTACATTGCCCCATTACCGCTCCAGTGCTGCAAAATGTAATTGAACTTCTCACAGCCAAAACTTTTATTCAACACAAGATAGACCACATCCTTCTGTTGAGTCATTGGTCTTTGAGATAAGAGCTTGCATACATCCCTTGGAGTCGAGGGACGTCTGTTCCTGCACCTTTCCCCATTTGCCTATATCCGAATGACTGGTCCCCCCATCTGATACCAAAGGGGCAATCTCAATCTCCTTTTGGGCCAATGAAAGGAGTATGTTTGAATAGGATTTTGATGCTGAATTGTCCCTCCCAGTTGAGTTCAGAGAGTCCAAACATGTTTCCAGGTCCTCTGGATCTTCATACTCGCTGGTACAACTTTCAATGACAATCAACATTGCTGCTAATTCAAGTACACCATAACAGATATGGAATCACTCCACAGATCAGAATTTCTGTAAACATTATTGATACCATATGTACCAGGTGACTCGTCACAAACATGGTGTCATTTACTTTCGTCCTTTAGGTGCACTACACACACCATTCCACACTGATACTCTAGACAATTATGTAGGCTACACATGTATTCTGTCCAAATATTCACTCATAATTTGTGATAATGGTATTTAACCATGCTAATATAACAAACCTATTTTATCTGTAAATACTAATTTCTTCTATATTTAATATTTTAAAAGAAATGTATCCTGCCTCCAGCTTATCATAGAGTGGACACCAAAACCAAGGCTCATTTCTTGTACTGCTAATTGAGGGAAAAAGGCAATTTATATCAATACTGCTATTTTATACCTTTAGTTGTGTATGCCCATTCCGTTGGAGGCGGTGTTATTTACCTTAATTATTTTTCAACGTTTCTCAGCTAAAATATCAGTAAGTTATTCCTTCCTTTGTTTGGTATTCAATTACAATATTCCTAACATGACATATCATGGGTAATGAATTGTAAACCCCTTTTGGTATAAATGTTGTCATTCAGTTATACTGTTATACAAACATCAATACCACTGTGCTATAGGTATTTGTCATGTACTTGATAGTCACTCACACCTGGGTTTACATTTTACCTTCCACTTTGATGCATTGAGGTAGGTAATTTTATCCATGAACTAGCACTCGGTCAGTTATCTTCATGTTGCTTTCACAGTTCTCGGACTGATATTATCTACTCAAACTGAGCTCCTTTCACAGCGCTCAAACTGGTGCTATTTGCTCAACCAAAGCTCTTTACATAATCAGCCACACTTCTCTGCAATACAGTTCTCTATTACTATTTACTTATTTCTCCCTCTCTTAACTCCGTACCTTCATTATTTTTCATTGGTGCGCTTCAGTGCCTGTCTTAAGCAAACATGTTTTGATTTTTGATTTTCTCGAGATAAGTGAAATTTATCAACTGGATCAACTGAATCTTAGGTATTTAAAATGTAATTGACCACACACTGTACTGGTATGCAATTTCAGTCATTAAAGAAGTCCTTTGGATGAAATATGTGATGGTTGTTGTCTCTTCCTGTTCCAATGTTTCCTACCAAATAATCAAAATAAAAGAACTGGAAAGAATACAAAGTAGAATCTATTGTTATTACAAATGTCATTGCGCTTCCTTTGCTTATGGAATTCCTCACACTCACTGAGCTTGACAACTCTACATCTAGGTCTATACTTGCTGCACTTTTGGATCCTCAGACAGACCTGATTGCCCCTACAGAATCCATAGAAGGCTTTGCAGAGGATAAGGTGTCATTTATTTTTGTCAAGGAGCGTGTTACAGAGCCTATATTGAGGAATACTTGAGTATGCGCATTACACACTTCCTAAAATGGAAGTGGATGGTACAAGCCTGCTACAACTTGTGGGTTTAAATTGATTTGCTGCCTTGTCTGAGGTCACTAAAGTTTTAAGACCAAAATCAAGAACTTCACAACTGCCGCCACCCAAGCCAAGGAACAAGGGGGATACATCTATGGCTTCTGTTTGGGGTTGTGCAGACTCCGAAAATCCCCAGACTCTGGTAGCTCATTGGCTTCATACTCTTCTAGCCACTCGACTAAACAAATGTTTAAATGCATTCTGAAAGCAATTAGAATGGTGAAGAAAACTCAAATGGAACAAGCACCGAAGATGGAACACTTAACGTAGAAAGTTTGATGATTTAGATGCAAAGATGATGAGCCTTATTGCAGGTAAGCAAGAGATGGCTGCCACAGCCTACTCTTGGAGGATTAGACAAGGAGACATACTAGTAGATTGGATCAGCAACTTAGATTATTGTGATGAAAATGTGAAGACTTGAAGACCCAATCCAGACATTGAAACATTCGTACAGATGGGAATCTGGAGGGTTCTGAGACAGCTCATCTGATATGATGAAATGGTTCATGCAAATGTTAATGGTAACTCTGGGCAGTGAAATAAAAGAGATTCCTACCCAAGATCTCCAAATTGCCAGGATGCATCTGTTTCCAAATGTTGGTGCAAGTCTACCAACGATCATTCCATATTTTCAGGATGTCCAGATCTGAGAAATGATCTTGGGCAGCTCTAGAAAGAAAGGCATATTACTTCTGAAAAGGTATTCTCCTTCTCCATTTTCCTAGATTTAGAATGGGAAACGGCTAGGAGACAGAAAGACTTCTTAGCATTGCTACACAAATTTAAGGATCTTGTAATACCAGCCTCTGTCTGAGGCTCAAATCTTAAAATAAATTGGAAAGGGGCTTTTCAGAACTTTTTGGATCCATGCCATGCCTGTAGTTTCATTGCCACATCTGAAACATGAAGCCATGAGCAGAACACTGCCAGAATGCAACAACAAATTGAAATCATGGTCTGAAGATTCAGTGGGAGGGGATGTGGGGTGTTTCATGATGGAGTGGTGGGGGTTAGGGCAGACTCCATGTTTTCTGTACTATCTATTTGATTAATAGGGGAGTGGGCCAACCAGGTGACCTGGTGGGGTCAAGTGGCCATGGGGATGGAATGCGGATAGGAGGTAGGGGTGGTAATTGAGGGACATGGGGGCAAGGGGAGGGAACAAAGAGGTAGGGGTCAGCTTTCAAGTCCCAGGCAGGGTACTGGGAGATGACGACTACCAGCGCGACCAACAGTCTGAGGTGGAAGCGGCAGTTCAGTTTTTTAAAGACAGAATGCCGGTAAAATAGGCTGGGATGAGGCAGGAAATAGCTCATAAAGGGGGGGAGAGATATATATATTTAAAGAAATACTCTGGCAACTATTTCAAAATTCTCTATAAATATTAATGGCTTAAACAATTTCAAGAGGGAAGGAAATTTTGAGGTGGCCCAAAAACATCCATAGTACTTCTCAGTAGACTCACATTAGAAAGGATAACATTCAGTCTTTTAAATGGGCTCCTTTCAAGTTACAGCAGATCTGTTGTGCCTCAGCAGCTCTCAGTGGAGTGGCAATATTGGCAAATAATAGGATAATGGGCAATACACTTGGACCACTTTCAGATGAATCCAGGAGATGGGCCATAGCAAAATTTTTAATAGAGCGGGCATCCCTCATGATTGTCTTACACTATGGATCGACTTTGGAAGATCCCTGTCCAATTGAAGAACTAATACTTCAATGAGCCCAGTTCCCCTCAATACTCAAAAATGGGGGGATTTCAATTTCATCCAGTCTCTAGAGCTGGATTTAAGTCATCCAAAGAAAACCCCCCAAAAACAAAACAACGGTTGCGCCGGCCATTAGCATATTGAAGGAACAATGTGGCTTAGGAGACCCATGGCAAGTGCTCAAGCCTTTGTCTTTAAACATTTTTTTCTTGGCATTTAAGACATTGTAAATAGCACAGTATTACACAGCTGGTAAGCTGACCATGAATACATTGAATATATAGTCATGTATCCCATCAGTCAAGTTCCTCTCCCTTCTTCCATCGAGTCCAATTGACTCAGCCTGAAATGTCAGTTGAGAACCTTCAAGGAATGTCAGAGTGTGCTTTTGGGTTACTTAGGTATCCCCTGTTTTACCCCACGCTGTCCATAGTTTTTCCATTTCCTGGCGCAAACCCTGCGGTGCATACACAATCCAAAAAACCTTTTTCTCTGCTCGCCATTAATCTGCTTCTAGGATTGACTTCTTTCTTATTAGATCAAAGTCTGTAAGCCATGTAATAACATCACAGCAGCAGTTTAACTAGCCAAAGCCAGATTACAGCAATTAAGTGATAGACAGAGTTATTTGGATAACAAAAAGTGCAAAGAATGAGCTTTTGAACCTTCTGTTAGAAAAGGAAGTTTTAAGTTCCAACATTTTTGGTTAGCAACTTTAAGAGGAAGGAGAATTTAGTTGCAAATTACTATCGTGGATGGCCCAGGCCAAATCAATTAGAAACAGCATTGTTCAGATTAAGGATCGCAAAACAGGGGCGATAGAGGTAGAAAGTCAGGAAATCAAGGAAATGTTTGATGAACACTATCAGAAGATTTATGGGGACATTTTTAATCCTTCAGATGAGAAAATCTCAAGTTTCTTGCCCCAACTTCATCTGCCCTCATTGGCTGCCAACCTTGTTCACCCAGTTGAAAAGGAGAAGGAAGCAAAAGTGGTTAAAATGCTGCCCAGATACAAGGTACCAGGAGAGGATGGTTATACGTCCAAGTGGTATTACTGTATGCTTAAACATCAAACAGGTTCACTTACAGAGCATTTCAATTATATCCTTAAAGGAGGGTATCCCCCACCCTCATTTAGCAAATGGGTTCTGAGATATTCCCCCCCGAACAAAAACAGCAGACGTAAATGAATCTTGACCCATTACTTTATTAAATTGTGACTACAACATTTTACTTTAAGGACATCTGAGGAAATTTGATCGAAATTAATTTATACTGATACGTAGTCAAATTCGAACACATATTTTCTGTTGGAAGCCATCGATTACTTTACTGCAAATAGGGTACCTTCAACAGTGCTGTTTATAGACACCAGAAAGCGTTTGACTTGGTGGACTGTAAGTTTCAGCTTAAAGTTCTTGAGAAGATACATTTTAAGTCGCAGATCACCAAGTCAATTACCCAATTGTACCAAGCCTCTTTCGTGCTCCTCTCTTAAAATACGAGAACAACTGCTCAGATCAAGATCGCTTGAGACACCAGGCAGGGATATGCTCTCTCACTCTTACTGTTTGTGATATTTTTAGAACCTGCACTTGTGCCTGAACTGATCAGAGCTAATTAAGGAAGCTATCCTTGTGTCTTCTACTCTCAAATGTTACCCTGATGAGCCTATGTTATATCTTTACCTGGAAGCAAACATAGTCAACAACCTTTTTTGCAATACTTGCGTCTTTTTCAGCGTTAATTGGGTATTGCATTAACACTACCAATACAGAAATGCTACCTTTTAATATAGATGCACATCTGCTGCCTCAATCTTTGCAGTCAATTTACCATAAAGATAAATTAAATATTTGGGGATCAAAATTTCAGAAAACCTGGAGGATCTGTACAGATTAAATTATACCACTCTTTTATGAAAGATTGAGTCTATGCTAGAAGAATGGCATTACCTACCAAATACAATGGCATAACTTATCGATTACTAGGAAGGGTGGCGATGGTTAAGATGCATAACCTTTACTGAACTTCTTATTCTCTAAAGTCCCGGTGCAGTTACCAACCAAAATCTTTACTGGGTTGAATGCAAAGATCTCCAGCTTTACCTTGAATGGGAAAACAACATGGATGATCTTATAGAATTTAATTCTCTTTCGAGAAGAGGGTGGGGTGGGTCTTGCAGATTGGAATGCCTATTACCTGGCAGCATTAGTAATCATATATGTCAGAGTTCATAATATAATTCATGCTCAAACCCTTTCCATATCACAAGTTTCCTAGAACTCATTACCATTGGTCAGGTACAGGACTATCGCTATTTTTAAACAAAAGCAAATGCAATTGTTGTGAGGTCTTAATGTTCATTCAGTCCATGCTGAAACCCATCTCAGTCTTCTGTGCCCGCCAGAGGTGCAATGGACAATCCAGAGATGGGAAAAAGCGGAGATGTGGAAAATCAGGAGACTGGATCATTAATAATGAGGAAATTAGTATTACCTGGGAGTCTCAGGGAAATTGTGAAGGAATTGTTTAAAGCTCCGAGAGCGACAAGAAAGATTGCCAACTGGGTAAGATGTCTAAAGAAGTGTAGTAATTCCAAGGACAAAGCTGTCATTCCACACAAAAGCAGTGGATGAGAGAGAATTGTATACATCTAACTAAAAAGGAGTGGCATGAAATATCTATTTTTTCAACTGCCTGGTTTTGAGAGGGCCATTTTCCGTCATATGTATGGCCAGTGGCTACTCTGTAATACACCAAAAGAATCTCACGGTTAGAAAGCAGATATATCTGATTGCTGTCCAAGAAGCAGAAGGGGAGGCCCAGAGGTCCATGCAAACACATAGTTTGGAGATGGGCAAAGCTGCAAGAGGTTTGGTAGAAGGTTATTTCATTTATTCAGGACACTTAATAAACCCCAATAGCCCCGGATTCAAAGGCTGTATTATTGGGCAGTTCCATATGTGTAGGCTTGAGGACAAAGAATTTGAAAGCCTGGTGGTTTAAAGCAATAATTAATAGCAAATAAGTGGAAGTGTAATGAACCACAAACCTTTCAGATGTGGCTTAACAGAGCACTAGCTGCCTATAAGAAGGTAAGCCTGTATGCTAAAAGGATTGGAGGATGGAGAAGGATTTTTTTTTAATTTGAAAATGTTTTAGGAATTATGAACTATCAGTACTGAAATTGCTGGTAGGCATTGTTAGATTTGGCAGTTATATGGGGAATTTAATATGTTAGAGTTCAAGTTTCACAGTGCACTTTAAAGAAAGAATTTCATTGTGTTTTTTTGCAATGCTAATTGAACATTCGTTGACTTAAATTTTGCTATGCACATTACTTGTGAAAGCATTTTTTCCACTCACCATCTATGTTTAATTAAGTAATTATGATCGGACAAAGGAAATAATAATGCTGCTGTTATGAAACAGACTATAACACAGGCTAAGTGTATTATGATTTGAGGGACAAAGGGGGTTTCCATACTGCATTGGTACAGGCGTAAATTGTACATACAAAGGATTGGGGCAGAGATTAGCTCTTGCAATCTGATATCTTTGATTGAAATGTGTAAAACAATTTGGGGCACATTTATCAAACTTTCACACAGTGCAGCTCAGCAAGCCACCTTGCTGCCATGCACTGCATGAAAAGGAAAAGGCAGGAATGTGCTGTATTTAACATTATACAGTGCGTTCCTGTCCTTGCCTTATGCTAGCAAACTATGAGCTGAAGAGCGCCACCATAGACACCCATGCACCATGGTTCACGGGTGCCTGCACTGTGAGCAGGGTTGTTTGTAAGCAAGAAGGGACACCTTTTGGAACAAAAACAATTCTCTGAGGCATTTACCTCTTTTTTATGTGTGCTGCAGAATGTAGCACATATAGAAAGAGGAAAAAAACAAGGAGAAATAAAGGTATTTCTCTCTGTTGCATCTCACCTGGGGAAGCATTGCATTTTAACACAATCTAAGGACTACGACTAATGGTAAATCTGGGAATGTGCCAAAATCAATGGGTGGATACATGGTAACACCCACGCTCCACCCATGGAATGCCACCCTGGGTCAGAGGAACGCAAGTCTGCGTTTTGTGCTGCCTTGCGTTACTCCATATTGTATCTAGTCGTGCAGGGCCATGCAAGGCCACTTTGCATGGCTTGATAAAACTGACTTAGTTGTTGCATTGCCCTTGTGCCCCCTTGCGTGGAGCAAGGGTGAAGCAACACAATGATAAATATGCCCCTTTATTCCTGAGACTGGAACAGAAATCAGATTACTGTGCATTTTTTAAATATATTTGGCTGCCTTGTACAATATTTAGTTTTATGTTAGTGTATCCTCTCCTGTTTAATGTTCGGAAACTGTCCAAAATAATAAATGAAAATAAAACAAATGCTTATGTTTCATATTGTTGAATGATTGGTTTTTCAGTAACTCATATTACATTTGTCAGTAACCAGATGCTGCAAGGGTCTGAGCACAATCTTCTTACTTCACAACAACTCTATTGTATGCAGCAACAGTTTTTTCTGACTCACTCTGTGAACTTTATAGACACTAGTCACTTGTTTTCTATTGTTACCGCTGTAAAGTTGGTATAGGGCACATCTAATTGCAGAAACTTTGGGTAAGAGCTAAGAATCTCTCTCTCTTTGAATTGGCATCATCGAAGTCTGGAATGATGTAGATGTGTTGGTTCTCCTACAAACAGAGACTGTGCTTTTTCCCCCCTAATATGTCCTTTCATGCTCGTTGATGTCTCAAGAAACAGGGCAAGATCTGCATTGGGTAGGACGATTTGCTGTCATTATTTACTTGCACTCTGGGGACCCTCTGAAATTTTAAAGAGGTGGTCAAACATCATGAGGTCTGCAAGAAACCCTGTCCTTCTTTTAGGAGTATTGGAGAATTTGGCATTGTCCTTCCTGCTTCCGTCTTCCAGATCAATAGCTTTCTTGTGCAACATTAATAGTTCTATGATCCAATCAGTCATTTTGTCAATTTTACTCTCAAACTCCCATATTCTTTTCTCCATATTCTCCATCCTCCAGTGAAAATATGCTATGTGTGCTCTCAGTGATTGAAGATCAGTGGCCACTTTAGTTACCACAGAGTTTGTTGACTCTAGGGACAATTTAATGTCTGTCAGCTCCTCAGCAAGATGTTAAGTTTAGTGTTAGACATTCAGCAGATTCAAATGTGGCTTTGATTTGCTGCTTTGATATATTCAAGACTGTCTCAGAGTTTAATATTTTTTAAGCAGGTTTTGACTTAGACATTTGCAGAAATCTGGATTCTAGGACACGCCAGAGGGAAAGGGGAAAGTCACCTGCAGTTTCAAGAGAATGTGGCGGAGATCTCCAACCTTTCCTGGACTCAGTCTCACAGAAATCTAGCAGACAACGCTTAGCAGAACTGTTCAATCAAGGCTCCTTGGAGATTGACAATGTCAGAGACTTGTATATCATGCCTTCTTATCAGTATAGAAGGAGAGATAGAAAAGTGTTATACTGACATCCTGCAGGGACCCCACTGTTCAGCTCAGATATATTTATAGGTGTCTGCATCCAACACTTGGTATATTTAAATCCTCATACGAAATATTTTTGTTGTGAGCACTAGTTGTGATATGTTAAATAAAAGAAAGAAGAGGAAAATCAAAACAGTGACAAAATAGCTGTTAGTCAGTGTTGGAAGCCGGATTCCCAGTCCCACACTACTGTCACCAAATGCGAGACCCGGGACTCCTCACTCAACGTTAGGCCAAATAAAGACACTGTCTGAGATAGCCCTGCTCACCCACTTAGTAGCTTGGCACGAGCAGCCAGGCCTATCTCCAAAGCACAAGTGTACAGTATGTGCAACCACACTTACAGCAACCAACTGGTGACACCACAAATAGACTCCACACGAGTTTGATAAAACGAGTATAAACTTTATATAAAAAGTTATACGATCAGACCGCACGATACAAAAGCCAACATATAATAAAGGGTAATATTAGTTCCGGCTAGCTGGTAGGTTCAAATCCCAACCACCGCTTTCCAAATGCTATGCTGGTCGTAATGCAAGATTCACACACGTTGCAATGGACAAACAATAGTGCACTGAGTAACGATACAAGCCTGTGCTGGGCAAAGGAGAAATAATACAATGCGTAACGATAGCCCCAGTACCTTGCAATGGGAGAAATAATGCAATGCATACCTCTACAATCATGTACTGTGCAATGAAGGACTAATGCAATGCGTCACACCCCAATCATGTACTTTGCAATTAAGGAATAATGCAATGCGGGCCGCTAAAATCCTGTACTTTGCAATGTAGAAATAATGCAATGCGTAGCGCTACAATCGTGTACTTCGTTATGCAGAAATGATGTCAGGTGTCATAAGACAGTCCGGCAGTTCGTTAGCAGCAATATTGGCAATGTTTATTACGACAATCAGCCTCTTCGATAACAGTTGCCCCTCCACACATATCAACGATGACATAAAGTACAGCTTCTCACTCTGGCCCCAGTACTGACACTCCTTTGGTCAGTACAGGCCTCAATCTGTGCCGAAGCAAAGGCTCACGTCGCCAGAAGGACTGAGAGGCCGAAAGAGTGTCCCTCCGCCCAGGTAGTGATCCACATTAACTGGCGGCGCGACCCCACTCTCCTCTCCTCCTTCAGCGAACTGGGCCTTCCGTTCAGAACTTTCTCAATGGGCCTCAGCGGCTCGGCCAGGCAGCTCAGTTCCTCCTGGGCTGCGGGGCCGGGCCACGGCTGTTAAGAAGGTCTCATGCAGCCACAGGGCACATGTACCCCACGCCTCTGATATTACGCTACTCTGGATGCACATTCTCCACAGCACCCTCCGGGTCTCCTCTGGCATGAAGCCACACACACAACGCTGATGGGATTTCCCGTCAACTCCGAGTGCATGTTCACCAAGGACTCCTTCCTGCGGTCTCAGTTGGCACCAAGACACGCACACCACGCTGCAGACTCGCTTTCCTCCAGTGCACACGGTGATGAGCCGATCACCTCCACAGTCCCAGGTTGCACCAAAGCACGCACACTGCTTCACTAAGATTTACTCCAACTCCGGTGCCCCGAAATCCAGGCTCTCTTCACCAATGCCTTTGGCCGCACCACGACACGCTCACCATGTCCGAGCCTCACTTCTCCTCCGGTGCACTCGATGATGAGGCACTCATCACCAGCGTCTCCAGTGCCCCCTGACACATACCCTGCGCTTCCTATACTCACTCCACTTTCGATGCACATGCTGACCAGGCGCTCTTCACCAGCGCCTGCGGTGCACCACCACACGCACCCTGCGCATCCGAGTCTCACTTCACCTCTGATGCATGTGCTGACCAGGTGCCCTTCACCAACCCCTGCTGCACCACAACACGCACCTAGCACCTCTGAGACTCACTTCACCTTCAAAGCACACGTTGACTAGGTGCTCTTCACCAATGCCTCCTGTGCACCACAACACACACCCAGCGCATCCGGGTCTCACTTCTCCTCCATGTGTCCAAGATAACAGGACACACCTTCTGAGGGTCTCAAGCTGCCACAACACACGCCCACCACGTCGATTGAAACTTCTCTGGAAATTTTTATGTTCCTGTGTTTCCAAACAAGAAGCCAGCTCATCTCGGGCCCTTGGAGTAACAAGACACAGCACAAAGCACAGTCTTCTTCAAGCAGGAGAACCCAGCGCACAAAGCACAGTCCTAACCGCCTCTTTCTTGGTTCAAACAGCAAACTGCAGACCAGCCCCAGATCGCGAAGCAAGGGTTGGTCCTTCCCAGCAGTCTCTTCAGTTGTTCCTTTCTTAGCAGAAGTTCCTGTTGACCACAAAATGGGTCCAAGCCTTTTCAGTCTCAATCTATTTCTATTCCCACATTCAGGGGTCTCAGCTCTCATAGTTATACCCCTAAATGTCTTCGAAGTTGGTTGTGCTTAGGGGGCCCTGACCCCTGCCTAAATCAGTTCTGGATGTCTCCCTCCCAGTGTCACCTTTCTCCCTTTGATACTGGGGGTCTGGATCTTTAACCACTCAGCAGGAGATGGTACAATTATTTTATAGCAGCAACCCCGGCCTTATCACCTCCTGGGCTTCTACTCCCCCTACTCTCCAGATGAAGGTCAGCCTGGTGCTATCTCAACCCCTCCCTGGTTCAAGACCTCTCCCAGCTCCTCTCACCTCTCAGATCTATACAGTCAATCCACATTCAGCAGACACACACAGAAATGCTTAAGCACAAAACTCAGCCACTTGCTAAAAGAGTGGTTTCTGAACACACAGTGACAAAACCACTTTCATAGAAAGATGTGTTATGACACTGTGAGTTCATACATACTAAACTTCACCTCTTTATTTTAAACCTATAGGAAATTAGGCTAACAAACACAATACCCAGCCTCCCCCATTGTGTCCTATGGGCAGGATGGCCTTTCACCAGTGAAAAATGAAATGGAGTGTTTTTCACTGTCAGGACATAGCACACACCTTTGTATATATCCTTCCTTTTACTTACACTGCACCCTGTCCAGGGGTTACCCGGGACCTACCACAAGGGGTGCCCACTGTGTACGCAAAAGGGAAAGTAAGGCCTGACAAGTGCTTGCACTTGTCAGGACAACATGCTAACTTAGCAAACTGCGCACAGGCCCTACACTGCAGGCCTGAGTTCCCTTCTCTGCACACCTTTGCATTACTAGCCCTGGCACACACAGTGCACATCACTAGGGACTTTACTAGTAAGGCCAACATACCAATCATGGCCAACCAATTACCATTACACTTTACACAGGGAACACTTGTACTGTGACACTGATCAGCAGTGGCAAAGTACCCAAAGCATCTTAGTTGGCAACTCTATGTCAGGAAAATGGTCTAGGGGGAGAGCAAAAAAGGCCAAGTCCTACAGTCAGAGATAGCACCATTTCTCTTTTTATTGCTTTGGGTTGCCAATTATTTCATGGCACCTGTACCTTTGAGGTCTGACACCTTGTTGGGTGCCTTTGCAGCCCTTCATCCTTTCTCCCTCTTCACTTCTTGTCTTCTGTCGCCTCTGTGGTACCATGTTGCAGAAATGGTCCTGTTCCTGCGTATTGTCTGCTGGTGATGCAGTCACCAAGAGCAGCAGTTCTGAGGAATACCAGGTAGCTGGGTCACTTTCAGTGATGACTCGCCCATAGTGTATAATGTCTTCTACATTACTTGTAGGAAGACAACTGGCACATTAAGTAATTGCATCTATAGGTGGGAGAGACATAGTAATTGCCAATATCAATTTAATAGTTGCCAAAAAGCTTCACACTCTCTATAAAATATGAACATGAGTCTTTCTTCTACTTTCTACATGCTGTAAACCCATCCATAAAAACCTCCACAGAAGTCTACATATCCCAGGGCCTGAGAGCAAAATTACAATCACTAAGAGTGCAATCTCTCCTGGGATCACCAATTTAACCTTCTAGGTGTCTTGGGGCAACTTAAAAAACACAACTGATGCTCCTGTGGGGGTGCTATGCACCTGACGGCCCCACAAACATTTAGGAACAATTTAGAGGTGCCCCTGCCCTCTCTGGGTTAACACCAGCAGAATATGGCAATTATAAAAACCCTTGCAAGGGCTTATGGTGCGCCCTGGTTAATACTGTGCTATAACGTTATATACAAGGAGGCCGATGCAAATACCTATGGTGACATCTTTTCCAAAGGCAGGTAGGAATACCTCTGGTGACACGGTCCTAACAGTCCACACCCCCAGCGAGTCCTGAACCCTAAAATCATAATAGCCTCATGTATATGAGACACAATACAAGGAGGTGTAGGTATCACATGCTTTGTCAGGGTGTCACCACATTCACAAAAACAGAAACATATTCATAACAAACCATTACAACAAAATTAAAACTGCTGTGGACGATAACAATTTAAGATTATGGATGTGTGAAATTGGCATAATTTGGTTATGCACAATTATGCAAAATGTTGCCAAAATTGCAAAAAATGGTGCGTAATTACACTAAATGCAAATCCATCACTTACCAATATATTTTAGCCCGTACTGCGACATAGTGTCAATTTTTATTAGACATTTTCATTAGAAATTTATAAAAAAAAGAAAGGTTGAAGGGGCATTATAGTTAGGTGCTGGCTGAAATAAGATAAGAATAATGATGCATATTTTTGATGTGAAGATATATTCCATGCTAAAAAGGTGCAAAAAATGCAAAAGCAGCGCAAAAAACCACTCGTATTTTCGTGGTTCTCTATGTTAGCACTAAATTTATGCAGTGAATTGCAAGCAATTATGCAAAGTGATGTGATTTGGGGGTTTTAGCTTTGCAAAAGCAATGCTTTATCCATATTATTTAAACTGCCCCCAGGTCTACTTACACTGACATTTATTAGAACATGTAATGCCTCACTTTTAACCTGGTCATAATCTATCAAACATTCTTAAGACCTTAATTAAGATTCATATAAATCACTGTCAATGTCAATAAGTCATTACAATTTCAGTAAACTACCAGCAAGACTCTTACTTCCATCTTCTACATGCTGCATGCACAGTCTAAGGAATGACCAACAGTTATCCTGTTAGAAATGGGGTTTCTGTTTGGCTAGGGTATGCATATAAGCCAGGCAGAACCCACCACTGTAGTCAGAGTAAGGGTGTACACATCCAAGCTAACCCCTGCTCACCCCCTTGGTAACTTGGCAGAGTGGTCAGGCTTATCCCAGAGGAAATGTGTAAAGTGCTTGTGCAACACACACACTAGTGACACAATAACTACACCACAAAAGAGACTCCACGCATAGTATATAAAAATATCTCATATATTGTGAATAACACATAGACGAGTCAAACAAAAGAGGGGAGAAAGAGGTCAGGGTTAAAGAGGACTCTGCCTCCTTACTTCAATGAACAACCAAAAAGAGTCCCACTGTATTCAAATTGACTATCTTTCCAGTATATTCCCAGTAATCCTTATAGTTTTTAAGAAAAACAATAAGTTCTCTTAAAATACCCTCCCCCACCATAGTGTCCCATGGTGATATGCTTCATCTTCGGGTTCTTCCCGCCCCACCCCGGGATGGAGCGTGCTACAACCAATGGAGACGTGAGAGCACTTTGTAGGGTGTAGACTATAAAGTAACTGATAGTATAAGAGTGGAAGGGTCAGACTAGTGGGTAAAAAAATACCTGGCTACGTAGGAAATTAAATGTTTATTTGATCATATATCTAGTATTGTTAAAAGAGGGGAGAGGAGAAATGCACGTCAATGTGTGTGTTTCTTACTGTCAACATGTTTCAAGCCTATCCCCTAAGGCTTTTCATCAGGACCAAGTGAAGGATCCCATGTACCACTCCTAATATAAACACCACTTTGGTCTTCCTAATTAATTTTAAGGAGAGACATACATGCAGTATAATACCTAATTGGTAATTTTTCTTGGAAAAGATCTGGAAAGATAGGACATTGCATTATACATGTCAATAAAGTTATATCCAAAACCATCTGTGGAATAAACATGATATATTTTCACTGGATTTGTGTTGATTCCTAACATTAGCAATGATGGTGCTGTGCTGCCCTTAAACATATTCACAAACACGACAGTACAAGACATAACATAAATCACACAAGTGGTTTTTGCATGCTGATGGAGAAACTTGGGTCACTTCTCCTTCTGTGTGTCCATAAAGTTTGATACATCTAGTTTGAGGCATAATGATGAGAAGTTATTCTACTATAGTAAAAAAAAAAAAGGGGGTTCCTATGTCAGAAAAAAAACAGTTTTGTTTTTAGGAAAACATACGTTTTAGTCGCCGAAATCAGGCCCCATGAGCTCAAGATGGTAGGAAGGGGCGCTTGTGGTCACACGCTGTTAGGAAAGATTTTTCATTCAGTCGCCAATAAATGGCCCAATAATGAAGAGAACAAGAAAAAATGCTCGTTGCCAAATGGGTCGGCTATTCTGTACTTACGTCGTCATAGCTGCACCCTTGCCCTGCATATTCTGCCTGCCCGTGGCTCCGACGATAGTCGTACAAGCGGAGAATGACCTGTGAAATAACAGGAGGTTCCGTGTTGGCGTCCTCGTGTGTGTGGCCACTAGACTGCTAACCGTACAAGATGGCCGCCAGTTGGTGGAACATTGCCTGGTTCTCTGATGTCCGGATCAAGAAAAGGGGACGAAAACTGTGATAGTAAACCAGAGAAGACTGTGAAAATATTTAATTAGAAACAATGGGAAAAAGCGATGAAAAAATTCAAGTATAACCAGTTGGTATTAAAAAAGGGGGTATATTTACTGGTAATCCCTATGCAAAAACATATGTGAGGTCAGAAAGAGTATTTTTTATGATCTAGAGTATGTAAAAATGCATTTAGGGAACCTGTGTAGATGAAAGGTGAAGAAAAATGGTGAAAGACTGTTACCACCCACCTAAAACTTATAGCTGCGGCTTGAACATGGTTTGGTGGTAAAGAGTAGCGTCTCAGGTTATTTGGAGACTACATTTTAGTGCCCTATGTTAAGCTTATACTGTAGTTGCTGTAATGTATGGTATAGCAAACAAAAATTGTTGTAGCGAAACAAATTGTTGGTTTTAGACCATAGTCGTTATGGGGGACTACGTTCAATACCCTATATTTGTGCCCATTCTGCAATTACTGTGGTATGTGTTGATTCCGTCGGATCTTGAGTTAGTATCTCATAGTTCCAATGATATTGAAAGAGTCTCAAGCACTCTTGACGATATGCCTCTACAGTTTGGATGACTGTGGCTCCCCCTTTATCCGCAAATAATTTTATAACCAAGTCATTGTTGTTAGCCAGCTCCCTTATTGCTAGTCTTTGCTTAGGTGCCCCTTTTTCTCAAGTTCCAAGGTGAGGAGTAGAATGCTTTTAACGTCAGACTTGAGTTGTAGGAGGGCCAGGGTGATATCCTCCAACTTGGAACCAAGAGAGGAGTAGGTGTGAGGATCAGAGACTTGAGGCAGGAAGTTGTGTGGTGGGAGGGAGGTGTACAAAGGGATAGTCTCGGAAAGAGGTTGGCCAGTGAGAGCCATCTGAGGCGAGGAAGGGTTATGGGAGGAATGAGTTTTGACGGGCAATAAAAGAGGGCACATTAAGTGGCTATATGAAGATACTGGCAAGTGAGGGGTCTGACTACTATCAGGGGTTGGAAGTTCAGTACTAGACCTGTGAGGAAGATGAGTCTATGATGTGGGTTTAGGGCCAGTTGCTAGAGTTGTGATAGATCAGGGGTAAGCAAGGGGTGATTATGAGATTGTTGGAGGTATGTATCTCAGGGTTAGCTACTCTGGGAGATCAGTGGGTGTGCGTGCAGGTTTGGCGCATGATTGGGGGCTGCTCAGACCCAGTAGATGGAGATGATGGGTTAGTGTCAAGTAAGCAGATATCGTTAGAGGTGGGGGGAGGAGAGGGAAGGGTCGGGAAGGCCAATTTGGTTGGGGATGGACGTGTGGTGAGGGACCATGGAATTAGCAGAGGGGGTAGGATGGTTTCGGGAGGGTGGCGGATTTCTTGTTGTTCACCGAGTTTTTTATGATGGGTGCTCACTTTGTGGGAGTTTAGTGGGGGCAATTAAGTAAATATTAAATTCATAAAAGTAGTATCTAATTATTTATTAAAATGTATTAATAATGATGTAAAATGCTTAAATATTTTGTATTTTTATATTAATAAATTTCCTAATAAGAGTTTTACATTTTTGGTGAACTAATAGAGTTATTAAAATATGTTATTTGTTTGTAGTGAAGTACTTTCCATACTATGGCACAGACTGTAGTGGAAATGTTAAATATTTTTCCCTACTGGTGCAGATACTGGAGTGGAAATAGTAAATGTAACCCCTCCGATGTCTAACGCTTTCCCTACTGTTGTATAGACCGAAGTGGACATAATAAATGTAACCCCCTTGAATTTTAACGCTTTCCCTACTGTTGCATAGACTGTAGTGGGAGTAGTAATTTTAACCCCGTTGAAGTGCAAAACTTTCCCCTACTGTTACATAGACTGAACTGGGAATACTAAATGTAACCCTTCCAAAGTCTAACGCTTTCCCTACTGTTGAACAGACTGAAATTGGAAAAGTAAATTAAGACCTCCAAAGTCCAACACTTTCCCTACTTTTGCAGAGACCGGAGTGGAAGCAGTAAATACTACGGGCCCGATTCACAGATCTAACCTAAGACAAAATCCTAAAGTTACTACCATTTTGGTATTCACAGAAGTTAGTGGTCCTAACTTTAGGACTCCTAAATGCCTTCTGTGAATACCGAAAGTCTTAAAATTAGGATTTTTTTCTGTTTAGGAGTCCTAAAGTTAGGACTCCTAACTTTACTACTACTAAACTGAGAAAAATCCTAATTTTAAGACTTTCGGTATTCACAGAAGGCATTTAGGAGTCCTAAAGTTAGGAGTCCTAACTATACTACTACTAAACTGAGAAAAATCCTAACTTTAAGACTTTTGGTATCCACAGAAGGCATTTAGGAGTCCTAAAGTTAGGACTCCTTACTTCTGTGAATACCGAAATGAGTAAGTGCCTTCTGTGAATACCAAAAAGAGTAAGTGCCTTCTGTGAATACCAAAATGGTAGTAAGTTTAGGATTTTGTCTTAAGTTAGTTCTGTGAATAGGGCCCTACCCCTCTCAGTTTAACACTTTCCCTACTGTTGCACAGACTGAAATGACAATAGTAAATGTAACCCCTCTGAAGTCCAACTCTTTCCCTACTGTTCCATAGACTGGAGTTGGAATAGTAAATTTAACCACTGCGAATTAAAACGCTTTACTTACTGTTGTACTGTGTGGGATTAGTATATTTTACCCCTCTGAATTCCAACACTTTCCCTACTCTTGCACATACTGGAATAGTACATTTTACCCTTCTGAATGTCAACGTTTTCCATACTGTTGCACAGACTGGAGTGGTGATAGTAAATTTTACCCCAAAGAATTTAAATCCTTTCCCTATTGCTGCACAGACTAGAGTGGGAATGGTAAATTTCACCCCTCTAAATTATAGCCCCTTTCCTACTATACAGACTGGAGTGTGAATAGTAAAGCAAATTTTACTCCTCCGAAGTTCAACGCTTTCCCTACTGTTGCACAGACTGTTGCACAGACTGGAGTGCAAGTATTATATTTAACCCCCTGAAGTCCAATGTGTTCCCTCCTATTGCACAGATTAATGTGATAATAGTATATTTTACCCCTCTGAAGTGCAACCCTTTTTCTATTGTTGTACAAAGTAGAGTGGGAATAGTAAATTTTACTCCTCCAAAGTCCAATGCTTTCACTACTGTTGCACAGATTGGAGTGGGGATAGTGTATGTATTATTTTTGGATTAAAATAATTATTTTTAACATTGTTCATATATATATTCAATGAAAAAACCATAGGTTTCAGGGGCATTATAGTTAGCTGGACTTTTCACTCGTACAAAACCATTGAAATTCCCCCGTTATAGTTAGTTCAGCTAACTATAACTCGCGCGCCCGCAATGCACTGCTGATGACATCACATATTACATCACTCATGACATGGTCAGTAACATCACTCATGACATGACTGATGATATCTCAAATGACATCACTCATGACATCTTCCAGTGAATGTGTGTTTTTCTGAAAATTACATATGTTTTATATATGTATATCTCAAGGTCGATGGAAGAATAAATGGGTATATAAGTGTCTAAATGGATGATTTGTTTTTGAGAAATTGATTGTATAACTGACTGATTAAGTGTATCTTAGTAAATATATGGCTTAGTGGGTGGGTAATGTTTAAATATGTAAATATCTGTATCAGTCTCTCACTTTGTGTATAAGTGGCTGCATGGGTTGGTGAGTAGCTACATGAGTGTCTATATATTAGTTGGTTTTTTGAGTATCAGTATGAGTGTCTGAGTGTCTGTATGGTTCGGTGGGGGGTATTACGTAGTGCATAGGTGCATGAATGAGTGACTCACTGTTTGTATGTGTTGAAGACAGCATGTGTGCAGGACTGTATGGGTGGATAAGTGTGTGCTTGGGTGTGTTAGTGAGTGAATGACTGTCTCAATAGTGTCTTTAGGAGTAACTACATATGTTTTAAACTAGTATATGTGACTAGTGGTGTATATATAAGTGAGTATATGTGTGAGTGAGAGACTGAAAGAGTTCCTGTATGAATAAGTATGTGTTTCTATAAGTGATTGTGTAAAAGACTAAGTATGTATAAGTTTCAGTAGAAGTAAGTGTGGTGGTGTGTGTATAACTGTATATGCA
Organism: Triturus cristatus; assembly: GCF_964204655.1. Lineage (NCBI taxonomy): Eukaryota > Metazoa > Chordata > Amphibia > Caudata > Salamandridae > Triturus > Triturus cristatus. The sequence continues at coordinate 348,439,026 of NC_140582.1, forward strand.
AGCAAATGGATGTTTGATTCTTTATTAGCATGAGTGACTATGTGTGTGAGTACATATGATGAGTGAGTACATGTATGTGTGACTGTATAGGACTGTTGGTGAATGAGTGGATGTGTATGTGGATTTTAGAATTACTGAATAGGTTGTTGTAACTGATATTGTTATGTCCATTGTCTTGAAAATTTTAGTTTCTATTTTTGAATGTGTGTATCAAAGGTTATATTAGGGGGAGAGGAGGTCTGCCACTCTATTACAAGGATGATGTCATCAGTGATGTCATTTGAGATGTCATCAGTGATGTCATGAGTGATGTCACTGACCATGTCATGAGTGATGTAATATGTGACGTCATCAGAAGTGCATTGCGGGCGCGCGAGTTATAGTTAGCTGAACTAACTATAACGGGGGAATTTCAATGGTTTAGTACGAGTGAAAAGTCCAGCTAACTATAACGCCCCTGAAACCTATGGTTTTTTCAGTGAATTTCAAAGGTTTTTTAAATGCTAATTTCTAACTATGCCTACAGAGATAGGACATGTGAAGAAAGAAGAAAAAACGCACAGAAAGAAAAAAAAGAAATGCAGAAAGAAGCAACAGAGGTCCTCAAAGACGAAGAAAAGTGCAGGAAGAAGGATAACGTGCAGAAAGAACAAACAGAAGAGCAGAAAGAAGCCTTGTTGCAAAATCATCCTTTACCCTCAACTTTTTCAGACGGATACTGGTGGTAACTGAGTCTGACTAACCAGTCCTAGAGCCAGTGCTATGTTAAAAGACACTCAGAATACAGTGAAAACACCTACATACACTAGGAAACACTATGCGTCGGGGTGATCAGCATGACCTCCTCTGTAAGCCCCTAGTATATAATAGGGCAGGGGATTAAAACTACCTCTTAAAACGCGCAACTGGGCTTGTTTGCACATGTCACCTCAGGCTGAGTCCCCTCACTTCCCCACTGTGTAAACACGCCCTGTGGCCGTTTTAAGTTGGGAGATTAAGTCCCCTTGAATCCTGAGTGTCCCTAGGGTCCAACTAGACCACTAGGTACCTCCAGTAAGCGCCACAGAGCTGCGTTGCACAGAGATGTAAAAAGGGGCACGGCCTAGACCACCTCTCTGCAACGCAGCGCAGTAGCGCTTACTGGAAGCACCTGGTGGGCTAGTTGGCCCCCAGGGTCCCTCAGGATTGAAGGGGAATTATTTCCCCAACTTAAAATGCGCCACAGGGCTTGTTTGCACACGTTAACTCAGGCCCCGTCCCCTCCCTTCACCACTGTGTAAACACGCCCTGTGGCTGTTTTTAGTTGGGAGATTACGTTCATTTGAATCCTGAGGGTCCCTAGGGTCCAACTAGCCCCCTAGGTACCGCCAGTAAGCGCCACAGAGCTGCGTTGCAGAGAGGTGTAAAAAGTGGCACGGCCTGGACCACCTCTCTGCAACGCAGCTCAGTGGTGCTTACTTGAAGCACCTGGTGGGCTAGTTAGCCCCCAGGGGCCCTCAGGATTGAAGGGGAATGATTTCCCCAACTTAAAACGCGCCACAGGGCGTGTTAGCACACGTCACCTCAGGCCCCGTCCCCTCCCTTCCCCACTGTGTAAACACGCCCTGTGGCCGTTTTTTAAGTTGGGAGATTAGGTCCCCTTGAATCCTGAGGATCCCTAGGGGCAAAATAGCCCACTAGGTACGTCCAGTAAGCGCCATTGCAGACAGGTGTAAAAAGGGGCATGGCCTGCACCACCTCTCTGCAACGCAGAGCAGTGGCACTTACTGGAAGCACCTGGTGGGCTAGTTGGCCCCCAGGGTCCCTCAGGATTGAAAGGGAATTATTTCCCCAACTTAAATCGCGCCACAGGGCGTGTTTGCACACGTCACCTCAGGCCCCGTCCCCTCCCTGTGGCCGTTCTAAGTTGAGAGATTAAGTCCCCTTGAATCCTAAGGGTCCCTAGGGTCAAACTAGCCAACTAGGTACCTCCAGTAAGCGCCACAGAGCTGCGTTGCATAGAGGTGTAAAAAGGGGCGTGGCCTCAGAACACCTGTCTGCAACGCAGCTTCCTGGCGCATACTGGAGATACCTGTTGGGCTAGTTGGCCCTCAGGGACCCTCAGTATTGAAGGGGAATTAATTCCCCATTTTACAACTGGCCAGGGGGCACGTTTGCAGAGTGCTGCAAGGAGGGGGCGTGGCCTACGGCGCGATGCCTGTCTTTTATTTATTTATTTTTTTTAAGAAGGAGGGCTGTGTGGCCCCCCTTCTTTTTCTAATTTACTGGCCCTGGGGACCCCATCCGCCAGGGCCTGCACCCTAATTGTTTTTGCTGCAAAAAATAAATTTGGCCCTCACAAGGCCTTAATCGGCCCCAGGGACCCCAACCCCCGGGTCATGGCCTTTTTAAAAAAAATTCTTTAGGAGGGGGCTGCGTTGCCCCCTCCTCAGGCCACTTATGGCCCCGGGCACCCCATCCCCTGGGGCCGGCCTTTGTTTTTTATTATTTTTAAAAAATATATATTTATAGAAAAACCTAGGACATGCTAGACAAACCGTATGTACCTATCACCATGACGATTTGTGTGATATTCATTAAAAGGCGACTATGCATAGAATGACTCCACATGGAATGTATTTATACCGCTAGTGAAGCTCTGACGTGTCTGACGCCCTACCGTGCCTAATCCCGGCGCCCCCACCGGTGGGTACTCTCCAAGTAGACACCCTTGTCATTTATTTATACAAACATGGGTAGCTATTGACAGGCACACCAAGCCATTCAAAGGGGATTCGACAAAAATTCAACCAAACTATGCAAGAAACCCCCCTCACGGTTAATAAAACACACATCCACTGCCGGATGTGTAATACTTTTATTTTACTTTCTGGAAAGGAGACGAACCTCACTTGAGAGTCACAGCGTGCTCCTGGCTGCGACCAATGCTGTGTTACACCCACCAGTGCCCACCGAGTGCCTCACACCTCTGTGTTGTATTCCACCAGCTAGTGCATATGCTATGACACTCTCTCGCCTATGTGCACTGTAACACCACCCCGTGAATATGTCATGCCACACTTGCCTTCCCACGGGTTATATTGTCCCATCTAACGTGCCTTCCTCGATGCCTATGTTATAACGCACAGCGCTATGCCATACATATTACAATCTGGGATCCATATCTTTGTCACAGTGCATATGCAACGTTACACTCCCCAGCACATATTTTACATTACAACTTTAGAGACTAGTTAGGTTACACAACACTGCCCTGTGCATATTACACTCCAAGGCGCATATCGCATAGCAAGCGCTAGTGCCTGTGCTATCTCGCGCTCTCCAATGAATCTGTCATTGCGCACAATGTATTGCATATTATATTTCACGCCCCGGTTCATAATATATCACACTTTTTGGTGCATAGTTTATACAATATACTATGTCTAGTTTTCGTTTTCAATCATGCTCTCAGGACTAAGTTCTATATAACACTGCGTCCACCTACCCTTTTCACGGGCATTACATTTTGCGATGGGGGTGGAGGATCAGGGGGTGTTTCTGCCAAGTGAGCCTGGAGTCACAGTCACAAACGTCCTCTTCTTCCTGAATAAAAGTGAGATTATGCTGCATACTTGTTCATATTTTAAGTAGTTCGCACAAACACACATTTTAAAAACAATAAAGTTCCTAATACCCACCTTCTCTGAACAGTTAGCTTGCTGCCCCATCCACCTCCTCCCTATCCTCTGTTGTCTGAATCCATGGACTAGCCTCCTCCCTCCTGCCATGCATGGTCTGATGTGCTGCCACTGCCCTCCATTTAGCATGATGTATCAGTCCACTCCTCCTGCCCTCCATTGCCCAATTCTATGGCCCATCATTGACCTCCTGCTTAGCCTCTGTGCTTAGCTCGATGCCCCTATTCTCCTTCCCCATGCCCTCCAATGTCTTTGTGCATACCCCTGCTCCATCCTTTTTGCCCACCATGTTCCATGGACCTGCTACTCCTATCTACTCTGAGTGTTCTGTTGAGCTGCCACTCCCCTCCCACCTGCCTAGCATTGTCAGATGACTGTAACCTGTCCCTGCCACCTCCACCCTGCCTGTCCACATGCCATGCCCCTATCCCCTTCCTCCTGTCCTCCATGGTCCATTTTACTGCCACACCCTTCTGCCCTCCCTGGTCTGTTGTGCTGCAACTGCTCCTCCTGCCTGCCCAGCGCGGTCTGTTGTGAGGCCCCTTCCCCTGAACTCTCTTGTCTGTGCCCAGGACCTGACCCTCCCTTCTTTCCTCCATGGTCCTGTGTCCTGCACCCTCCTTCTTGCACTTCATAGCCATTGTGCTGCCACTAACCCTCCCGCTTGCCATGCATGGTCTTCTGAGCTGCCATGGCCCCTCCCACCTTCCCTGTGTGGTCAGCTAGCTGCCCCTGACCCCCTCCCACCTTCCCTCCATGGTCTGTGTGTATGCCATCATAGTCTCATTGTTGCTCTCCATGGTGTGTCTTGTTTCTAGTGCCCATCCTGCCTGACCTCCATGGTCATCTTGCTGCTCCTGCCCTGCCCCTTGCCCCCAGCCCTCTGTTTCCATGTGCAGACCCCTATTCCCTCCCTCCTGGCTTGTCTGTTCCATTGTAATGCCCCTGATCCGTCCCTCCTGCCCTTTATCGTCTGTTATGCTGCAGCTTTCTCTCCTGTCTGTCCATTATGGTCAGCTAGCTACCATTGCCTCTTTCCCCTCTGTTCTCTGTTGTCCATGTGCATGGTCCTGTCCCCTCCCTATTGCTTTCTATGGATTGTTGTGCTGCACTCCCTTCCCGCATGCGCTGTGTGGTGTATTGTGCTGCTGCAAACCCTGATGCCTGCCCTGTAGGGTCAGTTTGGTGCACCTCTCCATGTCCCTCCTGTTCTCTGTTATCCGAGTCCATGTCCCTACCCCAATTCCTCCTGCCTACCATGATCCAATGTACCATACTTGCGAACATTTTGAACTTGGTAAGAGGGAGATTTTGAAAAAAACTGGGGTATTGATTTTCCCCTTTGAGTTACATTGAAAAAGAGGAGATTGTAGATAGGAGACAGATCAAATAAAGCCCATTTGAGCTTAAAAACATTGGACGTTTCCTGGCTGAAACGGGTCTGTTGGCATGTATGGTTGTACTACCACTGCCTCTTCCTTCTGCCCACAATGGTCTATTATATTGCCACAGCCTCTCTTGCCAGTCCTGTATTGTTGGTTTGTTGTCCCTGCCCCTTTCCACTGCCCTCCATAGTCTGTTGTGCTGCCACTGCCCTTCCTGCCTGCCCAGTGTGGTCAAATTGTTGCATCTGCACTCTCCTACCTGCCTTCAATTTTCAGAGTCCGTGCCCCTGGCCTCTGCTTCTCAACAGTATCCCAATGAACAACTAGATTGCTAACATTCTATATTTATTACAAAAGTGTGGAACGCCTGAAGTCATCTTGATGTAATCAAAACTGTAATACCTAGAGTATTTCCTTTAGAATGAGCACATATTTTCTGAGTTTTCAAATAGCGACAAAGAACTTTTGAATTATTTGTAATCTTTATGTTTTTTTATCCAGTTGACCACTTGATTAAATGTTGCACCTAGGGGAGAGGATGTGGTGTTACTTCCAGAGCTGCAGACTTTGCAACTGGGGAACCAGGTTGGAGTTTCTGCTTCAGCTCAACATTCTGTGATTCTGGTCAAATCACTTAATCTCCCCATGTCTACAACCAAAATGAATTTGAACTTGTGTGATGTAACCAATGCTCATGTAAAGCACTCCAATACCTGACAAGTCTGCACTATATAAAACTGTAAATACACAAAAAAATAAGTATTTTGCACACTTCTGTCATTGGGCTATATGTGGGCTACATCTGGGTGATATTTGGGCTACATTTGGGCTCTTTTGTCTCTGGTGGCCATCTTGGGAGATTTATTTGTTATGAAGTTTCCTAATTTCCTCATTTAATGCAGTCTCCTCAGTAGGAAATACTTTCAGTTTTTTACTTTGGTTCCATCAAGAAGGCATTCAGATGTGTCACACATTTGCCATAAATTCTGAATGTTAGCACTCTAGTTGCTCATTAGATCACGGTAGTAAAGCTACTGCTCACCAGGGAAGTCTGCTGCTGGTATTCAAAGTGCATGTTTCAGTCTGCATGTCAGAATTTTTTTATGAAATAGAAGAGGATTTGAGAAGTTAAAATGTGCCCTAATTTTTCTTTCTGCAGCACTAATCATAATTTCTATGGCAAAATGAACCCCCTCATTTTGTGCCTTTGTAAATTAAATGTTTTAAGTGTTACCACTTTATTCCAATCAAGATGGCTTCGGGTGTGCCATACTTTTGTCATAAGTAAGACTGTTAGCGCTCTAGTTGTTCGTTAGAACACTCTGGGACATTCTGTCATTGGGCTATACTTGGGCTACATCTGGGTGATATTTGGGCTACATTTGGGCTCTTTTGTCTCTGGTGGCCATTTTGGGAGACTTATTTGTTATGATGTTTCCTAATTTCCTCATTTACTACAGTCTCCTCAGTAGGAAATTCTTTCAGTTTTTTACTTTGATTCCATCAAGAAGGCATTCAGATGTGTCACACATTTGCCATAAATTCAGAATGTGAGCACTCTAGTTGCTTATTAGATCACTGTAGTAAAGCTACTGCTCACCAGGGAAGTCTGCTGCTGGTATTGAAAGTGCATGTTTCAGTCTGTATGTCAGAATTGTTTAATGAAATAGAAGAGGATTTGAAAAATCACTCAATATGTGCCCTAATTTTTCTTTCTGCAGCACTAATCATACTTTCTATGGCAAAATGAACCCCCTCATTTTGTTCCTTTTTAAATTAAATGTTTTAAGAGTTACCACTTTATTCCAACAAAGATTGCTTCAGGTGTTCCATATGTTTGTCATAAGTAGGACTGTTAGCGCTCTAGTTGTTCTTTAAAACACTCTGGGAAGCTGCAGTAGAACACAAAGGAATCAACTGACAGTCTCTGCCCTTGTTGGATGTACATGTTTTACTGAGAATGTCAGACTTCATTCCCACATGACTGAGAAAGATAATGTGAATTTACAGAAAATATGCTCTCAGTTTAGCTTATAGATCACCTTCCAAACCTCTGTGGGAAAAGCATGAGAAAATAGTTCTCTCTCAAACATGATTCATGATATCACAGCAGAAGGCTTTTTCACATGGTAAAATCATCTTAGAACGCACCAAAATTCCTAAAATGAGTATGGTACCATCAAATAATGTAACTAAAGTCTTAAAACCTTCTATTAACTGCAATGCTTTTTAATGAGGTGCTATCATGTATATTGGTCCCAAGATGGCTTCCAACACTTCTTGGATGAAGTGCTGACAGCCAATCAGATCTCACGATGAGATGTGTGGTTAGGTTCCGCCCAGATATATATGTGATTTTACTTTTGATTCTCTCAGGAACTACTGAACAGATTTACACCATTTAAGCAAATGGCACGAGTCTGAACTGAGGACTACCTCTTTGCCAAATTTGGTGTAATACCGTTCAGCACTTTGGGCTGTAGCTGCGTCAACAGGTCCTACGGGAAAATGCATGGGGAAAATGTGTTTTGGGACCCCCCTTTTTTCTCGGCCCCCGCTTGACAAATAACAGTGAAATTTTCAGGATAGTAGCGGACCGGAGCTGGCCAAAAGTTTGGAAAATTTCGCGAAGATTCATCAATCGACGTCAACGTTATTCCAAATAGAATGTTGCGGATTTCCTATGGAAAATAGGTCCTAACCATAACTACCTACTGGCAGCTGCCAGTAGGTAATATATATATATATATATATATATATATATATATATATATATATTATCTACTGGCGGTCGCCAGTAGATAGTTATAGTTAGGACCGTGTTTCCATAGGAAATCCGCAACATTCTATTTGGAATAACTTTGGCGCCGGTTGACGAATCCTCGCGAAATTTTCAAAATAGGTGGGGCGCTCCGCTCCTACCCTGAAAGTCTCGGGGGGATTCGTCAAGCGGGGGCTGAGAAAAAAGGGGGGTCCTAAAATGCGTTTTCCCCATGCATTTTCCCATAGGACCTTTAGTCCGAGCTACAGCCCGAACGGCTGAACAGAATTACTTGAAATTTGGCAGAGAGGTAGTCCTCAGGTCAGAGATGTGCCTTTTGCAGGTCTGGTGTAAATCTGTTCAGTAGGTCCTGAGAAAATAGCATTTAAATCAATATATATATCTGTACGCGCGCTCCGTGCGCTTACGGTAAGCTTACTGTATGCGTACGGTGCCGTGCGCGAGCTCAATTCTGATTGGTGGTTACATGACTGTAAACATTCGAATCGGTCGAAATCAGAAAGTGTCGGCCGCCATTTTCTGTCTCTCGCACTGAAAAACAAAGGTGGATAACGTGAAAAGGGGGCAACGCAGAGAGTTGCAGACCCCCTAGCGTTTGTCAGGGCGTCCACGAAGGACCAAAAAGTACGAAAAATACATTTAATAATTTTAAAAAAAAATCACGGAGTGCGCGTATGGTAAGCTTACCGTACGCGCACGGCAAAAAACAATTTAAAAAAAAAAAAACGAAATAACAATCACATTTATTACATAAATTGAAGGACCCGCAAGGGGAAAAAAAAAATTGTTACTGTGTAAAAAAAGGCGAGGCGCGCACGGTATGAACTGCGCAACGTGGGCGCTCGGTGCGCGAAGCGCACCGAGTGCCCACAGCGCGCGCACGGTGCGTGAAGCGCACCGTGCGCGCAGGGTGTGCGCACGGTGAAAAAACAGAAAAAAAAATACAAAATAAATACATAACTTAGCATTTAAAAAACCGTACAAATTCACTGATAAAACCATAGGTTTCACACACGTTATAGTTAGGAATTAACATTTAAAAAACCTTGCAAATTCACTTAAAAAACCATAGGTTTCACACATGTTATAGTTAGCTGTACATTTCACTCGTAAAAAACCAATGAAATTCCACGTTATAGTTAGATCAGGTAACTATAACTTGCGCGACCGCAATCCACAATGTGTCATTTCAGATGTCATCATTGATGTGATGAGTGATGTCACTGACCATGTCATGAGTGATGTAATATGTGACGTCATCAGCAGTTTATTGTGGGCGCGCAAGTTATAGTTACCTGATCTAACTATAACGTGGAATTTCATTGGTTTTTTATGAGTGAAATGTACAGCTAACTATAACATGTGTGAAACCTATGGTTTTTTAAGTGAATATATATATATATATGAACAATGAACTGGAGGTCGCCAGTAGGTAGTTATTGTTACAACCTAATTTCCATAGGAAAAGCATTTTTTGATTTGTTAATAACTTTGGCGGCCCTTGACGAATCTTTGCGAAATTCTCTAAAACAAAAGTCTATCCAGGTCAGCTTCTATCCTGAAAGTTTGAGGGTGATTGGTCAAGCAGGGGCTGAGAAAAAGGGGGTCCCAAAATGCGTTGTCCCCATGTTAATTTCGTTAGGAAATTTTGCGACGAGCTACAGCCCGAACTGCTGAACGGAATTACTCAAAATTTGGCAGAAACGTAGAGCTTGGTTCAGAAAGTGACCTTTTTTTAAATGGTGTAAAGCTGTTCAGTAGTTTTTGAGAAATTCAAAGAATATGAGGAAAAAAATCAATTTCCCATTGGAAGCTTTGTGCAAGGCTAGAGCCGAAACTACTGAACGGAATTACCCCAAATTTGGCAAAAATGTAGTGCTTGGATCAGAAAGTGAACTTTTTTTAAATGGTGTAAATCCATTCAGTAGTTGCTGAGAAATTAGAAAAATAAAAGTTTTGATATCTGGGTGGAGCCTAAGTCCCGTGCACGAGCTTCACTGTGATTGGCTGTCAACACTCCAAACCAGGAAGTGTTGGCAGCCATCTTGTGACTCGGTAGAAGCGATTCACCAGAAAACAGAGAAACAAAGGTATAAAACAAGAGAAGGGGACAGGGTAGAATCACCCTGACCCCTAGACTATCTCAGGGGGTCCCAGAAGGCCCTCAGGGCCAAAGAAAGCAATTAAAAAAAATATATATATATCGGCGGAATTCACGCTGGGGTCGTGGGTTCCCGCGTTTTATTTTAATGAGACACCGGCATGGGCTAGGTCCCGGGGGCATTTCTTAAAAAATAATAGCGGGTGCTCACTGGGGCTGCGGGGGCCCGCTGGGATCCCCACAGACCCGGGGCTTCACTCATGTTGGGAGGGGGGGTCACGCAGCCCCCTTCCTGAAGCCCTCCATGTGCTTATAACTTTGGCATCGTTTGACAAATCTTTACTAAATTTTCCAGAAAGTTTATCTTTTTTTTATCAGCTCATATCTTGAAAGCTTAGGGGGTGTATTGAGGATATAAAATGTTGGTTGTTGATTGAAAGCAAGTTTATTGCGAGATATTTGCACTCATGACTGGAGCCATTCAGCTGCGAAGACATATTACAGGGTGATTGGTCAAGGGGGGGCTGAGAAAAAAGGGAGCCCGAAAAAGTGTTTTCTCAATGCATTTTTCATAGGAAACTTTAGACAATGCTACAGGTCAAACTGCTGAACGGAATTACACCAAATTTGGCAGGGAGAAAGGTATTGGTCCAGAAAGCGTGCTTGTTTTGAAATAGGTAAATCTGTTCAGTAGTTTTTGAGATATTTTGAGATTTCCAAGATATATATATCTGGACAGTGCCTAACTCCCGAGCACAAGCTTGCCTCTGATTGGCTGCTTACACTTCAAACCAGAAAGTGTTAGCAGCCATCTTGTGCCTTGCATCGAGTGAAAATATAAAAGAAAGGTCCCGGTGGCAATTTAATATACCGGAGCTCTGTGCGAGAGACCTCTTTCACGCTGCGTCTCCGTACATCAGCAGGTAATGCACCATTTTCCCCCATAAACAGCATACCTCCAACATAATTCTTGGGCCAGGAAGTCTCCCTCTGCGAACCACTTGTCGGCTCACAGCTCTTCGGGTGAGAGCTCTTGGGCCCGCAGTTGTATCTGTGAAGCCATGACTGGAAATATATCGCAGGTCTCTCTCTGCGAGATACCCCGCTCACGCTCCCTCTCCCCACATCACTGTTCCTCAACTGTCCCTTTGGAAGCCTTTGGCCCGCACCTTTCCCTATACCAGTTGGCCCTCAGGTGTTCCTCTGCAAGCTGGCCCACAGCTCTCCCTCTGCGAACTGACGGGCCACGGTTATCCCTCTATGAGCCTGCCAGTCGGCTCACAGCTCTTAATCTACGAGCCAGCCCGCCGGCTAGTAAGTCTCTGAGAACAGATGCAATGGAGGCAAGGATCATGCAGGTTGGACACCCAACACTGCTCCGACATCCCCTAGCAGGAGCTCCTTGTCTGCCAACCACCCTCACCTCCACCCCCCACAAACAAATGTGACAGTCATGCTAGGTTGGACAAATAAGAATCTTAGTCATGTATGGATTTACATATAAAACATTTTATTAAAACAAAAAAATAACAACTAAACTATGTTCAGCCATGTCATGTCATCGCTGGACCATTTTTGAAACACAGCATGCAAGACAATAAGAAAGATAAGATGGTACGTCATGCGTCCAGCAAAGGAGAAAGAGAGAAAGAGTGAGGGAGAGAGAGAGAAACAAAGACAGAGTGAGAGAGAGAGGAAGACAAAGAAAGAGAGAAAGAGTGAGAGAGAGAAAGAGAGAAAGAGTGAGATACAAGGAAGGGAGAAAGAGAGAAACTGTGAGAGAGGTACAGAGAGAGAGAAAGAGTGAGAGAGAGGAAGAGAGACAGAAAGAGTGAGAGAGAGGAAGACAGAGAAAGAGTGTGAGAGAGAGGAAGACAGAGAAAGAGAGAAAGAGTGAGAGAGAGAAAGAGTAAGATACAAGGAAAAGAGAGAGAGAGAAACAGTGTGAGAGAGAGGAAGAGAGAGAAAGAAAGAACGATTGAGAGAGAGAAAGAGTGAGAGAGGAAGAGAGAGAGAGAAAGAGTGAGAGAGAGGAAGAGACAGAGAAAGAGAGAAAGTGTGAGAGAGAGAAAGGAAGAGATGGAGAGGGAGTGTTGACACTGGAGAAAATCTTCACAGCTCACCTTTGTGCCACCGGTGTGTCTCCAACCACGTGCCGGGACATAGTGCACCCTCAAGTTTAGTCATCTGAAAGATAGTATAGAATTAGTAATTGCAGAGTACATACAACTTCATACACCTAATTCTCTATTTCTGCAATGCGCAGTCAGGCTGCTGCTGCCCATCCACTTCCACTGCTCGGAGATGTCTGTGTGCTCTTGTGAGCCTGGGCTGCTGCACACTATCCACTCCCACCGCCCAGAGGTGACTGCCCGCTGCTGCGGAAAGAAGCCTCTCTGCTTCCCTTCCACCACCGATGTGTGTGTAAGAGGTTGCACCACGTGTCAAAGCAACTTTCTGAGGCGTTGTCAGTATGGCCAAGCATCTTTGCAGGTTGTACACGCATTCAGCTGTGGTAGTGTTGGGGAGGGGGGATGTCGATTCATGAATCACAGCCTGTTAGATAAAAAGCAAGATAAGATTGTGCGTCATGCGTCCATCAAAGGAGAGAGAAAGAGAGATAGAGAGAGAAAAAAATAGTGAGAGGAAGACAGAGAGAAAAAGAAAGAAAGAGTGAGAGGAAGACATAGAGAAAGAGAGAAACAGTGGGAGTGAGAGGAAGAGAGAGAGAAAAAGAAAGAAGGTGTGAGATGAAGACAGAGAGAAAGAGTGAGAGAGAGGAAGAGATAGAGAGAAACAGTGAGAGAGAGGAAGCGAGAGAGAGAAAGGGTGAGAGAGAGGAAGAGGGAGAGAGAAAGAACGAGAGAGAAGAAGAGAGAGAAAGAGTGTGAGTGACGGAAAGGAAGAGCTGGAGAGGGGGAGTGAGTGTTGACACTCTGGAAAAAATCCTCTCAGCTCACCTTTCCGCCACCGGTATTTGTCGAAGAGGGTCCACCACGTGCCGAAGAAACCTCCTCACCCATTGTGTACACGCGGCACAGCGGAGCTCATAATTCAGTTTGAGTGTTGATTGCAGGATGGCCACGCATCATCGCAGGCCTGCTAGACAAAAAGCAAGATAAGATTGTGCGTCATGCGTCCATCAAAGGAGAGAGAACAAGAGATAGAGAGAGAAAGAAAGAGTGAGAGGAAGACAGAGTGAAAAAGAAAGAAACAGTGAGAGGAATACAAAGAGAAAGAGAGAAACAGTGAGAGGGAGAGGAAGGGAGAGAGAAAAAGAAAGAAAGAGCGAGGGGATGACAGAGAGCAAGAGAAAGAGACGAAGAGAGAGAGAAACAGTGAGAGAGAGGAAGAGAGAGAGAAAGAGTGTGAGAAAGAGGAAGAGAGAGAGAAAGAGAGAAACAGTGTGAGTGGAAGAGAGAGAGAAAGAGTGTGAAGGAGTGAAAGGAAGACATGAAGAGGGACAGTGAGTGCCCATACTGTGGACAAAACCCTCACAGCTCACCTTTACGCCACCGCTGTGTCTCCAGCCATGTGACGGGACCTAGTGGAGCCCTCAAGCTCCCACATCAGAAACATAGTACAGAATTAGTAATGGCTGAGTATATACGACTGCGTACGTCTAAATCGCTGTGCCGCCGCTGCGTACCCTGGCTGCTGCACCCCATCCACTCCTGCCGGCCAGACATATTTGTCCACCGCTGCGAACCCAGGCCACACTGCTCACCTTTTCACGGACAGGGCACCCTCCACATCATACAGCCGCGCTCTGCAAGCCTACAAGTCTTACATTTGGAGCTGCGTCTTGATTTTTCCATGGCAGAGGACATACAAGTGCACCTATCATCATCGCAGGTTGCACACCCGCTCAGTCCTTGCGGTGCCACTAACTCAGTGACCAGAGAGGACACGCATGTGGTGGTAAGCTGCCCTGTTCGATGGCTCAGGCTTACTTGAGGTGTCCGGACCACTGGGACGGGCCACCACAGTGCATGCGGTGGGAGCAACTCTAAAATGGCGTAGTGCACGTGCGCCCGGTCGTATTAATTGGTAGGGTCACGTGTCCTGTGACGCCTGTGCTGGATGGTGGTGGTGTGGGTGTATACCAGCCTTGAGGTAGTGGCTGTGGCATAATGACAACTAGACCTGTGACCAGCAGATCACCACAATGAAAATCTGGGCCATGTAGCATTGTTGTCCTTTCCTGTAAGAGTAAGCAGAGTGGACTGGCCTGGCGTATGTCAGTCCTGCATGAGGCTGTGAAGAATGACTCTGGAGCTATGGGCGTGGCTCCATCGTGAATTGTATGAGGAATCAACTGATGCGGCACTGTTGCCAGATTGGGCTAGATCATGCACAATTGGGCAATATTTTTCCCGGCTGTGCAGTAAAATTTTGGTATGTGCTAGTTGCCAGATTATAAATATATATACACAGAGCTCCAGTAAACTAGTATGTTAAAGCGCTTTATTAGACAAATATTTACTTGGCAGCCTGCTGCAATATCAATTCCAAATGCATTCACCGCCTGCTTGACGATGTCCCTACCCCTCCTTCTTTAAAGTAGCAATATTGGGCTACTTTGGGCTACTTTTTGGTTGGCTTGGGGTGAGAGAATGCTGAAAACATCTGGCAACACTGGCATGTGGGTGTTCTTGTTGTAGTGCTGTTGTCACCCGGGCCGCAAGCGTCAATGTGTCACTCTGTGAGCCAAGTCCCACAGCATGGCCAACTTGGAAGGTACGGGGAATCACTGACCCTACATTGATCCATAGTTCCACACAAGAAAGATGGTGGACATGACACATCTGTGTGGATGTGAATATTTATTGCACTTTCAGTGGAGTATTGCAGCTGTAACAATACAGGGCCATGCAAAGTCCAAATTTCAGTTTTTGGGACATTGAGGGCAGCCAATTAGAGACAAGCTCGTTGTCGGAGTTAGGCTGCGCCAACATATGTACTTATACAATCCCTCCGCCAATCCCCACATACTTATAAATTCACTATACACTCTCCTTGTAGTACTCTAATCATCCAGTCTCTACGAACGTACTTGTACAATGACTGAGACAAAGTTACATCACCAAAGTTTTCACCCACTGTCAAAGGTAAGTTGGTTGCATACGCTGTCCAGAGTACAATGTAATGTGGTAGGGCCCAGGGGCAGCATGTTGCATACATAATGAACACACGGACACAGATAGATAGTGGAACTGGGTACGGGCACGTGCGCTTGACTCCTTTTTATTACCAGAGTCACATGTCCAGTGACATCTGTGCTGGATGCATGTGGGGTGAGTATAAGCCAGCCCTCTGGGAATGGTTGGTGCTGTAATCATTGGATCAGACACAGAGATTCAATCATAAAGGGTCAGTGATTTGTGATTCAGTAAGGTAGAGGCACCAGATGTAAAATTATACACAAAATATTGTATCATAAAGGGTCCATGAGTTGTGCTGCATTGAGATAGGGGCATTAGAAGCATTCAGCGTGTGCACAGCCAGTGATGATGCATGGTCCGGGCGGGCCACACTGGGAGCAATGTCTATTGCCTACTGGACTGCATCATCTGCAATTGCGACTCGATCTGAATTGTGAGCCCTGCAGTCCGCAATGTAGATGGAAGGCAGTAGTCAGCACAGACATCGAGGAATGCTTTTTGTCACTTCCTCTTGACAAAATCCAAGGACATAGAGTTCAATTCTGTCTGCAATTATTAAATCATGTCTCAATTTAAATTGTGAGCTCTGTCGACCGCAGTGTAGGTATCAAAAGTTGAAACATGTATGGAATACATTGTCGAAATGTGTAGGTTTCGGGGACGTTATAGTTAGTTGCCTACTGGACTCTGTAATTAATGAATAAAGACTCAATTTTAATTGTGAGCCCTGCTGACTGCAGTGTAGGCCAGAGGCAGCGGTCAGCAAGGGCCCACAGCCACGTGGCATTCAGTTGAGCTGCACAGTTATTGGCAATTCAGCGTGTGTGCAGCCAGCGATGATAAGTGGTGCACTGAGTTAGTGGCACCTGAAGCAACCAGTATGTGCGGAGCCTGCTATGATGCATGGTCCGGGCGGGCCGCACTGGTAGCAATGTCTTTTGTCTAATGAATTTTGCCTTAATAAGGCTACGTGGTGATGACTTGTGGTGCAGTGAGTTAGTGGCACCTGAAGCACTCAGTGTGGGCGCACCCTGTGATGATACGTGGTCTGGGTGGGCCGCACTGGTAGCAATGTCTTTTGTCTAATGAATTCTGCCTCATTAAGGCCATGTGGCGATGACTTGTGGTGCAGTGAGTCAGTGGCACCTGAAGCACGCAGCGTGTGCGCACCCTGCGATGATGCGTGTTCCGGGGTGGGCCGCACTGGTAGCAATGTCTTTTGTCTAATGATTTCTGCCTCAGTAAGGCCACGTGGTGGTGACTTGTGGTGCACTGAGTTAGTGGCACCTGAAGCACTCAGCGTGTGCGCACGCTGCAATGATGCATGGTCCGGGCGGGCCGGACTGGTAACAATGTCTTTTGTCTAATGAATTCAGCCTCAGTAATGCCACGTGGCGATGACTTGTTGTGGTGCACTAAGTTATTGGTACCTCTGGCGCTCAGCGTGTGGGCACCCTACAATGATGCGTGGTCCGGGCAGTCCGCACTGGTAGCAATGTCTTTTGTCTAATTAATTCTGCCTCTGTAAGGCTACATGGTGGTGACTTGTGGTGCAGAGAGTTAGTGGTACCTCTGGAGCTCAGCGTGTACACAGCCTGCGATGATGCGTGGTCCGGGCAGGCCGCACTAGGAGCAATGTGTCTTGCCTACTGGACTGCGTCATCTGCAATCACAACTCCATCTGAATTGTGAGTCCTGCTGTCCGCCGTTTAGATTGAAGGCAGTAGTGTGTACAGACGTAACTCTGCGGTGCTGTGCCGCGGTGTTTGCAGAGGGCCTGTGTCGAGGAGGCCTGCGGTCATGGTGGCAGCCACGTAGGCAGGGTGAAGGCCGCCGCTCTGGCAGACGCATTGGCCTTCACACAAGTGAATCATGCCCAGAGCCCCGGCCTATTTATTCCCACTCCTACGCTTGAGTGGCGTACGTTGGACCAGCCCACTGCGCTGCCGCTTACAGGGGACGACGACACAGGTACATGACCGAGATCTTCCCCAGTGTCTGAGGTAACATAGTTGCGTCCACTGTCCACAACACTACAAGCACCAGCAGTTTATGTACACATGGAGAGGTTTGTGCTCTGCATAGTGAGGTCTGTCCAGCACATCACCGCTACACTTGGTATTGTGTGCATTATTATTGGTGGGTGATTTGCGTCCTTCACACATGTTTGGTTGCCACATCTTGCAACATTTAGCTATTGTGTGGCTGAGGGGCCATGCTGTTTTTGGAAGGTTTGCTGTCCTGTTGTGCGCTGCCTCTGTGGTAATAAGGGGGGTGGTCCGGGGGGAGGTCCCGAGGGGGGTGGCAGTGGGTTTTGTGGCCTTCTTGGGTGTGGGAGGTGCATGATCAGTTGCTCTATGACCTGAGTTGGTCTTCAGATGTGATTCTGGGCTGGGCTCCCTTTCACACTGTAGGTAGTCATCCTACTTTACACCAGAGAAAAAGGCAGATGTTACATTCCTACTACTAACGCAGCTTATCGCCTGTTTATTATTATTATTAGCGTTAGTTTTTGCTCTCATTTGTGCCGATTATTTTTTGCGGAAGCTATTGCTAGAAAACTGGCGATATCGGCTGTTTTCCCCAGGTTGAGAATGGAATAATAATTTAAGATCACTGAAAAAACTTGAGTTGTCATCAGTGATGTCATCAATGATGTCACTGACCATGTCATGAATGATTTAATATGTGATGTCATCAGCAGTGCATTGCGGGGCCGTGAGTTATAGTTACCTCAACTAACTATAACGGCCAAATTTCTATGGTTTTGTACGAGTGAAATGTGCAACTAACTACAACGTCCCTGAAACCTATGGTTTTTTTCAGTGAATTTCAAACGTTTTTTAAATTATAATTCATAACTATAACGTCCCTGAAACCTATGGGTTTTTTAGTGAATATATATATATTAGGTAGTTATAGTTAGGACCTATTTTCCATAGGAAATCCGCAACATTCTATTCCCAATAACTTTGGCGCCGGGTGACGAATTCTCGCAAAATTTTGAAAACTTTTATCCAGCTCCGGTCTGCTCCTATCCTGAAAGTCTTGGGGTGATTTGACAAGTGGGGGCTGAGAAAAAAGGGGATCCCAAAATGTGTTTACCCCATGCAGTTTTCCATAGGAACCTTTAGTCGCAGCTACAGCCCAAACTGCTGAATGGAATTACACCAAATTTGGCAAAAAGGTAGCCCTTGGTTCAGAGTCATGCCTTTTGGTTAAATGGTGTAAATCCATTCTGTAGTTCCTGATAAAATCAAAAGTAAAATCACATATATATCTATGGGTGCAGTGGATCTGCGCGCCCTGAGCACATCCTGCACGCACCCTCCCGATCACGAGCTGCATGTTAATTGGCTGTCAACTTGCTATCAACACTCCAAACCAGGAAGTGTTGGCAGCTATTTTATGCGAACCAATGCACAAGAAATCCTTGAAAGAAGTGTGCAAAATGCAAAAAGGGGGCAGGGTAGAAACACACTGACCCCCTAGGTCTGCTTAGGGGGTCCCACAAGGACCCCCTGGGCTCCCCAATTTTTATTTTATTTTTTAAACAGGAAGATGCGCTCAGGGTGCACGGATCCTGCCGATAAAAAAAAAGAAAATGAAGCACGGGCTCCCGCGTTTTGTTGGTAATTAGCCCCGGGGGGCCAAGTCACGGGGGCAATATTATTATGTGAATGGGCGGCCCAGAGGGGCCCCCCAACCCCGGGGACCGCCATCCCCCAGGGCTTTATAAAATGATGTACGGGGGGCTCACAGCCCCCCAGCCCCAGGGACCGCCACCATCGGGGCTTCAATATTCATGGGTGGGGGGGCTCAAAGGCCTCCCCAAGCCCCAGGGACCGCCATCCCCCGGGGCTTCTTTAGAATATATGCGGGGGTGCTCATGGCCCCCCCGCAGCCTGGGGGCTTTTCACACGCAAGCGCATGAGTGTCGCGTAAAGTAATACGTACATGCCGCACATCCTATGCGGATCCTACACAACAATCCTAAAATAACGGCTAGGTTCCGCGCAGTGATCGAGAAAGGTACGCTTTGGGTCCGCGACTCCCCAAAAAAATTTGAAATAAAAAACAATAAAGAAAATAATATAAATATATTTTTACAAAAATGTAAAACAAAAAAGAAACATTAGAGTTTCAATATTTAAAAAAATCTAATTTTTCCATTTATATTATAAATATATAATGTTAATCAAAAAATAAAATATGTAAACATAAATAGTTAAAAAACATGTAGAAAATCAGTATCAAAAAAATAAATATAACTATTATTACATTTAAAAATTGTCATTTAAGAAATCTTTGAAATTCACTGAAAAAACCATAGGGTTCAGACATGTTATAGTTATCAATTAGCATTAAAAAACCTTTGAAATTCACTGAAAAAACCATAGGTTACAGACATGTTATAGTTAGGAATTAGCATTTAAAAAACTTTTGAAATTCACTGAAAAAACCATAGGTTTCAGACATGTTATAGTTAGGAATTAGCATTTAAAAAACCTTAGAAATTCACTGAAAAAAACATAGGTTTTAGGGGTGTTATAGTTAGCTGGACATTTCACTCGTACAAAACCATTGAAATTCCTCCGTTATAGTTAGTTCTACTAACTATAACTCGCGCGCCCGCAATCCACTGCTGATGATGTCACATATTACATCACTCATGACATGGTCAGTGACATCACTGATGACATCACTGATGACACCTCAAATGACATCACTGATGACATCGCTAATTCCTAACTATAACACGTTTGAAACCTATGGTTTTTTCAGTGAATTTATATATATATATATATATATGGCAAATAACCAACAGCTGGTATTACGGACGCTTTCTTTATTTAAAGTACATAGCATGCATCTGATTGGGTATCTGTGCCTCGTGGGACTCGCTTAGTGCGTTTCTTCATTATGTTGCCTGATGGGACATGCAGTCTTTAAAGCGGTAAGTATTCTTCCCTGAGTGGGTTCCATGCACCATACTGTTACCATTAAAAGTTTATCCATTACCTTAGTAGGTTCCAGGAATCTCGAGGCAAACTCATTTAATTGCGACTTCCTGTGCTGTTAGGTTTAGATTCAGTTCCAACCTCGGCCCCTCGATATCAGAGGTGGTTCCATCCCCCACGGCCGGGCGCCATGTCAATATTTGTTTATCCAATGGCCCAAGAGCTTGGGGAGGCACACTTAGTTCGCCAACCTTGCAGTATTCAGGACACAGTTTGCCTTCATTTCCCAGATTGTAAATTCATGCCTGACGTGATTCACGGCTATGCGCCGCTTTCTCAAAGGCAAATAACCACCAGCTGGTGTTACGGACGCTTTCTTTATTTAAAGTACATAGCATGCATCTGATTGGGTATCTGTGCCTCGTGGGACTCGCTTAGTGCATTTCTTCATTATGTTGCCTGATGGGACATGCAGTCTTTAAAGCGGTAAGTATTCTTCCCTGAGTGGGTTCCATGCACCATACTGTTACCATTAAAAGTTTATCCATTACCTTAGTAGGTTCCAGGAATCTCGAGGCAAACTCATTTAATTGCGACTTCCTGTGCTGTTAGGTTTAGATTCAGTTCCAACCTCGGCCCCTCGATATCAGAGGTGGTTCCATCCCCCACGGCCGGGCGCCATGTCAATATTTGTTTATCCAATGGCCCAAGAGCTTGGGGAGGCACACTTAGTTCGCCAACCTTGCGGTATTCAGGACACAGTTTGCCTTCATTTCCCAGATTGTAAATTCATGCCTGACGTGATTCACGGCTATGCGCCGCTTTCTCAAAGGCAAATAACCACCAGCTGGTGTTACGGACACTTTCTTTATTTAAATTACATAGCATGCATCTGATTGGGTATCTGTCCCTCGTGGGACTCGCTTAGTGCGTTTCTTCATTATGTTGCCTGATGGGACATGCAGCCTTTAAAGCGGTAAGTATTCTTCCCTGAGTGGGTTCCATGCACCATACTGTTACCATTAAAAGTTTATCAATTACCTTAGTAGGTTCCAGGAATCCCGAGGCAAACTCATTTAATTGCGGCTCCCTGTGCTGTTAGGTTTAGATTCAGTTTCAACCTCAGCCCCTCAATATCAGAGGTGGTTCCATCCCCCACGCTGTGTCAATATTTGTTTATCCAATGGCCCAAGAGCTTGGGGAGGCACACTCAGTTCGCCAACCTTGCGGTATTCAGGACACAGTTTGCCTTCATTTCCCAGATTGTAAATTCATGCCTGATGCGCTTCGCGGCTATGCGCCGCTTTCTCAAAGGCAAATAACCAACAGCTGGTGTTACGGACGCTTTCTTTATTTAAAGTACATAGCATGCATCTGATTGGGTATCTGTCCCTCGTGGGACTCGCTTAGTGCATTTCTTCATTATGTTGCCTGATGGGACATGCAGTCTTTAAAGCGGTAAGTATACTTCCCTGAGTGGGTTCCATGCACCATACTGTTACCATTAAAAGTTTATCAATTACCTTAGTAGGTTCCAGGAATCTCGAGGCAAACTTATTTAATTGCGGCTCCCTGTGCTGTCAGGGTTAGATTCAGTTCCAACCTCAGGCCCTCGATATCAGAGGTGGTTCCATCCCCCACGGCCGGGCGCTGTGTCAATATTTGTTTATCCAATGGCCCAAGAGCTTGGGGAGGCACACACAGTTCACAACCTTGAGGTATTCAGGACACAGTTTGCCTTCATTTCCCAGATTGTAAATTCATGCCTGACGTGATTCGCGGCTATGCGCCGCTTTCTCAATGGCAAATAACCACCAGCTGGTGTTACGGACGCTTTCTTTATTAAAGTACATAGCATGCATCTGATGGGTATCTGTCCCTCGTAGGACTCGCTTAGTGCGTTTCTTCATTATGTTGCCTGATGGGACATGCAGTCTTTAAAGCGGTAAGTATTCTTCCCTGAGTGGGTTCCATGCATCATACTGTTACCATTAAAAGTTTATCAATTACCTCAGTAGGTTCCAGGAATCTCGAGGCAAACTCATTTAATTGTGGCTCCCTGTGCTGTTAGGTTTAGATTCAGTTCCAACCTCAGCCCCTCGATATCAGAGGTGGTTCCATCTCCCACGGCCGGGCGCCGTGTCAATATTTGTTTATCCAATGTCCCAAGAGCTTGGGGAGGCACACTCAGTTCGCCAACCTTGCGGTATTTAGGACACAGTTTGCCTTCATTTCCCAGATTGTAAATTCATGCCTGACGCGCTTCACGGCTATGCGCCGCTTTCTCAAAGGCAAATAACCAACAGCTGGTGTTACGGACGCTTTCTTTATTTAAAGTACATAGCATGCATCTGATTGGGTATCTGTACTCGTGGGACTCGCTTAGTGCGTTTCTTCATTATGTTGCCTGATGGGACATGCAGTCTTTAAAGCGGTAAGTATTCTTCCCTGAGTGGGTTCCATGCACCATACTGTTACCATTAAAAGTTTATCAATTACCTTAGTAGGTTCCAGAAATCTCGAGGCAAACTCATTTAATTGCGGCTCCCTGTGCTGTTAGGTTTAGATTCAGTTCCAACCTCAGCCCCGCGAAACGCGTCAGGCATGAATTTACAATCTGGGAAATGAAGGCAAACTTTGTCCTGAAAACCGCAAGGTTGGTGAACTGAGTATGCCTCCCCAAGCTCTTGGGCCATTGGATAAACAAATATTGACACGGCGCCCGGCCGTGGGGGATGGAACCACCTCTGATATCGAGGGGCTGAGGTTGGAGGTTTGAATGGCACTTAGTTTGTGGTTGTAAAGGAATTTTTTCAGTGTTTATATGTTTACACCGGTGATGGCTATTTTCCTTTCGGTGGGGTTTTATCAGCTATTATAGGTTCAAACTTAAAACCAGATAGCCTAAGTATGGTGCATGGAACCCACTCAGGGAAGAATACTTACCGCTTTAAAGACTGCATGTCCCATCAGGCAACATAATGTGGGAAACGCACTAAGCGAGTCCCACGAGGGACAGATACCCAATCAGATGCATGCTATGTACTTTAAATAAAAAAAGCGTCCGTAACACCAGCTGTTGGTTATTTGTCTTTGAGAAAGCGGCGCATAGCCGCAAAACGCATCAGGCATGAATTTACAATCTGGGAAATGAAGGCAAACTGTGTCCTGAAAACCGCAAGGTTGGCGAACTGAGTGTGCCTCCCCAAGCTCTTGGGCCATTGGATAAACAAATATTGACACAGCACCCGACTGTGGGTAATGGAACCACCTCTGATATCGAGGAGCTGAGGTTGGAACTGAATCTAAACCTTACAGCACAGGGAGCCGCAATTAAATGAGTTTGCCTCGAGATTCCTGGAACCTACTAAGGTAATTGATAAACTTGTAATGGTAACAGTATGGTTCATGGAACCCACTCAGGGAAGAATACTTACCGCTTTAAAGACTGCATGTCCCATCAGGCAACATAATGAAGAAACGCACTAAGCGAGTCCCAAAAGGGACAGATACCCAATCAGATGCATGCTATGTACTTTAAATAAAGAAAGCGTCCATAACACCAGCTGTTGGTTATTTGCCTTTGAGAAAGCGGCGCGTAGCCGTGAAACGCGTCAGGCATGAATTTACAATTTGGGAAATATAGGCAAACTGTGTCCTGAATACCGCAAGGTTGGCAAACTGAGTGTGCCTCCCCAAGCTCTTGGGCCATTGGATAAACATATATATATATATATATGTCCACGTGGACTTAATTTAGTTTGTTTAACCATTGCTTACAATCACGGTTGAGGGTACAATACCTGTGAAGAGTTATACTGTTCGTTATTTATCATACGGTTTGTCAATGTACCTTGACTTTGCCCTAACCCACTAGGGTAAGATATGTTATTATGGAGTGTCCCATAGGTTTCAAAGCCCGATTTGGGCAATTAGTTACCCAAACAATGATTGTTTGTCATAATTTTAAATTTAAATTTAAGCACACTTTGGGGTCATCCAGGTTCTTGATTATAGACTATCTAGAGCTAATTAACGTATCATGTGTTTTCATTGTCTGTTTGACATTATATGTATCCACGTTACCAAAAATATGAAAAACATGAGAGAGTTATCTGTATGAAGCATTAATTAGAGCTATATGAATTGCTTTGAAAACCACATAAGAATGAATTATTTGATGTTTGTTTGTACACACTGGGATGTTGATACTTTATTGTGAGCATATGAGTGTATTTTCAACAAAACTTTATTCTATGACAATACTGCATTAAGATGGCCGCCACTTTTGTGATACAGATTTCAAATTGTAAGTCTGTGGTCTATGTTGGTTACGTTGCACGTAAGGTGTAACGTTAAGGTTTATATGTGTTTATCGTTTGACTCAATTTACCCGTGACCAAGGCGAGTTTCGCCGAAACGCGTAGGATAATTTTTCTGGCTGTAGCTTTATAAAATAAATATGGATTACCAATAATGGA
Organism: Triturus cristatus; assembly: GCF_964204655.1. NCBI lineage: Eukaryota > Metazoa > Chordata > Amphibia > Caudata > Salamandridae > Triturus > Triturus cristatus. The sequence continues at coordinate 348,463,581 of NC_140582.1, forward strand.
TGGACTCTGAAGCGATTATTTGTTCCTGAGAAGAGTGCAGCTGTACTTTTAGTACTTGGTGAATTGTAATATATATATATATATATATATATATATATATATATATATATATGTATCCTACAGGCGGTTGCCTGTAGGTAGTTATAGTTAGGACCTATTTTCCATAGGAAAAGCATTTTTTGTTTTCCTAATAACTTTGGCGTTGTTTGACGAATCTTTGCAAAATTTTCAAAACTACTGGGGCGCTCCGGTCAGCTCCTGTCCTGAAAGTTTGAGTGATTTGTGAAGTGGGGGATGAGAAAAAAGGGGCTTCCCAAAACGTGTTTTACCCATGTTATTTTCCATAGGAAACTATAGACACTGCTACAGCCTGAACTGCCAAATGGAGTTATATCAAATTTGCCAAAAAGGTAGCCCTTGGTTCAGAAAGAATCCTTTTTGTTAAATGGTGTAAATCTGATCAGTAGTTCCTGAGAAATTCAAAAAATAGAGGTCGGAAAATCAATTTCCCATAGGAAACTTTAGACACGACTACAGCTCGAACTGCTGAACGGAAGTACACCAAATTTTGCAAAAAGGTAGTGTTTGTTTCAGAAAGCGTTCTTTTTTTAAATGGTGTAAATCTGTTCAATAGTTGCTGAGAAATTCAAAAAATAAAAGTTTTGATATGGAGGGAAGCGGTGGATTCGCGAACCCTCCCGACCACAAGCTTCACTGTGATTGGCTGCCAACACTCCAAACCAGTAAGTGTTGGCAGCCATCTTGTGACTCGGTAGAACCGAGTCACAAGAAAACAGTAAAAGCGAAGTGAACAAGCATTGGCATAGCCAATAGGTCTCGCTTTTGGGACCTTCTAAGTATTTAGTTATGCAGCACAATATCCTTTGGTGCAACCACATCAATTGTTGCGTGGCTAAACACTTATAAGGTCCCAAAGGCGAGAACTATTGGCTATGCCAATGCTTGGTGTGGTTGTGTGTGTGGTTGTGCGTGGATGTGTGTGTGTGTGTGGTTGTATGTGTGTGTGTGTGGTTGTGTGTTTGTGCGTGTGTGTGGTTGTGTAAGTGTGCTTGTGTATGTGTGGTTGTATGTGTGTAGTTGTGTGTGGGTGGTTGTGTGTGTGTGGTTGTGCATGTGTGTTTGTGGGTGTGGTTAGGTATGGTTGTGTGTGGTTGTGGGTGTGGTTATGTGTGTGGTTGTGTGTGTGTGGTTGTGGTTGTGTGTGTGTGTGTGGTTGAGGTTGGGTGTGTGTGATTGTGGTTGGGTGTGTATGTGTGGTTGTGGTTGAGTGTGTGTGTGGTTGTGTGTGTGGTTGTTTGTGTGGTTGTGTGTGTGGTTGTGGTTGTGTGTGTGGTTGTGTGTGTGGTTGTGTGTGTGGTTGGGTGTGTGGTTGGGTGTGTTGTTGGGTGTGTGGTTGTATGTGGTTGTGTGTGTGGTTGTGTGTGTGGTTGTGGCTGTGTGTGTGGTTGTGGTTGTGTGTGTGGTTGAGGTTGTGTGTGGTTGTGTTTGTGGGTGTGGTTGTGTGGTTATGTGTGGTTGTGTGGTTGGGTGTGGTTGTGTGTGTGTGGTTGTGTGTGTGTTTGTGGGTGTGATTGTCTGGTTGTCTGGTTGTACATGTGTGTGTAGTAGTGGTTGTGTGTGTGTGGCTGTGTATGTGGTTGTGTATGTGGTTGTGGTTGTGTGTGTGGTTGTGTGGGTGGTTGTGTGTGTGTGGTTGTGTATGTGTGTGGTTGTGTGTATGGTTGTGTGTGTGTGGTTGTGTGTGTGATTGTATGTGTGTTTTTGTGTGTGGTTATCTGTGTGTGTGGTTGTGTGTGTGGTTGTGTGTGTGGTTGTGTGTGGTTGTGTGTGGTTGTGTGTGTGGTTGTGTGTGTGGTTGTGTGTGGTTGTGTGTGGTTGTGTGTGGTTGTGTGTGTGGTTGTGTGTGTGGTTGTGTGTGTGGTTGTGTGTGGTTTTGTGCATGGTTGTGTGTGTATGTGTGTGGTTGTGGCTGTGTGTGTGTGTGTATGTGTGGTTGTGTGTGTGTGTGTGGTTGTGTATGTGTGGGTGTGGTTGTGTGTGTGGTTGTGTGTGTTGTTGTGTGTGGTTGTATGTGTTTGTGTGTGGTTGGGTGTGGTTGTGTGTGTGGCTGTGTGTGTGTGGTTGTGTGTGTGGTTGTGTGTGTGGTTGTGTGGTTGTGTGTGGTTGTGTGTGTGTGGTTGTGTGTGTGTGTGTGGTTGTGTGTGATTGTGGGTGTGGTTGTGTGGTTGTACGTGTGTGTGTGGTTGTGGTTGGTTGTGTGTGTGGTTTTGTGTGGTTGTGTGGGTGGTTGTGTGTGGGTGGTTGTGTGGGTGGTTGTATGTGTGGTTGTGTGTGTAGTTGTGGGTGTGGTTGTGGGTATGGTTGTGTGTGTGTGGTTGTGTGTGTGTGTGTGTGTGTGGTTGTGTGTGTGTGTGGTTGTGTGTGTGTGTGTAGTTGTGTGTGTGGTTTTATATGTGGTTGTGGTTGTGTGTGTGTGTGTGTGTGTGTGGTTGTGTGGTTGTGTGTGTGGTTGTGCGTGTGGTTGTAGTTGTGTGTGTGGTTGTGTGTGTGGTTGTGTGTGTGACAGTAATACTAAAAGCATCTCAAAATAAAGGAACACAAACATCGAGTTTGTGGAAAGAGAAAGCACGTTGTAAGTCAAACGGGTGCAGCAAAGCATTAACACAACAACAAAACAAAATCACTTAGTGAAGACTGAGTGCTGATAATGGATACACACAGCCCATCATCTTAAGAGTTCGATTGCAGCCAATGTGTACTCAAACCTGCCCCCTCCTTGTGAGTTGCACCCCATATTTCATGAGTTGTAACTGCTGCACCCACCATAGCGCTTTGAGATCTAAAGCGCTACATTGTTCTAATCGATTAACCAGTCGCCAACATGCTGTGCTTTTAAAGAGTATATGCCAAAAGATTCCAGCTTCCTCATCATGTCCTCATGAAAGCGCCAACGAAAGGACTCCCTGAATGGTGCAACGGACATGAAGCAGCCGCTGCAATCAGAAATAAACACTGTGAACGCTGTCCAGTTTCACAGTAACATTTCCTTAATGTTCTTTAAGTCAAAAAACAGTAATACTAAAAGCATCTCAAAATAAAGGAACACAAACATCGAGTTTGGGGGAAAGAGAAAGCACATTGTAAGTCAAACGGGCGCAGCAAAGCATTAACACAACATGTTCTTTGATGTTTGATGTTCTTTGAACGAGAACATCAAAGGGGCGCCGCGAAAGTGATCGCGGGCGAAAGTGAAAGTGATCACGGGCGCTTAATGAGCATGACGAGGTTTGCCAGCCTCTGCTCCTAAGCGCGCGCCCGTGCACATGCACTGTAGCTCTAGGCTGGCCATGGTAGCATTTTTTGAGCCCTCAAAAAAAGTCTCGCCAGACCAGCGCATACGCTGGGTCAGGCGAGACCTAAAAATGAAGAAAAGGGGGCAGGGTAGAAACACCCTGACCCCCCCAGGCCTGCTCAGGGGGTCCCAGAAGGACCCCCAGGGCCACAGGGCCAAAAAATGCATATATTTTTTTTAAGTTTGGCGGAAATTGCATTGGGGTCACTAATCCCATCGAAATTATTATAAAAAAACAAAGTGCGACTCCCGCACATCGTTTTCTATAAGCCCCCGGGTGGGCCAGGTCCCGTGGACATTGTTCTAATTTAAATGGGGGCCTCCAAGGGCCCGCCAGGCACTGGGGACTGCCACCCTCGGGGCTATTCTCAAATATTAGCAGGGGGCACATAGCCCACCCGTAGCCGTGGGAACCACCACCGCCGGGGCATGTTTCATTGGTGGGGGGGCCTCCAAGGGTCCCACAAGTCCTGGGGACTGCCACCTCTCAGGGCTATTGTCAAATATTCACGGGGGCAAACAGCCCCCCCCCGCAGCCCCAGGGACAGCCACCCCTGAGGCATGTTTAATTGGTGGGGGCCCTCCGAGGGTCCCACAAGCCCCGGGGACTGCCACCCCCCAGGGCTATTGTCAAATATTCATTGGGGCACACAGCCCCCCCGCGGCTCCAGGGACCACTACACCCGGGGCTTCTATTTTTATTGAAAAGTAACCTGTGTGGGGCTCAAGCCCCCCCACATGCCCCAGGGGACTGCCACCTCCCCAGAGCACTGAGATGCAAATGGGGGGGTCCGTTACAGACCCCCAAGCCCTAGGGACCACCAACTCCCAGGGGCTTTCTAATTGAAGGGAGGGGGCCGCGCGGCACCCCTCCCGAAGCCCTCGATGGCCCTGGGGACCGCCCCCCCCTGTGCCGGCTCCTGCAGTGTCCCCGGGACACTGCTGTTTGCTATGACAGGGCGGGAGCCATGCAGCTTCCGCCCTGTCATAGAAAACTTGCTTTGGATTTTGGAAGAGAGAGCAGGGAAACCTGCTCTCTCTTCCAAAATCCAAAGCAGATTGCTTTTCCACACGGGGCGCTGCATGTCAGCAGCTCCTGATGTGGAAAAGCAGTGCCGGCTCCTGCAGGATACAGGGAGCCGGCGGGACCATGGGGGCATTGGGGCTCTCCCCATGGTCCCCAACGAAGTGGCCAGGCCCTGGGGGATGGGTTCAGAGGGGCCAGGAGTGGCCTTGTTGGGGGGGCCACACGGCCCCCCTCTTCCCGAAAAAATAATGATAAAGGCCAGCCCCGGGGGATGAGGTCCCCGGGGCCAATTGAGGCCCCAGGAGGGGGGACACACAGCCCCCCTCCTTAAAAAAACATATATGTGGCCATGCCCCGGGGGATGGGATCCCCAGGGCCAAAATTGGCAACAGGAGGGGGGCCCACGCGGCCCCCTTCCCGTTTAGATTTTTTTTAAAAAAGGGGTCAGGCCCTGGGGATGTGGTCCCCAGGGCCCAAAAAAAGGAAAAAGAAGGGGGGCCCCACAGCCCCCTTCTAAAAATTTTTTTTTTTTTAAAAGACCGGCATCGTGCCGGAGGCCCGGCCCCCTCCCAGCAATACTCTGCAAACGCGCCCTGTGGCGTGTTTTAATTTGGGGAATTAATTCCCCTTCAAAACTGGGGGTCCCTGGGGGCCAACTAGCCCACCAGGTACCTCCAGTATGTGCCACAGGGCTGCCTTGCAGAGAGCTGGTCTGAGGCCACGCCCCTTTTTACACCTCTCTGCAACGCTGCTCTGTGGCGCTTACAGGAGGTACCTGGTGGACTAGTTGGACCCCTTAGGACTCAAGGGGATTTAATTCCCCAATTTACAACACACCAGGGGGCGTGTTTGCACAGTGGTGCCGGAAGGGGGCATGGCCTCATTTGACAAGTGTGCAAACGCGCCCTATGGCTCGTTTTAAGTTGGGGGATTATGTCCCCTTCAATCCTAAGGGTCCCCCAGGGACCATCTAGCCCACCAGGTACCTCCAGTAAGTGCCGGGGAGCTGCGTTGCAGAGTGGTGGTCCGAGGCCAGGGCCCCTTTTTACACCACTCTGCAACGCAGATCTGTGATGCTTACTGGAGGTAGCTGGTGGGCTAGTTGACCCTTAGGGACACTCAGGATTCAAGGGGGCTTAATCACCCAACTTAAAACGCGCCACAGGGTGCATTTGCACACTTGTCACATCAGGCCTGCCCACCCATCCCTGCCCCACAGTGCAAACGCGCCCTATGGTGCGTTTTAAGTTGGGGGATTAATTCCCCTTCAATCCTGAGGGTCCCTGGGGGGCAACTAGTCCACCAGGTACCTCTTGTAAATGCCACAGGGCTGCGTTGCAGAGAGGTGCTCTGAGGCCACGCCCGTTTTTCTACCACTCTCCACATGCGGCTTCTGGTGCACTGCTAGTGGGGCGATGAGGTCCTCTTGAATGCTGAGGACCTAAAGACACAAGTGGACCTCATCCTCTGAGCAGCAGTGCGCTAGAAGCCATGTTTGCAGCATGGTGTAAAAAAGGGCATGGCCTCAGAACCCCTCTCTGAAACACAGCTCTGTGGCATTTACTGGATGCAGCTGGTGGGCTACTTGGCCACCAAGGACCTTCAGGATTCAAGGGGACTTAATAGGGATGTCATAGTTAGAAATTAGCATTTAAAAAACCATAGAAATTCACTGGAAAAAACATAGGTTTCAGGGACGTTATAGTTAGCTGGACCTTTCACTCTTACAAAACCATAGAAATTCCATAGTTAGTTCAGCTAACTATAACTCGCGCACCCGTAATGCACTGCTCATGACGTCACATATTACATCATTCATGACATGGTCAGTGACATCACTGATGATATCACTGAAGACATCTCAAATGACATCACTGATGACATCATCCACGTGATAATCTGAAGCACCTCCTCACACCCTAATATAACCTTTGATACACCTACTCTAAAATACAGACTACCATTTTCGAAAACCATAGACACACCAATACCAGTTACTACATACCCACTCACTGATTCCTAGGTCTTCACACACATCCACTCATTCACCCATACAGTCATTCATACATGCAGTCACTCATTAATACAGCATTATCATATGTACTCATACACCTATACAGACACTCACACACCGCCACTCATCCATAGCATTGCACACACATATAGTCAGTCATGCAAAAGATCAATCACACTTCCATTCACACACCTATACAGCTATTCAAAAACAAGCTCACTTATTCATACAGATACAAACCCAAAATTACTCTCTTATACAATCCCTGATACAACCACACACTCATCCATACAGCCACTCCCACAATCACTCACTCTCACATATAGTTTATTTATATACTCCGTAACTCACATATACTGCTTTTCACATATGTAGTTACTCACACATGTGCCACTGAGACATCCATTCAATTACAAACACAACCATACACACACTCACCCATCCATACCGCCCTTCATAGATGCACTCTTCAACCCATACACCCACTGAATCACCCACTTATATATCCATGCATGGAGTCACACACCCCCCACCCACCCACATAGACACTCTGGCACACATACGGATGCTCAGACAACCAATCAATAACCCATATAGACACTCATTTAACTACTTACCAACCCATGCAACTGCTTACACACCAACTGACAGACTGATATAGACATTTACATAGTTTAGTGACTAACTCATTCATTCACTAAGATACGTTTAATTACTCAGTTATACAGACAGTCATGCACTTACTAAATCATCCCACTCATTCTCATTTTTCAATACACCTTGGCATATATATAAATATAAAACATATTTCAAACTTTACATATGTAAACTTTACAGAAACACACAGTCACTGGATGATGTCATCAGTGATGTCATTTGAGATGTCATCAGTGATGTCATCAGTGATGTCACTGACCATGTCATGAATGATGTAATATGTGACGTTATGATCAGTACATTGCGGGTGTGCGAGTTATAGTTAGCTGAACTAACTATAACGGTGGAATTTCTATGGTTTTGTAAGAGTGAAATGTCCGACTAACTATAACTTCCCTAAAACCTATGGTTTTTTCAGTGAATTTCTAAGGTTTTTTAAATGGTAATTTCTAACTATAATGTACCTGAAACGTATGTTTTTTTCAGTGAATATATATATATATATCTTCTCCTTTTGACTGTGGGTGCCTAATCTGTGATCGTGAGGCGTCAATCGTAACGCCGTCTACATATTAGACTTCGTCAACCATTGACACTTATTGTTTTTTGGATAACGTACAGAGAAGCTTTCGAACACAAGGGTGCGTTCGGAATTACACTTCTGATTGACCTTTGCCATTCCGGATCTTTATTTTCTTCGGATATTTACGAAAAAACTTACATAGAGCGTTTACCTTTGGATTTACTTTCTGCCCTGATGAAGTTCCTTTAAACGGAACGAAACGCGTTGGCTGTTTTTACATGTTATATGAAGGAGAATAAAGTACCACAGTGAACCCATCCGTTTTCACGTGACTGTGACTTCATACCTGGTGCCACCTCCACTTCTTTTCATATATATATATATATATATATATATATATATATATATATATATATATATATATATAATTATATATATAAATTTGTTTGTTCAATTTTATTTTTTTGTTATTATAGTGATCTGTGTTTGCTACTTTTTGATGTATTTAAAAAAATCTCCTGCATTCTATTTAATTAATTAGGTCATTTTATATAGATATATAGGTATGTATATTTTTAAATATTCAATTTAGATCATATCAATGTTATATGTTAAAATAGTAAAGATTTACTATTTTATGCTAAATATAATGAAAATCAATATTTTTTTATTATTTTTACCCATATTAGTGTAAAAGGAAAAACAATTTTCAAAATCGTTGTACTTACCATTATAAGTATAGAGAAATTATACTTTGGAATCAATATTTTTACACGATATTTCAGTATCATGATATTTTTGTGATCGATATTCTGTCTCTGTTCCCACTATAGGCATTTCTCAGTTGAGGAACATACAGCTGGTACAGTAATATGATCCTTAGCTGTTTTGTAAACAGGATACTGTCTTGACTTACCTAATCTTGAAGATCTACTGAACTTCAGTCTCCTGGAGGTGGAACTATTATTGTGGAAGTATATTGTTCGCTAATCATAAACACCCCAGACACCTTTGACCAGTTTCAGGATTCCTGAAGCGGTACTTTGGAACTCTCTCTAAAAAAGGACTGGATTGAGGGGGAGTGCCCCCCTGGGAGTCAGCCATTGCATCCCAATTCTGATGTATCCAGTTAAAATATCTTCACTCCTCTTACCTCACTAGAGTCTGACCGTGGCGATTTGCCCTTAGTGCTTCTCCAATTTTCCTTAGGCTCACCAAGAGGGACCCTAAATAGACTATTTTACACGTAAATGTTGACCTAGACTCCAATAAATATGGATTTGCACAGTTGTGGCTGCACCTTCTAACTGTGAAAAGGGACATTGCCAAGCACTGGAAGGATGCTGATCTCCCTCCCCCACTACTAATATGGGAAAGGGGAATGAACTCTTGTGTGAGCCTGAACAGACTAATGTATTATATGAGGGATTGTACTCAAAAAGCATTATACTTGGAGTGAGTGGTGTCACTATCTGGGGATTTGGTGGAATCCCTGTGCATCTGTATCACAGTTTGCTGCTTATAACACGTGATGTTGTGGGGAGGAGTGAAACGGACCTAGAGTTTCAATCATGATTGTTGATCAGCTGAGTCTACTTCCTTCTCACAAGCAATGTCATTGAGATTGTCATGATATGTTAGTTAGAAAAACGTTTTTTTTTTTCTTTTGCCTGCTTTTATTTATCAAGCGTGTAAAATGTTTACAAAAATAGGTAGCAGTCTAACACATGATGTGTGACACTTGGGAGGGCTAACTTCTAACAACAGTCAGACCTACCAAACCTATCAGTTGAATCTCCTGTTTTCTACTGTAGATTCAGCACAACTAGAGAGCTGAAAATCTATTGATCATTACAAATGTGCGAGAACTTCTAAATGCCATTTGTCTGAAATAGGGGTTGTAGAATACTATTCTATGAAGGAGGGCGCAGAAAAGGAACAAAATCAAGGGGTTCATTTTTCATAGGAGTAATTGGTCATTGATCTAGAAAGCTGAAATGAGGACACATTTTCTATACATTCTCAAATATAATCCTCATTCATGTCAGAAACAAATATCTGGCATGTTGAATAAAAAGTATTTTCAACAGAAGCAAGAGCAGCAGTCAGTTGATTCCCCAGTGTTATATTGTAGCTTCATCACTGCCTTTTAATGAAAAGCTAAAGTTCTAACATTCTACCTTCCAGACAAAAGTGAGATACTCCTGAATGCCAATGAGCACTGGGATTTTAGTGCAGATCTGAAAACAGATAGTAATTTCTGACATAATATATATTTTTAAAGGACTAAGAGAAATCTGTACCTCAGCCCAGCATTTACATTCCACATCTGTTTCCTGAGACTACACATCCTCCTTAATTTTCAAATGGGAACATTTTGATGGACATAAAGATTTTTTTCCATCTTTATTTTAAATGTATTGGAGGAGCTTTTTTAGAGGTGCAGGAGCACACAAAATGAATAGGTGTATGATGCTATGGGTAGTGAAAGCATTCATTTGAGCTGCTGTTTGGAAATGTAATGATTTTGAAACTTTTTTCCAGTTCCTTTTGTCAATAGTTACATCTCCCTGCATGGATGTGTTCTGGCTTCAAAACCATCTTTATTGTGAGTTATCTATAAGGAAAATATAAAATACAATGGGGCCGATTCCTATGCGGTTAGGAATGGATACCAACCGTGTAGCCATTTGTAACCGCATTGGACCTGCCCTTATGGATTTCTTTCTGACTGAGCCATTCCAATGGGCTCGGTCAGAAAGGAATCCAACTCAGTTTTCCGGATGGCTTCCGACGGGCTCAGAGAAGCCCGTCCACCATCCGAAAACCCTTCAGTACTCCCCCGGCCGGCTCTTTCCAGCCGATGGAGTACAATGGCAGTTTCCCACTGCCCTTCTGTGCAGGCCTTTCTGGTACAAAAAAGCAGTGGGAAACAGCTATGGTGCCCCCCGTTGATCCCTGCACCCGGTGGGTGGAGGGGTGAACTGCACCTTAGCATTTTGCTATGAGAGCATGCATTTCACTCCGAATGCATGCTCCCATAGCAAAGTATAGGATTGGTACAGAACAGGGTTCGATCACATCCTACTTGCAGATCTGGAACAGACGACAAGAGGTCATACAGTCAGTTCCAGTTCCTGACTGATGTCAGATGGACTTCGGTTCATCTGACATTGCAAAACATATAATTATATATGTATTGCAATATATATATATATATATATATATATATATATATATATATATATATATATATATATATATATATATATATATATATATATTCCACACTTGTAGTTCCACAGAAATCCGTGTCAACGAAAAATGGAACCCACGCAAATCCAAGTAAGGCACAGTTCTTTTGTTTTATTTAAAGCCGAGTTTCACCAATCTAAATATATATATATATATATATATATATATATATATATATATATATATATATATATATATATATATATATATATATATATATATATATATATATATATATATATATATATATATATATATATATATATATATATATATATATATATATATATGGAGGAGTGCGTGTCCGAATGCATGGGCATTTCTGTTGGGAATATTAATCACGGCAAGTCCAAGCCGTGGGAAGGTCGCACCACCCTTCAGAAATATCATGAGGGGCCCGTCTTACCTGAATCTTTGGGGAAGAAATACGGCGCAGCTGGTTCCTTGTACTGCAGGAACAGGATTTTAACTCTGAGGCCCACTGGAGGGTTTTCTTTTGGCATCCTGGTAAAGGTTTGAAATTGCACGAATCCACTGGAGGATGTAAATAACTCTAAATGTGACCACAAGTTCCGGCATGCATCACAATTATTTCACTAAGAAGAGCACACCGGAGGCTCATTAAACTAAATGAAATACAGGGAACTGTGGGAGAGTAAAAGGTGCCTTTTCGAACTGCCTCTGAAGAAAGAGCTCGTTAGCTCTGAAACGCGTCAGGCAACAGGACAAAACTATCAGAGTAAGGATGCCTGTTCCTTTTGAATAAAATGATTTTGTTAAATCACCAGCTGGAGGAGTGCGTGTCCGAATGCATGGGCATTTCTGTTGGGAATATTAATCACGGCAAGTCCAAGCCGTGGGAAGGTCGCACCACCCTTCAGAAATATCATGAGGGGCCCGTCTTACCTGAATCTTTGGGGAAGAAATACGGCGCAGCTGGTTCCTTGTACTGCAGGAACAGGATTTTAACTCTGAGGCCCACTGGAGGGTTTTCTTTTGGCATCCTGGTAAAGGTTTGAAATTGCACGAATCCACTGGAGGATGTAAATAACTCTAAATGTGACCACAAGTTCCGGCATGCATCACAATTATTTCACTAAGAAGAGCACACCGGAGGCTCATTAAACTAAATGAAATACAGGGAACTGTGGGAGAGTAAAAGGTGCCTTTTCGAACTGCCTCTGAAGAAAGAGCTCGTTAGCTCTGAAACGCGTCAGGCAACAGGACAAAACTATCAGAGTAAGGATGCCTGTTCCTTTTGAATAAAATGATTTTGTTAAATCACCAGCTGGAGGAGTGCGTGTCCGAATGCATGGGCATTTCTGTTGGGAATATTAATCACGGCAAGTCCAAGCCGTGGGAAGGTCGCACCACCCTTCAGAAATATCATGAGGGGCCCGTCTTACCTGAATCTTTGGGGAAGAAATACGGCGCAGCTGGTTCCTTGTACTGCAGGAACAGGATTTTAACTCTGAGGCCCACTGGAGGGTTTTCTTTTGGCATCCTAGTAAAGGTTTGAAATTGCACGAATCCACTGGAGGATGTAAATAACTCTAAATGTGACCACAAGTTCCGGCATGCATCACAATTATTTCACTAAGAAGAGCACACCGGAGGCTCATTAAACTAAATGAAATACAGGGAACTGTGGGAGAGTAAAAGGTGCCTTTTCGAACTGCCTCTGAAGAAAGAGCTCGTTAGCTCTGAAACGCGCCAGGCAACAGGACAAAACTATCAGAGTAAGGATGCCTGTTCCTTTTGAATAAAATGATTTTGTTAAATCACCAGCTGGAGGAGTGCGTGTCCGAATGCATGGGCATTTCTGTTGGGAATATTAATCACGGCAAGTCCAAGCCGTGGGAAGGTCGCACCACCCTTCAGAAATATCATGAGGGGCCCGTCTTACCTGAATCTTTGGGGAAGAAATACGGCGCAGCTGGTTCCTTGTACTGCAGGAACAGGATTTTAACTCTGAGGCCCACTGGAGGGTTTTCTTTTGGCATCCTGGTAAAGGTTTGAAATTGCACGAATCCACTGGAGGATGTAAATAACTCTAAATGTGACCACAAGTTCCGGCATGCATCACAATTATTTCACTAAGAAGAGCACACCGGAGGCTCATTAAACTAAATGAAATACAGGGAACTGTGGGAGAGTAAAAGGTGCCTTTTCGAACTGCCTCTGAAGAAAGAGCTCGTTAGCTCTGAAACGCGTCAGGCAACAGGACAAAACTATCAGAGTAAGGATGCCTGTTCCTTTTGAATAAAATGATTTTGTTAAATCACCAGCTGGAGGAGTGCGTGTCCGAATGCATGGGCATTTCTGTTGGGAATATATATATATATATATATATATATTCTATAAAAATGCAGCGCTGTGTGCCTTTTTTAAATCTAATAGAATAATGTGACCACTGTTAGGGAGTGATTATGAGTTTGGCGGTCATGGTACCACCATTGAAACTGCATCGAATCACCTCTATACCGTTGGCAATCCGCCCGCCCTATTACAATGCATACGGTTACATAGACAAAACACCACTCTGGTCCCGCCACCACCTCCAGGAAATCTCTACCTGGAGCAGTGGTGGGATCTGCCAATGTGTCTGTCAGAGTAGACCCCCAGTGTTACTGCTAGCCCAATTGTGATACGCCTTTGCGCCGACTGACTGTGGAGTCCAACCACAACATCTGAGCTGGCGGAAAGGGAGGGATATAAGGCTAAAAATCACCTGTACTCAGCTTCACATGTCCTGAGCCACCATGGAGCCAATCATACACGTCCTGCCACTGTTGTTCCTACTTGATTAGGTCCAAAACCAACACTGTCAGCCGATGGTAAGCTATACTCTTACCCTTTTCTATCGACTACGGAGCAAATAGATGCCCTCCCATGGACCTGACAAGGGGTTTGGGGTTCCTGGTTGTCGGAGGGATGGGCGGAAATAGAAAATTAGGAGGCCTTTGTGTTCCACAATTTTGCCTTCTATTCACTGGTCAGATATAATAAAGGATAGGTATTATGATTTGTTCTCTCTCTCTCTCTTTCTCTCTCTCTAGGTTCGGGAATTCTTCAGCTTGTTCGCTCTTTTTTCTTCTCTCTCATTCACAGGTCCTTTCTTCTGAGTGAAAGACCCCAGGCTGATCGGGAGGAGATGATAGAAGGACGGTGAGTACCATGGCTGATTTGTTTTAGAGTTATGATAGTGCCCTTCACACACCCAAAAAGTTGTTACATGTGAGTTTCATACACTCTGGAAGGAGGAGTGATGCATGGGTATGGTTGGAGGGGGTAGTTGTCTCCCTCTCACTCACACAGTGAAATAGTAGGCAACACAAAGGAAATAGTAGGTAGCACAGTAAAACACAATTAGTGGTAAGCAACTCTTCTCCCTCAGATTGTGGTTACACAACGTCAAATAATTAAAAACACTTCAGCTTAATTTAACTTGCCAGATTGCCTAGGGCTCTGTTCTCCTTTTTGGGCTCAATTAGGTACCGGTTTAGGTTTAGACAGGTTGTTTAACCTAGCTGTGCTTAGGGATCTAAAGTTATGCTCAACATGTGATTTTGCCAGACCTCCTTTCTGCGTCCTCCCACCCTTTTCCCAACAGTTTTTCCCCAGGTCCCACAGGTGAATACACCACCCCGCTCCCTTCCTGCTTGGTGTTTGGTGTAAGAAGTGTCCCCAGTCACTTACCATCCATGCCGCAACTCTCCAGAGTTGCAGCAGAAGTTTTGCTCATCCTGGGGGGGGAGGGGGCAGGAGTCCTCGCTCCACTTCTTGGCCAGCTCCTCTTTGGTTTTGGGATCTCCTTACTGTTCAGCTTCTCCTCTTGCAGATGTCCCAAAGGGGCCTCCTTCTTCGGCATCTTCCCATGTTTCCTGGTCCTGCCTCTCAACCTCTTGTTCCGGGGCAAAGTCCTTTTCTTTTTCCTGCCGGATTTCGGATTGGTGCCCTCCTGAGGGGCCCCTCCTGCTTCTTGCATGGGAAAGGTTGGGAAGGTTGTAACTAATTCATCACGTTTCCGTGTTCAGGATGTTCTCCGAGCCAACAGCAGTGAATCCATTTCTTCAGGTATGGTGTGAACAATATTGGGTTCTTTCTCACATCCCCCTCCCCTAACTTTCTTTCCTGCAAGAAACAACTCTAATGAGTACCTAGACAGGTAGTCCGCGTTTGCCTGCACTTTCCCTTTACTATGTTGGATGGTGAACCGAAAGGGCTGTAAGGCCAGAAAGCAACGCAATATGTGGTCATTATGTCCCTTGTTTCGGGAGAGCCATTCTATTGGGGCATGATCGGTCTATAGGGTGAATTCCCTGGCATCAAGGTAGTACCTGAGGGAGTCAATGGACCACTTAATGGCCAGGGCCTCCTTCTCTACTACCGCATATTTATTCTCTCGGGTAAACAGCTATCGACTGATATATATTATTGGTCTTCCTTGATCTTGGGAGTCTTTTTGGGATAGGACAGACCCTAATCCATATTTAAAGGCATTGGTTTGCAATATAAAGGGTTTGGTGTAATTGGGGCTAAGAAATACAGGCTTAGTCGTCAGGGGTTGCTTTATATGGTGAAAGGCTTGTAAGGCCCCGGTTGACGGTTGTTTGAGCTCCCTTTCCGTTCTTATCTCTTTTTTCAGGAGATCTGTTAAAGGGGAGGCCATCTGGGAAAATGAGTGTATGAACCATCTGTAAAATCCTAAGATACCCAAAGAGGCTCATAGGTCCTTTTTTGTGCAGGGAAGGGTAAGTTGGAGATGGCTGCCACTTTGTCCTCTTGTGGTTTAATACATCCTGCACCTAAGAGATATCCGAGGTATTTTACTGATCGGGCAGCCAGATGGCTTTTGTCCTGTTTGATGGTTAGTCTTCCTTCCTTTACTGTCTGTATCACCTTCTTAAGGTGAGTCGGGTGTTGTTTGCAAGAATTACTGTATATAACTAAGCCATCTAAATAAATTGCAGAAAAGGCAGCATACGGTTTGAGGATTAGATTCATAAGTCCCTGGAAGGTGTCAGGTGCTCCGTGTAACCCAAAAGGGAGCATGCAGAATTGGTATAGCCCTCATGGGGTAGAAAAGGCATTTTTTCCTTATCCTGTTTTGCAAAGGCACCTGCCAATATCATTTACACAGGTCTAAGATGCTAATATCCTGGGCTTTGCCCAGTCTTTCAATAATTTCATCCGCCCTGAGTAACGGCTATGCATCGAACTTGGATATTTTGTTAACCTCTCTGAAGTCAATACAGAATTGTATAGAGCCAGCCGGTTTGGGTACTATGACAATAGGTGAACACCATTCACTGTTAGAGGGCTCAATTATCTAGCATTTGCTGTATCTTATTTTCGAAGGCCTCCCATCTGGACTCAGGGATGCGATAAGGCCATAGTCGTAATATCTTCCGTGGAGTCGTATGTATGGCATGGTTAATTAAATATGTCTTCCGAGGAATTAAGGAAAACACACCCTGTAAGGGAAGTAAGCATTCCCTTAGTTCTTGTTGACGGTGCCCACGCAAATCAGGATCTATGCTTTGTTAGAATATGAGGTCATAGTTTCCCGACATTCCAATTAGGACTGGTCTAGCCCCTTCCCACTTTTTTATTAGATTGATATGATATATTTAGGTATTTTATTTATTGGTGGAGTGTAGTTCCATACGTTATGTAACCGGGGTTACTCTTTCCAGGACTTTGAAGGGGCACTGCCGCTGCCCTATTAATTTATGGTCGGAGGTGGGCATCATCAATAGTACTAGGAAGCCTTATGTGTAACTCTTTCGTCCCCTTTCTATGTTTGGGTTGTTCTCTGGGCCATCGGCGGTGAAGCCAATTCTTCATGTATGATGTGGGCAATGTGGGGTTCTTTCTCACACTGGTCAAACATGCTTTGTGTGTTCCAGGTCAGCATTGTTCTCAATGTATGATCCAATTATAACACAATTATGCCGTCTTTGGCCAAGTCACTGACACTGCACAGGCACTCTCTACAAGAGTCAACATGAGCTCACATCTCATGATCAGGAATAGTGATGTGTGCATTAAATTATGTCACACAACATCACCTCCTCATTAATATCACACATATTATCTCTGTGAACCCTCATATTGTTCACATGTTAGGTCCTGTTTTGATATCAAAGGTACATCTCTATGGATGTATCATTAAACTGCAACACACATTCTCTGATAAGTCTCTGTAATGGACTCTCACACAGCACCCACATTAAAAGGTAATGCCAGGTAAATGGGATTTCAAATAATCAATGTGAAAAGTATTCAAAGATCACAATATAAAGACTCTCTGCAGAATAGGTATGCCTTAAACAGGGAAGCCCTAAAAGGTTGGGGCCCTAGGCCACAGTACACTTGGCACATGCCTCAAAACCTCTATGGGAAGGGGGCCTGTGGATTGAAGTATATCAGTGGCAACCAATAGTATAACCAAGTGCCATGCATATGTGGGTAATGTGGGTAAGTGCAAGCCATGAAACCAAACACAGCAGTAACACTATTTGTCTCACATTAATATTAAGTAGGTGTAAGGTACACACCCAAAAATGGACACATGTCAATTAAAATTCCTAATAATGAATGGCAATTTAATACCTCCCATGTTTGGATGGACTAATACCTACCTTGCACACATCAAACACATATTCAACCTACATCATAGGGAGAAGTACAAGCTAAATGTTGTTGACATTGGCTAAGCTGAGCTGAAATACGTACCATATGAAATACCACCCAGTGCAGTGTCAGCCCCAAATGGATGTCATCCCACCTATACATCCATTGAGCAATTCACCTTGTCCTGTGTAACTCCAACATTGGCTCCAATGTCAGATCATACCAACCACTTCAACTGGATCAGCAGCCAGGGATGAAACAAACGCAACTGTAGTCACATTTCACAAAGTATCCAATAACATCAAATAGTTAGAAAAGTAATGGCAGGACAAATGTGTTCTAGACAAGCAAATGTTTAATTTGAAAACAAACTATTAGATATAGTAAACAAAAGGCCAATGCACAGTCCATTTTCACATTGTGTGGTCCAGCACACAGCTGTGCCACTAAACTTGTCCTTCATGACACTGCCAGGAGAACCTCTTTAAGAAGGAGCATCCATTGGGCATGGCAGTCACCTTGAAGATGTTACCTAGGTTGGGGCTGTTTGAGTTTGAGAGAAGGGGGACCTTGGATTTGGAAGTTGGGGGTTTTAAAGAGGAAGGAGTAGACTGATGTTTAGGAGGGGTGGTTTGAGATTCGGAACAGGTGGACTGATGTTTTGAAGGTCTGGACTTCGGGTGGATTTGGAGGTGGAAGTGGTGGGTTTCGGTGTGGCAGGAGTAGTACCCTTTGTAGAAAGGGTGGTAGGTGAGTTGGGAGGGCAGAGGGCCAGGTGAAAAGTTGGATTCTCAGTGGGGAACTTGGGAAGGGCTTTGGGAAGGAGGGGGTCTTGGAGGTGGAGGGAGTGTCAGTGTCTGATGTGTTTGGTACTGTTGTGGGAGCAGGTGCTTGTATGTCAGGTGTAAGTGCAGAAAGTGTAGGTCTGTCTTGTTTCTCAGGTGTCTGTTGGGTGCGTGATTATTTCTGTCTAAGTTTCTTAGGTCTGTGGATGTTGGTGCCGCGAAAGTGCAGGGTGTGTGTGCAGTGATTGCTGATGTGCTTACTGTGGGTGTGGATGTCTGTATTGTCTGTATGGATGTAATGGTGGTTGTGGTGGTGCATGTTGATGTGAAGGTGTCTTGGCTGGATGCAAGGGGGGAGTGCTATGAAAATGTGGGTGTGGTGTTGTCAGTGGTGGGTGTTATGTCTGTGCATTTAGATGCATGTAATTTATTTTTGTGTGGAAGAGTGCTTGTGTGTATGATGCTGGAGTCTGTACGGGTAGGTGTATGGCAATTTGTCTATGTGCTTTAGGCAGGTTTGGGAATAGGGTAATATGATGAGTATGGGCCAGGGGAAGGAACATAAGTTTAGGGTGGACAGAAAGCTGCAGTGAGTGAGGTGGCCAGATCCAGAAAAGATCTCTGCAAGCCAGACATGGCACTGTGAATGTCTGCCAGGTAAGCCACCATCTGCTGCAGATGATTGCTTGCCTCTGGCTGGCATTCAGGTGTACAGTCTGACCCACAGAGACATGCCTCAGGAGGTCAATACCCTCCTCACTCAGAGCAGCAGGGGGGGCAGGTACAGAGGTGTCTGGAGCAACAGAGATGGCTCCCCTCTTAGTGGAGCGTGCCTGGCCAACTGTTTCAGGAACAGAAGAGAGGATGGCCATGAAACTGGGGGTGGCAGACAAGGATGAAGGTGGAACCAATCCTGTGGGGTCGGCAACCACTCAGGAGTGTCCACCGAAGGATGACTCTGTATTCGAAAAAGTTTAAGTTTGTGTCCTCCGTCTCATTCCCCACACCCTCCTAGTCACTGGGTCCTCTGTGCCCAAACTGTAACGTCTGGACCCACTGTGACCAGCTGTGTTCCCAATGACGTTGGCCCCTTCTCCTTCACTTGCATTGGATAAATCTGAAATTACATGTAAAATTGGTTTATTGCAACTGTGTTCCACACCTGACCATCACATATCAACAGAAAACATTTATTAAGTGCACATATCAAACCAGCTTCATTTTTCCCTAGATAGGCTTCAACATTAGCATGAGCACATGCATGCATGCTACATAATCTAGAAATAGTTGGTTCCAGTTATGTCATAACCCCAGTTAGCTTCAAATGCATTGATGGACTTGTCTCGACTCCATCCTTATGTCCATACTAGGGCAGTTGTTCACCTTGCATACTTTAGCACTTGTAGTATACCAAAGTAAAATGATGTTACCAGATAGGATAGCTACAACAAATAAATTTCCACAATGTTCGCACAAGGCCCAGATTTCATCAAATGTTCATTTACCTTACAACTCATCATGATGCAATGAAGGTCAAGTTAAAGACCAATGTACCATCACTATGTGCTATAGCAGAAATCATTTCACATCTAAATGCTCATTACACACCGATCACGCTTTTGACTTGAAACATTATCATATATTCACTTACGAAAAAGTCTAGTGAAAGCTGTACTGAAGAAGCTTAGCTATGTATCACATTAGCATAGAAACGTAGCATTGAGACATTGAGTGCCAATGTTTTGGGAGATTGACACTCCAAATGCATGCAGCATTAGACTTCTTATAGCCGTAAGAACATCCCCAGTCTTGCTTGGTACAGGTGATAACATCATTCATAGATTGCATTCCTAATCGCCAATACACCTTTGAAGATTGTTGTGTGTGAGTGAATATCTATGACGTCAAGATTTGGGATCACTATATTCCTAATGAGATGGCACATCACAGCACAATTATGCACAGCAAGCACAAATTGCCTAGTAAGGATGAGTGTAGACACTGACTTATGATGTCTATATTTCTAGATCTCACTCCCTGATGAATGCCACAAGTCAGTGAAATTAATTTTGAAATACTATTGCAGATGATCTAACAACAGGGAAATGTACACTAGGCAACATGTAGAAACTAATGCTGATGGGACCAGTGATGTTTGCACACTTATGTCACTGTTGAATTCCAACTTACCAATGGGAAGTATTGTCCAGTCACTGCATAAACGGTTCACTATATACCATGTCACATGTAATAGAGCCACCATCATATGAGAGACAGTATTGAGTGAACATCACTCCTTACACAAGAAAGACAAATGGCCTGTTTGGTACAATTGTCACTCAGAACATCAAAGAACATTTGATTATATATCAGTTCACTCAGCAGTGTGTCTGCTCAAGACAGTAAATTAGGAGTACACTGGACCCTGCTGTGTTCCTGATAATGAAGGCAATCGGCACAGCACATCAGCATGCACCTACTACCAGACCTACACAAACAGTAACTCGTCTTGTGCATCGCACATCGTCCACACCCAGTATTAATGGGGAAATGACTGCCTGTAACACACAAAGTTGGCACTGTAACATGTATGACTCTGTCCAAGGCTCACCCTCTTGTAGCTGTTGCTGAGCCCTCAACTGCCCATCAAGCTCCGGGTAGGCCACCACCAGTATGCGGGCCATTAGGGGGTTAGGGTCCACATTGGGAGGACATCCCCAGCTGGACCTTTATGATCTTTTGGGTCCAGCGCTTCAGGTCTTCCCACCTTGTCCTGCAATGGATGTTGCACCGGCAATAAACCCCAGGGTCCGCACCTTCCGGGCACTGGCTTTCCAAATGGATTGCTTTTGATGGGTGTTGACCTGTATGGATACAATAGGTGAATACACTGATTATAACTGCTTGACACACATTTCCTTTACATCTAGCACAAGCCTAAATCAATAGTCAACACACTACATGTGTAGTTCTCACATGCTGAGCACTACAAAGACATGAAAGCCCACTTTTGGAGTCATTTCCTGACTATCCTCAACCCTGGTCGTGTCCTACACTGACTAAGCCATCCCACTAGCATCATGTAGCCCAGGGCCATCCTTCATATGCTGTGATGTGAGCTACTATGAAAATCAACACACCATTATGACCTTCAGAAGGGTAAACTACTTTTGCATGATTGTCCAGATACCTTTACAGACAGGCCCATTGATCTAATGCGTATGGTTCATACAGCCTGGTACCAAGTATAGACTACATCCTAACACCTAGTCCACAAATATAAGGCTGGCTTGTGTGTCACTGAGAGCTTCCTCTCTGGGCATGTTTGGACATGTGGACTACCTAATTGGATATTATTCTATGTGTGGTTGAGTTTATGTGGTATGTACTGCCATCAAAGGACACACCTTTTTTCCCAAATGTGGCACTGCTACAGGGATGACATCAGCATACCATTGTATTTATTGTTAGTTTGGTTTAATGTAACAAAGCTGGTGAATCACATATCAAATTCTCTTCAGAAGTAACCAACTATGTGCACTGTTATTGTGTCACATATGAAGTAGGCTTGTACAGTGCAAGCATGACTTATGGATAAGTGACAACAAACCTATGGGAGTAAGAGCTAGGCATAAGTAAATAACAAAGCAAAAACCAAAGGAAATGATGGACGGAGTGTTGAACATTGCAAGGACTCACCCAAAGTCAACTGATCTGGGTTTAATCCATCACCGTTCTTTAGCCCACTCTGCCACCCCAGTTCAGACATGGCCATATGCAAATCAGTCGGACCCTGTGCCTCATGGGAACAGTCCAGCCCGAACTGCCAAGCCATGTCTTCCCTGGAACGGAAACAAGCTTCCTAGGACCGGTTTCTGGCATTTCAGCCGTCTTCAGCCAGGCTTGCTTGAATCCAGTGGCAAAGTGAGCAAGGGACTCACGTCTGAGCATACCCTGCCAACTTATGGCGAACAAAGCAAAAACCAAAGGAAATGATGGACGGAGTGTTGAACATTGCAAGCACTCACCCCCAGTCAACTGATCTGGGTTTAATAAATCACCGTTCTTTAGCCCACTCTGCCACCCCAGTTCAGACATGGCCATATGCAAATCAGTCTGACCCTGTGCCTCAAGGGAACAGTCCAGCCCGAACTGAAAAACCATGTCTTCCCTGGACCGGAAACAAGCTTCCTAGGACTGGTTTCTGGCATTTCAGCCGTCTTCAGCCAGGCTTGCTTGAATCCAGTGGCAAAGTGAGCAAGGGACTCACGTCTGAGCATACCCTGCCAACTTATGGCGAACAAAGCAAAAACCAAAGGAAATGATGGACGGAGTGTTGAACATTGCAAGAACTCACCCCCAGTCAACTGATCTGGGTTTAATCCATCACCGTTCTTTAGCCCACTGTGCCACCCCAGTTCAGACATGGCCATATGCAAATCAGTCTGACCCTGTGCCTCATGGGAACAGTCCAGCCCGAACTGCCAAGCCATGTCTTCCCTGGACCAGAAACAAGCTTCCTAGGACCGGATTCTGGCATTTCAGCCGTCGTCAGCCAGGCTTGCTTGAATCCAGTGGCAAAGTGAGCAAGGGACTCACGTCTGAGCATACCCTGCCAACTTATGGCGAACAAAGCAAAAACCAACGGAAATGATGGACGGAGTGTTGAACATTGGTAGCACTCACCCCCAGTCAACTGATCTGGGTTTAATCCATCACCGTTCTTTAGCCCACTCTCCACCCCAGTTCAGACATGGCCATATGCAAATCAATCTGACCCTGTGCCTCATGGGAACAGTCCAGCTCGAACTGCCAAGCCATGTCTTCCCTGGACCGGAAACAAGCTTCCTAGGACCGGTTTCTGGCATTTCAGCCGTCTTCAGCCAGGCTTGCTTGAATCCAGTGGCAAAGTGAGTAAGAGCCAGGCATAAGTAAATAACACACATTGACAATGTGAATGGAAAGAAGTATCAGGTCAGGGGTTTACCTCAGTCACCATTCTAAATGTATTTCATGTAAAAACAATCAGGGCTACTATTGGTTCAGAAAACTCATTTCGGGAACATCCAAGGTTCTGAAGGTCTCCAGGGAGATTACCCTGTGCATCAGTTGTATTTTCCCAGTGACTCTGCCCATGCCTGGGCCATGGCCCATAAAGGCCACAACTCATTGTCAGGCCTTGCTCTCTGCAGGCTGAGCATACTGATCCCACATGAGCATCACATTTCCACCTTCAATACATAAAAGTGCATTTTGTGGCCATCCAATGCGTGACCTCAAGGTTGTGTGGTATTCTGAAGGAGTCTGTGAGATTTAGCTAGCTCTTAGATAACTTTTTTGCAAGCCCTGATCTGGGCTGAGTGATATGTAAGACTGTATACATAGCTAACCCCCTCCTCAACAGCTTCTTACATATACATACACAGCTCATGCTGTAAAGTCTATACATTTCTTTGCACATGTACCATGATCTGATTACAAAAGATATCATAAGAAGCATTACATGCATATATTTGTACATGCAACACATGTAGAATCTTGGGCTTACCACACATGACACATCACAATGTTGATGTAAGGTACACAATGCATAGTGCTCCAGAATCCATTACAGGATTGACCTATGTAGGGACCGCAAAATGTTACAAGAATAATCAGGATTGACTCTGGGACTCAGAGGCACATTGTAGCCTGTAGAAATGGAAAGAATGGAGTTAAACAGAGATAAAACCTATCTAAGATAGGTACCTGTTCCTCTGGTGAACCATAGACCTGGCCATACAGTGAAAGCACTTCTTCTACCAGCAGCTCCAGATCATCTGGAGAGAAGGCATAGGCCCTCTCACCTGTTTGGCCTGGCGTGATTGGCCCCAGAGGTGGCACACAGAAGCTGAAGTGGAGAAGGTGTTGATAGCAGCAGAGTTATTTTTCAAACCCCAGCATACATGTACACCACATACACGGTCATCAGTGTAGATGGACACAGCAGTTGGGCTGCGACCATCACAGTCACTAACATTAGCCTATGGCTGTGTCTGGTGTGGATGAAACTGCCCACCACGTGGTCGACTTCCGCCGTTGGAAGTAGGTTTCGAATGTCCTATATGTGGTTGGAACTACAGTATTGGTGACTGTTAAGTGCGTCACCACCACTACAAATGTTTTTTAACATGTTTACATATGTATTACTCCATTGCTCTGTAATTTCCTTGACACTAACATCAGTGTAGTGAGTTACTGTGCATAAACGCTATATTACTGCGGTGCACTGTACACCGCTGGTAACGGTATTTTGTGAGAAGAATTCAAATTTTAGAATATTAAGGTGCTCATGATACATTTTTGGATGTATATTGTGCACATTTCTGCTACAGACACATGTGAAGACCACAATGTGGATTAAAGGTGAATGTTGGATAGTAGACAATTATTATGTGAATTATGTGTAATGCTTTCTGAAGCAGTTATGTTTTGTCACATGACTTTTTACTTACTCTTACTCTTCCTATGTGTTACTCTAGACACTGTGACCAATGTTGAAAATTATTTTAACTCCACACATCGGTACCCAGGGAGAGGGAGGAGATGACAGCCTCAAGTGTAAAGCCCATTTCCAGGCCTACAGATCATGTAAGAAAGCGATGTCATCAAGATGTTTCGTTTGAATAGGCAAACAATACAGGATTTATGTAATCAGTTGGAGCCTGATCTTCTTCCTCAAAATATTAATCCCACATGTATCCCACCTATTGTGAGGCTTATAGCAGTATTGCATTTTCTGGCCACAGATTCCTTTCAAAACACGGTGGCTATATCTGGTGGTATGTCAGAACCAATGTTCAGTGGTGTACTTTAAGAAATGCTTTCAGCAATGATGGCATAAATTGACAGCTACATCCAGTTCGACACACATGAGAATTTAGCCAATGTGAAGGTTGACTTCTATGGATTTGGTTGCATCCCACATGTGGTTGGAGCCATATTGCCTTAGTGCCACCACAAGCCAGAGAACAAGTTTACTGTGACAGGAAGCACTTCCAGTCAATCAACGTGCACGTTGTCTGCTTACTGGATTTGTACATCTCAAACGTCTGTGCCCAATTCCCAGGATCAGCCTATGATTCCTTCATACTGCAGAACTGCACCTGACCCCAGCTGATGTCACAACTACTACCGGAGAGGGCCTGGCTTCTTGGTAAGTTTGATCTGTCCTAACTTTGTGTGGGTGATGTCAGGTAGTATGACCGGAAAGTGTGTAATTTCTTGCACCAATGTCTGTTTTCCATCTAGGCGACTCACTGTAACCCAGCCATCCATGATTGTTGGCACCACTGAAGAATTCAACAATGCTAGGGGAAGGCTGCTTCAATGAGGCCCTTGGAAGAGCATGAAGTTCAGTGGAGCAGGCTTTTGGGCTTCTCAAGGCCAGTTTAAGATGTCTGGACAAGACTGGGGCGGCTCTCCTGCACTAACCCAGGAAGGTGTGTCAAATCACCGTTTTCTGTTGCATGCTCCACAACATCGCCCTGCGACAAAACATGCCTAATATCCCAGGCAATGGAGACCAGGAAGTGCCACCGGGTGAGGATCCTGAAATGCCAAATGATGATGATAGGGGTGAAGAGGAGGGAGCTGACTTGCATCAAGATCTCATCACCAACTTCCTCTCATGAGTGTAAGTATGATGTGAGATGTCATGACTTTGACCATTAAAGCAAATCTTGTTGTGATGATGTGAAGAGTATGTTTAGGGTAAATATCAGGAATCTAAAGCTCTGGCCAATTCTGGTGGAATGTGTTTGTGGAGGAAGGCTTTGAAACATGCTCATTGTTTTAGTGTTGCTTTGTTAGTTGAGATTTATGTCATGGACTGCGTTCTCCAGAAGTTGACTACGTGAACTGTGCCATATGTATGGTTTCATGGCTAATCTGTTTGTTTTGGTCTGTTTTAAATACCTTCACCATGGCATCTTCATCTTGATATTTCAGAGTTGTGGCATTAGCAGGTATATGATGCTGGGTCTGATGTCTTAGTGGACAAATGCATCCACTGTAGAGTCCTGTGTTTTACCTCATGGTCACAGGTTCAAATACTGGTGGCTCCACTCAGCCTTTCATCCTTCTGAGGTCAATAAAATGAGTACCATTGAGTTGGGTGACAATAAACATCTGTTATTCTGCACCAAGATACCCTTGGATGTATAAAGTGGGCATGGATTGTTCCTGGGACTGTCTGTCATAGACTTTGGATGTACAAAATCTGTACCAAGGCAGCTTGCACAGCGATAGGATTGAAGTTAAGAAAATTTCATTGAACTTGTTCCTTGTTGTGTGTTGGTCCTAATGCAGTATGTGTATCATCATGCGTTCCAACAAAATGTTGTTGTGGGCTCTTATAATGGTAGTCTCCCTTTCTTTTCATTGGCTAAATCATCATTGTGTATAAACTGTATGTAGCTGTTGATGTGTCTCCTCATTGTAAGCCAAAGTGCTTGAGGCACATCACTGACATTTGTTTGAGACATTCCACCAGATACAGCAACAGCAGACTGGAATGTCTCTGTGATAAGAAGCGGTTGCACTGTCATGTGTATGTTTATTGGTTTAAATGATGTGGGATTACTTTTGTGAGGTAGGCAATGTGGCTCCATCTGATGACCTAGACCAATTTTATTTTGCCTATACCTATGAAAATTGTCTCATGTATCCCCTGATTCCATGCTGTGAAGGCCTGACCTGAAAATGTGATCACTGACACAATACTTGAGTCAGGTTTGATATGCTATGTTTCTGATAATATACCAGCCTCTGATTGGAACAATAGACTAAAGATGTTATAAAACAAGGCACATCTATGTAAGTGTTGGTATGACATGGTTGTGATCCTGTGCTAAACATTGTGTGCATGCAACATTTCCATGCTTACACAAGTACCTTGCGTTGGCATTGCAAAGTTCACATAGAAGTACATATACATTGCTATGTGAGATTTACAACAGCAAACAATGAGTTTGTTACTTGTGTATTTATTAAAGTGGTAAAGGTGAAGAGATACATTGTGCAAGAAAAAACATAACAAACAAAGTGAAGTAGTCAGTCATGGTGGATGAAACCTTAGATGTGGATGCCAAATTGTCTGAAGTCCAAAATACTACTCCCATCAGAAAGGGAAAAGTGTCCAAATATAGTCCTCGGGGTAAATGTGTTGCAAACACTGGAGGAAATTAAGGTTGAGGTTTCTTTCTGGAGGTGGTGGGTGTCTTGCCATCGGCACCTCCAGGATTTTTCATGCACATCCCCGCTTGCGACAACAGGTGGGATCCACTGTTACAGACAGAGGTGTCTGCAGGCATGTGTTCCTCTGGCAGGGCCTCCCTGTCTGTGGCTGCCGCATATGTAGATGGCCCTGATGCAGTTGGACCACAGGAAAAGGTAGATGGTGGTAAAAAAAGCCCTGGGTTGTGTTGATGTCCTGCAGCACCCCATTTTGGTGTTGTGGGTGGCCAGATCCTGGTGTATGTACCTCTACAGTTGCTACATCTCTCGGATATACGACAATACCTGGACATCATGTCTTGGGACTCATGATAGACTCACAAGACTTGGTCGATGGTGGCCTGGGTGTGAGTGGCCCCAGTGGCCTCACTCAGTGAGCCCACGGCATCCCTCCTGTGAACCCTACCTCCACGGGCTTGTGCCCTTGGCCCCAGTTGCCCTCTCCCACTGGGTCCTGGTTCCCCTGTGACTGGGCTGGTAGTTCTCACCTCAAAATCAGGACTGGGGGGTCACAAGATGGTAGCAACTGTGCTAGGTACACAGTTGTGGGGACTGTGTTTGGCTGAGGTGTTAGGTGTTAGGTGTTGGTATGGGCACAGTGAGACTCGCTGTTGCCATCTGCCCAGGCTGAATGGATGGGCCAGGACCGTCATCCACATCCCAGGTGCTCTGCCAAATAGACCTGTTGTGAGATAGAGAACGTTGTTATTGGGGTGAAGTGTGGTATCAACATCCAAATCTTTTGTGTCACCGTAAGTAGAGACTTAGGAAAAACAAAATACGTAGAGATTACTATTGTGATGTATATATGTGGTATTGAACCTATTAACACAACATTTAGAGAGATTCAATACATGTACTAGAATTGAGCAGCTCATTAGATGTGCTGATGTGTTGAATTTCGGATTAAGGAATGAACATGAAATCTCACAAACATTTAAGACAACACAGTGGAGAAGTAACACATCTATTTGATCATTCCAAGGCCTAGTTATGTACAAAACAGGTGAGCACACAACTTGGTTGTATATTTAGCATTAGTCATCGTGTGAGCAGTGCAGAGTCAATGGGTCACCTGTCACTTCTAATCAGATGCCTTTCCTTAATGCCTTACAAATATTTGGGTATACACTTGTATGGTGTCGCTCATGCCATCAATAGTTTCAGTTGAGGAGACTATGTCAACATCAAGCTAAGTAGTCAGACATGTCTCTGAGTGGAGCATTGTATTTAGATTGCTCAGTCCATGAGAAATGAATATCAGTAACATGTCAGACAAGTGAAACTGGGCAAAAATCACTCTTGCATCTTGTTTTCTGTTACAGAAATAGGGCCTCATGGTAGCTATAGTCATTTCAATCTCTACTTCCCAACGCTTGTCAAATAGCTAACTCCATGAGAAGAGAATATCAGTTGTAACATGGCAGACAAGTGAGAATGTGCAAAATCCCTATTGCATCTTGTTGTCCGTTACCTGGTCTCATGGTATATGTAGGCATTCCGGTCTCTACTTCCCAACACTTGACAAATGGTTAGTCTTACATACCTGTTGCCAAAATGTAGTTGGAATGGGCCATACATTTACATATTGACACATATCATTGGCCCTGTGATCATGATTTAATCGTAATACACTTACAAACACCATTGCAACTTGTGGCATGTAATGGAGATTGATACATGTGCTCTTATATGCAAGAATACACATTGACACTGACAAACATCTCTGAATACTGCATGTTAGGAAAGTAGATGGACAACACAATAGCAAAAGCTGGCAGCATACAAATCATTGAAGTGTTGTGATAGCTAGTGAGGTGTAACTTACCAGACTCCACTCCCCCAGCTATTCACATCAAGCCCTCAGAATGCTGGATGGCCAAGATCCTCTCCTCCCAGGGAAAGAGTTGTCATGGGGTGCCGGGAGGGGCACCACCAGTCTTCTGGGTCTCCCGGTTTTGCTTGCAGGCCAGGGAACACACCTTCCCCCTCAAGTCGTTCCACCTTTTCCTTATTTCCTCGTTTGGGTGCAGGGTGGTACCTACATCATTCACTCTGCCGAATATCCTGTTCCCCTATTCCCACCGGGAGGAGTATATTGGACTTGAATTCCTAACAATTGTGGCTCTACTCATATGATTTGATCCACCATGACTGACAACTCATCCTCTGAAAAACATGTTTTTTAAAGTAACATACCTCTAAATTGAAGTGAGTGACAAAAACACCAATGGATATTAAAAAGAATTGTAACAAAATCGTGTGGAGAGTGTTAAATGGGATGTGGAAAAAAGGGCTGCCTATCTCACCAACAAGGTGTGGTCTCTGTCTTGCTGTGCTGCAGTGGAGAGACAAAGAATCATGGTCTGGAATGGGGTGTGTTTTATAGTGTGATTTGCAGGTGTGTCCACTTGGCCAATGGAAATCAGCTGTGTTCTTTTTGTATCCATCTAATGGACACTGTTATGATGACTTGCTGGGAGCGTACAGCGATGGCCTACCACAGTTGAGAAAACACCGCAAGGTGACGGCCAGTACAACAATGATTTCATAATCAGCTTGGCGATAAGCAGCTTCCCTGATGGTGACGGAATACACATCCCCAATGTTGCAGTCCTCCGCGGCCCATGCGGGACACACTCAGTTGACGTGGTCAGCAGTTCAGGCTGCATGGATCGTAATACAGTGGGCAGAAGACCGGCGGCTCAGCGGTCTTCTCGGGTCAATCGCCATAGCAGTACGGCAGTGAGATTGCCAAACTTGTAATGAGGCCAAAGACAGAACTGTCATGGTACACAATTTCCACAGACTTGGAACATTTTAAACATATATTCAAGAAAATGGAAGGGAATAGTTCGGGGACTTATTTATGTCAGGGTCTTTTAGAAGCAGTGATGAGAAACATTTTCATAAACATATTCAGCCTTATGCACCAAGAAAGTGAATGATTTGAAAACAGGCATCTCCAGCAGCATGGTTACCCTTGCAGGCACATTCTGTGAGCTGGGTAAATATTCTAATATTAGAACTCTGTGACCTTCAAGGGCAACTGCTAGGGTGTAGTGATGTATGGATTGATGCTGTAATAATGATTGTCTCATGTACTAAAAGCAGCGTGTTGGTAGCTACAGGTGTCTTATTTACATTGGGAGGTATTCAAGATTATTTATGAGCAACATTTCATCTACACCCAGGCAATCATTTCTTGGAGTAGGATTTTTTCATTCTTCTTCTGTCAAATTCAGGAATCCACAGTCGCATATGAATATTAGAAGATGGCCATGTCACCAGTGTGGGGGCTACAAAAATTAACACACATTGGCAATGCTAAAACACCTGTCCTTGGTAAGTTGGTGCAATGGTCCTTTTTTATTCTTTTATTGCAAGCATATAGAATAAAAAGAAAAATAAACTAATCATGCTACCAACTAAGCATGGCTATAATATGCTTGTACTAACAATTTTAGATGTGGAGCCATTTTATTAATATTTGATTATTTTGAAATACCAAGCCTCTCAGTTATGCCATGGATTTTATTATTATTTGTGAAGAATAAAAAAGGCTTGCCCGACCACTCAAATTGCGGGCAAATACATAGGCAAAATAAATAGAAGTTATTTAAAAATAAAATAATGAATAAATAACAGAGCACATTTTCAAAAAGCTTTGCCAATGAATAGAAATGAACTATTTTGAGATGGGTGTGAATAATGTGCATAGGCTTTGTCAGTCACTCAAAGTGAAGGATGCCAATAGAAAAATTGGTTAACCCATTGCTCTCACGCTGTATTCTGTGGTGGGAGAATTTAATATGTGAAGACAATTTAAAAGACCAATAGACGAAATAACAAACATATATATAGTCTGGCAAAACATTTGTCTCTAAGGCCAGCCCCAAAAATCAGTTTATAGTATTTATTTGTTCTTGTACAGACCTGGATGCACAATGAAGACATTGAGGATAGCGCATTTAGAAAACATGTGGTCTCGGCAGCTGGAGACGGGCTTCCGTTTATTATTTCAGAAGGTAAAGCCTTCAACTTGGAGGTAGAATTGTGAAATTCACAGATATAGTATTCAATTTTTCAGACAAATCCTGGTATAAGGTTTCGACAAAATCCTAATGAAATTTTATACAGACTAAACTTGTGATGCCTGTCTATCAGTAAAATTGTTTCTTTTACTTGATAAGTGAATTTATACCTGCTAAGTTGCCTCTTCGACAATGTTATTTGAGAAAATCTTTTGTATGCATGTCTAATGCGTTTTTGTGCTTTCTTTGATATCATATAATCAGCATGGTAAATTGTGCCATGCTTGCAGGAGTAAACTGGCAAAACAGTGTAAGGATATACACCTGGGAGGATTTCATGTGGATTCAAATATAGAGTCATTAAATCAAGTTCAGATGTTTTATTTGGGTTTAGTTGTTTCACGCGATATTGAGGCACTTATAAGCGCTTCATGGCAACTTTACTCAGCTTCACTGAATCTCAATGCACTCCTGTGCTTCAGAGACTCTGAGAAACATCACATCATTTTTGAAAATCTTTCCGGCTCCGCAATATTGTTCCTATAGTTACCGTACAAGTGGCAGCATTTGTCTTCCGTAATACATTCTCTTCCCAGCATGCTTTCAGCGCAATGTTCTGAAGCTCTGAAATTTGTTTCAATCAACATGGTAAAATTACAC
The DNA here is from genome assembly GCF_964204655.1 of Triturus cristatus. Lineage (NCBI taxonomy): Eukaryota > Metazoa > Chordata > Amphibia > Caudata > Salamandridae > Triturus > Triturus cristatus. Next base: position 348,495,824 of record NC_140582.1, read on the forward strand.
ACAGAAATGGCTTTAAAAGACAGCTCCGAGCAATACTAGGGCGCTGCACCATTTGGTGAACTGTCTAGAAAATTGTTACTCCGGGAGTAAAGGCGTTTTTATTTTTGGGAATTTAAAGTTAACATGTTTAAGAGTGCATGCGGTCGCTCAGCGAGTTTTAAGGTCCGTATATCCCTGACAACCAAATCCAACCGAATGTAATAGGTCCTGCATCATATCTCTGACATGATAAGCATCAATTCATTAAGTGACCTGCACCAACTCGGATTAAGCCACTGGCCCGTGAGATTGTAGGATTTATTCTGCAACAAAGCAGCATGGGATGTAGCAGAGATGGCCCAAAGCACTGGTAGAAACTTGATTAACTCTTTCGCTGCTAGGCCTTTCCCCACTGTGCTAAGCCCAATTTATGGCCATTTGGGGTATTTCGTGCCTAGGCCCCATAACTTTTTGTCCACAGAAGGTATCCAAGCCAAATTTGCATCCTTTTCTTCCAACATCACAGGACTTCAAAGGTACCAAGGGTTTGTGGATTCCCCTGGATGGGACCCAGAAAATAGCCAAAATACAGCATTTTTTTTATTTAATTTTTTTAAAATTGGGAACAAGTGCTGCAGAAGAAGAAAGGGTCTGCTTTTTTCCCTGCAAATAGTATTAACAAAGGGTTTGTGGTGCTGAAATCACAATTTTCCCAGTTTTCAGGGACAGACAGTCTTTTGTCAGAAAACCAAAATTTTCTCCACAGTTTTGGCATTTTACTGGGACATAGCCTATTTTTGCTACATTTGTGCTTTCAAGCTCCTTCCAGTTAGTGGTCAGAAATGGGTGTGAAAGCAATAATGGATCCCGGAAAGCTATACATTGCTGAAAAGTATACACAATTCTAAATTTAGCAAGGTTTGGTGTAGATCATTCAAGGTTTTTTATAGAAACTAACAGTTGAAGGTAAGAAATATTAAACATTGTTGAAAAAAACAGCCATTTGTGCCAAGCAATATACAGTTACATCTGTTGGACCCTTCTAGTGGGGAGGATATGTAGGACTTGAGGGTTTACCAAGAACCCAAGGAACCCGGAGCCAGAGCCTAGAGCCAATACCCAGGGAAACCTAGCAAACCTATCCATTTTTGAAAACTTAACACCCAGGGGAATCCAGGATGGGGTGACTTGTGTGGCTCTCACCAGGTTCTGTTACCCATAATCCCTTGCAAACCTCAAACATTGTAAAAAAAACCACATTTTCCTCACATTTCTGTGCTGCATTTCCCGAAGTTTCCCGATAAAAATGGTACCTCACTTGTGTGAGTAGGCCTAGTGCCCGTGACAGTAAATGGGCCAAAACGCAACGTGGCATACCACACTCTTACAGTGAAAACTGACCCTTTTTGCAAAGTGCCTAGCTGTGGATTTTGAACCCTAGCTCTGCCGGCACCTAAGGAAACCTAGCTAAGCAATACATTTGTGAAAAGTAGACACCCAGGGGAATCGAGGATGGGGTGGCTTGTGTGGCTCTCACCAGGTTCTGTTAAGCAGAATCCCTTGCAAACCTCAACCTTTGTTAAACAAAAACACATTTTCCTCATATTTCTGTGATGGAAAGTTCTGGAATCTGCATGGAGCCACAAAATTCTACACACCCTGCTTTCCCTGTAGTCTCCCAATAAAAATGGTGCCTCACTTGTGTGGGTAGGCCTAGTGCCTGTGACAGGAAATGGGCCAAAACGCAACGTCGAGACACCACATTTTTACAGTGAAAACAGACCATTGTTTTGCAAATTGCCTAGCAGTGGACTTTAAACCCTAGCTCTGCCAATAACCAGGGAAACCTAGCAAACATATACATTTTTTAAAACTAAACACCCAGGGGAATCCAGGGTGGGGTGACTTGTGTTCCTCTCACCAGGTTCTGTTACCCAGAATCCCTTGCAAACATCAAACTTTGTAAAAACAACAAGTTTTCCTCACATTTCTGTGATGGAAAGTTCTGGAATCTGCATGGATCCACAAAATTCCATGCACTCCCCATTTCCCGAAGTCTCTCGATAAAAATGGTACCTCACTCGTGTGGGTAGACCTAGTGCCCGTGACAGGAAATAGGCCAAAACGCAACGTGGTGACACCACATTTTTACAGTGAAAACTGACCCTTTTTTTGCAAATTGTCTAGCTGTGGATTTTGAACCATAGCTCAGCCGGCACCTAAGGAAACTTAGCAAACATATACATTTTTTAAAAGTTGACAAATAGGGAAATCCAGGATGGGGTGACTTGTATGGTTCTCACCAGGTTCTGTTACCCAGAATCCCTTGCAAACCTCAAACTTTGTAAAAAAAAAAAACACACATTTTCCTCAGATTTCTGTGATGGAAAGTTCTGGAATTTGTGTGGATCCACAAACATACACATACCTCGCATTCCCCAAAGTCTCCTGATAAAAATAGTACCTCACTTGTGTGGGTAGGCCTAGCGCCTGCGACAGGAAACGGGCCAAAATACAATGTGGACACACCACATTTTTGCTGTGAAAATTGGCCCTTTTTTGCAAATTGTCTAGCTGTGAATTTTGAACCCTAGCTCTGGCAGCACCCAGAGAAACCTAAAAAACCTATACATTTTTTAAAACAAGACACCCAGGGGAATTGAGGATGGGGTGACTTGTGTGGCTCTCACCGGGTTCTGTTACCCAGAATCCCTTGCAAATCTCAAACTTGGTAAAAATAAACACATTTTCCTCAAATTTCTGTGTTGGAAAGTTCTGGAATCTGAGAGAACCCACAAACGTTCACCCACCCGCATTCTCCGAAGTCTCCTAATAAAAATGGTACCTCACTTGTGTGGGTGGGCCAAGGGCCTGCAGCAGGGAAGGCCCAAAACCTAATGTGGAGACATCAAAAATACCTATCACAAAACGACCTAGTTTTACAAGTGCGGGCAGCTGGGTTTATGGGCTCTGCGGCCATCTAAGGAAACCGACAAAACTCACACATTTCTGAAAACTAGAAAGCCGGGGTAGTCCAGAGTGGTATGGCTTGTGTGGACCCCTCAACGTATTCCTACCAAGAATCCTCTGCAAACCTCAGATTTAGCTGAAAAAAATCAAATTTTTCTCAAATTTCTGTTGCAAAGTTGTGGGATCACTGGGCTGACACAAATTTCCAACCACCCAGCGTTCCCCCTGGTCTCCTGATAAAAATAGTACCTCACTTGTGTGGATGGGTCAAGTACCCGTGACAGGCAAGGGCCCAAAACATATTGTGGCGACTTCAAAATTACCTATCAGAAAGCAACCAGGTTTTGCAAGGATTAGGCCTGGGCGGTAAATTCCGTTCCGCTCGCAGAATTTACGGAATTTGGATAATTTCTAGTTCTGCGGAGAACGCGGAACTGCCAAAAATTCTGCGATCCGCGGCTTTGTGTCATTTTATGCTTGTTCGCACTTTCAAAATGCTTGTTTGCGAGATATTTCCCCCTGAGCACGCAAACAGCGCTCGTGAACAGGAAAAAAGCATCATGAACGGGTGGAACAAGCAATTCCGCCAGTTCACGGAACTCTGCGTGTTCGCGGAGATTTTTTACCATTTCGCGGAGCTTTTTGCGGAGCTCGACTACCCAAATTCTGCCCACCCTTAGCAAGGATGACCACCTGGGTTTTTGGCCCTGGGCTCAGCAGCCATCTAGGGAATCGTACCAAACCCACACATTTCTGAAAGCTGGACACACGTGTAGTCCAGGGAGGTATGGCTTACATGGATCCTGTAAAGTTTTCCTACCCCGAATCCTCTGCAAACCTCAAATTTTGCAGGAAGAAATCACATTTTTCTCAAATTTCTGTGTGGGAAAGTTGTGGTATCACCGGGCTGACACAAATTTCCTACCACCCAGCGTCCCTTCAGGTCTCCCAATAAAAATGGTACCTCACTTGTGTGGGTGGGCCAAGTACCCGTGACAGGCAAGGGCCCAAAACGTATTGATTGCCTATCACAAAACGATTTGCATTTTGCAAGGGGAGTCACCTGGGTTTTTGGCCCTGTGCTCGGCGGCCAGCTGGGGAAACCTACCAAACCCACACATTTCTGAAAACTAGACACCCGGGGGATTCCAGGGAGGTATGGTTTGCATGGATCCCCCAAAGTTTTCTTACCCAGAATCCCCTCAAACCTCAAATTTAGCTGAAAAAATCACTTTTTCCACACATTTTTGTGTGGTAAAGTTTTGCATCATCCAGCAGAGGATCAAAACCCTGCTGACAACTTTTCCAGACTGCCTTTACAAGGTCAGGGTACTACCTCCAAAATGGCTGTAGCCTTCATTCATTTAATTGGATAATAAAATAAGCCAGCTTATATTATTAGCCCAGATCATCACTGCCACAAGCCATGATAGTGACATGCTGAAGATGAGAGATAAAATTTATATATATATGTAGGGTTGGGGGCTGCCCAGAATGGGTATTCAAATACCCCCACCCAAAAGAAAAACTGCTACAGTCTTTCTGCCCCTCCTGGAAGGCAGATGGGGCAGAAAGCCCACTAGGCAACAGGGATTTTTATTTTTCCAAAGTTCGGGCGGGGGCTGCACAGAATTGGCATGCCAATGCTCAGATCCCCACAAAAAATGCCAGTCTTTCTGCCCCCCCCCACCCCCCACTCAGGAGACAGATAGGGACAGTAGCCTCTGATCTGCTCCCCAGGGGGAACAGAGAGCCCACGAAACTGCAGCGATTATGTTGGCTTTTTTTATATGTAGGGGTGGGGATGCACAGAATGGGCATCCCAATGTCCCCAACCACCGAAACAAAATAGCCAGTCTTTATGCCCCTCTTGGGGACATATTGGGGCAACAGGCCCTAATTTCCCCCCTCCCCAGGGCGGCAGAAAGCCCACTAGGCACAGATATTTTTCAGAATGTGCATAATTCTGAATTTTGGGTCCTAGCGCAGCTAGCACCCAAGAAAACCTACCAAACCCACACATTTCTGAAAACTAAACACCCGGGGGATTCCAGGGAGGTGTGGCTTGCATGGATCCCCCAATGTTTTCTTACTCAGAATCCCCTGCAAACCTCAAATTTAGCTGAAAAAATCACTTTTTCCACACTTTTTTTGTGGGAAAGTTGTGGCATCACTGGGCTGACACAAATTTCCTACCACCCAGCGTTCTCCCAGGTCTCCCGATACAAATGGTGCCTCACTCATGTGGGAGGCAAAAGTACCCGCGACAGGCAAGGGTCCAAAACTTATTGAGACAACATTAAAATTGCCTATCACAAAACGACCTGGTTTTGCAAGGGGGTCACCTGGGTTTTTGGCCCAGTGCTCGGCAGCCAGCTAGGGAAACCTTCCAAACCCATACATTTTGGTAAACTAGACACTCGGAGGATTCCAGTGAGGTAGGGCTTTCGTGGATCCCCCAACGTTTTCTTACCCAGAATCCCCTGCAAACCTCAAATTTAGCTGAAAAAACACTTTTTCCACGCATTTTTATGGAGGAAAGTTGTGGCATCACAGGACTGACACAAATTTCCTACCATCCAGTGTTACTCCAGGTCTCCCGATACAAATGGTGCCTCACTTGTGTGGGAGGCCAAAGTACCCGTGACAGGCAAGGGCCCAAAACGTATTGATTGCCTATCACAAAACGATTTGCATTTTGCAAGGGGAGTCACCTGGGTTTTTGGCCCTGTGCTCGGCGGCCAGCTGGGGAAACCTACCAAACCCACACATTTCTGAAAACTAGACACCCGGGGGATTCCAGGGAGGTATGGTTTGCATGGATCCCCCAAAGTTTTCTTACCCAGAATCCCCTCAAACCTCAAATTTAGCTGAAAAAATCACTTTTTCCACACATTTTTGTGTGGTAAAGTTGTGGCATCACCGGGCTGACACAAACTTCCTACTACCCAGCGTTCCCACAGGTCTCCTGATAAAAATGGTGCCTTACTTGTGTAGGAGGCCCAAGTACCCGTGACAGGCAAGAGCCCAAAATGTATTGAGGCAACATCAAAATTGCCTATCACAAAACAACCTGGTTTTGCAAGGGGGATCACCTGGGTTTTTGCCCAGTGCTCGGTGGCCAGCTAGGGAAACCTACTTAACTACACATTTCTGAAAACTAGACACCCGGGGGATTCCATTGAGGTATGGCTTGTGTGGGTCCCTCAATGTTTTCCTACCCAGAATCCCCTGCAAACTTCAACTTTAGCTGAAAAATTCACTTTTTCCACACATTTTTGTGTGGGAAAGTTGTGGCATCACCGGGCTGACACAAATTTCCTACCACCCAGCGTTTCCCCAAGTCTCCCGATAAAAATGGTGCCTCATTCATGTGGGAGGCCTAAGTACCCACGACAGGCAAGGACCCAAAACGTATTGAGGCGACATCAAAATTGCCTATCACAAATTGACCTGGTTTTGCAAGGGGGGTCACCAGGGTTTTTGGCCCCGTGCTCGGCGGCCAGCTAGGGAAGCCTACAAAACCCACACATTTCTGAAAACTAGACACCCGGGTAATTCCAGCGAGGTATGTCTTGCATGGACCTCCCAACGTTTTCTTACCCAGATCCCCTGCAAACCTCAGGTTTAACTGAAAAATCACTTTTTCCACACATTTTTGTGTGGGAAAGTTGTGGCATAACCAGGCTGGCACAAATTTCCTACCACCCAGCATTCCCCCAGGTCTCCCGTTAAAATGGTACTTCACTCGTGAGGGAGGCCCAAGTACCTGCAACAGGCAAGGGCCCAAAATGTATTGAGGCGACATCAAAATGACCTGGTTTTGCAAGGGGGGTCACCTGGGTTTTTGGCCCCATGCTCGGCGGCCAGCTAGGGAAACCTACCAAGCCCACACATTTCTGAAAACTAGACACCCCGGGGATTCCAGGGAGTGAATGAATGAATGATTCTTTATTTGTGTGGTTAATAAAAACCAATACAAAAACGACCAGTATAAAAGTATAATAAAGGATTAAAATAGGTAAATATATATACACGTCTTATTCATAAAACCTCCTTTGGTATTTATTTTTTAAATAATAGAATTAATAACAGTCTTTTAGGTGCAACAGGTCAGTCTTTCAATAAAGGCCAGACTGGGTAGGCTCTTCACCCGGATGATTCCCACGCAGCTAAAGTTGACTTATCCATAAGAGCTGTGCAGGCGTGATGAGTACACTTAGCAAAGTTGGCCATGTGCTTCACAGTGTCCAGGAAATATAACCGTTGAACAGCCTTGTTTTCTGTTCACGTGCCCAGTTGAAGATGATTGGGCCTTAGGTGGATTCGGCGAGCTGCCCGCAAGGCCGGACAGCATAGTAGGATGTGAGCCAGCGATTCTCGCTTATAATTGCAGATGCGGCACTCCGTGATGACCGGTCTTAATTTCACCCTTGGATACAGATCTTTTAGGGGAAGAGAATGTAGTATGGCTGCAAGAATCCTATGTAGGGCTTGTGTCCCCACTGGCTGTGTAAGATTTAGTTTAAGGCCAAGTTATATGTGGGTCTCGTGAAAGCCTCTAACTGCCAGAGCTTCGATGTCCAATATACGAGAGCATGTTCTTACTTGCTTTTTTATTGCTATTTTGATGGTGGTATACTTAATTATGTTGGAGTCCCAATGCTCTGTGACTAGTTTCAAGAGTTCTTTGGCTGAGGAGAGGCCAGTTGACCAGGGATTACCAGGTTGGTGAAAGATATTGTTTATAATAGCCTTCATTGAGTGCTCTGGAGCCACATTTGTTAGGTAAAAGTATTTCGCTAGAGCTGCCAATTCTTCCAAAGATTGTCGGTTGGGATTGAATTCCAGGTGAATTAAAGTATTCCTAGTACATGCTGGTAGGCGAAATAACTTTTTATAAGCTGCACAATGGATCTTTTCGAGTTCCTGAGCTAATTTGCCTGGGAACGCCTGTATCGCATAGTTGAGGGAAGGTAGTAGTTTTGCCCTCAGGACTCATTGAATGGCCGTTGTTGTTTGACTTTCTAAGACAGCATGGAGTTTGCAGATGGCATAGGTAACCATTTTCCCTTTCTGCTGGAGCTTATGGCGGTGGACCCGTGAGCAGCCGGTTTCACTGATCTAGACACCAATATAGTTGTACGAATGAGTGCAATTCAATGTTAATAGGCCCAGACTCCATTTTGTTGCTTTTCTTTCGGATAGCGTCCAAAGATCACTATCTTGGATTTCGTTGGGTTGGCGACCAGCTTGTTTTTAACGTTGTACCTGTTGGAGACCGATTTTGGTGTGGTCCAAAAGGACCAGGTCATCAGCATGTTGCATCAGCTGGATCTTACTTTGCCCGATCCTGGGAGTCACAGAAGTGGCTCCATGCAGAGCGCTTCCCATATCCGCTGTATATAAATTAAAGAGCAGCGGGGCAAGGACACAGCCCTGCTTTAGCCCGTAATCCGTGGTGATTTTTTCTGTGGCAGTTTCACATAAGAGTTTAACTCTTACCCAAGTTCACGAATACAGGGATCTAATGGCTTGTAACAGTGGCGGGGAGATGTTCCAACGTACCAATTTCTGCCATAAGATGTTGCGGTCTACCCCATCAAATGCTGCTGTATAATCGATGAAACACGCAAAAAGCGGCTGGGTACTGTGATCCACCGCTTTGTGTACTAGGTATGATAGGGCAATGATGTTATCTATGGTGGAACCACTTGATTGGAACCCGGTCTGGTAGAAGGGGAGAAGACCTTCCTTGCTGACCCAATTCACTAGTTCCGCCAGAAGAGTGCTAACATAAGCCTTGCCCTCAATGTCCAATAAGGCAATCATACGATAGTTCCTAGGGTCCGTACTTGGCACCTTTTTGTATATGGGGTGCAGCAGTGATCCCCGCCAAGAGTCTGGAACGTCCTCCAGAAGCCTACACTCGGCATACAGCTGAGCCAAATTGTCTGCCCAGAAGTCGATGTCCTCCCTGAAGAGGGAGCCAGGCAGGCCGTTAGGTCCAGGAGCTCCATTATGTCGTATTTGTTTTCATGTAACGTAACTGGTGCTTTGTAAGGCGCTCTGATACCTGATTGGATTCGGGTCAAGTTCACGCTATATAAAATAGCCAAAAAAAACAAATGGTTCGAATTGCATGTTTTTCTGGGGGGGGGAGGGGGGAGAATCGGCCAGAGGTTCCTTAAGTTTTGTGCGGCTTTGCTAGGTTGCCCCCCAAGAGTTGTGGTTCTATCTGTTGGATTTGCATTCTAATCATCGGTGAAGAGGGTTTTCATGTGGGCTGTCCAAGTGCCTGCATCAAGTGGGTTTTTTCTAATAGTGGTCCCATGAATTATCTTGTTTAGATATTGCCAAAATTCTTGGGATTTGCTAGGTGCCAGCAGCTCGAATATCTTCAGCCATTTTGCCTCTGTGTGTTCACGTTTTACCTGCCAAACCAGTAATGAGTGGCTCTTGGCCGCTATTTTAGCTCCTTTTTGGCAGACTCGGACCTGGTTCCCCGATAAGCCCTGTGTTTGGAGTTTAGTTCTTTGGAGTATTCTTTGATTGCTGGTTGGCGTCCCAGTGTGATGCGGGGTTTACATTAGTTCTCTGTGTAACGCTCTCCCGAAGCAGAGATGCTAAATCATAGGCGAGTATTCCCCATTCCCCTATATGGCCCTTGTCGTTGAGACTGGTCTGCCAGCCTTCCTACGTTGATTTCCATGAAGCAAACTTATGACTTGAGAGCGGCCCCCATTTGATTCTTCTAAGGAGTCTGTGTAGCTCTTCCCCCTTTGTTGCCCCTAAGTAAGCGAAGAGTGTGGGGGGTTTTCGCTGTGATGGATAATTGTAAGGATAGGACGGCATGATCGCTTTCATTCTGGGCTTGAACTACATAATTTGACATATGTTTTTGTAGCCTCTCACTTAGTAAGATATAGTCTATTGTGGTCCGGTTGTTGTAAGTGGGTGCTATCAATGCTCCTGAGTCGACTTTTGTGGTTAAAGAGTGTGTCGTTGCCAGGTTATATGTCTGCATAAGGGCGTTGAATCTTCCGGTGGCCCTGTTGGAGTGGATTTCAGGTGCGTTAAGCCCTATGTCGTGCATTTTAAAGTCCCCAAGGATGATGAAGTCCATGCCTGCAAACTGCAATAATAGAGTTTCGATCTTGTGTATTAACCGATTAAGTTTGTCCTTCCGACCTGGCCCGTGGGGATTAAAGTAAACATTGATTAAGAGTATTGATATTGGGCCAATTGTCGTGTTCAAACCTTTCAAAGTACCAGCCAAAAACATGTCTGAGGGGTTCTTTATCACTGAGAAATGTACTTTCAGCGCATGCTTGATGTATGTTGAAATGCCCCCAGATAGCCTCCCGAAAATATTGCCTTTTATTGCAGGTTTGAAGTATTCCGCGTAGCCCCCTATTGGTGTGGATGAAGTTGCCCATGTTTCTTGGGCTCAGATTACATCTGCTCCTGCAAGGAAGGTAGTTGCAGCTGGACTTTGCAGAACTTTGTTTATCCCTGAAACGTTCCAGGTCATGATGTCAATCCTTTGATTGTTATCTGAGGGACTTCTATGATGGACGGGGCCGATGTTTGAGGTGGAACTAATCTTTGGCGGTGTCGACTGATTGCTCGATAAGGATATTAGGAGCTATAGTTTAAGGCCAGTGGGAGCCAGGGCCAATCTTTAATACTGTTCCCCTTAGTCAAACAGGAGCGGTTGCCTCCTTCTACGTGTGTGGTAATTTGAATTGAACTATTGCTCCGCAAATTCGTTTATGGGCCGCCCATGGAGCTGTGTAAAATGGATCCAGTAGCTAGCAGAGCTGAGTGTTTGCTGTTCATCCGTGTCTGACCATTCAAATCTTGCTCTCCCTGTCGAGCACATGGCACATTATGTTTCAGGATCTCTGGATATTTAGAGGCAAGCGGGGGCTTGATTTTTATGCCCCAATTGTCCAGTTGCGTTTTATATCCTCTCAGGGTGTCTGCCATAATCAGGTTGGAGAAAGTTATCTCAGTTGTTTCATTTGTTTCACTTGGCCCTGGGCCAGAGAAGACCACCGTCTCAATATCAATTGTTTTTATATTTTCCAGACTCAGAATGTTTACGCAAAGCTGCAGAAGGTTTCCTCTGTTGAGGATGTCCCAATGCCCCAGCGAGATATATTCGGGATATAGCAATACTTTCAGGTTCTCTTGGGCTATGGCGTGGTCCTTGAAGGGATGGATTTGTTTAAAGATCACCTTAGTAGCATCAAAGGGCTCTGTAGAATCCTGAGTTGCTCGCAGGAGATAGGTCTTTCCTCTGTCCAGTTCGTACTTGGGGCCCAAGTTTGCGAGTCACTCCTGAGGGTAGAGATGCGAACCGGGAGGGGTGCAGTGTCATTAGTACTAGCTTGAGCAGTTTTCATCTCCCTTTGATTGTTAGCTATATTTGCAAATTGGGTCTCCTTATGGGCTATTGGCTGTGCAAGGACAGGTTTATTTGTGTTATCCAGTTTGGGTGTTCCTTGTTGGGTGCTGCTGGTGCTGGCATTGTTTTCTTTGATTGCTAGGGAGCGTACTGTGTTAAGGTCCGGGTGTTCCTTCTTTTCTTGGCATGACTCTTCAGTCTGTGGGCCATGTGTGTTGATCAAGTGGTTGCTGGGCACTGGAACTATTGTGCTCAGGGTTTTAATCAGTTTCCCCGTTAAGTTACCTGGAAGACGCTGAGCAGGTATGTCAACCTGGTTCACGTGCTGTGTTCTATGTTTTCCTGTTTTTCTGACACAAGCCAATGCTTGATGGTCCCTTTAGGGTAGCTTTTACCATTTTTGGTTTTGTGTAACTTTTTCAATTTTTTCTTGTTTTTTCCTGGACACGTGATGAGATTCTAAAGTTGGGGATTTTGAATCATCTGATTTTCCAGGTCCGTTATCGGGGTTGAAACTGAATTGTGATTTGGACTGTGATTTGAGTTTAAAGGCCAAGACATTGTCGCTAGAAGGGCTTTTGAAGCTGTTACTATCGTGCCTTGTGGTTTCCTGCATTGTTTCTGGTCTAACCTGATGGTCCTGTAGCCTTAGCTGCGAGGCACATGTTGGCTGTGAGTCTTCTGTTCTTATTCTGTTTGTTTGATCTCCCATAGGCCCTGATGACTCATATGACTTTTATCGTATTTGTTTGTGAGGCCTTCCTGCTTGGGCTCTGAGTTGGATTATGGTGAGGGAGGCATGGTATGTTGCTCATCCGCCTATTGACCTCACACTTAAGGTCCGTGACTAAAGTACTAATTATTTCTGGAAGCTTTTCCAAGTGCTGAAGTATTGGGCAGCATCCGGTCATCTTGTTTTACCTTTACGTCTGCTCTGGGCTCTGTGAATCAGGGAGTTTAAAAGTTTTAATTTCAAGTCCAATCCAGAGATCAGACTGGCAACTGTTTGCAGTATGTTTATTTGTGTGTCCAATTTGTCTGCGTGCATTATGTCCGTGTTTGCCATTGAAATCAGAGCTTCGTTGATCAGTGCGAGATGGTTTTCTATTTTTTGTGGCACCGAGGCAGTTTCCATTACCGTTTTTGGAGAGCCGGAGGACCATGGTTCATTTGCACTAAGTAGGCTTTGGTTTGAATCAGAACACCCTTTAAATGGAACGCTCTCACTTCTGGGATCAACGGGCTTGGTGGGCATGAAAGAGGAAGCCAGAGGGTCCAGCTGGGGCTTCAAAGGAGTGCAATTGTCCGTAATGTATCTTGTTAAGGGAGGAAACTCCTAACTTGCCTCACTTACCTCTAAGGAGGTGGTGGGGTGAGCTTCCATGGTTCTGATGGCTGAATTTGTGTGCACTGGTGTGCTGGTTGCTGAGCTGTTAGGCCGAAGCGGGCCTTGATCGATTATGATTTCTTGTGCTAGAACGCTATTGTCCTTGACTATGATAATTTCAGGAGAAAACGGTGAGGTCAATGGGGATCTTTGATGCAAATTCTCGTGTATGTTAGCACATGCTTATAGGTTAGTGATAGTTTTGATGCCAGTTACGAAGCGTGGTGTGTCAACTGTTTTTACAGAATTGCCGGGGTGGCCTGATTTGCCTTTTTTGGTTGTTTGTTGAAAGTAATCTTTAATGTCGCTATTGCCATTAGGACCGTCACTATTTGTGCTTCCAATTGCGGTGAGTTCACTCAGATTTATGTTTGAATTTATATTCGTAATCCTAATCTTCGCATTTGACGTTGGTGAAGGGTTAGTTAGCTGCTCACCCAATTGTTGTCGATCCCTAGGGGTCGAACCAGATCTTGCACTTCTTTTACCTGGAGGGTACAACATCTTAGATTTTTGATGTCTTGCAGATTTATGTGGGCGATAGTTAAATTGGAGCTGGACCAGACCCGCATTCCTTGTCTGCATGATCGTTCTGTGTTCTGAGCTCTAAGGTCTGGGGTCCTGGGGAGTCGGATGGGTCTAGGTATTCTTGCCTTATTCGGCAGTACTGACGGTCCTGGTGGTCTTGGAAGCCAGGTGGTGGCCTGAGGATTGAAGCTGATATTACAGCTGATGTTAACCCGGTGGTTACGTCGGTGGTTAGGTCGTGTAAGTCTATCTGAATGCGACCGGCTGATACCCCGGTCCTTGGGTGAGGAAGACTGGAGGCTTTTTGGGGTCGAGCAGTGCCGGGGCAGGGCGGAGAGCAGGGCACACTGGCAGACTGCGAGCTGCGCCCAACCTTCTGCATTCTCGCTGGACTCTACACTCTGCGGCCACCAGTAGGAAGGCCGCGCTCTCTACACCCCTCTCTTCCACTTCCATTTCCACGACCCACGCTTCCTCTGACTGTGCCTCTGATGGTGCCTTCGCTGAGCCGCTAACCAGGCGCGGGTATGAGTGGGGGCGCCTCACTCCACGTACCTCTTATCTTGTCTTGTCCCGATGTCTTTCTCTGTGCTTTCTCAGCGCTTAAAATTCTCTCTGCCTGCTCTACCGCTCTACCCGCTGCAGGATCTGGGTTCAGATCCCCGAGCTCTGCGCTCCGGTCTGGTGCGGTGCGATGTTCTGCTCTGTATCTGTGTCTGTAACCAAATAAAAGGGAGGGCCCCTGTGCGGAGCAATTGGCGGTGCGGGCGGCTCTAGCTGGAGCTGCCGCATATGCAGTTGGAGCATTTTTCCCAGTGTTTTTGCTCTGCGTTTTGCTCAGCGTCTCCCGGCGTCGCCCGCCCCACTCCACTCCGCTGCTGTGCTTGACTCTGTGTCTGATCTTGTCAGATCAGAGCGAAAACCTGGACTGGATCCAGCAGTGTCAGTGGGAATGAGGTGGATCTGGAGACTGTCAGACAAACCTTGTGAGTAGTGTGCATAGGGAGGTATGGCTTGCGTGGATCCCCCAATGTTTCTTACCCAAAATCCCATGCAAACCTCAAATTTAGCTGAAAAAATCACTTTTTCCACACACTTTTGTGTAGGAAAGTTGTGGCATCACTGGGCTGATACAAATTTCCTACCACCCAGTGTTCTCCCAGGTCTCCTGATGAAAATGGTGCCTAACCCATGAGGGAAGCCCAAGTACCAGCATTTTTTCAACTAAATTTGAGGTTTGCAGGGGATTCTGGGTAAGAAAACACTGGGGAATCCACGCAAGCTATACCTCTCTGGAATTCCCCACGTGTCTAGTTTTCAGAAATGTGTGGGTTTGGTAGGTTTCCCTAGCTGGCCACCGAGCAGGGGGATAAAAACCCAGGTGACCCCCCTTGTAAAACCAGGTTGTTTTGTGATAGACAATTTTGATGTTGCCTCAAAACGTTTTGGGCCCTTGCCTGTCGTGGGTACTTGGGCCTCCCACCCAAGTGAGGGATCATTTTTATCGGGACATCTGGGGGAACGCTGGGTGGTAGGAGATTTGTGTCAGCCAGGCAATGCCACAACTATCCCACACAAAAATGTGTGGAAAAATTTGAGGTTTGCAGAGGATTCTGGGTAAGAAAACGTTGGGGGATCTAGTTTTCAAAAATGTATAGGTTTGCTAGGTTTCACTAGGTGCCGGCAGAGCTAGGGTTCAAAATCTACAGCTAGGCACTTTGCAATAAAAGGGTCAGTTTTCACTGTGAAAATGTGGTGTGTCTACGTTGCGTTTTGGGCCGTTTCCTGTCGCGGCCACTAGGCCTGCCCACACAAGTGAGGTACCATTTTTCTCAGAAGACTTTGGAGAACGCGGGGTTGGGAAATTTTGTGGATCCAAGCAGATTCCAGGACTTTCCACCTCAGAAATGTGAGGAAAATGTGTTTTTTTAAAATAAATTGTTAGGTTTTCAAGGCATTTTGGGTAATAGAACCTGGTGAGAGCCAGTCAAGTCTTCCAATCCTGGATTCTCCTGGCTGTCTAGTTTTCAAAAATGTATAGGTTTGCTAGGTGCCGGCAGAACTAGGGTTCAAAATCTACAGCTAGGTCAGTTTTCACTGTAAAAATGAAGTGTGTCCACATTGCGTTATGAGCCGTTTCTTGTCTCGGGCACTAGGCCTACCCACACAAGTGAGGTACCATTTTTATCGGGAGACTTAGGGTAACTCAGAATTGTAGAGCAACTGTTATTACCTATTGACTTTCGATGCATTGTTGCCTTTCAAATGGAATACAATGTGGAAAAAAGAAGTAATTTTGAAAAATGACCTATAATTCTCATGCTAGTATGCAATTTCGGAAATGTGCAAATATCTACTGTTCTAAACTCTATGGGGGATATTCTCAAGAACGTGTGAAAACTACTGCAAAAGTTGCTTAACGCAACTCTTCACATCGCAGTCTATCATGGGAAAATAAACCGCGGTATTCCCAAGCCGGCGGTACTATGCGATAGGCCCAGGATAACGCATCAAATGTCCACGACACAGTCGATGCAACGCCGCAAAAATGCGAAACACAAACGCAAAAGGCCAATCGCGATACAAAAACCAGTGAAAAACAGCCACAGGCCTGCAAATCCCACACATCATGCGTAAAAATGCACCATAAAAGCAATGGGGAAAAAAGGTAGAAAAAAAGCAACTGCAGAGCACCATGGATGCACCTGGATCCAGTGCAGAGGCCAACACGAACCTCACAAGCCCCACAGACCACCAGCAAGGAACAAAGGGGTCAGTGAAGGCCAAGGAGAAGAGTGAGAGGAAGACAAGGTGCAGTCTGCAGGAAAAGCAGATCAGCGTCACGGAGGTGACAGAACACTACCATCAACTGACACACAATTAGACCAACGTGAATGCAGTCGGAGTGTCGAGGAGGACAATGGAGGAGGCCACGAGGCGCTGGCATGATGTGAAAAGCCAAACCAAGCACAAACCTCTACCAACAGGAAGGCTGCAACGTCGACAGGAGGTGGGAGTCCTGCGCCACAGGAGGAGCAGGAGGAAACGGGGGCCACAGTCATCAGTGTGGAGACGCTGCAAGGAGGTGGGAGTCAGGACACAACTCGAGAGGACCTGACACAACATCAACATGGTGATTAACGACCAGGGATTGGGGGATGGGGGAGATGGGCACAACGGCACACATGCACAAAGATGTATAGCACACTGCACACCCACAATGACCCTGGATCATGTCCCTCATCCCCGTGGCACACTGCAGCACACACACATAGCAATAACAGCACATCCACATTGACAACAATGTGGCACAAAGTGCAACACCCACACTGCAGAACAGAGGACACAACTGGCTGCGCTCATGCACTGAAACAGGTGAACTACATCTAACAGAGCAGGAAACTGTGATAAAGAAATGTACGCGTACAACCTCACATCCGTTATGTGGTCCAAAT
This sequence comes from Triturus cristatus, assembly GCF_964204655.1. Taxonomy (NCBI): domain Eukaryota; kingdom Metazoa; phylum Chordata; class Amphibia; order Caudata; family Salamandridae; genus Triturus; species Triturus cristatus. The sequence goes on from NC_140582.1 coordinate 348,512,556, forward strand.
ATCCAATGTCCCGCATAAAAATCCAGCACCTCCCAAACAGTCACAATGTACATAGTCATACAGTATGCCTGCAAACAAGAGCAATGCGTGAACATACATGTCAACACAATGTCAACATGCATCTCCTCTTCACATTGCAGAGGGACAAACATCACCTCCAGCAGAGCAGACCAGACAACTCACCAGTGATGCTGGAGAGGACCATCACACCTTCGACAGCGCCGCCCCACAACAGCTCATGGACATCCCAGGCAACCCACCACCAGGACCAGGGCAGCCAAGCTACATAGAGGAGAACCCAGCCCCTGCACAGGCCACACAGAAGGAAGCACCCGCCAGCACGGCTGGCTCCCAACACCTCACCGAGTTACACATGACATTCCAATGCCAGGTGTCAGGATGCCAAACGGAGGTGGCGGAACAGGTGCGGGTGGGGTCCAAACCCATGGAATACGAACTGAATCACATGCATGGGTGTCTAATTCCCCTCAGGGACCACCTACACCACACAAAGGATACCCACACTGTGACAGAGACACATGCATTTGCACATTTCCAGTACTGAACCACGCCTAGAGGCACACAATTATCATCCACACACCTATGCTGGACCTGCGTATGATGGCCCAGTACACTCTTCTTACGTATTGAGTGGGTGACGATAAAGCTACATGCCCAAGGTCTAACACGCTGCTTGCGGTGACATGTTGGCATCCGCTGTACACAACACAATGTAATGTTGTCCGGCCCGGGGCCCACATGCATACATAATGACCACAAGGACACACGCAGATAGTTTGTGGAACTGGCCACGAGCAAGTGCGCCCGGCCCCTTTATTGGCAGGGCCACATGTACAGTGACGCCTGTGCTGGATGTGTGGAGGGTGAGTGTAAGCCAGCCCGCAAGGAGTGGTTGGTGCTGACAAAAACTTGAACAGTGAACAGCAGTAAAATGGAAACAGATACACCAGCATAACAGAGACATCTGTGGAGCATCATGGAGGTAGCCGGAGCTAGTACAAAGGTCAGCCAATATGCAAACAGAAGTGTCCATGAGTTGCAGTGCACTGGGGTTGGGGCACCTGGAGTGCCGAGCAGGGTATCAGGTAGATGGTGGCATCCACCACAGGTGTGAGCAACTCCGTTAGTCTGCCCTTACAACTGTTTGACTCTTGCAGTTGGCGTTTGGAGGTGGACCTGGCATTGGTGGCGTGTGCCTCCTGCGGTGATGAGTCGACCGGGCCGGCCAGGACTCGATTTGATGTGTGGGCCCTGGTGTAACGCAGTTGAGTCCGGAGGCAGAGGACAGGGCAGGGCCACATACACATGGCGTTGATGATCCCAAGGCCATCGTCTCAGAAGCCATCCAATACCTCAGGAGCCAGGGTCCCTGACTTGAGCTGCACAGAGTTAGTGGCCCTGGATGCACTGTGGCCGGCACAGGCACACCGCCACGGGACGGTGACTTGGGGTGCAGTAAGATGGGCCACGCGTGCTGAGCGGGTCCTCATCGATGTCCGAGGTGAATGTGGCGGAGGGTTGTGGGGAACAGTGGAAGGTGTTCTCCAGGGCATGGAAGGCATCCGGAAGCAGCACTTCCATTTCTGTCTTTGGCATATGTTAGAGTATACAAAGACAATTTGGGGGAAAAGCAACATCATTTCTGCAAAGGTGTCCTTCATTAGCATTTCCAGCCTTACTCCAGTCAATGTACCTAGGTCATTGCCGCCACAGTGGAAAATCATGAGGTCAGAGGGTTGGAGATATAAAAAGGTTTTAACCAAAGGCATCAATTGGTGCCACTTTAATCCTCTTTGTCCAATCCATTCAATGTTCACGCTTGGTAAAGCTAGATCTTTGTCAATACCTGGAGGAGCTACAACCTGTGCTGATGTTGATGGAGCATTTTTTTCTCTTTCGGCAGCAGCATTCAACTGTCTTCTGCTCTCCTCTCGTGCGAGGTGCACTGGATGTATGGTCTCCAAATGCTTCTTCATGCTGCTGGTACCGCATGAGTATTTTTTCTCCGATCCTCTTGATAATACTTTCTTACAGATTCTACAAGTAACTTTTCGGGCGTTCACTTTGTTTTCACCCTCAGGAATGCTGAAAATCGCCCACACAATACTTCTTTTTTCTTCTTGTTCTGCTCCTGCATCTCTTCTTCCTCCTCAATGGCCAGAGGATTAATCTCAGCAAAACTAGAAGCCATACTTGTTTAATAAAATAAACAAACACACAAAAATGAAAAAAGTTTTAAAGAGAACTGGTAAACAGGTCTTGTCTCTGTGAAAGACAAAAAATAAGGGGAATATCAAGAGAATGGATCCTCCCTCTTCCACAATGAAATTGATTTAAACCAATCAGACTCTTTTTTTCATGTGCTGACATGAAATCGCGTAGGGTGCACGCACCCGTCACGCACCCATTGCGCACCCGCGAAATATCATATACATGATTATACACTAGAAAGAGATATTTCTATAAACTCTTAATAAGTATATTAGCAAAACTGTTCACTCTAATATCACATTCAAACTTTCAATAGTCTCGACCCCGGCACGATTATGGCGTGACCCCAGAAATACGTGCGGGGAGGGGTCGCGCACACTAAGCGGTATTTCAGCGCATATAGCAAATTTACTTTCATACAGATTATATTGAAAATAATAGTTTAGAAATACTTTTATGAATACATTTAGACAAGTACTTAAAGCAAAAGTTTTATTCATAATTAATTTAAAGATATTTCATTCTTAACAAATTACGCCGAAGTCGCGACTCCCGCGCGACTTTTCAAAATGGCGACAAGAATGCATGCAGCCATCGTGTAGGGTGCGCAATGGGTACGCGACTTCTGTATAATAATAAAAAAAAGGAACAATGAATATAATTTTCCTAACTAGAAATTATTATCAACTTTCTTAGATATACATATGTATATATGCAGTAAAAAAAAACATAGGATTGAGGCACATTATACTTAGAAATTACCATTTAAAAAAACCTTAGAAATTCATTCACAAAAAAACCCATAGGTTTCAGCCACGTTATAGTTAGAAATTAGCATTTAAAAACCTTAGAAATTCACTAAAAAAACCATAGGTTTCAGGCACGTTATAGTTAGAAATTAGCATTTAAAAAACCTTAGTAATTCACTGAAAAACCATGGGTTTCAGGAACGTTATAGTTAGTTGGACATTTCACTCGTACAAATGCTTAGAAATTCCGGCGTTAGTTCAGCTAACTATAACTCGTGCCCCCGCAATGCAATGCTGATGACATCACATATTACATCATTCTTGACATGGTCAGTGACATCACTGATGACATCTCAAATGACATCACTGATGACATCATCCACGTGATAATCTGATGCACTTCCTCACACCCTAAAATAACTTTTGATACACCCACTCTAAAATACAGACAACGATTTTCAAAACCATAGATACACCAATACCAGTTACTACATACTCACTCACTGATTCCTAGGTCCGCACACACATCCACTCATTCACCCATACAGTCACTCATACATGCAGTCACTCCTCAATATAGCACTATCGTATGCACTCATACACCTATACAGACACTCACACACCGCCACTCATCCATAGCGTTAGCCACACACCCAATCATCATGCAAAGAGTCAATCACACTCCCATTTACTCACCTACACAGTTATACACACATCAATTCAGTTAGTGAAACAGACACAAACACATACTTACTTTCATCTACAATCACTGACACAAGCACCCACTCTTCCATATAGCCACTCTCACTATCACTCACTCTCACATATAGTCATTTATATACTCCAACACTCACATATACTGCCTTTCACATATGTAGTTACTCACACATGTACCACTGAGACATCCATTCACTCACCATACTGTTAGAAATGGGATCTCTGGTTGGCTAAGGCTTGCTCCAAAGCCAGGCAGAGACCACCACTCTAAGTCAGGGCTGGGGAGTTACATGCCAAAGATAAACCCCTGCTCACCCCCTTGGTAGCTTGGCACGAGCAGTCAGGCTTATCCCGGTGGCAATGTGTAAAGCGTTTGCGCGCGCACAGGGCAACAACACCCTAGGCCCACCACAAAAGAAACTCCACACAAGGTTATATATGAAAAATAGCCTTTGTATTACAATAAACACATTAGATGATAATCACATAATGTACACGGTGCCAACTGGCACTGGGCAGAATTTTAGAGGGGACTATTTACACAATACAGGGCCACATGGACCACTGTCAGAATTAGCACAAATCACCATTGTAAATGTAGAACATATACCAACTGTAACACAAATTATAACTGTAGAGCACAACCAGTAACTACTGGTGCAATAATGACCTCAGCATTATCACAATAGAATCAGGTATAAAACCTATCCAGTATACATCCCAAGGGCATAAACACATTATGCAATCTCTCACAAGTCTAACGCATTAGACCCTACCTCCTAAGTATAATTACACTAGGGGCGTACATCACACAGGGAAGTATAATCTCCCTAACATAAACCTAAACAGGTAAAACAACCTCCTATGCAGAAATCATATCTAGAGGTATAAAACACAGGGTGCGCAAAACATACTACACACGGTACATTTCCTAACACCATAAGCATTAACACAGGGTGCGCAAAACATATACACACAGTACATTTCCTAACACCATAAGCATCAACACAGGGTGCGCAAAACATACTACACACGGTACATTTTCTAACACCCAAAGCATTAAACCACAATAGTACTTCAATCACATTAGGGTCCAGGTTGCACCAGAACCTAAACGTAGCAGCTGCCCACTACTTGCTGGGCAGCTGGGTACAAGAACAGGGCCTAAACGCTGCAGCTGGCACTAAGTGCTGCGCAGCTGTGGAAGTCAAATATGAGGAAACCAATGTGCCCCACGTTGGAGCCATCTGGCTCAGAAAACAAACATGTCCCCATGGAGTGCACGGGCTCCTGAAATCAATATGCGCCAGCACAGAAAAAGAAATCAAGATGCGCCAACACAGAAAAAGAACTTGCCCCAAAGCACTATGGAGCGCACTGGCGTTTTACATAAAGGAAATATGCAATTGTGGGAGCCATGGAGGCTCTAAAAATAACATGCCACCAAACGTTGGCGGTGACCCCTGCAAAGTGGGGCAGATGGAGAGGAATGCCCAACAGGGGCGGCGTGGGACCTCGGGACCCCCCCACCGGGGGAGGCCTTTAAAACAAGGATTGCCACGTTGGAGCGGCCCGCTGCACAACTGGGGCCGCTCTGACTGGGTGCCTCTGCCAGGCACCATCCACTGCGAGCCCCACTCACCTGGACTCTTCGTTGGTGCCGGCAGCAGTCCTCTCTCGGCGGTGGTAGCTGGCGGGGCTCTCTTGCTCCTGAGAGCCCCGCTGGTGATCCGCTGCACCGCTCCTCACCCGGGCCATGCTTCACCCGGTCCCCCGTCTCGGGACTGGGACTTTGGATGTGGAGCCCACGAGGCTCCGGGCTGATTCCTCTTCCGGGGCTCCCCCTAGCTCATGGGAGCCCCGCAACTCTCGCGCCGCTTCCGTCACAGCGGCAGGCCCCGCCCACGTCACAGGTGGACTTGCCTGACTTCCGGGCGGCCGCGGCTGGGCAGCGGCGGCAATTTTGACTCTGGCAAAGATGAGGGGTAGGCTCCCTCCGTTGAAAACTATATAAAGCGGGGTGGGCACCCACTAGAGCAGACAACGCGGGGTGGGCACCTGCGCACCAAAAGCTAAAAATATGTGGGGTGGGCACCCGCAAAAGGACACGTTGCAGGGGAATCCCTACACTGGGGATTCCCTCCAAGGAGATCGCAGCCCAGCGCTGCCAGGAGGAAACACAGCGCCCAGCAGAGAGTGAAACAAAGTGCTCACCAGGTGCTAGGAGAATGCAAAAGTCCAGGAGTAAACAGAACAAGTCCTTTAGGAAGTAAGGGCCAATGACAGTATCCCACCCATCCTCAGGCCAGGCAGGAGGGTCCAAAAGAAGTCCTACAGCATCCAGGGCATCCAGGGGCTGGGCAGGGCCCAGGGAGGCAAGCCTTCCCTTGGGCCCCAGCAGCAGCACGCCCCTGGTAGATTCAAGTCCAAACACAAGAACAAGAACATTTTCATGGGGTCACAGCCCCTCTTTTATACACAAAATCCTTTGTCTCCAAAGGTGCAGGGAAGGGGCGAACCAGATGCAACTGGTTCCTGAGCACTTTGTTTTGCTCAGCCCCTCTCCCAATTCACAGGACAGGCCAGGGACATTAGACGCACCACAGGGGGGGGGAGCCAGCATTGTGTAGGGAAAGCCCAGCCCTATTCAGGTCCCAGGTGTACTCCTCCCTGCCATCAACATGCAGATTTCTCCATTCACCACCGGGGCAGACCCATCCTGACTCCTGGAGCCTGGCACGCCAGCCAATCACAAGCCAGACAGTCACTTCAGATTTATTACACAGACATGCCAGCTTCTAGAAGTGGCACTTCTACACTAGACACAGTAACGCCGCACACATCATCGCACAGCATTCAATCTCACGAGTTCGCACATACCAAACTCGACCCTGCACTCCTCTCACATCAGGACTTAACACGGTCACTCAGATCCCCCATGCATTCCTATGGGAGGGCAGGTCAGTCTCAATAACACATACACAGAGCGCACGCACTTTCCACTGGGACACAGTGTAAAGGCGCCTAGAGGACTAAAACCACCAATGTAACATAGGAAAAATGCTAGGATAAATGCAAAAAGTTCTAGGGGTGAACTTGCCAGAAGGGCCAAGTCCAACACATACACACCCATACACACACTCAACCACCCATACAGCTCCTCACAGATGCACTCTTGAACACATACATCCAGTAAATCACCTACTCACACATCTATGCACAGAGTCACACACCCCCACCCCCCACAGAAACACTCAGCCACCCATACAGATACTCGGACAACCAATCAATAACCCATATAGACACTCATGTAGCTACTCACCAACCCATGTAGCCGCTTACACACCAACTGAGTGTGTGTATGAAGGTTATATTAGGGTGAGAGGAGGTCTGCCACTCTATCACAAGGATGATGTTATCAGTGATGTCATTTGAGATGTCATCAGTGATGTCATGAGTGTTGTCACTGACCATGTCATGAGTGATGTAATATGTGACGTCATCAGCAGTGCATTGCGGGCACGCAAGTTATAGTTAGCTGAACTAACTATAACGGGGGAATTTCAATGGTTTTGTATGAGTGAAAAGTCCAGCTAACTATAACGACCCTGAAACCTATGGTTTTTTCAGTGAATTTCTAAGGTTTTTTAAATGCTAATTCCTAACTATAACGTGCCTGAAACCTATGGTTTTTTCAGTGAATTTCAATGGTTTTTTAAATGCTAATTTCTAACTATGCCTACAGAGATAGGACATGTGAAGAAAGTAGAAAAAACGCACAGAAAGAAAAAAAAGAAATACAGAAAGAAGCAACAGAAGTCCTCAAAGACGAAGAAAAGTGCAGGAAGAAGGATAACGTGCAGAAAGAACAAACAGAAGAGCAGAAAGAAGCCTTGTTGCAAAATCATCCTGTACCCTCAACTTTTTCATATGGATACTGGTGGTAACTTAGTCTGACTAACCAGTCCTAGAGCCAGTGCTATGTTAAAAGAACTTCAGAATACAGTGAAAACAACTACATACACTAGGGAACACTATGCTTTGGGGTCCCCCTGTGATTAGCATGACCTTCTCTGTAAGCCCCTAGTATATAATAGGGCAGGGGATTGAAACTACCTCTTAAAAAGCGCCACAGGGCGTGTTTGCACACGTCACCTCAGGCCCCGTCCCCTCCCTTCCCCACTGTGTAAACACGCCCTTTGGCCTTTTTAAATTGGGAGATTAAGTCCCCATGAATCCTGAGGGTCCCTAGGGTCCAAGTAGACCACTAGGTACCTCCAGTAAGCGCCACAGAGCTGCGTTGCAGAGAGATGTAAAAAGGGGCCCGGCCTAGACCACCTCTCTGCAGCGCAGTGGCGCTTACTGGAAGCACCTGCTGGGCTAGTTGGCCCCCAGGGTCCCTCAGGATTGAAAGGGAATTATTTCCCCAACTTAAAACGCGCCACAGGGCTTGTTTGCACACGTTAACTCAGGTCCCGTCCCCTCCCTTCACCACTGTGTAAACACGCCCTGTGGCCGTTTTTAGTTGGGAGATTAAGTTCATTTGAATCCTGAGGGTCCCTAGGGTCCAACTAGCCCACTGGGTACCTCCAGTAAACGCCACAGAGCTGCGTTGCAGAGAGGTATAAAAAGTGGCACGGCCTGGACCACCTCTCTGCAACGTAGCTCAGTGGCGCTTACTGGAAGCACCTGGTGGGCTAGTTAGCCCCCAGGGGCCCTCAGGATTGAAGGGGAATTATTTCTTCAACTTAAAACACGCCATAGGGCGTGTTTGCACATGTCACCTCAGGCCCCGTCCCCTCCCTTCCCCACTGTGTAAACACGCCCTGTGGCTGTTTTTTAAGTTGGGAGATTAAGTCCTCTTGAATCCTGAGGGTCCCTAGGGGCAAAATAGCCCACTAGGTACGTCCAGAAAGCGCCATTGCAGAGAGGTGTAAAAAGGGGCACGGCCTGCACCACCTCTCTGCAACGCAGAGCAGTGGCGCTTACTGGAAGCACCTGGTGGGCTAGTTGGCCCCCAGGGTCCCTCAGGATTGAAAGGGAATTATTTCCCCAACTTAAAACCCGACACAGGGCGTGTTTGCACACGTCACCTCAGGCCCCGTCCCCCCCCTTCACCACTGTGTAAACGCGCCCTGTGGCCGTTCTAAGTTGAGAGATTAAGTCCCCTTGAATCCTAAGGGTCCCTAGGGTCAGTTAGTGCTCTAAAAAACTAAAATGAGGACATATTTTCTGAGTTTTCAAATAGCGACAAAGAACTTTTAAATTATTTGTAATCCTTATGTTTTTTTATCCAGTTGACCACTTGATTAAATGTTGCACCTAGGGGAGAGGATGTGGTGTTACTTCCAGAGCTGCAGACTTTGCAACTGGGGAACCAGGTTGGAGTTTCTGCTTCATTTCAACATTCTGTGATTCTGGTCAAATCACTTAATCTCCCCATGTCTACAACCAAAATTAATTTGATCTTGTGTGATGTAACCAATGATCATGTAAAGCACTCCAATACCTGACAAGTCTGCACTATATAAAACTGCAAATACACAAACAATAAGTGTTTTGCACACTTCTGTCATTGGGCTACATGTGGGCTATATCTGGGTGATATTTGTGCTGCATTTGGGCTCTTTTGTTTCTGGTGGCCATCTTGGGAGATTTATTTGTTATGAAATTTCCTAATTTCCTCATTTACTGCAGTCTCCTCAGTAGGAAATGCTTTCAGTTTTTACTTTGATTCCATCAAGAAGGCATTCAGATATGTCACACATTTGCCATAAATTCTGAATGTCAGCACTCTAGTTGCTCATTAGATCACTGTAGTAAAGCTACTGCTCACCACGGAAGTCTGCTGCTGGTATTAAAAGTGCATGTTTCAGTCTGCATATCAGAATTTTTTAATGAAATAGAAGAGGATTTGAGAAGTCACTCAAAATGTGCCCTCATTTTTCTTTCTTCAGCACTAATCATAATTTCTATGGCAAAATGAACCCCCTCATTGTGTTCCTTTTTTAAATTAAATGTTTTAAGTGTTACCAGTTTATTCCAATCAAGATGGCTTCAGGTGTGCCATACTTTTGTCATAAGTAAGACAGTAAGCGCTCTAGTTGTTCTTAAGAACACTCTGGGACATTCTGTCATTGGGCTATACTTGGGCTACATCTGGGTGATATTTGGGCTACATTTGGGCTCTTTTGTCTCTGGTGGCCATCTTGGGAGATTTATTTGTTATGAAGTTTCTTAATTTCCTCATTTACGGCAGTCTCCTCAGTAGGAAATACTTTCAGTTTTTTATTTTCGTTCCATCAAGAAGGCATTCAGAGGTGTCACACATTTGCCATAAATTCTGAATGTTAGCACTCTAGTTGCTCATTAGATCACTGTAGTAAAGCTACTGCTCACCAGGGAAGTCTGCTGCTGGTATTCAAAGTGCATGTTTCAGTCTGCATGTCAGAATTTTTTTATGAAATAGAAGAGGATTTGAGAAGTCAAAATGTGCCCTAATTTTTCTTTCTGCAGCACTAATCATAATTTCTATGGCAAAATGAACCCCCTCATTTTGTTCCTTTGTAAATTAAATGTGTTAAGTGTTACCACTTTATTCCAATCAAGATGGCTTCAGGTGTGCCATACTTTTGTCATAAGTAAGACTGTTAGCGCTCTAGTTGTTCGTTAGAACACTCTGGGACATTCTGTCATTGGGCTACATCTGGGTGATATTTGGGCTACATTTGGGCTCTTTTGTCTCTGGTGGCCATCTTGGGAGATTTATTTGTTATGAAGTTTCTTAATTTCCTCATTTACGGCAGTCTCCTCAGTAGGAAATACTTTCAGTTTTTTATTTTGGTTCCATCAAGAAGGCATTCAGAGGTGTCACACATTTGCCATAAATTCGGAATGTTAGCACTCTAGTTGCTCATTAGATCACTGTAGTAAAGCTACTGCTCACCAGGGAAGTCTGCTGCTGGTATTCAAAGTGCATGTTTCAGTCTGCATGTCAGATTTTTTTTATGAAATAGAAGAGGATTTGAGAAGTCAAAATGTGTCCTAATTTTTCTTTCTGCAGCACTAATCATAATTTCTATGGCAAAATGAACCCCCTCATTTTGTTCCTTTGTAAATTAAATGTTTTAAGTGTTACCACTTTATTCCAATCAAGATGGCTTCAGGTGTGCCATACTTTTGTCATAAGTAAGACTGTTAGCGCTCTAGTTGTCTGTTAGAACACTCTGGGACATTCTGTCATTGGGCTATACTTGGGCTACATCTGGGTGATATTTGGGCTACATTTGGGCTCTTTTGTCTCTGGTGGCCATTTTGGGAGACTTATTTGTTATGAAGTTTCCTAATTTCATAATTTACTACAGTCTCCTCAGTAGGAAATACTTTCAGTTTTTTACTTTGATTCCATCAAGAAGGCATTCAGATGTGTCACACATTTGCCATAAATTCAGAATGTTAGCACTCTAGTTGCTTATTAGATCACTGTAGTAAAGCTACTGCTCACCAGGGAAGTCTGCTGCTGGTATTGAAAGTGCATGTTTCAGTCGGCATGTCAGAATCTTTTAATGAAATAGAAGAGGATTTGCGAAGTCACTCAAAATGTGCCCTATTTTTTTTTCTGCAGCACTAATCATACTTTCTGTGGCAAAATGAACCCCCTCATTTTGTTCCTTTTTAAATTAAATGTTTTAACAGTTACCCCTTTATTCCAATCAAGATGGCTTCAGGTGTGCAATACGTTTGTCATAAGTAGTACTGTTAGCACACCAGTTGTTCTTTAGAACACTCTGGGAAGCTGCAGTAGAACACAAAGGAATCAACTGACAGTCTCTGCGCTTGTTGGATGTACATGTTTTACTGCGAATGTAAGACTTCATTCTCACATGACTGAGAAAGATAATGTGAATTTACAGAAAATATGCTCTCAGTTTAGCTAATAGATCACCTTTCAAACCTCTGTGGGAAAAGCATGAGAAAATAGTTTTCTCTCAAACATGATTCATGATATCACAGCAGAAGGCTTTTTCACATGGTAAAATCACCTTAGAACACCTTAGAACACACCACAATTCCTAAAATGAGTATGGTACCATCAACAAATGATTTATAATGTAACTAAAGTCTTAAAACCTTCTATTAACTGCAATGCTTTTTAATGAGGTGCTATCATGTATATTGGTCCCAAGATGGCTGCCAACACTTCTTGGATGAAGTACTGGCAACCAATCAGATCTCACGATGAGATGTGTGGTTAGGCTCCGCCCAGATATATCTAGCTTTTTAACTCTAATCTTCTCAGGAACTGCTGAACTGATTTACACCATTTAAGCAAAAGGCATGAGTCTGAACTGAGGACTACCTCTTTGCGAAATTTGGTGTAATTCCGTTCAGCAGTTCGGGCTGTAGCTGCGTCAACAGGTCCTATGGGAAAATGCATGGGGAAAATGTGTTTTGGGACCCCCCTTTTTTCTCGGCCCCCTCTTGATGAATCACTGTGAAATTTTCAGGATAGGAGCGGACCAGAGCTGGCCAAAAGTTTGGAAAATTTTGCGAAGATTCATCAATCGGCACCAACGTTATTCCAAATAGAATGTTGCGGATTTCCTATGGAAAATAGGTCCTAACTATAACTACTACACAGTTTAGTCACTAGTCTGCAGTAAGATACATTTAATGACTCACTTATAGAGTCAGTTACGCACCTAGAAAATCATCCATTCACACACTTGTACACCCACTCATTCTTCAACAGGCCTTTCAATATATACATTAAACATATTAAAACTTTACAGAAACACAGACTCACTGGATGACATCATCAGTGATGTCATCAGTGATGTCATTTGAGATGTCATCAGTGATGTCACTGACCATGTCATGAGTGATGTAATATGTGACGTCATCAGCAGTGCATTGCGGGGGTGCAAGTTATAGTTAGCTGAACTAACTATAACGGGGGAATTTCTAGGATTTTGTACGAGGGAAATGTCCAGCTAACTATAATGCCCCTGAAACCTATGGTTTTTTTAGTGAATTTCTAAGGTTTTTTAAATGCCAATTCCTAACTATAACGCCCCTGACACCTTTGGTTTTTTCAATGAATTTCAAAGGTTTTTTAAATACCAATTCCTAACTTTAATGTGCATGAAACCTATGGTTTTTTCAGTGAAATTCAAAGGTTTTTTAAATGCTAATTCCTATCTATAACTTATCTCTGAAGATATCATGTTTAATGATCTTGATTTCTATATTTTTCAAATTCTGTGTGTCAATTTCATTAATTATCTTTTTTTTAAAATACTTTTTTATCACCATTTTTTAAACTTATTTTTTCAATTAATTATTTTAAAAATTAAAAAATGTTATTTAAACTTAATGGGTTTTACAAACATATTTTTTTATATTTTTCAAAATATTTTTTTAACTATATGTTCAAAACTGTATTTTATATATTTTTTTCAATGTTTTTGGATCCGCGCACCCTATGCACACCATTCTCGATCCCTACGTGATAGCATCCACGCATGGTGCGAGTTGGGTACGTGTTTAGTGCACGATCGCAATGCGACAGGTATGCGACTCCCAGCCTATACGCGACACGTTTGATGTACGTAACGCGACGTTTACGCGCTTCCGCGATGCGTCATTTGCGTCTATGACGCGGTGGGTGCACGGATCCTGCGAAATATTTAACATTTAAAAAAACATATATATGTATTTCATGTGAATATTAATTGAAGACAAACTCTAAAGTAGTCTTAAAACTAATATATTTTTACACCTAATCCTAGATTTCTTTTTAATTGAATTTCGCGAATGTGCGCTGGGTGCGTGCTGCGTAAGCGCAGGGTACGCGGATCCCATGTGACCTGTAAAAAAAAAGATTTGATTGGTTCATTACATTTCCTCTAACTATTGAAAGACCCCACCCATTTCAATCATTCTTCTTTGACCTTCTTTAGAGCACCATCTCTTTGGAGAGAAGATTTTTTAGACTAAGTTTACACTTAGCTCTAACTTTTTTCAACCAAAAATGGCTTCAGGGCAGCAGGCATCACCTGCATCACCTCATACTTCTGAGGATGAATTTTTGCCGGCGGCACCACCCAAAAAACGTTTTTCTTCAGTGGTGTGGAAATTTTTTACTTTTCCCGAGGGGCATAATAAGACCAATGCCACCTTGGTCACGTGCAAGATTTGCAAAAAAATCCTATCGAGAGGGGATCCTAACAAGAAATACTCTTGCGGCATGGCAAGTATGATGAAGCACATGAGGACCCTTCATCCGAACAATCTTGCACGAGAAGAGTGCCGACGGATGAGAAACACTCCTGCTCCTGCGCCATCCACCTCATCTCAGCCGAGCACATCAAGAGTGCATCCATCAGCCCAAACCTTGGACATCCGTCCTGAATTTCAATTTTTAAAAGTGCTCTGCACTAACTGCAATAAGACTTTGTGCTGTGGTGAGCAGTCGATCGATCTGATCTGCCGCCGGCAAGAAAGTCACATTTGCTATTTTTTTAATTTTTTTTTATTGTTCCCTGAAGTTCATTGTTTGGTTTCTCCTGTTTTGTTTTTTGCAGAAAACCCCCCAAAATTTAAAAATTGTTCAGAAAACCCCCAAAAAATGATAAAAGAAGAAAGAAGAAAAAAAAGTTCCTGTAAGAACTAACTTTCCTGGTTTAAAAAAAGAGCTACATTTCTTTGTTAGTGTTAGTTTAGATGAATGTATGTGTAGTATGTAATTGACTGAATGAATGCATTAGTAGCGTATGGTGAATGTTTAAGTGCAGAACTATGAGGAAGTGCTGAAGCATCACACTGTAACCTCTTTAACTGCAGTGTGCTGTAGTACTTCCGAAGCAAAGGGATGCAACATATGTACATAAATATGTTGCAAATCTATGCTTCTCTCTGAACGGCTGCTTAAACTGCAGCCATGTGGTGACACAGGCACCCTTGCACCATAGTGCAAGGATATCTGTGTCATGTGCTGTTTGTTTTTCTGCAGGAAGACACAACTTCCTGCACAAAAACAATGATAAAATGCATTTTTCTTCTTCAATATATGCTGAACATTTCAGCATGCATTGAAGATATAAAAATGTGGAGAAATTAAAACAATTCTCCTTGTTGTGCTTTCCTACACCAATTTCAGAATGGTGCAGCATTCACACACATATCGAGATTTATGATTGCTGATAAATCTAGACATGTGTCTTGTTCTATGAGTATTAAGTGCAATCATGCACAACAACACTTATAGAACACCCTTTCAACACAAAGTGCTGTGCATGATGAGGTTATATTTACATGGAGTATAAAAAGTGCACAGAGTGCCTTTTCCTCTCTTTGTAAATATAAAAGAGTATCTTGCAGAATAACTATGTTACAAAAAGTGACATATTTCCGTTTTTGAATTTCCTTGCGAATGATAGAAGGTAAGCACAGAGTTTTGTCTGCAAAGATGTTCAAAGAAGAATGATTGAAATGATTGCGGTCCTTCAACAGCTAAAAAGGAGAAATATTATGAACCCCTCAAATCTCTTTTTTTGCAGGTCACATGATATCTGATTATGGTCAGATTTCAAAACTACACAAACAGAGTGTTTTTAGAAACGTGTTTCAACTTTGTAGCTTCTTACAGGCCTCTTCATTCTGCATATTGAGACTTAGTTAAACTTACCTTCACAGTAATAGGAATAAAAAATGGTATACATTTTTTTCTGTTTTTCATACAAATATAAATTCATATAAATTGCTTATTTTAAAATTTGGATCTGTGAAAGAAAAGGAAAAAAAAATTATAACATGTAATAATACATTTTATACAACACAGCATAATTTCCACAAAGTAATTTTTTTGCCTTTTTTGCTGTTCTCAGAATATATTAAATTTCACTAAAAATAGTGATTTCAATCGTACTCATCACTTAAAAGCGGGCAAAAAAAACTCAATCTCAAAGATTGTTAAAAAAACAACAACATGCCATTCTCAAAATACAAATCACAGAAATATAAAATGCACACAGCTAACAATTTTTTTTAACTTTAACTTACAAAAACTGTAAATGATGTCGCTATAAAATATTCACCAAATCTAAAGTTGAATTTTTGGAGGATGCACCACGCCCACACCGTTTTCCTTCAGTGATGTGGAAATGTTCTACTTTTCTCGAGGGGCAAACAAAGACCAATACCACCTTTCTCATGCACAAGATTTTCAAAAGAGTTCTGTTACGAGGGGATCCTAACAAAAAATACTCATGCGGCACAGCAAGTATGATGAAACACCTAAGGACCCTTCATCCAAACAATCTTGCACGAGAAGAGTGCAAACAGATGAGAAACACTCCTGTTCTGTATCTGTAAAAAAGAATCACAAATAAATGTATATTAATAACTTTTAAAATTATACTATTCCATTACTGTACAAACACATTTTATATAAATACTGACTAAGAAACGATGTCCCTGACCACAAGTGTGACGATAGTTAAAACACTACATGCATAGTGCATACTACTTTGAAGCAGTTCATGCCCTTAAGCCTACCTCACTAATACTCTACATGCTAACTGACTAAATGATTACAGTACTATAAGGAGACACACTGGGTGAGTGACAGGGTGTTTGCTAGAAGAGTATGAATACTAACTAGGGAATTGAAGGTGTGAAACACAACTGTGTAGGTGATTAGAGGACTGCATCCATACTGCATAGGCATTTAAAGCAGTCCATGTGCTAAGGCCTGGCTCACTGCATGACTACTTGGGTACTGACTGAATGATTAGAGTACAGCAAGGAGAGTGCCTAGGTGAATTTATAAGTGCTAGGCTTTTCGGACAGGGAATGGATTAGTACTTGGTACTGAATGGGTCACTAGAGGAGTGCAAAGGCAGTGACAAGATGTTTGCTGGACTGTATGGATACTGACTAGGAAATTGAAAGTGTGAAAGACAAGTGTCTAGGTGGTTAGAAGACTGCATGCATAGTGCATAGGGGTTTCAAGCAGTCCATGTGCTAAGGCCTGGCTCAATGCATGAATACTTAGGCACTGACTGAATGTTTAGAGTACTACAAAGATAATATTTTGGTGGATTTATAAGTGTTTGAGTTTTTGCACAGTGAATGGATTAGTACATGATGCTGAATGGGTCACTAGAAGACTGCAAAGGGAGTGACAGGTTGTTTCCTGGAAGTGTATGGATACTGACTAGGGAATTGAAGGTGTGAAAGACAATTGTGTAGGTGGTTAGAGGACTGCATGCATAGTGGATAGGGGTTTGAAGCAGTCCATATACTAAGGCCTGGGTCACTGGATGAGTACTTGGGTACTAGCTGAATGTTTAGAGTACTGCAAGGAGAGTGCCTGGGTGAATTTATTAGGGTTTGGCGCAGTGAATGGATTAGTACATGATGCTCAATGGGTCACTAGAAGAGTGCAACGGGAGTGACAGTGTGTTTGCTGGAAGTGAATGGATACTGACTGGGGAATAGAAGGTGTGAAAGACAAGTGTGTAGGTGGTTAGAGGACTGCATGCATAGTGGATAGGGGTTTGAAGAAGTCCATGTGCTAAGACCTGGCTCAGTGCATGAATACTTAGGCAGTGACTGAATCATTAGAGTACTGGAAAGAGAGTGTCTTGGTGAATTTATAAGTGTTTGGGTTTTGGCACAGTGAATGGATTAGTACATGCTGTTGAATGGGTCTCTAGAGGACTGCAAAGGGAGTGACAGGGTGTTTCCTGGAAGTGTATGGATACTGACTAGGGAATTGAAGGTGTAAAAGACAAGTGTATAGTATGTTAGAAGACTACATGCATACTGCATAGACATTTGAAGCAGTCTATTTGGTAATGAATGGTTCACAACATAAGTACTTAGAAACTGACTAAATCATCAGACTACTTCTAGGACAGTGCTTAGGTAAAACTTTTAAATTTTCAGTTCTGCCACAGTGAACAGAATAGTACATGGTACTGCACCTTAGTGTCAAACCCTGACTCATTTTATCAATGCATAAGCAAAGACTAGCTTCTAATGCTACTAAAACTTGACAACATGACAGGTTTTAAAAGAGTTATCTGCTAAAAAATACACGATGTTACCAAATGCTTCTCTCACAGTAGTTCTCAAATGCACACAGACTCACAGTGTGATTCTAGACAACAACCACTATACCTAGGAGTTTACCAAAAATCATTCACTACTGTGGAAGTGGTAAAGGAACTGCACACAATCTTCATATTTCGGGACTGCACTTTTGTGTCAAAGCCTGACTCATTTAATCAAAGCATAAGCAAAGACTGGCTTCGAAGGCTACTAAAACTTGACAACATGACCGGTTTTAAAACAGTTATGTCAGCAAATACACAATGTTACCAAATGCTTCTCTCACAATCCTTACCCAAATGCACACAGACTCACAGTGTGATTTTAGACAATCAACACTATCTTAGGAGTTTACCAAAACTCCTTCACTAGTCTAGAAGAGTTAATGGTACTGAACACAATCTACATATTTAAGTACAGCACATCAGTGTCAAAGCATGACTCATTTAATCAACGCATAAGCAAAGACTGGATTCTAATGCTACTAAAACTTCACAACATGACAGGTTAAAACAGTTATCTGTCAGCAAATACACAATGTTACCAAATGCTTCTCTCACAGTGGTTCCCAAATGCACACTAACTCACACTGTGATACTAGACAAGCACCACTATCCCTAGGAGTTTACGAAAACTCATTCACTACAGTGCAAGTGGTAAGGGAACTGCACACAATCTACATATTTCAGGACTGCACTTTTCTGTCAAAGCCTGACTCATTTAATCAAATCATAAGCCATAACTGTCTTCTAATGCTACTAAAACTTCACAACATGACAGGTTAGAACAGTTATCTGTCAGCAAATACACAATGTTACCAAATGCTTCTCTCCCAGTGGTTCCCAAATGCACACAGACTCACTGTGTGATTCTAAACAAACAACACTATCCCTTGCACTATACCAAAACACATTTCTTCATCTAGAAGTAGTACTACATTTTAGTATCGAAACATACCATAACTCATTTCACAAATTCATAAACAATGACTGGTTTCTAATTCTACCAAAATATAAAAACAGCACCGTTATCTGTCTGCAAACACATGAAAAACACAAATGCTTATCACAGAATGGTTTCTACATGCACACACACTGTCAATAAGATTGCAGAGAAAAAAAGTACTCCCTACACTTTAGCAGGAGAAATACATTAGTCTGATTAAAATCAAAATAGTCTACATACATCCCCTAACAATTAAATAACGCATCTTTCAAGTTCTTTTGTAGATTAAGAAGTATATCAGTAACTCACCATATTTTATTTTACAGACTCTCTGCACTGTGCACCTCTCAGCAAAAACAAAGAATGGAAAAGTTTCCCTTTCATTTTCCACACATATACATGTAAACATCAAATCACAATCCTTCACACATAAACTCAAAAGCAAACACACATTTCTATTGGTTAAACATTTCAACCCTTTCCAACTGAAAGACATTTCAACCCTTCCCCCAATCTGCCTTCTGCCTGTTACCATAGAAACAGGTCATGGAACACTGCACTAAGCACACAGGTCAGAAGTTCAGCACACAATGTTCCTACACAAGAGAGGAAGTGTGCTTCACTTTTCAACATATCAGCTAATCATATATAATGTTCCTTACAATCTGTTTTTGTTAACCAATAAGAATCACACCTTTAAAAATCAGAAATATACACCCTACCTTTCAGTGTACAAAGTAGTCATACAACTAATGATTTCTTGTCTTTTTTTAAAAAAAATCCGTGGATCCGCGTACCCAATGCGATAGGATGCGCGCACTGTGCGCTCATTTCGCCGTTTGAAAAAAAAGAAAAAAGGGGGCCCCAGGGGCTCCTTCTGGGACCCCCTAAGCACCTCTAGAGGGTCAGAGTATTTCCACTCTGCCCCCTTTATATGTTTTACACACTTATTCCCCTTGCATCTTCAGCCTCGCTTCTACCGAGGCAGAAAATGGCCGCCAACAGTTCCTGGTTTTGAATGTAGAGAGACACTCGACAGCCAATTAACATTCAGCGCGTGATCGGGAGGGTGCGTGCTCGGTTCGGGGAGGGTGCGCGTACGGTCCGTGGATCCTCCGCGGCCATAGATATTTATGTACTTTTAACTCTAATTTTCTCAGGAACTACTGAACGGATTCACACCATTTATGCAAAAGGCACGAGTCTGAACTGAGGACTACCTCTTTGCCAAATTTGGTGTCATTCCGTTCAGCGGTTCGGGCTGTAGCTGCGACAACAGATCCTATTGGAAATTGCATGGGGAAAACGCATTTTGGGACCCCCCTTTTTTCTCGGCCCCCGCTTGACAAATCACCACAAAACTTTCAGGGTAGGAGCGGAGCGGAGCTGGCCAAAAGTTTGGAAAATGTCGCGAGGATTCGTCAACCGGCGCCAGACTTATTGGGAATAGAATGTTGCGGATTTCCTATGGAAAATAGGTCCTAACTATAACTACCTACTGGCGACCGCCAGTAGGTCATACCTACTGGCGACCGCCAGTAGGTAATATATATATATTTTTTTGTAATCATTGAAAAAACCAAAGGTTACGTTACGGTTAGGCTCGGAGTTCACTCGTACAAAACCAGAGAAATTTAGCTGAGCTAACTATAACTCGTGCCCCGCAATGGACTGCTTATGACCTCACATATTACATCACTCATGACATGGTCAGTGACAACACTGATGATATCTCAAATGGCATCACTGATTCCTCACCAATGGAACAAAGTTCCTCCAACAAGCTTCCAAGGAAGGAAATATTCTTAGAAAAAGGAAATCTTGAATTCAAGGTCCTGGCTGATGCCATATTGTAGCATGACTGCCTAGCAAGGATGCAGTGAAGCACAAGCAAAGTTCTACCTGATAATCCAAGATGACAAACACCATCTTCAAACAACGTGAGGAATCTAGGGCAACTATGGAATATAGTTCGCCATTGGGTGACGTTGTGTAGAGTGGGATCCACACACTTAAAACCTCAGCACCAGCACTATGTGAAGATTGGCAGCACTTATTCTCACAAATGCATCAAGTTCCATCCCCCCCCCATGGTGAACCATAATGTATAAATCATGTTCCGGATCACTCACATAATATTGATGCATACAGTATTGAAACACAAAAATATTCAAAATTAAATATCGATCACAAAAATATCGGCTTCCCATACTTAACTAGTAAAGCACAAATATTGTTGTTAAAAATATCAATTTTTAACAATATTGAAAACAGATATACTCAATAAATCAGGGGTTTGTAAAGCGCAGCTACTCGCCCGTGAGGGTCTCAAGGTGCTGAGGGGGTGGGGGGACTGTTGACCCATCTAGGTGTGGAGGTTCAGTTGAAAAGCCAGGTCTTGAGGTCCTTCATATTGTATTGGATACAAAAATATTGTTACCTTGAAATAAAAATATGATCTGTCAAAAATATCGAAACACACAATGTTGATTACAATAATATCAGCAAAATAACTAATAAATATATAACAATATTAAAAACACTTTTAAAAAAACCAATTACTTAATAAATACCCAAAATGTTTTATACACATACTTAAATTAAACAAAAATATATTGAATTTACTTTTCAACCCAAAATAATATGTAACAAAATTATAATAATACAACCTCATAAAAATATAATCATAAGCTAGAAACATGTAAACTAAAACCTAAATATTAATATATATAGATGTAGATATAACAACGTAGATTCAAAAGTAGCAAACTATATATTTAAATTAAAAAATAATGCCTAAGTTAGCATTAATCATAGAAGGACAAAACAAACACAAAAAATGCAAACTAAAACAAAATCAACCAATGAAGTAATACCGTAAACTGCTTTAACCCATAAAAGTAAACAAACAACTAAGTCAACAATATGAAAGGCACACTAATTAAAACAACTAACTACTTCAAAAATGGCAAACGCTGCAGATTTTCTCACCAAGCCAATATGCAAAACATATATACATTTCAATAACTACGTAACTAAGAAAAACGTATATTTACAATAAAACGTAATTGTTATTAATCTTAATATTCTTGAGTAACAAATAATTACTAAAGATACCACACAACTTCTATCTTTTTACATAGATTTCCTAAAACTAAAACCCACGATGGGAAACAGCGATAAACTGCCTGAAAACACAACAGAAAGCACAAACAATATGTATGAAAGGAAGTGTACATAAATTAATACAAAAGTATAAACTCACCCAAACAGCGAGCAAAAATAAACCTAACGATCTCAACGTCTACAAACTAACAGCAAATAAACATTTAAAGTAAGACGTACATTTTAGTTTCATCCAACAGAAACCAAAGCACCAGCTCCACATAAGAACACTCCCAAAGAAAAGCTGCAAATTCATGAGAAACACCTATACGCAACATACATGTAAGTATAAAGAATATAACTGATTGCATAATTTTAAATTCAAATCATAAATACACAAACGTTAACATTTTTTATTTGTCTATACTATTACACTACTCATTACTACAGTGACAGAAGCTGCAAAGTATATCTCTTTACAAAAAGGAAAGCAGCTACAAAATCAAATGGGATACATCTACTGCCAAGAAATTGCTTCAACAGAATTTATGAACTGTAAATGTACTAAGGGGCCAATTACAAATGGTGGTCGGAAGGGTATCCGAGACCTTTTCGGAGTCAGACCTTCTGACCGCTTCTTACTTGGAATCTGTTTTCCCGGAAGACGCATTACGATGCCCAAAACCCATTACTTACTGATAGTTAAATTTGATTCCGACTGGATCTACCGATTGAGAAGCTTTCTGAAATGCTGAATGGAGCAGTTCGAAGCCACTTCATAGTGTGAATCGGCCTGTCCTACTACGATGCGTACTTCTGACGCCCCAAATCGGTCGGACCAACCACCTCATCAGAGCAGTTGGAAGGCGAGTATTACAACTCCGAATTACGTCACAACATAATTCCTGCGACCAAGACTGTGCAGCTATGCATCCTATTGCGCGTCATCCCTCTACTGTACATCGACGGTGAATATGACAACCCCAGCCGACGCGTCATCACAGACGGTAAGTTAGACACCAACCCCTATATATTAAACGTAACTACCCCACGAAAGACAACACAGTAGACAAATTTCAGGAGTGTTTGGAGGGGCTACTACTTCCTGCAATGTAAAACCAAATTGGGGGGTTATTACTTCCAGCAATGTAGAGCCAAATTGGGGAGGCTACTAGTTCCAACAATGTATAGCCAAATTGGGGGACTACTACTTACAGCAATGTAGAGTCAAATTGCAGAGGGGCTACTACTTTCAGCAATGTACAGCCAAATGGGGGGGCTACAACTCACAGCAATGTAGAGCCAAATGGGGGAGCTACTAATTACAGCAATGTATAGCCAAATTGGGGGGCTCCTACTTCCAACAATGGAGAGCCAAATTGGGGGGGCTACTACTTCCAACAATGTATAGCCAAATTGAGGGGCAACTACTTGCAGCAATGTAGAGCCACATTGCAGAGGGGCTACCACTTTCAGCAATGTAGAGCCAAATGGGGGGGCTACAACTCACAGCAATGTAGAGCCAAATGGGGGAGCTACTACTTCCAGCAATGTGTCCTTGAAGAACTTAACAGGTGCTCATGCAAAGTGCCTCAATACCTTTGGGTGGAGTACGAGATGAAGAAAACTGCAAAAAGAACAAAACCTAAGGTTACTTGGCAGGAAATGTATTCTCACACTGTGGCAGCAAAAGTAATTGTCAACTTGAAGGAATAGGCAGAGTGGAGATGAAGGTGTTCTAGGGACTGCTGAAAAAACAACAAAGCTTTGTTATAAAGTTAATGGTCGATTAAAGATCTGTGAAGTACTCTGGTGCTGCTGCGATAAGACGACAGACTAGCCACCCACAGCAGCTCAAGAACTGTCTTTGTGTGTAGGGAAGCTGTCACAGCCTGGACTGACCCACACGATGGGGGGCTGAAGTCCATTGAGCCCTATGGGTGTTGCGTTCTACTAGAAAGTTTTCTGTACAGGCTCAGATTGGGAAGGCGAGCAATCGGGCATTTGGCGATGGGCCGGTGCCCCAGGATCACCTGTCAGACAGTTTTTTGGTACCTCTGTAAACCACCCCAAGAGACTGACTTACTTCCCCATTCCCCACCAGGCCACTGCAATGTGACACCAGTATCTTGTCTGCTCCCCAGCCGTGCTGTAAATTGAGGCTGGAGGCCAGGCTTTGGGGCATACTCACCTTGGCACCTTGCCTCACGTGCCTTGACAGAAGCAGTGTTATCTCCCCCACCAGAACGTGACTTTTAGTTCATGGCAGGTGCAGAGAGGTTGTGTTGAATATAGGCCATTATCACCTACCTCCCACCCCTTGATCATCAGCAGTGTGCTTTATAACACCTCCATTGTAAGGTAAATGCTCTGAGTCTACCATGAAAGGGATAATAACACAATGTGGGCCACTTACTGTTAGAGTGCCCGAGCCTCATTGTGATCCCTAATCGACCCTGGTTCCGTAGCATGTTGTGTATGGCAAATGAGAGAATGTCATCATCAAGTAGGTGTAGTCACACCGCTAATTACTAGGAGATTCACACATTTGACGTCAGAACAGTTATACCCATAGCCACATATATGTATGTATCATAAAATGAATGCATGAGTCCACCACAACCTACAATGAGACATCGCAGGGCAGCAGAACTGCAATATACTCACAAAAGTATGTCCACAAAGACATATTCACAGGCACCATGCCAGTACCTACATGCATTTGTTCCACAGGACAAATTCTAATCTCTGAAATACATACAAATACAAAGACCACAACATCTCATGTTGTAGGAAGTCACATTGCAGGAAGTGACATCATCTATCATAATTACATTGCAATTTCCCAAACACCATAGAAGAAGTACATGGTGTACTCCGGCTAGCTTCCAAAGAAAATACAACATGTACAAATCACACAGGAAAGTGAAGTCAACATCTTTAGCTGATCTACAAAGTAGCAAGACAATACAACCACCAAATCAGATGGATAAACTAGGCCTAGTTTATTTATTATCTCACACCTCACTTTACACGATGCACTAAATGTTGAGAGATCAATATATGTCTGCAAACAACAAATTGACTATTACGGTCCAACCTGGACCTCCACTCCTCTATCAGCCCACTCACACAGTCTCACATCCTGGGTCCTGATGAGTACAGCAGTGTCAGAGCAGGTCATCACAGGGAGACACAACCAGAATGGGATGTTGGATGTGTCAGGAATAACAGCATGGGAAGGACCCATCACAGATCCGGAGCAGGACTCAGACAGATTAATCTCTCTCATACAATCTCTACCATGCACACAGGTCAGACAGCACGCACACCGCTCTCAAATACATATGGACACAACTATCTTGGGGCACACTATGCTTTGGCAGGCCAGGTTGACACTCCCCTGGTGGATCCGTGCCATTCACCCACCACTGTTCACTCAGGCCAGCCAGCGGGGCATGGGACAGGATGCGTACCTGTGCAGTCAGGACAGGGTATCAAAATGTCCCACTTGGAATCACAACATTCAAAAAAGGGACAAAGTGATGACAGACCACACGGAGCAGCCCTCAAATCTGCACGTACACAAAAGATGGTTCATCTACAAACTAAGACAATTTCTCGCATACAAAAGACAAAGACAGGGAAATGTGTTTGCTGGCATATGGTACAATGAATGTCCCTGCACACAAGTCACTAGACATCACCACATCCAAACCAAAAACTCACTATCAGCTCATAATCATGTCCCAGACACAATTTAGGATGTATAGGAAATTATCTTTATTAATCAGGAAATACAGATCTGGTCAGATGAGCAGAATGAACATTCAGGAAGAAATCAAGCTTACCACAACAGGAGCATATGGAACAAAATCAAACAACATGCTAAACATGAGAAGATAGAACAGAATGTGTATTTAGAAGATAAACAACACACAAACCTCACAGGCCACACATGGGGGTGAGACTGGGGCCTTTAAGACAATATCAATTGACAACAGTTGACATTGTAGCATATGTGAACTCCAAAAGACACCCCAACACATGCACAAAGGAGGAAATGTCATGCAGACAGTCTGCCTCACATGACAGAGCAGCTGTCTCATCTAGCCATGTCAAAAACACCTCTCATAGTGCCATTGGCATGTGTCTATGACCCTCACCTTACAAAGTCCTAGACCCATCCAGTTGTTCTCCATATAACAAATAGACCCACAGCTTAGCTAATACAATCCTCTGTAGGCACACAATTCACTCCCTGCTCTGTGCAGTAGTCTCAGCCCTACACCATTAGCAAGTTGCTGTGCACAAGTGTTGCTGTCTTGGGACTGCAGTGTCCTAGAAATGCATTAAAATGGTATGATTAGCATTTACAATTCCATCCTTCATTGGATAATCTATAAAACATAATTACCAGGAATTTCCCTCTCTCCATCCACTCCAATGCAAGGAGGTTAAACCAATCCCTCACTGTTCCTAATGCATCTGTAAAACAGCAACACAAGTTTGCAGCATGTAGCCATGTCCCAAAAATATGTATCAATTACACAATTGGTGCATTATGTTGTGTGCACAGATGGCAGGACACAAACATACCTGTTTGGACAGCTGAGGTGAGACATACCCTATGCCACATGTCAAATTTAATGGAATGGATTTTGGCGTCATGACATAATGTACATCGGTTGTGCCTAGTCTATTCAAACTCCTTGCCTGGGTAGGACTCCTAATATATATGTGTCCCATAGCTAGCGAGTAGGTGACAGGGCGTCAATCTTCATGTGTCCAAACACATTAATAAATAAGATCTCCAGTCTCCAAACTCCACCTATGA
Organism: Triturus cristatus; assembly: GCF_964204655.1. Classification (NCBI taxonomy): domain Eukaryota; kingdom Metazoa; phylum Chordata; class Amphibia; order Caudata; family Salamandridae; genus Triturus; species Triturus cristatus. Next base: position 348,539,259 of record NC_140582.1, read on the forward strand.
CGTGCAGGCCGTGGGTTAAGAGACGATGCGCCAAATCAGTCTCTTTCACTCTCCACATGTGTCCCATCTCAGCCATCAGTGTGCCATGCGCCAAGAAATGGACCCCTGGAATGTCAAGATCTTCCTGCAAATGGGCAAAGGTAATCTGCTCCCTGATTAGGTCTCAAACTAGCTCAATCCTGGGTCTTTCCATGAGGTCAGTCCCTCCAAACAATTCTTCTATTGAAATGAGCAAAGATGTGCAGAAGAAGAGACAGAGAGTACGGTATCATGTACTTCAGTAGCCACGGGCCCAATACCTCAAATGCACACTTTCACCAGGCTGTCAGCTCCACAGAGGAGCTGTGCTTCAGGGAGCAACATTGATCCCGCAATATCTTGTTCACTGCGTTTTGAGAACATGCTCACTTTGTACAACTGCCTACCAAACAAACTTAACACTGGCCATTGCAGTGGTCCTGTCACATAACATTCCATTAAAAATGCACAGCCTTGACAGCCTGTGCTTTGGCTGATGCAGCCTACACAGAGCCACACTTTTCATGACACTATTGCAGATCAACACTCGCAGCATGGTGCCAAACTCCCTGGGGGTGGCACGAGGCACAGCCACTGCTAGGTGTTGGCAAGAACACAAGATGCAGGGGAGTATTATCTCCTCAGGAAGTGAAACTCAGCTGTGCCCTGTAACTGGAAGATTGTTTATAAAAACCATCTGAGAATATGGCCCTGCTAAGATTCACACAATGAGATACTTTACATCATCACAGTTACTGATACATAAGTACCAAAAAACATCAAGGTCACACATCAAACTCTGCTCATCTGCCCTCGGCTCTTGTGGAGGATGAACCACACAGAGGTCAAAATCCAATACTTGGCCCAGTTAACACATAATCTCAACACACCCTGTATATCTGATTGTCTCACACAAATATCTGACCCTGCAGATAGACTGAATATAGAGCAGCATGTCGTCTGCATCAATGGATACTACATGTACCTCATTGCCCTGTGGAACTCACCATCATTAACACACCAGAAAACGTTGCTGTACTACCGGATACATTGTCAGGGCAAAGAGAAGTAGGGAAAGGGAACAACCCCGCCAAGTTGCCCTGCACAATTTAAAAGAGGGTGACACTTGACATGGGAAGTTGGCTTGGCATCCAAAACACATATGTGTTGCAGCCGCCTTTCCATGTCCACGTTTGACAGAGTGGCAAACACGTTGTATGATTTTACCAGTTCTAGCACCAAGCAGGCTACTTAGGGACACCTCACATGGACCAGCTATAGCACACTGTTTTGCATCCTTTTGGATACCATGCACTAGATGCCGTTGGTGTACCAGCAGGTGAGGCACCACTACTATACTAAGGATTAGCAATTCAGGGCAAGCAGGGTCAAAGGAGAGTGTGGTCTTAGGCTCAGCTAGGTCACTGTTGAGTTTTAACAAGCTACACTGCATAAATTGCCATATGGCTTGTGGGTGACTCCAATCACTCAAAGTGGCCCAAGAGAAATACAGTCACCTGTGTTCATGTACAAGCTCATCATAGGCATCATCGTGATTATTCAGGAGGCTCTCCAACGGATGAGGTGTCAATGTGGCAGTGCATAGAATCACTGTGAGTATCTCTTGTACCAGCCAATGGGTTGTTGTACATTCAATCCAGTCATGAATCAGGTAACATCTACCTTGCGTTCAGAATAGGGGGGGAATGTATGGGCCACAACAATACACTGTGAATGATTCATGGATGTCTGCATGACTAGTGTGCATCTGGAGCAGGTGATCCATAATCAGCAACATCTGCTGGATTGTTGTTAAGCAACATAGGAGGCAGGACAGGAGTTGCCTTGACTTATTCTACTTGGTGTACATCTCAGCTTGTCATGTTGCAAAGTAAAAGCAACGCAATTGCAAAATCAGATTTTTTTTTAAACCATATTTTATTGATTTTCAAGTTATGCGCATCACATATCTTTACACGTTGGTGTCAGTCATGCATTTGTCTTAATATAAGTTTTTTTTTTTTACGTAACTTAGAACTCTCCCTTTCCTCCCTCCCCCCCCCCATGAGTTGCACTCGCTTTTGCTGGTCCTCTATTCAGGTAATGTTCATACGCCCTGAGCTTCTTCATTCCTTTTTCTATTACAACACTTCATATAGCAGAGTGGATGCTCTCGGCTGTAGTACTCTCTATGCTCCTATTTCTCAAAAGAGGGGACTCTAGGAGCTACTCAAAAGGTCCGGTGACCCGTGCTCCTAAAGTTAAACTTTTACCAAAAGGGAGTCACTATTCCTAAGTAGAGAGAGAAAGAAGGGAAGTAAGAGGTACTCTCGTTGTGTGCTACTCTAGTTGTGGGGGGCAGTGTGTCCTCATCTTGGTGCCCTCACACACCCCGAAGGAAGTCATGCTTCCTCATTGGGCTTTAGCTCCTCGTTGGGCCGGCGCTGCAATGCCTTACGGGTCCCCCAAAGGGTCTCTTTTTTGGAGATCTTTTGATGAAGCCATATGGGTGCGTGGGTGTAAGTGGCAGTGAAGTCTAAAAGGTGTATTAAAAAATGGCTGGAGGGAGGGTGATTCATTTTTATTGAGGTGATCCCTCTGTCATTATTAAAACAAAGTGTATGGTGCTGCTTTAAAGGGTATTATGTCCCTTGGTAGCTGGGTAACTATATGTCCCTAGTGGGCATAGGTTCTGGTCAACATGTTTTGTGCTTTGGTTGTCTCAGGGGGAGATTCAGGGCGGTTCATGAGGACCGAGTAAGAAAGTTGTATCTACAGTGGCCCAAAAATGTCAGTGACCCTGGATAAATGAAGTGAGTAGAACTTCTGAAACGACAAGAGTCAAGAAACAACGATACAGTTTGCCATTAGGGTATCTATACCAATGGAAGTTTTGCTAAGGTCTGGGTTCTCCATTGAAGGGTCAGTGGCTTGTAGTTTGTAGCGTGATCATTACTGCTAACAGTCGCGTAATATATACGTGAGCTAAAGGTGCTGTGATCATTTTAAAAATTGTTAAAAGGGAAGTTATAGCAAAGTGACAGATAGATAAGATCAATGATTAGTGCTGAGAGAATGGTGTCAGGGTTGTTCTCTGTATCAGTATTTGTATTTGTAAACAAGCTTGGTCTTATCAAGAAGACATGAATTGTATAAATAAAATCAAAATTCAAAAGTGAAAAGGTTCTATTATCCAGTAAGCTCATGAACCTTTTAGATCAAGGTAATTAATACCATAGGGCCCTACCATTGATGGCAATCCTTGAGACGCTGTGTTTATATGCACAAATACATAGATAATTGATATCACCTCTTAGTAGGTAGGGTAAGATCCCATGAGATCAGTGAGGGCCACTTGAGAGCTGTAATGAAAAAGAAAAGAGAAAACCACATGTGACATTTTGGAGGGCTTCCTAAGGCTCTAAGGTAAATCCCACATCTGGTTTTCCAAATGAAGGGAGGAGATGCAGCCATGTGCAGTATCTGTCCTGGACCAATCTTACTTCTTAGTTACTCACGGTTCTCTCAGTGCGTATGGGCTGTGTCACCTGTGTGCCTCTCGCTGTCTCTGCCGGTAGAGGAGTGAAAGCCCTGTCTCCTTTTATAGGAGTAGCCTGCTTCCGGGTGGGGCGTTAATTGTTTAATCACTGGAGTGATTGGCAAGTTTATGTTGTTATTATGGGTTCCATCTTAGAGTGATGTACTCTATATTAAGCTTGTATGAGAAATATTCTCGGGGTGTTGGATATTTGTGTGCTGATAGTTGTCATGTGTCGCTGGCATGGCGATATTTCTCAAAGAGAGGCGTTGCATGTATTGTGCATAAAGTTATATGTATATTTTATTTTGCTGCGGGGTGCATGGGAAATGTCTCGGTTGCCATCTTGGAGTGGGTTCTTTCGATAGATGTTGGTAAGTAAACTATCACTGGTGGACTAATGAATAACAATAAAAGGTTACCGCATTTATTGGTGTTATTTGCGGCACATCAGTGTCCTCTTCGGCAGTTTTTACAGTTTTCCATCATTTTGCAGTGGGTGGTGCACCGTGGATATTTTTTGGGTGTTTTTAAGAGTTCAGAGGTGTGCTAACATAGTCATCACTATAGTGTTTTTGAATGTCACACTGGTGAGGTCGATGTCAAGAGTTTGGTTTCTATAGTACCTCAATCCAAGGTATTTTATCGTTAAGACCCTGGGTGTTCGTTTGAGGGCGTTGGGCCCATCTTTGCTCATTTTGAAAAGGGTCTTTGTTGTCCAAAGGGGATTGGACTCAATAACGGTCCAATTGACTTGGTCTGGTGTATGTCCCTTTTCAATGTAGTGCCTACTCATTTTGGTGGTGTTCCTACCACACCGGATGTTGCTCCTGTGCTCATTCACCCTTGTTCTTACAGCTCTAGAGGTCATCCCCACGTATAGTAGGTTACAAGGACATTTAACCATATAGATGACATTTTTGTATTACAATTGGTGTGTCTCTTTTCTGTCCACTCTTGGTTCTTCAATTGGAGTGTGTGATATGTGCTGTGAGCAGGCAGACATTACAAGTTCTGCATGGATTGTGTCCCTTGACTGTCGGCAGGTCCCATAATGTCCTCTGACTGTCCCCCTGTGTTTTCTGTGGTCTCGTGTGGACAACAATATCTTTTATGTTCTGTGTACACCTGAATGCGAATCTTGGGTGTTACAGTAGCATTTCGCCTGTGTTCAGGATGTTCCAATGTTTTAATAGGATTTTTTTAACCTGATTAGATTGAGGCGTGTAAGTTGTAACACATGTAATTGTTTCATCTTTGCGCTTTTCTTGTGTTTCTAAAAGCGCCCCTCGATGGTTGTTCCATGCACGTTACTTGGCAGACTTTATGATTTTTTTGTGGGTAGTTTCTTTTTTCTAGATGTTTGCTAAGTTCTGCTGCTTGTATTTCATTGTCCTGGGTAGTGCTGCAATTCCTCCTCAGCCTGTGAAATTGGCCGAAGGGGAGATTTTGTCTCAAGGCTTTGGTGTAATGGCTGTCGTAAGGCAGTAAGCTGTTGCGATCTGTAGGTTTCCTGTATGTCGTGGTCAACAGTTTTCCATCTTTGAAGAGAATTAGTAAGTCCAGGAATGGTATTTCTTCACTTGAGGTTAATAGTGTGAATTTGAGGAAGGGGTCCTGTTGGTTGAACTAGGAGTGGAATTCTTTACATCGAACCTCTGTCCCCGTCCACAACATAAGTACATCGTCTATGTACCGTTTCCACTCTTTTATTTCGGATTTGAAGGGGTTAGTTTAAGGTAGAATATGTTGGGTATCAAAATGGGCCATGTGTAGACAAGCTAGGCTTGGCGCAAATGTACTGCCCATACAAGTTCCATGGATTTGTTGATAGTGTTGGTCATGAAACTTGAAGAAGTTGTTCTTCATGGCAAATTCTGCGCATTCCAAGGATGAAGTTAATGGGTTGTTGTGTGGAAGGATTACTGTTTCTCACAGTTTCTTCAATCACTCTTAGTGTGGCTTCTTGTGAAATGTTAGTATATAATGCCTCCACGTCAAGTGTTACCAGTAAAGTAATTTACTTAGGTCCTATCATGTTTTCAATGAGGTTGATGGTCTCCTTGGTGTCCTTGAGGTATGACGGCGTTGTTTGAACTAGTGGCCGTAGAAAATGATCACAATATTGACTCAGTGGCTTGAGGATTGAGTTGATCCCTGACACTATTGGTCTGCTGCGTGGGGGCCTGATTTTGTTGTGGATCTTTGGTAAGATGTAGAAATATGGCGTCTTTGGTTTTGTGTTCATTAGGTACTTCGCTTCGTTCTTGGTGATCCAACCATTCGATAGTGCTTCCGTCACTGAGATGCTGATTCTTCTTGTGAGAGAATCCATGGGGTCTGTGTCTATTTTGTGGTAGTATCTTGTGTCAGCTAGTTGTCTAAGGCATTCATTGTTATAGTCATCGGTGTTAAGGATGACGATAGCTCCGCCTTTGTCTGCAGGTTTTATGGTGCTTGCCGGATCATCATTGAGGTCTTGAAGGGCTTTCTTTTCGTTTGTAGGTAAATTGTCATATGTTCTCTTGGGTTGTAGTTTGTTAATGTCTTGTAAGACTGCTTTTTCATAGGTCAGTATCTCACTGGCAGTCATTGCTGTGGTGGGCGTGAATCTGGAGGGATTACGTAGGCTTGTGTCTGTCGTATCCTTATCCCTCCTGCTGGTATCCTGTGTTTGAAAAAATGATTTCAGACGTAGCTTTCGAAAGAACGCATGTAGTGCACCAGTGAGTCTGAACGAGTCTTATTTCAGTGTTGGGACAAAACCCAATCCTCTCTGTAGGACAGAGTCTTCTGTTGTCATCAGGGTTCTTGTAGATGGGATTCACAACTAGTTTTTCTTTCTTTGACTCTGTGTCCTGCGTTGGTCCGAGAACGAAGCGGAGTACCTAGTGAACACAAAACCAATGACGCCATATTTCTACGTCTTACCAAAAATCCACAAAAACATCATGCCACCACCCGGCAGACCAATAGTAACAGGGATCAACTCCATATTCGAGCCACTGAGTCAATATTGTGATAATTTCCTACAGCCACTAGTTCAAGCAACGCCGTCATAACTCAAGGACACAAAGGAGACCATCAACCTCATTGAATACATCAGAGGACCTGAAGAAATCACTTTACTGGTAACATTTGACGTGGAGGCATTATATACTAACATTCCACAAGAGTGATTGAAGAAACCCAGAGAAACAGTGATCCTCCCACACAACAACCCATTAACTTCATCCTGGAATGCGCAGAACTTGCCATGAAGAACAACTTCTTCATGTTCCATGACCAACACTATCAACAAATCCATGGAACTTGTATGGGCAGTACATTTGCGCCAAGCCTAGTATGTCCATACATGGCCGATTTTGAGGCTCAACATATTCTACCTGAAACTAACCCCTTCAAATCGAAAATAAAAGAGTGAAAACGGTACATAGATGATGTACTTATGTTGTGGACACAGGATCAATGTAAAGAATTCCACTCCTGGATTAACCAACAGGACCCCTTCCTCAAATTCACACTATTGACCTCAAGTGAAGAAACACCATTCCTGGACTTACTAATTCTCTTCAAAGATGGAAAACTGTCAACCACGACATACAGGAAGCCTACAGATCGCAACAGCTTACTGACTTACGACAGCCATCACATCAAAGCCTTGAGACAAAATCTCCCCTTCGGCCAATTTCTCAGGCTGAGGAGAAATTGCAGCACTACCCAGGACTAGAAAATACATGCAGCAGAACTTAGCAAATACCTGGAAAAAAGAAACTACCCACCAAAAATCATAAAGTCTGTCAAGAAACACGCATGGAACAACCATCGAGGGGTGCTTTTAGAAACACAAGAAAAGCGCAAAAATGAAACAATTACATGTGTTACAACTTACACGCCTCAATCTAATCAGGGTAAAAAGGTCCTATTAAAACATTGGAACATCCTGATCACAGGCAAAATGCAACTGCAACGCCCAAGATTCACATTGAGGCGTACACAGAACATAAAAGATATCGTTGTCCACACGAGACCACAGAAAAAACAGGGGGACAGTCAGAGGACATTATGGGACCTGCCGACAGTCAAGGGACACAATCCATGTGGAACTTGTAATGTCTACCTGCTCACAGCACATACCTAAACACTCCATTTGAAGAACCAAGAGTGGACACAAAAGAGACACACCAATTGTAATACAAAAAATTGTGTCTATATGGTGAAATGTCCTTGTAATCCACTATACATAGGGATGACCTCTAGAGCTGTCTGAAAAAGGGTGAATGAGAACAGGAGCAACATCCAGTGCGGTTGAACACCACCAAAATGAGCAGGCTCTACATTGAAAAGGGACATACACTAGACCAAGTCAATTGGACCGTCATTGAGTCCAATCCCCTTTGGACAATCCAAAATGAGCAAAGATGGGTCCACCGCCGCCAAGCGAACGCCTAGGGTCTTAACGATGAAATACCTTGGATTGAGGTACAATAGAAACCAAACTCTTGACATTGACCTCACCAGTGAGACATTCATAAATACTATAGTGATGACTATGTTAGCACACTTCTCAACTCTGATGTGCCGCAAATCACACCAATAAACGCAGTAACATTTTATTGTTATTCATTAGTCCACCAGGGATACTTTACTTACTAACATCTATCGAAAGAGCCCACTCCAAGATGGCGACCAAGACATTTCCTATGCGTGCCGCACCAAAATAAAATAAAATATACATATGACTTTAAGCACAATACATGTATTCCCTCCCTTTGAGAAATGTCACCATGCCAGCGACACAAAGCAACTATCTACAACCTACAACTTCTACTCAATAGATGCGAGTGTTGTTAGATCGCTCGTTGTAATTCTGTAAGCCTTGGCCTCAATTCACTTGATGAATGGAATGCAGTTATTACAACATCTTAGAACCCTAGACCTGTCTGTACCCAGTTTGCACAAATTGTTCTATCCCAAGATGATCGCTTGATACTGTAATTTACCTGCCAAAATCTCTAGATCATACAGCAGGCTAATTCAATTCATTGTATTCCACCTAGCCTTATTCTTGCATGTCTTTGATGATTCTTTTTTATATATAAATGCTAATATGCCCATTCCAATAACGATTGTTTTGTTTGACACGCATTGTTTATTTGATATATATCCTCTTATCCTATTTTGTATAAATATGTCCTTTCTGTTTTTATGTATGCACATATTTATTTATGTTGAAATTTACTGACTGCGATGTATGTAAACAAGTGCTTTCTGTTTTCTCTTTTCATGCTATCGCCAACTTTCTTTGAGGCATTTCGTTCTATCCATAGTCCCTCTGGGGTACTTTGCTTCTGTATTCTACACTCTCTAGTGGGTATATCGCCCATTCCAATAATGATTGATTGATTGACATGTATGGTGTATTTGATATATGTCCTCTTATCCAAATTTATGTAAATATGCCTTTTTTTGGTTCCCATGTTTGCATAATTTTTGTATATATTTATTTGTCGATATTTGCTGATAACGATGTAATTTTACTAGTGCGTTCTGTTCTCTCTTTCTGTTCTATCGCCATCTTTCCTCGAGGTGTTTCTTTCCATTCACAGTCCCCCTGGGGTACTTTGCCTTGGTACTCTACAATCTCTAGTGTTTGCGTCATCCACCTGACCTGCGCACTTCAGATATCAGCTTTAATTAGTGGTTGCCATGTTGCCCCTGCGTACGTTTCACTCGTTCCGGTGATTCATTCCTGGATTCGTATTCAACGTCGATCGCGGCAGCTATTACCTCCTGCTGCCGACTCCCTTTAAATATAGTGACTTTCCTGCATGCTGGTAAGACTTCTTCACGCCCCATACCGTAACTCTTACTAGTCGTTGCCGTATCCTTACTGATCCGACACCTTCCTGTCCTCCCCCCCTTTTTTTTCTCCTGATTCACGATCAATTACCCTCACACCATAATTGGAGCAGCCGACACCACACTTCGTTGTGACGATCTACTGGCTAAATTGACCCTCGGACCGCCAGCCATATCGCTGCCCTGCTTAATTCACGCCAAGCAAATAACAGGGTTATACCCAATTGACCCTTTATATACCTGGGTATGAGACGTAGTTATATACAATCAGCAAAGGTGGTATAAAGGAATTAATATACACATTATTTTTAAATAGAGCACATTTAATTACTCTCTTTCTAGTTATCAATCTAGATAGATTATATCAAAACATTTTTTTGCAATCTACATAGATAATGGCATCTGATCAAGAAAGAAACAACACTACATATATACACAAAAGTTGTACATACACCAGGGACTAACATAGAACAAAAAACAACTCATACATATACGTTAACCCCTAAACAACCAAAAGTAATTTCCACTAGTGTCCTCCTAATAATTCTGGACGGACCACTGGGAGATAGTCCAAGTAGTACACTGAAAATCTTTCAATTAGTGTAGACCATCTCAGAGTACTGTCGTGCAATGTCCAATCATTACTTTATTTCTGCGACTCCTCCTTCTGAAAATGTCTACGCAATCGCGTTTCGGCCTTACTCTTTCCTCGGCCTCCTCAGGACAGGGTTAATACATGACTGTACACACAGCCTAGAACGGTGGTCCTCCTGCCGCACAATCAATGAAAGCGGCCGAGTCCACATTGTCCACAATGCCCCAGTGCTATAAAGAAAGCACCTTCCTCGCCCGATAAACGGACCTTCCTTATAGGAACACGCCTGAGTCGAAGTAATTCTCTTTCTTCCCGGTCTGACTAGTAAACGGCTTCAAACAATTCTGCAAAACGCTCGGTACTCCAAACAATGCCAACCGTCGTATAGGTTTAATTCACGGACAGCGTCATCATGCCTCTCTTGGTAGGAATTATTATTACCGTGAGTTGATACCTTCATTGGTGTTTCCGTCTCTGCCCTTACTGACCTGGTTACAAACTCGGTTATTTTTGTCTCCTTTTCTTTCTAGCCCTGATGCCACTTAAATCATTCCTTGCTTCCTACATTCACTGACAGTGATCGCTTTTTAATCACCCCTGAGATTACCTCTTGTGATTTATTCGCTACGTGCCTCCAGGTGATTCCCCACGCTTGCTATTACACCTTTTCTATACACTGCCTATGGACTTTCATAGTCTTTATTCTATTTCTATTTCTCTTTCCTTTCCAAACAGTACTACCTAAAAGTTGTAGCCATTGTCCTGATGATGACCTTTATTCAACAAGGTTGAAACGCCGTCGACATTACAGTGTAATCTATGGCCACCACAGGATCATTTTAGAAAATCCTTAAAAACAAATTATTTGTTGTATTATTTCAATTTATATTATTTGATCCTGATTATTGTTTGTCTTTATTGTTTTGCGCCGTTTCATGCTGTGTACATATCACTTGTGTCACTGCACTTATCACTTACACCGAGCACGGTCAGTGCACAATTGGTTGTTGTTTTTTGGTTACTTTAATCCATTTATAATGTAGTGCTGTTATAACTACTTGCTTAATAATAACCTCTTTTCTCTTATCTTGGTCTCCTTTTTTTCCTCCCTCAGTGACTTATGCACTTATTGTAATTGCCTCTTTAATGATCACTGGTTGAGACATTGTTGTTTTGTTATCACATAACAACTATCAGCATACAAATATCCAACACTCCGAGAATATTTCTCATACGAGCTTAATATAAAGTACACCACTCTAAGATGGAACCCATAGTAACAACAAAAACTTGCCAATCAATCCAGTGATTAAACATTTAATGCCCCACCCGGAAGAAGGCTGCTCCTATAAAAGGAGACAGGGCTTTCACTTCTGCACCGGTGGAGACAGCAAGAGACACACAGGTGACACAGCCCGGATGCACTGAGAGAACCGTGAGTAACTAAGATGTAAGATCGGTCTAGGACAGATCCTGCACATGGCTGCATCCCTTCCCTTCATTTGAAAAAACAGCTGTGGATTATACCTTAGAGCCTTAGAAAGCCCTCCAAAATGTCACATGTGGTTTTCTGTTTTCTTTTTTATTACAGCTCTTAAGTGACCCTCACTGATCTCATGGGATCTTACCTTACCTACTAAGGGGTAAGAAATATTATCTATGTATTTGTGCATATAAACACAGCGTCTTGAGGTTTGCCATCAATGGTGGGGCCCGACGATATCAATTACCTAGATCTAAAAGGTTCACAAGCTTACTGGATAATAGAACCTTTTCACTTTTGAATTTTGATTTTATTTATACGATTCACGTCTACTTGATAAGACCAAGGCATGTTTACAAATAAAAATACTGATACAGAGAACAACCCTGAAACCATTCTCTCAGCACTAATCATTGATCTTATATGTCTGTCTGTCTGTCACTTAGCTATAACTTCCCTTTTAGCAATTTTTAGAATGATCACAGCACCTTTAGCTCACGTATAAATAACGCGACTGTTAGCAGTAATGATCACGCTACAAACTACAAGCACCTGGCCCTCCAATGGAGAACCTAGACCTTAGCAAAATTTCCATTGGTATTGATACCCTAATGGCAACCTATATCTTTGTTTCTTGACTCTTGTCGTTCAGAAGTTCTACTCCCTTCTTTTATACGGGGGCACCGAAAATTTCAGGCCACTGTAGATACAACTTTCTTACTGGGTCCTGATGAAGCACCCTGGATTTCCCCCTGAGACCACTAAAGCGCAAAACATGTTGACCAGAACATATGCCCACTAGGGACATATAGTTACCCAGCTACTAAGGGACATAATACCCCTTAAAGCAGCACCATACACTTTGTTTTAAGAATGACAGAGGGATCACCTTAATAAAAAATAATCACTCTCCCTTCAGCCAGTTTTGTATACACCTTCTAGGACTTCACTGCCACTTACACCCACGCAACCATATGGCTTCATCAAAAGATATCCGAAAAAGAGACCCTTCGGGGGACCCGTAGGGCATTGCAGCTTCGGCCCGACAAGGAGCAAAAGCCCAATGATGAAGCATGACATCCTTCGGGGTGTGTGAGGGCATCAAGATGAGGACACACTGCCCCCCACAACTAGAGTAGCACACGACAAGAGTACCTCTTACTTCCCTTCTTTCTCTCTCTACTTAGGAACCGGTACTCTCTATGCTGTCTGGTCTTGTTCCTCCCCCCTACTTGTGGGCATCTCATCCATTATCTGCTAGGCCCCCCACCAGCCCTTCTCATGCTCTTGCTCTCTCTAAGTTGCCTATGCCTCTTCTCGCCTCTCTGAGCAGTAATCTTCCTTCTGCCCCAGCCCACTTCTCCAACTCTTTTTTCCATATCCCTATTCTTTGACACCCAGATGCCTTCCCATTCCTAGTAACTTCCCTTTTGGCCAAAACATATGCCAGGTCCTGAAATTTCCCCGTCACTTTCATCTTGGCTACATGTGGAAACCACCCCAGTATGTAGTGTTCTGGTGTTTGGGGTATCTCTTTAGCGATAACCTCCCCTATGGTCAGCCGTACTTCTTCCCAAAACACGCGTGATGTAGGACAATCCCAGAATATGTGCATCATATGTGCTTTCCTTTCTCCGCATCTGGGTCAGGCTGCTGAGTCCACCCCGAAGTATCTTTTGATTCGCGTCAGCGTAAGGTACACCCTATGGAGGACATAGTAGTTTATCAGATTGAACGTCACGTTCCTGGAGGCCTTCGGGGTCCTCTCTACAATGGTCTCCCATTCTATCTCAGGGATCGTCCTTCCCCCGTCCTCCTCCCACTGTAGTCTTAATCGCTCCAGAGGATTCTGCCCATCCTGCAAATCGCCTTATAGAGGCAAGAAACTGTTTTTATTTGTCCTGCCGATAGTGCTACATATCTACAGCCATCCAATGCTCTGGGCTCTGTCGTGCCCGTACAAGAGTGCTTCTGTATGTTCAATGTGATAGCCCTGTGCATAAAGAAGTGGCCTCCTGGTAGGTCATATTCAGCCTGCAACTCTTCTAATGGGAACTGCTCTGAGTCCCGGATGAGATTTCCCACTACTCTCAGGCCTACCTCCTCCCAGGATTCAAGTCCTGCCCATCACCACTCCCTTGGAAGGTGTTGGAGAAGGTCCAATGGCAGGTCAGGGGAATAGGGCACTCTGCTTTCCACTCACCTCAGCTATCTTGCCCAGCAAATCATCACCACCTTAACTTCAGTTGTGTGTCCCCGTGCTCCTTTGTATCTGTAGTAGTATATTTGCTTGTGTCTGAGCTGAAGGGGCAAGCGGGTACTGCACTCTGTCTGGGTTCCTCAGCTGGAAGTCACTGGGTCAACCAGCTTAGTTGTGCTGCTATATAATATGCCTCAAAATCCAGGATCGAGAATTCCCCCTCTGCTGTGGCACATTGTAGAGTGGCTAGTGCCATCCGCCTATGACCTGAACCCCATATGAAGGAAGTGGTTGCCGAGTCTAATTCTCTAAATATCGATCAGGGACTCACACCAGGAGAGTTTTCAAGAAGTATAGTATCCTTGGCAGCACCACCATCTTCAGTATGGCTACTTGTCCTGCTACCGATAGCAGTAGGGACCCCCAGAAGTCCATAGTGGATCAGATCCAGCGTATTGCCCTAATCACATTGCCCTCCAGGAGCTTGGTGGGGCCATGATATACTCTTATCCCTAGATATGTCAGACAGCTGGGTTCCCATTGGGGGCCATCCAGGTCTATCGGTGGGAGCCTATTAGGCGTCATAGGAAACAGTTTTGATTTCTGCCTGTTGACCTTGAGGCCAGATAGTCTACCAAATTGCTCCAACATGGCCTCCGCTCTGTCCAGGTCTGCTGCGATATCTCGGAGGAACAGCACTAGGTCATCCACATATAAGGCTATGCGATGGTGTGTTCCTCCGGTCATCAGGCCTCATTAATCCTGCTCCTTTCTCGCTCTGCAAGCCAGTGGCTCCATACCAAGAGCAAATAACAATGGGGACAGCAGGCATCCCTGCCTCGTCCCACATTCCACTGTGTGTCTGGAAGAAATGTCTTCCCTTTACGCACCCTGGCTCTTGGGCTTATGTATAGCAGAGTGACCCATGTCAAAAGACCCCTCCCTGGACCATCACAGCCATCACTTCACACAGTAAGTGTCATTTTATACTATCAAAGGCCTTTTCGATGTCCACAGCGTAGACCACCACTTCAGGCCTATCATAGTCCTCAGGTTCCAAAATGTTTAGAAGCCTACGTATGTTTATGGCTGTGTTCCGCCCTGGTATGAATCCAGCCAGGTCCGAATGTACCAGTGTCAGCATGTGCAGTAACAGCCGTGTTACCAGTATTTTACTTAAGATCTTGTCTTCTATGTTAAGCATGGATAATGGCCTGTACGCCATGTGATCATGTGCTGGTTTACCTGGCTTCAGCACCAGTACAATGAGGGCTTCCCTGGTGCTTTCAGGCAATATTCCTGAGTCTCGGGCATCAGCATACAGTTTGACCAAACGAGGGGCCAGTTCCTCCACATATGTGGCGTAGAACTCTGCCGGCAATCCATCTGTACCTGGAGTTTTATTGCGTGCCATATGTTTGATGGCTGCTCGCACCTCCTGTAATGTCATTTCGCCCCTAGTTCTTCAGTCTCTTCAAGGGTTAAGCTTCCCATCTACAATTTATCCAGGTATTCTCTGGTCTCCTCTCTATTTGACTGCCCCAAGCTCTTATATAGCCTCGTGTAATACCCATCAAAGACATTGTTAATCTTCTCCTGCATGTATTGTCTGGTGCCCTCCCCATCATCTAGCTCCACTATTGGTGAACTCTTGTCCCTAGGGTTTGGGAGCCACGCTAGGAGGGACCCCAATTTATCTCTTTCTGCCTGTGTTAGCTCTAGGTAGTACTTATATTCGTAGCACCTGAACGTTGCGGTCTGCCTCGCCACCTCCTCTTTAGCCTCCTGCACTATTTGCTGAAGTTCTGGGTGTCCTGGGTGTCTACGCTTCAACCCTCTTAGAGTCTCGTCCACTTCCTCGACTTCCCTGAGTATTGTACGCAGGACCCCTGTAGCTTCTGGTATGCAGTGGCTGCTCAATATCACCTTAAAAGCATCCCACTCTACCTGTGGGACGCTTTTAAGGTGATATTGGTGATTCATTCTCAGCAAAGTATTGGATGATTTTGTTCCTAATAACTTCCTTGAATACTTGATCTTCCAGAGTATCAGGGCGGAGTGTCCAGGTAGGGATCACAGGTCTAAAGTGCACCCACTTAACACCTACTAGTGCTGGGTTGTGGTCCGAGACTGTACAAGACAAATATTCAACAATATGTACTAGGCTCTGTATATCCACCGTGCATAGCAGTGTGTCTAATCTCATGTGCAGTTCATGTTTGGCTGAGTAGTAGGAATAATCCCTGCCTCCGGGGTGAAGGATTCTCCATGAATCCAGCAGTCCCTATTGATGTCGCCAGGTATTAAATGATTGTGACCCACGCACCATCAGGGAATCCCGAAGTGGGGGGTGGGACCTATCCATATGGACATCTCCCATGCTGTTAAAGTCTCCACCCACTATCACAGCACCAGTCAAGTATGGGGCCAAGGGATGGTTTAGTTGATTAAAAAAAGCAGGTTGGTCGGTTTGGGGGCATATATACTCACTTTGCTCAAGTCCCGACCCTCCAGTCGTCTCCGTATGGCCACATAGCGGCCCTCTGGGTCTGCTACAGAGCCTACGAGCTAAAAGGAAACCCCTGCCTGGATCCATATCATAGTCCCTCATGCATAATCTGAGTATTTGGTAAAGTAGGCCTGGCCTCTCCATTGCTGTTGCAACACTGCCCCCTCTTTCTGCGTGAGGTGCGTTTCTTGAATGAGGACTATTTTAACACCCCGCCTCTTGAGGTAGGAAAATACTTTATATCTTTTTGCCATCGTGTGCGTCCCTCTAATGTTCCAAGTCATGCATTTATACAGTTGTATACCTGACATTAGGTGCTATATTAAACATGAGGGGTAGATCTCCCTGTCCTTCTCCCTGTCTCTGTCGCCTCTGCCCGCCCGGGGTCTCACTATTCTGCTGCTGGTTTAGCAAGCGGTGCAACTCAGCTCCATCCCTCTGTAGAAACTGTAAACAATTCCCCCAACCCCCCACTCCCCAGGACAAGCAAGTAAACTCCTCCCATCCAAACTGCTAACTTAGTTCCGCAAGTGGTTGCTTGCAGATTGTTTTAGTCCGATGGGTTGATCTATCGCTCCGTCGGCCCTTATGGCCGCCACCCAGCTTGTTCAGATCTGAAAGTCTTCTCCGAGCAGTCCCTGCTGCAACCCCAATAGCTGGTCTCTGGGCTAGCTTTATCCAGTGTCAGCCAACGTCTCCTCTCAGCTACCGCCTCTGCCTGTCTCTTATCTAATGCCATCAGCAGTCTGCAGTGTTACATCTGGAAGTGCTGTGCTCCTGGCCTCCTACACACAGGAGCCCTGTTCAGAGTCTGTCTCCATCGTTGCATCACTGTCGTAAGATCGCTCTTTCCCTTTCTCCTTCCCGCTTATCAGCGCTAACACCTTCATCGCCTTTTGTCTTTCTATTCGGGCCTCTTCTTGCATGGTGCCAGTGTATCTCTCTTAATTCTCCTTGGGCGGGTTCTGTCTGTGCACCTTCTTCACCGTGGTGCCTCGCCAGCTGGTCCTGATCTGTCTCGCGCCTCCAGCCATTCCAATGTCTCCTGTGGGTTTCGGTAGAACTCTGCTCCCTCTGGCATGGTCACTCGCAGTCAGGCCGGGTAGAGCATTAAATATTTATAGTTCAGCTGGCGGAGTTTTTGCTTCACACTCTGGAAAGAGCCTTGTTGTCTCTGTAGTTCTCTCGAGAAGTCCGGAAAGAGTCTTACAGATGCATTATTCACCTTAATATCCCCTTTTTGTCACGCCTGGGCCGGTCTGTGATCCCTGTATCTGTAGTGGAGCAGCTTTGCTATCGATACTCGTGGAGGGGCTCCGGTAATAGGCAGTCTCGCCGGTACTCGATGGGCTCTTTCTAATCCATTGAACCCTGGTAGGCCTTCCGGCACTATTTCCATGCGTATTCAGTTCTCCAGGTAGTCTACCATGTTGGTGCCTTCCACTTTCTCTGGTAGCCCTACTACTCGATTGCTTTTTCTGCGAAATCTGTTTTCAGCATCCTCCGCTCGCAATTCAAGCGTGTGCACTTTTGTTTTGAGGGTGTCCAACTGTTTCTTCATAGCAGCTATTTCTGGGGATGCTTCTGACAACTGGCACTCATTCGACGACACTCTTTTTGTCAGTCGTCTATGATCTTCTTTCAGTATTTCCAGATCCACCCCTATAGAGTCTATCTTGGTCTCCAATCGGTCACTGGATGAGGTTATGGCCTGTAATATGTCCTGAAGCATCGGATCCTGTGGGTGCTCCACTTGGGATTTAGGATCCTCGGTTTCCTCTGTTGTTCTTTCAGTAGATGTTCCATCTTTGTCTCGCTTCTTTGGGACTTTCCCAATTTTCCTCTCCAGGTCTATATTCTTCTTCTTTATGTACTTGCTGGCTTGCGTCTTTTGACCAGGGTTCTCAACTCTTCGATGGATGCCCTCTAGTTACTGTTATACCATGCTAGTACCCGTGTCTGCTCAGAAAGTTACTGCGTCGGGTCCGGATGGAGCTCATCACTGTGAGCGTAATTCCCAGCTTAATCCATCGATTCACTGGGCATGCAGCGGAGCCCAATGGTGCCATCCTGTCTGCTCTAGTCTTGGGGGGTCTGTCCTCGAGTATCGCAGGGTTATCTCTTCACTTTGGTGTGGCTTCTCGTCCCACGGGCTACATCATCTCTGGCCTACCCAGCTGGCGCTCTCTTGTCACTCCCACGCAGCTAGGCTGACTCAGCTCCTGGGTCTGCAGCGATGCAGCGCCTCGCTTCTCTCTGGGTCCTGTCCCACTGTTCCAGGATATGCCCCACTCTCAGCCTCACAGCTATGGTATCACTAGTCAGGGGGGTCACTCACATGGCATCCGGGGTTGGGCCCCCTCTCGGGTCCCAGTCTGCTCAGGGGAGTTGCACTGGTGGTTTTCCCCATCTGCGGCCACTCTCTCTGTGCCTCTGGGCTCACCTCTGTTCTGTCTCCTTGCCCGGTAGCTCCCGCTCTTGTCGTGCTTTCCCCCTTCTCAAGCCCCACGATGCTCAGGCAAGATATGCAGTGTGGTCAGTCCCCCACCTGGGCTCAGCAGTGCTAGGCCGGTCTGGGACTCTCCTGCCGTCCCTCACTGAGGCGCCTCATGGGTATGCATGTGCCCCTGCTGCAGGCTACCTGTACAGCTCCCTCCAGCCACTCTACCATGTTTCAGGGGGGCCCCCACCTCTCGGCCGCCCTGTGAGCCCATCTCAGGCCCGCTGTCCCTGGTAAGCAGCTTCTATCCTAAGGGGGTCTCCTTCACTGCCTAGATTTCAGTCACCTCTCAGCTTCTTAGGAGTGCAGTGTGGGGTGTGAGCGACTCTCTGCCTCACCTCAGGCTGCCATTATGTCGGCAGGAGTTCCGTACTGCTTGTCTCTTCCTCTCTCGCGGTGTCAAAGCTTCTAAAAGGGATGCTGTCAGTGCACAAGGCTCCACAAGGCTCCACTTACACCTGCCTCCACTCCGCCGGCTTCTTCCCTGGCCTCGTAGCTTCGCAAGCCCCCTCGTCCCATGGCATTTCGCTCTTCCTCCGGATGCCGTCATCTTGGGGGACTCGCAGATGCTGCATGCCAAATTGTGTCTTCACTCTCTTTCTCCCCACTATCCAGTACTGTTCCTTCTCTGTGGGGTCTCTATATGCCCGGTGTCTTTGGGATTGCTCTACGGGCCATAATAGCAGTCAGAATCTGTCAGGATAGCACTGGATTTCAGCCGACCGGTCGGAACTCCAATGCTATGCTGCTCACTCCATCAGCACCAAGCCATGCCACCCACAATTGCTCAATCAGATGGTTGAGGTGGGTTTGAGCATCTGTCAGCATGGCTAACATCACAGAAGTGATTGTGTCCCAGTCGTCAGTGAAATATTTGGAGACGAAATACCTCAGGAATTAGACTGGGGGCGCTGCACATGACACCCAATCTGTATGTGCATAGGGTCATCTTCTGAGAGTGTTATTCACAGCAATTCTGCATCTAGCACCTCAGGCTGTAGTGTGTGCTGCTAAATAAGAATTCTTTTCTGAATGTGCATATTGTGTACTGCAGAGTAGTAGGACTCATGAGTCACATAACGTAGGATCCACTGACAGTGCTGGAGTGACCAGTGCGCAGCACATTGTGTAAGCTAAGCTACCACCACTAGAGAAGATTCCGGGGGTGGGGGGCCTAACCTGCGATTCTTGGACATGAATGACATAACAATCCTCAAGCCAGGGGATATGTCTACACCCTGTGAGGATGAAGAATATGTGCAGAATGAAGCTTGCTTAGTCCACATTTGGTGATGAAAAACTGCAACCTAATCTCTGAAAACCTCAAGGGAACCCTCTACAAAGACATTTGCCCTCAGGCCCTGTGTCATTTTTCAACGTAGTAATGTGCCCTCGTATGGACGCACATAAGGGCTACCCTTGCCAAACCAGATTAGAGGATACAACATTTTGACAATGCAAACACTTATGGAACTGGGTGCGATGTTCCAGTGTCACATGTGTATTTTGTTACAGTGCAATGTGTTTTCATCAGCACAACCAAAGACATCATCACAATGAATCCATCTCTCTTGGTGTCCCCCTACCTGACATTCAAAGTCAGAATGCCATCAGTACCCATTTGTGTGTAGTCTACTTGGAAGTGTGGGGAAGTGTCTCTGGAGTAGTATGACCCCAAGTGGCCCAACAACACACAACCTTGACTTTTCACCTGGGGGGGGGCATAGCCCTCTAAGCAATGGACTGCCATCCAATGGTTCTGCACCATGACAGTGCAATATAAGCAATAAACACCTCCATCCCAGGGCACTATCCAAGGGGAAGAATGATGAATCAGTTACATCTATATAAAAAGGGAAATTTGCGACTGATGCCCACACACAACTCAGACAAGCCAAGGCTAGGTGGAGACAAATTTTCCTTTGAGGACAATAGGTTTCGCATATGCCAGTGTACTCAAAGCGGCCATTCTAACAATCAGTCATGAACATTCAGTGGGAGACAGCAAGCTGCAGCAAACACATCCTACATCCTCATATTTCATCTTGAAACTGTTTTTGCCTAGTTACATCCTCACAATCTACACATATGTACATGTCAACATTACCTCTTGGCCTGCATAATCTCTACCTGTGTAGGTATGACCCCTCTCACATCCACCTCAAAGTACATGCTCATGTCTCTGAACTATCATACATACACAAGGACGTCATAATCCCCTTCTGGTGCAGCTATCCGGAAAAGCATGTCTACCCCACGAGCTCCAGCCTTGTACTCGATCTTGTCCAAACAGAATCTCAAAATCTGAGACTGGCTCTGCTCTTCTTACATCCACACCTACATTTACAGCACCACTCTTCATCGCTATGTACACTACACCACTCACTTACATGACATGTACACAATGTACTGTACTCCTCACCTCCTCAACAGAAGTTAAACATAACATGTCAAATGGACAACTCTCATCACCAGTTTCACCATCAGTAATGGCTAGGACTGCACTCATATCACAATGTGCAGCATCACAGCCAACTCTGACATGCACTCTTAACACATCACCACATCTCTCAAAAAGACACTTACATTGCTCAATGAATATGTCCTTAGTCATTCGCATCTCAACATTCACCCTCCCTACTCTGCTTAAGTTCTACATATAGTCACTTAAAAAATAAATGCATCCACAGATTCAAACACAACATCTATCAACTGGTCAACACCACACATTTCACGTTACACTACTACATTTCATAACTATTGTATACCCTTGACATACACTGATCCACTTTGTTAGAAAAGAGACGTTTAAGCTTGTCTCACTGTGGCAATGTCACATCCACATCTCAGTTCCAAGCCCTAACAGCACTCATGGAACTCTGCGTTCCTGACAGAGAGTGGAAATGTACTGACAATATATCTGCCACTGGTGTCTGGTGACTGGAGCACAAGGACTTGATGGGAGTTGGCCTCAAGTAAAAGACCATGCAACAGTGTCAGCCATCTTGTTAGTCCATTTCCATGCACTGTCAGGTAAGCATAGTTTTACGTGTGATGTTTGGGCTAGGTGGGAAGAGTGTGTGAAGTGCAGAGCCTGATGGGAGATCGGGCCATTGCAAATACTCCTCCTCCCACCCAGCACCAAAAGCCTACCTGGAACCATACTTACCTGACAGTGAGTGAAAGTGCACTATCAAGATGGCTGACATTGGGGACTGGTGTTTGGAGCACAAGGTCCTATTCAGAATTGGGGTCAAGTCAGACACAAGCACCAGTGTCAGACATCTTGGCAGTACATTGCCACTCACTGTCAGGTAAGCAGAGTTTCAGGATGAGTGGGAAGAGTGTGTGTAAGACAGGGCCTGATGGGAGATGTAGTCAGTATCAAGACTCCTCCTCCCACCCAGCACAACCAGGTAATCAGGGCCTATGAGTACCTGACAGTAACTGAAAGTGTACTAGCAAGTGTCTGACACCAGTGCATGGTTTGTGGAGCTCAGGGCCTGGATGGGAGTTGGCTTCAAGTTCAATACCATGCAGCAGTGTCAGCCATCTTGCTAGTCCACTTCCCCTCACTATGAGGTAGGCATAGGCCCAGAGGAGTTTGCTGGGCTGGGTTGGGAGGGAGGAGGAGTATTTGCAATGGCTATGACTCCCATCAGGCCCTGTTATACATACACCTTCCCACCTAGCCCAAAACAGCCCAGCATGAACTATGCTTTCCTCACTGTGTTTCAAACTATACTGGCAGAATGTCTGACACTGGTGCCTGGTGTTTGACTTTACCACAACTCCCAACAGAGTCTTTGGCTCCAAACACCAGTCGCAGTGTCAGCCATCTTGTCAGTACATTTCCACTAACTCTCAGGCCAGCATAGCTCCATGAGGGCTTGTTGTGCTGTGTGGGAGGAAGAGTGTTTGCTCTCACTACAACTCCCATCAGGCCTGGGCCCACACCCACCGATTCCAACCATTCTACAATGGACTTTGCTTTCCTAACAGTGAATGGAAATGTACCGTCAAGATGTCTGATACTGTTGCCTGTTGTCTGTGTTGAGCACAGCTCCCATCATGGCCTTGTGCTTTGAGCACGAGTCTCCAGTGTCAGCCATCTTGCTAATCCATTATCAATCACTGTCAGGAAAGCATAGTTCTAGGTGGGCTTGTTGTGCTGTGTGGGAGGAGAAGATTTTACTGTCACTGCAACTCCCATCAGGCTTGGGCCCACACCCACCATCCCACCTATCCAACCAGCCTACCTGGGACTCTGCTTTTCAGAGATTGAGTGAAAATGTACTGGCAAGATGGCTGATACTGGGGACTGGTGTTTGGAGCACAAAGCCTTGCTGTGAGTTTGTAAAAAGTGTGTACATTTTAACAGTTTTGAGCCTTTTAAATTTCCTAGCAGGCATGTGGTTTATCTGTATTACATACAAATCACATTTTACTTTTTTTTATTAATCTGAAAACAGTCAGTTGTTTAAATGGGTCATATCCAGTGATGTTTATAGAGGTGAAATTGCTAACTTAAGTGGAATGTGGGTTAGCTACTTACCAGATTATTGTGATTCTGTGAGTCCATAGACATACTACGGCGGAAGGATGGCATGCGCCTTCTCCCCCTAGGAAGTGAAGTGCACAGGTGGTGCAGGAGGGCCACTGCCAGTCCTTAGGGCATTTGAATGTTCCTTTCCTTGCAGTTTTTTTACCCTCTTTCTCACGTTGTACCTCCTCTTCTTAATTTCATTAATTGTGCGCAGGACAGGTGCTTGAGCATTCACCTTGTTAACTATCATGTCCCACATGCTATTTTTCTGGGCGAGGGGAGTCTGTTGGACTAGGTTCCCAAATATATGTGGCTCTACTTTGAGTATTTCATCTACAAGCACTTCCAACTCCTTCTCTGTAAAAAGTGGCTGCTTCCTCTGGGGCATGGTGAAGGTGAGGGTGAGTGTGAATATAAAAAAATAGTGTGTTTGTAAGAAGCTTTTTTAACAAAACTCTGTGCAAGATGTGTGGTGGGTGAAGTATGTGAGTGTGTGTAAAGCAGTGAGGCAGAGAGCAGGAAACATATAGGGACTCTTCTTGGCTGGCAGCAGTGGTGTGAGCAAAGGATCATGGTCATGTTTTGGCCCTTTATATAGGTGGATTGGTGGACATGGCTAATGTTTAAATGTTTTTATATTTTTTTAGGGCAGTTCCTATGCTTGTTGTTGTGATTGATTTTATCATTTTACACATACCAATTGATAAAATGAACTGACATGGTTCCGAAACTGCGTCGGTTGCATCGTTATCTGTTTGTCGTCTCTGCCGAGTCGTGTTTGTAAGAGGAATGTCTATGCGACTGCATTCCCGACCGAATTTGTCGTTTCATACATGTTTTCTACCGATGCGGTTAGGCGGAATGGTTTCGACTTGTTCAGGTTTACCTGCTATGCATCATAATACATTGGTTGGAAAACTCGGGGTCGAGCCGGTCGGAAACGATTCTGAGACCGAGTCAGTTGGAAGAGTTTGCGACCAACAATGTAATCGAGCCCTAAATATTATTCTTCTGCATGCTATGGGAGGGCAGCTACAAAACATGAAATTGAAATTCATGTAAGAGAGCACAACCACCCCCCACATGAAACAGAAATAGAAGTAAGAGAGATATTGTAAGATATAGGAGAGGCAAGCACTAGGTCCCATAAACCCACAGCACAATCCTTAAGGATGTATTACCTAACGTCCCCGACTACCACCTACCCCTACTTTAAAACATTTACCTGCACAAACTAGAAGAACCACCAGCGATGCCCCACCTGCACCCCAGAAGATATCAAGACATACACATACCTGAACTTTTACCTATGACACATAATGAGGACCCTTTTTTTCACATGACAACTTAAATAACGAAAGCCCTAGTCCTATTATTCTCTACAGCAGAAAACCTACTAAAACTGAGACAATGTGACACATGGATGATGGATGGGACCTTCAAAATGTTTCCCAGACCATTCACTCAGAAATACACCATACATGGTGAATATCGAAACACAAATATCCCTTTTATATATGCTCTACTACCAAATAAACAAAGTGGTTCTTACTACGAGCTCCTACACCGTATCAAACACAAAAGAAATAATTACTACCCCCCAAAAATAATCATAGACTTTGAGCAAGCCATGATTCAAACCATTAAAAAAATAAGCGCCCACACAGCTATGCATGGTTGTTCCTATCATTTCAATCAAAGTATATAGTGACACCTCCAAAATCTGCACTTGGGGACTTATTACGAGTATGGCGGTCCTTGCGGGGTGGTCCAACCACTGCCACCACTGCGTGTCTGCCTACCTTATTTCGAGTGTGGCGGTCAGACCTCCACAGGATCGCTGCATCCACTGGTATACAGGATCCTGCAGCAGTGGCACAGCGGAAAAGGGCAGGAATATGCTGGTGATTCTGCAGCGGCACCCCCAAGCGTATTCCGAGTTGCATTTCCACCACCCATTTCATGACGGTGAATCCGCTTTAAAAATGGTGGTGGAGATGCTACTAAGGGGGCCCTC
This sequence comes from Triturus cristatus, assembly GCF_964204655.1. NCBI lineage: Eukaryota > Metazoa > Chordata > Amphibia > Caudata > Salamandridae > Triturus > Triturus cristatus. Next base: position 348,564,527 of record NC_140582.1, read on the forward strand.
CAGCTGCTTCTGTGCCTGGGGGTTGATGTAGGTGGCACATGTTGTGCCCCCCTGGAATTACACACCCCTTCCTGTACGGTGTGGCATGCACAAAATGTTACATTACACACCATATAGGAATGTTCTGCAGGCGCTGTCACGACTGCAGTCTGCTGTTAAGGCTCTCCTATGAGCCTAACACAGCTGCCGTTGTGAGAACGCCACAATATACAATTCTACAAACATCCAATTTGCTTTTGAATTCAAACCAATAAAATTAAGACAAACTTAGTCTCCTAAAGGACTCATTCAAAGACACTTTAGTTGGCAGACTGTATCACTCCGGACATAGATACCAACCAAAATTCTAAATACCATGGAGAAATGTCTATGACAGCACCTTGGCACGCACAGTGGAAGGATGGCACAATGCATTCCAATCCATATTAGGCAGAACCCAACCTATATCAAAGCTACCAACAACTAGGTGCCTGATTATGATGTTGGTCGGAAACTCTTCCGACCAAATCATTTTCAAAATTGTTTTTGACCCAATCGGGTTCTGAAAGTCCAACCAACAGATTAGGATGCTTCTGAACATCATTCGGTCCGACTTGCATTGACTTCTATGGGAACTTGAGTTCTGAAAGAGAATACAGGCTCCCATTGAAAAAAGGGGTGGTTGGGGGAAACGTTGCACGCTGTGACGGGCACCCCATGATGCCTGCCTGCCACACTGCGCATGGTTGTAAAGAAGGGTCCCATGAGTATCATTACGGGCCCCAACCGGAGGCCTACACATGAAGGGGGGCCAGCTACAGGCCCCCAAAGTCAGATTCCAAACAGCTGTTTCGTGTCAGTCAGACCAATTTGGAACGGCTGTCAGAATCAGACATCGTAATCGCTCCGTCGGAAACAGTGCCCATAGAGCCTTACGTTTTGGCTCCAAATGACTCTGGCTGTCTGAATGGCGATCAGAACCAAATCGGACAACCAAGACAGTTTCCTTGCATCGTAATGGGTCGGTCGGAAATGTATCAGATTCAGTCGGAAACATAGTTTCCGAAACGGATTCTCCAAATTTGAATCCCATCTGGAGCCTTTCTGACCCACATCGTAATTGGCCCCTAAGAATGGAACAATTTGTTACCCAAATTGCCCTAAATTTAGCAAACAAGCCAAAAGAATGTTCGTTATTCTACTATTTAAAATCAAACTCTTCATCAATAACAAAGGAATACATTACTTATATATGATTACTTAAAGCATCTGAAAAATTAAATAGTACTCTACCACAGTGCTCAAAAACTGTGATAAATTCTAAGCCAACAAACCAAATGTATTTTATTTTAAATCATGAATGTAATATTTTATTGCATCAGTCACAAACACTTAAAATACCAATATTAATGAAGACTGATGTGATAATACTATATATCAATTATTAAAAATAGAATGTACAAGCACCAACTAAAAATTAAAAAACAAATGCAAGCCATCACATATCATAATTACAACACTTAAGCCAAAGAAGTCCACATAACAATCACAGAATACCAACATAAACCTTTTAAAACAACAGTTACCAACAAAAGAGAAATAAAATAAATAATACTTACTATTCTGTAGCTGCAGATTTTTCGGTATCCAAGTATTCTGCCAAAAATAGTAAGATTACTGTCCAAAAAGCCCAAGAGAAAATGCAAAAATGATATGAATCCAATAAAATTCTGTCAAAGCATTTTAAAGTATGTAGGAACCAGAAAAATCCCCAGAAAAAGTGCATTGAAAAATAAACGTTCCAGAAAAACGCATTGGTTTGCTATAAACCAAAAATGCTTCCCTCAAAAAAAATGTAAACTCTCAATCATCATAGCACATGATTGTAGATAAAAACCTTTAAATTAAAATAAACAACCAACCCTCAAAGACACAATACAGTCCCAAAATATACATTAAGGTTAATCATCAAAAACTAACTAACATAACTTAACCAAACATTACCAAAAGAGTCTACAAAATTAAAACCTACAAACTAGTGAAAAACAATACCAATAATATATCTAAGTATGCAACACACCAAAAAAACAACACTATAACTATCTTCTAGACCCTTCCTCTAGCTCCCCCCTACTGTCAAAACCCTTAAAAATCATTTAAAAATATGTACCTGTTCCTAAGAAGAGCAGTACCTTGCCACAAAATGGTTCTGGAAAATAGACTAAAAAGTAACACAAATAGATTACAAATGAGAAAGAAGTGGTAAAAACAATGTCCGCTACGTGAACTAAAACAAAAGACTATCTCCCTATAGAAGGTTCAGAAATGTTAATAAAGTGTTGAACAGTGTAAAATTAAAATTTAAAATGTACAACATACAATACTATGTATATGTAATTTTACATATTTTTTATTTTTGAAGTAGTAAAATAAATATAAGATACAATGTGTAATATGTCTCTATTACATAACAAAAGTAATTACAAATATTACTGTATACAAACATACAAATAATTAACCCCTTCCCCGCTCATGACGGAACCACTCCGTCATGAGCCACGGTTGCCGTGTGCTCATGACGGAGTGGTTCCGTCATGCCGCGACCGTTGGCGGCCGCTCCGCCCACGTGGCGCTGTTTCCCCGCCTGTGCGGGGGGACAATGCAACTGGGCGGAGTCATGACGGAACCACTCCGTCATGAGCACAGCTCAACCGTGGCTCATGACGGAGTGGCTCCGTCATGAGCACAGCGCCACCGCGCTGCCCCCCCCACACCCCCCAGCGCTGCGGCGGAATTCCCGTTGCAGCGAAGGGGTTAATTTATTTTATTTCTAATAAACAACAATAATAATAAAATAAACTATTTCTTCAATATACAAATTACAGTAAAAAAATTGATGGACACTTATAGGGTGACATTTACTATTCCCACTCTATTCCAGTCATACTGGGGAAGGCATTGGACACTAAAGTGGTTAAAATTACCATTCCCACTAAAATATCAACCAACTTAGGGTATATGTTGGACACTAAAGGGGTGCCATTTATGATTCCCACTCCAATCTCAAACAATTTGGAAACAGCATTGAACACTAAAGTGGTGACATTTCAAATCGCCATCCCACTTTACACCAATTTTAGGAAAGTGCTGGACACTAAAGGGGTTACATTTACTATTCACACTCCAATCTAAACCAGTTTGGAGAAGGTGTTGAACACTAAAGGGTTGACATCTATTATTCCCACTCCAGTCTAAACCAATTTTGGGAACGTTTTGGACACTAAAGGGGTGACATTACCATTCACACGATAATCTAAAGCATTTATTACTCCCACTCTACTCTAAACCAATTTGGGGAAGGTGTTGGACAATAAAGGGGTTACATTACTATTCACACGATAATCTAAACCATTCTGAGGAAGGTGTTGGACAATAAAGGGGTTACATTTACTATTCCCAATTCAATCTAAACCGATTTGGGTAAGGCATTGGACACTAAAGGGTTGATATTAACTATTCCTACTGCAATCTAAACCAATTTGAGGTAGGAATTTGATAATAAAAGGGTGACGTTTCCTATTTCCACTCCAATTTGAACCAATACGGGGAAGGCGTTGGACACTAAAGAGGTGACATTAATTAATCCCTCTCCAATCTAAAATAATTTGAGGAAAGTACTTGACACTAAAGGGGTTATATTAACTGTTCCCACTCCAACCTAAACTAATTTAGGAAAGAAATTGGACACGAAAGGGGTGACATTAACTATTCCCACTCCAATACAAACCAATCTGGGGAAGGCACTGGACACTAAATGGGTTACATTTACTATTTCACTTCCAATGTATACACATTTAGGAAAGGCATTGGATACTAAAGGGATGACATTTACTAATCCCACTCCAATAGAACCATATTGGAAGAAGGTGTTGGACACAAAAAAGGTAACATTTAGGGCCTGATTATGACTTTGGCGGTCCTACAGTGGGGGTGGCTATGTGCCATCTGCTGTAGCACTGCCAAAGCTGTGGTGCGATCACCTGCTAGATTAGGAGTTAAATTCTAGTCTGGTGGATGGTCCTGCGGTGGTCTGACTGCAGCGGCTGTTAGGCTCAAAGAAGGCCATCAGAGTGCCAACTACACCTTCCATGCTTCCTGTCATACATGCAACACCATCCAGGAACTGGGGGTGCAAATCCAAGGGGGCACTACATGTGCCCTTCGCATGCCCCCTAAGGCCCATGAGCAGCAGGAGGCCATGTCAGGTCCCCTTAGTTGCCACTCTGCCACCCTCTTCCATGAAATGGGCCATGGACAGGCAATTTGTAATATGCTTAGGTGTGCCTCATATTGCTGCTCCTGTCAGCACTGCCTCCACCGCATGGGATCATTGATCCTGGAAGATCCAGTGATCTGGTGGCTGCCCGGCCGCCTCACTCAAAATACTGTGAGTGGAACTGCAGTGTGACGGTGGTTGGACCACCACCACGAGTACGGCGGTCCTGTAATCAGACACTTACTATATCCATTCTAATCTAATCCAATGCGGGGAAGGTATTGAACACTAAAAGGGTGAAATGTAATACTCCCACTCTAATCTAAGGCTATTTGAAGAAGGTGCTGGATTAAAGGGATGAATTTTACAATGGGTGCTTCAATATAAAATCATTTTAAACAAGGTAGCACATATTAAACAACTTACATACACAGTTCATTTTACATATTCATGCTCCTTTTTTTTCAATATAGGGTGCATTCAAAAATTATGTAAAAAAATACTCGAAACTACTAGCCTCTATATACAAATTTAGATGTTCAATTAAGATAATATATGTTCAATGCTATTATTAGTTAAACTATTTAAAAAACATTTTTCTAACATTTCTAAACTTTAAACCATAAAATATTTAACTAATATTGTAAATGTTAAAAATCATAAAATCTAAAAACCTGTAAATAAATGTTGTAATTTTATGAATATAAAATAGAATTTTTGAATAGAATTATAAATAAAAGAATTAACATTTCTACAGTTGAAACTTATTTTTTAAATATAAAAAATAAACAAAATAACCTGAATATTGTATTTAAACAAAATATTTTGCTATGCATTTAGATTTTTTTATTAAAAAAATTGTTTATATATATATATATATATATATATATATATATGCCCACCGTGCGTGCACGGCACTAACTGCGTAAAGTGGGCGCGCGGTGCACGAAGCGCACCGCGTGCTCACTGTGCGCGCACGGTGCGCGAAGCGCACCGTGCGCGCACGGAACGAACTGCGTTAAGTGGGCGCGCACGCCACGAATGGCGTAAAGTAACTTAGCATTTAAAAAAACGGACAAATTCACTGAAAAAACCATAGGTTTCACACACGTTATAGTTAGGAATTAGCATTTAAAAAACCTTGCAAATTCACTGAAAAAACCATAGGTTTCACACATGTTATAGTTAGCGGAAATTTTACTGATAAAAAACCAATGAAATTCCCCCGTTATAGTTAGTGCAGGCAACTATAACTCACACGACCGCAATCCTCTGCTGATGCTAATACTGTATTTAGACACTTATTTGCCCATGTCTTCTTCCATACATTTTTAGCTATACATATATTACAAATATTTTTTTTTCATAAAGACACATATGTCATCAGCAGAAGATTGCGGTCGCGTGAGTTATAGTTGCCTGCACTAACTATAACGGGGGAATTTCATTGGTTTTTTATCAGTAAAATTTCCGCTAACTATAACATGTGTGAAACCTATGGTTTTTTCAGTGAATTTGCAAGGTTTTTTAAATGCTAATTCCTAACTATAACGTGTGTGAAACCTATGGTTTTTTCAGTGAATTTGTACGGTTTTTTAAATGCTAAGTTACTTTACGCCATTCGTGGCATGCGCGCCCACTTAACGCAGTTCGTTCCGTGCGCGCCCACTTTACGCAGTTAGTGCCGTGCACGCACGGTGGGCACGCGGTGCGCTACGCGCACCGCGTGCCCACGTTACGCTAGATGGGCCATGTACGCACGATGCGCTTCGCGCACCGTGCGCACATGGAGGACATATGATGCACTTCGTTTTGAAAGGTAATATTTTAATTTTTCGTATATGTTATAAACAATGCACAAATGGTGCCCTTCGGGCACCATTTGCACACGGGGTGGAGAGAGTGTGGATAATTTTTTTTTTTATTATTTTTTTAAAAAATATTTTAGTTTAACTCATCTTTAATAAGCCATGCACAATTGGTGCCCTTCGGGCATCAATTGCACACGGGGTGGGGAGAGTGTGGATAATTTTCTTTTTTTTTATAATTTTTTAGGTAGGTAGGTAGTAGGTAATATATATATATATATATATATCGTATCAACAAATACCTCCTTCCGTACTCGAATGGACCCTGGGGGAGTGGCGTACATGCCGGCGGAGATGAACCGGCTGTTCAATAATTGTAGTTACTCTGTTGCAGTAAGGACGCTCTCAGGAATCAAAAGGAACCAGAAATGGTTTCAGAAAAACTGCTGTTTATTCAAACACAACGCGTTTCGCCGTCTGGCTTGGTCACGTGTTAGTGACAACACTGAAAATGCCCGCATATATAACACAATGAACAGAGAAAGAGGACATCGTGGGAAAGATAATAATAATATTATTCCTCGCAGGTTCTTAACGTGAGACAAAAATAATGTTAAATGCACATTAAATTCCAACAACTTTGCATATTCAATCAAAATGACATCTCATTATAAAAGGAAATTGTCAACTTGTGCAATGTTTCTATGTTCATTGTGTTATATATGCAGGCATTTTCAGTGTTGTCACTAACACGTGACCAAGCCAGACGGCGAAACGTGTTGTGTTTGAATAAACGTTAAAGCAAAGGGTAAACCCACAAATCACAGACGGCGAAACGTGTTGTGTTTGAATAAACGTTAAAGCAAAGGGTAAACCCACAAATCACTGGGACCTGGGTAATTAAGCAGTATAGGGGAGAACGGGTCCCAGAGTATACAGACTTATTAAGAGCTAACACACAATCAATAACAAAGAGTACAAAAAAAGTGATGACAAAGTGTTATTTAATCACACTTTGGCAAGATACACATTTTTAATAAATACGATCGACTGTGATCAAAAAGTGCGGGGTGCCAAGGAAGGGAAAGGGGGTAGTGAGTTTAGTGAGGTAAAAAAGGGGTAAGTGACATATAAATTGGATGAAACTGTCACAACTTAATTGTAAGGCAAAACAATTTTAAGCCATAGAATCCAGATCAAATTCATTGGTTTGAGGAATAGATTATTTACAAGAACCATGTACAAACAAGAACACAGCGTGAAATGCACTGTTGGATGTACTGGCAATGAAGTATTGTCGACGTTTCGACCCCTGTACATAGGTAGGTGAGTCGGCTCCTTACTAGCGGGGTCTTCTTCAGGACAAAGGACAGTGTGACCGGGGGAGTGGCAACAACCCCTTCTCCCAAAATGTTGATCTATGGAAGAGATATATCGACGATATATTATTGATTTGGAATGGCGATATAGTTCAACTTAACATGTTCCATGAATGGCTTAACCAGTGTGACCATGATATCCAGTTCACCATCCAGTCTGATCCTCTGGAGATACCATTCCTTGATCTAACATTTTTTAGTGAAGATGACAAGCTCTGCACGACCCTGTACAGAAAACCCACTGAACGAAATTCACTTCTAAGATACAGCTGTTACCACCCTCGCGGCTTACGAGACAATCTTCCAGTGGGACAATTTTTACGAATCCGTAGAAATTGTACGAAGAGATCTGATTACCTAACTGAGTCCGAAGACCTGAGCGCCAGACTCATTTCAAGAGGATACCCAAAGCGTTTGGTTAAAAGGGCCCAGAAAAGGGCTTGGTTCAATCCACGGGAAACCCTTCTAAAGGCCAAAGAACCTGCTGCCCCAGCCCACAACAAAATGATTTGCGTTACAACCTTTTCGACCAGAAGCAACGCAGTAAAGAGGATAATCAACAAGCATTGGAGCCTTGTATCAACTGAGATTGATCAACCATCCCTGCCAATGCATTCCTTCAAAAAAGCAATGAGTATTAAGGATCATGTCGTCCATTCCTTCCTTGAGGACCCAGTGGAACCGACCATCCAGTCACTTTGGAATTTACCACCTGTTATAGGCCATTTCAAATGTGGGTCGTGCAAAGCATGCCCAACAACAATTCAATCCAGAAGTTTTGTTTATAAACATCACGTTGTTACACTTGACTCCCATACTAACTGTAACTCTACTGACGTTATTTATGGGATCCTCTGCCCATGTGGCCAATTATATGTTGGCCAAACACAGCAGAAGATAAAAGTGAGAATATTGCAACACCAGAGCAGAATAAGATGCCAGGTTACAGGTGCACCCTTAGTTGAGCATTACAAACAGTTGGGACATGGCCCAGACCAAATTCAGTGGATTGTGTTAGAAAAAACGAGACTGGGGCCAAGGGGAGGCGACATATCCTCTATCCTTAATGTCAGGGAGTGGAAATGGATGAATCGCTTTGATACCATCAATATGGGCTTAAATGAACAAGATCCTAGCAATGCACAGTTGGCTTGTCTAAATATTTAGGCACCTTGACCTCTCTATGCCATTAACTAGCTTGATGATAATTATGTTCTCATAATGTATCTGCTTGGTTGTTCTTTGGATTTATGCATTGATTCATTGTACACATACATCTGTTTTGACCATAGATCCATTCAATATGTAATTTTTATTTTCTGTTACCACCTACAGCAAATGTATCTATCGATCTATGTATTCCTGAATTTGACCAAGGCGACCCCTTTCGTAATCTTTGGTATTATTCATGGGTCATAATACATGTCAAACAAGTCTGTATATTCGTTGATGACTAATGTTCACATTTTGATGGTCCTTTAACATGCTCAACCTATTCCGAGATGTTGCTTTTTCTCTTACCAATGTATCCATCTTTAACATCCAGATCTATGTTGTTTATTCCTCTAAACGCTTGAACCTTCAACAAACTTTATGACATTGTTTCCATCCAGGTTGTAATTATATGTTTAGAACTATTATGTGGCTCTTACAATATTTATTTGCCCAAAATGCCGCTTTGCCCCTTTTTTTACTAAATAATGACAATTGCTGAATCATCTCGAAAAGAAACAACATCTGTTGTCTTTCTTCCAATACATTTTCTGACTGTAGGCATTTAGCGTCTGCGCCGCGTCTAACGTCACGCGGCGCGTCTCTCTACTTCAATGCTTACTCAGTGCCTCATTAGTGCTTTTCCTACGAATCCCGAAGATAGCGGGTGCTGCCGTCTCTAACGGTAAGGGATACATTACTCTTTCCCCATGCTTTAGCCTCGAGTTTTTTTAGTTTTTGTTGTAGGAAGAACTGCCGAGATACTTTTCCGGCATGCAGCGTATATTGTAGCGTTTTCTCTGAGGCTCAGTTTTCTACCATTAGACGGGCTATAGAGCCGTTTACACTGCAACCTCTGTCATTTAAGGCTATACCCGTAGGGGGCAGGGTTATGTTCACCACACTTGACCCTATCAAAGTTTTTAATGAGTTGTTGCCATCCCCGCTGTCACCCGTAGCTTTCCTTTCAAATGTGCTGAATAGCAGCACACCCTTTAAAGTTAAAGTTATGTTTTCTGGTGATAGTTTTGGGTTTCTTGTCCTTTGCGCTTTACTTCCCTTAGGTTTGGGTTTTTTAAGAAGTGTGTATTACCACTATTTTACCTTATTTCTAGAGGCTGGAATCCTTTGTGATTAGGTTCACTCTCCCCACCGATGGTGCGCCACGGAGTGTGATGTTGGAGCTATTAATTTCTCCGATTTTTTCGAAATTGGCAATTAAGTAAGTTAATCATGCCGAAATCATTTTGAATTCTCATGTATCCTGTATTTGTATCACGGATCTTCACCATGACACCTTATAATTCTTTTTAGGTGTCACTCACCCCACCCCCATTGGGAGCTTATCAGCCCCTGCGCCATCTGACGCCAAGCGGTTATTGATTACATGTCCACCTTCCTATTGGGTAAATATAGTCATTTGTTTCCTATTGAGTCCCCTCCATCTTGTCTGTTTGGGATTCCTATTTTATAATACCGACTTAATATTTTTATAGGTGCCACTCCCCCGGTCACACTGTCCTTTGTCCTGAAGAAGACCCCGCTAGTAAGGAGCCGACTCACCTACCTATGTACAGGGGTCGAAACGTCGACAATACTTCATTGCCAGTACATCCAACAGTGCATTTCACGCTGTGTTCTTGTTTGTACATGGTTCTTGTAAATAATCTATTCCTCAAACCAATGAATTTGATCTGGATTCTATGGCTTAAAATTGTTTTGCCTTACAATTAAGTTGTGACAGTTTCATCCAATTTATATGTCACTTACCCCTTTTTTACCTCATTAAACTCACTACCCCCTTTCCCTTCCTTGGCACCCCGCACTTTTTGATCACAGTCGATCGTATTTATTAAAAATGTGTATCTTGCCAAAGTGTGATTAAATAACACTTTGTCATCACTTTTTTTGTACTCTTTGTTATTGATTGTGTGTTAGCTCTTAATAAGTCTGTATACTCTGGGACCCGTTCTCCCCTATAGTGTTTGAATAAACAGCAGTTTTTCTGAAACCATTTCTGGTTCCTTTTGATTCCTGAGGGCATACTTACTCCAACAGAGTAACTACAATATATATATATATATATATATATATAGTACAATGAAAATGAAAATTTGTCAACAAAAATATTAATGTAACAAAATATTTTTGGGGGGGAAATCATTTGCATAACTTCAAAATTATTAGCATACATTTTTATTTAAAATATATAAATATATTTTTAAAAACCACCCTTACCCCCTAAAAAAACTATATCGCTCTTCTAAACAAATTATTGCACAATCATTTATCTACATCAAAGCAACAAAATATATAGATTTCAACAATTTCATAACTAAAAAAAACTTAATATAAACACAAGTATAATAAAACAGATACAATAAAACGCAGTCTAATAAATTATATAATAATTAACTATTACAAATGATAATGCATCCATTGATATTTAGTACATCAATATTTTTTACTAACAAACATTAGAAACAATATTTGTATGTTTGATATTCCTATTGATGATATTTTTGATGTCCCAATATTCTTGAAAGAATATTTTTTCATCCCATTATTTTTTTTGATATTCTGTCCAAACACCTAATGCTTCTTGACACGCTTCTTAGCATATCCTCTGACTCTCACATCAAGTTAGGAAGCAAGAAGATCCTAGGCAGGGAAGAGTCATGTATTCTAGTTCTTACAGTGGCTTTTAATATTGTTGATTATGAAATCCTTCAAAAAGGTGATGGAGTGGATCTCACTGCCACGTAGTGAGTTATCTTCGGCTTGAGTGACATATCCAACACTATAAAAATGGGCAATGTGCACTTTTACCTTTACCGCTTAGAATGCCACAAGCGATTTAGCCTGTCACTGGATCGCATCCACCACCCCTCATCTGGGTGATTAGACATGAGGAATGGACATCAGTGCTGCAGCAGAAGAAACAGTGAACATAGATGGCCAACAAAAATTCCGACAAACATTCAATAAATGAGGTAGAGAGGAGGAAGGAGAAGGAGATGGGAGAGTAAAATCAATAAATTACAGTAAATATTTTTGTATTCTGTTCTGGATATTACATAACAATTCTGGTTTTGTTGGTGCTGTTATGTTTTGGTTTATTAAAACAATAATAAAAAGATTTCTTTGAAAAAAATAAACACAAACTATCCACTGGGATGAACCTGGTGCCTGTAAACGAAAGGAGATACATCATGATTGGCCTTAATCTTTTGCCTTTGACTCGGTCTAGCACAACCAGATACTCATGGTTGCCACTCTGTGCTTTTGTTGCCATTTCTAATTAAATCTTTAAAAATTCAAACCTCTAGTTCCACATATTGGGTTTCTGTTGTTTAGGTGCCATTTTATTTATTAAATGTTACTTAATTTTTCTAAATAACTTTGGGATTTTTCTTGTAATGTGTTTTCACTTTATTACTGTTTGATAACCTCATAAATACTTTACACATTACCTATAAGTTAAGCCTGGATTATCTGTGCCACAGCTAACAGGTGTTAGAGCACAGGTTTGTGATTATGATTTGAGGTGGGTTCTTAACCCCCTCAACTTGTAATCCAATTTCTTACAAACATATATTTTCTGCTTGCATTTTATCTGAATATTAGCTTCGCACATGAGGCTACAACACAAAAAAATGGCCTGGAAGTGACTGGAGCATGGCTCTCAAACCACTTCCTAAAGGTAATCCCAGACATAACCGAATTCCTTATCTTTGCCCTAAATATTAATAACCTACAACTGGACCCTGGACGTAAACCCATGGGGGAACCCACAATTGTTGTTGAATAAAATTGGTTTTCATTTTCGGCACCAACCCCTCTCTGAAATGTCACATACTCAATGGGGCCGATTCCGATCCTGTATTTTTTTTTTCCGTACGACTCGCATCCGTAATTTTTCCCGTACGAATCGTACAAGTCCCATCCCACCCGTGAAGTACGATTCGAACGGGAAAAATACATACGGATCGGCCCGATCTGTACGAATTCGATCGGGAAAAGTTGTATGAGACGGACCAGGACACTTTCCGTACGAAGCCTAAAAATACAGTCCGACCGTACAAGTACGATCCGGAACGGCTTTCCGATTTAGGATTCGTATGGAAAACGTCCCGTACACGGGGAATGACTTTACCCGCTACAAAGCAAACTTTGTATGACTCGTATCCCGGGAAAAGTAGTTCCCGGGGTGCGAGTCGTACAGGCCCCCCATGCATATGTACGCACCTCACAACAGCATCGCGTATCTACACACCTTACAACAACATCATCGCGTATATGTACGGTGCGTACCCCAACATCACAACATCATCGCGTATGTACGGTGCGTACCCCAACATCGCGTATGTACGCAACCCACAACAACATCATTGCATATGTACGGTGCGTACCCCAACATCGCGTATGTACGCACATCACAACAACATCATCGCGTATGTACGGTGCGTACCCCAACATCGCATATATATGCACCTCACAACAACATCATCGCGTATGTACGGTGCGTACCACAACACCGCGTATGTACGCATCCCACAACAACATCATCGCATATGTACGGTGCGTACCCCAACATCGCGTATGTAGGCACCCCACAACAACATCATCGCGTATGTACGGTGCGTACCCCAACAACGCATATGTACGCACCCCGCAACAAAATCATCACGTATGTATGGTGCGTACCCCAACATCGCGTATGTACGCACCCCACAACATCATCATCGTGTATGTACGGTGCGTACCCCAACATCGCGTATGTATGCATCCCACAACAACATCATCGCGTATGTACGGTGCATACCCCAACATCGCGTATGTACGCACCCCACAACAACATCATCATGTATGTACGCACCTCACAACAACATCATCGTGTATGTATGGTGCGTACCCCAACATCGCGTATGTACGCACCCCACAACAACATCATCACGTATGTACGCACCTCACAACAACATCATCGCGTATGTACGGTGCATACCCCAACATCGCGCATGTACGCACCCCACAATAACATCATCACGTATGTACGCACCTCACAACAACATCATCGCGTATGTACGGTGCGTACCCCAATATCGCATATGTACGCACCCCACAACAACATCCTCACGTATGTACGCACCTCACAACAACATCATCGCGTATGTACGGTGCATACCCCAACATCGCGTATGTACCCACCTCACAACAACATCGCGTATGTACGCACCGTACATAGGCAATGTAAAACAGCACAAGGAGGGTCTATTCGACTCGCACAACACCACAAAACACGTCTACAGTGCACAAAACATGGAAATGACTGACATGGCCACATCCAAACAGGCAAACAGAGGGGCAAACTCACAACCACCCCTTATAACACACCCACCATAAATTCAAACTGAGGCCCACCCACAAATGGACCAATAAAAAGGGCCCACACACACAAACCATGAGCCTTTGCAACAGACTCACTGCAGCTAGAGAGCACACACCAACAGCTGCACCCATCCACCTTAACATTTACACCTTCACACAACCTCCTTCACACATACCCCCTCTTCACATTCAGACCCACAACTTCACATTCACACCCACACACCCACAACCATCCACACCCTCACCCCACACCATGCCCACAGACAAGAATCCAAAGTTCACAAGGGAGGAGCTGGAGATCCTTGTCAATGAAGTCATCAGAGTCGAGCCACAGCTGTTTTGAACATTGGTCAGACAGACCAGCATAGTCGAAAAATCACGCCTGTGGCAGAGGATCGTCGATAGGGTGAATGCTGTTGCACCTATCAGAAGGACTAGGACTGAATGCCAAGCCAGGTGGTACGATCTGCAGAGGGCGGTCAAGCGAAAAATGAATGACGACTACGCCCAGAGCAACATCACTGGAGGGGGTGGGCCCCGCAGACCAGTACATTTCCATCCCTGGGAGGAGAAGGTGATGGCCCTGCTTCCGCCGGTGGGAGTACATGGACGTCAAGGACTTCCAGATCCTGGTGAGTACACAAACAACTTACGTAACATGGGGGTAATGGCATCCACACCCCAACTACACAAAATGCACGCAACTACCCTCAAGCCCTCACCGGCCACAACCACAGTCAAAAACAACTCTAATGCCAATAGCATGTGTCTGTCCCATTGAGAAAGCAAGGCCATGCTATGTCCCATGCTGCACGAAGCACCAACCCAAGAATGGATGTCCCGTATGCTGGGAGGGTGGGTGTCACTAAACGCATTGTTGAACTCCAATTCAGACACAATAGCCCTCATCCCATATGGCCCAGGTACATACCCATGCACCATGCGCAATGCACAGGGATTGGGAAAGTACTGACAAGATAGCTGACACTTGACCCGGGTGTAGGCAGCACAAGGCCTTCCTGTGACCAGTGCAAACACAAACATCAAGACAACAAGGTCAGATATCTAGGACAGGAACTCACACTCACTGTCATGGCAGCATGCTCCATGGGGGGACAGCAAGCCACATCACCTGGGAGCCCCAGTGCCAAATCACACTACACCCACCAGCAGGCCCTGTCACACACACCCCTTACACAAGCAGACACCCCCGGGACAGGCAATGGATTTACCCACTGTCACAATGGACATGTAACACAACAACACCAATACATAGCCGAAGAAGCATCCAAGCCAAAAATCTACATGTCAAAGACTCAGGAGAACATATCAATCTGTCCCCCGCAACATACCCATCCACAAGTGAACATTGAGGAGAATGCTAGGCATATACAACTACCTGGAGGAACATTGCCAACTTGAATGTGTATGAAACATGGATGTTGCATGAAACAGCATTAACATTGTCTGTCTCTCACACATAGGGCAACGTGATGATTCTCCCCCCAACAATGGGGGTGAACAATCACAGTCCCAGGCTCGGGAGGAACCTGATCCCACTGACAGCGATGCCTCTCAACACTCCGCAGATGACCCCGACCGACCTGGACCCTCTGGTGTCCAAGCCCCTGCAGCACCTGGTTCAGGAACATCTGTGCCAACCACCACCCCCATTCCTGCCACATCCCAGGAGACACCGAGGAGCCCTGCCCGCAGTGAACACCTGAGCCAGTCTGACCAGGAGGGACAAGGTGCGCCGGGCACCCAGGAGGAGGCAGACAACACTGCCACTGCCATCCCTCAGGGGTCCCGTAGACCCGATGTGCCCACAACGGCAGCCCAGGCTCATGTGGGCAGGGGTGGTGGGAGTGGAGGCAGGCGGAGGGGAGAACCTGACCAGCCAGCTGAAGGGACCGGTATGTCACACATAGACAACATCATGGACGCATACCGGCGTGACACCAGGGAGTTCAGCCAGGTAGTGGTGACCCTCACAGAGAGGAAGAACCAGCAGGCCGAGCAACACACCAGTCAACAAGAACACCAAGGATGGATGGAGGCAAGACTGGCTGAGCTCCTGGCGGTGCAAAGGGACATAAGCCATTCACTCCGTCGGATCGCCGACAACATGGGCAACCCTCCCTGTGCCACCAGGCGAAGACCACCACCAGCCACAGGGAGGGAGGAGGAGGAGGATTTGTCTGACGGAGCATCCCACGCATCGTCAAGGCCTGCATCTGAGGGTCCCTGGAGGAAGGTGGGTCGTCCACGGAAAAGACCGTGAGAGGCAGCAGACCATCCACATCTCCCAGGTCACCTGGCATGGCACCTGGCCTCCATGTGCGACAGCATTACCTCATTGACTGACATCATCTGCCACATGGACTTGCTGGTCACAGTCTGACCAATGATGCCAAACACTGTAGCCTGGACTCTGATGACTTCAAATGCCAAGGATCTCATCTCCCCCTGTGAACTTTGGATTCTATGGTCCCTGTATTGCACCTTTTTCTGTGCACAAATCACGCCCCAGACCTAAAATAAAAAAAATTATAATTGTAATTTTATGTTGCAGTCATTTAGCATGAGTTCACAACATATGTGTGGGGATATGTCAAAGTATGCCTGAGTGTGGAACTAACTCCAGCCATCCATACACTTGGATCTGAGTCCGGTCCAGGACACACATGGGTCACAATGTATCACCAAATACAGACATGGAGCCCAATCCTCACCCGTGATGGCCTCAAGCTGCTGAGGGGGGGCTTGCAATACTGCTCAGACAGACCAATTTGCCAGAGTATCATGAAGGTGTAGAGGTCACGGGTCATGTTGAAGTGCCTGGGGAGGGAGTCCCAGGTCTGTTTTGCGAGGTGGGAGAACTATCTCCTGCATGCAGTTGTTCTGTGGATGTGATGAATGGTGGCCAGGGCAAGGTGGGCTGCATGGAGTTGGGGCAATGGGGTGTTGGATGACAGACGTCCAAGGTCGGTTTTGGGTCTGGGGTTGTGGTCTGCCTCTTGAGTGTGGTTCAGGAGTCTGAAGGTGACCCTGCAGCCAACTGTGAGCCATTCTAGCTATCTCAGGTGGACGGTGATGTGGCTGGGGCGGGGTATGTTGAAGATAAGGTGTGCGGATGCACCCTGGATGTGGACAACTTCAGTTTTGCTGTTGTTCCTCCATAGAGGGCGTTGCTGTAGTTGACCCGGCTGGCGTCGTGGACCTGGGGGACGGTCTGTCTTGCCTTGGAGTGGATCTATCTGTGGATCATTTGCAGCATGCGGAGAGTGATGCAGCATGTGGTACAGATGGTGTTGAGTTGCATGGTAATTGTGAGCGATGAGTCCATGATGAACACCAGCTTGCGTGCATGGCCACTGGGTGCTGGTGCAGTGCTCAGGCCGGTGGGACACAAGCAGTTGACCCTGCCATTAGGAGACAATCCTCAGATGATGATCTCAGTCCTGTCCAAGTCCAGCCTCAGGTGGCTGATGGTCAGCCATTCATCAACGGATCTCCTGGTTTCTTGAAGGTTGGATCTGGCAATGGCTGGGTCTTTGGTGAGGTTGAGGAGCAGCTGGGTGTCAATGGCATACGAGTTGATGATGAGGTCGTGTGCGCATGTGATGGTGGAGAGGGTGGTCATGTAGACATTGAAGATCGTCACGCTGAGAGATTAGCCCTGGTGCATGGGCCACATGACCCCAGTGTACTACATGCTGCAGGGTGGAGGCCGACTCCCTGGGCCTTGCTGGTGAGCTACTTGGTGATTTAATCCTGGGCCCTCCTCTGGATACCAGTGTTGGAGATGTGCGAGCTGACAGTGTGGTAGCACATGGTGTAGAATGCCGTTGAGAGGTCAAGGGGGGTGGTCTCACCATTGTTGAGTAGGGCTAAGTTGTTATTGGTGGTGGCAATGATGACGGTTGCAGTGGTGTGATTACTGTGGAAGATGTTCTGGTGCCGGTTGCCTGGAGCTGTTTGCGCGGAGGAAGTTTGTCAGTCACTCGTTAAGTGTCTTCCTGATGACATTTGCTGGGTAGGGAAGCAGGGTGATGTTCCAGGAGATCCTGCGGTACTGCCATCCGTTGTTGAAGAAGGGCCTGGGTCTCTGCATGCCTCCAGCTCCCTTGGAATGTGGCAAACTCAAATGAGACATTCAGGACGCCCTGGACGTGGGCTTCAAGGATGGGGAATGATGTGGTTGAGATGTTGTGTGGGAAGGGGCCTGATGGAGAGCCAGAGTGGATGGTGCACATGAGCCAGGTGGTGTATTTGTTGCTGACGGGAGTCCATAACCTGAGGGGGGTTTGTCATGCGGATAATAGTGCTGTCTGCTTCTGTGTGCCAAGGCTGTCGTGTATGGCCATGAGCTTGCAGTGGTAGAAAGTTGCAAGGGATGTGATCTGCCTTGCAAGGGTGGGGTGTCTTTTGGATGGAGATCTGCTGTCAGTTCACTCACAATGCTGATGAGCTCCTTGATGTGGTGTGTTTTGGTGCCTCTGCCCTATCTGAAGGATCTCCACTTGTCCTTGCTGATGATATGGTGATGGCTGTGTGTGGCGTTTTCCAGGGCTGTAAGGTAAATGAAGGTACTTTGTGTTTCAAGGTTTGCACAAGAGTCTGGCTCGATCTGTATGAGTCCAGTAGGTCTGCCTTGTCCCAGGTGGCTTAACTGTTGTTGTGCTTCACAAGTCCATCAATGTGGCAAGATTGTTGGATCAGTAGCTGATCCAGTGTGTGAGGTTGCAGGGTGTGGCGGTGGTGTTGGTGATGGCTTTGCGGAATTGTGGATGTAGGACTGGAGATCTGTAGATGAGTGTTACTCTGAGGGTTGCCAGGTGGTTGGAGCAAAACCAGATTTGTGACTCTGAGGGTGTACTTGGGAATAAATTGCAATTTATCCTCCGGGATTGTTGTTGCCGTCCCTGCAGGTGATCTTGTATCCATCTGAGATGGCAAGGTAGAAGTTGTGTGCTGAGGATGCTTTTGACCAGGTTACTGTCATGAAGGTGATGTGTGGGGCCGTTGTGTTGAGGAGGTAACAGAACCCAATGGCGTGCTTGTGGATGGAGCGGGTGTGGAGTAGGAGGCACATGACCTGGTTGTGCTGACAGGGTCTGGTAGGCGGGGCAGCGCTGTGTAGGCAGTTTGAGTTGCACACTCAGCATGCAAAGGTGTCGTGTGTGTGCTTAGGGGTTGCCTGATAGCAGGCGGTTGATTGTCTGGAGGACATTGCTTGGAGGGTGGCTGCAGCATGAGCCTGTTGTGTGATGTGGGTCATGCAAGGACCAGAGGGTCGTGCACTGTGCACGTTGCAGGTGCAGACGGTCCTGCCTTTGGCACGGCGTTGGTGCAACAGTGGCACAGACAAGCTGCTGGCTGCATTTAGAATGGGTGGAGGAGGAAGGGAGGAGCATTTTGTAGGCTTGTGGGTTGCCGAATCAGGGCACTCGGAGGGGCGGTGCCGCAGGTGAGACAGCAGCAGGCGGAAGGGGTGAGAAACTAGGCAAAAAGTAGCACACAAAGACAAGAAGGTCAGAAAGGCACAGTGCAACAGGTGTATGTAAAGGAATACTCATGGGTCACTCAGAGAAAATGTATGAAGAATCAACAAAAATGACGGCCACAGGATCAGGCAACAAAATGCGGAGCTGCGCACAAGAGACACACCGTCAGCAGGCGTTGACGTTCCATTGTGGGGAGCAACCTGCACAAATACATACACAACCAGGTACTTCATGCACAATAGAGATTATTAGCCATGAAGAAATGCATGCATGTTGCCGAAGTACACATACACTCATATGCTCAATCTTTGACAATTATGCCATAGATGACGCATGCAAACTGGCAAGAGATATGCAGTGACAGAGATGAGGCACTTTGGATTGTGCAGAACACCTTTATTGCACAAACTCACACAAAGGGAAATGCATCCATACGAACAGACTCACAGGTCACTTGACAGAACATGTGGGACATACGCTGGACCCCCCCTT
The DNA here is from genome assembly GCF_964204655.1 of Triturus cristatus. Classification (NCBI taxonomy): domain Eukaryota; kingdom Metazoa; phylum Chordata; class Amphibia; order Caudata; family Salamandridae; genus Triturus; species Triturus cristatus. The sequence goes on from NC_140582.1 coordinate 348,584,571, forward strand.
CACAAAACGGATGTTGTAAATCCCAATGAACTGGCACACAAGTCAAGGGGATGAGCCAAACACATCCTGCTGCACACGGAGATGCTGCAAATCACCATAGAGACAGTTGTTGTGATGTCCCACACTATGTCCACCCGTAGCATCAGCAATGTTTCAGAGGCAAGGTTTACGCACATTGATGCCTTCATCAGACTCCACACTCCACTACAGGTGACTGTCAAGAAGGGTGACTATCATGTCATGGGAGTGATGCTACATGTTATATGCTCCATGGTGAGAAGACATGTATGCATTGTACCACAACAAGCACAGAAGCAGTCCCCACACATTCCCAACCCATACCACCACCAAAAAGCTTTGCTGCAATCCTTACCCAAACTGACATTTCCACATGTCCGTGCATGGAACGCTGATTCAGCACACGTTGCAATACTCATGAGGAATAGCAGGAGGACAACGATGACACGAGCAGACAACAGGCGCAAAAACCTGGGAATGACAGACACACAAGAACTCACCTAAAACAAATCTCACCGCACACATGGTCAGTTACGAAACATGAACAATGTTGGACACATGCAAATTTCAAAGAAAGTCTCTCCGCAAAACTGTGTGGCATGACATCATCACTCGAGTGACACATCAGTACACACATCCAAGTCACTTTGCATTCAGGCAGCTGGACACACACATTGCAACACCTGCCACTCAATGCTACAAGCTTGCACACTCATACCCAGTGACTCACCATTATGAGAAGAAGTTGCGTATGAGCTGACTCGGATATCATCCTCCTCATCACTTGCCTCGTGACCAAGCCCTGGATCCTCCACGGGTGGGTGTTGCTCCTCATCAGGATCAAGGATGAGTGGCACTGCCTTCTCAACGGCCATGTTGTGCAGCATGCAGCACACAATGAAGATTTTGCAGACCTTCTCCGGTGCATATGGGAGGGACCCGCCTGTCTTGTCAAGGCACCGGAATCGGCTCTTCAGTAGGCCAAACGTCCTCTCAATCACTCGCCTGGTCTGCCCGTGTGCATTGTTGTACCTGTGATCTGCAGCTGTTCTTGGGTTGCGGAGTGGTGTCATTAGCCATGGCATGTTGGGATATGCAGAGTCCCCTACATGTAAACATCATGGAAATAAGTGGGTCAGGAGATGCCGTAAGAGCCAAAGATACCGCAACACACAGGACCAACAGAGTATACCCACCAACAAGACATGCTCGTTCATTGTGCAGCCGCAGCATCATTTGTGGCACCCTGCTACGCCTCATGATGTAGGCATCGTGTGCTGATCCTGGAAAACGTGCACAGACATGGGAAATCAGCATGTTAGCAAGACACACCACAAGGGCATTTATTGAGTGGTAATGTTTACGGTTGCAATAGGCTTGCTCCTGTGCCTGTGGTGGTACCAAAGCCACATGTGTCCCATCAATGGACCCAATGACATGGGGCATCACTCCCAGGGCATAGAAATCACCCTTGACATCTGTCAACTCCTCAGGAGTAGGACATTTGATGAATTCATCAAGGTGCTCCAACATGGCTGCCAAAACATCACGCAGGACACGGCTGAAGATTGTCTGTGACATCCCACCAACATCAGCTATGGTCAATTGAAACGTACCTGTGGCAAAAAAATGTAGGGCTGCCATCACCTTCATCTTTGGGGTCAGCGCAGTAGGATACCTGTGTCGCGGTTGGAGGTGTGGTGCCAGCCTGTCGGTCAAGTCCTCAATCAACTGTTGAGTGAATCTGTAACGTTGGATGCAGGCACGTTCCCTCATGGCAGCCAAGTCTGGCATTGTTCTTGGGACAGGCGGTGCCCTGCAAGACATTGTTAGGAATCATGTAGATTGAGAGTCTGCCAACATCATTGTCAATGAACATAGCACATGCTAAACTGCTACTGCACATCAGGTAACTATGGAGTCTGGTGTGTGCAATACATCCAGGACACATATGCCACCTTGCTGGCACTCCTACGAAAAGCCTGTTGATTGTCAAGTCTACATGATAGGCCCTGAAATGAGCTGGGGGCAAGTCTGAGTGAACAGCCAGAGATATCACCGGAGTGACACACATCCACATAGCTGCATTGGAAGGATGTCATCTCATCCAGACAGTTGACTGCAAGGCACACGCACAGGTCACATGGAATGTCAAATGTAATTATGACACACATTGTGATGAACGGGTACACGTGACAACAATTAAACAAGGCCATTGAGATGACGCAGACATGTATGCCTGGGAAAATATGATGTCCGATGCACACAGACCCTACAGCCGTGGGAATACACATGTGGCATGGTGTGCGTAGATGTGTGCCATGCCCATCTCCACACAGACCCATGCTGGATGCACCAACAGCAGATGCAGTTGACGGAACACTAACAGCAAGCTCATAGGAACACATAACACACACCTAACATAGTCACACGCTGATCGTGACATGTCAGTTGAGAGAGTGTCCCTGTCCCTGGCATCAGGAGACAGGTGCGGGTGGTGATGACTGTGCCATCCCACTGCTGCTGTGCATGCCACAGTTGGAGTACAGACACACATGTGGCAAGTGGCAAGGTGATGTGTGCCACATAGTGCCCATTCACACATGACATGTGTACACAGGTTATCATACATCAATTGGGCAACTAGATGAGATGGCATGTGCAATATAACTGGCTGACACACCTAGGGCCTTCACATGAAAGTATGCAATGACAAGTACTTGATGGACATCTTTGTGCGACTTGTAGCCCTCCATTCCTGGCATGTGTACGCCCGTATTACCATTGTAAGCGTGTGAAACGCACCATACACCCGCAATCATCGCGTGTGTACGCTTCGTTTCACCATTGTACTTGTGCTGTAGGGGTACGTGTGAAACGTACCGTACACCCGCAATCATCGCGTGTGTACGCTTCGTTTCACTATTGTACTTGTGCCGTAGGGGTATGTGTGAAACACACCGTACACGCACAATCATCACGTGTGTACGCTTCGTTTCACCATTGTACTTGTGCCGTAGGGGTACGTGTGAAACGCACCATACCTGTGTGTGGATTTAAAAATTACATAGGGGACACATAAGGGACAAGTATTAGGCCCTAAATGTATGCTGGTTGTCATGGATACTGAGTTTTCAGTTGAAATGTGTTCATCATGTGTCCTGGAACAGTCAGTTGGCCCCAAAATACAATGTTGCAAAGTGGTTGTTGACTTGACATGATGCTCAAAATTTGAATGATGCGAATGCGGGTCATAGGTGTATGTTTAAAGGGATTGGAGTAAACGTACGATGCAAATGTGTCTGACCAATCACTATGTACTCCTTCAAATGAATGCCCCTCAGCAAGACAGATATAAGGCAGCCAGAACCCATGAGAGGGCACTTGCCTGCACAACTTTCCAGTCGACCACACTGCTGCTGTCTCTGCTTCCTCTGGACCATGTCACGTACTGTGGAGAGGGCCCAGCCATTCACCCTGGAGGAGAATGAGGCATTGCTGGACGTCCTCCTCCCACAGTACCCCAAGCTGTATGGGAGACCAGGGGAGTAGGTGAGTGCTGACTCCACTACCTTTCCCTATGCACCTGTTGTGTGACTGTCACTTCTGGCATTGTGTCCAGGTGTGACAGACATGCAATGTTGTTTAGAGTGGGTCCCCGGGGGGACATACTTATGTCTCTCATGCAGAGCATGAGGTAGTTCCTGTGTGCACTCCTCACTTGCATTGTGCTTACTGTGACATTCACTGCATAGTGCATTACACATTCAGCCTGGCAAATCCTTGGTGGCTTTTTTTCCTACTGTCCTGAGGTGATTCAGTGGTCCCCCCGGTGTGACAGGTGATTGTACCCACAGATGTGTATGAGTTGAGTGGGCCTGTGGTGAGAGTGTCCAAATGATGTCTACGACCTCATGGACATTGATGTGTGTGAATGTTCCTTGTCATGTGGGTGAGTTTCTATGTGAAGTGTTGCACCACAGCTGCATGGAGGAGGCAACAGATCTACCCATCTGATGTGACAAGTAAGCTGTGCTGTGTGTCTGACTTGCAGAGCTGGCACGACACCTGTGACACCCCACTGGCAAGTGGCACATGTGCAGAGTGTGGGTTGTATCCGCTGTTGTGACTGACAGGTGAGTGATCTGTGCCTGGGTGTGTCTGTCTAGTCTACTGAGTGTGCGTCAGTGGAGTGGGACATGTGACTGCTTGACACGTGCTGGCCATCAGCCTGCTGTTGCATGAGCTGCACAGTGTGTGCTATGATCAGTGAGTGTGTCGCACCCCTCATGCCACCTGTTGACTTTCAATGCCATGTAGTGCATTGGGGCTTGCACACAGGCCAATTTCTTATTGTGAATGATGCAATTCCTGTCAGCATCCTATGCCCTGTTCAACATTTTAAAGATGTTCAAATGTGTGTCTCTGGGACATGGAGCAGGTGTATTGATGTTGTGTCACTTTGTCATCCTGACAGGTAACTGCCTACGAGAAGGGGGAGATCTGGAGGGACATCGTCAGGGCAGTGAGATCTGCGGGGGAGCATAGTCGGACCCTGCCCCAGGTCCGCAAAAGGTGGCAGGACATCCGGTGCTGGACCCGGCGGATCGCCCGGGTCCAGCTGTGGATCGACACTCCCCGCCCCCACGGCGGGTGCCGACGCCTGACCCCCCCACATGAGCCGTGTCCTGGCAGTGGTATTCCCTGACCTTGATAGGCAGTTACAGGAGAGACTGCGGCAACGAGGGGGTAGGTACATGGCTGTCTGTTGTGTTATGTGTCACCAGCTTTTGGAAGTGCTCTGTAGCCTGGATACACTCCCAGAGTTTATATGTGCAGTGCATTTTCTGTTCCCCAATGTCACCTGGTGCTCTTTTTCATCCCTTCCCCTCCTTGACATGTGTCCTCTGGTCTGTGTGTAATCACATTTGCACATGGTCATCTAAGGTTCCAGTAAATCTAAGTACACATTGCTTTCTGCATCATGTGGGAGGGGGGTCTGTGACTTGTGTTGGTACCTTGCCTGTGCCATGACCTGTTCACTATGTTGGGGGTCCATATTTGTTGGCACTGATGATGATTCTCAACATAAGAGTGTGAGGTTTCAAATGAACACCCTCGCAGCATGCATGACCAATGTTGTGGCCTCAGACATGATGTGCATGAGTGTGAGATATACATAGTGCCATGATGGTTGCTCATGGTACAGTCAGCTCATTTCAGGAACACGGAGCAGTGTGACCACTACAGTCCCCTGAGACACCCTGGCCTCCTAATCATGTGTGTCATCCAACACTGTGCACATTCTCTGTGGGTTCAGCATAGGTCTGCCTCTGTGGCATTGTTCCCTGGCCTAGTTTGTATTTTTCGAATGTGTGCTACATGTGTCCACTGGACAGGGATACACCATTTTGCTTGTGCATACTCACACTGGGCATTGCCTGTGTGCCTATTCACAAAAAATCTGTTGCTGGTTGTTTGTCACAAAAATGTGTTACCAGCCCCAGGAGGTGATGTTGTGTACATCTAGCAATTTTTTGCTGCACAGTTTTTGTTACCCTGAATAAGGGGTGTCACTTCTTGATCTGTATCAATCACATTGACTCAGGTATGGGTGGTTGTGTGGGAGAGGCCTACATGGGCACCCCTGATTTGTCCTTGCCAGGTCTGACCTGTGTGTGAGAATTGGCTGTACACAGAATAACCGTGCAGTGCCCCTGTGATGCTGACCAGTGCTTAATGTTCGTGCTTTGCAGCCTGTGTCATTTTTTCAAAAACATGATTCCTGCTCATACATTTTTGGCACCTGTGTGTGGTTCAGATGCAACACAGTTTGGACTTTGTGTGCTGACATCTGTGTGGACATTCTGGCTTGCCATGAGGGTGTCTCCACAGTACAGCTATGCTTTTTAACAACCCAATTGCAGGCACAGTAGCTTATGCATTGTCCTGGGTCTGGACATTCGTGCCACTCCAGATGACAGGCAGTAGGTCATATGTGTAGCCAACTGTGTAATCAGGTGACGGATGGCCATGTGACAACTGACATAATTCAAGTTGTTACTCTAACCAAAGTGTACCTTGGCACTCACAGAACTTGTCAACAGTTCTTCATGTTTTAAATGTGGTAATTTGATGATTTGTGTTGAGAACACTGATGTGCCTGCATGAAAGATGTCTCCCAAGGAAGTGCACACCAAACAACATTTCCACTTTCATGGAACACGCTGGCACCTTTGCAAAGAAGCCACTGTTAGAATTAAACGGTGTTGCAGATTCTCCATATACATGTTCCCACAGTGGTCTTGATTTTGTGAGACTCCTTTGTTGTTGGTGATACAAACTAACAAGTCTCAAGACATCCAGACCTCCGTGGGCCCATGTATATGTACTTTCTGCAACACCATTCATTTCTAACAGTGGCTTCTTAGAAAAGGTGCCAGCTTCTTCAATGACAGTGTAAATGTAGTTTTGTGTGCACTGCCTTGTGAGACATATTTCATGCAGGCACATGAGTGTTCTTTTCACGAAATGGCGAATTGACACTTCCAAACATGTCGATTGTGTAAAGTGAGTCCCAAGGTACCAACATTTTTTCTTTTTGTCTTCCAAAGTACTTACAGGTCTCTGAGTATGGTGACACCTTGAGTATTGAGGTGTGTCAGTTTGCGTTGGGTGCACCACTACTGTTTCTTTAAGGGGAAACAAGAGGTGGCATGACTTCATTGTATTGCTGTGCTCACCGGTTCACAGACACTAGCTTCTCAGTGTATTTCTCATTCAAGTAGTGGCCTGGTGTGTTCTTTTTTTCCTTGTGTCCAAGTGGCAGTACAGGGCTTACATATGTGCGGAGTAATCTAGCTGTTACTCATGATGCATTGCCTGATATGCACTGTGACCAATTGTTTTTGTGCTCATGTGTCAGATGTATACAGGTGACTGATGCATTTTGGTTTCTTCTCCTTTCGGTTTCTTCTCCTTGCCCACAGCATCATCATCCGCAACGGAGGGAGACACCTGCACAGACCTGGAGGAGGGACCCAGCGACAGTGCCACCAGTGCTGTAGAGTCAGGAGGAGCCAGTGGCACGGAGGGCGAGGGGAGTCAGTCAGAGGACCTGTCTGGACACGATACCAGCTACGACGCCGACGGGTCCGACGCTGACCTCCTGGGGGAGGCGGAGGCTGCAACACCACCTGGCAGCATCCCCACATCTTTCCCCGCCTCCTCCGTTACCATCTCCGCCCTCCCAGTTGCTCGCGTCCCTTCTGTCCGTGCAGAGGCCCACCATGTCTCCTTCGGCCCAGGCACCGCACCCCCTGCCCCTGTCACCCCTGCTGCCCTCAGTGAAGAGTCTATGGGCATACTGCGGCAGTTGCAGGTTGGGCAGGCATTGGTGCTGAATGTCCTCCATGGACACACTAAACTGCTAACACAGATGGTGTCGTTCATGGAGGGCATGTCAGCAACGATGTCTGACCAACGCAGGATTCTGCAGTCCATGTACTCTTCCCTGACAGCAGCAGTTAGTCTCCTGCAGCGCTCCGTCCCCCCTAGCCCAGACCCATCCACACTTCCCTCTCCCATGCCTGTCCAACGCACACACAGACAGTCACGGGCACGCACCCCACCAGACACAGCCAGCACACCCCCAAGTAAGGCAAAGCGCACACCTCCTGGCATGCACACTCAGGGGGATGTAGGCACACCCACAGGGTCTGGGGACAGACGACAAACACGCAGCCACAGTCGCAGTCCGCAGTCATCACAACCCTGTTCCTCCAAAACCACTCCCCTTGGCTCCCCTGCCAAACTCTCACCAAAGAATATCTTTATGGGTGAGCTGGACCTCGCCCCCACTGAGCGACCACCCCACAAGCAGGTGAGGAAGTCCCCGGGCACGGGAGTTGAGTCCCCCACCAGGTCGACCCCCTCACCCAAGAGCGCTGCACCCCATCCCTCACCCACCACGGAGGTACGACGGGCAGAGCCAGCACCAGTCCTCAAACGTGACGGAACCGAAAGACAGTTCCTCTCGTACCTCTCGGTACCTCCGAGAGAACAAAATTCGTTCACACGAGGTACAGATACCATGGATCTGACCACATGAATTTAGATAGGTGAATAATTCTCACTAAACAAGGAGCCACAACGCGCCCTCCTTCATATCGGTCCTGACGAAAGCCTTTAGATGTTGACAGAAGGCTGAAACATGTTGACCCTTACTATTTGATAAGTACGACAGACCAGCAACTCAGTCTTCATTCGTACTTGAACACATTTTTACCTTTCTCTTGTCAATATTCTCAGAATAAAGTCACAGCAGAAAAAATGATTTAGAGAATTTTAACTTCACTTGATTTTTTTGCATATCCTCCCTCATTTTTATGTCTGGACGCTACTGTACAACCAGTTGGTCTTCCTCCTGGCGGAGGTCAGCATACATACAAAAAGACCCGATGATGATGCTGTACCAATACACATAAGCGGTGACCCAGTTAATACCGCCTTCGCACTTGTGTATAGTTATGAGGGTTCTTTTATGACGGAACCAAGAACAAAAAAGACCCTGGCTACACAGGACAAGTGGTCCACTCCCCCTTGATTCTTTGTATTTACGAAAGGAAGCCGAATGGACCACAGCTTCTCCTTCCCTCCCCATTGATTATTTCGTTATAGCACTATCATCATAGTCCAAAGTTAGGGATGCGTCCATACCACCATGTAGGTGTGGTCATCTGATAATGATGTACACCCCCCCATATATCTGTCCACTGCTGGGAGCCGTCTGCACCCACCCCCATGTCTCTGTCCACTGCTGGGAGTCCTGTGCACCCACCCCCATATGTCTGGACACTGCTGGGAGTCCTCTGCACCCACCCCCATATGCCTAGACACTGCTGGTATTCATCTGGGATCCAATGTTGATTAGAAAGTGCGTCTGACGGACCCTTGCTCCTGGACTCTTGGCCTTGGGCTGTTGTACTGTCTCTAAGCCCACTGTTCGCCGGACCCGCTTCGCGGGTCCCGCATCACCGGAATTGCCGCTGGGGAATCTGTGGAGAGGCTGTGCAGCCTGTGTTGTGCTGGGGCTTTTGGGCAGGGCTGCGAGCGTTTCTGCAGGGACTCCGTTTTCCAGGAGTCCCTGCCTGGCCGATTGAGAACACCTGGCCCGCTCTCCCTGTCAGCCCCGCCCCCTGCGCACAGAGTGTGTTAAAGAGCCTGCCTGCCTCTTACCTGCGGGATCCAATGTTGATTAGAAAGTGCGTCTGACGGACCCTTGCTCCTGGACTCTTGGCCTTGGGCTGTTGTACTGTCTCTAAGCCCACTGTTCGCCGGACCCGCTTCGCGGGTCCCGCTTCACCGGAATTGCCGCTGGGGAATCTGTGGAGAGGCTGTGCAGTCTGTGTTGTGCTGGGGCTTTTGGGCAGGGCTGCGAGCGTTTCTGCAAGGACTCAGTTTCCCAGGAGTCCCTGCCTGGCCGATTGAGAACACCTGGCCCGCTCTCCCTGTCTGCCCCGCCCCCTGCGCACAGAGTGTGTTAAAGAGCCTGCCTGCCTCTTACCTGCGGGATCCAATGTTGATTAGAAAGTGCGTCTGACGGACCCTTGCTCCTGGACTCTTGGCCTTGGGCTGTTGTACTGTCTCTAAGCCCACTGTTCGCCGGACCCGCTTCGCGGGTCCCGCTTCACCGGAATTGCCGCTGGGGAATCTGTGGAGAGGCTGTGCAGTCTGTGTTGTGCTGGGGCTTTTGGGCAGGGCTGCGAGCATTTCTGCAGGGACTCTGTTTCCTAGGAGTCCCTGCCTGGCCGATTGAGAACACCTGGCCCGCTCTCCCTGTCAGCCCCGCCCCCTGCGTGTCACGTCTGACCTATAACAGTGGTGCTTACTTCCGCTGTGCGGGAGCACGCGGGAGCGTCCTGGGAGAAGCCCGGGACAAGGGCGGGACCGTCTGTGGCCGTCAGGGGTTGAAGGAGGCTGGGCTGGGCCCGCTCTTTGACATTGCGCCTTCTGACTACTTGTTACAGTACGTTCCGTGTATCTAGAGATCTCTGGTGTTTGCTTATATAGTATTGTTCTTTTTAAAGCTCGTTGGCTGCAAAGTATGTCTTCTCCTTCAAATACCACTGCCCAGATCTCTACTCAGGCCGAGGTGGGGTCAGCCATCTTGGGTCCTCTAGACAAATACTTTAGTCGGGTAACCCAAGATATTGACAAAGAGATCGCTTTGGCGGAGAGGCGCGCCGAGCGTAGGTTATCTATTGAACTCCTTAAAATTCCTTTGGAGAAACGGCCACCTCAGGGTTTCCCGGCATTGGTTCCTCCCCTGTCATCCCTAACCCTGCCAGCTGTACTGGAAATGCCTTATGCTTTTCCCCCTTCACTGGAGCTGTTGGCTGGCTCGTCTGTGGGTCACGACGTGCCCATTTTGCCTTCTACCTCGTCCACTATACCAACTTGCTTACCTACAGGGCAGGTGACCACTGCCCAACCGAGTGTGTCAACTCACATGGTTAAAACTAAACCAAGTAACAAAAGAAGTGCTGCCCCGAAGAAGTGCTATCTTCCCAAACATCCGAAAAAAATAAGGAAGGTTGGAATATGCCTGTGCCCTTCCTGCGAACCTATTGGGGCTGGCTCTGGTGGGATTAAGATTGTCAAGGACGGAGTTGTCCCGGCTAGTCCTGTATCTAACATGAATGACCCCTCAGCGATGGTATTGGCTGAGACCTTATCTTCTGCTCCACCCCTGCTCCTCGAGTTGGAGAGGCTGATGAGGTCTCTCCTGACTCCTATTGAGGAACGAGTTAAAAAATTAGCTGATCGGTTAGATCATTTCGAGCAGGCTACTCTAGATAACTTTTTTTCCACCAAATCCCTAATCAAGTCCCACCCTAGGACGGGGGATAGCATCAATCTTCTGAAACCAAATAGCCAGGCAAATGGTGTGTCCATCGCTGAGCCTCCTCCCCCCGTAGTCAGCATTGCAAGTAGGCCTCAGTCGAAGGGACAAATCCCCATGACTAATTTAGATTTGTCGGACTGTCCAAGTAGTAATACCACTAAAAAAAACAAGCTGCCTGATACTGTGGCTATGGGTAATAAAGATAGCTCCAAAAGTGGCAATCCTGTATCTAATGGTTCCCAACCCTCACCAAGCATTTCAACAACCCGTCTTGGCGTTCCTGTTAGGGGTAACAAAGACAGTTCCAAAACTAATAACACTGTATTGAATAGTTCCCAACCACCACCAAGTATTCCAACATCCCGTCCTGCTGCTCCTGCCATTAGCCTGCCTAACACCCTCCCGATGAAGGCACCTCGTAGGATACCTCCTATGAATCTCACCCCAGATTCTTATCCTTTCGTGGCTGTCCTCACTAATGTACCACCTTTGTTGGCCGGGCAAAGAGAATCCTTCCAGATGCTAAAAAAACAAGGTAATGCACTGGTTAAAGGCAAATAGACCACTGCCCGGGGAAGTGGACGGGCTGATTATTGGAGTAAGAAGGACAGACTGGATAGGTTGTACTCCTAAGCACTTGGGGGGGGAGTGTATAGTTAATTTCCAAGATCCTAGGGTGGCACGTCTGATTACAAAGCAAAATTGGGGCACAAGCAGTGGTGGAATTGGTGTTGTTGATCTCACATTCTTTTATCCAAGACCAACAGGCGTTCAATTTGGTATGACCAGTGAATTAGGTTGCTATAACAATCTCCCCTCCCCAGGGTTTGTTCCTTTCACTGTACCCTTACAACGGGGTAACTTTTATAATGGACCAACGTACAATCGTTTTGAAGTGATGAAAGATCCGGGGTGGGTTCATTGACCAAATTCCGATTATTCCACGAACAGTAGGGAAGGTATGACCCGTTGGGATATATGTGGGAAGCTTGTGTTAACTGTTTTGACTAAAAACGTGGAATCAAATGAAATGAGAACTGGTTGGGAGACTGTGATTTTGGAGGAAACATGTGGGGAGTGTATTCCAATTTCTGGGGACTCTGGAAATGAGGAACTAATTACACTTAGCACTGTTGGCACCCAGGAGGTTGATCACAACACTGAGGATACCAACCGAGAGAGGGAGGGGTATGACGGAATCTTAACAAACGACTTTGGGATCCTGTGTAGGAGCAGTACCCATGGACGGCCCCAGTTTAGGGAAGTTTTTTTCATGGAACATCGCGGGGTTGAGTAGCAAGCTGATGTCCCAAAACTGGATGGACTTCGTCAATGGCTTTGAAGTTTGTTTATTCCAGGAGACATGGGCTTGCAACCCTATATTTCTTCCTGGCTATTTAAATTTTTCAATCCCGGCCAGTAGAGGCGCTAGGGGTCGACCGATGAGAGGCCTTACAATCTGGGTAAGGCAATGTCTTTAAATAACAATCAAAGTGGTGGATCTGGGTTGTAAGGACATCCAAATGCTAAGAATAGCCTCAGAAAAGTGGGGAGGGATAGATATATACAACATCTACGCCAGGGGCAGTACCACTGGGAGTTCACCCATTCTAGAGGCTTTGTCCACTTTTTTGGAATCGCAGTCCCTGGGTAACAAAGTTGTAGTAGCTGGTGACCTAAATAGGACTTTCGAACCATTGGATAGTTCGGATGATCCCCTAGGGCAAGAGGAGGATACGCAATGGGGTGTTCCGACTTTAAATCTGGCTCCTGTTAAGCGGTGGACGAAAGATATATTACAACTGAATGCCATTTGCCTGGAACATGGGTTGAGAGCCCTAAATGGGAGGACGAAGGGCGATAGGGAAGGTGCCTGTACATTCGACAATGGTCATAACCAAAGTTGGATAGACTATGTCCTTTGCAGCCTCAATTTGTGGCAGTTGGTATGCGACATGAAAATCGAGGGTAGACTGGGAAGTGACCACAATCCCCTCTGTGTGATCCATAACTTGTGGATGGCCATATCAGGGAACCCTCAATCAAGTGACGGCCTAATGCCTACCATGGCCAATGACATGCGCAGACTTAACTGGCCGAGTGTATTGGCGAATGCAGAATCTATGGACTTTATAAGTTCCGAGGTGGATGCTGCAATCGCTGCTATGGAGGCAGCAAACCCCGTAATCCCAGGTTCTAGGGAAATAACGGACATACACAGCAAGCTCTTTTCCCTTTTAAAACCGCACTTCTTGAGGTCCCGTAAGATAAATAGGAAACAACCACCCAAACCAGCTAGGTGGTTTAATCATCAGTGCAGGGAAGCCAGGTTAAGCTTGGGAAGAGCAATCAGGAATAGGGACAGGGCAGCGATTAGCGAGGCTAGGAAGCACTACAACGTTAGCGTATCGCTAGCAAAAAAAACATGGGACGAAAAGTATTGGGCAGAACTAAAGGAGGCCTCGGGGGCTAAGGATTCCAGGTTATTCTGGAATATTGTCAAGTGGGGTAGAGGTGGAACTCCAAATAAACCCGACAATAATGTCGCTGAGGGTGCCTGGGTGGATTATTTCAAACCCCAATATGCTGAGACTACCGAGGTTTAGGATGTGGAAGTAATTTCAGCTGTATTCCCCACTGGGAATTTATTTTCCCCTAAAGAAACTGAAGTTGCAATATGCACTGCCCAAGGGGGAAGGGCCCCGGGTCTAGATGGGATACCCTCTGATGTTTTCATAAACGATAAGGCGAGGTGGGTTAGGTATGTATTCCTTTTGGGAAACGCTATTGCGAAGGGAACGGCAGTCCCAGAGCTATGGAAGGGAGCAAATATTATACCCATATATAAAAAAGGGGATCGGTCCCTCCCGGCCAATTATAGGCCGATAAGTTTGATTGCCGCTATCCAAAAAGTGGTAGGGAGAATGGTGGTAAACCTATTAATGGATTGGGTAGACGAGAACAACGCCCTGTCCCCTTATCAGGCTGGTTTTCGGCGGGCTACAAGCACAGTCGACCAGGTGTTTCGCTTTGCTCTGCTGCAGTGGGGGACGGTGGTGCTCGGCGAGGGCAGCCTGTATGTTGCCTTTGTCGACTTGTGGGCTGCCTTCGACCTGGTCCCAAGGAGAAAGCTCTGGACAGTTCTGAGCGAAATAGGCCTTCCGGCTGAGTTACTCACCCTGATAATGAGGCTGCATGAGTGTAACTTCGCCAAAGTTCAGTGGGGTATGAATGGTGAATCATCTGCCGACTTTGCGATTGAACGCGGAGTACGACAGGGGTGTGCTATGGCCCCCCTGCTTTTTTCCCTATTTATTAACGGAATTGTGGCTCGGATGCTGGATGCCAGTGTCGATGCACCTTCGTTGGCGGGCCTCAGGGTTCCGATCCTGATGTTCGCCGACGATACGCTGATTTTATCCAAAACACCGGCTGGCTTGCAGCGAGCTTTAAACATCTTCGATCTTTTCTGTGGGGAACATGGCCTGGAAGTTAATGTGGGTAAGACCAAGCTGATGGCCTTCTCACCAAAACGTAGACCCCGGCCTAAAATACTTCTGAACAATTGTGAGCTTGAAGTGGTTACTATATTTACCTACCTTGGGGTGCAGATAGCAAACAGTCTAAAATGGTCCCTACATATAGAAAAGGCGGTCCTGAGGCATCAACAGATTTCGGGGGCACTTCGGGTGGAACACAAAAAGTCTAAATCAAAGCCTATAAAACCAGTCCTGGCAGTATATGATGCCAAGGCTATTGGGTCTGCCCTATATGGGGCTGAGCTGTGGGGTTTCGAGAGGCTTCTCCCCTTGCAAATATTGGAGAATAGGTTCCTCAGGGGAATCACGGGTCTCCCTCAGAGTACACCACTAATCCTGCTTGGTCTTGATTTAGGGAGAAGATCAGTTAGTGACCGAGCGCGATTGCGCCCGATTCTCTATTGGAGACGTCTCTGGACTACCCCAGAGATACGGCATTATGCAGAGGGGTTCCTTGCCATAATTAAAGCTGACACCTTTCATAAAATAGTTTGGTTAAAAAATCTTAGGACTGCTTTAGGTGACCTCGGCCTCTCCAATCTATGGGATAATCCATCTGGGGAACCCTTTCCAAACAAAAACATAATTAAAAGCTTATATTGGGATTGGATAGATGGCAGACTCTGGAGTAGAACGAGATCAGACACAATGGCAGGGCGTTTCTTAGAAATCAAACTGTGTCCTGCATTGGAACTACACTGGGACAGTATTACTAACCCAGGGGATAGGAAGCTTTTCTTCCAGTTAAGATTAGGTGCCCTTCCACTGAGATCACTGACGGGTAGGTGGAGGAGTTCAACCACCTCGTGCTGCCCGGTTTGTGGTGCAACTGAGGAAAATATAGGTCACTTTCTATTCTTGTGTAAAGCTTATGCCACCCCGAGAAGAGTTTGGTTAGCTCCTGTTTGTAGAAATCTAGGGACACCCAGGGGTGTTGAGGCACTACGAATTATTTGCACCGCCACTGATATGCCTATTGTTCTGGGAACAGCAAAGTATCTGGGGTGGGCATGGTCCATTAGACGGAGGGCAATTTCTATTAATGTAATATAACTGGGGTATCAAGTGATTTCTGTGTAAATGTACACCAAAGATTTTTATTGTTTATGTACGCACAACTGTTTTAAAAGTATGTATAAATAGGAAAAAAAAAATTGTGATGTATTTTAAATGTATGTTTGTGCTTTTATGAGTATATTCCTCGAATAAAGCAAAAAGAGAGAGAGAGGTATTCATCTGCACACACCCCTCATATTGCAGGCCACTGCTGTTAGTCCTGTGCACGCACCCCCATATGTCTGGACACTGCTGGTATTCATCTGCACACCCCTCATATTGCAGGCCACTGCTGGGAGTCCTGCGCACCCACCCCCATATGTCTGGACACTGCTGGTATTCATCTGCACCCACCCCCATGTCTCTGTTCACTGCTGGGAGTCCTCTGCACCCACCCCCATGTCTCTGTCCACTGCTGGTATTAATCTGCACCCACCCCTATATGTGTGGCCACTGCTGGGAATCCTCTGCACCCACCCACCCCCTCGGAGCAGTACACTGCTGGCCTGGACCTACACACACACCAATATGAAGGTAACATGCAGGGCCAGTCCGTAAGCCCACATTCCTGGCGTGTGTACGCCTCATATCCCAAATGTACTGGTGGCGTATTGGTACATGTGGAACACACCGTACCCACGCATTCATTGCGTGTGTACGGTCCATATCACTGTTCTACTGGTGCCTTAGGGGTACGTGTGGAATGCACCGTACGCACGCATTCATTGCATGTGTACGGTCCATATCACTGTTCTACTGGTGCCGTAGGGGTATGTGTGGAACGCATCGTACCCACGCATTCATTGCGTGTGAACGGACCGTATCACTGTTCTACTGGTGCTGTAGGGGTACGTGTGCAACGCACCGTACACGTCCACTTCCGTTGTTGCGGTACGCAGGGGTTGCTGGCCACACCCCCCCAAGTGACCAGACCCTGGTGGTAATGTATGGGCTCCAAATTATAGGTTTTGCTTTGGGTATGGGGTATGTTTCCTGCCACTCACCCCCCCCTGGCCCCTGGGTGTTGTTCTCACCTTCTGCGGCGTGTGCGTCGGGTCCGGTGCACCAGGTCGTAGGCTAGGAGGACCGGGAGGACACGTACGATGGGGTTCATGACGTGTACGTTGCGTACCGGGGCTCCATTGCGTAGCGGTTCGCATCGGACTCTGCTTTTCCGGCTGTGCTTGGCTCCCGTAAAAAAAGAGCCGTACGGAGTGACGTAGGGACGAATCGTACTTGCTGGGCCGGAAACCGCTGCTTGAATGCGTCCGGACGTTGCGTACAAGCTGCTCCGGATCAGAATTGTTTTTTTTTTTACCCGTACGGTCCTTTGTACGAAACGTACGGAAATAGGCTTTCTGTACGAATCGTACTTCCTAGGTTGTACGGACAGTTTACCGGGTAGGAGTCGTACGGAGAAAACGCTCCGTACAACGATTCGTACAGCCTTTAATCAGGATTGGAATCAGCCCCAATGTGTCAACAAATGTTTAATAGCAACTGCATATCATTCACAATCTTAATGGATCAACACATCAGGACTGTCATATTTCGTGGATTTTTGTTACTGGTCTGCAGGAGTGCTATAAAGCTAATCCAATTAACGTCCACAGAGAGACCATAACTTCTAATTGTAACAGAAATCACAGCTCGCTTATACGGAGGAGAAAAGAGTAAGGGGAAGAGAGTGAAAACACTGATGCAAAACTCATCACATTTCCTTTTGAACTGCTTGTGGAAGTTTGCAATGAAACAATACCTGGTTAGGAAAGAACCTTGGAACAATTGTATAACATACATTTCTTTTACCTAATTACCTCAATAACAAGTCCTCTAACTCAGGCCTTTGTACTCTAAAACTTAATGCAGTTCTCTCATTAGAACTGTAAGAAAACAATAGTTATTATTTGTCCTCTTGAAAATCTCTACTGTGTAGTTTTCGTATATGACTCTTAACCTACTAGAACATTTGATGCACCTAAGTTCATAAGTTTGATGCACATGAGTTAAAAATGAATTCCAGTTTTTTAAATTCAGGAAAAAATGATGATATGCACAATGTCGATGAAGAGAACAGAAGAGACACACAGTGAAAAATAAGAATGTGCCAACAATTCAAAAAATTGTGCACACAACATAAGTGCAAATATATAAGGCTTTGAAAATGAGAGTGATTGTTAGAGTGATCTGAGCAGACAAGATCGTACAAAAGTAGGAAGTCAAAGTTCCAATCCGATGCTCCTATCATAAAGCAGTGGCTCCATGATGATCCTCCGACAACTGCCAAAAACAAACTTCTTTGGGAAGCAATGAAACTCAGACTGCACTCTCCTTTTATACTAACAGGTAGTCATTGTATCTAAAATCCTGCTCCCTGCAAGATTCAAGTTCATTTTATTTTTGTGGCACTGTTCTCCACCAGGCATGCCAACTTTTCTCCAGTTCAGAACATCCTCATATTTAGCTCTCCAATTGTGTTAAGCATTTAACAAACACATTGGAATTGTGTATTTCATGTAATTCAACAATTATGTAACATGTAATCATTACAAATACTCTAGACCAGTCCCTAATTCTTTCTATTGTATATGAGAATGCCTGTCACTCTGGATATTTATTACAACATACCTATTTTTTAATTCATCAAGACATTGGCTAGTTATAATTAAAAATAAGCATTTT
The DNA here is from genome assembly GCF_964204655.1 of Triturus cristatus. NCBI lineage: Eukaryota > Metazoa > Chordata > Amphibia > Caudata > Salamandridae > Triturus > Triturus cristatus. The sequence goes on from NC_140582.1 coordinate 348,602,772, forward strand.
ATTGGTACATTGAGAAAATTAATCATTTATTTTTTAGAAATACGTAATATTTAGTATCCGGACAGCCAACACGTTTCACCTCTTCCGTCACTCAGATCTGTGACTTTTTCAAAGCAGTAAAGCACTGTATTTCACATTTGTGTTACCTTTCCTATACATATACATATCATGGTGACATTTTGTGAAAAACACTGGTATTACACTGCATTTGTGTTAGAGGAAATAGGATTGTAAATTTTGTAGTGCAGAACATTTGTAGGAAAAATGTTAACTAAATTAACAGCTACCTTTGGGAGAGAGAAGGACTGATTACTCTTACTATTAGTTTTAAAGGTTTTGAGGCACATGTATGCTATAGTTTCATAAGGTCATTTTGTGGTATTGTTATTCTTTGAAAGGCTGTTACATGATTAAAGTGGGTACTAGTTGGTTCTTTGGGGATTTTCTTAATATTTAAGCATTCCTAGAAAATTATGTATATGCAGTGGTAACATGATATGGGGCAAGCAGTTAACTGTGGCAGTTGTTAGTGTAAGCGGGATCTGCAGGAACGATCCCGTTGAGAGTGTATAATTGGAGTTAACAGGGAAGGCCAATGGGCGAACCACTGCAAGTTGGGTGGTGGGGGTGAGTTTCTGGTCTGCAAGTACCTTTATTTATTGTTAGCTCAACAAGTTCATATGAGAACCTGAAGGCTGATTTTAGTGTACAAATCTTTAGGATTGTTCTAACAGAACCATATGAACTTTTAGAGTAAAAATTGGGGTCTACGAATGCTACTATGTGTGGTCCTAACTGAATATCCTTTACCTGATTTATGGTTCCTGTACTCTTTTATGGGGCCTGATTTCCAAGCAGTCAATGCTAGGCTGTGTGCGTAGGTCACTGGATGGGGATTGATATACCCCAAATAAACCAGGTACCAGTCTGAGGAACAAATACATGCACCAGTGAGGTATAGTCAGTACAGTGTGCAAATGAGAAGTTTTAGACCTGTTAGCCTTAGGGTGGTCTTCTCCCAAACATTTTGCCTTCCTCCTCCATTTTACCTAATCTTGTTTTTGCTGGCATTAAGACTCTGCACATGATGCAACTGCTAACCAGTGCTAAAGTGCTTGTGCTCTTTCCTCCTAACATGGTAACAATTGGCATATTTAATTTACTTATAAGTGCCTAGTAAAGTGCCACTGGCTTTTCTCTGACCTGTAAATGAAATGCTACTAGTGGGACTGCACCAATTATGTAGCCATTTAAAAATGTCACAGCCCTGGCCAGGATGCCTGGGGATGTCAAAGGGAAACTACTACAAGCTTCTCCCCCACTTGAAAGTGGGTATAAATCCTGGACCTCAGACGCCAACTCTTCAGTACACTTCTGGACCTGTGGCTACTCTGCCAGGAAGTACTCTACTGGACTGCACTCTGCTGTACTCCTGCCTTGCTGTGCTGACCTGCTTCCTGCTTCCCTCTTGTATGGGGGAGAAGGACTGGACCTGCATCTCTTGATCCAGAACTCAGAGTGACTCCAAGGGCTAGTTGATTGATCTGTAGCCTCAGGGACATAACACTCTTCCATCAACCTTGCCTCAGCACCTGTACATCTGTGAGTCTACCCTGCCAAGTGGTAATACTCCAGTCCTAAACCCATGGAAGTGAGCTTTCCAGCCTCTGTGGATCCAGGGGAACTGACGTGTCTTCTCTGCGGCACGGTGCAACCCCAAGCAGAACCAACACATCTCTGCAACTGTGTGGATTGGACCCGTCACAAAGACTCGCATTGCCATGCAGTCAGCATTGCCTTTGGAGTTGTCACTGCGCAACGCATCCTTGGCACAGGTCCGTGCATCTCTCGCAGATTGCAGCCTCGATGGCGAAAGAGGACTCCACATGTCAGCCTCGCAGCTCCTCAAAACCAAATCATTGCCCCAATTGCGCGAAGCATCCCCTACTCCGGACTTTGTATGCAAACCCAAGTCAACGGGATCTTGAACATCGAAGCAGCAGGACCATGCACTGTAGCCTCACTGCATCTCGGAGCTGGTGCATCACTTTGGCTCTGAGATGCATCTTTGATGCAGATTCAGCAATGGTCCACAAAGCAGGATTAAAGGTACTCTGTTTAGCAGGCCTAACTCGGTCCCTGTAGCTGGCCCCCACTCTACCACAGTCTACCAGGTACCCATAGTCAGCACTTTAAGCCTTTTTGTGCTATTTTCTAGACCTTTGAAATTCAATCTCTACAGTTGTTCTAATTGGATTTTTAACGTTTTAGTCTGGTTTTATTGATTAAAAACAACTCTATTTTTCTAGTACTGTTGTGGTCTCCTTTTGTGGTGTGTTTGATGGAGCTTAGATTTCACCTATAAAATGTATGCATTATTATATGACAAAAATTTGCAGACATGATTTCTAAAATGGCACGCAGATTGTGGCGCAAGCAAGATGAAAACATAAGGCCTGATCAGAATGCTTCAGTTTGGAGGTGCTTTCATGTGGAAAACATGCTCAATTAGTTGAACAACCATGTTTATATGTGATTCATCAATATGTAATCTCACTATAGCATGCACATTAATTTAGAAAATGTATTTTTGCAAGAGTAGAAATGTGCTGAATTGTGTTTCACAGTGTAGAAAACCTCTACTTTGCTTTAGTGGACTCAGCTTACTGCAGTTTTGCCCTTGAACATTAGAATGGAATGTGCTCCTCTTCCCTACCAACTTTCAATGTAAGGGCTTTGTTAATAAATCACGCCCACCGGTTTCCGTTCAACCTTCACTATGTTGCATATTTTTGTAGCCTGTTTAAACGTGGAGAGAAGAGCACACTTTTTTTTCATAAATCACAAGACTGAAATTTGAACAAGAACACGCCTGATTAATGACGTATCCAGTCAGCCCATGGGTAGATGATGTGTCTTGAAGTTCTGATTGGATCAGCTATGAGGACCGAGCACGTGAACATTTGCTTGAAAAATGGCCCTCAAGTGGGAGGAGTGCCTCTTTTTGCTCATTTTTTTCTGAGGGCCAGGCCCAGTTTCTGTGCTGGACACAGAGACGGGGAGGAGAGAGCAGGAGCTGCATTCTGTGGGGGCTATTGTGCAGCTTGAGACAGAGACACAGACTAGCACAGCGAAGCAGAGGTAGAGAGAAAGAGTTGAAAGGATCAGAACAGATTTATATTTTAGGTGCTAAACTGCATTTATTTCTCTTTATGGGAGATTTTTGCCATTATTAATTATTGATTAACCTTGTAAGACTTACTCTTTTTCTTAGAAACTCTTTAAGAGTTTTGACTGACAATTTGCGCCACATTTCCCTTCCTATGTGATGCAGATTGTAATATGTTCTGTATTAATGCTATTTTTCAATTCTGATTGATATTTGACTAATGAATAAAGAGTCAGAGAACCTTAACTTTTGACTTAAAAATAAAAACCCTTTAAAATAACTCACCACTCTCATTATTGCCTTAAATATTGTTTGCATTTAATTTTCATATTTATGTAAAGTCTCCTGTTTGGTGAAACACGGTCATCAAAAGGTCCATCCTTTCACCCTTTACAGCGGTAAACAATAGGTAATGAGGTTTTGAATAGGGAAATTACCAGGTAATTACCGCTGGATTATGTTTGCACTGTGTTACTGTCTTAAATACTGCACAAATACTTTGCACATTGCTTCTCAGTTAAGCCTGACTGGTCTGTGCTATGCTACCCAAGGGTTGAGCACAGGTTACTTTAGGGTTTGTTTTTGACTTAACCCTGAGAAATATTGTGGTTACTGCTTAAGAAGGGTTTCATCCCCTCAAACATTAACCACATTTCTTACACTGGTGGCAGTGGTGGGATTTGGAATTGTTTCTATGCAGTGCCATTCAGTAATTTTGTGCTACGCTACCACCCCCATTTAAATATTCTAAGACCAATTTGAGTTGAATTCTCCCTAAATGGCCTTTTTGATTTTTTTAAATTCTAACTCTGAATGTTGTGTCTGAATCCACTTCTGCGAGCATGAGGTATGATAAGTAAAACATAGAGGTGGCAATTACGATCTGGTAAAAAATTTCCCCGTACGACTCGTATCCGGTCTTTTTACCGTACGAATCGTACAAGTGCCGTACAAACTGGCAATCACGATTCGCATGGTAAAAAGTCCATACATACCGCATTCGGAATATTTCCCCACACGTCCTCGGGTCGGAAAATGTGTCCGACACGTCCTCGGACGATTTACTGTACAAATGTGAAAAGTGAAGTCCGACCGAGGAATCACGATCCAACCCGTGCGTCCGATCTCACAACCGTATGGTAAAAACACCATCCGCACCGAACTCCCATTGCAACCATGGAGACATGTGCCCGCATACGCGCCCAACACTCCCCCCAGCACCCATACGTTCGAGTCGTACTCCCCGTTAATGTACACACCCCCCTGTATGTACACCCGTGTATGTGTCGAACCCCCACCCGTGTATGTACACCCCTGTACATTCGAGTCGTACCCCCACCCCTGTACGTGTCCTACCCCCGTGTATGTACACCCCTGTACGTGTCGTACCCCCGTGTATGTACACCCCTGTACGTTCGAGTCGTACCCCCACCCCTGTACGTGTCCTACCCCTGTGTATGTACACCCCTGTATGTGTCGTACCCCCGTGTATGTACACCCCTGTACGTTCGAGTCGTACCCCCACCCCTGTACGTGCCCTACCCCCGTGTATGTACACCCCTGTACGTTCGAGTCGTACCCCCACCCCTGTACGTGTCCTACCCCCGTGTATGTACACCCCTGTACGTTCGAGTCGTACCCCCACCCCTGTACGTGTCCTACCCCCGTGTATGTACACCCCTGTACGTTTGAGTCGTACCCCCACCCCTGTACGTGTCGTACCCCCGTGTATGTACACCCCTGTATGTGTCGTACCCCCGTGTATGTACACCCCTGTACGTGTCGTACCCCCGTGTATGTACACCCCTGTACGTTCGAGTCGTACCCCCACCCCTGTACGTGTCCTACCCCCGTGTATGTACACCCCTGTACGTTCGAGTCATACCCCCACCCCTGTACGTGTCCTACCCCCGTGTATGTACACCCCTGTACGTTCGAGTCGTACCCCCACCCCTGTACGTGTCCTACCCCCGTGTATGTACACCCCTGTACGTTCGAGTCATACCCCCACCCCTGTACATGTCGTACCCCCGTGTATGTACACCCATGTACGTTCGAGTCATACCCCCACCCCTGTACGTGTCCTACCCCGTGTATGTACACCCCTGTACGTTCGAGTCGTACCCCCACCCCTGTACGTGTCGTACCCCCCTGTATGTACACCCCTGTACGTCAGAGTCGCACCCCCACCACAACCTCCTAAGTACGGAGCGCACCCCAGGCCCCAACATCACAACCGCATGTACGAGTCGTACCAAGCCACACACAAGGACAGCACCGTACAACCAAATGGCCCATGTACACACCGTACACACGCTAAAAACGCACATACACAACCAGGACAAACCAAAACAACACAAGAATACACCATTCGAATGGCACAAAGCCACAAAACATGTCCAACAAACACTAAAAAAACACATTCACTGACCTGCAACTGCCAAAAACAAACAGAGGCCCAAAACACCACCACTCCTTATAACACACCCACCCAAACTTCAAACACAGCCACACCCACCAATGGACCAATAAAAAGGGCCCACACACACAAACCATGAGTCTTTGCAACAGACTCACTGCTGCCAGACACCACAGACAACCTACAGCACCATACTACAAGCTTCACCACACCTTACACTTGCACACCTTCACACAACCACCTTCACAAACACCCCCTCATCACATTCACACACACACACACCTGCACAACCACACCATCCACACCCACACCCCTCACCATGCCCACTAACAAGAATCCAAAGTTCAGTAACCGAGAGTTGGAGGTCCTTGTCGATGAAATCCTCAGAGTCGAGCCACAGCTCTTTGGAACATTGGTCAGACAGACCAGCATGGCAGCGAAAACAGCCATGTGGCAGACCATCGTCGATGCTGTGAATGCTGTTGCGGACACCAGAAGGACCAGTCATGAATGCCAAGCCAGGTGGTACGATCTGCGGAGGAGGGCCGAGCCAAGATGCTGGAGGAACACAACCAGGCCAACGCCACTGGAGGAGGGCCCTCCCGCAGACCCGTACACTACCAGCCCTGGGAGGAGAGGGTGATGGCCATACAGCTGGTGGAGGCAGTCGAAGGATTAGGAGGACTCCGAGACCCGGGTGAGTACACAAACAACGCACCTCACATGGGGGGAACGTCATCCACAACCAAAATCACTAACAGGCACGCAACCACCCCAAGCTATCGCATGACTCAACCACACATGCCACTGCCGCCACCATGCCCCATGCACCCAGCTGGACGATGTCAAGTCACAGGCCACAGAAGACACCAACACATGACACGGTAAACCGTATGGCGGGAGGGTGGGCCCCAAAATTCACATAGTGCAACTCAGAAGCAGACAACAATGCCCTCTGCCCATATGGCCTAGGTCACAGCCAGACAAACACTGTGTCCCCACACAGGAAAGACTCGCCAGCAAATGGCGGACGCCTTGCATCAACACATGGGGGTGAAGGCACTGTTTTGCACATGACAGCAGCTAATGAACAGCCAACATTGTGAAAGAGTGGCAGCACACACCACCACAGCAGCAGCGCAGAGACAGACACTACACCCAATGGGTGCCTGGAGATCAGAAACAAACTCACATCAACAAGCCAAGGGCCATTCAAAGATCTGCTAACAGTGTGTGCCCAGGAAGCTGGGCTGAGGTGACAGAGGGTGACACACAGAGGGAGGGAGAGGGGGACACAGAGGGAGGGAGAGGGGGACAGAGAGGGAGGGAGACACAGGGAGACAGACAGAGGGAGGAGGCTGACACACGGAGGGAGGGAGAGGGGGACAGAGAGGGAGGGAGAGGGGGACAGAGAGGGAGGGAGACACAGGGAGACGGACAGAGGGAGGAGGCTGACACATGGAGGGAGGGAGAGGGGGACAGAGAAGGAGGGAGACACAGGGAGACGGACAGAGGGAGGAGGCTGACACACGGAGGGAGAGGGGGACAGAGAGGGAGGGAGACACAGGGAGACGGACAGAGGGAGGAGGCTGACACACGGAGGGAGGGAGAGGGGGACAGAGAGGGAGGGAGACACAGGGAGACGGACAGAGGGAGGAGGCTGACACACGGAGGGAGGGAGAGGGGGACAGAGAGGGAGGGAGACACAGGGAGACGGACAGAGGGAGGAGGCAGACACATGGAGGGAGGGAGAGGGGGACAGAGAGGGAGGGAGACACAGGGACACGGACAGAGGGAGGAGGCTGACACACGGAGGGAGGGAGAGGGGGACAGAGAGGGAGGGAGAGGGGGACAGAGAGGGAGGGAGACACAGGGACACGGACGGAGGGAGGAGGCTGACACACAGAGGGAGGGAGAGGGGGACAGAGAGGGAGGGAGACACAGGGAGAGCAAATCAGCCGTGTGGTGTGTGGGAATGTCTGCTCGTCAGCAGGTAGACTGCGTGCATGTAGCCAAGGGTGGCCAGTGCCAGAACCCCCCCTCTTCCCCATGGCAAAACACAGGGCCATGTCACAACCTGTTCACGAGCACAACAACAGCTACCTGCATTATATAAGTGTGTGGATCCACTCCATGTGCACATGTACAGTGCTACACGGAAGGCGCCAATGCATGGCTCGCCACACCTGCCCACTCCACTGCTGACTGCAGTCACACTTGACGCAGCAAGTAAGACTGTGCCACACATAGTTAAAGGGGCCAAAGTGGTGCCCAAGGGACACACCCATGCACAAGTGCACTGTGAGTGGAATGCAAGACAGATCCTAATTCCAAGAGGAAATGTGCCAACGTTGAAACTGATGAAACATGGATGTTGCATGGACCAAAATTAACATTGTCTCTCTCACACACAGGTCAACGTCGTGGTTCACCCCCCAACACTGGGGGGGAAGACTCACAGGACCCGGATCTGCGGGAGCCCGATCCCACCGGCAGCGACGACTCTCACCACTCTGTGGACGACCCCGACCAACCTGGCACCTCTGGTGTCCAACCACCTGCAGCACCTGCGTCAGGTACAACGGGGCCAACCACCACCCCCACTCCTGCCACATCCCAGGAGACACCCAGGATCCCTGCCCCACCACCACAAAGCAGCCAGGCTGGCCAGGAGGGACACGGTGTCCCGGGCACCCAGGAGGAGGCAGGCGACAACGCCAATGCCACCCCTCAGGGGTCCCGGAGACCCGATGTGCCCACAAGGGCAGGCCAGGTGCAAGTGGGCAGGGGTGGTGGGAGTGGAGGACGGCGGAGGCGCCAGCCTGACCAGTTGGCTGGGGACCCGGTATATTCCCATGTCCGAAACATCCTGGACACATACCGGCAGGACACCACGGGCCTGGCCCAGGTTGTGTCTGTCCTCGAGGGGATCAAGACACAGCAGGCCCAGCAACATGCGGAGCTACATGCCTGTCTACTGCAACACCAACGGAGGATGGAGGACGGACAGGCTGAGCTTGTGACGGCGTACTCGGGAATTCACGATACACTCCGTCGGATGGCCGACAACATGGCCAACCCTCCCTGTGCCAGAATGCGTAGAACATCACCACCCACAGGGAGGGATCAGGAGGAGGAGGAGGAAACATCCGATGGAGCATCCCAGACGTCGTCACGGCCTGCTTCTGAGGGTCCCCGCAGGAGGGCGGGTCGTCCACGGAAAAGACAGTGAGGGTCAGCGCTACATCACCATCTCCCAGGACACCTGGCCTGGCACCTGGCCCACTGGAGCAACAGCATCACAGCATCAAGAGACATTCTCTGCCACATGGCCTTGCTGGTCACTGTCTGACCAATGTTGACAAAGACTGTGGCATGGACTCTGAGGACTTCCAATGGCAAGGACACCAACTCCCCTACTGAACTTTGGATTCCAAACTCCCGGAAAGCCCCTCACGTCATACCCCCCCCCACAAAAATAAAAATTTACACCATGAAGAGAAGATGCCTACTGGTTGCATTATTACCTTACATGTGTCTTGTAAAGTCTAAACATGCCTGACTTCTCTTTTGACTTCAACCATCCACACCCTGGGGCCTGAGTCTGGCACAGTACACACAGGCCACAGTGTATTGGGCAAGACAGACATGGAGCACCATACACACCCGTGATGGGCCCAACCAGCTGAGGGGGTGGCCGCACAACCGTGCTGACAGACACATTGAGTACAGCAACAGTCATGCGTAGAGGTCAGGGATCCAGTTCAGTGTCCTGGGGGGCACCCAGGTATGTGTAGACAGGTGGCAGAACCATGTCCTGCAAGCTTGAGTCCGGTGGATGCAGAGAATGGGGGCCTGGCCAACCTTGGATGCATGGGGATGGCACATGTCACAATACCCACACAGTCATGGACATCATGCATAATACACAGTCTCAGCCCACACACACAGCTTGCATCTTGCTACTCGACACATAGACACATAGCCACTATCAGGGGAAACCATGCCAGACATGCTGGATGCACCGTGGCAACACACCAGCATTGACTGAGAAGAGGCACCTTGGAGGCATAGGGACACCTTTATTAGTCATGTTTTCGGGATTGCAGAGGCAACTTGAAGTACACATGAACACTTCATGTGTAGTAACATGTGGGTCCAACACTGGCACCCCCCTTCTGCAGCACAAATGCGTGATAGCCATGGAACTGGCACACAATTGTCGGCCAACAGCTAAACACCCACAGCTGCTCACGGAGAGACAGCCATACACCATTGATCCGCTGATGTAGAAGTCCCACACCATGTCAAGCCAAAGCAAACCGTATGTGTCCGAGGGCAGTGTTACACACATTGATGCCATCATCACAATCCACTATCCCATCACTGATGACTGTCAACCAGTCACACCATCTATTCAGGTGTACACAGCTGCATGTCGTGTCCCATGGTGATGCTACATGGCTGCAGAGGAACCAAACATCGACAGTGGCAGTGTGCATACATCGTGAACAACTGCCACACCCAATACACCCCTGATGCATCCCTTACCCTAAGGAGACTTCCAAACTTGTCCGTGCGTGTAACGCTGAGTCAGCACACGATGACGTGTCCATGAGGAATAGCAGTGCCACAACAATGCAACCAGCAGACGGCATGCGCAAGTACCTGGGGATGAGAGACACACAAGAAGTCAGCCACAAAAAGCACAACCACTTGCATGTGCATGTACTCGACACATGTATGGATGACAACATGCTAGGTCACAATTATGACTGGGGATATACAACCATCACTGCCACCATCACTCCAGTGACACACCCACACACACCTCTGACTCACGTGCCATACATGCAGGTGGAGACACACATCACAACACATGCCACACGTGGAGCAATGTGTGCACACTCAGACACTGGTACTCACCACTAAGCAAAGAAGTCGCGTATGAGCCGAGTCCGGATGTCCTCTTGCGGCTCCACATCCTCCACATCACTAGCCCCATTGCCAAGCCCTTCGTCCTCCACGGGTGGATGGTCCTCGTCATCTTGATCCAGGATGAGTGGCACAGCTTTCTCAACTGCCATGTTGTGCAGCATGCAGCAGACCATGAAGATTTTGCAGACCTTCGCAGGGGCATATGGGAGCGCGCCGCCGGTCTTGTGGAGGCACTGAAATCAGCTCTTCAGCAGGCCAAACGTCCTCTCTATCACTCCCCTTGTCCGGCCATGGGCGGTGTTGTAGCGGAGCTGGGCCGGCGTGATGGGGTTGCGGAGAGGTGTGAGCAGCCATGGCATGTTGGGATAGCCAGCGTCCCCTATATGGGAAGCACATGGACATCGTTAGAACTGGTGAAGCGGTCGTGCTGGCAGGCTATGCAAAATACAGGACAGGCAGACTGTACCCACCAACAACACATGCTCGTTCGTTGCGCAGCTGCATCATCATTTCAGGCACCCTGCTACGCCTCATGATGTAGGCATCGTGTGCTGATCCTGGAAAACGAGCACAGACATGTGAAATCACCATGTTGGACAGACACACCACAAGGGCATTGATGGAGTGGTAGTGCTTCCGATTGCGGTACGCTACCTCCCGTGTGTGTGGTGGTACCAAAGCTACATGTGTCCCATCTATGGACCCAATGACATGGGGCATCCCTCCCAGGGCATAGAATCCATGCTTGACCCCAGTCAACTGTTCAGGGGTTGGGAACTTGATGAAGTCATCCAGGTGAATCAACATGGCCTCTAAGAAATCATGCAGAACACGGCAGAACATGCTCTGGGACATGCCACCAACATGAGCTATGGTATTTTGAAAGGTACCCATGGCTAGAAAATGTAGGGCTGCCATTACCTTCAGCTTGGGTGTCAGTGCCGTAGGATACCTGTGCAGCGGTTGCAGGTGTGGTGCCAGTCTCGCCGTCAACTCCAGAATCAACCGTTGGGGGAAGCGGTAGCACCGGATACGATCATTCTCCCGCATGGCAGCCAAGTCCGGAATTGCTCGGGGAAGAGGCAGCGCTCTGCAGGAATTTGGAAGTGACACGGAAGAGTGAGTGCCCCACAACAACAAATAATTTGTACTGAGCACATGTTAATCTGTCTATACACATATGCTACATACGGAGTCAGGTATGTGCCACATGCGCTGGACACGTATGGCTGCCAGGTGACACTCCTACCAAGACCCAGCTACACACGGAGATTGAGAACCTCCACATGCCATGCCATGGGATTAGCTGTGTCCCAGTGCAAGTGAACAGCCAGACGCAACACAGGAGTGACATACACCCACACATCAGCAGAAGTAGGATGCCGATTGCAGAGACTGGTAGCGGAACACTAGAGCCACAGGTCACATGACATTACACTAGGACAGCCCACACACCTTGCCATGAAGGTGCACATGTCATGACTCACCACACCTTCATTGAGAGGATGCATACATGTCCTTGTCACGCTACTCCGTGTCCCATGCATACATACGCACCTCACATCCGATACCACATGTGGCATGGTGTGCGGAACAGTGTCCAATGTCAATCTACACACATACACATGTTGGTTGCTGCAACAGCTGCAGCTTTTGAGGGTGCTCCAACATCAACCTAATGGGAAGCCCCCACACATACATGACATAGTCACATCGTGCACCGTGGGTAGTGACAAGTCAGGTGTGGTAACCCCTGTACCGGGCATCAGGGGACACTTCCGTGTGTTGGTGTCCGTGCCATGCCAGTGACGCTCATCCCAAGTATGCAGTACGACATGCACACATGTCAAAGGAGTCAAGGGCATGCCTGGCACACATTGCACCGTCACACATTACATCTGTACACATCTCATCATACATCTGGTGCCTTCTTGACTCAGGAGTAATGTTCCACATCACAGCCTGTCACACCTGTGCCCCACACATGTAGTAATGCACAGACAATGCCTTGATGTCCATCCATGGACAAGTATGTCCGCCCTATTCCTTCCTGTGTGCTGCCTGTCACCACTGTGATGTGTGAAAACCGCCGTACTGCTGCTAAGAGGGCCTGTGTACGTGCCAATATCACTATGGGAGTGCTGCCGTATGTGTACCCATCGTGATGGTGAGCATACAGGCATGTTTACGGTCTGTACCACTACGAGTACGCATACGCAAGAACACCAATAGTGATATGGAGCGTACAGGCGCGTGTACGGCCCTACCACTATGGGTGTTCTTGCGTATGCGTACTCGTAGTGGTACGGGCCGTACACACGCCTGTACGCTCCCTATCACTACGTGTACGCATACGCGAGAACATCCATAGTGATATGGAGCGTACAGGCGCGTGTACGGCCCTACCACTATGGGTGTTCTTGTGTATGCTTACTCGTAGTGGTACGGACCGTACACACGCCTGTACGCTTCATATCACTCTGGGTGTCCTCGCGTATGCGTACTCGTAGTGGTACGGACCGTACACACGCCTGTACGCTCCATATCACTCTGGGTGTCCTCGCGTATGCGTACACGTAGTGATAGGGAGCGTACAGGCGCGTGTACGGCCCGTACCACTACGAGTAAGCATACGCGAGGACACCCAGAGTGATAGTGAACGTAGGTACGCGTGTACGGGCCGTTGCTATGCATTTGGGGTGCCCTAGGGCCCCGGAACGCGCCGTACCTGTGTGTGAAGCTCCAAATTACATAGGGGACACATGAGGGACAAGTATTAAGGCCTATATGCATGCTGGTTGTCATGGAGACCAAGTTCAAATTTTGAATTTGTTCAGGAAGCTGCATGGCAGAAGTCAGTTGGAATGAATCTACTTTGTTGCAATGTGTTTGTGGGGCTGACATCATGCAGGAGAAAAAAACTGATTGAGAACCCACAGACTGCTAGGTTTGAAGGGATTGGAGGAAACATAGGATGCAAATGTGAGTGACCAATCACTCTGTACTCCTGTGCATGAGATGGGCCAGCAAGGCAGATATAAGGCAGCCAGGTCCCATGAGGGAGCACTTGCCTGCACATCTTTGTATTCCACGACCCAGCTGCTGCTACTGATTCCCTGGAACCATGTCAAGGGCTATGGAGAGGTCACAGCCATTCAACCTGGAGGAGAACATGGCTTTGGTGGATGTGATCCTCCCACAGTACCCCATGCTGTATTGGCGACCAGGTTATCAGGTGAGTGCAGTGTCCACTGGCACAGACTGTGTTCCTTTTTAGTGACTGTGACTTCTGCCATTGTGTCCAGGTGTGACACACATGCTATGTACTGTAGGGGGGGTCCCAGGGGGGTGAATGCCTAATGTCTCCCAGCAGTGCCCTGAGACAGGAGGGGTGGGGGCCTATCACTCCCAGCAGTGCCCTGAGACAGGAGGGGTGTGTGCAGAGTCCTCCCAGCAGTGCCCTGAGACAGGAGGGGTGGGGGCCTATCACTCCCAGCAGTGCCCTGAGACAGGAGGGGTGGGGGCCTATCACTTCCAGCAGTGCCCTGAGACAGGAGGGGTGGGGGGCTATCACTCCCAGCAGTGCCCTGAGACAGGAGGGGTGGGGGCCTATCACTCCCAGCAGTGCCCTGAGACAGGAGGGGTGGGGGCCTATCACTCCCAGCAGTGCCCTGAGACAGGAGGGATGTGTGCAGAGTCCTCCCAGCAGTGCCCTGAGACAGGAGGGGTGGGGGCCTATTGTAGGAGAGTAGGGTCTGCTTTCTATGTTCACCCCCACTTTTTGCTTTTGCTTTACTGGTTTTCGACTTAGATGTGGCTGTGGGCCTGCTAATCAGACCCACAGCCCTGCTGTTCTCTCTCTAAATTACTACTATGTACTTTAGGTGCATAACCCATTTGGATAGGATCACCTTATTGGGCCCTGTACAGTGTACCCTAGGTCCCCAGGGCATAGGTGTACCCTAGGCCTACCAGGGGCTGCAGCATGTATTGTGCCACCCCTGGCCTGGCCTTCCATTTTGACAACTGGCTGATCACTCAGCTGGGGCAAGGTCGTGTAATCACCCCTTGCTTAGGTGTAGTATTCCTATACCTAACTTACATATAGACACATGTGTACCTATCAGTCACTCCTATGGCAGGCCTTGACAATCCTGGAGGCAGAGTGCTTGGTAACATGTGAGATGGTGCTCTAGCATGAGCTGAGCCTGTCTGCAGCTTTCGGAACCAAGTCCTTATAGCTGTTCTATGATATAGCCTACCATATACTCTTAAAGTACCTTATAATCTTAGACGGTTATGGTAACTATGGTTTGGCTTTATCAAAACATGTCGTGTAAGGTGTCTAACACTCGGGAATAATACCCCCATGCCATTTCTGGACATGAGAATATTATTCCCCCCTTCTAGAGGGAAAGACATGTTAAAATCATACTTCAACTGTTAGCCTCTGACCAAAGCCTCAGCATCACAAAATGGATGCTGCTGCCACGACACAAGTCTGACCTCCTGCAGCTGGGAGTGATCCCAGCCAGGGAGGCCTGGACAATAGGTTTCCTGCTTGGGGAGGTGCTAGCACCTCCCCAGACAGCCTTTAGTGTATTGGGGCAGGGTGGGCTGAAAGGAATGAGACATGCCTGGGGCACACAAGGTGTTCCTTGCATAGTCCAGTTCAAACCGGCGCTGGGGCACTCCAGCCCCAGCTCTGGCGCGAAACTGGACAAAGGGAAGTGGGTGTAACCACCCCCTCCCAGGTCCCACCCATAAGGCGTGACCTAGCAGGTATCCCAGCCCCCCAGATTAGTATAAGAGTGGGAGTTGGGCCTCAAGACTTTAGATTATCCTGAACCTGCAAAACTGAACAGAAACTCTGGACCTTCGACATTCGACGAAAGAAGAAGACTGAAGAATCTCCCTTGTAGCCAAGGAGTGGCTACCCTGTGCAAACAGGCACCATCAAGTGACTACCCTTTGCTTTGTGAAACGTTCGACGAGGAACCGATTGCAGAGCCCGACCAGAGCCTTGATTTCCAGACTTCTCCGACCCTCATCCACATCTGCAGCAGAGCTGAGATCCGTGGAGGCGACGAGCGACGTGGGACCGGCTACCTGGGAAAAGTGGCTAGTAACTTACAGCGCAGCTTCTGAGGTACCCTCGAAGTTGTGCACCGGGGATTGAGAAGCCCCAACCCCAAGCACCATCTGCACCGAAGACCAGCCCCCCACACTCCACGAGTCCTGCGTGGGGCCCTTCAGCATTTTCCTGCTTGCCGCGTCTGTCCGGTTGCTTGCCCGCTGGCTAGTGGCCTTTGTGACGACGCTCCCTGAAATCTTCTGCGCTGGTTTGGCTCCTCCAGACTGGCTCCCGCTTCTCTGCAAAGAAGAAGCACCCCAGACCTTCCTGGTCTGCACCAGAAGCAAGTCCTTTGTTCTTCGTGGGTTCCGCTTGCCAAGGCTTGGTGAGTCCTAGTCCAACTTCGACGCCGCCGACAGCAAGAGCCTTCGTGGGACAGCTCGCCTCCTGGTCCTGGTCGTCCTCGACGCTTCCTGGTCCTCCTGGCTGCAGCGACAAGCTTCACCTTCACCTGCAACTCTTCACGACATCGCCTGGTTCCTTCCTGGTTCCACGTGGTCACTGGCTAGTGACCTTGACTCTGTCCCCTCTGCTTGCAGGTTTCTTCTCTTCTTGATCCCAGGCTTGGGATCCACCGGACACTCTCTCCTGACTGCCTGTCAGCATCTTTCTTCAGGCATCCATAGGAGTCGACGACGAAAACGACGCATCTTCACCCCTATGCACCCGCAGCCTGTGGGCTAGGTAACTTGGGTACTCCGGTGCTCATCAGGATAGTGACTATCCTAGTGTCTAGTTTTCAAGTCTCAACATCCTAGCTACTCCGGAAGTGTCCTAAATCTATCTATTTCTAAACTGTAACATTGCTATTGACTTTTACGCATTACGCGTGAGTGTTTCCACTCTGCACACGAATCCCGTGGGCCTCCCACTTCCTAACTAACGCTAGTGTAGTGTAGCCCCAGCGATTCCCTAGGCCTAGGCCTATTCTATTTCCGTGACAGTGGTCCTTATACCACTTCTTTAGTATATGGTTTGCGTGGCCCCTAGGGCCTAACTGTATTACTTACCTGTGTGACTTACTGTATGCATTAATAAGACTGTGTTGTACTTACCTCTAAACTCATAAAGAGTGCTGAGGGTTTGCTTAGAATAAATACACTTTATTTTATATATATATCTGTTGTGGTGTCCTTTCATTTGGTATTCAAGGGATTATATATGGTATCACAGCGGGCTTCACATGCCATTCAGAGTTTAGCCTAAGACTGCTCTTGTCCATGCTACCACTAGGATAGCTGGTCTATAAGGTTGACTTTACAACCAATCACCATAAGGGTATTTGGACTGATATAAGGTGTACACTATAACTAGTGACATCATACATCAGGCCAACTTCTCACATTGGTGAGCAGCGGTTGGGATCTGAGCTTGCTGTTGTAATACCATTGTAATCTTGAGATACTAAATTGAAAGATCACACAGATATTGTCTAGGTACATATAACATAGATTATTATACTTAAGTCCTACTGGACTTTGTAGTTGTAGGTTGAAGGGAATAACACACCCTGACTACAACTACTAGAAAGGTTTAGTAGATACAACTAGTGTAGGTAGGTGCACACACCACACCCTCACTAGATCATGCCTCTGGGAGGAGATCAAGTAGATGCTCTCTCAGGAGGGGCAGGTCTGCAGAAGACCCCCTCTAGGTATGATACCTTAACATTCCAGGAGATGAGACAATTGTGTACCTCCAGAGGAATAAAACAGGGTGCAAACCCTACCCTCCTTCAGTTAAGACAACTCCTAGAGGAGTATGATGCTCAGAGGGCATCTCAGGAAGGTGCCCTAGGCACAGAGGAGGGTCTACCCACCACAGAGGAGTCAGATGGGGCTTCAGATGGGGAGGTAGATAGCCAGAGCCAAGTAAGGAGACTTAGCCAGGCTAACTTAAGTTTACATGGGAGTTTGCATGGGGTCCCCCCATACAGACCCACAAGTAGACATTCACAGAGAAACAGGAAGGACAGATCCCCTTCAGGGGAATCCATCCACTCCCATGTCTCTAACATCTCTAATGCTTCCTCTCACAGGGGAATGACTTCACCTGAGAGAAAGGAGCATGCAGCCAGAATGAGGGAGGCTAATCTGAGGATTCAGAGGGAAGAACTTGCCCTTGCCAAAGAGAAGCTTGCTCTGGCTAGAGAACAAAAGTTAAGTGGGTTAGAACCCACTGGTGGCAGCAACATTCCTAGAGATAGAGACAGGCACTATGATAATAGAAACCTGAGCAAGATTGTCCCTCCCTACAAGTGTGGGGATGACATCCACAAATGGATAACTGCTTTGGAGAGAGCTTGCAAAGTACAGCAGGTACCCCAAAGTCAGTGGGCAGCTATCTTGTGGCTCTCCTTCTCTGAGAAAGGAAGAGACAAGCTCCTCACAGTTAGTGATGAGGATGCAGATAATTACACTGTCCTGAAGAGTGCTCTGATTGATGGGTTTGGCCTAACCACTGAACAATACAGGTTGTTGTTCAGGGATACCCAGAAGACACAGACTCAGGACTGGACTGACTTTGTAGATTGTGCCACTAAGGCTCTGGAAGGCTGGCTATTGGGAAGTAAGGTTAAGGACTATACAGGATTGTATAATTTGATCATGAGAGAACAAATACTTAACAACTGTCAAAACCAGCTATTGCATCAACACCTGATTGATTCTGATCTGACTTCTCCCCAAGAATTGGGAAAGAAGGCAGATAGATGGGTCAGGACTAGAGTTAAGCAGAAAAACCAGAACCAGGGCGGTGATCAGAAAAAGGCAGACCAGAAGGGTAATGATCAGAAACAAAAAGACCAGAAGTCTTCACCAGGCCCCCAAAAGGCTCAGGGGGAGGGTGGTTCCAAAAAGGATAAGAAGAAAGAAGGCCAAAAGAAACCATGGTGCAACTATTGTAAGTCTACCTCACATTGGTTTAGTGAGTGCACCAAAAAGGATAAGCCCCCAGCCACCATTGCCCCTAAGGCAACTGTACCCCCTAGTTCAGCTGTAAGTGGTGGTTCCCAGCAAAAGGGTGTAGTAGGGTTAACCCTGGGAACGGAGGAGGATTCTGGCCTAGTCAGAGTACCTACTCAGGCTGTCCTGATCTGTGATGGGGACTTAGCTTTGTCCTCTACTGTAGGCCCCAGTAACCTGGGCAAGTACAGACAGACACCTTTTATCAACCAAAGAATGGCTCAGGCCTACAGGGACACTGGGGCTAGTGTCACAATGGTGACACCTGCTTTTGTGGACCCTGGACAGATCATACTAGGTGAGAATTACCTAGTGACCAACGCTAGCAATGCCACTACCTCCCATAGTGTGGCTATTGTTAACTTCTCCTGGGGAGGGGTAACTGGCCTCAAGAAAGTTGTTGTTAGTTCAGACCTTCCTGTAGAGTGTTTACTGGGCAATGATCTTGAAACTTCAGTTTGGTCTGAAGTGGAGTATAGGACCCATGCAGAAATGCTGGGGATAGATGCACATGTCCTTGCTGTGACCAGGTCACAGGCCAAAAAGTGCAACACTGAGCAAGTGCTGGATCCTGAAATTATGGACCAGTCACAATCCAAGAGAAAGAGCAGTAGGGTTAAGGCTGTGCCTTCCCCCCTGCCTCAGGTGGTGGATCAGCCCTCCCAGGAGGATGATTCTGAGAGCCCTGAAGGAACTGTCCTAGAAGAGCTTGAACCTGATCAGGTTGAGTTTCTTGGGACAGGGGGACCTTCCAGGGCAGATCTGAGGCAGGCTCAATTAGACTGCCCCTCTCTTGAACCCCTCAGACAGCTGGCTGCTGCTGAGGCTGCAGGGAATGCTCAAGGTACCCATAGAGTGTATTGGGATGAAGGGCTACTGTACTCAGAGGCTAGAGACCCCAAGCCTGGTGCATCCAGGAGGTTGGTCATACCACTGAAGTTCAGAGGCTTCCTTCTAACCTTGGCCCATGATATTCCCCTTGCAGGACATTTAGGCCAGAACAAGACTTGGGACAGGCTTGTCCCTCACTTTCACTGGCCCCATATGTCAGAAGATACTAAGGAGTTTTGTCGCTCCTGTGTCACCTGCCAAGCCAGTGGCAAATCAGGTGGCACCACAAAGGCCCCCCTCATACCACTACCTGTGGTGGGGGTCCCCTTTGAAAGAGTGGGCATAGATATTGTAGGACCAATGGACCCACAAACAGCATCTGGGCACAGATTCATACTGGTGATAGTGGACCATGCCACCAGGTACCCAGAAGCAATTCCCCTGAGGACCACAACAGCTCCTGTTGTGGCAAGGGCCCTGCTTGGAGTATTCTCCAGAGTGGGCTTTCCAAAGGAGGTCATTTCTGACAGAGGTGCCAACTTTATGTCAGGATACTTGACTGCAATGTGGAAGGAGTGTGGTGTTAACTATAAGTTCACCACACCCTATCACCCACAGTGCAATGGGCTTGTTGAGAGATTCAACAAGACCCTAAAGGGAATGATAAAAGGATTACCAGACAAGCTTAGGCGAAGATGGGACATCCTTTTACCCTGCCTTCTGTTTGCTTACAGAGAGGTCCCACAGAAGGGGGTTGGCTACAGCCCTTTTGAGCTTTTGTTTGGACATCCTGTAAGAGGACCCCTGTGTTTGGTGAAGGAAGGATGGGAGAGACCTCTCAGACAACCCAAACTAGACATAGTGGATTATGTACTTGGTCTCCGCTCCAGGATGGCAGAGTATATGAAGAAGGCTTCTAAAAACCTTGAGGCAAGCCAAGAACTCCAAAAAGCTTGGCATGACCAAAAGGCTGTACTGACTGTTTACCAGCCAGGGCAGAAAGTGTGGGTGTTGGAGCCAGTGGCCGCAGCAGCACTCCAAGACAAATGGTCTGGACCCCACACTATTGTTGAGAAAAAGGGAGAAGTCACCTACTTGGTGGACCTTGGGACTCCCAGAAGCCCCCACAGGGTGCTTCATGTCAACAGATTGAAGGCATATGTTGACAGGGCAGACATGGGGCTACTCATGGCTACAGATGAGGGGCAGGAGGAAGAGAGTGACCCTCTCCCAGACCTGTTGACTCAGAACCCTGATGATGGCTCAGTTGATGGTGTGGTCTTTTCTGACAGCCTCACTGTCCATCAGCAACAGGACTGCAGACAAGTTCTGCAGGCCTACAGACATATGTTCTCTCTGACCCCAAGTCAGACAAACTGGTGCACCCATGAGGTGGACACTGGTGACAGTCTGCCTGTGAAGAGTAAAATCTACAGGCAACCTGACCATGTCAGGGACTGCATAAAAGTTGAGGTACAAAAGATGTTGGAGCTGGGAGTCATTGAACCTTCAGAGAGCCCTTGGGCTAGTCCTGTAGTCCTTGTGCCAAAACCTCACACCCCAGACGGTAAGAGAGAGATGAGGTTTTGCGTGGATTACAGAGGTCTCAATGCTGTCACTAGGACAGATGCCCACCCAATACCTAGGGCAGATGAGCTCATTGACAGACTGGCAGCTGCTAAGTTTTTGAGCACATTTGACCTAACAGCAGGCTACTGGCAAATCAGACTAGCTGAGAGTGCAAAGGCCAAAACTGCTTTCTCGACCCCAGGAGGACATTATCAATTTGTGGTAATGCCCTTTGGTTTGAAGAATGCACCTGCCACTTTCCAAAGGCTGGTGAATCAAGTCCTTACTGGGTTGGATGATTATTGTGCAGCTTATCTTGATGATATTGCTGTCTTTAGCTCCACCTGGGAGGATCACCTGGTCCACCTGAGGAATGTTTTAGAGGCCCTGCAAAAGGCAGGCCTCACTATCAAGGCCACTAAGTGCCAGATAGGGCAGAGCAAGGTTGTATACCTGGGCCACCTAGTTGGTGGGGGTCAGGTTCAACCACTGGAGAGCAAGATCCAGACCATAAAGGACTGGGCTCCTCCAACTACCCAGACTCAGGTCAGAGCTTTCTTGGGCCTGTCTGGGTACTACAGAAAGTTTGTTAAGAACTATGGGTCCATAGTGACACCACTTAATGACTTGACCTCCAAGAAGATGCCAAAGAAAGTTCAGTGGACAGCAAGCTGTCAAAAAGCATTTGATGACCTGAAGCAGGCCATGTGCAGTGCACCTATTCTGAAAAGTCCAGACTACTCCAAAGAGTTCATTGTCCAGACAGATGCTTCTGAGTTAGGTGTGGGAGCTGTTCTTTCACAACTGAATGTAGATGGTCAAGACCAGCCAATTGCTTTTATAAGTAGAAGGCTGACCCCTAGAGAGAAACGTTGGTCAGCTATTGAGAGGGAGGCCTTTGCTGTGGTTTGGGCCCTGAAGAAGCTGAGGCCATACTTGTTTGGCACTCACTTCAAGATTCAGACAGACCATAAGCCCCTCTTGTGGCTAAATCAGATGAAGGGTGAAAATCCCAAACTTCTTAGGTGGTCCATTTCCCTACAGGGGATGGACTTCACAGTGGAACATAGACCTGGGACTGACCATGCCAATGCAGATGGACTCTCCAGATATTTCCACTTAGAACATGAAGACTCAACTGGTCAAGGTTAGTTTAATGTCCCTAAGTTTGGGGGGGGTTGTGTAGGAGAGTAGGGTCTGCTTTCTATGTTCACCCCCACTTTTTGCTTTTGCTTTACTGGTTTTCGACTTAGATGTGGCTGTGGGCCTGCTAATCAGACCCACAGCCCTGCTGTTCTCTCTCTAAATTACTACTATGTACTTTAGGTGCATAACCCATTTGGATAGGATCACCTTATTGGGCCCTGTACAGTGTACCCTAGGTACCCAGGGCATAGGTGTACCCTAGGCCTACCAGGGGCTGCAGCATGTATTGTGCCACCCCTGGCCTGGCCTTCCATTTTGACAACTGGCTGATCACTCAGCTGGGGCAAGGTAGTGTAATCACCCCTTGCTTAGGTGTAGTATTCCTATACCTAACTTACATATAGACACATGTGTACCTATCAGTCACTCCTATGGCAGGCCTTGACAATCCTGGAGGCAGAGTGCTTGGTAACATGTGAGATGGTGCTCTAGCATGAGCTGAGCCTGTCTGCAGCTTTCGGAACCAAGTCGTTATAGCTGTTCTATGATATAGCCTACCATATACTCTTAAAGTACCTTATAATCCTAGACGGTTATGGTAACTATGGTTTGGCTTTATCAAAACATGTCGTGTAAGGTGTCTAACACTCGGGAATAATACCCCCATGCCATTTCTGGACATGAGAATATTATTCCCCCCTTCTAGAGGGAAAGACATGTTAAAATCATACTTCAACTGTTAGCCTCTGACCAAAGCCTCAGCATCACAAAATGGATGCTGCTGCCACGACACAAGTCTGACCTCCTGCAGCTGGGAGTGATCCCAGCCAGGGAGGCCTGGACAATAGGTTTCCTGCTTGGGGAGGTGCTAGCACCTCCCCAGACAGCCTTTAGTGTATTGGGGCAGGGTGGGCTGAAAGGAATGAGACATGCCTGGGGCACACAAGGTGTTCCTTGCATAGTCCAGTTCAAACCGGCGCTGGGGCACTCCAGCCCCAGCTCTGGCGCGAAACTGGACAAAGGGAAGTGGGTGTAACCACCCCCTCCCAGGTCCCACCCATAAGGCGTGACCTAGCAGGTATCCCAGCCCCCCAGATTAGTATAAGAGTGGGAGTTGGGCCTCAAGACTTTAGATTATCCTGAACCTGCAAAACTGAACAGAAACTCTGGACCTTCGACATTCGACGAAAGAAGAAGACTGAAGAATCTCCCTTGTAGCCAAGGAGTGGCTACCCTGTGCAAACAGGCACCATCAAGTGACTACCCTTTGCTTTGTGAAACGTTCGACGAGGAACCGATTGCAGAGCCCGACCAGAGCCTTGATTTCCAGACTTCTCCGACCCTCATCCACATCTGCAGCAGAGCTGAGATCCGTGGAGGCGACGAGCGACGTGGGACCGGCTACCTGGGAAAAGTGGCTAGTAACTTACAGCGCAGCTTCTGAGGTACCCTCGAAGTTGTGCACCGGGGATTGAGAAGCCCCAACCCCAAGCACCATCTGCACCGAAGACCAGCCCCCCACACTCCACGAGTCCTGCGTGGGGCCCTTCAGCATTTTCCTGCTTGCCGCGTTTGTCCGGTTGCTTGCCCGCTGGCTAGTGGCCTTTGTGACGACGCTCCCTGAAATCTTCTGCGCTGGTTTGGCTCCTCCAGACTGGCTCCCGCTTCTCTGCAAAGAAGAAGCACCCCAGACCTTCCTGGTCTGCACCAGAAGCAAGTCCTTTGTTCTTCGTGGGTTCCGCTTGCCAAGGCTTGGTGAGTCCTAGTCCAACTTCGACGCCGCCGACAGCAAGAGCCTTCGTGGGACAGCTCGCCTCCTGGTCCTGGTCGTCCTCGACGCTTCCTGGTCCTCCTGGCTGCAGCGACAAGCTTCACCTTCACCTGCAACTCTTCACGACATCGCCTGGTTCCTTCCTGGTTCCACGTGGTCACTGGCTAGTGACCTTGACTCTGTCCCCTCTGCTTGCAGGTTTCTTCTCTTCTTGATCCCAGGCTTGGGATCCACCGGACACTCTCTCCTGACTGCCTGTCAGCATCTTTCTTCAGGCATCCATAGGAGTCGACGACGAAAACGACGCATCTTCACCCCTATGCACCCGCAGCCTGTGGGCTAGGTAACTTGGGTACTCCGGTGCTCATCAGGATAGTGACTATCCTAGTGTCTAGTTTTCAAGTCTCAACTTCCTAGCTACTCCGGAAGTGTCCTAAATCTATCTATTTCTAAACTGTAACATTGCTATTGACTTTTACGCATTACGCGTGAGTGTTTCCACTCTGCACACGAATCCCGTGGGCCTCCCACTTCCTAACTAACGCTAGTGTAGTGTAGCCCCAGCGATTCCCTAGGCCTAGGCCTATTCTATTTCCGTGACAGTGGTCCTTATACCACTTCTTTAGTATATGGTTTGCGTGGCCCCTAGGGCCTAACTGTATTACTTACCTGTGTGACTTACTGTATGCATTAATAAGACTGTGTTGTACTTACCTCTAAACTCATAAAGAGTGCTGAGGGTTTGCTTAGAATAAATACACTTTATTTTATATATATATCTGTTGTGGTGTCCTTTCATTTGGTATTCAAGGGATTATATATGGTATCACAGCGGGCTTCACATGCCATTCAGAGTTTAGCCTAAGACTGCTCTTGTCCATGCTACCACTAGGATAGCTGGTCTATAAGGTTGACTTTACAACCAATCACCATAAGGGTATTTGGACTGATATAAGGTGTACACTATAACTAGTGACATCATACATCAGGCCAACTTCTCACACCTATCACTCCCAGCAGTGCCCTGAGACAGGAGGGGTGGGGGCCTATCACTCCCAGCAGTGCCCTGAGACAGGAGGGGTGGGTGCCTAACACTCCCAGCAGTGCCCTGAGACAGGAGGGGTGTGTGCAGAGGCCTCCCAGCAGTGCCCTGAGACAGGAGGGGTGTGTGCAGAGTCCTCCCAGCAGTGCCCTGAGACAGGAGGGGTGGGTGCCTAACACTCCCAGCAGTGCCCTGAGACAGGAGGGGTGGGTGCCTAACACTCCCAGAAGTGCCCTGAGACAGGAGGGGTGTGTGCAGAGTCCTCCCAGCAGTGCCCTGAGACAGGAGGGGTGTGTGCAGAGTCCTCCCAGCAGTGCCCTGAAAAAGGAGGGGTGGGTGCCTAACACTCCCAGCAGTGCCCTGAGACAGGAGGGGTGGGTGCCTAACACTCCCAGCAGTGCCCTGAGACAGGAGGGGTGTGTGCAGAGTCCTCCCAGCAGTGCCCTGAGACAGGAGGGGTGTGTGCAGAGTCCTCCCAGCAGTGCCCTGAGACAGGAGGGGTGTGTGCAGAGTCCTCCCAGCAGTGCCCTGAGACAGGAGGGGTGGGTGCCTAACACTCCCAGCAGTGCCCTGAGACAGGAGGGGTGGGTGTGATGCACAGTGTGAGCCTGGATCATTGATTGTGTAGTTGCCCTCATTCCACCTGTGTCCTTTCAATGGCACGTACTGCTTTTGGCCTTCCCCCAGAGGATCATGTCCCTATGACAAAGGTGCAATGCGTTGGATGCATACTATGCCTTGTTGTAAACTGCAAATGTGTTCTAATCTGTGTCCCTGTGACATGTGCCAGGTGTATTGATGTTAGACGCCTCTGCCAAGGAGAAGATATGGCTGGACGCCGTCAGCGCCGTGAGGAGTGCGGATGGTCGGAAGCGGCGCCTGTCCCAGGTGAGGAAACGCTGGCAGGATATCCGGTGCTGGACGCGGAGGATCGCACGGGTCCTGCTGGGGGACTCACCTGAGAGCCATAAGAACCGCGGGCGCCGCCGTCTCTCCCACATCCAGAAACGTGTGCTGGCGGTGGTCTTTCCTGACTTGGACAGGCGCCTACAGGAGATGCAGCAGCCGGAAGGGGGTAGGTACATGTGTGTGTTTGTTGTGTTTCACCAGCATTTGTTATTGCACTGTTCCATGGATACACTTTCAGGGTTTATGGTGCTGTGCAGATCATGTTACCCACAGTGTTGCAGGGCTCTCCTGCCTCCCTTCCCCTCCTTGCAATGTGTTCCCTGGTCTGTGTGTAGTCACTCCATCACAAGGTTATGTAGCCTGACACCTTCTCCATGTGTACAATGCCTGCAGCATCATGTGTGGGGGTGGTGTGTAACAGGTTTGGTGACCTTGCCTTTGTCTTGTCCAGTTCTGGACTTGTGGGTTCCATGTCAGTTGGCACTAATGCTGATTCCAGACATGGGAGTTAATCTCTCGAGTGCGAGGCCTTCCAGCAGGCATGTCCCATGTGGTGGCCTGTGACATGCTGTGCATGATTGTGCGTTACGCATAGTGCAGGGATGTTAGCGTGTGTTGCAGTCATTCCCATTCAGGAGCATGGAGTTGTGTGGCCACTACTGTCCCCAGGGGCATCTTTTCCTAGGTATCATGTGTGTAATCCGAGAATGTCGACAATCTCTGTGTCTACAGCATAGGTTGTGCTCTGTGCCATTGTCCCCTGGCACCATGTATATTGACGTGAGATGTATTGCAAGTGTCCACTGTCCAGCCTGACCTGATTTTCCAATTACATACTCACGGTGGCCATTGCCTTTGTGTCTTGTTGCAATCATCTGATGATGCCCATTTGTACATGATTATTTGGACAGCCGCACCTTGGGTAGTTTGTGTCTAATATTGAAGTTTTTCATCCCATGTGTATTTCACCCTGACTAAGAGATGTAAGTGCTTCCTGTGTCTCCACAGATTAGTCTCATGTAGGGGGTGGGTGGTGCGGGCATGGCCTACATGTCAAGACCTGTCATCTCCTTGCTAGGACTGGCCAGTGTGTGATGTTTGTCTGGACATACACTCAAGGTGCATTGTGCCAGTCATGGTGGGCATGTTATCAGTATTACCTATGCTGCATGTGCCTCTAGTTCCTAGATGTGGTCCCTGCTCATCCCTATTGCCTGCCACGCTGTGTGGTGCAGATGCAGTGCTGGATTGTCCCCAGGGCCTTGCTCCTCAGTCACAATTCCACGTCATCTCATTTGCTATTGTGTCATGCTCTCCATAGTTTATCCATGGCATGGTGGGTCACACAACTGTGTCTTGCAGGGCCTACATATGTACCTTGTTTTGTAGTTGTAACTCTTCCTTTGTTTCAGGCTATGCACTGTGACCTAAGTAGATTAGACTCATGTGACATATGTATACAGGTGTATGATTAATTTCTGTCTCTTCACCCTGCCCACAGCATCGTCGGGGGACACGGAGGGAGACATGG
This sequence comes from Triturus cristatus, assembly GCF_964204655.1. Lineage (NCBI taxonomy): Eukaryota > Metazoa > Chordata > Amphibia > Caudata > Salamandridae > Triturus > Triturus cristatus. The sequence goes on from NC_140582.1 coordinate 348,630,194, forward strand.
ACACAGACGGCGCGGAGGGACCGAGCACCAGTGCCAGCGGTGGCATCGTGCATGGCACTTCGAGTGGGACAGAGGCGGAGGAGAGTGAACCAGGGGACCTGTCGACTGGCACAACAGAGTATGAAGCTGACGGGTCCGAGGATGATCTCTCCGAGTGGGCGGTGGCTGCACCACCATCTGACAGCAGCCCTACATCTCGCACCGCCCCCTCCATTGGCATCAGCCGCCTCCCACTTGCTTGTGTCCCTTCCCAACGTGCCCGGTCACCACATGTCTCCTTCCTGCCAGGCACCGCACCCCCTGCCCCTGTCTCCACTGCTGCCGCCAATGCTGAGTCTGTGGACATCCAGCGGCAGTTGCAGAATGGTCAGACTGCGATCCTTAATGTCCTCCATGCCCACAGCCAGGTCCTCAACAACATGGAGGCATACTTGGAGGGCATTCATTCATCACAGGCTGACCAACACAACTGGCTGAGGTCCATAGACTCCACACTGTCTGCAGCAGTGGGTCTCCTGCAGCGCTACATCCCACCCCCTACCCCTGCTCCTTCCACACTTCCCACTCCCATGCCTGTCCCACAAACACACAGACGTAAGCATGCACCCACCACAACAGACACAGGCACCACACCAGCAGGGAAGGTCCGCCGCACACCTCCTGACACGCACACACAGGGTGAAGTAGGCACACCCACTGGGTCGGGGGGCAAACGTGTGACACGCAGCCAGAGTGGGAGTCCGCATTCCACCCAATCCACTCCCTCCAAATCCCCTCCCCTCAGCTCTCCTGGCCACATCTCCCCCAAAGACTCCTTCATGGCCGCTCTGTCCCTGAGCCCCACAGTGACGCCACCACGCAAGCGGTCAAGGAAGTCCTCGGTCAGGGTGGTTGAGTCCCCCCCCTGTCCACACCCTCCCCCAGTGGCGCTGCGACCCATCCCTCTGACCCCCCCCCTTGGGGCCTGTGGTTCCTTCGGGTGCAGGGGAGTCCCTGGAGGACCTTGCCGAGGTGTGCAGCGCGCTCCTAGAATCCACCTTTGGCCCTGCCCCACCCCCTGTGGTGGAGTCCTCCATCCCTGCACCCAGTCACCTACCCTTCGCCCTCCTGTCCCTGCGGTGCCTGTTCCTTCCCCCCCACTTGATGCCCTCACCCCTGTGGAAGACAACGGCTTGTAACTGTGCAGGCAAGCTAGGGGACACGCATCCCACTGTGTCCCCCATCCAGCTGTGACTCCTGGACTGCCCTATGGGCTTTGTAAATATTGCAATGAAACCAGCAGAAGGTGCACAGTCCGTGGCAGAACAGAATAGCAAAACAATAGTTAATGTAGAGAAATGCAAGAGATCCTACAAATAATTGGGACAACCCCTCACAGGAGGTAGGAGTCCATCAGCCCACCCTTATTGGCGGAGCATCGTCATCTGGTACTCCTGGGAATCACTGTCTAGGCCCAAAAACGCAGATCCCCAGGGACTCTGCCTAGGTGCACAGACCAGTGATACCCAGAAAGGGAATAAACTCCTGCCAGGGTGTGTACCCAAGTAGTCGAGGGCTCCAGTGGTGTGCAGTGCAAGAAAGTGAAGTGGAGTTAAAAATGAATACTTGGTTAAAAAATATGTTTAATGTGGATCAACCAAGTTTCATGTCTAAAAGAACCTATAGTCTGTTATATATTTTTACAGGCTAGTCTTTGGTTCATGTGAGAGTGTGGTCGACATGTTTCAGCCGTTACGGTGACTTAACCCGGCTTTCATCAGGACCGAAAGAAAGAGCTACTGCTAAACTAATTATAAAGTGATAAAACTAAGCCCATACACCAAATGTGAGTGTGGGATACCGGTGTGGCGATTGCCGCCCTACCACAAAAGGCTCAAACTAGAGCGTAAGAACGATGTCTTCATTCCTAAAAAAGAAAAATATATATGAACCTCATGCATATCAAAACACAACTACTGATTGCCACAAGGCAAAGCTGATTCAGCATCGCCCAGGTTAACAACTAAACTCAAAAATGATGTTTTTAAATACTAAATTTGTATAGAAAGTTGAAAAAGACTCACCCAGCTTTATGTGGGAGAACAGCCTCACCTCACCCGGCTGACTGCTCGGAGAAGGAGGCACCGCTCTGTTTAGATGTGGAGAAAGAATCCAGACAGATTGCCAATTGATACCCATCTGCTCAAAGCTCAACACACATATTTTAAACAAGTTAAAAAGGAACCAGAATTAATTAAAAAAGTCCGAGACCTCGTGACCGCCCAGATAAGTCTAGTAATGTTAAGGTGATGTCTCTTTAGAACAACCTATCAGACATCCAGTGTGACCAGGGTCAAACATAACTATGAATGATTGTTATTAAAATAGATGAAAAAAGCTGTCAACAGAATTCCAACACCCAATTCTGTATTGGAAAACATAGAACAAGCTGTCCTCCACCTTGCCTATCTGTCGACACCTCTGACTAACTCGCAAGCTGTCTGAGAGGCGTTTGGCAGGACAGAGAGGATGCTACTTAGTAGCGATCGTGTTAGACGTGCGCGTTCTGAGATTACAATCAGCTGTATGTGCGCGCTTTAAAGAGACAAGTCCAAGACCTCATGACTAGGTCTGTGTTGTTAAGTTAATGTCTCTTCAAAACAACCTGTCAGGCATCCAGTATGACCAGGGGCAGATATAACTATAAAAGATTGTTGATGGATAAAAGAGAAACCAACCCTGGAATCTGTCACCAGAAACCAACCAGTTCTATGTTAAGGAGTATATCTAACAATGAAGTGAGCACAGAGCACACGCAGCCTACCTCCTCACCTGTCCGTCGATACCTCTGACTGACTCGCAAGCTGTCTGGGAGGTATCGGCAGGAAGGGGAGGCTGCTATTAATAGCGCTCGTGTGAGACGCGTGCGTCCTAAATTGAAATCAGCTGTGTGTTCACATTCACGGAAGCAGCGTCTATGCACAGTAGAACGCATGCGCCTGGGGCAAATGCTGATTGAAACGCGCATGCGTCAGTGCCAGACATTACGCGGATGTACCGTGTCAGTACGAATTCGAGTGTGTTACGAAATAATCAAAACGAAGCGAGTCACCACAGGATAAGACCGCCTGCGTTTAAGGTGCGGTGTGGGGTATAAATCACGCCACTAGTGGGGACCTCGTGTGTCTAACGCGCATGCGTCGGGGAGTAATGGAGTCTTCCCGCGCATGCGCGAGACATCGTAACACTCGTGTGGTTGCGTAATATCCAGGGACGTTCTGTGCCTATGTCCACTGAGGTGGTCTTGATGGTTTGTGGACAGACACTACACGTTCCGCAAGGGAAATGGCCACGAACTACCTCCAGTTCTTGTTCTGTAGCCTAGGGCACACTGACACTACATGAAATTAAGTAGGGATTATACATTATCAACTGTCCCACAGTCATGGTGGGTAAACCACTCCTTGTGCCTTTTCTAGGACTTAACTTATTCATGTCAAAAGAACGAATAACTTCGATCTGGTGAACCAACACCTGACCAAATCGCCAGTCGACATGATCACTTTATTCTTGTCCAACACTACTGATCAGTTATACTCGAGTGCTCCTATTGATTGGCACGAAAGACTGGGCTTTCCATCTTCCCGGAGTGTTACGATGTCTCGCGCATGCGCGGGAAGACTCCATTACTCCCCGACGCATGCGCGTTAGACACACGAGGTCCCCACTAGTGGCGTGATTTATACCCCACACCGCACCTTAAACGCAGGCGGTCTTATCCTGTGGTGACTCGCTTCGTTTTGATTATTTCGTAACACACTCGAATTCGTACTGACACGGTACATCCGCGTAATGTCTGGCACTAACGCATGCGCGTTTCAATCAGCATTTGCCCCAGGCGCATGCGCTCTACTGTGCATAGACGCTGCTTCCGTGAATGTGAACACACAGCTGATTTCAATTTAGGACGCACGCGTCTCACACGAGCGCTATTAATAGCAGCCTCCCCTTCCTGCCGATACCTCCCAGACAGCTTGCGAGTCAGTCAGAGGTATCGACGGACAGGTGAGGAGGTAGGCTGCGTGTGCTCTGTGCTCACTTCATTGTTAGATATACTCCTTAACATAGAACTGGTTGGTTTCTGGTGACAGATTCCAGGGTTGGTTTCTCTTTTATCCATCAACAATCTTTTATAGTTATATCTGCCCCTGGTCATACTGGATGCCTGACAGGTTGTTTTGAAGAGACATTAACTTAACAACACAGACCTAGTCATGAAGTCTTGGACTTGTCTCTTTAAAGCGCGCACATACAGCTGATTGTAATCTCAGAACGCGCACGTCTAACACGATCGCTACTAAGTAGCATCCTCTCTGTCCTGCCAAACGCCTCTCAGACAGCTTGCGAGTTAGTCAGAGGTGTCGACAGATAGGCAAGGTGGAGGACAGCTTGTTCTATGTTTTCCAATACAGAATTGGGTGTTGGAATTCTGTTGACAGCTTTTTTCATCTATTTTAATAACAATCATTCATAGTTATGTTTGACCCTGGTCACACTGGATGTCTGATAGGTTGTTCTAAAGAGACATCACCTTAACATTACTAGACTTATCTGGGCGGTCACGAGGTCTCTGACTTTTTTAATTAATTCTGGTTCCTTTTTAACTTGTTTAAAATATGTGTGTTGAGCTTTGAGCAGATGGGTATCAATTGGCAATCTGTCTGGTTTCTTTCTCCACATCTAAACAGAGCGGTGCCTCCTTCTCCGAGCAGTCAGCCGGGTGAGGTGAGGCTGTTCTCCCACATAAAGCTGGGTGAGTCTTTTTCAACTTTCTATACAAATTTAGTATTTAAAAACATCATTTTTGAGTTTAGTTGTTAACCTGGGCGATGCTGAATCAGCTTTGCCTTGTGGCAATCAGTAGTTGTGTTTTGATATGCATGAGGTTCATATATATTTTTCTTTTTTAGGAATGAAGACATCGTTCTTACGCTCTAGTTTGAGCCTTTTGTGGTAGGGTGGCAATCGCCACACCGGTATCCCACACTCACATTTGGTGTATGGGCTTAGTTTTATCACTTTATAATTAGTTTAGCAGTAGCTCTTTCTTTCGGTCCTGATGAAAGCCGGGTTAAGTCACCGTAACGGCTGAAACATGTCGACCACACTCTCACATGAACCAAAGACTAGCCTGTAAAAATATATAACAGACTATAGGTTCTTTTAGACATGAAACTTGGTTGATCCACATTAAACATATTTTTTAACCAAGTATTCATTTTTAACTCCACTTCACTTTCTTGCACTGCACACCACTGGAGCCCTCGACTACTTGGGTACACACCCTGGCAGGAGTTTATTCCCTTTCTGGGTATCACTGGTCTGTGCACCTAGGCAGAGTCCCTGGGGATCTGCGTTTTTGGGCCTAGACAGTGATTCCCAGGAGTACCAGATGACGATGCTCCGCCAATAAGGGTGGGCTGATGGACTCCTACCTCCTGTGAGGGGTTGTCCCAATTATTTGTAGGATCTCTTGCATTTCTCTACATTAACTATTGTTTTGCTATTCTGTTCTGCCACGGACTGTGCACCTTCTGCTGGTTTCATTGTGTCTATTTGGGATTGGAGGTGTTTCAGTCCTTAAACCAAGTCCCTCATTTTGACCCTCGTTTAAATTTGTTGTTTGGCTTTGTAAATATTGAACTTACTACATACCAGTTTTTGGATCATGCTGAATAAAGCTATTTATTTTTTGCCCTTGGAACACTCCTGCTTTGCTGGCATTGCTGTCGGTGGGGCTGCTACATGGTTGTGGGTGGTGTTCATGTGTTGGGTGTGTGGGGAATGTAGTAGTGTGCTGCTCATAGGGGGGACCATGGGATCTGTGTGCCATCACACGGTGTTAGCTAGCGTTCTCAATTCATGTAAGCAGTTGCTGCATGTTGCAATTGTCCCAAGGTGTTTTCCTTCCTCTGTGTACCCTGACTTCTTCCCTGCAGGGTGTTCCCAATATTTAGCGCCGAGCTGTGTGTACATTAGCTGGGTGTGTGACGGAGTCCTTCAACTTTGCACATGCATGCTGAGCCATTCTCCACCTGCATCATTCGTGGCATCCTTGTTAGTCATTGTACTTGTGTATGTGGACTATTGACATGACTTCATGTGTACATGTTTTCTTTTTGGCCCTATGCATGCGTATACTCCCAGCCTCGCACACATGTGGTACATGTACTGCAGGGTCTTTGTGCACCTGACTGACATTTGTGGGCATGGTATCTGTGGCTACTCCACCCTTTGCGTTCCATGGGCACTGCTGGGAGTGTTAGGCACCCACCCCTCCTGTCTCAGGGCACTGCTGGGAGGACTCTGCACACACCCCTCCTGTCTCAGGGCACTGCTGGGAGTGTTAGGCACCCACCCCTCCTGTCTCAGGGCACTGCTGGGAGGACTCTGCACCCACCCCTCCTGTCTAAGGGCACTGCTGGGAGGACTCTGCACCCACCCCTCCTGTCTCAGGGCACTGCTGGGAGGACTCTGCACCCACCCCTCCTGTCTCAGGGCACTGCTGGGAGTGATAGGCCCCCACCCCTCCTGTCTCAGGGCACTGCTGGGAGGACTCTGCACCCACCCCTCCTGTCTCAGGGCACTGCTGGGAGGACTAGGACTCTGCACCCACCCCTCCTGTCTCAGGGCACTGCTGGGAGGACTCTGCACCCACCCCTCCTGTCTCAGGGCACTGCTGGGAGTGATAGGCCCCCACCCCTCCTGTCTCAGGGCACTGCTGGGAGGACTCTGCACACACCCCTCCTGTCTCTGGGCACTGCTGGGAGGACTCTGCACCCACCCCTCCTATCTCAGGGCACTGCTGGGAGGACTCTGCACACACCCCTCCTGTCTCAGGGCACTGCTGGGAGTGTTAGGCACCCACCCCTCCTGTCTCAGGGCACTGCTGGGAGGACTCTGCACCCACCCCTCCTGTCTCAGGGCACTGCTGGGAGGACTCTGCACCCACCCCTCCTGTCTCAGGGCACTGCTGGGAGGACTCTGCTCCCACCCCTCCTGTCTCAGGGCACTGCTGGGAGTGATAGGCCCCCACCCCTCCTGTCTCAGGGCACTGCTGGGAGGACTCTGCACACACCCCTCCTGTCTCAGGGCACTGCTGGGAGTGTTAGGCACCCACCCCTCCTGCGTCTGGGCACTGCTGGGAGGACTCTGCACACACCCCTCCTGTCTTCTCTGGGCACTGCTGGGAGTGTTAGGCACCCACCCCTCCTGTCTCAGGGCACTGCTGGGAGGACTCTGCACACACCCCTCATGTCTCAGGGCGCTGCTGGGAGTGATAGGCCCCCACCCCTCCTGTCTCAGGGCACTGCTGGGAGTGATGGGCACCCACCCCTCCTGTCTCAGGGCACTGCTGGGAGTGATAGGCCCCCACCCCTCCTGTCTCAGGGCACTGCTGGGAGGACTCTGCACACACCCCTCCTGTCTCAGGGCACTGCTGGGAGTGATAGGCCCCCACCCCTCCTGTCTCTGGGCACTGCTGGGAGTGTTAGGCCCCCACCCCTCCTGTCTCAGGGCACTGCTGGGAGTGATAGGCACCCACCCCTCCTGTCTCAGGGCACTGCTGGGCGGACTCTGCACCCACCCCTCCTGTCTCTGGGCACTGCTGGGAGGACTCTGCACACACCCCTCCTGTCTCTGGGCACTGCTGGGAGTGTTAGGCACCCACCCCTCCTGTCTCAGGGCACTGCTGGGAGGACTCTGCACACACCCCTCCTGTCTCAGGGCACTGTTGGGAGGACTCTGCACACACCCCTCCTGTCTCAGGGCACTGCTGGGAGGACTCTGCACACACCCCTCCTATTTCACAATATGTACGCTCATGACATACACGGATGTGGGTACGCTCCATGCATTCGAGGTGGGGGTACGTGTCGTACTTACACTGTTGGGGTGGGGGTACGCTCCATACGTCCGCGGGTGAGGGTACGTGTCGTACGTACAATGTTTGCATGGGGGGTACGCTCCATGCATTCGAGGTGAGGGTACGGGTCGTACTTACACTGTTGGGGTGGGGGTACACGCCATACGTACGCGGGTGGGGGTACGGGTCGTACTTACACTGTTGGGGTGGGGGTACGCTCCATACGTACGCGGGTGGGGGTACGGGTCGTACTTACACTGTTGGGGTGGGGGTACGCTCCATGCATTCGAGGTGAGGGTACGGGTCGTACTTACACTGTTGGGGTGGGGGTACGCTCCATGCATTCGAGGTGAGGGTACGGATCGTACTTACACTGTTGGGGTGGGGGTACGCTCCATGCATTCGAGGTGAGGGTACGGGTCGTACTTACACTGTTGGGGTGGGGGTACGCTCCATGCATTCGAGGTGAGGGTACGGATCGTACTTACACTGTTGGGGTGGGGGTACGCTCCATACGTACGCGGGTGGGGGTACGGGTCGTACTTACACTGTTGGGGTGGGGGGTACGCTCCTTGCATACGCGGGTGAGGGTACGGGTCGTACTTACACTGTTGGGGTGGGGGTACGCTCCATGCATACGGGGTGGGGGTACGGTCCGTACATATCCGTCCCCACGCTATGTGATGCTTGTGCGGGCCGTACCCAGGCCTTTGCCACGTGGGTACGAGCCGTCCCGCCATTGTTGGGGTGACGTAGGTGTGGGCATGGTACGACTCGTACCCACGCTCTTAAGGCGTGGGTAGGGGACGTACCTGTCTGGTTGTGTTGCCGGTTCGCGTCATCAAGAACTTCCGTTGTGGCGGTCGCTGGCTTAGCTGGACACGCCCCCACCCCCTCGTAGTGACCAGGGCCTGGGAGTCAGGTATGTCCAGGGCATGTGTGCTGTGTGAATTTGGTGGGGGGTTTGTGGCCTGCCCTGGTCCTGCCACCCCCCCCCACTTTCCCCCCTCCCTTAGTTGTTCTGACCTTCTGCAGCGTCTGCGTCGTAACCTGTAGAGGAGGTCGACTGCTATGAGGGCCGGGATGACACGTAGGTTCGGGTCCATGTCTGTCCGTCGCGTACGGGTACTCCTTGTTCGCGTCGTCCTGTCTGTCCGTCGCGTACTGGTACTCCTTGTTCACGTCGTCCTGATTTCCCGGCAGTTTTTGGCTGCCGGATAATATTCACCGTGCGGGATGACGTCGGTGCGAATCGTAATTCCTGGTTCGTGAATGGCAGGCTGCGAGCGTCCCGACGTCAGGTCGGCGCTTTCCCGGATTGCATTTGTAGGTTTATTTTCGTCGGTCGGGGTTTTGTACGATTCGTACGGAAATGGTGTTTCCGTGCGAATCGTAATTCCATGTTGGTAGATTTTGACGACTGGGTACGCGTCGGACGGAGAATATGCTCCGTCCGAAGGTTCGTACCCGGTTTTTACAGGATCGTGATCGGCGCCAGAGTCTTACACTGTGGCTCAGCTCAACGAGTTCTGTAAAAAGAGGGGACTTCCAGCCAAGAGCACCACCAGGAAGGTATAATCGCCAAAGCCTCTGAGGTCCTGGGTGGAAGTCCACCATTCACTTGCTACACCAACTGAAGGAGATGATGTATGGACAAGCACAGAGAGGATTTGGATCTCAGTCATGAGGGCCAACAACCTGCTGAATGAGACGACTAGACTCCGGATTAGGAGCTCCATGCCAGGGCAGGGAGCAGTGTATCTTTCTGTGGTCTGTCCCCAGAGAATCTGGCGGAGAAGAGAGAGATTTCACGTTTGAGAAGGCCAGACTCTGGATGGAAGAGAAGAAACTGGCTATGGAGGCAGAACAAAAAAAAGGCTTAGTCTGAGAGAGCCATGGAGGATAAAAATGCATTACTGTGTCATGAACTGAGTTTAAAAGAGCTGGATCTCAAGGCCAGGCAGACTAAGTCCAGCTCCAGCAGTAATGGTGGCAGCATACCTGCAGAATCTGAAGGGGAAAAAAAGTTCTGCATCCCCAAGGATTTGTTGCACAGTTATGTGGTAAGGCTTGTCATTGACAAATGTTTTTCTACCAATGAGGAACCTATGGGTTCACAAGATCCCAGAAGAGCAAGGGGGTCGTTTGTGGAAACACATACCTACAGTGGGGCAGGACACATTTCTTAGAGGTTGAGGACCAAACCAGGTACACCCCCATGAAAACCATCTTGGTCGCTAAGTTTGGACTGACACCTGAAAAGTACCGCTAAAGTTTCTGGGACAATCAAAAGCTCTTTAACGGGTCCTGAGGGGATTTTGTAGACTACTCTAGCAAGGCACTTAATGGTTAGGTGCGGGGCAGCACAGTAACTGATTGCGGTGAGTTGTGTAATCTAATTCTGAGAGAGTACATGTTCAGTATTTGTTTTCCAGAGCTGCGTTAGCACTTAGTTGAGAGCAAGCTGACTGGCCCTAGGAAGCTTTCTGAGTAGACGGATTTCTGGAGTAGCACCATAGTGTCCAAAAAGGAATCTGGGGAGACTTTAGCAAGGGTGATCAGGGGTCTCACCAGAAGAAAGAGGTGGATGAAAAACGTAACACTATAGGGTACTCAAAAGGCCCCCAAAATAATTCCAGAGGGAGTAGTAGTTACCAGTCCTAGTCAAAACCTAAAAATAAGGGATTCTTTGATAAGCAGAGAAGGAGGTTTGTACCCAATGCACAGAGTGCTACAAGTATAGGCACTCTAAGGATGACTTCAAATGCTCCAAAAGGGCACAGTCCCCCACTGGTGGGCAGGAACCTGTGTTGATGAGAGTAGTGCACAGAGAAGGGGTAGTCCCAGTTAGCTTTAGAGAGCAGACAGAGGTGATCCTAGTTACCCTGAGGGATAAGGGGGTGGTGCCAAACGCCCACATGCTAGTCAATACTTCTAAGTACAGGCAGTGGGTCACCATCAAATAGCAATGGGTGGAGGCTCTGAGGGACACAGGAGCCAGCATGACTACTGTGAGGTGTCAGCTGGTGTCCTCAGAGCAGGTCCTCCCTAACCCATTCCACCATGTCATAGTTACTGACAATTGTGAAAGTCATCTACCATTGGCCCTGGTTCCTTTTGAGTGGGGGATAGGTCTCACGTTCTCTAAAAGTAACTGTGAGCACTGCCATGCCTGTTGATTTGGCTGTTGGGCAACAACCTGGAGCACACTATCTGGAGGATCGTAGACTTCAGGTCACACTTGGAGATGTTGGGATTGCCTGAAAGGGTTCGCATTACCACAAGGTCCATGGCTACACAGGATGGGAGTCAAGGGCATCTGAAGCCTGGAAGAATGGCGCAGAGAGCTACTAGGTAAGGCGGGACAGGAAACTAGCCCTGAAGTTCATGTGGTCAAGGTTGACTGGGCACCTGGGAAAGTTGCCCCAGAGCCAATAGGGGCGGACATTGCCACCCTGTGGCATGCATTAGCTTGCTGGTTGGCAAGTTGAGAGTGAGCCCACCAGGGAGACATTTTGCAAGGTTCAAAAAGAGTGCCCTACTCTAGAGAGCTTGAGGTGGCAAGCTGAGGCCCAGGCAGCAGATGAAACATCTAGAGATCACCTGATCTATTGGAAAAATGACCTCCTATATAGTGAGCCTAGGACTCCTGGATCTGGGGAACCCCATGTGATTGTAGTCCCCCAATGTTTTAAGATCATCCTACTGGGTTTGGCTAAAAAAAGAATCGCTGGGCAGAACATCTGGGGCAAGAAAAGGCCTTTGCCAGGCATGTTGCCCACTTCTGATGGCCCCAGATAAAGATGGACTCAGATAAATTCTGCAGGTCCTAACCCACATGCCAGGCCAGTGGGGAGTCAGGAAAAAGATCAAGGTCCCCTGACACAATTACCCATTATTGGAACTCCCTTTGAGAGGGTAGGCATCAACATTGTTGGACCCATGGACCCCAAAACAGCATTAGGCAACAGATTCATCCTGGTCTTGGTAAACTATGCCACTCACTTCCCAGAGGCCATCCCTCTGAAATTGGTGACGGCACCTGCAGTGGCTAGGGCCCTGATGGGGATTTCTACCCATGTGAGGTTTCTCAAAGCGGTAGTGTTTGACAGAAGCACAAACTTCATGGCAGCGTACATGAAGTCTACTTGGGATGAGTGTGAAGTAACCTATAAGTTTTCCACACCCTATAACCCCAAACCAACGTTCTTGTGGAGAGATTAAACAAGACCTTGAAGGGCATGTAATGGGTCTCCCTGAGCCCATGAGTTGTGAGTGGGGCATCCTCCTTCCATGCCTTCTCTTTTCCTACCGGGAGGTGCCACAGAAAGACACTGAGGTATAGCCCCTTTATGGTTTCCCTGTTAAGGGACCTCTTAGCCTTATGAGATATGGGTGGGAGCAAAATCCCAGGGAACCCCATCAGGATGTGGTCAGCTACATGCTGGACCTCTGCAACCAGATGCACCGCTTCTTGAAAAATACGAAAAGCAACCTTGAGGGCAGTCAAGTGGTTATGAAATGCTGGTATGACCAGAAAGCCACTCTGGTACAGTTTCAATCTGAAATCAAAGATGGGGTCACTGTACCTGGAAAGGAAGGAAAGAAGGAAGGAGTATCTAGGTTGGGCGGAACATAGGGGACAGTCACCAAGACTGTTTCTTGTCCTCACACATCCCAAGGGATGTCATACTTCATCATCGGGCAGTTGCTCCTCATCTGCCCAACACTGCAATGTCCTAAATGTCCCCTGAAGGGTCACTTTGGCTCAGATCTTTAGGTTGTTTACGCCATTTGAAGAGTGGGAGGGATGTTTTGGTGGGGTTTGGTGAAGTGTTAGTGATAAAGTGAGCTAAAACTGATCAGGGAATAACACTTTAACTATATGAATTTCTTATCAGGTGAAAAATCCTTTTATAGGTTATTGCTACTAGAGGGGTTACAATGTGCCTTCGTAGCTTGGATTGTTTTCCTTATTAGGATCAAACATGGGTCAACATGTTTCGCGCCCTTATTGGTAAAAATCATCCTAGGTGCTCTTTCTGGACCTCAAACAAGGGTGAGTTGCCTATTCCATATTTGTGTTGGCACCTACTTGTCTTGTTAGTCTATCGGCCGTCCGACCTAAATCAAGGTACTATTATGCTTCATGGGATGAGGCAGAGGCACCGCACAATGGCAGGAGTACCAATGTGCAAGCTGCTCTCTGCACCTACCCTTCAACTCCGCTTAACCTGTCCAGAAGGTGTGGTTTATGGAGCCTGTGGAGCCGAGATCTCTCCAGGGTTGCTGGACAGACCCATATAGTAGGAAAGAGTGGAAGGGGGGAGCCTACCTACTTGGTGGATCTCAAAACTATAAGAAATCCCGTAAGGGTACTTCATGTGAAATCACTGACAAACTATCGACCTAAAAAGTATCGTGGTAAAAAAATATTGTGACAAAAATATTGAAATCAAGAATATCGACATCCTATCTACATCATAGTAAGTACAAAAATATTGAGAAAAAAATATCGATGTCAAAAATATTGTTTTTTTAAATGTAAAAAAAATTATGTAAAATAAAGTAAATAATACATATATTTAAAAGAAACATAGTTAAAAACATTTAAAAATGTTTAAAAATAAAAACTGATACATATCTATTGGGATGGTGGACGGATGGCCGCCGCTGGGTTGGCGGTGGCTACCGCCGGACCGGCGGCAGACATCCACCCGCGATCACAACCCTGAAAACCACCGGCCCCATTAACATGGAGGTGACGACCGCAGCGGTGAGATTCTCCGCCCGCCACTTTTCTGCCGGTACCAGTCCGCACACATGCCTAGCGGGTGGAACTGGACCGCTACAATGATCCCGGTGCAGGGCCAGGCTCCGCCGGCATGATTATGATGCCAGCGGTAGCCAGCTTTTCTGCTGCGGTGGAACCGCCATGGAAAGGCATGCGGAGAATGTCTTCGGGTTGGGGGGGGTGTGGGTGCTCTGGGGTACCTCCCTAAATGTCCCTATACTAGGTGGCAGGCACTGTGCAGTGCCTGCCACGCAGTGCAGTGACATGCATGACATGCTCCTTTTCACATCGCAGCGGGGCTGCTGGCAGCAGCAGCCGCTGCAATGTTAATCACCACAATCCGACTGCCGCGGTCGGATTTCAACTGCGGAGCATCCTAATTGGACCGGCGGTTATGCCGCGGTCCTTGCGGGCGGTCTTTTCGCGCTACCATAGCGGTTGGGGAGAATTACCGACCTGCCATCCTAATAGGCCCCATAATGTTAAAATAAATTAAACGTATACATATAAAATATAATATATATTCTTACATAATAATATTCATGAATTATTCTTTGAATAACATACATTGTTAGAAATATTTTATAAATTATAAATACAGACATACATATACAATACTAATATTATTTAAAAATGCAAACATGTATTTAACAAATTAAAAAAATTACAATATTTTTCATTTTTTAAAATAAAATATACACAACATTAACTAAAACAATACAGAAAAATATTAGATAGTGGAGAGAAAAAATAACAATTCCCACTCCAAAGAGTGCAACATTAAGGAAAGTGTTGGATAGCGTAGGGGTAAAAATTACTATTCCCACTCCAAAAAGTGCAACAGTAGGGAAAGTGTTGGATAGCGTAGGGGTAAAAATGAATATTCCAACTCCAGAGAGTACAACAGTAGGGAACGTTTTGGATAGCGTAGGGGTAAAAATTGCTATTCCCACTCAAGAGAGTGCAACAGTAGGGAAAGTGTTGGATAGCGTAGGGGTAAAAATTAATATTCCCACTCCAGAGAGTGCAACAGTAGGGAAAGTGTTGGATAGCGGAAGAATTAAAATTAGTATTCCCACTCCAGTGAGTGTAACAGTGAGGAAAGTGTTGGATAGTGTAAGGGTAAAAATTACAATTCCCACTCCAGTGAGTGCAACAGTAGGGAAAGTGTTGGATAGAGTAGGGGTTATAATTGCTATTCTAACTCCAAAAAGTGCAACAGTAGGGAAAGTGTTGGATAGAGTAGGGGTAAAAATTACTATTCCAACTCCAGAGAGTGCAACAGTAGGGAAATTGTTGGATAAAGTTGGGGTAAAAATTCATATTCCCACTCCCGAAAGTGCATCAGAAGGGAAAGTGTTGGATAGCGTAGGGGTAAAAATTACTATTCCAACTCCAGAGAGTGCAACAGTAGGGAAAGTGTTGGATAGCATAGGGGTAAAAATTAATATTTCAACTCCAGAGAGTGCAACAGTAGGGAAAGTGTTGGATAGCATAGGGGCAAAAATTACTATTCCCACTCCAGAGAGTGCAACAGTAGGGAAAGTGTTGGATAGCGTAGGGGTTAAAAATAACATACTTATCAATTAAATAATTGATTTAATTAAATAATGATTTATTAATAAATTAACAATAAATTAATTATACATACCAATACATGAAAATTAATAATTACTTTGATAACATTAAATTACTTCCCACTCTATTCCCCAATAAACACAAACCCACTCCTCATAAAATGTAACACAATTAATATAATGATCAATTAATCAATTAATAAAAAGTAATTAACAATAAAAAATTAATTAACTATAAAATAATTAGCAATACCAATACATCAAAATTAATAAAAAATAATTACCAATTAATAATTAATTAACAATAAAGTAATCATCAATACCAATAAATATTAATACATAATTAATTATAATAAACTATTTCCCACCCTATTCCCCTATTGACAAACAACCTGTTCCTAAACTAAATTAAAACAATTAGTATATTAATTAATTAATTAATAAAAATGAATTACTAATTAATAATTAATAAACAATAAATTAATTATCAATACCAAAAAATACAAATTATTAATTACTTTATTATAATTCATTTATTTCCCACCCTATTCCCCTATAAACCCACAACCCACTCCAACAAAAAATGTATAAAATTAATATAATTATCAATTAATCAATTAATAAAAATTACTTACCAATTAATGATTAATTAGCAATAAATTAAATATCAATACCAATAAATAAAAATTAATGATTACTTTATTACAATTAAATTACTTCCCACCCTGTTCCCCTATAAACCCACAAACAGCTACAGAACTAAAATGCAAAATATAATTAAAGATAATTAATAATTAAATAAATATGAATTAATTTACTATAATTAAATTACTTCCCACCCTATTCCTCTATAAACCCACAACCCGCTACGGTCATAAACGCAAAATTTACTTTAAAAAAAATTACTAACTTCTAAACAATGAATATATATATTTAAAAAAATAATACAAAACATGTGGAAATACATATAAAATACATACTAAAATACGTAACACTAAGATAAACATCGATATTATTAACATCAATATTTTTACTATCGATATTAATAACTTCGATATTAACAAAAACGATATTTCTTACCTTCAGGTCGATATTCTGGTCACCGATATTCTTGATGTCGATATTCTGTCCCTACGATACTTAAAGTTCGATATTATTGTAGGTTGCTATTAAAAACTCGATGTTTTTTCTGTGCACCCTTCATGTGAACCACCTCAAACCACACTTTGAGAAGTCCAAACTGAGCAAGTTCCTGGTGATGGATGAGGGAGAGGAAGCAGAGAACGAGCCTCTCTCTGACCCCCTGTCCACCTAGGAACATGATCGGTCAGTGGGGTATGCCATCCTCTTCCCTCCTCTGACTCCAGAACAGCAGTTTGACTGTCGCCAGTTATTGGGACCATTCGCTTCTCTGTCCTCTCTCACCCCTGGACACCTGTGCGTCAATGACAAAGACACTGGAGACAGTCTACCTGTCAGAAATAAGATTTACAGGTTGTCAGACAAGGCGAGGGTCAGTGTCCAGGAGGAGGTCTCCAAGATGCTGGTGTTAGGGGTGATTGAGCCCTCCAACAGTCCCTGGTCCAGCACTGTGGTGTTGGTACCTAAGGTTGCCCCACTGGGTGCCACTCCAGAACAGAGGGTCTGTGTGGCCTACCAGAGTCTCAATACGGTCACAAAGACTGATGCACATCCCCATCCCCAAGATGATAAACTCATAGACTAGCTAGGCTCTGTCATATTTCTTAGTACTTTTGATTTGACTTCTTTTGCTCTGACTTGAGGACAAAAAAGAGGCCTGCATTCTTAACCACAGAGGGTGACTTCCAGTTTCAGGAGATGCCCCTGCCATCTTTCAGAGGTTGGTCAACGGGATACTAACTGGGAAGGAGGCATTCTGTGCTGCCTAGGCAACATAGCTGTCTACAGCGCCAGCTGGGAGGAACTTCTGTACCACCTCTAAGAGGTGCTCTAGGCCCAGCAGCAGGCAGACCTGACAATTAAGGCCAGTAAGTGTCAGATAGGACAGGGTGGGGCAAGGTGTAGCCCCTCTAGGCCATGATTGAAACTATCCTGGCCTGGCAATCACCTAAAACACAAACTGAGATAAGGGCCTTCCTGGGCCTCACAAGATACTATAGGAAATGTGTTCAGGGATATGGCACCATTGTTGCTCCCTTTAACAAAGCTGACTTCAAAGAAGCAGCCCAAACAGGTGATATGGACGAAGGCCTGCCAGAAAGTCTTTGTTACCTTCAAAGATGCCACGTGTATGGCACCCATGCTCATGGCTTCTGACTTTTCCAAGGAGTTTATAGTGCAGACAGATGCTTCAGAGCATGGCATAGGGGTTGCCTTAGTACAGTTAAACGAGAATGACATAGACCAACCAGTAGCCTTCATTAACAGGAGGTTACTTCTACAGGAACTGAGGTGGAGTGTGATTGGAAGGGAGGCCTTTGCTGTGGTCTGGGCAATGAAGAAGCTGAGACTATACCTGTTTGGAACTCACTTCCAGGGTCAGACAGACCACAGACCCCTCAGAGAGTTCATGCAAATGAGGAGTGAAAATCCCAAACTGTTGAGATGGTCCATCTCACTACACAGAATGGACTTTGTGGTGGAACACCACCCTGGCTCAGACCACATCAACGTTGATGGTCTATCCAGGACCTTCTGCTTTGTGATGAGAACGCCCAAGGGGTTGTTTAGTTTTCCCCACTTTCAGCTAGGGGAACTCATTAGACCTGAGAGGAGTCTGATTACCGAGGATTACCGAGACTGCGCAGGAGGAGGAGGAGTTTCCCGCGGCTTGCAGTTCGCGGTGTGCCTGTGCCTGTGCAGCAGCTTGGGTGGAGCGGAGCCGTGGGGCCGTATTTGGGCCGTAACCGTAGCTGTAGCCGTGGCCGCGAAGATCAAGCAGCCGGTGGAGACAGAACGGGTTGAGCGGGTCGAGCGGGTAGGAGCGGGTTGGAGCGGAGGAGCGGTGGTTGCCCATTTTCGTGCTCCCTGCTCCCCACGGCCTCAATGGATCCGGCTCCGGCGGCTCGCTTGAGCCCTGTTTGTGCTCTGCTCTGCTCTGCTCTCGCCCGTGCACTGAGCTAGGCAGGGCGGGTGAAAGCAAAGAAAGCAAAGAAAAAAAGGAGACCCGTGCATGCAGAACCGGCGACACGGCCGAGGCATCTCCACCTAACATCTGCTCTCACGTTTGGCATTTGCATTTGCTTTTGCATTGTTGGATTGTTGGATTGTTTGGCATTGACGTGGGACGGAGGCCGGAGGTGCAGGAGGAGCTACCCTGCTTCACCGTTTCCAACGCAGTTGCCATCGGAGAGGAGAGGAGAGGAGCAAGCAGCTGAATTAGCTGAAACATCAGCGCGTGATCAGGGGAGAGGAGAGGGACGAGGCGAGGCGAGGCGAGAGGTACGAGCGACCAGCGGCGGTGAGTGAAAACAAGCAGAGTCGGGTAGAGCTGGGATGAGCTGGGTAGAGTGGAGGGGCAGTTGTTTAATTCCTCGCCTTCTGCTCCCCGCTCCCCATCCACCCCCCGCGCATAGCCCATCGCACAGTCTATCGCTCCCTGGTTTTTTTTACATTTGTTTACATACCTGCACTATGGCTTGAGCAGAGCCAGTTCATTGGCAAATAAATAAACAAATAAATAAATAAATAATTAAGGATCGTGCGAAAGTTCCAGAGAGTAGTGGGGAGCACAGCCGTGGCCAGTAGAGTGGCGGTCTAAAAAAAAAAAAAAACAATACGCCCAACTCCGCCAAGCCCGCCGATTCTGGACATTATTTGGACATTACTTGCCAAGATCTGTTCCTTGCCAGGCCCTAAAGGAGTGTGGGTCCCAGATAGGGGAAATGAGATCGGGGAAAACACGCCAACTTGCGGAAAGTAAAAAACCTCCCAAAAAATCTAGAAAGTCAAATATGGAAGAAAAAAGATCATCGGAACCGGGGTACGAACCAATGACAAGAGAAAAATTGGTATCGGTACCAACCCCCGAGCCAAGACCGGACCCCAGACGGAAATCTGGCCTCTTAAAATTCTTCTATTTAAAAGACCCTTTGGCACCGATCTACGCTCCAACGGTGGAGGCTTCTAAGCTGCCAAGCCCTCTTGAGCCATTAAACTTGCCAAACATTAACCCAGAGTCACCAACCATTCCTATGCGTCCCCCTCAAAGTAAACACGGGTTGATCACCGCACAAGTGCATTGTCCCAACACCTCAGCTGCCATAAAAGAAATTAATGGAAAAAGCGCTGTAAGGGTCATGGAAGATAATTGCCCCGTAAAGGCTCTAAGGCAGACACAAAGAATAAGTGAGGTTATAGCCGTGACAAGCGACGACAATGTTAACGTTGTCGACCACATTAAAGGAAATACGGGTGTCTACGAGGGAAACTCAGGGCACAAAAATCAATCCATTCCCATAGGGCCTGAAGAGGACTCATGTTTAAACCCCCTATTCTTATCAAACGATTCTCGCTTCGAGGAACTCTCCGAGAGAATCACAAAATATATCGACATTCAAGAGAGAGCTTCACGAGTAAAACCCGGCCTCGGCGATCAGCATTTGAGTCCGGGCATGCTGGCTTCAACCCCTCGAGGCCTTGACCCAAGTAGAGACCAACAAATAACGGGTACTAAGGATCGCATAACCACACAGGTCATTCAGCAACCCCCGAGTCTTCCATTGCCAATTACAATTTCATCAGGGAACATGTCGGACTTAGAACTAAAGGACCTGAGTAACATAGAAAAACAAGAGCCTTCAACAGCATGGACCCAATCCTTGTTAAGCACCCTAGAGCAAGCAATAAGGGTGCTGAATTACCAATCCAATAAGATGGAAGTCCAGATTGACCTTATTACATTAATGGCGGGGCATATTTCAGGCATAAATGCAAAATTGGACTCCATTTCCGCGCTCTTTACAACGCAGGGGATACCAGAACTAATTAGAGGAAGGAGTGATCAAACACAAAACTGTGGTTGTGGAACCATCATAGAAAAATTAACAAACCTTCCGGCCATCTTGATGGACATCTTAGGGGAGGTCAAACTTTCACGAGCTAATAGACAGGTGCTAGAAATAACCCCTTCCCCGGAAAAATCACAAAAACTCAAGAGCAAGGCCTTAAAAAGTAAACAAACAACGGACCCAGACTTATCAGCAAAGTAAAGCTGTCTAAGTGAAATTGTCCCGGTCAATGAAGAACCTCAATCGATCACCCAAGCAAGCTCCAAGAAAAAACTAACAAAGAGAGAAAGGAAAAGGGCGAGAAAAGCAAGGATTAAGAACAAGAAACAACTTAACGGGGCACCTGAGAAAATCTTCCCTATATTTAGAAACAAACACCATCCCGAAAATAATTTCAGCCTTTCGAACGGGTCAACAGGTGGTGAGGGTCATTCAGTAGACCCAAGTGACAAACTAAATCCAGTACTCACGTGCAGGGGAGAATGCCCTAGATCAGGAGCAGACCAAGGCCTATACCTGCCCATGAGAGACGAATGCAGAGAGACTATAAGAATAAACCACAACTCTTTAGTACAAGCGAGGGGACGTAAAGAGGCAAAATAACCTCAAGGGGATGAACACAGAGTTTACGATGAGCATAGTAGGATACGAACCCCGGAAACAAACGGCTTGATTACTAAAAACACCCATAAAGAGGTTCCAAATCCAGCAATAGAAAATTCTAAGGATCAACAATTATTTACATTCCCTGAAAGGGACGAACAACGTGGTGCAGCAGCAGCAGTCCCAAACAACGCAGTGCTGACCCCCCTGCGGATTACCATCTTGGAAAAAGAACGTAAATGCTCTTTTCCACAAAGGGAGCAAAGTACGCTCGGGCTGAAGACAAAAAATACAGCTCTTATACAGAATCAAGTATTAATACCTGACCAGATTGAGCAAGAACAACAACTGACCAAGTCCGTCAGAACCAGGTCACAAGGTTGTAACCTAACCTCTGGCAAAATCGACACAAAAATCAAGGAGGGAAGGAATTACTCAGAACTATACGAACAAAAACTAACATTTATTCCTGATTATGCGACAAGGGGCATACAGGATGTCCTGAATCGAGGCAACCTGTTAACTCTGTTTAAAGAAGTACCAGATCTAAAAGGTATTACCTCCCAGGATCTCTATTCTGTGGAATTCCAGCAAAATGCAAAAAAACGGACATAGAAGAAACAGTGACAACCTGGGCCTCAAAGGACCTCGCAGACATGATATACCTTGCAAGACCCCAGTTCAAGTACAAGTAATTGATCATCAGCACAAAGACTGATTGGATTGGTCCTGGATCCCCGCTGTCTTGAGTAACAAAGCTACCTAACCCCGTTTCGAAGTCCACGGAGATGCCACGACTTCCGTGGTACTGCCAGAAAGCAATAAAGAAGCCCACAGTCTTAATCTGTTCATGGAATGTCCATGGCTTTCGAGAAATGGCCCATGACCATGAAACCCAAGCCTTTTTTCAACGGCAGGATATAATCTTGATTCAGGAGTCCTGGAAAACGGCATCAACGCCAATACCAGGCTTCCAAGAATTTCAAATACACGCGGAAAGAGTCGCCACATATGGCCACCCTCGTGGCGGTCTTTCAATATACGTAACCCTTAAGTATAACTGGGCACCCGAGGAGATAGACGTGGGGCTGAAGTGGGTCCAAGTAATCAGAATAATTGGAAACCAGTCACAGGGGATGGATCCTTGGAAATTGATAATTCTTAATGTCTATATCCACCCCGACAGACAGTCACAGAAAGTCACAGAAAGAAAAACACGTGACCTTGATATCACTTATCAAGTTCCTGCAAAGGACTTACTCACTATATCCATTGGTCATCTCAGGTGATTTCAACACCGTCCTCATTGACCAAAACAAGGCAAGGGTGAAGATAAAAGTAGACAATGGAGGAAAACAGTTAGCATCAAGCCTTAAAGATCACGGTCAATTCTAAACGGGAATTTTAAGGAAGACACGCCGGCTGCCGCCACATATCTATGTGGCAGGGCTCAATCAATAATTGATTACACCATAACAAGTGATGAGTTAATTCCCAATATAAAAGCGTTTGGTATAGTACACCGAGCGGAAAGTGACCATCTCCCCCAAATCATAAGTTTGAATTCTGCACCAAGTATGGCCCCAACAATGACCTCTTTATTGCAACACGCATCAAAGTTTAACCTGAATTAACTAAAATGGCGTGGGGAGGGTCTGGGCAAAATCATGGCCACAGTTAAAGCACAGTTGGCTGATATGGGACCCCAAAAGGAGGAGGACAGAGTATCTAACTGGGAACAATTGATTCAGGTTTTGCAACATAAGTTCCCAGCTAGTTCAGGGCACCACAGAAATCTCTACAACAAAAAGGAGCCGTGGTTCAATATGGATCTCAGAACAAAAAAAGAAAAGTGGCCAAGGAGGTTCGGGCCCTGGCATATCAAAAAAAAGCAGGACTAACGACAAATACTTCTAAATTGCGGAAAGCAAGGAGTATATATAGAAAGGCACTGAGTGCGGCAAAGTATGCATACAAAGAATCCATCTGGCATAAATTGCTAATCTCGGGAAAAAATCTGAACAACCGGGATTTTTGGGGCATCATAAACGATCTCAATCAAGGGTCTAAACTCCAGCAGGAGGCCGGGGTTGGAGCAGATATATGGTCTAGACACGTACAATCGCTATATAGCAAAACGGAGGCGGGTCACAACAATAACTCCGGGGTAGAGAAAGTAAAAAGAGACTATAAAACCAAAAAAGGGGAATTCAAGCAGGAATACATGGAGAACGGGTTAACAGAATCAGACGTTTTAACCAGCAAAAACGACCTAAGGTTGATAATCTCAAGACTAAGGACAGAGGGGGCAGCAGGACCTAACGGGCTGCCAAACGCAATTTTTAAGCACGACCCGGACCTGTGGTCGGAGACACTAACACCAATGTTTAACCAAATATTCAAACATGCAGAGTTACCCACCTCCTGGAAAGGGAGTATCATCCATCCCATCTTTAAGAGCGGTGATCATCGAAACCCTTCGAACTATAGACTGATATCTCTAATTGATGTAGAGGCTAAATTATATGCCTCTTGCATCTTAGCAGAACTACAAGCTTGGATCTTAGAAAAAAAGATCATGCCAAAATTCCAAACTGGATTTAGGCAAGGAATGGGAACAATAACCAACTTAACCTGTTTGTCAATCCTAATAGATCAAGCCGCAGGAAAAGGTACGCGGCTGTACGCTTGTTTTATTGATATCAAGTCTGCCTTCGACCGAGTAAACAGAGAGCGCTTATGGAGTAAGTTGGAGAGTTGGGGGCTGCCTCATCAGCTATTAATAGCCACTCAAGCCTTATACCAAAATACCTGGACAAAGGTGAAATTGGGAAATGGAGGTAGTACAACAGGGAAGATCCCAACGCACGAAGGCCTAACACAAGGCTGTGTTTTAGCCCCCACCCTCTTCAATCTCTTTCTTGCTGACCTCACTATGGCAATGAGTCAGCAGATAGTCATCCCCCCCACTTGGCTAACAACCCAATCTACTATCTACAATATGCTGACGACATAGTGTTGTTGAGTAAAACCCCAATTGGTCTACAAAGAGCCATTAATAAACTAACATCATATTTGGAAAAGGAAAGTTTGGAACTAAATAAAGAAAAAACAAAAGTTGTCCGGTTGGTTGACCCAAAGAAATGTAAAAAAAAATGGACGGCAAAAGGGATACCAGTAAAAGAACAAGAGAGTTACAAATACTTGGGCCTAATAATAACAAAAGGAGGCAGCCACAACGACCATAAAATAGCATTAAAAACAAAGGCACAATCCCTTATCTTTGCCCATCGCTCCATAAAAGGCAAAATGGACTGTCCCAACCATAGCCACCAATTAAAAGTGATGGCAGCCCAGATAATCCCGACCCTATCCTACGGCTTGGTAACATGGTGTGGGAAGGAGGCTGATCTATTAAACATCTTACAGACCAAAATTTACAAAGCGGTCTTCAATCTGCCAAAATCTGCATCAGCCGCACAAGTCAGGCTTGAATTTGGCCTGCAAAACCAGAAATATCGGAGCATGAGCAGTTTTGTGAAACTCTGTCATAAACTTCGATCTGCTCACACAGATACACTGGATTGGCTAAGCGGGGAGGAAATAAAACAACGGGGGGAATCTTAAAAGCCAAATATTTGGGGTCAATACCTAAAACAATGTGTGGAAATGCTGGAGTTGGATTCAGTCTGGAAATCAGGGTCTAACAAAGCTACGTTTAGTAAACTAGCCAATGTGGCGGCAAAAAGGAAATCATTTATGGAGGATAAAGAGACATTGGTAAAACGTCGGCATGGTTGGACCATCATGAACTCTTTCATACCTTCAAAACCATTGCCCTACCTTGCATCCCACTTCAATGCACATCTTAAAAACGTATTTATAGCTTATCGGATGGGGATGCATGTCTCAAAAGATCTATTACCATCTTGGAAACCACCGCATCAGACGAAACAATGTCGCCTTTGCGGGTACTATACAGAAACCTTGGTTCATCTTTTCTGTATATGCCCGGCCCTGATAAATCAGAGACGACTCTTATTGAAACCAATTTTAAACGTGCTTAACATTCGAACTTGCAGACAGGCAGTCACATGTTGGGTCAGTGGCTCCTCGATAATCTTAGCTTGCCGTGGAGTCAAATTCCTCGAAGAAGCAATAAAACTCCTTTCTTAATCTCTGGACAGCATAAGTACATCTTCTGAAAGTAAAGAGTATTTATTTCCAGTATTAACACCTTTTATAATGAAAAAAAAAAGAGGTTTTAGACATTGTAATTGCATTCACTAGGTGTATTTTGTAATAGTTTTAATTAATTATGCAAATAAAGTTTTTGTCTTGTCTTGTCTAGACCTGAGAGGACCTGGGCACAGCCCCACTTACACCTGAATAGGCTGTGTCCTGCCTCCATACAAAGGGCTAAATACCACCTGTAGTTAGTCTTGAACCAGGGCAGGGGAGGCAGGATGCCTAGGGACTTCATGGGAAACCTCTAGAATCTTCTCCCCCATTTCAAAGGCACAACTGGGTATAAGTCCTGGACCTCCGACACCAAATCTCCAGTACACTTCTGGACCTGTGGATAGTCTGCCAGGAAGAATGATTTTTTGAAGTGAGGCATAAATACTTTATACATTGTCTCTGAGTTAAGCCTGACAGCTCTGTGCCATGCTATCCGAAGGTTGGGCACAGGTTAATTTAGTGTTTGTTCTGACTTCACCCTGCGAAGAATTGTAGCTGCTGCCTGAGAAGGGTTTCATTCAATAGTAGCCCAATTTCTTACACGAAGGGGGTAAAAAATGAGATGGGAGAGGTGAAAGTCATTGATAACCTATGTTTACCTGGAGATTACTTATGCTGAAACGGAAAAAAGGACCGACGATAGCTTGAGAGTCCACTGTTTGCAGAGGGACAGGGTGAGGGTATAGTGCACTTGCCTTTGTCAAGACTATTCGTAGTTAAGATGCAGAATTGTCCCTGTGGTCCTCTCATGCTTGGTCAGGGCTGTTTCTGGTTAGGGCACAATAAGGTCACCACAGCCTTCTTTCTTGTTCAGTGTTGCAGTCTTGTCACCTAATAAAGTGTTCTAGGAGCAGTTTTAAAAATGGATAAAGTGTGCATAAGTGGGGAAGTGGGCCAATGCAGCTGGATGTATACTGTGGGCAGCCATGTTTGAGAGCTGTGAGGAGTGTGTAAGGACATTGACTTGTCCATTGATGAAAGTCAGCTACCATATTGGAATGATTTGAGGTGTAATTATTATAAAAGGCAGTCCAGTTTTGGTCTCCTCTCTGTATCTGAAGCGGTAATGGTTAGTTTGTGATCCTTATGCATGTGTGGTAATATACAAAAAGTAAAGAAGTACCTTACGCAACCACAACCCAGGAGTCCTAAGTTCTACATGGTACCAAAAATTCACAAAGACCCCATCCACCCTCCCTGTCGCCCCATAGTCTCGACACGTGGGAGCATACATGAACCAGTTGGCAAATTTTTGGATACTTACCTTCAACCATGTGTTCTCAAAATGACATCTTTCCTCAAAGACACCACAGATTTCCTTAATAAGCTTAATCTTACAAACATCACGGAAGAGGAAACCACACTACTGTGCACAATTGATGTTAAATCCCTATACACATCGATCCCACATCAAGCAGGGATAGAAGCAGTTGAAAAGGCCCTTCTAAACACAGATTATGATGAAGGCATGAAGATTTTTTTGATGGAACTTCTAGATTTCACCCTCCTACATTCTTACTATCAGTGGCAAAACACATGGTATTTACAGAAGACTGGCACTTCGATGGGCAACTGTGCAGCGCCCGCGTATGCCAATATCTTTATGAACTACTTTGAGGAAGAACATATTCTAAATTCTCAACCCTGGAAGAATCAGACACCGCTTTACCTAAGATTCATTGATGACATTTTCCTATTATGGAAAGGAACCCACGAAGAACTTGAAGATCAAATCAAACTACTAAACCTCATCGACGACAGAATACAATTTACCCACGAGATCAGTGAACATACGATCAACTTCCTGGATGTAAAAGTTACTAAAACTTCGAGAGGTTATGAAACCAACCTGTACAGAAAAAGTTCGGACAGAAACAATACCTTAACATATGACAGCTTCCATCCCCAACCACTCAAACAACATTTACCGTATTCTCAACTAATGAGGGTGAAAAGGATTGTCTCAGACTGTGTTAAGTCCACCAAACAACAAGAAGACATGTTACAACGATTCAGACAGAGAGGATACCCAGAACATATACTGACACAAGCTAAAGATCGTGTCAGCAACTTTACAAGGCAACAACTTCTCTCGACAAGACCCAAAACTACAGATGAAAGAATAACATGCGTTAGCAAATTCTCTACCATGAGCCAATACTTGAAGAAGTCAGTCAAAAAACACTGGCCATTGCTATAATTAGAACAGGATTTCAAAAACATCTTCATCCGTGAACCAGTATTTGCTTACACACGAGGCAAAAACATCGGAGAGCTTATCAAATACCTACCTACAAAGTCTTCTCAAGCTACCTACAAAGGCACGATTCCATGCTTAAATTGCAGCAACTGTCACAATATTATTAAGGGGACTTACATTATGCATCCCATGAAAGGTCATAAAATCAAACTACAGGTGACAGCTACATGTGACACTTCAAATATCATCTACATGTTAAAATGCCCATGTGGAAAAGTCTATGTTGGGCAAACAGAACGTAAACTAAAAGTTCGATTGAATGAACACAAAAGCAATATAAGAACAAAATAAACCAAATCAATGGTAGCCCACCACTTCATTGAAGCTCAACACCATAACAGCCAACTAAAAGCTTGCATTTTAGAGGTAGTCCAAAAACGAGAAGGAATTGATAATCATACAGCATTATTGCAAAGAGAAAATCATTGGATTTACCACTTGAACTCATTACAACCGCATGGAATGAACGACAGGGTCGAATTTTCTTGGTATTTATAAACATTCAGCCTAACAGACCTTACTAACTGCGATATTGGCCTTGGGTACCATATCGGAAGGCTGCCGTTTCCTCCTTGATTGATTGCGTCTTAGAACTGATCACTTGTAATAATTACACAGACTGTGTTGGAAATATTTTGTATCACACCCCACATTACCAGTACGCCTTGTGCGTTCAATCTAATTTTTTCTTAGGAACTTTTCACTTTCCCTCCACGCACACTCCAGCAGTCCTCTTTCCACCTCTAGTAGCACGTCAGTTACGTTAAATACCACACCATACAGCGATTTTTGAACTAGCAGCACACTCACGGAAGACACCTGAGCGCATCGACGGTCTCAGCTCCGGTAAGATCATGACATTTGCTAGTAACCACACATAGTGGCCTTCTTAGTTCTGTTTCAGTTTGTTCATTCACTCTTTAACGTCCGCCTCACTTTTAGTTAGTCACTTCTATTTAGTGATCTTAGGTATAACCTCCAACACATTTTTTACCGAGTTAGTAACCACTTTTGACAAGCCGTTCACCCACACGGTCCCCTTACAGCCAGTTTACAGACCACATATTCCTCCCGAATCAAAATACCACGTCAAACACATTTAGACGCCTCTTGTTTAACATTTTGACAATGTATGTGACTAGTACTGTGTATTGTGTATATCTATCCGGTATCACTACATATAGTTTAAATCTTTTGTTTTAGATGTTCCCTGACGAAGGCAGTTTGCCGAAATGCATTGGAACACTGATTGAGACAACTTTGTGAAACTAACATGTTGCATTTTGGGAAATTAAGTTTTCCAATGGATTAATGAAAAATCAAGTGCAAAATTAAAAAACTCTCAACCGCATAATTGAGCAAATTATTTATTGACAACTACGATAAATTTCGTTACTCCAGTCCAGTGCCCGGGGAGACACCCCACAGGGGTGGGGTCGTTACCTATTGTTTGTAATATACGAACAAACATGTTGATGGTGTAATCACACATGTACCCATTAGTCTGATATGTTAACTCATGGTCAAAAGTCCATGAATATTTGCAGAGGGAATGTAAATGGTTATGCTGATGCTATCTTATCAAATGATCTAAAATAAACTGCCTATACAAGATCTGGGGCAGTGTTATCCTCAAGAATATATGAGGTAATGTGCCCCTAACACAATTGAGGCTATTAACATATCAAGTAACATAGTCAATGGGACAAGCCATCTTGAGGCAAGTGAGAAACCATGAAGATTTACTGAAAGCTTAGAAATCATTACAGAAGTCAAAAGTATAGTTACTCATTTCATATAATCCAGAGAATTGGCATTAAGTTCTGTCAATGACAGAAATCAAAGGTAAAATGCAGCAATAGATGACCAAGGCCTTCCTCAATAATCTAAGCCCAAAGTATTGATCTGCTCGAGTATAGACCTGATACACATATGGGCCTGATTTAAGGGTGTGCGGTAAACTGCACTCCGGCTGGCAGAGTTCACAGAGTTTTGCCACT
Source organism: Triturus cristatus (assembly GCF_964204655.1). Classification (NCBI taxonomy): domain Eukaryota; kingdom Metazoa; phylum Chordata; class Amphibia; order Caudata; family Salamandridae; genus Triturus; species Triturus cristatus. The sequence continues at coordinate 348,659,564 of NC_140582.1, forward strand.
CCGTGCTCCAGTGGAGTATACAGAGTTTTGCAAACTCCTTCCACCGACAGTGGAGTGGAGTTTACCGGCGCCGTCACCAGAATTTCAGATTATTACACGTGTAAGGAGGAGTAGCATCACCACCAAACTAGCTTCTCTATTTGGTAATTACAAACTACAAGTCCCTGGTGAATCCATGGATATACAGCAAGTGGCGCCTGTCGAATTAATGTTCTGTCTGCACTTACCTCTGGAAGCAGGGGAGCTGATCGCTGGTACTGCGGGCATCTCAGAACCCGCTCCTTCTTCCACTGTCCGGTGGGGACCTTGGCATCCTACCAGGGGCCCTACTGCCCCCTACGTGCTCCGACCTGGTGGGTCTGCCACTTTCTGTGCCTCTGGGATAGCTGAGAGGGGCCGGAGGACATGACATTGAGGGAGAGACTGCAGTTCAGGAAAGGGCAGTCTCCTGATTTGGGGGCTCCACCACACATCAGCTGCTAGGCTAGCCCGCCGCACCATCCCCGGGAAAGGGGCGTGAAGACAAGTTCACTCGTGTGGTGCTTGGACTGGTGGGGCAAACCCTCTCCTATGCCTGGGGGCTTCAGGTGAGGGTGAGAGGTGTCTGTCTCTCACGACCAGCAGGCATGGGGAAAAAAATCAGTAAACAAAGAGTAGAATGAGCCCTGCCAGATACCGAACATGTTTCATTTGACATCACAACTTTGTCACAGTAACACCTCCTGTCCTGCTTACTTATTGGCTATCACCCACAACCATCAAACAGGACTATCCAATAATGATTTATGAAAAGTATAACGCTGACCAAGCCTCCCTATTGGGCACCTATAAGGTTCTTTCAGCTAGCAGAAAGTTGTGGGTCCTTACATAGCACAGACTGCTATACCCATCATTAGTGTACCTGTTTTGTTATGTAAGGGGCAAAGCAGGGCAATGTGATATAGTAGCCAAGTGCTGATTGGAGGTTGAGAGCAAGGCTAGAAAATTTGCTGGGTGTTACATATCTGTGCATTGATGATTGCATGAGAAATCCGAACCGGAGAAAAGCGAGTCGTGCTCCAGGAACTAGGCTTCTATACTACTGATTTCATGATACTGCCTGATTGTAAATGCCGGCAGAGGGGCAGGGTTTTCACTAGGCCTGGGCAAAAATTTTGTTCCGTTAGCGGAAATTGCGATAATTTGACATTTTTGCGTTCCGCGGAGAGCGCGAAAATGTCAAAAATTCCGGTTTCCGCAGCTTGGCGATAATTTGTTTCTTGCTCGCGCTGTAAAATGATACATTCTCGCGCGCGCGCGATCGCCTTACCTGAATCCCTGCGTTCGCCGACAAGTTTTCTTGATCCGGTCGCGTTCTCCATGAGATGTTGTATTGTTTTTAGCCATTTGCGCTGTCTCGCGACAGTTCGCGCCCGCAGTGACGTCATGCGTCGCGCGATCACGTCTTTCTTCTCGCGATCATGCACCGCGAGAACAACTCAAAACAAGATGGCCGCGCCCGCAAGCAACCACATGGGTAAGTTGGCGACCCGCAACCATGCAGAAAATCTCGCGAACATGCCGGAAAAAAACTTCCGCATCTTTGCGATATTTCTGCTTGTTTGCGATAATTTTAAACATTCTCGCGATAATTTGCGAAGGTTAATTCCGCAAATTCCGCCCACCCCTAGTTTTCACTCCCTCTGCACGGTGTTGCTACTGATCTGATGTTGCAATGCAGACTACCGATTGGATTGGTACGCTACATCTTGGCCCTCATTGATTGGTTCAACGGCAACGCTCAGAAAGAATACCATGCTCCTTTGGCATGCAGGTTCATAGTGGAATTACCTATATGTTGCAATTAATTCAGCATTTCAAAATGTAGCCTTTTTCTAAAAAACTTATTCACTTATTATCCATATATAACTACTCCAGTTCGGATGTGCTCACACTGCTCGGCTGGTGTGGATCTGTCTTTCGCAAGTTAGTTTCCTGTTATTTGTTTGATTCCAACATCTGCTCCGGCTGTGAGCAGGGGAGGAGCGCGAGAGCATTAATGAGGTAGTGTCCTGGTTGGCCTCCCGGCTCAGCTAATATAAGATGGTGTGACCGAGCACTACTCCGCACACTCACAGAACTCCGCAGAATTCGGCTGAGTTTTTCCACAAAATTCCACAAAGTGATACTCCGCGAGATCCGCCCAGGCCTAGCCTGATTACGAGTTGAGGCATTATTTATTGCCCTTGATAAATACCAGCACCATGGGGTGTGTTATTGGGTGCGATAAATAACATCTATTATAATTTTGAGAAGGTAAATACCATATGCTTTCCCTGGGAAACAGTCAGAACAACTCAGTTTTAACCAAGCGTGTTCCGACTATGCAAGCTCAACCATGCTTGCCTTAACCGTGGATGTGCCTTAACCAAGCATATTCGTAGTTAAGGCAGTGAGAGGTCTAGCTGCTGACTGCTGCAGGCAGAAGGGACGGAAGCAGGAAGACCTCGCCAGGAGGAGAGCCGTGGTGAGGTAAGTGGGGCTGGGCTGGGGTCGGGGGTAGTTTTCTTGGCTGGGGGTGGGGTCAGGATAGTTCTCTGGGCTGGGTTGGAGTCAGGGTAGTTTTCTGGGCTTGGGTCGAAGATAGTTTCTTGGCTGGGGGGTCGGGCAGTTTTCTGGGCTGGGGAGGTTCGGGGGCAGTTTTCTGGGCATTGGGGAATGGGAGTAGGTTTCTGGGCTAGGGGTTCTGGGTAGTTTTCAGAGCTGGGGGTTGGAGGTAGTTTTCATGTCTGGGGGGTCAGAGGTAGTTTTCAGGGCTGGAGGGTTGAGGTAGTTTTCTGGGCTGGGGGAGTGTTGGAGTAGTGTTTAGTGCTCGGGGAGGGTGGGGTATTTTATTTAATTAGGGGCTAGGGTATTGGGCCTAACGGCAGTGGAAGGGGTTGGGGTAGATTTAGGGACAGCGTGGGGGTGGCGGGGTCAGGACAGTGTTTGTTAAGGGACAGGGTTTTTAGCCTGAGGGCAGGAGAGGGGAATGTGTAGTCGGAGCATTTTATAGGGCTTAGGGGAGGGTGGGGTAGTATTTAGGTCTGAGAGAGGTTAGGGGCAGTTTTCTAATTAGGGGTTAAGGTATTAGGCCCAAGGGCAGTAGAAGAGGTTGGTGTAGTTTTAGGGAAAGCGCAAGGGGTGAGAGGGGGTTGAGGTAGTGTTTGTTAGGGGTTAGGGACAGTGGGGTTTGGGGTATTTGGACCTAAAGGCGGGAAGGGGGTCGGGTTAGTTAGTAGCTTAGGGTGGGGGAGGAGAGTCGCGACCTTACCCATGCATACCACTTTGCAATTCATGTTTTTCCCACAAAATTACTTGTTTAAGGCATGCATGGTAAACGAATGCGTGGTTAAGACGCATTTGTGATTTAGGATGCGTGGTAGGGGCATGAGTAGTTTAGCCATGCGCACCTCTATCATAAAACTGTTTCTCCCTGTTTAATTTCAGCAGGTATGACATGTCGAAATGTAAAAAAATGTGGGTTATTTAACAAATTAGATAATTATTGGATGAGCTAAATAAAACCTAAATCGTAATTTCGTCCTGTGCATAAACAGGTTGCCGCACAGCACAGAAATGGAGTGAGGGAGAAAGCTCTCCAAGGAACAGGCAAAGGAAGTGTGTCTCTCTTCCAGCCTTGGCACTCTTTTATAGCAAAATACACTGTAAAAATGATACAGTCATCAAAAGGTGATCAAAATGTTACATAAGATTAGTAAATCCAAACACAGAGTAAAACGCAACAACCTCAACACCCTCCCCCTGATCTACATTTACCTTCATTCACTTGCCTTCACAATATTTTGGTTTTGGACATTTGGGGGCCGATTCCGATCCTGTATTTTTTTTTCCCGTACGACTCGTATCCGCACAAACGGTGAAGTGCGATTCGTACGGGAAAAATACATACAAATCGCCTCGGGAAAAGTCTACGAGACGACCCCGGACAGTATTACGTACGAGTCGTAAAACTGAAGTCCGAGCGCACAAGTCCGATCCGTACCGGCGTTCCGAATGCACAAGCGTATGGAAAACGTCCCGTACGGAGGGAACTGTGTACGACCCCTACCCCGGGTACACTGGTGCCCGGGGTAGGAGTCGTACGCCCCCCCACCCGCGTATGTACGTGCCGTACCCCCAGCCCCGTATGTACACGCTGTACCCCCAACCCACCCGCGTATGTACGTGGCGTACCCCCAGCCCCGTATGTACGCGCCGTACCCCCACCCCGTATGTACGCGCCGTACCCCCAACCCACCCGTGTATGTACGCGGCATACCCCCAGCCCCGTATGTACGCGCCATACGCCCAACCGCGTATGTACGCGCCATACCCCCAGCCCCGTATGTACGCGCTGTACCCCCACCCCCGTATGCACGCGCCGTACCCCCAACCCACCCGCATATGTACGCGGCGTACCCCCAGCGCATGGCTGGGGGTACGGTGCGTATATACGGGGCTGTGGGTACGGCACGTACATACGCGGGTGGGGTGGGGGTACGGTGCGTACATACGGGGCTGGGCTGGGGGTACGGCGCGTACATACGCAGGTGGGGTGGGGGTACGGCGCGTACATACGGGCTGGGGGTACGGCACGTACATACGCGGGTGGGGGTACGGCACGTACATACGGGGCTGGGGGTACGGCGTGTACATACGCGGGTGGGGTGGGAGTACGGTGCGTACATACGGCTCTGGGGGTACAGCACGTAAATACGCGGCTGGGGTGGGGGTACGGCACATACATACGCGGGTGGGGTGGGGGTACGGCACGTACATACGGGGCTGGGGGTACGCCGCATACATACTCGGGTGGGGGTATGGCACATACATACGTGGGTGGGGTGGGAGTACGGCGTGTACATACGGGGCTGGGGGTACGGCGCGTACATACGCGGGTGGGGTGGGGGTACGGCGCGTACATACACGGGTGGGGTGGGGGAACGGCACGTACATACAGGGCTGGGGGTACGGCACATACATATGCAGGTAGGGTGGGGGTACGGCGCGTACATACGCGGGTGGGGTGGGGGTACGCCGTGTACATACGCGGCTGGGGGTACGGCGCGTACATACGCGGGTGGGGTGGGGGTACGGCGCGTACATATGCAGATGGGGTGGGGGTACGGTCCGTACATATGCAATGTTTGGGTACGCACCGTACATGATGATACGTATGATGTGGGTGATGGCGTGTACGGCATGTACCGGGCCCCCTTTTCCTCGTGCATCGCAGCGTACTTAGCTTTTCCGGCACTTTTTGGCTCCTGTAAAAATATAGCCATGCTGAGTGCTGTGGGTACGAATCGTACTTGCTGGTCCGTAAAACGCTGCCTGACTCCGTGCGGACGTCACGTACGCGCTGTCCAGGATCGGAATTGTATGTATTTTTTAGCCGTACGGTGTTTTTTACGATTCGTACGGAAATGGTATTTCTGTACGAATCGTACTTGCTGGTTTGTACGGTGGAATTCCCGGGTACGAGTCGTACGGAGAAAATGCTCCGTATGGCCATTTGTACCCGGGTTTTACAGGATCGAAATCGGCACCTTAGTGGGCCTGAGCAAAATTTCAGCTATGCTGAATAATCACAGTAGTTTTGTTAATTTCACCTTACTCTTTGATGTAGAATTACCAATAAATACCCGATTACATCTGCTTGCATAAGTGATTTTAGTGGAGAAATCCTCCAGTGAAGGCACATTTAACTAGCACAAGTGGCTCCCTCAGCTTGCTATTGTTGTTCAGCTGTATTTAGCACTGTTCATAGTGCACAATACATTCTCACATCAATTTCAGTGTGAGGGTGCATTTTGTGCGAAGAAAAAAGTGCTGAATGCCAGTATTCAGTTGGAAAAAAATGCTACACCAAGAGCAAATTTAGTGAGCACGAGCCGCTGCTCACAGTCGCTATTTGTGTTCTGTTTCAATTAGCAGTATTTATTAGTGAAAAATACATTCTTTTATCTTTTTTGGAAGTCAGGGGGCAATTATGTGCTAGGAAATTAGTCTAAACTCAGAATTACCATACTCGGGTGATTCCACATAATCTTGTGAAATTCTTTTTTGTAGGATATTTCTCTCCTCAGTATTCTGTTCAATCCAGGCTTGTCTGAAGTCTGGGGCAGTGGAAATGCATGGCTGACCAATCATGCTACTAGCACTAAAGAAGCTTTTCCAGGTCTAGTCTAGGCCTAGGTGGAGTTCGCAGAGTTCCTCTATACAGAACTCTGCAAAATGACCAAAGAAACGCCACCGCACTACGCGAAGTTCCACAAGCGGCAGAGTGCATTAGGTCATGCCGTTCGAGCTGGTTTTTAGTGACAGGTGTTTGTCTCGAGCTGGAAAATAGGTGCGAACGGCACCATGCACAGTGCAAGAGGGCGCTGCTTCTTTCTGCTGCTGCAAGAGTTAGAGAAATCTTTCTGCGAGGTGGTTTACATTGGCAAGCGTGAGTGAGGAAAAAACTCTGCTCCGCTTCACTGAGTTCTTTAGAACTCCTCGTGCTCAACAGAGTGCAAAGTGCAGAAAACTCCGCAAACTCCTCAAATGGAGCACAGTTCACCGCCCAGGTCTAGTCCAGTGAGCCATCTGAGAGAACTTAAAATGTGAGGAATCTGCACATAGATTTTTGAACCAGAAAGAACATTACTGAAGGTAGGTAAGTTATTCAGCTTCGCAAAAATAATTGTGGAAAATGTAAATATATGAAGGCAAATTTTATTTTCAATTTTCCGTACTACCCCAATTGTATATTGAATGTCTACATGTCGCTGCAGTGGCTTTCTGCAATGTCTATGAATCCTTTTTAGGAATGACTCTAGTTTACTTCTTTTGTTTATTGTATATAGTCAGTAGGTCAATTCAATTTTATTCAGCTAGTTTAAACAGCCATAAAAGTAAATAAATGTAATCAAAACATCATAATATGACATAAATAGAATAAAGTGCATAATTCCAGATGGCACATAAATTCCACAATACAGCATTAATACATTGTATACTAATTCCACAGCTAATAAAATCCAAAACATGTTATTCTTCCTTAAAAACAAACTAAGTGATCATTTAAAAATAACAAAAACTGCAAGGCCACATTATAATTCCTAATACTCTGTGCAGCAAGAATGGGTATAAGCTAGTACCGAAGATTCCCTGTATAAAAACTACAATATAGCATTACGTGCTTTGTGTTCAGCCTGCTCACTCCATCACAAGGACAAGGAGTCGATTCTTGATGGCATACCTTCATAGAGGTGAAGGCTACCAGGTGGTACACAATACCAAGCCGGGAGCTAGTCAGCACATATTGATGTTGATTATTGGTGACACAAGACAAATATTATTGATATCCCTACTCCAAAGAAAGAAACATATACATGCAGACTGTAGGTTTCATCATTTCTGAGTCTATCCTGTCCTAAAAGGTAACTTTAATCAAAGTCTCAGTAAGTTTCAGAACCGTTAAAGGATACCACCCACTGACAATTTAGAAAGGGTACTAAAAGAAGAATTAATATGCAACAGCCATGGGATGTGAAAAGCATTATCCAGGTTTAGACAGTCTGTGATGATTAATTTGGTAAAACCAGTCCCCACTTTAGACAAAATAGAAAACCAAAGAAGTTAGGGTTTCACCAAAAGCAAATCTTCTAAATATTGTAGACCAAGTTCTTGGTGAGCAATAAAATTAGAAGCAGAGGAGGGAAGACCGAGTAAATGTTTAATTAAACAATTTCCCTCAAGTTGAAATGGCTTACTAGGGGAATAACACCAAAGACCAGCCCTATAAGTAGTGGTGACCACCGCCCTAGCCGTGTATATCTCTACCATTTCTTTGATTGGCTGGCTACCCAAATTAGATGAACACTTAAAAATCCCATTCAACATACGAGGGGATGGACTGGGAGATGGAGGGTCGCCGTTGTGGTCCTGGCTAGAGTGCTTATACTTCCAGTAGAGATACTATACCTGACACTAATGGTCGTGCTGTTTTTGATGTGGACATGATATTATGTATACTGATGTAATGATTCTCAAGCTATGCTATGTCACAGATTGTTCTTTATGCTCTAAGAAAACCAATAAAAAGTTTATTAAAAAAATCCCATTCAAAATTCTGGCCATTTTGGATTTAGTATTAATAACCTGTTGGGCCCAACGGCCATTGCTCGTAAAGAGGACTTCCAGAAAATTAAAAGAATTTACCCCAACAATAGGCATGTTAGCAATAAAAAAAGGATCTGCAATATTTGCGCCCACAGATCATTGTGACCATTTTAGGTTTGTTAAGCATCATACTCTTAGCAATCATAAACTCGGCAATGGCACTCAGCGATTTCTGGAGGCCAACTGGGGTCCTAGATAACAACTCAGCATCATCAGCATATAATAACACTGGTATAGGGTGCCCACCAACACTGGGGGCATCAGCATGTATGGCCAGTAAAAAGGAGTCTGCCCCATTAATAAAAAGAAAGAAAAGTAACGGGGCCAAAAAAAAGTGTGAGCATTCATCCTGTGGTCCATAGCGCACATTACTTGATAACTTCAAGTAAAGACGTGCAAGGTAATTAAAAATAGCTGCAGGAGACCCAATGGAAATCAGAGTTGACCATAATAAGGAATGGTTGACTAGATGGAATGCACTACTTTGATTGATGAAACAAAGAAAAAGGGATCCTGGTTTGGCCCAAGTATTTCACTTTCAGCAGAACTAAGTTTATGCATTGCTTGATCATCTCTAACCCCTTTCTAAAACCAAACTGCACTGGGTTTAAGACAGAAGTCTCCTCAGCCCATTCCTCCATCCACACCAGTAAGATTCTACTCATCACTTTCACTCATTAGTCCAATAGTGAGATAGGGCGATAGTTGTTTGGGTCTGACCTATCTCCCATCTAAAAAACTGCTTCCACAATTGAAGTACCCCATGACGATGGAACCATACAAGTATCAGAAGCATTAAACACCCTTGCCAGGATGGGTCCCCATAAACCTATAACAGTTTTAAGATGTCTACAGGTACCCCATCACGGCCCAGAGTCCTACCCCAAGCACTTGCACGCAGGGCTGAACCCACCTATTTAGCTGAGTTATCTATTGGGAGTGCGATTCTGATTTTAGCTGAGTTATCTATTGGGAGTGCGATTCTGATTTTAGCTGAGTTATCTATTGGGAGTGCGATTCTGATTTTAGCTGAGTTATCTATTGGGAGTGGAATTCTGATTTTAAATCAACAGATGAGTCTCTACTTCATCCTCCTCATGCCTGCATTGATAAATACTGGAAAAATACTCCACCCATACTTCACAAGAAACAGACGAGGTGAACTCGGGGTGTCATCACTTTTTTTAAATGGGGCATTAACCGTGTCCCAAAATAGTTTACTATCATTCAATTCCGCCGATAGAGACAACCTAGCCCATTCCTCTTCCTCGGGAGACTTTTTCCTCAAGGCACTTTCCTGTGTGAAGGGATTTAATTAATGCATTGTCCCAAGTAGAGCTATGTAAGGCTAATCAGACTGCCAGGGTACATGAATGATCAAACCAACCCTTGGTTTTAACATGAGAAGAACACACTCTATGCATCAAGAGTGCATTATTGGAACTTACAATACAGTTAAGTTTTTCCAATTACATGGGGGAATTACTTTTCATTTAAACAATAATTTAATTCCAGGGAGTTACTAGTTAAAATATCTTGCATTAAATGGCACGGGTCAACACCTGCCCATTTAATTCTCACCTGTTAGGCCTGTGGTAGAAATATTATTAACTACAGATGAAACAGGATTTTTTATGCCTCAAAATAAGAAAGGCAACAAAACAGGATTATGGTCACTAATAAAAGCCTGAACCACACTAGGGGTACCACACTCATGACTTGCTGAGGTAGATGCCACTACATGGTCTATAATCGTGGCAGCTTTTCTTCCCCTAAAAGTAGGGATTAAATCCCCATTCTCTTCCCTTTTACATGTCAGTAAATGCAAGTCATATTTTGCAATAAGTAGTTTTAAAGCATTCCCTTAGTCATTATGACAAAAGTGTGTGGAATCCACCCCATCTTGGTCGGCGAGTCCACACACAGATGATGTCATGAAGGAACAAGCCTGAAGGTTAAAATCACCTGCCCAAAGAATCACATAATTAGAATGAATAGACCGGAGAAAAGCCTCCAAACCAGTATCACCTTACTAAGTACTGAATTGAACAAGTTATTATAGAAATTGATCAGGACCAAATCACTCCCTCCCTTAATAGTATGACACATCAGCTGGGAATGAGGAACGACCAATAGACTCTTTTAAGCAACTACACGGATCCTATTAGAGATTAAAATATGTAATCCTACTTTAGCCCACCCAGCACAGGAGGATATCGCACCCAAAAAATGTGAGGAAAACCCCACAACATGTTTCTGCTGCACACTCCATGTTTCCTATAAGCAGAGGACATCAAAGGCAGATATAATACATACCCACTCAAGACTTCCTATTTTGTTCGATAACTCTCCCTCATTCTATTATGCAAAATTCTAACAACCTTCCATGCCCTTATTGGTGGTCCTTATGGCTATGACAGTAGGAGACGAGCACCTAAGGCTAAGGTCATCAACACATTTAACATTAGTTACAGTGTCAATGCTATCAGTGGGCCTATGGGTTCCAGTAATATTGTGGTATCCCTTCGCAAACAACCCAAGAATGGATTCATGGGCCCCAGTGGCACTACAATGGTCTCTTCCTGGCAGTTCAATGGTGGGCACATCTATCCCAGCATTAGCTACATTGCCTCCCTCAGGACCTTCCCTACCCGATCTCACAGTAGAACTTCTTTCCATGAGTCAGTCATTATCATGGAGAGAGCTCAGCACCTGGAACCTATTGGACATAGTCAAAGGGGAAAATAGACATGCATCTTGACCAGACCCTCCTTATGTGTGTTCTATCGGAAGGACGTAAACGTAGATAAAAAATGCCCAGTGGGTATAGAGCCATGGTTCTAGCAAACAGGGAGGGCAAAGATGATTCCTACCCACCCCACTCTCCTAACTGGCAAAATGTGATGTATATGCTCCATAGACATTTGACGTTTCCTATTCAACCAGTGCACAACATGGTTCTTCAAGGTTGCAGTAGGTTTCCGTTGTTCTGGGTTCAGAGGAGGTACATTGACCAAGACAGCCCCATATGGGCAGCATGGAGGTGGCAAGTCAATTATTGTGTGGTCACAAGGGAATGAATGATTGTTCAAGGCAACAGAGCCCACCCTTGAGTTAGGCAGGTTCAGCGAGTTCAGCTGCTGATGGTCTGAGCGGGGAGGATAATTCCCATGTTGATTAATGATGGCTGTTGGCTGCACAAGTGAGGGGTCAGAAATAGGAGGAATAGAAGTATAAGTGGCCCCCAATAGACACCCCACCCAGTTCCATACACACCCACAGCAGACCAAGAAGAACCGCCACCCCTAGAGAACATCCCAACAGGTTGCCTAGTGGAGATAGAGTTAGTGGCAGAGCAGTTCTTGCTTAGGGTTGTAGGTGGGGATACCACAAAATTAGTGCTGGCGTGTTATCCATACTATTAAAAAGTAAAATTACTTTATCAATTTTCTCTTCCAGATGCTCCAGTTTCTCCTTTAGAGGTAGAACCAAATTCTTAATGATGGCCACAAAGTTACGCAGGGATGGTCCCCAGCAAGATTCATCCATAAAAGGCAGAATTTCATTGGTCTTGTCACAAGTTTGTACAATCGAAACAGTAGGATTTGGACTGGCAACCACCAACCTCTTAGACTTTCTCTTGTATTTTGCTACCACACACCGGACCACAGAAGCATGGGCCAATGGGAGAAGGGCTATCTCTGGCACTATAAGCTACTGCTATAAAATGGTATGGGCCATTGCCTCATGACTAGCATATGGTCCAGTTGTGGATGGTACAACGATCAAATCAGGCTCTCCGGTAGTTTCCACCTGGCCAGTTGGCCCAGCTATACTCAAGGATAAACTCCCACAGCTCAGTCAAAGAATGAGTCGATAGTGGTACGTTTTGCGTTCACAATGTCCTTGGATCCTCCAGCCTTGCGCTTCCCCATGTTGTCAATGGTAAATACAGTTAATTTGACTTTATTCCCTTGGCACCTTTATTTAAAGGATAATAAAATACCACTCATTAAACTGGTACTGGTCAATGTTCACTGGAGTCCACTTACTTCCTGAAGTAGATGAAGAGGATGAGGGATCCCACTATTTGCAGCATTGGAATGCTGCCACACCACATCCAGGAGGCGAGCAAAACTTGAAGCCAAGAGGGTAGGCCCAGCCCAGCCTCATCCAGGTGTGGATGGGCACAGAGGGGTATGGGTCTTGGTCTCGTCTTTGCCAGGGCCGTGCCCAGGCATGCTCTCAACACGTCCTGCGCTGCGGGACTCCTCTAGATGATTTATGGCACCCCGGCGCCTCCAGTAACCACCGTGGCCCCCGGGCCGGAAGTACTGAGTATGCTGGGGGATGTAGTTCTCTCCCCCCCCCCCCCCCAGCAGGCAACCGGGGTCCGTGACTGCAGCAGCAGCAAACAAAGTTCCCGTGAGGGTCCTGCGCTGCGGCACTCCTCCAGAAGATTTATGGCGCTCTGGCACCTCCAGTCACCACTGCGGCCCCAGGTTCAGAAGAACTGAAGATGCTGGAATGTAGCACGTTACAAAGCGTGCTTTTACCAGGCGGTAGGTAACAACACAGTCGTTACAGCGACTGCGTCGTTACAACGTGTGGCATTACACCGCTACCCCCAGACTGGAAGTACTGAGGATGCTGGGGGGTGTAGTTCTCTACCTCCCAGCAGTCAACCATGGTAAGTGGCTGCAGCAGCAGCGAGCAAAGTTCCTGTGACGGTATATACATTATAGAACCTTGGAATGTGGAGCACTCCATTGAAAACAATGGAGTGCTCCATGCATCTATGGACCTGTGAAAGCCCGCAGAGCAACATTCAATGTTGTTTGAACAAAGGCCTCTCGGAGCCCTAAGGGATTTCAGTCCCCTCTGGCTCTGCGAGGCCTTTGTTTTATTTGTTAGAACATTCTGCCCTTTAGTGGCAGAATGTTCTAATAGCCTTATAGCCCTTCGTAGCAGGGCTATACTGGCCATTAAAGTCCCGCTCCCTTGTTAAAGGCCCTTGCCTTCGGCTCAGGCCTTTAACGCTGGAGCGGGCCTTTAATAGCCAGTATAGAACGCTATGGTTAGCTATAAAGTTATACTATGCATCTGGAAAAGTATTTCCATAAGCCCTCGTCTAAGAGTGGTCTTTTAAAAAAATAAAAAACTCAATTGGTGATGATGATGTGACTAAATCCAAGTATTGATCTGAAAACTTAATGCCTGCTTAAATACCAGCTACTTAGGTCTTGTTTGTAATACATCAAGAGAAGACCTTTTTACTCTGAAGTACCACTGAGAATTCATACGTGATTGGATGTTGAGACATGAGAATTGCGGTAGAAGCGTTGATTATAGATATTGTGCTTGCTTCTATCACACGGATCACTCACTTGCATCAAAATGTGGGCTACTACCATGTTTGTAACAGAAAACGCCCTTCAGAAATCCACAGGCATGTGTGAGATTTTAGCAAAATCAAGCAAAAGCATACTTTCCTCCCTACTAACATTGTAAGGGACATTACCTCGATTAAATCTATCAATAAAATTAATGCCTTAAAATGCTCATGCCCGAGAGTGTATCTGTAATACTCAACGCTAAGGGACAGCTAGCAAAAAAAGTTTCCTTTCTCGCATATGAAGAACGGCTTCTAAGAACTCTCATGTGTCAATCAGAAAATCTGTCTGTCTAGACAGTGCTTTCAAAAATGCATTAAACCTGCTTTATCTCTGGCTCCTCTTGGGGGCATTCCTTTGTGTGCGACAGAATTCTGAAGGAAAGTCCCCTGGGATAGCACTGCCATGTAAAGATCTTCTAGACAGGTGCTCGTTTTCTCCTGGGTGCTCTGTCTTATGGAAAGAAATATAATGGCAACAGCCAGCCCACGTACTAATATTTATGCAAAGGATAAGTTGGAAAATACATCTTTGATTTGTCTTTTGGCTAAAAGGCTAAACGGAAATACTGCTCTGTGTTAAAATGCTATTCAACACTGCAGAAATGATTATAACTGAAATAAAAATAAAACAAATGAGGTGACAGGGTAGAACCCGTACAAACGTTAGTCTTAAAATGTTGAAGTATAAATCCTTTTTTTTTAAGTAGATGTGCATTGGTTGTCTAAAGTTCTCCGAAATTACTGCGTTTGAGCACAAATGAGGAGGCTTCATTATCCTCCACTCCAGGTTGGCAGCAGCACTTTTCAGCCGTCACTCAATTTATCTTAGACCAACCATTATCGTGGCACATTACCATGGCATCACGTTAGCGCCTAGTTGTAATGGGGGCAAATTATAGTAGTAGTGATGTAAACAAATTTGGTCCAGAAAATGTAACTGAGCAAACAATGTCAAATTTATGGCTGTCCAAACAAATTATGTTAAACAAATCTGCATAATCGAAGTAGCAGCCAGACTCACTAACAGCTGTGGCTGCTGCCGATGCCATGGTAAGTGGCTTGGGAATGCCAGTCGAGGCACCACTTCCTGCTGAACTAGCATACCTAAAAGGAACTCTCTCAAAGGCGTTGGACTAGTACATGCCAATCTGACTGAGGGACAGAATCTCAAGTGTTGGCAGACTGGGCAATCTGGCGTCTACATTACCACTGGCAAAGTATTGGCAAACACATCCTTGTTGCTGCTTTGTGAAATAAAGATACTGTGAGCACATGTATTGGGGGTGCAAGCCTGAGACTAAGAGAGCCACACTTTGCCCCAAAGCGTGTTTTCTGTTTCATCTCAATCCTTAGCTTAAGCTAGGATGTCAGAGGGGTAGTACCGGCCCTACTAAACTTATAATGAATAACGTTTGCAATGCAGACTTTACCACATATGCTTATGTAGATTTACTTCACGTGCGTCCTATATTGTAAAACACTGGGGAGGTAGATTCTCTTCACCATTTAATATCTCAAACCTATTTTAGCATGAAGGGAACGTGCGTGACGTGTTGAAACGTTCATCAAGCAATGGCCCACCACAACCTCTAACAGCAAAATTATGTAGGAGGGTGGCCATGGTTTCTGTGTTGAGCCCCTGATAGTGCTGGTGCCAAGTGCCAATCATTAAAGATTACTCTTACTGAAAACTGTAAGGTAAACAATGGCTCTTGACAAAGCAAGAGACAACAAAGCATGGGTATTAGCGTGCGAAATTCCTCTAATATGCATTTGCTGAGTTATGGGAAATTTGCATATTAAGCGTAATAAGAAATGACGCAACATTATGCCGGTGTAGCACTATTTTCACCCAGGCCCATTTCTAATCTAGCGGTGCACCAGCTGCTATGAAGCAGGCATTTGTACTTAATCACGCCCATATGTTTAACATCAACCATCAACCCTGTCATGAAAACTTCACACACAAAAAAACTTACATACAATCTTTTGCCTATACATTTTTGAAATCATTCATGTGCTGAAAGCAGGCCTACGTTTAACTCATGAACTGGGGTCCTTATTTTGATCAGAGTGATCCTGTGTTTTAAAGAAGTGTATAGTGACAGCACCACATTTCAGAATAAAAGCTTCTTAATTTTATTTCGGACAACTTTTCTTGCTCTCCTAAATAAATGCTTCTTTAGTCAGAAATTATATCATGATTATCCAATTTGATTGGCTTTCAGCAATGAAGGAATAAGACAAGCATGTGAACCATAAATGGGAGATCTTGCCAGACGGACCCCAGAACAAACACTGATATAGGCACTGCCTAGGGCGGGCAATTGACCATCACTGCATATGGATCCCACACACTTTTCCTTAGTGCTCCCGGGTAAGGAAAAAAGTCATAGCAAGTCCCGATCCTCAGAGGATCAGGAAAACCTCAATGATGAAGCATGTCACTGAATAACATTTAGTGAGTGAGAGTTCCTTTTAAGAAAAATATTTTTATCCTAGAGCTAGTGGGATTCCTTTACATAATCCAAGGTTTACTCTCTTGTGATTGCTACGGTTTATAGAAGAGGGTGAATCTCATCCTCCTGTTTGCCTCTTTCCTTCCTCGCTTGATCTTTATATGAACTTAAAAGGCATACGTATCATAATAAACCAAAGTAGATTTAGTTTACACAATACCAGTATTTTTTGTTGTATTTATAAAAAAGTTTTTGCAGGCATGTACTTACTTTCACATCACCGGCCTCCTGATGGACCTCCACTGGCTCCCAGTCAACAAAGGATTCACCATCAAACTCCTCACTCATGCCTACAAAGCCCTAAACAACATGGGACCTGCGTACTTCAACCACTGCTTCGCATTCCACGTGCACACCAGAGACCTCCACTCCGCCCAAATGGCCCTGGCCACCATCCCACGTATCCACAAGACCAAGGCCGGAGGAAGCTCCTTCTCCTACCTTGCAGCAAAGACCTGGAACACCCTGCCTCTCCACCTCAGGCAATCACAGTCTCTGCCTCAATTCAGGAGGGACCTCAAGACCTGTCTCTTCCACTGCACCACAGTGAATCAACGGATCAGCAATCCACCCCACCCAGTGCCTTGAGACCCTTACGTGTGAGAAGTCACACTTTACAAGACACTTGAATGAATGATAGATTGACTTTCTGAACAAAAGAGCTGTAAATCCAACATGTTATCTTGAGAGTTAAGAAAAACTAAATATTCTACAAAGATGATCAATGAATAGCACTATGTCGTCAACACAGACTGAGGCATCCAAAGAGCAAACACTTACCAAACAAACAATTCATAATCCAGCAAGTAAAATGTCAGTGTGGCAGAAGAGTAAATCTATCAAAAACACAAATTGGCTCTGGTTCAACAATAGATTTACTTGAGTCTCCATCACCAAAACCTAGTAGGAAGAGAATACAAATGACACAAAGTAAAATCTCTTGAAATACCAAGCCTTGATGGACAGTCGATCCAAGCACTGGAAAGAAACAAAAAACACATAAAGGCTAAAGGCTGAAGGGGGTTGATCCAAATCCCGCTCTCGCTTCCTCTCCTATACTTATTGCACGTTTTAAAATATTTAAGGACATGAGGTAGTCCAAAAGACTAATAGTAACAAGACCTGAAAATGATTGCCTTTCATTGCTCTGTCATTATAAAGTAAACGTTTTGAATTAAGGACATCTTGGAAACTATTAATTCTCCTCCTATTCTGCATCCCTAGCCCAATGTTATGGAGGTGTTAAACTCTAGAGAAAGACAATTCTTCAGCAACTCTTAATTCTATTTTACCCAAGCTTAAAGATATGCAACAAGCACCTTCTTCGAAGCATTGTTGCTTTAACCTGGGTTAGCAATTTAGGTGCCTATTGATGAAATGCATTCATTAAATGGACATTTATGACATTACATTATATTATTGTAAATGTGGTTGAGCATCAATCAATAAGACATGCTCAAATTCATTAATCAAATCTTGAAGGGTACAATTAATTAATTAGTGTTATGTTCCAGTTATTTTTTTACCACTAATTGTTTCGATCCACATAGTTTCATTCATTACATTTGTCCATTGTAATGAATAAACTGCGGCTAAACTCATGCTCAGACATGTCTGAGCTCCTGTTAATAACTAATTCTTGGTCTGTCAGTATTACAGGGGTGTAGCAGGTGCAATGACATTGGGACTCAGGGCCCTGTGAGGCAAATTGAACCCTGCTTATGCTTTATTTACTATCCCAACAACAGTCAAATTTCCTTACTTGCACCTGGGCCCATGAAATCATTGCTCCACTACTGGTCAGTAACACTCGCATTACAGTATCACTTGTTGCCATGATCAGAGCATTGCAGATGAAATGTTATCCTTTACAATATGACTTTCTGTTTGGACTGTATGTACTAAAGCAGACATGACAACTATTTTGAGGCTTATTTTATGAGAGTCCTGGGTCACATTTGTACCGCGCAAAGTGGTACATGCATGAAGCTGGGCTGTCATAAATATTTATGAAGCCACGCAAAGCTACCCTGCATGGCTTAAGGTGGCCTCATAAATCACGAGTCAGGCCATGCAGTGCAAATCGATGCATTGCCTTACTCAGCGCCCGGGTGGCATTTGATAGGTGTTGCTGTGGGTTTTTTCATGCAACACCAACGGCATCTGACGCCGCCCCAGATTTACAAAGTGATGTAAACCTGGGAAGTGTCAAATCTGTATACCTTCCAAGGTGAGGCATAAGGAGGAGAAATATCTTAATTGGTTCTCCTTTTACTTTCTTCCCATGTGTGATGGGCACACATAGAAAGAGTAAAATGCCTGGCAGGATTGTTTCTGTGCAAGAAAATGCCCCTTCCGGCGCAAAAACAATCCTGCTTGCAACGTAGGCACCCTTGCACCATGTTGCAAGGGTACCTACATTGTTGCTGGGCTGCCAAAACGGCACCAGCGCATGCAGAAAGGACAGGAATGCACTGAATTGCTTAAATAAGATGCATTCCTGCCCTTTCCCTTTGGCGTAGGGCAGCGCAGCAAGATACCTTGCTGCGCTGCCCTATGCCAAAATGCCACAATTGAGGCCGGTTAGAAATGGGGGTCTCTAGTAGGGACCTTCTTCCTAGTAAGGGTAGGGGGGATACACTTCTAAAATAACCCCTGCTCACCTCCTTGGTAGCTTGGCACGAGGAGACCGGCTTATCTCAGAGGCAGTGTGTAAAGTATTTGTGCACACATTTAGTAATACAGTGAAAACACTACAAATGGACACCACACCAGTTTAGAAAAATAGGTAATCTTACCAAACAAGATCAAAACGGCAAAAATCCCACATACAATAATCAAAATATGACTTTTAGAAGGTAAAAACAGTTTTGTCCATAGAAAATGATGGATGCAACACTTTCAACCCAAAGTACCTTATAGGTGTCAAAACCATAAGCAAAAAGGGTCACAAAGAAAGTGATGCATCTGTTCCTTTCACACAGGGAAGGTGATGTGTCAGTTCCTTGCACCGGGGGAGGTGATACGTCGGTTTCTTACTGCTTCCCCCAGCGATGTGACAGACTTGATGCATGACGATCTGGGACGATGTGATGTGTGAAGATCCGGGACGCACTGATGGTCGGGCAGTGGCAAACAGGCGCTGCAACGATTTCAGCCGAGTCCTCTCAATGCGTCGGTTCTTTGGCTGTGGCAATGCGTCAGAAATTCTTCTCGCACTGCTGCAAAGCATCAGAACCAGGCAATGTGTTGATTTTCCCAGTTCTTCAGTCTTTTGCTGTTCCCAGCCCCAGAAACAACCTCCAGAGGCCCAGAAGACTAGCAGGCACCTCTTAGCAGGTTAGAACTCCCAGCAGTGGAGTTAAGGGGGGACAGGGGGTGAAGTCTTTGTGTCCCTGAGACTTCAGAGCAGGAGGCCAGCTCCACGTCAAACCCTTGGCGATCGTCCTCAAGCAGGTGACACAGCACATAGAAAAGTCCTTGTCCTTTCCTTGGAGGAACCAGCCACTGCAGGCCAACCCCAGACAGCACACAACAAAGGGGCAGCACTTCTCTTCCAGCTCTTCTCCTTGGCAAAGGTTTCTCTTGAATTCCAGAAGTGATCTAAAGTTCTGGGGTTTGGGCCCCAATATTTATACAGTATTTCTCCTTGTTCTCTTGTTGCAGAGAGGGTCTCTGCTCAGTCACAACCAGTTCTGTCCTCTCTTGCTCAGCTTCCCAGCAGGAGGTGGAGACAGCATTTTGTAAGGCAGACCAGGCCCATTCAGGTGCAAGGAAATCTCCTCCCACTCCTCTAAATGGAGCCCAAGTCTATTCAGCCCAGCCCTGACTTATCCAGGAAAGGCAGTACACACCTCAACCCCCCCAGTGGCTGTCTACCATGAATGCACATCCCCAGCCCCTGGTACTCTGTGGAAATCTGGAATAATTTCTGTTAGCATAAGCTGACGCCATCTTGGTTGTGGCATCTATTTTGTGTTGGCTTTGTAATTCTCACATCCTGTGCTGCTCGTCTTTTTCCCTGCCTGTGCCGTCTATTTTAGTTGACTTCCTGACTCAGCTAAAAGCAATGTGCATGCTAAGAGTTTGGAGCTGCCAGAACACCTGGTCTCAGACTCAACTGTCAATCTCTTACTGCTGCATAAGCACTCCTGCTCCCCCTCCCACTTTGCTGACTAAGGTATCTCCCATCTGCCCATGTTTGTCGGTAACTATTCTTGTGTAGGCCTGTACCTTCTATTTGTATCCACATGCTTACCAGTGCAGAAAAAAATGTATATAAGGCCTGTATTCTGTGACTTCAATGTACTACCTCAGGCAGCACTTGAGAGTGCTGTGTGGACGTGGTCCCACTCATGAGTGATTAATAAACTTGTTATTTGAATTCCAGCTTCAGTGCCAATCTCTATTTTGTTGGTCTAAGGACCCGTGGACAGAGAATGGTGACCCCTGCACCGGTGTGCTCATTAAAAAGCACATTTCCACAGTTGACACCTGACACGTGGGTCCTCATCTGAGACACGGCCATCCAAAGGAGTGCTCTTGACGGAAGAGTGGAATATTGCTGAGGAGACGCCCTGCATGAGGAGACCCTTGTCTTTGCATCCAAAGTGATTTTTCCGTTTTTCTCGATTTGACCCTCCAGGTGTTGGCCGGGCCCGACTGAGGCATCCTTTGGTGTAAAATTTGCAGTGACCATTAGGTCGACCAAGAGATTGGCAGTTGGAGGTTGGAGACTCTTGTTTGGTAAGGTCTCTGAAGCGGCACTCTTGTTTGCTTGGCCAAGATTCTGGTTTTGTTTGTTTGATTTATTTTTTGTAAAAAATAAAGGCAGGTAATGTGGAGATTTTTCTATACTTTTGAATATTTTGGAAAAGTAATATTTTACATAAACTTGGTAGCATACCTGTTTCCAGAACACTCCATAGGTTGTGTTGCTGTCTTGGTGGTACCAAAATGGATTTAGAAAAAAGTCAGCCGTCTCCCCCAGAGGGGACACCTCACAGACGTATGTATGTTAAATATAGTATTTCTTCTGTGGAATAAATATACGAAAAAGGATCTTGATTTACGATGTCCTGTAAATGGGTCATTTGACTTTAAAAAGATTCAATATGTAAAGCAGTGTTTATTCAAGAGAAAAAGTCGACAAGATATGTTTGATTGTGTACGAATTTGGGAAAAAGAGGTGCAAGAGAAAGTGAGGACAGAAGAAGCTATAGCAGAAAAAGAACAGTGAAAAACGATATATCAAAAAGCGTTAGAATTAAAAAATAAAGAGGTGAAGGCACTAAAAGAAAAAGAGGCAAGGGTGCGTCATTTAGAGGTAACTGGCCAGTACCCTATTAGGCGCCCCATTTATCCCATACTTAATAAACCTCAGGATGACTCCATTTTGTTAGATCGACCTCCGCCCCGTATAAATTTCCCGCTGCCCCTGAGAATGATCTTTCTGAAGAAAAACATTTTTCCTCAGATGATAAAGACTTAGATAAGCAAGATGGGCGGCAGACTCGCTCTACTTTGACTGTTGACGAAAAAGCCACTATCAGATCCCCTGCCTGCAAAGAAGCGCATGGGACTACTTCTGCTCCAGACCTTGTAACGTTGGTTCAGCAGTGGAAGGATTTAGAGCAGTTATATTTTGCAGAGAAGTTTACCTGGTAGGTAATACTTGGTTTTAGAAAAGTTTCTAAAACGTAGAGCCCAAAGATATTAATTCTGATTATAAACAATTAAATGATGGAACTTTCCTTTTGTTAAATATACCTGTTGTAATTAGGCGAGTAGTTAAAGTAACATGATACACTGGGCCCGATTCACAGAGCAAACTTAAGACTAAATCCTAAACTTAGTACCATTCTGATATTCACAGAATGCACTTAGTACTTCTGGTATTCACAGAATGAACTTACTACTTTTGCTATTCACAGAATGAACTTAGTACTTTTGCTATTCACAGAACGGATTTACGACTCCTAAACTTACGTCCGCACTCGGGCCGGAAATTCCGGCCCGGAGGCGGAGCTTCCGGCCCAGAGGCGGAGCTTCCGGCCCGAAGGCGGAGCTTCCGGGCCGGAGGCGGAGCTTCCGGCCCGGAGGTGGGGATTCCGGCCGATTTAGCTATGGCTGAAATCTCCACCTCCGGGCCGGAAGCTCCGCCTCCGGCCCGGAAGCTCCACCTCCGGCCCGGAAGCCCCGCCTCCGGCCCGGAAGCTCCGCCTCCGGGCCGGAAGCTCCGCCTCCGGGCCGGAATTTCCGGCCCGAGTGCGGACGTAAGTTTAGGAGTCGTAAATCCATTCTGTGAATAGCAAAAGTACTAAGTTCATTCTGTGAATAGCAAAAGTAGTAAGTTCATTCTGTGAATACCAGAAGCACTAGGTGCATTCTGTGAATACCAGAATGGTACTAAGTTTAGGATTTAGTCTTAAGTTTGTTCTGTGAATCGGGCCCGAAATGTTTAAAAGCAGAGCAAAAATCAGCTAATAAAGTTACAATTGCACATAACAGTTCAGACCCCAGTGTAAAATGATGAAGTTTTGGGGACAGCCAATGACCCTAGTGATACTATAGTTAATTAAAACCGACGCGTGAAGCTGCGCCTTTGTATGTTCCTCCAAAGAGTACTGGAACAAGTGCTGATAAAGATTCAGATGATGCAAAGGGATATTTTTTCAATAATTGGGTCTATACTCCTTGGAGTAGAGCGGATGTTATGGCTCTTAAGGCCACTTTGCCCGATCCATGGAAAAATCCTGCCGCTTCCTATGAAGAAGTAGAAGGAGCCAGTAGCTCCTGCACTATGACTTTGCCAGATATCAATATTTTTTTGGGACTTATTTTACCCCCTGATATGTGGAGAACAATTCGGAAAATAGAAGATAATGTAGCATATGGCGATACTTGGGTGCATTTAGAAGAAATAGATGCGGCTAGAGAGCCTGCGCAGAAACCACAACAGGAGATATTAGATCTTCCCAAAGCTATTGTGACTAAGTTGAAAACTCTTATACCCCCTAAGAAAATAGATTGGACAATGTTAGCATCTTCTAAACAGAAAGTGGATGAGTGAGTTTCTGTTTTCTTTACAAGATTTGAGGAGACATTCCATGACTTTAGTTGGCAGTCATTGACAGATGACACGGGTAAGCATTTGTTCGTCAACAAATTTGTCGCTAACATGTTG
This sequence comes from Triturus cristatus, assembly GCF_964204655.1. Lineage (NCBI taxonomy): Eukaryota > Metazoa > Chordata > Amphibia > Caudata > Salamandridae > Triturus > Triturus cristatus. Next base: position 348,682,854 of record NC_140582.1, read on the forward strand.
CCAGAAATAGCTAGTTGCCTTAAGGCCAGTGAGAGTTCGTGGACTACGTCTTCCCCAGTTTCCCTTTTGACTATGGCCCAGTATTATGAGCGTCAGGAAGTAGAAGCAAAAGGCAAAGAGGATAAGAAGGTAAAGGATTTAAAAAGACGAAAGTTATGTTGGCTCAATTATATGGCCCACCATTCAGAGGTGGTGGTAGAGGCGGACATAAAGTATATACCCCTGGTGTACCCCCTTTATCTCGATCAACTTTGTCTTCTGATCGGTGTGCTTATTGTAAAGAGATTGGACATTGGCGTTCTGAGTGCCCCCTTTTGCGAGGTCAGCAGTTTCAAAGGGGTAGAGGAAGTATGAGAGGACGTTCAGGGAATTCAGGAAATAGGGGGGGAATAGGACCTCGTCCCCAGTTTGAGGCAGTTGAACACGGACCAAATTATTCTTATACCTTTGATAGACGAAATCAATATCAAATGTCTGATTATTTGGCTAATGGTCTTGGGGATTCTGATTATGCATAGGAATGCCTAGGATGGGGTAAGGAACCGGTTAGGGTCCCAGTAGATCAGAAAGGTCCTTATGTTGATGCAGGTATCTTGGGCTCTACTGATCAGTTTCTGGTTAATACAGGAGCTACTCGTAGTGCTCTGTCTAAAAAATTGGTTCCTAGGGCTCCCCTGTCTGGCGCAAAGATCACATTGATGGGATTCGATGGGAAACCTACATCTGGCCCACTGTCACAGCCACCTGCATGTGGTCTTGATGGATTCACTGCAGCATGTCAACTTTTGCTCTCCCCTACCACGCCGGATAATATTGTGGGTAACGATATGCTTAAACATTTTTGTGCTCCCATACATTGTTCCCCAGAAGGTGTGCGTGTTATTTTAAATGATAACTATCCAATGGTTGAGAGGTCTTGCCTCATTAAAGAGGATATCACTCTGGCATCTTAACCTAGTACTTTATGGGCTACATCAGATATCAATGTGGGACAAATGGTTATTCCACCAGTGCATATTCAAGTGAAGGAAGGTGCTTCATTGCCTCGATTGCCCCAATATAAAATATCTCGGGAAGGCGAAGAAGCATTGACGTACATTGTTCAGGATTTGATCAAGGTGGGGGTTGTGGGAGAAGTCCCTTATAACATTTGTAATAGCCCTATTCTTCCTATTGTGAAAAGAGACACTGATACTAAAATTTACAGATTCATTATTGATTTACGAGAGGTTAACAAAATTGTAGTGCCCCAATACCTGGTAGTCTCTGACATTATGACACTCCCTCCTATGGCTCCTCCTACTGCCCTACATTTAGTGTCATAGATTTGAAAAATGCATTTTTCTCAATACCTATTCATCCAGACAGCCGTTATTTGTTTGGCTTCACTTTGATCATTCAGATTCTGTAGAGCTCCACAAGGGTATACAGAGAATCCTAGCATTTATAGTCAGGCATTGAAAAGGCAGCTTGATTCTTTTCCTGTGCCGAAAGTGGTGGCTCTTATTCAATATGTCGATGACATCTTGTTGGCTGCTGTTAGACCTGGCACCATTGGCGTGAGTCTCCCTTCCATTTTTCGCTGTTGTCTCCTCTGTTTTTGCTGGTAATAGATGCTCTGGGCGCTGTGCCGCTACCATTCAGTGTCACAGCGCGAATGCTCCCTGTGTAAATATGACATGTGAATTGGTATAGCCATGATTGGCCTATTTGATTTACCTGTTAGTCCCTAGTAGCGTGGCCTGTGTGTGCCCAGGGCTGGTAAACCAAATGCTGCTGGTGGGCCTGCAGTGCTGGTTTGCGCCAACCACAGAAACAGCTTGTAAAGTATGTCTCAGACCTGCCACTGCAGTGTCTGTGTGCAGTCTAGAACTGCCATCTTGGCTGTGAAGTGCACCCACTTCCCAGCCCCTGAACCTTCCCTTGGCATCATGTAAGCCACCTCTATGGTAGGGTGCATTGTATGTGTAAGGTAGGACATACTCTGATGTGTGTAGCATGTCCTGGTAGTGAATTACACCCAATTTAGTTTTTCACTACTGTAAGGCTACCCGTTCTCCATAGGCCAGAAGGGGAGGTTTGACTATTACATTCTATAGTCCTAACTGACCCAAAGAACATGGTAGAAATACGAATTTAGTATGCCTGAGCTCATATTATTAAAATACATCTTTTAGAGAAGTTTATTTTTATATTCTGTGTTTGAAAATACCACTTTTAGAAAGTAGGTATATTCTTGCCTAAGCCTTCCAGTGTGCTCTGCTGTTATGTGTATTGGCTGTCTGGTTTTGGAGGGACAGGGCAGGCTGAGTCAGACCTGGGTTGAATAGAGAGATCTGCTTTGGAGTATGGGGAGGGGTAGCTCCTGGACCTGAATAGGGCTGTGCCTGGCAAGGTGAATGCTGGCTCCACCTCCCACTGTGCGTCTGATGGCAGACCCCCTCTTTCTGAAAGGAAGGATGCAGCCTGGTAAACAAAGTGCTCCATGACTGGGCAGAACTGGTTCTGGCTGGGTTCAGTGATTTGTAGCTTCTGAGAACAAAGACTTTTGGGGTATACATATCTGTGCTGAAACCCCTACAATTTGTGTTGCTCCTGGACAACAAGAAGAACCTCTGTCCATGTAACTGAAGGAATCTGCAGGAGAGGACTGTCTTTGTGCTTGTGTGCTGTTTCTTGGATTCGCCTGCAGTGGTTACTACTGGACTTGGAAGAAGAGGAAAATGACTTTGAAGGAACTTTTATTTTATCTTGCTACAGCAATCACCCAAGGGCTAGAAGAGAGCTAGCCTCCTGCAGGAGTCTCAGGCACATCAGACTCCACCACCAGCCTCCTGTTTCCTCCCAGCGAGGATTTCTATCTGCAGGTTAGGCTCCTGTGAGTACCAGGGCCTCTAGTTCTACTACTGAGAAGAGAGTGCTGAAAATCGTCACTGACGCCCGTTTGCGAGCCGCCAAAGTTGAAGAGCGTAAGGAAAATCATTGCGCTGCTGCCGCTGAGTGCTCGCTACCGGAGATTATCGCATCACACGTTTGTGGGCTGCCAAATGCTCGCTAACCCAAAGATTCTCGCATCACATGTTTGCGGGCCTCCAAGTGCTCGCTAACCAAAGATCATCGCATCGAGTTCATCGCTTCACGACATCGCAGCGCGGACACCGAGCGTCTGCCATTTTCATCGCATCTCATCAGGATCGTCGCTCCCTCGCGGAGCGCCATTTCTTTTCATCGCAACAAGATCGCACAAACAACAGGCTCGGTGCATCATCCTCCCTTCGTGGCAAGGATTTCAACGCATCACTGGCTTAGCGTGGAGAAGTTTGTCGCTTTGTCCTGTACACAGATCGGCGCATCATCCTCCCTTGCGGCAAGGATTCAACGCATCGCTGGTCACGCGTGAGGAAAATCATCGCTACAGCTCCTTAGCGACATTTTGGTTGCTTTGCTACAGAATCCAGGTATTTTGTGAGTAAAAGGGTCGCAGAGACCACTGCCTTGAACTGAACTCCTCTTTGCACACTTTGAACTATTTTTGCAGCCTTTCAAGAGTAACCCTATTTTTTAGTATTGTGGCTTTTTACTGTAATTGGTCTTGTGTTAAGTCTATATATAAAGATTCTTATTTTTTATAACTACTTGTGTGGTGTCCCTTTGTAGTGTTCTTCACTGTGTTACTGTGTATGGTCATAAATGCTTCACACACTGCCTCTGAGATAAGCCTAGCTGCTCGTGCTACGTTACCACAGGGTTGAGCAGGGGTTATCAGAGGGTGCAGCCCGTTTACTCTGACTTAGGAAGAAGGGTCCCTACTTGGACAGTGGCCAGCCATTGCCAACTAGAGACCCCCATTTCTAACAGCTGCTGATACCCCTGAACAGTGTAAAGAAGGAACACTGTCATTATTATCATTTCTTGCCTCTCATCATCACAAAGTCTCTCGAAAGAAATTGCAATTTTGTAGACAGCAGGTTACCTATTTAGGTCAGCTCCTGTCTAAGGAGGGACGTGCACTCACACCAGATCGCATTCAGACCATTTTAGATACTCCTGTGCCCCGTACTCAGAAGGATGTTTGTGCACTGATTGGCCTTACTTCTTTCTGTAGGCTGTGGATCCCTAGCTTTTCATACACTATTAAACCCTTGTTGGCCCTTTTGACTAAAGACACTCCGCTGCCTCTCCCATGGACTACTGAATGCCAGAATGCCTTCCAACTGCTACGTCAAGCTCTTTGTTCGGCACCAGTATTAGGAACTCCAGACTACACTAAGACTTTCACACTCTATGTATACGAGAGGGAAAGTTGTGCCCCCTCGGTTTTAACACAGACACACGGTGATAAACGTCCTTGTGCATATTTCTCAGCTGTCCTTGATCCAGCTGCCCACGCGCTGCCTGGTTATTTTCGAGCTGTAGCAGCAGCGGCTGTTTCCATATGTCAGAGTGAGGGAATAGCCTTGTCACATAGATTGTTTGTGTCAGTACCTCATTCAGTCGATGCCTTGCTAAATCAAACAAAGACACAGCATCTGACTAGTGCTCGCTTGACAGGATATGAATTGACACTTTTGGCCCCTCATATCACGTAGAAAAGATGTTTGACTTTGAATCCTGCTACATTATTGCTACTTCCAGCTACTCAGCCCCAGTCACAAGAGCTACATGACTGTATATCCCTTACTGAAGAACACACAAAGGGTCATGTTGACCTACAAGATACACCTCTTTCTAGTGTTGATGGGGAGTTGTGGGTTGATGGGTCTTGCTTGAACTTGCTTGATGGCACGACATCTGCTGCTTATGCAATTACAACACTTCAGACAGTAGTTGAGACAGCTCATATCCCACAGAAGTCAGCTGAAGCAGCCGAGTTGATAGCACTGAGAAGAGCATGTGAGCTTAGTACAGATTTGCTTGTTAACATTTACACTGATAGCCAATATGCCTTCGGCGTGGCTCATACCTTCGGGCAGCTTTGGAAAGAAAGAGGCTTTCTCACTTCACATGGGACACAAATAGTGCATGAGGAATTAGCACATAATCTCCTTACTGCCTTGACCTATCCTAAGAAAGTGGCAATTGTTAAATGTAGTGAACACAAGAAAGTGACCGATAAAATAGGAGCAGGCAATGCCTTTGCGGATTACACAGCTCGAGAGACTGCAATGCAGCGAAGTACCGCATCTATGTATGTAGTTAAATCACAGGCTGAACGTTGGCATGATGCCAGGCAAGAGGTGCTGGACATGCAACAATCTGCCTCTGTTGATGACTTAGACCAATGGTCCAAGGAGGGAGCATTGGATGATGAGGGCTGTTGGAGGAATAAAGAAATGATCAAATGGAAGTTACCCACAGCCTATTTACACCCTATGATTCACATGGCACATGGGCTGGCACATGTTGGAGCATTCTCAATAGCAAAGCAACTTATGCAAGTATGGGATCATCCAGAGATTTTTGGTACGGCTAAGAAAATAGTCCAATCCTGTCTGATCTGTCTCCAGTATAATCCTGGAAAGGGAACACAAACTCCAACAGGAGGGTTTGCAATACCTACTGCACCTTTCGAGGTCCTGCAAATGGATTACATCCAGTTTGAGCGTTGTAACAACCTAAAGTATGTCTTGGTAGTTATTTGTGCTTTTAGTAAATGGGTGGAGGCATACACAAGAAAGATAATACAGCTCCTACTACAGCAAAGGTGCTCCTAAATGAGTTCTTTCCCCGATTCGGCATTTGCCGAGTTTTGTGGAGTAACAACGGACCCCATTTTATTTGGCAAGTTGTTGAGTATCTCATGAAAGGGTTGGGAATTAAGTAGAAGTTTCATGCTGCTTTTCACCCACAATCAGCAGGGCTACTGGAAAGTTACAATTCTACCCTCAAATTAAAATTGGCCAAGATACAGGCTTCCACATCTTTGAAATGGCGTGATGCACTGCCTTTAGCATTGCTATCCATTAGATCAATACCACATACATGATCTAGCCTCATACCATATGAGGTGGGTTTTGGAAGGCCAATGAATATTTGGGGAATTCCTCAGCCATGCCCTATACATGATGTACCCTATGTATTGATGAATGACTATTTGTCTCAGTTGACTGATAGTTTGCCTTCTATTTATCAACAGGTTCGGGAGACTCTTCCAGACAGGTCGCAAGGTGAGGGCCATTGTTTACGGCCTGGTGATTTTGTGGTCGTAAAGTCATTCCAGAGGACCAGCTCTCTAGCACCGAGATGGTGAGGCCCTGAACAGGTGCATGCTGGCCACCAGAACTGCAGTTCGAGTGACGAACCGGAAGAACTGGATCCATGCGACACACTGTCGAAAAGTGTTGCAAGACCTAGTGAGCCCAGCTGCGTTGGCAGATCAACGCGATATCCTGGTCACAGAGAAAGGACAAGCCACGTCTCCTGAAGGATCTGAGGAAGTCTTCGCGAACCACACGATTCCTGGCACATCCCGATATCAGCTGCGACCCAGGAAGAAAGACACTTCGTTGCTGAAAGACTGTTTGAGCCACTGTCCTGGGTGGTTAAAGACTAACTTCAAAGGGGGGTAGTCTTTTAGTGACTTTTCATCTCAATGTTAGTGAAGAAATCAATGCCTGCCCAGGACCTTAGGGCACCGTCTGTTTTGTTGTTTGTCGATGAAATGAATATACCTAAGGAAAAGAAATCAACTGCTGCAAGAGTTTGTAGCAAAAGAACAATCATTGCTACTGGACTTACTTTGACTGTTGTTGTTGTTGCCATAAAAACATGGATTGTGGAAGAGGTAGCTCCTGTTGGAAATCTACTGACTGCTACTACTCCAGTCCCCATTGAACACCACTACTTTACTCTTCCTTATCATGAGCAGAAGCACAGAATGTCCTACCTCAATAACACTTTCATTCAGGTGTTGCACCATACACACAATGCTACGAACGTTACTAACTGATGGGTATGCGGCAGTGATATTTTTCTTATTCCTTCAAAAGTATAAGAAGATGTCTTTAGCATATGCTAAAAGGGTCGTCTGTGGAAATCTGGAATAATTTCCGTTAGCATAAGCTGAAACCATCTTGGTTGTGGCATCCAATTTGTTGGCTTTGTAATTCTCCCATCCTCTGCTGCTCGTCTTTTGCCCTGCCTGTACTGTCTATTTTAGTTGAATTCCTGACTCAGCTAAAAGCAATGTGCATGCTAAGAGTGTGTAGCTGCCAGAACACCTGGTCTCAGACTCAACTGTCAATCTCTTACTGCTGCCATAAGCACTCCTGCTCCCCCTCCCACTTTGCAGACTAAGTGATCTCCCATCTGCCCATGTTTGTCGGTAACTCTTCTTGTGTTGGCCTGTACCTTCCATTTGTATCCACATGCTTACCAGTGCAGAAAAAGCTGTATATAAGGCCTGTGTTCTGTGACTTCAATGTACTACCTCAGGCAGCACTTGAAAGTGCTGTGTGGACGTGGTCCCACTCATTAATAAACTTGTTACTTGAATTCCAGCTTCAGTGCCAATCTCTATTTTGTTTGTCTAACGACCCGTGGACAGAGAAAGGTGACCCCTGCACCGGTGTGCTCATTAAAAAGCACATTTCCACAACTCCAAAGCCAGACATTCAATCCACAAACCAGCAGAGACAAACAGGATGGCTAAGAAAGAAATTAGCCACTTTCTAAAAGTGGTATTTTCAAACACATAATATAAAAATCATCTTTACTAAAAGATGCATTTTTATATTTTGAGTTCAGGCATACTAAACTCCATCTTTCTATCTTGTCCCAATGGGAAGTTATACTTATAAGATTTTATAAGTAAACTCCCATTCTACCCTATGGGACAGATAGCCTTTCAATAGTGAAAAATGAAATACACTGTAGTTCACTATCAGGACATGTCATGCACATCAGTACATGTCCTACCTTTCACATGCACTGTTCCCTGCCCACAGCGGTACCTTGGGCCTACCCATAAATGTGTGACTCACATTTAATGAAAGGGAAGGTTTTTTTTTTGTAGAGTTTTATATAGCGTGTTCTAAACCCAATATCGGGTATCAGAGCGCTTTACATGAGCACCAGTTTCGTTACACAAGGACACATTCATTTTTGTTAGACACAGGGAGATTAGGTGATTTGCCCAGAATCACAGGATGTTGAGTGTCATTGCCAAGACTCGATCCCGGTTCCTCAGCTTCGAGGTCGACCGCTCCAGCTGTATGGCTAGATTCTCTCCCCAAGGTAAGGGCCTGCACTTGCCAGGTTGACATGGCAGTAGAGACTGTGCTCAGATACTGCAGTGGTAGGTCTGAGACCCCTTTGAAAGGCTGCTTGTGTGGGTGGCACAATCAGTGCTGCAGGCTCACTAGCAGCATTTGACCTACAGGCCCTGGGCACACACAGTGCACTGTACTGTAAGTCAAATAAGCCAAATAAACCGATCCATATTAACAATTTACAGAGGGAGCACTTGCACTTTGGCACTGATCAGCGGTGACAAAGTGCCCAAAGCATCTAGACCAGCAAAAACAAAACCCAGGACACAGCAAAAATACAGGCGGCAGATGCAAAAAGACATGGTTAACCCCGCCAATGATGGCAGGTCCAACTAGGCCCTTTGTGTGTGTAATGTATAACAGTGCCATTTTCGATTTAGTTGCGGTATTTCTTTGAGATACTAAAATGTGACTCATGCATAAAGACATACTATGTGTCCCTTTAGCTGGGGAGCGCAGATATGAGGTTTCATGATAATCCAAAGGAGATACCCTCTCAGGTAGTACCTGATTTGAGAGCAAACATTGAGAGTTAACTTGTAGTGACATTTACCACTATTTGTTTCAGTTTTTGTTCATTGTGTTACTCTATTCACCAACATCAGTGCATGTGGGGGCTATACTATCGATTTGATAACACCTGAACTGGGAAACACGCTTTATCCTTTTCGATATTCCTACTTTGTATGCATTATTGATTCTCTTGCATTGCAGAAAAGCAAGCCTGAGATATTAAGAAATCAGGTGATGAATTGAAGTTGGGTTGATTTTAAGGGGGAAGTGCCTGTCTACTGCTGTTGCAGAGGAGACATGTTTACCACTCTGTTAAATGACTTCTGTTGCACACAGGATTTTCTGCAACTGCGACATCTTTTTCCCCACAGGTGACCCTGATGGCTGACATAAATCACCTCTGGGGAATAAGCTGTAGCAGGTCAGTGGTCCTGATATCTGCACACCCGGATGTACATGCACAACATGCTCTGGCCAGACGTGGCCAGAGGCTTTAAATAAATGGGAGTAGACCGCTCGGGGTCTTACTCCGACACATACACCATGAGTGAGTAGTGGCTCATTAAGGGACCCAAGAGCGGGGCCTACACTGAGGGAGTAACGAGGGGCCATCATCACACACCTACACCACCCTGGCAATGAGGGTGGGATGAACCCCTGCGTACCCTCCACCACGAGTACTTGTCCAGGCGGTGTCCAGTACTTGCAACCACGTGGATCTTACCAATCGACCTTCCACGTCACCACGAGCCGGCCCAGGTCCCACCCACTGCTCATGGCCATACACACTCCCTGAAAGCTGAAGAGCCCGCACTGAACCCAGCAGACCCCACGCGCCTCTACACGCCAGCTCTCTGCTCATCCACTGCTCCACACTTTCAAAGCAAGCAGTGGGGGAAAAAAAAGGAGAAATATTTTTTACATTAATTATAAACAGTACAGAAAACAAGCAGTGGCAAGAGTAAAAGAAGGAATGATAAACAAAAGCAATACCACCAGCTGTGGCACCTCAAAGCGCAGAGCGACTACAGATCACATGACACCTCAAGGCACAGGATCAGGGCCCGATAAACCTCCATTGGGCCCTGACTACAAGCGAGCATGGCAGGTGAAGCCCAACCTCAACAGCCAACGCACACACAACATGCCCTCACAGGGGTGCTGTCGCAATTCAGCGAAATGGTGGACCCAGCAACTGCGTCCCCACAGTGGAAAATATGGATTGGGAGGCTGGAGAATTACTTTGTCGCCACGGATGGCGCCATCAAGAGGTCGCAACTCCACCATTCACGCAGGAGAAGAAATATACAAACAATTCAAACTTCTACCAGATAACGGACCATCCACAGACTATGACACCGCAGTCAAGGCACTCACTGCCCATTTTGACCCCCAGTTAAACCCAGATTTCGAAAGGTTCAAGCTACGCCAAGCCAGCCAACGAGAGGGAGAGTCTATCAACACTTTCTATGCGGGCTAGCAAGCACCTGTACAGAGGATGACCAGCTCAAAGAAATCTGGGCCCAGCTGGTGCAAGGATGCTGAAATAAAATCTTGTGGAGATTATTCCTGCGCCAACCGAACATCAGCCTCAGCGACAATTTCATCCTGGCACGGTCACATTACCTGCCTGCGGCCCAAGCTAACAAAATGCCCCTGGCTATCACTCAGACCCCGTAAAAGCCAGCAAACATCAGCATGAGCCAACTTCATTCAAATGAAAAGCCGAGGTGACATGGCCAAAGGAAGAAGGCCCCAACTGGCCAAACCAAGGTGCGGGTATTGTGTCCCAGAAGAACATTCGATCAGCGACTGCCCGGCACAAGGCCACAACTGCTCTAATTGTGGAATCCAGAATCACTTTGCATCTGTCTGCAGAACCAAATTCAGAAACAAAGGCCCCAGAGACTACTGGTCTCTGTCGAAGATGGTTCGTCAACTGTCTCTCACTAATACAATGTGCCCAATAAGGTGAAAGCCCCGGTGAGACAAAGTCACCATCAAGAAGACTCATCCCCAGAAGAAGAGGAGGAAGAGGAAATGTTTTCTCATCTCATTCACGAGGGAACTGAAGCACTGAAGGAGGCCGCAACCCACATGCACCGTCCAAGTAGCAGGATCAGAAGCCAAAGCCATCATTGACACCGGAGCATCAGTCAATGTAATGGGGGTGCAATAATACACCCGTCACCAGTGCCCCTACTAGTGCAATCCTACATCAAGATTTCCGCATAGGGGAGCCTCACACCTCTACCTCACCACAGACTAATGTCAGTATCTGTACGATCCAAAAATCAGGAAGTCACGAAAACATTTCATATTATCAACCAAGAGGCCGACTCATACTAATCAGCTGCCACACAACAGTGGACATTTGCCTCATGTCTTTTGCCAATAGAGAGAGGTCACATCAAATCGATGCTCTGTTAGAATAGTTTCCTGAACTGTTCAGAGGACTGGGTTGTCTCAAATACCACTCAGTGAAGCTACACATCGACTCCTCCATTGCACCAGTGGCACTCCTGCATCGTGGCATCCCATTCCACCTACTACTGTTGGTGGAAAAGGAGCTGGAGAGACTGGAGAGCCAAGACGTGATATAGAAGGTATCCTGCCCCACTCCCTTGGTCTCCCCAATGGTGATTGCAGAAAAGCCCAAGCAACTAGGGAAGATCGGCCTATGTATTGATATGTGCCTCCCCAACCGTGCCGTCAAACGGGAGCGACATATCACCCCCACCATGGACGAGATAATAGCAGATGTCAATGGTTCCCTCTGGTTCTCAAAGCTTGACCTCAACGCTGGGTACCACCAATCACTTCTGACAGAGAAAAGCCGGTACATCACTACATTCAGCACCCACCTGGGACTATGCCTATACAAGCGCCTGAACTTCGACATCTCATCGGCTGCCAAAGTATTTCATAACGCTATAAGGGAGACTCTGTCTGGCCTGCTAGGCATCTGAGGCATCAGTGATGACATTCTGATCCACTCACCAATGGCTGCCGAGCATCACAGACATCTGAAGACCACCTTTAAGTGCTTCAAAGAACATGGAGTGACGCTGCACAAAGACAAGTGCTCTTTCTTCCAGCCATTCATCAAATTCTTTGGATATGTCTTTAACCAAGACAGGATACAAGTTGACTCTTGCAAGTCACAAATGATTAAACAAGCGCCAACACCCACCACCATTCCAGAAGTAAGAAGCTTATTAGGAATGGCCATGTACTGTGAGAGTTTCATCCCTGACCCGGTGACCCTCGCTGAACTCTTGAGGTCTCTCATGAAGGTAGACTCTAAGTGGTCATGGGGCCACTGGGAAGAAGACGTGTTCCAGAAGATCATAGACACTCTCCATGACAACAACGCACTCGTCTACTTTGAGCCCAGCTAGAGAACCGAGCTGCTGGTTGACGCCAGCCCTGTAGGACTTGGAGCCATATTGGCTCAGGAGAAAGAGCTGGGTCGATGGGCCACGTTGGCATTTGCTAGCAAGGCGTTGACATTGACATAAACACACTATGCACGAATTGAGCAGGAGGCCCTTGTGGTCAGGTGGGCCTGCAGGCACTTCACCCTATACATAAGTGGCTAACACTTCAAAGTCATCATGGATCATCAGCCTCTCGTTCTTATTCTGGGGGTCAGCACCTCATCCACCTCCCCGGATCGAGGGGTGTGCCATCCAACGGCAGCACTACCAGATGGAGGTCATCTACTGCCCAGGGTCCAAGAAACCCACGGACTTCCTATCTCGCCACTGGGTGATGTCCGACACCAAGGCAGCCACGACAAAGGGGAGGACTACGTCAGGATGGTTTCAGATGCAGGCTGCCCCTGTGCTCCACAACTGGAGGACATCAAGGAAGCCGCCGAGACGGACCCTGTCATCGTGCAACTGCGAACAGCAGTGCAGAGTAGTACATGGAGAGATTTCCTTCGGAACACCAATGACTGGCCAGGCAAAGAAAGAGAAAGCCTGACAAAAATGTGGCGAATGCCGGACAAATTCAGCAGCACCCCAGTCACAATCCTCCTACACGGAACTCACATCATGATCCAGAGGGCATTAAGGTACCACGTCACGCAGCTGGCGCAAGGAGGACACCAAGGCACCACAAACCTGAAGTCAAAGATGAGGGAGATGGTATGGTTCCCTGGGTCAGAAGAGATGGCTGAAGACATTGTTCACTAATGCCCAATGTGCCAACTGACAGGTGCGCCGGAGAGGCCGATATCAGTAAACACCGAAGAGCCATGTGTGACACCTGGGGCCAAGATAAGCATGGACTTCTGGAGTTTCCTGGATGGACGAACCACTTTGGTCCTGGTGGATGCCTATTTCAAATATCCAATTGATGAAGTAATCAACTCACCAGCTGTTGTCTATGTCATCCCAGTCCTCAAGAAGACATTTGCCAGTTTCGGTCTACCCACCGAAATCAAGAGTGACAATGGAGCGTTTTTTCATGGTGCAGAATTTGGGGACTCTCACTCCCCAATGGCCACAAGCCAACAGGGAGGTTGAAGGTTTATACGCATGATGAATAAATCACTTCGAATCACTACCACTGAGCAGCAAACCCTGAGCGCCGTCTACAACAATTCCTTAGGGAATACCTGAGTACCCCACCGTGCACAACTCAACAAGCACCCTGGACTTTGATGTTCAACGAACTCTGTCGAGACATGATTCCCACATGCCCAGCGTGGACACCTCCACCTCACAATGTTCAAGGGATCCAAGCACATTGCGAGCGACACAATGCCCTCTCCAGCTGGACCAGTGCTTTTTACAGCAGCATCACGACGACACGGTGTTGTTCTCAGGGGTTGAATCAGCAGCTGTTCCATCGTCAGGAAGGCAGTTTTCCCCGCCCTCTAAATGAGGGCTTGGAATGTGGAAATGATCAGACAGGACAGGCACTATATTTTGGATGTCGCCCCATATCTTCCACCTCCAAACCAATTCCAATGTCTGGATCATGCAAAAGAATGCCATTTTTTATTATTGTAATGTCATTGTTGCTTTCTAAAATAATGCTAAAAAGTTAACACACAATTTTAGTACTTCTTGTGCATGTTTTTATCAGCAGGTTTTGCTGATGATAATGTAAATTGTAAAGAAAAAAATTATTGTTTAGTTATTTCAAACCGTAACAATTTAGCGTTGTCAAAACCGCGATGTAAATGTATGCGTTGTAACGTCATACATCCCAATTTAGACATATTACAAAAAATGAACACGGCACCACAAGTAAAACAAGTGATACTTAAAGACACTTCTTCTAACCTTGGTCTTGCTCAAGTATGATTAGGTAATGTTTAAAAATGTACAGGAATTCCTACGTAGAGGCACGATAAACATTTCGTCTACAAATCAGTACAATGTGGAAATCATAGGTACTCAACGTGTCTGATGAGATGCAAAATGACTGCATTCCTTTCCATGATGAGATGCAAAAGGACCAAATTCCTCTCCATTTGCGGAAATGGAACAAATATAAAGCAGTACTAACACAGCCCACACCTACCAGTACTACAAAGTTCTAAATGAGAACATGGAATTCTTCATCTATTGTGTTTTTCACATGCAAAGCGGAATCTCTGCTACTGTGTGTTAATGCATATTTCTGTACTTTGAATTAAATAAAAAAATATTATATTTAGTTAGCTTATTTTTAGTTTTTTGTTCCCGTTTCACACATATCACAATACATCTTCTTTCATAACTATTTGTTCACTCTTTGAATTACCCGTATAGCAATACATTAATTTTCTATTCACGCCTGCTTCCCACACACTCTCTCTTATTAATCAATATTTAATACTCAATATTGCATGAGAAAATCTCTAAACATGAGATCAGCACGTCTGGAATTGGATTAGCTTTTCTAATTTGTGGGAGTTGGTATTTTAGAACCAGTTTATCCAATACTTTTGTTGTTTTCCCCTAAAAAAAGCATCAATACATCAAAAATCCCTAAAATGCATCCTTCTGTCAGAGACTTTTGTTAAAAACTATACGGAAGGAGCGGTGTTGTTGAGAATAGGATGTATTAAAAGGAGCGATACCAGGGGCTGCTAAGCAGCGGCCTGTCTATATTAATGAGAGGGAAAGGCCCAAAAATAAATGACATGTATTCAGTGCCTCTTGCTGTATTCATTGGAGGATTTAGATTTCCTTTACAACAGCTTTCTTATCTAGTTCGTGCCCATAGGGTGACAATTCCATTTAGAATGCGTTGTAAAGCCAAGTGGAGAACTGAGAGAGCAAACAATCTGAACAAACTGAATCCCTTCAATTTCGCAACCCAGCTATCTGAAAGCTTTTGCAGTGATGTGAATAGGGTCAGTGGCGTAGTGACAGTGCCGGAGGCGCTCCTGCTAGCTGGGAAAATGGGCCCCTACCCAAGGCTGGTAATGAAAGACAGCTTATAATTAGGGTCCATAGGGCCTCTCACACTCCTTGGCCCTGGTGCCACTGCACATGCTTCACTATTAGCAGATATGTCTATGAAGTGGGTGTCATTTAGATGTAGCTGGTGTTCCTTTTTGTTTCCCTGGCACTACCCGTGCCACCCTTGGTTTCAGGGTTGATGAAGGAGGCAGCACAAACACAAAGATAACATGGGTCACAGAGCCTTATTCAGTGTATATTCCTTTCACTCTTGTCCCTTCCTCTAAAATCTCTGTCACAAATAGGAGGCAGGACAGGCCTTTCCTTTTCTTCAGCCAGGCATTTCCCCGGTGGGCTGGAGTTCCTGTGGGTAATTTTGAAAGCCCAGGGTGGTTCCTGGTGCTTCCATCACTTTTCCCAGCTCCCTGATGTTACTTGCAGCAGGCATGGGGGATGGGGGCTTTGGGAGAGGTGGAAAAAAAGGAAGGGAGGGGGAAGGTAGAGAGAATGCAATCAGAGAGGGAGAAGAGAGAGGAGAGAAAGAGACAGCGAGAATGGATGGATGGATACAAAGAGAGAGATTGCTGGAGGAGATGAAGGGAACAGGGCTGGTTTGAAAACTTTTTTGCTAGGGCAACTTCTGGTGCCCAAGTTAGGCCCCAAGGGGTCTGAAAGAAGATAAGGTTGGGAAAGACTATCAACCCTATGATGGCATCAGTGGGTCAAAGAACTTGTGATAGCACTTTCCCTCTCACAGGAATTATTCATGAATTGACATCCTTGGTTAAAATGGTGCTTCACAAACAATTGAGTAAACTGTAAAAGAATCAAGTGGTCCGGTCGAGAAGCCCCAAAGGGCAGGGCAGTGTAGTTTCACTGTGCCTGACCCGGCATGCTACGTCAGGGTCAGGCATGGCCAGAAGGGGAGGAAAAAGGGTGAGGGGAACGGAATGGCGGATAGGGCTGCAGAAACGAGGAATAAAGACGCGTTGAAGTGCAGCTGGTGTCGGCGTCTTTCTTTCCAGTCCCAACACGAAACCTGGCGACGAGGGTGGGATGTGAGACACCCCTCCTCGAATTTGCACACACCGACGACGTGCTGCAGTTCCTGAAGTGAACAGGTCGTCATTGTGTGCCAACGTGAACGCGCACGGCGTATCGCGCTGAAGCTGAGCTCTGCCCTGCCCTACATTGTCTGCCACTCAAGCGCTGACAGATACCCCGGTGCTCAGAAGAGGCAAATGCCACCTCGAGCAAGAGTAAGCTTAATGCCCAATGCAGCATGCAGCCATAGCATCCGCTGGCCATCTTAAAGTCAGGCCACAACACTGAAGAGGCCTAGTCACTAGTTTGATGGCCATCTTAAAGTCAGGCCACAGCACTCAAGAGGCCTAGTCACCAATCCGGCGGCCATCTTAAAGTCAGGAAAAAAAAAAAGAAAAGTTTCACTGTTTCAGCTAAAGATAGCCTGCGACCTCCCGGCGATCTACTGCACCTCTCCACCATCAGACATCCCACTGCCCGCTGAGACAGGAAAGGGGGGAGCGGAGTCAGTTGCACATCATCATGTCCATGTCACCAGATTCTTTGCAAAATGCATGACCCGGTCCAGCGCAAATTACACAGTCCAGACCAGTGCTGATGGGGGTATCATTACCGCGTCTCCCTGAACCTCTGCTGCTGACTTTCGGAAATAGCATGGGCCCGAAGTGGCTAGAAGATTTTGAGGACTTCATGAAGGGCTCGCAGGTCAATAACCTCGATCAGCAACTCATTGCTTTGCGGAACTTAGTGGGCAAGGACATCGGATAGATCATCAAAGAACTACCGCCGGCCAACTCTGCGTCATACGCAGATGTGAGGGAAGCATTACACAGGAAATTCTTCCACAAACGAAACCTGGACTATGAGCGCTACACCTTCAATCTCGCGTCTCAAGAAAAAGACGATGCCCTGGGTGATTTTATCTCGCGCCTCTAGCATTTAGCCCGATTATGTAAATTTGACAATTTTAGCACTGAAGACGGTTATGAATCATTGAAGGTTGCCAGTCAGAGTCACTGCGACGTCGCCTGCTGAAAAAGCACTACTCGCTTGATGACATTGAGGAGCTGACACGAATAAATGACCAAGCGGAAGAACATGCAAAAAGATGGAAACTGGTAAGACAGAGAAACGTGAATGAGCCTTCCCAATACAGTCCCGAGCAGATTCAAAACATCAATTGGATCATCGGAAACCCTTGCAACTCACAAATTCACCCGGCAGTGGAAACAAGAACAGCAACTCCCGGAAATATTCACCACAATGCTATCCCCGCGGCCAGGAGTACCCCACACGAGTCCATGTCCAGCCATCGGACAACAGTGTCACCGGTGTGGGAAAGACAACCACTTCGAAGCGATGTGCCAAACCCGCAGCAAAGAGTCTGGGTCGACCAATCGAAGCACTGGGCCCCGTCGTCATGCAAGGGCAGTATAAGGGAGAAGAGATCGCTCAACGAGCTTGTCGAGGTCTAGCACCCAGTCGCGAGGTTCATAATGGTCTCGATGATCGTCCTCAAGAGAATTGTCAGCTCTTACTTTCATATCACAAGACAGTGACGAGTACGTATGCATGGTAGCAGACCCCGACCGACTAAAGAAGTATACCTGGCTACACATTCAAATGGGAAATTACCCAGCGAAGTTCGTTCTAGATACCGGAGCATCATTTAGTTACATATGCACGACTGAGTACAAGAAGATGAACCCGAAGCCCAAGCTAGAACCGGCTGCTGTTCGTGTATACACATGGATGTCCAAAGAACCCCAGCCATGCCTGGGTCAATTTTGCATGTCTCTGACTTACAAGGACATGACAGTTCATGCGCAAATCCATGTGATAGAAGGCCCAGAAGCAGCTGATTGTCTCCTCAGCCTACCTACAGCCGAACATCTGAAACTAGGGGAAATTCTATATAAAGTTAACAACTCGCCTGATATCATCAGCAAGTTCCCAAAACTGTTCTCTGGTGTAGGAAAACTAGCTCACTTCAAAGTACTACTACATATCAATGAACAAGTGACGCCTGTGGCCCAGTACCACCGGAAAGTACCGTTCCACCTCCAACAGGCAGTGGACGAAGAGCTACAGGACTTACTGAGAGCTGACATCATAGAGAGGTCATTGGGACCCACTCCGTGGGTATCAATGGTGGTGGTTGTGCCCAAACGAGGACAAGAAAACAAAGTGCGCCCCTGTGTGTGGGCATGCGAGCCCCAAACACAGCCATTGAGCGAGAGCAGCATCCAGGTCCCCATATCAGCGACATGATCACTCGCCTAAATGGAGCCAAGTTTTTCTCGAAACTAGACTTGAACAAGGGGTACCACCAACTTGAGCTCCATGAGAAGTTTTCGATGCATTACCACTTTCACCACACATCAAGGAGTCTTCAGATACAAGCACCTCAATTTCGGAATTTCCTCGGCAGCGGAAATCTTTCAGAAGGCGGTACGGCGCATCATCCAGCATATCCCAAACTCATTCAATTACAGCAATGATATCCCGGTATTCGGCAAAACTCGCAAGGACCGCGACAAAGCACTGGATTGAGTATGTCATGCCCTCCTCAATGCCAACCTCACACTCAACTAAGACAAATGCGAGTTCCACAAGTCCACTCTAAAATTCTATGGTCACATCTTCTCCAAAGATTGAATGAGACCGGATCCTGAAAAAGTCTCAGCGCTAGCTGACACGCCACAGCCCCGAGATGTCAGTGACATACGATCGTTCCTAGGCATGGCTATCTATTGTGCACATTACATTAAAGACTATGCAACCTTCAGCTATCCGCTGCGAGAACTCACAAGACAAGGTCAAAGTTTCCACTGGTCAGCCAAGTGTGAGCACGCCTTCAATCAAATCAAAACAGCAGTGAGTTCCGCCATCAACCTAGCATACTTCAACCCCCGGAAAAAGACAAAGATCACAGTAGATGCGAGCCCTGACGGACTTTGGGCTATTTTAGCCCAGTATGATGATGAAGGAGAACAACATCACATCGTGGCATATGCTAGTCGCAGCCTCACCGACACGGAGAAAGCATACTCGCAGCCTGAAAAGGAGAGCCTGGCGGTCGTATGGACGTGTGAGCACTTCCATCTGTTTGTCTATTGGAAACACTTCACGCTCATTACTGATCATCAGGCCCTAATAACAATCTTCGGAAATCCCCGTGCAAAGATGCCACCACGGATCGAAAGGTGGGGAATTCGCCTAAAAGACTACATGTACACCATCATTCACAAACCGGGGAAGGCGAAAACCAGGCAGATTACATATTGTGACATCCGCAAGCCTAGAAGCGGACAAGGTGCTCGCTGGCAGAAGAATATCTCCATTTTGTCATCGATCAAGAACGACCACCTGCTGTCCCACTTGATGCCATCATAGACGCCACGGCCAAGGATGCCACGCTCCAAAACGTCATGCATCGAATCCACACGGACTCATGGAAGAATCTAGAGAACTCACCTTGTGATAACACAGTCAACATGTAAAACCTTATATCATTCAGACACGTCAAAGACGATCTCGCGATCAGCGACAATGGACTACTACTGAGAGACAGGAGAATCGTCTTCCCTCAACAACTGAAATAAAGAACTGTCAATTTAGCACACGAAGGACACCGAGGCGTGGTGTCAACGAAGAAAGCGGTGCGGGACCGAGTCTGGTTCCCATTCCTTGACCAGATGGTAGAAGTCACGCTCCAAGACTACCCTCAATGTCAACTCGTAGGATGTGAAGAACCGCATCGTCCGCTGCAAATGTCCGACCTCCCAGACCAGGTGTGGCAACAAGAAGCTGTCGACTTCTTTGGCCCACTGAAGTGTGGGAAATACATCAACGTCATCATGGATGAATATTCCAGATTTCCTATTGTGCAACAATCTCATCCACAAGAGCAGCTGCAGTCATACCAGTCATTGATGAAGTGTTTGCTGTCTGGGAAATCCCAGCAGTAGTGTAGACGGACAATGGGCCACATTCAACAGGCACAAGTTTGCAGAGTTTGCAAATCACCTGAACTTCAGACACAGAAAGATCACTCCCCTGTGACCTCAAGCCAATGGGATGGTCGAAAGGTTCATGGCCACCATAAAGGAAACGATATAAAAAGCCGAACTGACTCAACGCGACATCCAACCAGAGTTGAATGAAGTATTACCAGCGTACAGGACCACACAACACCACCAACAGGTGGCCTGCCACTCTGATACTTGGAAGAACACCGCTCACCAGGATACCAACTGCAGACGTTGCCATGCAACCCAGATCCCTGACCTCGGACCACGAAAACCTAGTGAACGTTGACAAGACCAAGAAAGCAAAAATGAAAGAGTATGCAGATGATCGTCGACATGCCAAGGTATCAGACATCCGAGAAGGAGACTGGGTACTAGTAAGACAGGAGCGGAAGACCAAGGCCGACAGGCTATATGGTGTCCAACCATTGCAAGTAATGAGGCGGAAAGGAACCATGCTCACAGCCGCCTCTGGGACCAAGAGAACAACACAAAATGTGTCACACTTCAAGAAATGCAATCCTGCAGTGTACACCCGAACAAACGAACCTGAATGGGACACAGACGGATCAAACAGAGAAAGCGAAGAGCAAGAAGAATATCGACCGATGGTGAATCCAAGTGAGCTGAGAGAAGGGCGCTTCTCTCACCGACCACGGAGAACCATCCGGAGACGCACCCGGCTTATAGAGGAACTGTAAGAAAGCACAACTTGGAACACTTAAAATAAAAAGGGGGAGGTGTAGTGTCGCTGTGCCGGACCTGGCATACTACGTCAGAGTCAGGCATGGCCGGAATGGGAGTAAAAAGGGTGGGTGGGGGAATGGAACAGTGGATAGGGCTGCAGAAGCGAGGAATAAAGATGCGTTGAAGCGCAGCTGGTGTTGGCGTCTTTCTTTCCAGTCCCGACACGAAAGGCAGTAGGGGTCAGAGGGAGTTTGAACGTCTTAAAAGAGCTTGCTGTTCCTTTCCAAGTGGAAAAGCTTCACTTTAAGATGTCTAAGTGGCCTTCAAAGAAGCAGCAGGTTTGTATGTTGATGAGGCTAGTGGCGTAGCAAGGGCGGGGCGGGGAGGCCGTCTGTCACGGGCAGCTTGTGTTTTGGTAGCGTGGGCCTCCTTTCGCTCTTACCTGCCATCTTGGGGCAGCAATCACCAGTGCACCCCCCTACGTTTGGCGGATATTCGCCAGCACCCCACTCCCTCTTTAATTCTGCTGCAGGTGGCAAACGCAGGGACCGCCATGGGCAGCCAAAGGGCTTGCTACTGCTCTGGATGAGGCTGTACCATTACAAAATAGGGTGGTTAATAAGGCACATCATTGTCCTACTGCCACACCTTGGGATGCAGCAAATAAACGCTGTACTAATACAGTAGCAAAGCAAGGATACCATGCACCCTGGGGTAAGCAAGGCAAATAGCCACTTTGACTACTTTTGGAGCAGTAAAATATAGCACTGCGCAGGTCCCACAGGTCCCGGTGCCACTAAAACTGCTGCACCAACTATAGTTGTGTCACTGGACAAATATGGGCAACGTATTTCAGAGGCTATGCCTCTGCAAGCAGACAGACCTGTAGATCACATGGGCAATCTAGCATGGCAGATAGGCTGCTGAGAGGCTTGCTTTGTGAGGATAAAACGAAATGTTTTTCAGGCAGCAGTCAAGCATTCATGATGGCAGTAAATGCTTTGAATGAAATGGGCATTTGACAGACAGAATTCTTATCATCATTTTAGTTAGGCTGCACTGCCAGAGTCAACGGTTGTGCTGCCGTTATCAGTGCAGGGAGTGATTGGAAGGCGTAGTAAACCTGGGATAGAAGCAGAATTGCAATATATGTAACAACACCACGACTTCAGCCATGCCCCTACAACTACAGGCATAATGCCATGCGATTGTGAGAAACGCATACATGTGCGTGTTCTTCTGAGAGGCAGCAGACTTGCATGTCGCATCTTCATTCTAAGCCCACCTTGTCACAACTCCTGCTGCTCATAAGATTGCGCGGCACAGGCCTAACGAGCCACGACTCTGACAGATAGTCTGGTGTGCACTTCACATGGTCACCCTATCAATGCACTGCAATCAGCGAGCAGTGGTCACACAACTGATACGCATGCACAGAATGATCAAAATAATTAATTACTGTTATAATACAACATCAAACTCTGCTTGAAGCTCATCTACCCGGCAAACATTGCAATTGCCATGTGAATTTATGATTTTTGTGAAACATTATTTCTTTGTTTTTAAACTTTATTTATTGATGTTTTATTGCATACAGCTTATGCGACAAGCATAGCTAATGCATAGCAGTCAAACAGAACAAAAAATTAAAACAAAACTCAACAACAAACACCCACTGCAGTTCAACATATCAGTGACACATTTTGTGCTATGATTTATTTGAGCAAGCTCACCAGGCACCAAAAGTACACCGCGGTATCAGCCAGGCTTCCAAATAGGCCAATTTTGGTCAGTACGCTGCACGGGGCATCATTCTAGCTCTGGATTGTCAAGTAGGTAAGCAGTCAACGGGGCCCGGAAATCTTAGGCCTGGAGGCCGTTGGTAATTCTTCTGCATAGATATTCAGGGGCATATTATCAAGCACGGTGTTAAAATTATCGCCGCTTTAGCGGCATAAAACTGCCGATAATGGGCTTGATAATATGCCGCAGAGAATTTCAATAGAAACCCATGTTGACACCAGAACATGGGCTTCTATGGGAATTCTCAAGGGCAATAATTTTAACGCCATTTCTTGATAATATGCCGCTCAGTTGGGGGCATATTTACAACAAGGCGATAAAAAATTATCGCCGCTTTGGTGGCCGATTTCGGCCGAAAAGCGACGATAATTTTATCGCCATATTAGCAAGGTCACGCTAACGCGTGAAACCTTGCTTTAGCATGGGGATTTCTAACGCCCAGCTTTGCATCTCTAATGAGATGCAAAGTGGGTGTTCCTGACCTGACATGATAGAAGCGACATTTCTCCTATCATCAAGCCCCACGCTATGAAGCATAGCGTCAGGAAAAGTAGCGATAACACCTGTTATCGCTACTTTCCTAACACCTGCTTCAGGACTGATTTAGCCATGATATCCTATGGAAGGAGGATATCATGGCTAAGTTTGTGAGTCCATATCAACAAGCTACCGTGAGATTATCGCTGGGTTTCCAGTGATAATTTCGCGTTAGCCAGTTAGCGTGAGGATTTTTATCGATATTGAGATAAGCGTTGCTAATATCACGCTATCTCAGCGATAAAAATCCACGCTAGCCGTCGATAATTATCCTAGCGCTAAGTGCGCTTTGCGATAATTATCGCCGGTTGTTGTTGATATGCCCCTTGGTTCCTACAATAAACTATCTCCTTCAACCACTGTGTCATGGTGGGAGCTGCACTCCCTCCCCAGTGCTTCGCAACCAGCCGTTTTGCCAGCAGCGTTGGGACAGCCACTATTCTCCTGTTACAGGGTTTGAGGGGCTTAACTAAGCAAAGCAAGCAAGTGTTCGGAGTACAGTCCACAGTTTCTAGTACCATTTGTGTTAAACTCTTAGGTTTACATCCCATGCCATATGTACAAAATCAGCCATATCATCCGCACAACGCACACCGAGAGTCCGGCCGCAGCCCGCATTTCTGTCATTTGACAGGTGTATAGGACAATTGATACAAACATTTGGGGGCTTATTATCAATGGCCAGCGATAATTATCGCTGCCCGTGCTTAACGATAATTTTATTATCACAAGCTATCTCTGGAATTTATCACCCTGGTAGCACGTTATTAACAACGCGTTTCTCCAGGGCGATAAAAATTCCAGAGATAGTGAGGTTATCGCCCTTTTGCAGGGAACATCGCTGGTTTTCCAGCAATGTTCCCTGCAAAACGGAGATAACCTTGCTGATACGACCCACAGGGTCGTATCAGCATAATCCACCCCAATGTTGGGGATAGGTAAATCTGCATTTTAGCAGACGTTAGTTTTGGAGAAAACGGCTGTTTTCTCCAAAAACTAACGTGTGCTAAAATGCTGGGGCAGCCTTGTACATATCGTGATGTGAACATCAGCGATATTTGCAAGGTTGTCCATCCGGGGTACGCCCAGTGACGCCCACTTTGCATCTCATTAGAGATGCAAAGTGAGGCGTTGGGAAAAAGGGTGCTAACATGCGATTATGCATGTTAGCACCCTCTTGTAAGTAGGGTGATAGTTTTATCTCCGCTTTTTTGGCTTTTTAAGCCAAAAAAGCAGAGATAAAGCCCTTGTAAATATGCCCCTTGAAGTGTATTATACGGAGGTTACAGTTTGCAGTGAGTTGTCCAGTTCACGCACAGCATGCCTCCCATTCCTCCCAAGCCAATGGTACTACTATCCTATTATTCTAACTGTGCAGAGCTGCTGAGCCAGACACAGCATTTTCTTTTTGGGATACATTATAAAGTTTAGCTATTAATCCTTTGCTTTGTGCCATTGTTAATACCACCTGTAGTGCTTTTTGTGTCTCCGGCTTCGAGGGGAACTCGGGTCACATTGATCTAACTGCCATGCACAGCCTGGTGTACGTGAACTCCAGCATCGCCGTATATATGGTCGCCCTGCAGAAAGTGCCTCTTGTGTCAAGAACAGTCCATTGATGTATAAGTCCCCCAGCGTATGGATGCCTGCAGTGGCAAGGATCGCAAGGCCCCATGTTCAGGAGCTACGGATATGGCAGTATGAGCCGTAATGGGTATATCCGTTGCATGTTCTACCTGCCCAGGGCCCAAGTCCCTCCAGGCCTTGGATGTGCAGGCTATTGTATTAGTGCCCTTTCTATGTATATTGGTCTGTTGTGTAGCACCATGGCAGTCAATGGGAGTGATGGGTATCATCTGCTTCTGCTGCGTAGCGTGGTAGGTAACGTTGGAGGAAATGCCAATAGTGCGGGAAATGCACCTGTGCGCATAGATTGTAAAGGCGCAGATCCGGAGCACCAAAACCTCCACGCTCATACAGTTGGGCCAGGGTGTCGCTACTGCATCTCGGTTGTTTATCCGCCCACACTAGGTTCACTAGGCAAGTTTTAGGTGATTTGAATAGTGCGTTGTTGAGTACAATTGGGATATTCACTAAAAGATACAGGAACTTAGGGAGTATCTACATTTTCGTGACTGCTTTTCTATCCGCGAGAGACGGGGGAGTTGAGTCCATCTGACTACCTGATCCATTAGTTTCGTACTGGCACGCCTATAGTTCATGCTAATAACAATTTCTAGGTTGTTATGTAGTCAGATGCCCAGGTAACGCACCGGGTCGTTCGTCCAGGCCAGTGGGAACTCCAGTTCGTGTCTGACTGTGCAGGGTGTTAGGGGGACCACTGTAGATTAGTCCCAGTTTTTCCGGAGACCAGAGTATCTTTCGAAGCGTACGTACTCCCGTAACAGAGACTCTAAGTTTGTTTCGGGGTCCCTCACGTATAACAGCATGTCATCAGCATATAGTGATGTGGCTAAGGGTCTCTGTCAAAACCCCAGTGTGGCCTTAGCATGCAGTTGCCTGATCTTGCACGCTAAGGGCTCGAGAAAAGCATGGGGGATGGGGCACCCCTGTCTGGTTATGCTGCGAATTTGTATGGGTTCGAACACTGTTTTGTTAATGCGGTCTCTAGCGACCGGAATCATATAGAGCAGCCGCACCCATTTTAAAAAGGCTTGCGGCATCCCCATCCGCTGCAGGACCGCGAACATGTATCCCCACTGCACAGAATCGAACGCCTTGACTGCATCTAATAGCACCACTGCGGCTGTGAGCGCTAGATTGAGGTAGTGCAGCACAGAGTGTGCAGGTTGTTTGCAAGTAGATCTTTGATCTACAAACCCAACTGATCTGGCAGACCCAGGTTGGGCACCAGGGGTTGCAGCCTATTTGCGATTATTTTAGCAAGGATTTTGGTGTACATATTTATTCACGAGAAGGGTCTGTACGATTTGCATCTATTGACCTCTTTATCTGGCTTCAGCAGTGTCACTATTAATGCTTCCCTCAGGGTGGGTGGCAGAATACCTCTATCATATACCTCTGTGTACATCGCCAGCAATTTCGGGACCAAGCTTTCCACATAGGTTTTATAGAATTCTCCTGGCAAGCCAGCTATTCCAGTCACTTTGCTGTTAGGCAATGCCATTATGGCTTCCTTCACATCCTCTATAGTCCAGGGTTGGACTAAGTACTCTTGTTGCCCAAATGAAAGCCACCCTAGGGCGATATCCTCAAAAATATTGGGACCCTTCATCTTTCGTGAACATTGTGCTATGCCCGTATAATCTGGAATAAAACTTGGTGAATACTTTTAGGATCTCTGGAGTGGTGTGTGTTTGGTGCCTGGTCTACCATCTCAACTATGTGTTCCTGTTCTCTTGGCATCGCCAGTTTGCTTGCCAGTGACCTTCCTGACCTGCCACCTTCCCCATACCCTCTATCCCTCCACTTCCTGGATCTATGCTGGACCTCCTGTTCGGCAAGTTCAGCATGCTCAGATATCAACTCCCGCACCTGGGCTAACAAGGTGTGTGTGGATGTGACCTCAAATGCTTGCTAACGTGTGAATCTTATCTTCCACAACTTTTAGGCTGTTGTGCAGAGCTTTGAGGATTCCCGCTTGGGCCCCCATACATTCCCCTCATATAGTGACCTTGAAGGCCTCCCATCCTCCCATACAGTCCACGCCCCATCCATCGAGCCTTCATTTTCTAAAAAGTAATTTGTGATGGCTGCTCGAACTGTGGTGCGAAAGACCTGATCTAACAGCTCAGACGGTTGCATCCGCCATTGAAAGGGTGGCCTAGTGCATGTGGGAATCACCAACTCCAGCACCTCCGGAGTGTGGTCCGATAGTGTTCTGGCTAAATGCCGGATCCCCCTTGTCCATGTGCTCACCTCCTCAGAGACCAGCCAATAATCCAGCCTAGACTAGGACCCATGGACCATCGATACATAGGTTCCTTACTTGGCGGTGGGGATCCTGCTCCTCCACACATCCACCAGCCCCTCGGCATCCATCATTTCCCTGATTATTTTAGCTGCTTGTTTATTATACACCATTGTGGCAGCCGAGCGGTCCAGTTAAGGATCTAAATACACATTTTAGTCCCCACCCCACACCACTAGTGACATCGGTAGGTTATTTATGCACCTCCATACATCATTATAAAAACAGGGTCATCTATGTTGGGGCCATACGTGTTAATAAACAGAAGCGTCTGCCCATCCGAGCCTTCCTGTATCAGGAGCAACCTTCCATGATCATCTACCTCGGTGTGTTTTAAGTTAAAGGGTGTGCCATTTTTTTTTACTAATATCAATACCCCTCTGGAGTATGCAGAGTACGACGATGCCACCCTGATTGCAACCCATGTTTACCCTACATGCTGCTCTGTGTGTTTTGTGAGGTGGGTTTCCTGCAGGAGAGCGATGTGGATGTTATGCCTGTCCAGATAGGATAGAACATGACAGTGTTCTTAGGATTATTGAGGCCCCTCACGTTCCATGTAATTAGTCTAGTTATAGCACCTGAGTGTGACATTACCTGCACTTTGTGTTCCAGGATCCACGCAGTTGAGCGTTCTTCCCAGCAGCTGGCCCTATATCCTGTTGTATACCGTACTGCAGTTGTGCCTGAACAAATCCCTGTGCCTCACCTCCCACCCACTTCAGCACCTTCAACTTCCTAAAGGCAACCCCATGCAGCCCTAACTTGCCTAAAGCAAAAACAATTACCCATTGAAAGTTTTGGGGAACTCCCATGTGGGAGCACTAGTGCACAAATTCGCTCCCGATGTAGAGGGAGGTGGCTGATAGCTTGATTGCCACTTACGCAATGTCTCGGCTAGGTTCTGTCCTTGCCATGGGAGTGTTCAGCACCATCGTGTATTCCTGGCTTTTTGACTGTTATTCAGGTACCAATGTGCCACTTGTTCCATATCGCAGCATATAGTGCTTCCTGCATCATGTTACTGTCCAGTGCCACAGGGTTCCAATGCCCCCCACACAATGTTGCACTGACATCTCGTGTCGTTAGCTCTAAAGAGTTACCTCTATGTCTGGGCGTTCGTACAGGTGGCACCCAGCAGCATGGTCTCCTCATTGCTCCTCATCGTCTGTTCTCTCTGCTGCTTCTCGTTGGCTCCTCTTCAGTGACTTGACGTACTCCATGGCTGATTTTGAGGTGGTGAAAAGCTTGGTCTTCCCGTCCTCGTCGATCTGCAGCCAGGCTGGGTACAGCATGGCGTAAGGAATATTTGCTGCCATCAGTTGTTTCTTTACGGGCTGGAATTCGCGTGGGGCCACTTGGACAGCAGCAGTAAAGTCTGGATAGAATGCCAAATCATTGCCTTTGTAATTGATGATTTGCTTCTCATTACCACATCGTGGTGCCTGTAATTGAGCAGTCTTGCGATAATCGGCCGCGGCGGGGACCCTGGGGCTCGACGTGTCGCCAGCAACTTATGCGCTCTCTCCACTATCAGCCCCTTCAACTTCAAAAGCTGCTCAAAGTTGAAAGATCTTCTTAAGCATGGCCTCCACATAGAGCTCCAGCTTGCCAGTGTATGTCGATTCCGGCAGACCCATGATTCTCAGGTTATTTCGCCTCAACCTCGCCTCTAAATCCTCATTTTGGCCTGGATTACGGCAAGGAGCTTCTCCATGTTGAGGCATTTAGATGAGACGGTTTGCAGGCCATCCTTTGAATCCGAAATTCTTTTTTTGGCTTCCCCTAGCCTGGCACTGTGTTTTTCTAGTTTTGCAGATATATGTTCAATCCTTAGGTTGAGGCCATGTATATTGCCATCTATAGACTGTAGGCTGCTCTGCATGGCGAGCAGCGTATACTCAAGTGAGGTGGCCCCTTCCACCTGAGGGTTTTGTTTTGAGTCCGACGCTGCCCGCTGCTGGGAACTGCCCAGCTTCCTCATATTGAATGTGAGGCGAATTTGATTCTTGTCTGTCTTCCCCATCATCACAGGGTGCCTAAAATGTTTAATGGAGCTCACGTCGCTATAGAATCAAGCAAGGGATGTGTCCTGCTCCCATGCAGTGATGCTCTCTGTGCCTGTATGTTCGGTAAATGGCAATGGGGCTATACAGTGGATCGCAGTCCGGCCTGAAACGGTGCCCCAGCTAGATAGATTTGCTCTGTGGCCTTTATTCCCTTCTGAGGACTGCATATGGGAGCCGGGTGCGCCAGCGGACTCGTAACGCTATTCCCCGCTCCGCCCCTGCAGGGCCTGATCTCACGACCCTGTTCCCGGCCACGCGCTGAGCCAGCGACTCACTGAACTATAGGTCCTCTCTGTGGAAAGTGTTCACAGCCTGGATCTCAGGCAAGGTCGCAATGTCGGACCGCTCTGGCTGTCAGTATTCTTGCCGCCGGGGTCTAAACCGGTACTCTATTGCTTCCGTGGTGCTGCGGTCTTCACACCTATTGCCACACAACACCTTCCTCCAGCCATCGGTCTGCTTTGGCCTGCTGCAGGGGGCCCCCATGCCCTTCCCCACGCCCACAACCAGTGAGGCTTCTCAGTTCTTTATTCCACACAAGGTAGGCTCCGTGCAGTCTCCAGGAGGCTCTGGGGTGTCCACGCTCCGGCGTACGTTCACTCCGCGCTGCATTGCGAGCACGGCCCACCGGGTCCATTAGTCTCTCACGGCGGGCACCAATTTCTTCATCACCAGCCACTGCTCCATGACGGAGACAGAGTAGCACCCTGTCCACGTCATCGCCTTCTTTATCACTGTCGCAATGTCAGGGCAGTGATTGTGTGTCTTTGGGGGCTCGATGGTGCAACAATGATAGGATTATGGGTGGATAAAGCACTCGGCCGGTGGAGCTGCACTAAGGCGCAACCATCTTGGTGTGCGCCCTCTAGCGCCCCCAATGAAACATTATTTCAACCATTCATTTCAGCATCTCTACTTTCCATAACAATTACTCTCCTATAGCCCCCCCTCCTCGCAGTCCAGTTTCCCCCATGGGTTTCTTGAAGACTCAGACCGCCAAGCACCTCAACTGAATCAAACTATACTGTTCCATGGATCATGCCATTCCAGCATTGATGTGCAGAATATGAAAATGTAAACATGTATGAAACATTTAAAATATATATGAGAGCAAGCTAAGAATTTCCTGGAGAACTCACTTCATGTGCACACAAAGAGATATGTAATACATGATTCTGAGTTTGGTGAATGCCCATGGACATCTAAAAACATCTACTTACCGTTCCGCCACCATGGCCTCAGTCAGTTTGAATATGATGAGGGCAGTTTCATGGCAGATAGTCCATCATTTGTTCGATGCTTCTGTTGTAATTTCCTTCCTCTTTTAATGGAGTTATACCCTAAACAGAGTGGAGTGAGTGAAGGAAAGTCACTACTCCATCTGCGTTAATTACAGTATAATTTCTGTTGACAGAAACATTGCAATTAACCCGCCGCGCCTGTGTTGAAGGAAAAAGAGTATAAATAGCTAAACTCTGCCTACACAATTTCACCTACTCAATTAACACATTTATGCTACTCTGATATTCTACCTGGGAGTGCTGGATGAAAAACAACGCAATGCACAACACAATAGAATCTAAACAGCACTTTTTCACTACAGTGAATGCACTATGTTAACTGTGTTAACTCTTAGCAGCACTAAACTCAAATTTATGTTGTCCAAACCATATTGAGTACCAATTTACCCTGTTGGCCTGTCTGGTCACATGCCCCACACCACATACATATATTAAAAACTCCCCTAATAAAATGTTACCAACCTCTCTGCAACATGCATTCACATTTTCTACTAATCCACATCGTCAGACAAACATATAAGCATATAATTCTAACACTCTATAACTAACCAGTTTAAATGTTTTATAAAATAAATGCATACTAATATTATCTCCAAAATGGAGTGCTTAAAGTAAACACAATACTATACTGAACCTACCCTTCATTCTCTCTTTTTTACCACCTGCAACAGTAACCACAAACCTTGTCAGGATGAGTCTCTAAAGTCACTTAGGGGCATATCAACAAGGGCTTTATCTCTGCTTTTTTGGCTTTAAAAGCCAAAAAAGCAGAGATAAAACTACAACAGGGTGCTAACACGCAAATTTGCTTGTTAGCACCCTTTTACTCTACGCTTCCCCTTGCATCTCTAATGAGATGCAAAGGAGGCGTTCCAGAGTAAAATAATAGGAGAAATGTCGCTAAGCGACATTTCTCCTATTATCAAGAATGTCGCTAACCCTGTTAGAGACAAAAAAAGCAGCGCTAACCGCGGTTAACGCTACTTTTTTACGTCTGCTAATTTTCAGACTTAGCCATGATATCCTATGGAAGGAGGATATCATGGCTAAGTTTGCCTGTCCCTATCAACAAGGTAACGTGTGATTATCGCTGGGTTTCCAGCGATAATCTCACATTAGCCTGTTAGCATGTAGATTTTTATCGCTATTGAGATAAGCGTTGCTAATAGCACGCTATCTCAGCGATAAAAATTCACGCTAGCCGGCGATAATTATCCTCACGCTAAGAGCGCTGAGCGATAATTATCGCCGGTTGTTGTTGATATGCCCCTAAATTACCCTGAGCTCATCCCCCTGATTGCTATGGCACAGAGCAGCCAGGCTTAACTTAGAAGCAAAGTGTGATGTAATTATGACATATTCAAAAAGTAAAAAAGTCAAAATACAACACAAAAAAATCCCAAACAAATTTAGTAAAAAGGAGGACATTCTAATAATTTAAATCAAATTGAAATGACAAGCACTCAATGAGTAAATCAGAGTAATTAATGTTTAAAATGTAATGTTCAAAATAGCCTGTAAAGCAAGCAGGGCAAGAGACACATTGCTTTGGGATCCAGATTGCTGCATGTTAGCATCTCTCTGGGTCTCAAAGCAATGCCAGCTCCTGCAGGACACAGGGAGCTGGCAGGAACTGCAGGAGTCTTGATGCTCCCCGCTGTCCCCAACATCCCAAAAGTGGGTGCCCTGGGTCAGACCAGGGCACCCACACTACTGGCCAGGCCCTGGGGAATGGAGTCCCCGGGGCCAAAAATGGCCCGAGAGGGAGGCAGAGTAGCCCCACTCACTTTTTTAATGAAAACATTTTTAAAAAGTGGGAGGCTCTAGGGGATTGGGTCCCCGGGGCCAAAAATGGTCCAGGTTTGGCCCCCTCCCTAAAAAAGAAAAAAAGTAAAGGATGAAAAGCTGACAACTCACCGGAGGCCCCACCTCCTTTCTACACCATTTTGCAAATGCCCCTCCTGGTGTGCTGCTGGTTGGGGGATGAAGTCCTTCACTGCTGAGGGTCCTTAGGGGCCAACAAGGCCTCCTGTTACCTCCAGTAAACCACACACAGTGAGATTGCTGAGAAGTGGTCAGAGGCCATACCCCCATTCTCTACCACTCTACAAACATGCCTCTCGGTGCACTGCAGGTGAGGGGATGAGGTACCCTCACCTCCTGAGGGACTCAGGACTAAAGTGGACTTCTGCCCCCAACCAGCAGTGCACCAGTATGAGTGGATATATCAGTGGCTGTATTAGTGAGTGAGTTGGTGTATGAGTGGCTGTATGGGTGACTGAGTTGATGTGTGTGTAGACATATGAATCAGTGAGTGGGTGTGTAGGTACTGGTATGCGTGTATCAATGGTTTTGAGAATGGCAGTGTTTAAGTTAGAATGGGAGTATGAAAGGTGATATTGGGGTGTGAGTGGGTGCATCAGAGATTCTGCGGATGTTATTTTCAGTGATGTCATTTGAGATGTCATCAGTGATTTCACTGACCATGTCATGAGTGATGTAATATATGATGTCATAAGGCGTACATTGCAAGGTACGAGTTAGTTGGCTGCTAAATTTCTCTGATTTTTTACAAGTGAAACATGAGCCTAACGATATTGTCTCTGTAACCTGTGTTTTTTTCAGTGATATATATAAATATATATATATCAGCAGTTTTTCCCTTGTGAGTGCAAGCTGGCAGGATGCTCCGTTCCTGCTGTAGCTGGAACTGGGGCAGGATGTGGTATATTATTTTACTGGCAATGATATATTACGACTGTCAGGATTTATTGTTTAGCCCATGGTGGCATGCACAGTTATGTTTTCTCGCACTTGATGTGTTTGCAAATCAAAGGTCAGGTCAGCAGTTGACAATGTGTCCGCCAGCAGCCTTGAGTAAAGTTATCTCATGGTTAAACTCAACACGCTTTATTGAATCGTGATTTTAGGAACAGAATGACAGAGAAGCCCACGGGGTGTTTTCAGTGTTAGAAATTTGAGAACTGGGCAAGCACACTTGCAATGAATACTTTGTGCCAATTCGTAATTGAAATGAATGTTTATAATTGATTTTAACAATAATGTATTGTTTATTTACGATATATTTTGATGTTTTAAAAGTTCAAAAGTTAAGTCTGTTGTTTATATTTACACCATGATGTGTCACAAGATTGATTTAAAAAACACTGTTAGTGCACGCCCTTCACTCATGAGCAAGGAGCGGACGCTCCGAAATGCATTGAGAGGTATTGCCAAATAAATTGCACGCTGAAAGAAGTTTGGGCCAGTGGGTATTTGTAGTTAGGACCTAGTTTCCACAGGAAGAGCATTTTTTTACTTGCTGATAACTTTGGTGCCGTTTGAGTCTGCCCAAAATGTTTCCCCAAAAAGTGTCACAGTGTGTCTAGTTCTACCTGCAAAGTTTCAGAGTGACCTATCAAGTGGGGGCCGAGAAAAAGAAGGGGTCAAAAAATGTGCGTTTCCTGTGCAATTTCCAATAGGGATTTTGAACATGACTACAGCCTGAACTAATGGACGGAATTACACCAAATTTGGCAGAGAGGCTTTTTGTGATTTGATGTAAATCCGTTCCGAAGTTGCAGAGTTAATAAACGAAAAACAAAATTGCATTTCTAGAGATGCAGAACCTCCGTGGATCCCCTGCGGTGGAACTGCAAAGTCACACGCCACCAGAAACCATTTTAGGTATTGAGTAATGGTCCTCAGGACTTAAAGTTTTTCTGGAAAATGATTAAAGGGGTCAGGGTTAAGGTACCCTGACTCCATAGGTGTGTTATAGGAATGTGAGAGGGACCTATGTTGGGTACCGATTTGAGTTATATTGGGGTTTTTTCCACTTCAGAAATCTGCTGTTTCCCTGCAAGGCTCATCTGGCCCCCCATGTAAATCTCTGACGGATTCACAAATCTTGATACGCATTGAAAAAAAACCTTTCTGACCCACACAGGTACTCATATACCGAGTTACAGACCTACATAAGCAATCTCGCACCCACTCACAGAATTATGCAGACATTCACACACCCACTCACAGAGCCATGCAGGCACTCTCAGACCCACTTACAAACCCACATAGACACTCACACACCCACTCACAGACCTACATAGGCACTCACACACCTACTGACAGAAATATTGCAGGCACTCACAGACCCACAGCACTCACACACCCACACCCACTTAAAGAGCCACACAGACACTCACGTTCCCACTCACAGACCCACACAGACACCCACTCAAACACTCATACACCAAGACACTCATACATCCATTCATACACCCAATCAGGCATTCACACCCCAGTGACAGACCCACGCCCTAACTCGCAAATCCACTCACAGACACTCACACACCGTCTGACAGACCTACACAGACACTCACACACCCACTCACAGACCCATTCAGGCACTCACACACCCACTCACAGAGCCACATAGGCACTCACATACCCACTCACAGACCTACATAGGCATTGACACACACTCTTACAGACCCATGCATGCACTAACACACCCACTCACAGACCCACACAGACACTCACACACCCACTCAAAGTTCTAAGCTGGCACTTTTCACACCCACTCACAGACCAATCGAGGCACTCATAGACCCACTCAGAGACCCATTCAGGCACTCACACACCTACTGACAGACCCACATAGCCAATCCCACAGCTACTCACAGATCCAAACAGTCAGTTTCACACCCACTCACAGACCCACACAGCCACTCAAAGACCCATGCAGGCATTCACAGACCCATTCACAGACCAACACAGGCACTCACAGACCTAGTCACAGACCCATATAGGTATTCACACACTAATTTACAGACTCATACAGGCAATAATAGAGATACTCACACACACATATAGGCTCTCACACACTCACTTACAGGCCCACACAACACTCACTAAGCCACACGTGCACTCTCATACCCACTGACAGAACCATACAGACACTCAAAATCCCTATGACAGAACAATGCAGGCACTCACACACCCACTCAGAAATCTATGCAGGTACTGACAGACCTATTTACACACCCACACAGGTACTCAAAGCCCCACTCACAGACCTATGTAGCTACTCACACCCCTACTCAAAGACCCATGTTTCCAATTACACATCCACTTACAGTCCCACAGAGTCAAAATCACACCCACTCACAGATCCACACTGGCACTCACACACCCAATCACAGTTCTATGCTGTCACTTTCACGCCCACTCAGTGTCCCACACAGGCAGTCACACACCCACTCATAGACCCACACAGCCACTCAGACACCCACTCACAGACCCACACAGCCACTCATAAACCCATTTATAAACTCATTTATCCACTCATGCACCTACTCATGGACCTAAGCATCCACTTACACACCCAATTAAAGGACCACACAGGCACTCCCCACCTACTCATAGAGCTATGCAGGTGCTAATAGACCCACTCACAGAGCCACATAGGAATTCACACACCCACTCAGAGACCCACATAGACACTTACACACCTACTCAGACTCAATCACATACTCATGCACCCACTTACAGACCCACACAGGCACTCAGATACCCACTTACTGACCCATAAAGCCACTCACACACCCACAAAACCACTCACACATCCACTCACTGACCTATGCAGCCACTCAGGCACCCACCCTCAAAGGTTATAGGTTACAGTTAGGAAATACAATGTAAAAACTTTTGAAATTTACTAAAAAAATTGAAGGTTACAGGGACATTATAGTTAGGAAATAACATTAAAAAATATAAAAATTCACTGAAAAAACTAAGGATACACAGATGTTAAAGTTAGGAAATAGAATAATAAAACCTTTGAAATTCACTGAAAAAAGGCTACAGGGACAATATAGTTAGGCTCAGATTATACATGCACAAAACTATAGCAATTCAGCAGTTAAAGTGACATGGGCTAACTATAACTTACATCCCCCCCCAATGCACTGCTTATGACCTCACATATTAAATTACTCATGACATGGTCAGTGACATCATTGACGACATCATTAATAACATCTCAAATGACATCACTGATGACATCATCCAGTGATTGTGAGTGTGTGTTTATAAGTTTATGAGTGTTAAACACATATACTAAGGTACTACAAAAGTTACATTAGTATACTTTATGTACTACTAATGAGTGATACTATTTCATATATTATGTGAGTGGCTGTGTGACTTTGTATTAGTGTGTAAGTGGGTGTGTGAGTGGCCGCATTGGTGTGTGAGTGAGTGTGTGAGTGGCTGGATGGGTGAATAAGTGGGTCTGTAAGTAGAAGTGTAGGTGAATCAGTCTGCATGTGAGTAGCTGTATGGTTGAGGGAGTGAGGGAGTGGGTGTGTGAGGCGTTATACATGTGAGTGAAAAGGTGCGTGAGTATCTGTATGGGTGAGTGAGGGACTGTGTGAGTGACTGTATGGGTGGGTGAGTGGGTGAGTGAGTGGCTGTATTAGTGACTGAGTGGCCATGTGAGTAGCTGTATGGGTGAGTGACTGGGTGTGTAAGTGGCAGTGTGGGTGAGTGAGTGCTTATATGGATGTGTGAATGTGTATGTGGGTA
This sequence comes from Triturus cristatus, assembly GCF_964204655.1. Taxonomy (NCBI): domain Eukaryota; kingdom Metazoa; phylum Chordata; class Amphibia; order Caudata; family Salamandridae; genus Triturus; species Triturus cristatus. The sequence continues at coordinate 348,720,056 of NC_140582.1, forward strand.
TATGAGTGGTTCTGTGGATGATGTAATCAGTCATGCCATCATTGATGCCATTTTGAAATGTTATGTGATGTCACTGACCATGTCATGAGTGATGTAATATGTGAGGCCATAAGCAGTGCATTGCAGGGGAATAAGTTATAGTTAGCTCTGGTAACTATATAACTGTTGAATTTCTATGTTTTTGTGCATGTATAATCTGATCCTAACTATAACGTCCCTGTATCCTTTGTTTTTTTTTCAGTGAATTTCTAAGTTATTTTAAATTCAATTTCCTAACTTTAACGTCCTTGTAACCTTTGGTTTTTCAGTGAAAAAAATGTATATATATATATATATATATATATATATATATATATATATATCCAAAACACTTTTCCCAGCTCTTCCCGCTTCCCATCCGGCAAGACAGCGAAGAGAGAGTCACGGACACCCGTTTTCTTTGTGGCAAAATCAGGTCTTTATTCAAGTTGCAGCTTATATATATATATATATATATATATATATATATATATATATATATATATATATATATACACATACATTTTTTCCCAGAGACGGTTCCTTTTGTCGGATTCTTGAAGCTCAGTATCAGTGCGGGATCCTCACGGTCGAGCCAGACCGTTGCATATCAAACGAACTCCTCTGAATAAGGAACAGGGTCGCACTCCGCAAATTCAGCAATTTGTTTTTAATCAAATATTCAGCTCATAATTTAGTGAAAGCTACAGATCAACGCGTTTCGGTCTTGGCACAAGACCTTGTTCACGATCGTGAACAAGGTCTTGTGCCAAGACCGAAATAACTTGATCTGTAGCTTTCAATAAATAATGATCTGAGTATTGGATTAAAAACAAATTGCTAAATTTGAGGAGTGCGACCTTGTTCCTTATTCAGAGGAGTTTGTTTGATATATATATACCTATACACTGAAAAAAACAAAGATTACATGGACGTTATAGTTAAGCTCCGATTTCACTCGTACAAAACCAGTGACATTTTGCAGTTATAGTTACCTGATGATATCACTGATAATGTCTCAAATTACATCACTGATGACATCATCCACAGAACCACTCACACAATTACTCACACCCCTATAGAACCTCTTGTATGCCCACACACATCCACACATTCACTCATATACCCATTCACAGATCCATACTTGTACTCCTACCCCCACTGACTCCTCCTTAGAGCCACTCACATACCCACTCACTCACTCATGCAGCCACTCACATATATAGCTACTCATACAACCAGTCACTCACCCATACAGCCACTCACATAGTCACACACTCACCCATACTGGCACACCTACACCCACTTATTCACCTACACAGTCACTCACACTATACACGGATCATCAGAATAGAGCTAGATCAGAAAATAGCAGAAAGATGCACAATAGATGTCAGAAACTAGCAGAAACAGGGCCCCAAGGACCCTCAACTGACAAGGGGAGTTTATTCCCCAAACAGTAGTGCACCAGGGGGTGCATTTTCAAAGTGGTTTAGAAAGCGGGCTGGGCCTCTGACGAGGTCTCACATTACTACTTCGGGGGACTTGCTGGTGGCAACAATAGGGGTTCTTGGCCCCCAAGGACCCTCAGCGGGCAACAGAACTTCATCCCCCAACCAGAAGTGCACCAGGAGGCATGTTTGCAGAGTGGTTGAGAAAGGGGGCTGGGCCTCTGGGGAGGTCTTAGCAGTCCCGCTATGGGAGACTTACTGGTGGTAACAATAGGAGTTTTTGTCCTGAAGGGCCCTCAGCAGCCAAGGGGAAATGCTCTCTCACAAACCCACTGAGACACTCAAGCACTCACTCAAACACTCACTATCAAAGGTTACAGGTTACACTTAGGAAAATTAAAAAACAGGGTTACAGGGACATTATAATTAGGTTCAGATTTTGTTCATTCAAAACCATAGAAATTCAGCAGTTATAGTTCCCTGAGCTAAATATAACTAATGCCTCACAATGCATTGCTTATGACCTCACATATTACATTATTCATGACATGGCCGGTGACATCACTGATGACATCACTGATTTTTGACTGACCTATATAGCCACAGAGACACCCACTCACAGACACATACGGCCACTCACATATTATATGTTAAAAGTAGTATCACTCATTAGTAGTTCACCTAGTATACTAAATAAACTTTTGTAGTAGCTTAGTATATACGTTTAACACTCATACATTGTTAGAAAACACCTACACTCACTAAAAGATGTCATCAGTGATGCCATTTGGGAACTCATCTGTTATGTCATCAGTGATGTCACTGACCATGTCCAAGCTATCCCTAGGCAGATCTCCTGCAGTGCCAGACAGGTCATGTTCTCTATCTTCCATATCACTGGCAGTGGGTGTGGCAGTATGGTGGGGGTCTTCCGCCACCTTTCTCTTAGAGTGTTTACCCATTGTTGTAGAACTGATGTTGTAGCTCCAAGGGTGTTTGCAGCCACTCCTGAGGTCAACAACACCACTACATGGATATCTCCATTGTATGGATATATATCACTTATGTGGTGCCACTCCACTGTGATGCAGCCCAGCCCCAGAACACCAGCTCTGGCCACCAGTGCATGAGTGGCGGTACAGGGACCTCTGGCCATCCAGCTGAGCAAGAACTTAAACCACAATCCTGCCACTCTGTCAGACTTGCCCTCAAAGCACCATAGCACCATATCTTCAAGTCCAGACAACAGTCTCCACTGTATCCTCACCAGGTCTCCTCGGCACCCCAGTCTGCCGCCACACCTCCAACAAGGACACAGTCAGCCGCACACTGTCAGCCGCACACTGCAGTGCAGGGGGGAAGGTGACCACACCCAGGGGCTTCTGCAGTTTATCTGTGTGCTGCTCGCCGCTTTTATGGTATGCAAACCCTGCCTCTGGGCTCCAATATTATTTAACAGGCTGCTTACTCAGCTCCACTTGTGGCCCCTTCTCCACTGGCCTCTCACCACTCCTACTGAGCCTGTACTAACTGCCTCACAGTCAGGCACAGACCAGCAACATGCCAAACTGAGAGGACACCATCAGCTGCATCCCACTGCCAGAGTCTTTAAACTGTGTCCAGCAGTCTCTCTGGCCCCTCGCTGCTGTGCTCCTGTATGCCCACCGCAACACCCACTGCACGCCCCTTTCACACTATATTTAGCGTGAAAGGGGCCTTATTCTCAAGGCAGCGTTAAGCCACTTTACATGGCTTAAAGCCACGTTAAGTGGGTTAAGGCTGCCTTAAGAATAAGGCGCTGAATCTATCGCCACGGGAACGTCAGAAAAAGTGACTTTCTCGTGGCAATAGAGGCTTGAGAATATACCCCTGTATGTGCTGTATGTGTTCCTAATATGCACATATTTAGATAAAGGCACAAAAAGGTATCTAAACAGACGTTATTCCAGACTTTGGGGACAAAGTAAAATCTTGTGTTCTTGGGTCTTTAAGTAAAAAAAATGTGGGTTCTTTGTTCACAATCCAGGTCCATTAATGTGAGTTGCCTGGATTTTGTATAGGTTTGCTCTGCATTTTTCAGTAAAAATAGATGTATCGAAATTGCCTTTGTGCTTCTATTTAGCAACTTGTGATGCCTCGTAGAAAAATACTTGTGTCCTTTCCCGTGGGTTTTATAATTTTGGTAGGATTTTTCCTTGAAGGATTTGATTGTTTGGCAGTTTTATTTAGCGATGCTTAACGTAGCTTTCTTCTTTTCTAGTTTATTTAGAATTATTTAACATGCTGTGGTGTGTTGGCAAATTAATGGTGGAATCGTTTCTTAAGTCAGTTTGATGTTTTGGGTCTTCCTCATTCTTAAAGCAACGTATTACAAGTTATTAGAAACTTGACATCTGCGCACTGTAGCTGTGAAGCTGTTGCTACACACTCTTACAAATATTCTATAACAATCCACTATTTGCTTAATCAGTCATCAATATAACACATCAAAAAGTTATTTCAATTTTACTCAACCATTTAATCTGTACAAAATCATACAAAATTCAAATAAATACATTCCTATATATTCATTCATATATCGAAGAGATCTTGTTGGTGCCCTTGAAGAATACTTTTTTGCAATGCCCAATGCATTTCGGGCAGATTTGGCCCTTACTCAGGGGCTTGAGTCTCTAAAAAGACACATAAATATCGTATTTACAATATAATATACATGGAAGCAATTAGAAATTACATACAAACGTACATGCAAAAGATACATAACGGTGACAAAAAAGATGCAAATACACCTGTGTCTTTTTAAAGAGTCAAGCCCCTGAGGAAGGGCCAAATCGGCCCGAAATGCATTGGGCATTGCAAAAAAGTATTCTTCAAGGGTGTGTGCTGCAACAGCTTCACAGCTACAGTGCGCAGAGGACAAGTTTCTAATAACTTGTAATACGTTGCTTTATATACTGGTATGATCAGACAGCATGCCAGCCCCTGCAGTACGCTCGGATTAAAAAAGTGTCAAAACAATTGGATAGTTAGTGAAAATAGGAGTGCCCCTCTAGTTTTCTTTTATTCCACTTTTCTTCCTCATTCTTATCATAATAAATTATCATAAATCAATTTTTCTGGAAAATAAAACAATTAAATAACATTGATGGGGATACATGACAATCCTTTTGAGAGTGTTCCTGGTTATACTCAATTAGTTGGCTAAATAGATTAAATTGTTACATTTCTACACCTGTACATTTGATTTTTTAGATGGATTTCTCCTGTCTCTTAATTCTATTAGAAGCATCTTCATACCCTCTGAGAGTCTGTTAAAAAAAGACTACGGGGTATATTCTCAAGAACATGTGATAACCATCGCAGAAGTTACTTAACGCAACCCTCAACATCGCAGTCCATCGCGATAAATTTACGCCGTGTTAACGAGGTATTCACAACAAGGCGGTACCGTGCGATAGTCACCAGACAACGTGTCAAATGGCCACGTTAAAATCAACGCCACGCCACAAAAATACGAAAAACGAACGCAAAAAAAGCTGCGGTGATGCCAATCGTGATACAAAAATCAGCGAAAACCAGTGACAGGCCTGCAATCCACATGCGTCAGGTGGGAACAATCACCATAAAAGTTGAAAAAAAACAGACAAACAAATGCCAAACAACAGCGAAGAACCATGGATGTTGCCAGAGCAAGTACAGAGGAGAACCAGAACCCCACAAGCCCCCGGGAGGACCAGCCTGGGACCTCGGAGTCAGGGAAAGCCAAGGAGAAGAAGAGTAGGAAGAATCGCTTCAGTCCAAAGGAAAATAGGATCCTGATAACGGAGGTGGTCGAACACCATCCACAACTGTTCGTCACCTCCACCGTGTCATTGGCAACAAAAAATGGACTATGGCAGTACATCGTGGACAAGGTGAATGCAGGCGGAGTGCTGAAGTGGACAATGGAAGTGGTCAAGAGACGTTGGAATGACGTCAAGTGCAAAACCAAGCTGAAACTCACCAACAACCTGAAGGCAGCAATGCAGACTGGAGGTGGGAGTCCTGCACCACAGGAGGAGCTGGACGACATGGAGGAAATGGTGTCCACAGTCATCAGTGGGGAGATGGTGGCTGGAGTCGGGGGACCGGACACTGCTCAACATGACTGGACACAACAGCAACAGGGTGAGTAACGACCAGGGACTGGGGGGATGGGGGGAGATGGGCACAATGGCACACATGCCCAATTGAGCTGAGCACATCTGTGGACAAATCATGCCCCAGACCCCAACTCCCACCAAGATAACAATGTACCCAAGTATGCTATATGTCAGCACTGTACAAGCACATAAGTAAATGGCACACCGCATGAAAGGGAGAAGGGGCACCAAAACAGAGCAGCAGGGGCCACCCCCCAATGCAGCACACACACATAACATACAGAGCACATCAACACTGACAACAAAGTGTCACAAACCGACTCACCTTCTACACCCCGAACCGCCAGCTTCAATCCACTGACCTCACCCTCGCCACCGTTCCACGCATCCACAGATCGACCGGCGGGGCAGATCATTATCCCACCTCACAGTCAAGACATGGAACACCCTCCCAATCCACCTGAGGCAGACCCAGGGCCTGCTGACCATCAGGACACTCCTCAAGACCTGGCTTTTCGAGCAATAGCAGCACCCCCTTGAGCGCCTTGAGAACCTCACGGGTGAGTAGTGTGCTTTACAAATAATTGATTGATTAAAACCGCAACACGTACACAACAGAACACAGGACACAACTGGCGCCTACTGGGTGTAGACACTGGCCAATCACAAGTGGCATTGCAGGGAAATGTGAGTAGACAATGTACAAGTTCAAACACACATCCTTGATGTTGTCGAAATGTCCACTGTCCTGAAGCAAATAGGCAGCCCCTCCAAAACAGCCACGATGTACACATCATGCAGTCTGAATGTGAATATGTACAATCCGACATCACAAATGTGAACACATTGTCAAACTGCATCTCCCGTTCGCATTGCAGAGGGACAATCAACATTTCATGCAGAGAATCCCGAACCTCTCTTCTCTGATGACGAAGAGGACCACCACAGCTTTGACTCCGACACCCTCCAAGAGTTCATTGACAGTCACCGCAGCCCACTTCCAGGAGAAGGGCAGCCCAGCTGCAACAGGGACACCCCTCCCCCTGGACAGACCACACAGCAGGCAGCACCCACCACCACGGCTGCCTCCCAGGACCCCTACGAAGAACACATGGCCTTCTAATGCCGTGAGTTGGGATGCCAGGAGCAGCTGGCTGAACAGGTGCGGGTGGGCTTCGACCGCATGGCAGACGAACTAGATATCATATGTGGGTGTCTAAGTCCCATCAGGGACCACTCACAGTCCCTAATGGACACCCACAGTCCGCTCCATTCCAACGAACCATGGCTGACATCGTCAGAGTCCTGACTCTGAGACAAGAACGACTGTCTAGTCAGAGTGGCTCCAGCGAGCTCGCCTGGGAGTTGGGACTCATGCGGAGGCTCATGGAGAACATGGAGTGGGCCAATGCGGAAAAAGCGGCTGCCACGGCTGCACACCAGCAAGAGGTAGCTGGGTTCCACAATGACCTCAAAACCATCCTCATGGCATTGCTGCCACAAGGCCTGGCGCTGATGCATGCTGCTGCTACCACTACATCCACATCTCCGCCCCCTGAAGTGTCAGTGCCACACAGTGCAGCAGATATTCCACCTCCGGCCCCTGAGGTGTCACTGCCACACAGTGCTGGAGAAAGGCCAGCACCAGCCACACGTGATGCACATGAAACAGCAGAGAACGGGGATGTGGATGAATCTGCCCTCGTGGTCAGAAGGAAGCAGTAGCATTCATCTCCGCCTCATGGCCTGTTTCAGCTTGGTTCTGCCCTCTGCATCATCACCTTCCACTGTCCCCCGATACACTCAGCGATACCTTGGACCTCGCAATGGACTGCCATATTCCGTTTGATCGCCAATGACACAGCTATCAGACTGCGGACTGAACGCTTCCACTTCCTTTTGACTAGTCATTGCCTGAATGACTCTGGCTGGCCCTCCATGGACCAACATTTGAAAGTGGGGTTTGCATGGCCCTGTACTGCTCCAGATGCAACACTCCATTGAATTATGGGTGGGTGGAATTTGTGAAAGTGCCTTTCGCAAAATATCGCGAAACGGCAAAAAATCTCCGCGATCATGCGAAATTTCGCGTGATCGCGGAGATTTTTGTGTGCTGATTAATGCGTTACTGAATTTGCCCTTCATCTCGGGCACCTGCTTTATTTATATCTGTAAGACTTACAGATATAAATAAAGCAGGTGCCTGAGTTGAAGGGCAAATACTATAAGTGCTTCCTGTTGGGGTTTAATTTTTGTGACAGGAGCATCGTGCCAGAATGAATCCTGCCCTGAAGATGCCACCGTTTTGTGCAATACCTCTACTCAACTCAGTCAGGACCCCATTTTCAGGCCCCAGATCAGCAGAAGGGGAGCGCCGCTGCGCCCACCAATAGTAGTAGCCTTGCCCCGTTCTCGTGTCCAGGGAGCACAGCAACCTACACAAAACAAACACCCTGCATCGAGCAGGCAGGGGAGAAGCATGCTGCTGGCTCCCAGGGCAGCAACAAGGAGTGCTGGGCGGGTAGGGAGCTGGCCAGGTGTGGGCTCCCTGAGCTGTCCCAACAAAGGAGGACATGCAAGTTGCCTGGGTGGAACCGAGCACCGCCAACAGAGAACATTATGAAATTAAAAGGAGGCGCACAGCACGAGGCCGCACAACAAAAATAAAACGCGGTTCTCCCCGGCTCATTGCATATTCACGGTTTCCTGGCAGGGGTGCACAGTAATGCCCTGTGGGGCCCCAATTTTGAAACTGCATTATGGTGGCCAAAAAATGATAAGGGCACCACCAACAATGCAGCATCCCCTCCCAAAATGAATTTCCAAATATACTGATGTTCTGTTTAAAGGTTCCAAGAATCCACAAACTCCCTGTATTAATATACCCGGGAATCGGTAGATAGCACCAGCCGTTGATGACAAGCTCGCGGGCTGAAAAAATAAGCTCTACCTTTCGCCTTTTAACAGGCTTTTATTAGGTGTCAGAAGTATATATGCCGAAACTGGATTCACCCGGGCATTTTAATGATCGTTAAACAGTAAGGCACTCATAAACTTAACAGAGAGAGAATACATAGCTTTGTTGTGAAATAAAGTAAACAATAAAAAATTAGCATCACTTGATTTCCCCGGCATTTATTTCTAACTACAGACGCGACAAGAGAATAAATGAACGCAGCCAAAGTAACAGTGTTTATTTAGACCTGCAAGTATGAACTTTTTTGGGGGGATTTCTCAAAATCCTTTAACTGTTTAAACGAAAATATTATTCAACGAAACGTAAGAATGTATATATACGGCTAATGCATCGACTTGATAATTTTTGGCCGGGGTCAATATGAAATTATGGTGGTGTGCTCCGCTTCCGTGGTGCGGACAACTTGCTCCTATTTCCCATTTCAGTAAGATGGATGGTCGGACGGGTGAAGGGTTGGATGGGTGGGTGGGTTTCACGGGTTTTAAGGACGCATGTGTGGGTGGAGGGATGAACGGACAAAACGGCGAGTGAATGAACCAGGAAACGAATGAGTACTATCGCTCATAGACCACCAGTTTGCAAAATGGCAGCAATGTGATTTGCACGTGCTGTGAATTGTAAGGGTGGGCGACAATTTCCGTTCCCTCGCGGATCGCGGAAATGTCGAATTTTCGCAATTTCCGCGAGCGGAACGGAAATTGTCACCCACCCTTACACTGAATGCGCATTAAACATTCTGAATCACACAGATGTGTCGTCTCTATGGTCTTTCAAGTGTGGTAGTATGGATGAATGTAGGGTCAGTGAATTCCTCTTATGTCCATGTGGCTTATGTCGTTGGACTTGGGTCACAGTGTGGTAAATATTTAAATTACCTGTACTATTTTTTATGCGGTAAAGTCTAGTAAGAATAACTCAGTCAAAATAAGAGGCAGAATCCGTGGTATTAGAGGTTCTGAAAAGGGCTTTATTCCTTACAAAGGAATTATGGTTCGAACCAGGCAATCTTATTCCATCACCACGAAGGTTCAGGAAGGGATAGGCAATACATTATTGACAAGTAACAATATATATATGAAAAGCATTGCATTAAGACAGATGCAGGAGGCGTAACAGCTGATAATACAGATAAGAATACACATACGTAATGAGAATGGGCGTAATAACAGGCGTATACTAGAAACGTCATTTAAAATGATGTCACAAGTGGGTGGATCCATAAGAGAATCCTGCAGTGTCAGCAGAAATATTTGGCAGAGATGCGCGCGCAGCCGCATGACGTGTGATTGACGTGCAACTAGAGGGTGAAGGAGAATTGACATTTAGTTCTACATGTGGAGACAGAAGTCTGGGGGTCAGGTCAACCTAATCCCAAATCGTATCTAATATCTTTGTTTAAGGAACTGTTTTATCCAAAAGGAGAGGTCTCTCGGACGGAATCTATTCTATACTGACTGTTAGTGCATGTACAAGCGTCTATGTGTCTACATGAGATGCGAGGGGGCAGGAATCTTCCATGGTAACAGGGGCTATGAATTACTTGCATAAAGACAGCGAGGCCGAGCCCTTTGCTCGGTAGCTGGAAGGATGTTTACCTAAACTACTAGACAGGAATGCATTGGATGAGGAGCGGAGCAGATAACTTGAAGGCTGAATACAGTTTTTGGCAGGCAACAGGCCGCGTCCGGCACCGTGAGCCGCGTAAGGAGTAGGATAAAGTTCATGGATACGGATGCAGGTCCAAGCTGGAGCATTTCAGAGGCAGAAGCAGGAAAAGGCTTGATGGCAGAATTCAGGGCCTACTCGCCTGAACTGTAAAACTAGAAAAGTGAACCATATAAAGTCGGTGGCCAATCATACTTAGGAATGGAATATTCGACCCATTCATGGCGGATCTGAAAGAGGACATGTTGACGTTGGACACACATGTATTTGCGTCTTCATAGCTGGAACTGGAGGGAACATACATGTACTTGTAGCATGTACATGGAGCCGTTGGGGTCTAAGATAGGGGACATAACTGATCATAAAATTCATATTTCCTCATTCCCTCCTTGTCCCCTACGGACCCTCATGAAATATCCATCTTCATCAATCCATCAATCTGTTCATATAGCATCATTTGTTCTTCTTTCTTCTTCCGGGATCTTGAATGAAAATTTGAAGGCGGGATACACGATGTGGCACACAGACCACAAATCGCTGGCCCACATTGTAGACACAAGCAGCAACTGAATAGTATGAGGAAGCCAATACCTAGGAAGGATAGGATCCTCCATCCCCAGGCTAACAACACGCTCCAGAACCAACCGGACCAAGTCCAGGTGCCTGGATTCTGGTGTATCTGGCTTACGATTTTATGAAGTCGAGTTATGGCTTTATATACTGACGGCGCGTTTTCTGGTATGAAAACACAGCAACTTGATCCGATGACCCTACAAGCTCCGCCCCTATCGGCCAGAATGACGTCAAGGACAAGACGATTTTGAAGAACAACAATCCGCATCGCAGACTGCTCCTCTGTTAAGTTGCCTAAGGCGGAAGTAGTTTCATTCACTACTGCTTCAAGGGTTCTAGTTAATCTACGTATCAACTTACTATTAGTGACTGTACCTATGTAGGGAAAGAAACCTTTATTGAAATCTGTGTATTGCTCCCATGCTGTTTCAGTGTAGTCGACAATCGGGAGATCTCTCTGCTGTCTATTGTGTACTAAATGGGTATTCCTATGGTAATCAGGCGGGGCTAGGAAAACAGGTGGCAGAAGGAATGCAATGTAACAGGTACCATCCCAATCTAGGGGTAGGCGTATGTATGCGGTGTGACCACAGATGAAGTAGGAGTGACGAGAAGCTCTAAATGTAGACTTGCCTTTATCACTGAATTCTATTACAGTGGTACATTTACTATGGCCCATGTGTATTGAACCATTCTTTCTTACACATAATTCGCCTCTAACTGGAAATACTGACATAGCGGGCAAGATTGGTGTAGCTTCGGATTCAACATTCAGGATCATGAGATTTAGTGTAAAGTTACCTAATCCATATACTTCATTTTCTAGATCAGTTCCTGTTCTTTTGGGAAGCCCCTCCTTGTTAGGGTAGCAGACTTTAAGTAAAACTAGGTTCAGGTTTCCCCAAACCCAGTTGTCTTGATAAACTACTGAATTTGAATCTAGGGAATTAATCAAACTAAACCAGGCTCCACAGGAGCCATTGTGTGTGAATGGATACGGAAAGAGGGGCAGAACTCCCTTGTATTTCTGATAGGGAGGGAGTCGGCCACATATCCAACAATTTGTAGCATTGCTGGTCTGATGAGAATGATGTAACATACTAATGAAGGTGTTGTTGCGCAGCGCAAATCTATAGGACAACTCATGCGGGGGTAATTCGCTAAAAGAATGTTCGGCAGTAGCATTGAAAGCACGCTTGGAAATAGGGTAATACATGTGTAATAATATACTGGTAATAATAATCAGAAGACTTAGAAAAAACATAATTAACAATGTCACTATGCAGTGGCTACGAAGTGATTTACAGTACGCATGTTCCTTGAGCTGTTTCTGTCTATTTCTCTCTCTATTTCGGTCTAGAGGATACATGTCAGAGACAAATTCAACCGATTCACCTTGGAGAGGACTTAAACAATCAAATTGTCTGACTTGCTAGACCTTAGTTTCAGTTTATAGTTTTCTTTTTCTGGCTTGTCAACCAGGGGGAGTTTTGAGTCAGTCTGTGAGGGAATGCAGGGCTGAAAATTCAAGTCGGATGATAGTCCATGAAATTTTTTGATATGGCTCGAGTGCAACCACCCTTTACGTCCCTCAATCTTCACGGCTGTCCTTGTGGTCAATAAGACGAGCTTAGGCGACTGCCAGCGAGGCTCCAGCGGGTTCCTTCTGTCGAAGTTCCTTACAAGTACAAGGTCTCCCGGAACCACGTCATGGGGCTTCACCTCAGTGTTATCGGGAAAAGCTGCAGATACCTGTGAACGACAAGATTGTAGTGCAGACATCAAGGAAGCCAGGTAATCTGTCAGCATATTACAATCAACATCAGTGATTTTACGAGGTATAGGCGTCCCCCACATATTTGGTGGTCTACCGAAGATCACCTCATACGGGGATAGCCCTGTTCGAGAGTGTGCTACCATTCTCATGTAAAAGAGCGCAACTGGTAAAGCTACTATCCAGTCGACACCTTTTTCTCTACATACTTTGGACAGTCTAATTTTCAAAGTTTGATTATGCCGCTCCACGAGACCTGCTGCCTCGGGATGTCGGACACAGTGGAATTTCCATTGATAGCCTAACAGAAGTGAAACATGTTTCATTAGCTCGGATGAGAATGGCTGGCCATTATCTGAGTACACGACACGGGGCAAACCATATCGTGGGAAGAATTCTCGAACTAACTGTTTGGCAGTAGTCGGGGCAGTGTAATCTGAGACGGGATACGCCTCTGTCCACCGGGAGAGAGCGCATACAACTACGAGGACATATTTGAATCCTCGACAACGTTCCATCTGGATATAATCCATTTGGAGGACTTCAAAAGGGTGATCGGGGGGTTGAAATCCACCCTGTTCTACAGGTACGCCTTTTCCTGGATTGAACTGGCAACAAATCATGCATGTACGTACTTTCTGTTTAGCTGCTGCTCGCAAGTGTTTATTGAACCAAATGTGTTGAATACTGTCTAGCATAGCTTTCTCTCCTAGGTGCGCTGGACTATGTATTGTGTTAATAATGACTTGGACCATTGAGTCAGGAAGAAACCATATAGATTTTCCCTTCGTCATCCATCCTTGATCCGTTCGGATCCCTCCTAATTCAGTCCATCTCTTTATTTCTTCTGGTGTAGCATGTGTCTGTATGTCAATTACATCAAGGGCGGGATCCTTAACTGTCATGCAGTATGTTGGTGTCGGAACTATTGTCTTTGTCGTGTCAGTTGTATGAGTCTGATTCTGAGCAGTCTGTTTAGCTCTTCTGTCAGCTAGGTCGTTACCCTGAGAAATAATGTCAGTCACTTTTGTATGGGCTTTACACTTCATAATCGATATTGCAGTCGGCAGATGTATTGCATCTAACAGAGCTTGAATAAGGGGACCGTGCTGGATGTGGGCACCGTGAGAAGTTAAATAACCTCTCTCTCGCCAAAGCACGCCGAAGTCATGGACGACTCCGAATGCATAACGTGAATCTGTGTATATGTTGACTTTCTTATTTTTGGCTTGAATACAGGCTTGTGTCAGAGCGATGAGCTCTGCTGCTTGAGCTGACAAGGTATCGATACAATTTGTTTCAATAATTTCAGTGTCTGTTGTGACTGCATAAGCGGCCACTAACTCTCCTGTACTTGTTCTCATGCATGAACCATCTACATACAATGTCAGGTCTGGATCTGATAATGGGATATCTGTCAAGTCTTGTCTGGGTTTCGTCGTGATAGTGATGACTTCAATACAATCATGTGCCAATGGGTCTGTTCCACTTAATGGCAAAAGTGTGGCAGGATTTAATGTACTACAACGTCTGATTTCTATGTGTGGCTGGAACAATGTCAATTCATAACCCGTCAGTCTTGCTATAGTCAAGTGTTGTGTTTGGGTCCGGTTCAAGAGAACCTCTACTGCGTGTGGTACTTGTACTGTCAATTGATGTCCTAACACTATGGCATCGCTTTGTCTGATTGCTAAAGCTGTCGCTGCAACTGATTTCAGGCACGCAGGAAGAGCCTGGGCTACGGGATCTAATGTACTAGAAAAATAAGCACATGGCTTGTGTGATCCTGCTTGTTCCTGCGTGAGTACTGACAAAGCAGTACCTTCACGTTCTGTAACAAAAAGTGTAAAACGTTTGCTGTAACATGGTGTTGCTAAAACAGGTGCTTGGCATAAAGCTTTCTTTAAGCTTTCAAAAGCTTGTGTATGTTCCTGAGTCCAAGGGAGGACAGTCGATGTCGCTGCCTCCTGTGTTGTCAACTGAATGAGTGGTTTTGCTAGAAATGCATATTGAGGGATCCACTGCCTACAGTACGAAGTGAGGCCTATGAATGCCCGTACCTCCTTTTGTGTCTTGGGTGTCGGCATGTTAACAATTAACTGGATACGGTTGGGTGTAAGCTGTCTTCCCCCCTTGGACAGCAAGTGCCCAAGGTACACAACTTGCTGGACACAGAATTGCAGCTTTGAAGGGGACACTTTGTGCCCCTTGTCGGCTAAGAAATGTAAAACCGTCAGTGATGCTTTTTCACATTCAGGTTCGCTTCGGGCTGTGATCAGCAGATCATCGACGTATTGAAGCAGGGCAGTGTTAGCTGGCATGTGGATACTGTCAAGTTCTCTTTTCAGTGCTTGGCTATAGATGCTGGGGCTTTCTGTGAATCCTTGAGGTGCGCGTGCGAATTTAAAACTTCGTCCATTTAAACTGAATCCGAACAAATATTGGCTTTCCGGATCGATTGGGACGCTAAAGAAAGCGTTCTTGAGATCAATTACAGTAAAGAACGTTGCTTCTGAATCTATGGCTGTTAGCAATGAAGAGATATCTGGGACCACGGGGTATTGTGGTACAATGCATTTATTTAATTCTCGTAGATCAATAACTAATCGATATACTGGTGGTGCTTTTGGATCAGTTCGTTTAAGAATCGGAATTATCGGGGAATTACACACATTGGAGTCCGTTTCTACAACCACTCCTTGTGCAATGAGCTCGTCAATGATTTGCAGTAAAGCCACTACAGCATCTGGGGGTAACTTGTATTGTCGTATTCGTGGTAGTACCACTCCTGTTTTGAGTGTGACTCGATATGGTGTAATGTGCATGCAACCAACATCAGTGGGGCCTTGCGCCCATAAATGTGTGGGTAAATTCTGTAACCGGTGATCCATGTCTCTGGACACATAGTGACCTTTGAAGTCACGCAAAAATAGTCGTACTCCTTCCGGAGAACAACATATTACAGCTCCTAGAGCCTTCAATGTTTTTATACCTAACAAGTTTTCTGGACATGATTTCGTAAGCAATAGATCTGTAGTCCGTGTCAATGGACCGACTGTGAATGCAAGTGGTTGCGATACTTCGTTAATAGTGGGCTTTCCTGAAAAACCAAGGGAAATATTTTGTGAGCCTGAGAGGGGTGCCCCTGGGACTTTGCTGTGACTGATAGTTGTTCTGCTTGCCCCTGTATCGAGTAGAAACTTTCTGTCTTTCCCTAATACTTGACTCTGTACGTAAGGACCTTCTTGATCTACGGGAACCTCAATAAGGGGTAGGCCAACTTCCCTCTCTAGGCTATTTCATGTGTAGCGCTGATACTCTGGATAGTCATTTTGTGCATACTGGTACATCTGTTGTGTCGTGTTTTGTGTTGCAGCAATAGGCTGTTGTTGTTGTTGTAGTTGTTGTTGTGGTTGTGGTGCGGTCTGTTGTGGAACTGGCATAGGTTGCGCATGCTGAGGGACTTGTTGTTGGATCTGATCCTGTCTAGGCGGACGTGGTCTCTCCTTCGTTATACCCGTAGAGATATTATGTTTTAGAACTGCGCAATCGTGTATATAATGACCTGGCTGTTTACAATAGTTGCATGTCCCTCTAACGGGACCCGCTGAATCATTGGGCTGCGTCATACCCTTTTTATGACCGTCAGCTGGAACTGACTGAGCAACGAGCATTTTCATTTTCGTGTCTTTCATACGTCTTTGTTCATGTTCTTGTTCTTCTCTAATTCTATTGTGATGATATTGTAACATTTGTAACATCTGTGACGGTGTGTTACCTTGCCAAGTACTCTCGAATTTCAGTACTCTACTCTTAACTTGGGGCAGGGAATTTTCAACTAATTTTGTCACAAACAGATGTGGATACGACTCACTACTTGCTTTTATGCCACTATTAATACCAAAACATTTTTCAAATCGGGAATAGAAATCACTAGTGTCTTCATCTTGTTTTTGTTTACAGGCTGAAATTGCAACCCAGTCTTCCTTTTTCGTAGTTAATAAACGTGGTAGTACCTGCACTAATAATCCTGGCAATGCTGTAGTCTTTTCCCCAAGCCCTGAACCTGCAGCTCGGGCTTTTTCTTCGTTTTCTAATGCTGTCCACTCTATCTTTTGGTCTCCCACCTCCCATTCCTTTTCTTTGAGTTTCTCGTAAATACCGGCAGGTAATAGAACTTTCAATATTTTCATAATGTCAGGATAAGTATACTCTCCCATGAGTAACATGTCTTTTATTTCACGGTGGAAACCTGCTGGGTCTTTGTCATGGCTGGGTACTACTTTCTTCATTTCTAATAATTCAATTTTAGTTATGGGCGTGTACACAAACACGCGTTTAAAAGTATTGTCCTCACCTCTGATTGGGTGCACTTCGCGTAAGGGATTCTGTCTGTCTATGTGATACGTTTTTCTTTCCAACTTGGGGGGAACTGAAACATGTTCTGGGCATACGAAGACAATGTACTGGTGTCGATATTCTAGAATTTCTTTAATTAAATCAGTACCTGAACCTCTCCATTTATTCGTGAGTAATTCTATAAATATATCAGGTAGGGGACCAGGATCGGAGTGTTGACTTCTATATAATATAACGAGGTGTTGTATCATGTATATACCAGCTAAACGCTGTTCGTCTGGGGTAAGATTCAAAAACGTGTGTGCTAACGCATCATCACTGTATTTTTCAGAACTGTCAGCCCATTGTACTGCTGACCTGGCTAATTCTTGTTCATCCATAGAATCGAGCATATGATACCCCCTTCGGTCTCGAAGTAATTTATCAGCAGCTTGGAATAGGTGTTCAGGGGACTTCGTATTTAACATAGGGGCTTGAAAATGTCTGTTACATTCTGGACGTATCGGACGTATCGGATCATTAAAGTATCTGGTATTGTTACAAGGTCTTCCCCTACCTACATAAGCTATCGTTTCTAATTGTCCTGTGGGCATTTCTGATTATTCCTCCTCCTCTCCCTCTGATTCATTTTTGTCTGCCTCCAATCTGGCTTTATGTATTCGTTCTACTTCTTTGCGGATCTTTCGGCACATAGCTACTATACATGTCTGTTTATCATGTTTTCCCTCTGATATATTCTGACCCCATCTGGTAAGTACTTGCATTTCATCCTGATCTACCTCGGACCTATCTCTGTCTCTGATCAAGCAGTTTATGAAGAAGCGTAACAGTAATCTCTGTATATCCACTTTCTGGTATTCCATGGCTTCGTCAATACTTTCAGGGCCTTGCCCTGTTTGGACAAAGCGATATATATTGTCTAAATGTTTAATCATTCCTGGTAGTGTCGTTAAATACATTGAAGCTCGTCGTATACGTAGTGATGATAGCAGCATTCTGTCATTTTTACCGGGCACTGGATCATATCTACAATCTACAAGATGTTCCTTAAACATGTCGGACGTTGCTATTTGGGGTGTACGTTGGTTTGCTAAATCTCTAAGAGACGACTTACTTCGTGATGGTGGCGTGGCAAAAATTGCTGCCGCACCTCCTGTCGCACCTTCTGAGGTGCTAGGCACGAAAGGATTTGTGGGATGTAAGGTAGAAACTGTGGATGCAGGACAAGCGGTGGAAACAGATGGACCTATTGGAATATGCGGAGGAGTTTGTGGTTGCGGAGTTGGGGGCGGATGATCTCGGGGTTGAGCACCATCGACAGGTGGCGTGTGTGGTGGAACATTAACATATTCGGGAGCTACATCGTCTAAATAGGAGGAAAGGAAAATATCTTTTGCGGTCTTGGGATGTGCTTTAATCGGGAGTAATGGGGGTGGCAAATCTTTCGGTATTTCCGGGGTGGCCTTAGGTAAACCTTCGGCCAAAAGAGGATACATACCATTCATAAGAGTGTTTCGTTGTCTGTCTACTTGTTCTGTTTTTACTCGGGTACCTTCCTCAATTAATATATTTTCTCGAGCTTTATTTAAGTTCTCCCTACTTTTCTCTTCCTGTCTGAGCGCTTTCTCTGTGCGCCTATGCGATTCTTTACGCCATAGTTCAATGGCATCTTTCTGTGACTGTCTGGCTTTCTTTTTCCATAATTCTTCTTCTACTCTCATGATGCAATCTGCATCCCATGTCCCAGCTGCGGGCCACCTCTGACTTTCTGCTAGATCCTTGGTGTAGTCCACCCATAAGTCAAGATATAGTACGGCATCTAGGCCATGTTTATGATACATAAAATACCCTGGAGTGTCCCTAGGTGGAATGGGAACAGCTTCTTCGAGTACTCCTTTTCTAGTTTTGATCTGTCTTAATTTTGAAAAGAACGGCATCTTTAAACCTTGCTACTTGATTCTTACTCAAACTGGACTTGAACACAATTAATACGATAAACACAATAATGAACACTCATTCATACCACAATTTTAAACACTGTAAACATTTAACATTTAATATTTAACGAACAATGATAATTAAGAGAAAACTATCTACGGACATAATACTAATACTAGATAATACTGAATTATATACATATGAACATACTGGATATACTGCTAAACAGTACAGATACACTGCTAAAACAGTGCAGACCAGATCTGTGTACCCAAACCCGTCAGGACCGGCACAAACCAATGTGCACGTCTAAATGCCTCCCCAGCAATGGTACTCACCGGGTAGCACGGAACGGAAGGCCTCGGAACTGAACTGAACTGGACCGGACTGGACTCGACTGGACTCGGAACTTCGGAACCTGGTGGGCCTCTGTATACCTCGGATCTTGCTCTCTCAGCTAGGCTCTGGTCGGGATACTTCGCACTTCTCACCGCCTCGTCTGGGTGTTGATCGCAGCCTCAGTCACCCCCGCTTGGCCGGAGGGAGATACAGGAAATCCTGCGGGTACGCGTTTTTGTCCGTCCAGCTGTGGCAGGAGACCGGGCCTGCAACGCACCTCCGGCGCGTGAGATGAGAAAGTGTCCCTATTCGGGCGCCAATTTATGTGGTAAATATTTAAATTACCTGTATTATTTTTTATGCGGTAAAGTCTAGTAAGAATAACTCAGTCAAAATAAGAGGCAGAATCCGTGGTATTAGAGGTTCTGAAAAGGGCTTTATTCCTTACAAAGGAATTATGGTTCGAACCAGGCAATCTTATTCCATCACCACGAAGGTTCAGGAAGGGATAGGCAATACATTATTGACAAGTAACAATATATATATGAAAAGCATTGCATTAAGACAGATGCAGGAGGCGTAACAGCTGATAATACAGATAAGAATACACATACGTAATGAGAATGGGCGTAATAACAGGCGTATACTAGAAACGTCATTTAAAATGATGTCACAAGTGGGTGGATCCATAAGAGAATCCTGCAGTGTCAGCAGAAATATTTGGCAGAGATGCGCGCACAGCCGCATGACGTGTGATTGACGTGCAACTAGAGGGTGAAGGAGAATTGACATTTAGTTCTACATGTGGAGACAGAAGTCTGGGGGTCAGGTCAACCTAATCCCAAATCGTATCTAATATCTTTGTTTAAGGAACTGTTTTATCCAAAAGGAGAGGTCTCTCGGACGGAATCTATTCTATACTGACTGTTAGTGCATGTACAAGCGTCTATGTGTCTACATGAGATGCGAGGGGGCAGGAATCTTCCATGGTAACAGGGGCTATGAATTACTTGCATAAAGACAGCGAGGCCGAGCCCTTTGCTCGGTAGCTGGAAGGATGTTTACCTAAACTACTAGACAGGAATGCATTGGATGAGGAGCGGAGCAGATAACTTGAAGGCTGAATACAGTTTTTGGCAGGCAACAGGCCGCGTCCGGCACCGTGAGCCGCGTAAGGAGTAGGATAAAGTTCATGGATACGGATGCAGGTCCAAGCTGGAGCATTTCAGAGGCAGAAGCAGGAAAAGGCTTGATGGCAGAATTCAGGGCCTACTCGCCTGAACTGTAAAACTAGAAAAGTGAACCATATAAAGTCGGTGGCCAATCATACTTAGGAATGGAATATTCGACCCATTCATGGCGGATCTGAAAGAGGACATGTTGACGTTGGACACACATGTATTTGCGTCTTCATAGCTGGAACTGGAGGGAACATACATGTACTTGTAGCATGTACATGGAGCCGTTGGGGTCTAAGATAGGGGACATAACTGATCATAAAATTCATATTTCCTCAACAGGATGACATATTGCCGATTGTCGTCCGGGGGACACCGACGCAACAACAGCGACACATGCATTTGTTACTTCCTTTTCCAGCCCCATACAGAACCATGCCCAGAGACCCGAGGTCATTGTTCAAACCCTTACGCTGGACTGGCATATGCCAGGCCAGCCCACTACACTTATGCTCCGGGTGGGGGACAACAATGCCACATGTTCCAGGCTCCGCTTTAGTGATCTGCTGCTCACAGGTCTAGTTGTCAGCATGCCACGGCCACTCCCTCACGGCTGGTTTACACACCACACCCATCCAGCACACGTGTCACAGCACATGTTACTCTGCCAATAAAAAGGGCTGGGCACACTTGCACGACGCCATTTCCAACCTCTCTCGGGGTGTATCCGTGTGGTGTGCATGTAGGCATGGGGGCCCAGGGGCCTGCAACATCATATTCCGCAGGCCCATAGGGGACATGATGGCATCCGCACCACGATACCCAATCATAGAGGGTCCATGACTGTGGGGGCACAGACTTGGTGGCACCAGATACACTGCAGCCGGCACAGGCACGCCGCCACGGTGACTTTCAGTGCACTGAGGTAGGGGCTCCTTAAGTGCTGAGCGGGTGTGCAGCCTGCGATGATTCCCCATCCCGGCGGTCCGGACGGCTCAGGTTTTGTGTGCCCTGCTGGACCGCAGTGTAGGCCTGAGCCAGCAGGCAGAGTGGGCCTACCGCCACGCGGCCTCTCCTCCTGGATCACAGAGTTAGTGGCACCTATGAGGCTGAGCGGGTGTGCAGCCTGCGATGAGGCCGGGTGCACTGGTATGTCCTCTGCCATGGAATAATCAAGACCCAGCACCAAATGTGAGATCTGGTGGCCTGCGGAGCTGGGCTGCATGATGTGGAGGGTGCCATGTCCACGGGCCCCGGCCTTGTGGCTTGCAGCGGCATGTGGTGGGCCCTCTTTTCTACACGCCGGTGGCAGAAGGTGTGCAGTGAGGCCTGCGTGCACAGGGGTGGGCATGCACTGCTGGGCGGCGGGAGGGGCTGGGGTGCAGCTGCCTGGGTGCACAGGGGCGGGCATGCACCGCTGGGGGGCGGGAGGGGCTGTGGTGCAGCAGCCTGGGTGCGCAGGGGCAGACAGGCGATGATGTTGTGTGCAATTGTATGTACTTTGCCGTTCAGGTATCTGGACTCTGTTTCAGATGAGGGTCTGTCTCAGATGTGGGACCTGGTGAACTGCACTACATACCTGCACGTGGTTAGAGACACACTGGTGGCAGCAGGTGAGCAGTGTGGCCTGGGTGTGCAGTGTCGGCACTCTCTCTCCCTGTCTCTCTCTTCTTTTTTCTATCTCTCTCTCCCCCTCTCTGTCCATCTATCTCTCTCCCTCCTCTCTGTCCGACATTCTCTCTCTCCCCCTCTCTGTCCGTCTGTCTCTCTCTCCCCCTCTCTGTCCGTCTATCTCTCTTTCCCCCTCTCTGTCCGTCTATCTCTCTCTCCCCCTCTCTGTCCGTCTATCTCACTCTCCCTCTCTTTCTGTCTCTCTCCGTCGCTCTCTCTCTGTCCCTTGATGTGCGCAGGACACACCTTCTCATCATGATTTTTGTCTTGCAGGCTGTGACCTACGGTTTGTCCCGAGGGGAGCCGCCATGTGTCTTCATTTCTGTTCTGTATTTATTTTAATAAATGTTCTTTTGTTGCTTTGAAGGTGAATGTGTGATGCTCATTTTTGTGATGACACATGCATGTCACCAGATCTGATTGTGCGACTTCATGTGGGTTATTTGATATATGATTCCGTGTAGTTGATGTGGAATGTCTTTGGCCGGGGAGGGCCGGGGAGGGGGGGCCTTGGTGTGGTGGCGATGGGTGTTGTGGCCCTCTTGGGTGTCCGGCACGCATGTTCAGTGGCTCCATGGCATCTGTTGTTCTTCAGGTGTGACTCTGAGCTGGGCTCTCTTTTGTGGTGCAGTTTGCAGTCCGACTTTGCACCAGGTCGGAGCAGGTGTTAGTTTCCTGGTGCTAACGTGCCCTATCGCATGTTTTGTGATCTTATCGCAGATCAGGCTGGTCGTTGTGAATGTTGCGGAGTGGTGTTGTTGCGGCTTTTTGCTCGGGAACGCCTACTCTGCATCTCATTAGCGATAGTTGCCGGGGTGATCCGTGGCGATATTTTTTGCGGATGCTATCTCCGGAAAACTGGTGATATCAGCTGTTTGCACCAGCTTGTGAATGGGGCGGTACATTTATCGCAGCTTTGGCTGCGTTAAAGTGCCGTTAACTCGGCGATAGCTCCTTGAGAATATGGCCCTATGTAGTTTGTTGTGTTTACCTTTTGTGTGACTCTGTTGTCGCAGTGAGTGGCCTTGGAGCGAATGGTCTTTCAGCACTATAATCAGTTAAAGATATATCTGAAGAATTAATTAATCCTTTTCTGGAATGTCTGTAAGGACATTAGATCCTTGTGAGTTTCTGAAATCTGATGTATTTGTTTTTTATCTATTGTTTTCTAAAAGTTCTTTTTTGTCTTGTACTGTCTGTTCATTAAAGTTTTCTTCTAGCCACTGGATTTCAGCAAGTTCTTTGTCACTAAGGCATTAGGCAGTATCTATTAACAGGACCATCCAACTTGTACTGCATTTGGGTGCGATATAGTTATTGTCTTTTCTGAATAATTTGTCTTCAATAAAAATTATAGGGACATTCCATATTTCAAGAACTAGGAGGGTTGTATATGTGTATAAATATTGCAGGAGTATATGTCCATGTAATTCAGTTCATAGTTGTGTGTTTAGTCTACGTTGTTTGTCTTTTTGAGTGTGTAGAAAAAACATATAAGCATCTCTGTATCCTTGAAAATATTTCCACAGCAGACAGGTGCCAAAATACCAGAGTTTATCCAATGAAAACCCATCTCACCAACCCAGATCACTGATGCGACAGAGGACAGTCTGAAGGTATTTTGTAACCAAGAAGAGACAGAATGATTTAAGAATTGTTATGTTCCACAGTAATGATGTAACGATATTTACATCCAGGGCAGACCAATTACAAAAGACACAAGCACAGAGAAACATGACAGAGAAGCAGACGCTCCAGTCCGACCCACCCCTCACTCAGTAAAACACCTAAATGGAACTCATGCCAAAACGCTAATAAATGATTCAGGGCACTATACACAAAGGCCTTCTGAACATAGACTTACATTTATGGCTGAAACTACCTCCATTGACACGTGCTAGGAATTTAGAAAGGGATTCCTGGCAGGAATAAATGACTTATCTAAAGTAGCTTTCTCCGCTTTTATTGCAACCTGCAGTTGTAAATCGTAACCAATCGGAGGGAAGTGGGAGTTTCAAGTCATGGCTTGTCCTGGAAGTTAGGCCACAGCAACAAATGTGCACGTTTATAGGCATTTCCAAACTATGAAAGAACCCTTTCCACCCTTAATGGTTTTCGATTAATTCCAACTCATACTTACCAATTCCTTCTCCATACTCAACATACACAGAGGCTCTGGGGGAAAGGGGTTGGTTGCATTGATCCTCAAAGGAAGACTACATTCAAATAAAAACATCAGAATCTGTTATCATCCCACTCTACTGCAGAATGTTTTTGAACTTCCATAGACATGGCTCATCGAAAATCCAACTCCTTCAGTTCTCGCTCTAGTGCTTTTGCCTTTTTATTCATAGATGTCTAACCCAAACAGCCCCTGCTGAGATTCACTTTTATATTTTATCTTATCCTAAATCTTCAATCTTAAGTGTTTACACTAGACACTTCAGACTCTACCTAAACCCATGTTACCAACATCACCAAATGCGCCACGTACCAAATCCACCCAATTCAAATAGTCACACCAATGGCACTGCATTGAGTTCAAGACCATGGAAGCTGGCTAGAGACCGACCGCCACGCATCCGACGGGTTCAAGAAGGTTAACACACCATGAAAAGATAGGTGGAAAGTGACTTGGGGGCCCGTAGCGAGCCCCCCCTTTCCCCCGGCCCTCCGATATGGGCCCTGGGGGGCCAATATCCGTGCACCATGTGGCAGGCACTGTATGGTGCCTGCTACATAGTGCAGGGATATGTCAGATTATGTATTTTTTGTATTGCAGCATGTACTGCAGCCCGCATCACACAATGCAATACAAAAAAATACACAATACAACCACTGTGAAGGCGGTCCTTCCACCTGACATCATAAACAGGCCCACAGTAAATATTCAAATTTGATAAGGCTCATTAATATGGCCAGAACGTCTGTTCTATGAATTATATAAACTGATATTCATTGTAGTCAGCTCAAAAGTTATACATCAATACACAACAGATCATTAAAGGCCTTATTACAAGTTTGGCGGTCCTCCTGTAGGACTGCCACCGCTGTGCCCACATGAGGACCACCAAGCCCGTTGTGCACCACCCCCCGGATTCTGACTTAAATTCAGCACGGGCGATCAGTGCTGCGGCGGTCTCACGACGGTGGCTGTGTTAGTTGTGCATGTTGTGCATGTCACACCGTGCAGGAACTGGGATGCAATACCAGTGGGGCACAAAATGTGCCCTCCTCCATAGTGTGATAAACTAGTATGGACTGACCTGGGTCAACTGTCGGAGAAATCCCCCCCCCCCCCTCTCTGGACTGTGTGGATCATTTACCTTGCCCTGAAGAAGCCCGCATGGGTGAAACGTGTTGGCTGCTGTGTTTTAAATATTGAATAAAAAGAATTTACAACATCCATCAATGTGAAAGAACTACTATTTCTGTCATCACAGTCAACCTTTCGCTGTGGGATTTAAACCCTATGAATGTTTGCCCATATATCAATGCCTCTCTCATCTTTTGGGTTCATGTATTGTATTTGAAACCAATTTTGGGTGGCTGGTTTCGGGAGGTGGGCTTTGACTATTAGCAAACCATACGCAGCTTTTTTGAATTCATTAGATCTTTATTTAGTGAGAAACACTGGTAGTTGATGCAGCAGGATATACCCTGCCGCCGTGTCCACCTCCAGGACCTATTTAAAAGTTAATTAAATTAATTTTCATTTATTGGGACTTTTAGTGTGATTCCTCTTTTATTTCACTGTCCTTTAAAATATAATGTTTGCAGTCGTTTATTGGTCGATGACAAATTTACTTTCCAAATAAGTCAGGAATGACTGAAACTTGATATGAACTTACAAAAATCACTCGTTCAATTCACAATAACTCAGCTAAGATTGGAATGCACTAAGAACAGATGTAGGTCCTTATTACGAGTTTGGCAATCCTGTGGACTGCTGTATCAGTGGTGGTGGTCCGACCAGGGTGAGCTAAGCAGTCTTATCGCCGTATTATGAGTTGGGTGGATCAGCTTTGCGCATCCTGCCGCTGGAACGCAGAAACCACCAGCAGACTGCCGACTGCTGGGTTCATGATTGGACAGTAAGCTGACTGATCCAGGTAAGCTTGCTGAGAAGGCGGACCGCTGGAAACACACCAGGGTCCACAAGGGGATTGGGGGTAGCACTGCCATAGGTGTCCAGGGTCCCCAGCAGAAGGCAGGGGAGGACAAAGGTAACCACAAGGAGTTCTCTAAAGGGCCCCAAAGTAGTTCCCAGGTAAAGGGGTCCCTGTCCCCCCAAGGCTAAGTGGTCCTGGCCCCATAAAGGCAAGCGGGACAACAGAGGTCCTCCTACTTGTTATTCTTGTAAGGAGGTTGGTCACATTGCCCCTAGATGCCCCAAGAAACCACCTTCACCCACTGGTGCTCCAACACCGGGTTTAGTGAGTGTAGCGTTGGGGGAGGAATTGAGTCCTTGGACTAGGGAGGACCAAGCAGTTATGACCTTGGTCTCATTAGAAGATCGAGAGATGGTCCAGGGAGCCTCTCTGCCTGAGAATACTAAGAAGTACAGGCAGTGGGTGACCATCAATGGAAGGAGGTTGGAGGCTCTGAGAGACACAGGAGCCAGTTTGACATCTGTCAGGTGTCAGTGGGTGTCTGAGGAGCATGTAATTCCCAATGTACTTCACCCTGTAGTTGCCGCAGACAACTCAGTGTGCCTCTGCAAGGTGGCGCTAGTTCCCTTTGAGTGAGGGGGTCTCAGGTTCCTTGAAGGTCATTGTAAGTCCATCCATGCCTGTAGACTATCTGCTGGGTAATGACCTGGAGAGTTCCCCCTGGGAGGAAGTGGAGTGCCAGGCGCATTTGGAGATGTTGAGTCTGCCTGAGTGGGCTTGTGTGACCACTCGGTCTATGGCAGCCAGTAGAGGTGTTCAAGAGGACCTGGAGCCTGAAACTGTGGCCCAGGTGCCTGCCTTGAAGAGAAGAGGCAGGGGGCTTGGGAAACTGGCCCCCACCATTCCCACGGGTGCCCTGGAGCCTACGGGGGCGCAAGTAGCTGAACTGGGGGACCTACCTGAGCTGACCGAATGGCAGCAGGAGGGAGGGTCCTCCAGGGAAGAATTCTGTGAGGAGCAGAAAAAGTGCCCTTCTATTGTAGGTTTGCGGCAACAGGCAGAAAACCAGGCAGCAGGTGATCAGTCTGGATCACATTGGATCTACTGGGAGAATGATCTCCTATACAGCGAGCCTAAGGTTGATGAGCCTGGGTTAGCCTGTATGCAGGTGGTACCCCAGCACTTTAGAGCCTTCCTACTGGGGTTGGCTCATGATGTACCTTTAGCAGGACATTTGGGGCAGGACAAGACCTTTGAGAGGCTTGTCACCCACTTCTACTGGCCTCAAATGCGCAAGAGTTCTGATACTCATTGCAGGACTTGTCAGACTTGCCAGGCGAGTGGTAAGAGTGGGAGGAAGCGCAAGGCTCCCCTCCAACCTTTCCCTGTAGTCAGCACCCTCTTTGAAAATGTGGGCATTGACATCGTGGGGCCTCTGGATCACAAGACAGCCATGGACAACAGGTTTATCCTGGTCTTGGTGGACCATGCCACCCAGTACCCGGAAGCCATCCCTCTCCACACGGTGACAGCCCCCGTGGTGGGCCATGCACTGATGAGGTTTTTCTCCCGCGGGGGGTTTCCCAGAGAATTTGTGTCTGACAGGGGTACTAATTTCATACCTAGGTATATGAAGTCTCAGTGGAAGGAGTGCGATGTAACCTAGAAGTTCACCATGCCTTACAACCCCCAAGGTAACGGTCTGGTTGAGAGATTTAACCGGTCCCTGAAGGGCATGATTATGGGTCTTGAGGAACCCATGAGGTATAAGTGGGATGTCCTCTTACCATGCCTGCTGTTTGCTTACAGAGAGGTGCCACAGAAGTCCTTAAGGATCAGTCCCTTTGAGCTACTGTATGGTCACCCTGTAGGAGTTTCGTGAAGGAGGGCTGGGAGAAGGCTCCTAGTAAACCCCCCAGGATGTATATAGCTATATGCTGGCCTTCAGGATCCAAACTAGGCGTTTCAGGTAACTCGCTCAGGCAAATCTGGAAGCCAGCAAAGAAGAAATGAAACGGTGGTAGGACCAGAATGCTACTCTGGTCGAGTTTCGTGCTGGGGAAAAAGTGTGGGTGATGGCGCCAGTGGAGCCTTGCACGCTCCAGGACAAGTGGACTGGGCCTCATGAGGTGGTGGAGTGCAAGAGCGAAGTGACCTACTTGGTTGACTTATGGTCTCCCAGAAAACCCTTTAGGTGTCCTCCATGTGAACCGCCTCAAACCACACTTGAGAGGTCTGATGTGACCATGCTCTTGGCTACAGATGATGGGGCGGAGGAGGAGAGTGAACCTCTTCCTGACCTCCTGTCAGCCAAGGAGAAGGATGGGTCAGTGGATGGGGTGAACCTCTTGCCTACCCTGACCCCAGAACGCAGAGGGACTGTCACCAGGTATTGGGTCAGTTCGCCTCCCTGTTCTCCCTGACCCCAGGAGTCACCCAATAGTGTGTCCATGATGCGGACACTGGAGACAGCCTCCCTGTAAAACGAATAAGGTCAGGGCCAGCATCAAGGAGGAGGTTTCCAAGATGCTGGCGCTAGGGGTAATTGAGCCATCCAGCAGCCCCTGGGCTAGCCCAGTGGTTCTTGTGCCAAAAGCTGCTGTGCCTGGTGCCATATGCAAAAACAACAGTTGATGAACAGAATGCAGAACAATGTCATACATTCGCCCCAGTACAGAGATCTGGGCCTAAATCCATTGTTTTTTGCAGTCCCAGGATGCTTGTTTCCGGTCAAGGGAAGACATGGCTTGGCAGTTCGGGCTGAACTGTTGCCATGAGGCACAGGGTCAGACTGATTTGCATATGGCCATGTCTGAACTGGGGTGGCGGAGTGACCTAAAGAATGATGATGGATTAAACCCAGTTCAGTTGACTGGGGGTGAGTGCTTGCATTGTTCAACACTCTGTCTATCATCCCCTTTGGTTTTGCTTTGTTCGCCCTACGTTGGCAGGGTATGCCCAGACTTGGGTCCCTTGGTCACTTTGTCACTGGATTCAAGCTATCCTGGCTGATGATGGCTGATTAGCCAGAAACTGGTCCCAGGATGCTTGTTTCCGGTCCAGGGTTGGCAATTCGGGCTGGACTGTTCCCATGAGGCACAGGGTCAGACTGATTTGCATATGGCCATGTCTTAACTGGGGTGGCAGAATGAGCTAAAGAATGATGATGGATTAAACCCAGATCATTTGACCGGGGGTGAGTGCTTGCATTGTTCAACACTCCGCCCATCATCCCCTTTGGTTTTGCTTTGTTTGCCCTAAGTTGGCAGGGTATGCCCAGATTTGGGTCCCTTCCTCACTTTGCCACTGGATTCAAGCTAGCATGGCTGATGGCTGATTAGCCAGAAACCGGTCCCAGGATGCTTGTTTCCGGTCCAGGGAAGACATGGCTTGGCAGTTCGGGCTGGACTGTTCCCATGAGGCACATGGTCAGACTGATTTGCATATGGCCATGTCTGAACTGGGGTGGCGGAGTGAGCTAAAGAATGATGATGGATTAAACCTAGATCAGTTGACTGGGGGTGAGTGCTTGCATTGTTCAACACTCCGTCCATCATCCCCTTTGGTTGTGCCTGGTGCCACCCAAGAACACCGGTTCTGTGTGGATTACCGTGGACTCAATGCGGTCACCATGACTGACGCTCACCCCATCCCCAGAGCTGATGAGCTCATGCATCGGCTGGGAGCTGCCCGGTACATCAGCACATTTGACTTGACGTCTGAGTACTAGCAGATTGCCCTGACCGAGGGAGCCAAGGAGAAGTCAGCTTTCTGAGCGCCAGAGGGGCACTACCAATTAAGGGTTATGCCCTTTGGGTTGAAGAACGCCCATGCCACCTTCCAGAGACTTGTTAACCAGGTGCTGTGTGGGCTGGAGGAATTCAGCGCCGCCTACCTGGATAACATTGCTGTGTTCCGCTCCAGTTGGGAGGAACATTTGCAACACCTCTGTGAAGTGTTGAAGGCCTTGCAGAGGACTAACTATCAAGGCAAGTAAGTGCCAGATAGGGAAGGGTTCTGTGGTGTACTTAGGACACCAGGTAGGGAGCGGCCAGGTGGCGCCCCTACAGTCAACAATTGATACCATTCTGGCTTGGGAACCCCCAAGATCCAGACAGGAGTGAGGCCCTTTTTAGGACTCACTGGGTATTACAGACCGTTTGTGAAGGGGTATGGCACCATTGTTGCCCCCTTGCCAGAACTGACTTCCAAGAAACAACCCAAGAACGTGATCTGGACTGATGCCTGCCAAACCGCTTTTGATGCCCTGAAAACTGCCATGTGCACGGCGCCCGTGCTCATCGCGCCTGATTTCTCCAAAGAATTTGTGGTGCAGACAGATGCTTCAGAGCATGGTGTGGGAGCAGTACTCTCACAATTGAACAACGAGGGCTTGGACCTGCCCGTAGCTTTCATTATCAGGAGGCTACTTCCCAGGGAACAGAGGTGGAGTGCAATTGAAAGGGAAGCATTTGCTGTGGTCTGGGCACTTAAGAAGCTGAGGCCCTACTTGTTTGGGACTCACGTCCTTGTTCAGTCCGACGACAGGCCACTCAGATGGTTGATGCAGATGAGGGGTGAGAACCCAAAACTGTTGAGGTGGTCCATCTCGCTACAGGGAATGGACATCAGGGTGGAACAGCGACCTGGCACAGAGCACGCCAATGCTGATGGTCTGTCCAGATTTTTCCACTTTAGTGATGAGAACTCCCATGTGGGTGGGTAGTTCTCCCCACTTTCCAGCTGAAGGGGACACATGTTAGACCTGGCATTTCTTGGCATGGTTACCCCTGACTTTTTGCCTCTACCTCCTCTATTTTTGATGCTGTGATGGATTGCGTTTTACTGACTTAGATGCTTTGGGCACTTTGCCACTGCTGATCAGTGTCAAAGTGCAAGTGCTCCCTGTATAAAGTGTTATGGTAATTGGCTGTCCATAATTGGTATGTTTGCCTTACTAGTAAAGTCCCTAGTAAAGTGCACTATGTGTGTCGGGGCTGGTGATGCAAATGCTATTAGTGGGCCTGAAGCACTAATTGTGCCTCTCACGCAAGTAGCCCTATTGAGAGAACTCAGGCCTGCCACTGCAGTGCCTGCACGCAGTTTGCAAACTGCTATGTGTCCTGACAAGTGCACCCACTTGCCAGGCCTTACCCTTCCCTTTCCAGGCACATCAGATACCCCTATGGTAGGCCCAAGGTACCCCCCTGGGCAGGGTGCAGTGTCTGGGAGAGGTAGGACATGTACTGAGGTGTGTACCATGTCCTAACAGTTAAATACTCTCCATTTCGTTTTTCACTGTTGCAAGGCCATCTTGCCCATAGGACAGAATGGGGAAGGCTGTGTAATATGTTTCCAGCCTATCTTCCCATAGGCTTAAGATGGAGAGGTGAAGTTAGTGTGCCTGAACTCCCAATTTAATAACACATCTTTTTGTGAAGGTGGTTTTTGAATTGTGTGTTTAGAAACCACGCTTTTAGAAGTGGCTGGTTTTTTTGTTCTAACAATTCTGTGTGTCTCTGCCTGGCTGTGGATTGACTGTCTGGATTTGAATGTGATAGGATCTGGGAAATGTCTTGACCCAGGTGAGGTGTAGGTGAGACAGCCACAGGCTGGCTGGAATCTGGAGTGTGGGGGGAGGAGAAGCCCCCTGGATGTGAAGAGGCCTGGGCTGCTGCCATAAAAGAATGGCTCTACCTCCTGCTGAGTGATTGAGGAACCAGACCCCCCACTATCAAAGGAAGAAGGTGTCACTGCCAGGGAGACACACAGAACTGGTTTGGACAGGGGTCAGTGCCCCCTGAACACAAAGACTTCAAAGACATTTAGGGGTATAACTATGAGAGCTGAAACCCCTGAACGTTGGACTGATCAAGACTGAAAAGGATTGAAACTACTTCATGGTCAAGAGGAACCTCTGCCAAGGAAAAACAGCTGAAGAGACTGAATGGAAGGACTGACCCTTGCTGTGTGTTCTGGGGCTGGCCTGCAGTTTGCTGATTTAACTAAGCAGAGACTAAGGGACTTTGCTATGTGCTGCCTCCCCCTGCTTGCAAGAACTTTGTTGTGTGCTGTGTCCCGAAGTAACTTTGTCCCCAAGGGCCCGAGGAGAGCTGGCTCACTGTTGTGGAAACTCAAGAACATAAAAGTTTCCAAGTGTGTCACAGTCACGCTGTGTGAATGTGCTTTTTGCAGCCTGAGACCTTTGTAAGCATTGCCCCGGGACTGTGTGGCCCGAAACCTAAGTGAGTCACAGCGACGCTTTGTGCGTCTGCGTGTGCAGCCTGAGAC
This sequence comes from Triturus cristatus, assembly GCF_964204655.1. Taxonomy (NCBI): domain Eukaryota; kingdom Metazoa; phylum Chordata; class Amphibia; order Caudata; family Salamandridae; genus Triturus; species Triturus cristatus. The sequence goes on from NC_140582.1 coordinate 348,752,544, forward strand.
TGCCGTGGGGTCCATGGTGCTGGTTGGAAAGTGCCCTGTGACTGCAGTGCCCCTGCAGTGTGAATCATCTTCTACTCTGCTGTGTAGCTGTTTGTGGCCGGAGTCGTCATCGTAACGGAGGCTGCGGATCAAGATCGCTGCCGCCGGCCCAAGCCGCAATGTGCTGAAGAATTTCGCAAAGCTAAGGAAGTTGTGAGTTAATCGTGATCGTTGTTCGCAAGAGGAATCTGCCCAAGATTGTCAGCAACGGAGAAGGCAGCGTCGTAACCTGTCCATCTACAGCATCGCCTTGCATTGGAGCTGCGTCGTCATTGGGAGCGCCCAGCAGGACGTCCGACGAGCGGAGAGAGAGAGAGGGCGAGGCAGCACATCCCCCTGGTAAGGCTTGGACTCCAGTCAGGAGCCGCTAGCGTGTGTGGTCTGGGGAGGTGTAGGAGGAGTACAAGAGTGCTCCCGTCTCTCACCCGCTGCTTCACGTTAGACGCGCTGAGTCCTCGAGCAGCTTGGACCTGCCCGGCAGTACCGGGGCCGCCCTCAGAAGTTCAGGACTGATTGTCTGTGGTTGGGGCCTAGTGGTGCCCGCGCTAATCGTGTCGAGTGGCCTGGAATTATTCCTGCATAACGAACTGCCTTATTACTTGCATTAGGGATTGTATTATTCCTGTATTACGAACTGCCTGATTACGTGCATTGAGAATTGAATTATTCTCGCATTACGAACTGCCTTATTACTTGCATTAAGGAGTAAGTTATACATACATTACGAACTGCCTGATTAGGTGCATTGAAGATTGTATTATTCCTGCATAGAGAACTGCCTGATTATGTGCATTGAGGATTGAATTATTCTCGCATTACAAACTGCCTTATTACTTGCATTGAGGAGTGCGTTATACTTGCATTACAAACTGCCTGATTACGTGCATTGAGGATTGCATTATTCTTGCATTACAAACTGCCTGATTACGTGCATTGAGGATTGCATTATTCTTGCATTACGAACTGCCTGATTACTTGCATTGAGGATTGCATTACACTTGCATTACGAACTGCATTAGTCTGATAATACGAACTGCATTGAATTGCATTAGGACTGCATTTGAACATCGTGAACTGATCATTAATACCGCAAGAACCTACAAGTGTTTGTTGGCCTAATAACCGGCCAAGGGAAATATTACGAATATGCATATGTTGGAATTTTATCGTTTGGTCTTACCGTATTTTTCTTCTTGATAAAGATACCGCTATTTTCATACATCAGTATGGTGTCCATTTGTGGTGTTATCACTGTGTCACTGGGAGTGTGGTTGCAAATACTTTACACATTGCCTTGAAGATAAGCCTGGCTGCTCGTGCCAAGCTACCAGGGGGTGAGCAGGGGTTATTCAAGAGGGGGTCCCTCCTTTTCCTGACTGGAAGCAAGGGTCTCTATTGGACTAAGGTAACTGCCTCAGCCAACTAGAGACCCGCAGTTCTAACAGCACCCAACAAAGGAAATTAACTTCTAGCATTTCCTGTAACTTCCATTGTCTTGCTCTGACAAGGGAATCACAGTGCAGCAACTGTCACTGATTGGCTGAAGGAGTACGTGGAACAGATACACAGAAGTAGTTAACATTATCAAATACCTGCTATCAACATTGAAATTAGAGTGCCTGTGCATATTATGGGGTACTACTTTTCACCAGACTGACATGTACCGAAATGCATATATACTTGGCTTTCATTGGGGAGATCTAAAATTTCAAGTGTGGCTACCAATCTGACTGGCCAGTTAGTGACCTAACATTGACTGCCACTGTTCCTGGATATAAACTGGCAATATGAGCAAAGTGTGCAAGTTCATACTTTGACTTCAAGGAACTCTGTGGGATAACAGAGGGGCAATAACCAGGAGCAGTTACTACACTGTCTGCACTGAAGGAGTAGGGACCAGATTCCAGCACATAGGAAATATCTACTGTTTTTGAGACCGAAAGGGAATTAGGTTTATTACACAGCAAGCTAAAACCTGCTTCATTAAGATCTGAAATACAGGTGCAGATGTTCCACATACTGCTGTGGGGATTTTGCCCCAATGAGTTATCAAATATCAGAGATTTGGTGACTACTGATCTCGATCAAAGATCATAATAAATTAGAACATAGCTGTCTGCATACTTTCCACAACCCTGTTAGACCTTACTACAGAATTGTTGTACCCAGTTTCCAGGTGAGAATTCATTAAGCCAGTGGAAAAGAAGACTGCTGAGAGATGGAGACAGCTGGAAGTACTCTTTCTCAAATCGTGGCGTTACCACCCTCCTTTGTGTGCATGTTTCAGATGTGTGGACCTGTTATCACTTGGCCCTACTATGATGTCTGGCACTGCTGGCATTATTCATTAAGGTTGCATGGCTCAATTTGACTGCATATCCCATTTGTTACAACCTATGTGGCTCTGCCTGACAACTGCCAATGTTCTTCCTCATTGGAACATCCTTCTCTCAGCTGCACTACCTGCTGTATTGCACATTGCTGTCATATCTGAATCTCTAGTGATGGTGTACCAGTATGCTCTCCCAAAAAGAGCAAAACTTGGTCGAACATAAACTGATCAGTCTAACTTGGTTTCACTGTTTTTTCCTACTGAGAGTTACTTATTCCAAATGTCAGATTAGGAAAAGTCTACTGAGACAATCTGGCCATTGCCTTAATATTTATGAACATTCTACATAGTCGCGAACATAGATATATCAAACAATTATCCCTTTGATGAGGTACAAAATACATCCCTTACCAGAGACAATAGACCTTGGTAATGCTGGGAAGAAAACTGCGAGGAGTAATCACTGGCCACTTACTTGGAAAGTAATAGAGGGGAGTAGGCAACATCACAGATACTATCCCAATAGACCAGTCTTTAGCCATGCCTTTCAACAAAGATATAAGAAACAGGGAATAGTGAGAGTGAGAAAGGCTTTAGAAAAGGGATCCGCAGTCAATCTATCTGTCCTCCCAGCTGGGAGGTACCTGCGTCCTTAACCAGTCAGGGATGGTGTGAAAGGGATGGATCTCAATTTCAATAAAGTAGCCCGTGGGTGGAGATCTTAATACATGGACAGTTATCCTTCCATTTTGAAAGATACAAAGAGCGGCGTCTTGCGGGATAGTTTGAAGCATAGAAAAAATAAACGGCTGAAACGGTGGACATTGATTTGAGAATTGTCTGAGAATTGGATTCAGAGTTGTTAAAAATCAATTACGAGTGTACATTTTGAAGACTGCTTTTCACCACCAGCTATATAGAACATAACTTGACTTAATGAAAAACCAGCAGTAAAAAGGTCTCTCCAAATCTTTCTCTTTGAAGGAAGGAGGCACCTGCGAAAAGTTGGAAATTAATCTTTTTTGTACCTGTGGATAACCGGGACAAGAGGGTGAGGTTAATTAGGAAATGTGCAGCCGCAACGGACAAGATTTCCAGGTTCATCTCAGTTGGAGATTATTGATAAAAAGAGAAAGGCTTCAGCTGGACCTTATGATGAAGATCAAGGAATTTAGCATTGTAAGGCCCTGCTCAGCCACACCACGCTGGAGGATTTGAAGTTCCAAATAGTATTAATGTAAAATTTGGGACCAGGACATGGTGGTAATGTTACCCAGCAGTGAAGCGGCCTCAGCTGCTATAGTTTCCATACTTGTCTTACTTGGAGTATTTGGCACCAAAACTGAAGGCTTTATTAGAGGATGCAATTTGATGAATCTGACTTTGAAAGACACTTGTCTACGGCATTCTGCCTTGCCCTTCTGAAACAGTTGGGCTTCCATAAAAATGACCTAAAACCCAAAGTATCACTTTTGATGGATGAAACCCAATAGGCTAACCCAACTCCTGCCTTATTGCAGTTGACCGCGAATTGCACTTAAGTCCTGGTAAAATGCTCTGGTAGATGTTACAAGAAACCAATCCAGGGTTTGGCTTCTACACAGCAAGGCCAAGCCTATTATGCTCAAATAACAAAAACACGCCAGTGCTGCACCTGCCTTCAAGTTCAAATTATAGTGCAATGAACCAAAATCAATGTCACGACAATCACTGTTTCCGTTGGATTTAATCAAAAATCATTTCGCAATTTACATTAAAATTTTACACAAAATATTAAACACATTTTTTGTTTTTTATCACCAATTTTTCAAAAAAAAGAAAGAAAACCTCACTCTCTACAATGAAAGTGCTTCACTCACCACCTCAATAAACTTGTGCACACTCTCAACTACACCATTCACTCACTCAAAGATTTCAACGTTGTCAAACAATCATTACATCCCACTCACACTACTCCTCATTCACAATCACACATCTATACCAAAATACATATTTTAACAAACAAGTCTTTTTCTTATATTTGGTAAAAAGCCAAGCACAAGCCATCAAAAAAATGTTGTACTAAGTAGCCAACATGAACACAATTTCTGATTGATTGGCCTAAACTTCCATGGTCTGCTGGTAGATGTTAGGCACCTTCATAGCACTTTTGTAAACTAAAAGCTTTTAAAAATTCACATATCTTGTTCCTTAATCTATTTTGATTATTATTGTGTAATTTTCTTATGTGTTAATAAATTGGTCTGAGATGTTGTTAAGTTGCTTCTTGGCTTAAATATTATTTTTATGCTTAAGTCCCTAACATGCATTTTGTTCTGGAAAAAGCCTGCTGCTTTGTGTCACAACTGTGAGGGGTTATGGGCAATTATTTTTAGTGTGAAACTGTGTTTTTACATAGCAAGACATTGTATTAATAGGTTCGTTGGATTCCCTTTCCCAATTTAATAATAACACATGTCACATGCTGGCTTTAACAATAGAGCAAGCAAGGCGACGCTCAGCTAATCTTAATTTGTGTTTTATTGACTTTCATTTAGAATTGTATATTGTACAGAGAAATATCCTTTGAGAGAAGTTAATGACTTAGGGAAGTTCTTCCTCTCTTCTCAGAGCGATCCAACTTCTGTTTACAAATGCCTGGACGAGGGTCAGACTGGACTGCGGTTCAACAGTCTAAACAAAAAATCCCTGCAAACATCGGTTTAAAACAAGGCTGTGTACTGGCCCCCCTTTTGTTTAATTTGTACCTTGCAGATATTACCCCGGCTTTGAACAGGATTAATTCGCACTCCACATCTGTGGCTGGTTTATGTTTCCCATCTACTGCATGCCAATGATATTGTTTTGATAAATTATACAAAGGTGGGGCTTCAGCATTCAATTAACAAAACCAGAGCTTCAAATGGAAAAAAATAAGTGCAGGTACTCATCAAATTGAGTTAGAGGTGTGGCTAGTGGGCGGGGCTAGAGGTGGGACATGATACAATGACCCTACTTCCATCTGTTCTGTTATTGCTATGTTTGGGTGTTAAACTGAAATGCAACCTATGCCCTGATTAACAAGTATAAAATTACAAAATAATTAATACAATCAGCAAATGTTCTGCATTACACTGCATACTTTGCCTTTTTTTGCTGCATCATTTTATCAAACCTGCCGCATAATTACAGTGGCCCTGATTATTATCATTTATTTGCATTGGGCTCAAGTCAATAGTCATATTCTCGTGTGCGCACACACTCACACAGGCCCGAGGACACATGCACATAGAAAGCAGTCCGCACACTTTCTTTAAAAAAACTTTGTAGAGTATCCACATTCTCTCTCTTCCTCTTTCCTTTACACGTAAACGCGCACACAAGTCGTTAAACACTCACAATCAAACACTCACACAAAAGGCTCATGCAGGAAAAAGGACGCTTTCAACTCCTTACCTCCCGTGGCTTCCTTAATTGCCGCTCTCAGTGGGTCGTCTGGATTCCAGGGTGTGCACAAATGCACACCATAGTGTAAACTGTGATTGACAGAGCAGTGTCTGAATGGTATGGACACTGCTCTGTCAAGCTCAGCGTGAAGGTGACATTTTCAACACACACACATCCAAGAAGACATAATGCAACTGAGCTGCTGTTGAACGGTTCAGCAGGGGCTCAGCAAAGGGCTCCAGGGGTACTTTACCTGTCAGAGTATCTGGGAGGCAGGCTCCACCCTGCCTCCGAAGAATTAGCAAAAAACAGTACATCAGACATGAGTACCAGTACGCTCCTTGGCAGGGGTTGAAGTGCTGGTACTTGAAGGGATAGAAATACGAAGTGCCAATACTCAGTACCGGTGAGTACCGGCCCCTTTTAAAGCACTGAACAAAACCATACATTATGCCACTGATCATGGATTGAAAGACAGTTTAAGTAAAACTAAAACCATGCTAGCTTCAAGGGGAATAATTTCTCACCCAAAATTTGGTATAGAAGAGACAGAGTTAGAATCAGTAACAGAGTACAGATATTTGGGGTGATATTTGATTCTAGAGGCTCATTTAAGAGCCAGTGTGCTGCGATTTCAAGAAGGAACAATTCACTGGTTGTAGCGTTTGCCTCACTACGGAACACCTTAAATGGCTTGTCCCTTAAACCACTTTTACAAGTAATGGCAGCCAAACATGCTCCTTCCTTGACATACAGTGTGGCGATATTAAGAGGGAAAGCTGACAAAACCACAGAGGGAGGCTATAAATGATCCTAGAAATACTGAAGCGCACAAATATTTTAAACTGGTTTCACTCTGGACTCTGTCCCTTTCACACACTCCATTCAATAGAGCTATTAACAGTATCCGCAAACATGTCCGATCTTTTATGGACAGAGAGGTGTTAGCAAAACGAACCCATGGTTATTGGTACGTATGGCCCTATAAAATCCCATAATTATCTCGGTGGCTTGAATGGATTAGATGCAAATCTAAAGCTTTTGCGATTCCTGATTGGTAACTTCCAATTTTGTTGTAATTTAGCAGCCTGGGAAAGGCTGAGCAATTAATTGTCGTGCCGTCTTTGTATTTATTGTAGAGAAGATATGTCATATTGTCTGTTGTTGACCAGCCCAAGTGGTCGAACGAAAAAATGTGCTGAGATAGTATTTTAATCAGAATACCACACGTTCATGTCGACAAGCAGTTATTACTGGTCTCCAGGAGAGGACCTCATTTTTTCTTGGAAATTTCTAAAATACATGTCCATCGCTGAGAGGAAACTTGTAAAAAGGGAGCAATAATGCCTGCTGGTGATGGAGCAGGGTTTTTACTTTAAAACCGAATACCTGTTTCATTTTCGCATGTTATAATTAAAAGTACTACTGATTAATTATTAACTACTAAAGATATGTCAAAGTCGTGTCTAATAAACCTTATTAACAGAAGAATTACACGTGCGAACGCTATTGCATGGCTAAAATAATAAGTGAACTAAGTTGGTGAGCAATTGACGAAATAGATATTGCTTATGTGATGTTACTGTGTTTTGCGCTTATAATTAATATGCATTAATGGCTTTTGATGTCGCAAATGGCTAGATAAATAAATACACATAAGGGTATTAGCTGGGGAGTAACACTGTATAATCATTTCTGTGCAGTAATTTTGTTTTATGTTCTATTTCACTTAAGTTGATCAATGTGGCCTACCAGAAAGTGGCTACCACCCGCAGCCTGCATTCGAGTTGATGGAAATTTTTGCAAGGAAGCTTCGCGCTGCCTGTGACCTTGCCCTCTCGACAAAACTGAAAAGCCATGATCATGACGACAAACCCAGGACGGATGCCAAGAGCCCCTGAACATGATATTTGTTACAAAACCGAATACTGAACTTATGAACTGATGATCCCACGACTGGGATACAAATTATCTAAAAGAGACATCCGTAGAAGTAACGAATTAGTTATGGACCCCTTATTTTCTATTCATTATTTGGGACAATCTAAGTGTGAGAAAATCTCGCACAGTATCTCAAATGTACCAAGATGACATTATTTCCGCCATTCATCCGTTTTGAACAATGAATTGTAACATTACAGAATGTAAATTTTAGTATAAATATTAGTAGACTAGAGAGGTCTAGCGCCACTTCTTCCCGAACTGATGATCCGAGGTCCCGATGCTGACGGAGAGGACGGTGACTCTACATGACAGCTAGAAACTCTGATCGAATTACTGAGGACCGGTTCTGACTTAGGATCTGACTTTTAGGTAACTATGAGAGAAATGAATTTGCATTTAATTGGCTTTTCTTACAATTTTAGATAAACAAATATTCTGTTTGAATCTATGTGTCGGGTGGTTATTTTATTGTCATGTTCATTGAATTTATTTGCATTATTTGAAATGTTTTCGCCAGATTTATAAGCAACTAGTAGATGCCATTGACCTCAGGGAACATGCAGATTGGTTAGGTATTGAAAGTGTTTCTCCTTATACAGGGCATGGATAGAGTGGTAGAATGAATGTTGGCGTAATGGGCCCCACCAGCGTGTGATGTGTGTATGCGTGTGTGACTGTGAAATCACTCCGTCTGTGGAAGTAGAGGGGATTCGGAAGCTCCGATCTGCACCAGTTTCTTGGTAGCAGAATGATGGTTAACTATTGTCTTGATCTGGCGAATTTGCGTGTATATAGGCTTGTTGGTTATTGATTGATATTTGTACTAACACTATATGTCGAAATTGTATTGAGTTTATGTATTGTGCACAGCTTCTGGGACGTAGGGAGTCGGTGACAGTTCCGTAGTAGGGCAGAGGGAGTGCTGCTCTCGGAAAAAGGCGGGATTGTTGGCCCTGTATGCAGACAGGGGAAAATGTGTGACAATTGAAGTTGCGCGTCGCTTTGTCTGGGTTCGATGAGGTAGCATCGCCGTGTGTTGCCATTAGAAACGTATTTTCTGTGTGAGAGAAGTGTATATGATAGCGAAGGTTATCTGTGAAGTTCTGGTCTTAGGTCTCAGGGATCCGTATGGCATTCCGTTAAAGCTTATCACTAGAAAGGTAATAGGTATTTACTGAGCTTGGCAGAAGGACAGAGCAGAGGTAAGCACTGCTTTGTTAACGTGTGATATAATTCTGTAGTAGGACAGACTGTTTGCTGTTCTCGGGAAAGACAGAATTCTGTGTGGATGTACTACATTTTCTGGTGTAAAAGTGTGTGAATGAGAAGGCATTCTGGTTAATTGTGAAACTCTTAGGAGCATTCCGGAGAAGACAGTTAATTGGTGCTTGTTAGAAGGGTAGAGTAGAGGGATGTGCTACTTTATCAACGGAAGTAACGATTCTGTAGTAGGGCAGAGGTAAGCGCTGCTCTCGGGAAAGGCAGAATTCTTGTGGGAAAGGTCTTTTGCTGTTCTGTGGCTAGCGAAGCAGACAATGGAGATGTTTGTATGTTGTAACTAACAGACTAGTAGAAGTTGAAACAAAGTCTACCAAGTAGTCTTGTAAAGGAGGGGTAAACGCGAGAGACAGGAGACAGGAGCAGAAGCTGCTGCAGCGACTGCTGACGTAAGGAGACCGCGCTGTGATTGGACAGTGGGTTGGAACGGTGGAAACACGGTGATTGGTGTGCTAGTGTACGCCGCGCAAGGATTGGAAGACATACAGGGTGGCGTAGACGCTCCAGGATTGGTGCGTTGGTAAATCAATCAATCAATCAATCAATCAATCATAGGCATTTATAAAGCGTACTACTCACCCGGAGGGTCTCAAGGTGCTAGGGGGGGGGGGGGTCCGCTACTGCTCGAACAACCAGGTCTTGAGCTTCTTCCTGAAGGAGAGGTGGTCTTGGGTCAGGCGTAGGTGTGGATGTACTACATTTTCTGGTGTAAAAGTGTGTGAATGAGAAGGCATTCTGGTTAATTGTGAAACTCTTAGGAGCATTCCGGAGAAGACAGTTAATTGGTGCTTGTTAGAAGGGTAGAGTAGAGGGATGTGCTACTTTATCAACGGAAGTAACGATTCTGTAGTAGGGCAGAGGTAAGCGCTGCTCTCGGGAAAGGCAGAATTCTTGTGGGAAAGGTCTTTTGCTGTTCTGTGGCTAGCGAAGCAGACAATGGAGATGTTTGTATGTTGTAACTAACAGACTAGTAGAAGTTGAAACAAAGTCTACCAAGTAGTCTTGTAAAGGAGGGGTAAACGCGAGAGACAGGAGACAGGAGCAGAAGCTGCTGCAGCGACTGCTGACGTAAGGAGACCGCGCTGTGATTGGACAGTGGGTTGGAACGGTGGAAACACGGTGATTGGTGTGCTAGTGTACGCCGCGCAAGGATTGGAAGACATACAGGGTGGCGTAGACGCTCCAGGATTGGTGCGTTGGTAAATCAATCAATCAATCAATCAATCAATCATAGGCATTTATAAAGCGTACTACTCACCCGGAGGGTCTCAAGGTGCTAGGGGGGGGGGGTCCGCTACTGCTCGAACAACCAGGTCTTGAGCTTCTTCCTGAAGGAGAGGTGGTCTTGGGTCAGGCGTAGGTCGGTCGGGAGGGCGTTCCAAGTCTTGGCGGCCAGGTGGGAGAAGGATCTTCCTCCTGTTGTCGCTCTGTGGATGCGTTGGTGTAAGTCACGCTGGGATTTGTGGACTGAGTCAGTGACGTAGACGCTCCAGGATTGGTGCGTTGGTGTGAGTCGCGCTGCAATTGGACAGGTGATCGTACAATTGTAGGAAGACAAAAAGGGTTGCGGAAAATAAGAAAATGTACTACCACGCTGAGGAAAAGAAAAAGAAATCCTTACTTAGTAAGGTTAAGAACTGGTTTGACAAGGATAAGGATATCGTGACTAGGGAAGGACAGTTACTTCCTCCGATAAGAACCCCCGCATCCTTCATGGTTGCAAAATATGGGTATCATACCTGTATTTGGTTAGATAACTGGGTGAAGTATACGAAAGAAGATGGAGTTTTAGCTTTCCCGGAACATGGCTCATTTAATCTGGCCATACTAAGAAACTTACGGGATCGGATGATGTGTCTAGAGCCTCGGCCTAGGCTGACGCAATTCGAGGCATTAACTGAATGGGAAGATGAAATGCATGAACGAGAAAAGCAGAGGGGTGGAGGGAGTTACAGGTATATGTTTTGGGCGAAAGTATGATCGTGAAACCCATCATGACCAGATGAGAAGGTGGCGTGATGCCAGTATGACCGAGGGATTATATCCTGTAAGAACAGCAGAGGAGTCAGAAGGGAGAAAGTGTACAGAGAAAGAACATAATGTAGAAATCAGAAGATATGGGGCGAATGAGTCTGATGACGATGTCTTAGAAGACATGCTCTACAAAAGACCACACCCGTATAGACGAGAACCAGCGGTAGGAACAGCAGTGACCCCGATGAGAGATACTTTGCGGATTATTAAGACAGAGGGTACCACCCCTGGGTTGAAAAGCAGTTGTTCTCTGGCGGAAAAAGAAAGAGAGAGAGATAGAGAGAGAGAAAGAGAGAGAGAGAGAGTGAGAGGAAGAGAGAGAGAGAGAGAGAGAGAGAGAGAGAGAGAGAGAGAGAGAAAGAGAGATAGAAAGGGAGAATGAAATGGAGGATGAAAAGACCAGAGAACTAGCAAGAACTACCTTTGAACTGACAGAGAACATCAGAGAACTGACAAAAAATCTTGAGGCAGTTACAGTGCCTGTGACAATAGGCCCGGTTATGCCGCTTTTTGAGAAGCAGAGGACGGGCGAAAGTGGTTTGACAGTACCATATGTGGGCAATAGATTGATTGTTCCTCCGGAGCAGGCATAAATGAGAGCAGGAGAAACACAGTGGAGAACGGGAGAAAATCAATGGAGACATACCATATGTGGAGGAGAATTGAGTGTGCAGACTAACTCAAGTTTGAATTCTGGATGTGTGGAAGGGAACAGAGGATCAATCTTAGAACCACAAAGAGTGACAGAACCAGGGGGTGCAGAAAAATATGTGGGAATAACTGCTGAAGATTTGAATGATTGGCTGAAGGCTTTGCAGAAGAAAGAAAAAGAATCCCAGGGAATTGATGTAGCTAGGCTACGTATGGAAATGGAGGAGATGATTGTAGGAACAATCCCTACAGAAACGCTGAAAAATTATCAGGAAGGGGAGATCCTCTTCCTGTGTAAGAGCATCACATGGAGAGCAAAGAACATACATGACAGGTTGAAAGGAATAGCCAGTGAAATGGGGATTGACATGGACAAGGTAAAAGCTTTACAAAAGCCTTACCGAGCAGATTTTACAGATAAGGACATTGAGAATCTGAACAATGCAGGCCGAACAGGGCAGATCAAGGAGATGATTGCTTTGTTGAGAAAATGGGGAGACGTAGAAAGATGGAGAGACAGATGGTACAGGAAGCGAGAGGATGGGACAGATAGAACTTACTCGACATTCCCCCTGAAAGAAAAGGAGAAAGCAGTGACAGCCGTCCCTATGAGGGAGATTCCAGGAGGTGGGTATGTACATGTGCCATGCATCAGACAGGATATTTTATCATTTACAAATGATTTTCCTCGACTAAGGGAAAAGCCCGTTGAGTGGTATAGACAGGTAGACAGATTTGTGAAGTTGTCAAAAGTGCTGTGGATTGACCTGAACAGTCTGTTTGATATCATTGTACCAGCAGACCTGTGGGCAGAATGTAAAATAGTCATAGACTGGCCCACTAAGGAATACCCGAGAGATCCAAAGACAAGAGCTCCAGATCCGGAGGTCATGAAGAAGTACGAGCAGTATATGGCCTTCTTGAAAAATAAGGTACCCCCCAAGGAAACAGATTGGGTTAAAATAGATCGAACACATCAAGAATTGAAAGAATCAGTCCATGCATATTATGAAAGACTAATATTAGCTTTCAAACAGTTCAGTGGAGATGAACATCTGGGTGACAAGGACCTGAGCCATTTTGTATATAGATTTGTGTATGGTTTGCGGCCGGAAATCAGTGAAATGATAAGGCAGCATACCGTAGACTGGCAGAGCAAGAAGATTGATGAAATTCTGAGACATGCAAAATACTTCAGTGATGAGATTGAGGCAAAGCAGAGGAAGCTAAAAGAAAAGGCAATGTGGGCACAGGTGAAAGTTGCAGAAAGACAGGAAGGTCAGTTGGTTGAAAAAGCAAATAACCCAGGAAATAAACCCAGGTTTGGTCCAGGAAAAGGGAAAGGAAACATAGAGGAAGCCAAGAAGAAGTTCCCATGCCACAACTGTGGAAAATTAGGGCACTGGAAATCCGAGTGTAAGAATCCACCGTCTACTAATGATGACAATCCATCATTGAATTCACAGGTGCAGAGTGAGGGGTGTGGTAAGTATCAGCAACAGCAGAAGGCTGCTAAGCAGCAGAATCAGGTGCCAAAACCACCCTTGCCTCAGAGAAGAGGATCCCAGAAGTACAGCCAAGAGTCGGGGTTCTACGATGAAGAGCAGGTAACCAAGCCAAAACGCGCAAGCGCTGTATCCCAATACTGGCTGAAAAATGAGGGAAGTGACTCTGAGGGTGACTTCTGACGGTGCCAAAGAGAGGTGGAGGAGTGCGTACTTGGCGCAACTCTAGAAATAGACCAGGCAGGGCCTTTTGTAGATGGGAAAATTAATGGTGAAAGTGTTACTTTTTTAGTTGACACAGGAGCCACAAGATCGACTGTCAGGTCAGCTGATATAAAGAATCTTCCTCTCTCGGATGAAGCAATCCAAGTAGTTGGGGTGTCCAACACACAGATTAAAACTCTACTTACTGAACCAGTAAGGGTTAAAATAAGGAAATTCTCAGACATGCACCGATTTGTGGCGTGTGACACTAGTCCTGTGAACTTGCTAGGCAGGGACCTGCTGTGCAAGATGAATTGCACTACTTTTTGTACTCCAGATGGAATAACCTTTGAAACACCAGATGAAGATGTTCTATACAGAATGACCATGGATAACAGGGAATGTGAGGCTTTGGGAACATATGCTATATTTAATCCAGATGCATTACCCCTAGAATTGAAACAGACAGTGAAAGCAGCAGTTTGGGATTTTACTGGAGAAGATGTAGGTCTGATGAGGAATGTAGATCCAGTAAAGATTACTGTAAAAGAGGGAGTGGTTTACCCAAACATACCACAATACAGACTTACACCTGAAATAATTGAAGGAATAACACCCATAATTGAGAAGATGATTCAGCAGGGGGTGTTAAGAGAAATATTGAGCAGCCCATGTAACTCACCAATAATGGGACTGAAGAAACCTAATGGAAAGTTCAGAATAGTACAGGATTTGAGAAAAATTAACAGGATTGTTGTGTCATGTTGTCCCATTGTGCCAAATCCATCAGTGATTTTGTATCAGATGCCCCATGATGCAGAATGGTATACTGTATTTGATTTGTGTCATGCTTTCTTTTCAATTCCATTGCATCATGACAGCCAGCCAATATTTTCTTTTAGATTTGGAGAGCGGATTTTGGCTTGGTGCCGAATTCCACAGGGGTATACAGAGAGCCCTTCAATATTTAATCAACTGCTGAAGAAATCTCTGGAAAGTCTAACAATGCCTGAAAATTCAGTTTTGGTCCAGTATATTGATGACCTACTTGTGGCATCAAAAACACGCGAAGCTTGTGAAGTAGACACCATTGCTTTACTAAATCACTTGGCAGATGGAGGATTGAAAGTATCTCCAGCCAAATTGCAATTCTGCAAGAAAGAAGTCCAGTACCTAGGACATAACATTGAGAAAGGTCTGAGAAAAGTGACCATTGACAGGATTAAAATCATTAGGGGAATGAGAGCCCCAATGACACAGAGAGAAGTGAGAATGTTCCTGGGTATGGTGGGTTATTGTCGTCAGTGGATAAGTAACTTTTCCCTGATTGCCAAACCATTGATTAAATTGACCAAAAGTGAGGTGAAAGACCCATTAGAACTAAACCCAGAAGAAATGGCTGCATTTAGAGAGTTAAAGGACAGACTATGTGAAGCTCCTGCCCTAGGAATGCCATATTATGAAAAATAATTTGAGCTGTATTGTAGTGAGAGAAATGGATGTGCACTTTCAGTGTTAATCCAGAAACATGGACGCCTGAGAAGGCCAATTGCCTACTTCTCAGCAACACTTGACCCAGTAGCTGTGGGTTTACCAGGTTGCCTGAAAGCAGTAGCTGCTACCTGTAAAAGTCTGGAACAAAGTGAGGGAATCATAATGGGATATCCTGTATGGGTATTTGTACCTCATGATGTGGCAATCCTTTTAACAAGGAGCCGGACACAGTTCATGTCTCATAGTCGGCTGACTAAATATGAGAAAGTCATACTTGGTGCAACCAATGTGAGCCTGGAGAGATGTGTGAATGTGAATCCAGCGACACTGTTGCCTGATGCTGAATGTGTGGGAATAAGAAATGAAGTTGATCATGACTGCCTGGATGTGCTTGATTACTGTACAAAACCAAGACCAGACATAAGAGATCTACCACTGCCTGAGAGTGATCATGTGTTGTTTGTGGATGGATCTTGCTTGAGAACGGATGAAGGAACGCTGAGTGCTGCATATGCTGTGTGTACAGTTTCAGGAGTTGTGGAAGCATCACCTTTGAAAGGAGTTAAATCCGCTCAGGTGGCAGAATTGGTGGCGCTAACAAAAGCCTGTAAAATTGGAAGAAGTGTAAGAGTGACTGTGATGACTGACAGCCAGTATGGCTTCGGAGTTGTCCATGATTTTGGCCAGCTATGGCTACAAAGAGGTTTCCTGACCTCAAGTGGAACTCCTATAAAGAATGCTGAAGTGGTTGGAAAACTGCTAGAGGCGATACAGCTGCCTAAAGAACTAGCAGTGGTAAAATGTGCTGCTCATGGTCAAGGTAATGATTTTGTCACCGTTGGGAATAAATTCGCAAATTACATAGCACAATACTGTGCAAGAAACAATCATTCCATTAACCGGAGTAAAGAAAGAGAAATATCTTCTTGTTCCTTGATGTTTACTAATGAGGTGGGAACATGGGAGGAAGTGAAACAGATGCAGGACGAGGCAGGAGACGAGGAAATGAAAGATTGGGTGAAAGCAGGTTGTGCACCAAGGGGAAAAGATCATGTATGGGTCTATAGGGATGGAAGACCAGTCATGCCAAATAGCCTGTTGTCAACAATGGCAAGGATGTATCATGGCCAAGGACATCTGGGGAGGGATGCTATGATAAGGGCCTTTAAGCAAACCTGATACAGTCCAAAGTTCAGGTTGATAGCAGAAAGTCTCTGTCAGAGATGTCTGATATGTCAGCAATTCAATCCTGGAAAGAAAACAGTGGTGAGCCTAGGAACAATAGGCAGAGAGGGAGGACCCTTCACAAGAATGCAGATAGACTTCATTGAAATGCCCCCAGTCAACAGATTGAGGTATGTCCTGGTGGTGGTTTGTCTGTTCTCCAGGTGGGTGGAGGCATATCCAACAAGAAGAAACGATGGGATAACAGTGGCCAAATTACTGTTAAGAGAGTTTATCCCAAGGTACGGGTTCCCAGTAACCATTGAATCAGACAGAGGAGGACATTTTTATAATGAAATCATGGGTCTAATCTGTGAAGCATTGAGTGTACAGCAGAAGCTACATTGTGCTTACCGACCAGAGGCTTCTGGTGTGGTTGAACAAATGAATGGTACCATCAAAAACAGAATTGGCAAAATGTGCCTAGCTACAGGAATGAAATGGCCCGATGTCTTGCCTCTAGTCCTGATGACCATTAGGTCTACTCCAGACAGAACAACAGGTTTGAGTCCACATGAAATTATCATGGGACGTGCTATGAGACATGCATTTGTACCAGTCAACAAGTTGATGACTATAACTGATGACATGATTTTGGATTACTGTAAGGGCCTGGCTGACGCAGTTCATTCTGTGTTTCACCAGGTTGGAGAAGACGCCACCACACTTGAAAAGAAACCAGCCCATGATCTGAGCCCAGGGGACTGGGTAAGGATAAAAGTCCACAGGAGAAGGAATTGCCTGGTTCCAAGGTGGGGAAGGCCAAGAAAAGTCATTCTGACCACAACAACTGCTGTGAAGTGTGCTGGAGTGAAAAATTGGATACATGCAAGTCACACACTGAGAGTTCCAAATCCAAGAGACGGCACTGGAAAAGAATACTTTGAGGAATCAGATTCCAGTGATGATGCAGACAGCGAGACAGTAAGAAGGAAAAAGAATCCTGAAAGTGGGGAAAATGAGTCAAGAGAAATTTTCATCCCACCAGAAGAGGTTCTGAAAAGAACAGTGCAAACTGCAGAGGCGAGTTCAGATTCTGAAGAAGTTCCTGAGGTTCCAACTAACGGTAACCAACACAAAAAGAAAGAAAGGAAAGAAAAGAACATTCCAACAGAAGTGAGACCTGAATCAAATGAGGAAATTGGACAAGTTCCACCTGAGATAAATATTGAAGAAGAAGGGACAGACCAAGACAGAGAGGGACAGATTGCGGAAAAACCCAGAGGAGGTGTAGGGAACATCAACAACAAGCTAGGTGAAGGGACAAGTAGACAGCAAGAAGATTGCGTGTCGGAGACCCGAGGAGGGACAGAAGTAGGGAAATCTCAATTGGTGGAAAAAGAGACTGTTGGAGAAAAGGAAGTTGTTGGAGAAAAGAAAGCTGTTGATGAACAAAAGGCATCTGAAACAGAGTCTGATGAAAGTGATAATGAGATACATGGAGGACGAGTTCTGAGAAAGAGAACTTGGCTTGGAGAAAGAAACAATAAAGAGGGAAAACAAAAGAGAAATGCTAAAGGAGATCTTTGGCCGAATAAGATAAAGAGATTGAGGTATAGACTGACACGAGTTAACTCTTCGAAAGCTGAACAAGTGAACGAAGTGTCAAGTCAAAATCCTACTAAAGAAGAAGAAACAAAGATACCTGAGAGAACTAAAAGAATAAGGAAACCAAACCAGAGGTACAAGTCACCGGAATGGACGTATCTGGCACTGCCTGAACAAGGAGAAGAGGCAGACAGTCAAGGAAGTCCAGAGGAGGCTTTACTGAAAGAGGTTGCTGAAGAAGAGGCTGTGGGAATCTTGAGAGTTATCTTGTCCGACATTGGAGAAGAGACGGATGTTCAGGACCTGATACAGTTTGATGATGATGAAGAAACAGTGAAAAGTGATGAAAAAAAACCCCACATTGAGTAAAATCCAAGGAAGTCACTTGAAGAAGAAAGTAAAGAAGTAAAATTAAGAATTAATAGATTGTAATAAACTGGTGGGTACTTGCTGCCCTAAAAGGTTCGGTAGAGGAGTAGAAGAGGCTAAGTCAAAAGACACGGTCAAATTAACAAAATGGCTAACACTGAGAATAATAAAAGTAGATGTACCTTTCTGAAAAGATGGTGCAAGATGTGCTGCTGCTGTACAGGTTTCTTAATGCTGCTTTGGAGCGTGCTTGCTCTATTGACTTCTTTTAGAGTCACTATAGACACTTTAGAAGGTCATACTGAGAACAGAACTAATATAAGGAAGAGTTCACAGAAGATAGTACCAACTAGAACTAGCAATGTACATATACATAAGGATAGGTCAATTAATGATTTTTCTAGCAATGTTTTTTCTAAATTGTTGTATGAATACGTGAAGACAATGGAAGTAAGGGATTGCTACGTTTGCATGCTGTTACCTGCCTCTGTTTCGGAAGGAGTGACTTATCATCATCTTCCGGCTACGTATGGAATTTCATGTAGTGTGTTGATTAGTATATTTTATCAGTTAGGGAGATTAGATTATAATATGTCTAATATAGATAATATTCTTGGGCAATTGCCTATGAATAAAGCACTGAATCCTGCAAAAGAAGCTAACACTTTAGGTGAGATTTTTTTAGAAACAAAAGAATTAACCTTAGAATATGTTTTTAGAAACAATTTAACTTGCAGTTTGAAGGGAGAAGAGAAGAATTTTCTAGACATGGTTGAAAGAAGAAGGTTGAACATGCACAAGAAAGCAGAAGGGCATAAAATGAGTGACACAATGTGGGATATTGAGAAAGAAAAGGAGTTGAAAAATGGAGCCAGTCCAACTATGGCTATAGATGCCCCACAGAAAGGCAAACTGTGACTTACTAGGAAGAGATCCCAGTATGATTATTATTTCATAGGGACTAGTGAGTGCCATGATACATACTTTATTGCAACCGGATGGGGATTTAGAGGAGGAGAAGATCCAGTTTTTCCGGGAGTGTATTATATTTGTGGGAACAAGGCTTATTACCGTTTACCTGACCATTGGTTTGGCACATGTTATATTGGCCTGGTCTTTCCAAAGATTTTTCACATGGATAGAGTAGATGATGCTGAACATACTAATCCATTAACACGTTATAGAAGAGAAACATGGACAGAAATTGTAGGAGATATTTTTGGAGCTTTAATTCCAGCAGTGGGAATTTCTTTGAATGCATTTGGCATTCGGAAGCTATCAACAGTGGTGGATCGCTTGTCAACAAGCACCGCTGGAGGCTTTCTTTTGGTTAATACAGAAATGGTTGCTTTGCGTGCTATGGCGATGCAAAATCGACTTGCCCTTGACATTCTTTTGGCAAAAAAGGGTGGGGTCTGTGGAATGCTGAAAGTCCAACATTGTTGCACTTACATTCCTGACGAAAGCAAAGATCTAAGAGTTTATATCAAAAATATTACTGATTTACATGAAGAATTAGTACCACTGGAAGCTGAAAGTATCTGGACTAAAATGGCTAATAAGATGATTGCTATTAAGAATTTTATAGCTAAAATAGGTAGCACCATTTTTGGTAAGATATTATTTCCATTAACATGTGTAATAGTTGCATTATTGATTCTTAGATTAGCGTGTATGTGTTGTAGATATAGAAGGAATAAAAAGAAAATTCCAAAGAAAATGTTAAAAGGAGACAAAAGAAACCAGAAAGAGATTCACAAGAAATAGAATTAGAAGAGATAAGAGAAAGCATGTATATAGAAACTAAGAAAGAAGATGAGATGGAAACAAGAGTTTGAAAAGAATGAACAAGAAGATATTTTGAATTCTTCAAAAAGGGGGAATTAAATTGATTTTTGGGTTTTTGATTTTTGTGGTGATAAGATATCACCAAAGGGGGGATTGATGGAGCAGGGTTTTTACTTTAAAACCGAATACCTGTTTCATTTTCGCATGTTATAATTAAAAGTACTACTGATTAATTATTAACTACTAAAGATATGTCAAAGTCGTGTCTAATCAACCTTATTAACAGAAGAATTACACGTGGGAACGCTATTGCATGGCTAAAATAATAAGTGAACTAAGTTGGTGAGCAATTGACGAAATAGATATTGCTTATGTGATGTTACTGTGTTTTGCGCTTATAATTAATATGCATTAATGGCTTTTGATATCGCAAATGGCTAGATAAATACATACACATAAGGGTATTAGCAGGGGAATAACACTGTATAATAATTTCTGTGCAGTAATTTTGTTTTATGTTCTATTTCACTTAAGTTGATCAATGTGGCCTACCAGAAAATGGCTACCACCCGCAGCCTGCATTCGAGTTGATGGAAATTTTTGCAAGGAAGCTTCACGCTGCCTGTGACCTTGCCCTCTCGACAAAACTGAAAAGCCATGATCATGACGACAAACCCAGGACGGATGCCAAGAGCCCCTGAACATGATATTTGTTACAAAACCGAATACTGAACTTATGAACTGATGATCCCACGACTGGGATACAAATTATCTAAAAGAGACATCCGTAGAAGTAACTAATTAGTTATGGACCCCTTATTTTCTATTCATTATTTGGGACAATCTAAGTGTGAGAAAATCTCGCACAGTATCTCAAATGTACCAAGATGACATTATTTCCGCCATTCATCCGTTTTGAACAATGAATTGTAACATTACAGAATGTAAATTTTAGTATAAATATTAGTAGACTAGAGAGGTCTAGCGCCACTTCTTCCCGAACTGATGATCCGAGGTCCCGATGCTGACGGAGAGGATGGTGACTATACATGACAGCTAGAAACTCTGATTGAATTACTGAGGACCGGTTCTGACTTAGGATCTGACTTTTAGCCAGAATAGGTAAATATGAGAGAAATTAATTTGCATTTAATTGGCTTTTCTTACAATTTTAGATAAACAAATATTCTGTTTGAATCTCTGTGTCGGGTGGTTATTTTATTGTCATGTTCATTGAATTTATTTGCATTATTTGAAATGTTTTCGCCAGATTTATAAGCAACTAGTAGATGCCATTGACCTCTGGGTACATGCAGATTGGTTAGGTATTGAAAGTGTTTCTCCTTATACAGGGCATGGATAGAGTGGTAGAATGAATATTGGTGTAATGGGCCCCACCAGCGTGTGATGTGTGTATGCATGTGTGACTGTGAAATCACTCCATCTGTGGAAGTAGAGGGGATTCGGAAGCTCCGATCTGCACCACTGGCAGAGACGCTAGTAGTTCGCAAAAAGTACTACTATATAGAATGTTTTCTATTTTCTGATGGGCTTTTCTGAGACATGATTAATTGGGCATGTTTTTAATCAACATATAGTACTAACATGAGAAATTATTTCATAAAAGGCACAGTGCACTTTAAGTCTCTGGAGAAACCATTTCCTCGTTTAACTATTCTTGGGTAGTTCCTAACTTTAGGTGCTGTGGTTTTGTACCATGGGCAACCAAGGTTAAAGGAATGAAACACTGCACAGCTAGAATGAGAATGGGTTTTTCCGATATGTGGTTCCACCTGCGCTTCATCCCTGGTGGCTAGTGATGACCTTAGGTTCGTATCCGCTTTGTTGTGCCTGTAACTGTCTGCCCGCTCCTCATCTGTGCCCCCCTGCCCCCCGCTCACCGCTTTGCTTCTGCGCCCCCGTTTGATTCTGTACCCCTCGCCAACTGTGCCCCCTTTTATTTTGTACCACTTGTGCTGACTTACATGCCTTCTGTGACTTCTGTGCCCACTTTATTTTGTACCCCTTATGTTGACTTCTGTGCCTTCTGTGACTTCTGTGCCCCCTTTTGATTCTGTACCCCTCACCAACTGTGCCCCCTTTTATTTTGTACCCCTTGTGTTGACTTCTGTGCCTTCTGTGACTTATGTGCCCCCTTTTGATTCTGTATCCCTTGCCTACTGTGCCCCCTTTTATTTTGTACCCCTTGTGTTGACTTCCGTGCCTTCTGTGACTTCTGTGCCCCCTTTTGGTTCTGTACCCCTCGCCAACTGTGCCCCCTTTTATTTGGTACCCCTTGTTTTGACTTCCGTGCCTTCTGTGACTTCTGTGCCCCCTTTTATTTTGGACCCCTTGTGTTGACTTCTGTGCCTTCTGTGCCCCCTTTTGATTCTGTACCCCTTGCCAACTGTGCCCCCTTTTATTTTGTACACCTTGTGCTGACTTCTGTGCCCCCTTCTTGAGTCCGTGCCCCGTGCCTGTCTCCTTTCCCCCATCCCCGCCGCTGCTTCCCCTGCGGCCCGCCCCCTCCGCGCCCATTCGCTCCACCCGACAATCACCTCCCGCCTCCCAGCTGCTCCTCCCTCCCCACCTCCCCATATATGGTGGCCGCTGCGCGGTGAGGAGAGCGACCCTTGACCTTCCCTGGTGGGTCACTCTCCCCTGCTGCAGCTCCACCTGTACCCCTGCTGCCATCTACTGCTGCTGTTGTAGTCGAGGCCCTCCACCACCCGCAGGCTTCCACCTGCGCCTCATCCCTGGTGGCCAGTGGTGGCCTTAGGTTCGTATCCGCTTTGTTATGTGTGTCTGTAACTGTCTGCCCGCTCCTCTTCTGTGCCCCCCTGCCCCCTGCTCGCCACTTTGCTTCTGCGCCCCTGTTTGATTCTGTACCCCTCGCCAACTGTGCCCCCTTTTATTTTGTACCCCTTGTGCTGACTTCTGTGACTTCTGTGCCCCCTTTTATTTTGTACCCCTTGTGTTGACTTCTGTGACTTCTGTGCCCCCTTTTGATTCTGTACCCCTCGCCAACTGTGCCCCCTTTTATTTTGTAGCCCTTGTGTTGACTTCCGTGCCTTCTGTGACTTCTGTGCCCCCTTTTATTTTGTATCCCTTGTGTTGACTTCTGTGCCTTCTGTGACTTCTGTGCCCCGTTTTGATTCTGTACCCCTCGCCAACTGTGCCCCCTTTTATTTTGTACCCCTTGTTTTGACTTCTGTGCCTTCTGTGCCCCCTTTTGATTCTGTACTCCTCACCAACTGTGCCCCCTTTTATTTGGTACCCCTTGTGCTGACTTCCGTGCCTTCTGTGACTTCTGTGCCCCCTTCTATTTTGTACCCCTTGTGTTGACTTCTGTGCCTTCTGTGACTTCTGTTCCCCCTTTTGATTCTGTACCCCTCGCCAACTGTGCCCACTTTTATTTTGTACCCCTTGTGTTGACTTCTGTGCCCCCTTCTTGAGTCTGTGCTCCGTGCCTGTCTCCTTTCCCCCGTCCCCGCCGCTGCTTCCCCTGCGACCCCGCCCCCTCCGCGCCCATTCGCTCCACCACACACTCACCTCCCGCCTCCCAGCTGCTCCTCCCTCCCCACCTCCCCATATATGGCAGCCGCTGCATGACCGCACAGTGGACGCGCGCAGCGGGCGTGCCTAAGGCAAGCCCATCTGCGTCCGTCCGCACCTGGACCGCGCCCAGCACCAGCACCCCTGCCCCCCGCACCAGCCACGAAGACCGCCTCCGCTACAACGCCAACACGCTCGTCGCTCTCAACCCAGAAAGGACCCACACCTGCTGCAAGGCTGCCCCGAAGCGCACCCATGGTCCCTTCACCTGCCTGAACTGCAGCTTCTCCTGCCTCGAAAGCGCCGAGACACCCGCCATGACGGAACCCAACCAGCTTAGATTCATCCTGATCAACACCCACTCCGCACACAAACACGCCGTCGAGCTCTGGGACCTACTCGACACCGCATCCCCGGACATCGCCTTCTTGACCGAGACCTGGATGAATGAAGCCTCCTCGCCAGACATCGCCATAGCCATCCCTGACGGGTACAAGATCACCCGCAGAGCCCGCACCAACTGGGCCGGAGGAGGAATCACCATCGTCCACAAAAACACCTTCAGGGTTTCAACAAACACCAACGACACCCTCAGCACCGCCGAACACATGCACTTCCAGATCCACATGGACCCTAAGACCACCCTAAGAGGCACCCTCGTCTACAGACTGCCCGGACCCTGGCCTCAATTCTGCGACTCCATCGCCGACCTCATCAGCACACACGCACTGACCTCCACCGACTACATCCTCCTTGGAGACCTGAACTATCATCTGGAGAACTACAACGACAACATCTCCTCCACCCTGATTGACAACCTCGCCAACCTCGGACTAAAACAGCTCGTCACGACGCCGACCCACATCGCTGGTCACACACTTGATGCCATCTTCTCCTCAAGCCCCCAGGTCACCTTCAGCCACACCTCCGAACTCACCTGGACAGACCACCACTGCATCCACTTCTCCTTTCGAAAACCCCTCACACACCACCGCACCCTTCAGACCTCCCGCCACTGCTGGGGCAAAGTCACTGAAGAAAAACTACAGACAAGCCTCACACTCAACCCTCCGACCAACCGCGATGATGGCGCACTCACCCTCGAACGCTGGATGAACGACTGTGCCAACACCGTAGCCCCGCTGAAAAAACCCACCAACAGAGACACCAGCAAAAGAGCCAGCTGGTTCACCCCGGAATTCCTCGACTTAAAGCGCACCTGCCGGAAATTGGAGAACATATGGCACAGCGACAAGACGCCAGACAGCCGCGCTGCCTACAAAGACGCCATCCGCAACCACCACCACCTCATCAGGACCGCCAAAAGGACCTCCTTCACAGACCGCCTTGACAACAATGTACACAACAGCAAGGAGCTCTTCAACATCGTGAAGGAACTCTCCAACCCCAGCTCCAGCGCCAACGACATCCCTCCATCGCAAGCCCTGTGCGACTCCCTCGCCACCTTCTTTCACCGAAAAATCACCAACTTCCATGACAGTTTCAAACCCCGGACAACCCCTGTGGGCCTCGTTGCACCGGACCCACCGCACCCCACCATCCACGACTCCCTGACAACCTGGGCCAACGTGAGCATCGAGGACACAATTAAGACCATGGGCACAATCCACTCCGGATCCCTGTCCGACCCTCTCCCACACCACATGTTCAACAAAGCCGGCAATTCCATCGCACCCCACCTGCACCACATCATCAACCTCTCCTTCGAGACTGCTACCTTCCCTGAGAACTGGAAGCACGCAGAGATCAACGCCCTACTGAAGAAACCCAAGGTGGATCCGAGCGACCTCAAGAACTTCCAGCCCATCTACCTGCTTCCGTTCCCAGCAAAGGTCATCGAGAAGATAGTTAACACCCAGCTCACCCGTCACATCAAAGACAACAACATCCTGGACCCCTCACAATCAGGATTCCGCAGCAACCACAGCACCGAGACCGCCCTCATCGCCGCCACAGACGACATCAGGATCCTTCTAGACAACGGCGAGACGGCAGCCCTCATCCTCCTGGATCTCTCTGCCGCCTTCGACACCGTCTGCCACCACACACTACGCACGCGACTCCAAGACGCAGGGATCCGGGAGAAGGCCTTGGACTGGACCACCTCCTTCCTCTCCGGCAGAACTCAGAGAGTCCGCCTCCCCCGTTCTGGTCCTAGGCCTCCGAGTTCATCTACCGCGTCCCACAAGGATCCTCTCTCAGCCCGACGCTGTTCAATGTCTGCATGGTACCACTAGCACGTATCGCCCGACAGCACAACCTCAACATAATCTCCTACGCCGACAAAACACAGCTGATCCTCTCCCTCACCAAGGACCCTCTCACCGCCAAATCCAACCTCCACTAGGGAATGAAGGCAGTTGCCGACTGGATGAAGGAAAGCCGACTTAAGCTGAACTCAGACAAAATGGAGATCCTCATCCTTGGGTCCAACCCCTCAGCATGGGACGACTCATGGCGGGCCGCATCACTGGGGACCCCCCCGTCCCCCACCGACCACGCACGCAACCTGGGAGTCATCCTCGACTCAAACCTCACCATGACCAAACAAGTCAATGCAGTCTCCTCCACCTGCTTCAACACCCTCCGCATGCTCCGCAAGATCTACAGATGGATCCCAACAAACACAAGGAAAATAGTCACCCAGGCCCTAGTCAGCAGCAGACTCGACTACGGAAACGCCCTCTACGCCGGAGCTTCATCCAAGCTCATCAACAGACTACAAAGAATCCAGAACGCCTCTGCACGCCTGATCCTCGATGTCCCGCGACGCGACCACATCAACCCCACCTGAGGAACCTGCACCGGCTCCCCGTCGACAGGAGAATCTCCTTCAAGCTCCTGATCCACGCACACAAGGCACTCCACAAAACCGGCCCAGCCTATCACAACAGTCGGCTCTCCTTCTACGTACCCAACAGGAAATTCCGCTCCGCTGACCACGCCCTGGCCACGGTCCCGCGCATCCGTGGAACACCCTCCCCCTCTACTTATGACAAACCGAAGACCTGCTGACCTTCAGGAGAAAACTCAAGACCTGGCTTTACGATCAGTAGCAGCAGCACCCCCCCCCCCAGCGCCTTGAAACCCTTACGGGTAAGTAGTGCGCTTTACAAATTAACTGATTGATTGATTGATTGGTTAAATGGAAAGATCTTTTTGTTTTAAAACAGCATTCGACATTAAGATGAGAAATGATTTGACCTCTGACCATCAAATAGCAATCCGGACAATAGAAGGATTTAGCAGGGCACATAGGCACTTTTTGACAATTTTGCACAAAAGGATTAATGGCTTAACTAATAATAGGTAACATAGGACACATTAGGTGTGAGGGGCCTATTAAGTGCGAAAAGACTTATGACACCAAAATATTGTAATTGGGTCTTTAAATCAGTTTTTTACTCTGAAGCTTTAAATAGACCAAGGAGGTTTCAACTGTATTTTAAGATGTGCTTTTAAAATGAAATTTATGTACTAAAGCTGGTGTTAACAGCCCACAGCACCAGTTTACCTGTGTTAGCAGCCGCAAAAAACATCGCCACAGATGACCCCCGCAACTATCGCTAATGAGATGCAGAGTAGGGGTTCCCGTGCCAAAATCCGTGACAACACCACTCCACAACATTCACAATGACCAGCCAGAACTGCGATGAGAACACAAAACAGGTGATAAGGCGTGTTAGCAGCAGGAAAATAACACCTGCCCTGACCTGGTACAAAGTCGGACCACAGCCTGCACCACAAAAGGGAGCACAGCCCACAACTACATCGGAAGGGCAACAGATGCACCCGGGCAACTGAACATGCAGCCCGGAGGGCCGGAAGGCCAACAAAACCAAAACAAAAGATATGTGAAAGTGCTCTAGTTAAGGACCAATTAGGTCTTGGAACATGGTATGTGATAGTATTCTTGCTAGGTGTATTAAACTTTTCCAGACTGGGGTATTGTTAATTTATAAAGATGTGGTCCACATTATTTGTCTTATTTTTTCTTATATTATTTGTCTTATGCTTCCTATAGTTCTTCCTCTGTTGTGCCTATGTTGATTGGTTAGGCACTCCCTATTAGCCACATCTACTTTATAAACCTCCCTTATGTTCTTATTTAATGTGGACTTTGCCCTCACCTTGGCAGAAACTAGATATACACCCTTCCTTATCCAGCCACCTTTAAAACCCACCATCACCGCACCCCTAATAAAGACAATTAGGTTCTCAAACTGCTTCACAATGTACTGAGCTGTTTGATTAATCTGGGATTTCAAAAGCTCCACCATACCACACTAACCCACACTCATCCCTACAGTAAGTTAGCTGATTGTTCTGCCAATGGTGAAGAACCAGAACCTTTTGGGCCTGGCGGCACAGGGTACGCCCAAAGTCTCCGGAGTACACTTGCTTCGCTACACAGAGACACGGGACACTCTGTCGGCGTTAGAAGATCAGATTTATTCAGCTACAGCTAGTACAGTTATCCTAGAAGTACACAAAGTAGGTTCTCAGGAGACTGCCACTTCACTCTGTGGCGCATCGGGTTTTATACCATACAATGTTACAATCATTAATAAAATGCATTCCCAGAGCATACAAGAAAGAGCCAATAAGGAAAGTTGGAAAACAATGCGGAACCAATAAGAAAGGTTTGAAAACAGAAGTGTCAGATGACTCGAAGAGACCTCTGCTCCAACTGTGTTTGTCACCCCTCCCTCAAGCTAATACATTAACAGATTCATAACTAACTTGCAGGTGGCGAGATACGTTTGTGTGTGTTGGAGGACAGTTGTGAAACGAGAGAATGCTAGCAGGAGACAGTGAAGGCCAGTCGATAAGATAAGGTCAGGAAAGAATAGTGTGACAACAGATAGTTGAGACAGGGATTAGAAAAGCCAGACAGGGATTAGTGAACTCGGCTAGTTCTAACACCAGCTTTGCAAATAGAGGCAAAAGGTGTATTTCGACACCAGGCTACAGGAAAAGCAGAATAGACTGTGGGCCCGATTCACAGAATTAACTTAAGACTAAATCCTAAACTTACTACTTTGTGGTATTCACAGAATGCACTTATTACTTTTGGTATTCACAGACTGCACTTACTACTTTTGGTATTCACAGAATGGATTTACGACTACTAACTTTACGTCCGCACTCAGGCGGAGCTTACGGCCCGGAGGCGGGGCTTCCGGCCCGAGTGCGTACGTAAAGTTAGTAGTCGTAAATCCATTCTGTGAATACCAAAAGTAGTAAGTGCAGTCTGTGAATACCAAAAGTAGTACGTGCATTCTGTGAATATCACAAAGTAGTTAGTTTAGGATTTAGTCTTAAGTTCATTCTGTGAATCGGGCCCTTTGTTCGCCGTGCTGCCTGAGTGATGGCAACACATAATGGCGGCGGGCCACAAAATGGCGGGTCGATTCGATCGTGATCGAAAATCGAAGTTCCTCAAAAATGGTCTCTTAAATATGCACCACAATGCAGTGAGTGCAAGAGTGGTTTGTGATCGCCAAGTGCTAAATCACCTGGCACTAGACCCTTTATTATGTCAAACCTTTCAGAAGAGATTATGACATAGTCAATCTGTGTCGCCACCCTCCCATTGTCAAAAGCGAACTGGGCTGGCTGGTCCCCTACACATCTGACATTGATAATAATCTTATTCAAGCTGTCTAACAGTGTATCTAATTCCCTACCAAACCCATCCCCCCTGCTTGCAAGGCGGAACCTAACACAGAATCCCCAAAGCATTTATTTTCTTCAATCGTAACTCATCCTTTGATGGCATAGGGTGAATCTTCGCATTAAAATCGCCCATCAATAAGATTGGCACATTAGGGAAGGTCAGGTTAACCTTATCCATTAATACGGCCAGCTCTTTTAATGTTTTTCTTGACTTTTTTTCTGGGGGAAGTACATATTAATTAATACTAATTCTGGACAACCAGTTTATTCCCTCCTTATCATTTTATTTTAATGACAGTCCAAATACTGATATTGCTTCATCTGCTACCATCCTGGAATAAAAATGGACGAGCACAACTGGCCATGAAGCAGCAATGGCACTGGCTTTGGGAAGAACAACCAGCGAGATGTCTTTCAAGGGCATTTTGGCCAACTGAGGGATGGATTTAAAAAGAGATAAAATTCATTATCTGTTTAACACACATTTTGAATCCCGGTCAGCAAAACCAATTGAAGATGCCAATCAACTTCCTCATAGGGGTTAAGTAGAATTCCCTTACCCCACCATTGATCAGCCTCCGGCCTAATGATCTCAGCTCCAGCAGCCATGGTCAGTATGGCCTTAACATATGAGGGCTCTGATATATCCTGGCCCATCTTCACTGGCTTATAAACAGGTTCATTTTACACCGTCAATGATTCGGAACCAGTTTCGGAGACTGGCCTTAAATGCTCTTAGCAATTTCCTGCCAGACAACTTAAAACAACAAGCTCTCTCTCTTGATCCGATATGATATCTGAGGATATACGTTTAAAATCAATATGCGGATATTTACAGATTAAATTATGAAGCCATGCTGAAAAAAATCAAAGATCTATTGGATAAATGGATACTTCTTCCCCTCACATTGATTGTTCACATAGCACATATAAAGATGTTGATTTTACCATTGCTAATTTTTCTTTTTTTTAATATTCCGATTAAAATCAATACGATGTATTTTGAAGAGCTGGAAAAAAATGTCGCCAGTTTATTTGGAACAAGAAAGCGCCATGGGTAACATTATCTATACTTCAATTTGACACTAGTTGGGGTGGACTTGGACTTCCTCATATCCGTACTTACAGTGAAGCAGCATTCTTGGATATAATTGTTCACTTAATCGACAGGAAGGGATCCTTGGATAGCTTATTTAATAAGATGGTTCAGGAAGCAAGGTCACAGATTCTGTTTTTATCAAAACAGCAAAACTTTTTTTTAAAAAGGGAGATGCAAGACGCTCCAGACGTTTAGTAATAGGCTAATTTTGCAGGGTATGAATATTTGCGGCTCACAGAAAGCAGAAGTTTGGGCTTAAAATCCAGAATAGCCGTTTAAGATTTTGGGAAACTACAGGATTTAAAGAACTGGGCCTCTTTTTAATTGGAGGGGGATGTATTAATTGGCATGAGATTTAAGCTAGATGCGGAAATCAGAGCAAGCTTTTCTTTTTTGGCTATCTTCAGGTTAGACAGCTATTGAATAAATATTCATTTCTAGGCAATACAGGTACCTCTCCTGTATTAGCTGCTTTGTTTAGAAGTTAGAACTACATTAAGTGGTATTGGAAATTGGAATCGATCACTACGAAATCAATGGCAGCCCCTTTTGATTACCAATTTTCTCGAAAAGATAAAACAGGAAACACAATGTAATTTTTCAGATGGGGAGTGGCAAGCCATTTCGCAATATGGTAGTAAGGCATTAAGAGCGGCAAATTTTAAAAGAATGGCATTTTTATCTCGCTAGATGGCTTAATACACTCCTAAAGCACTCCATAAGATGTATCCTGAGGTGGAGAACAAATGTTTCCGGCGTCAGCAGGTGGAAGAGGAATGCTGGTTGCATGTCTGTTTTACATGCCCAATAGTAAGACTGTTCTGGGAGAAAATCTGTGTTGAGTTTAGCCATGGCCTGCAGAGAAGGGTGGAACATGAGGCTGAGTTAGCACTCTTTGGTTTATTAAAGCAGAGAAAAACCCGGCGAATAACTAGCGGGGAGGAAATGTTTTCAGCAATTACTTCCTTGGTGGCCCGCTCTCTGATACTTCAGAACTGGAAGACAACCAAAGTACCAACATTTCTAGAATGGTATGCAAAAAAACGTCGAGTAAGAATGTTTGAAGAGGATTATGTGAAAAGGGTTGGAGCTAGCAAAAGATATATCTCAGTATGGAAGCATTTGGACAAGATAGAAAAAAATCTCCAAGGGTGAATACACCTAACTGGCTTTTTAGTAACTTATTTACTCACACGTGCACTATGAAAAGTATCGGATAGAAGATAAGTCAATGTATTAGATCGATGTATTAACAATGCATTAGATAGGAAGTATGGAAAATGTAGAGATTTTTGCACGCTGCACTTGCAATTTATTATTAAAGAAAAATCTTGATAATGTGATAATGTTTGCTAGAAGAATATTTTGAATAACGGCGTTGATTGTAGAATTATGAAATCTATTGTGTGTATCAGTATCTTTTTTGCTAAGCTCAATAGAATAAAAAAAAAAAGATTCATAATGATGTGAAGACAGTAATGTGGAAGGAGATTAGAAAGTGGTCTGACCAGTCAAATTGAATAGAAGTTAATCATTTGTGGATGTATGAACAATGGTGGAGGGGCCTCTTAGGCAGTCTAGCAGCCTTGCACTGCCAGCTTGCTTGACCTGTGTGTGGGCTTTTTCAGTCCCCTGGGCCATGATGGGATCAAAAATACCATAAATTAATTAATTAATTAATTAATTACCTAAATAAAAATAAAAAAATACAATAGGTAGACAATCTTACTCAGTGACAGAACTAGAAGATAAAAAAGTAAAGAGCACGTTTTGTACATTTTAAGATGACTTCGGCATGGTCAGTGCTACATTAACCAGCTGTTTTACATGTCAATCACAAATTACTGCATGAGACAAATTACCTTGTTGGAACACTCAGTATATCACTTGACTGTAATTCAAGAGATCAGTACACTGAAGCTGGCTAGAGACTTATATAAATGTGATTAATTTTCTTATATTTTATCTATGGTTGCACTAGTTGTACTGGCAGGTTGTGGCTGCAGTTTAATGACTAACATGTTTAGTCATTCCCAGGTCTGACAAAGAACACTGCATGATAACACTTAGGTTTGTGGTCGAAAATTACATCATTAACCTTTCTTAGGGCATATTTTGACAATGTAAGCAACCACGCTCCCATTCCCCTACACTTCTCAGTGTAACAGAGCAGCTGAATTAGGGTTAGCATATGCCACCATGCATTCAGGGATGTAATGTCCCTTGTTATATTTTTTTTATTATCTACATCAATATTTTAGATGTGTTATTGCAGTTGGATAAAGTGGCTTGAATCAGGCTACAACATGCAGGAAGTGGAAGTAGTATTAAACCAAAGCCCAGACCAAAGCATAATGCTTCCTGGTGACACTGAGACAAATAGAAAAGTAATTGGTACAATGCTTGTGTTAAAGTCAGCCATATTGGTAATTTGTCTTGGTCATAATCCATTCCATTGCAGCTTTGTCCACTGTCCGTAACAGATAGCCATGGCTCTGCACCAATAGGAGCAGTCCAGCCCGACCAGCCAGGCCACATCTCCACTGATTACAAACAAAAACAATCCCAGGCAGGTTTCAACTTTTTGGGCTTCCTCAGTGAAGCGCATCTTGATTACTTTGGGACAGAGGAGTGGAATTATCTGGTCCAGTCCTTCTCTTATTGCTTTTGGGACATCTACTGCTGCTGCTCTTAGCAGACCAACTGGAATCCTTCTTTGCTTTTGAAGCAGAAAACCATCCTCCTGCCTTTGCTGCTAGTAGGAAGCTGCACATTCTAACCATCCTACATGCTGTAAGGCTCACAACTTGCAGTAGCTTCCATAAGGTCCTGAAGAAGGTCACCACACCTCTGTTGAGTGTATTAGGCTGAAACATGCCGACCTAATTTTCACAGAATGGCAAGTTGAATTCTCTCCTGTCATAGTTTGGTTTTAATCCTGGTCAGGGGCACCCTATCAAAGTCTGTTGCATACCCTTGAGGTAATTTGACATCACACTCACTTTGCTCGGCACCCCTCATCACACTCAGCTCACCTGAGGTATTTAGTATACCTCTCCTACCAAAAAACATCCATGAGCTCCTCCCTCTCAGTGAGGGGGTTGTAGCTAAGCCTGGGCAAAGCACTACACTACGCTCGCGTAGTTTGCGAAGTTCGCGCTACTTCGCACTACGCGAATTGCACGTAGCACAGTGCGAACACGCGTAGCGTAGTGTTGCGTAGTGCTGCGGTAATTTTTTGCTTTCTCGCGGTCCTCAACGTCAAGTTGGCGACCGCGAGCAAGCAAAATGACATCCCGGCGAGACTTTTTCCTTTTTCGCGATCAGCAACATCAAGTTGGCGATCGCGAGCATGGAAAATAAACCTCCCGGCGAGATTCCCAACGCGGGGAGGTAAGGTTTCTCATTGCGAGTGGTCGCGTATGCTCGCGACCGCTCGCGATGAGAAACTACCAGTTCGCGTTGAGAAAGCTGCCGCTCGAGTAAAGATCTACTCGAGCAGCAGACAACTACAGCTCGCACTGTGCAAGATGCCATTTTCAATGATTGCACAGTGCCGGTTGCTTGTCCGCACTGTGCAATCATTGAAAACGACATCTGGCACAGTGCGAACAAGGTACTACGCAGTTCGCGAAGTGCTACGCGTAGCTCGCGTAGTGCGAAGTACACTTTGCGTAGCTTCGCGAAGTGCTACTTCGCGAACTACGCCCAGGGTTAGTTGTAGCCCACATTATGACTAGGTTCATAATACAGGAAACTGTCCTTTAAAAGAGATATTCCTGTATCACTCTTCCGTATCTTGTAGACCCAGTGGTTTTTCTTTCATGTTGTTGGTTACCAATTAGGGGTCCTCATTAGGGTGCCAACAGATTTTGGACGTTCTAATTTCTCACCCAGAACTGCGGCAAAGGAAGATCCATCGGAGGACCATGGCCTCAGTGGTAAAGTGCAGTGATGCAAATTGTACAATTGTTGTAAGTGCCCAGTATGGTTAGAGGAGAGAAAAATAAAGTTTCTGTTGCAATAGTGGAAAGGTTGGGGATAAAACGGTTGTAGGGTCCGGATGGAAGATGGTGTGATGTAACTGTAACTTCTGTGAACAGCAGAAAGTTAGAATATTGTTGAATGCAAAAGGAAAAAAAAAAGTATATATATGTTGCTTAAGTCGGAAACGAAAGTGAACCTGTCTGTATTCCATGGTGGGTTGTTCAACTTTTGCTTTCTCAAAACTAAATGCTTTTTTCCCCAGCGAAAGAAAATGCACTTACATAAAACAGGAACACTCTGTATAAACTAGTTTCCAAATCTGAGCAAAAGCAGACCCGTGCACACATCAATAATGTATAAGTAGCAATTTCTCTGTGTCAGGGTTGAACAGGTAAGAAATACAGGGGCAGATTTACAAGCCCCTTGCACCACTTTTGCGTCACTTTTCCTATGTTAAAAACGACGCAAAAGTGGTGCAAGGGGCTTGTAAATCTGCCCCACAGTATTCATACGATAAGTTAAACATGTAGAAGAACACTTTTTTTAAAGTAATGTTTGTTCTTCTTTATTGCGTGCAACTGCCCAGTCAACACGTGTTTAGTCCGGGGAATACCCCAAGACTTCTTCAGGGCTGTAATGATGTACAAGAGAGTGTAATCAGACATTGTAGACCCACTGGCTCATTGGTGAGTTATCAATGGCGACAGGTGACAAGGTGAAAAAGCAAAAAAGTACGACCAGATACTAACCAGCGATCAGGAGAAGGGCAGCAAGGTTAGGACACATACCATCTCCATATCATCAGGCTCAACATCCATAAGTGCCACCCCCCACCAAGTGATAGTGAGATACAGAATGCACCCGCTACATCCACAACTGACAGACCTGGAAAATCTTTTTTAAGGGAGGTGCAGAGAATCAAAAAAGGAAACAGGGCAAAACCCAACCACACCAAACAAACAAGAACACTCGCAGAAGGAAGAGAGGAGGGTCCAAATGACATCAGAATGAATCTCAGATCAGGGGACAAGAGAAACTAACTTCAGTACAGGACATGGTGTGGATTTAATTAATCTTTCCTCCCAACTACTCACAGAAGACATGGTCTCACTTTTGGAGAAAGATTTGGGGTATTGTCCTGCAGAAAGAGGGGACATATGCAAAACCAAGATAGACCTTTTCAAGTCTATCAGGAATCTAAAGTTGAAAAAAGTATTTGTCAATAACCCTAATATTAATAAAGACACTACAATCATCCCTTTGTGTGGCACATCAGATGTGCTAAGTATACAAGACGTGTAAGATACCCAGTTATTGCTTTCCATCACGGAACAGAAAAGGTCTCCCAGTGATATGAACAACCTCCTACGTGTAATAAATATCGACACGGACTACACAATAGCCAGTGGTCTGAAGACCAAGTCGAAGTGGACACCTGTATGTCAGGGGGGCAACACCATTGATGTTTTTTATAAATTAGTTTTGGGGGACCTGGAATAACATGATTAAAAAAAGGAGACAAGGAAGATCACGCATCTCAGACAATCTAGCACAAGGGCAACGACAGGCCATGAAACTTCTCACCACAGACAATTCAATCATCATAAGGGAAGCGGACAAAGGGGGCAACATCGTTGTCATGAATAGACTAGACTACTCTGGTGAAATTCTGACGCAACTGACTGACACCAATTGCAACAATTGCTATGAACGGCTGGCCAACAACCTCATAGGACCCCTCATGATCCTTATCACTAGGCAACTCAGATCCTGGTACACGGAAGGCTTCTGAATGAACAAGAACATCTCTACCTTAAAGTGTACAGACCGACATTCCCTGTCCTCTATACCCTCCTCAAAGTAAACACGCTCCTACCTTTCCCTCCCGGTAGACCTATCGTGTCATGCATAGGAGGCCTCACTGAGTCTCACTATACACCTGCATCAAACCTGAACTCGGCATAGGAGCCATGGAATGGCATCTATGCAAGAGACCAGCGACCCAATGGCAACATACACAGAAGCTATTAACTATGACGGAGTTCATACTCAGCAACAACTGCTTTATATTCGAGGGCCAGTGGTACAAGCAAACACAAGAAGTGACCATGGGCTCTAAATTCTCCCCATCATTTGCCAACCTCTTCATGGGGTTCTTTGAAAAACAACTAATATGGAGCCAGGTGGGCAATGCCTTCAACCAATACATTTTGTACTAGGGTCAGTACATTGATGACTGCCTTTTATTGTGGGCAGGGTCAGAGAGCAAACTTGGTGAGTTTTACGAATACTTGAACAACAACCCATTAGGAATGAGGTTCACACACCATCACAGCAGGACCAACATAATCTTCCTGGATGTAGAACTGTACGTCAACGGTGGGGCAATACACAGCAAACTACACCGCAAACCAACAGCATGCAATGCGGTCCTAAACTCAGCGAGCTCCCACCCCTCACACCAAATCAGGGCCATTCCTTATGGAGAATTTACAAGAGCTGAGCTAGAAGAAACTGTGGTGAAGAAACTGAGTTCATCTCATGCCTGAAACCCATGAAGACCAGATTCAGAGCCAGAGGTTACAATCAACACATCCTTGACAAAGCAGAACAACACATTCTCAAATTACCCAGGGCAGATACCCTTAAAGATAGGGGGCGCGCACCACCGACCAATCAGCCAGTAAGACTCATAACTAACCAAAACGAGTTGTCATTCATACTAGCAAAGAGCATGCAAAAACATTGGAACATCCTGAAGGCAGATACATCCCTAGACAGTTTCACGATGCAAAGACCCCTCATCACCCACAGAAGAGGAAGAACACTGAGATCGATCCTTAGTGCCACTGTCCCAACAGATACGAGAGACAATGATTGGCTTACTCAACAGACCCAAGGATTTCACAAATGTGGCTGCTGCGTGGTATGCAGGTGGGCGGTGAACAACACCAAAGTATTTCATGGCCCGGACGGGCGTGAATACAAAATCAAACATAACATTAATTTCATGACCAAATATGCAGTATACATAATCAGTTGCAAAGGCAACAAACATTACGTGGGCAGCACCATCAGAATGCTAAAAGATCGCATCAGCGAACACACCAGGGCACTCAAGCAAGGCAATGAGAAATACCCCATGGCAGTACACGCCATGAACTGCAAAGCCCAAGGTCCTTACAAACAATTCACATTCTTTGGTATAGAAAAAGTCCTTCCGAATAAGAGGGGTGACAATAGAGAACTACAGCTACGCCGCACGGAGGCAACTTGGATAATGAGATTAAAAACAGTTGAACGTGGTCTCAACACCGACCAAGAGATGCAATATTTTCTGGGTGACTGAGACAACTCTCATTGACACAACGGACATGATACCAGCATCCATGAAGGATTAAACTTTCAGGGTAGAGACTTAAAACCCATATTGCGTAGGGTCCATGACAACCCCTATAAACTGTTATTTTTATTTACAAACCATGTAGTATAACTGTACCCACTTAGTCTACATTATAACGATTGGTGGAGAAGCATATGAGACTGCTTGCATAGTCCATTACAGTAATTGTATACACCACTGTACTTACTTATTCAGTAAACTAACAAGCATATTAGACCCGTTGCTTACTCTAATATAGTAACTGTGTATACTGCTTTCTGTTATCGACCATTGCACCCTCTGTCTCCCCGCTCGCTGCGGTGCCCGGCAAGCCAAATTTGCATAAAATTGCAAAGGTTCTCCCGATTCACTTACTGTCTTTGTTAAGAGAAAATTCTGTATGACCAATTCTCTACATACAATAACTGTTGCTGTATAGCATTATATGCTTTCTTATCAGGATATTGTGCTTTTGATCATATACTGTAATACTGTTTACTCTATTTTCTGCTTCTGTCGCTCTGTTTCTGTAATCTTTCACCTACGCTCCACACACGTGCTTTTTCCTTCCATTTACTCCACTCCCCTTCTACACAGCTACTTCAACACGAACGCTGATTGAGCGTCCATTATCGTGCCGGCACCACCCACCTAACCCAGGGTGGTGGTTCAGTTGTTCACTACAACATGCCTTAAAAGCACATGCGTAGTGGGAAACCACACTTCCGGTTTCCAGTCGTCGGTCATCAGAAGGTGCAGCGCACTCGCTGCTCCAACGTCGTACTCCAAAGGTAAGGGGACTTCCATGGGGGTGCCTTTGTGACTTATAATTAACGCCACAGCCAGATGAGATGATAATGATTGTCCAAAATATTCCTAATTAACTTGGAGCTTCCATAGCCCCCTACATTACAGACGGACATACTGACCTAGAGGTACCTCCCCCAGCCCATGCTACCGCACTGGGGGATGGTGGTAACTTTTCCATGCATATATAATTCCTTTATCGCATCACATGCGTACGAGTTGGAACGATGAGGTAGGGTTGCACATATATACTTGTGCATTCCCACATCGATCCCCTACTCACCTGGACCAACATAAACGACGATGACACCATCATAATCATGAACACCATTCACTCTGGCTCTCCGTCAGACCCATGCCCACACCACATCTTCAACAAAGCTAGCGCCACCATCGCACCCCATCTCCGCAAGGCCATCAACATCTCCTTCGAGACTGCGACCATCCCAGAGAGCTGGAAGCACGCCGATATCAACTCCTTACCTAAGAAACCCAAGGCGGATCCAAGGGACCTCAAGAACTTCCGGCCCATCTCCCTGCTCCCGTTCCCGGCGAAGGTCATCGAGAAGAATGTCAACAGACAGCTGACCCACTACCTCGAGGAGAACAACATCCTGGACCCGTCCCAGTTCGTGTTCTGCAGCAACCACAGTACCGAGACTGCCCTCATCTCCGCCACCGATGACATTAGGGCCCTGCTGGACAACGGCGAAACCGCTGCCCTCATCCTCCTGGACCTATCAGCTGCCTTCGACACTGTCTACCACCGCACCCTACGCACACGGCTCCACAACGCAGGTATTCGAGACAAGGCTCTGGAATGGACCACCTCCTTCCTCTCCGGCAGTACCCAGAGCGTCCGCCTCCCCCCTTTCCGCTTCGAAGCCTCCGAGATCATATGCGGCGTACCCCAAGGATCATCCCTCAGCACGACACTGTTCAACGTCTGCATGGCACTGCTCGCCCACGTCACCCGACTGCACGACCTCAACATCCTCTCCTACGCCGATGACACCCAGCTGATCCTCTCCCTTACCAAAGACCCCCTCACCACCAAAACCAACCTCCAGGAAGGAATGAAAGTCGTCGCCGAGTGGTTGAAGAACAGCCGTCTGAAGCTGAACTCGGACAAGACAGAGGTCCTCATCCTCAGCTTCACCCCCTCAGCCTGGGACGACTCCTGGTGGCCATCCGCACTGGGAGCAGCACCAACACCCACCGACCACGCACGCAACCTGGGGTTTATCCTCGACTCAACACTCTCCATGACCAAGCAAGTCAACGCCGTCTCGTCCTCCTGCTTCAACACCCTCCGCAAGCTCCGCTAGATCTACAGGTGGATCCCACCGAAACAAGAAAAACGGTCACCCAGGCCCTCATCAGCAGCAGGCTGGAGTACGGAAACGCCCTCTATGCAGGAGCCTCGGGCAAACTCCTGAAACGACTACAACGCATACAGAACGCCTCTGCTTGCCTGATCCTCGACCTCCCATGCCACAGCCACATCACACCACACCTGAGAGACCTGCACTGGTTTCCCGTCAACAAGAGGATCACCTTCAAGCTCCTCATCCATGCACACAAGGCACTCCACAACACCGGACCGGCATACCTCAACAGACGACTCACTTTCTACACCCCGAACCGACAGCTCCGCTCCATCGACCTCGCCCTCGCCACCGTCCCCCGCATCTGAAGAGCGACCACCGGCGGCAGATCGTTCTCCCACCTTGCCGCCAAGACCTGGAAC
Organism: Triturus cristatus; assembly: GCF_964204655.1. Lineage (NCBI taxonomy): Eukaryota > Metazoa > Chordata > Amphibia > Caudata > Salamandridae > Triturus > Triturus cristatus. The sequence continues at coordinate 348,792,660 of NC_140582.1, forward strand.
ACCCTCCCTATCCTCCTACAGCAGACCCAGGACCTACTAACCTTCAGGAGGCGTTTTTTCAAGACCTGGCTATTCGAGCAGTAGCAGCACCCCTCCCCCCCCCAGCGCCTTGAGACCCTCACAGGTGAGTAGTGCGCTTTACAAATGTACTGATTGATGATTGTTTCCCAGGACCCATCTACTAAATGTTACAACTCCACCCCAGCGTGTTACCGCTGGTTACTCTCTGCACCAGGCACCAGATAACTCCTTCTACGTGCAGTTCACTCACAAACAGGAAGGGGTACACCCGGTAGGGCATTTCTACCGTGATCTCTCACGGCATCCAGTGATGAAACATTCACTCTCCTTTCTCCTACAGTGCAGCCGTAAACACGGCTCCATCATCGTAGTACAATAGTCCGGACCAGGGACTTTAATTAAGAAAACACCCACACCCATACCAGCAGGGACGGAAGTACAACCGGCGGAGAGGTTAGACACCTCTCTTTTCTTCCACAACTACCTGTGTATAACCTATATACTTACCTTTGTTTGACCATTACTGATTTCCAAACTACCCTGCTTTTTCTTCTCTGTTTCGCATAGACTGGCAACGTCTTCTCAAGAGCCTATCAGTTAGGCATGCACATGTGTATGCCTGGGTTAACACTTCACAGGGAGGATATTCTCCCGCCCAGGGACCAGATCCACAACGTGTATTGGTTTCCACCAATCCAGGAGCCTTTCCAGGCCTCTCCATCTCCCTATATCTCCCTCCCGTCTCTCCGTTAACGTTCCTCTCTCAACATTTCTCTTCCCCTCCTCCTTACTTTCTCCCTTTCACCCTCCCCCTTCTTCCCTTTCCTACCACTTTTTCTTTTTTGAAATGATTTAGAAAAATGACCGCACTCACTCTTATATGTTAGTGGCACCAATATGCAATGTGTAACACAATTATCACTATCCAATGAGTCCATGGCACTATACACCATTTCCACCATAGCTCCAGCACCATCATATGTGTATCAAATTGGATCCAGTAATACATGGATCTTGTCAAGGAGGGTGCTTTTTCACCTTGTCACCTGTCGCCATTGATAACTCACTAATGACCCTGTGGGTCTAAAATGTCTGATTACGCTCTCTTACACATAATTACAGCCCTGAAGAAGCCTTGGGGTATGCCCCGGACAAAACATGTGTTGGCTGGGCAATCGCACACAATAAAGAAGAACAAACATTACTCCAAAGTGTTCTTCTACATGTTAAACTTATCGTACGAATACTGTATTTCTTACCTGTTGAACCCTGACACAGAGAAATTGCTACTTATACATTATTGACGTGTGCACGGGCCCGCTTTTGCTTTGTTGACCTTGTGTCAGTTTCCAGGGGGTTTAGGGACATCCCCCACCTGTAGCACCGTCGCGTAACTACTGCAGTCAGATACTTACGTACACCTGGTTCAGGCGTCACCACCTACAGCACACTTCAAAAACCCTATTCCTTGCATCCTTGCACCTTTCCAAAACTGGTTAGGAGGAATTAGGAGGAGTAGAGATTTGGGGAATTTTTAAAATCGAAATCTTGGTTTGTATTTTATAGTTCACTTTCTCCACTCTTGTTTGTTGCTTCCAGAGCCAACTTAATGATTCTGTTTTTTCACGCATATAGTCAACTATTTAAATAACTCAATAATCAGTTACAGTTTGCCCTACACATTGATTGCAAAGGCTACAGGAACAACAGTCCTACCGCCTTCCTAGCACATTTCATTTTCGTCCTGTCGGTATTATTACCAAGTACCAGCGATAGAAGACATATTCCTTATTGTTAAGTCGCCTCTGTGGTATGAGTTTTATTCCACTCAGAGGTTTGTTTGTTCTGTGTCCCAGTTTTTCATTGTTCTGGCGCTGTCCATTAGTTCTGCTTTAGTGAAGATAACTTGGTGCGATTCGTGCCGCCTAACCCCGTAGGGGCTTAGACTAGACGATCAGAAGCAAACACTTTTAATTGCTTTACTTAAATAGATCACCCTGTGGTTACTGCAAGAGAACAAATTGTACTTTCCAGTGCTTGGATATGTAAAAACAATAACTACTTTCATATTTTTGGGTATTTTGCAACAAAATATATACAATCAAAACAGCAGATACATTAATTAATGACAATTGTGGCCAAAGAAGTCAAGAGAGGGTTTCCAATCGTAAAAGAAATCAGCACGAGTTAAAGTGGGTTGAAAAGATAGAGAGGAAAATTTTAGGACAGTAATAAAATATCAAAATATCATATCTTATATGAGACCAAGTAGCAAGTGGAGTCCTCAACAGGTGGTATAAGTCTCGGACAATCCACGGATATCACAACAGTGGTAAGGATATAAACTGCAGGGACAAAGTTTATGAATGTATCTGTGAATTTCATTTATTTGTTGTCCTGCGTAACTATGACAATGTCAAGAAAAGTATCCATACAGAAGCGCGCAATGGAAGACACAAAATGCAAAAAAATACCGAATCTTCATCATAAAATAATCCTCCGAATCCCAAATCTCCACAGCTTCATGACACATATTACAGCATGCATATTATCAATTTTCCAATGCAAACAATAGACTAGATGGCTGTAAGCAATGTTAGAGGGCTACAACCTGAACATTCACGTTTGGCCGGCTGTTTGGGTGAGTTGTGCATGTTGCTGGGCTCAGTTCCTGTTCAAAATATCAGGTTTGTGGCAGTGTGAGCTGAGAAAAGGAGAGGAAAATCTGCCCACGCTCAGTAAATGCTGCCCACCAAACCCCGTCTACCGTGTTCTGATAACGCCAATAACCTGGGGATAGGTACACCAACAGAGTCCTCCGTGGTCTCTTTCTAGCTCGTGGGTTAACCTCCTGCACAAAAGTCTAGGAAGACCAACAGTAAATGTATTATTTCAACAATCCAGTGGTAAATCAACACTTAGATTGAATGTACAAAAGGACAAATAAACTAAGAGTTTCTATTTCTGTTGTATATTCTCCTATATATATGCAAATTACACTACAACTTAAAATCATAAAAGGGCAGACGACGCAGTGCTCAAGTGAGTGCATAAATACATACAATATGTACAAAAAGACACTTTGAAAGCTCCCTGGTTCTATACAATGTTGCTCTATATCAAACATGAGTATTCAACGTTGCATAATGTGGGTCATAAATGATCTGGGAACCAAGAGAGATAGTAGTCGATGTTTCGACACTATGTTAGTGAAAGGGACTCTTCAGGACCAAGTTGTATGTCCCAGTACCTGCATAGATAGGGAGGCAGAAACCCAGGCTGCATGTCAGTATTAAGAGAACAACACCTTAGTGTAATTCACTGATCACAAGTCCCAGAGGCTATGGTATCATAACTCACCATCAAGGAGTACAGTCCATTGTGTACCACAGAAATCCGTCCATGCTTCTATCAATACTAGGGCATCTGCATAGGGCACAACAACCTAAGAATTGAGATGCCACTATGTTAATGGTCAAATATGCACCCGACCGTAGCTTCTTGTGACAATACTGTTACCAGGAGCTGGTTTTCAATATATGGAGAGGACACTTTATAGCGACACATGAGTGGATGAAAAGGAGTACCTGGGGTCATACTCTGTAAGCACTCAGCTACTGTAGGTGTCACATGGCATGGTTGTGTAATGTTGTCCTGGCTAGATGGTTGTCACCTATTGGTATGTTATACCCACAAGATATCCACCTAGTGACATTTGGACATTATATACCATGGTGAGGAGGTGGTGTTTAGTAATAACTAGAAGCATATTGAGCAGACGCTGGGACTTGAACCTGGTTCCCCAGTTTGAAAGTCGGCGGCTCTGGCTGTAACAACGACTAAAATGTATGGCTCAAGAAGTATGTCTAGGCTCAGCATATGTATTGAAAGGTATCCCTTGAGTATAAAACCTATGCTAAAAATCTCACACACGTCCTTTTATTATGGTACAATGGTGCATGGCCCTAGGCAGGATCTGAGAGTAACAGTGATGGGGAAGAGAGAAGCAGTGCCAAGGAGCTTAACACAGACCCCTTACAGAGATGGAGGACCCTACCATTCAGGTCACCCTCAATCAGCACAAAGCCTATGAATATGTGAGCCATATGAGATCCTTGGAGGCTGCTCCTAACAAAATGCAGGAAGCTCCATAAAGGTGTGTAACGCCATTTGGCAGCACCATATATTTGTATGTAGGGCTCTGTGATGTTCTCTCCCCCTTGTTTAAACCACTGAAGCAGCTTTGAGGTTACAGGCTGTAATAAACGCGGATCAGGAGAGCGCGGCTTACCGGTGTCGACGGTACGAGAAGTTCACACATGCCTCCTTGCCTAGAAGTTCGTGCAAAGAAAAGTGTGATGTGAATATGAAGCCGCTTGGTGAGTATCCAAGATGGCGGTGGTCGGAAAATGAAAATGGACTTTCATAAAAAGTTAAATGTAGTAAGTGACAGTGGCGGTAATCATGCAATGTGCAAATAGTATATAGAATACTCCAAATAGACGTCGGAATCAAAGTATGGTGGATTGATGAATGCTAAAAAATTAATATGTCAAATCTAATCAACTGCATATGGTGATGTGAGGAAATACATATCGGGTAATTACTGAAATGGAGACTAAAAAACAAATGTGTTGTGAAGCCTAGGGTAGACAATGATCTAATCTCATAGGGTACATTTGGTGATGAAAGAAATACATCTCAGGTATTTACTGAAACAAAGTTAAACAATGGGTAAATTACATAGAGTACAACAGGTGTTACGGGGAAATGCATGCCTGGTGTATCATGTATACTGCATCGCTGCACTTGGTCTTGATGGTGACATGACTAAACAATGCAGCGTAAGGTACAATGTTGATGATACTTAACGGGTAACACAGAATGCTGTATTGATGGTTAGAGTCACTTGACGAGTGTGATGTTCACTGAGTTGACTCGTTGTGAGACTGGTCATACATGTCTGGTTCTCTGAGACATTCAGCGATGATGGTGGAAAACAATATCGAGTTGCAGATTAGTGAAAGCAACTGTATTCTATGTGGTAGGTTTGGGCCGTTAGGACTCAAAGTGTCCAACGATCTAATCCAATGGGTTTCTCTTAGTAGCAGAAGTTTGGTCAGGTTGATGCCCTCACGTGGTACCACAGTCTCAAGGACCTAGAAGACCTCTGTAACATCTCCATCAAGCTTGTAGGCCGTTTATCTGGGTCAGAAACTATCCTTTTAACATGTGATTACTGTGAATAGGGTAGATGTTGTTTCAACGATGCCTGGTGAAAACTGTTGTAGTGCAATAAATTATTGTTGTCCGTGGTTTTACTGTATATGTTGGTTTCTAGTCTATTTCCTACTCTGGAAATGTTTTCATCCAGGAAATTGATGAGAGTGTTGCTGGAATTGTGTATGAACTCAATGTGATCATTGATGATGTTTAGAACACCGACGGCTGAAGCCAATTGTTGTTGAGATCCCTTCCAAAGTAGAAGATATCATCAATGAATCTCACAAACATGAGTAGATTGTCAGTCCAGGTAGTGTTGTTAAGAATGTAGGCCTGGGTGGCAAATTCCGTTCAGCTTTCGGAATTTGCGGAATTTGGGTAATTTCGCGTACCGCGGAGAAAGCGGAATTGGCCAAAATTCTGCGTTCTGCGGCTTTGCGGAATTTTTTGCTTGTTCGTGTTCTCAAAATGTGTGTTCGCAAGATATTTCCCCCCGTGCACACGAACAGCGTTCGCGAACAGGAAAAGAGCATCACGAACAAGCAATTCCACGTGTTCGCGGAATTTCTGCGTGCTCGCAGACATTTTTTACCGTTTTGTGGAGCGTTGCGTAGCAAGACTGCGCAAATTGCAACCACCCCTATAAGAATGTGTTCCCTCTCAAATCTATGCATGAATAGATTGGCATAACTGGGTGCTGCACAATTGCCCATAGAAGTTTCTTTGAGCTGCAGAAATAAGTTGTTCCTCTACCTGATATAACTGTGGTATAAGGTGTGGTTCAACAGTTCTAATAGATTATTCTTGAGATCCTCATCCCAGTCTGTCCTGGACCCGAAGTGCTCAACCGCCTCAATCCCCAGATCATGGGGGATGGAGGTGTAGAGTGACTTGACATCGATGGTGCACAACAGAATGTTGGAATTAATTTCAAGTTGGATGGTCTGGATTTTATTTATAAAGTCTGTGGTATCTTTGATATAAGTTGACATTTGTGACACCAAAACATGTAAATGTTTGTCAAGATGTTTACCTATGGGTTTGTGTAATGACCCACGTGTAGATACAATGGGCCTGAATAGAGGTTTGTGCAAGTTCTTGTGAATTTTGGGCAACATGTTCAAGGTTGGACACCTGGGGTCTTCTTATAGGAGATATCACCTGCTGTTCTCAGAGATAGTTCCCTTCAACACAGCAGATTCCAAAAGAACTCTTGAGGTTTGTGTGAACTCATTGGTAGGATTCATCTGAAGTTTCATGTAAGCTGTGGAATCATACACATGTTCTTTAGCATTTTGTAGATAGTATTTAGAGTCCATGACAACTATTGCTCCTCCTTTGTCTGCCATTGTGCATCTGATGTTCCTATTGATGGCGATGTTTGCGAGAATACCTCATTCCTTCATTGTTAAATTACAGTGTTTGGATCTCTTCCTTGTGTGTAGATCGGGTAGATGATGTCTGATGATGGTTTCGAACAAATCCAAAATCTTGGGACTGACAGGAGCCATGAATTTGCTTCTGGTGCGTAATCCTTTTAAGTTCTTCAATGATGAGTAGAATCAAATCCAGTGAACACTTGTTTAGGATGGCGTACCATCTTTCAATCAGTTTGGAGTTGTTCTTACAAAGTGAAGGTTTGAGCGCAATTCTTAAACCCCTTAAGATACGTTGTATATGGTGGTATTTTATGAGGGTGCTTGCATGAAGCCATTCAATTATTCCTCTTGTCAAATATAACAGTTGTTTAATGTTGCTCTGGGCGTTGTCGGTGCTGGGCCCAGCGGTTTCCACTACATTGATTAGTGCATATATTCTTTGTGCTTCATCCTCCGAATATGTGAAGGTATTGGCTCGATTGTCTGTGAAGTTGGTGATGTCTTCGTACGACATGTTGGTTTGCGGGTGCTATGATCCGGGATCAGGTGAGGAATAGATGCAGGACAGTGGATCATACACACCTTGGGTTCCAAGGAGCAACTTTTTGCTCTCACTTTCAAATGTATAGAGTTGTGCATGCAGATCAGGTATAACTCACTGATCCATGAGCGTGGGTAACGACTGAAGTTAGTACTGCCCCGTGGGGGGTGTCCCCTCAATGTGGTATGATAGCATCTATACCGTATTGCAAGAAAGAATGCGCCACCACAGAGATGCTTTTTACCCTGAGAAGACCAAATTAAAAATAAATTATGTCTGAACCTCAAATATTTCTGGAAAACCCCTGATGCTCTTTTTACGGTTCCCAGTTGTGGAGGACAGAAAGATACACACAAACCTGAAATTTTACACATGTGAGAACTCTTTAGACCCATTTCAGATTGGGCACTCACTACTGGTGGGTTAATAATTTTTTATACCACCAACATTTTGAGAAATCCCTGATTTTTTCCTTTTGCTAAGTTTGCAAAGTTTGTTTAACTTTGCCTTCTCGCATGCAAAATGTTTTCATGCATTGAGAAGTAACTTTCTCGGCATTGCAAAATAGTTTTCATTCTAATCAAACTCATCTGAAACGGAAATTCAAGACTGATTTTTCTCTGCAACTTTATCTTTTGAAGAGTTTTTCTACATGCAGTGACCGTTGTGCGCTGCATTTTTCTCGCACTTATATTGTTGCAAAAGTGTTGATTGTCATGTAAATATTGGGAAAGCATAATACAGCCTATTGCGATTTTCAATGCGCACCCCCTACTGTTCGACTTCTAGAATAAAACACTTAGGGGCTGATTATGATGAGTGTCGGAAAGCCTCTGACCTGAGGTCAGAGGCTTTACGACACTCATCGTCGGTTTCACTTCCGACCACCTAATTGTAATCTAGTCGGAATTGAAACTGGCCGACCACTCCGGCTGGATTTTGATGGGCTCAAGGAGCCCTCCGGGCAGTTAGAAACCGTTGCTCAATCCCAATGGACCGTGTTTACACCGTTGGGATTAGGATGCTCATTTTCTGACTGACTTTCCATGCCGGAAAGCGAGTTCAGGAGGCTCTAGAAGAGCCCCCTTCTACTTGTGGCCTCCGGTTGGGGGCTGAGGGGGCATCAATAGTGCCCCCTGTTGATCGCTGCACTCTGTGGCAGGCACCATGAGGTGCCTGCTGGTGCCATGCGGTGTAGAGAAGACCACCATCTTCCATTTCTCTGTGGGAGCTTGTGCTACAGCCAGTTTATGGACATAGCACAAGCTCCCATTGAGAAATGGGAGTAATGAATTGAATTGCGGTGTTGGGACAGCCGACCAGAGATCGGTTGCTCCCGAGACCACGATGGTGTCGATCGGGGGCAACTCCAACCAACATCGTAATAAGGACCTAAGAATTTGGACTCCTCCGTATAATTTTTGACAGGTGTGTGTGAGAAGAAATTCTTGTGCACCTTCTAGAGCTGAACGATTGTTGTCACAAAATTGTTTAATGTATGCGCTGTCAAGGATGCTTTATAGTTTTGCAGATTAGAATGCATTCCTCTTCGATTTATGGGCAATAGATGTATCTATAATGTTTTGATGAAACAAATTTTGTGACCTACATTTAGTTCTGAGGTTTGGCAGCAAAGCTTTTGAACAGACCTAATCTCTAGAATAAACATAGCGTGGGGTTTGAATCTGCCACTTTCATTTATTAGCTTTTTCGAACAGCCTTTTTCAAGGTTTGCTTGAGCCTTTACAAGCATCTGGTGGTTCAACAAACGGAGTAATCTCTTTCCTGATCCCAATGGCTGTTAGTTTGCATATTTCTGCCTCCTATGGAGTGCGTGCATTAAAGTCATGATGGACTATTTTACAATTAAAGGCTTCTGTGTCAGCTCTGATACTTTTTCCTGCCCTTCCTCTTTACCAATTTTGAGTCTGCTCCAGCATTCTCCCTTCTGCCTTCACCTACCTCTGGTTCTTCCGTGCTGTCCCTTCCTTTCTTATGTGTCTTTCTCTTTGCTTCTCTTGCCCACCAGCCCTTTTCATTCTATCCTCTCTGTATACCGGGTCAGATGTACAAAGGTTTTTTTCAGTTGCAAACAAGCCAATTAGCTGAATCGAGCTGTTTGCGACCACAAAAAAGCTTTTTACAATGTACAAAAGGCATATTGTGATTCAGTAACTTATCGATTCACAATTTACATTTGCTACCAAATACTGATTCAGTGTTGGCAATGGGCATTTATTCCAAAAACTAAATCAGAATGGTATGTATTAATGTTTTGCAACCAAATTCAGGTTGCAAAACAGTAACACTTAACCAATAGTTTAAAATGGGTTGTAATCCATTCGCCAAGGGTAAGGGCCCCATGGGGACCTCTTCCCCTTTGAGAATGTTAAAAAAAGCAACTTTAAGGGCAGGTAGTGGTCTCACTGACCATTACCTACTCTAAAAAAATGAAACTGCAAAGTTAAATTTTTTGTTTTTAAATGCATTCTATTTTCCTTTAAGGAAAATGGCCTGCATTTAAAAAAAAGATTGCTTTATAAAAAAGCAACCACAGACATGGTGGTCTGCTGACCTCAGCAGGCCACGATCCCTGTGATGGCTGCAATTCCTAATGAGTCGCAAATTGCAAACTACCTCATTAATATGCATGAGGTAGGTCTATTTGCGACCCACGAGGAATTGCTAATGAAACTCAAAAGGGTTTCATATGTTAAGAAGAGAGAATCGTAATTAGGAAATCGGTATAATGTTTGTACATCTGGCTCTTAGTTCCTTCCAATTACGATTCCCTTGCAGTGCTTGTCCTAAGTGCCTCTGGGCTTAGTATATCTTCTCTGTGTGTTTTTTTAAGTGGATGGCAAGTGAGCGTTTATTAATGAAGGCTCCCTTGCCATCTCATCATCTTTTTCATAGATATGAAATGCAGTCTGTATTGCAGGCTCCCTTGTCTTCATTGCAGGACTATTTGTTTCTATGTGAAACATGTTCAGGGTCCTTCATTATTGTCCTTTGATTTTTTTCTATGGCATAGAAACAATGGGAAGGATAAAATGCAGACGTCCTCGCCACTCGACCAACATATGAGATAAAGTGTGTAATGAAGGCAAGGGAGCTTTCAATTAATGTGTTATACACCATGAAGTCCAAGAAATGTACGTAAGAGGGCCCCTGAAAAGCTAGATGATAGGGGAGGAGGGCAGGGGAAAATGAACATAAGAAATAACAGTACCTCCCCCAAATATATTTAAGTCGGTAATGACTCCCACAAATAATAAGTGAGCGCCTCATTCAATCACAGAGACATGAAAAAATGAGGCACTAACTTATTATTTGTGGGAGTCATTACCGACTTAAATATATTTGGGGGAGGTACTGTTATTTCTCATACACCATGAAGTCACCAGTGTGATTTTCTTAAGAAATCTTCTAATCTATCAGACTATGAAATATATTCATGTTATTTCAGCCTGCTCCTAGACATACACAAAAAAGTGACAGGATGTAGACCCTTGCTTGACATACACTGTGCATGTCAAGTAGGTGTATAAAGTGTGCATGTGTGACACATGCATGTCAGTGAAACTGTGTGCAATGTAGATATGATGACTGGAACCATTGGGTTCCATTTTGGATGGCCCCTCATGGCCAAGATGGAGGGTGGATACAGCTTCACCCAGCCACTAGAAGTGTATTGTTGCATATCTGAAGCTGGAGACCCAGACACTCAAGTGAGGGAAGAAGTAGACAGGAATATCCTTAGAAATTCAGTGAGGACCTTTCAGAAAGGAATTACTGATTAGATGTTCCTGAGCATTGTTATTTGGTAGATGGTAGTGTAGCAGGAAGGAGTCAGCAGATCCTGTGTTTACAGTAGGGAAAGTTCTACTCTATACCTGTTGTCTGTTTGCCCCTTAATGCTACTTTAGAAAGGCAAAAAGACAGTTAGTTGTAGAATCTTCTTACTTCATTGTGCCTATCTTTTGCATTGTCCCGCTTGGAGCCAGCATCACCCATACTTTGCACAAAGACAGCATCTGTACTGAAGCTAGAAAATTTAAAAGAGATCCACCCAAACCGGTTGTGAAATCTTACACAGTAGGCCCACATCACTGTCTGTCTTTATTTCAGATCTAAGTTCTTCTTCATCAACGAAAGAAGCGTTCCACAGAGTACTGAAAAAGCCACTGTGGAACCAAGGACAATGTCAGCTTGACAGCCAGTCTCCCAGATATGAGAGAACATCACCTGACATTTGCAGCTTGCTGGAGAAGCTGTGGTTTTGCCAAGTGCCTAGAACCTGTTGCCAGTTCAGAGGGGAAAAGAGAGTTTCAGACCCTACAGAAGGTGAGACTGTCTAGTAGGAGAAGCCCAACTGAGTCCCAGGTGAGAAGGACAACCAGAACGAGCTGATTATCCAGGGGAAGCATCACCATGATTAACCTGTGCTGTGAGAGGTTGGCTGGTCCCTCTAAGTGTGCTTCTAGAGGTGAACTGCATGAAGAAACATAACTACATCTCCCCATGCCAACCGTTACTTCTACGGTCAGAAGAATGGTATTGCTGCTCCCAGTGTATGGTGCAACCAAGAGTAACCAGCCACCACAGAAGAAGGAAAATAAAATCATAAATCTGGTATTTGTAAAGTGCAAACTACTCACCCTTACGGGTCTCAAGGCGCTGGGGGCTGTCGTGGAAATTAAGTGAGCTATTGCCCAGAGTCACATGGTGCTGAGCTGATCTGCCAACAGAGCCGGGGATCGAACCGTGAACCCCGTGCTCCGAAGTCAGCTGCCCTGGCCGCTGCACCACACCTTTCTGTCTGACCTGACTTGGAAGCCACAACTGCCAAGTACAGCCGAATTGGAGGCTACATCTTCCATGGATGCCATGCCTGGAGGGCCCATCTTCCAAAGGTAAGGCCTCACAAATCCTGCCTTCCATGACGATGCTTGAAACGTGCTATGAGAGAGAGAGAATCAGGACCTCCACTATGAATGAAGTCAAACCACTTAAGAAGGCAACCTTTGTATTCCCATACACACACCAGTCATCTTGTGCCAGGCCAAGTCCTTCTCTTATAAAATAACAGTGAGGCACAGCCTCAAGGGAATGAAATACTGAGAGACTCTAAACATGAGTTAAATCAAACAGCAGTAAGGATTTTTCTTACCTGTAACAATTATTTTGGGCTAAAGTACTATATAAACTGATTCACCAGTTGCTCTGGGGAAACTTCTTAGTGAAACTTGCACATGTTCGAAATTTTGTCTGAACTTGAGTTACAACCGTAGACCCCCATGCGCTACCGTAGAGGAGCGAGGACGGCACCAGGACTGGGACAATATTTCAGTATAAGCCCAGTGTTGTGACCTTAAAACTGATACCCATCTAATTGTGCAGTATTATGTAACAAAGTGATATTAAAAGTACTTTCTAAAAAGACAGCACTGGCCTGGACATTTATTTATTGAGTCTGTTGATCGATTATTGAGCTTTTAGTCTTTGCCCCCCCCCCCGTACTTCTTCTTTGGGAGGCTTTTGAATGCTCACCTTTGCTACCCTCAGCATCAAGTGTGGAAAAAGTGTTCTTGGCCCAGTTTACAGAACCATATTAGGGTAAATGTGAGGACACCAGTGACACAACCTCAAACATCAAGTATCCAGTAGACCCTGTCAATCCTGTGACCCCCAAACATTGCAATACATCTTATACTGAATACTGCCTAGTCTGCCCATACCGGCTAAGATATGTGGGAATTACCATCCATCCCACTAGAATTCGCATCATTGAGCATATGAAAGCTAGCACTAATAAGAATCTCACCACCACAGTGATAGGAATTTACTGAGGTTCTTTCGCTTGGACCATGTACCAAGAGACATGAGAGGGAGAGATAGGGAATTAAGATTGCGCCGAATTGAGTCTAGATACATCAAAAACATGCAGACTAAGGGACCCATGGGTCTAAACTGTAGCGAAGAACTAGGGGTACATCTGTAGGCTTCGAATAACTGATGATGAAAATTCACTTCAGCAGTCATCTTGGGCAAAATAGAAGCTCAGGATATTAAACTACAACATGTTTGAGCAACACATTTTGCCCATCAAGGGCATAATTAATAGTAAGTAGTCACTAAGAGAAACTAGGAGACTGGTGATCCCATACAGGGCATGATTGAGTATTATATCCAGGAGCAGTGAAAAGGATTGACCTTAAAAAGTATAAATGTGAAATATTGAATTACGACACTTGTTTTCTTGCACTGCTGTGGTATGTTTGATGATAACATAGGTGCAGAATAGTATAAAACGCTCACCTAGATCTTCTATGATAGTGTGTGTGACATCCTACACCAATATTGCAAGTCGCTCTAAGATGGCAGCCAAGTAACAATGCAAGTCTACACAAAAAGAATGTCATTTTTGAAAATCCAAAACTAGTTACCTATTAAAAGATTACTCTAGTCACATGGTCAGACCACCATTTGGTAGCTTTCCAACATAAAACACCACAAATCAACACACCTAAGACCAGAATGACTCAATTACCGCGAACAAGACTATAAGAGTCGAAACTCGTCAGTGTTCTTTTGGCGATTTGTGTACCAACAATAATTATAAACAACTTGGAAACCGAAAAGCTCCTAGGAGTGCAGCGTGTTTTGTTGGTTTCTGTATATATATATTATTCTATGCTTAACATATTTACAGGTCACTCAATTGTTTTCATATAAGCTATTTGATAAGATGCTTAAGGGTCTCTGATTTATTTATCTTTCACAATATGTAAATATTATCATAACTATTTTATCTAGAAGAGCATCACTAGTGAAATATTGAGCAACATATACATTTCAAATAACATAGTTATAAAACTGCACAAATAAATTAGCTTTGGGTGCAGCAACACTTGAAAGTCTGAGTTCATACAATGCAACTTTAAATCTCAATAAATGATATTCCTTACACATGTATGCCCTTTCTATGTAGTTATGTATCTATACATTTTTCACTTTACTCCTACTGTGGGAACAAAGTTTTGACTCTCTCCAATGCACTATTCTATGTCTCACCCTGTACCTCTCAATATATACTCTAACTCCACTCTCTGACTCATCCCAAACCTCATTTAACTACTATGAACTCCCTAATCCCTTTCTAGAGACTCTTCCCTCCTCCATCTCTCCTTTTACTCATCTCAAACCTCACCTTAATACTATGATCTCCCAAATAACAGTATCTAGACTCTTCCCTCTGCTATCCCTCCATTGTCCAATTGAATTCAGCTGACTTGCATGTTCAATCCTTTTTGGGTACCGGAGTAGCGTGCTACTCTCTGAAAAGCGATTTGTCACCTTTTCAGGGGTAATAAGCACTATATAAATACAATTACAATTTTTCGCTTAGTGCTGTTTTTGTCTTCCGGAAATAGCGCCCCAAGAGGATGGAAAAGTAAAAAATAGATATTTTACTAAAATGATAGTAAGCACTTGTTTGTAGCATGAGCCACTGTACATCTGTGTATTTCCTCTGGTAACAATAGCATTCACAAATAGGTCAAAAAGAGCCCTTGAGTAAAAATAGAGCATCAGAGCTTCCTAGAAATACTGCTGCAAGCCTTTGTGACGCTTAACAAAATGAATATTTACACAGTGGCGGCTCCCCCATTGGGGCGTGGGGGCATCGCCCTACTGCTTTCTCACGGTGAGAGAAGGCAGAAACATAAACGGTAATAAAATTGCAGCGTTGTGATTGGCTTGCGTAGGGGAGGGAAGCTGCCTGCTGGTTGCTTCCTGTTCCTGCAGCAAGAACACGTGACCCAGCTGCCGCTGTGAGCTTGAGTTTGTATTCAGTGGATCTGTTCTAATCAAAAGTAAGTTTTGACGCTGCGATTCAGTGGCTGCCTGGCTAAAACATAATGTGCGCTCCGTAAACAAGGTAATGACGTGTATTAATGGGAGAAGGGAGTAACTGGGGTTGGAAGGCCAGAGGCGGTCGTTCTTTACTGATGTGCAGTGGCATAGGGCAGCCTTAGCTCCATGACACCTGATATGGGGCAACCATATCTCCATGCCACCCTCAGCCCCTCTAACAAACATGGTCAGAGGCTCCAGAAATTACAATATACCATGTACTAAGTCCGTAGGTCCAAGAGGAACCGCTGCGTCACAGAGGAAGCAAAGGCCTACATTATGTGCCGGAGAGGATCCTTTCTCACACATGCATTACACAATTGGAGCCTCTGTGCGAGCCGTGGGGGTTGTGTTTATAAAGGCATTTGTGTGGTGCGTTTGTGATTTTCGACATGCCTCGCCGAGATTGAGACCCCGTACCCGACACTCGGGTACGTTTTATTTTAATTGTTTTATTTCCCCGCCCCGCGACCTCCCCCCACCCCGACGGCAGAATGAAGCTCGAGAAACTATGTGCAATATTACTTTGGAAATTGGTGGGCGCGCTGTTTATTAACGGACAGAGACCAGGTAGGAAAATTTGTCAATAACAAGTTATTTATTATCTGGAAGTCTTCGCATGCATACTTTTTAATGTAGCTAGTGCCTTGAAGGAAGATTCATAAGTCCCGGTGCCGCAGATACCTTGGTGCAGCAGGTGCAGTGACACCGAGGCCTTAGAGGCCAATTGAACCCAGATAATTACACTATGTTGCTACCCTATTTGCATGCATTATTGCTTCACTACTGGTGTGCGCACGTACAGCTAATTCGTCTTTGCAATTTTTGTGTGAAAGCCTGCGAGGAGCGCCGGTGACATAGACATATTTTGTTAATTTTTATGCATCTGTTACTTTACTGTACACAAATGGAGGGCACTTCGAAACATACTGGACTGCACTTTCTAAGAGCGAATTGATTACAGAAACAGTAATACAAGTGAAATTTACTTCAAGTAATAAAAAATGTAAAATATCTTGTGTTTGCATTTGGGCGATAAAGTCGTAATATTAATAAGTGCCTCCCTTAACTGTTTTCTTTTTAAGATAACCGGAACTTGAATGACACCACAGACATTTTCCACACTCAGTGACTGATCTGTGAAATGCGTGGGTGTATGGATATTTTCTTCAAATTATTTGAGTACATAAACTGCGCTGAGTGGAACTAATTTATTAAGAGAGTGCCAAATTAAACAGGGTTGGTGTACTGATGTTTTGGCCAGTTTTGTTTTACAGAATTTGCTGTGGTATTTAACTTGCAGTGACGTATTTCGTGCATTAAGTACATAAGTAGTGTGTTTGGAAACTACAACTTTCATGGTCACATAGTGGGGCATAAAGTTTGTTTACCTTCTCCTTATGTTCTTAATGTCCGCATTTGATGGATTTTTTTTTGATTTAACATATGGCAATTGGATACGTTTTCGTTTAAAACCCCAAACCCCCTACCTTCGACCCAGGGGACATATACTTTTACTTTTCTGGAAGTCGCTCGGTGTATAGTTCAGCATTGCTGTAGTGGAAGGCAAAATAATACAATATAGTAGAGCAGCCTTTGTATAAGAGTGACGGATGATTAGGACTCAGAGGTCTGAGGAATTTACATTTATTAAAGAGATAATGGTAAATTTGTTTTACTTTAATGGTTGCTCAATACCTTGCCTCATTTCTTCTCATATCGATCTGTTTGCTTGTGAAAGGGACCAACAAACATTAAATCAGCTCGTCTCCGCTAGTACAGTATGTTTTGTGTTTAACATGTTCATTTATTTTGACGATTCATGACAACATTGCTCTGGGGTCTCCTTTTCTCTGTGCGAGGGAAGGTGGGGTTCAATGGGGGTTCCAGACTCCTCTTAATTGTTCACTCCTCCAGCACTGGTGCTGCCCATTCTGTAGTCAGTTCCTTATCAATTATTCATTTTAAAACTTGTGTAGTTGAACTAAGAGTTTAAAGAAACAATTAGCGTTGCGGGACAGGCCCAGCCCCCTTTCAGGTGCCTGCTATAAGTGTGTCCCACTGTGTCTTGAGCCCTCTATCACCGTATTGCTGGTCAAGGAAGGAAATAAATATTGTGTGTAAGCTTGTAAAGGTTCTGACATGGTTTATGCTTTTGTGTTTCATTAGCATGCTGCTAGCTGGCTACTAAAAAACAAAAGCGCAACACTTGTCAGAACCTTATTGCGCTAACACACTATGGCCCACATGCATCAAAACAAAAGCCACTCGCAAACGGGCAGATTCTCAGAATCTGCCCCTTTGCGACTGGGATTTTTGCATTTGGGATGCATCATCCCAAATGCAAAAATCGCAATTTAAGGAATCTCTAAATTGCGATTCCTTAAATTGCTATTGCATTTAAGGAATCCCAAATTGAGATTCCTTAAATGCAATGCATGAAAGTTTAAAAATTAGCGATTTCGCTAATAGGGGGAGCAAATTACCATGAAGTTGAACTTCATGGTAATTTGCAAAAACTTTGAAAAATGCACTAAAATGCATTTTTCAAAGTTCCATTTTACACACACATATGCCCTTGGGGCATGTGTGTGTGCAAGATGTATTCATATGCAGATTTCAGGGGTGCAACAGGGTGTCTTTTTGACGCCCTGGCACCCTTGAAATAGCATGAGCAATTTGCGATTCACTAATTGAGATTAGCAAATTGAGAAAGTCTTCCCATTCATTCCTATGGGCCTCTAGGCCCATAGGAATCAATGGGGACGTATTCCTTAATTGCGACTCGCAATATGCGAGTAGCAATTAAGGAATGTTTAGAAATCGCTATTTTGTAACCAATTTCTACATGCATAGCCTTTTGCTATTCCTTATTAGCGAATCCTTATTTTTCGCTATTAAGGAATCGCAAATGGCATTGTTGATGCATGTGCCAGTACGTGATGCTGTACAAGGTGTGCAACGCAGATAGGTACAAGGTCAAGTGACATAAATCACCCCTAACCACCCAGTACCAATTGAATCACCAGGTCACAAGTGACCTGAATGAGACAAAGTTCCTTGTAGGGTGCTCTACTGCCTTTTAATGCTGTCTCATTTTGTCCAGTCTGAGAAATCCCAATAACTTCTATTTCCTCAGTAGATTTTATTTGTAAAGGTAAATCCATAAATAAGGAAATCTGTGAGGTACTCAGCATTGTTGTCTCAAAGTGTGTTATGAAATTCTCTTTACTGATTTCATACCAACACTTTCACAGTTGCTTTATTAACCTTTTTGCTTTCTCAAATTTTGCTTAAAATGAACCTTTTGCCCACTCTTTTTTCAAACTTTTCCCAGGGAAGAGACCCTACCCCCCCAAAACCATCTTATAACAGCTGGGCTCACTTGCTACGCGTGCTCATCCTGAACCTTTACGCCTCACAACTTTTAAATATCACTAGCCACCACTGTATTTACATCTATGTAGAAGGAAACCAACAGGTGTACATTTCTGACGCTGCAAATCAAGGACATAATGCCCATTGTAATGCTGGCCATGTCCACCTTCCTGCCCCACAGTTTTGAAACTAGCTACTCTCAGCACACCATAGCAATTTGATAGGAAAGAAATTAAAAGAAGCATTTTTCCCATTTCGCTGGTGCTCTTTAAATGCCAGAACCACACTAACTACTGCATTGGCGTATTTAATTTTTTTGCAATATATATTTTCTTGAGTACCTCGAATGGTGGACGTTTGAACAGGCTTGCTGCATTGTGCACCTTACTTGGATCGTTTAAGTTTTTGAGTTGCACAATCAATCTGAATTACTCAGTTGCTGATAATGTGTCTGCATGCAAGAATTTCACTCAGAATCATTTTTTGAAAGCAAACTTGTCTACACTGTGTCCCATGCCATTTTACTACACCTATTCAAAGACATTTGGCTCGAGGGCCCCATATTCAGGGCCGGACTGGCCGTAGAGGGCACCGTGCAATCCCCCGTGGGCCGCACGGGGGGCGGCTGAACACTTTGCCAGTGCCGGTCTTGGTTCCCAGTCCGGCCCTGCCCGTGTTCAACTGAGTCTGATCTTTTTTAATGAACAAGTGGCATCTCTCGTCTATTTTTACATTGCTGTCCAAGGCATTACTACTAGTGTGCGTCAGGACTCTACCTTATGCCTTATTTTATACAATGTTTGTGTTTGACTGCTGACCAACCTTACTGATTCATATGACCTACGTTTTTTTTTAATATGTATGATACACAAATCGTCCCCAGATTAGACAGTGATTTACCATTGCTTCAACTGTAATTTAAGTCATATCTTGGTGATGTGGCCACCTGGATGAAACAAAATTCACTAACTCTGAATGCATGGAAGGCCAATGTCTTAGGGGCCATCGGTCGGAGCCCTCCAGCCCGCAACGGAAGTGCCAGTTCAGATTCCTTTTTAACCGACCCATTTTGATGGGCTCGGTCGGAAGGGAATCCAAATCGGTTTTCCGAATAGCCTCCTACGGGCTTCCCACTGCCTTTCTGTGCTGCCTTTCTGACACAGAATGTTATTGGGAAGCAGTCTTTGGGGGCCTCAGCAGGGCCCCCATAAGTGCAAGGCTGCCGAATGGCGGCCTAGGGGGCACCTATTGTGCCCCCTGTAAATCCCTGCACCCAGTGGCATGCACCTTGAGGTG
Source organism: Triturus cristatus (assembly GCF_964204655.1). Classification (NCBI taxonomy): domain Eukaryota; kingdom Metazoa; phylum Chordata; class Amphibia; order Caudata; family Salamandridae; genus Triturus; species Triturus cristatus. The sequence continues at coordinate 348,812,415 of NC_140582.1, forward strand.
CCTGCCATGGGGTGCAGGGATGAACTGCACCTCTGCTCTTTACAATGAGAGCAATTATAAAGAATAGGCATGCAGCCCAACAGGGTTCAGGCGCATCTCAATTCCTGGCCTGGAACTGAGGACAGTAGGTAATTCGGTTCCAGTTCCAAACCGTAATCGGCCCCTAGGTCTTTGGTAAGTCCACCATCTGGTCTCAGGATTGGTGGGCAGACATGTTAGTGCTGCTGCCTCCTCCTCCTCAGATAGCTCAGAATTTAGATTTTTGGGGCTCATAGTAACAAGTTAGGAACCACCTGCTTCCTTTTACTTAGCATCATTAGAAGGCTGCTATCTTTCCTACCTTACTCGTCCAGGAAGACCCAGGTGAATGTATAGATCACATCCAGATTGGTCTACTGCAGCTCCTTGTTTGTAGGTCTTCCCATCTATCTGACTTAAAAATTCCAGCTGGTTCAGAACAAGTCAGTCTGTTTGGTTGTGGGTCTCAGTAAAAAAGCACAAATTACTCCCTGTCTTTCTCTGTTCCCCTTGCTTTTGGGCCACAAAGGCAGGGGCATATTTACGAGCTCCTTGCACTCTGGTAGCATCACTTTTTGTGACTCAATTGGGGAGCAAACCACCAAATCATATTATTAGGCCATGTAAAGCCACTTTGCATGGCTTTGAATGGCCTCATAGATATTGAGTAAGGCAACACAGTGCAAATCACTGCGTTGCCTTACTCTGCGCTAGGAAGGCATTCAATGGGTGTTGTGGTGGGTGTTCCTACGCAACACACATGGATTTTGACACATCCATAGATTTACAAGACCATGTAAACCTGAGTATGTGTCAAACCCTTATGCCTCCCACAGGGGACGTGCAATGAGGAGAAATAACTTTAACTTTATTTCTCCTCCTTCTTTTCTCTTTATGTGCGCTACATTCGGCAGTACATATAGAAAGAGGATAAAGCCTCGTAGGATTCTTTTTGTGCAGTAAGTGGCCCGTTCCTGCACAAAAACAATTCTTCATGCAATGAAGGCACCCTTGAACCATGGTCCAAGGGTGCCTGTGTTGGCGCTATGCTGCTGAAAGACACCAGAGCAGGGGGAAAGGACAGGAATGCACCGTATGCATAGATATGACACATTCCTGCCCTATCATTTTGATGCAAGTCAGCGCAGCAAGGGGACTTGCTGTTCTTCCTTGCGCCAAATTCCTATAAATATGCCCTGCAATGTCTTTGAAGCTCTTTGCTTTTGTCACAAGCCCATCAGTGATGACGCAAACAACTGCTACATGTCTTATCTTTTCATCAAGTACAATCCATCCAGGTCCCGATGCTCTGGCTGTCTTCAAACTGCGCCTAGGTTTTAGGAGAGTTAGACTGGACAGTTGCTCCTTTGTGGTGGTCACCACCCAGGCATTGAAATGCTACATGCGGAATATTCTTTAAATAAATACTGGAAATTGCTAAAACCCGCTTGTTCATTGATTCCCTCTAGTTGTAGTCTAGGATCATTCATTTCGTCTTAGCTCCAAGATGGTTCTATTTGGGGTAATAGCTTGCTTTATAAATGTGTATTCATTCATACATTCACATCTCGGCTGGTATTCACGCACTCATATGGTTGACTGGGAAAATGTTATTAAAAGACAAGCTGTAAATATTCGCTCAATTCCTATCTCACACTTTTACTACTGTTTTAAAATATCACGGTGCATTGTCACGTTTGCTCTGTACCTGTAGTTAAATGCTTTGCAGGTTTGTAATTCAATGTTGATGACAAGGAGACAAGGTCATATATTTCTAATCCACACTGTTTTGATGTGGCGCATACTTTATTTTCTATAATAAACTTTTAGATCACGATTACACAGTTGTTTCTGGCTCTGTTGAGGTCTATTTGAAGTAATGTCACAGTCGGGAGATGTAATTACGTAATAACAGGATTGGGAGTGATAAACTCTGCCTGTCACCTTGAAGTTTATCACACACCATTCCATTTGCCGCCCTTAAATGCTATTATAGATCACAAGACTGTGCAGGGTGCTGGAACCAAGGATTTGACAACAGTAATTAAGGCTTAACACAACAATCGTGTTCTCAGCATGAAATAAGAATTTATTAGTTGCAATCCTGTTTAAGGGACTTGCTTTAAAGATCTAAATAACATTTGCATAGATATTGTGTATGTAGAGAACAATAAGATGTTTTTCTTGAATATTATCCATATCGAGCCTAATCAACAGTGATAATTTAACTTACAAATATGAATAAAAATGAAACAATTACCATAGGAAAATATGTGCATTTTTTTAAAAAATAAACCACCAAAAAATGCAGGTTTTAACTACAGACATTGCTTGTAGCTGAAAGGTCACATCAGAATAAAGCTGACCTCCAAGGTCTTCAACTGCAGAAGAAATGAGCAAGGAAAGTCCAAGCAATGAGACAAGACGAATGGTCTGTAACTTTCTGTTTTTAATCTGTTAAACTGTAAATGCCATGACTTCGTCCAATATCAGTTGTTTCCGAGACACTGTCAGGGTCCAAGAATATCTTTTCCCTGTAGCTTTTACAGAGACCTGTGTAACACCAAAATATGACGTATACATTATAAGTACTCCAAGAAAGGCTTTAAAATCTAAGTTGAATTGGGGGTGAGGGGCAGGGACGTCATCATCCCAACGGTCAGCAGCTGATGACATCACAGGAAGTGACATCACATAACGTTTTGATACTGATGATGTTAGACAAAGGGTTGTCACATGGTATTTTACATACTGGCATTGAGGAAGTGAGACCGCCGAATTAAAAATGCCAACAATAAAAGAAAGAGTAAATATTAAATTAAAGATTAGTAAAATAATGCACAGGTTTCTAAAGCAGTTAAAAGTCTATTTTTGTATCATAAATATACATTATTTGTGTAGTGCCTTAATTTGCTATGAGTGCAGTCATTACATGCCAGGAGTGCTGTCTTGATGTGTCAGGTTTGTAACAGTCATCTTTCCAGATACATTCAGAATGAACACATCCCCACATGCCTATGCAAAGGCCCTCATGCAAAGCCACAGCTGAACATGCCCACGCCCAGTCAATGGCCTAACCCTTCACCCAGTGCATAGACACAGCCTTCAGTTCTTACACACAGCCTCAAATGAAAGGCTCAGCCATTGTTTCAAGCGTCCATCACACACCAGCTTATAATCGAATGGGCAGCAGCAGAACAGATACAGTCAGCCAAATGGCTGACCACAACTCAATGGCATGCAGCCATATGCTGCCAGGTGATCCCTAGGATTTGTTTTTCTTCTCTCTTCTAGAGAGAGAGGTCCTGAAAAGGCACATGAAAGCTCAGCAGCAACAGAGAAAGTGATAGGAACTCTGCTGCTATTGGCACCCGTAAAATTGAATGAGGCTTTTGTAATAAGCCTGCAGGAAAGCAACGTTTTGATTTCATTTGAGTGTGCATTACATGCACTTCAGAATGTTGTCTATTTGCAAAATAAAATGTTCTGAAGTGGTAAGCAGCCTCAAATGGATTAACAAGTCCATTTTCTGCTTGTCCAACAGAAGGTAAACAGGGCTTGAGAGCCCCATCTTCTGTTCGTGCCACTACCTCTGTGAGCTCTGGGGCCAGGGTCGCAATGAGAAAGCGAAGGGTCTCTGCTACGACTCATGGACCCCTAACTGACATCCATGATGTGGGGACGTGATCTTCAGTGAACTCTGAAGGTGAATGTGTACTGGTTTGGGAACTGCAGTGGATAGATGCCGAGCGTTTGCCACAGGGAACTGGATACACACTGGTTGACATTGAATGTCTGAATTTCATAAACGTGATATGGTGAGGAAACTAAATGTACATAGCACTGATGAAAGTGGTCTTCTGGTATCAACTTCTTCTAGCCACGACAGCCAGCTAGTTGCTCAATGCCCTTTGCTGGTATCCTTTGCTGTTCAGCAGACGCATAATGGCTCTCATCCAGAATAAGGCTCCAAGCTCAAATTAAACTCAAATTAATCTACCCAATTAAGCATGGTTTGTTGTTGGTTATATTTCTATTTGGCATATCCAGCCATAAAAAGTAGCACATTACAAACAATTAAAATGTGATTTGTCCCAACAGTTTGACCTCTAAAACAATATAATATACAGTATAAACCTACTAAAGTATACAATGGCAAACCCACCTATATAAAACTCTTAATTCATCACCAAAGCAGCAAGGGGTCGCTTATACATTAGCTATACATTTATGCAGAATCGAGGATAATCCACAGATCATGGGTAAGATCGAATTTCTACCATATGTTCATTTCAAACTATATTACCATTTCCTTCATGGCATGGTTTGCCATTTTCCAGATACTGCTTTCTTTCCAGCAGGGTTTAATGCCATCTGCTAGATGGCTGGCAGCAGACCATGCACGCATCGCAGCTAATTATATGTGGCTTCTTCACATTTTACAAGTGGATATTTCTTACATGTAAATATGCTCTCGCTTCTATGAGTAACTTTACTATCTTTCTCTATTCAGCATTTCCAGGTGTACAGTTCCTCCTAGGTGTAGACTCACATGTCTCTATCCCCTTAGTTCAAGAGGCGGCGCCTGCATAAATGTAATTATAATCGTAAAGTTACTAGTAGTAACTTTACAACTGTGCTTTACGTGCCGATATCTTGGCAGACCCCTTATCCAAACAGTTGGGGGTCCTTTCATCCAGAATGGTGACCACTACATGTAAGAGAATTAGAGAATTACATTCATGTGAACCAAATCACACACCTTTGACACCCATTGCCTTCCAATAACCTAAATATTGCCCACACCGTCAACTCTTCTTTCTTCCTATGGATATTTCAGACCCTGCAGTCACCACATTCTTCTAGAAAAATGCTGGTGCCAATTTTGAAGAAGATAAACTTTATTGAAAAGGAGACAGACCTTGCTGTTAAATTTGTGGTAAAAGCACTGCCCACAGTGATCCACAAAAGGCTGCCTTATATGGGATGTAACGGCTCTGTCAATCCATTGGGGAAGAAGTGACGCACTGCGGAGATATTAAAAAGAACTGGCAAGAAGAGAGAAAGTGGTAAAGGAGATGTTCTACTGGCATCATCTGGCACAAGCTCTTCCTGGAGGTGCAACTTGATTCCGTCTGTGTCTCACCCCCTCAAGAGGCTGAGCTCTCCACTATCAGCCTCCACCTGCAGTATTTTGGCTGGCTCTTTTGGACACCAATAATCTGGTTCCTGGTAAGATTCTAAACCAATCTTTCTCACTAAAAACAAACCTGCACTGACTTATTCCTTCTCTATACATGCATTGTTAGGCACGTATCACATAAAGACCCCTTGGAAACACCCTCTAATGCATATCCTATGAATACCTAGATGTTGTGTTTGCATTTATTTTATTTGTAGTCTTTTAATACAGCCACTCTTTCAGGTGCTTCAGCTGGGGCAGGTGTGTAGCAGAGCAACGCAAAGGACCGGTCTCTCAACACAAGTTAGTTACACACCAAGGTATGTCCTTGTGCTACAAATGTGTATTTAATGACTTTTGATTGTAGCCAAACCTGACCATGACATTTGTATTGTTAAACAATTATATACTCATGCTCTTTCGTTTTCACCTTTAAGGCCCTGTGTTGTTTTCCCAATAATAACCTGTCACCACATCTACTTCTTCTCCTAGCATTGCACCTAAACCACCAGAGAGCAGATGGGTGTTAGAGAATGGTAAGTTAAGTCTTCTGTTTTGGGTACGGATTAACCTATCTCTTTATTTGTAACTGACAGGATAGCAGTATGCATGGTGCCACACAACTTTACATGCACTCTGGTCCCATGTAATACAATTGTTAATTAAGTTACACATTGCCTTATAAAATTGCCCTTGGACTTCGTATTGTAAGGGAAACACTATAAGATACATGTTATGTTGACAGGGGTCTAGCGCTCCCGCAGGTACGGACATATTATGAGGCAGCTTTGTTAAATTTTGTGGTCGATATTTAAAATTATAAGCGAAACTGTGATAGTTTTTTTTTAGACAAAATGATCTTAGAAGCAGGAGCTCAATCTTCCTTTTTTCTAAAAACATCTAAACTACCGAAAAAGACCCGCTATAAGTCTCTTCGAGAATTGTCGTCTAGGCTTCAGGCTGTCTTTGAGAAAACAAGCTCTTCTGGTTTTCAATATGTTAAATTGAGGGAGTGTAATAATATCGGCCTATACCTTCAATCTAGACATATTGATATATGGGAAGAATGTGGATTTTTTCAATTCAAGCACTTTATTGTCCAAAATAGAGTTCTGTCCTGGCAAGAAATTAGCATAAGAGCAGAAGGTCACAGAAAACCCACGTTTCTCGAATACTTACGGCTAGTCCACTTTATATCCAATACGGCGGGCATGTCAAATACTCCACACAAAATTATGATAGATTTATATGCATCTAATTTCTTTGGGTTGGGTAAGTGGTACTCGATACTGAGGAATCAAGCCCAGGATAAAGTCATATCAAATCATTTGGAGAAAATAGTGCGAGAAACGGGTTGCAGATTTAGTCTCCAGGACTGGGAGAAAATCTGTCTCTTAGGCTATAGGTCCTTACATGCTGCCAACTTTAAAAGAATGTCCTTTTTATCAAGGTGGTTTGCCTATTGAACACTGTCCATACTACAGAAAAAATTCCCCGATTGTGTGAATAGGTGTTTTCGGTGTCATCAGGAGGACGAAGGTGGTTGGCATCATATTTTTTTCTCCTGTCCGTTATTAGACCAGTTTTGGGGATACATTTTTAGCGATATGGGCACTGCCTTGGGATTGTGTCTTTCTCCTCAAGCTGAAACTGCATTGTTTGGGGGTGTGAGGGACGAAGCTATTCTATCCAGTGGTGATAAAGCATTTGTAGCAATCTCTTGTATGGTGGCTCGTTCCCTGATACTTCAAAATTGGAAATCGAAGGAGATACCAAACCATCTAACGCTGTTTAATAAAATGAAAAGGATTTGTAGATTTGAAGAGGCCTATGCTAGGAGAGTCGGGGGAATAATCAAATTTAACAAAAACTGGAAGGGGTTTAGTAAATTGCTTGTTTTTAAGGACAGCTGTGAATCTATTGTCGCTCGTTGATTCTTAGAATTTTAATGGGGTATATTGACTTAGGATGATTGGGAATTGTATAGATCTGCATGTTTCGATAGATTGATTGGGGTAGTGCGCCTTTATTTGTTTAATCATGAGTTAGTAGGTTGCGGGGGGTGCGACGGGGGGAAAAAAGTTTGAATTTCCTGTAGGTGAATTTACAATGCTACTTATTTACTTGCTATTTGCACACGCACTTTACTTGCTCTATTTCTTGCACTTTATGACTCAAGTACTGTATTTTCTTGACGCAATTATTTGCTGATATCGTATTTCCACTTTATGTGGAATTAATTCTTGTGTGCGCGCGACGGGGGGAAAAAGGTTTGTATTTCCTGTAGGTGAATTTACAATGCTATTTATTACTTGCTATTTGCACACTCACTTTACTTGCTCTATTTCTTGCACTTTATGACTCAAGTACTGTATTTTCTTGACGCAATTATTTGCTGACATCGTATTTCCACTTTATGTGGAATTAATTATTGTGTGCAATGCTCGCTGTATTGTAATCTATCAAGGCAATGATTTGTTGGTATTGCATTTGCACTTTATTTGGGGGTTTCTTCTTAAAAACAATTGTAGTTGAAGATACGAGTAGCATTTCTTTCTTGTGCAAGATCGAATATTTATTCAAATATATATTTTCCATGGAGTTGTTGTATTCTTCACTACATTGTAATACCGTTTCATTGAATGATAAAATGGAATGAAATGCCCACGGCATCGATCTAAGGAATTATCTTGCATTGTCCATTGTAAATCTTCTCGCCTACTTATATTCAGCTATCATTCAGATGTAATCCTTGAAACCTTGTACATTGCACCTTTTTTTTCTGCTCAATAAAAAAAAAAAATAATACATGTTACGTCTTGTCCTAAGTTGAAGGGGAGGAACCGTTTTGGGTCTCAATCTTTGTATTTAAAGCATCAACATATCATCACCATGTATGATATAGATTGGATTACACCTCTTTATATCCCTCTCTTGTCAGCTTCTGTCAAACAACAACCACAGGTGTCCACTTTGAGAACAGAACAAGGATGACATCAGGGGATATCCTAGCAGCAATAATTAGCCCCTCTGCCCGCCATCTGACAGGAAATTCTGCGGACCTCTACTTTTTACTTATACATCACCTCACTCAATTTGCTAACTTATTGTTCATGTTCTTCAGTTTTTATGAAAAGTTAAAAGTGCTTTTATTGGTGTTGATTGTTTTCCTTTCATGTATTTATTTCTAAGGTTTCAGAAATACTGGTATTTTTATAGTGTGTCAATGGTAATTGAACAGAATTATGAATAGCTGCTTGATCGGGAGATACCTTGGCAACAACACATACAAGGACACTGGGTCAGCGGCTGACATCACGTGGGTCATTAAGAAATGAAGCATCTGTTACTTGAGCTCGTGAATTAATGTTGACGAGATATAGTAATTCCAAGCATGGATCAACCCTTAACTTCATATATATTTTATGTTCACATGGGAAGTAATGGGGGGTTGTTTCTAATCTGCCTCCCTGGGAGGGGTGAAAGTCCATAAGACATCAGGGATTTCCTTTTTCAGGGAAGCAGCTTTTTTGTCTAACTTGGGTGTCCCAGTCGTACATGGGACACCCAGGTCGATTTTTTTCTTGTAATGTAATGGCAGAGCAGGGAGCCTGCTCCCACGCTGCTGAGTCAGATCACCATCCTGCCAGTGTCAGACTTGCTCCGATCGTGTGTGTATGGGGGCGTAGCAAGCAGGAGACAAAAGGGGCTGGACAGGACAGGACAGGACAGAAGAACTCTTTGCATTCTTCTTGACGAGTGCATGTCTCCCGTCCTGCCTTGCGATACTTACCTGACGTCTTCCAGGCAGCTCAGACGGCTGTTGGAGTCGTCTTGCTGATGTTTCCAGACGCTGCAGGAGCCTTAAAATCTTGGTTCCGCTAGGCTGTTATTTTCCAGATATGCCAATACTGATAGATAATTCACCTCTCAACAACAGAACATTGACATTAAACAATGTTACCCCATGACCTCTGTTTCCGTCTGAATTAATCAAAGTTTATTCATGACCATAGTCATTTTTGTAGGTTCATGAAGTTAATTTTCTACATTGAAGGACAATCTTGACACCACACACGCACTCATTTTTTCTTAAAACCATCAAACACCCACCGTCAATTCACTTTTATCCACATTTTACCAACCCATTCCTCTCATTCTCTCAGAATCATCCACTGGTACCACTATACACCCATTCAAGCAGCTAAACACACAACATACAATTCACAAAAGAACTACACTGCACATTGCAAAACTACAATTGAATTGGAAAAGCCAACAGAAGATTTCATTCAAAAAAACATATCCAAAATTAATCTACAATTTTTAAACATTTATATACATTCAATTGGCTACAAGCAGGTTGACGCGTTTCAAACACCCTAACATTCCGGGGTTCTCCTCAGGACTGGCAAGCTGCAAAAACAAAACATATGCCTTGGTATTATTTCAACTACAACGTCCCCTCTCTCTTGCCCTGCCCCATAAGGCATCGACAGCTTACCTTAATCATGTTACTAGAAGCTCTAAAGCCAACAGTGCTTTCTTCTGCTCACTTGTGGTTGACAATTCTCATGTTGATGCTTATCATACACGCTTTGCAGTCAAGGATGTTTTTTCAACCCACCAGTTCCTGCTCTGAAGATTGTTGGCCAGCATTGTCTGCTGAATATGAAGGAGTAAAATATAAAGAAAATGTTATTCATGCATTTAACAATGCATATCATTTATTTTTTTTATTAGGGATATTATATCTTAAATACAAAAAATGACATGGAGCATTCTTTTCCAAACGTTCACCATGACAATTTGTTGTTTTATACCATTTTGAAAAATGGCAATTGTAAAAATGCTAATTTAAAAATGATTTGTTCTTATCAGGTATTTAAAGGAAAAGATAGGAGTGTGCAAAGCTGGATGGCTGGTTTGCATTATCTTATCTTCAAAATGTTTTATTATGTTTCTTAACATCTTTAACACATTGCATATCTTACAATTGAGTGCCTTTTTAAAAGGAGAAATAGCTTTTTTAATCGGAATAAAATTTTGTAAAACATGGTAATAATGATGAGCTTTTTCGGTCTTTTGAAACTAGGTGTTTCAATGCACAGTAAAGGTACACAATGTCAGATTTACAGAAACAAACTTGGTAAAAATGAAAATGTTACATATCCCAAGCATTACAATTCTATTGTGTTATCATAAAATGTCAAATTTGAAAAGCATTTTTAATGAGTCATGATTAGATGATTTGTAAAACAAAACAGAAATATTGCATTACATGCATGTTAGTATTTGGAAACCTTCAATCAGTTTGTATCCCAAACTAACGCTGGTTAAATACAACATGGAATGTTAGTCTTCAGATTAATTCCATGATTAGACACCATTAATGTAAGTGGGTCATTAGATGAGAGGGGTGGAAGGCCCACTCGAATAATAAACCCAGTTTTTGTCTGAGGGAACCACAAAGTAATTAAATATACCTATGCATACCCTCCAGTAGCTTGGCACAAAAGCAGTCAGGCTTAACTTAGAGGCAATGTGTAAAGTATTTATGCAGCACTCAAACAGTAAAAAAGTGAAAACGCAAAACAAGAAAAAGCTCAATATAGAGTAAAACTAAATAAATAAAATGACACTAAAACATACAAAATCCAATGGGTAGAACCTGAGTTATTCGTTTTTAAAATTTTTGGTACAAATAGCACTAAAAAGCTAAAAGCACTACTTGGGTATATCTGATAGCGCTAGACTTGGTCGAAGTAACAAGTTCAGGCCAAGCACAATAGAGTGTAGTTTGGATACAAGGACCAGGTTTGTCCTGGTGAAGAGTTTATCTTCTCACAGTTCAAGTCCACATGGAGTGCCTCAGTTGTAGGTTTGTGCTGGCAGGAGACACAAGGAGTTCATTGTTTTCATGGGAAGTAGTTTGCTGCTTGGGCTTCATGCTGGGTTTGACGTAGGTGGTCAGTGGTGAGTAGAACAGGTATTTGCTTGAGCTTTAGCATTGTTGGGTGATGCTGCAGACATTGCTGACGTGGACAGCTGGAGCTGACGTGAAGAGCAATTTGTTGCTAGAGCTTCGTGTAGGTGGGCATCACAGACAGTTGTTTATCAGCACAAAGAGTCTGCTCACAGTCATGAGCATCCAAAAACATCTGCATTTTAATCTTTAACTTGGTTTTGAGGCAGGAGTAGTACATTCTGATATCAGCCAAGAGTCCTGGACTGAGGGGTCACCTCTTGGGGATCAGGACTCACTCTAGCAGAAGCCAATAGCAAGATGGCTTAAGCAGGTCCAGGCAGGTCCAGTTGGTGCTGGTCAGCTCGACACTTGGAGAGAGGCCTCTGGAAGCTTGTTGTATGCCTGTAGCTCAAACAGGAAGTCAGCTTACTGATCCTTGGAGTCACTTCTGGGGGTGCTGGGTTTCAAGGCAAACCATCTTCCCTCTTCAGACAGCAGGGCAGTTTTCTGAATCTTCCACAGGTCCAGGAGTGTTTTGATGTGAGGTTCTGAAGGTGCTGTTCTTATACCCGATGCTAGCTTGTCTTTGTTTATTTATTTATTTATGCATGTTTGTCTAGCGTGAACTTTACCCAAAGGTGTCAGAGCTCTTTACAATAGAACCAGTTAGATTACATAAGGACTTCAGAGTACATGAATTACATAAAAGATACAAACAGATAAACTCTAAATTTACATAAGAATGGTAGTTAGTATATATGTCCACTACAGATACTAGTGGCTAGAGTTGCATATATACAAGTTGCAAATTCACTCAAGGAAAATATAGAAACAGATAAACTCTACATTTGCATAAGAATGATAGCAAGTATATAAGTCTACTACAGATACTAGTGGTTAGAGTTACATATATACAAGTTGCAAATTCACTCAAGGTTGCATTTTAGAAATAGTTGAAGCGATTAGGGTTGTTCAAATATATATCACATGTTTACACAGCATGATCTTCTCGCCATTGCTGGGGTTCTTGCGGTTCTCATTTAGCCAGGCCTTAATGGCATGTTGCACTCATGGGCGGTGATCTTGGGCCTGGAGGGGTCCTCGAGCTAGTGATGTCCATATGTCCACCAGGCTTGTTGGGATAGTGGCTTACCAGCTGGGTCCTAGCACCATGAGGTGGCTGTCAGTTCCCCTCAATGCAGCTGCGTTGTGGCAGCAGGTCAACCCTGCCCCTTTGTCTCCCTTATAAGTTGGGGATGTCCCCTTTTTCCAAGATTCGCACTTTCCTGGGTTTGGCTCTGAACCATCTAGGGTATCAAAGGGCAGGCAGGCCTAGGTATGAGCTGCATGTCTTAGTGGCAGGGCACGCAGCCTCAGAAGTCAGGAAGGGATTGGGCCTAGCTCCCAGGCTACCGCTTGAAGTTTAGAAAGGCTGAGTACAGCCCCCTTAGGAGAGGAACACCATGACCCACAATCAAGGTCCTTTTGCGCCATGTCTAAAAGGAATACAGGAGAGCCATTCACAGTCATGTGACACTGGACACACACTGGTAGATGGCACGTTTGGCTTGGGCAGAAAAAATGCCAACTTTCTAAAAGTGGTATTGTCAGAACAGTAACATAAAATCTGACTTTACCATTAACCAAGATCGTGAATTACAGTTCAAATGCGTAGTAGCATAATTTTTCTATCTGTTCCCCAACTGAAGGTATCACCTATTACGTATAATAAGGTAACCCAGTGTTAGTCTATGGGAGAGATAGTCTTACCATAGTGAAAAATGACTTTATGAGTTTTTCAGTGTCAGGACATGTAAAGGTTAAATACACATGTCCGACATTCTAAATTCCTTTCGTGTGGCAAAGTGAGCTAAAGAATGATGATGGATTCAACCCAGATCTGTGGCTGTGTGTGAGGTACTGAAAAGTTTCAGCGCTCTGTCCATCATCTCCTTATGTTTCCTTTGTTTGCCCCAAGTTATCGGGGTATGCCCAGACGTGGGTCCATTGCTCACTTTGCCACTGGATTCAAGCTATTCTGGCTGATGATGGGTGTTACCTAGAAACCGGTCCCAGATGCTTGTTTCCGGTTCAGGGAAGACCTGGCTTGGCAGTTCCGGCTGGACTGTTTCCACAGAGTCAAGACCGATTTGCATATAACTGGGTCTGAAATGAGGTTGTGAAGTGAGCTAAAGAATGATGATGGATGCAACCCAGATCTGTGACTGGGGGTGAGTGTCTGAATAGTTTCAGCGCTCTGGCCATCATCTCCTTGTGTTTGCTTTGTTTGCCCTAAGTTGGCAGGGTATGCCCAGATGTGGGTCCCTTGCTCACTTTGCCACTGGATTCAAGCTAGCCTGGCTGATGAAGGATGTTAACCAGAAACGAGTCCCAGGATGCTTGTTTCCGGTTCAGTCAAGACTGATTTGCATATAGCTGGATCTGAACTGAGGTGGCGAAGTAAAGCTAAAGAATGATGATGGATTCAACCCAGATATGTGACTGGGTGTGAGTGTCTGAAAGATTTCAGCACTCCATCCATCATTTCCTTATGTTTGCTTTGTTCTCAGGAGGGAAACATCCTTTACCAAGCAGTCCTTTCCACACATTCATTTACATGCGTGCCATTACCTCACATGCCTTTACCACACAGATGCATTTTTTATGCATATACATATTTGATAACAATTTGTAAAGGTAAATTTGTAAAGCCTGTAAAGTCTAGGGATCAGGGGGAGGGTAGTGGTTAAGGGAAAGGTAAGGGCAATTTTAGAATGTAATTTTAGAATGTAGGGGTGGGAAGTGGTAAAGGAGATGGCAGATTTGGGATGCAGAAAGGAGCAGCAGGATGATGGGGGATGTTGTTTTGGTAAAGGGATGGCTCTGAAAGATGAGAAAACTGTTACAGGGAATAGAAATGCATGTGATCTCTTTGACAAAATGAAGGTTTGTAGTGTGTATACTGCAAATAATTACACCACAGTACAGTATTACCGAGAAATATATATATATATTTTTTTATTATATTTTTAAAATTTTTATACCAGATATAACAATACAGCACAGCATAGGGTTCAAAAATTAATAATCAATGAAAATATACAGTTCAATTATTATAAACAATATATAGCTTCAATAAAGCCATTATCACAATTTCCTTTTGATAGTAAAATCCAAGCAATCAAATCATATCAAGCCACCATATTTACACCATTTGATCTTTCCATCTCCGTATTGGATCCCAAATTCTCAGACCCAGTTGCTTCCCCCTTCGGCCTTTCCGTTCGTAAATCCCTTTTTCTAAATTGTAGGCAAACAACAGATTGGCCAGCCATTGATTCCTAGTGGGAGCAACTTTGTCACGCCAGGCTCTTGCTATTACCAACCGAAATACTGCCATAGCAACAAAGACAAACTCTTGACAAGTAGCCTCCCCCTCTGTTATTATTCCCAAAAGAACCACCGTGGGTGTAATTTTAATTTGAATACCTAGATGTCTCACTAGAAATCCCTCTACCTCCCTAATCAATGTAGCCAATTGAGAACAAGTGGCAAAAATGTGGATTATATCCGCCTGTGAGTGATTACACCGTGGGCAGTCTGTCCCTAGGGTGCCACCCCATTGTGCAATTCTAGCTGGTGTATAATATAGAAAATAAATAGTTTTATAATGCTGTGATTGTAATGGTGCTGAACATAAAACCGTATGACCCAGAGCCAGTGATTCCTGAAACCAAGCAGCTTCAATGCCCAACTTCGTGGCCCACTTAATACCATATTTAACAAGATCATCTTTCTTAGTAGTAAGAAGGCAGGCATAGAAACTACGTATATTGCAGTCTCCCCCTTTCTCGATCATATCCAGTATTTCATTGTTTTTAAACCCTATAAACCCTCCGCGCTTGGTATTCAGAAAACTTCTGACCTGTAAGTACTTGAAAAAGCTCCTTTTGTCTATGTGAAATTTGGTAACTAACTCCGCAAATTGCACTATACCGTCCAGCCCAACAATATCCCATTGTACTCCCAGGATGCAAAGATCGAGTCTGCAAATATATCTCCTGGCCAGGATTTATTCTTAAACAAGCGAGTATATCTATTGTATCTACCCAGCCCGGATCTTTTCAAAAAAGCTGTCCAGATATTAACAGCAGCAATGACTGTCTTGAACCTTGTTCTTTTAAAGTATGCGAAGTCCGTGCAATTTAAGAAACAGTTCTCCGCCTCCGCCCCCAAGACTATAGAATAAACCTCAGTTGACATTTTGGAGATTCTAGGATGCTCCCCGCCACCAATTAATCCCTGCATATATTGCAGTGCAGTGGCTAGATAGTATAGCCTAAAGTCGGGGGCGCCCCACCCACCTCTAGCCCTTGGAAGAGTCATAAATCTATACGCTCTCCTAGTCTTTCCGTGGGCCCAAATAAATCTATTTAATACCAATTCCAAAGCCTGAAACCATTTTACACCGAAAAACAGGGGTATTGCACGAAACAGGTATAAAAATTTGGGCAGAACAATCATTTTGATAACATTTGTGCGTCCTAGTAGAGAAAGATGCAGATTATTCATCCTACCAAGATCTAATTTTAATCTCGCCATTAACGGAGTTATATTCTGCTCAACTGCATTCTCCAAATCTGCCGATACTTCTATACCTAGGTAAACTGCCGATCTAATTACCCTGTAATCATTACATATGACATATGAGTTTTTTACTATCTGTGTTTTCGTTTTATTGAGGCTATACCCTGACACCTGACCAAAATCCCGAGCTTCTAATTCTACTGCGCACATAGCAAGAGTAGGGTTAGCTGTAATGATTGCAACGTCATCCGCATATGCCTGTGCCTTGATATGCAAATTATTAACTATTACCGGTGGCATATTAACATTGGCAACAAGCCTACGCAGAAGGGGATCCATATACAACGCAAATAAGAGAGGGGATGATGGACACCCTTGTCTAGTCCCCCTTTCTATTTGAACTATGGATGAATGGCCGCTGTTAACTCTAATTCTGGCCGAGGGTTTATTATATAAGGTCTGGATGGCTCTAATATAATCCTCGCCAAACCCAAACCACCTCAAGACAGACCATAAGAAATCCCAAGAGACCCTATCAAATGCCTTTTCGGCGTCCAGAAACAACACTGCCATTGGGTCTCCTGGGATCTCCACGGCGTCAAAGAGCGTAAGCACCTGCCTAATATGCTGAGTCGTACCCTTTCCCGGAATGAAGCCATGCTGAATAGGGCTAACAAGGGACTCGATTATAGTCGCCAATCTCTTTGCCAACACTTTAGAATAGATTTTAACGTCTGAATTCATTAGAGTGATGGGTCTATATGATGAAGCTGCCAAAGGGTTTTTGCCTTTTTTCAAAATGACTATAATATCTGCTCCTCCCCAAGACTTAGGAATAGAGGCCCCTTTCTGCGCCTGAAGCATAGTAGATAGAAGTATATCGCCTAATATGTCCTTAAATGCTCTATAGAATTCAACTGGAATTAAATCCGGGCCCATGGCTTTGCCGGGAGGAAGATCATTGAGTGCACCCAACATTTCTTCCAGATTGATTGGTCCTTCTAGCTGCTCCCTATCTTCCTCAGATAGGAGTGTTGGCTGAATATTATCGAGATAATGTGAGATCTGGCCCGAATCTAAATTCTTATCTGATCTATATAAATCTACGTAGAACTGCCTAAACACTTCTCTTACCCCGTCTGAATCCGTAATCATATTACCCTGAGCATCTGTAATCTTCTTGATCTCCGCCGCTGAAGCTTTTTGTCTAGAGCGAATAGCCAAAAGGTGCCCCACTCTTTCGCTCATCTCATAAGCATCCTCTCTGTTTATTAAATATCTAGCAGCTGCCTTAATAGCAATACTTTCACTGATCCTCGCCTTTAAACTGATTAATTTTACACTCTGCTGCTCAACAGACCTTTGGGCCTGTATTGCTAAATATAGTTCTTCTTCCGCTTTGGTTATTTCCATTGTTAATTCATTAAACATTGCCCTCTCCTTTTTCTGTTTGTGCAGTGAGTAGCTCAACGTCTCTCCCCGTATGCCCGCCTTAAAGGTGTCCCATTCAATCCCAGAGTCTACCGTCCCCTTATTAATTTCCCAGAAATTCTTAATCCAGGAATTCATATGAAGAATATAGGCTTCCTCCCTTAAAAGAGTCCTTTCGAAAGTCCAAGCGGAGAACTTCCCCCGCTGACAGCCCATTTTAATAATTAGGATTAGGGGGATATGGTCGGATATGATCCGAGGATGCTTCTCTATTTGTGACCTATTAAGCAAAGAGTTGGATATAAAAAAATAGTCTAATCCTACCAAAACACTATGGGGAGCAGAAAAAAAAGTACTGCCATCTATAAAGGGATGAGCAGCGGCCCACATGTCAATCAATGAATTGTGCTCTAAGAGATCCTCTAAAGCCCTATAAGATTTTTTCTTTCTGCCAGTGTATCCCGTAGACCCAACCTGAGAGTGAATATTAAAATCCCCACAACAAATAATCGGTTCAGGCCACAAAGCCAATTCTGTATCCAAAAACTGGAGGATTTCAGGATCATCTTCAGTGGAACCATAAACTGAAGCCAACGTGAACTTCTCCCCTTTAAATACAATTTCCAATAATACCCACCTACCCCACTGATCTTCTTTTTTCCTAACTAATATCGTATCCCTGTTTCTGCTCAGAACCGCTACTCCCCTCGTTTTAGTCCCCTGTTTGGTATTAGCCAGTAGGGAGAACCCCAGTTGTTCAAGGAGAAACCTCCTAGCCCCCTCTATATGCGTCTCCTGGAGACATACTAGGTCCAAGTTCATTGCTTTCAATAAAGACGATACTCGCAGTCTTTTTTGAGCATCATTGAGGCCGCATATATTAATTGAAGCTATTTTACACGTCATTAGCGTACTCCATAAATAACTTTTATCAGTACAACTAACGAAATAAATACACCAAAGATATAACAACCTATGCTGTGCTCAAAAAATCCCAAAAAGCTGTGTTTTACCTGCCCCCCCTCCCCCTGAACCCCTGCCCCCGCCCTCCAACCTGTGCCCCCCTCTCCCCCCTCCCCCCCTACAGGAAAATAGGTCAACCATGACCTATGTGTGATCGCTTAGGAGTGCAGTTGTCGCCTCCTCCTCCCAATATGAGAAACCTGAGTTTCCCCATCCAATCCATCTTTCTCCCCTCCTTTAGTGATCCCCCCTGTCTTTGTACCCCAGCACCTCCACCATATACTCTTTGGCTTTTATTTCCCAAAAAAACATTTTGAACTGGCCTTTGGTGATTATTTTTAGTTTAGCTGGATACAGCAGGAAAGCTTGTGAGCCTAAGGCTTGTATTGGTGCTATCAATTGCCTCAGCCTCCATCTTCTTTCTACTGTGACATGACAGAAATCAGGCCTTGCGAAAAAAGTAATCCCATTAAAGGTACACTTAGAATCCGGTTTAGCTTTGTCCAATATCTGTTGTCTTAGTAGGAAGTTACCCACAAATAACAAAATAGCTCTAGGTCTCGTGTCTTGCAATTAATTACGCCTGGGAGCCAGAGGAAATCGATGGGCTCTTTGGATTTCTGTATCCCATTGCCATGCAGAAAGCTCTGGGAATGCGCCCTTAAGCAGATTGACAACAAACATCCTTGCATCTTGGCCTTCAATCCCCTCTTCAACCCCCAGAAGTCTTATATTATTACGGCGCTGTCTATTTTCATAGTCCTCCAGCTTCCACTGCATGTCTTCGGATACCTTACTTTGCTCTTCCTTCATTTTCCGTAAACTGCTTAGCTCGTCTTCAAGCCTCCCCGTTCTTTCTTCAACCTGCGTAATTCTCTCAGAGGCCTCCTCGTACAACTTATTCATTTTCCTTAGTGAATTATGAATTTTGTTGAGCCCTTGCCTCGATCTCCGAGCTTCGGCCCTTGCCTCATTCTGCATGCTTTTCAGGGTACTGAATAGTAGATCCATTGAGGTTTCTTGAGTTTTAGATTGAGGTAATTCCTCTCCACCAGAAGCGATATTATTCACCTCCTGGTATGGCTGTGATGTAGCTGAGTAATCCCATGAAAGTCTCTTCTTTGGGTTAGGAGGGCTTTCTAGGGAGTTCGGCTTCCTACGAGATCTACGTTTCTTTAGAGTACATTTTTGAGGGACCGAACTAGCTTCTGAGGCAGAAGACTCACCAAAGCTGTCGTCACTATGAGTTACGGGCTCTGAATCCTCATTAAGCGAAAAAAAATAGTCAGGTGAAGCACACCCACCGGCCGGCTCCAAAAACAACGAACATGCTGAGGTACTCCCTTCCAGGGAGATCTCAGACTCCGTGCCTGCCTCCTGCCTATTAGCCTGCTCAGCCCCCGACTCACCGTGACTGTTTCCGTGAGCCTCATCATTCTCCAAAGGCTGGCTCCCTTTAGGATTATCCTCTGTCAGTGGCGCATCTGAGCCCGTGTGGACAGGCTCCAAACCTTGAGGCTGCCTCTCCTTCAGATTGTCCTCCGCCGCTAGCGCTAGTACTTCTGGGCCCGTGTTGAAAGTTTCCGAGCACTGAGACTCCGCCGGTTCACCCCCGACTAGGCTACACACAGCCGAAGGTGTCTGCTCCAATGCCGGCGCTTGGTCTAGTTGCTTAGCAACCCCCGTTTCGCGGGAGTTCTGTGCCTCGGCACTGCTCGCGCTGCTCACTTTGGGTTGCTTACCGGCGTTTCGTCTTTCCAAGCAGCCTGTGCTCATCACCGGAAAGCTCTCGACTACAGAAGGCTGCCTCAGTTGCATTTCTTTTCCGCCTGCATTATTGGACCGCAGATTTTTTAACTCTCGTGAATCGCACTGGACAGTCATCCCGATGGGATTCGCTTGGAGCCCGCCAGTGCCTTGGACCACACCAGCTTTCTTCCCAGTAGATTTTTTCGAGGTAAGTGCGTTGCTGGGTCGTGAGGATGTAGTCTTTGGCTCCTGTTTGTCCCGATCAGGCCGTTCTTTCATATTACTCTCTTTAGTGTCTTTAACATCTTTGGCTGCCTCACTCCCTTTGATGATACGTGGAGGCATATTATACCGTCCCAAGGCAAAAGCTACCGCTTTCGAGGATCCCGCTAACAAAAAATGAATTATCCTCAACGAAAGCTCGGCAAACCTTTTGTAGAAAGCCCAAGTGATTTTGAGGTCAGTTCCTTTTAAGCGATGGTCGGGTTTCATCCCGTAGGCTGAGAGGGATCACCACATCTTCTGCTGTAATCAGGAGGAGGAGAGGAGTGCGACTGCTCACTGCACACCACCAGCGGCCATCTTGCCCTCCTTTTACCGAGAAATATTTTAATGTTATTGAAAGTGTAGTCAATTTATTTTTAATATGAGCAATGCATGTTCGTTGATGACATTATGTGAGTTAAACAATGTTGTCTCAGAATGACATAAATGGAACGTGCACTAGTCAACCACTCACCATTGACATGTCCGTATCCAAACACAAAAATGCAGCAACCAGCCTAGAAGCTGAAGTGAAAAATGAGCTTACTAGTCAATCTTACACATCAATACCATGACCTCTGCTCTGTACCCCACCCTGGATACCCATATGTAGTCCACTAAGATATGGTTGGACATCTGTAGGGTGTATGGAAATAAGGAATGAGAGCATACCCTGGATCATATGTGATATGCCCTAAAAAGAGTTCTATTCTAAATGTAATGCATCATATCAACAAACATGTAGTGAGTGCCAGGGTAGTGGTATCTTTTCTGTTGTCGTAATGTGTATGTTGAGGTGTCACGTCCCTGAAGTACATGTGGCCATAGTGTGAAATGTTTTACCAATGAATCTCATGTCAGCAAAATCCCCAGCAACAAATTGACATGCTTAGGTGGTTGACAGAATATGTAGCTGTCACCGGTGCTTCCAGCAAAGTCAGCTTACACATCACTGCAGCAACAACTGCCATTGCAAATAGTTTGCATGAAGATTGAGTGCCAGCACTGTCTGTTGCAGAAAAAGTGTGCTGTGTTGTGAGATACCTGTACATGTGTACAGTCAATGGCACCTATTACATGAAGGAAGTGGGCAAAGGCATACCATTCACCTTTCACCCTGTGACTGTGGCATCATGATAAACTGGTGCACTAATCTGTTGATGCATATCAGAATCTGATACAAGCAACAAGACTGACTTGCCTGTGTCAACATTGCCAGAGGTGACCCTCTGGAAAGTTCGAGTCACCATGAAATGAAATGTAGCCAGAATTTGGGCGTAGGCAGGAATAGGCTGAGAGTGGGCATTAGGTGGATTAAACTCCTGCTCCCCGTCTGCAACCATAGCAAGTATCATATCAGATGATAATGACAACTACCATGGCCATGTCATAGATGTTGCTTTGCCTATAAACCCTCTCAATCTCTTTGTCAAATATTTTTCCATCAAAATGAGAGGCAAACACCTGATATAGTATAGGCAGAAATTGTTTATGGGTGTGTGAATTCCTTTCTTACCTCCTCAGTTTGCATGTGATTGGTTGGTGCTGTATAGTGTTTAACCTGTAGATTTGTGGTAATGTCCAGAGCCATCACTCTTTGCATTACCAGCAACTTTTCAAGGGTTGTATACCTTGGTTAAAGATTAGAAAAATAAATATAACATTATAAACCTACACATTTTCAACCAAATATCAAATGGACTTTTCCCCCATGATTTGTAATTTTTCCCTCTTCAGTATTTGCTTTGCTCATTATTGTTTTGTGGGAGTGTGTGTTTGGTTGGGCATGTGTGATGCTGGATGTACCCCAAAACTGAACTGGAGTACATTTACTTCTGTTTTTGGACCCTTCTGGTTGTAGTAGTTTTAGAAGTGTGTTTGTGAATAACAATGGGCTTACTCTTTTGTGGGTGTGTTTTTTTCAATCCCTAAACACATCCTTAGTCCCCCCTTAAATCTCTTCTTACTCCTCCCCAGTTTTTCAGCACCTAACCCCAGGTTCCTCCTCATTTACTATTAAAATGCATGCATACATGTGCAGAGATCTCTGCCCAGTTGGCAGAAACATCCACACAGAAAAGACAGGAGCAACAGAGGTGGAGTCCTCTGTAAGTACGTTGTAACTGGCATTTTGAAGTACATGAGTAGTACTGTCGTAGTACTACCAAACACACTACAAAGTTCAGTTTGTAAATATGCCCCTATGTGTTTCCACAAAATATAAGAAGACAAACCAATATATCATTTTTTTATTTTCGGTCATAGTCTCTAGTAGATTGTACTAGTTAAGGCTTAACCATCATACACACACATTCCATGAAGTTCCAAATATTTTTGCTACATCCGATATTGAATCATCAGTCCACCAAACATGTTTGCCAGAAATGCAGTCAGAAGTCTTTGCTCATTTTTATTTGTTTATTTTTTCTGATGTTGCGTGTCCCAAAAAATATAATTGCGCATTAACAAATATGCACCCCTCGATTCCAGAAATATGCTGTCCCTTCTAAAGTATTCCATACCTTGTGGAGATCATCAAAGCAGAGTTAGTCAAGCACCTCTAATGCTGTACAGAATCAAACAATTTACTGGCTGACACCCAATCTGGATTCTGCTCCCTAAGAGGAGCCAAAACAGCAGTTATACATCAAAACAGCAGTGTTATACATCAGAGAAAAAGCTCTACCTTTAAGAGATGATAACTGCCTGGCACTCACACTTTAAGAACTCTCCACAGCAGCCTGGGGCGGACCACCCTCACCGCCCCCCCCCCCGCCCCAGCTACACCTCTGCACAGGATTCAGTGCCATGGATTACGGGATTCCCCTAAGAAAACTGAAATTTTGATTTAATATCAGAAGAAAAGCAAGGGACTGGATCAAATCGCACTATATAAATCTGCATTATATAAAAAAAATCCGTTCTGAAAACTAGATAACAAATAAAGCTACACCAATGTATATCAGACCCCGCTACTTTAGTATGGGAAGTGCCCCAAGGGTTGAGACTCGCCTCCCTCCTATTCAACTTATACATGTTCTCACATGTGTACTTGAACAATGAAAGCAGCCTAACCTGTCAGTTTTATGTAGATGACACCCAAAGCTCAACTCCTAGACGACCTGAGGAACAACACCAACATGGAAACGCTATCTTATTGTCTACTATCAATCAAACATATAATGAACCTGAGTCATGCTTAGAGCAATCTACTATTACTAAGAAACTTTATTCATTGCAAGATGTCTGAATAATACAATATCCAATTTCTGTTTCTGGTTATAATTGGTCAATTTGTCTCTCATAACAAATATCGACAGTTTGTGCCAAACACGGTATTTATTTTCCATACCTATCAGAATTGTTGGGGGGCATAAAGTGGGCCTTAATTATCATGAGTCATGTTTATAGACATGTTCAGTTTCATTACATGGGCTAAGTACCTGCTTATAGGACACATTAATAGCATGGATAGGTTTTGTTGCTTTAGGGTACAAGTGTTATTCGACATATTGGCACTTTGAAGTGTTATTAAAATTAAAAGCATATATAATTGTGGAGTACTTTATCTTTCTTTGCTATTAAGCATTATACCATGTTAGCCCAAAGGCGGCGAACCCGGATGACAAATGTATGTATGTATAAAAACTTATAAAAAAATTAAAAAAACTCTGATGAGATAGTCACTGTCAGCCTGAACATTTTCATTCTTAGTGCATTTATGGTACACTGTAGCAGGGCCACTCTTTGATGGATCAATATCTACAGATTACATTTTAATTATGCTTTTATAATTATTGCTACGTTTATTTTGCATTGTAGATATCGTGTAGTTATACCCCAATGGTGCAAGCCTCACAAACCCGAAGATAACATTGAAAGGTGAGCTTTGAGCTTTAATTACTAATAGCTGATCTTTTATTTTAAAGAACAGTAGCTAGTTACACTACAATTTATTTCAAGTGCATTAGAGCAGATCATACCTGGACAGACTTGTTGATTTATAACAACTTTTCTGATAGTACAGAATATATTGGTGAGAATGTATTTCTTTCACCTGAACTATTTCCACTTCCACTTACATCACCAACATATCCAGGGTACTCTCATGTTTGCCTTAACTTATTAGTGGCTATGGAAATATAACCGGTATTGTGTGACTACATGGTGATTTTGCAATGGACTCTTTGAGTTTGATGACTTTGACTCTCTTCTTTGGAGCATGTATCACTATGTATGTGAAAGACTCCGTATTAGTAGCCCTTACAGTTAACTCTCATAATACTCACTGGGTTGGTTGACCTAGGTGGGGGATTATGATGATACACTGAAATATATCTAACAATGTTGAATTATACCAGGTCTGGGACTGAAGAAGTTGATGTAAATAAACTCCACCAACAGAAGACGTGTTGGCTAGAGGATCTATGAAGAACTCTTGGTAACAATAACATCACAAAAAGACAGAATCGTGACTGTGACTGCTGTTCATTGTACTGTTGTTTGAATGCTCAAGGGTGTTTCTGTACAGTGTGTATGAACCAAATTGAGCTCTACTTCAAAAACAATAAGTAAGAGATCATGACACTAAACAACAACAAAATCTCATCTCCAACCGTCTGCCTGTCACTACAGCTGAGACAGACCCCATCCCACGGAAAGTAGTACAAACTTATGAATCATCTTCAACTCTCAATTATCCACCATTAAATCAGCTAACACTTTAAGGCACTATCCAAAATCAGCCTCTTCTAAACATACAACACCTAAAGCTTCTGACCCAGGTAATTGTATTTGCCGAATAAACATACTGCATGTCAATAAACGTGAAACTCCCCAATAATGCCTTACAAACCCCAAACTAAAATGAATACCCTCTGATTTATCTAGAAAGCCACCCAGAAAAAGCATCTGGATGTCATTTGGATCTCTTCAGATTCCATCAACCATTTACCAATCTGCACTCCAACTCACCTTGTAAGCAGATCATTTCAAAATGGAAACTAGCGTGATATGAAGACAAAACAAGCATTGGCATAGCCAATAGGTCTCGCCTTTGGGACCTTATAAGTGTTTAGCCATGCAACAGTTGATGTTGTTGCACCAAGGATATTGTGCTGGATAACTAAACACTTATAAGGTCCCAAGGGAGAGACCTATTGGCTATGCCAATGCTTGTTTGCCTCGTGACAGAATTTACTGAGACTTCCAGTAGAAAATTTTAGAGTGACCAAGCACCGGGAGGAAGCACATGAGCAACTGTAGGCCTCTTTAGCGCTGGCTCTACTCTCAAGGATCAAGTTAACTTGAAAGGAAGGATAATTTCATGCCCATGGGTAAGAAACAGCAGGGGCTTCCTTCCTTCCTGAAAGCTCATTCACTTAGAAATGCATCTTCAATTGCGGTGTCTAGCAAGCTTGGCAGGGTTACATCAAAGGCTCTCTAACTACACCATTTCTTGAAACCAAAAAACTGCTAAACGCGGGCAAAGGATTTTAGTAGGAATGCAGCTCAGCTCATGCCAGGATGGGGTATGCTGCGCACTCCTGTTAATCTAACAGACAACTCAACTTTACATATTTTGTGGTAAAACAGTGAGCAGTTTAAGTTCCTGGATAGGCTGTTTTTCAACACTGTTTCAATGGATTCATGGAAACTAAGGGTATATTACCTAAATACTATTATCAAAAAATCATCTGACATAAATAATGTGCTCTAAATGTCACTTGCAAAAATACAGCCCCTGTGGAGTTAATAATACTAAATCTACACACAGTCGGGCGCTGTTTTTGCAGAATATATGTAGGGCATTATATTTATGTCAGAGGATATTTTTGACAATAGTAGTCTGAAATACTATCAAACTAAGAGAATGATTATGCAAGCGCTCCAGTTACGGGAAAATCAAAATATTAAAACATCTGACTGTTTCGATGAATTATATAATAATTGCGAAACTCAAAAAGTAACAGTCAGGGCAGGTAAACGTCTAGTTTGGAATAAGCAGATGTATTGTGCTGAAAATGAACGTTGAACTAACACAAATTTGTCAAAATACCTATTGCAATATTGCCGAGTATGTCAAAATCCACGCAGGAGTAAACTGGCAAACATTAAATTGTAAGAAATGCATTTTATTAGGGCGGCAGGTTGAGCAATATGACATTCATGATTGATGCACTACGATCAACCATGCACGTGCATCAGAAACTGCTTCTGCAAAGAGGTAGCCGCTGTTCATAAACGTCAAACCTTAAAACAGGAAACGTCTATTTTTGGTTTATTATCTCAGTATGGAGGATGTTCGACATAAAATCATTCTCAGTTGGGATGTGCAAAGTTGGAGAAATTCACTTCAAAATACTTGGGCAAGGTGCATGAAAAAATGTGAGTAGTCTGAAGTCAGCAGATAAACCAAGCCTAGGCAAAGTCAGTAGGTGTCTCCTTTCACTGGTGTTACCCTGCTTTTTGTCTTTGACAAACTTTTGGACTCTGTTCTGCATCAGCAAAAAGAAACGAAAAATACGTATTTGAATGTAGAGCAGCACTGGCAAAAAAACCAAAACAAGCCACCGCAGCATGATGGCATATATATATCTCTAAACTTTATTTACCATACATTGGCAAGATGGCGAATGCCTATCTTGAAACAAGCAATACATTTAAAGAACACGTGCAAAAGTGGATTAAAGTAAAATGAGAGGTGCCGTAACAAATTGAAGCTATCATGCACTCCTAAAAAAGAAAAATAAGTCATTTTTGTAAAAGAATTTGATGGTGACAGTCGGGGGCCCAAAAGAGGAGTGCTTGAGGTGGGTTAGGTGAGCGCTCAAATCTAGTGCAAGGAGTAGCGGGAGCAGGTGAGTAACAAAGCAGCTTGATGGGAGATTTAAATAAGCATTGGCCGCAAAATAAAAAAATAAAAAACCTGAGTGGTGATGCGGGTTGTGCGCGCGCGTGATGGGAAAAAGTGCTGTGCACGTTGCGCACGCTTATGCGCGTTCTAGCAAGCTGGTTGCCGGCAAGGTAGCGCTTTTTGAAGCAGCTACTAAATGTCTCGCAAGAGCAGCGCATGCGCTGACTCTAGCGAGACCTAAAAAGTGGCAGTGGAAAACTTTGAATCTCCTGCGCAAAGATCTGTCCTCAGTTAACAATTTGACAACCTTCAAAAACTCCCTGAAATTACTTCTACTCTGAAAACAAGCATGCCTCCTCCATCTGAACTATGCTAGAAACCCGACACAATAGCACATCATTTACATCTTAGAAATATAGAATAAGAGGTAAGAGCATTGCAAAGTTATGACGTTATGCACTTACCATATTTGCATTGCCCACTGTTTTAACCCTCCACTCAGGTACAACATTCTTGATATCGCTAGCTGATACTTTTGAATATGAGTGAGTCTAAACTACTTGTGTAATTTACACAATTATAAGTGCAATCACTGCTTCAAAACATCTGCAGACCACCAATCTATCCCGTAGACCCAACCTGAGAGTGAATATTAAAATCCCCACAACAAATAATCGGTTCAGGCCACAAAGCCAATTCTGTATCCAAAAACTGGAGGATTTCAGGATCATCTTCAGTGGAACCATAAACTGAAGCCAACGTGAACTTCTCCCCTTTAAATACAATTTCCAATAATACCCACCTACCCCACTGATCTTCTTTTTTCCTAACTAATATCGTATCCCTGTTTCTGCTCAGAACCGCTACTCCCCTCGTTTTAGTCCCCTGTTTGGTATTAGCCAGTAGGGAGAACCCCAGTTGTTCAAGGAGAAACCTCCTAGCCCCCTCTATATGCGTCTCCTGGAGACATACTAGGTCCAAGTTCATTGCTTTCAATAAAGACGATACTCGCAGTCTTTTTTGAGCATCATTGAGGCCGCATATATTAATTGAAGCTATTTTACACGTCATTAGCGTACTCCATAAATAACTTTTATCAGTACAACTAACGAAATAAATACACCAAAGATATAACAACCTATGCTGTGCTCAAAAAATCCCAAAAAGCTGTGTTTTACCTGCCCCCCCTCCCCCTGAACCCCTGCCCCCGCCCTCCAACCTGTGCCCCCCTCTCCCCCCTCCCCCCCTACAGGAAAATAGGTCAACCATGACCTATGTGTGATCGCTTAGGAGTGCAGTTGTCGCCTCCTCCTCCCAATATGAGAAACCTGAGTTTCCCCATCCAATCCATCTTTCTCCCCTCCTTTAGTGATCCCCCCTGTCTTTGTACCCCAGCACCTCCACCATATACTCTTTGGCTTTTATTTCCCAAAAAAACATTTTGAACTGGCCTTTGGTGATTATTTTTAGTTTAGCTGGATACAGCAGGAAAGCTTGTGAGCCTAAGGCTTGTATTGGTGCTATCAATTGCCTCAGCCTCCATCTTCTTTCTACTGTGACATGACAGAAATCAGGCCTTGCGAAAAAAGTAATCCCATTAAAGGTACACTTAGAATCCGGTTTAGCTTTGTCCAATATCTGTTGTCTTAGTAGGAAGTTACCCACAAATAACAAAATAGCTCTAGGTCTCGTGTCTTGCAATTAATTACGCCTGGGAGCCAGAGGAAATCGATGGGCTCTTTGGATTTCTGTATCCCATTGCCATGCAGAAAGCTCTGGGAATGCGCCCTTAAGCAGATTGACAACAAACATCCTTGCATCTTGGCCTTCAATCCCCTCTTCAACCCCCAGAAGTCTTATATTATTACGGCGCTGTCTATTTTCATAGTCCTCCAGCTTCCACTGCATGTCTTCGGATACCTTACTTTGCTCTTCCTTCATTTTCCGTAAACTGCTTAGCTCGTCTTCAAGCCTCCCCGTTCTTTCTTCAACCTGCGTAATTCTCTCAGAGGCCTCCTCGTACAACTTATTCATTTTCCTTAGTGAATTATGAATTTTGTTGAGCCCTTGCCTCGATCTCCGAGCTTCGGCCCTTGCCTCATTCTGCATGCTTTTCAGGGTACTGAATAGTAGATCCATTGAGGTTTCTTGAGTTTTAGATTGAGGTAATTCCTCTCCACCAGAAGCGATATTATTCACCTCCTGGTATGGCTGTGATGTAGCTGAGTAATCCCATGAAAGTCTCTTCTTTGGGTTAGGAGGGCTTTCTAGGGAGTTCGGCTTCCTACGAGATCTACGTTTCTTTAGAGTACATTTTTGAGGGACCGAACTAGCTTCTGAGGCAGAAGACTCACCAAAGCTGTCGTCACTATGAGTTACGGGCTCTGAATCCTCATTAAGCGAAAAAAAATAGTCAGGTGAAGCACACCCACCGGCCGGCTCCAAAAACAACGAACATGCTGAGGTACTCCCTTCCAGGGAGATCTCAGACTCCGTGCCTGCCTCCTGCCTATTAGCCTGCTCAGCCCCCGACTCACCGTGACTGTTTCCGTGAGCCTCATCATTCTCCAAAGGCTGGCTCCCTTTAGGATTATCCTCTGTCAGTGGCGCATCTGAGCCCGTGTGGACAGGCTCCAAACCTTGAGGCTGCCTCTCCTTCAGATTGTCCTCCGCCGCTAGCGCTAGTACTTCTGGGCCCGTGTTGAAAGTTTCCGAGCACTGAGACTCCGCCGGTTCACCCCCGACTAGGCTACACACAGCCGAAGGTGTCTGCTCCAATGCCGGCGCTTGGTCTAGTTGCTTAGCAACCCCCGTTTCGCGGGAGTTCTGTGCCTCGGCACTGCTCGCGCTGCTCACTTTGGGTTGCTTACCGGCGTTTCGTCTTTCCAAGCAGCCTGTGCTCATCACCGGAAAGCTCTCGACTACAGAAGGCTGCCTCAGTTGCATTTCTTTTCCGCCTGCATTATTGGACCGCAGATTTTTTAACTCTCGTGAATCGCACTGGACAGTCATCCCGATGGGATTCGCTTGGAGCCCGCCAGTGCCTTGGACCACACCAGCTTTCTTCCCAGTAGATTTTTTCGAGGTAAGTGCGTTGCTGGGTCGTGAGGATGTAGTCTTTGGCTCCTGTTTGTCCCGATCAGGCCGTTCTTTCATATTACTCTCTTTAGTGTCTTTAACATCTTTGGCTGCCTCACTCCCTTTGATGATACGTGGAGGCATATTATACCGTCCCAAGGCAAAAGCTACCGCTTTCGAGGATCCCGCTAACAAAAAATGAATTATCCTCAACGAAAGCTCGGCAAACCTTTTGTAGAAAGCCCAAGTGATTTTGAGGTCAGTTCCTTTTAAGCGATGGTCGGGTTTCATCCCGTAGGCTGAGAGGGATCACCACATCTTCTGCTGTAATCAGGAGGAGGAGAGGAGTGCGACTGCTCACTGCACACCACCAGCGGCCATCTTGCCCTCCTTTTACCGAGAAATATTTTAATGTTATTGAAAGTGTAGTCAATTTATTTTTAATATGAGCAATGCATGTTCGTTGATGACATTATGTGAGTTAAACAATGTTGTCTCAGAATGACATAAATGGAACGTGCACTAGTCAACCACTCACCATTGACATGTCCGTATCCAAACACAAAAATGCAGCAACCAGCCTAGAAGCTGAAGTGAAAAATGAGCTTACTAGTCAATCTTACACATCAATACCATGACCTCTGCTCTGTACCCCACCCTGGATACCCATATGTAGTCCACTAAGATATGGTTGGACATCTGTAGGGTGTATGGAAATAAGGAATGAGAGCATACCCTGGATCATATGTGATATGCCCTAAAAAGAGTTCTATTCTAAATGTAATGCATCATATCAACAAACATGTAGTGAGTGCCAGGGTAGTGGTATCTTTTCTGTTGTCGTAATGTGTATGTTGAGGTGTCACGTCCCTGAAGTACATGTGGCCATAGTGTGAAATGTTTTACCAATGAATCTCATGTCAGCAAAATCCCCAGCAACAAATTGACATGCTTAGGTGGTTGACAGAATATGTAGCTGTCACCGGTGCTTCCAGCAAAGTCAGCTTACACATCACTGCAGCAACAACTGCCATTGCAAATAGTTTGCATGAAGATTGAGTGCCAGCACTGTCTGTTGCAGAAAAAGTGTGCTGTGTTGTGAGATACCTGTACATGTGTACAGTCAATGGCACCTATTACATGAAGGAAGTGGGCAAAGGCATACCATTCACCTTTCACCCTGTGACTGTGGCATCATGATAAACTGGTGCACTAATCTGTTGATGCATATCAGAATCTGATACAAGCAACAAGACTGACTTGCCTGTGTCAACATTGCCAGAGGTGACCCTCTGGAAAGTTCGAGTCACCATGAAATGAAATGTAGCCAGAATTTGGGCGTAGGCAGGAATAGGCTGAGAGTGGGCATTAGGTGGATTAAACTCCTGCTCCCCGTCTGCAACCATAGCAAGTATCATATCAGATGATAATGACAACTACCATGGCCATGTCATAGATGTTGCTTTGCCTATAAACCCTCTCAATCTCTTTGTCAAATATTTTTCCATCAAAATGAGAGGCAAACACCTGATATAGTATAGGCAGAAATTGTTTATGGGTGTGTGAATTCCTTTCTTACCTCCTCAGTTTGCATGTGATTGGTTGGTGCTGTATAGTGTTTAACCTGTAGATTTGTGGTAATGTCCAGAGCCATCACTCTTTGCATTACCAGCAACTTTTCAAGGGTTGTATACCTTGGTTAAAGATTAGAAAAATAAATATAACATTATAAACCTACACATTTTCAACCAAATATCAAATGGACTTTTCCCCCATGATTTGTAATTTTTCCCTCTTCAGTATTTGCTTTGCTCATTATTGTTTTGTGGGAGTGTGTGTTTGGTTGGGCATGTGTGATGCTGGATGTACCCCAAAACTGAACTGGAGTACATTTACTTCTGTTTTTGGACCCTTCTGGTTGTAGTAGTTTTAGAAGTGTGTTTGTGAATAACAATGGGCTTACTCTTTTGTGGGTGTGTTTTTTTCAATCCCTAAACACATCCTTAGTCCCCCCTTAAATCTCTTCTTACTCCTCCCCAGTTTTTCAGCACCTAACCCCAGGTTCCTCCTCATTTACTATTAAAATGCATGCATACATGTGCAGAGATCTCTGCCCAGTTGGCAGAAACATCCACACAGAAAAGACAGGAGCAACAGAGGTGGAGTCCTCTGTAAGTACGTTGTAACTGGCATTTTGAAGTACATGAGTAGTACTGTCGTAGTACTACCAAACACACTACAAAGTTCAGTTTGTAAATATGCCCCTATGTGTTTCCACAAAATATAAGAAGACAAACCAATATATCATTTTTTTATTTTCGGTCATAGTCTCTAGTAGATTGTACTAGTTAAGGCTTAACCATCATACACACACATTCCATGAAGTTCCAAATATTTTTGCTACATCCGATATTGAATCATCAGTCCACCAAACATGTTTGCCAGAAATGCAGTCAGAAGTCTTTGCTCATTTTTATTTGTTTATTTTTTCTGATGTTGCGTGTCCCAAAAAATATAATTGCGCATTAACAAATATGCACCCCTCGATTCCAGAAATATGCTGTCCCTTCTAAAGTATTCCATACCTTGTGGAGATCATCAAAGCAGAGTTAGTCAAGCACCTCTAATGCTGTACAGAATCAAACAATTTACTGGCTGACACCCAATCTGGATTCTGCTCCCTAAGAGGAGCCAAAACAGCAGTTATACATCAAAACAGCAGTGTTATACATCAGAGAAAAAGCTCTACCTTTAAGAGATGATAACTGCCTGGCACTCACACTTTAAGAACTCTCCACAGCAGCCTGGGGCGGACCACCCTCACCGCCCCCCCCCCCGCCCCAGCTACACCTCTGCACAGGATTCAGTGCCATGGATTACGGGATTCCCCTAAGAAAACTGAAATTTTGATTTAATATCAGAAGAAAAGCAAGGGACTGGATCAAATCGCACTATATAAATCTGCATTATATAAAAAAAATCCGTTCTGAAAACTAGATAACAAATAAAGCTACACCAATGTATATCAGACCCCGCTACTTTAGTATGGGAAGTGCCCCAAGGGTTGAGACTCGCCTCCCTCCTATTCAACTTATACATGTTCTCACATGTGTACTTGAACAATGAAAGCAGCCTAACCTGTCAGTTTTATGTAGATGACACCCAAAGCTCAACTCCTAGACGACCTGAGGAACAACACCAACATGGAAACGCTATCTTATTGTCTACTATCAATCAAACATATAATGAACCTGAGTCATGCTTAGAGCAATCTACTATTACTAAGAAACTTTATTCATTGCAAGATGTCTGAATAATACAATATCCAATTTCTGTTTCTGGTTATAATTGGTCAATTTGTCTCTCATAACAAATATCGACAGTTTGTGCCAAACACGGTATTTATTTTCCATACCTATCAGAATTGTTGGGGGGCATAAAGTGGGCCTTAATTATCATGAGTCATGTTTATAGACATGTTCAGTTTCATTACATGGGCTAAGTACCTGCTTATAGGACACATTAATAGCATGGATAGGTTTTGTTGCTTTAGGGTACAAGTGTTATTCGACATATTGGCACTTTGAAGTGTTATTAAAATTAAAAGCATATATAATTGTGGAGTACTTTATCTTTCTTTGCTATTAAGCATTATACCATGTTAGCCCAAAGGCGGCGAACCCGGATGACAAATGTATGTATGTATAAAAACTTATAAAAAAATTAAAAAAACTCTGATGAGATAGTCACTGTCAGCCTGAACATTTTCATTCTTAGTGCATTTATGGTACACTGTAGCAGGGCCACTCTTTGATGGATCAATATCTACAGATTACATTTTAATTATGCTTTTATAATTATTGCTACGTTTATTTTGCATTGTAGATATCGTGTAGTTATACCCCAATGGTGCAAGCCTCACAAACCCGAAGATAACATTGAAAGGTGAGCTTTGAGCTTTAATTACTAATAGCTGATCTTTTATTTTAAAGAACAGTAGCTAGTTACACTACAATTTATTTCAAGTGCATTAGAGCAGATCATACCTGGACAGACTTGTTGATTTATAACAACTTTTCTGATAGTACAGAATATATTGGTGAGAATGTATTTCTTTCACCTGAACTATTTCCACTTCCACTTACATCACCAACATATCCAGGGTACTCTCATGTTTGCCTTAACTTATTAGTGGCTATGGAAATATAACCGGTATTGTGTGACTACATGGTGATTTTGCAATGGACTCTTTGAGTTTGATGACTTTGACTCTCTTCTTTGGAGCATGTATCACTATGTATGTGAAAGACTCCGTATTAGTAGCCCTTACAGTTAACTCTCATAATACTCACTGGGTTGGTTGACCTAGGTGGGGGATTATGATGATACACTGAAATATATCTAACAATGTTGAATTATACCAGGTCTGGGACTGAAGAAGTTGATGTAAATAAACTCCACCAACAGAAGACGTGTTGGCTAGAGGATCTATGAAGAACTCTTGGTAACAATAACATCACAAAAAGACAGAATCGTGACTGTGACTGCTGTTCATTGTACTGTTGTTTGAATGCTCAAGGGTGTTTCTGTACAGTGTGTATGAACCAAATTGAGCTCTACTTCAAAAACAATAAGTAAGAGATCATGACACTAAACAACAACAAAATCTCATCTCCAACCGTCTGCCTGTCACTACAGCTGAGACAGACCCCATCCCACGGAAAGTAGTACAAACTTATGAATCATCTTCAACTCTCAATTATCCACCATTAAATCAGCTAACACTTTAAGGCACTATCCAAAATCAGCCTCTTCTAAACATACAACACCTAAAGCTTCTGACCCAGGTAATTGTATTTGCCGAATAAACATACTGCATGTCAATAAACGTGAAACTCCCCAATAATGCCTTACAAACCCCAAACTAAAATGAATACCCTCTGATTTATCTAGAAAGCCACCCAGAAAAAGCATCTGGATGTCATTTGGATCTCTTCAGATTCCATCAACCATTTACCAATCTGCACTCCAACTCACCTTGTAAGCAGATCATTTCAAAATGGAAACTAGCGTGATATGAAGACAAAACAAGCATTGGCATAGCCAATAGGTCTCGCCTTTGGGACCTTATAAGTGTTTAGCCATGCAACAGTTGATGTTGTTGCACCAAGGATATTGTGCTGGATAACTAAACACTTATAAGGTCCCAAGGGAGAGACCTATTGGCTATGCCAATGCTTGTTTGCCTCGTGACAGAATTTACTGAGACTTCCAGTAGAAAATTTTAGAGTGACCAAGCACCGGGAGGAAGCACATGAGCAACTGTAGGCCTCTTTAGCGCTGGCTCTACTCTCAAGGATCAAGTTAACTTGAAAGGAAGGATAATTTCATGCCCATGGGTAAGAAACAGCAGGGGCTTCCTTCCTTCCTGAAAGCTCATTCACTTAGAAATGCATCTTCAATTGCGGTGTCTAGCAAGCTTGGCAGGGTTACATCAAAGGCTCTCTAACTACACCATTTCTTGAAACCAAAAAACTGCTAAACGCGGGCAAAGGATTTTAGTAGGAATGCAGCTCAGCTCATGCCAGGATGGGGTATGCTGCGCACTCCTGTTAATCTAACAGACAACTCAACTTTACATATTTTGTGGTAAAACAGTGAGCAGTTTAAGTTCCTGGATAGGCTGTTTTTCAACACTGTTTCAATGGATTCATGGAAACTAAGGGTATATTACCTAAATACTATTATCAAAAAATCATCTGACATAAATAATGTGCTCTAAATGTCACTTGCAAAAATACAGCCCCTGTGGAGTTAATAATACTAAATCTACACACAGTCGGGCGCTGTTTTTGCAGAATATATGTAGGGCATTATATTTATGTCAGAGGATATTTTTGACAATAGTAGTCTGAAATACTATCAAACTAAGAGAATGATTATGCAAGCGCTCCAGTTACGGGAAAATCAAAATATTAAAACATCTGACTGTTTCGATGAATTATATAATAATTGCGAAACTCAAAAAGTAACAGTCAGGGCAGGTAAACGTCTAGTTTGGAATAAGCAGATGTATTGTGCTGAAAATGAACGTTGAACTAACACAAATTTGTCAAAATACCTATTGCAATATTGCCGAGTATGTCAAAATCCACGCAGGAGTAAACTGGCAAACATTAAATTGTAAGAAATGCATTTTATTAGGGCGGCAGGTTGAGCAATATGACATTCATGATTGATGCACTACGATCAACCATGCACGTGCATCAGAAACTGCTTCTGCAAAGAGGTAGCCGCTGTTCATAAACGTCAAACCTTAAAACAGGAAACGTCTATTTTTGGTTTATTATCTCAGTATGGAGGATGTTCGACATAAAATCATTCTCAGTTGGGATGTGCAAAGTTGGAGAAATTCACTTCAAAATACTTGGGCAAGGTGCATGAAAAAATGTGAGTAGTCTGAAGTCAGCAGATAAACCAAGCCTAGGCAAAGTCAGTAGGTGTCTCCTTTCACTGGTGTTACCCTGCTTTTTGTCTTTGACAAACTTTTGGACTCTGTTCTGCATCAGCAAAAAGAAACGAAAAATACGTATTTGAATGTAGAGCAGCACTGGCAAAAAAACCAAAACAAGCCACCGCAGCATGATGGCATATATATATCTCTAAACTTTATTTACCATACATTGGCAAGATGGCGAATGCCTATCTTGAAACAAGCAATACATTTAAAGAACACGTGCAAAAGTGGATTAAAGTAAAATGAGAGGTGCCGTAACAAATTGAAGCTATCATGCACTCCTAAAAAAGAAAAATAAGTCATTTTTGTAAAAGAATTTGATGGTGACAGTCGGGGGCCCAAAAGAGGAGTGCTTGAGGTGGGTTAGGTGAGCGCTCAAATCTAGTGCAAGGAGTAGCGGGAGCAGGTGAGTAACAAAGCAGCTTGATGGGAGATTTAAATAAGCATTGGCCGCAAAATAAAAAAATAAAAAACCTGAGTGGTGATGCGGGTTGTGCGCGCGCGTGATGGGAAAAAGTGCTGTGCACGTTGCGCACGCTTATGCGCGTTCTAGCAAGCTGGTTGCCGGCAAGGTAGCGCTTTTTGAAGCAGCTACTAAATGTCTCGCAAGAGCAGCGCATGCGCTGACTCTAGCGAGACCTAAAAAGTGGCAGTGGAAAACTTTGAATCTCCTGCGCAAAGATCTGTCCTCAGTTAACAATTTGACAACCTTCAAAAACTCCCTGAAATTACTTCTACTCTGAAAACAAGCATGCCTCCTCCATCTGAACTATGCTAGAAACCCGACACAATAGCACATCATTTACATCTTAGAAATATAGAATAAGAGGTAAGAGCATTGCAAAGTTATGACGTTATGCACTTACCATATTTGCATTGCCCACTGTTTTAACCCTCCACTCAGGTACAACATTCTTGATATCGCTAGCTGATACTTTTGAATATGAGTGAGTCTAAACTACTTGTGTAATTTACACAATTATAAGTGCAATCACTGCTTCAAAACATCTGCAGACCACCAATCTGTGAACAAGGATCTGGGATGTCTGGGCAGAAATTCCTCACGGACAAGGAAGAATGAACGTTTCTGAAGTATGCCCACGCTTTTCATAAAACTCCTCATATTAGAAATAGAAAACAAAATGGTGTTCTCATAAACAAGCAGATTGAAAATAGTGTAGAGGATCTCAGATATTGAGAACATACTGACCACAAGGTTATTATTCCAAAGGCTTAAGCTGTTCAATATGCAATATGGCCTCAAATCTTTCTAATCATTCTAATCTAATCTCCATTTTGGGGCAGATTTTTGTTCCCTGGCGCATCCCTGCAAATCAGCATAGATGCGTCACGCAAGTTTGCCCTTGGGCCACCGCAGATGCGCTGTATTTACAATGCGGTGCATCGTGGCGCAAGGACAAGCAGTTACGTGACGCATCTGCCGGCGTAAGGTTGGCGCAGTGCTGAAGTTGCATCGCAAGCGCGACGCAACTCCAGCACTGTTCCAACCTACCCTATCCCTAACATGGTGCGTCAAGCCTTACGCTTGCTTCAAGCAGGCGCAGGGTTTTGACGCATCAGCGTTGGGAAAGTGACTCAGTGAAATCTTATAGATTTCACTGAGTCACTTTTCAGGGGCGTTGCTGCGACGGAACGCCCCCCCCCTGTGTCGAAACGCCCACGTGAAACCTGACGCAGGTTTCACGTGGCGCAGGGCTTTACACCGTGACGCATCTCCATAGATGCATCACGATGTAAATGGGGCGCAACGTGGCGCATGGTTTAGGCTGCCTCTGCATCACAAAAGTGACGCAACAGCTGCGTAAAAGGGGCGCAAGTCCCACATAAATCTGCCCCTTTGTATATTAAAAGAGTCGCAAACCACCTTCACAAAAGTATGTTGAATATGATGTGTGTGCCACTCCTATCACATACAAATGTAGAATCATCTGGAAAACAATAAAGATTTTGAAATTGTGAGATTTTAAGAAAATGGTGCAAACTATGTGAAACACAAATTCCCAACATATTAAACACGCATCTTAATATCTTAATATCAACACCCAATTCTGTGTGCATGTAGATTCAGGTGGCAAGCCACTGTGTCTGACATTAATGTGCTAACAGATAAAACCACATTCATACCTGATTGCTGTTTGCATGTATTATCACATTAGAGCTTGATCTGTTATCTTTACCAATGCTTGTTTAGTTCCCTGATCACAAAGTTCCATTTGAGACATACTTGGGGATAATGAAAAATAACCATAGCAGCACAGAAAAAAAGCACAATGAATAAATAGAAATGTCTCAATTATGGCATCAGAGTGTAGTTATATATATGTAAATTAGACTGTGCAGCTTGTTTGGATCTCAGAGAAACCCGTAAAATGTTTTTCTCTAATTCTTTCCGCTACTGACATCCCTAGTGATCTCATCATATTTGGAGCAGGCCTGGTCATGGAAGGTTGTAATTCACAATGTCTATACAAAAATATCATCTGACGTAAATGTCATGATCAAAATATTGTTTTTAATAATATCCCTCTATTGGGGATAGATTTTCTAATTTTAATTACAATGTGGTAACATTTTGCAAACCAAACTCGGGACATAATAGTTTTGTCAGATAACATTTAGGTTATAACATTTTGGTGCTACACCCGGGGAAGCACGGCTCTCTGTGACAAACTGAGGGGCATATGCACAAGCCCCCACCGCCACGGAACGTCAATTTTTTGTGACATTCCTGTAGCGATAGGGGCCTTGCCTCATGTACAAGGCAGCATTTAGCCACTTAACGTGGCTTAACGCTGCCTTCTACATAAGGCACCCTTTCAGACTATGTTTAGCATGAAAGGGGTGTGCAGTGGGTGTTGTGGTGGGCGTTCCATCGCAACACCCATTGTATTTGATGCTGGCCCCTCTGAGGGTGGAGTACATAGAAGGCAGCACCAAAATTAAGACCAGAAAAATCCTTGTCTTAAGTTGGCGAAACAAGGAGAATGCATTATTTCTCCTCGTTTTTGCTTTTTCCATGTGTGCTGCCTTGTGCAGCACACATGAAAAAAGCAAAATGCCATGCTGTGTTTATGTGTAGAAAGGTGTCCCTTCCTGTACTTAAACAAACCTTTTTAAAAAATGCCACTTTGTAACTTTCATGTGTGCTGCATGAAGCAGCACACATGAAAGTTACAAAATGGCATTTTAGGATTGTTGATGTGCAGGAAAGGACGCCTTACTACACATAACCAATCCTCCCCTGCACACAGATACCCTTGTGCTCTGGTGCAAGGGTGCTTGCATTGGCACTAAGTTGTTAAACTTAGCGCCATCGCGGGGGAAACGTAAGGCTGCACCACACTGTATTTGATGCTGCCCCCTGTGAGGGTGGAGTACATAGAAGGCAGCACCAAAATTAAGACCAGAAAAATCGTTGTCTTAAGTTGGCAAAATGAGGAGAAATGCATTATTTCTCCTCGTTTTTGCTTTTTCCATGTGTGCTGCCTTGTGCAGCACACATGAAAAAAGCAAAATGCCATGGTTTGTTTATGTGTAGAAAGGTTTCCCTTCCTGTACTAAAACAAACCTTTTAAAAAAATGCCATTTTGTAACTTTCATGTGTGCTGCATGAAGCAGCACACATGAAAGTTACAAAATGGCATTTTAGGATTGTTGATATGCAGGAAAGGACGCCTTACTACACATAACCAATCCTCCCCTGCACACAGATACCCTTGTGCTCTGGTACAAGGTTGCTTGCATTGGCGCTAAGTTGTGAAACTTAGCGCCATCGCGGGGGAAACGTAAGGCTACACCACATTCTTTTAAATAGGGTGCAGCCATGTGTTTCTAAAGTGGTGGAGCATGTCTTTAAGCCCAGGAGGCTCATGACATGCTCCGCCACTTCATTGTACATATCCCCCTGAGAGAGGTATCACACTCACTTTCAAGGGATTCTCTAAGTTTAGGTGACACCACTGCACGTTGTTTGGTATTATTTGGTATTAACAGGTAGATAGATAATCTTTATCCTCTAGGAGAACTACAGACTTGGCATAGTAATTAACACATTGTAGGCAGAATAAAGGGATGACTGTCTTGGAATGTGCCAGCCTCAGAAACTTATACAATACAAACTTAGGGGTCGATTAGGTTGGCAGTAGGAAAAGCATTTTGACCGCCGTGGTAGCGGAAATTAACTGTCCGCATGTACCGCAGGAAATCCGGCGGACAGATAAGGATGAATTGCCTGAAAAATCAGACCACGGCGGACGGATTCCACGAAACTCCTCCGGGACAGTCCGGAACAGGTGAAAATCTGTCCGCGTCAGTCGGATTTGCTGCGGAAAGTGTAACCAAAGGGTGCCAGTGTAACGATCAGTTGTTTCCATCTGCCGCAATCGCTAGAAATGATGAATTGGAGGGCAGGTGCAAAGACTGCTGCATTCCGACTGCCGTGGTTGCGCCGAAAGAGAAATGGTGTTCGAAAGCACACAACAAGGCTATCCAAGTGTGGCTATAAATCTGGCTCAGCCTAAAAAAGCACCTAACACACCCCAATGACACATCCCCAATGAAAGTAAAAAATACAAATCCAAGGTTAACCCACACAACACACCTGACATGAATACTCCATTTTGACACACCCACATAGTTGAGTATAAAACCAGCCCCTTCCCTGCCCAGAATCCTTTACACAACTCCACAACTCAAGGGCCCAACTCCACAGCACCAAGGAGAGGCAAATCAGCACACATCACACCATCACAACCACACACACACCACACACATCACACCACCACCTTCACACCTGCACCTTTCACCCATTTTCACAGCACACACATCACAGAAGAAGATGCACAAATTCACTGACAATGAGTTGTCAGTGATGGTAGATGAGGTAATCAGAGTAGAACCACATTTATTTGGAAGCATGGTCCAACAGACACCATTAGCCACAAAAAATGAAATATGGGCAAGGATAGTCAGCAAAGTCAATGCAGTAGGGGCCACCCCGCGCACCCTAAAGGACATCTGGAGGTGGTGGCATGACCTCAAGACCAGGGTGAAAGAGTGTGCCAACAAGAACCACGAGCTGGCTCAGAGGACTGGTGGTGGCCTTCCATTTCCACCACTAACATTCACCGAATGGGAGGAGAAGGGGCTTGCCACACTGCATCCAGAGAGTCTCGCAGGAATACCCAGGGGAGTGGAGGCTGGTAAGTACCAACAAATGTCTACCATTACACTGCTATGTACTGTCTTGCACAGCTACAAAGCTACACTACCTAGACACAAATGCACTACATACAACACACTCTTCCCAACACGTCTCACAGATCTAACATTCCCTTCCTCTGAATCACCCCAAAGGGAGCTAGTAATATTTCCATGGGGGCATGTATACAGGCAGCCAGCACTACAACTCCCACCAGGCACCCTTGTCTCACAGCTGAGCAAGATGGAGCACCCCCCACCCACAACCATGTGGCATTGCTCACCTTCACCTAACAGGTACATAGCCATCTTAACAGGGAGGGGTGTTTGCGGGTAGGAAGCCAGTACTCCAACTCCCACCAGGGCTCCTTGTCCCACAGCTGATCTGGATGGTGCACACCCCACATCCAGAACTATGTGGCAGACATTGCATTGCTCTCTTCAAACTTACAGGTAGGTAGTCATCTTAACAGGGAGGGGTGTTTGTGGGTGGGAAGCCAGCCCTACAACTCCCACCAGGCCCCCTTGTCCCACAGCTGCGCAGGATGGAGCACCCCCCCACCCAGAACCATGTGGCAGACATTGCATTGCTCTCTTCATACTTACAAGTAGGTAGCCATTTTAACAGGGAGAGGTGTT
This sequence comes from Triturus cristatus, assembly GCF_964204655.1. Lineage (NCBI taxonomy): Eukaryota > Metazoa > Chordata > Amphibia > Caudata > Salamandridae > Triturus > Triturus cristatus. The sequence goes on from NC_140582.1 coordinate 348,854,887, forward strand.
TGTGGGTGGGAAGCCAGCCCTACAACTCCCACCAGGCCCCCTTGTCCCACAGCTGAGCAGGATGGAACACGCCCCCACCCAGAACCATGTGGCGGACATTACATTGCTCCCTTTAAACATACAGGTAGGTAGCCATCTCAACAGGGAGGGGTGTTTGTGGGTGGGAAGCCAGCAATCCCACTCCCACCAGGCCCCCTTGTCCCACAGCTGAGCAGGATGGAACACTTCCCCCACCCAGAACCATGTGGCAGATGTTGCTATTGCTCTCTTTAAACTTACAGGTAGGTAGCCATCTTAACAGGGAGGGGTGTTTGTGGATAGTCAGCCAGCACTCCAACTCCCACCAGGCCCCCTTCTCCCACACGTGGCAGCTATTTCCCTCCACTGTGTCACCGAACAGGTAGGTAGACAGTGCATGCACCTGCCACCCTTCTCAAGATGCATGGAGCCATATGGCCACACCAGCAATCACATGTCATCCAACTTGGCATAGATCCAAAAGCCACATCCAGTATGCAGACAGCTCAGGCCCTCATTGTCCCCACCACCACCACTGCCACCCCCACAGCAACAACAGCAGCACTGACCCCTGCTGGAATGACCTCTGTGGCCTCAAACACCACCAACACTGCTGCCTTCACCACTCTCCCTGCCTCATTGGTTACCAACATCACCACACAATCAAAGGAGGGCAGGGAGAGTTGTGGGTGCGTCGAGTGCCAGCGCCACGGGTCCGGGTCAGAAGGGCAGGTAGGAGGGCAACTGGGGGACAAGTACAGGAGGACACTGGGACCGAAGCCCTGACCCACATGGCCAGAGTCCTTGGGGCATATGAGCAGACTCAGGGACACATGGGCCAGGTTGTGGAAGAAGGATTCCAATCTGGAACCGCTAGAAGATTTGGATCGCATTCGGGAGACTGGAAATCACTCAAGATCGTAATAAATGAACAGACGACTTGGCGGCGATAGGATTGAATTGCCCTGCACGCATTGAACTTGACTCTACAGGCTTTTGCCCTAGAGATTTTTCCTATGCAGAACCATCTCCTCGTCATGGATATAGAAGCGCTTTAGAATTAGATTGCGTGGATTACTGCGGAATATTGTTCCAGGAGATATATCCTTATATACCCTAGTCCTGATGAGGCCCACAAGCAAGTTGGGCTGAAACGCGTCGACTACTGTTTAATACTAAGAGCCCTGGAAGAATTTAAATTTTTGCTGAATTAAGATACATAGTACCAACATATAGTGATAGGGGTTTAACTGTTTTTCCCCCCTCTTAGTACTATTGCATGGGGCTTCTTGTAACAATGGAATGTTCATGATAATAGTGGTTACATCCATTATTATTATTTTCTGTAGGGGAATAAGGAATGGATTGATGTCCTTTGTTTTGTTTTGTATGCTTTTGGTCTTTTCCTTCTTCAAAATGAATATTTGAATATTTGAAATTGTATTTGATATGTTGATAAAAAGAAATTTATCAAGTGAAACTGTGTCCAAACAATGACATGACAAATAGATGATTTATTTCAATATATAAGTAATTTATTCATGAAGGAGTAATTTGTGGTACCCTTCATATTTTCTTGAAAGAAATATCACTTTGATCTGTTCCTTCGCATCACTCTGTTTTTTGTGATTGTTACTTTACCCAGATGCGGTTGATATATTGGGTGCCCCCTTATTATACAGTAGGTTGTGGAAGAAGTGCGTGAGCTCCGCCTGATGCTAAGTCCATGGACATGCGTATAGGCCAACTTGTGGACCTCATGGGGGTGTTCTAAGAGACAGACATGCAGCCCAAAGGACAGCTAAACCCCCCTCCAGTGGCCTGCATGCTGATACTCTCACAACCCTCAGCTGTGGCCAAAGAGAGGGGTGAGCTACAACAAAATGACTCCTCAGACACCACTGAGCCTGCAGCAGAGCCCCCCCCCCCCGCCAAACGCACAAGGGTCCGTCCAAGCAACACCAGGGGAGGATCACATGGCCATGCACCATCCAAACGCTAGCTGCTGAGCCAACCATGATGGCACCTCTGTTCCCCTTGACATTGACTTTGTTGACTATCCTTACCCACAATGCCATTTCGATGGCAGGAGTCTGTTGGACTGTGTGACTACATCAATGGGGGGACTACTCTATTTGTCTCATTTACCATCACTGACAACTCATAAATTCACTAAGCACCATTTTGTAAATATTCACTTCTCTGTCACAAATACTTATTTTAAATAGACACTCTTTACACACCTATGTCTTTGTGTCAGATCCATGTTTATCACAGTATGTACAATGTCAACTCAGAATCCAATGTACCACAAGCTCTGACTGTGACGAGGCATTGAGAGGGTGAAGGGACCTAGAAAGACACAAGAGAATGACATTTACTTGTCAGGGGAGGACATTACAGGTAGAACACACCACTAGTCATCAAGGTACACAAGCCAGCACACATAACAATGAGCAACAACATCAACATAGACATGAGGTACCTGGATTCAAATACCCTGTGCCACACACATCAGCCATTAGCACAGAGCCAACAACATCCAGCAGTCAAAAAGGTCTTTTATGCCTTGCCACTATCATCAAGGACAACAGACAATGTTACTGTTGTACAATCTCACTCACACTCAAGTGAAGTAGTTGTTGATGAGCTGTTGATGCAGATCAACCCCTCCTCTTCTCCACTATTGTCATCACTGGGCATGTGCGGGTTTTCAGGGGGGGCATCTGCTGCTCATCATCGTCCAGGAGCAGGGGGATCTTTTTGAGCAAGGCCAGGTTGTGGAGCATGCAGCATGTAACTATGATCTGACACATCTTTTGGGGAGAGTGTAGTAGTGCACCTCCGTTCTTGTCCAGACACCGGAATCTAGACTTCAGAAGCCCAAAAGTACGCTCCACCACACATCGTGTCCTCCCATGTGCATCATTGTAGTGGACTTCACCCGGGGTCCTTGGATTCCTCAGTGGCCTCAGCAACCAAGGCCGATTGGGATATGCAGAGTCACCTAGATGTGAGAATCAGAGAGCAATTTAGTAATAATAAACAGTAGCTGAGGACAGTATGTCACACATACAGCACACTACTTGACTCTGCGTACTCCCCCACAAGCTACGCATGCCCCAGATGCAGATTTGCCATCAATTGTGGAATGATGCTGTTACGCAGTATGTAGGAGCCATGTGCAGAACCGGGCAATTTGGTACCGACATGGAAGATAATCATATCCGCTTGACATACCACTTGCACATTTATGGAATGGAAATGTTTCCTGTTCTGGTAGATGTGCTCACAAGCCTGTGGTGGAACTAGGCCAACATGTGTGCAGTCAATGGCGCCAACAACATTAGGTATGTGTCCAAGATCATGGAAATCACCCTTCACACCTGCCAATTCATGTCTCCTTGGGAAGTGGATGTAGCAGTCCTTGTATGTCATCATTGCGGACAGGACATCACGTAGCACCTTTCTGAACATAGGTAGAGACATCCCACCAGCGATGGCCACTGTGTACTGAAACAAACCAGTTGCGAAGAAATGCAGGGCCGCCATCACCTTCACTGTTGGCGTCAAAGCTGTTGGATAGTTTCTGTGAGGCCTCAGATGGGGCTCCAACTGACCACATAGGTCTTGAAGAGTAAGGCGATCCAGGCGGAATTTCCTCATGATGTCCTCATCCTCAATGTTTGCCAGCACTGGGAATGGACGATGCACATAAGGCCATCTCCTTCATATTATGAAAGGGGACACATGTAAATTTAATTCCCCCATGAGATGTGTTAAACATCTTACATCTTGACTGACACAGCCCCAACAATGACTGGACTGTAACAGCAGCTTAATGCACATGTCACATGCAGAGACACCTTGATCACATGTAGTTGTACATGTGGTCAGTATGTACATACTGATTACCTACAAAACAGATTCTGATTATGTGAATGGTAAATGGTACACTCATACATCTTGTGTCACCAGCCCTAGTGTAGGCGACACAGCACATGTTGGAAACAGCAACACTGCAGACTACTACATAGCTGCTGTACCTGCGTCAGTCACACAGAGCAGAACTCTTCTACACAAAGAGCACAGTGTGTGTAAGCTTATCAACTATAAAGATGAACACAGCAATGTACACAGTGAAATAGGCACATCATTTGGTCAGACCATCATTACTGTGTGTTGATTAGCCATCACACACAATGAAATGTGCACAAATATGAGTCTCCATTACACAGCAAATCAGTATACATGCACACAAATATCATAGGTGGAATGTGAGTAAGTACATGCCAAAGAATACAATCATGTGCACTGACATGGCATGTGTAGGCATCAGTAAGTTGCATGTTACACTAGCATTCAATTTTGCAAACAGGTGCTGTGATACATTGTGGATGTCTAGGGCTCAATGATGAAAATTGGCTATTGCCATTGCTAGAGCTTAATGTGTCCATTGGTGTGGTATGCGTGCTCCACTACCACGGGCCCGGTCATTGGTCAGAATTGTAAGAGGCCAAATCGCGGTAGCAACCGCCTAGCCCCCGCGGGCTGACACCACCTGTGCCCATGCCGTTGCAGCCAATGGGAACTGCGATCGCGGAAGTGCAATTCAATTTTGAAACTCGCGGTAGGCGTGCACTGCCACCACAGTCCCGGTTATTTCTTACAATAGAAAAGCGCTAACTAGTCAGACCAATTGCAGCAGCTGAGTAGCACTGAAACAACCCCAGGGGCCTATATATGTCTGTGAGAGAGTCACACATTTCAATTGCATTCAGACACTGCTGCCTGCCATTATTCACCACCAATTGCTAGTGTTCCTATCTCCTGTACCCAGTGATGGCGAGAACTGAGAACATCAGGGCCCGTCCCTTCACCACAGAGAAGCTGGAGGTCCTGGTGGATGAGGTCCTTGCACAGTATGGGAGGCTATATGGTGCACTAGATGTACTGGTAAGTGTTTCAGAGTTAACGTTTGACAATGCTCAAGTGTTCACATGATGTAGCTCTGCAGTAGTATGTGCCTGTCATTGCAAGTTAATGTGCATGCATCAGCATTCTTCATATACCGTGCCCCATACATGGCCTAGTAAGAATTGCACTTGAGTATTTGGGGAGGATGGCAACATGGGCATTTCTACAGCCCTCCTTCAGCAATACAAAATACAAACGTTGGCCTGAGACTGTGTAATGTAAATGTGTGATACACTGCCTAGCATGCTGACTTCATGTAAATGGGGTGTGTAGCCTTATTTGCCCTGATCCATGGCTGCATTGAAAGATGGGAGGGCCATGCAGTGTTGTTTCCGCCATACAGTTACACAGCTGGGTTGGACTATCGAAGTCTGAAAAACATTGCCTGTGCTATGTGATGTCATAGTCTATGAGGTTTTCACATGCTCATTTGTAACATTATAAATGAATTTTGTCCATAGGGTACTGAAGAATGTGTGTACAGTTTTCAATTTGCCCCTATGGATATGTGTGCATTATGCACAAGAGTAAAATGCCTGAGTGTATTACTCTGGGTGGTAATTCACCTATGACACATCAGATAAATGTAATTTGGAGATGTCTTCCTTCCATTGTTTTCATTATGTGTTCTGTCTCGCATGTGTAGGCCCTGTTTCCCATCTCATTTTGCACATGCATGTGAATTTTCTGATGGCCCACGTTTAACCTTAGTGTGAGTCCCACTGGTCTACACATAAATTGCCCAAATTTAAAAGGACACATCAGGAAATGGACTGAGTGAATCATATGTATTGTCCGCCACCCTATTTCTCAGCTATCTTAGGCTTGGGGATTGCACAAGACAGGAGTACAACTTATGAAAAGAGTGTGAGAATGTAAGATCATGGGCCTAAATGTGACCTCCATGACACAGGTAGCCATTCACTGGCCAAGGACATTGAGGGATGTGTAGTGTGGGATACATTGAGTCTGCCCCAACACATCATTTCAAATATATTGTATGTATTGCTCACTCACATACTGCATCACAGAGAAGGATCCTCTTCACATTGCTTTCTGAGCTGGCACTTCGCATGTGTACATTATCATACATGTATACATTTCTATGAGATTATTTGATGCAATTGTACTACATGTCATGCTCTATGGCCTCTGCACAACATTTATGTATTGGTGTGCTATGTTTTGTCATGCTCCTGTACTGACACACAGTGGGACATAACACAGTGTCACTGAAACCTCCTCTTCTTGTCTCCCATGCCCGCAGTTTAAGGTCCACCAGTGTAAGGCAATATGGAGGGCTATTGCACGCAAAGTGCATGATCTGGGTGTCTCCAACCGACGGCACACACATTGTCAAAAGAGATGGGATGACATCTGCCTGGTGAGCAAAAATGTGGCAGAGATTACACTGGGGGTGCTCCCTCAGAGTGGCAGGTTGGCACGCAGGAGCATGACACCACTAATGGCTTGTATCTTGGTAGTGACACAGCAGGGGCTGGATGGACGCTTGAGGGCCCATCAGCAGCAAGTTGGGGGTGAGTATTCAGCAAAGTGTGACTTTGGGTGTCAGTGACTGCAAGAATCCCAACCCTGAGCCAGTGCGAAGCTCTGTGATGTCTCTAGTGTGGTGCAATGACTTCTAAGTGGCCTCAGTGTTGAGTGCAGGTGTTATGTATTTTTACAACATGTAGTTTATCATGTGTTTGAAACAATGACCCTTGTCCTTGACAGATGAGATATGGCCTTGTGACATATGCTGCAGTATGAGTGTCATAAACATCACCTGGTAGTGAACAGCAGTGAGCATCATGTTTGTGTGCATTTAGAGATGTGTGCTGTGCACAACATAACATTTGTGACAACTACACAGAAGACATCAATGTGCCACTGTAGTTGTGCTTCAAAGCACAACACAGTGGATAGCAGGAGCTTGTGGCCAGTGCAAAAGGACATTTGGTAGTCTGTATCTGTGGTGTTCCCTTAAAGTGACTCCATATGTGACAGAGACAACATGTTTAGATGTATATCTATCTCACCTACAGGCATGTAGGTATGCTTACAGAGAATAGTATGTTAGATTACAGAGAGGCACGGGCCAGCTATTTGGCTGTGTCAACGTCACATGGGGCATTACTGTAAACTATGCATGTTTCCACGCATCTTCTGATGATTGCATAAAGGTTGCACATGATGACTGTACATGGAGGAGGGCAACATGGGAGTATCATTTTCAAGTTTTGTGCATCACCTGCATCTGATGTTTGTGAGTATGGCACTATACTGAACCTATGACTCTGTCTCTTGCAGCATCTATCGAGGGCACAGAAGGACAGGGGACTGACACCAGTGGAGAAGCTTCTGGCACAACTGCTAACATGAGCTCACTGACACTGATGTGACCAGCGCCTCAGAGGGGGACAGGAGGGCCCTGGATGAACCACACCCGGAAACACCAACTTCCACATCATCAGACTCCAGTGGTAACTCCTCGTTGTTGGCGGGCACAGGAAGTTCGAAATCTGCCTCTTCTTTCATCACACTTCGTCCAGTACCCACCCTCTCCCGTTTGCCACCCCAAGTGCTGTCCGTGCCCGCAGCCCTAGGAAGGGTAGAGTCTCCTTCCCCCCAGGCACCGCTGCCCCTGCCCTCAGTGTTGAGGCAGTGGATCTTTTCCACCAGCTGTGTGTGGGTCAGACTGCTCTCCTGAATGCCTTCCAGGATCATGACAAGAAGTTTGCACAGGTAGTTGCCTTCATGGAGGGGATTCATTCTGACGTGGGTGACCTACACCGAACTGTCCAGTCTTTGTCCTCCACAGTGACGGCAGCCATTCAACAGTCACAGGCTTCCAGTCCAGCTCCTGTCCCTTTAGCAAACACCCTGCCAGTGGCACCAGCTAACAAGATTGCCCACATGCCACAGCCCTCAGGAAACAAGTCCTCCACACGCAGGACACAACAGCAGCACTCCAAGCGGACCAGACCACAGACACATGCCACAACACAAAACAGGCACATTGGGGTCCAAACGCAAAAGCCCAAACCCAGGCGAAGAAGCAGGTATCAACATTACATTCATCAACATCAACATCACCCCCATCCAAGGACACTCCCATCCCCACACCTGCTCCCAAAGACAAACAAACAGTTGCCCTGTCTGCTGTGAATCCGGTGCCTGCAATGACTAAGCATAAACACTTCTCTGAGGCAGCTTCACCCACAACTTCAACTCCCACCCACACCCCTGTGAAGCTGGGACAGGAGAGCAAAGTGGGGGATTTACCTGGACAACCGGGGAAGCTGGGGAAAAGCCAAGGCCACCCCAATCGTACCACCAGATCCAGCAAAACCCCCCAGGGAGAGCCACCTGCACCTGATACACCTTTGGTGGGTAGTGAGGCTGTTGTGCCACCCCACTTCGAATCCCCAAGCAGTTGAGACCCAGACCTGAACATTCATCCTCACACACTGTGCCTCCACGCAGCATGTCTCTACCTCTCAATGCCACCACACCACCCAGTCCAAGCAGCCCTCAGGCTCCCACAGATGCCTCTACCTCAGCCAGTTCTCTCTCCCAGTTCCAGTCCTCTAACTGGCCCCCACTATCAGCCACCTCCTGGTTCAATCAATCAATCAAACAATCTATCAATCAAACATTTGTAGAGCGCACTACATACCCATGAGGGTCTCAAGGCGCTGGGAGGGGGGGCTACTGATTGAACAGCCATGTCTTGAGTAGTCTCCTGAAGGTCAGCAGGTCTTTGGTCTGTCGTAGCGGAGCTGGCGGTTGGGGATGTAGAAGGAAAGTCGTTTGTTGAGATAGGCTGGGCAGGTCTTGTGGCGTGCCTTGTGTGCGTGGATGAGGAGCTTGAAGGATAGCCTCTTGTTGACAGGCAGCCAGTGCAGGTTTCTCAGGTGGGGGGGATGTGGCCGTGTCGTGGTACGTCGAGGATCAGTCGTACCGAGGCATTTTGGATGCGTTGCAGTCGTTTGATGAGCTTGGTCAGGGCCCCCGCGTAGAGGGTGTTTCCGTAGTCGAGTCTGCTGCTGACGAGGGCCTGGGTGACTGTTCTTCTTGAATCTGTTGGGATCCACCTGTAGATCTTGCGGAACATGCGGAGGGTGTTGAAGCAGGAGGAGGAGACGGCGTTGACTTGCTTGGTTATGGAGAGCATTGAGTCAAGGATGATTCCCAGGTTGCGTGCGTGGTCGGTGGGCGCCAGGGCTGCCCCTAGTGCCATCAGTCACCAGGAGTCGTCCCAGTCTGAAGGGTTGGAGCCGAGGATGAGGACCTCCGTTTTGTCCGTGTTCAGTTTCAGTTGGCTGATCTTCATCTAGTCGGTGACGGCCTTCATTCCTTCGTGGAGGTTGGCTTTGGCGGTGATGGGGTCCTTGGTGAGGGAGAGGATAAGTTGAGTGTCGTCGGCGAGGAGATTATGTTGAGGTCGTGCTGTCGGGCGATGTGTGCGAGCGGGGCCATGTAAATGTTGAACAGTGTCAGGCTGAGGGATGATCCCTGGGGTACGCCGCAGATGATCTCGGAGGCTTCGGATCGGAATGGGGGGAGGCGGACGCTCTGGGTTCTACCGGAGAGGAAGGAGGTAGTCCATTCCAGGGCTTTGTCTCGGATCCCTACGGCATGGAGGCATGCGCATAGTGTGCGGTGGCAGACAGTGTCGAAGGCGGCAGAGAGGTCCAGGAGGAAGAGGGCTGCGGTCTCACCGTTGTCCAGTAGGGTCCTGATGTCATCGCTGGCAGCGATGAGGGCGGTCTCGGTGCTGTGGTTGCTGCGGAACCCTGAATGGGAAGGGTCCAGGATTCTGTTTTATTCGAGGTATCGGGTTAGCTGTCTGTTGATGACCTTGGCCGGGAACAGGAGCAGAGAGATGGGCCGGAAGTTCTTGAGGTCTCTAGGGTCTGCCTTGGTTTTTTCGAGTAGGGCGTTGATCTCGGCGTGTTTCCAGCTCTCTGGGAAGGTCGCGGTCTCGAGAGAGAGATTAATGACATTGCACAGGTGGGGTGCGATGGAGCTGCTGGCTTTGTTGAAGATGTGGTGCGGGAATGGGTCTGATGGGGAGTGGATTGTGCTCATGGTCCTGATGGTGTCATCGATGCTCACGCTGGTCCAGGCTAGCAGGGGGTCGTGGTCGATGGTGTGCGGAGAGTCTGTTGTGTTGCAGTCGGTTGGGGCTGTCTGGGTGTTGAAGCTGTCGTGGATATCTGCTATCTTGCGGTGGAAGAAAGTGGCGAGGGAGTCGCACAGGGCTTGCGACGACGGGATGTCGTTGGTGTTGGAGCTGGGGTTGGAGAGTTCCTTCACGATGTTTGTTAGAATTGGGAATCTCTGGTTGGCACAGGTATACACTTGTGACAAGCAGGGACTCTTACTTCTAAGTCAGAGTAAGGGGATCACCCTTTCAAATAACCCCTGCTCACCCTTTAGGTAGTGTGGCGCAAGCAGTCAAGACTATTCTCAGGGCGTCATAGGTTAAGAATTTGTGAACACATACAGTAATACAATGACACACCACAGATGGACACCAGTCAAGGTTTTATCAAAAATAGTTCTCTTTATATAAGGCTTAGCACAAGACCAGAATAACGAATAAAATGACCACAGTATTATTTTAAAGTTCAATGTTCTTGTAGAAAGGCTTAAAATACAAAAATAGGCTTCTTTTAGTCAATTCTGCTACTTTTCAGGCTCTGTACGGTTCGTACGTGGATGTGCAACTCGTAGGCATTAAAAACAAGGAAAGTATGAGTCAAACAATCGTTGCGGACTCCGGGGTCCGTGACGTGCATGCTGCGGTGCAAACAGAACAAAGTACCTTGGTTTTGTGGGGTCCGCGATGGACAGTGCGGGACAAGTTGATGGGTCCGGGTCGTAGTTCGGCAGCGTATTCGAATGCTGGTCGGGTCGCGGCGTCGGGACGCGGCGTTGGTACGGGACCTTCAGGGATACGTGCGGATGGCCCGGATCAGCTTGCAGAGTCCGTGGCATTCGGCGTTCGAGCCGTACCTTCGGTGCGGATAGGCGGCGACACTTCTCGGCGCCGTACAGCGTACGGGGAGGATCAGCGTGATGCGGCTTCTCGGCTCTGAGTACGGCACGGTGCAGTACGTTAGCAGCATACTGACCGTACCTGTGGGACAATGAAGCTTGGGTCCGGCATACAGGGTTCGGCAGCCAGGGCTGTACGACTCGAATCGGCGGGGAAGGTTAGGTGCGATGCGGCCGGGAGGGATACGGTGCGGACTAACACTTTTAAATCAGCGTAGACACACGGTGCCGGGCGGCAAAGACACGGCTTCGCGGCGGATGGGGTACGAGTCATACTGGGGCCAAATTCAGTGGGAGACAAGCAATAATTGTCCAGGCAACTCAGTTTTGGAAGGCAGATGAGTCCACTGGTCCTGGGACTCAGTTCAGGGGGCAAGCTCTCTTCCAAGCCCTTGGAGATTTGTTGAAAATTAAGTGCAAAGTCTCTTCCAGTCTTTTCCTCTCATTTCTCAGCAAGGCACCACTGCAGGCCAATCCCCCAGGTTAGGGAAAGTTACTCCTCCTTCAGCTTCTTCCAGGTCCTTCTGGTCAGGCAGAGTTCCTTCGTGGTTCAATCAGGATCTGATTTCTTAGGAGCAGGGCTCCTACATTTATACCAAGTTTCTTTTGTCTTTACAGGCCAGGGGGGCCTTTGCATACTCCCAGTCCAGTACTTTTCAGTGAGGAGCACTTTGTTGTTGGGACTCTGGCTTCTTCTTTCAGCAGGCAGGGCAGACGCTCCCCAGGGGGCGGAGCCGGCATTGTGGTGGCAGAGCACTGCCCTATTCAGAGTCAAGGTGCACTCCTCCCACCCATCCTGGTGTAATCTCTCTATTCACCACCTGGTAGCCCCAGCCTGTCTCCTGGAACTTCCCAGCCCTGTCACTCAAGCTACACACAAAGAAGATAGCCCTCCCCTCCAGAGGCGGACTGAAATGGTTAGGCACGCAAAGGCTAACTTTCTAAAAGTAGCATTTGCAAACCCAGGATATTAAAATAACCTTTGCTAAAAGATGTATTTTATTATTCTGAGTTCAAGCATACTAAACATGAATTTCTACCATGCTTCCTGAGCCTGCTAGGATTATAGAGTGTTATAATCTAGCAGCCCATTCTGGCCTATGGAGAGCAGGTAGCCTTACAATAGTGAAAAACGAAAATGGCTGTAATTCACTATTAGGACATGCCACTCACCTCAGGGCATGTCCTACCTTATCCTTACAATGCACCCTGCCCTAGGGCCTACCATAGGGGTGATTAACATGAAGGTAAGGGAAGGTTTAGGGACTGGCAAGTGGGGACACTTGCCCAGTCAGCATGACAGTACCAGACTGCATGCAGGTTCTGCAATGGCAGACCTTAGACACATTTTACCAGGCTGCTTCTGTGTGTGGCACAACCAGTGCTGCAAGCCCACTAGCAGCATTTGGATATACAAGCCCTTGGCACCCCTGGTGCACTCTACTAGGGACTGATAGTAAACCAAATAAGCCAAACATGGAAGTCAATTCACATAATACATTTTCCCATAGGGAGCATTTGCCCTGTGGCACTGGATGGCAGTGTCACAGGGCCCTGAGCAGCTAACACCAGCACAAAAATATATTAAGGCACAGACAAAAATGGAAGGGTGACCCACGCCAATGGTGCCAGGTCTAACACGTGTCCCCTCCAACTGAAATGTGGGGAGAACTACCCTACCCCAGGGAGTTCTCATCACTAAGGCAGAAAAATCTGGAAAGTCCATCAGCATTGGCGTGGTCTGTACCGGGTAGGCCTGGGTTAAAATTTCGTTCCGTTTGCAGAAATTGCGATAATTTGACATTTTGGCGTTCCGCGGAAAGCGCGAAAATGTCAAAATTTCCGCTTTCCACAGCTTGGCGATAATTTGTTTCTTGCTCGCGCTGTAAAATAATACATTCTCACGCGATTGCCTTACCTGAATCCCTGCGTTCGCCGACAAGTATTCTTGATCTGGTCGTGTTCTCCATGAGATGTTGTATTGCTTTTAGCCATTTGCGCTGTCTCGCGACCGCAGTGACGTCATGCGTCGCGTGATCACGTCTTTCTTCTCACGATCATGCACCGCGAGACAACTGAAAACAAGATGGCCGCGCCCGCGAGCAACCACATGGGTAAGTTGGCGAGCCGCAACCATGCAGAAAATCTCGCGAACATGCGGGAAAAAAACTTCCGCATCTTCGCGATATTTCCGCGTGTTTGCAATAATTTTTAACATTTTTGCGATAATTTGCGAAAGTGGATTTCGCAAATTCCGCCCACCCCTAGTACCGGGGCGATGTTCCACCGTGAAATCCATCCCCTGTAGGGAAATGGACCACCTCAACAACTTAGGATTCTCACCCCTCATCTGCATCAACCATCTGAGGGGCCTGTGGTCTGTTTGAACCCGGAAGTGAGACCCAAACAAGTAGGGTCTTAGCTTCTTCAATGCCCAGACCACAGCAAATGCTTCTCGCTCAATCGCACTCCACTTTTGTTCCCGGGGAAGTAACCTCCTACTTATGAAGGCTACAGGTTGGTCCCAGCCCTCCTCAGTCATCTGTGAGAGAACAGCCCCTACACCATGCTCTGATGCATCTGTCTGCACAAGGAATTCTTTGGAGAAGTCAGGAGCCAAGAGCACGGGCGCCGTGCACATGGCAGTCTTCAGGGTGTCAAAAGCCTTCTGACAGGTGTCAGTCCATATCACTTTTCTGGGCTCCTTCTTCGAAGTCAGCTCTGTCAAGGGGGCAACAATGCTGCCATACACCTTGACAAACCTCCTGTAGTACCCTGTGAGTCCTAAAAAGGCCCTCACCTCTGTCTGGGTCTTTGGGGGCTCCCAAGCCAGGATGGTTTCAATCTTTGGTTGGAGGGGCGCCACCTGGCCGCTCCCCACTTGGTGTCCCAAGTACACCACTGATCCCTGCCCGATCTGACACTTGCTTGCCTTGATCATGAGGCCTTCCTTGCGCAGTGCCATCAACACTTCCCAGAGATGTTGCAGGTGTTCTTTCCATGTGCCACTGAACACTGCGATGTCATCCAGGTATCGGTCAGCCTAGCCAACACCTGGTTGACCAACCTGTGGAAGGTGGCAGGGGCATTCTTCATCTCAAATGGCATAACCCGGAACTGGAAATGCCCATCTGGTGTGGAGAATGCGGACCTCTCTTTGGCCCCATCAGTCAAGGCGATTTGCCAGTACCCAGACGTTAAATCAAACGTGCTGAGGTACCGTGCAGCCCCTAACCGATCGATGAGCTCGTCAGCTCTGGGGATGGGGTGCGCGTCAGTCTTCGTGACTGAGTGGAGTCCTCTGTAGTCCACACAGAACCGGAGTTCGGGTGTGGCACCCGGCACGGCAGCCTTTGGGACCAAGACCACTGGGCTGGCCCAAGGACTGCTGGAGAACTCAACCACCCCTAGAGCAAGCATCTTTGAGACCTCCTCTTTGATGCAGGCTCTGAACCTGTCAGTTACCCTGTAAGCTTTGTGCTTCACAGGTAAGCTGTCTCCTGTATCCACATCATGGACGCACCAATCTGTGATACCAGGAACCAGGGAGAACAGGTCAGGAAACTGTCCCAGCAGCTGGCGGCAGTCATCCTGTTGCTCAGGGGTCAGGGTGGGTGAGAGTTAACTCCATCCACTGACCCATCTCGCTCTGAGGCTACCAGGAGGTCAGGAAGAGGCTCAGACTCCTCCGTCCCATCATCTGTGGCCAAGAGCATGCCCACTTCGGACCTCTCCAAGTGGGGCTTTAGTCGATTGACATGTAGGACCCTTAAGGGGTTCCTAGGAGACTGCAAATCCACCAAGTAGGTGACAGAACTCTTGTGCTCCACAATCTCAAAGGGTCCTGTCCACTTGTCCTGGAGTGCACAGGGCTCCACAGGGGCCAGGACCCATACCTTTTGACCAGGTTGAAGCTCAACCAGAGTGGCATTCTGGTCGTACCACCGCTTCATTTCCTCCTGGCTGGCTTCCAGATTTGCCTCAGCAAGTTGTCTGAAACGCCTAGTCTGGTTCCGGAAGGCCAGCATGTAACTATATACATTCTGGGGAGGTTTCCTGGGAGATTGCTCCCAGCCTTCCTTGACCAGACTAAGAGGTCCTCGTATTGGGTGGCCATACAGAAGCTCAAAGGGCCTGGACCCCAGAGACTTCTGTGGCACCTCACGATACGCGAAGAGAAGGCATGGTAAGAGGATGTCCCACTTACGCCTCATGGGCTCCTCAAGGCCCATAATCATGCCCTTTAGGGTTCGGTTGAATCTCTCAACCAACCCTTGGACGGTAAGTGGTGGTGAACATGTAGGTCACACCACACTCTTGCCAAAGGGATTTCATATATTTTGATATGAAATTGGTCCCCTTGTCAGACACCACCTCTAGAGGGAATCCTACTCGTGAGAAAATTCCCATCAGTGCCCGTCCCACCACGGGGGCCGTCACTGTCCTTAGAGGGATGGCTTCAGGGTACCGGGTGGCATGGCCCACCAAGACCAGGATAAACCTGTTGCCCATGGCTGTCTTGGTGTCCAGTGGCCCCACAATGTCAATCCCCACTCGCTGGAATGGGGTACTGACCACAGGGAAAGGTTGGAGTGGAGCTCTCAGCTTCCTTCCACTCTTACCACTTGCCTGGCAAGTCTGGCATGTCCTGCAGTGAGTGTCAGAAACTCCTGCGCATTTGAGGTAGGGGTGGGCAGAATTTGCGGAATTAACTTCCGCAAATTATCGCGAGAATGCAGAAAATCTCCGCAAACACACCGGAAATATCGCGAAGACGCGGAAGTTTTTTGCCGCCTGTTTGCGGTATTTTTTGTGTGATCGCGGGTCGCCAACTTACCCATGCGGTTGCTCACGGGCGCGGCCATCTTGTTTTCACTTGTCCCGCCCTCTGGCGATGTTTACTTCCTGTTCCGGGTCGCGCAATGCATGTTCGCGGTCGATATTTCCTGTTCGCGACCGCTTTTACTTGATCGCGTTGCTTTTTGCTTGCTCAGGGAGAAAATATCGCGCGAACTTGCGCACGTGGTCGCAACCACTCTATTGCATGGTTGTGGGGCCTGATTTTCAATCCTCCCTAAATCTTTTCAATCCTTTGTTTATAGCCACTTTTTTTGGATCTTTATTACTTATTATTTCTCTAACTATTTTCCTGCCTCTATATTTTTGGTTTTTGTCTACTTTTTTTTTGTTTTTTAGCTACTTTTTCTCTTTGTATTGCCCGCTATTTATTTCCTTTACTCCTTTATTTATTTTACCTTTTCTTTCCCGCCCCGTCCCCAGAACCATGTCCAAGGGCAGGGCTGTTCGCCGGCGCAGCCAGAGCCGCGACCGCCTTCCTTGCGGAAGGCGGCGCCCACAAGGGGTGCATGCACGGGCCTTATTTGGGGAGGCGGAGTTGGCTGCACTAATTTTCTTTGTGCAGTGCCACCTCCCCTCAACCCTGGCAGCAGGTGGCAGGCCTGGGTCCGGGTACGGCCTCCGGGAGCGTCGGCAGCGGTGGGGGAAGGTGCGCCGGGCAGTGTCGCGCATCTCTGGGGTCCGGCGCACCCAGGCACAGCTGACGCACCGGTGGTCCGACATCCTGGACCGTGAGCAGGACCTGCTGGACCTGCTAGGAGTGGAGGTCCCGGGGCTTGGTGAGTACCTATTTAATTATTACAACTTTGTGTAATATATGTATATATTGCGAATATCTTTTTTCCCTTCCAACCAGCTAGAATGTTGCTGCTTACAATACATTCCAGGTTAATAACGTTTAAAAGTCTTCTGTGATTATGACACAGGTGCTCTTCTGCGCTACTACTAATCTTACTTGTTTGCAGCTTTGCGTTTGCGCTTGCTTAGCGTGATTCTTTACGAGTTTATTTTAGAGAAATTAAGTTACGTAATGCTACAGTGACTCACGTCCACTCCTTACTTTGTCCTGTCACTAATAGATAGGGGCGGATTGATACTTAGGTTTAGGTACTTTGTATGAGCTTCTAATTGGTTAGTGGTATGCGTGATGCCCCCCCTCACTCAGTTACGTGACGTGCTGCTAGTACGGCAGTCTTTAGAACCTTTTCTAGTTTGTTCAATGAGTGGAGGTAGGCTTTGCAGTTACTTAGCAGTAGCAGATCAGCATCAATCAAACCAAAATTTGGTGTATACAAAAAATGTAGTCATGTTCATGTGTCCTCCATGATTGGATCATACACATTGTTGAGGAATACAGTGGAAATGCATACTTAATGTACAATTGGCATGTCTGGAATAGGTGGGCTAGGTTGGGTGGTACGTTGTACTAATACTTAGGCTTACTTGTAACTTAGTTTTCTGGAATCAGAATGGAAGAATGGATTACTGTTGATAAATAGTAACTTAAGTAGTCGAACTGCGAATCCCACGATATTACATGTTGACCAGATGAGATCGGTCAATGTAGTTATTGCAATTGTTGTTTACATAAGTGTTTTTTGACCGTTGTTGAAAAATATTGTATTTGTTTGACACCATCCATCAATGTTTGTCTCTTTCTTAATTCTTATATCTCTCCTGTCCATCAGCACCCAGGGGCAGACCGACAGGGACTGGATAGTCGGCGGGACAGGAACACCACCAGGAGGACACCGCTGAGGGCTCCTCTGCTGGCCCCAGTAAGTCTTCTTGTTTTTAATAATATTTCTTATTCCATAACTTTTACTGCCCCATTTCTCCCGAACTAGTGTGTTTCCAAATGCTATTTTTTTACCACCAATTATCCTTCGATCTGTACGGTTTCAAAAAGCTTATCCCTGCCTCTGCTATGATGACTGAGTACTACTACATACTATCAGTCTGTCTGTCTGTACTGTAGTAGCTAGTCTTGCCCAGTTGGCCAGTGCCACTCTTTGGGAAAGGTTGTAATATAAAACTCATATTCACCAGTAGCTCGTACAATCCGTTGGGTCGTTGTCTTGTACTACTTTTTACTCTTATTGATGTTGAGGCTTTGAAAATTCACAGCAACAACAGCCCTACCAGATTTCTTAATATTTTGATATGATACCCTATAGGACATACCACTGTTGTAGGGATCTTGCACATACATTTGCACCAGAAAATAGGATGTTGGTGATGGTAGGTTGGACCTTCCTTGCACACCTCAATCAGAAATTCTGCACCCACCACAATTCCACTGCTTGACTATAGTACTGTCTTGTCATACCTATTAGGTCTCGGAACCCTCCCCCCAAGATAACCAACAAGAAGACAACCCAGAACATAACACACCCAACCTCTGTCGTGGAAGCAATTCACATGCACACCCTTACTTTAATTTGCTCACTCGTGTAAGTTAGTCCACTCCACACCAAATACCACGAAGTCTATGTAAGTTTAAAATGTTTATTTCAATTTGAGAAGGTCTGTACACTGTTTTCTTAGCAGCACCAACCGGCAAATCAATAACATTAAAACAATATACATTGTTACACTTATACAGTTGGGAATTAAATCATGATAACTGAACAGTGGTGGAAGGCAGCACCACCATCCCATAGCAATTTAGTTTATATACATTTATAAATGAAGATGTGAGTGAAGGGACCCCTAACCTCAGAAGAACCTAGTACTGGTAGTTGGTGCATCGTTCAGAAGCTCTGGTTCGTAGAAGGGAATCTTGCGTCTGTAATGCGAAAAAAGAAATGGTGTGCGTTAGTATATTGCAACTTGCAAGCATTTCTCAGCCGTGCCAAAAAGTGTAGCATCTATGGATAAGCAATATGGACTAACAGTAACAGTAGTACACCAGTTCTTCCTAAAAAAGTGGCTTGTTAATGTTTGTTGACCGCTTGTACGCAGCGCGTAGGCTAGACAGTAGCAGTGTGAGGCAGGTCATGTGGGCTCAAAGGTGTCTTAAGAAGCTGCAAGGTAAAGGTAACGTCACATGTGCATGGCTAGGGCTAATCAAGCAAATGCTACAATGATCATATAACTTAGTGTGTACTCTACTACTACCCGATTTGTACTAGTGATGTATGTTAGTATTAACTCATTTTTCAACCTTGCTACTGATCAATAGGGGGGAGGTGTATATGTCGCCTAATAAATGTGTAATGTTTTCTAGGCGCACTACCGACCACCATTGCTGGGGCCAGCGAAGGCGACGCCGAGGGCGAGGATGCAGCAGTTGCAGATAGCAACGGAGGGGGAGTGGCAGCACCAGTGGCAGGCGGTGGTAAGTTAGATTCATAATCTTTAACTATTGTTGAACTTGACAGCACACTCACTGCAAAGGTGTACTGTATGTATATGTATACTGTACAGTTGTGAATTAGGGCCCCATTAGGATGGTGGGCGTATTGCCCCCGCCGGGCTGGCTGGAATTCACTGCAGTCACCGCAGGGGCAAACCTCCCGCCATCCCTGTAGAAAATATTCAGACATGTCCAGGCGGAAAAGGGTTCAATATGGCGGTGGTGTCTCTCTCACCACACCGGCAGCCATATAATCTGCATTTTGGAATGCCTTTGCGTGGCGGCATTGCCGTCCGCCACGGAAAGGCATGCACACATTGCAGAGTATGCTTGGGGGCCCCCATGGAGGGTACCTACCGATGCTATGGTACCCCCCCGACTTTCAAAGCAAAACGTGACAGGCTCCGTGCGAGGCCCGTCATGTTGTGCTTGGAAAAGCAGCACAATATTTTAGCATTGCTTTCAGCTAAGCCAACCAGAATTTAAATTTAAAAAAACAGGGTGCGCCCGCCACTGTGCCGGGCGCATCATCCTAATTAATTGTCCCCACGGGACCCCCACCCTTTTTAGCAGTCGGATGACGGGCGGACAAAGTCCGCCCGCTATCCGATGTCGTAAGTAAGTATGAGTTCTTGGGGACGTTTGAAGAGTGAACTAGAAGACTAGAATTCCCTTTAATTGGTATAGGACTAGGAGCCGGAGTATTGAGTAACCAATGTCCTCATCTATCTGATTTCAACTCCGCTTTGAAAGTTTTATGGAGAAGAGCACCTGGTGCACTGTTCAACTAAAAAGTGTAAGACAGGTGGAAGGAAGAAGGACGGGCGACATTTAAAATGTTATGTACTACTGTGCTTTATTTTATAGTGCTACTCTACCATGCCACTATGTGTATAAATAATTACCTTGTCCTACTGTTTTATTAAGACTATATTTTACAATTGTCTTGTTTTTTTCTTTTTGATACACAGCAACTCCGAAACTCAACCGTAAGGAGTTGGCCGCCAAGGCACGGCGCCGGAAGCTGGAGGCAATCCAGCAGGAATACCGGCGGCTGGTGGTCCTAGCCGAGGAGGAGGAGGAGGCTGCTGCAGCTATTGAAGCCTCCTCCAGTGCCCCGGGCCCCAGCCACCGCCCTCCAGCGGTACGGCGCCACCGCCGCCACCGTGTCATCTCCGGTGCCCCCCCCCACTGTGGCTGCAACTGCCGCGGCCTTAGACGCCGCGCCGCCCATTTAGAGGACCAGATGCGTGTCCTCCTCCAGTCCCGCCCCACCAGTTAGTCCCTGTCACTGCCCCTTTTTTAATTCCTGTTCGTTCTTCACTCGTTTGGGCGTTCTCTACTTCTATGGACAGTCGTTGGGGTTAGGGAGGTGGGTGGGTCAGCTTTTGTGGGTTTAGTTTATTTGTTAGGGTCAATTAAATATATTTTTCTATGTTACATGCAATGTTGTTAATGTTTTGTAGGTGGGGTAACTGTTTTACATCACACTGTTTCCTTGCTGGTGCATGGCCGCCCATAGCGTGTGTTTGATTTCAATAATTTGCTGACTGTATAAGACACAAACAGATAGATGCGACACACCTCACTCATTGACTGGTCCTACTATGCATTCTTTGGAGTGGTGTTTGAAACTGAAATCATTGACAACATGTCCATTATTAATTCTGCCTCCCCCAAACTTCTCTCTTACCGGTGCTTGATGTTTATGTCCAACTGTGGCACAGCACTGGCTGCATGGTGAAGATGGTTTCCTTTTTCATACATGCCATGATTGGGGTGGTGGTGGTGGTAGTATAGTAGTAGTAGTATACACTGGCAGGGTGGCAGCATTTCCAAAAAAAGAAAAGGAGATAGTCAATCGCCTTTGAGAGACTGTTAGAGGAGTAGTTGAATGAAGTACATCACAGAATTTACCGAGCAACAATTATATGCTCAAATATTTGACAAAAAAACTGAATGCTGGTTATTATGAGGATAGCCTACTAGACAGAGTTACAAACTATAGTTTTGTCGACTTGACTATGCCTACAGTCTAACAGTTAGTGCTGTATATGAGGAATGACAACAAACAAATCCAATCAATGCCGGCAATTCATGCTGAGGTATATGTTCCTTTGTTAAATAAAATAACCTCTGAAATATCCTACTCATGGGTGGGCAAGCAGAAGAAGATCATCGCTCTGCATTGAAATTGAAGTAGTGTTGCTTTCACCACATCCGCCCCAGCAAGTGTGTGATTAAGTATTGGTGTACATTTAATTTAGTTACACCTCGACAATAAGTCACACAGCCCGGGGGAAGAGGGTTAGGGTCCGTTGATTGGATGGGAAGGGGGATTTTGGGAAAGGTTTGACATAGAAAAACAGTATGCATACATAGACAAACAAACGACAATCATTGAAGACTACCATACCATATCCATTCCATATGTTAAGGTAGAAAAAGGAAATGCATGCATGATGATGAGACCCGGATTACATACACTTCTATTTCTTGTTCTGTTCCGGCCTTAATACTTTAACAGATAGCAAATAGAAATTTTAAATATTGGTAGTGAAGAATCGTAAACACAGAGCAAACGTAATGATGATTGATAATAACAACTCCAAGAACACACTGTTGTAAAGAATGTATACAAGATATTAATCAAATTATTTAAAAGAAGTGAAAAGTGGATACTGTTACTGTCTTATCCTGGTCAAAAATGTGGACTGGTTTTTTGCATCTCGGCATTCCTCTTGCTCCTCTCGTCCATCAATCTTGGGTGTGTCGCCTCGCCACTCGCCACTGCCCGGCTGGAATAAAAAGGGGATTGATTGGTAAGGTAATTAATATGCATTGTAATGTTTTATAAAGTTTTGGACAAGGCTCGGCCTGTAATTTTAGATTGAAAACCAAAGGGGATATTCAGAAAGAAAGTGAAAACAAATGCACAAGTGATGGTGTAGTGCAACAAGAACACTTTCCGAGGTGGCATGTATGCATATGCATCATCTCTACTGTAGTCTGTTTCCAGCATAGACCTTCAACAGTAACAGGAGAGATCACGCCCACAGTGCTTACCATTAGCACATCCTACGTTAACACTTTAGAGTCCTTTTTTTTTCTCTCAAAGAGTTGGACAAATGCAAAGCACATTATCCATTCCAAACATAGCATTTTACAGTTAAAGTTAGTAAAATCAAGGCACTGCAGTCATCCCACCGCTACACTCTATTCAACTTCTACACAGACATTTGGGTCTGCTGTGGTTGTTGTTGACGTGTTTACCTTTAGGCTTTTCCGTTTTATGCCACTCATGAAACATCCTCCTGACTTCATCATCAGCTCTGATACTTCTACTGACTAACTGGAGATCGGTCTGCAGTACAAGTGTAATTTTTATAACACTACAAGAGTAGAAATATAAATATTACTGACTTGAGTCATTCTTTATTGTGTACAGAAAGATAGATTACCACTAGTACACTTTGACATCACTTTGTGCACAACAAACAACGCAAACACAAAGACCAATAGCTCAGAGTCAGGTGTCCAATGCATGCCATTAATTGTCATCATTCATTACCTGTTCCTTCTCATCTTAAGTTAACGGGCCGTCTCTTTCGCCATCATCATGATGGACGGTGCTGTTAAGTCACAGTCATTTGCATTGCGCAGATTGAGTGAGTCCCCTTCCTGTATTGAATTAAAAGCAATGTATCACCAAGATGCAGGAGAAATACACATTTCTTGTTTGCCAGAAGGGGAAAATTAGTAATTACTAGTGTGTTCTGTAGAAAGTTGATAAGTGGCAGTGCACAATTACATCAATTCATTCATGCGCAACACACACAACAAAATCTACATAATTCAGTCTGCCATTCTGCGGCCAATGCATGGCATCAATCATTACCTGTTGCATCTCATCTCGTTAACGCTGCAGGCCGTCTCTTTCGCCATCATCATGATGGACGGTGCTGTTAAGTCACAGTCATTTGCATTGCGCAGATTGAGTGAGTCCCCTTCCTGTATTGAATTAAAAGCAATGTATCACCAAGATGCAGGAGAAGTACACATTTCTTGTTTGCAAGAAGGGGAAAATTAGTGTGTTCTGTAGAATGTTGATTAGTGGCAGTGCACAATTACATCAATTCATTCATGCGCAACACACACAACAAAATCTACATCATTCAGTCTGCTATTCTGCGGCCAATGCATGGCATCAATCATTACCTGTTGCATCTCATCTCGTTAACGCTGCAGGCCGTCTCTTTCGCCATCATCATGATGGACGGTGCTGTTAAGTCACAGTCATTTGCATTGCGCAGATTGAGTGAGTCCCCTTCCTGTATTGAATTAAAAGCAATGTATCACCAAGATGCAGGAGAAGTACACATGTCTTGTTTGCCAGAAGGGGAAAATTAGTAATTACTAGTGTGTTCTGTAGAAAGTTGATAAGTTTCAGTGCACAATTACATCAATTCATTCATGCGCAACACACACAACAAAATCTACATCATTCAGTCTGCTATTCTGCGGCCAATGCATGGCATCAATCATTACCTGTTGCATCTTATTTTGAGTTAATGGCCAGTCTCTCTCGGCTCTGAAGGAGGATAGCTATAGAAGTCATCAGATTCATGGTCCACTTGTTTTGGAAGGACGAGGAAAGTTTGAATTTGTTGTTACCATCATCCAATCATCATTCATGAGGGAAAAGGAATTGACCAGGAGATGCAGTATGATCGAGCGGAGGAGCTGGATTCTGAGGACTGTAGTGTCAAATGGCAGACACCTGAAACTTGTATCTTAAATTAGAAGAGTAGAAGACGGTGATAACGCATTGGTTGCGATTCACAAGTTTATAACCGGAACGACAGACACAAACAAAGGGGGAAAAAAGGGAGGAAGACAGTAAGTGCGAGCCTAATTGTCAGGGAAGTATAGCTCGTCCTCAAACTCTGGGGGATCTTCCAGTAGTAGGTAATCATCTGACACAATACTTCCGTCACCTGAGCCGCTGTCCTCATCTTCCTCTGTTGATTCATGCATTGTGTAATTCGGTGGTATGAAGTGCTGATTCATTTTGATCATTGTTAACCTCTCCACGTTTTTGGGAGATAGACTGGTCCTTCTCAAGGTTACAATGGAACCAGCAGCACTGAAAACACGTTCGGAAGAGACACTTGCGACAGGGCAAGCCAGATAGCTTATCGCCAGCCTGCTGAGCTGTGGCCATTCAGACCTTTTCCTATACCAATACTGCACTGGGTTTTGATCAATGTACACCTCTGTTGGGTCGTCCAGATAGGCCTGGACCATCCGCTCAATGTTCAGGTTGCTTCTGTCCTCTACACCTTTGTAGGATTCAGACACATTATTCAGCTCATGCTCTAGCATTTGCAACAATGGGAAAGCTTGGCCCATTGTACAGTCCTCCTTGCTGACTTCACGTGTGAAGACCTCAAAAGGAGACAGCATCTCAGTCAGGCATTGAATTAGGGTCCATTGATCCCTCTCAGGGGTCATGCCTTTAACACTAGCATCACTGCTTCTGTACCAGACATATTCATTGAGTGACCTGTGCTGTTCGTACAGACGATCAAGCATGTAATACGTTGAGTTCCAACGTGTTGCCACCTCCTGGATGAGTGCCTTGACTGGCATCCTACGGTCACGTTGGATGATCCTCAGCTGCTCCGAGCTTTAAAAGAATGGCTGAAATGAGTGCATATTCTTCGGCAGATGGCCAGTAAATTGCTTACTATGGGTTCTTTTTTCAGAAAGTCTTGCACTATAATGTTTATGCAGTGTGCCAAACACGGAACCCTGAAATAGGAACCAAGTTCCATGGCCTTAAGTACATTACTGCCATTGTCTGTGGCAACAAAACCAATACTAAGCCCTCTGGGCCGCAGCCATTCCAAAACCTTGGTGCGAAACTCTTCTAAAATGTTTTCAGCCGTATGAGATTTCTCCATGGCGAACATGGCTACAGTTGCATGTTTCCGAGTACCTTCAAAAATCGCAGCTGTGTCAACAACACCTCGTTCAGATAGTTGATCTCTAACCCCCACAAAAGAGATCCAGTGTGCAGTGATGCACATGTAATCTGTGGCTTGGCAACTGGTCCACATGTCTGTTGTCAGGTGGATATTGTGCACAGCACTCTGCTGCAAACCGTGACCAACCAATTCCAGCACATCATGATGTAGTGCCAGAACAGCAATTCTTGCGAAATAGGACCGGCTGGGAACTTTCCATTTCGGGCAGATGGCAGACACAAATTCAAGGAAACCCACCCCTTCCACAAATGAAAAAGGAAGAAGGTCCAGCGCTAACATTTTAGCCAGCTTCGCATTGTACAATCGTGCCGTTGGGTGGTTGCGTTGGAACTGCCCCTCCAACCTAAACACGCTGTCAATGGTAGGCTGGCTTACTTTCCTTAGTGGTGCTGTTTTCATTAACCCACTAAGGCTCAACGACACAGATTGTCTCATTGAGGTACTCGCCGGTCGCCTTGGTGTCTCACCCACACTCTGAGTATGGCTCTTACTGCGGTGCCACTCTGATGTTACTGAGGAGGATGTGGGCGTTACCACTGCAGTGACTGCACTACTGGAGACAGAGCTAGAAATGCCTCCCTGTTCTTCACCTGCCACCACAATAATATCGCTCCCTGATTCCTGACCAACTTCAAAGGGTTTAGTTTTCCTACTTTCTTTTAAATTACGTAGGTGATCCTCCCACACGATATTGTGGTGTATTTTTAGATGACTTGCTTGTCCTCCGGTACCATAGTTTGTACCAAGCTTACCACGCCGAACACCTTGCCGACAAATTGCGCATATAGCAACGTTCTCCTCCTTGGCGCTAACAGAAAAGAAGTCCCAAACTGGGGAGGAGAACTTTCTGGCACTGCTGGATGTGCCACTTTCAACACCAGATGAACTTGAGGGGGTGCTTGAAAATATGTGACCCTGTCCACCTACACTGTGACTTTTACTACCACTTCCTACTGAGATGGTTGAGCTGGATGTAGGTCCCTGCCGAGCCTAAAATATGGCAGCTGGAGGTAGTGGTGGTGTAACCTGTGTTGGTGAGATCCGTGCTACATCCCGCTCAGTAGCAGCCTTTCTGGATAGGGTGAGAATGTCGGTCTCCAATCCCTTTGGGGCGGGAGTAATGTGCGTGATGACTGGCTCGTCTTCATCAACATCATCACCCCCCTCTTCTATATCTACCTCCATAACTCTAAGTTTTTCTGGGACCTTCCTTTTCAGAAGCAATGTCTTGTGGCGTACTTCACTCTCAGACCGAGCTGGTGGGACCCAAGTGTCATCACGATCATCAGAAGCGGGGCTTGAAGAAGAAGATGATGGACTAAGCCTCCTTTTCCTTGCTGGTGGTCTGGAAGACAATTGATCTTCTGAAACAGTGGTTTGACTTCGCTCCGCTTTGTCTGCAGGAAGCTCGATTTCCTGAAATGCCCCTACGTCAGGAGCAACAACTACTATGGTTGGCTGTTGCGGCGGCTGCTGCTGTTCTTGTTGCGGTGGCTGCTGCTGCTGTTCTTGTTGCGGCGGCTGCTGCTGTTCTTGTTGCGGCGGCTGCTGCTGCTGTTCTTGTTGCGGCGGCTGCTGCTGCTGTTCTTGTTGCGGCGGCTGCTGCTGCTGTTCTTGTTGCGGCGGCTGCTTCTGCTGTTCTTGTTGCGGCGGCTGCTGCTGCTGTTCTTGTTGCTGCAGTTGCTGCTGCTGTTCTTGTTGCGGCTGCACACTGATCTGCTGAGTTTGCGCCTGCGTTGAACTTGATTGTGTACTACTTTGCGGTAATGACATTTCTTCAACATCGCTGCCCGTTAGTAGACTGGCTACCTCTGCGACAGTAAAGCCCTTGGGCCTAGGTTGGTGGGGTTGCTGGACCGCTGTGCTGCTCCCAGCTTGGTTCCCGGACAACGCTTTGGTGCCAAAAAACACCTTGGCCGGCACACCACCAGTCGTGGTTAATGGCACTTCCTTTTTCTGTTCCTTCTTCTCACCAGCAACTTTCTTGGTACTGGACCTGGTACCTTTCTTTGGGGCCATCTTCTTCCGATGTCAGGCAGGAGGCAGATGCACAACAAGTTCTGGTCACACGTGGGCGTGATGCGCAGCAGGACTTCTGTCTGGCTGGCAGTACAACGGGTAGCCAGGTGATGCCGATGGCACCTCCTACTCTGTCTTTTGTGCACCTGAAAGCAAAGAAGACAGGAGAAGAACATCAGTGAAATGTTGCATTTGTTTTTGTGGTTCAGTTACTTAGTACTGTACTAGTGCAAACAAAAGATAGTCTAGCCATTTATGACTTTTTTTTAACTAGAGCTATGTTATACTACTAGTACTGTGTACAGCCACACACTACTCTCTCAGGAAGGTGATGTTTAAAAATTCAACAGATCACATAGAAAACACTTGATCAATAAAGCTGTGGCTAACTGCTCTGATCCTAGTGGATGAAAAAGCAGGCCTGTTGGCAGACAAGGCCAGGCAAGCTTGTAGGCCTAGGGCTCAAAATGGCCACCAGCCACATGGCCAGGCCCAGCAACATCACAAAGGCCACCCCAAAAAACACACTTCCCCAACTCAATCCAATGCCATCCATGCCCTAAATGATGTCTAAATTCACCAGAGCACACAGAAAACAGTAGATTACTAAAGCTGTGGCTACCTGCTCTGGTAGCAGTGGATGAAAGCAGGCCTGTTGGCAGACAAGGCCAGGCAAGCTTGCAGGCCTAGGCCTCCAAATGGCCACCAGCCACATGGCCAGGCCCAACAACATCAGCAAGGCCACCCCAAAAAACACACTTCCCCAACTCAATCCAATGCCATCCATGCCCTAAATGATGTCTAAATTCACCAGAGCACACAGAAAACAGTAGATTACTAAAGCTGTGGCTACCTGCTCTGGTAGCAGTGGATGAAAGCAGGCCTGTTGGCAGACAAGGCCAGGCAAGCTTGCAGGCCTAGGCCTCAAAATGGCCACCAGCCACATGGCCAGGCCCAACAACATCAGCAAGGCCACCCCAAAAAACACACTTCCCCAACTCAATCCAATGCCATCCATGCCCTAAATGATGTCTAAATTCACCAGAGCACACAGAAAACAGTAGATTACTAAAGCTGTGGCTACCTGCTCTGGTAGCAGTGGATGAAAGCAGGCCTGTTGGCAGACAAGGCCAGGCAAGCTTGCAGGCCTAGGCCTCAAAATGGCCACCAGCCACATGGCCAGGCCCAACAACATCAGCAAGGCCACCCCAAAAAACACACTTCCCCAACTCAATCCAATGCCATCCATGCCCTAAATGATGTCTAAATTCACCAGAGCACACAGAAAACAGTAGATTACTAAAGCTGTGGCTACCTGCTCTGGTAGCAGTGGATGAAAGCAGGCCTGTTGGCAGACAAGGCCAGGCAAGCTTGCAGGCCTAGGCCTCAAAATGGCCACCAGCCACATGGCCAGGCCCAACAACATCAGCAAGGCCACCCCAAAAAACACACTTCCCCAACTCAATCCAATGCCATCCATGCCCTAAATGATGTCTAAATTCACCAGAGCACACAGAAAACAGTAGATTACTAAAGCTGTGGCTACCTGCTCTGGTAGCAGTAGATGAAAGCAGGCCTGTTGGCAGACAAGGCCAGGCAAGCTTGCAGGCCTAGGCCTCAAAATGGCCACCAGCCACATGGCCAGGCCCAACAACATCAGCAAGGCCACCCCAAAAAACACACTTCCCCAACTCAATCCAATGCCATCCATGCCCTAAATGATGTCTAAATTCACCAGAGCACACAGAAAACAGTAGATTACTAAAGCTGTGGCTACCTGCTCTGGTAGCAGTGGATGAAAGCAGGCCTGTTGGCAGACAAGGCCAGGCAAGCTTGCAGGCCTAGGCCTCAAAATGGCCACCAGCCACATGGCCAGGCCCAACAACATCAGCAAGGCCACCCCAAAAAACACACTTCCCCAACTCAATCCAATGCCATCCATGCCCTAAATGATGTCTAAATTCACCAGAGCACACAGAAAACAGTAGATTACTAAAGCTGTGGCTACCTGCTCTGGTAGCAGTGGATGAAAGCAGGCCTGTTGGCAGACAAGGCCAGGCAAGCTTGCAGGCCTAGGCCTCAAAATGGCCACCAGCCACATGGCCAGGCCCAACAACATCAGCAAGGCCACCCCAAAAAACACACTTCCCCAACTCAATCCAATGCCATCCATGCCCTAAATAATGTCTAAATTCACCAGAGCACACAGAAAACAGTAGATTACTAAAGCTGTGGCTACCTGCTCTGGTGGCAGTGGATGAAAGCAGGCCTGTTGGCAGACAAGGCCAGGCAAGCTTGCAGGCCTAGGCCTCAAAATGGCCACCAGCCACATGGCCAGGCCCAACAACATCAGCAAGGCCACCCCAAAAAACACACTTCCCCAACTCAATCCAATGCCATCCATGCCCTAAATGATGTCTAAATTCACCAGAGCACACAGAAAACAGTAGATTACTAAAGCTGTGGCTACCTGCTCTGGTAGCAGTGGATGAAAGCAGGCCTGTTGGCAGACAAGGCCAGGCAAGCTTGCAGGCCTAGGGCTCAAAATGGCCACCAGGCACATGGCCAGGCCCAGCAACATCACAAAGGCCACCCCAAAAAACACACTTCCCCAACTCAATCCAATGCCATCCATGCCCTAAATGATGTCTAAATTCACCAGAGCACACAGAAAACAGTAGATTACTAAAGCTGTGGCTACCTGCTCTGGTAGCAGTGGATGAAAGCAGGCCTGTTGGCAGACAAGGCCAGGCAAGCTTGCAGGCCTAGGCCTCCAAATGGCCACCAGCCACATGGCCAGGCCCAACAACATCAGCAAGGCCACCCCAAAAAACACACTTCCCCAACTCAATCCAATGCCATCCATGCCCTAAATGATGTCTAAATTCACCAGAGCACACAGAAAACAGTAGATTACTAAAGCTGTGGCTACCTGCTCTGGTAGCAGTGGATGAAAGCAGGCCTGTTGGCAGACAAGGCCAGGCAAGCTTGCAGGCCTAGGCCTCAAAATGGCCACCAGCCACATGGCCAGGCCCAACAACATCAGCAAGGCCACCCCAAAAAACACACTTCCCCAACTCAATTCAATGCCATCCATGCCCTAAATGATGTTTAAATTCACCAGAGCACACAGAAAACAGTAGATTACTAAAGCTGTGGCTACCTGCTCTGGTAGCAGTGGATGAAAGCAGGCCTGTTGGCAGACAAGGCCAGGCAAGCTTGCAGGCCTAGGCCTCAAAATGGCCACCAGCCACATGGCCAGGCCCAACAACATCAGCAAGGCCACCCCAAAAAACACACTTCCCCAACTCAATCCAATGCCATCCATGCCCTAAATGATGTCTAAATTCACCAGAGCACACAGAAAACAGTAGATTACTAAAGCTGTGGCTACCTGCTCTGGTAGCAGTGGATGAAAGCAGGCCTGTTGGCAGACAAGGCCAGGCAAGCTTGCAGGCCTAGGCCTCAAAATGGCCACCAGCCACATGGCCAGGCCCAACAACATCAGCAAGGCCACCCCAAAAAACACACTTCCCCAACTCAATCCAATGCCATCCATGCCCTAAATGATGTCTAAATTCACCAGAGCACACAGAAAACAGTAGATTACTAAAGCTGTGGCTACCTGCTCTGGTAGCAGTGGATGAAAGCAGGCCTGTTGGCAGACAAGGCCAGGCAAGCTTGCAGGCCTAGGCCTCAAAATGGCCACCAGCCACATGGCCAGGCCCAACAACATCAGCAAGGCCACCCCAAAAAACACACTTCCCCAACTCAATCCAATGCCATCCATGCCCTAAATGATGTCTAAATTCACCAGAGCACACAGAAAACAGTAGATTACTAAAGCTGTGGCTACCTGCTCTGGTAGCAGTGGATGAAAGCAGGCCTGTTGGCAGACAAGGCCAGGCAAGCTTGCAGGCCTAGGCCTCAAAATGGCCACCAGCCACATGGCCAGGCCCAACAACATCAGCAAGGCCACCCCAAAAAACACACTTCCCCAACTCAATCCAATGCCATCCATGCCCTAAATGATGTCTAAATTCACCAGAGCACACAGAAAACAGTAGATTACTAAAGCTGTGGCTACCTGCTCTGGTAGCAGTGGATGAAAGCAGGCCTGTTGGCAGACAAGGCCAGGCAAGCTTGCAGGCCTAGGCCTCAAAATGGCCACCAGCCACATGGCCAGGCCCAACAACATCAGCAAGGCCACCCCAAAAAACACACTTCCCCAACTCAATCCAATGCCATCCATGCCCTAAATGATGTCTAAATTCACCAGAGCACACAGAAAACAGTAGATTACTAAAGCTGTGGCTACCTGCTCTGGTAGCAGTGGATGAAAGCAGGCCTGTTGGCAGACAAGGCCAGGCAAGCTTGCAGGCCTAGGCCTCAAAATGGCCACCAGCCACATGGCCAGGCCCAACAACATCAGCAAGGCCACCCCAAAAACCACACTTCCCCAACTCAATCCAATGCCATCCATGCCCTAAATGTGCTTGAAAATGAAATATATTCAAAAAACAAAAGGAACAGTTGCTCCATCATGCACACACACACCCATGAGGCCATGCCCATGGCTAGCTCGGGCCTACTACTACAACCCACAACATTTTAAAAAAAATTTAAAAAAAGGAATGATGATAATTAATTAATTATCAAAAATAAATTGTAGTTACACAACAACTGCAATGCCCACAATCAAACACAACAACCACTTACTTGTAAAATATCCTATTCCAAAAATCCTGAAATCCAATTGCAATGATGCAGCAGACAAAAAGAGTGATCTTTCCAGCTCCAAATCCAAAGGCAGAATGAGCAGGAGATGGACAAAGCACTGGGAGGAGCCTGCTGGACTGGAACAGGAAGTTGGAGATTCTGTGTCACTTCCTCCCTCTCTCCACCTTGTAAAAAAATGACTCCTTGCACAAAAAAGGAAAGCCAAATGTGAATGTAAGGAGTTCTTTTCATCCAAAATCAGTATTTGCAGATGGTTTCATGCTGCTAGAGCCGATATTCCTCTCCAAATTGTAAATTTTACGTTGTTGAGTTCTCGAGTTTCACATTACTTCCGCCGGCGTGTCGAAAACGATATGATCGCGTTCTCTTCTTTGTCCCTGTCGCGTTGGATATGACGTGTTCGCGGTCTCTTTCTCCTGTTCGCGTTCGATTTCACGTGCCCGCGTCCTCATCCTCTGGCTCGCGATGTAGAATGACATGTTCGAGATCTCAATCTTCTCATACTCGCGCGGTGCATGATCGCGAGAAGAAAGACGTGATCGCGCGACAAATGACGTGATCGCGTGAAAAATGACTTTAATGCGGCCGCGAACTCTCGCGAGACAGCGCAAAATGGCTACCAAAATCCAACATCTCGTGGAGAACGCGACCGGGTCAAGAAAACTTGTCGGAGAACGCAGGGATTCAGGTAAGGCGATCGCGCGCGTGCGAGAATGTATTGTTTTACAGCGCGAGCAAGAAAAAAATTATCGCTAAGCTGCGGAATGCGGAAATTTTGACATTTTCGCGCTTTCCGCGGAACGCAAAAATGCCAAAATATCGCAATTTCCGCGAACGGAACGGAATTTTGGCCCAGGCCTAATTTGAGGCCAATTAAAGTGGGGGACAAGCCTTTCAAAGGTCTTGTCCTGCCCCAAATGCCCTGCTAACGGAACGTCGTGAGCCAGCCCCAGTAGGAAGGCTCTGAACTTCTGGGGTACCACCAGTGCACGGGCTGACCCAGGTTCAGCAACCTTAGGCTCTGAGTACAGGAGGTCGTTCTCCCAGTAGATAAAGTGAGTACCGGACTGATCACCATTGGCCTGGGCTGCAGCCTGCTGCCGCATACCCACTAGAGAGGGGCACTCCTTCTGCTCCCTGCAGAATTCCTCCCTGGTGGGGCCTCCTTCTTGCTGCCAATGGGTCAGCTCAGGCAGGTCCCCCAGTTCGGCTATCTGTTCCCCGGTAGGCTCCAGGGCATCCCCCTCAAGGTCTGCTTCCTCCTGGGCCGTGGGAACTTCAGGAGCCGGTTTCCCGTGCCTCCTGTGCCCTCTCCCTAAGGCCGGTTCCTGGGCCTCTCCTTCAGGCTCCAGGGTCCCTTCAACACCCCTACTGGCTGCCATCGACCGGGTGGTGACGCATGCCCAATCAGGTAAACCCACCATCCGCAGGTGAGTTGTCTTCTCCACCTTTTCCCAAGGGGAGCTCTCTAAATCATTCCCTAGGAGACAATCAACAGGCATGGCAGTTCTCACAGCGACTTGCAGAGTACCAGAGACCCCCCCCCACTCAAAGGGAACTTGAGCCATTGGACAATGACTCTCTGTGTTGTCAGCGTTGACAACACGGCAGAATGCGTGTGGGACCACCTGCTCTTGAAACACTAGGTGTTGCTTGACAGCAGTCACACTGGCTCCTGTATCTCTAAGAGCCCCCACCCTTTTGCCATTAATGGTCACCCACTGCCCATTCTTTTGAGAATTGGGGGGCAGTTGGGCCTCAGCGACCATCTCACTGTCTCCTAATGAGACTAGGGTCATCTGTACGGGATCCCCCTCCCCTTGGACATCTACCTCCCTCCCAAAGGCTACACTAGCCACCTGCTTGGGGGGTGGAGCACCAGGGGGTGCTGGTTTACCAAACATGGGGCACTTGGGATCCATGGAATAGTGCCCCAGGTTGAAACACTTGTAACATCTGGGGGGCCCTCTTTGAACAGGGTTACCTGTCGGGCCCCAGTCTGCTTCGGGGTGGGGGTAGCTGAGAACCTTTCCCTTGGTTCCCCTGGGAATTACTTTGGGGCCCTCTCTAGAACTCCCTCTGTTTACCCTTGTCCCCCCCACTCTTCTGCTCGGGACCCTGACCACCTTTGGCGGTGCCTCCCACGGGACCCTTGTGGACCCTGGTGCTGATCCAGCGGTCCACCTCCTCAGCAAGCTTCCTAGGGTTAGTTAGCTTGCTATAGATCAGGTGCTGGCGTAGCTCAGGAAAACAATTATCAGACAAGTGCTCCCATGCAATTAGATCAAACAGCCCTTGGTAATCATTCACTTTGCTACCCTTCACCCAACCATCTAGCGCTCTGGAAAAAAAGGCACATATTCTACATAAGTGGTACCAGGCTTCTTGGTGCAATCCCTAAATCTCTGCCTGTACAATTCAGGAGTTAACCCATACCTTGTCATCAGAGCTTCCTTCATGTGTGAATAGGATGTGGTGACATCAGAGGGGAGATCCAGCAGTGTGTCCCGCCCCTCACTCAGGAACCTTCCCCACAACTCCACTCCCCAATCTCTCTCAGGGACCCGGTGGGAGGACATGGCTACTTCATAGGCCCTGAACCACTGCCCAATATCATCCTGCTTGTAATACTCTTTCACCACATCTTTAGAAATGTGCACCCTTGACTCTGTTAAATTGCTGCCACCAGAGGGAGAGCCGTCTAAACTCTTGGCCTTGAGATCCAACTCCCTCATTTTACCTCATGCTCCATGGCCAGCCTTTGTCTTTCCATTTCCATTTGCAGTTTTGCCATCTCCACTTCATGTGCTCTTGCAGCACTCCTGTCGGCCATCTCCTCTGGCGACAGGCCTCTGCCAGGCTCAGAGGCACCTTCTGGGGGTATCACCTCCAGCACATTTTCTGGGAACTTGGATTCATACCAGGCCCTCAGCGCCTTTGTGTACCGCTCCTTGTTTTTCAATCCAGTTTGGTTAATTCTGTACTTGGAGAGATATCCTTTCAAGACTTCACTTGTGCACCTCAGCAGTGCCTTCTCCTCCCAATCTATGTCATCAACCCCAGAGAATATAGAGGACGCCCTGCCTCCATTGACTGAGCTAGGCATGGTTTCTTAAAGTGGAGATTCTTCAGCAAAACAAAAATCAATACTGTGTGGCTGCGTTATCGGTCTGAACTCACTACGTGGCGTTCACTCAATCACTGTACATGAATCACAGATGCAAATTCAAATCCTCACCGCTGACCACCAATGTTAGAATTGGGAATCTCTGGTTGGCACAGGTATACACTTGTGACAAGCAGGGACTCTTACTTCTAAGTCAGAGTAAGTGGATCACCCTTTCAAATAACCCCTGCTCACCCTTTAGGTAGTGTGGAGCAAACAGTCAAGACTATTCTCAGGGAGTCATAGGTTAAGCATTTGTGAACACATACAGTAATACAATGACACACCACAAATGGACACCAGTCAAGGTTGTATGAAAATAGGTTTCTTTATATAAGGCTTAGCACAAGAACAGAGTAACGAGTAAAAATGACCACACTATTATTTTAAAGTTCAATGTTCTTGTAGAAAGGCTTAAAATACAAAAATAGGCTTCTTTTAGTCAATTCTGCTTCTTTTCAGGCTCTGTACGGTGCGTACCTGGATGTGCGACTCGTAGGCATTAAAAACAAGGAAAGAGCGAGTCAAACAATCGTTGCAGACTCCGGGGTCCGTGACGTGCACGCTGCGGTACGAACAGAACAAAGTACCTTGGTTTTGTGGGGTCCGCGACGGACAGTGCGGGACAAGTTGATGGGTCCGGGTCGTAGTTCGGCAGCGTATTCGGATGCTGGTCGGGTCGCGGCGTCAGACGCGGCGTTGGTACGGGACCTTCAGGGATACGTGCGGATGGCCCAGATCAGCTTGCAGTGTCCGTGGCGTTCGGCGTTCGAGCCGTACCATCGGTGCGGATAGGCGGCGACACTCCTCGGCGCCGTACAGCGTACGGGGAGGATTAGCGTGATGCGGCTTCTCGGCTCTGAGTACGGCACGGTGCAGTACGTTAGCAGCGTACTGACCGTACCTGTGGGACAATGAAGCTTGGGTCCGGCATACAGGATTTGGCAGCCTGGGCTGTACGACTGGAATCGGCGGGGAAGGTTAGGTGCGTTGCGGCCGGGAGGGATACGGTGCGAACTAACGCACCGTAAATCAGCGTAGACACACGGTGCCGGGCGGCAAAGACACGGCTTCGCGGCGGATGGGGTACGAGTCGTACTGGGGCCAAATCCAGCGGGAGACAAGCAATAATTGTCCAGGCAAGTCAGTTTTGGAAGGCAGATGAGTCCAATGGTCCTGGGACCCAGTTCAGGGGGCAAGCTCTCATTCAAGCCCTTGGAGATTTGTTGAAAACAAAGTGCAAAGTCTCTTTCAGTCTTTTCCTCTCCTTTCTCAGCAAGGCACCACTGCAGGCCAATCCCCCAGGTTAGGGAAAGTTACTCCTCCTTCAGCTTCTTCCTGGTCCTTCTGGTCAGGCAGAGTTTCTTCGTGGTTTAATCAGGATCTGATTTCTTAGGAGCAGGGCTCCTACATTTATACCAAGTTTCTTTTGCCTTTACAAGCCAGGGGGGCCTTTGCATAATCCCAGTCCAGTTCTTTTCAGTGAGGAGCACTTTGTTGTTGGGACTCTGGCTTCTTCTTTCAGCAGGCAGGGCAGAGACATCAGACGCTCCCCAGGGGGCGGAGCCGGAATTGTGGTGGCAGAGCACTGCCCTATTCAGAGTCAAGGTGCACTCCTCCCACCCATCCTGGTGTAATCTCTCTATTCACCACCTGGTAGCCCCAGCCTGTCTCCTGGAACTTCCCAGCCCTGTCACTCAAGCTACACACAAAGAAGATAGCCCTCCCCTCCAGAGGCGGACTGAAATGGTAAGGCACGCAAAGGCTAACTTTCTAAAAGTAGCATTTGCAAACCCAGGATATTAAAATAACCTTTGCTAAAAGATGTATTTTATTATTCTGAGTTCAAGCATACTAAACATGAATTTCTACCATGCTTCCTGAGCCTGCTAGGATTATAGAGTGTTATAATCTAGCAGCCCATTCTGGCCTATGGAGAGCAGGTAGCCTTACAATAGTGAAAAACGAAAATGGCTGTAAATCACTATTAGGACATGCCACACACTTCAGGGCATGTCCTACCTTATCCTTACAATGCACCCTGCCCTAGGGCCTACCATAGGGGTGACTAACATGAAGGTAAGGGAAGGTTTAGGGACTGGCAAGTGGGGACACTTGCCCAGTCAGCATGACAGTACCAGACTGCATGCAGGTTCTGCAATGGCAGACCTTAGACACATTTTACCAGGCTGCTTCTGTGGGTGGCACAACCAGTGCTGCAAGCCCACTAGCAGCATTTGGATATACAAGCCCTTGGCACCCCTGGTGCACTCTACTAGGGACTGATAGTAAACCAAATAAGCCAAACATGGAAGTCAATTCACATAATACATTTTCCCATAGGGAGCACTTGCCCTGTGGCACTGGATGGCAGTGTCACAGGGCCCTGAGCAGGGCACAGAACGAAGGGGCAACGAGGGGAACAGAAGGCAAGCAAAACGGGCACAAATCAGTGGCAGCGAGGGGGAACAAAAGGCAAAACAGGCACAAATCAGGGGCAGCGAGGGGGAACAAAAGGCAAGAGGGCACAGAATGAAGGGGCAACAAGGGGAACAGAAGGCAAGCAAAACGGGCACACATCAGGGGCAGCAAGGGGGAACAGAAGGCAAGCAAAATGGGCACAGATAAGAATGCAGGCAGTACAGGGAAGACAGACAGCGACAGAGATACAAACCTAAGGCCTACCACTGGCCACCAGGGATGAGGCACAGGTGGTAGCCTGCGGGTGGAGGAGGGCCTCAACTTCTACAGCAGCGGCAGCTGGTGCAGGGTCAGGACACACAGGCAGAGCTGTGTGGCGGGGGAGCGACCTACCAACAAGGTCAAGGGTATTCTGAAAGCCAAGGTTGAAGCAAAGTCCCCCTCTCCACACCATTTCTCCCAGAGCGGTGCCTGGACTGCCCATTTGTAGCCCCTGAGCTGGGGTGATGCAATACTAGAACAGAGGTGAAAGCTATCCACAGGATTACGTGCTGGGTGGGCAGGGTCCAGCATTTCTGTGGGCTTTTTTCTTGATGTGTGCACAGCAGTGTTGACGTGAAGTCATCTTGTGTGGGCCTGTCTTCATAGTCACATGTGTACATTTGAATGTGTGCACTTGAGTAGTCATACAGTGTGATTGGCCTGTCATTCCCAGTAGTTTTTATGTGTATGTGCCCCTGCACATGCCAACTACACACATGTATGATCCTGGTAATGAGTGCCTGTTTGTTTACATTGTCAGACGTGTGCTTCAGATAGTAGGCACATGTAGGAGTTGTAGGTTGAGCACTGTGCAGTGTGTTGTGTGTCCTTGCACTCCTGGGGGACACCTAATTGTTGTAGCTGTCAGTTGTGAGTATGCAGTGTGTCACTGCAAAGTCTGTGTTGTGTTTTCTTGATCAGCCATGTGTCTTGTTTAAGTTTGTGCTCACTGTGCTACCTGCTCAGCCACACTGACATTATTTGTGAGTTTTCTCATGCATTGCTGTGCCTTGACACATTTATGACTCCAGTATGGTATGTGGTATGATGAGTCATACCATCCCCTATAGGTGCTTCTGGTGCCTACACATTGTGAGTTACTCCTCTATGTGTTTGTGGACTGTACACTCCTCGCCTGTCCACTACTGATGTACACACCACTTCAATCTCATGTCTTCCACCCCATGTCTTGCCAGTGTGTGAGTCTCACCACCACTTCATAGTGTGACACTATACTGTGGGAGGATGATCTGTGTCCAGGACCAATGTGCCACTCAGGACAGTTTAACAATTAGTTATGTGTCATTTTTTTCTAATAGTTTGCCCTCACTGTTGCTCATGTGCAGTGCACCTGTTTGAGCAGCACAGTCCTTTAGTCATGTTATTTGCATTTGGGTTTCCCTGAGTTGTGCATCTGTGGGTGATGGCTAAGCTGTCTGTGTGTTTGCTGGGGTACTACTACCCTTCCTGAGTGTGATGTTATCTGTGTGCTGTGATGATTTGTGTTGTGGGAGTTCATGGAGGGGTACTCAGATATGTGTGCTACTGGTTTGGTTGGTGTGCACACTGCTTGGTTTGCCTGAAGTGCTGTCAGTGTATGTTGCCTTGTACTTTCCTGGTGTGCACCCCCCTGATGTTCTGCTGAGTTTGCTATGTGATGGATTGGTATGTGCATCTGTTGTGATTTTGTTGTAGATGGATGCAGTGTTTGGCCTGTGTTGGCTCCCTACTGATTCAATGTGTGTGTGATGTTCTATTTGCATTACATTGTGTGTAGTTTGTGCATTGTGATCCATTCAAGATGTGTGTTGCATGTGTAGTGTGCATTTCTTGTGTGTATGTCACATGCAGGAAGATGGATTCCTGTTCACGAGCTTGTTTTGAGTGTACAATAGTGGTTTGTCCTCCTATGTTTGACCTGTCACTTTTCTGGATTATGCATGTGCATGCTTGTGGTACACTACAACACCATGTTCACTTGATGACTGATGTGGTGCCTATGTCTGTGTTGGCTGATTTGTCCCATTGATCCCAGTTGGTGTTCATGATTGGCATTTGATGATGCATTTCTTGTTTGTGTTGGGGTATGGTGTCTGTGCATTGGTCCAGAGTGGCAATGTTGTGTACTCCTGTTCTGTCTAGGGTCACATTACCTTTCCACTTTTTGGCTGCACATGGCTGGGCTTGATTGACTCATGTGGATGTTGTTTGTGAGATTTGAGTTTAGCTATTGTTTTTGGGTCAGCATTGGTTCAGACATCCCTAAGTGTGAGTCTGACATTTGTAG
Organism: Triturus cristatus; assembly: GCF_964204655.1. Lineage (NCBI taxonomy): Eukaryota > Metazoa > Chordata > Amphibia > Caudata > Salamandridae > Triturus > Triturus cristatus. The sequence continues at coordinate 348,894,888 of NC_140582.1, forward strand.
ATGCACACCAGGGTGTGTGATTGGTTGTCAGTAAACTCACAGGACCTTATTTGCACCTTTATGTGTGTTTATCACAAGTGTTGAGCGACCTTTGACCCTGTCCTCAGGTAGGTCGACCCCCAGCCGCTACACGGTCCTCCTGTGACGCTGCCCTCGCTGCTCGCTGGCTAGACCACCTGCTCCTGCTTGCCTGTTAATCCGCCACCGGTTCTGCCCTTTGTGCCCCGTATCCCGCTCCCCGTTTTTGCATTCTCTACCCCTCATTGTTGCCTTGTTTGACCTTTTGTGCCCCGTATCCCGCTCCCCGTTTTTGCATTCTGTACCCCTCATTGTTGCCTTGTTTGACCTTTTGTGCCCCGTATCCCGCTCCCCATTTTTGCATTCTGTACCCCTCATTGTTGCCTTGTTTGACCTTTTGTGCCCCGTATCCCGCTCCCCGTTTTGCATTCTGTACCCCTTCCCCACTCGCCTCGGTGTCCATTCCCGCCGCTGCGTCCCTGCGGCCCCGCTGTCCCATTCGCCACCCTGCTCCCGCCTCCCAGCTGCTCCTCCCTCCCACAGGCCCTCATATGGAGGCCGCGCAGCGGTGAAGGGAGTGACCTTTGACCCTGTCCTCAGGTAGGTCGCCCCCCAGCCGCTACACGGTCCTCCCGTGACGCTGCCCTCGCTTCTCGCTGGCTAGACCACCTGCTCCTGCTTGCCTGTGAGTCCGCCACCGGTTCTGCCCTTTGTGCCTCGTATCCCGCTCCCCGTTTTTGCATTCTGTACCCCTCATTGTTGCCTTGTTTGACCTTTTGCGCCCCATATCCCGCTCCCCGTTTTTGCATTCTGTACCCCTCATTGTTACCTTGTTTGACCTTTTGTGCCCCGTATACCGCTCCCCGTTTTTGCATTCTGTACCCCTCATTGTTGCCTTGTTTGAACGTCTCTGCCCCGTATCCCGCTCCCCGTTTTTGCATTCTGTACCCCTCATTGTTGCCTTGTTTGACCTTTTGTGCCCCGTATCCCGCTCCCCGTTTTGCATTCTGTACCCCTTCCCCGCTCGCCTCGGTGTCCATTCCCGCCGCTGCGTCCCTGCGGCCCGCCCCCCGCTGTCCCATTCGCCACCCCGCTCCCGCCTCCCAGCTGCTCCTCCCTCCCACAAGCCCTCATATGGAGGCCGTGCAGCGGTGAAGGGAGCGACCTTTGACCCTGTCCTCAGGTAGGTCGCCCCCCAGCCGCTACACGGTCCTCCTGTGATGCTGCCCTCGCTGCTTGCTGGCTAGTCCACCTGCTCCTGCTTGCCTGTGAGTCCGCCACCGGTTCTGCCCTTTGTGCCCCGTATCCCGCTCCCCGTTTTTGCATTCTGTACCCCTCATTGTTGCCTTGTTTGACCTTTTGCGCCCCGTATCCCGCTCCCCGTTTTTGCATTCTGTACCCCTCATTGTTGCCTTGTTTGACCTTTTGTGCCCCGTATCACGCTCCCCGTTTTTGCATTCTGTACCCCTCATTGTTGCCTTGTTTGACCTTTTGTGCCCCATATCCCACTCCCCGTTTTGCATTCTGTACCCGTTACCCGCTTGCCTCGGTGTCCATTCCCGCCGCTGCGTCCCTGCGACCCCGCCCCCCGCTGTCCCAATCGCCACCCCGCTCCAGCCTCCCAGCTGCTCCTCCCTCCCACAGGCCCTCATATCGAGGCCGCGCAGCGGGCGCGCCGCTGGCGCGCTGAAGGCGCACCTAAGGCAAGCCCGTCTGCGCCCGTCCGCGCCTAGCCCGCGCCCAGCGCCAGGACCCCTGGCCCCCGAAGATGCCAGCCTACATGACGGACTTACGATGCCGCCACCCTCAACGCACTCAATGCCGGACGGAACCCCGCCTGCAACCAAGCCACCCCGAAACACACCCACGGACCCTTCACCTGCCAAACCTGCAAGTTCACCCGCCTCCGGACCCGCACCGCACCAGCCATGCCGAACACCAGCAACAACCACCTCAAGTGCATCCTGCTCAACACCCGCTCCGTCCACAGACACGCCGTCGAACTCTGGAACCTCCTCGACACAACATCGCCAGACGTCGCCTTCCTCACAGAAACCTGGATGAACGCCTCCTCAGCGCCCGACATCGCCACAGCCATCCCGGACGGATACAAGATCACCCGGAGGGACCACATGAACCAGACTGGAGGAGGCATCGCCATCATACGCAAGAACACCATCCGCATCACGACCAACTCCGACAACACCTTCACCGCCGCCGAACACCTCCACTTCCAGATACACAACGACCCCAAGATGACCCTCAGAGGCACCCTCATACAGACCCCCGGGACCACGCACACAATTCAGCAAAGACATCGCAGACTTCATCAGCCCACACGCCCTCCCCTCCGCTGACTACATCCTCCTAGGGGACCTCAACTTCCACCTGGAGAACAACAAGGACTGCAACACCACCACCCTGCTGAACAACCTCGCCAACCTCGGACTCAAGCAACTGGTGAACACCCCCACCCACTACGCCGGCCACACGCTTGACCCCGTCTTCTCATCCAGCAAGCACATCTCCTTAAGCCACTCCACCGGACTTCATTGGACTGACCACAGCTGCATCCACTTCAGCTTCAGAAGAACCACGACCCACCACCACCCGCAACAGGTTCCTCGCCGGAGCTGGAGCAAGATCACCGCCGAGTAGCTCACCACCTCCCTCAGCCAGAACCCTCCCGCCAGCACAACTGACCCCAACGAGGCAGCCAGCAACCTCACACTGTGGCTGACCGCCTGTGCCGACGACCTCGCACCACTGAAGAACCCTCCCAGCAGACCCGGCAACAAGAAAGCCCCCTGGTTCACCGACGAACTCAAGGACTCCAAGAAGAACTGCCGCACCCTTGAGAAAGCCTGGCGCCATGACCAGACCACAGACAACATGACCGCCCTCAAGCACGCCACCCGCAAGCACCACCAGCTGATCCACACCACCAAGAAGACAGCATTCAAAGAAATACTGGACAACAACGCCCACAACAGCAGGGAACTCTTCAACATCGTCAAAGAGCTCTCCAACCCCAGCGCCGGAAACAACGACATCACTCCTTCACAAGACCTCTGCGACTCACTCGCCTCGTTCTTCCACCTCAAGATCACCGACATACACAACAGCTTCAGCGCACCAACCACGCACCCAACCACCGAACCAACGCCCCCCACCACCACCCTCTGCGCCTGGACCCCGGTCAGCACCAAAGACACCACCTGCACGATGAACACCATCCACTCTGGATCACCAACCGACCCCTGCCCCCACCACGTCTTCAACAAGGCCGACTCCATCATCGCACCCCATCTCCGGGACATCATCAACACCTCATTCCACACCGCCACCTTCCCGGAGAGCTGGAAGCACGCCGAGCTCAGCGCCCTCCTGAAGAAACCAACAGCGGACCCCACCGACCTCAAGAACTTCCGCCCCATCTCGCTCCTCCCTTTTCCTGCCAAAGTCATTGAGAAGACCGTCAACAGACAGAACGGATCCCTCGACCCCTCGTAGTCCGGCTTTCGAGCCAACCACAGCACCGAAACCGCAGTGATCGCAGCCACCGATGACATCAGATCCTTGCTTGACAACGGGGAAACAGCGGCCCTCATCCTCCTGGACCTCTCTGCAGCGTTCGACACTGTCTGCCACCGCACCCTAGTACAGCTCCTCGGCAACATCGGGATCCAAGAGAAGGCACTGAAGTGGATCATCTCGTTCCTCGCCAGAAGAACTCAGAGAGTCCGCCTCCCCCCATTCAGATCCAAGGCCACCAAAGTCATCTGCGGCGTACCACAAGGACCATCACTCAGCCTACTTGGGTTTGACAGTCAGGGAGTGTGACAATGAGCCATGTGTGTTGCGCTGGTAGCATACACATGCCAAGTAAGTTGACACAGATGTAGGGCCGGTCACTGGATGGGTTCTGACACTTCCTATCATTCCTGTGCCTATGCATAGCTTGCATTTCTGTATCCCAGAGATGTTGCACAGAGGTCACTTTGGTTTAATTACAATCACTGTGCCACCCATGTCTGATTTATGGGCCTAAGGGTAGTGTGATATGTTCCTCCTCTTGCATGTGATGTACACATGCTATCTGGTTTGCTCCATGGTTTTCCAGCAGTGTGCACTTCACTTTGGGCTAGCCCACTTCTTGTCCTACATTGCTGCTGCCCTAAGGTATGTGTATGTGGCAGAGTGTCAGTGTGGGAAGTTTCTGAGGGACTTGTCAAGCAGTGTGAACAGTTCAGTGGTTGTTCATATGCAGTGTGAGTCTTCATTTCTTAATTATACTCAGTTTGATTCACATGAGTGGAAGGTAGGTGTGAAGAGGTGGGTTGATTAGCCCCTGAACTTCTGTGCAGGGTGTTCATCTTCACCCCCACCTTCCCAGTCAATCTACCTTGCCCTTTGCTGTGTGAGGTGCAAGGTCTAGCCACACCTGGCTGATGATTTGTGCATGGAGGGGGGCTACAGGAGGGGCACACAGCATGTGCAGAAATGGGTGTGGGAAACGTACTGTGAGTAGGGTGAAGGTGGAGCCCTGGGAAGCTGCCCAGACAGCCCATGCCCGGCGCCGGCCCTGCCTACTACTTTGTGCTCAGGTTTTCCTGCGTCTTCACCTCTGCAGTGACTTGCCCAGGACATTGCAGTGATTTCGCGGTTTATGGGTGACCCAGATGCGGAGATGTGGATTTCTAGCAGGCCGGACATGTGTGAGTACATTGGGGGATATGTTCCTGTCCCCACCAGAGTGGCTGATGTGAACAGGAACTGTATTTCAGCACAGGAGTTGTGTGTTGTGGTTGTATGCGGAGTTGTGTTTTTACGTACCTGCGGTGTTGACCACGGCAACGTCTTATTTGCTGGTAGTGGATGAGGTACAGCAGCGGAAGGGCTTGAAGAGATGGATCCATAGCTTTCAGGAATTTGTGGAGGTGACTGGGATTCGAGTTTCGCTCTCCGCCGTCGTGCTTCTGCCATCTACGAGGGGCTGTTTTTTCCGCTGCGTTCTGATGGGCTGTTTAAGGCATCGTGATTTGTCCGCCGGTCAGGACGTCATTCCACACGGCGGTCTTTCTCTATTGGCTCCCTCCGCCACCACTGCGAAACGAAAATTCTGGCGGATCCCGAAACTCCACAGCAGACGGAAAATGGGCTATCTTTGCTCATTGTAATATGGCAGATGCGAGGACCGCTGATGGTGTGCTGAAAAGGACATTTTCCGCCACCGCCAGTACCGCGAATATGCTAACGACTTCCATCCTAATGAGCCCCTTAGTAAGTTAAAAATCTTTTGAAAACATCACACATTTTTAGTAAACAATGTCAATTTTATACATCAGTTCGGCTTGAGATGCTTTATTGCCATAACACTGATCACCAAATGCAATCAATCAAAATAAACTTTATTCGGCTTTATAAATAAAAAACATAAAAGTGCAAAAAATCATTTTACATATGTATACATCATTTAAAAAGCTGACCTCAAAATGTTACAGTAAATGTTGTTTAAGAAATAGATAAAAACAAATATAAAAAAACTATTTTAAAAACTACCAATACAATTATAAAGAACATTCCTAAAGAAGGCATTGCAGAAACAGGGGTCAACCTATGCATTGAGGAGTCACATCAAAGAGCAGTGGAGGGAGAGAGGAGGTGGCCGAACTGTAAACCGCTCGCCCCCATCAGCCCCCTTAGAGGGAGATTTGTGATGGCAGCAGCGGAGGCAGGAATTCAGAGCTATGTCATGAGGCAAACAGCTTCACCTGGGTGCACAGAAGTGGCCTGGGTGCGCTTGATGCGATCACTGCGGCATTCTCGCTCCTTTTTCTTGCTCTCACCTGCTGCACTTGTGCTGCCTGTTGCTCTGTACCAAGTTGTGCTGTGCTCCCCTACTCCTCTGGTCATCCACTGCACCCAAAGTGCCCACCTCTCATGTCATGGAGGGGAGGTGACTTGAATTGGGGCTGCTGTTGTGTGTGGGGGCAGTGAAGGTGCACTGTGGTGTGGTGGCTAAGGGGGTAGAGCGATTGGGTGGTGAGTTTTGCTAAGGATGGTCGGTTGTCGACCTGGTTGTGGCTCGTGGGCAGTAGTCTGCTGCATGAAAGTCTTCTAAGAAGTCCCAGGACAGCGCAACAAGGTACAAAGTTCACTCATGAGATATGTGAGTTATACGAGACACATATCGCAATAAAGCCGCTCCACCATAGCACTTGTGGATTACCAGTGAATTACCAGAAAAGTACCAGCGGAGAAGCAGGTCATATATAAGCATAAAAATGTTCAGTATAGAAGATAAAGTAGCCAGACTGGAATGAGTGATATTACTGACACTACCAGGCAATTAACTGTTACACCCTGTAACACCCTGAATGTAAGCTGATTCCCTTCGGAGATGCCTATTGAGATCAGCAGCTCATGACCTGGTAATGCTTACCCTGAATCAAGTGCTTTGTGGGAGGCATTCGTATCGAGCTACCTGGCTGGTTGTGATTTTAATACGTTACTGGAGTAATTTTTGCCCATTATTCTCCATCCGTCATTTGGGTCAGCATGGCGAAAAATAGTCAGAATATGCAAGATTCCGTTGTAGCTCAGGATTTAGCAACAAAAGCAGTAGCAGGGGTTGTCCAATGTTTAAAGGAGTATGAGGAATGAGCTGTTGCCTTTGCTCTCTCCCGTGTTCAGCTATGTGCTCACCCCAGTGCTCACCCCCAGTTTCCCAAAGTGCAATCAGCCCTTTACAAGTCCTGAGATCTTGGGTGATAAGACAGAGGGAATTAATTAGGAACTGTAATCTAATGATAAGCCAGAATTACTGAATAAGGCCATTCCTGCAAACCCAAGTCAAAGAAAGGGGGTCTATATACAAAATGCTGCGCTCGGGCTGCAGTCAAGTCACCTGAGCTGAGCTTGAGGGTCATTGGGTTAGTAAGGTCCCACAAGAGGGGTATTCACCATTTCAATCAGGTGCTTCTGCTATCTAAGGGATGCTTAGCGACCAGGTTTCTGAGATCAATAGCAGGAATCCGCTTGCAGAGGATGTCATCCAGAAAAAGGCTGATCTGGTGGTGACTGCTTAGCATGGCATAGTTCAAGAGGCTACAGAGAAAATGTAATATTCTCTTTGCTCTAACTCTTACCTGCCAATAAATGTTGATGATAGGTAGTTAAATAATGAGAGCCCTGCCATGGCGGAAGTCTCATTGGTGAAACAAGTGGCTGGTGACTCAAGGGTAGCTGAATATCCAGTTGGAGAGGGGATGCACAGTTCCTTCATGGACCAACTTACTGATAAATCCATCTTGGAGAACCTGGAGAGAGAAGAGGGCAGGGAGGATAAAATAGATATACCCTATTGCTCCGTGCTCTCACTGAAATTAGTTGTCAAGTCCCTGTGTAGCTGTTCAATCTGAGGTACAAAGCAGAGCCCAAGAGAGGACTAAAGCAAGAAGACACTCTTCCATATTTAATCGATTTATCATTAACACTGGAAGAGAGCATTCTGTCATTTATTAGAAGGCAGGCTGTAATCTCGGATTTCCAAATGGATAGTCCTCCAGGGGTCCAAAATAGAAATCGTCCTCAAGGGGAGCAAGTCACTATTAAATTGACAGTAAAAAAAAATTGGAATCTGTCGTCCAACTCCTGTCTAAACTCATGAGAGAAATGCATCACAATGTTGGCACTAACTTGGTGTTATTACAATTTCTCTCTGAGCTAAGGTGAAAAAGGGAAAAGGATAATGTTATGAGGAAAGAAATTAGGGATACAGTGATCAGTAGTGCTCTCATGGGTGCAGTGCCCACAAATGTAAAGGGTGAATGTGCATCTGTACTGGTGATGCATGACATAGGAATTCAGACTATTCTGAGGGATGCCCGGCCTGTGGAGGTAGTCCCTGTTGAGGGACCACAACTTTTTTGCAATGGTCCCGATGACTCTTTTTGCATAATTCAACCAGAGGAAAATAGCATTGGGGCAGGGAATAAAGTGGCCCCAGAGGAAAAGATGTAAGATACTGATTGGTAACCAGGCAAGAAACAAAGGGACTGGGCGCTCAACAATTGTGTAGGGCAGTGTCAAAATACAAAATTAGTATAGGTTGGTGCTCCAAGGGAAGAGGGGTTGGCTACCAATTCAACCACAGCCGAGGGGATACAGCAGAAACACAGGGTCTCCCCCGAGCACTCAATAGAGTAAATTTAATCCAATATAAATCAGAAAGTCTTTGTATATTAGTCCAAGTTCCAATTCTTTATTTGGGTATCCAGTGTCCGAAATTCTGTCAGATAATATTTCCAAGGCACAGCTTGATGCAGTGGTACAATCAAATAATTACAGCCAACACGTGTTTCGTCGTGTATGATGGGTGGAAGCCTGCTAGACATTTTACATTGCGCTGATTGTTCATCTGATTTTCTATTCAGACATTTTTAAACCAATTGTGAGTTCAATTAAATGCTTGGTTGATAAACGTTAAACATGCAAAATAGGCTAATTCTATCCTTCCCAGGTTTTTCACCCGTCCCTGATGTTACTTTATTACAGGCCAAGGTTAAGAAATGTATGGATTTACAATGGAATTTTAAGTTTTCGATGAAGTTATACAAAGAGGAGTTTGTTTTTCTTGGATGAATGTTCATGTTCAAAATAAGGAACTTTGTAAGAACATTTTGGTCAATCCAAGTTCGCAGTTAATAAAAGACGGAAGAGGACTGGTTGCTAGGGTTTTTTATTATATTTGGAATGTTATAAAGATTTTAAGTTCTTGAAACTTTTAAGATGCTGCTGAGTGGTGTCAATAAAGGATAATTGCATATTATAAGCCTCCATGTCTTTAATCAAATCTACATTTTCAGGCCACCGAGGCTGTGGGAAATCTACACTATCTCTCTGATAACGCAGGCCAAGGTCAAGTTTCCGAAACCGGTTTTGAATCATTAAGTGTGAATAATTGCCCTGTTTATAAGCTTGTGCAGATGGACCAAGATATATTAGAGCCCCTATACTTCCCATGGCTGCTGGAGCTGAGATCATTAGCCAGAGGTTGATCAATTGTGGGATAAGAGAATTCTAGCTAACACCTATGAGGAAGTTGGTTGGGTTCCTCAATTGGTGGATATTTTTACTGACCCTGATTCAGAATGTGTTTTAAATAAATCATGCACTTCATCTCTTTTTAAATCAATCCCTCAGTTGGCCAAATTGCCCTCGAAAGACAACTCCCTGGTTGTTCTTTCCAAAGCCAGTGTCACTGCTGCTTCCTGGCCATTTCTACTGGTCCATTTTTAATCCAGGATGGTGGAAGATGAAGTTCTGAACTCACTGGATTAGATACGTCGGGCAGGCTTCGATATCTATGATTCATTCACCCAACTGCCTATATTTAATTAAGGGGTTGCCAATCTATGGAAAAGGTTTGGAGGAAAGCAAGGGTGCACAATTCAATCAGCACAGCCATGATCCTTTGTAAGTGGGTTTTGGGGGCCACGAGGTTGCTGAGTCTGATAGGATTTTCATTATTAAATCAGAGAAGGGAAGGAAAATCTTTACTAACCGTGAAGAACTATCAGTAAAGAGTGACAACAACTGGAAATGGTTTGCAGGAACAATTAATTTAAAAAGGTGATCTCAAGACCCCTGCTTTGTAGATACTGATGACATTGGAGTGAATTGTCTGTCCTGTAATATCACAGGATTGAAAAGTAACTTTAAATCTCTTTTGTCTGTTATAGACGATAAAAATGTAATGACTAATACATTAAAAGAAACTTTGGGAATTGGAGGATGTGGTGTTGAGTGATTATAGAGGTTTTAGTGTTAAAGTAACCAAGGGGCAATTTGGTCACCCTGCATGGGGCTTAGTTGTTTTAACGTCTGTAAAATATAAAGTTATTGTGGACATTTTATTCAAGGAATTCGAAATTTACTAATGTTTAGACAAAATCCATATTTGGTTAGTCATAAAAAAAGAATGATAAGGAGGGAAACAATTGTTGTCTAGATATTGTATCAATCAATATGTACTTCCCCCAGTATTAATGGATAAGGTTAACCTGACCTTCCCTAATGTGGTAATCTTATTGATGGCCGATTTTAATTTTTGTTTAAATATCTTTATTACAATTTTCAATTTTCCTAATACAGCCAAGCTGAACAGTGTTACATTTTCCACTTTTTACTCCTGTTGTTTTTTCCCCCTCTTTTCTTTATTCTGTAACAGAATCATTTTCGCTATGCCATTACTAATACTGTTCCGAGCATTTGCCATCTAACAACCATGGCACAGGTAGCGTCTGTGGTGTAAGAGTTAACATAAATGTACCGACTGGTGTGGAAGCCTGCATTTCATTCGGACTGTCACCTCCTATCAGGGGGGCAGGGTCCATCTACCTCTTATGTGTCCCCATAATGGCAATGAGCCATGTACAGCGACATCAGTTATTGTAGGGGTGCGTGACTCATACGTAATGCCACTTTAAAATCACAATAAACGTTGGTGCATGGGCGATAAACAGTTACCATCTCAATGCAATACAAAATTTCTTTACTTACAACAATTAATCCACAACTAACGAAAGGAAAATAAATAAATAAAAAGAGAATGAGAGACATCAATTATCTAGCAGAACGTGTATGTGCCGGGTTTTGCGCCTTCCGAGTAGGGTTGTGCCAAGAGTCATGTGTGCACAGCGAATATGAGATGCTCGTCCTGTGATTGATGGCCGATTTTAATGCAAAGATTTCATGGACGCCATCGAAGGATGAGTTAAAATTGAAGAAAGAAAATGCTTTAGGGATTCTGTGTTAGGTTCTGCCTTGCCAGCAGGGGGATGGGTTTGGTAGGCAATTAGATACACTGTTAAACAGTTTGAGTATGACTATTAGCAATGGCAGAAGTGTAGGTGACCAGTGGGCCCAGTTCACTTTTGATAATGGGAGGGTGGCTACACTGGCTGGCTATGTCATAATCTCTTCCGAAAAGGTTGGCGTAATAAAGGGCCTATTACCAGGTGATTTCGATGTTAGTGACCACAAACCACTCTTGCTCTCACTGCTCAGTGGTGCATATCTAAGAGAGCATTGGCAGAACAGTCAACTAATTAACTGTAGGGATGAGTGTAGGTTAGTGTGGTATTAAAATATAAAACCATAAATGGTATGGTGGAGCTTTTGAAATCCTAGATTATTCAAACACCTCAGTACATTGTGAAGTAGTTTGAGAACCTAATTGTCTTTATTAGGGTTGCGCCGACTGTGGGTTTTAAGAGTGGCTGGATGAGGAAGGGTATATATAGTTCTGCCAAGGTGAGGGCAAAGTCCATAATAAATAAGAACATAAGGGAGGCTTATAAAGTAGGTGGGGCTAATAGGGAGTGCCTAAACATACAACATGAGAAGAACTATTGGAAAAAATTAAGACAAATAATGTGGAAGGAAAAAGCTAGTGTATGGATGAAAGTAATTGTTTCCCTTCAATCAGGAAAACTAAAGACTGTCTGTAAAAATAGAAGCAGTGCAGTTGAAAGAAGAAAATAAAGGAATAATAGGGAGCACGTATCCTGGAGTATTGAAGCAGTGGTAAAAGGTTTGAAAAGCTCTCGGGCTCAAGGCCTTTCATCAGACATTTTAAAACCTAACACTAGTTTGTTGACCCAAGTCCTGGCTCCGTTGTTTGGACCAATAATAAGTGGACTTGAGATACCAGAAACCTGGCGAAGTAGTCTCAGGCTTACTCTGTTTAAAAAAGATGTACGGGACCTGCCCTCGAGTTATCACATGGTCACCATGTTGGACATTCCCAGTAAAATGTATGCAAAAAACCTGCTGGGTTTACTGGTAAATTGGGTTATCAGAGGTCTAAATGGGTTTCCGTAAAGGGTATTCAACAACCGATGGCTGTTTGATTTTAAATCTTTTGGCAGAAGAATGTGCCTTTGAAAGGAAACAGCCCCTCTATATGTCATATATAGATTTATCAACAGTGTTTGACACAATAAATCGAGCATTGCTTTGGGAAAAAATGCATAAATGGAATTGTCCACCTGCCTTAATAAAGCTGATAATTCAATTACATGAGGGTTCATGGACAAGGGTTGAATTAGGGGGCTATAGAGCTTTGTCCAGAAAAATAGTCACTCCCAATAACCTTAGACAGGGGTGAATTTTGGCTGCGCTCCTGTTCTCAATCTATATTGCAGATGCTATGACACCACTAATCCAGGTTCGTTAGCGTAGAGGCTATTTCTGCAATGATGATACTGTGCTGTTGGACCTTACGCCGGTTGGCCTACAGAGGCAACTGGATGTGCTTTCAGAATACTGTAAGGCCAAAGATCAGAAAACAAATACGTCTACAACAAAGGTAATGGTCTTCTCAAACAGGAATGCGTAGATCATCTGAAACAAGCGGTGGCTAAGTGAAAATCAAGTGGATGTGGTAAAGAATATAGATATTTAGACCTTTTTAGATATAGCCTAAACTGTAAAGTTCATATGGACTTTCAGGAAGCTTGCTACTGCAGGTTCTTTCCATAGGTTGGATCTCGCTTTGGGTCATAAGTCAGTCGAAGTTATAAGAGAAACTTATAATGCAAATGTTGTAAATTTATTAGCGTACAATTGTGAGGTTGGGTTAGTTAAGAGCATGAAGCGCCTCCAGATCATTAAAACGAAGATCTCGAAAAGATGGCTTGGCTTGCCTAGAGGCTTCATGAACAGTTCCCTGAGGCTAGAGCTTGGTCTTACTAATATAATATTTAAAAGCAAGCAGAGGGTCCTTAATTATTGGGCCTGTCTTTTAAAGTCAACGGTGGGTTCCCTGAGGCAAATAATAACATCTTATTTGCAGGAGAAGTATTCTTGCCAATGGGTTGCCAATCTTCTAGCTATTAAGCCCTCTTTGGATTTTCCATCAAGGTCTGATAAGCAAACTATGTCTGTATTACAGCACAAGCAAATATTAAAACGCCTGATAGAAGAGAGTTATTGGAAGGGGGACCTAGAAGATGCTGGTAAAAGAGACAACCTGTATCACCTATTGGAATCAGACAATGGATCCCCTATCCAGCCATATTTGTGTGGTATAAAAAGCAGTGACATAAGGAAGCCCTGTAGGTTCCGATGAGACAGGTCCAGGCCTTTATGAAGGGGAAGTCGGCCCAACAGGTTGGGGTAGAAAGTGGTAAGTGCTCCTTCTGTCAATATGTTTCATTGTCTCTTCCTCATATAATTGTGCTGTATTGTGCAATTGTTTTGATGAAATATGAAGAAATCTGCTACTCATTGTTTTTAGAATTATAACAGTCCGCCGTATTAGTGACTAATGGCAGCAATTTTGAAGTACGATAATATGAGATTGTGTTTTATGGTAAGGAAATTCCTATCTGTGGTTTATGAACTGCTAGATGATTTTGAGCGGCTCATTTCTACATATCTATATTTATGGAGTCTTGAGGATTGATCTACTTATTTATGAATGAGGTTTTCAAGAATTTAGATTTCAATTATTAGTGTTATGGTACGATATAGAATATGAAGTATGAATTGAATGATCCCTTGCTGTTTTTACCTTCTATAATTGGGTTTTGTGCATATTTCATATAAATAAATAAGACTCAGGTCTGCAGTGCCCTGCTATAAGGGTATTTTGCTCAAAGAGAAGTGTACTTCTGTTTGTGGTTTTAAGAATGGTTTCTCCCTATGATATGTGCATTGTTATAGATCTATACATATAGAGTGTGAGTAATAACCTATTTACTACGAGTGGAGGTTTTAAGAAACATGATGTATTATTGATTTTAATGAAATGTAGAGACAATGACATTTTTATATTACCTTATTGGCAAGATATGAAACTGACACAGTAGGGGGATATTAAAAAGAAACCACACTCCCACAGATTATACAGCACTTGGAAGAAAATTAATTGACAGAGTAACTGCACTTTATATAGTTATGTCACAGCATGAATATTTAGATTAGACAGCATAGCCCACTGGGACCCTACATGCTATTTTTGTCTAATGCAAGGATCCCTAGTGATCTCATTTCGAAAACTGGTGGTGCCTATGAAACACTCCTCTGTCTGAGAGCTTTAACCCTCATTTTCCCAGGAATTATCTAACTTGCTGGTCCAGCACTGCATGTTTTTTTAAAATTATCAGTTATCTGTTCCTTTTCCATGAGTAAGAATTGGGATGGGAAAGGGATTATTCTCTACTGTGATCTCTGGAACAAATGAACCTTTAATTAAAAACTATATATCATGAGAGATTTGGCCTCCTGTGTATCCTTTGGCTTCTGACAGTGTGACTGCTGCTGATCCAGACTGGAGGAAGCTTGCAGGAGGGCATGCATGAAGAGCATGTGGCTGTCTCAGTATAGAGCAGAGCAAAGTGCAGGGGGACCATGAGGGAGCTGTTTGTCTCTGGCTTATAGGATGGTTGATCACACCCAATAGACTGTGGTATCAAACCAAAAGAAAAGCTATGGACCACTTGAGTTCAGCAGTGCATTGAGAGAAATCAAAGAAGATCATGCTGACTTACAGACAACTGACCATCAGTTACAATGGTGGAACAGCTATATTGATGAGTCAACCTTGAGCTGAAATATACATTAAGATAGAACTCACAGACATTCATGCCACACTGCAAGTGAAATGCACTGAAGACGAAAAAAGCAGGTCACTGTGGCACTTCTGGTTGTCATTGTTCAGGGTATTTGAGGCAAAGCTCCAAAAACAACAAAGGCAGCACTGAGAAGGAAGACACATTGGAGAGTAGATTGTCAGAAGAAGAATTAGCATAAGCTCAATGAACTTGAACATAGAACTGCCGCTGGCTGTTTGACGGCGGCAATCCTGATTATTAAAACTAGCTATAGCTTTGAACAGGTGCTGGACGATATCCTGCCCCTTCTAGCCAAAAAGCTCTTTGTCCAGTCCAGGCACGAAGTTCTTCCGCTGCGTTCTTTTACTCAAAAATGGGAGGGGTCCTTAAGTAGGTGCTGCCTGGCTTGCAATCATCCTGAAGAAACTGAAATACATGTATTATTTTTCTGCAGAGGCTATGGAAAGTCCAGAACACGCTGCTTAACCCAGCTTTGCAGAAATCTGGGGTCCAGACGTTGTAGTGAAGTATATAGGATATTGAAAACAAATATGCAAATATCCATCATCTCTTCCATTTCCCGCTTCCTTTTCAACATGTGGTGTACTCGCAGGACCATTCTTAAAGGATTGCAATAGTAAAATGATAATGCAGGTTCAGCTTGAGCTAATACATTACTGCTCTAGCATGATGTATAGGGGGATGTGGTAGGGCCTTTTTATTCTTATTAACTTGATCCTTGAACAGCTGTATTTAAATATTTTTAAATCATTTATTCATTCCTTTTGTAACTATTGAATGTATTGTGCTATATGTTTTTACCTGATGCTTTTATGGCAATTGCTTGCCGAAATAAAGTTTTATGAAGTGAAGTGAAGAATTAAGAATATTATAACAGGAGAGCCTGCACAGACCAATAATTCAAATCAAAGTCTGCATGTAATCAAAATGCAACTGCAGTTCTTTGGTTAGCACTTGCAATATTGTTCCTCCTTTTACCAGATAGTTCCTGCCAAATGTCTCATGTATTGAAAAACACTCCCTAGGAGACAGTTTAAGACACCCAATAGCCAAAATCCTGATGAGTATAATTAATTACTCATCTGGCAGGATCCAGATTATGAATGACACTATTCATGGCTAACCCCTAGTACTGCAACGCCATCTCATGGAAGATAATGCAGATAAGGGCTTAAAATGCAACCTCATAAGAAAAAGGTTTTAAATGAATTACATTTTTAAAATTATATAAAAATATGAATACATTTTCTTTATTTAAAAAAAGTCTACAGATAAAACAGAATTATTATTTTGTTTTAAAATATTTTATTAACCTTTTTTAAGTTAAAGAATAATGTAACATTGATATTAATTAAAAATAATTCCGTTCAGTTTAATTAGTTTTATTAATCACTTTTAATAATGTTAATACAGAATACAAATATATATTGTTTCACTTAAGGTGGAAGTTTTTTTAAATACAAATTTCAGAAAATATAAATGTTAATGCAATATAGCCATAATTATTAAATATTTAATTTAAAATTAAGTTAATTATGCATTAACATTTTTATCCTGTTCTAGATTTAAAAGAAATATATATAATAAATTAACATTAAGATTTTAAATAAAAATATATTTCTCTTTTTTTTTTAAGTTTACTAAACTTTTAAACTTTCCCGTATGCTTTACCATATAGAGATCTCAGCTCCCATTGCAGAGGTCACCACCAAGTGTGCAGAACATCAAATTCTCTTGTACAGTTACTCTTACTCGTAACGTTACTGTTATATTTGTTATTTTTACTGACTCCATCCCCTATTTCAGTGGGTGGGGCTTGTAAGTCTACATTTTTTAGTAACTTTGTACTTGTAAATAGTGAATAGCCAACAGTAGTAAAGTACCTCAAAAGTAGGAGAGTAAATTAACTTGTAGTAAATCTACAGGCGCAGATTTACCTTTGTCAATGTGCAGTATTTTGGCACAAGCGAATTGTAAATCAGCTTCAAATACATTTGATATTGCAATTGTCCACATGATGTCTCATATTGGGACCATTTTACGTATTGAAAATCAGAAACGAAATAGGAAAATATGAGTGGTAAGGTTCTCTACATTAATGGTAACAGTACTTTGATGAGGAGGGGGAGGTTTTGTATAGTAATATCGGCCAAAAAATAATTTTACAGACACACAAACTGTGGCACCATTTTTAACAATATATAAAACACAAATATCAGAAATAATAATATTGTTACCATTAAATACCTATATGAAATAATCAAAATAACAAAAAAAAGAGTGGCCATAAAAAATAAGCAAACACATTTCAAATAAATATACAACAATATTATTCACATGTTACAACTAATAAATGTAAACTTAACATAAATACATATATCATCAAAATATATAACTAACATATTATTATATCATAATTAACATTAAACACAGATAAAAAAATGACCTGACAATAAATAATATAATTAACAAATAATACCAACCAAATCAAATAAATATAACATCAATTTTAAACATTAAAACATAACATTAATCAATAAAAAACCATACTCAAAATAACACAAAACAGCACAAAAAATATGTCACATCAAAACAAAAACTGTTATTAGCATCCATCAGACAAGGTAATAACTGAAAAGAAGTTCAATGTAAACGAATACTAACCAATAAGAGTAAATGTAAAGCAAAGTAATAAATAAAAATACTTAATAAATTAACAAAACAACAGTATACAAGGAACAGAAAATGTCAATATTTATGACAGGAAAAAGACTAAAATTGCAAGAGCATGACACACTGTCGGATTACCATAAAAACAGCAAAGAAAAAAAATTATGCAAAAAACACAAGTGCCTTAACAATTAAGTTGTACATTTTAAATTAAGACAATGTAAATTAATTTAATTCCAAAATGGTAACCTGCAATAATTAAAAACACTATGTTTTATGTGTCTCTCAATCTTTAGATTCTAAATAACAAGTGCAGCAAAATCAATGAACTACAGAACAACTAAATAAATGCCACACTCGAACACCTGGACAAAGGCATGTTATTAGTAAGTAGGTAAATCGGTTACTTCTAAACATCAAGTAAACCTTAAATGTAAAAATAGTAAATAAAACCCAAAACCCTGACAAACAAACAGCAAATAAATGTTTGAAATGTAACTAAGGCAAACTTTTTCTCCCCAACAGAAAACAAACTTTGGACCCACATTTCAAAATCTTCGATGGAAAACTGAAAAAAGACCTGCAATTATAATCAGCAACTCATATGCAGGTATAAAATTTAAAATGATTGATGTAATATTTTGTCCACATTAGCAAAGTAAAATTAGAGATATAGCAAAATATTTATCAATATAATTGAACTATTTTCACACAGAATGCCAGAAGGAGCAATATATATATAACATACTATTTTAATTCTTGTTATGGTAGGGCTACTATGAAAAATGATGTTGTCATTAACATGAGAGAACACAACCACTACCCAACCCCAAAAGTCACCAAAAAGAATGTACTTGAAGATTTAAAGGAGGCAAGCACTAAGACTAAGTACCAAGAGTTTGCTACCAAATAATAAAAGATATGCTCCCTAAAATAGCTGAGCACATCACAAGTAACATACCAGCAATACCCACTATTAAACGCAAATAGTACATACTAAGAAACCATCAGGTGAAACACCTGCTGCCCCTAGACGATACCAAAACAATCAAATTCCTGAACATGTAACCACCTCCTCCTACACAACAACCTTAATAATGAAAAGCAAATATTAAAATTTACTCTTGCAAATAATTTATTAAGACTAAGCTAATGTTACACATCGATTACGGACGGAGCATTCAAAATGAGCCCTAGACCATTCACACAGATGTACACCATAAATGGAAAATATCAAAACACTAATCTACCCCTCATGTATGTATTGGCCACAACCGACATTGCAGCAGAAGGATGGCGCTATACCTTCCAAGCTTCATGTGGAGGTACCCAACCAACACTCAAAAAAAACAAAGCCAACAACGAGTAGGAATAGAGCAATTGTGAACTAAATCAAATCTAAAATAAGTAAACAAACCAGCAACATTTTCAAAATGCTACCAAGTGAGAACTTTTATTAACATCAAATGAGTAGACTACTTATAATTAAATGCAAAATCCCTCTTTTAAAACACCTACATACTTACCAGCAAACTTTAGCAAAATTAAACAGTATCTTAACGCATCTATTTTTAAATAAATTGTAAACTGGTTGTTTTTATAAATCAGTCAAAACCTTAATGATAACATAGAAAAGAAGACTGACATATGTTTAATGTTTTACTTCTTAATAAAAAACCTGCACAAAAACAAAGCAAAATCTTACATAAAAACACAAGATCAAACCAATTAAATCACACACATAAAAAATAAAAATATTACATCACAATTAGACCAAATACACATAGCAAGAAAATATAAAATATCCACCCGAAAATAAGTAAATAAATCATAGTGACAGTTCTGAAGCTGTATATCTTCATCTATGTTCAAAAAATCCAATCCACAAATAAGTAAAAGCAAACTTCACAAACCTAAAAAAAAAAGAAAAAGTCCAAACTTAGGGGCCTATTACAATGGCGGGTGGACTTTGTCCGCCCGCCACCGTAACGGAACACCGGACCGACCGCCAGAGGAGTGGCGGTCCCGCCAGGCCAATTAGGATGCGCCTGCCACAATGGCGGGCGCATCCTCGACCTTAACATTGCGATGGGCGGTGCTGTAAGCAGCACACGCCGCAATGTTAAAGCCCATGTTGTGCATTGCCATGCACAACATGACAGACACCGCGCGGTGCCTGCCACCTTGTGCATGACAATGATGGGGGGTACCATAGGTACCCCCTGTGCAGCCACCTCCCCCCACCCTCGCCCCCAGGGGCCCGCAATGGTCCCCCACAGTGATTTCCCACATGCCTTTCCATGGCGGAGTCTCCGCCATGGAAAAGCATTCCACCGCAGGCATCATAATATGGATGGCGGTGCCTGCAAATTGTGTGTCTTTTCCGCCCAGCCGGCAATCCGACCGGCGGAAAAATTGCGGATGATCTTTCTGTCCTCTGCGGTGCCCTTCACCATACTAATATGGCAGGGGTGACACTGGAACATTTGGCGGGCAGATCGCCACCGCCGAGCCCGGCGGTGGTGATCCGCCTGAGATCTTAATAGGCCCCATAAATCCAGCAAAGTAATTCAAAGACTTTAGGAACCATAACAAATCTGAACAGATCTAAAAAAAGAACCCCTCCAGTAAACGTGAAAAAAAATGTTGGTTTACAATAAACTAAAATATTCACAAAGCACAGGCCCATAGTAGGACTTCCAATCCATAAAAAGGTAAGAAACATACCATACCCACCCTCGCAAAACCCAATTTCCCAAAAAAACATAACCATTACATTAGAACTATATAAAAACACCAAAAGTATATTACAATATATAAAATTATACAAGAATATTACCAAACTATAACTATGCCTAATGCGACACACTACAAAACAACTTAACACAGCCTACTACAAAATAATCTCCAAAACCAAAACTACAATTATAACTCACACTAAGTACATCGACCCACATTTTCCTATCAACAAAACCCCCCAAAAACTGGAAAAAAGGTCTTACCTTATCTGTCAACCAGCATCAGATAAATGCAACTTCCTCTCACGAAATCCATCTCAAAATGACATGATTGACTACAAAATGCACTTAGGATAAACAATGGGCACTTAATGAAAACAGAAAAAAGATTATTCCCCTATTGAAAAGAGTTGGACTGTAACCAAAAATGCAGATATTTGTATACATTTTTTTAAGAATGTTATAAAAGTATCAAAACAAGCGTGTGTGGCCAAGGCGGAGAAGATGGCGTCCCCACTTAAGTGTCACTCCTAACCTCCTCGCCCAACTCTGTTGCCATCCATGTCAGTGAACAGGGCTCTGCTCCCCATCCACCAGTGCAGCTTGGCCTAGGGGCCCCTGTGAAGGTGGGGGCCATCCCGGAGTCGCACAAGCAATCTTGCAGCTGGCTAGCCGCTATCTCCATGGCACTGCCAGTCGGGGATGCCTATTGGAGCGGGCCACGCGCACATCGAGGCTGCCATAGGGACGATACTAGACTTGCACTTGCCCATTGGGTGTCTGGCTCCTGTGTCTGGCCACGCGGGAGGTGGTCGGTCCCTCGCCAGGAGTGGGTAGCCTGCTCGACGTGAGCCACGCTAGTCCCTGGAGCAGTGAGAAGCCTGGAGGACCTTGATCACTGTAGTGCCTGGCTGGAGTGTGCCGCAGGTGGGGAGGATGCCTGGATTACCTGCTTGGGCCCCGAAGCCAAGAGTGACAAGTGGGTCACATCTGGTGAGACTGGCTGGGGTACCCCAGGGGACCTGGACTTTTACTGCTGGCTCGGGCTGCAGTGGCCTGCAGCCTGTATGCTGGAGGAGGGCCCTGCGTGAGGACTTGGACTGGAAGGGCCCAGGCCAGTTACCGGGGCCCAATAGCTATGCCCTGGGATTTTGCGGCACACTAACCCCGAAGGTAGGCCTGGCTTTGGCTGGTGACATGGGCAGCACCCGGCAGAGTCCTGGGCCTCTGCTCCCTTTGTGGCAGTGGCCACATTTGCTACTGCTCATGCTGTTTTCGGGTAAGTGGGCCGTATTCATTGCAGGATTGTGGAGAGAGGTTTAGACCAAGATGGAGGGGGTAAAGGTGCATGTGTGTCACTCCTGCGTCAGGATCTGTGCAATGTTGCCCACAGCGTCACTGAAACCGAACATTGGGTCATGTCTGTGGAAGATGATGTGAATATTATCAAAGCTCAGGTTATGAAACTCCTCACTGTGGCGGATGCACTCGAGGCCAGGGCCAAAGATGCTAAAAATCCAGTGCACTGAAATAGACTCCACTATATGGGATTTCTTGAGGGCATGGACACCCTGGACATGGAGCACTTCCTGGAGGACTGGTTGCACTCTTGCATCCCAGAGGGGAGACTTTTGCCCTGGTTTTTGGTGGAGTGGGCCCATCAATCCCTCACGCAGCGATCCCACTTGGGATGCCAGTGTGCCCCATGATTGCCCTAATCCTCAGGAAGCCAGATGCCGGCAATACCTTTCCTATCAACACCTGTGTTTGTGGACTACATCTGGGCAGTCCAGCAGTACAGAAGACCTTTTGATGCCGTGAAACTAAAGCCCTGTGTCCATCAGATCACCTATATGTTCCTTCTTTCCTGTGAAGCTAAAGGTGATCTTCAACTCTAAAACCTTGTTCTTCAAGACCCCGGAGCAAGCCTGGGAGTGGACGACTGAACTGGTAGGCCTCTGTCTAGTGGGGGAGGCAGTTGCTGTGGGGACGTGACTGACAAGGAGCTCCCTCTATCCATTCCCTAGATCCCAGAAGAGGCAATGTCCTTGCACCCAAAGGGCGGCCACCTGTGCTCGTGACCACTTGGACTCCACTGATTTGGAGGTTGGCCGGCGGATCACCTGGTCGAGGTGAAATGGTATCTCTGTCATCATGCATACTGGAACTGTTTGATGCCCTGACAGAAGACCTCCGTGCCCACCATTCCGAAATGGACTATCGGTTGTCCGGGGTTGCCTACCCATGTTCAAGGGGATTCATCCAAACTTATAATTTCTCTGCTCACCGGTTTCAAATCCTGCATATGACAGGGTTTTCACTTAGGGACAAGCCACATACTGTTTTCGCTTCAGTGTTCTGTTTTAGGGCAACATATGCTTCAGGGGCAGAAGTATAGGATGGAGGGGAGTTGGGAAGAGAGAATGTTTTTAGGGCTTTTTTCTCTTTGTGTTTTCTCCTGGCCACACACACATCAACTACCTTCGACCACATCTGGTCTCTGCGATCTGCATGCTATGCACCATGTCCGGAGAGTTGAATCAGGTACTTACCCCTGGGCCCTCGTCTTACGTCGGAGAATTAAGTGGAATATTTATGTGTTCTATTTATTATTTCAGTTACCCCGATGAAGGACTTCATAGCCCGAAATGCATTGGGTTTAAAAGGATGGGGCAACCCAGGACGAACTGTTAATTCCTACGTGCAACTGATAAGGACCCGAGAGGCATGCCCGTGGCATTTAAAAAAATGTGAATTAAAGCTACCTTTGAAGTGAATGGACGAACAAGTGATGTAGTTTGGATAACAAGGAATGAATTAAAACATAGTTTAAACATGGCATAAAGGGTGAACATTTGGTTTACTGTGAAAAACAAGTTTCTTGGTTAAGGCTGTGCGACTGAGTGGAGCATGAGTATGTGCCACACAATCTACAATGGATATCCGTGATTTTTGAGACAGGCCACAGCTTCAATTTGCACGCCACAACACAGCTAGGAGTAAGCAAAAGAATAATACCTACAAAAAACAGGTGTGCATTCTATCATTTTGCTCATACTCCAGGAAACCTATTTACTTGGGTAACCCTGTCCTTTCCTGTGTCACCAAGGATATGACAGGGTCTATCACTTGGGATTCTCCTGGGGTTCCCATGGGGTGACTATCCTACTGCATAAGGGTTTTCCGTTGCCGGGACCAACATCCACACTGATGCCCAGGACCGATAAATTGGGGTGGATCATAGTGTCTGCTAGTGGGCACACACTATGAACCCATTTGTGAGTCTGGTGGTCTGAGGTTGTGGATGCGGGGTAGTGGCATTCCAGCCACAGCTGCACCGACAGTCTGACTGCCCCATTACGACTTGTGTGGTCAGACCACCATGAGACCACCAATGCCGCCAGGGAACTGCCATTCCCTGGAGGTGGCGTGGCAGTCCTGAGGCCGCAATATGCTTTGTGGGACCACCGTGGTCCTGACAAGCAAATTGTGAGTTCCCTCTACACCACATTTTCATGGCGGTGTCATGGCGAAGAGGAAACACCTGTCCCTCCTCTGCATGTGGATGCACACAGGTGGCATAACATGTGCCCCCCTGTGTGCATGTACACCAGTTCCTGCGTGACATGGACTTTCGAGTCCATGCTGTGCAGGAACCATGTGTGGTGTTCCAATTGCGGTGCCTTTAAAGGCACCGCCACCTTTGAAAGAGTCACCGCCGTGGGACAGCCATGCCGCCTGGCCACCATGCCGCCTGCCCGCCAGACAACTTTTAAGTTGTATTCTGGCGGGCGGTGTCGACTGTTGGTGGAGCAAGTGGAAGAAGAACAATTGATGGACAGAATGCTGATCAATGTCAAACATTCACCCCAGTACAGAGATCTAGGCCTAACTGTATTGTTTTTTTGCTCCCCATGCCATTCCACTTTAGACCCAGCCATATGTAAATCAGTCTTGACCCTATTCCCCATGGGAACAGTCCTGCCCAAACTGCAAGACCAGGTCCTCTCTGGACTGGAAACAAGCATCCTCGGACCGGTTTTTGGGGCATCACCCATCATCAGCCCGGCTAGCTTGACTCCAGTGGCATGGAGAGCACGGGACCCATGTCTGGGCATACCCGTCCCACTTGGGATGACAAATGCAAAAAGAACAATTGAAGGACAGAATGCTGATCAATGTCAAGCGTTCACCCCAGTACAGAGATCTGGGCCTCAATCCATTTTTTTTGCTTCCCATTCCATTCCAGTTTTGACCCAGCCATTTTCAAATCAGTCTTGACCCTGTTTCCCATGGGAACAGTCCAGCCCGAACTGCCAGGCCAGGTCATCCCTGGACTGGAAACAAGCATCCTGGGACCGGTTTCGGGGCATCACCCCTCATCTTCCAGGCTTGCTTGACTCCAGTGGCATGGAGCAAGGGCAAGGCGGTGGTATGCAGCCCGCTCCCGCATTGTCAAAAGTCAGAATTAGGCCCTAAATTGTCCTATCTGTATATTGTCCACAGCTGCTTCTCTCTAAGACACGAGACAAGCTGGCTTCCTCATTGTTGACATTCCCACAGGGAACCGCAGTAGTGGGTGAAGATTTTATTGTGGTCCATGATCTTCTGGGGGACTGGACTGGTCCTCTGGGACAGGGGCGTTGTTCTAGCTCTCGAACGCTTGGGTGGATTCTCTGGTGCTTTGTGGTGTGTGGAGGACCTGAATACCTCGTTACTGTGTTTATATCCATACCTCGGTGGCCTACTGCAGCAGGTCCTGTATTTTTCTTCTTTGGATGCCTGCTACCGACGTCCTTCATTACCCAAAGCTGTGATCCTGCCACAAGGCATATCTGAGCATGCCCCATTAGTGGTCTATCTTAAATCCCTGGTATCAGAACTCCGTTCCAAGTGGCTCTTTAATGAATTGTATGTGACTGACCAAGACTGCTCGACGTGTGTGGTCGGTGATAAAAACCTATTTCACAGAAAATCAGGGCACTGTACAGTCGTCCTTCACCCCTTGGGCGGCTACCAAACCCACAATACGTGGCCATGCTGGGGAGTTCCTCCGTGGGCAGGAGAAAAGACAGCTTGCCCCGATTACTACCCGGGAGGCTCAGATTCTCTCACTTGACTTCCAGAGTAAGTCGAATGACACTTCAGACCTTGAGAGGTGGATAGCTGCTGTCAGGGTGACGGTGAGACAGCTCTCCCTGGAGGAGGACTGGCCGTGCTGGAAGGGCTTGACTTTATTAATTGGGCGATAAGCCAGGGAAGCTGCTTTACTGGCTGGCAACCAGGGAGGCTTCCTCCAGAGTAGTTCTGCCTATTTTGAATGGCAGGGGTCACATCCAGACCTCCACCCCTGATATTATGCAGGTGTTTATGGACTATTAACCCCTTTGCTGTTAGGCCTTCCCCCCCATGCTGAGCCTTTTTTGGGGCTATTTGGGGTAGTTCGCGATTAGGCCCCTGTAATGTTTTTTCCCACATAAGATATCCATGCCAACTTTTTGTTCTTGCCTTCCAACCGCCTGAGGACTTTAAAGGTACCCAGGGTTTGTGGATTCCCCTGGAGGGTACTCAGAAATTAGCCATAACACAGCAGATGTTTAGTTTTTGGGAAAAATATGGAAAAAGCGCTGCAAATGGTATCAACACAATGGGTACGAGGTGCTGAAATCACCATTTCCCCAGCTTTCAAGGACAGGCAGATTTTTTTCAGAAAACTAACATTTTCTACACAGTTCTGGCATTTTACTGGGACATAGCCTATCTTTACTATTTTTTATGCTTTTAACCTCCTTCCAGTTAGTGGTAGAAATGGGTGTGACACCAATATTGGGTCCAAGACACCTATACCTTTCTGAAAATTAGACACAATTCTGAATTCTGCCAGGGGGCATTTGTGTAGATCCTTCAAAGTCTTCCTATAAAAACTAATAGTTGAAATCAAGTTGAAAAAAGCAGCCATTTGTGCAAACGTTTTCACCTGTAACTTCTTCTAAGTATGGCAGATTGTTTAAATCAATATACTGTTAGGTCTGCTGGACCCTTCTGGTTATGGTGATATATAGGACTTGTTGGTTCACCAAGAACCCGAGGTACCGGGTATATCAATCAATCAATCAATCATGTAGTTTGTAAAGCGCACTACATACCCGTAAGGGTTTCAAGGCGCTGGAGGGGGAGGGTGCTGTAGCTACTGGTCGAAGAGCCAGGTCTTGAGTTGTCTCCTGAAAGTCAGCAGGTCTTCGGTTTGTCGTAGGTAGAGGGGGAGGGTGTTCCAGGTCCTGGCGGCGCGGTGAGAGAAGGACCTGCCTCCGAAAGTTGTTCTACGGATGCGCGGGACCGTGGCCAGGGCGTGTTCAGCAGAGCTGAGTTTCCTGTTGGGTACATAGAAGGAGAGTCGACTGTTGAGATAGGCTGGTCCGCTCTTGTGGAGTGCCTTGTGTGCGTGGATCAGGAGCTTGAAGGAGATTCTCCTGTCGACGGGGAGCCAGTGCAGGTTCCTCAGGTGGGGGGTGATGTGGTCGCAGCGCGGGACGTTGAGGATCAGGCGTGCAGAGGCGTTCTGGATTCTCTGCAGTCTGTTGATGAGCTTGGACGAGGCTCCAGAGTAGAGGGCGTTTCCATAGTCGAGTCTGCTGCTGACTAGGGCCTGGGTGACTGTTTTCCTCGTGTTTGTCGGGATCCATCTGTAGATCTTGCAGAGCATGCAGAGGGTGTCGAAGCAGGTGGAGGAGACTTGCGTCTAAAAAAGAGTGAATCACAGGTATCAAGGGCACCTATGTATTTCAGAAATGGGAACAAAATATGGACTCTAGAATCAGTAGTTATTTGCACATCTCCTAATTATGGGTACCCATACTAGTAGGCGAATTAGAGGACATTTTTCAAAGTGACTTCTTTTTTACACATTGTCTTATACTTGGAAGGCAGAAGTGCATAGAAAGTCAATAGGTAATAACACTTGTTCTACAATTCTGTGTTCCCCTAATACTCCTGATAAAAATAGGTACCTCATCTGTGTGGGTAGGCCTAGTACCTGCGACAGGAAACAGCCCTAAACGCAACATGGACCCATCACATTTTTCTAGTGAAAACTGACCCTTTTCTCACAATGTGCCTAGCTGTGGATTTTGGAACCTTGCGCAGCTGAAACCTAGCAAACCTGTACATTTTTGAAAACTAGACATCCTGGGGAATCTAGAATGGGGTGACGTGTGGCTCTCGCCAGGTTCTGTTACCCAGAATCCCTTGCAAAAACAAATTTTCCTCATATTTCTGTGATGTAAGGTTCTGAAATCTGTGGGGAGCCACAAACTTCCACCCACCCAGCAGTACCCAACGTCTCCCGATAAGAATGGTACCTCATTTGTGTGGGTGGACCAAGTACCCACGGCAGGAAGGGGCCCAAAACATATTGTGGAGACATCAAAATTACCTATCACAAAATGACCTGGTTTGGCAAGGGGGGCACCTGGGTTTTTTGCCCCAGGCTCCGCGGCCATTTAGAGATACCTACCAAACCCACACATTTCTGTAAACCAAACACCCAGGGAGTCCAGGAAGATGTGGCTTGCGTGGAACCCCAAATATTTCCAACCCACAATCCCCTGCAAACCTCAGATTTAGCTGAAAAAAAATACAATTTTTGTCACGTTTCCGTCTGGGAAAGTTGTGGGATCACCGGGCTAACATAAATTTCCTACCACCCAGCGTTCCCCCAGGTATCAAAATAAAAATGATACCTCACTTGTGTGGGTGGGCCAAGTATCCGTGACAGGAAGGGCCCAAAACTTATTGTGGAGACTTCAAAATTATCAATGACAAAACAACATGGTTGACTTGCGTGGATCTCCCAATATTTTCCTACCCAGAATCCCCTGCAAACCTCAAATTAACCAAAAAAATCAAATTTTCCTCAGATTTCTGTCTGTGATCACCGTGCCGACACAAATGTCCTACCACTCAGCGTTCCCCTCAATCTCCTGAGTAAAATTATTTCTCACTTGTGTGGGTGGCCCACGGCCTGTGACTGGGAAGGGCCAAAAACATAGGGATTGAGGGAACAGTACAGCGAACACAATATATATTCTTTTTACGTTTTTAGGCGATTCTGCATTGGACATCCACACAAGTGAGGTATCATTTTTATTAGAAGACCTAAGGGAACACTGGGTGGTAGGAAATGTATGTCAGCCCGGTGATCCCAGAACTTTACCACACAGAAATGTGAAAAAATATGCTTTTTTCAGCTAAATTTGAGGTTTGCAGGGTATTCTGGGTAGGAAGACTTTGGGGGATACATGCCAGCCAAACCTCCCTGGACTCCCACAGGTGTCTAGTTTTCAGAAATGTCTGGCTTTGGTAGGTTTCCCTAGATGGCTACCGAGCCCAGGGCCAAAAACCCAGATTTGCCTCCTTGCAAAAAACAGGTCATTTTGTGATAGCTACTTTTGATGTCTCCACAATACTCTTTGGGCCCTTCCATCTTGCAAGTACTTGAGCCACCCACACAAGTGAGGTACCATTTTTATCTGAAGACCTGGGGGGATGCTTGGTGGTACGAAAATTAGGTTTTTTCTGATTCCAAAAGATTATGGCACAGTAATGCAAGGAAAATGTGTGAATATAGACACATTGTTGACGTTTGCATTGCATTGTGGGTAAGAAAGGCTGTTGGGATGCGTGAGAGGAACACTCCCCATTTTTTTTAGTTTACTAAAATATCTAAAGTTGGTTGATTTTCCCTATAGACTAACTACACCTTGGCAGAGAAAGGCAGACAAGACAAATATTACTTCCACACACAACAGGAAAGGGGAAGGAGAAAAAATCCTACCTCGACCTCCTATAATGTAGACTTATCACACTCTAAGAAGTAGGAAAATAAAAATGTTGCTTTTTTGAAGGGGTTAAATTGGCAAAACACAAATGTGGAAAACACTGCCCTCACCCACAAAGATTTGTGGCATGCTTCATCATAGGGCTGCTAAACACACCTCTGCTCAAGTCAAAGTCAGAGGTGGAGCAATAGGGTGGGGGAGACAATACAAACATAAAGAAGAATAGGGATCAAAAGTAAAAGTGCAGCAATACGATGTTAAAACTAACTCCATGATCTCAAAGTGCCTATTTTATTAGTGGACTCCCAGGTTAGGGTTAAAAAGGTTTAAATAAACCGGTGGTTGGTGGTATGTTTGTCAGTTATGGACCTTTTACCCCTCCACTCTGCAAGACTGTCGACACGTTTCAGCCGGATATTGCGTCTTCCCCGGCTTTCTTCAGGACTAAATAGATCCCTATGTTACTCCCCCTATCTCCTACCTGAAGGAGTAGATCGGAGTTCTAGCCTGTGTCAAAACGCAGATCATGTCGATCTCGTAATCACATTTAGAGAGGAAAACAATATATTTACACGTGAACAAGGGACACAAATGAATCCTGTCTGTGCACAGTAATTAAAACAGTCTTATTTTGGAAAATGCAATCTAAAAGGACCATTTGTCCTCAGTGAGCTTGTGTCCATTACTCAACATCATGTTAAAAACGGGGAACTCATTAGTCGGGTCACTTTCTGGGCATACTCTCCGTTTTTCTTACAGAGTTTAACAGGAGTTCATGTTCATACTGGCGGAAGAGCAAGGACAGCTTCCTGTAGTCACACACTATAATTGCAGATAAAAAAACAATGCATAGGTTGTTAAATAAAAGCTCGATCAGTCCACAATAATGATCGTTTTCAATGCTATGTCAGCCATGTCCATTATTGTATTCACACATACACCCCTACACACCTACTCAATTTTATGCTTCGTCATGCCATGCTAGATATTGTGTTTAGTTGCCTCCATAGTGGAGAGGAGAAAAATGGGTATGCCGTGATTCAGATAATAGTGCATTCAAAATCCACCCGTAACCCCGCTTACTCCGTCAAACTGAGCCCGTCTCTGCTGGCACCACGCACGTACTCTGGGAGCCAATTGCTACTCTATCCATATGTCCGACACTTCCCGTCATGTGATTTCGAATGTGCTTGACGTGCCCGGGACGCTAGAATGCTCGCCCTAGCCACCATATTGGAGTGTTGTATTACCTAATACTAATGATTGACTTTTCTTTGTTTTCTTCGTGATGTATGAATATCCTGACACTTCATTGCGTTTGCGCCTCCACTAATACCTCACTGAAGCATAGAATACTGTTCTATTGTGGGGCAACTGCTGATAGCTCCTAGTATGAGTAGAACCAGGGCGATATCTATTCTTCTATGCAATTACCACATTACAAACGATAGTGGAGACAGCACGCATACCGCAGAAATCAGCTCAAGCAGCGGAACTGATAGCATTAACACGAGCATGTGAGCTCAGTACAGGATTGTGTGTGAATGTTTATACAGATAGCCGCTATGCCTTCGGAGTAGCGCACGACTTTGGCCTACTCTGGAAGGAGAGAGGGTTTCTAACGTCACATGGAGCACAGATAATGTATGGAGAGTTATTTCACAACCTTTTGACTGCATTAACATATCCAAAGAAGATTACTATAGTTAAATGTAGTGCCTATAAAAAGGTGGTTGATAAAATTGGAGAAGGGAATGCTTTGGCAGACTGGGTGGCACAAGAGACTGCGATGCAGCCTGACTCTACTGCAATGTATGTTGTGAAGTCACAGGCAGAAAGATGGCACGATGCTAGGAGAGAAGTGCTGGAGATGCAGAGGACCGCTTCCGATAAGGAACGGGAGCAATGGTCCAATGATGGAGAATTAGATGATGAAGGGTGTTGGAGAAATAAGCAGATGGATAAATGGAAGTTACCCACAGCTTTCGTACAACCTATGGTTCAGATGGCACATGGACTAGCGCATGTCGGAGCTTCCGCAATTGTAAAATTACTCACACGAGTTTGGAAGCATCCGGAGATCGCTAGTACGGCGAAGAGGGTAGTGCAGACGTGCATGATTTGTCTGAGGTATAACCCAGGAAAGGGTACACGAACTCCAGCAGGAGGATTTGCAACACCTACTGCACCCTTTGAGGTTTTGCAGATGGATTACATTCAGCTTGAGCGCTGTAACAATCTGAAGTATGTTGTAGTAGTGGTTTGTGCCTTCAGTAAATGGGTTGAGGCATACCCTACGAAAGACAATACTGCAATGACTACAGCTAAGATGCTATTGAAGGAGTTTTTCCCTCGATATGGAGTTTGTAGATTGTTGTGGAGTGATAACGGACCTCATTTTATAGCAGACGTTATCAAGTATGTCCTGAAAGGACTGGGAATTACCCAGAAATTTCATGCAGTGTTTCACCCTCAGTCTGCGGGATTGGTTGAGAAATATAACGTTACTTTGAAGCTTAAGATCGCTAAGAAACAAGCTTCGACTTCTTTGACTTGGCCAGACGCTTTACCGCTGGCATTATTGTCAATTAGATCGATACCGCATTCTCGGACCGGTCTCACGCCATATGAGATCGTGTTCGGACGCCCAATGAATATTTGGGGTCCACCGAAACCGAAGTCAGTGTATGATGTACCTTGTGTAATGATGAATGATTATCTGGCACAGTTAACGGATAATTTGGTTTCTATTCATCAACAGGTTTGAGAAGCGCTCCCTGATCGGTCCACAGGTGAAGGACATAACCTCCGGCCTGGAGACCATGTTATGATCAAGGTGTTTGAAAGGACGAACAGTCTGGAGCCGAGATGGGTTGGTCCTGAGCAAGTCTTGCTTGCAATGAGGACAGCTGTGCGAGTCTCCAATCGGAAGAACTGGATCCACTCCTTGCACTGTCGCAAAGTGCCACCTGGATTAGTGGAGCCTGCTGTATTGACCGACCATCGAGAAATCCTGACTGCAGAGAAAGGGCGTGCTGTGGAACCGAACGACACTGAGGAGCTCTTTCCGGACCAAGCGGTTCCTGGAGGAGGAAGATATCATCTCAGGCCGAGGAAGTGATTTCTTTCTGTATCAGGACACGTTGTCAGAACGGCCCTTAGGTTAGTGAAACGGAGAGCCAATGAGGCAAGGGGGGGGATCAGCCCTGCATTAGTGTAGTGACACCCGTCTTGGCCCGCTGGTGAAGAAATCAACGGCTGCCTAAGGGGAAGAGTTCTGACAACCTTTTAGTTTCAGGAAGATATTGACTTTTACTATAAAATGGAGAAGAAGAAGATTCTTTGTGTAACAAGTTTTATTATCATTGTAGCTATTGTTGGTATAACCACGTGGTTTGTTGAGGATGTGACCCCTGCCCGTGAGTTGTTTGTTTTGACTACTCCAGTGCCTGAGGAGCACTACTTTTACACCCTTCTGTATCAAGAATTGAAGCATCGTCAGTCTTATTTGAATAATACTTTTATCCAGATGTTGCATCATACCCATGTTGCTACAAATGCTACGAACTGTTGGATATGTGGTATGATGCCAGCTCATCAGAAGAAAGGAGGAACGCCGTTCATACCTCTTCCTTTCTCTCATAATGGCTCTTGTAGAGCATGGTACACTTTGCTTTTTGCCACACGGAAACCTACAGTGGGACGACTACTTTTTAGACTTAATAGGGAATGTCATCAAGATAAAGAAGGCTATCCACAAGCGAATGGGACAATATGGGAGTGGGAAGAATATCGACCAGATAATGAATCAATCCCTTACATCTTCACGAACACCAGAGACACTGCTGGAAATGAGAAATTTGTAATTCAATTGGCACAAGCTCAAGCGGACCTATGTGTCCAGAGTGTGGGTCATATTCCTGTTGGTGTTAGTGACTGTATTATTGTTTTGAATATAGATGGATTAAATAATAGTACTTTCTTAGCTTCCCATAATACATACTTCGTATGTGGGAATAAGGGTTATTATCACTTACCTGCCGGCTGGTCTGGAGTATGTTATGTAGCGTTCTTATTACCCCCTGTATTCTTAGCACCTGCATCCTATCATAAAGATTTGAAGTTATTGAACAATGTAACTGTAAATAGGTATAAACGTACTTTATCTATTGATGATGTTGACCAAACTGACACTAGCTTACAGCAGTATGTTGATTTTAACTTAGGATTGTTTTTCTTTGTTGGAGCTGCTCTAAATAGTAGAAAGGTTCGACGATTAACAAGAGTTGTAGAGGCTGTAACGAATCAAGCTGCTGCTGCTCTTGGGAATCTTACGGAAGAATTGCAAATTACTAGAATTGTTGCGTTACAGAATCGTATGGTATTAGATGTTATGTTAGCTGACAGAGGTGGAGCATGTAGAATTATCGGAAGTAGTTGTTGTGTATTTATTCCTGACCACACGCCATCAGTCTATAACGCTATTAATAAATTGCATAAAATCGCAGCTGAGGTTCATACAGAAAATGGCACTTGGACCTTTTCTGGATGGTTTTGGGCATTGATCACTACATGGGGATGGAAAGTTTTAACTGGTCTTTGTATTATTGTAGCAGTTCTGTTTTCCTGCTGTGTTTGTGTTCAGTGTGGTCCTTTACTCTGTTCTTTATGTGTGTCATTGTGTATTCCTGATAAGAAAGCTATTGCCAATGTCACCTATCAGAAAAACTTAAACAAGGAGGTGGAAGAGATGATGAAAATTGACATATATGATGATTATCCTAATAAGCCGAATGTCTTCAGTAAATGCTGAAAGGGTCGTCTGTTGAAAACTGAAACAGCGATATGATTAAGCATTCACTGAAGACATGAATTCTCTACAGTTAAAATGTGTTTCTTGTCTTATGTTGACTAATGTCCGGACTCCATTTTGTATTGTCATGTCTCCACGTGCTTTGCACGAGAAGAGTCCTACCTTTTCGCTAGTTGCTCTTGTGATCTGCCTAGTAACAGTCTAAAAATAGCTCCTTTGTCCGTCTGGCGCATGCCCAGACTTGACCACATCTGTTATCAGTTAGTCCTTGTTTGACCATGTTTTCGCGGGCTCAGGAAATTGTTAACTCCGCCCATATATTGATCCTGTATCGAAAATGTCCATAAATAGTAATGAATTTTACTCTATGTTGTATCCACCCACTCGTGAGCCCCTCTGTTGTGTATAAAAGGGGACCGTGTACGCATGTTCTTTGTGCTACTCTATGCAATACTGAAGAGTGTTGTGTAGGTTGTAGGACCACCCTTAAGGGTTAAAAAACTCTGTCTTTGTATTTGCAGTTTCCGTGCCAACTTCCTTCTAGTTTTCGTTACAGGAGAGCGAACCCTTGTATTTTGCAGGCCTAGCTGGGGCCTGTACTCAGCACTCCACGCAGCGACGCATGACTGCATGAAGCAATAGCGCTAGCTGAGGGTACTTTTAAAACTTTTCTTCTTTTTGGCGGATTGCTTTTTAATTAATTGTACATTTCCCTACTGGCTTTCTTCTGCTGCTTGCTCCCCGGCCCACCACGGGTTTGCCCAATTGTTGTGGAGGGAGCAGCGGTCTTCCATCTTCCGGGAGCAGATAGGGGGAGGCGGAGCACTGACGTCAGCAGACAGCTGACTTGTAGGCTTTAAAATACATGCCTCGCACTCCACGCAGCGACGCATGACTGCATGAAGCAATAGCGCTAGCTGAGGGTACTTTTAAAACTTTTCTTCTTTTTGGCGGATTGCTTTTTAATTAATTGTACATTTCCCTACCGGCTTTCTTCTGCTGCTTGCTCCCCGGCCCACCACGGGCTTGCCCAATTGTTGTGGAGGGAGCAGCGGTCTTCCATCTTCCGGGAGCAGATAGGGGGAGGCGGAGCACTGACATCAGCAGACTGCTGACTTGTAGGCTTTAAAATACATGCCTCGCACTCCGGGCAGCGGACAAGCACAGCGGGCGCGCCGGTGGTGCGCCAAAGGTGCGTCAAAAGCAGGCCTGTCTGCGCCCGTCCGTGTCCGACCGGGCCAGGGCCCTCGACCCCTGCTCTTTTTCCTAAAGTATTAAAGAAATATTTCCCCAGTCTTCTATATGGTTTACGAAATAGACCAAAAGCCGATTGCGTTTCCCTCAAACTCTGCTGCTCCATTATACCATGCCCTTGCTGTAATTTTACCTGCACTTCTCTTCATAAAAAGACATAGTTGCAGAATACTGCCATCCTGCTGAACTCCATTAAACAACCATCAGCTGGGGAAAATTCTATCAAAACTCACTCTAAAGAGTTTAAATTTTTTAACTTAAATTGTAGATCCCTCGCTAAGCATAAGGAGGATATTTTTGATCTTCTTTATAACTCACAGCCATACCCAGACGTAATTTTCCTTACAGAAACTTGGTTACACGAAAGTTCCGGCCCCGACACTGCAGTGGCCCTACCGCCAACTTACACAATTGTTAGGAAAAACCGAGGAGATAAAATCGGAGGAGGTATCACAATAATTTTCAAAAAAGATGATTTGTGTAAATGGAAGACGCCACCCTGTGGAGGTTGTGATGCTGGCTTTTTTATACTACCCCTTACACCTCATTTCACACTGACAGGCTTTTTGGTATATCGCCCCCCTGGTGCAGCGGGCCATGGGCGGCAAGCTTTCCAGACATTATTGCTCCTGTCTTGCTTAATGGAGCCAACTTTACCATCGTGGGTGATCTTAATATTCACTTCAACTATCCTATATGTAAGATTGGCTCTAGCTTGATCGCCTATCTAGAAGCCATGAACATACTACTCTGCAATTCGGGTCCTACTCACAGGGGGGCCACTTGTTGGACCACATCTTTTCAAACATACCAGATATCTCGAGCCAAAAAGCTCTTCCCTTACTTTGGTCTGACCATTTTTTGGTAAGCTTTAAGGTGATGTTCAATTCACGGCCTAATAACCCGGTCATCTCCTTACCCAAAGTCAGGAGTAGAAACTGGAAGAATTTGGATATTGACTCCCTAAATCGACATCTTGCGAGCAATATTCTTGATTTTTCTCCCATTAAGATCTCGGACGCAGGTGCCATCCACACTTGGATAACGGCATCTGTGAACACATGCCTCCCTACTTCACTTAAGAAACTAAATAATCACCATGGTTCACAAAAAAATTACAAATTGAAAAAACAAAATGTAAAGCCTTGGAGAGATGCTGGAGGAAGGACTACGCCTTAGAATCCAAGCATTGTTACAAAACTGCTAAGAGAGAATATAATTCCCTATGTAAAGAAGCTTGTGCTGAATATGTGAACAAAACTATTGCATCAGCACATAATAATGCAAAAGTCCTGTTCAAATTAGTTGGGGAGCTCTCGGGAGCAACTTGTCAACCGACACCCCCGATACTTGATGAACCACACTGTGAAGTTGTGGCGAAGTTTTTTTATCGAGAAAGTAGAAAAGATCTATGCAGAACTTGAGACGGTAACTATCAATACGGAACAGCAAATAATGAACTCATACCCCACTCTAGGCTGTAACAACCCAGTCGGGCCCCCTGATTCTGTATCTTCTCTGAAAATAACAAACTGGCAATCCCTAGACCCTTTGTCTTTCAATGTTAATCTAAACAGCCTTAAATCAGGATCCCCTAACGACCCGCTTTCAGTCAATATTCTCCAAAAACTAAAATCCTCCTCATTGAAGATCATTATGGAGCTACTTAATGCCTCACTGAGGGAAGCTATCTTACCAGCAGAGTGGAAACACGCAATGGTTCTTCCCCTTTTGAAGAAACCAAATGCGGATCCAGATGAACCTTCCCACAATATTGCCCGATCTCCTTACTCCCTGTTTTCTCTAAGATCCTGGAAAAGCACATGAACCAACAGCTTACGCAGTTTGTGGAATCTAATAACATCTTACACGGGTCCCAATCAGGCTTTACAGCTGGATACTCTACAGATACTACACTCTTGGGAGTCACAGAAACACTACGCCAGCATCTGGATAAGGGGGAAACTGTGGCACTCATTCTATTAGACCTGAGTGCCGCCTTTGATACGGGTTCTCATCTTACCCTTTTAAAAGCACTTCAGTCCCTGGGGATTGCTGGCTCAGCTCTGTATTGGATTAAAAACGTCCTTACCGGTAGGACTTTTCAGGTCTTCTCCCCATCGGCTTTCTCCAAGACCTATGCATCTCCTTATGGAGTACTACAGGGCTCGATTCTCAGCCCTATGTTATTCAATCTCTACGTCAGCCCTTTAGCTACCATCGCGGAAGAAGCTGGGTTGTCGATTTTCTCTTATGCGGATGACACCCAGCTTCTCTTTTCATTATCCGCTAATGAAAACTCCAGAGTTTCATCCTTACAGGTAGAGCTGTATAAAAGCGCCAGCTGGATGCATACTAACTGGTTAAAGCTAAATGGTGGAAAGACGAAGGTCTTGATCATGGGAAAAGATAAAGATCTCTGGGGCCCTCACCACTGGCCGCCAGAAATGGGTGAACTTCCTAAACCGGTGCAAACTGAATATAATTTGGGCATAGTGATTGATGATCAGCTGTCCATGAAACAGCAGGTAGCTAAGACCACATCTATCTGCTTCACTATTCTTAAATGGCTCCGTAAGATACTTTGGATGCTGCCTGAATCCACTCAAAGAACTGTTATTCAAGCCTTAATCATGTTGAGGTTGGACTATGGCAACATCCTATATTTAGGAGCAAATAGGGAGTTAGTACGCAAGCTGCAAGTGGTACAGAATTCCGCGGCCAGGTTACTCTGTCATGTACCCAAAACATTCTCCATCACAGGCACTCTCCGTGACCTCCACTGGCTGAGGATTGAGAACCGGACAAAATTTAAGGCCTTATGCTCTATGCATAAGATTAAACTAGGCACAGCACCCCATTATCTATGCTCCCTAGCCCAAATATATCTCCCAACACGTCTACTCCGTTTCTCATCCCAAGCCAAATTGTGAGTCCCCAGATTTAAACTATCACGCATGAGCGGACGTTCCTTCTCCTATCTGACCCCAGTGTTGTGGAATTCACTACCTTCATCACTCCGTCATGACGTCAGCCACAAAATCTTCCGCAAAGGCCTTAAGACCTGGCTATTTAACCATTAAATGCTGTCTTCTCTGTTGCGATTTGTCCTGGGAGCTGGGAAACCTCCGGGTAGCTGTGCGCCTTATAAATTTAATTTAATAATAATAATATTAATAATAATAATTGCTACTTACTAGCAGTTTATAGCACCTGACAGCCATAAGGGTCTCTGGGCCATAAAACTGCGCTATATTCATAATGCTTTTCTGTTAGTTACCTTTTACATCAGATCTGATTTCTCTTTGCATGCAAGGCCACAATCAAAGGGATCACTAAAATGTGGAAAAAAGTTTTCTGAAAATCACCAAATTATACCATACCTGTTTTTCAACTTTGTAGGTACAAATATTATCGTTGGTATCTCACTTGTGCATCAGTTGGTATTCATCCTTTTAAGAAATCAGAGACAGTACAGTCAAGCATCCAGGTGGATGTTTTGGGTTTTCTTATTACTTTTTTAAGGGGATTTGAGGCATTCAAGCTGAATTGGTACTGTCGTCAGGTCGGGTGCCACTAAATTTGGAGAATAAACTCAAATGGGCCCTTTTTTGGAACTGGGCTCAGCTGTTAATAGTTTCCGCCTTGCAATGCGTCACTGAATACCGTCTGAATGTTTTGTCTGTGAAAGTTGCTATAAATCCCCAGATCATCGTGCATCTGGAAAAACAATTCCTCCTTTGTAGGGGGAGAGTTCTACCTCCCTACATTCAGTGTTATTCACAGCGGATCAGATTTACAATGAGGAATGCTCAGAACACACACAGAAAAACGGCTTTTTTGGTGAGTGCTTGAAGAATAACCAAAAAGGTGAGGTTTCAGTGAGATTTAACAGTTTTTAAGCAAACATGATATTTTATTGCTATTGTCATTTGTGTAGTGTTAGAAAATTAAAACAATGTGTTTATATGTAATGTCTACGACGAACGTGGTCAGATTTAAGTATTAAGTACCGATGTTTTTTATTGCCTTTTTATGTGGATGTATATTAACTTTTTTAGTGGCTTTATATATTTTTCTATAAATTTAAATTAATCCATCGATTTCAATTTGTGGCTGAATTGGTCTCTAGTAGTAAAAGTACAACGATATCTACCAACGCACATCAGAGAGAGCACTTCCCTCCAGACCAATGCTGTTCGGATCCTGCTATATCCAGTGATTTTAATTGGTCATGGATATTAAAGCAACTAATTGTCTCCTATCCTCCAGATATATGCGTTTCTGAATGTGGTATGAGTGTACTTGAGAAGGAGTGCATGTGAGGTAGTGTGTATAAGTAGTTTTTTCTTGTCTCCTTACCCGGGGGTTTGTGATGAAAATATTATATAATTAAAATGTAACACTGTATGTAGATGTTTACTACATTGATTTTACATGTAAAAAAAATAGATAAAAGAAAGCACAAAAATATTTTTGATGAAACAAAGGAAATTAATAAATAAGTTGAATATTTATAATTATGATCATGTTTTGGGATTTTGTTTCTGTTTAGTTCTCCTTTAGTCCATGTTGAACTCATGTCTAGTTAGATGAAAGCGATATAGGTCACGAGGGAGCGTTCTCAGATTGTAATACAAAATTAAAACAATGTGTTTATATGTAATGTCTACGACGAACGTGGTCAGATTTAAGAATTAAGTACAGATGTTTTTTTATTGTCTTTTTATGTGCATGTATATTAACTTTTTTAGTGGCTTTATATATATTTTTCTGTAAATTTAAATTAATCCATTGATTTCAATTTGTGGCTGAATTGGTCTCTAGTAGTAAAAGTACAACGATATCTACCAACGCACATCAAAGCACTTCCCTCCAGACTTTTTTTCCACTTTGAGGCTCCGGAATACTATTTTTATTCCCTTTCTGAAGATTTCTGAATCTTATTGGCCTGTCCCCAATTCTCTTCTCTGTCCCTTATAACTGAATACCACCATCACATTGTAGATTATTCATCATATTTAATGCCGGTTTTAGACTTTAGGGGGTGGACAGCCCTTCAACCATGGAGACGGAGGTAGTTACCTCGCCACCCTGGTAAATTGCTGCCCACCATATATATACCTCTACTCTGGCCTGGTGAAGGTATCTGTGTCTTTAAACGAGTCCCTATCAGGGTGGCCACTCTGAAGGCTCTGACAGTTTGAGGACAAGCTGACATGT